>NC_060073.1:18987500-21487500 GCF_922984935.1 Meles meles
CAAAATGTGATGCTTTGATTTTTTTTTTTTTGTTTTTTTGTATGGTTTTTGTGTTTTTGTTTTTAATTTTTCCTTTCCTACTAAGATTATGCCCAGAAAAAACAAGTTTTGCATGTTTCCTGCTGTTTCTTCACACCTTCGTATATATCACCTTCACCTCTCTGTTTTCTATAGTTTGTGCAAAAACTGACCGATTTAAAAGGGTTTCAAAGAAGCTGTTTTAAATTGTTGTGGGGTTATTTTTTTCAAGATTGTATTGTTTTATTTTGAAGTGGCAACTTTCTCCTCTATTGCCCTGAGAGTGTTTGCCTGTGCACTTAGACTGTCACCTCGTGTGGCCTCCAGGCCTCAGCGGGGGGCCCCCCAGGAGGCTGGCTGCTCTGCTCAGAGGTGGGTGGGAAGGGGGCCTGGAGAGGCACAAGGAGCAGAGATAGAACCCAGAAGGTGGCTTCAGGGGTGGGGGTAGGGGGCGGGCAAGAGGTTTAGCGCATAGGGGTAGTGAGCGCCCCTCAGCCCTGAAGAAGGAGGGTGCTCTTAACCACTCGGAGGAGGCCATCCGTGCACTAAGCGGCAACATACCTGCCCGCGCTTTTCCTAGGTGACAAGCACAATACTACAGTCTTCACACTGTTTACAGCCCTGGGCACCACCTACCCCACACTGGCTCTTCACCACAGCTCTGCTCTTGCTTAGCTAGTGGGGTGGGGGGTGAGGGCAGGGATTTCTTCTTCTTCTTTTGTTTTTTGTTGGTTTTTTTTTTTTTTTTTTTTTGAGTGAAGAGCCAAATAGCTACTGTCCCTGGGTGCCAGGCAAGCCAGTTCCTTGGTTCCCTGAAGGGAACTTGCCCTCCTCTCTTGTGGCACCATCCAGCCTCAGGGTCTTAGGGACTTTTGAGTAAGAATGTGAATGATGGAGGGAGAGGCCAGAGGAGACTAGAGGTCACAGGATGGATCTGTGGAGGTAAGAGATTTCAGAGGGAGGAGTTTGTGATGGATTCCACCCAGACCTAAGCTGCTGGTGGGTGGGACAGCTGGGAAGTAGGATTATCCAGGGAAGGGTGAAGAGAGGGTAGCCGAGGGACTTGGGGTGGGGGGGAGGGGGATGGGGAAGGTAGAAGCACTGTTAGCATCATCCACGCAGGGGTTGATGAAGGAAGGGATCCTGGCAGAATTTCTGCTCTGGGACCCGCAGGTTGCCTAGTATTATGCTTGAGGCCACTCTTACTAGGAAGAAAGGGCGGCCAATGGAGGCCCAGTGTATGGTAGGCTGTTTAATTTCCTGGAAGGGGTGATTGGGTGGAAAGAGGCCAGGAACCCCAGCCTGAGCGAGACTGCCATGCACCCCACAGTCTGACTGCACAGAGCCGCCTCTGTTGGCAGAAGGCGCTGAGGCTCCCCTTCCTGTGTATTCAGAATCCGTGTTTGCCAATATATTTTGCTTTCAATTCCAAGAGGAGCTCTGGGAAAACCTGTGGATAAAACCAAATGCCAAACGTTGGACGTTGTTTCCTTTTCCTTTTCTCTCTCTGATTGTTTTAATTGTTCTGTGGTGGTTTTAATGGATTTGAGACCCTGGAGCGGCAGCTGCCTTTCTGATTTCCAGCTGCTTTTTGTGAATAATTTAAAAAGAAAAAAAAAAAAAGAAACTTTACATTTTGGAGACAAACCTGTGTGAGTTTTTTATTGGTACAAACGTTGTATTTAACACTAGGGGTTTTGTACAGTTTTTTGCCTTTTCTACTAGAAAACAATGTAAAGTGATTTCACAATGTGAAGAGAAAAAAAATTGCCACTATGACCAAACGCACAGTCTGTTCTGCAGCAACAACGGGATTCAATCAACTCAAAAGTCGTGATTCAGCCGTAGAAATGCTTTTCCTTTACCTTGTTTGAGCTTTTCCTTTCTTTCCTGTTTTGATTTGCAAAAGAAAATGTCTTTTTTGTGTGAACTTGTGTTGTACTATGTAGAAAATTATGGATTTTACTTTAATGGTTTAAAAAAAAAAAAAAAAAGGCAAGAAGAGCCTTTGTTGCTTTTCTGACCTGATCACAGAGTTTGTGTAGTGGATTAAAAAAGAAAAAAAATTGTTACAAGTTTGGAGCAAGGGAGTATGTGTTTAAAAGGAATCTCCTTCCTTTTTTGTGTGTTTTTCCTTTTGTCCCAATGGGGAACCTAAATCTGTTTTAATTGCACAGACACACGGACAAAAAGTCATTTTGTATCTGCCAAGTGTGGTACCTTCCTTTGTTTATTTGCTATTAAACTGTTTGAGAAGAACTGTTGTTGTCTTCAGAGTTGTTACTGATTTGTTGGGGTGGTCAGTGGGGTCTATGGGACTGGTGGGGGTTGGTGGCACCCTGAAGAAGGGGTAGGGGATCCTGCTAAGATTTCATCTTGATGTGCTGGTTTCATGAAACTAAACTTGCCTAAGTCTCCTGCAAGAACAGAATTTCTCCCAGAAAACTACCTTCTTCATTGTCCTCCATTCTTCTGACAATGTCCCTGCTAACACAGGAGTCCCTTCAAACTTTTTTGGCAACCTTAAATTTTGTGGTTCTTCCATTTCTAGTATAGTGGCTACCACACTGCAGAATTGGCCAAACTTGTAAGTGCAAATCCCCTCTCTGGGCCTTTCATGCTCCACCCCAAAGTGGTTCAGTAGGTTTCCCCCCTCATCCTGAACTCAGAACAAGGTCACAGAAGGGCATTTCTAAGATTTAGTTTACTACTCAAATTCTAGATCAGGCTCCTAAGTGAAGCCCAACATCTGAACTTCCTCAGGCATTCGAGAACTGCAGGCTCAGCCCCGGACTGGCAGTGTAGGGGCTTGCAACCAGCGCATGGGCTGGGGGGTGGGGGGGGGGGGAGAGGGCAGGCCTCTGCCTCCTCAGAGTCCCTCTTTTTGGGGGTGACTAGAGGAGCATTTCTCAGTGGCAGTTGCTCTGAGTACTAGCCCATGAAAGGTTCTATGAAGTAAGAGTTCCGAATGCAAATACATTCGGGAGTAGTGCATTCTCATTTGCTTTTATTAAAAATAAGTTTAAAAGAGGGGTGCCTGGGTGGCTCAGTTGGTTAAGTGCTTGCCTTCCCCTCAGGTTATGATCCCAGAGTCCTAGGATCGAGCCCACCATTGGGCTCCCTGCTCAGCAGGGGAGCTTGCTTCTCCCTCTCCCTACCCCTGCTTGTGCTCTTGTCTCACTAGAGCTCTCTCTCAAATAAAATCTTAAAAAAAGTTTAAAAGTGACAACTTTGTATTACTCTGTGGTAATTATCCTACCTAATGTTAATTGTTTGCCACAATCTAAGTGCTATGGGGAACACTTGATACATGTTATATGTTTTAATTTTTATAACATCCCTGGGAGGGAGCTACTATTCCCATTCCCATTTTGTAGATGAGCAAACTGAGGTTAAAAGAAATTGGATTGGGGCACCTGGGTGGTGCAGTCAGTTAAACGTCCAACTCTTGGTTTCAGCTCAGGTTTTGATCTCAGGTAATGAGGTTGGGCTCTGTGCTGAGTGTGGAGTCTGCCTGAAATCTTCTCTTTCCTTTCTCTGCCCCTTGTACTGGTGTGGGCACGCACGCTCGCTCTCTCTCCCTTAAATAGAAAAAAAAAGTGTTGCCCGCTAGAAAGTGGTGTGCACTGAGAATCAAATCAGGTCTGCCCACCTCCCAAACCCTTTCTTTTAACCACGACTGGGGAGAAATACTCCAGAAAAGCAAATAATTATGCTTTAGTTAACCTAAAGTGTCTTCTCGCCACAGGATTGCACAGTCCTCTAGGCTCTAGTGAAGGGAACCTGGGGAGCCTACAGCTCTGTGGCTCCCCCAGGTGGTAGATGAACCATTGCAGCCTGGCCCTCCTTAGAGCCGCCGTCCTGGTGTGGAGAGATTTACTGGTAATTCACTGCTCCCAGAGAGGTGGTCAGCACGATCCATGAAGGGTCACTTCCCATGAGGAATGGGGTGCTTCCTGCGTTATTCCTGCCACTCTGGTCTTCCCTGGATCTGGTCCCACCTAAATATTCCTTACCTAATTTTTTTTCTGCTGTGGCAGAATACATATAATGCAAAATTTTCTTCTTAAACCGTTCACCCAAGTAGATCATTCAGTGGTATTCAGCACATTCACAGTCTTTTTTTTTTTTTAAGTATTTATTTGACAGAAAACACAAGTAAGCAGAGCGGGCAGGCAGAGGGAGAGAGAGAAGCAGGCCCTCTGCCAAGCAGCCTGATACGGGGCTCGATCCCAGACCCTGGAATCACGACCTGAGCTGAAGGCAGTCGCCCAACCTATTGAGCCACCCAGGTGCCCCTCACAGTTTTGTATAGTCCTCACCACGTGATTTTTTTTTTTTAAAGATTTATTTATTTATTTATTTGACAGACAGAGATCACACTTAGGCAGAGAGAGAGGAGGAAGCAGGCTCCCTGCTGAGCAGAGAGCACGATGCAGGGCTTGATCCCAGGACCCTGAGATCATGACCTGAGCCGAAGGCAGAGGCTTTAACCCACTGAGCCACCCAGGCACCCCGCCACCTGATGTTTTAAATCAAGCTTGAAATGCACCTATTTCAACTTGACCTCATTCTGACCGTTAATAGTTAACGAAATCACAAGGTTTTGTTTTTAAATGTCCATTAGTTATATGTGTTTAAATACACATTAAACTACATAACCAATATGTATGAAGTGCCCATAAGGCGCCTTCTCAAAGAGGGCGTGCCATGCTGCAAAATGGGACCAGGATGGACAGTCGGGCTTGGAGAGGGCTGTTTGTTCTGTAAGGACAAGGTGGCGGAACCTGAAGTTCTCCATCCAGCACAGGTTCTCCTGTCACTCAAGATCCAGGTGGCAGATCTGGAAGTCTTTACCTTAGGACTCTTGTTCTCCTGAGATGGAACTTGATATAAAAATAGAATGTGACGTACAAAATACATCTTTCAATGTGACATCGTACTTAGGCTGTTGTTTCTCTTTAAAATTTACCAAAAAGAGTATGCCTGGAGTACTATTTTTAGCCTTTTTTAAAAATGTAGGCTTGTGCACCTCTATAGCTTTGTCTGCAACTGTATTCCTTTTTAAAACCCACACGCAGTCCCCTTTTATATTTGAATAGATTCCTCAGCACCTAATTGTTGCCACAGCCCTGGTTCCTGGCTCTCCACAGAGGCAGCCCCTGTGTCAGCTGCCCTGACCCTCCCAGCTCCTCCACACACCGTGTTCCCCTGAGCCTCTCAGTCCCTGACGAAGAAAGGCATCGGGAAGGAAACGGGATCAGGTTTGTGACTTCACCGCTGGGAATGTCACACTTCTGTCTGACAGCGTTGCCCTTCCAGGAGGGATCATAGATGGCTTTTTCTTGCACCTTCTGCCTTCTCGAGCATCTTCCTTCTCTCTCAGGAGTCCTTTCCAACCCCCGCCATCTGGTGTTTAATTTCTTCTGCATACATTGACTTTTCTCTTTTCCTGGTAAAGGCTTCAGCTCTAGGGATGGCTCTTGCTTTTTTAAAATCCAAGTCAGAGTCTTGGGAGGGGAAATGGAACATTTCAGCTGGGAAGAGCCATCCTGACATTCCCGCTGCCCCGGCTCCAGGGCTGCCTGCGTGGCCACCAACGCCTCCTCCGCCCCCAAGGGCATCCCACTGTGCTGACGCCTCCTGAGGCTTTAGTGTTTTTAAACCTCTACAATTCACCCACTTACAGGGGACAAGTCCTTGGATCTTAGCATTGTGCCACCATCACCACAACCTAATTTTAGAACATTTTCATCACCCCGAAAAGAAACCCCGTACTCATTAGCAGTCACTCCCCTTCTCACCTCCCCCTCATTCCCAGCCCCTGGCAACTGCAAAACTGCTCTATAGATTTGCTTATTCTGGACGTGTCATAAATGCAGTCATAGGATATGTGCCTTTTGTGTCTGGCTTTCACTTAGCCTACCTCTCAAGGCATGTTCTTTCCTCCCCCTCCTTGAAAGCAACTCACAGCCCTAGGCTTGTGCCACCTGCTTTTGCCATTCCTGGTCTTTCTGAGCCTGCCTCCTTGCAAGCCAGCCATGGTCCTGTAGCCCCTATCCTTTCTGCTTCTCCAGCTCCTCCTGTTTACCTGCCGCGCCATCTGCCTCACCCTGCATCTGGCTGTCCTCGGGACCTGTCTGTGCTGTGCAGTTCTACTAGCCACCAGCCACTGTAGCTATTTAAATTAAGAGCTCTCATTCCTCACTTTCGCTACGAAGCTCCATATGACCAGGGCACCGTACTGGCCATTACGGGGCCTAGAAATTTCCATCATGGCAGTCAGTTACAGTGGTTAGGATTCTTCTAGATGTTACTCTGCATTGAAGAAGACAAAAGAGGGGCACCTGGGTGGCTCAGTCGGCTAAGCGTCCGACTCGATCTCAACTCAGGTCTCAATCTCAGGGTCCGGTGTTCAAGCCCTATGTTGGGGCTGTTCTGCCCATCCTCCCAGCACCTGGCAGCATCGGAAGGTAGAGACTGAGGCACAGAGAAGCTACAGTCCTTGTCACATAGCTGTAAGTAGGAGAGTTGGGTTTTTAACCCACGTCAACCTCTGAAGTCCTGGTAGAGCATATTCCTTTGGGAGGGTCTGAGGTGGGCCCCAGTTTCAACCCCCCTCTAGAACAGAGCTTTGTGCAGCAGGGACTGTGCATGTCTTGTTCCTCGCTGGAGCCCTAGGGTCTGGCAGGCAAGTATTCAGGAAACATTTAATGAATAAGTGAACAGATACCAAAAAATGATCATTGCTTTTGTTCAAGAGCTTCCTGATGTGCTTCCCCCTACTACATTAGAGTTTGATTCAGACATTTCCATCCACTCCAGGGGTGCCTGGAGGGTTCAGTCGTTAAATGGCTGCCTTGGGCTCAGGTCATGATCCCAGCCCTGCATCGGGCTCCCCGCTTGGTGGGGAGTCTCCCTCTCCAGCTCCCCCTGCTTGTGTTCCCTCTCTCACTGTCTCTCTCAAATAAATAAAATAAAACCTTTTAAAAAAAAATTTCCACCCACTCAGAAGAAAGAGAATAATTTCATACCTTGTTTATGGATTGCCAGCTGCCAACCAATACCCGAGTTCTCCATAGGCCCTCAGTGGCCATGTAACAAACAAATGACAGCCCGG
The DNA here is from genome assembly GCF_922984935.1 of Meles meles. Taxonomy (NCBI): domain Eukaryota; kingdom Metazoa; phylum Chordata; class Mammalia; order Carnivora; family Mustelidae; genus Meles; species Meles meles. The sequence continues at coordinate 18,994,639 of NC_060073.1, forward strand.
TTCCTTAGAGCTACTTTATTGGAGTTCTTTTTTTTTTTTTTTTTTTTTTTTAAGATTTTATTTATTTATTTGACAGAGAGATCACAAGTAGGCAGAGATGCAGAGACAGACACAGGAAGGAAGCAGGCTCCCTGCTGAACAGAGAGCCCGGTGTGGGGCTTGATCCCAGGACCCTGAGATCATGACCTGAGCCAAAGGCAGAGGTTTTAACCCACTGAGCCACCCAGGTACCCTACTTTACTGGAGTTCTAATACAATTGCCGAGATAGCCACCAGGGGCGCCGTCGGAGAGGAAGTTGATGCCAACCCCTGCTTGGCCCTCTGCTGCTGGACAGTCCCTTTGGCAGTCTGGGAACTCCCCAGAAAGAGGCATCTACCTGAGGTCCTCCGGCCTTGAGGGTGTCACCAACCCAGTCATCCTTAAAGTCAAGTGTGCCCAGAGGCTTACATGACACCATAACCTTTTTTTTTTTTTAAAGATTTTTTTATTTATTCATTTGACAGAGAGAGAGATCACAAGTAGGTAGAGAGGCAGGCAGAGAGAGAGGAAGGGAAGCAGGCTCCCTGCGGAGCAGAGAGCCCGATGCGGGGCTCGATTCCAGGACCCTGAAATCATGACCTGAGCCGAAGGCAGCGGCTTAATCCACTGAGCCACCCAGGCGCCCCGACACCATAACCTTTTAAAAAAATCATTTTAGGGCACCTGGTGGCTCAGTCGGTTAAGCATTCGGCTTTTTTCTTTAAGATTGTGCTTATTTATTTGCCAGACAGAGAGCGGACAAGCAGGAGGAGTGGCAGGCAGAGGGAGAGGGAGAAGCAGTCTCTCCAGTGAGCAAGGAACCTGACACGGGGCTCCATCTCAAGACCTTGGGATCATGACTTGAGCTGAAGGGAGACACTTAACCAACTAAGCCACCCAGGCGTCCCAGCATCCAACTCTTGATTTCGGCTCAGGTCATAATCTCCATTTGTGGGATTGAGCCCCCCACCCAGCGGGGAGGCTGCTTCTCTCCCTCCCCCGCTCCTCTCTCCACACACACTCGCAGTCTCTCAAAAAAGCTTAAAAAATTCATTTTAGGGTGGAGGGTTTTTTTTTAAGGCAAAACATTAATACAGTTATATAGAAGAGACTTTAGAGTATGGTGGGAAAAGCTTTGTTCAGGAGTCTCTTAATCTGGTTATACCACCCGTCCCTGTGACCTTGGGCAGGTGACTTGATTCTTTCAGCCTGAGATTCCTCATCTGCCAAATGGAAGTGAAAACACCCACCCGGCAGAGCTGGGAAGATGAGAGATTGGCTTAGGACCGCGCCTGGCAGACACTTGTTCAACTTGCTAACAGCCCTAAGTATATAAATGTTAAAAGGGAGCGTTTCCCCATCCCACAGCCCATTGATAACTGTTAAACAGATGGGGTAAGTATGCTTCCAGAATTTTTCTCTCTATACACAAAAAACGATGTACATATATAATTTCTGTTAATAAAAATGAGATCATGCCGTAATGTACAGAATGTTCTGCTACGTGCATTTTTTCAGTTACTATGTCCCGGGCACCCTTCCATCTGGGTATGTACACCAGGATCTACAACTTTCATTTTTAGAGGCTATAGAGCATGTCATGATTTCTTAACCACTTTCTTCCTGGACATAGAGGATTTCTAGTTTTTCCACTATTACAGACAGTAAAAGCCAGTTCCAGGAAGGTTCAGGAGGCCCATTATAGGGGCATTAGTTTCACATATTGCTTTCAAAGCAATTCTTGTTTTATCTCTTCATTTGATTTTCATAGAAACCTTACCAGAGAGGCGATAATTCCATTTACAACCAGGAAAATGAATTCATCGAGAAGGACAAACTGAGGATCCCACAAATCATGGCAGAGGGGGCCTGGGATGGTCCCCTTGGGTTAATGTTTGTCGTACTTCTGGAATAGCTGATGCAAGTGAGTGGAAGGAGTCCCGTCTAAGATGACAAGTGACACTCGGCCTCAGTGTCAAGGCGAGAATAATGGGAGCAAGATGGGGTCTGTCCCGTGCGGAATCCCAGGGCCTGGTTTACCTGAGCCCCTGGTCTCCAGGAGAAGCAAGAAATAGAGAGTTTTGTCTGAACTCTCTAAGGTAACAGATGGAGCCCAACCGACACAGACCTCTTCAGCGCTCACAAGCCAGATGGAGACACGAGACCCCTGCTTCAGGCCCAAACTTAGATTTTCTACTTTTGATTAGAAAGCAGGGGTCTAACCTGGGAGGCCTGTAGCTGGTGCCTGACACAGATGGCACTTGGTAGAAGGCTCTGCGCCCCTGTGTCGTACCCCCCTGGGAGGCTAAGTGGCCCAGAAAAGCCCATTTGATTTTGTGGTTCGTCCTTCCAATCTCCAGGGGCCATATGTCTGCTTCACTGCTGGACATGGGTGAGTAGGCTTGACTTTTGAGCTGCTCCCTAGCCTTCTCCATATACCTCTCTTTCAGCTGCCCTGATCAGAGCCTTGGCTAAGGTTCCCGGGGAGCTTGTGTGTCAGGTAAAGATCACTGTGATGTCCGAAAATGGGTCTCCCGTTTCCCTTTACTTTTCTCCCTCTCCCTCCTCCTTGTCGGGAATAGTGTCATGGTCAAGAGTGGGATCCCTAAGTCACATCGCTCAGATCCAGTCCCTGCTCTGTCTCTAGCTGTGTGGTCTTGGGCAGGTCGTGTTACTGCTCAGTGCCTCAGTTTCCTTATCTGTAAACTGGAGGAAACGCTTAGCCCAGAAAATGTCAGTTGTCATCTGCCGGTCTCTCACGTTTCCAGGGGCTGTGCGGGGGCTCAGGATACAAAGACAAATCACAGCCCTTGTCCTAACAGAGCATGACCTTGACATAAGTGTATGCAGTAGTCAGCGAAGGGCAGACTCTGGGGCAGAGGAAACCTTCCTCCTGTCAGATTTTCAAGTTTTGGGATCCTTTGAGTTCCCAGGTACCCAAGAAGCTCCCAGACTCCTTTGGGGGCACGGATGCAGGCTGCCCACGTCCTTTCCTTCCCGCCAAACTCGGGTCTGGACTAGTGAGTGGGAGAAATCAGCACTTTCCATGTGGGCCCAGCTTCCTTCCCCTCCGGGGGTTAACTTTCACCGAGGACCCACCTTCCCAGATGAGAGGAAGAGCCCAGCCAACTCTCACTCCCTCTCGTCTCCTTTCCTAGCTTCCTGGGGTGGGGGTTCCAGAGAACTCCCCCCTGGGGAGTCCTGGTGGCCTTGCCTCATCCCCTCCACCTCCGCTGGGCTGTGACCCTGGGGCACAGACCCCTAAGCTGGTGATGTGCCCCCTGCTCCAGATTGCCCCTCTCTGGACCTGCTTTGCTCACAGTAAACAGGAAGCCATCTCTGCTCGGGGCTGGGGCAGGAACATGGCAGATCAGATCGGCTGTGAAGCCTGCAACAGTTGCTTTACATTTCAAAATTAGACTTTTTTTCCTCCCCTTTTCCCCATTCATTCATTCATTCATTCAGTACATTTACTGAGTAACCCATGTGTGCCTGGCCTTGCTCTAGAGATAGTCAGTGGTGGCTGAGACATCATTGCCCACACATCTGAGTCGGAGAAACAGATGATGAGCAAATGACCTTATTGGTGACTGTAAAATTATAGAGAGAAGTCTTGTATCAGAATGGAATGTAATTCTCCATGAGAGCGTAACAAGCTGACTCACCCTAACTAGAGTGTCACTAGGCAGAATGTTGGGGTGGGGAAGAGGAAAAGAATCAAGATGTACAAAGGTCCCGGGGCAAACAGTTTGGCAGTTCTTCAGAAGCTAAAGAAATCAACACAATGAACATAGGAAGATTCGTACATGAATGTTCACAGCGCCGTTGCTCTTTACCAAAGCCAAAAAAGTGAAGCAACCCCCCAGACGTCCACCAGCTAATGAATGGCTATATAAAATGGTAGATCCATACAATGAATACTACTCAGCCATAAAAAGGAATGAAGTACCGATTTCCAGCACCGATGAACCTTGAAAACGTGAAGCTAAGTGAAAGAAGCCAGTCACCAAAGGCCACGGATTGTATGATTGCATTTACATGAAATGGCCAGATTAGACAGTTCCATGGAAAGTAGATAGAGGCTGCGGGGTGCATGGGTTTGCTCAGGCTCCCATAGCGAACTACCAATGGGGCACCTGGCTTCTCATGGAGCGTGCGGCTCTTGATCTTGGGGCCGTGAGTTTGAGCCCCACATTGGGTGTAGAGATTGTGTAGAGATAAATAAACTTAAACATCAAAGTGCCACAGACTGAGTGGCTTAAACAATAGAAATTTATTTTTTTACAGGTCAGGGGCCAGAAGTCAGCGATCAGGTGGTTGAGAGGATGGCTTCCTTCCGAGGCCTCTCTCCTTGGCTTGTAGATGGCCTGTCTTTTTCCTGTGTCTTCACTTGGCCTTACGTTGTGTGTCTGTGTCCTGATCTTCTGTCACTAGTCATCCTGGATTAGGGCCACCCTAATGACCTCACTTTACTTCGTTAGAGATGGGGTCTTCAAGTACATCCCATCTGGGGGTTGTGAGCCTGGGTTCCTCAGTCGGTTAAGGATCTGCCTCTGGCTCAGGTCATGATCTCAGGGTCCTGGGATCGAGTCCCATGTTGGGCTCCCTGCTCCGATTTGCTTCTCTCTCTCCCTCTGCCTGACTCTCCCCCTGCTTGTGCTCTCTCTCTGTCAAGTAAATAAATAAAATCTTAAAATACATGCGCACGCGCACACACACACACACTCAGAGGAGTCTCTGAGGTTTTAAAAACAAAAAAAAATTCAATTTATGAGTCTGGGTGGCTCAGTCAGTGAAATGTCTGACTCTTGATTTCGGCTCAGGTTGTGATCTCAGGACGGTGAGATTGAGCCCCGAGCACTGGGCTCCACGCTTAGCATGAAACGTGCTTGAGATTTTCACTCTCCCTCTTCCTCTGCCCCTCCCTTGGGTCCATGTGTGCACACTCTCTCGCACTCTCTCTCTCTCTCAAATAACTAAATAAATATTTAAAAAATAAAAAAAGAATTGGGGCACCTGGGTGGCTCAGTCAGTTAAGCATCTGCCTTCAGTTCAGGTCAGATCTTGGGGTCTTAGGATCAAGCCCTTTGTCGGGCTCGCTGCTCGTGGAGAGCCTGCTTCTCCCTCGCCTCTTCCCTTGCGCATTCTTTCTCTTTCTCTTTCCCACTCGCAAATAAATAAAGAGGATCTTTAAAAAGAGAATTCAGCATATGAATCAGGGAGGACACAATTCCACTATAACTGGGGGAATGGAGTGACTGGTCATCAGTATGGGCTTCTTTTTGACATGGTAAAAACATTCTGGAATTAGTGGTGATCAATGCATAAATTTGTGAATGTACTAAAAACTGTCCACACTGAAAGGATGAACTTTGCCCTGGAGCAAGAAGGAGCCTGGTGTGCAGAGAGGAAGGAGAAAAAGGGGAGGCGAGCTGGTGGAGTTGGCGGGGCCCCATTCCCTAGGGCCTCTCAGTACTAGGAGCCCCATATTTCAAGAGTCTCCTCCCTGAATAAGACATTGCCCTTCTCCACAGTGTCTGGCATTAAAGGTCATTATTAGGGACCTTTCAAACTGGGATGGGGATTGGGATTGGGACACTTCTTAACCCTTCAGGGGTCAACTCCTGTCGCTGGTAGGCAGTGTGCCATGGAGCAGACGGACACAGCTTGGGATGACCTCCTGCTCTTCTATGTCCTCGTCAACTAATAAGTCGTCAGTTCCAGCAGTCCACTGCGGTGGGTAGTGGTACACTCTGGCCCAAAGTCACAAGGCCCACACGGCTAATAAATGGCAGAGTCAGCCTGGCTCCAGGGGGCACACTCTTCCCCACTACCCTGTGCTGCTCAAACAGCCCCTGAGTCAGGGTTTATGAGGGCGTGATTACTCTCATTTGACAGATACGGAAACTGAGGCACAGAGGGGTGAATGATTTGGCTTGGGCCGTACTGTGACCTAGGACAAGATGTTGGGAATGGTGTGGGCATGCCTATGGATCAGAGCCCTCGGTGCCCAGCAAATCCCAGAAACAAAGCCAGAGGGAGGGTAGGTCTAGGGAGAGGGCTATGATGGGGAGAGGCAGGGCTCAGGGCTGGCCACCTGCCTCACTGCATCCCTGCTTCCTCCAGGCCCTCAGCCCGTCCCTGGAGGCGGCTCCTTGGCCAGACTGCCTGGAGGGCCCACTCTGCCAGGGAAGTCGGGGTCAGTGTCAGAGGAGCTGAAGAGACACCAAAGGGGATGTCTGGGGGGCAGGGTGCCTGGATCCCTGGGCAGCCGCCTCCCAGCTTGGGGGTGGGTGCAGCCGAGGCCCGCGTGACATTGTGGCTGACATTCCTCAGCGGCCACGTGGCCCCAACTGGCAGGGACAGCTGCGGACAGGGGCCAGACCAGCTTTGTTCCCAGGGTGGCGCCCGCTCTCCATCCAGGCCCCGCTTGGCTCCTGCCTGGCGCGGCTCTCCTTCCTGGGGCTCTGTGGGCACCTGGCACTGGGGTCCCCGCCATGAACGCCTAGAAGCCCAGAGCCACCAGGGTCTCTCTGTCCTCCTGTGGTCCGGGGCTCTGGAAGGATGGGGCAGGACCAGACGAAGCAGCAGATTGAGAAGGGGCTCCAGCTGTACCAGTCTAACCAGACAGAGAAGGCACTGCACGTGTGGATGAAGGTGCTGGAGAAGAGCGCGGACCTCGTGGGGCGTTTCCGCGTGCTGGGCTGCCTGGTCACAGCACACTCGGAGATGGGCCGCTACAAGGAGATGCTGAAGGTGGGCCCAGGGTGGCTATCCCCATGCTTCGGATCCTCCTGCCTCCTCGAACACCCCCTGTCCCCCAGGCTAGCCGCCCCACGGGGGGCTCGGAGTCTAGTCTAACACCCGGTGGCCTTGAACTTCGCCCTGAGACTGAGGCAGAGCTTCTCCACTTCAGGGTTTGGCAATCTCCAGGCTGGGTCTGGCAGCCAGGTTCCAGCCTTCCCGTTTGGGATTCTGAGTTGGAGCCTGGGGCGGTGTCTAGGCTCCAGGTTTGGGGCTGGGGATAGGAGGGTGGGTGGGTGGGTGGCCCAGGTAGGCTGGGGCCGAAATGTGAGGGCTATGGGTCTGAGCGTGGCTCCAAGTCTGGCGCATCCAGCCCATGGCCAGAGAGCAGAGAACTCATCTGAGGCCTTGGCTGTGAGGCGGGGAGGAGGCCCGGTTGTGAGGCTCGGAGGCCAGGCTGACCGCCCCGCCCCCACCCGCGGGCAGTTCGCTGTGGTGCAGATCGACACCGCTCGGGAGCTGGAGGATGCTGACTTCCTTCTGGAGAGCTACCTGAACCTGGCGCGCAGCAACGAGAAGCTCTGCGAGTTCCACAAGACCATCTCCTACTGCAAGACCTGCCTCGGCCTGCCGGGCACCAGGGCCGGCGCCCAGCTGGGCGGCCAGGTCAGCCTGAGCATGGGCAATGCCTTCCTGGGCCTCAGCCTCTTCCAGAAGGCCCTGGAGAGCTTCGAGAAGGCCCTGCGCTATGCCCACAACAATGACGACGCCATGCTCGAGTGCCGCGTCTGCTGCAGCCTGGGCAGCTTCTACGCCCAAGTCAAGGTGGGCCCCGGGTGCAGGGGCTGGGCGGGGGCGGGCTCAGGTCCCCTGACACCCTCTTGTGAGCCGCTCTCCGCATTCAGGACCTTGCTCAGTCCTCCCATGCAGGAGAGTCTGAGAGGGAAGGCTCACCCAGGAAGGTGGGGACTTAGCAGGAAAGGCAGGGCCGGGATTCAAACCTTGGTCTGTCTGCCTTCCTGGGGGAATGGGAGGCTCCTTGTGAGGACTGGCCATGAACCCGTACTGCCCTGTGTTTGCTCTGTGGTCTTGGCATCTCTCATCTCTGAACCGTGGGAGGGACATCTATAAAACCGGCCCACCCTCCACCCTCCGGAGGTTGTAAGGGCTCATTCCTCAAGTATTTATTGACTGTTTGCTCTGTGCCGGGCTCTGTGGGCTTGGGATGCAAGCAGTGAAGACAACAGCAAAGCCCCTGGCCTTGTGAATCTTGCATTCCAGAAAAAGTCAAACGACTACAAACAGTACGTCAATCATGCAGTGTGCCAGAAAGTGCTTAAGAGAGAGGAAAGCGGGAAAGGAGGTGGGAAGTGCCGAGAATGGGGTGTTGCAAATTTCAAATAGGGTGACCGGAAGGCCTCATAAGGGTGCTATCAATCTGATGACTGGAAGCACCTGAGAGGGTAAACCATGCAGAAATCTGGCAAAAGCTTGACAAAGAGACAACAGGGAAAGCAAAACCCCACCCTGGGTTGGGTTGGTGTGGGGGCGTAGCTGGCCTGTTCCAGGGACGGTGGAGGCCAGCATGGCTACTGCATGTGTGTGAGAAGGACGGAGCAGGTGGTGAGAACCAAGAGGTAAGGGGGGAGGGGAGAAAGCAGGTCGGGATGAACTGATGGCGCCGGGAACCCATGGCTTGTCTCCGGCCAAGTGCTTGTTCTCCTGGGACCCCTAGGTATCCAGGCTGCACTTGACCTGTGGAGCATGTTGGTGCCTGGCACACAGTAGATGTTTAATAAATCTTGGGGCCAATGGCTGTGTAAATGCTGATGAATCAGAGGTGGGGTACGAGGCTCATCCGGAACCAGCCTGAGGATTTTGTTTTTAGCAACCAGACGTAGGAAGAACCCACTCAGATTCGCTAGATGGGAGAGGGGTGGGGTGTTTTAAAACCTTTTTTATTATGAAGTCAATTAACTATACAGGAAAATCGAGAGAATGATATATGGAGACTCCACAGTCCCACCACTTAGACTGAACAATGATTAATTACTGTGATGCCATATTTGATTTATCCTTTTTAACTGAAGCGTTGTGATGGGAAATTATAGACATCATGATATTTTACCCCGAAGTAGTTCAGTATGCATCTGTGAAAGGAAAAAAGAGAGACATTTTCTTATATAAGGACACTTTCTTACATAATCCCAATTATCTCTTGAATTTCTCTGCTTATCCTGAAAACACGCCTCTACCCTCGGCTTCTATAAATTGGAACACAGACCCGAGGCACGCGAGCAGTGGGCATTATGTCTCCTAAGTCTATTCCAGTGGAAGATTTCTCCCTTCCCCTTCGTCTTCGTCTTCCAGGATTTATCTAACAAGGCAAACTGACTGCCCTGTAACAGCTTTCATCTCATCGTCCCATTGCGTCCGTGAGAAGTCACGTGACTGGGATTTGTCTCTTTTTTTCCTCCCCTTTGCTCCCTGCAAACTAGAGCTTAGTGACCAGGGAAGACTCTGGTCACCTTTTTGGTGAGAAGACTGTAAGCGTTGTTGCATGTTTTATCACATCTGGTAGCAGGGGGCGACAACCCCATCCCTCCGTTTTAGGGTTAACGTTTTTTCCCTTTGTGACCAGCAGGTGAACTGGGCATAGGAGGGAGCGGCGGGGGACGGTGACGCTCTGGCCCCCTGGGAAAAAATTCAGTTCTATGGCCACAGTTTCCATAATGGATTTAACATCCAGTGATGTTTGTTGCCTGAATTAATTCTCTTATTTCAACTGAAAGGAAATGCTGATCTCCAAGTTCGACATATCCTTCCACAGTTGTTGGGGTTTTCTCTAAGGAAGAACTCTCCCCCATCAGGTAGGGCTAATTGGCTCCTCTGAAAGGCAGTTCCTACAGGAAAGATGGAATAAATACTTTTCCTTTCCTTTAGTTCCTACTTAGATGAGGAGGAGTCAAAGTCATAGCTGCCTTCAGCAACCACACTCATTTGTTTTGCTTTTTCGAGTACTGTTATGAAATCTTGGACTTTTTTTTAAAAAGATTTTATTTATTTATTTGACAGAGATCACAAGTAGGCAGAGAGGCAGGCAGAGAGAGAGAGGGGGAAGCAGCCTCCCTGCTGTGCAGGGAGCCGGATGCGGGGCTCAATCATGACCTGAGCTGAAGGCAGAGGCTTCAACCCACTGAGCCACCCAGGCACCCCGAAATCCTGGATTTTTAAAAAATATTCAGTCTTCTTTAGTTAATTGCAATTATTTTGTACTTTGTACAAAAGTACTTTGTACTTTGTGATGCTCAAATTATTGTGACTTTAGGTAATGGAATTCCTTCAATAAGGCTCCTGTGTCCTTTTGGAGAGACTTAATTTAAACACTGAAAGTGTTCTTGTTTTCTGGAACAATAAACTGTCCCAGGCTCAATTTGTACATTCCCTGCCCCAGACCTGGAATCAGCCATTTCTCTGGGTTGTTTTTGGTGGGAAATTGTATTAAAGACCAAATGTGGGTTCTAAGGTGCTCATTGCTACGGGGTTGTGATGGCTTCGAAGTCTTTGTAGTTGCCAAGACCCTTGAAGTTTACGCTAACATTTGCAATTCAAATCTAATGTTTCGGGATTTTCCTTAATTTATTTTAATCTGGACTCTCTTTTTCCTTAGACTGAAAATGTTGGCTTTTAGCAACATGACTGCATATTTATTTTATCCTACAAAATACACAAAATACTTCCCAAAGATAATTCCAATATTACTTTTTAAAAAAGAGACAACTGAAGGAAGTTTAAGATTTCTTTGCCCTTCTTTTGTCTTTGACAAATATCCCACTTTGGATGAATGTCCAAGGACATACATTCCAAGGTCATTTGAAATAATTATTTTTTTTCTGTGTGGTTATATTACTATAATGCAATAAAATGCTTTATAATGTAATAATATCTTATAGGATTATATTTTAATGATATAATGTATTATTATATTATAGTAATTCTATATTACATGTTATTACAATTAATGAATTATGTTAATAAGATGATACACAGTTAAGACATTTATTTCCATTTTCTATTTTTTTGGTTTAAAAAAATTAAATTAAAAACTTCTGAAGCTGTAAAACACTTACATGCCTTCAAATTTAAAAGGTGCAGCATAAGGGACACTGGGCTGGCTTGGTTGGTGGAGCGTGGGACTCTTGATCTCAGGGTCATAAGGTCCTGCCCCATGTTGGGCACAATGATTACTTACACAAATAAAACTTTTAAAAAAAGTACGTAACAAAATTTGTGAGGAACAGGCTTTTGTTGGGGTTATCAAGAGTTCTCTTTTGGTCATATGAACTTGGAGATGCTTGTTAGACATGAAGTGAAAGATCAAATAGATTTCCTATGAGAAAGAGTAGAGCTATGGGGCTGTAGCTGAAGGGACATGAGGTCAAAAGAAGGTTGTTTGATTTTGATTTTTTTTAAAGATTTTATTGATTTATTTGACAGACAGAGATAACAAGTAGGCAGAGAAGCAGGCAGAGAGAGAGAGCAGAGGAAGCGGGCTCCCCGCTGAGCAGAGAGCCCGATGTGGGGCTCGATCCCAGGATCCTGGGATCATGACCCGAACCTAAGGCAGAGGCTTTAACCCACTGAGCCACCCAGGTGCCCCTGATTTTTTTTTTTTTTTTTAATGAGGTAAGAAATGCCAGAATGCATTTGTACACCACTGGGAATGATTGAGTCGAAAGAGATGGAGGCTTGGTTCCAGAGTCCCGTGGAGGAACTCACTTCTGTAGGAGCTGGGGGTCCTTCTCTAGAGTGGCAGGAAGGAGGCAGAGTGGTCCATCTCGAGGATTTGGTGGAGAAGGGAGTCCTCTCTGACTTTCTTCTGTTTTCCCTGTGGAGTATGAAGCAAGGCCATTAGCTGATAACAGACGGGTAGAAAGAGTATTTGGAGGTTTAAGGAGAAAGAAAGGATGATTTCACTGCCTCAGTGAGTCTGCTCCAAGTTCTTTGGAGCGGACTGTGCGGGCAAGCAGACACTGAGCCATTGGTGAGCACCCGCTGCCGGGTACTGGAGGGCAAACACGAGTGGGGGGCCTGGTACTCCCCCTTTGTGTGAGAGGAGACGCCAGCTGTATTTTCGTGCCTTCTCACTCATTCTTTCATTCAACAAACATTCATTGTGCCAAGAACTAAGCGCCAAGAGCTGTACTAGGCTCTTGGGATGCATCCGCAAACAGATGAGAATTCCTCCATTCATGGCGTGCACACCTTTCCAGTGGCCGTTCCCGCTGCCTGGACCACTCGTTCCTGGAAACCTGAGTGAGTGAGCGAACACCAGCGGGGCCTCTGAGCTAATGGAGAAGGCAGGCCCTAGAGCCCTCGACTTCAGGGCAGCCCCGGCCATTCAGTGTGCCCCATTCTTGTCCCACCTCCTCCCTGTGTCCCCCGCAGGACTACGAGAAAGCCCTGTTCTTCCCCTGCAAGGCCGCAGAGCTCGTTAGCGACTACGGCAAAGGCTGGAGCCTCAAGTACCGGGCCATGAGCCAGTACCACATGGCCGTGGCCTACCGCCTGCTGGGCCACCTGGGCAGCGCCATGGAGTGTTGTGAGGTGGGGCAGGAGGGAAGATGGGCAGGTGGAGGGTGGTGGTGTGGGCTAGGATGTCCCCCTTCCCTAGCCCTCTTAGGGCCCCAAGATCGCCCCTTGACCCCCTTCTCCATGAGTCCCTGGAGGATGTGTTTGTTCTGCCTAACTACCCCCGCCCCCGCCCGGCTGCAAAACTTCACTCCTTTCCAGTCCATTCTCAAGGGAGGAAGTTTCCCTCTGCCCTCCCCTGACACATCCCCTCCGTGGGGCACTTTAAGCAGGAGAGCCGGTCTCTGGAGTGCCACAGACCTGGGTTCAAATCCTGATATTGCAACTTATCGGCCAGGTGCCCTCGATCAAGTCACCTCTCTCCACTTCTCTGGTTGTCGTGAGGCCTCAGGGGGGCTGTAGGTGGAGCCGTGGCACCGTGCTAGGTGTACCGGGCTCCAAGGATGTTGGCGATCCTTGGGCTGCCTTGTCAGAGGGGCCCACTGAGTCATGACACCCCAGCGTTGGGGGTGGGGGCAGGTGTGCAGGCCTGAGCCTCCAGCCTCCCTTCACAGGAATCCATGAAGATTGCTCTGCAGCACGGGGACCGGCCGCTACAGGCGCTCTGCCTACTCTGCTTTGCTGACATCCACCGGAGCCGCGGGGACCTGGAGGTGAGGTCCCTAGGATGCGCAGGGAGGGGTGGCAGGCCTGGCCCAGTCTGACGGCACCCTCCCCCTGGCTGTGCAGACAGCCTTCCCCAGGTACGACTCCGCCATGAGCATCATGACTGAGATTGGAAACCGCCTGGGACAGGTGCAGGTGCTGCTGGGTGTGGCCAAATGCTGGATAGCCAGGAAGGCACTGGACAAGGTGAGGCGGGCCCGTTTCCTGCAGCCCCTGGCTCTCCCCAGTGCTCCCATTTGGAGCCAGTAGGTCAGCCTACAATCTGTGGGGCTGGTTCTGGGCAGGACTCTTTCAGACATTTTGTCTAACATCAGCCCCACCCGAATCCCATGAGGTGAGTCCATTCCAAGTCATTTTCCAGACTCAGAGAATGTCCATGATGTGCCCAGACCCACAGCTAGTAAAGGACCAGAGCTGGGTTGGAACTCAAGATGCTTCAACGGCTTTCACTATTTCACAACACTCAGTAAGACAGGAATATTCTTCCCATTCTGTATCTGAATAAACTGAGGCAGCAGGTAACTTGACCACACAGCTCTGTTACTGGGCTCCAGCCTGCTTTTGCTACGTTCATACGCAGGGCAGCCGGCCAGTGATGCTGCCCTCCCCAGGCCCGCCCCTCTTGGCCCCTTCCTTTTCTGGAAGCCAAAGCCTCTGTCAGACAGCTCTGCCTGCAGTCCTGGCCTGTATTTGCCTTTCAGGCTCTGGATGCCATCGAGAAAGCCCAGGACCTGGCCGAGGAAGTGGGGAACAAGGTCAGACCTGATTCTGTCTCCTGGGTCTGGAGTCAAGAGCCCATTGGGACCTGGGGTGTGTGGGGAGGGCTTCCCTGAACCCTTCTGGATCTCCAGGAGCTGCCCCCACCCATTCCCAGACCCTGGCTGTTTCTCTTCCACCCACAGAGCACTTTAGAGGGCAGGGCAAGAGTTCCACAGCTCAGAGGACATCAGAATTCCTCAGAGCTTCTGGTGGTCATTAAAACCTCCACCAGTGGGTCCACTGACTAAGAGCTGGGCACACACAGGCTCTTCTGGGTATTGAGCCACTCCTCACTGTCTACCGGCAAGGTGGGCACTGCAAGCCACATTTTACAGGTAAGGAAACTGAGGCTTAGGGAAGGTGCTCCAGGTACACACTTGGTATCTGGTCTGTCTTAATTCCAAAGCCTGTGCTCCTCCTGTAGTGTATGTGGCCTCTCAAATTTAATGATTGTATCCAAACCTTTAAATGTCAAAAACAGGCTCAGTATCTAAAAGATACGAATTTCTTTGAGATCTAGTACGGAGTCCAACTAAAATGCCAAAGATCTTTGTTTTTGGATAGGTTATAGCGACTCAGTTTTACCCAAGTATCTCAGGTCAGTCAGAAATGCTGACAAGCTGTTGTGTGTATTTAATTAAGAAAAACAGGAGAGCAAATGGGGTCAATGCAGCGGATCTGGTCAATAAAGTCCTTCATCAACATGGGGTTCCCGGGGAGTTCTAGGGGTTTGGACCTCCTGCCTCACCCACCCCGTCATTCTGCATGAGGGGAAACCAAGGCCGGGAGAGGGCAGGACTGGTTTCCTAGGCCCATCCGCGAAGCAAGAAGGCCGCTGGGACCAGACCCTGTGTGTCCTGACCGCTGGGTTGGGCCCCGGGGACAGCTTCTCGGGCTGGGCAAGGGGGTGGTGGTGCTCACCAGTACTGACCTGGTCCCCGCTGGCCCCAGCTGAGCCAGCTCAAGCTGCACTGCCTGAGCGAGAGCATCTGCCGCAGCAAGGGCCTGCAGCGCGAGCTGCGGGCGCATGTGGTGCGCTTCCACGAGTGCGTGGAAGAGACCGAGCTCTACTGCGGCCTGTGCGGTGAGTCCATCGGCGAGAGGAACAGCAGGCTGCAGGCCCTGCCGTGCTCCCACATCTTCCACCTCAGGTGAGGGCTCCCGGCCGGTGGGCAGGGGGCACCGATGGTATCTTTGGAGTACCTGACCACAGTAGTAACACTGAATGTAGCCCCCTCTGCGTTCCAAGCGTGTTCTAAAATCTTCCCCTGTAATAACTCATTGAATCCTTCCAGCGGCCCTAGGAGGTGGCCATCACGATTCTCTCCAAAGAGAATTCAGAGATGCCTCTCAAAGGCCACGGGGCTCAGCCACCCAGGGCTAGACCTGCCTCAGGGCTGTGACAGCTACTGGCCTCCTAACTCCTGACTTCCTGAAAGCCCCAGGACTGAGTGCCAGGGGCAAGCAGGGACGCCCGGAGGCCGTCCCAGCTCCTGCGGAGGGGAGGGAAGGAGAGCGAGGCCAGGCCTAGGACAGAAGCCTGGGTTCAGTGAATGGACAGAAATCCTTTGCCTCCCAAGGTGCCTGCAGAACAACGGGACACGGAGCTGCCCCAACTGCCGCCGCTCCTCCATGAAGCCTGGCTTTGTATGAGTCCCACCAGCAGCCTTGGGCTTCTGCCTCATCTCTCCCTGCTCCTTGTCCATCATCATACTGGAGGCCCCTGATTGGTCACGCCTTAGACCCTGGGGTTACGCTTTAGCCCTGGGGCAGCAGCCTCCTCCAACCTGCCAGGGTCCAGGGCCTGTCCACTGTTGCTCCTCCAGGCTCGGCTGCCCTCCTTGCCTCTTTGTACTTTGCTCTTTATAGACAAATAAACTGTTTGTACCTGAGCCCAGCGATTCTGACTCTTTTGTGGGTGGGCTGGGGCAGCGCAGACAGGACAGCTTCCTCATCTGGTCTTCTTGACTCCTGTCAGACAGCTCTAACAAGTGTGAATTTGGGGTCAGCAGCTCCTGGGCAGACTCACTGAACAACCTTGGGCAAGTCACTTAACCTTTAGCAAATGCTGTTATTTAAAGAAATTTCTGCTTTCAACTGCTTCCAAGAAAACCACTAGACAGATTCCCACCAAGTTTAGGGGTTCTTTGCGAAGGCTTGGCTGAAAATAAATGTCATGTGGCTTACATGAAGTTCATTTAAGGGGTGCCCTGGGTCTTGCCTTGGAATCATAAGCAGAGATCCTCCAGAGCAATGGGACACAGATAAAACAAAAATGAGCCTTATATGACCCAGAGATCTGCCCTAAGCCTTGAGATGACAAGAAACGATTACAGATGTGAATCATGATGTTATTTTTATTTTTTAAAAGATTTTATTTATTTATTTGACATAGATCACAAGTAGGCAGAGAGGCAGGCAGAGAGAGAGAGAGAGAAGCAGGCTCCCTGCCAAGCAGAGAGCCGGATGCGGGACTCCATCCCAGGACCCTGAGATCATGACCTGAGCTGAAGGCAGTGGCTTAACCCACTGAGCCACCCAGGCGCCCGAGTCATGATGTTTTTTAATTGTAGAGGTTGTTGTCAATTCCACTCTTCCCACGAGGGCAGTTCTGGGGCACCTGCTCAGAAGTTAACAGCAGCAGCGATTTCTCTTTAAAACTGGTTAATGATTCTCTCTGGTAACCTTGGGCATGCCTTTTTTTGGCTCTCTGCAACACGGCTGGCGTATGTTGTCTATGGTTTGTGAGACTGAGCCAACTCCCGAATCCCCTAATTCCTAGCTGCACCAGATTCTGAGGTCGAATCATCCCTTGCAAAGCGCCCTTTCAATTACTGGCTAGATTAACACTACATTTCCCAAGGGCCCTCGAGGTCCCATCCCTTCTTCCTCCCCTTCCGGTTTTGCATCCAGGCTCCGCCCACTGCGCGCACCGACCAATAGCAAATCCACCTGTCCCTCCCGGCTGAAACAGGACGGGGGTAGTAACGTTTCGGGAGTGGTGGGGAAGGGGGGGGGGGCGGGTCCTGTGTCCCGGGTTTTGTCTTTTGAATCGGAGAAGCAGATTCGTGGCGATAGTGGCGGCGGGAACTAATTCAGTCAAGAGTTAGAAATTGGAGAGAGAGGTTTGTCACTAGTCAGGAGCAGGCGTTCGGAAAGACAGTATTAATCTCTGGCTGAAATTCCTGTCCAGTCCTATTTTCGGTCTTCTCCTTCAGGATATGAATCTGCTGCCTAAACTCGAGAGTCCAGTGACTCGGCAGGTGAAGATGGCGACCGTGTGGGATGAGGCTGAGGTACGCGCTGGGAGAGTTGGGGTCCTGGAGCCGAGGCCAGCAGGAAGACGCCTTTGGTGGGAGGATGGGAAGTGGCTGGGGGGAGCGTCAAGGTCTGGCCTGGTCCCGGGGTCGGGGCCGCTTGGGATATGGGCAAGGGTCTCGACTCCTTCATGTTGGTTTTATTGGCGGGGAAGCTGAGGCTGTGAGTGGGCTCGGAGGATGCGGAATCCCCGACCTGAGTTAAATATATATGTGTATGTATGTATATATATGTATAAATATGTATATGTGTGTGTATATATGTGTGAGCGCGCGCGTATGTGTATATGTGTGTGTGTATGTGTGTGTATATATATATATTTTTTTCCCTTTTTAAACAGCAAGATGGAATCGGGGAGGAGGTGCTCAAGATGTCCACAGAAGAGATTATCCAGCGCACACGGCTGCTGGACAGTGAGATCAAGGTGGGCTTACAGCCCCAGTGGCGGGCAGCGAAGCCCCCACAGGGCAGGCCCTGGAGATCCCAGCGGCTTCTTTCATGTTCTTGGCCTTTCCAGGAAGACATAGGGCCCGCGGATTAGAAAAAGAGAAAAAACTAAGCCTTAAGAGGGACCGGAAGAGAGACAGGATGGTGGAAGGGCAGGTCTGAGAGGATTCATCGGATTGCCTTTTCCGGCGAGGTCTTTAAATATTCCTCTTGAGAATCTTTTAGAAAGTCCTCATTTATAGATGAGGAAACAGAGGTTTTGCTGTGGTGAAGTACCCAGGCCTTAATTAGCAGCAGAAGCTAAAACCTGTATTTGCTTGATTCAGAGCCCTGCTCTTTTCCCTCTGCTACGACTTCAGGAGGTTTCCAGACTGGCCCGGTTTGCCCTCTGCTGGATGTGGACACAGTCAGGTTCACCCTTCAGAGAGCCTTAGAGCTGAGTGAATGGATGCGGGAAGGTCCCCTGGGCAGCCTGGGCCTCACCCGTTACAGGTCCCTAGGATAAGCTGAGCCAAGGCTGAACATTTGCTTCCACTCGCCCTCATCCCAGATCATGAAGAGTGAAGTGTTGCGAGTTACCCATGAACTCCAAGCCATGAAGGACAAGATCAAAGAGAACAGTGAGAAAATCAAAGTGAACAAGACCCTGCCATACCTTGTGTCCAACGTTATCGAGGTGTGTGTGTATGTGGAGGGGAAGAGAAAGGGTCAGCCGAGCTTGGAGGCAGCGTGCTCTGGGTCCATTGGAAAAAAAGAGTGGGTGGAAGTTTTGAGGCCCAAATTGCATGTTAGAACTGCACCTCCAGGGGCCGCCTCCCTAGTATGCATATCTAGGGTGCTATATATATACACACAGACACATACACACACACATAGATACCCTGCAAAGGCCTCAGAAACACATGTTTCCTCTTTACTTGGGGAGTAGAGAGCTCTTGGGGGCAGAAAAGCAACACCTAAAGGGTTCTTATCAATCCTCTGGCTTATTGGTCACACCTTTGCTGGGGCTGGGGCTAATCTGAGGAAGGGGGTGGATTGTCTTGCCCTGGGAAACAGTAGGCCCTGAGGAGTTCAGGGGGCCGAGCAGGGCTTCTTGACTGAGCTTTTTTCCTCCCAGCTTCTAGATGTTGATCCCAATGACCAAGAAGAGGATGGTGCCAATATTGACCTGGATTCCCAGAGGAAGGGTAAATGTGCAGTGATCAAAACCTCTACACGGCAGGTGAGGCTAGCTTGGGATAGAACTAAGGAGGGTGAGGGGTGGATGTGGGAAAGGACTAGGGAGCTTTATTGAGGGCGGTAATTGAGATTGAGCCTAGAATTTTTCCTACAGACCTACTTCCTGCCTGTGATTGGGTTGGTGGATGCTGAAAAGCTAAAGCCAGGAGACTTGGTGGTGAGTGGTGTCCCTTAGCCCGGGCAGGACTTATCCAGTGAGGTTTCTCCCATTGGTTAGTTGAGCCTCTGCCTCAGGCCCAGGTCACCGTTGGCCCTGAATCTTGGCAGAGCAGCCCAGGGTGTCTGAGCTGATCAGCTTGCTCTTTGGTTCTTGTCTTTCCTAGCCCTGTATTTTCTTTTCACTCTACAGACACCTGCCACCCAGCCAGTTAGTTAGGTCTTGAGCTGGGACAAACCTGAAGGCTTCCGTGCTCTGTCCCCAGGGTGTGAACAAAGATTCCTATCTGATCCTGGAGACCCTGCCCACAGAGTATGACTCTCGTGTGAAGGCCATGGAGGTGGATGAGAGGCCCACAGAACAATATAGTGACATCGGGGGCCTGGACAAGCAGATTCAGGAGGTGAGGGAGGCCCTGGTTGCTAGTAGCAGCCTCGCCTGCCTTTTGTGTTTTTTTTTCTTCATTGACCAGAGCACTTATTGCCAACATGCCTCTTATCGTAGCATCCCAGGGAGGTAAGGAGGGTGCCATGCAACAGTTTAGGATAAGGAGATCCAGAGAGATTAAATGAAGGTCACAGGGGTTTAGGACCAGAGTCAGGACTGGAACTCAGGCTCCTAGTCCTTATCCTGGTGCCTCTCTACCATATCTTGCTCTTCCTGGAGCAGCCGTAGCCAGCCTTCGTGGGAGTGAGCATTCTGTGTCCTTCTGACACAGGGAAAGGAGAGGCAATGTCCCTGAATTGGTGTTAGGAGGGTTGAGGGTTGGGGTTGAAGTGTCAGGTTGTAGGAGCCCTCCAGACTTCACTGTCCTCACCCAGGACTTCTTCCTGGCAGCTGGTGGAAGCCATTGTCCTGCCAATGAACCACAAGGAGAAGTTTGAGAACTTGGGGATCCAGCCTCCAAAAGGGGTGTTGATGTATGGCCCCCCAGGTACGGGGAAGACCCTGCTGGCCCGGGCCTGTGCTGCACAGACCAAGGTAAGTGCTTTGGGGGCGAGTGAAGAAGGAAAGGTCAGAAGCTAAAGCACTACCAAGTGGGCTCAGAGGGACCTCTCTTAGTGCCTTTGGCCTGACACTTGTCACCATGCCACCTCACCAGGCTACCTTCCTGAAGTTGGCTGGCCCTCAGCTGGTGCAGATGTTCATTGGGGATGGTGCCAAGCTGGTTCGGGATGCCTTCGCCCTGGCCAAGGAGAAAGCTCCGTCCATTATCTTCATCGATGAGCTGGATGCCATTGGCACTAAGCGGTAAGGGGGTGCTGAGTGCCACAAAGGAGATTGTTGTAAATTCCTGCTGTTTCCTACCCTGTTCCCTCCTTCCCCTGGAGTAGTGGCAGCTCTACTCTTGTGGTTTTACATCCTGAATTCTGTTCTAACTAGCTTCCTTGCTTTTTCCCTGACCATCCATTCTCCTCACAGCTGCCAGCATGTTCCTTTCATACCTGCTTGCTTTCCTCACGTGCACCCACACTCCTTCCCACAAACATCCTACTTGAAACCCTTCATGGGCCCCTATTGCTCCTTGGGATCAATGCTGGACTTAGCATGGCCTGCCTAGTCCCCTGTGTGGGTCTCCCTGCTCCCCTCCTCTTCATCCTGGACCTGTCCCTACCCCAACTTCTTCCCAGTATCCATTTGGTTTTTTTTTTTTTTTTAAGATTTTTATTTATTTATTAAGGCCGTTTGTTAGAGAGAGGGAGAGAGCGAGCGAGCAGTTGAGCACATGAGGTGGGGTGGGGCAGAGGGGAAAGGAGAAGAAGAGGGTAAGAATCCCAAATAGACTCTACCCCTGAATGCAGAGCAGGAGGTGGGGTCAACCTCATGACCCTGAGATTATTACCTGAGCCAAAACTGAGGGTCGGACACTTAACCAACTGTGCCACCCAGACGCCCCAATATCCCTTTGGTTTATAGGTCCCCTCTATAATCAGTGTCCATCTGGCCCTGGTTAGAGATATTTTGCACCTGTTGTTCCTTTTCTAGAACGTACTTTTCCCATTCTTTATTAGTTGCCTAGCCTGTGTGTTCTCAGTCTGAGGGATACTTCTCAGGGATGCCTGCCTGGGCTCCCACTTACACTCCAAGTCTGGATCCCGTATTTCTAAGCTTTAGTTTGCAGTGGCACACTGCAACAAAACCGGGCCGTGGCTGGTTTTGCTAACTGTTTTATCCTCAGCCTGGCTGATCCCAGGAGCCTCTCCAGTCTCTGCACCTGTTCTGTGTCAGTCCTGGGCTGGGGGCCCCAGGTTGAGCGAGACCTTTCCCTGCCCTGGACAGTTGGGTTAGGCTTTTGGTGGCTGGAGAAGGGGAAAGCTCTGGCCAAGTTGTGGCCTCACCAGTATCTCGGGCTTCTTGTGTGCCCCAGTTTTGACAGTGAGAAGGCTGGAGACCGGGAGGTGCAGAGGACGATGTTGGAACTTCTGAACCAGCTGGATGGGTTCCAACCCAACACTCAAGTAAAGGTGAGTATTGTCATCACAGATTAAGAAAACAGAGTTTATTTATTTATTTATTTTAAAAGATTTTATTTATTTATTTGACAGAGATCACAGGTAGGCAGAGAAGCAGGCAGCGGCGGTGAGTGGGAAGAAGGCTGCCTGCTGAGCAGAGAGCCCGATGCGGGGTTCGATCCCCGGACCCTGGGATTATGACCTGAGCCGAAGGCAGAGGCTCAACCCACTGAGCCACCCAGGCACCCCAAGAAAACAGAGTTTAGAGGGAAGGGCACCTTCTCGGTTACCCAGCTAGTGCAGCTAGAATTACAGTTAAGATTGTTTTTAGCACCCTTGCTGTTTGATCTGGACCCTGGGCTGCCTGTCTGCCTGTTGTGGCCTTGACGGTTGTCTGTCTGGGAGCCCCATCTTCCTTATTTCATGTCGCGCTTCTCCCCTTGCTTAGGTGATTGCAGCAACCAACAGGGTGGATATCCTGGACCCCGCACTGCTCCGCTCAGGCCGTCTGGACCGGAAGATTGAATTCCCAATGCCCAATGAGGAGGCCCGGGCCAGAATCATGCAGATCCACTCCCGCAAGATGAACGTCAGGTGAGCAAGGACATGGGCAAGGCGCTGAGATCTGAAGGGGCAGCAGCAGAGCACTCTCTGTTGCCTTTCATACTGCGCATCCCCGTCCCCTGGTCTCTGCCTACCCCTTCTCCCCTCTCTGTCCACACAGGACTATTCTACATGCCACCTCCGTTTCTCCCCAGAAGCCTGAGGTAGAGTCTCACTGAGGTCCAGGCCCTGATTCTGGGTGGTCAGTTCCTTAGAATCACCCTGCCCCTTCCTCCCCCATGGGAGGCCCTCAGTTTCCTTGACTCCTCCACCCCAGCGGATGAGCACAGCCCATCATGGCTTTGGGGAATCCAGCCAGGGGCCAGATGGACTTGGATTCAGATCTGTGTGACCTCCAGTAGGTGGTATTACCTGTTGGAGCCTGAGTTTTCTGGTCTGGTGCTTGGGGTTAATGCCACTGACCTCGTGGGGTCATGGCACCGTCAAGGGAAGTGCTTGGCACATGAGAGCAAGACAGCACTGTGCTGATGCACGGCCTGCGCTCCTCAGAAGAAGGGGAGACAGCCATCTTGCTCCCCCGCTCCAGGCTGAATCAGTCCCTGGCATCTTAGGTGCAGATTTCTAGAAGGCTAGAGTTCAAGAGACACAAAAATAACCTGGTGTCTGCTTTGACCTACCTGCCCTTCGTCCTGTATCTTGTACTGAGAAGAGAACAAGGCATAGCGGGGAAGGGGGGGATTAGCCGAAGTCCTAGGGCAAGTGGACCTCACTGCTGATGGGAGTTTGGGCAGACGTCATCTCCCACCGCTCCCCGTAACCATAAGTAACTGAGTCCTGTGGTGTTCTCCACCCGCCCTCCCCCGCCCTCCCCCGCCGCCCCTCAGTCCCGATGTGAACTATGAGGAGCTGGCCCGCTGTACGGATGACTTCAACGGGGCCCAGTGCAAGGCCGTGTGCGTGGAGGCGGTGAGTGGTGGTGTGAGGGAGTGGGTTACTTCATGCCTTCTTGCCCCCCCTTTGCTGAACAGGGTGGGGCATTTGGCTGGTGGAGACTGCTGGTGGAAGGGAAGAGGCTCAGAAGGCCGAGGCCTCTGGGAGCCGGGCCAGGGGTGCAGGAAGGCACCCTATAGCCTGTCTGTCCTTGGTGCAGGGCATGATCGCACTGCGCAGGGGCGCCACGGAACTCACGCATGAGGACTACATGGAGGGCATCCTCGAGGTGCAGGCCAAGAAAAAAGCCAACCTGCAGTACTATGCCTAGGAGGTTGCCCACCACACCTGCTCCCTGGTCTGGTGCTGGTTAAAATTCATAATAAAAGATGGTTTCAGGTCCCTGCCACCTGTCTGTTGCACCTTGCCTGGGGCCTGGCTACGAGAATGGGACCTGTGCAGGAGGCTCCCTCCCCAAGTGCTGCTGCCTGGAAACCCCTGAAACCACTGTGGGCCTCAGAGCAGTTGTCAGGTGAGGCCCTCTGGGCAGGATGGGTGCGTGTTACAGCTGCTGCCTGGCGTCTTCCAGCCTCCCACCACCGTGTCCCTGCCAGACCCTTTCCCGCTCCCTCCCCACCCCTCTACTTTTAGAGGTCCAGGCCCTGCAGCAACAGCACCAAGAATAGAAGCCAGCCTTTTCCCCTTTTTGCGTTTTTGGTCCCCTTATCCTTGCTTCCCTGTAAAGCCAGGCTCTGGGTTTTTGCTCCTTGACATTCCTCCTGTTTCCTGGCCCCTGAGCCTCCTGTTTCTCCACGTGTTCCCATGAGTTCTTTTGGCTCATTTCCTTCTGCTGAGAAATCAACCTTGAGCAAGAGCACCAAGAGCCCTTCGAAGCCCAACCTTTGGTCATGGTGTGTTCTCCCCCTCGCTCCCCCCAGTTCCACCGTCAGCCCCACTCTCAATCAGGCCCCATGTCCTGTCTGTTTCCTTGAGGATCTTGTTAGTCCTCTCTGTCTACTCAACCTTCCAGCCCCCCCCCCCCCCCAACATCATAGCTGGCGTCGTGTGGTTCACTGAGGGCCTGTTCTGGGCCCCATGCCCGACGGATCTGTGCATAATTTGGTCTAGTCATTCCAGTAGCCCCCATTGGGGTACCCATTTCCAAGATGTGTGTGAGCAGCTGGGCTACGATTGCTCTTAGGTGGCCTAGCTGGGATTTAAACCCAGGACAGTAAAACACGTCTGGGTTCCATGTCTGTGCTCTTAGCAGCAGCTTTTGTGGGCCAGGGAGTGCCTTTCAGAGTAAAAGACCCTCAGAACTCCTGTCACCTCTTACTTGCACCCCTAGCAAAAGCCCCTCCACACTTTTTCCTGCCCTCTCCCCAAGTGGACATGCCCACAATGAGCTACTGACCAAAATAGCCTATCTGGAGGGCTTGGCTGCTGGCTAGCTGTCCAGCCCAGGAGTCCTGTCACCTCCAGGCTGCCTTCTAGAGTGTGCTGTTGCTCACAGGGGCAGTCCCCTTGGAAATCCCATTGACTTCCACGCCCTGCCCAAGGCACTCCCAGCACAACCTCCAAGGGCTTCTGGTTTCTGTCCCCTAGGTGGGGACAGACCTGGCCGCTGTTGCTTCTGTGTTCTCTGTTCCCCTGCCTGACCAGTCAGGGCATTCACCTCCTGGCCATGGCAGTGCAGTGAACCCACAGTCCCTGCATCCTACTAGCTTCTTCATAAATGGCCTCACTGCCTCTCCCGGGCAGGCTGAGCCCTGTGATTGCCTGTGTACCTGCTACCTGGAAGGGCTCAACATAGGTAAGAGCCCCGGTGCCACCCCGGAGAGGTGGGGGTGGGGGACAGCCCTGGATTCCTCCTTTGGCACCATCAGGCCTGGGCTTCCCAGATCTTGGACTGTCACAGCCAGGTGGGGCGGCTCCCTTTTTGCCGACCAGCCACTGGGTCAGAGCCAGGCACTCCCAGCTGAGCATGCCGCTGAGTGGGCTCCAGGACAGATGGGACAGTTCTTATCCTGTGGGCTCCTGAAGGCCAGCTGGCCAGCCTGGTTGACTCAGCACAGTGGGATCCCACTATTCCCTCCCTGCTTTCCTGGGCTAGCCCTGGGGGAAGCAGCCTTTACACTCAGACATTCAGAGGAAGTGAGAATCCGTAGAGTAAGAAGAACCCCATGATCTTTTTAATTTCACTGAAGCAAAGCTGGAGATGACTTGGTGGATAGACCTCCCTTCCTCCGTTTACTCGGGACAGGCTGGGGAGAAGCCCCTGGCTCTTACATCTGTAAAAAAAGGACGACCACCTGGGGGCGATGTCGGCTACGGTGGCACGGTGCCAGGGTTGTGGTACTGGGCTCCAGAGCTAACACGCCAGGTTTAGCACAAAAGGCAGCACTGTGAGGGTAACTGTTCAGAGATGAGCGTGAAGCACAAGAGCTGGAGGGGGGCTGGGGATGGCAAGATGGCAGGGTGGCCAGCTGAGCTTGGGGGGTGGGGACCCCCACAGCCACCAGCCTGGCTGGAGTAAGGGGAGCCCAGGAAAGCCCTGCCTGACCAGGGACTGGTGTGCAGAAGAGAGGCAGCCAGTTTGTATATAATATTTATTTGCATTGTCTATAGAATAGTTATTTACAGATAGAAACGGACCCACAGCAAAACTGCTGTAAACCCATTCAGACCCTCTTGATGGCCGCTTCTCAGAACGTCCACGGTTGAGCAGCAAGGCTGAGCCTGGCTGTGGAGTGGGCCAGCTGAGTACCTGGGTGTCCGCCAAGGGAAATAGCTGGGGATTATGGCTTCAGCATTCTCCCAGAGCACATTCCTGAGTGCTGACAAGGCGGAGCCCTCACCTCCCCCAATCTACCCTCAGCCACAATGGGATAGGGAAAAGGGCCTGGGCAGGGAGGGGTGGCCATGGCCCACTCTTCCTGCCCCCAGGGTATCTCTACCTGCACTCTGGCCTGGCACCAGCATCCCTGAGCTGAACCAGGAGGCCTGTGTGGCCCAGGTCCGCTCACTGCCCTGCAGGCTGCTGTTTGGCAGCTGGAGGTGGCGAAAGCTGCTGGCGCTGCCAGGGAGCATTTACTAGGGGAACAGGAGCTGGCCCAGGGCTGACAGCCACGAGGAAAAGGTCTTGGAAAGCATGTCCCAGCTCCATCCCAGGATGGGGAGGACCGTCAGTGCTGAGTGGGGCGAGGGGCTACATGAGCACCTGCCTCTCCTTTCTTTGGCCGTAGAACTGGCAAAGGAAGGGCCAGGACAAGGGACACAGCAGAGAGAAGGCTTCCCAGCCTCAGCCCTCAGGCTGCCAGGGCTTGGAGCCTGCGTAGAAGGCCAGGAACCCCAAGGCTCCAGAGGGAGATGGCTTTGGGTTCCCCAAAGCACTGGGCTCCTGGAGCTGTTCTCACTCCCCGTATGGTCTTTCTTGGCCGAGAGAGGCCTCCACCTGGGACCAGGGCTGCTATTCCTCACTGCTCACTGCGGGAAGTGTGGGATGATGGGGGTAATAAGACCACAGCGCGGCTGGGGGCAGGCGCCGGGATCATGCCCCGGGCCCAGCACGCTATCACAGTGTCGGTCTCACACATATCTCTGGTCACGGTCCCACACACGCACGCACACCACCCTCTCATCTTGTCAGAGGTGCGCTCTCAGGCACTCGCCCTCTGCGTCACACACGGTCACAGAGTGAATCCGAGTCTCTTATTGCTGTGTGGGGGGCGGCAGGGACGGTCACTCCACGAAAAGTGAGAAGAGCACCATCACCACGATGCCCGTGCATAGCAGCAGCACCTGCTGCAGGGAGCGCCTGCGGGGAAAGGGGCCATGCTCAGGCTGGGGCTGAGGATGGGCTGCAGCCCGGAAGAACCCCCCCTCCCGAGCTCCCAGGGGCCCCGTGAGTGATGGCGGCAAGGGGCACTCACCACGGGTCATCTTCCTCCAAGAGGTCAGGCAGCACGTTCACCAGGGCGATGTAGAGAAAGCCGCCAGAGGTGAAAGGCAGGATCCAGGCCACAGTCTCTTCTGCAGTGGGAGGAGAAGTCCTGATGGCTGGGAGCCCAGGGGAGCTGTGTGCACCACACCCACTCCCACAGGGGAGACTTGGGGCAGATCCTGGCCTGGACACTGGGATGGGGCATCTGTGCCCTCTGGCTGGGGCCCCTCCACTGACCACCACCTGCCGCCACCACCCACCACGCCCGTACCTACTCCCTTGGGGGACTGCGTACAGATGGCGAAGCAGGCGCCCAGCAGGCCCCCCAGTGCCGTCGAGAGCTGCAGCTTGGCTGCGCTCCATCGGTCAAAGCCGGCCCGGAGCAGGATGGCAAAGTCGCCCACCTGAGGGGAGGTCCAGATGATCACTCTGGGCCCCAGGGGGTCGGGTACGGACCTGCACACCGAGCCCCCTGCACCAGCCCTGCTGCTGGGCCCCCCAGCCCGCATCCCCTAGGCTGGGACCCCATTCCCTGCCCCCCCTGCCCCAGAGGCCGGAGCACAGCTGAGATGGTGGCTGCAGCCTGGTGGGCTGAGCAGCTCTAGGCCTCCGAAGCCCAGCCCCCAAGGCTGCCACTCAGGGCTTCCCAGCCCAAATCCCTCTCCAAAGCCCCACACCCACACTGCCGCCATGGAAACCCTCTGGCACACACCTCATGGGGGATCTCGTGCAGAAGGATGGCCATGGTGGTCAGGAGCCCAATCTGCAGGGAAGGGAGTCTGTGGGGTTCTGGGCCGAGGGCCAGGCACCCACTTGTCCACTCAGTCTACAAATATTTACTCTGCTGGGTGCTCTGGCTGGATACGGTTCAGCTACTAGAAACACAGCAGACAAGGAACCTGTCTTCACAGAGCTAACAGTCTGAAGGGGGGGTGGCGAGGACTGAATGAACAAAGAACCACAAGATTACACAGTGCCAGGTGCTGTGGGGGAAGAGATGGACCACGTGGCATGGGAACAAGTGACAGGGGCCTCATTTAGATGAGGGGTTAGCAGAGGGCTCTCTGAGGAAGTGCATGTCAGCTGAGGCCTGGAGGATAAGGAGCCAGGATTTCAAAGACTGGGAGGAGGAACATTCCAGGCGGATGGAATAGTGTGAGGTGGAGGTTAGGAGAGGGGAAAGAGCCGGGCCAGCTCAAGAGGAGGCAGAGAGGGCAGAGGGAAGAAGTGGGTGAGAAGCATCTAGATACAGGCAGGGCCCAAGCCTAGCAGCTTGGCAGAGGTATGTAATCCCAGCAAGAAGCGTTCGCAGCAAGAACAGCCCAGTGGCTCGGACAGACGGCAGCCACGTGCAGCCCTCAGGGCCTGGATGAGGGTGTTGGTGATGGAGTGGGAAGTGCACAGCCTGGAAACCTGTTTTGGAGGCCGAGCCAACTGGTTAACACAGGCACCATCATTCCCACCAGAAATGCATGGGGCCGACCTCTCCCTACCCCCACTCACCTTCTTGCTCACAAGGAAACTGGCAGCTACAGCCAGCCCATGAGTGAAGTTGTCTATGGTGTTGGCCAGCAGGTTGAGATAGCCACTGACCTGCACAAGGGAAGAGGAAGCCAGGCTGACCCAGGTGGGCAGGGTTCAGCTGGGCCTGCCAGTTGGGGGGTGGGGAACCGCTGCAGGAGGAAGGGGCCCTGAGTGGGCCACTCACTTTGATGGTCCGGACCACGGCACTCACGCCGGGCTCTGCAGCCGGCTGGGCCAGAGAGTGGCCTCCACTGAGCACGGCAGCAGCAGCGGGGTCTTTGCTGGGGGCCTAGGGCCAGGAGAAGGAGGGAGAGGGGACATTAGATGTTCCCCCACTTGGCCAGTGTAGACACAGGAGGGGAGTGAGAGATGGAGAGACAGAGGCAGGGAACAGTACTTCGGCCTGGCTAGACTTCTCTCCTGCCCAGTCAGCTGTGTGTCCCAATTCAACTGACCACCTTCCACACTGCGGTTGCTCCCAGTTTATGAGAACAAGCCACAGCAGGGGCCAACGTCATCACTCCCTGGATCTTCCCAGTTGGCCTGGCCTCCCAGAGCCTCAAGGGAATGGGGAAGAGACCCTTTTTTCAGGGCTCAACTCAGAACCTGGGCCTCCAGGTTCCTGCACCACCACATAACAGAGGCTGACCTGTCCAGGCCCTGGGGCTTGGGGCTCACCTGGCTGGTCCCCTCCTTCTCCTTGCTGTCCAGGAACATCTTCTCCAACGCCAGAAAGGTCAGGAAGCCAGCAATGACCCACAGTCCCAGCTGCTGTTGCTGCTGCAGGCTCTGGCCCTCACCACCTGCAGGGGGCAGCACTGACAGGCCAGGCCAAGCCAGGGCCACAGAAGGGGGGGCCATTTGGAATGGGACCTCGTCAGGGGCAGTGACAGGGGAAGTGGGACAGGACTGGCTGGTGGGGAAGATGGGCCCCAGGGACTCCCACAGGGGCCGGGGAACTGGACTGGGGCAAGTTCCCTGCCATATGCCCAGATCTCCCCTCCCCGTCATTCTGGCAGAGCAGGCAGGGTCTAGGTCAACCTTAGGCGTGGGCACCAGTTCCCTCTGTTCTCCTGCCCCCTGACTGTGGCCTCACTCACCAGGGCTGGCACTGCATGTGTAGGCCCATGCCTCAGGCAGCAGGTGGAGAAACACATTGCCCAAAAGTCCCCCCAAGGCAAAGCTGAGCAGCTGCTTCAGGCGGCGGGCCCCAGCTACAAAAGGGAGATGTGGAGATGCGGGGCTTGCAGGTTGGCCTATCAGAGTCTCTGGCCAGACCTCTGCCCCACCCAGCTTACTGGGCGCTGTGTTTTTCCAACCAGACTGCAAGCTTCCAGAAGGCTGGACTCGGCCTGCGGCCCTTCCTGGATCACCCCCACCACCCCAGGCCCAGCACCAGCTGGGTGCTCAGGAGGAAATACATCACGGCCCGCTGGACGGCCGTGGAACCACTGCGGCTTCATAGTTAAGAGACAGGGCTTGGGAGCCCGACGGGCCCCAGCCCCACAACCAACCAGCTGGTGACCCTGGGCAGGTTACTTCTGGGACTCAGTTTCCCCATCTCTAAACCCGGGATGATTGTTATATGATAGGGACCTTGTGGGAATTAAGTGACAATACACACAGCAAGCCCTCTTTTAGGGGGAGTTTCTCTCTTCTCAGCCGCTGTTACTCTCAGAAAGGTGACAGAGCCTGGGGGACTTTTGCAGACTTGCAGCATCAAGAGTTGGAAGTGCCCGAAGGAGGCTATCCAGAGAAATGGGCGCAGAAGGCAGAGGCCGCTTGGGTGGTCCAGTGGGATCCCAGGAGAAGCTGCCGCTTCCAGGCTGTGTGACCTCAGCCTGGTCAGAGAACTCTTCGGTGCCTTCGTTTCCCCATTTGTGAAATGGAGCTAACCCCCCGAGGCTGACCTCGCAGGGGTACTCTAAGAGGGGCTGAGATGATGCACAGGCCATGACGGCAGGCCCCACGAAGGCTCTCTTCACAGCTGTGGCGCCAGCCCTCAGCCTGCCGTGGGCCACAGATGTGCTCATAACCATCTGCTGAACGAACAGTTCCCTGGCCTAGCAGGCGGCAGAAACACCAGATTCCTGGAGCCCGGGGCCAGAGCTGCTACGCTGCACTCCTGGGTGGGGCAGCATGGGTAGCATGGGAGCTACCCATCTAGTCTTTAGTTTTCTTCTCTCTCTCTCTTTTTTTTAAGATTTTATTTATTTGACAGACAGAGATCACAAGCAGGCAGAGAGGCAGG
This sequence comes from Meles meles, assembly GCF_922984935.1. Taxonomy (NCBI): domain Eukaryota; kingdom Metazoa; phylum Chordata; class Mammalia; order Carnivora; family Mustelidae; genus Meles; species Meles meles. Next base: position 19,025,245 of record NC_060073.1, read on the forward strand.
CAGAGAGAGGAGGAAGCAGGCTCCCTGCTGAGCAGGGAGCCTGATGTGGGCCTCGATCCCAGGACCTTAGGATCATGACCTGAGCCGAAGGCAGAGGCTTTAACCCACTGAGCCACCCAGGTGCCCCTAGTCTTTAGTTTTCATTACGACATATCATTTGTGCCCACCAGTGCAGAGACACATCTGCAGTGCAAAAGGGGAGCCTCTGCCCTGGCCTGGGCAAAACCCCTCACGCCCAAGTCCCCTCCTCAGAGGGGGCACCACCAGCCTTGCATGTATTCCAGGAAGGCTGACCCAGGGGCCTCCGTGGAAAGGCTTTTCTGCACTAAGGACGAGGCAGGGCTCTGTTCCAGCACACAGCCAGCCCCGGGCCTTCGGACCTGCCGCCCTTCCCCAACACCAGGCAGCCTTCTAAGTACTCCAGCAGTATGAGCTCCTCTCCTCTCCCCAGTAGCACCTATATGGCAGGTACCAGTATGATCCCCATTTTTAAGGCTGGGAGCCTAAAGTGAAGTAACTTACCCAATGCCACCCAGCTGGTGAGAGGCAGAGCCAGGCATGGAACCCAAGAGGCCTGGCACCCACGTTTCCAACCACAATCTATATTGTTTCTTGGTGAATGTTTGCTGACTTTTATTCTTTGAGAATAAACAAATGAAGAAATGAAGGAACAAATGAGCCTGATCCAGCCTGGTCTCAACAAGGTGAGAAGCTGTGTGCTCTGTCCCTGCCCTCCACTCCAGAAGGCTGAGTCCTGGGACGTGCAACCCCACTCTCCCAGGAAGAGCAGCCCTGTTTTCCACGTCGCTGGCTGCTCGGGGCACCAGAGGAGGGTCACCTACCTTCTGAGCGCAGCATTGTCCCCATCTCCAAGGGAATCACCAGCAGTGGGAAGACGCCACTGAGCCCCACCATGAGGGAGCCTAGGAGGGAGCAGATCCAGGTGTCCAGCCTCTCCCCGCTCAGCAGGGCCCCCCAGGATTCGCTTTCTTTGTTGTCCAGGCGACAGGCAGCTGCAGGGCCCCGGCTCCGGAGGGCCGGCTGGGAACCCCCAGCCCCTCCCAGGAGCTCTAGGGCAAGAGCAGTGAAGAAGAGGAGCCTTTGGCCCGCCATGCCACTGCCAGGACAGGGACATCCAGGCATGCCACGTGCTGAAAAACACAAAGGTCTCTTACGTGAGCTGCCACCCTTGGCCGCACACCTGCTTAGCAAACGTGGCATCTTAACCCTCCCCCCAGACAAGTGGCCACTGCATCCACTCTCCTGCCTGCCTTGCCCAGGGCCTGAGGACCCCAGTGATGGGTGCACAGAGCAAAGGGGCTCTACTCTTCCACACCCCACTCCCGAGGACCACACATTTTTCCCTCCTGAGCCTGCTCCAGACTGTGTGTCAGCGTGTCTGCCTGGGGCTAAACTTTCCCTAATGACGGGGTGAGGTGCTGGCTGGGTTCCCTTCAGCCACCAGCAGGCCCAGCCCAGTCGGGTGTCTCTAGCTGCCAGGGGAGGCTCTGCCGCCAGGATGTGCTCCAGTGAGGACACCCAGGGGATGGGGGCTGCCACTGTCTAGCCTGATGGGCAACACAGGATGGTGCAGGTGGGGAAAGCAAGCAGCGGAGCTAGGGCAGAACCATCAGAGCTTCTTCCTAGGCTGTGAGCCCACTGTCTCCAGGAGACAGGACAGGAGGCACACAGACAGGAGGCAGAACTGAAGAGAAGGATCCTTCAGTCGGGAGCTTTGGAGCTTTGGGGCTTTGGAGACGGGACCCAAACTCTGCTCCGCACCTACAGCTTTTTGAGCGTTGGCAAGTCCCCGAAGCCCCTCTCTGGGCCTCAGTTTTCTAGTTTGTAGGGTGAGAAAACTGCCTCCTCACAGGCTATGAAGATGAGAAGAGCTTGCTAAGGCAGGTGACCCGGCCTGGCAATGGGGGCAGCACGGGAAAGCCCTCCTTATACTGAAGGCAGCCTGGGACACCGGAGGCAGGAAGGTTCCCAGCCGCTGGATCACAGGACGGGGATGTGAGTCAACCAACAGAGAAGTTCAATCTGGAAACTCGGGCATGAGGTTTAAATGTGGTCTGCCCTGCCTCATCTGGCGGTGACCTTGAGCCAGCGATGTCCCTGCCTCAGTTTCCTCACCCCCTGATGGAGGTGGGAGGATGGAAAAGATGCCCGCCTCCAGGACCTCCGGGCCTGTACCAGAGACCCTGACGAACCCCGCCGGGGCTCCCCGGGGACCAAAGGCAGGACTGGGCCAGGCCAGACTCGGAGGCCAAGGCGATGCACGCAGAGGTGCGGGACCGCAGTCTGGGGAGAGGGGAACAGGGTACGGAAAGTGAGAGAGGGGAGGGAAAGGAGAAAGCAAGAGAAAGTCAGGAGTGAGCGAGCCAGAGAGAGTGGGAGACGGACGCGGAGACGGAAAGCGAGGGAGCGATGGGCAGCGACGTGCGGGGCGTCGCGGGAGAAGAGGAACCCAAGGAAGTTGAACTCCTCAGCTCTGAGCCAGAAGGAGGGCCAGAGGCCCGGGTCTGTCCGGGGCCGGCGGGGCCGGGGGTCGGCGGGATCGGTCCGGGCGCGGGCCCCCGAGGGTCGGGCGGTCACTCACCGTGCGGCGGCGGCGGCGCTCCGGGCGGCCCCGGCCATCCAGCAGCGGCGCCGCGCCCCGCCCCGGGTCTGCCCCGCCCGACTCGGCCTCCCGGCCCCCAGCCCGGAGCCGCCCCCGGCGCGCGGCCACGTCACACGGGACCTGTCCGGAACTCGACGCGCCGCGCGCCGCGGGGTCGGAGGGGAGCGGCGGTCTCAGCGCGCTTCCGCCTCTCGGCCGTGGGGGACCCGGGAGGCCGGCGCACTTCCGCCCGGGCGGCCGCGGGGCGGCGGGGAGGGCCGGGCGGAAGTGGGAGCCCCAGAGGCGAGGCGCTCAGCCCCGCTGGAGAGGGCGGGGGCGGCGACCCCGCAGGGACCGCGAGCGGCTGGGTGGCTGGGCTTGCGGGTCTGGCCGCCGCTTCCTCTCTCGGGCCGCAGTTCCGCCCGCGGCCGCACGGAGGCGCGCTCGGCTGCCGGCCGGGGTCGGGTGGGTTCCTGGCTCGGGCGCTCCAGCTCTGAGTCAACCGGCCTGACTCCTCCATGAGCAAGGGAAAGGGGAAGTGCCTGCCGCAGGGAGGGGCCTGGCCCCGGGAACCTCAGAAGAGGGAATTTTATTCTTACTCATCGAATTATTTTTATGCTTTGGTTTTTCACTGGGAACCTCAGGCCTTTGTCTCCAGGGCTTGTAACCCTTTGGGGTCCAATGCATGGTGTCTTGACACTGCTGCTCGGAACCCCAAACCTGGGGGAGCTCGCTCGGGCTTTCCTCAGCAGGAGGAAGCTAGGCCTGACCCCAGACTAGGGCAGCAAACAGTAACATTATTTACCGAGCACTACTATGTGCCATTCACTCAGTTTGCACTGTCTCGCTGAATCCTTTGATCCCACTGACAGGCGTACCGTTAGCCCAGGGCCACACAGTAGCACAGAGGACAGAGCCATGTTTGATTCTGAGTGTCCCTGAACCCAGAGCATGTGACAGCACCTGTCACTTTTAGTGGGTGGGGGTCTAACTTGGAGGTTCCATTTTGCATCTTTCTCTGGAAGTCAGGCAAGACTGTATAATATTCAGGATGGGGCATGTGGGGACTGGGGCAGAGATTGCTTCCAGATGAAGAGTCTCCAAGACTCTGACCTTCCTGTGTCTCCCATGGTAGCTCCCTTCAACTGTCCTGGGTTGCTCTCGCCTCCTGGGGGGCTCTGAGTGCACCCTAGGCTCTCACATACTGCACCTGCTTCCCTGTTCCACTTCACACTCCAGTGTCTGCCCTTCTTAGACACCCCCCCCCACCCCAAGTCCCTCCGGGTGGGATCAGCGTTCCTCTAGAAGCCTCATGTCTGCCTCAGCACACCTGGTCCACAGGTCTGCCAGAACGCCCTCCTGGGCCTGAAGGGATCTGAAGTGGAAGCCCTGGGTTGGTTTCTTTGCAAAGGGAGGAAGATAATCAGGGATACTGCTCTGGGATCTCAAAGATGCTATCCCTCCAACCCTGTATGCAAATCACTCCATGGTATGCAAAGCACTTCACAATATACAAATGATTTCATAATAACACAGTCAGCATTCCTGCCTCTGCGGGCTGGGGGCTGAGGGCTGCAGGCCACCCACAAGAGGGTAGGCAAGACCCAGCCTGAAATGTCACTGGCTGTCTTCTCACGGTCCTTTCCTCTCACCTGCCCTGGAATTTCCACCGTCAGATTCCCTAATGGAGTCAAGAAAGGGGCACATCGGGGGGGGGGGGGGCGTTAGAAGAGGACCTCGAGCAGGGAGGACCAGATAGAAAGACATGGTGGGTGGCCTGGTGTGTGGCTGTTAGGAACAGTGAATTACATCTGCCAGGGGCTTCCAAGTCAAGATGAATGAGAAAAGAAATGTGCAGAAATGATTTATTTAACATGATCCACTATTTTTTAAAAAATTTTATTTAAACAGAGAGAGAGAGAGAGCACAAGTAGGCAGAGGGGTAGACAGAGAGAGGGAGAGCAGGCTCCCTGCAGAGCAGATGTGGGGCTCCATCTCAGGACCCTGAGATCATGACCTGAGCTGAAGGCAGACACCCAACTGACTGAGCCACCCAGGTGCCCCAATCTATTATTTTAAAACAAAAACAAAAGGGGGGTGTTTGGTTGGCTCAGTCAGTTGAACGTTTGACTCTTGATCTTAGCTCTGGTCTTGATCTCAGGGTTGTGAGTTCAAGTCCCATGTTGGGCTCCACATTGGGCATGAAGCCTACTTAAAAAAAAAATGACAGGGCACCTGGGTGGCTCAGTGGGTTAAAGCCTCTGCCTTCGGCTCTGGTCATGATCCCAGGGTCCTGGGATCGAGTCCCGCATGGGTCTCTCTGCTCAGCAGGGAGCCTGCTTCCTCCTCTCCCTCTGCCTGCCTCTCTGCCTACTTGTAATCTCTGTCTGTCAGATAAATAAATAAAATCTTGAAAAAAATGACAAAAGAAATCATGTATAAGTACATGTGATTACAGGCATCAGTATATATAAGTATAAATAAGTACATAAATATAAATAAAAGATATAGAAAATTATACATTGGGTGATAACATGGATTCCATGGTTGGGGGAGGAAAAAAATTTATTTTTTTAAAAGATTTTATTTATCTGAGAGAGACAGAGATAGTGATAGAGAGCAAGAGTGGGGAGGAGAAGGAGAAGCAGTTTCCCTGCCGAGCAGAGGACCTGACATGGGACTCTATCCCAGGACCCCAGGATCATGACTTAAGCCAAAGGCACACGCTTAACTGCCTGAGCCACCCAGGCACCTGGGGCGGGAGAAAATTTTAAAGGAAAAATTTAAAACATGTATAGGATCACATTTACACAATTATGCAAATTTATATATAAATTAAATTTGTGTGTATATAAAATCTCATATGTGTGTGTGTGTGTTATGTCCTCTTAGCTTTTTTGTTAAGACAATCAGATTCTGGCACCAGACCTCCTAGAGCAAATTATTTGACTTCCTGGGGCATTTGGGTGGCTTAGTCGGTGGAGGGTCTGAGTGGGTTTCGGCTTAGGTCATGATCTCAGGGAAGTGAGATGGAGCCCCACGTTGGGCTCCATGCTCAGCTAAGACTCCGCTTCAGATTTTTTCCCCCTTTTCTCTCCCTCCCTCTCTGCCTCTCCCCCTGCTTACGCATGTGCACACGTGCGCACAAGCTCTCTCTCCCTCTCTCAAATAAATAAATAAATAAATAAACTCTTAAAAAAATTGCTTGACTTCCTATGCCTCAGTTTCCTCATCTGTAAAACGGATTACTGTATCAGATTGTTGTGAAGAGTAAATGAATGAATACATACAGAGCACTTAGAACTATGCCTGGCGTATGAGAAGTTCTACTTCAGGGTTAGATATTGTTATTACTTATATGTGTGAATACATGGGTATAAAGAAAATGTTAGAAAAAAAAAGAAAAGAAAACGTTACAGGGGCACCTAGGTGGCTCAGCTGGTTAAGCGTCTGACTCTTGATTTCAGCTCAGGTCATGATCTCAGGGTCATGAGAGCCAGCCCTGAGTGGGGCTCTGCGCTAGGTGTAGAGCCTGCTTCGAATGCTCGCTCTCTCTCTCTCTCTCTCCTTCTGCCCCTCCCACTCCTCTTAAAAAAAAAAAAAAAAGGAAAAGAAAGAGAAAATGTTACAGATACAGATACAGCAATGGACAGATACATTAGAGACACAAGATGGGGACCGTCCTCTCTCCTCTCCTTGCTGAGCACAGATGAGCGTTTTCCAATGCATTTATCAACCGGTGTGGGGGCCTCAGGGACATTCTGGGTTGAGCAGAAACGCTTTAGCAGGCCAAAGGAGCCTAGACAGTGCTTGGATATGAGTAGCAGGGAGGTTTCTGACTTGGGGGAGGGGGGCTGCAGACCCATTTCTCTGACTTCATTGGGTCTGAATTTAACATATTCTTCCTGGCTCTGGTCTCTTTAGTGGGGGCTTTTTCAGTCACCAGGTCTCAGCCCTCTATTTCCAAAAGGTAGGATTCCCCGTGGGCCCGGGCCCGAGGAGGAGCTGGTCACTGCACGAGCATCATGGCCGGGTGTTGCCAATGTTAGGACAACCTTACCCCTCCTCCGGGAGTGCGGTGCTAGATGCGCTAGGCTGGAGGCTGATGCACATTTTCTCTGCTTCCAGAAGGTGGGCCTCCTCAGGGCTTTCCGTGGAGTCCACTGGCGGGCAGCAACCTCTGTAAAAAGGCATCTGAAGCTCAGGGCCGGGATCACCTTGCCCAAGGTCACAGCTGAAATGAGGATGCTCTTACAATGGATTCAGGCTCCACCTCTCCATTCCAAACCTGCCCCTGAGGTACCCCTGACCTTAACCCTCTCTCAAGCCATTCTTTCTAGAGTAGACTTAGCTCTCCTCCAAATCCTGAGCCCTGGCCAGATGATGCCCTAGCAACTCCATAGCAACCCCCCTTTCCCCTAGCAACCCTTCCAAGGCAGCCCATGTGCAGCCAAGCCTCACTACTTTCTGTCCGGCCTCTCTGCCTTTATAACTCCCTTTACAACCCCTTTCCCATCCCCTGGCAGGCCTGGCATGTTCTTCCCCTGCTGCCGTCTATTGACTGAGATCTAGCACATTTACAAGCCTCCTCTTCCCTGAAGCTTTCTGAATCTGTCCAGGCTGAAGGCCCTCAGTGTTGTGTGTCTTTGGGGTTCTTAGCCCTGTCTCCTGCATTCCTGCCTCCCCTGTGGGCTTCTGGAAGGATAGACAAGTTTGGCTTATTGATTGATTGATTTTTTAAAGAATTTATTTATTTATTTATTTAATTTTTAAAAAAGATTTTATTTATTTATTTGACAGAGAGAGATCACAAGTAGACAGAGAGGCAGGCAGAGAGAGAGAGAGAGGGAAGCAGGCTCCCCGCTTAGCAGAGAGCCCAATGCGGGACTCGATCCCAGTACCCTGAGATCATGACCTGAGCCGAAGGCAGCGGCTTAACCCACTGAGCCACCCAGGCGCCCCTATTTATTTATTTATTTTTAAGATTTTGTTTATTTATTTGACAGAGAGAGACACAGCAAGAGAGGGAACACAAGCAGGGGGAGTGGGAGAGGGAGAGGGATAGACAGGCTTCCCGCTGAGCCCAGAACCGTGGGATCATGACCCCAGTCGAAGGCAGACATTTAACAACTGAGCCACACAGGCGCCCTAAAGATTATATTTTTAAGTAATCTTTACATCCAATGTGGAATTTGAATGTACAACCTCAAGATCAAGAATCACACGTTCCACTCACTCAGGCTCCACTTGGCTCTTTTTTTTTTTAAAAGATTTATTTATTTATTTATTTATTTATTTATTTGACAGAGAGAGATCACAAGTAGGCAGAGAGGCAGGCAGAGAGAGAGGAAGAGAAGCAGGCTCCCCGCTGAGCAGAGAGCCCGATGTGGGGCTCGATCCCAGGACCCTGGGATCATGACCTGAGCCGAAGGCAGAGGCTTTAACCCACTGAGCCACCCAGGCGTCCCGCTTGGCTCTTTTTTAAAACTAAGGAAAATAAAAGTTGTTATAAGATTCTCTTTTACATTATTCAGTGAGTTTTACAATTGCTTTCATTTAGGACCTGCATAATTGTTAATATTTCCTTTTTTTAGTATATGTGCTGCCGAAGCGAGCACAATATTTGCTTTAAAGTGTCTTATATTCTTGCAAGTTTTGCAAGTTTCTTATATATTTATCCTATTTTGAATAGGATAATTCGCATTACATTCTGGATGATTTATTGATAGCCCACGGGAAGGTAAATTATTTTTACGTATTGCTTTGATACCTGGTAAACCAACTAAATTTTTTTTTTCTACCGGTTCTCCTAAATTCTCAGACTTACTCTTAAGCCTTTTGTCATCTCCTAATAACAAAAGTATTAGAAGGAAGGAACCAACATTGCTATTTGTAGAGATATGGTTTGGCTGGGTTTTGAACTTCACAGGAAGGGCAAGTTTTTGTTTTCTGGGACTGGCTTTTCACTCAAGCCAATGAATCAAGTAAGATTCATTCATGTTATTATGTGAAATTGGTTCATTTGCTTGCTGAACTGCTGAACCATGTGCCCCTGTGTGGATGAATCCACTGTAATTTATTTGCCCACTCTCTTGTTGGTGGACTTTTGGGTTCCTTTGAGACTTTTGCTATAGGGGAAAATGAAACAAGACGAAACCAGAGAGGGAGACAAACCATAAGAGACTTTTAATCTCAGGAAACAAATTGAGGATTGCTGTGGCGGGGTGGGTGGATGATGGACACTGGGGAGGGTATGTGCTATGGTGAACCCTGTGACTTGTGTAAGACTGATGAATCACAGATCTGTACCCCTGAAACAAATAATATATTACGTGTTAATTAAAAAAAAAAAAAAAGGGCAGCTTTGAACGTTCTTGCCCAGGGTTTCTTGGAGCACCTGCCAAGGTCTCTCTTTTATGCCTGGGGGGCGGGGTATGGATCTGCTGGGCCTCCGCTTTATAAGATAAGGCCAGATTGTTCTCTCTAGTGGTTACAAAGCCGCTGACTAGCAACACCCCCGAGACTGCGCGGCTCCACCTCCTCTCCAACACTTGGTGCTGCCTGGCTGGTTCGTTTTTGTCCTCCCAGTGGTGTCGAAGAGCATCCCACCCTGGTCTGTCCTTTTGGTTCCTTCAACACCAATGAGCAGGAGCATCCCTCAGACAGTCACCGAACACGTGTGCTTCCTCTTCTTAAAAATGCCCGTTCATATCTTTTAGCAATTTTTCTGACGGATTCCTTGTTTCTCCACCCCCCGCCCCCCACCCCCCGTGGGCTTCCAAAAATTCTTTATGTGTTTGTGATGCTTGAACTTTGCCGGTCGCACGTGGCGGGCGTCTCCTCCCGTTTTTGTTCTTGTTTTTGTTTTTGTTTTTTTTTTTGTGGCTGGCTTTTCACTTTCTCCAAGGTGTCTCCACTTCTCTCTTCCCTCTCACATCTGTGCCAGGGGCGCCCGTGGGCGTTGCTAGTGCGCGCGCGCGTGCGTGTGGGTGGGGGGCGCGAGTCCCTCAGAACTCCGCTAGAAGTCCCCCTGCCGCTCCTCCTGCTCCCGGGGCTTTGGGAAACCCCGCTTCTCTCTCCCCTTGCGGTCCCCGTCCCAGCTTGGGCAGGGGTGGCCTGGACGGCGGGCTGGAGCCAGGAGGCCTCCCCGCGCCGGTGCCCCCCCCGCCCCCCCGTTCCTCCCTGCCTCCCCCCGCCCCGGCCCTATTGATCACTTCCGGCTCCTCACCTGGGGGCCGGGCCCCTCTCCGCTCCGCCGGGCAGCGGCCCGCTGCAGCTCCGCGCTCCCTGGGGGCGGGCGCCGAGGGAGGGCCCCTCCCCGCCCCCCGGCGGGCGCTCCGGAGGCGGGGGGCGGGGGCCCGGCTTGCGGCGGGGGGCTGGGCTGGGGGGGCGGAAGCTGCCCGAGCAGATAAGCGCCGAGGTCGGTCCTGCGGTGAGACAGTGCGGGACGCCGCCTCCTCCCCCTGCCTCCGCTGCGCCGTCTCCGCATCCTCTGTTCCCCACTCTTCCCACGCGGGGCTCGCCTTCCTGGGTGGAGACCCTGGGGTCGGGGTTGGGGGGGTGCATGGAGGGAGGGCCTCCGGCCTGAGCCTTCAGTTCCCAGCCTCCCTTTTTCAGCTGGAAAGAGGGGATAGGAGGCTCCGCTTACTCCACCGGGCTGTTGGAGATGGAACAAGTACAGGCTGGTGAAAACCCTCTGAGAATTTGAGCCTTTCCTAAAGGATGAGTACCCTGAGCCCTTCTCATTGCCCTTGCTGTACCCGCCCAACGCCAGGCTTCATCGCCCTTGCATAAATGGGAAAGTGGGGGTCTTGCCTAAGGTCACACAATACAGATGAAGAGGAGGATGGAACACTTTCCACTGTCCCCAGCCTGGGGACAAAGCTAGGTTTCTTAGAGCCCTAGCTCAGTGTTCTACGGAGCTATATGATGCTTATACAATTTGAGGTCCTTTTTAAGAAAAAGACTACAAAGTCACAATACAGATTTGCTGAGGCCTCTCCCAGGGCCTGGGAAAGTGCCTAAACAAGAGAGAAGCTCAAGTCCGGCTTCTCCCTTTGGTTGCCCCACCAGCAGGCCCTTAGAAGGACTTACACCCCTCCACGGGAGACAGTCAGGCACCCATCATGGTTACAGGGTAGGGTGGCCCCAAACAATATGGCCGGGGAGCCGCCTGGAGGAGTCCCTGCTGCATCTGGTCCCAGCCCCTTGCGTGCCCAGGAAGCTATCCGCAAGCCCAGCCCAAGAGCAAGGGCAGTCAGCCATTTGGGGACTGCACCACAGCTGGGCAGGGCCAGCCCGTCATGGTTGAACTTGTCACTCAGGGCCCCCTACCCTGTGGGCTGGTAGAGGCAGAGAACAACAGTTCCTCGGAGAGCAGGAAGGGGGACCTCTCTGAGGTGGTGTCAATGCTTCTGACTTACAGTCACTCAAGACTGGGGTTCAAGCCCCCGCCCGGCTGTGTGACCTGGGGAAGACTCAGACTCCTCATCTGTAAAATGGGAGGAATAATAATAGTACCAGCCTGTCAGAGCCGTTATGAAGCTACCTGAGACCGTGCATGAAGGGGGACTGAGCCCTTGGCTTGTATTTATTTATCTATTTTTAAAGATTTTATTTATTTATTTGACAGAAAGATCACAAGTAGGCAGAGAGGCAGGCAAAGGGAGAGGGGGAAGCAGGCTCCTCACTGAGCAGAGAGCCAGATGTGGGGCTCGATGTGGGGCTTGATCCCAGGACCCTGAGATCATGACCTGAGCTGAAGGCAGGTGCTAAAACCACTGAGCCACCCAGGCGCCCCAAGCCCTTGGCTTTTAGAAACAAACTTCCCTTCTGTGAAATCTCCAAGCCAGGAGAGGCATTCTTCTCTCTGTTCTAAGGTTAAGTCTCTTACCCAGGGACGGACTCCGTCGTAGAGCTGAGATTTAAATCTACAAATATCTGGCACCAATGCCTTGCTTCTAACTACCTGGGGGAACACGGCTCCCCTGGGGCTTTCTCCCCAGGCAGTTAAGCGCCCCTGCTAGGTGTGCATGCGTAGGGCAGGGAGCCACAGAGAGCGTTTGGTTTGATTCGGGAACTGCTCCCCTTTTCTGCTTCCCTAATCTCTCTGCTCTCATGGGCACCCGAGTCGGGACTTTTTCCAACCCTGACATCTGACAACCTGGAACAGGAGAAGCTCGAGACTCTGGTGATGGAGACAGGGCAAGGGGAGCTGGGGTGAGGCCATGACCACGGGGCCTGGGCAGCAGTGACCCCCCAAAAGGCTCAAAGTCTTTCTCCAAACAAAGGGCTGCTGTTCTGCGTCATGGTCTGCACAGGATTTCCACCGGGTTAGCAGACAGAACTGAGCTGTCATGCTCAGAGCTACTCCTTTCTGGCCAGCTGACCTTCCTCCCCTCTGAGCTTCGGCTTTCCCATATTTGAAATGGGGGCAAGAAGACCCACAGCTGTGAGATTATGAGATGTTATGTGTGTAAAGCCCCTCGTGAATGCCCCAGGTGGTTCAGACCCATGTGGCTGTCTGCCGGGGGGGGGGGGGGGGGGGAAGTGGGGTGTTGTGTGACAGCCGGAGTTGTGTGAACAGCAGGGGGGAGTCCTGCCAGGGCACGAGTTTGGGCTTCCAAGGTCTCTCTCACTCTAGAGGGAGTGCCTTGGGGAAGGGCTGGGAACCCCAACTCTAACACTCTCCCAGATCAGGACAGGTCAGAGCGAGGCCAGGGGCCCTGGGGTGCAGAGAAGAGCAGGGAGTGGAGGTTCTCACCCCACCTCGGGCAGGTGAAAGGGAAAGGAGGGAGGAAGTGGGTGCTTCTGGGAGGAGATGGGAGTGGCGGCCCCTGTAGGACGCAGGCCCCACCAGCTCCCTGAGGCCCCATTCCATGACTTCCTTTGTCTTTCTTTGCAGATTTTCAAGGTAGGCATTTTCCAAGCAGGGAAACTGAGGGCGGGAGGTGAGGTCACTTGGCCAGGATCATGCACTGCGTGCTGTCCCATCTGTCTGGATCTGTAGCCTGGGCTCCCAGCAGTCACGGCCGCTTTCTCATCTTATCTGCCTGTCCAGGTTGTGAGTGAAGCAGTGTGATCTCAGAGGCTCAGTGGGATCCTGGGCCCTGCCGTGCCCCACCTCTGCTCTGCATTCCTGCCTCTTGCCTTGGCCTTCCTGTCTGATCTCACAGACACCTGTCCAGCCAAGCCCAGCTGTCCACTAGGAATTCCCAGAACCCCACACCTTCCCTTCATCTCCTTGATCCCTTTGTCCTGTCCAAGAGGGGCACCAGCCATCTTCAGCCCTCTCTGCTGGGCAGCCTGACCATTCTCTCTCCAAACCAGCCCCCGCCCCAGGGATGTCTGTGTCCCTGAGAAGGAAACTGAGGCCCCAACCCTAGAGGCACCCGGGGGTGCACAGCAACAAGTGTTGCCGGGTGCCCAGGAGGTCTCTGGGCAGGTGGGGTCCCTAGGCCCGAGGAGCGAGTACCAGATCTGGGCCCTGGCCAGGAAGGCAGGAGGGAGGAGGGAAGGCCGTGGGGAGCCAGGGGCGGCTGCCCGGCAGGTCCCTGTGCCCAGGGTAGGGAAGTTTCTTATTTCTCCTGCTCTGACTTCCCCCTTTGATTTATTATAGCCATGAAATGCTCTGCTCTCTTCTCTTTTCCTTGCTGTCCCCGGGGCTGGAGGAGCACAGGCTTCCCCAGGCGCGGGGCCTCAGCGTTGCTGCACTCCCATCACCTGCCAGAGGTTGAGGCCTGGTGGCCAGAAATGGGAGGTGAGTCGGGGCAGACAGGGCGGGATGAGGAGAGGCCCAGGTCTCCTAAGGGCTAGCCTGGGCAGGACCCCAGGGGCCAGCAAGGTCGCGGTTGGGAAGGGCTGGGGCTGGGCAGAGGGTGTGGCAGGTGTGGACTTGACAGCAGATGGCTCCCTGGGGCCTGGGGCGGGGTGGTGGTGGTGGCGGGATCTAGGCCAACCTCCTCGGCAAGGCTTGGGGATCAGGCCCTGTCAGGGTCTGAAGGCCAGGCCCGGAGTCCTCCAGCACCAGCCTCCAGGTCAGACGAATGGCTTCCCTATGACCCCTCACCCCGTATTCTGATTTAATGATGGCCAAAGCAGGCCTAGCATAGGCCAGCCTGGGACTAGGCTGAGAATCCAGAGAGAGGCATGAGGCGTGAACCCCAGGAGACCGCGGGCTCCTCGAGGCCACAGCTGGACATTCACCCTGTGGCCTGGCCCAGGCCAGTGAGGGCTGGAGTCTTTCTGTCCGGTTCTTCAGGAGGCCTGGCGGCCAGAGCGTTTCTGCCCGCCACTGTGTGGTGCCTGTGGTAATGGGGCTGTTGGCGTTTTGCAATGGGCCGGGGGTGGGGAGGCTGCGCACACACGCTTCCTGTGGTGACTGGGCGCTTCCTGTTTTCTCAGGCGCCGGACTTGCTACTGCCGATGTGGAAACAGGGCAGCTGCGGCCCCGGGCGGCTCTGGGCCGGGCACCCCGACCCTGCCCAGAGGGGCCTAAGCAGGCCTGCCATCCCGGGGCCCAGACTGGGGGGCAGATGGCCCAAGGGGCCCCCACACCAGGTCCCCATCCCTCCCATCCCCAAGAGCATTGACCAAGTGGAAGGGGCTGGGCGGGGCCCTCACGCAAGGCGAAGCTGGGGCCCGGGAGGTCAGAGGTCCGGGGGTCAGAGCTCTAGGCCAGGAGTCAGGGTGCATAGTTTTGGTCTCAGCTGTGTCCTTTGCTCACTGAGTGCCTTTGGCCATTCCTGACCCACGCCAGGCATTAGCTTCCTCTTTTGTGTAGTGATTGTGGCACCCCCGATCTAAAATCTGTCACCCATTTCTGCTCCAATTCTGACATGACCCTTGAATTTTATATTTCAGGAGCCTCTGCTTTGGAGACAGGCGAGCACTGAGGTTGGGAGCCCCAGAGCAGGGCTTGGCATAGGCCCTGACAGAGAGGGGTCTTGGAAAGACTCAGGGGAAGGAAAGGGCATGCCAGGCAGGGGGCCAGACTGGAACGAGGCTTAGAGGTGGGAAGGCCGGGACGAACTTTGGGAGACAGGGTGTTGATGGGACAGACAGCAGTAGGTGAGAGGGTTGATCGGGAGGATTCAAAGGTGTGTGTTGCGGGGGAGATTTTAGGAACCTCTTTATTCCTGCAAACCTTGGGAAGTGGACTGACGCCCCCCTCACATTCTTACTCAGAAGAAAGAAAAGTGATCTTTTGGAGCAGGGGTGGGGGGGGTGGGGGAGGGCAGGGCCAGGGCTTCCTGCCCAAGAAGGAGATGGGTACACACGTGGGGCGACATGGGAGCCTCAGGAGGGCTCCACATCTTTCATCCTCTGTCAGCCGCCACCATGAAGGCCAGGCCTTGGGAGCTGGCATTGCCCTCTTCCCAAATGTGTCTGGTTTTGTTTTTAAGCCCAGCTATTGCAAGAAGGGGTGGGGAGATGACTCTGCTTCTTGTCGAGTTTGCTGACAGCGCCCGACTTCTGGGGAAAGAGTTGTTTTGCTGGCCAAGGGAAGAGTTGCTTGAAGGCCAAGGCTTGAACCCCCGGGGAACTGACCAGTCCACTGACTGAATCCCAACACCCTCTTGGTCTAGGAGGTTCTGAGACACCCACCTTGCGTGTAGAACCCCTAAACCTCGAGGCCTGGGCAGCACAGAAAGGACAAGGACTGGTTCCAGCCAGCAAGGCCTTGGGGATCGCAAGACCCTGCAGCCCAGCCGGAGGGGCCTTCAGGCCAGCCTAGCCCCCACTGTTCTGTCCCCTGCCTTGTTGGCCTGGGCCAGCCCAAGTGCTGAGTTGGCGGCTCAGCAGCTGCTTCTGCCCACGGAGGCCCAGTTATAAATAAGCCCCGTGTGGCCAAGTCATCAAGTTCTGTCTGTCCCAGCTGCATTACCTCAGTGACCACAGGTCGGGGCTGCCCAGTGCTGGGCCCACCAAACCTGCCCACCCAGGCCAAAAGCCAGGCCAGCCGCCCTGCCTCCTGGGGTCTTCAAACCCAGGGCCTGAGCGTCGGCAGCTACTCAGACCTGGGCCTCCCGGACTCAGGCCACAGCAGGGGCAGGGCCCATCCTGCCTGCATGGGGCCAGCAGCTATTTACAAACCGAAACCGGGAGAAGTGAAGTGGTGGCGACGTGGCTCCAGGCCCCCAGCCCCCACCCCCACTCCATCCCCGGCAGTCCCATCCCCCTCTCCCCATGGCTTCCTCTTTCCTTCTCCACACAACTCCCCTGCCTCCCGAGGCCCGGCCAGCTTTGTGTCGACAACCTGCAAACACCTCTTGGTGACCCCCAACCCCTCAGTCACTGGCCAGAGGGTCCCCTTCTCCTCTTCACCCCCCAGGACCCCGGCGATCTGGAGTCCTGGGAGCAGCCCCTCCGGCCCCGCACCCGGCTCACGGGGCTGCGCCAGGCGCATTCCCACACTTCTCAGTTCCCCTTGCGCTTGGAAAAGCTCCAATGCCAATGGCCGCCACCATGCTGGCGTCCGTCCTCCTGAGGACGGCTTCTCTGGTTGCCCTTACCCTCTGCAGGAACCAGGGAGTCTGGGCGCCTCAGGGACGCTCTGGGCACCTGGGGCTCTCAGCGGGCATCCTTCTGGACAAGGGGACCCAGCCGCGACTCTCCTTATGCTGAGTTTCCCGCTCACTCTCTGGGCTGGTGGGGGCACAGGCCCTCATGCGGTGCAGAGCAGACTGGACTGGGACAGACGGACACTGGGCCTGAGGCCACAGCACAGCCTGCTTAGGAACCGGAGGGCCCTGCAGCCGGAGACTGTCCCCGGGAGAGACGACAGGCCACATAATCAACACTCATTACCCGTAACAGACAGACTCCCTCCCGCTGGTGCGGAGCTTCACAGTTTACACCAGCTCCTACCTTCTGGCCCCAGAAACAAGCCTGTTCCACCCTGCCTCCAACATTGAGTGGAAAGCAAGGCTCAGAGGGGAAGCCACATGCGCAAGGCGACACGGCTAGAACATGACTGGGTGCGGATTCAAGAGCAAGCCCCTTGTCTCCCTGCCTGCCTCTTGCTACGTCTCCTACCCCATCTCCCTGGTGGCAGGACAGACAGCTCCCAGTGCTGTGACAAGGCAGGAGTAGGGCCCGCCTGCTGCTTGAGAGAGGAACAGGCTCTGGACCGGCACGGTTGTCCGTGGCTGGGTTCTCTGTGCTCAGGGCTCCTGCCTGGCTCTGAGGGAAGAGCCTGTCCTGTTTCTTCTCTCCCACCAAGTCCCTGGTGAGGCAAAAGCCTTGCCCCGACCCCAGATCAGTCAGAGCCCGCCGGCTGAATGCGTTTCTAACCTGAGTATCAGAGTCCTCTTCCGTGGAACTGTCATTTCACAAACACCGAGCACCCACTCGGTGCCCGCTCTAGGCTGGGGGGCAAGCTGTCTCTAAAGCTAGGACATGGCCCCTTGGCCACTGCCCTGTGGAGAAGGCAGCTGAGTTACAGAACTCGGAGAGCTCCCAGAAGGAAACTGGAGCCTTGGGACATGAAAAGGGAGAGATGCTGCTTCCTGGGGTGGGAAGGGGTATCACTTGGGATCGGCCCTGAAGGACAGGAAAGAGTTCTCCAGAAAAAGCATGGGGGACAGACTCTCATGCTGAGTCACACCCCTATGCTTTGGTGCCAGCAGTTCCCACGGCCTGAGTGCCCTTCCTTCCTCTGGGCCTGGTGAACTCCTACCCATCCCTCAGGGCCCATGGGCACTCCATAGAATGGCCAGGCTTGGCCTGGCCTGGAGGCTCCTCGCCACCCTTTTCCCACCCAGGGCCTAAGCAGAGCCTGAGGCCAGGCATATTTGGTCACAACACCCTCGCCAGCCCCACCCGGCCAGGCGTCTGCTCCCGGGCTCCAGCCCCCGCCGTCCCCTGCTCCGAAAAGCACCATTTCCCTTTTCTGGGTGACCACACGCCATGCACAGGGAATTTCCATCGCAGCCTGCGGAGCCTCTGATTCACTCAGGCCCCTCATGCAGTTAACTCCTTCCAGGCCCCATGCCTTCTGCTCTGCACCCTGGGTTGCCCACACCCCCACCTGAGACGCCTGGACATCCTCAAACCGGCCTTGGATCTCACAGCTCTGAAGTCCAAGTTGCCCCCCACCACGACTCCCCCCCAGGAGCCTCCCGTCTTATGCATAGAGAGTTCTTCCCAAGGACTCATGGCATATACACTGGGTAGCTTTGGGCTGAGAGCTCGGGCTTTGGGGTGAGACAAGCCTGGGTCCAATCCGGAGTCTGGCCCTCTCTGCCCTGTGACCTGGAAGAGTGACCACTCTGAGCCCCATTTCTCATGTGTGGAATGGAGATCGTCCCCGTCCTATAGCCTTGCTGTAAAGATCTAGTGTGCAGGGCCCACAATGGCTGCTGTATAATTATTACCTTTCCTTTTTCTTTTCAAAAGGCCCCCTCCCCCTATCACAGGGTCCCCTGCTCCAGACCTGAGCCGCTTTTCTATCCGGCTTTCTCTTCCCAGGAGCTGGTTGCTCACACAGGGAGGGTGAGAGCCAAGTGTCTTGGGGCAGAGGAGGGAGGGGCACGGCTATCTTGGGGTTTGGCCCCATCGACTTCCTTGTTCCCCAGATCCCCACATTTCTGTTTTCCCAAGGAGGCTGTGGAGAGGAGCTCTGCTGGGATCCTGAGCCTTCAGGGACAGGGCTGAGCCTTCCTCCCGCTGGAGGGACGCCGGGCATGCACATCGCCCATGAACATCATACATGCTATCTGAATTCTCACACCCCTGTGAGGTGTGGCCAAATATTGTCCCCATTTTACAGATGGGGACACTGAGGCCCTGAAAAGTGACTTGCCCTCAGCCACACAGAGAATGAAGGGCAGGGACAGAATTCCTATCAAGGTCTCCAGAACCTTACTCCTAAGTGTGTGTGGAGGCCAGTGAGGAGAATGGGAGCTGAATGAACCCTTCTGTGTATCAAGTAAAGACTGACACAAATTCTCTCTTTCAGTGCTTTGGCCAGTTCTGGGAAGTGGGTCCTGTTGCTCCCTCTATAGAACTGAGTTGTGTGAGCTTCCCTGTGGGGAAGGAACCTGCGCAGAGGCCACAGAGCCAACCCTGAGGAAGGATCCGGGGGTACCTAGATAGAAGAGGACGGTGGAAGGGGCTCCACTGAGGAGGGGGCCTGCGCCCGGAGGGGAAGCCGTCGTGTCCTCAGTGAGCGAGCAGGGCAGGGGTGGGGGGGGGCTGCCCGTGGTGAGCAGAAGGAAGTCGCTGTGGGTGGCGGTGGGTTTGAGGTGCCGGAGGCTGAGTGATGTGGCCAGGAGGTGAGCTCCCGGTCTACAGCCCTGGTCAGCAGGAGACGGGGTGAGGAGAGGTGGCCGAGATTCAGGCCTCGGAGGAGGTTGGGCTACTCTGGAGAGCTGTGCCTCTTGGCTGCTGGGGCTGGGGAGCTGGCCCAGTGGGGGGGCTGGCGCAGGGCGAGAGGAGAGACTGGCGGGGGTGGAGGTGGGCGTGGGGGTGGGGAGAGATGGAGGTAAAGGGGAAGGGTGTGTCTGGGGGGGCACATGAGAGACTGAGGAGGAGGAGAGCTCATGAGAGACGGAGGCCTTAGGGTGTGGAAGGGGTGGGCCTGTGAGCAAGGTCTGGGAGATTGAGAAAGAGGTTCTGGGAATGTTGAGTAGTGTCTTCTGGCTGGAGGTGGGGGTGGGGCTGGTCCACGTGGGTGGGGGAGGGTGGAAAATCAGGCGGACCCTGGGTGCTAGGGGCTCCCGCAAAGGCCTCAGAGCTTTGTCCTGCAGCCTGTGGACAAGCGAGAACTAAGGACGATTTTTAGGTAGGGAAATACCCAGGGGAGAAACTTGAGGTAGGGACAGTGGCCCCGCGGCCACGGCAGTCACCTCCCACCCACTCACCAGCTGTGTGTCCTTGGGTGCGCCCCCAGCCACCTGAGCCTCGTTTCCCTGGTCTCTGCAGTAGCCCTGGGAAGAAATGCCTGCCTCACAGGACCAAGTGAGGGTGAGCTGAGTGGATGCCAGGAGACCCCAGGGGCTCAACACAGTCTGGCTCTTTCCCCTCTGTGGGGGCCCACGAGCACCTCCTGAGCGCCTGCTGTGGGTAGGGGCTGGGGTCTTGGGCAGACCTGGGGGGAGGCCTCGCCTGTGCCACAGATGGGCTGAGTCAGGACGTCCGGGGCAAGGGCCACTTCTGAGCCTCACTGTCCTCATCTGCACCCCGGAGAAGATAATGGCACCAGCTTCAGATGCGAATGAGAGAGAAGGTATCCTGCCTGTCGTGTCCCCTGGGTGTCACTCAGTCCAAATGGAATGTCCACAGGGTTTTCCTCTCGGGCCCCACCTGCCCAGGCCAACAGCCTCTCCCCTCCCCTCCCACCGGCGCCCTGCTGTTCCTGGCTCATACTTTGCGCAGCCTGGGGTCCCCGCCTGGAGCTCTTCTCCCAGGTGTCTGCTTAGCTCGCTCCCCCGCTCCCTTCCAGAGTTTGTTCAAATAGCCCCTTGGCTGCGAGGCCTGGCCTGCCCACCCTGCTCCTCAGCCAGCAGGTCACTCTTCTCCTGGAGCACTCGCCCCCGCCAGCCTGCAGAGAAACACTCCCTAGTATGTGCTCATCCCTGTCTTTCCTGCTCGAGAGCAGGCCCTGGGAGGCCAGGGCCTTGGTGCACTGAAGAGCCGGCCCAGTGCTCTGCCCAGAGCTGGGGAGCTCGCAGCCGCCCAAGCAACGCAGGCTGCGGCCCAAGGAGCCTCTCCCAGTGTCTCAACTGTGAGAGGAAGTTGCAAGACGGCCATTTCTGTACACGGGCTCAGCTCTTTTTGGTCAACTTTCCCAGCTCTGGGTCTGAGGCCTGAGTTTTCCCACACCTCCGTCACTCCCCGCGAGGGGCCGGTTGCTGGGAAAGTGGGGGGTGGAGTGGGGGTATGTGTGTGCCAGTCCCTTCTTTTCGAGTTCTCTGGGGTGGGGTTAAGGCATCTGCGAGGTCAGGGGTCATGGCCCCCTCTGTGGACTCAGCCCCCACGTTTCCTGCTGCCTGCTCACCCCAAGATTGCACTAGCAGCATGCCTACCCCCTCGGCAGCCCGCCCAGCCCAGTGAGGCCGCAGGGCTGCCCGGCCGGCCACCCCCCAGGCCTGCCCGGCTTCTCTGTCCCTCCACAGAGCTGCCCGCTCGTCCAGTGGCCTGGGAACAACAGTGTCATATGCTGCTGGTGGGAGGAGGGTAGGTTGGTACAATTTTGATTAGGGCGATACAACAATATGTCTATCTACCTCAAGACTTAAAATACAGTACCACTAAAACCAATACAATAGTATGTGTCGGCTATAACTCAGGAAAAAAAAATGACATCTCCTCTGACATCAAAAGAAGAGAGTCAGAAATTCCTGTACACCTATGCTATAAAATCCAAATAAATTGTCTGGTCTTTTTCCCAATGAGCTAAGATATGAGAGAGACGTCATTTTCAACCTTACTTATAATTTAAGGGCTTTTAAACCTCTTTTTTTTTTTCTAAGACTTTTTTTTATTTGACAGAGAGAGAGAGGAATCACAAGTAGACAGAGAGGCAGGTGGGGGCGGGACGGGGTGGGGGGAAGCAGGCTCCCTGCTGAGCAGAGAGCCTGACGCAGGGCTCCACCCCAGGACCCTGAGATCATGACCTGAGCCCAAGGCAGAGGCTTAACCCACTGAGCCACCCAGGCACCCCAATTTAAGGGCTTTTAATGTCAATTTTAGGTAATTACTTTAAAAAAATTTTTTTAAGGATTTTTGTATATTTATTTGACAGAGAGAGAGAGCGACAGTGAGGGAGAAGAAGGCTCCCTGCTGAGCAGGGTTAGGGTTAGGGTTTGGGGAGCCCAATGCCAAGCTCGATGCAGGGCTTGATCCCAGGACCCTGGGGTCATGACCTGAGCTGAAGGCAGATGCTTAACTTACTGAGCCACCCAGGAGAGCCCCAATTTTAGGTTATTCTCTGACACTATTTATTAGTGTCTATAGGGGAGTCACAAGGGTTTTTGACTCAGTGTGTATTTAGTTGTGGTGACTTTCTTTCCAGAACCAATCTTTTTTCATTATTTATTTATTTTTAAAGATTTTATTCATGGATTTGTCAGAGAGAGAGAGCACAAGTAGGGGAAGTGGCAGGTAGAGGGAGAAGCAGGTTGCCCGATGAGCAGGGTGCACGGTGATGGACCAATCCCAGTGGGATCATGACCTGAGCCAAAGGCAGACGCTCAACCGACTGAGCCACCCAGGTGTCCCCCAATCTTTTTTTTTTAATTAGATGACTTTTTTCTTTAAAGATTCTATCTATTTATTTGAGAGAAAGATAGAGAACAAGCAGGAAGAGGGGCAGAGAGAGAGAGGGAGAAACGGACTTCCCATCGAGCTCAGAGACCAACACGGGGCTCTCTCCCAGGATCCCCAGTCAGGACCCAAGCCGAAGTTGGACATTTAACCAGCTGAACCACCAGGCGCCCCTCTGGTACCAATCTCTTAACCGTCAAAATTAACCTTGAAAAAATTAAGTACAGAAAAAAAAGAATTTATAGCATTTTAACTTCCCATCAAACACTTCCACAGAGTAGGTCTGTCTCCTACATTGTTTTCATTTAAGGCAGAAAAGTGTGTTTTTTTGTTTTGTTTTGTTTTTTAAAGATTTTATTTACTTATTTGACAGACAGAGAACACAAATAGGCAGAGAAGCAGGCAGAGAGAGAGGAGGAAGCAGGCTCCCCGCTGAGCAGAGAGCCCCATGTGGGGCTCGATGCCAGCACTCTGGGATCAGGACCTGAGCCGAAGGCAGAGGCTTTAACCCACTGAGCCACCCAGGCGCCCTGAAAAGTGTGTTTTGTTATTCACTGTCGAAGGGTGCTTTTTTAGAGACAAGCAAACATAAATGCATGAGAAGAGACATCCCGAGCCAGCATTACAAGTCCATCCTGCCCAGGAGATGTGTAACTCAAACCTTCCCTATATTCCCCTCTAGCTTCCCTAAAAAAAAGTAAATAAATAAAAATACTGCCTTTGACCCAGCATGTCCACTTTGGGTGAATTTATCCTAGACAAATGCTTGCATATGTGTAAACTAGCCAATGTTATTGATTGTATTATGATTTGTAACAGGAAAAGACTGGAAACTACCTGAATGTCCATCCCTGAGACGGTTTAAATCAACTTTTAGTCAATGGAATACAATAGAGCAGTGGCAACAGAGCACAGCCACCTACAGGGAACACCCAGACGGTGGGAAGAAGAAGTGGGACCCCAAAGAATCTTTACACAATGATTCTTTTTTTATGAGATTAAAATCTGTTACAATAAAACTGAACTCTAGAGATGTTTACCTAAGTGCTAAAACTATAAGGAAAATCGAGGAAATAAGGACTGAAAAAGTTAAGGGTAGTGTTATCTCTAGAGAGAGGGAGAGATGTGTTAAGGGGACATTTGGGGAATGCTTCTTGGGGTGCTGGATATGTTTTATTTCTTGACCTGGATGGTGACTATGGAAGTGTTAGCCTTTCTTTTTTTTTCATAGGCTCTACACCCAGTGTAGAGCCCAATGCAGGCTGGAACTCACAACCCTGAGATTAAGACCTGAGCTGAAATCAAGAGTCAGATGCTTAACCAACGGAGCCACCCAGGCACTCCAAGGGTTAGCTTTATGATTTCTCCTTAAATTCTACAGAAATATTTCATGCCCTCTTTTATATGAATGAGAACGCTCATGATTGATGAATATCACTATCTAGGGGTATCTGGCTGGCTCCGTGGGTAGTGCACATGACTCTTGCTCTCGGGATTGTGAGTTCAAGCCCCATGTCAGGTGTAGAGTTTACTGTAAAAAAAAAAAATCACACACACACACACACACAAAATCACAGTCCATTCAAACAGTGAAATACTATACAGTCATTAAAAAGAACAAGACAGTTCTCTATGTCTGGGTGTGGAATGGATTTAAGGGAAAAATAAAACCAGAGGGAAGTGCCATGTTTTTAGTATGCTACCTTCTGTGTAAAATTTTAAAAATGATGTATCTGTCTTTACTTTGGTGTCTGCTCAGACTTCTCTAGAAAAATGCACAAGAAGCAGGTAACAGGGAGGGAGCCTATGGCCCGGGAACTGCACAGCCCTTCCTCTTTTCATGTCTTTGAATTCTGTACCATGTGCATATATTATCTATTCAAAAATAAAATAATTTCAAAGAATGGTTTTTTGCCTCTCATTCCCTGGAGCTCCCAAGTTTTCTGTTCCAAATCCATTTCTTTTTTAAAAAGATTTATTTATTTATTTGAGAGAGAGAGAGACAGCAAGATGAGGAACACAAGCAGGGAGAGTGGGAGAGGGAGAAGCAGACTTCCCGCTAAGCAGGGAGCCTGATAGAGGGCTCAATCCTAGGACCCTGGATCATGACCCGAGCTGAAGACAGACGCTTAATGACTGAGCCACCCAGGTGCCCCTCAAATCTATTTCTTACTGATAATGAGAGCCACAGCCCAGGCCCCAGGCACCTGTGAACCCTCTCTGGTCCCCTTTCCTTGGCTGCAGAAGGAGGAGGCTGCCCCTGCTCCCCTCTCCCTCCCTTTTGCCCTCCCCTTCCTTCACCAGCCTTGTTTGGTTTTTTTTCTTCTATCACCTCTCTCTGCTCCCTTCCTTGACTGTTTCTGCCCCCCGTTTTTTTTCTTTCTCTTCCTCTCCAATCCTCCCTTCCCCTCCCAACTCTGTCCACCTTGCCTTCTCTGTGCTTGGTTTCTCAGTCTTTTTCCTTCTTCTTCTGCTTCCCTCTCTCTCCATAAGGACCCAGAAGGCAGATCTGATGCCCCAACTCTCCACGCACACGCTTGACCCTGGGCAAGTCACTGACCTCTTGGGCCTCAGTTTAACAGATGGTTGTCTTGGTTACGTGAGATCACAAGGGTAGAAGCACCCAGCACGGGGCTGGGCACTCAGAAAAGTATTGCCCACCCCCCTCCATACCCTCTTTAGGAATTCTTAGCCCTGGGGTGGTGGATTATCAGATTATCAGACCCTTCCTGCTGCTCCGAATTGCTTAGAATCTGGGTGCCGATTCCAAAGGCTTTCAGTAATAGTGGGTCCCTAGGGGGATGAGGAATCAGGAAGAGGCCCCGGGTGGGAGGAGGGGAAGTGGAAGGAAGAGTAGGGAGGGCTTGCTGTTCTGTGAATGGACACAGATACTGGTACTTACTGCACAGAGAGTGAGAGACATTGTGCCCATCTTTAGAGATGGGCGGCCCTGGATCTTTTCTGGGGCTTCGTATCCAGGCCCTTTGGGCTCAGCCAGACTTGGGATAATGGAACCTCTTTCTTTTCCAGGGATCCCTGGAGACTCGGGCCCTGGGAACATATCGCTGGTGGGTACGCTGCCCGCATCACACTCCTTGCTCACAAGCAGCATGGGCTCCTTGTCTGCCCCCGGGCGCAATCTTTGCTTTCTTGTCTTGTCTTGTCTTGTTTCTTGCTACAGGATGGGGGCTCCCTGTTCCCTTGTTTCCTTCCACCTTCTTGCCTTTGTTCAGGCCACTTCCTCAGCCAGATGTTCCCTTCTCCTCGTGTGCTTTCCTACCTATGAACCTGACCAAATCCATCATTCCCTGGTACACCTCTCTCTTGTCCCCTCGCCTCCTCAGAGACCATGCCATCTGTTTACATGCGTGTTCTCCTTGCAGGCCCGTGAATTCCAGGGGGCCCAGGGCACACCTTTTTCATATTTGTGCCCCCTCACCAGGCCCAGCCCATGGAAGAGCTTCAGTAAAGAGTTAGTGATTAAATGAATGAATGAATAGATAAACATATAAACAAACCAAACCAAGATAAGAATGAATGAATGATTGAAGAATGAATGAATGAATGAATGAACGCAAGAAGCAGGACCTGGGTCTCATGAAGTAAACCTGCCCCACCCACAGGCAGTCAGCTGGGACATGGCCTTCTTGGTGGGGAGTGGGGAGCAGGGATGGAACTGATGCCAAGTCAGCGGCCTCGCCCCTACCCTCGGGGAGGGGCATCGGGAAGGTTCCTAGGGAGTCCTAAGGGCTTATGACCTGGACCCCTTGGAGAGTCCCAAGTGCAGATGCAAAAATACCAGTGAAGATGGAAGTGAAATAGACCTAATGGTGAACCCAGACCTTGTGCATCCCTGGTCTTTGCTGCCAGTGAAGAAGCACATGGGGTCTGGGATTCCACTGATGGGAAGGAGGCAGGCTAGTCTTAGTGGGAAAGGGATATAAAACAAAGGGTTAGACTACACATGGAAGGAAACCGAATGCTCAAGAAGTTCTTCCCCAGTGGAGTAGACTCACCAGAGATCAATGGATCAAAAAAAGTCTCTATTTGGGGTGCCTGGGGTGCTCAGTCAGTTGGGTGTCAGCCTTCAGCTCGGGTCATGGTCCTGGGATCCTGGGATGGAGCCCCACATTGGGCTCCCTGCTCGGCGGGGAGCCTTCTTCTCCTTCTCCCTCTGTGTGCAGGTCCCTTTGCGTAAGGTCCCCCTGCTTGTGTGCTTTCCCTCTCTCTCTCTCTCTCTCTCTGTCAAATAAATAAATAAAAATCTTAAAAAAAAAAAAAGTCTCTATTCATCCCTGTCTTCCAGACTAGGTCAGGAGCTCTCTGAGGGCAGGGATCTTGTCCAATACTTATCTATTTTTCCAACACTCAACATAGAGCCTGAAGCTCAGTTATTGGCAGGATGCATAGACAAATGGATGAGTGGATGGGTGGATGGATGGATGGTTGGGTGGATGGGTGGGCGGATGGGTGGATGGATGAATGGATGGTTGGGTGGATGGGTGAGTGGGTAGATGGATGGATGTGTGGATGGGTGGGTAAGTGGATGGATAGGTGGGTGGATGGATGGATGGATGGATGGGTGGATGGGTGGATGGGTGGATGGATGGATGGATGGATGTTTGGGTGGATGGATGGGTGGGTGGATGGATGGATGTTTGGGTGGATGGATGGGTGGGTGGATAGATGGATGGTGAGTGGGTAGATAGATGGATGGGTGGGTGGGTGGATGGGTGGGTAAGTGGATGGATAGGTGGTGAGTGGGTGGAATGATGGATGGATGGATGGACAGGTAAGTAGATGGATGGGTGGGTGGTGAGTGGGTGGAATGATGGATGGATGGATGGACAGGTAAGTAGATGGATGGGTGGGTGGGTGGATGGATGGGTGGGTGGATGGGTGAGTGGGTGGATGGATGAGCCAGTGGATGAACAGATCGAGAGCTGGATGTACAGCAGATAAGCAGATGAAGATATAAAGTGATAGATCAATAACAGGTGGATGGGCTAATATATGAGCATATCAAGTAGATGAGCAATATGTGGATGATGAATGGGCTAACAGATAAATGGATGAAGGAATGGATGGCTAAATAAACTGATAAAGAAATGAATGTCTGGTTGGCTCGACGGGTGAAGAGATGGATGGATAAATAATGGGTAGGAAAATGAATGGATGTACCCACAAGAAAGGCTTGTAAACCAGGAAGACCAGAATGATTCTCAGGTATCGTTAAGGGGTGGGGAAACTGGGAAGTCTGGGTTGGGAATAGAGCCAAATAGAGCCAGGAAGAACAACACTCAACGTAGAGCCTGAAGCTCAGTTATTGGCAGGATGCATAGACGGATGGATGAGTTGATGGGTGGATGGGTGGATAGAGCCAAATAGAGCCAGGAAACTGGGAAATCTGGGTTCAGAATAGAGCCAAATAGAGCCAGGAAGAACCTGGTTCTTCCAAATAGGGACTTGAAAGAACCAGGGGTACTCGGGAAACTGGGAGGGGAGGGTGTAAGAACCCAGGACGCGCTGTGGTGGCAGGGAGGCTGCTGTGAAGGAACTCCGAGGGAGGGGGAAAGCGGCCTGTGCTGAGCCCCAGGCTGCACAGAACATACGTGTTGAGGATCCAGGTCCCAGAAGAGCCAGGCCTGGGACTCTCCTAGATCAGAGCTCTCAGCCAATCAGGCTGAGCCCAGAAAGCGAAGGCCTGGGGAAGCCACCCCGCTTCTGACTCTGAGAAGCTACCGGCTCTGACCCCAAGCAACTGACTGTTGGCCACATGGGGATCTCAAGAGCGGTGGGCATCTGCGGGGTTAGGGGGCCTCAGCAGGGCCTGGGGGCAGTGATGTCCTCCCTGTGGTAGGGCTAGGCTTCCTCCGTCCCCCTCTTTCTCTTCCACCCCAGCCTCGACCGCCCCTCACAGTTCCAGCTTCCTCTGGGCAGGGGGCCTGGCCCCCATGGCCTCTCAGGCCAGCCCTCCGAGCACCACCTGCCCCAGCCGGCCTGAGACTTCCTGTATGTAGCGCAAGAGATTTATGCAAACGGGCTGGGGCGGTGATGTCACCCCAAGGGGACTATCTCCCAGTGGCAGGCCCTTCGATAAAATCAGGAACTTGCGCTGGCCCTGCAATGTCAAGGGAGGGGGCTCACCCAGGGCTCCTGTAGCTCAGGGGGCAGGCCCGAGCCCTGCGCCCGCCCTGAGTCCGTCCGGCCCCTGACGGGGCGCCCCATCCTGAGGGGCTCCGCACTGGCCCCCACCGAGGCAGGGGACCTGACCGGCTCGGAGCTCGGCTGGATGTTACAGGCGTGCAAAATGGAAGGGTTTCCCCTCGTCCCCCCTGTGAGTACCGGGACTCCTCTACTAGCCAGACCCGCAGCCCTCAGACGACCGTCCGCTGCCCACCAGGCCACCGACCAGCCAGCTGCCCTCCCAGGCTCGCTATCAGTGGGAAGTTGGTGTTTCCTCCCTGGAGCTCCTGGTCTGAGACCCAGCGAGGGGGGCATTGGCTTCTTTGAGCGTGCCCCGGCGGGCTGAGGGCTGGGCCCACGGTGGGGCTGTGATCGGTGGGGCCTGAACGGTTATTTATAGATGGGGCTTGGGTGGCAGGCCGAGCTCCTGGGCAGGGTGCTGGGCTGAGGATGGTGAGGACGGTGGCGGAGCGGTGGCGGGGGAGGGCTTGGGGAGACTGGTGTGGGGGGAAGCTGGTCCCTGGACGGTGAAGGCTTGAGGGCAGGAGGCAATAGGCCAGAGGTCTCAGCCCATAGTCTGGGTGCTCCTGGAATCATTTATGTCTCAAATGGAGGCTCATTTATGTCTGGGTCCCCAGTGCCTGGTCTGG
The DNA here is from genome assembly GCF_922984935.1 of Meles meles. Classification (NCBI taxonomy): domain Eukaryota; kingdom Metazoa; phylum Chordata; class Mammalia; order Carnivora; family Mustelidae; genus Meles; species Meles meles. The sequence goes on from NC_060073.1 coordinate 19,053,952, forward strand.
GGCCTGGCACAGCAGACAGGGTTGTTGACCCAAGGGTCTGGGCCTGGGGCCGGCAGGTCCCCGGGGGCTGGGCGACAGCAAGAAGTGGAGCGGAGACTAGGACGGCAGTTGCGCTGGGGTACTGGCCAGGGAGCTGAGAGGGGAGGTCAACCGGAGCTGGGCCCATCTGGGGCTGAGATCAAGGGCGGCAGGGTAGGAGCCAGTAGAGTAGAGGCAGGAGCGAGGGCAGGGGCTGAGGGTGGGAAAGGACCAGGGCTGGACGTGAAGCAGCAGGAGTCCCAGGGGAGCCCTGGAGGGAAGGGCAGCAGGCCGGGCGATCACCGCTGCCCCTCTCTCCGTGACAGTTGCAGCCTCGGGCAGCTGCAGACCTGGGCCCCTCAGAGAGGACCCCTCTCTCTTTCCCACCCCATCCCCACTCAGCAGGGGTGGGGAGCCCTGGGGGAGCCGGGCAGGGTTTGGCAGGGCCTGCCCACCTGACTCAGCTTTCCCGGCCTAATGGCAGCTCCCTCCCCCTGCCCCACCCCAGCCAGGCCTCTGAGCCCCAGGAGGCACCCCAGGCCTGACATCCTGCTGTTGGAAACCCGGTGCTGGGTTCCTGGCCTTCTTACTGGTCAGACACAGACAGCTCCAGCCGGCTGCCCCAGACCCAGCCTTATCCCACCCGCCTGGTCCACCACCAAGAAGGTGGGGGAGGGAGCAGGGGATGGATGTGGTCCCAGGAAGAACCAAGTCTGCCTCAAGAAAGCCACAGGCCCAGAAGCTTGGCCACACAGTCTCTGACCCTTGACCTCTCAATCCCTGAACTCTGGACACAGCTAGGCAGGGGGCACCAAACCCCTCAGGGGCTGCTCCTGGGAAGGTGGGCTCCCAAGGCCCCTTGCCACCCCCCCCCCAAGCCCTTGAGGACCCGAGTAACTGTTGTGCAATCCCTGGGCACACACTGCGGGGGTGGGGAGAGGCCTGATGACTGTGAAGCTGGGTGTGCTGTCCCTATGCCGGCACCAGGACGGGGAGGAGTGAGGGCTGCAGGGGGCGGAGGGGGAGAGGACAGGGAGGAGTGAGGGGGTGGAGGAAGAGGGGAGAGGACAGGGAGGAGTGAGGAGATGGAGGAGGAGGAGGGCAGAGGAGGACAGAGGAGCGAGGAGAAGGGGAGAGGAGGGCAGGGAGGAGTGAAGAGGAGGGGAGAGGAGGGCAGGGAGGAATGAGGGGGTGGAGGAGGAGGAGGGCAGAGGAGGATGGGGAGGAGTGAGGGCTGGAGGAGGGGGGAGAGGAGGACGGGGTGGGGGTGGGAGGAAGAACAGGGGTGAGGGCAGTAGGAAAGGGAGGAAGAGAAGGGAGTATCCCAGTGGGCGTGTCAGAAGGAGGATGGAGGAAGGAGAGTGAGAGGACCAAGGCTCTGGCTGGCCCATGGCCCCCAACCCTGCCTGGTGACAACAGTAGACCCCATGAGTGTGAGTGGCCATCGGTCGTCATGGGCCCTGAGGGTGCCTTGGGCCCCGGGCACAGGCTGTGGAGACCACGGCAGGAGGACACGTGTGTGTGCAATGAGGGTGGGAATGCAAGCGATCTGTGAGGGGCCTTGATGGGCCTCACCTGTGTTTAAGGTTCCTGAGAGCGAGTGCGAGGGGACGTGTGTTCACTCAAGGGGCCATGTGTGCCTACGGTGTAAGGGTACAACAGTGTGTAACACGTGACCGCAGGTGTGTGGGTGCGAGCGACCTGTGGAGTGAGTGTGGGCGGGCACGTGAGTTTGAGTTCATGTGTGGGAGTGTGGGTGTCATGGGGAACATTTGTACATCGGGAGGTGTAGGTGTGTTGGTGTGAACGAACGTGAGAGAGTTCGTGTGTGAGATGGGGACCGGGGGTGCAGGTGTGAGTGGGGGTGTGGCTTCAGGAGCCGCTGTGGGGGGAGGCGGGGGAGGGAGCCATGCTCTCTTCTCAGCCTGGGTCCTCTTTTGACCTGTGACCTTTGGAGTCCCTGTCAGCCCTGTTCTGCGGAAGCCAAGACTCTGCTCTCCTGGGTCCCCTGTCCCTGCTGTGGCCTCTCGCAGTTTCAGGCAGAGAGAGCGCTGTAGGCCGGACGCAGTCCCTCAGTGTGGGAGGGTGGTGTGGTCCCAACATGCGGGGGGCTGCCAAGCCGGCTGGGGTCTTCCCGCCACCACCGGAGCCCTGACAGCCTCCTCTCTCAGCAGCCATCAGAAGACCTGGTTCCCTATGACACGGACCTGTACCAGCGCCAAACACACGAATACTACCCCTATCTCAGCAGCGATGGAGAAAGCCACAGCGGTGAGTACTGGGCCCTGCCACCCCCCACGCCCCACCCGCCACGCCCCCGGCCTGCATTTACTGAGCTTCTCCAGTGCGCCAGGGCCTGAGGTCAGCTTCGTCCGCGTTTACCTTCTGGTCCAATCCGTATGGCTTTTCACAAACCAGGAAGCAGAGGCTCAGGGAGCGACTTGTGCGAGGTCACACAGCTGGTCCGGGGAGCCCAGTCTGTCTGCTCCAGTCCGGGGGCCCTCTCCTGCTCCCCTCACCCCGATTCTTCCTCTCTGGTGTTTCCACCCCTTCACCTGATGTGAATTCCACGTTGGTGTCACCCCTGCTCCCTGCTGTGTTCTCAACCTCTCTCGACATTTGGGGCTGGACCATTTCCTTGTCGTGGGGCCTGCCCTGTGCACTGTAGGATGTCCGGCGGCATCCCTGGCTTCGGCCCTTCAGATGCCAGAAGTACCGCCAGTCACGATAACCAAAAATGTCTCCACATGTTATTTGTTACCAAATAACCCTCTGGGGGACAGAGTCACCCCTGTTTAAGAACTGCTCACTGAGGGAAAGGCTCTGAGGGCCCCCTCATTCGGCAGGGGCTGGAGCCCCAGCTTGCAAGGGGGGTAGTGAGGATGGAGCGCGAGCCAGGTGAGCCTTCAGTCCGAGTCTCACTGCCTATCCCAAAGCCCAGCTGCGATCCCGGAGCACATTCAGGGTTGATGGGGACAGGCAGTAGGGGCCTGGGACCCTGGCAGGGCAGTCGGAGAGGCCGCCCAAAGGGGATCTTGGTATATTGATGTGGCACCCTGGAGTCAAAGGGAGAAGGCCTAGTTAGAAGGTCTTCCCTGAGGAATTCTCCAGGAGTCTGAAATCTGGGCAGGCCAGATACCGGGGTGTCTGCAGCCCCAGAGAAAGGTTTCCCACGGCGAGGCCACGCCTGGGGGCCAGCCCCACCTGTCGCTTCATCCTTCAGGCACACCTGAGGGCAGTCTCAACCTGAGGGCCCTGCCCGGGGATGCCACAGGCCCCTTCCTTATTAGGAAGGACTCCCACATCTGGATGCCAAATCCTGTGAATGGCGGCACTGGGGATAACAGGGCTGGCAACGTTTCTAAAGGCCAGACCCGGAGCCACGTCTAGGGCGTAGGTGCTGGAGGAGCCTCAAGTCCGCGTGTGGGAACACAAAGACTTCTCCCTGAATCCCGGGGCTAGGAAGGTTTTAAACATCTGCTTTTTCATCCTTCAAAGCTTACTCATGATTCGGCAAACAATGTGTCCTCTCTGTGGAAACGCCAGACAATTTAGAGAGAAAGTCTCCCTCATCCACCTATCTTCCCAGCACCCCCATCCAGGGTCGGGGATGGGGTCTCCCTGACCTGGACACCAGCCCTTGGTGACCCTTGCACCTAGCGGGCCAGGACCCAAGAAGGTCCCTCGGGACTTAAGGACTGGCTCCCCCTGGTGGCTCCAGGCAGCAGGACGGTCAGGTCCCCGCAAACTCAGCTTGGCCTTGGGCTGCTTAGGGACGCTTTCCCCTCTGGCCTAATGTTCTCTCACTTTCACTGGGCTTGGGGCATTTCCTTTGGGCCTGTTGCAGCCTCAGTTTCCCCTCGTGCAATATGAGTGTGTGTTCATACATCTAGAAACCAGCTAGACCGGGGACTGATGGAGTGAGTGCTTTAGGGCAACCTGTACTTTGCTGGCCCAGTGCCCAGGCAGGCCCCTTACATCTGGGCTGGGGCTCTAGCAATGACTCCTGATCAGATGCCTGAGTACCCTATTTTGGTCATGCCCCAATTTCTTCAGAGACTCCTCTGGCATACCCAGGTGTCCTGGCCCCTACTCCCTGCACCCCTTCTCCTATCATTTCCAATCTGGGCATCTGTGCTGATCTGGGCATCTGTTCGTCCTTTCTTTTTTCTTTCTTTCTCTCTCTCTCTTTCTTTTTTAAAAAATATTTTATTTATTTATTTATCTGTCAGAGAGAGAGAGAACACAAGCAGGCAGAGAGGCAGGCAGAGGCAGAGAGAGAAGCAGGCTCCCCGCTGATCAAGGAGCCCAACGCGGGACTCGATCCCAGGACCCTGGAATCACGACCCGAGTCGAAGGCAGTGGCTTAACCAACTGAGCCACCCAGGCGTCCCTCTTTTTTCTTTTTTAAAGATTTTATTTACTTATTTGAGAGAGAGAACAAGAGAGCAGAGGGAGAGGCAGAGGGGGAAGAAGACTCCCCACTGACCAGGGAGCCCAATGCGGGGCTTGATCCCAGGGCCTCAGGACCTGAGCCAAAGGCAGATGCTTAATGGGTTGAGTCATCCAGGTGCCCTGTTTTGCCCTTTCCTAATACCTCTTGGAAGGTACTGTCTGGAGACTCAAGTGTAGAGACACGCCACATTTTCCCACCAGTTCCTGAACGTCCTCTGTGTCTGCGTTTTCAGGTGGTTGAAACTTACTAAGAAGGCACTGGGGCTGGACCTGGGCTGCTCCTGGTTTCATCACTCACTAGTGTGTGACCTTAGAGCAAATGACAGCCTCTCGGAGGCACTGGGGCTGGACCTGGGACTGCTCCTGGTTTCATCACTCACCAGTGTGTGATCTTAGAGCAAATGACAGCCTCTCAGAGGCCCTGGTCCCTCATATATGGAAGTGAGAGCATGGAAACACTTACCTCGTCACATTGTGGCGATTCACTGAGGTCACGCGTGAAATGCACAAGCTCCTGAGTCCAGCAAGGGCTCAGGGAGCTTTCAAGACGTAGTACATTAACTTCATGACCTCGCCAGGTGGGAGAGAGGAAGCGGCTGGGAGAGTGGGAGAAGCCAAAGCAGTCTGCAACAGACCCACTGCGTCAGTTTCAGCCTACCCAGGTGCCAGGCAACCAGCCAGCCGCCCACCCATCAACCACCCACCCTTGCAGCCGCTCCCTCGACCTTCCAACACGAATCATTTTTCCATGTGCCCACTCATTCCTCATTTGTCCGGCTACCCACAGGTCCTGATAATATGCTGTGTACCAGGCACTGTTCTAGACACCAGAGGCTCCATGATAAGCGAGTTAGATGAGCTCTCCTGACAGCTTACATTCCAGAGAGGGAAGAGGCCATAAACAGTCACATAAGCAGACATGCAATACTAAGTCCTATGAAAATCGTGTAATGCAGAACACCGACGACTACTTTCCCTTGGGAGGTCAGGGCAGGTCTCTGAGGAAGGGGCAGATGAGGTGATTAGGCCAGTGGATGCAGAGGAGAAAGACGCACCAGGTAGAGAGAACAGCAAGGGCAAAGCAGCGCAAACCTCCAACAGAGGGCTAGAGTGGCGGGGGGCCCAGGGGAGGGGGGTGGCGGGTGTGGAGACTGAGGCAAGCCGGAGGGGCCTGCCAAGGACACAGTACACAGGGCCCGAAGGCCAGAGTTTGGGTTTTATCCTACAGACAATGGGAAGGCATTGCAGGATTTGAGCGGAGAAATAACATGATCTGAATCATCCTGTGTGTGTGTGTGTTGAAAATCTAAATACATTTTAAATCGTCAATTTTTGATTGTTAGGATAAACATTGCAAAAATTTTAAAATACTTATCACGTAAGATAGTTCCCTCTTCCCGAGCTCCCTCCCCTCTGATAGCACCTTCATCCGTCCAGGCAGACGTTTTATTCCGTGTGTATATCCTCTTGTATGTCTGTCAATGTGTGCACGCACGTGTGTATATTCTGTTCCCACCACAACGGAACGGTAGCATCACGCCGTCCCGCAAGTTGCTGCCTTTTACCTCAGCTTATCGTAGACATGTCTTCCTGACATACTTGGCACAGCAGAGACAGAGGAAAGCTGTTTTCCCAGGCTTCCTATTCCAATGCTGAAGGATCTAGCTTGAATCTTCAGTTTGAGATATTACCAAATAGTCCATCTTGTTCTGTGCAAGATAAGACTCTGATTAGACTCATTCAGAACGCACACGCACACACACTCACACTTCACACATTCCCAAACGCTCCTACAGCAACGTTTTCCTGGTTTTACTGATGGAACCGACATAGGATACTGTGTGGGGTTAAGGTGCAGGACCTAATGACCTGACGGCCACAGACAGTGCGAAATGGGCACCCCAGTAAATCTGGTTAATATCCTTCACCTCATAGAGATAGAAAAAAAAAAAAAAAAGATTTTCTCCTTGTGAAAAGAACTTTGAGGATCTAATCTCTTGGCAACTTTCCAATATACCGCACTGCATTGTTAACGGCAGCCACCACATTGTACGTCGTGTCCCGGTACTTATAACCATAGTAACCATAGGGTGTCCCTTTTTTTTTTTTTTTTAATTTGTCCCTTTTGACCACGTTCCTCCAATTTCCCCAACCCCAACCCCAGCCTCTGGCAACCACAAATCTGATTTCCTTGTCTGTAAGCTCAGGATATATATTTTTAAGATTCCACATAGAAGTAAGATAACACAATATTCGTGTTTCTCCGTGTAGTGACTTTTGACCTCAGTACCTACATTTGCCGGTATGAGGACCCTGTGAAGGTTACTCAGCTGAGCCACATGGGACACTTTGATTACCTGTACTTGCTCGTCCCCCAAAAAGAGGACGAGGGGCGGGATGACAAGGAGGTAGCGTCCTCGTTCTGGAGCCAGGTTGCTGAGATTCATGCCCCATTGCCCTCCCCACTATTCTCTGGGGTGACCAAGGGCAAGATTTACCTCTCCGCTTCAACTTCAAAATGGTACCGACTTCTCAGGATTGCTGCAAGGGTTGAGTGAGTCACTGTATGTCCAATCCTTAGAAAGGTGCCCAGTACATGGTGAATGCTATGTACCACGGACAGGACTTATTATTACTCTTCTCGCCATAGCGTCCTAAGAGAGGGTGTGTGGGAGGTAGGGTTTTGCTGTTTGCTTGTTCTCATGTCTTCATGGTTAACAGTAGGTCGGCCATGTACAGAAATCTAGGTTGAAACCCACATTTTCCCTTAGAAATTTGAAAGCATTTCTCTATTTTTCTGGTTATTGGAGTTTTTTTCTTCAAAGTCGGATCTCTTTTTATGTCCTCTTTTTGGAATGTAACCTTGTTTTTTTGTTTTTGTGGGTTTTTCTGCTTGTTTAGTTTCATTTTGTCTCTGGAAGTTTTTAGTACCTTCTTCCAATACTCAGGGGTTCCAATGAATAAGCTTTTTAAAAAATCACTCTGGGGAAAAAAATAAATAAATAGAAAATCACTCTGGCTGCTGTAGGGGCCACAGTAAGAGCAGGGAGAAAGTACTGCGAGGGGACTCCTGGAATAATCCAGGCAAGAGATGACAGTGGCGTGGCCAAGGGTGATGGTGCTAGGGACAGAAAGGAGTGGACAGATCTGGGACAGATTTTGAAGGCAGGGCTCATAAAATTTAATGTTTATTCTTATTATTTTAAATTGTGGCAAAATAGGCATAATGTAAAATGGTAGCTCTATTTTAAATTTTTGAGGACCTCCAGACTGTTTTCCACAGTGGCTGCACCATTTTACCTTCCCACCCCCAGGGCAGAAGGATTCCAATTTCTCCACATTCTCACCAACGCTGGTTAGTTTCTGGTTTTTGATAGTAGCCATCACAACAGATGTGATGGGATTTGTTCTTTGTGAGGGGACTGGTGATGGAACTAGAGTTCCAAGGCATGACTTCTCTCCATCCTTCCATCTTTCCAAGTACTCTTTCATCCTCCCGCTGACCCTCTACCCAGTGTATCCACACACCCATCTAATCATGCACTCATTCACCTCTCCAGTTGTCCTTCCCTTCACCTGCCAAACCCTCTAGCAATTTCTTACGGACCTATCCATCTAATCAATATATACAAAGCATCTCTTGTACTCCAGGCGCATTGCTAGGTGCTATGGAAACCGCAAAACACAAGTCCTACCCAATTTATTATTTTAAGACGGGAAATACCTAAAACTTCAATAATTAGGGTACAAGGTGGAGAGTAACAAGTATATGAAGCCTAGAGCTCCACTCTCTGACCTCTGGTTCCCTTATAGGAGCGATGGGCAGGGGGGCTGGGCTGCAGGAGCCCATGTCTAGTGGTCTGTGATTTCCTAAAGTTTTTTTCCTCAGCCTTTGTCTTCTTAATTCCTCATCATCCTTCTCTGTCTTGATCCTACTTCTGCTCCCCTGGGGGGAACCCTGAGTTTAAGACTCGGATTTCTGTCCGAGGAGATAAGGTCAACTGAATGACACTTAGGGCTTAAGTTTTGTGTATGTGTGGAGTTGCTTGGAATATCATTTTGTTTTTGTCCTGGTGACTTACAGGTATTAAGGACACCAAAAATACTAAGTCAGAATAGTGATGGGTGGGTAGGACTTTGGTCCCAGATTGGGAGCTCATTTAGAGGGAGGTAATGAGAGATCAAGATGAATGGGTTCTTGCTGGCTGGCTGGAAGAGGTGGAGGGAATGACGGATGATGAACGGGTGGCCTGATGATGGATTGATGGATGGATTGTGATGGATGAGTGGAAGAGGGACCAGAGATGGGTGGATGAATGAAGGATGGATGGATGGAGGACAGATGATGAACTGTGGGTGAGAGTGGCTGATGGCAGACAAACAGATAGATAAAAGCAGGCAGAAAAGCTGGTGGCACCATGGGTCTTAATTACAGCTCTCATTAACAGCCTTGCTTCTCAGAAGTTGTATGATGTAATGGTAGGAGTTCAATCCCTGAAGGGAGACACAGGTGACTTTGCCAATGTCTGCTTGTGGGCAAGGGACTTCATCTCTTTGAGTCATAGTTTCCTCATGTGCAAAAGAAAGATTATACTAGGGGCGCCTGGGTGTCTCAATGAGTTAAGCCTCTGCCTTTGGCCCAGGTCATGATCTTAGGGTCCTGGGATCAAGCCCAACACTGGACTCTCTGCTCAGCAGGGAGCCTGCTTACCCCCCTCTCTCTGTCTGCTTATGATCTCTCTCTGTCAAATAAGTAAATAAATAAAATCTTTGAAAAAAAGAAAGATTATACTAAAAAAAAAAAAAAGAAGTGCCACACTATGATGGCCACTGGTCAGAGCTAAGGTGAGATTAAATGAGAAATGTGGTGTGAGTACCCAGCATTGTGCCCAGTACATAAAAATGCATGTTAAAAGCTAAATTTTACCGATCATTTGAATATTGGTTGAGGCCTACTATGTGTTGGGTGGCCTGCCAGGCTATGAAAACAAGGGTCGAACTTTAGATATGCCAATGGCATCATATTCCTTTGAGGAGCAGAGTCATGCTAAGGAGACATCGTGCAGGATGACCCCGGTAACCCAGTGAAGGGGTAAAGCACTGTGTTTGTGAACGGTCGTCTAGAAATGAGGCCCAAAGAGCCCAGGACTGCCGACCTTTGCACTAGGAAGGATTCCTTGCCTTGTGTTCCTTCAGAGGGCCCCGTGCTTGGAACGTTTCTGCCTACCAGGCAGCGTTTATTACATAATTGCCCGAGCACCCAAATCAAGGGTAAAGGCGAGGTTTCCGTTGGGCCTTTTGAAACCTTAATTGTAGCTCGAGTCCCCTTTGCAGCTTTCAGGGGACCCTGGGGCAGGGTTCCAGAGTTTCAGTGAGCAAAGGAACCTCTTTTGGGCCCGGTTAAATTCCAATTCCCAGCTCCTCTCTTGGTGCTTCTGATTCCCTGAGTCTCCAAGTGGAGTCCCAAGCCCCCCAGAGTGACTCTGATGAAAGTGTCCCGAGAATCCCATGGGAAATGCTGGCCTAGGCTGGGACCACTAGAGTGAGCTCAGGGATCTCATGCAGAGCTAGAACAGAGAGGGTGAGCAGGAGGAAAAGAGAGCCACCGGAGGCCCCTCACCCCACACCTGCAGCACTGCACACAGGCAGGGTCCTCCAAACCCTGGACCTGAAGTGGGTTTGCGGGTGGGGGTTGGTAGGCAAGAATAAGGCACTCTGCCAAGATCTGGACAGTTCAACCTGGGTGTGGAAGGCGAACATGGGAGGGGTCAGGAGTGGGGCCAGGGGGCAGATCTACCCCTAAAGAGGACCGGGGATTGGCTCACCATATCCCAGAGTCCCCCAAATGGCCCCATCTCTGAAGCACAGAGCCAACTCTCCCAGGCCAGTGGAGATCTTCTGGGCCCTGTTAATTTGCTGCAAGATGAAAGTACAAACGAAACATTGTTTTGTTTTCCCATCAGATTTGGATAATTTTGTGGAGGAGAGTCAGAGAGTTTTCAGGAGGCTGGGGTTTATTCATTCATTCCTTTATTCACTCCTTTGGGAAATATTTGTTGAGTTACTACTGTGTTTAGCCCTGGGGGTGAGGGAAGACCAACACCAGTCACTGTCCTCATGGTGCAATGCTGAGGCCCCAACTCTAGCCTCTGGGAGAAAGAGACACCTAGTCCCCCCCACCAAAAAAACCCGATGTGTGTGTTCCACTGACTGAGGTGGCAGGGAGTGGGAGGAAGAAGAGGAGATAAACCTGAATGAAAATATCTGCCATTTGCTCAAGTGCTAATCTAGGTTCTTTAGAATAACACAGCAGTCTTAGTAGTAGTAATGTTTATTGCATGGAATTTTGTGCTCCTTGCAGACATTAGCTCATTCAGCCTGCACAAGACTATGGGATAGGTGTCATTATTAGCCCCATGTTACAGATGAGGAAACTGAGGCTTATAGACGTGCGGTGACCTGCCCAATGGCAGAGGCGGAATTTGAACCCAGCTCTGCCTGACTCCCAGATCATGTACTTTCTCTCTTCTGTGCCATGTGGCTTTGCAGAGGTGGGAGTGCGGGCTGCCTGGATTGTGGATTTGGGTGATTTCATGTGTGGACAGGACCTCTGTTAATCACCCAGTCTGGTCTTTGACTTTTAGATTGGGGAATTGGAGGATCGGGGAAATACAATGTCTTGTCTAGGGTCACACAGCAAAGCCATCGCAGAGCGGTATTAGGAGGCAAGTCTTCTGAGAACCCGTCCAAAGCCAAAAAAACGCATGTCACTTTTTGGGTGTGTGTGAATGAATGAGTATGTGCTTTTGTGAAAGAAAAAAGGACAGACTCACTCTCTCTCTCTCTCTCTCTCTCTCTCACACACACACACACACACACACACACACACACGGGATTGGTATTTGTCTCCATGTAGCATCCCAGAGAGGCTGACTTGGCCTAGAATCTTGGACACTCCCTCTTGGGTCACCTGAGAAAATCCCTCTTGTCCCTTTATCACCACATCTTCTTTTGGACCCCAGATTGTCCCCAGGAACTCCACAGACGTGTGGCAGGTTTTTGTTTTGTTTTCTTCCTGGAAAAGATGTTCAGCGAAATCATGTCCCAGTCCCAAGACAGAGCTCCCGATGGCACATGGCTGTTCCCCAAACTCGAATCCCCACCGCAGACTCTGAAAGCACCTATGGGGAGTTTCCAGTGCAGCCCCGTGTCCTGGCAGCCTGGCTGGGAGACAGACAGAGCCGCCCAGAGGCATGGCTTCGGAGGGGCAGTGGCGTGGTCTGGGACAGGTTCTGGTGGGCGAGGAACATCAGCCATGTGACTTCACGATCACACCTTGGCGGTGGGACAGGACCGTGTGTGTGACTGTGGCCTCAGGAACCACTCTGTGGTTTCCAGAGAAGCAGAGGGGGAATCAGCATTCTCTGAGGGCCTCCTTCAGGACTGGGAGTTTTTACAAATGTGAACTCATTTGTATGCTCCCAATAACTATGATCCCCATTTTATTAGTGAGCCAATGGCTGAGGCTGAAGAGGTTGGTGCCCGTGCCTGAGGTCGCACGGACAGCAAATGGCAGAGCCAAGATTCAGACTCTGCCCATGTCCTTGTGCCCGCGGGGGAGGCAGGCTGGGAGCTGGTTGCTGGGAGCACAGGCTTTGCCTCAGACCCAGGTCTCGGCTCAGGCCAGGACCTCCAACTGCCTGGCCAAGCCTCAGTGACTTCATCTGTAAAATGGGGGTGGTACCTAACGAGGCGGGTGGGGAGATGGTGGGGAGCCCAGGCGGGTGGGCGGTCACAGGCCCCCGCAGCCCGGATGACTGTGCTCTGCGTCACCACGAGCTCGCCCTGCCCCGCGCGCCCCGGGCTCACCGCACGCCACCCCCCGCCCCTGCAGACCATTACTGGGACTTCCACCCGCACCACGTGCACAGTGAGTTCGAGAGCTTCGCGGAGAACCACTTCACGGAGCTGCAGAGCGTGCAGCCCCCGCAGCTGCAGCAGCTCTACCGGCACATGGAGCTGGAGCAGATGCACGTGCTCGACACCCCCATGGCGCCGACCCACGCGGGCATCGGCCACCAGGTGCGTGCGGCCGCCGGTCCCGCGGGACCCGGGCTGTGGTGAGGCTGGCGCTCCACAGGAAGCTGACACAGGCTCTTACTCAACTTGGCTTCCTGCCCCACAGCGCCAACGGCGGCCGGAGCCCCAACGGCTGCCTCCTGACCCTCCGACTGACCTCGTGACCCCACACCCCTTATCTGCTCTGGCCCCACGCCGGACAGAGCCCCGATCATTCCCACCCTCCACTGATCCGCCCGACCATGGTGGTCCTCCCGACCCTGACTGTACCCCCAACCCCATCCACGGGCCCCTCACAGACCCGGCGCCCCATCTTACTGGACACGGACCTCCCCCAGCCTCCCCATCTCCACTGACCCCCTTTACTGACCCTCCTCAGCCCCACGCACCTTAATCCCAATCAGTGACCTCCGTTAACATCTACCACCCCGCGCGGACCTCCACTGGGCCTTCCCTCACGTCTCACCCACTTATTAAAAACCCCATTCCCTCCCTTACCCAATCTCTCGGCCCTTCTGCTCTGCCACCTCTGACCCCAGGAATGCCAGGCCATACAGTACCTCTGTGCATATAGGGAAAGGGCGCCCTTTCCCCGGGCCATGCAGTCGCAACTAGGAGGCCTACGGCGGGCTGGATTTCAGCAGCCCCTGGCCCCCCCCAACCCACATCCTGAGTGGAGTTCACCTTGCCAGATCCCTGTAACCTGATTGACCTCCAACTTCCCCAGCCTTCTCCCAAATCTTTCTGACCCTTGCTGGCCTCCCCACCCTCCCTACTCCCTCTTCTCTTGCTCAGATGACCCCTCCCTGGCAGCCCTGAGCTGGGAACTGGGCCTCACTGACCTTGACCTTCTTTCCCTGCCCTTCCAGGTCTCCTACCTACCCCGGATGTGCCTCCCATACCCTTCCCTGTCCCCGGCCCAGCCTAGCTCGGATGAGGAGGAAGGCGAGAGGCAGAGCCCCCCGCTGGAGGTGTCTGACGGGGAGGCTGATGGCCTGGAGCCAGGGCCTGGCCTCCTGCATGGGGAAACAGGTAGGGTGGCCCAGCCGTCCAGCCCTGACCCAGACCCTGGCCACTATGTGCCCCCGGCACCCCGGCCAAGGCCACAGCGATCCTGGCACAGAGCTGAGTGTGTGTCCTTATCTGTGAGTGTGTGAACGTTTGCCCAGGTGTGCGCAGTCTCTGTGACCATCTGTGCTGTCCATGTGTCAATGAGCACACGTGCACGGGTGCGGTACAGACACACACAGGCATCTCTGTGACCGAGCCTGGGAGGGTGCATGTGCGTCTCTACCTCTCTGGGTTGCGTGTGGATGGGTGTGAGCGGGTGTGAGTGCCTGGGCCCTATAGAACACCCCCACCTTCCAGTCCTTCCCCAGTGACCACTCCCCCCGCCGGGGGTCCCGCATCAGGGGGAGGTGAGGGCCGGTGCCTGTACTGGGGCGCTGACCGCCTCCCGCCCGCAGGCAGCAAAAAGAAGATCCGCCTGTACCAGTTCCTGCTGGACCTGCTCCGCAGCGGCGACATGAAGGACAGCATCTGGTGGGTGGACAAGGACAAGGGCACCTTCCAGTTCTCGTCCAAGCACAAGGAGGCTCTGGCACACCGCTGGGGCATCCAGAAGGGAAACCGCAAGAAAATGACCTACCAGAAGATGGCCCGCGCCCTGCGCAACTACGGCAAGACAGGCGAGGTCAAGAAGGTCAAGAAGAAGCTCACCTACCAGTTCAGCGGCGAGGTGCTGGGCCGCGGGAGCCTGGCCGAGCGGCGCCACCCGCCCCACTGAGCCCAGGCCCGCAGACCCCACTGGGCCCGCCAGGCCTCCCCACTGGCCATAGCATTAACCCCTCGCCTGGCCCGGACACAGGGAGGCAAGCTCCCAGGGGCCGGGGGCAGGACTGCGGCGGGCCGGGCCTCACCTCACCCGTCCACTCCCTCCTCCAAGCCCGCTACCCACACCTCTCTTCGCCTCCCACCAGGACTCCAGCCCCGGCTCCAGGGGGCCACCTGGGCGTCTGACCCCAGGGAGGGGTCGACCTTGCTTAGTGTGACCCAGAGCGCTACCTTGGAAGTTCGAAGTCATCATATTTGTGTACATGGAACCCTTCTTCTTAAGCGTCTCTCCTTTCCCCGACCTCTTCCCCGTTAGCTTCCTCAAGGAACAAAATTATTAAAGTTATTCTCCATGAGTTCTCCTGCAGCGCAGAGTCTCTTTTACGATTTTTTGTGCATCTTGTCTGGGTGCCCCTGTCTGATCTCTCTTTTTCTCGCTGGTCCTTCCAGGTGTTGCTGAGGACCTCACCCGGGGCGGGGCACTAGGGACATCAGAACAAATGACATACAGTGCCTGGCCCAGAGTTAGAGCTGGTGGAAGAAGTCCTTGGTTGTTCTTAGGGGGATAAATTAGTAAGAAGCCCTCTGTACCTGACAAATGGGCTTTTTAAAAATGCCTCAGTGAGGCTTAAACTCTAGGTCACAGCCCCCGTGAAGATGAGGATTGCAATCAAGGCCATGACACTGAATTTTCCGGCCATTTATTACACGTCAGGCTTGAGAGGCAAAGTCTAATATCATCCCATTTTTATAGACCGGGAAACTGAGTCTTGGAGAGGTCATGTGTTCTGTCCAAGGTCACACAGCTGGGTGAGAGGTGGGCCAGATGCTGGCTGCTAGGTCAGCATGAGGCAGGAAGCCCCCTCCCCCGCCGTGTTTGGAATGGGGAGCTGGTGAGCAGGGACCCCCAGGGTCCAGCTCGTGTCTGATGCTCTCCGGCTTCTTGTCCACGACAAGGGAGACCCGGAAAAAGAGGAGCCTGGAAGCCTCCAGCATCCTGCTTCCAACAGTAAGTAGCGAGGTGTGGTGCAAGACAGCTTGGGAGTGAGGAAATGTCCCAAGGCAGCCAGCAGGCCTCAGAGAGCCCAGACTCAGGGGTGGGGGGGGGGGGGTTGGCGTTAGCATCAGGGCCAACACCCCCAAACACCTCTTCCCCTGAGGGTTGACCTGTGACCTCCTTTCTCAGATCTCCAAGCCCCAGAAGAGGGTAAGCAGTGCTCAGTCCTCTTTAAAGAAGGTTAAGGAGCAGGTGATTCAGTTATAAGTAGCTGAAAAGACCTGGGCAGAGCCAGAGAACAATGAATAATCCTAATCCGGGTGGAAAGGAATGGTAAATTGATACCCTCCCCCCCCACCCCCACAGCGATGCCTACGTAGAGAATCCCTCCCTCCTGCCTGGTGAGGGGGCGGGGCACGCGAGCATTCCTGATACTGGATTTTGCATGGAGAGATTCCCGCATAATTTTCTTCTTTCCGTGCAGCCACTGATGACTCAGATGTTGGGGGGGGGGGGAGGCAGAAGTTCATTAAGGAACAGTATGTGTGTGGGGGGTGCACAATATTCTGGCAGTATTTTTTGTGTGAATCCTTGTGACTTTGGGAGAGCCTGCTCTGCCTCTGACTTCCACGTGGTGTATTTAAAGATCAGCCCCATGTCCGCACCTGCAGTCTCAGCCCTGTTCCCCTTGGGTGACACCAGCGCCCAATATTTTGGCCGCTGCCCTCCTGGCGCTGGGTTGAGCCCACCCAGGACTCCATGCGGCCGGCCCAGGGCCCCGCGGGCCCCGGTGGCAGAGGCATTGTCATCCAGCCCTTTCTACGTGCCTGACCCCTGCTCTAGCGGTTTCATTTATAACCCACTTCACTCGGAACAGTCCTACATGGTGGGTGCTGCTACCATCACCCCACTTTACGGACAAGGGAACTGAGGCTCAGCGGTGAAGGAAGGGGCAGTGCCAGGACTCGGGGCGGCCCGGCCCCAGGACCTGTGTGCGTACCAATCCGTCCCACCATTTCTCCACCAGGAGGACATACAGGCAGAGTGTGGGGTACCCCTGAGTCTCACCAAGGTTTGGGGGGCAGAAGCCATCATATGGGACTAAAGGGGGAAGGGACGGGAGCTATCGGGGAACAATGTGGCCCCACTATCTCCCTGGAGAGCCTCACTCCCTGGAATTTGTCTATATTTAGCAGGTGGCCGGGTAAGAGGCCGATAAGAAATCCTGGGGGAGGGGGAGGGCCCTTTATATAGTGTGGGGGGACGGTCCTGCTCAGATCCTCTTCGGGTGGCCTGTGTCTGCTCCGTTCCTGGTGTGACCTCTCTCAAGATGCCTGAGCCAGGGAAGAAGCCAGGTAGCTCCAGGCTTGGGGTCGGGGCCGGGTGTGTGGCAAGGAGGGCCAGGACAGCTACAATTGGGACATAGGCTTCAGAGTGAGTTCCTGAGAGTGGGGGCTGTCTTCCGGGTCCTTTCCTGACTCTTAGTTTCTCTTTTCCATCCTTCTGATAGAGTGAGGGCAAACCAGAGGACCCCTTCCTTGTCCCCACCCCATCTCTGCTGCAGCAAGATTAGGCCTGGGCTTGCCTTTTGGGAAAGGCTGCCACAAGCAGGAGCCCGAGTTCAGTCTAGACTTGAGCCCATCTCGCTGAATGCTCTTGAGCAGGGCCGGGACCTCTCCCGGCCTCAGTTTCCCTCTCTGTACAAGGAGGCGTTAGGCTGGTTCTCTCCAGCTGTGAGACTCTCTGCTTTACGAGCCTACACACCTGCGGCGCCCACACCAGGCGGGACTCCCACATTGAGGTGATGCCACCTGTCTGTTCTGGGAGAGGACGTTTAAGAGGCCCCAGGACCAAGGGCATCCTGGGCCAAGGGCAGAGAAAGTCACAGCCCAAGGACCAGGTCCTGGCCTGTGCTCTTACAAGGTCGTGCAGGGCAGGGATCCAGGCCCCCAGCCCCTCCCAGGCCAGCTTTATCTCAGTTGCTGATTCTCAGCCTGAGGCCCTTAGAGAACAAATTTAGACACATTCAAGTAGGCAGAGTACCTGCCCCGTGCTAAGGGCCCTGGATTGTAGGGGAGAGGGGGGATGGGCTCCCCCCGCCCCCCTTGGCAGGGAGTGTCGGGTATCCAGAGACACATCTAGTAAAATTCTTGTGTGGAGGTTAGGAACACAGCTCTGGTTCTCCTGCGGCCTGGCTGTGTGATCTTAGATAAGTCACTTAACCTCTCTGAGCCTCCGTGTTCTCATCTGAGAAATGGGCATAATACTTGCATCTACTTCACAGAGCCACGGGACCATTCAATGAAATGATACATTAAAGTGTTTATCACCGTAGTTAGGAAGAGGGGCTGCAGGGGCGGGGTGCATGGGACAGTCAGGGGCTCCTGCAGCCTCCATGGGCTTGTCTCAGTCTCAGCCTTCAGCAAGAAGCCAAGGTCAGCAGAGGTGGCCGCCGGCAGCTCTGCCGTGTTCGAGGCCGAGACAGAGAGGTCAGGAGTAAAGGTGCGCTGGCAGCGAGGGGGCAGTGACATCAGCGCCAGTGACAAGTACAGCCTGGCCGCCGAGGGCACGAGGCACACTCTGACTGTGCGGGACGTGGGCCCTGCTGACCAGGGGTCCTACGCAGTCATCGCCGGCTCGTCCAAGGTCAAGTTTGACCTCAAGGTCATAGAAGCAGGTAAGACCCTGGCCAGCCTTCCATGAGGTTTCAGCATCCCGCGGCAGCCCTGCCACCTCCCCATGGCCCTGGGTATAGGAAGTGCTTTTCCACTTTCTTGCCTTTGCTTTGGCTGTGCTGTCTGCCAGGAATGCCCTCCTCCTCTCTTCCGTAGCAAGACCTCTCTGAAGGCCCCCATGTGGCTCCCCCGCCTGTTCCAGCCTTGGTGGAAGTAGGGGCGATTCAGGGATGACTAAGCCGCAATGCCTTCAGGACGCCTGCTCATAGATGGGGACTTGGCGGCTGTGTGTGCCGGCAGGGAAGCCCTGGTTGCTGGGGGTGTGGAGGGAGCCCCAGCCTCACCTGGGGATGGAGAGGGGGGACGGAGCTCAGAGCTGCTGGGGCAGACCCGCCAGGACGCCAGGACGTGGGCACAGGGTCTGCAAGGGGGAGGAGAAGGCGAGATGCATACTGCTGATGAGATGCATACTGCTGATTCCATCAGCCGGCAGAGATGAAGGGGGGCTGGGGATAGGAGGAGGGCTCTCTGGTGAGAAGTTGCCCCACGACCCCTGCCCCTGCCCCTTCCAGAGAAAGCAGCACCTGTACCGAGCCCTGCTCCTGCTCCTGCCCCTGCTGAGGCTCCTGGGGCCCCTGGAGAAGCCCTGGCCTCAGCCACTGAGGAGAGAGGAGGCTCCCCGAGTCCTGAAGGTTAGAGGGGCGGTGCAGGGGAGGCCAGGCCGGCTGATGGGGTGTCCCAGCACAGGTCTCAAAGGCCTCCACCCCCAGGGTCAAGCTCAGCGGTTCCTGATGCCTCTGGTGCCCCTGATGACCCCATCGGCCTCTTTGTGATGAGGCCACAGGATGGCGAGGTGACCACAGGTGAGTGTAGGCTGAGGCACCCAGGGGTGGTCTGGGGAAGGGGACAGCAGGGCATCCCCCAAGCCCAGCCTGTCGCCCCTCTGTGTAGGTGGCAGCATCACCTTCTCGGCACGTGTGGCCGGAGCCAGCCTCCTGAAGCCACCCACGGTGAAGTGGTTCAAAGGCAAGTGGGTGGACCTGAGCAGTAAAGCGGGCCAGCACCTGCAGCTTCACAGTAGCTACGACCGCGCCAGTAAGGTGCGCCTGCGGGGCATGGCGCTGGAGGCACGGGGTGGAAAGAGGGCAGGGAGTCCCTGCGAGGCCCCAGAGGCACAGGCAGTGCTGGGGGTCACCCTGACACTGAGAGCACACGGGACGTGCAAAGAAGAAACCTGGGGAGGCTCGGAAGTAGGTCGGAGGGCCGGGGGTACATGGGGAGAACGAGGAGGCCCAGGGGACCTGTGGGACCTGGAGGGCTCACAGGGCATGATCATCTCAGGGGGTCGTATAAATCTGGGGGGGCAAGGAGCTCAGGAAGGCTGGGGGGGGCATCAGCCAGTGAGGATGAAAAGCCCATGGATAGATGTGTGTCAGAGCCCAAGTGGCCCTTCATTATATAGAAGAAGATACCAGGGCTTGAGAGGTTGTTTTTGCTGGTCTGAGGTCACTCAGAGCCAGGCCGTAAAGCTGTGCTTTGACTCCCTGCTTCTGCTCCTTCTCCCACTTTTCCACAGTCTTGGCCCAGGCAAGTGGGCTTCTGGCAGGGCAGGGCCAACATGTTCAGTTGTGTGGATTGTGCACTGCACAAAAATGCCTTATCTTAAGCGAATGTCATTTCCCTCGTAGGCATCACAGATTTATATTTTATCATCACCCTGTGCCAGCAGATGGCAGTCATGTCTTGAAAAGGGGTTCCTTTTCCTATTTATACAAAACCCTCTGAGTTAACTAAACCCTGGGGGCTGAGAAGATTGGTGGCCATGCCTCCTTTAGGAGTGAAGGGCCGCCCCTTCTGGCCCCTGGTCTCCCCTGATGCCTCACTTCCACAGGTCTACCTGTTTGAGCTGCACATTACAGATGCCCAGGCTACCTTTGCAGGCGGCTACCGCTGTGAGGTGTCCACCAAGGACAAATTTGACAGCTGCAACTTCAATCTCACTGTCCATGGTGAGGGGAGCCTGGCATCTGTCCTGGGATCAGGGTCCCCATGGGTCCTGTCCCTCATGTCTGCCCCCCTGCCTGCTCCCCTGAAGCCCCTTCCTGGACTCACCTCCCTCTCTGCCCCCAGAGGCGGTTGGTCCTGGAGAACTGGACCTCCGATCGGCCTTCCGTCGCACGTGAGTGGTTCCCTCTCCTCAGGGCCCAGGGGAGGCCAGTGCTGGGGTCTGAGGCCCCTCGGGCTCAGAGCTGGGAGGGATGTGGGGGGATGAAATTGATAGGCATGGGGGACAGCAAGCTCCCCTGGGCAATGAGGAACTTGTTCTAACCCCCACAGGAGCCTGGCAGGAAGTGGTCGGCGGATCAGGTACCCTGTCCCAGCCCCTACTTGTCCGGTACACAGACCCGGGAGCCCCCATCCAGCCAGTGCCCCTTCCTCCCGAAGTACCTCTCCCCACCCCCGCCATCCCCAAGCCCATTCCAACTGGCTCCACAGCCGCCTTACTGGGTGTCTCTCTCCACAGTGACAGCCACGAGGACGCTGGAACTCTGGACTTCAGCTCACTGCTGAAGAAGAGGTGAGCCCCTGGGCAGCAAGGCCTAGGGCAGACGGCGAGGCCCCGGTTCAAACCCTGGCCTTGCGGTTTTCCAGCTGTGAGGCCTTGAGCTGGTCTCTGAACTCTGAGCTGGTTTCCTTGTCTGTCCTGGCGCTGGGAAGAGCAGAGGGCTCTGAGGACACTGTACCCTGTGAACTCACATCCTCGCGGAGTTGCCCACGGCCCCGACAACTTAAGCCTGTGATAGCTCAGCTCAGTAGGCTCCGGGGGACCCAGAGAAGCTGGGAACGGCTCCCCCAGCCCCCCAGCTGACTGTGTGTCCTCTCCCTCTCTCTCTCCCGGACCCTGCGCTATGGCTGGTGCTGCTGCGGCTCAGAGAGTAAGCTCCCCGGGCGGGCGCTTCGGGACGGCAGGGGGTTGGTGGGACTCTGTGTCAGGCCCGGGTGAGAGCCAGGGCTGGGACTCATACGGACCTGGTGAGGAGCCCCCCTGACCAGGGCGTCTCTGCACCTCGGGTTCTCCTGACACCCACCTGTCAGAGCTCGGGAGGAACAAGCAAGGCCGCGTGCTTGGGGCAGTGTAAATGGAGGGACAGGGTGTGGCAGGGAGGGAGGAGGCTAGGGCCCATGGGATGGGGCCCCAGGTCCCTGCGGGCAGGTGGCCCACACCTCTAACTGTCCCCTGCTTTCCTGCCCTGCCTGGAGCAGCAGTTTTCGGAGGTGAGTGCCTGATGTGGCCTGCACCCCGTCACCCCCCTTCTGCAGGGACTCCCCACACTGAAACTCAAGTCCAATGCCAGCTCAAGTGGCACCACCAGAGGGGAAGGGGCAGACGGCCTGGGGCCGCTATGGGGAAGCCCTGCCCCAGGGGAGGGTGGGGTGAGCCCCCTCTCCACCCCCCCCCCATATCCCTTGAGGCCTCTTGGTGGGACCGGGATGCAGGGACTCAAGGCTAGAGGCGCCAGCCGAGGAAGACGTGTGGGAGATCCTGCGGCAGGCCTCCCCGTCGGAGTACGAGCGCATCGCCTTCCAGCATGGGGTCACCGACCTGCGGGGCATGCTCAAGAGGCTGAAGGGCATGAAGCGGGATGAGAAAAAGAGCACAGGTGAGCCCGCCCCTGCGGCGGGCAGGAGAGGCTGAGTGGCACACACGGGGCAGGGTGGGGTGGGGGAGCCCGGCTTAGCAAGAGACCACAGCGGAGAGAAGGGAGGGTGGGAGGGTGGGTGGGGGGTGGGAGGACATAGCTCTCTGGCACAGCCACCGGCCCCCAAGGTGGGTGTGAGCCTTCGGGGGTGCAGGGCGGCGGAGCAGTGGGGACAGCGACGGCGGTGCTCAGCCTTTCAGAAGAAGCTGGAGCCAGCCTACCAGGT
The DNA here is from genome assembly GCF_922984935.1 of Meles meles. Taxonomy (NCBI): domain Eukaryota; kingdom Metazoa; phylum Chordata; class Mammalia; order Carnivora; family Mustelidae; genus Meles; species Meles meles. The sequence goes on from NC_060073.1 coordinate 19,075,936, forward strand.
GAGCAAGGGCCACAAGATCCGGCTGACCGTGGAGCTGGCCGACCCCGATGCCGAGGTCAAGTGGCTGAAGAATGGACAAGAGATCCAGATGAGCGGCAGGTGCGCTGGGCGGGGGTGGGGGTGGGGGTGGGGGCAGGTGCAGGAGCTCGGGGGCCCTGGAGGCTCCCAGCCTGATCTACCTGCCTCTCGCCGCCCATGATCTCTATCTCTGCTGCTTCCTGCTCTGTCTCTCTCCATGTCCTTCTTTCTGGCTCTAACTTCCCATCTTTCTGTTTCTGATCTCTGTTCTTGTCTTTTTTTTCCTTCTTTTTTTTTTTTTTTCCCTTTGTCTGGCTTCCACTCCCCGGGATGCTCCCGTGACCCCTTCTGCTCCACAGCAAGTAAGTCTGGCTCCTGGAGGGAAGGCTTGGGGTGGGGGCACTGGACCCCAACAGTGGGTTGGACGGGGCACCCAGAGCCCAGGAGGTGAGTATGGCTGAACCTCCATCCCCCGCGGCCCCGGTCTCAGGTACATCTTCGAGTCTGTGGGGACCAAGCGCACGCTGACCATCAGCCAGTGCTCGCTGGCGGACGACGCGGCCTACCAGTGCGTGGTGGGCGGGGAGAAGTGTAGCACTGAGCTCTTTGTCAAAGGTGGGCCTGCACCCAGGATCCCGGGAGCCTGCAACCGGGGTGGGGGGGGGGAAGGGCTGCAGAGGACAGACTGTCATGTTCTCCCCGCGGGACAGAGCCCCCCGTGCTGATCACTCGGCCCCTGGAAGACCAGCTGGTAATGGTGGGACAGCGGGTGGAGTTCGAGTGCGAAGTATCCGAGGAGGGGGCCCAGGTCAAATGGTGAGTGCCAAAGGTCACCTGTGTCCCAGGAGGGGGCCCGGGTCAAATGGGAGCATGGGTGGGGCCGGTTGGGGGGCACACTGGGGGCCTCCCTGGAGGAGGCCACAGCGCTTCCTGCCCACCCACCGGCCAGGCTGAAGGATGGGGTGGAGCTGACCCGGGAGGAGACCTTCAAATACCGGTTCAAGAAGGACGGCCAGAGACACCACCTGATCATCAATGAGGCGACGCTGGAGGACGCCGGGCACTACGCGCTGCGCACCAGCGGGGGCCAGGCGCTGGCCGAGCTCATTGTGCAGGGTGAGGTCGCTCAGCCCCAGAGCCCGCCCCGGCCGCAGACGGTAACCCGGCAAACCCAGGATGGTGGCCCTTGTGACCTTGGGCCAGTCACCTGGCACACACACAGCCTCACCATTCTCCTCTGGAGGGTCCCATGGGCCTGGTTAACGTCCCCCCACCCCCGAGACTCCCCGTGGGCACTGTATGACCGGAGGCACGCTCACATTACACCCAAGCCTGCGCACGCATGTTCCCCCATGTCCCTGTGATCGCCATGGGGATTCACGCCCACACCCACCGCCCCCAGCTCACAGCTCTGCCCTGCCCCCCAGAGAAAAAGCTAGAGGTGTACCAGAACATCGCGGACCTGACGGTGGGCGCAAAGGACCAGGCAGTGTTCAAGTGTGAGGTGTCTGACGAGAACGTGCGGGGCGTGTGGCTGAAGAACGGGAAGGAGCTGGTCCCCGACAGCCGCATCAAGGTGTCCCACATCGGGCGGTGAGTGTGGGGGCTCAGCCCCATCGCGGAGGGGGCAGATGGGGGGACACTAAGACAGAGACAGAGAGACAGGGAGAAACAGAGACAGAGAGAAGAGCAGACAGAGACAGTGACAGAGAGAAAGAGAGACATGTAGAGACACAGGGAAAAACAGAGACATAGAGAGAGCTAGAAACAGAGAGACAGAGATGGACAGAAAGACAGACATGCAGACCCAGGACAGAGACTAAGGTAGATAAAGAGATAGAGACGGAGACAGAGAGACAGAAGCATACAGAAGGGAGTCTTGCCGAGGCAACAGACAGACAGAGAAGTGGTGAGAGAGACAGGCTGGGAGCCCCCCTGCCTCCGGCCCCCACCTCATGACCAGGGCAGGGTGGGAGGCCACCTGGACGCCAGCCCTGGCCAGGGGCCCTCACTCTCTCCCACTCTCGTACTCATGCCTCTAGCATCTGGGTTGGCCGGTGCTGGGCCCAAGGTCACAGAGATTAGTGAGACCAGCCCCTGCTCAGTCTCCAAGGGCCCAGCCAAGGGGCACTTGTATATTGTCCATCTCTGAAAACACGTAAGAGACAAGAAAGTCAAAAATAGAGAAAGAAAGCATTTAAAATATCAGACCACCACTGAGCCAGGGGTGGGTCAGGGGCCCTTGGAGCCCTGACTATAGTGAGGCTGCTGGGGGGTGGGTGGCCTGGGGGGCCCCCTGAGCCCCCACTTCTCGGCAGGGTCCACAAACTGACCATTGATGACGTCACACCTGCGGACGAGGCTGACTACAGCTTTGTGCCTGAGGGCTTTGCCTGCAACCTGTCAGCCAAGCTCCATTTCATGGGTGAGCTGGCACCTGGCCAGGGTGGGGGCCTTGTGGCTGGGCTCTGCCTTCGCTCCCCGCCCCGTGCCACTTGCTCCTCTTTCTTTCACAGAGGTCAAGATCGACTTCGTGCCCAGGCAAGGTGAGTGTCGGGACCTCTTCCCTGGGCCCCTCCACACGAGTCCCCCTCCAGTCCCAGACAGAGGGAAGAGTGAGGAGCCTGGAGTGGAGACCCCAACACCCAGCCCCAGCCCTACCACTCACAACCTTGGGCCAGTTAAAATCTCTCAAAGCCTCAGTTTCCTCATCTCTAAAGTGGAAATCCTAAAAAAAAAAATAATAATAAAACAAAGTGGGGATCCTGACAGGGCCTCCTCCGTGGGGGTAGGAAAGATGAGAGAAAAAGATGTGAGACTTCATTATTAAATCTTTCTGCCTTTGTTTATTTATTATTTTTTTTTTAGAGGGTGGAAGGGCAGAGGGAGAGGGAGAGAGAGACTCTCAAGCCGGCTCTATGTCTGGAGCCTGACTCAGGGTTTCATCTCCACCACGAGATCATGACCTGAGCTGAAAGCAAGCGTCACATGCTCAGTGCACTGAGCGCCCAGATGCCCCAAATCTTTTCTGCTTTTAGACGTACCCCTCCTGCTTGTAGATTAAACACCCATCAGGCATTTAGAATCCTAACGTCAGGAGAACAGTCCGAGGCTGAGGCATGCTCGAGGACAGTGCTTTCCAAATTAAGTTCACGGACTGGGTTACTCCATCTTAACAGGGTTCCCTGGTGAAGTAAGTTTGGGAAACACTGAATACTTACTCGGCCTCTTGCTGATTCGGAAGGTGTGCTAGCATGTCAAAGGCTCTAGAAAGTCCCGTGGTAAAGAAATGTGCTTAACTTTGTTTAATCCAGGGTCTCCTACTTGATTTGGCCACGGAAACATCTTTTTTCTTTTTTCTGGCGGGACATTGGTGTTCCCCCTGAACACAGTATGAGAAATGCTATAGCAGGCGACCTGGGGTTACAGACTTCCCTGGGAACTTCCTGGGGGTGGGGATGGAAACGTTCTACATCTTGACTGAGGCTCAGGTGTACACATTTGTCAAAACCCGTCGAGCTGTATGCTCAAATGTTGGCATTTTATTGTGTGTAAATTATACCTCAGAGTGACTGAAAATCAACAACTAGGGACACGTGCTCCTTCCAGGATCCCCCTCTTTCAGGGGGCTTTCTCTGACCCATGCCATCTCCCCCCCCACCCTACCCCAGAACCTCCCAAGATCCACCTGGACTGCCCGGGCCGCAAGCCGGACACCATTGTGGTTGTGGCTGGGAACAAGCTACGCCTGGATGTCCCTATCTCCGGGGACCCTGCTCCCACTGTGATTTGGCAGAAGAGCATCCCACAGGTACTCCCTCCTCTACTTCCCCATCTGTCAAATGGGTGCATGGGACCAAAGGATGTTGGCACCTGTTCCCTACCCACATGGGCAGGGCCTACAGCTAGCTGGTCACTGGCTGGGAGGTGGGCAGGGTGAGCAGCAGAATGGGGGGTGGGCAAAGCAGGGACAGAGGGGCTGCTGGGCCGGGATTCCCTCCAGACCAGGTGAGCCCCTGTCCCCACCGCTTCCCTCCTGCTCTGTTCCCAGAAAAACAAGGTCCCGGCAGGGCCAGCCCCTGACGCCACAGGGGATGCTGGTGCCAGTGACGAGTGGGTGTTTGACAAGAAGGTGAGTGCGGCTGATGGTGGGCTCAGGCTTGTTGGCCTTCTGTCGTTTTCTGCCTACACGGTTCTACCCTTCAGTGGGGTCTCCGTGAAGGCACCTCATCAGGCTAGCTATGCTGCTGCCCCGGGCAAGGTCTCTGGGGGACCCTCGTGCCTCAATCAGGCACAAGTCCCCTTAACATTGCTGGGACACCCTCCTGCCTGGGCTGTTCCCTGGCTCCCGTCTTCGGGGGCCGACCTTCACTTTGTACTTCTTCCCAACCAGGGAGTGGGTTTCCCTGTAAGACTAGCTGCCTGGGTACCACTCAGGTTGGCTTTTCCAACAGTCACCTCCTCCACCTACCTGAGTCCTTTCAGGACCCTCAGCTCTATAAGGTCATGTTATTCCCATTCAGCAGATAGTAAAACCGAGGCACGGAGAGAATAGGTGATCGCCTGAAGTTCCACAGCAAAGTTGGAGCTAGAGCCCAAGCGCCTCGCCCCAGTGCTTTGCCCCCCGCAGGCCCCACATCAAGGTTTTTGGACTAGGCGCTCACATGAGTGGTTTCTGCTCAGGCTGCATTTGCTCTCCGGACTTTGCTCTGAGCTCTGTTCCTATCTGGGGTCATTGCAGAGGCTGTCAAAGCCTGTGGGGTCCAACTGGGGCCCTTTTCCGCAAGTTCTCCCCCCCCCCCCCGCCAGCTGCTGTGTGAGACCGAGGGCCGGGTCCGCGTGGAGACCACCAAGGACCGCAGCATCTTCACTGTCGAGGGAGCAGAGAAGGAAGACGAGGGTGTCTACATTGTCACAGTGAAGAACCCAGTGGGCGAGGACCAGGTCAATCTCACAGTCAAGGTCATCGGTGAGGCTGGCTGGCCCAGGGCCAAGAGGGGAAGACAGAGGGGCAAGCAGGGAGGGCCCATCCATTCACTCCGTTAGGCCTTTGACAAACATCATAGGGCGTGCTCTCAGCTCCGTGGAGAGGACTGGGATTAGGACACAGGGTGAACATGGGCAGTGGGGAACCATAAAGCGTCAATCACAGGCTGGTGACATGATCAGAGCCGCATTCTAGAAATATCCATGGGGCAGAGGAGGCAGGCGCTAGCTGTTGGTTGGGGGGGTGAGGGAACTAGCAGCGCTGGCCCTGGGCCCAGGGAAGGGCTGATGTAGGTCCACCCCCCAGATGTGCCAGACGCCCCTGCGGCCCCCAAGATCAGCAACGTGGGTGAGGACTCCTGCACGGTGCAGTGGGAGCCCCCTGCCTACGATGGAGGCCAGCCCATCCTGGGTGAGTGGAGGGCATAGGGGTAGAGCCGAGGGCCGGGTTGCGGGGGTGTCCAGGCTCCAGACCAGAGCTCCTGCCTGGCCCTCCTCAGGCTACATCCTGGAGCGCAAGAAGAAGAAGAGCTACCGGTGGATGCGGCTGAACTTTGACCTGCTGCGAGAGCTCAGCCACGAGGCCCGGCGCATGATTGAGGGCGTCGTGTATGAGATGAGAGTCTACGCGGTCAACGCCATTGGCATGTCCAGGCCTAGCCCGGCCTCCCAGCCCTTCATGCCGATTGGTGAGGCTCCCTGGCCTGGCATGGCCCATGCCCTACCTGGTCAGGCTGCTCTGTGGACGGCCACCACACGAGACCACATCAGGGTCCACGTTAAGCCTCAGTTGGGGCTAAGCCTCTTCGTTTCACAGATGGAGATAGTGGGGTTCCCAGCCGTTAAATGACTTGCTCAAGATCACCTAGCTGGTAGGTAGGGGTGGAGCAGAGACTCACACCACTCTGACTGCTGGTGCCTCCCAGGCCTCACTTTCCACATCTATAAAAAGGGAATGATGACAATATCTACTTCATGGAACTGCTGTTGGATGGCATACAGCAGGTGCTCAATAAATGTCAACGGACCCCTCTTCCTTGCTCCCTTCAACTAGGGAGGGAGGGTGATGCCTATGGGTAGCAAGCTGCAGGCCTTTCCCTTTAGGGACTGACTTCCAGTTTGCTTAACTCTTAGTGGACTCATCTAAGTGCACAGTGCCAGGAAATTCCGGGTTTTGGGCTAGTTTTTCCTGAAATGCTACATCTGTAGCATTTCCTCCATTGTCTAAGGAAGTGGCTCCTTGTAAGCATGGTTGTTCTCTGGGGTATCTTTTCCGATTTACAGCTGTCTTGTGCCCGCTGCCGCTGCTCATGTCTTTAAGCCTGTGCAGACACAGGTCTTTTCCCGGAGCGGAGCTCTTTCTGGCTTGGAAGCGGGACAACACGGGGTGGGGGGAGGCCGGGACAGGGGGAGCGCCCCCGTGGGACCGGTGGTCACTTGGGGGGCTGGGTCACGGCCCTTCGGTCGTCCTGGTGGTGCATGCCCAGTGGGGCCCCTCTCGGACTCCCCCTGTGCCTAGGCCCCCCGAGCGAGCCCACTCACCTGGCGGTGGAGGACGTGTCGGACACCACCGTCTCCCTCAAGTGGCGGCCGCCGGAGCGCGTGGGAGCAGGCGGCCTGGACGGCTACAGCGTGGAGTACTGCCGGGAGGGCTGTGAGTGCCCCGGGCCGCACCGCCCCTGAGCCAGCCTCCAGGCCCGCCGCCGCGCGCTGGGCCCCAGACAGCCTGGGGTGGGGCGGGAGCGGGGGTGGGGGCGCTGCGGATGCCGACGCTGCTCCCCCGACCAGGCTCGGAGTGGACGGCCGCCCTGCAGGGGCTGACCGAGCGCACCTCGATGCTGGTGAAGGACCTGCCCACCGGCGCGCGGCTGCTCTTCCGTGTGCGCGCCCACAACATGGCGGGGCCCGGGGCGCCCGTCGCCACCAAGGAGCCCGTGACCGTGCAGGAGATACTGCGTGAGTGGCCCCTGTGCAGTCACGGGACAGACCTGCCATGGACGGCCTGGCCCTTGGGGTCAGCGGAAGGGGGGGCACATCCGGAGAGCCCCTGCCGGGAAGAGGGGACAGGAGAGCCTTTCTCATGCCCCAGGCCCAGGGCAAATATTCGGAGAGGGCTCCCTGCGGTTTTCTGGGACGGGGGTTCTGGGACAGGAACATGTAGGCCATCACACCTCTGCCCTTGAGCTCTATGAGCCTCTCAGTTCAACGGGTATTGTCCCTGTGCCCCTGACTCCGTATCAGATTAACCCCTCTGGGATCCACTTCTCATTCCTCTATTCCCAGCCGAGGCTCAATCATGTGAAGATTGGAAAGAGGCAGCAGCCTGGGGTGCAAACAGCCTGGGGGATAGGGTAGAGACCCAAAACCTACATTTGCATCCTGACCTGTGACTTGCTAGCTGTGTGACCCTGAATCACTTGCTCACCCTCTCCGATCCCTGCCTCTTATAGGGTGTGGTGAGACAGAGCTGGAAGCAGGGATTTTGTAGACCCTCTGGGGCTGGGGTTGGGGGAGCTAGGGGAGGGGCATTTTCCTCTCAGCAGCCTTCTGGCCCTGCCTCGGGAAGAGAGGAGCTGTGGCGCTCCTGGGGCAGGGCTTTCCCCTTGCTGAGCCGCCCACTTGGTACCCACAGAGCGGCCACGACTCCAGTTGCCCAGGCACCTGCGCCAGACCATCCAGAGAAAGGTTGGGGAGCCCGTGAATCTCCTCATTCCTTTCCAGGTAGGGCCGGCCACCCTCCCTGTGCCTCCCCCCCCGCCCCGGTGTGTCATCTATGCCTAGCGGGGAGACGTGTCTCAGGGCTGACCAGACCCTGAAATGCCACCCAGTCGTGCCAGGCTCAGGGGTGAGCTGTCCCTCCCCACAGGGCAAGCCCCGGCCTCAGGTGACCTGGACCAAAGAGGGGCAGCCCCTGGCAGGCGAGGAGGTCAGCATCCGAAACAGCCCCACAGACACCATCCTGTTCATCCGGGCTGCTTGCCGCACCCATTCTGGAACCTACCAGGTGACGCTGCGAATCGAGAACATGGAGGACAAGGCCACGCTGGTCCTGCAGATCGTTGGTGCGTGGCGCTGGGCCCCCTCCTATGGGGTGGGGGGAAGCCCCCCCAGCAGGTGGCACCTTCCAGTTGGACTCTCTCCTGCAGACAAGCCAAGCCCTCCCCAGGACATTCGGGTCATGGAAGCGTGGGGTTTCAACGTGGCTCTGGAGTGGAAACCACCCCAGGATGATGGCAACACAGAGATCTGGGGTTACACGGTACAGAAAGCCGACAAGAAGACCATGGTGAGCCTGGGATTCTGGGCCCCCCATACAGACCCTCCCTAGGGCCACGCAGACTCCTTCCCCTGACCTTAGAAAGGGTCTGCTGCTCATCTTCCCTGTTTGACCTGGCTCCTGACACAGTTGGGGTGCAGACACCAGGGGCCCCCAAAAGAGGCCCCTGATGGGTAGTAGGGCCAGGCCCCAGAGAGCCTCCATTTCCTCCACACCCCCAGGAATGGTTCACTGTCTTGGAGCATTACCGCCGCACTCACTGCGTGGTGTCAGAGCTCATCATTGGCAACGGCTACTACTTCCGGGTCTTCAGCCATAACATGGTGGGACCCAGTGACAAAGCCGCCACCACCAAGGAGCCTGTCTTTATCCCCAAACCAGGTGCTGTACCTTTACTCCCACCCCCAGGAGGAGCCGGGGCAGGGCAGGGCAGTGGGGGCAGGGCAGGGCGGTGGGAGCAGGGCAGGGCGGTGGGAGCAGGGAGGGGGCCCAGTGTGGCGTGACACTCTTGGTACAAAGTTCTATTACCAACAGGCATCACATATGAGCCACCCAACTATAAGGCCCTGGACTTCTCTGAGGCCCCGAGCTTCACCCGCCCCCTGGTGAACCGCTCAGTCATCGCCGGCTACAACGCTATCCTCTGCTGTGCTGTCCGGGGTAGCCCCAAGGTAGAGAGCTTGGGGCCCTGAGCCAGGCAGACTCAGGAGACAGGGTTCAGAGGCTCCAACCTCCATCGGTCCTCTCCCCAACCTTTCCCTGCATTCTGTCCCACGGGGGCTCACAGCGAGGCTCCTTTCCCTGAAGAGGACCTTGGCAGTCTCCATTGGCTCCCTGGTCATTCCCTGCTTGGGCATCGTGTAGACCCTAGTGGGAGCCGGTAGAATAGAAACAGGTTCCCTCCAGGCCTCCTGTCAACCTGAGATGGTCTGCCTTCCTCCCATGACCTGATTATAGCCCAAGATTACCTGGTTCAAGAACGGCCTGGATCTGGGGGAAGACGCCCGCTTCCGCATGTTCAGCAAGCAGGGAGTGTTGACGCTGGAGATTAGAAAGCCCTGCCCCTTCGACGGGGGCATCTATGTCTGTAGGGCCACCAACTTACAAGGCGAGGCACAGTGTGAGTGCCGCCTAGAAGTACGAGGTGAGGAGTCTGCAGGCCCAGGGCCCCGGGTGGTGGAGCAGGCAGGGAACCAGGAGGGACTCTGCTGGCCTGGCCCCTGCAGCTGCTGTGGCTGAAAGAGCAGTGACCCTGTTGCATCCAACATGGGCACTGGCTTCTGCTGCCACAGCTGCTCCCTCGGGAGGCTGGGGGGACATGCAAGGTGCTGGGAGGGGAGACACACATGTGGCGTGGCCTCCTTCTCCCCTGCAGTGCCTCAGTGACCGGCTGGCTCCCCAGAGGCCAGGTACGTACTCCAAGCCACCCCGACGCCCCGGCCCAAGTCAGAGGCTGAGCCCTGGCCCTTGGTTCGGGGGCAGCCATCGGGAAATGGAGGCGCAGGTGCCTGTCACAGGGCTCAGTCCAGCACGTCCATAAGAGGACCCGTCTTGCAGGTGCCGTGGGATGCCGGCCCGTGTCCCAGGAGCCTGGAAGGACGCTGCCCAAGCCGATTCCCGCTGTTGGCTGTGTGTGCACGAGTGTGTATCTGGGGCTGGGCTGGGGGAGCGTCAGTGGGGTGGCGCCAGGAAGATGAGCAGGGGGTGCTCCATGCAGACCGAACTGCCTGAGCTCCCCCTAGAAGTTCTCAGGTCTTTGGGACAAGAAGTTGGTGGGCTCAGGAAACGGTGGTTGGGGACAGGGCTTTCTGGCCTGCCACATCTTCTCAGTGGATAAGGGCAATAAAAGACGAGTGCAGTCACAGCTGGCTCTTGTCCGAAGTGTTTGTTTTCACAAAAAGCACAGGGAAATACACTTGACCTTCCGAGCAAACTGAGGCAGGTGCTCTGTCCCTCAGATGAGTTAAAGGAGGCTGAGAGGGGAATCCTAAATTCATAAAACACTAGAAGAAAGCTCTGTCTTCCCCCCTTCGTATGTTCTTCCAATGAGGAAAGCAAGGGGCAGTGACGAAAGTGCATTAGCAACAGAGCAGTAACCCAGGGTGCTCCTGCCTGGTACCTTGTGCCCTGTACGGTCTTTGACCTGCTGACCTGTGCTCACAGCAGCCTGGATGTGGGGCAGAGCTGAACTTCAGCGTGGCTCTGTGCCCATACGGCCTGGAGAGGAGCTGCCCCAGGCTGCCCTGGGGTCCCAGTGCACAACAAGCCCACCACCCTCCCACATCTGTTTCCTAGTAGGAGAGGGTGGTCCTGTCCAGCATGAGATACTGAGAACCAGGGCCTTCCTCTGCTCCTCCCTGCTGGGAGCCTAAATCCAATCATCAGTTTACTTTTGGGAAGAGGAGGCCAAGGGGTTTGAGATGCCCTAAACAGAATGTGGATAGTCTTGGGTGCCTGGGTGGCTCAGTCAGTTAAGCACCTGACTCTTGATTTTGGCTCAGGTCAGGGCCTCCGGGTGGTGAGATTGAGCTGCACATGGGGCTCCGTGCTGGGTGTGGAGCCTGCTTCAGATTCTCCTCCTCCCCCTACGCCCTGCACTGCTTGCTTGCTCTCAAAAACAGCGGTTGGTCTTCTTGCCTAGAGAGTGTCCGAGGTCTCCCAACGATGTAGGAAAAAGAATTCCAGGAAGGCTGGTCCTAGGGTTGCTCCTATCGGAGTTCTACTCAACCCAAGGCACTGTTGGCCAAGAGCTCAGAGCCCAGGGCTCCAGACCCTGTGGGACATCCTGGCCAAGTCCCAGCCCCACTTGACCCCGCCCATGAGGGGCCAGGGGAGCCTTGGTTCTCCTTCACAGCTATGGGACTCTGCTCAGGTGTCCTAGCCCAGTTTGGCTGCTTTCTCCAGTGGCTACTTCTTAGCACAGCTGCTCCCTCAGAGCGAGGGGGCAGAGGGCAGGAAGCCCCTCTCCTAACCTCTCCGGGTGAGAGGCCCTGCTGTGTCAGTGGGGTGCGAGACTGGGGCTTCCGCATACCAGGACTCGGAGGGGCATGATCTCATCTCTCTCCTTCTAGGCCTGAGAGGCCTTTCTGGAGTCCAGGGACAGACCTCCTCAGGTCCGGGCCGAGAGGAGGCATCGTTAAATACAAGGCAGTCAGGAGCCCAAGGAGAGCTGAGAATATTTATTTCACATTCACACATCTGTACATTTTCTATAAATAATGTAGCGCTGAACTATGTACAATCATCTCTTGCCCATACCCAGTGCCAGGAGACGCTGCCTGCAGACACTGGCTGTGTACACTGACCTTAGCCCCATCCCACCCTGCTTCCTGGGCATGGTAGCCAGTGGTCGCTGGGACTCTCCCAGCCCAACCACTCTGCTCTCTCAGGCCAAAGGCAAGGCACACCTTAGGGAAACTGCTGCTCAGCAAAAAGGAGCCCCTCGGTGCCGCCCCCCCCCCTCCCCCCGCCGTGGCAGGGGCCACAACGGGCAGCAGTCACCAGTCTGGGAAATGCGTAAGGACGAGGGAGACCACTCACCCTGCCGCCCCGTGACTTTCCCTGCCTTTCCCTGCCCACCTCTTGTCTGGGCGGACAGGCCTCAAGCTTCCCTCCCTCGGTACCGAGTGGGACTTTGCCCAGCACCCAGTCATGCCGGATCCCGGAGGACGGAGAGCCAGAGTCCTGCACTGGAGGGTGAGAATGCCAGGGATGAGGAACCACAACACGACTCTCAGGGACACGCAATGGTGGGCTCCTACTGTACTCAGAGCGCTTAGAAGCCACTGGCCCAAAAGACAGACACACATCACTCTTGAGCCCTGAGGGAAGAGTAGACTGGTCTCCTGGGAATGGAGAGGGAGCAGGTAGAGGAAACCAGCAGAGCCCTGTGACAGACACTAAGACACGCTGAGACACACAACTGTGAACCAACTAAGCCACGGCTAGGGGCTTGCAGAGAACACACGCGCAGCATTGTGTCCTTGCGAACAGAAGACGCAAGGGCATCCCCTGGACTGGGGGGCTCTCAACCCCTCCCATCAGCTCGAGACGGGCCGGGGCGGGGTCCTGAGGTCTTCCTCCCTGCTGCGGACTGCAGCCACGTACGAGAAGAGACACAACACAGAGTAGCAGATCTCATGGGCCTAGAGGGGAGAGGAAAACCAGACCGATCAGATTCCTGAGACTCCGACATCGCCACGTGGGGAGATGTGCCCAGCAGGAAACTGCCCTCACGGCTGGCCGGTGGGACAGGGCATCTGTGTGCGTGGGTCTCTCCCAGGGCGGAAGACTTGTTTTGGCTTCAGCTGAACCTGCGGCATCTAGACCAAGCTCAGCTCTCCAGCCATCCCTAGTTGGCCTGCCCCCGTGCCCTCGGCGGGCCCGCCCCACTCCTGTGGGAAGGTCCCCAGGGAGCCCTGCGCAGACCGGCCTGCCGGACTCGGGGGGCACACTCACCATTGGTGTCTTGTACTTGTGGCTCACCACTTCTTTAATTTCAGGAACTAAAACCGGACGGGCAAGAGACAAAACAGAAAGTTCAAAACTAAGGGCGATAGTGCCAGGCTCCCCCAGGCGGCAGCGCCCGGCACCGGGGTCCCCTTCCCCACGGTGGCCTGTCCCAGTGGCTGCGGCGGCTTCTGCTCTGACAGCTCCTGCCCAGCCGCTGCCGGGTAAGAGGACACGGCCCCAGACTCCTCGGCCAGACCTGTGCGCTCTGTTGTGGCTCCCTGCCCGATGGCTGCGACTCTAGCCACTTCTGTGAGAGCCTCAGCACGGGAGCAGGCTGGCCTTTCACCACGGCCCCGAGGAGCTGCTGTGGGGTGTCCCCCCGTGTCGGCCGGGAGAAGAGAGTCGTCTCTAGCCTGTGCCATCACCTGAGATGCCCGAGAACTCCTCCCTGTTACCAGCCCGACACTGTTTGTGTTAAGCATGGTTCCCTGTACTCCCAGCCCCTACGCAGAGCGTCCTGAGGCCGGATGGAGAAGTGGCATGACACTAACACCCAGCAGACTTGTAAGTGTCCTTCCCTGAGTGGCAGGAGAGGCCCAGGCCTGCCTGTGTGAGGGAGAGCGTCAGAGGGCTCTGGAGCAGACACACCGAGCAGAAGACAGGCGAGTACAGCACCCGGGGAGGGAGGTGACAAGGACCATCAGGCAAAATACACACAAGTCCACAGCCCAGAATGCAAGACTAAGTCACCCCTGCCCCGGCCATGCAGGGGTTCTGCTTGGCCAGAGGAAGGAGGAAGGCCCCCCACGGCTCAGCCATCCTGACGGCCCCTGGAGATGGGAGCAGAGGGGCGTGGCATCCCCCTGGGGGCCAGAAAAGGTAGGATGAGAGTTGGCCACACCTTCTTACTGACCGTGGGAGGTAGAACTTGGGGGGGACCCAGGGTTAGCAGGGGGTAAACTCATCATAGGTAGAGCAAGAAGCCCAGGTCCTTCTCCTGAGTTGAAAGAGTCCCCCAAACATCTCTCTGGCAGAAGAGGGAAGGGAGCACACAGGGGAGAAAACTCAGAACCAGTTAGCCAGCCCAAGGGGGAAAAAGGGAGGCTGGGAGGAAGAGGGTGGGGAGAAAAGGGATGGGACAAACTGGCAAGTGAGCAGCTGGTCTGCTTGAAGGGAGCCCATCCCACCCACGGCGGGGCCCAGGCAGGGTCCTGCGGGAGGCAGCACGAGCCGAGGTCACTTTACCTGCTGGAGAACGAAGGTTTTCATAGCAGCGATGAGGGGCACAAAAGAATGAAGCACAAACACAGCAGGAACTCAAAGCCCCAGGGTGAGAACCCCCTACACCACCGCTCAGCGGAGGCGCCTGGCTGCAGGGAGGCCGGCTCCCAGCCTCCGGTGACAGCTGCCTTGCCTGCCTCGGAGGCCCATGGGGCTTCCCTGCCCTCTAGAGTGGCTGCCCGGCCCTCGCACGTCCCTCTTCCAGCATGGAGGCCAGGTGGATGCCAGGGGGGGCACTGGGGTGGCTGGAGGGAGCCCTGGGCTCAGCAGGCGACATGAACACAGCAGAGCTTGAAAACTGCCCGTCTGCTCTGCCCCAGAACTTTCTGACCACAAGCTGGCCAAGAAGGGGGGAGGCACCAGCTCACGGAGCTTCCACCTGAGCGTCTCTGAGCTCTAAACTTGCTCTTCTGCGACCCCTTCCCTAGCAGCCACTCTCTCTCTCTTCTTTCTTCCTCCTTCCCCTGGCACCTCACGGCTTCCCTTTGCTTCCCTGTCACTCCTAAGCCTCCTGACCTCTCTGCAGAGGCGCTTCTTCTCTCTGCCTCTAGTCCCTCCTCTGGAGCGCCGAGGTTTGAGTTACTGCCATGTGAGTCCAGACCTAAGAGCAAAATAGTGTAATTACCAAATTCCTCCAGGACAAAGACGCCTCGGACTGTATTGCACTTTTTAATGTGATTCAGCTCTATGAAAACCTGCAAGAGAGGGAGGGAGGGCGGGGTCAGGCCCGGAGGCTCTCCCCCTGCCCACGGCTGCCCGCTGCTCCCCCAGCTACAGCCCCACCCCCGCACAGAAGACCTAGTTCCCAGAGGGAGGGCCGCAGAATCCACACACACACAACTCAAAGCGCTAAGAAGCGAAGACAGCAGAAAGGGCATGTACCTTCCGCTCCTGGCCGGAGGAGAAAGCATGGGAGAGAAATGAAGGCGTTAGTTTTAATGGTCAGACCCCACCCGAAGGCCCCTCTGCTGTCCTGGGCTGCCCGCCCATACCCTCTGCCCAGGGCAGCGCCTGGAGGACACGGTGCCCCGGGGGTCTCCCCCGTCAGCCCATCAGCTCTCTACCCTTCCATGCATCCTCCTCCGGCGCAGAGGGCTGGCACGGGCGCAAAGCTCCCCTCGGACAGTCCTTGGGGTGGGAGGTGTTGATATCGTCCTTGAAACAAAATCCAGGCTCTCCCGAGAGGCACGCGGTGAGAGAATAATGGCTATCGCTTGGGAGCACCGACTGCGAGTTC
Source organism: Meles meles (assembly GCF_922984935.1). Lineage (NCBI taxonomy): Eukaryota > Metazoa > Chordata > Mammalia > Carnivora > Mustelidae > Meles > Meles meles. The sequence goes on from NC_060073.1 coordinate 19,091,187, forward strand.
TACAGTCCTATCTGCGAGCCTCACATCCATGTGGCCCGGTGTGCAGCACAACCCTCGCTTTACAGAGGAGGACACGGGATCAGGAAATCTATCTGCCCACGAGTAACGAAGCCGGGCTCTGAGTCCAGCACATCCTGACCCCGAAGATCCGTTTGTGATCCCGCCCTGTAGTACTCCACCAGAGGCCAACGCGTCCTCAACTCCAACGGACCCCACGGCTGTTCTCCTGTGATCAGTCAGGGCCTGACTTCCCCTCTCGGCAGGATCTCTCTTCTAGGGCAAAGCCTTAAACTACAGACCAGCAGCTTGTACCTATCCATGGACTGGTTAGACACTGGGTCGGTCCAGTCTGGGGGGACCCAAAACGGGGCTGGCTGTTGTTTAACAAGACCTCCTCTTTGGAAGGTGAGGCATCAGGGGAAGCCACAGCACTAAAAGACGGTCAGAAGCCTGTTCCCCAACAAGTGCCGGCACTGTCGTGCTTCAGGAAAGAACTTCACTAAACCTCTCCTTGGGCTGACCCTAAGGTCTTAGGTATGCTCTTTAATATATTAAAGTCACAGGCAGGAAATATACTGCTGGAAATAGACTGCCTGAGCAGCTGTTTCCCATCACACCAAAGCTGCCCGCTTGGGTTCCTGAAAGAAGAAACTACAATGGCAAGGGGAGGAAGAAAGCCACGGAGTCCAGAGGGCCGCCTCCCCCGCGTGTGTGCGGCCTGGCCCAGGGCTGTGGTGCTCGCACACTCAGACCTGGCTCACAGCTCAAGGAGAGGAACCAGAACGTCAGGGAAGGGGTAGGGAAGGCACTTGTGTGAAGAGTCAGAACTGGGAACGGACCTGGGATGATGCGCTGGCCTCAGAAAGGAATTAGCTTAAGGACTGTCCACTGAGAGAAAAAGTAACACTGTGTTAAAAGACCAAGAGAAAAAAAAAGTCAGCTCCTATGGTGGGATCACAATGAGAGAAAGATGGACTCTGAAGTGCTCCCCAGCCAAAAGAAGGGGAACGGGGCCTGTGGAGCAGGGGACAGAGTGGGGACACTCAGAGGAATGGAAAGAATAGGAAGAAGAATCAGCGGGAGAAATAGGCAAATAAACACACATACTCCAGGTAAGACAGACACAAGCTCCACACACGCACACACACGCGCACACACGCACACAAGCTTCGTGCACACCGGAAACACGTGAGGAGATCAGCTGGTCTAGACTCTCAAAGCAAAACCACCAAGCAGAAGCACACCCTGGGAACAAGGGAAGGCAGACACTGTGCGAAGAAGGGCCAAGTGAGACGCTCCCACTCACACTGCGCTGGGTCTAATGGAAGGAGGCAGCCTAGCCACCAAGGCTCCCTCTCTTTCCCCGCCTCCCACGGAGGCTCCCCCTGCACCTTCCGGGTGGTGGCCAACGTCACTGCGCCCTCCCTCTGATTTCTGTCTCTGGTCCAGCTGCTCCCATCCTCCCACTAGCCCCGAAGGCCCACAGGCTCACTGGGAAAGCACTGGGACCTGGACACTGAGCCTTTCTGTGGATGGAAGAACAGGGCCAGGCAGCCGCTGCTGCCCCTCCCACCTACCTGGCTGTGCATGAACTTGAGATTGATCCCTTCTAGGGTGACCTGCAGCAAGCCGCCCTCACCAGTCTTCATGTCCTGCACAGGGAACTCGCCACCCAGTTCAGGGCCTGCGGTGGGGGAGGAGGTTGTCAGCTAACTGGGGCGGGGACCCCGGGCCTGAGCTCCTGGTTAGGCCTCTGACCCTCAGGATGGACTGAACCAAGCAGAAGGCCCTTGCTAGGGGAGTCACTGTCTTCTCACCGGGTTTGATGCTCTGCTGTCGGGCTGCGGCTCGCTCCATGCTGTCCTTCACGCAGTAGTACAGTTCCCGACACTGCGGCACGGGGGACAGAACATCCCGTCATCCGGGCCTCCCAGGGTCCCCCTGCTCCACTCTCTACTGTCAGCCAGGGCCAGGCCACGGGGACAGCCTGCCGTGTCCCACATGACAGCCGGACGTAAAGGGGGCTCTCGACATGGATCATGGAATTTTAACTTCCTTGCAAGAAGCTCGATGCTTTGCCCTTAGCACCCAGCCCCACCCGGTCGGAGCTCCTGGGTACCTTCTTGGTATAGAACTTGTTGAGCTGAGTCTCAGAGCCATTTCTGCGCCACAGGCACAGCACCTTGGTCTTGGGGCAGTAGGTCATGTTGATGAGCTTCTCGTACCACCAGCGCTCGTACACCGTCCCGATGTTACTCCGCAGGACCACACAGTCATCGCACACCTGTGGAGGCCACAGGGAGCCTCAGCGGGCCTTTTCGCCTGGACTCTCCATCAGCCCAGGCTGCACGGCCCTGTCTCCCAGGGGGAAAGGACAGGACAGCTGGTCCTGGGAGCAACCCCACGGTCAGCTTCTCGGCCTCCTGCTTACCGTCTTCCTTTGCAGGGACACAGACACTGACCTGCCGGACATACTGTCCGCTAGAAGGGTTACTGAAACAAAAGGAATCATGGAGAGGAGCCTGCGGGGAGGGAAGGAGGCACAATCGGTGCTTCAACTTTCACTTCAACCCACGTCTGTCACCTCTTACATGCTCTCAACTTAAGAGGGCATCTCACGCCACCACGTGCCACCCGTAGGAATGATCTCTGTGGACAAGCGCAAAGGCAGGAGACTATGGCAGGCTTAATTAAGCAAGGAGGGAAAAAGGGAACCAACGCATTTTCTAATACTGGTTCAGCCCTAGTTCTGCATAAATCTTTTTTTTTTTTTTTTAAAGATTTTATTTATTTATTTATTTGACAGAGATCACAAGTAGGCAGAGAGAGAGGAGGAAGCAGGCTCCCCGTCGAGCAGAGAGCCTGATGCAGGACTCGACCCCAGGACCCTGGGACCATGACCTGAGCCAAAGGCAGAGGCTTTAACCCACTGAGCCACCCAGGCGCCCTCTGCACAAATCTTTTAAATAATTAATCACATAAGTGATGCATGGGCAATGTTTATTGCAAAAAATATAATACAGGGAGGTATAAATTAAAAGACAAACTTCTCCTTCACATTCTCTTTTTAATACTGTAAGTCCTTTTAAATTAACTAATTAATTTATTTTGAGAGAGTGTATGTCCGTGCATGCACCTGAGCGTGAGGCAGGGCGGGGAGGGGCAGAGGGAAAGGGAGAGAATCTTAAACAGGTTCCACATCTGGTATGCGGCCTAATGTGCGGCTTGATCTCATGACGCCAAGATCATGACTCGAGCCAAAATCACGAGTCAGACGCTCGACTGACTGAGCCACCCAGGTGCCCCCTTCACATTCTCTTCTTATTCAATATTCTCCCTCTCAGATCAGACTGCGTTAGGTTCCCGGCTTCCCGTTACTTAGCTGGATCACCTTGGACCAGCTGGCCCGCATCTGCATTTCCTCATATGGAGATTAAATAAGGCAATGTGCATAGAATTCTTTGAACAAAGCTGGGCACATAGGAAGTCCCTATAATTAGATGCTATAACAACATTATAATTATAATATAAAAAATGTAACACTGATTATTACAACCCCATTGATGGTTCTCAAACCTTTCTCCACACGAGACTGATTTTCCTGAGATCCTGAACCTCTCTCTGGATGGCTCACAGGCAGCACCTTGATCTCATCACGCCCAAATCTGAAGTCAGCATTTTCTACTGGGCAGATCCTCCTTCTGAGTCCCCCGTTGCCATTCACCCCGCGGTCCAAGCCAAAAATGAAGGAGTGATGTGAGACTCCTTTTTTCCTTCTTACTACACTGAGTTCTGTCCATTTCACCTCAAATACCCCTGGAACTGTCCCCCTCCCCGACTCCAGCTGGTAATTCATACTTCTTTTAAGTCTAAGCTCAAAGGTCCTTTCCGAGGGGTCATCCCCTACTCCTAGACCTTCTGCTGTGTATTCCCACACCGCCTGCCCCTGTGCCTCTTCTCCCATAACGCTCACCAGACTTCATGACACTTCGTTTCCTTAGCTGACTTCCCCAACAACTTGTCAACCCCATCCAGGCAACAGAAACCATGTCTCGCTTACTCACTGCTACAACCACATACCCACAGTACCTTGGCCTATAGTATGTGCTCCATAATTTAAAGTGAATGAAGAAGGAATACGCAAAACTACCAGGTTTAGTCTACTACGTAGAAGTTACAGAGGTTCTAAAAGCCTTATGAAGAACAAGGTCATATAGTGGCTGAGTAGAAATTAGAAATCTAGTCCTAGTCTGACTCTAGTTTTCTCCAGGTGAAAAATGAAAACTACTACCCCCCTTTCCATAATCCTTTAAGAACACCATGGAAAGGAAAGGGGCAGGACACGCACTAGGACATACGATTTCTAGGCCAGAGAGATGACAGTAACAATGTACCCAACTCATCTATGCTGCTGGTGGAGATATAAACTGGTATAGTCTTTGGGATGGTATTTGGCAGAATCTATAAAAATTTTAAATCTGTATAAGCTTGATCCAGAAATTTCACATTAAGAATCTATAAAATTAAGAAATCTATAGAAATTCTCATGTGAGGGGTACCTGGGGGGCTCAGTTGGTTCAGCGTCCGACTCTTGGTTTTGGCTCAGGTCATGATCCCAGGATCCTGGGATCGAGCCCCTTGTCAGGCTCCCTGCTCAGTGGGAAGACTGCTTCTCCCTCTCCCACCCCCCTGCTTGTGTTCCCTCTATCGACGTGTCTCTCTGTCAAATAAATAAACAAAATCTTTTTAAAAATAATAATAAAATAAAAGGAAAGGGTGAGAATCAGCTGCCACCTCTTTATGGTGCAGATATCGTGTTAGTCCTCGGCTCAAGGAGACACCTAACCAAATTCTAAAACTTCACAGTGACATGAACGTGACTCTCTTCTCAGCTACACCAACACGCATGTGTCTGCTTCAGGGCAGAACGCTTGCCCCATGTTTGATAAACCACTCATTCAGAAAGCTGTGGGTGTAAAAATCAAACTCAACTAAACCAAAAGGAAACAGAATACTTGTAAAATTATTTAATTTTACTACTTTATATAGGAGTTATACTTGGTTCCTTCATTCATTTTAGAATTAAAAATACCTGGTATTTTAGAATTAAAAATACCTGGTATTTTAGAATTAAAAATTAAAACGTAATTCTAGAATTAGAAATAAAGAAACCATAGCCAATTTCCTTTACAATCTTGGAATAAGGAAGGGTTTTTCTACGTATGACTCAAAATCCAGAAGCTATTAAAAAAAAAAAAAAGACTAATTCAACTATATAAAAGTAAAAAGATTCTGCCAAGGGCTGGAGGGAGGGTTAAAAAAAGTAAAACAATTCTGCATGGCAAAAACCCATAGGCAGACTCAAAGGACTGATGAGGAACTTCACAGGGAATAGGTCAGGCGGCCCATATCTACACCCACTGATCTCGAAGAGAGAGAGGTGAGCAAACGGGGCAACAGGCAATATACACACCACCCATGAAATATTCCTGCCAAAATACTGAATCTGAAACTCATCCAACCCCTAGATTGAACTACTAGTGTTTATAAAAAATACCAGTGATGAAGAAAAGTGTTAACACCAAAGCGATGCAGTCAGCAGAAAGTCTAGAACGTGAGGTACTCTGTGCGGCACATTTCTTCAATGAAAGAAATGGCAGAGTGGGAGGGGAACTGTTAGATGTTAAGAGCTACTTCAGAGTCCTATCAGCCAAAGCCATCTATGCATTTTTCCCTTTGGTGCGGTGACAGCCTCTGAGAGCTCTTCCAGCGCCTGTGCGTGTGTGGAGGGAAGCAGGTGCGGCCTCATGCACGGCAGCACAGTGAGCAACAGCACGGACGAGAAGAAAACCAAGGGCACGTATGTACTGACTGGTGAGTCAACTATGGTACAACCACACCACGGAATAAGACGCAGCCATAAAAAAGAATGAGAGCCACAGGGAATACAGCGGATGACATCATCGTGACGTATGGTGACAGACGGGGACCACACTTATCATGGTGAGCACTGCACAATGTTCAGAATCGCCAAATCACTATGCTGTACACTTGAAACTAATTCAACATTGTACGTCAACTCTTCTTCAATCAAAAAAAAAAACCCTCTTTTTGTACTGACATAGAGATCTTCAGGATATGTTCAATGAGAAAAGCAAGGTACAGATCAGTGGAGATGACGTGCTCCCTTTCTGTGAGAAAAAAGAAAAGGAACTTAACTTTATATTTTTTGTGTGTTTGTATAAAATACCACTGAAAGATACAAAGGAAACCACAGAAGTGGTTACCTACAGAAGGAAGTGGTGAAGGGGAGGGGAAATTGAGAGGAAAGGGATAAGAAAGAGAGCAAAACTTCTAATGCCTACCGTTTCAAGCTGTCCTGACTTACGGACAACGTGACTACATCATCTATTCGACATATATGTAAAAGAAATGACGGCGAATTATCCATTATATTACTTGCATAAGAGCCTGACAACTTAATGATAAGTGAATCATGAAGATGAACGAGATTAAGCGGGAGAAATATTCCGGTATCTGGTCTACGAGTTCCCTGTGACTCTCAAATGTTCCTGTGAGATATATGAACTCGTATTCACCTCCATGAAGAAGATATCTCCATTTGTGTCTGTCCCTGCGTGTACCACAAATGTCTGCTTCTTCATGTGCCGGCTGCCACTGGACCGGATAGCGAGATCGCGTCCATTCTGAGGAAAGAGAGATCTGTTAAGGACATCGGCAAATCTCTCTCACAGAGCTCTCTGGGCAAGAATTCGCCCCCATCCCCCACTTCAGCAAGTAAATTCCTATCAGCTTACTTAGCACAGTGCCATCTGCTGGCCACAGGCCACGAGGGAGGGATGTGTTCTCAAACTTTTTGGCCTTGGGACTCCCATACCTCTTAAATATTATTCATGACCCCCGAGAGCTTAGGTTTCTGTAAGTTATATTTATAGACATTTACCATATAGACATTTACCATATAGACATTACCATATAGACATTTACCATATTGGTTACCATATTACCAAATATATGAATTTTGAAGTCGTTAAGAATTCTAATAATACACCCATTACGTGGTAATATAAGTAATTTCTTAAAATAACATATTTCCCAAAACAAGCAAAAAAAAATGATTAGACTGGCAGTGTTCTACATTTCTGCACATGTTTGTCTTTAAAAAATATCTGGATTCTCATTTCTGCTTCTACATTCAATCCACTGTGTTATGTTGGTTCAGTTGAGGGATATAAAGAAAATCTGGTCTCACAGACATGTATTTGGAAAAGGGAGAAGTATTTTAATAGCTTTTCCAGATAAATATGCATATTTTCTTTGGTAATTATAACAAAACTTGAGAAGTAACAGTTTGTCATAGTGGCAATATGAAATCTGAAAACCCATCAATGAACATTTTGTACTTTGTTGCATGAAATCCTTTTGTCTACCTCACATTTTGATCAGATCTTGAATCACACTTGAATTTGTAACACCACACAATGGCCTTTCAGAAAATACGGGTTTAAGGAATAAGGCAGCTCTTCCAAATATTGACACATTTCATTACAGAGTATCAAAAAAATCACACTGACTAATATCATCAACCTCATTACAAAAGCCTTTAAATCAAGAAGCTTCAAGCTTAAAAGTCTGCCAAATAATGATCTCCCTGATATGAGGACATGGAGATGCAACATGGGGGGTTGGGGGATAGGAGAAGAATAAATGAAACAAGATGGGATTGGGAGGGAGACAAACCATAAATGACTCTTAATCTCACAAAACAAACTGGGGGTTGCTGGGGGGAGGTGGGATTGAGAGAGGGGGAGGGGGTTATGTGCTATCGTGAGTGCTGTGAAGTATGTAAACCTGGCGATTCACAGACCTGTACCCCTGGGGATAAAAATACATTATATGTTTACAAAAAAAAAAAAAAAATTGGAAGGGGAGGCGAACCATAAGAGACTATGGACTCTGAAAAACAACCTGAGGGTTTTGAAGGGGCGGGGGTGGGAGGTTGGGGGAACAGGTGGTGGGTAATAGGGAGGGCACGTATTGCATGGAGCACTGGGTGTTGTGCAAAAACAATGAATACTGTTACGCTGAAAAAAATAAATAAATTTATAAAAAAAAAAAAGTCTGCCAAATAAATACCCAACTCTAAATAACCAGTTAGTCACTCCTCCTACTGAAAATGACGTCCCACGAATGAAGCTGACAGTTCACCTTGCAACTCAAACTGTTATGATTGCTTTTCCTTGAAACAATCGTATTTTGCTTTGCAGCACAATACTTCTGTATATTTCTTATTTGGTCACATTAAATATTAAAAAGATGTATCATCAATGATCAGATTAGTAAAATTAATGATTTGAATGCTTTCGTCAAGAACATTTACAAGTGCCAACTACTTTTCTTTCTCTTTCTTTTTTAAACTGAGGGTTCACCCCCACCCCGATGGCTCCCAGCACGGCTTAGCGCCACTGCTTTCACTGTGTGAAGGTCACCAGCAGTTTCAGCCATCACTGCTTTTGTGCCATCAGTGCAAGTATCAGCCCAGGACAAAAAGGCAAAGATTTTAGTACTATTATGAAAATAGTTTTCGGCTCGTGGATCTTCAGGAGTCCACAGACCACATGCAGAAATGGCTGCAGCAGGATGGTTCAGTACAGAGAATCCTGTCACAGAACAGAGGGACTAACGTCTCAGCTAGACTCAAAGCCCTATTTTCAAAACTGGGGGTCTTGAAAATATACACGCCAACAAATGACCCGTGGGGAAGGCTCTGCATTAGGCAACAAGGCCCAGCCTGGAAGGCGACAAGTGCCAGTGGGAGGGGAGCCTAGGGGACAGCCCAGACATGCTTACCAGGTTCGCCAGCTGATCAAGCACTTCGTTGATTTGCTGGCTGTACACAAGCCCAATATGCGACTTTCCCATTAGGCGCCTCACCTTCTTCCGGATGTCATTCTTATTTACCTGTGAAGCCGAATGGGATCTTAATGAGGGCTCTGCTCTCCTTGCAACTGACATAGACATGTCATGACATAGACACAGAATGACATAGAGGGGAATGTATGGGCAAGTTTCCTACCATGTGAGACAATTCTGAGTCCACATCACTGAATATGAGAGAAAACATTCAACTGTCCTGCCAACAGGCTGGGAAGGAAAACCCTGGCTGTCTCGGGGTGGCTGCTGTAGCTAAGTAGCTTTTAGAGCAGGTCTGGTTCAAATGGACTGGGGTTCAAGGAGACACTTCCTCCCTATCCCCAACTGTAACACTGAGCCCTGATGGGGCCCTAAGAACCCCTGGGGCTCCTTAGAGTACAGTTCAGAAACGAGACTTTAGAGGAGCAACATTCTGGCTTGGCTGTAGCAGAGACATGTTCAGGATCACCACCCTTTCCCAACCAGAGTTCACCAGGACCCCTGGAGTTCACCAGAGAAGAGAGATGAAACAAACTAAGTGAGCCTGTCAGGTGTTTTCTGTGCTGGGTCAACTAAACCCTGCATGTTTAGAGAGGCTGGGAGAAAGAGGAGAAACCCAGGGACTCACTCTCAAAACAACTCTCTTCTACCCATCAACCCCAAATTTATGCTTCCCTTTAAAGCAGGACTCTTCTATTTGATAACATAGTTCTTCCACAGCTATAACAAGTACAACCGAGTCAACCCAGAACTTGCCATTAATTTTTAATGAGTAGCTCTTTTTACACCTATGGAAAATTCTATATGATAAAGGGCTAGTGCTGAAAAATGAATTCTGGCTATCCTAAGATTTTAGAAACTATTTTTTAAATTCATCGTATTCTGTACAGAGTTCTACTGGCATCCTAAAACTACTTAGCAAAGGAAGCCCATTTAAAATTCAAAATAGGGGGTGCCTGGGTGGCTCAGTTGGTTAAGCGTCTGCCTTCAGCTTAGGTCATGATCCCAGGGTCCTGGGATTGAGCCCCATGTCAGGCTCCCTGCTCGGTGGGGAGTCTCCTTCTCCCTCTGCCCCTGCTTTTGCCCTCTCCCTCTGCTCACATAAATAAATAAAATCTTTAAAAATAAATAAAAAATGAAAATAAAACTCAAAACAAACAGGGTGCCTGGCTGGCTTAGTTGGTAGAGTGTGCAACTCTCTTTTTAAAAAGAGTTATTTATTTATTTATTTATTTTAAAGATGTATTCATTGATTTTTGAGAGGGAGCACACAAGCATGTGTGAGTCGGGGCCGGGGTGGGGGAAAGTGGGTAGAGGGAGAAAGGGACAGAAGTAGATTTTCTGTTGAGTGGGGAGCACAATGTGGGACTCGATCCCATGACCCTGAGGATCACGACCTGAGCCAAAACCAAGAGTCAGACACTTAACTGACAGGGCCACCCAGGTGCCCCTGTTTATTTGAGAGAGAGAGAGAGAGAGGTGGTGAGGGGTAGAGGGAGAGGGAGAAAGTCCCACGCAGACTATAAGCTGAGTGCAGAATCAGACACAGGGCTCGATCCCAGGACCCCAAGATCACCTGAGCTGAAACCAAGAGTTGGATGCTCAACTGACTATGCCACCCAGACCTCCCAAGTGTGCCACTCTTAATCTTGGGCTTGTGAGTCCCAGTCCCATGCTAGGCACAGAGATTACTTAAAAATTTATTTTTTATTTTTTATTTATTTTTTAAAAACATTTTATTTATTTATTTGGGAGAGAGAAAGGGCTAGAGAGAGCACAAGCAAGGTGAGGGGCAGAGGGAGAAGCAGGCCCCCTGCTGAGCAGGGAGCCCAAAGTGAGGCTCGATCCTGGGACTCCGGGATCATGACCTGAGTTGAAGGCAGACGCTTAACTGACTGAGCCACTCAGGAGCCTTCCAAAAAACCTTTTTAAATAAGAAAATCAGGGGCACCTGGGTAGCTCAGTGGGTTAAAGCCTCTGCCTTCAGCCCAGGTCATGATCCCAGGGTCCTGGGATCGAGCCTTGCATCGGGCTCTGATCAGCGGAGAGCCTGCTTCCCCCTCTCTCTGTCTCTCTACCTGCTTGTGATCTCTCTCACTCTCTGTCAAATAAATAAAATATTTTAAAATAAATAAATAAATAAATAAGAAAATAAAATTCAAAATGAACAAATGGAATGGAATCACCAATTATCTTCACAACATTCCTCAGTACAACAGCCTGGCTGCTGTAGACAAACAGAGCATGTGTGAGCTATAGCAACTTCACACTTTCTTTTTCTTTTCTTTTTTATTTTTTTAAGATTTTATTTATTGGGGCACCTGGGTGGCTCAGTGGGTTAAAGCCTCTGCCTTCGGCTCAAGTCATGATCCCAGAGTCCTGGGATCGAGCCCTACATCAGGCTCTCTGCTCGGCGAGGAGCCTGCTTCCTCCTCTCTCTCTCTCTGCCTGTCTCTCTGCCTATTTGTGATCTGCCTGTCAAAAAATAAACCAAAAAATAAAAAAAAGGATTTTATTTATTTATGACAGAGAGAGAGGGAACATAAGTAGGGGAGCTGGAGAGGGAGAAGCAGGCTTCCCGCTGAGCAGAGGGAGCCTGATGTGCGGCTTGATTCCAGGACTCCGGGATCATGACCTGAGCCGAAAGCAGACGCTTAACGACTGAGTAACCCAGGCGCCCCGAGACCTCACACTTTCAATCAGGAAGAGAGACCTAGTAAGATGCTCTGACAGCTTCCCAACTGCCCCAGACTTTAGGTCATAGGAATAGGCCTTGTCCTTCCAGCATCAGCAGTAGCTGGGCACAAGCAAAGTCGACATTACCTTCATCAGTAGCATGTAGGAGATGAGGTTGTGCAAAAGCGTGGCCAGCAAACGATCTTCATCATCCTCCAGGCGCTTCCGGTCATGCTCTCCCAGGGACAGGTACCTGAGCAGGAGACCAGACCAGCAAAGTCAGCTCTAAGGCAGGACACCACAGAACTAACTTGGAAGAGGCTGAATTTGCATTTTTCAAGTGTCCACTAAGTCTCATACCTGTCGATCATTTCCTGGGGACCCTGGTCCATACCCATTCCTTCTCTCTCCAACATCACAGCATCTAAGAACGCGTCTTCCCAGAACTGCATTTGGTCCCATAAAGTAGAACGTTCTTTGCCTGTGTGGAACAGAATTTTTCTAGGAGCTTATTTAACATATAAAGAATACAGCTACCAAACCAAAGGAAAGAGTAAGCTCTAGATAAAAGGGACAAATTCTAGGACAAAGCAAATGTGAGCCTCTCCACCCGAGAACTAACATTCCTACCACCAGCCCCAGCTCCTCCAAGTGAGGCCCAGCCCCTCCCGAGGAGGAGGGATGAACACAGCACACAAAGAAAGGTGGTTACTTATAGAAAAGGTCTCCATAGCCGCATCCTCTAACTGGTCCCACATCGATCCTTTGTCCCTTCCTGCCAATTTGTGAGCAGGAAGAACCATGGTTGCAAGAAAGGAAAGACAGACAGACAGAAAGACAGAGGCTGTTGATTAAAACCAAAATCTAGTCTTTTCCAATGTTCACCTACTGCCTTTTCCAGACCCAGTAAGTCACCTTCTGCAGATATAAGCACACCCTCTAACATCAGCACTGAGATCAGCCCAGAGCTAAGCAGCTACATGTTCAGCGCTACCCTCTTCCCCAGCTGAGTCCAGCTTCCTTCCAGTGCAAGAGGCCTTCCCAGTCTGTGTCTCACCTAGGAGTCCCTCGTAGAGATAGACTCGCTGGCTTACATCCTCAGACGAGCGAACTGGGCTGCCCACCAGCTTCTCCTTGACACTTGGCTTCAAGCTGTGGGCTTTCCCCTACAAAAGAGGTGACAGGTTAGCTGCCCAAGGTACCAATGGTCAGGGCAACATAAGCCACACAGTGCATTAAGAGGCCCACACACCCGTTAATCTCCGCTGGCAACACGCACTTGAGCAGTCCTGCTTGTGCTCCTATGCGTGCCTCAAGGATTGGACCAGAAGTCAATCTGCTAATGCTGTTTTCTGCTGTTGCCTCCTACAACATGCAATCATGTTTTCATTTTCCTTGTCTTTACCCTAGAGTCTCTGTAAGACTCTTTGATCTTCAAAGTAAATAAGTAAGAAGCAAATCCTCTGTAGCAGCATGATGCAACAGAAGAGAACACTGGTTTTGAAGATGGACTGACCAAGATTCAGATCCCTGTCTCTTACTAGCTGTGTAACCTGACGCGTAAAACTTAGCTTCTCTTGAGTCTTGTTTTTCTCACCTGTAAAAGGAAGGGTGTAATATATCTACCTCGTAGGACCACTATGGGAATTAAATTAGAAAATACATATAAATGCCTGGTACATGGTTAGATGGGATAAATGTTAATTTCCTCTTTCCTACCATCTCTTAGAAATATCTGCCCCTTAGAAAAATCACTAACTTTACCTGCCATTTATACAATATTAGACTCTCTATTCATTCAAAAAAGATTTCAAGTGGGTAAGAGGCAAATTTCATGCCCATTTCACAATTCATGCAACAGCATGAGCAGAGAAGCGACTTATCAAAGGTTATGAGGCAACACCTAATTAGTGTGTCTACACGCCAGTCTCTGGGTTCATAGCCCAATTCTTTGTTCAATGGACCATACTGACTTAATATAACTTATTTCTTGCTAAAACAGTCTTCTTTTTTTGAGCCAAGAAATTTAGATAATTGCTCTTGGCAACTCAACTGTATAAAAACAGCCCTTGCCCATCAGCACAGAAGAAGCATGAATTTGTCCCAGGAAGGTGCCAGGAAAGGCCACACACAGCTGAATGGCTTCTTGCAAGACCACGATCCCATAATGTCTATCTTAACATCCAGAATGGAGGCACACTAGAAAGATTTAAAATACTCTCATTAAAATTTCTATTTAGACTCAAGGAGAGTTAAGGTCCATTAATTCAAATGGCTCTAATGACTCTCAGTCCCATTTTCTACCTTTGCTCAGGGATGTCATTTGCCCTATTAGAAACACATACTCAGAAAGCCCTGAGGGTGGGAATGATCACTGGTGTTAAATACTTCATTTCATTTAAATTTCATCCTCCATTCTCCCCACAAACCAAAGATAAGGACCTTTAAGCTCCTATAAGGAATACCATTCTCAGGGCTCCTGAGTGGCTCAGTAGGTTAAGTGTCTGCCTTCAGTTCAGGTCATGATCCCAGGGTCCTGGAATCAAACCTTGCATGGTGCTCCTTGCTCAAAGGAGAGTCTGCTTCTCCCTACCCCTGTTCACGATCTCTCTTTTACTCAAATAAAAATTTTTAAATAATTATTATTTTAAAGATTTTATTTATTTGACAGACAGAGATCACAAGTAGGCAGAGAGGCAGGCAGAGGTGGGGGGGAAGCAGGCTCCCTGCTGAGCAGAGAGCCCGATGCAGGGCTCGATCCCAGGACCCTGAGATCATGACCTGAGCCGAAGGCAGAGTCTTAACCCACTGAGCCACCCAGGCGCCCCTAAAAATATTAACAAAAAAGGATATTCATTCTCAACTCTAATAAGGTGACAAGTGTATCAGAGTGCTTAATGCTGCCTCAAGAGCCCTGCATACACCAAAATGCAGTGTGTCTAAAGGCAAGGACTAAACAGAATTACTTTAATTCCAACTGATCACTGCCTTTTGGTGAGATGTAGGGCAAGTTCTTTTTTTCCTAAGGCTTTGTTCCCCTCACCTGTCAGAAAAGATGAGTCGCTGCAACATGCTGAACTGCAAAATTCTTGAGAGTGAGAATGTCTTATTCACCCTCTTTCTTTACAGAATACAGCACTTAGTAAATCACTTAATAAATATTTATTAATGAATGAAAATATCAAATAACTGTTAGAAATATGAGAAAATAAAATGCTATTTATTTTTTAAATGATTTTATTTATTTATTTGTCAGAAAGAGAGAGAGCACAGGCAGGCAGAGTGGCAGGCAGAGGTGGAGGGAGAAGCAGGCTCCCCACTGAGCAAGGAGCCTGATGCAGGACTCGATCCCAGGACTTTGGGATCATGACATGAGCTAAAGGCAGCCGATTAACCGACTGAGCTACCCAGGCATACCTAAAATGCTATTTTATTTATTTTTTTAAGATTTTATTTATTTGACAGACAGAGATCACAAGTAGGCAGAGAGGCAGGCAGAGAGGAGGAGGAAGCAGGCTCCCTGCTGAGCAAAGAGCATGATGCAGGGCTCGACCCCAGGACGCCAGGATCATGACCTGAGCCGAAGGCAGAGGCTTAAACCACTGAGCCACCCAGGCACCCCTAAAATGCTATTTTAAAGTGCTATATAAAAAGGGGCACCTGGGTGGCTTAGTCAGTTTGGCTCAGGTCATGATCCCAGAGTCCTGGGACTGAGCCTTGCATTGGGCTCCCTACTCAGTAGGGAGTCTGCTTTTCCCTCTCTCCCTGCTTGTCCTCTCTCCCTCTGTCAAATACATATCTTAAAAAAAAAAAAAAAAAAAAAAAAGTGCTATAAAAATAGAGCAGTGACCAAAATAAAACCACACTATTGGCAGAATGATACAAAACGAGAGCGGTCATTGCCCTTCATTGCCATGAAGACACCTACCACCTTATCTAACTGTAAATATAGGAATAATTGCTACATAGGATTTGAAGCCCTAATGTGCCTGGGAGGGGAGTCCAACTCATCAGTGATCCAGGAAAGGGTCCTTAAAGCCCCAGATTGTGGAGTAAAATAACTCTGAAAAAAGCCTTAAGAAACATTTTCTTTGAAGCCAAATACATGGGGATAATCCATTCCTTACTTCCTCTTTTCCTTCTAATTGTCCCTAATGTTTCATTCTTTTCTAACCCACTCCCCTCCCATGAAAGAAATGACCTCCTTTCGTTAGTAAACAAAACTTACAAAGATGGTGCTGGTAGCAGAGTTGGTCTCAATTTCACTATCAGACAAGGTGCCCCGAGAGCTGGCCAAGTGAGCGCTGCCCTCACCGCCTGGCCCATCACCTGCGTTGCTGCTCAGATCGCTGTCTGCTCCAAGGGTCTCTCCAGAGCTATTACTCACCTAGAAAGGAAAGAAAGGCAATAAGGGATATTCCCCAGCAAAGGGCTCCCAGAAATGCCCAGCTATTAGAGCTCTCTACTGCCATCAAAAACAAAACAAAACAAAACCGAAAACAAACAAAGCACTGCACTTCAAAGGTGTGCCAGAGAGCCTCTGGTAGTACCTTCTTTACAAGACGAGAAGCCCTGGGTGAAATCTCAGGGTCTGATCCCGCACACACAGACCTATGCCAGGTGAGCATCTCCACCGTGAGAACCAAGCTGACACGAGACTCAGAGCCTCCAAAGGAGAAATCAGCCCCCTTTCCCAAAGGGGGACTCACACCCCACCCACCAAGATGCCAGTGTGGTGTTCCCCTACCACGGTGCTAACTTCAGAGTCCTGACTTGAGCTTCGGATCATAACGGCTGGACTCACACCAATGACAGAGTCTGGATCAGTCCTCTGAAACGACACGGGGACTCGGACGCATCAGAGGAGGTGTCCCACACACCCTCAGTTTTCCTAAGAAATACCATACCGTCTCCCTTCTCCTCAACCCCAACCTAGTATCATCATCCCTAAACAGGTCATGAGATGTTTATCTTTTTCCTCAATATAAAATATACATGACTTGCATTGATGAAAAATAATAAACACTAAAGAAATACATGTTTGCTATAGAAAATACGTGAAAGAATGAGGAAACAGAAATAAGCCGTAAACCTACCACTCACATGAATCACTGGTAAGGTTTTAGTATACTTCCTTTCAGTCGTCTCTACAAACATTTTAAAAATAAAATGGGAATCATACTGCACGTAGCCTTGTAAAACATTTTCCCATGTCACTAGATTTTTGAAAACACAGTCTTCAGTAGATACTAATGTAGTATTACGTACATATACTACACTTATTTCATCATCATTCTCCCATCACAGCATGCATGCTGTCTTTTTTTTTTTTTTTTTTACTTGAAGTATTCTGAGATAGCAAATTTAATGCTCACAATTCCCAACAAGGTTGTCACAAACCTGGGAACCAGATGTCAGGCTCACGCCACTGTCTGCGCTGATCTGGGACTTTTTCTCCTCTGTCTCAAAGATGGGTTTGATGACTTCAGGCCCTGGGTAGGGGAAAACCTCTGTCACTCCATACACAAAGGGAAGGGGCAGGCTGGTGAAGGGAGTGGGACAGCACACAGCCAGGTCACACACCTCAGCATGTCCCAGTCACCTTTCCAGGGACTGCCCCCACATCAGGCCCCACTGGAAGAAGTCCCCAGATGCCTTAAGAACCAAGTAGGACAAATGAAACCTGGCCTCAAGGGGTTCTGCAGCCATTTCCACAACCTGAGAAAATTCTCAGCAAATCATTCTAAAACAGAAAGCTCCACAAATAAACGTCTAAACCACATTCCCCCATACTCAGAGTCAGATCTTCACTGGTGTGTGAAACCAATTAAGGGTCCCCAGGCCACTCAGTGCTTCCCCAACAAATGTGTCTAAAGGAGCTAGAAAAGGACAGGCCCAGCGAGATACAGAAACACCAGCTGTTTCCGTGGATACTGACTACCCCAACCCTACATGTCTCTACATTTGAGATAAAAACCACCCTCATTTTTTCCCCACCCACCCACAGTGGTATGGCAGAAGGACAGAATGACAGAAAGCAAGAAAGCGTGCCTAGGCAAGCCGCCAGAGAGAGCTGGGAAGCTACAGACTCAACATGGAGGGACAGCAACCATCTCTGCCAACTGTGCCCACAGGCCTTCTAATGGGTGAGGGAGATACCAGCCAATGAGGGGCACTGAAATAGACAAACATTCTCCCCACCAACTCTGGAGCAATAGCGAACCATGTTCTAAGGGACTTTATGCAGTAGATGCCCTGATTACAGCCTGATTGCTAGGAGGATGGGGGGAAGAAGCAGCCTACAAGTCACATACCTGTGAGTCCCATACCACCTACCTGCTTTCATTCCAAATACCTCCCAAGAGCAAATTTGGGGTGGGGCTGACAAAGGGAGCCTGCCCCAACTGGGCCTGGGGAGTTGGCAGGTATGGGAGATTTGGGAACAGGAAGGGGCATTTGTTCCTTACTCTGTTTTTCCAAAGCTTTTTGCTTTTTCACTTCCTGGTGCTTGTTCCACAATTCTACCCCAGATGCAATGTAAGCAGGAGAGAAAGACAGACAGAGTCAGAGGCTGGTCAGACAGAATGGAAACCCACCCACCCAAGCTGATTCAGTCTCAGGCACAGGATTACAAATCAAGAGATAAAAAGAGATCTTCGTTGGGGGCGGTTAAAAATCAAGAGATCTAGTGCCTTCCATCCCCACTCATGAACTAGATTCTAAATTCCTAACCTGAACCCGAAAGTGGTAGGAAGAACCCTGCAGAACACTGGAGATGGCGCTGCCTTCGCTCACACTCCTCCATTTTGGCGTGAGGAAACTGACGCCTCTGGAGGCTGGAGCACTTTGCTCGAGATCATGTCACTTAGGACCAGTTTAAACTGCCATCACGCCCTGCTATCTCTGCCAAATGAGCTGGGCAATGACAATTTTTAAAGATTCCAGACAAGACAGATGATCACCTCAAGCAGCCAAAGGGGTTCAGAAGCATGATCATCAATCTGCGAGATTTGCTGGACTGGACAGAGGCCACTCAGGCAGGCAGTCAGCATCCCTCCTTGCCTCTACCAAAAAATCTGATTTACCCTCAGAATCAGCATCTGCCCTGCCAAGTGACCCATTCTTAGCCAGTGACGGGGAAAAAACGCTTCCAGTAAAGGTGACAGAGAGCGTGAAAGATGACAGAGAACGGCATCTTTGTTGGGGTAAAGAAGAGAGAATACTGATGATGGATTCTTTTCCTGGAAGAACCTGAGTATATCTACTTAATCAGATCTCCTAGTTTCCCAGATGAGGAGGTAGAGACCCTGAGAGAGGAAGTGGTTTGCCCAAAGGCTCATTCCCAGCTGGAAACAGATACAGGACTAAAACCTCAGGCTTCAGACTTGTGGGCTGGGACCTTTTCTAGAACATCACATCAGGCAGGAGGAAGGCAGCAGTGACCGCCTCTAGGACACTGTTCTGCTGGCTTAGAGAAGGGGAGCTCCCCAGTGAAGGAAACTAATGCCTCATCCTCATTTATGGAAGCATAAAACAACTGCTAATGGTGTGGCAAAGAAGGACCCATTAGAAGCACACTGCCCGCAGAAACAGAATCAGAAAAAGAAAGACGCACAACCTAGATGACTCAAGGTCAAGTACAGAGAGAGTCAAATGCAGGTGCCACCCAGAGAGCTCACTAAGGCACTGCCTTAGCGGGAATGGAGAAACACTCCACATAAATAAGCTCTCTATCAAGTCCAGGAAGGAAAGGGTTAAAGAAAAGCTGATTCAGAAATCTATACCTTGAGGTCTGGAGTCCAGGGAAACGGGGTTGCTGGACACCCCCCCAGAGAAGCAAATTTGAGGGTAGTGTCATGGCTGGATGGAGGCAAACTGGCCCAGATAATCATAATTTTATAGACCAAAGATGTATCTATAAACTTCCTTACAGCTTCCAGGAGCTCACATGGCCCTCCACTGTGAAGAAATCCAGACATAAATAAAAAGAGGCAGCAGGAACAGAGCTCAGACTCCCTGTACTAAACCTCACTGGCCTTCTAAGCAAAACTTCCCTCCTTCCTCTAAGATGTAGGTTGGGGGAGGCGTGTAAAGCTGGCGTAAGGTATAAAGAAGTACAAAGAAACACCATCAGAAATGGACGCAGACCTGTCTCCCTCTTTGGAAAGCAAAGCATGGGGAAAAGAAAGGCAGGAGTCCGGATGAATTGAAAGGAGGGAGGTATTTAAGAAGCCACAACCCTCCCTCCACCACACCAAACACAGTGATACATACCAACAGATGCTACAAAATTCTCTTCCTTTAAACTTCTGGTGTCTAGTTCTCTGGGACCCTTTCCTGCAGCACTTGGTGCCCGAGGTCCCAGCTGGGGAACTCTCAGCTGTGCCATCGCCTTTGGGTCCCCCCGCCCGGCCAGGCCAGGATCCTTGCCAACTGGAGTATTTACACTCTCTGTTGGACTTCTCTTCCGCTTGTCTGGTTCTAGGAAAAGATCAAATAGAGGAAGAGGTCAAAACAGACACGGTGAGTGGGAATCGAGCTATGGGAGTGAGGTGGAAGAAGAAAGTCTACAGGAGGATGGAGAATGGAAGAAATGCAAGGAAAGAAAAGTGGACGTCTTATTTTTCGTGACTGGAAAGTACCCACTACAGACAAACATGCATTAAAAAAATAAATCCCAAAGCCTGATAGGAAGCAAGCTTGACCCTGAGGAACTTGTAAAAGAATGAGTTCCCTTTCCTTGGAGATCAGTGGGAGAGCTGTGGATGGCGCTCGCCCAGCCGGTGGGATCCCTACCTTTGCTATAGTAGTGGGTCTGAGCAATCTCCAGAAGCCCGAAGATGCTGGCCATGCCCCCCAGACCCGCGTGGGCATAGGACTGCTCCAGGCTGAGCACCGTGCACTTGAGCAGGTCGAGCATTCCCTTGTATACCTTCCGACTGACCTCCTACAACGATAAGCCAGGGCCTAGAGTTGGCAAAACTACCTTTGGTGTCCAGGTCCTTCTTCCCACTGATGCCAGCTCCCCCCGCCCCCAGATACTGACCACGTCGGGGATGGCGTCCTGCCGGGCATCATCCTCTGACTGCACTGAGCGGTTCAGCTTGCTCAGGACAAAGACTCGCAGCTGTTCGCTCTCCAGCAGCCGACGCACCTTTTTCATGTTGAGCCAGCCAACGCCCTGGCCATCCAGCACGCTGTGGACCACCTCCTTCAGGAACTGCTGGTTCTCACTGTGGGGTCCACACACCACTTCTGTGGTCATCAGCTTCTGTGTGGAGCACCCCCCCATCCCGACCCACCAGCCTCCGCCAGACTAGATGCTTGCCTCCAGGGGCAGAACACAAACCAAGTCTCCAGACGTCCAAGCCCCCTGCACTCCCTGCCCCCCTCCACCCCGCCGCATACCCAGCACTGTGGTTCCATTCTCCTCGCCGGTGTGGGCTACTACGGTCGCGTGGGGAGTCAGTCAGAATGGGCAGTGTGCGCGAGAACTGATTTCATCTACCCAACTGGGAGGTGCTCTCCCACTCCTGAGCATCCCTAGAGGGCGGCACAGGAATCGCTACCTCTATCACAGAACTTTGGAAATAGCCCAGCCATTTATTACCTAGAATTGCTGGATCGACCCTGAGGTGATGGAGGCTCTCTTTTCACTGTTGGGCTGTGTTTAATAACAGATGACTTCTGGTCCACTAAGGCCCTCCTGTTTCCTATAGCCAGGAAGGTAGGAATGATAGACATCACTACTGTGGTCCTGCTGCCTGCGTCAGCACCGCCCTGGGGAGCCATGTTCCACACCCACTCCCCAGAAGGGCTGGGCGAGGGTGGCCCCGGGCCATCACGCATAGGTCGAAACCAGCCATGGCAATGTGGAGGAGGTGGGGATGGAGACTCAGGCCACTCCACATGCACCAGCAGCGCCCCACGGGCAAGCACGGGCGTCACGGGGGAGGGGCAAGGCAGGTCACTCATGGGACACTGCTTGCTCCGTGCGGAGGATGGCCCTCAGGCAGGCACGGAAGATGCTAGGAAAAAAAAAGATCATGCACAGCTCACGGGCAAGACCCACCTTCACCACTCCCGGGGCCGGCTTCAGTAACAATCTCCATTAGAGTATTTAGCCCAAATACTGGGACACAAAATACACAGTTAGTAGGTGCACCGTGATACCACAACCCCTGTTCCCCTCAATGGAGCTGTAAGTCAGACCACCTGAGGATTCTCCCAAAGCTTAGTGCACATAACCTTAGTTCTCAGGCACCTCAGAGCTGGAAGCCAAGAGATCAGGAAACCACCAAGGCTCTAGGAAAGACCGTCCTTAAGGCTATGGTCTCTAAAAGCCAGGGGCAGGGTAAATGACACGAGGGACCTTCAGGAACTGAACAGGCACATGCATGAAAGAGGGACTGCTGGTTTTCATGAAACATCTCGCACCGGGGTCCAGAGGGCCTGCCAGTAGGCCAAGAGAGGAGACCCATCTTGCAGATGCTGTCATGGGAAGTGGGGTGGGGTTGTGAGGATGGGAGGTGGATGGGAGCGAGAAGGGCAGCAAATGAGTGAGGCATCCGCATGCGATGAAGGCATTTCAACCGCTTTCCTCCCCAATGACATCACATGAAGCCAGTGACTAACCCTTTTCCTAAGCTACTGAGTCGTGTGTGGATTTGTGCCACAGTGCTAGTTAGCCCCCGACACCTCTAGCTATCACGTCTCTGTGCCCACCTACCCTATGTTCCCATCCCCATCAGAGAACACTCCTTCGATTGCTGGAGTTTTTAATCACTGGGGAGAGAAGTCAGTTAATATATATACGGAGCTCTTCTCACTATGCTCTCTACTGTAATTAAATATTCAGCCCAATATCTAGAGAAAACAAACGTCAAGAGAATAAATTCCGAAGAGCCCTTCAGACCCTCCGAGCTCACAAATGAAAATCAAATAAGGTTATAACTGCTCTTAGAAGCCAACCAGTACTACCTGGCCCACCCACAGGGCCCATCGACGTGAAGCCAAAGTGAGAGGCTTCTTGGCTCTGTAAACAGTACCAGGCTCTCGCAACCATGCCCTGGCAGGCCAGCTATCTGGGATGGAGCCCTCCTCTGCTCATGCAGCAAGAAGCCGGCAGATGATTGGTGGCAGTTCATGACCCCTATGTTCATTACGGATCCCCCCAGAAGCAGTTATCGCACAGCCGCTGTTATCCTAAATGACACAGCAGAGCCTCCTCTCCAGCTACAAAGACCATTCCCATCTGAAAACCAGTCAGAGCCCATCATGTGCAGTGAAAGCCATGAGAAGCGGTATGAGGGGCCACAGCCAGATCAAATGAGCCATCATACACAGGGTTCCTGACAAGCACCCATAGGCCTGAAATATCTCCCAGAGAATCCTGGTTCGGCGGAAGGAGGGCTGCAGTTACCTTTCAGACTGGGGAAGGGTGTGGTCTTCTCTCGCGCACCTTTGGTGGGCAGTGTGAGGTTTGAAAGACTGAAGCTTGTACTGTGGTTTCGATAAAGGCTGCCTGTCAAGGGGAGGGTGTGAGAGCAATGAGTTAGGAGCACAGAGAATCAAAGCTGATGACTGTACCATCGTCTCCATCTTCTTCCTTTTCAAGCATAACCCTGGTACTTCTGATCTACCACAGAAAGGACCAAGTCTATAATTTAGGGCAACCAAAGGGGCAACTGCCAGGATTGTTCAAAACCCAATAACAACTTTCTCTGACCACCTCCCATGGTAACAGCCAAGTCTCTCACCAACCGCTAACTCAGTGTGAAAGCTGACTTTATGCACTTTTGGTCAGAAGTTGATGCTGCCCTTACCTGGCTTCTGAAAAAACTCAGTCATACTTATCCTTGATGCAGGCTCCCTCTGGTCCCTGGTCTGTCCTTAATCTTTAACTGACACCACCCCGCATTTCTGGCAATATTCTCTAGGCACAAAAGTCAACCTCATATAGATTCCTCATACAGAATTTCCAAGCGTGTTCATGAAAAAGTCCTTCACCAGGCAAAAAAGGTATTAGATACAGAACCCAAATCCAATTTGACCATTGTATTTCCACAAAATATATGACGTTTAGTACAACGACTCTCAGTTGACCGCTATCTTACCTGAGATAGACTGAAACCTCTGGGGACAGAGACTAATCTGTCCCTGTCCTTTACCGTCCTCCCTTGAAAAATACCTTATTCACTGTCACCCGAACGAGCTGGACTGGGGCTCGATACCATCAGTCCAGCCCTGCATCTGAGGTTCTAAGCAGCACCCACCATGGTCAGGCTCTACTGCAGACCAAACGGGACAGAGACGGGAGAGCTAAAGGCACTTACTGGCAAAAGACATGATGCCCCCGAAGCCCTCGGTGCTGTTGTTGGAGATGGTGGAGGTGGGTGAGCTCGCGTGAGAGTCGGACTCTGCCTCGGAGTCGCTTGCCAGTTTCAAGCTGTTGGGCCGCAGCAGCTTTTGAGCCCTTGAATGCACAGTGGCACCTGTGAGCCCCAGGCAAGGGTACCTAGTCTTGGGAGTGTGGGCCTGACCTGCACTGCCATCACGGCTCCCTTCCCACAACTCGTATATGCCTAGATCAAAGCACCAGCCTGGGACGGAGGGCAACCAGAGCATTCGGACTTCTCCAACTTTCTGATTAACCCTCACCCGGGGTCCACTGCAGTGTGGTCCTTCAGTCACCCATCTAGAAGGAATCCCCAGGCTCTCACCGATTGCCATTGACATGTTGGTTGAATCGGGGAGTGTAACTTTCCCCCTGCTCATCATCATCTTCCTCAGGGGGAAGGCCATACTGGGGCTCGAAGTATGGATTGTCACAGGTTCGCCGGCGCACTGACCCCTCTCCAATTTCTGTCTGGCGCCTGTCCGTGTTCGATTTGCCAATGCTGGGAGGCATGGCAGAGAGGGGCTTGGAGACGCCTACTGCTGCCTTATCGTCCACCTCCGTTGAGTCGGCAGGTTCCTAAAGGCCACATTAAATAAAAACGAGTCACCCGGTGCCCAGCGATACCTTCCTGTGTTCTCAGTTTAGCAGGACCAAGCCAGGCCTATCAGGTTCCCATCTCCTATCCTAAGGGAATGCGAGAGAGAAGATCTCTGTGACATCCCTGGTCTCTGTGCCCACAAACTATGCAAGGGGGATCTTAGCAAAGTCCTGAACAAAGCCCAGTGAGCTCCTTCTGGTCTCCTAGGCTCTACGCGAGGAGACGCATGGAGAGGAAGACAGGGAGAATGTGAAGTGGCAAATTAACAGCTTCCGCCTCGACTTGCTGACACAGGTGCGGCCCACGTGCCCAGTAATAGCTCTCACTCCTCATCCACCCTTCCAAGTCACCACGCACAGCATTAGCTCCATGGATGATGGTGCTGGGGCTGCTGCTGGCGGTGGTGCTGGAGCTGGAGCGCAGTGGCGGGTTTTCCTGAGAGTTCTCGCTGTCTGGGCCCGCTTCCTCGGATTCCTTCTGGTTCTGCAGCTCATCGATCTCCACCTCGCTGGCATCCCCCAGCGCCGCGTGCGTCAACGGATCCACATCTGCCGAAACCCAAGGGGGGAGGTACAGACCGCACGGTCCCAGAGCCCCAAACCCTGCCCGGAGCCAGCCAGTGTCCCCAAGTACACTTACTGGGAGTATCACCATTGATGTCACACTTCATCATTTCACTGACAAAGTCACCAAGGGAGGAGTAAGAAGAACTTGAGTCATCATAATCCATACTATCACTGCCACTGCAGAGTGAAGAGCCCAAAAATAGAAACAAAAATAAAAATACAACGGAAGTAAGGGGAAGGGAAAAGAATCAGTGATCAGCATTAGGAAAAATAAAAAAACAAGGACTCTCAAACACACATACACACAGACACACACACAGGAGTATTACTTAGCCATAAAAAAGAAATCTTGGCATCTGCAACAGCATGGATGGAACCAGAGTATAATACTGAGTGAAATAAGTCAGGGAAAGACAAATACCATATGATTTCACCCATATGCAGAATTTAAGAAACAAAACAATCAAACAAAGGAAAAAAAAAAAGACAAACCAAGAAAGAAATTCTTAGAATTTTTTTAAAGGTTTTTATTTATTTATTTGATAGATCACAAGTAGACAGAGAAGCAGACAGAGAAAGACAGAGAGAGGAGGAAGCAGGCTCCCCGCTGAGCAGGGAGTCTGATGCCCGGCTTGATCCCAGGACCCTGAGATCATGACCTGAGCCAAAGGCAGAGGCTTTAACCCACTGAGCCACCCAGGCACTCCAGAAAGAAATTCTTAATACAGAACAAGCTGATGGCTACCGGAGTGGGGGGGGGGGGGTGAAACAGGTGATGAGGATTAGAATATGTTTATCACAATAAGCACTGACTAATGTGTCGAATTGCTGAATCACTGTATTGTACACCTGAAACTAATATAATGCTATATGTTAACTATACTGAAATTAAAATTTAAAACTTTTTAAAAAGGGTGGGGAGGGGATGCCCGGGTGGCCCAGTTGGTTAAGGGTCCAATTCTTGATTTCGGCTCTGGTCATGATTTCAGGGGATCAAGCCCCAACTTGGACTCTGCACTTAGCAGAGTCTGCTTCTCTTCCTCTCCCTCTGCCTCTCCGTGTGTTCTTTCTCTCTCTCTCAAATGAATAAATAAATCTTAAAAAAAAAAAAAAAAAAAACCTTGGGGGGAAAAAAAAAGAGGTGTATTTTTTTTTTTTTTTTTTTAAGAGGTGTATTCTTAACTCGAGGCCAGGAAACAAGATAAAATAAAATAAGTAAGCTAACACAAAACGATTAACAAAAATATAACGATGGCTTCAAAGACCAATATCTAAGTCCTATGAGACTTTGCCACTGTGCTCAATAAAGGCCAGTGAGAGCCTCCTTTGTACCTTAAAAAGCAGTTCTGCGGCTCACCTGTCATCAGTGGGGTCAGAGTCAGAGTCGCGCTCTGGGGGCACACTCAGCGCCTCAGCCAGCTGGGAGTTGCTATCATAGACTCGATAATGGATAGGCTGCAGCTGATGGGCATACCACTTCGGCTTATCACCAATCAGGGCTGGATCAAACATGTCTACCCAAAGAGAAAGAACAGAGTTAGCAACAAGGAGAAAAAAAACAAGAAGAGCATAAAAGAAAGATAGGAAAAAGTCTAAAGCCGAACGGGAAGGGGCAGGTCAAAGCTGAGAAAAGGCAAAGGGAAGGGCCATCAGGGGACAAAGGCAGAAGGTAGGGCAGGTGTGCTCACTGTTGTGGATTCGCTGGAAGGCATAGTTGGTGGGGTTCAGGATCCATTCTCCAAAGTACTCCACAGCCTGAGTCCTGGCCAGCTTCTCAGCAAAAGGAGTCTGCCGGGGACGTGAGGCTAGAAAGGAGCCAGCTTGAAAAGCTACCACGGGCCGAGGGAAGAGACGCAGGGTACGTGTGTGCATCTGGAAGCCCTGCAGCACGTTGGGGGAGTTGAAGAAACGGACCATGGCCACTCTGGGGAAGAAGGGGATGGTGAGATGATCCGAGCCCCGCACCCTGCACCGAAAGGCCGGCTGCAGTCCAAGGTCTCAGACCACCTCCCCAAGCCAGCACTTCCCGGGGAGAAGGATCTTAAACAAGCATCAGTCTCTCTGCACTCAAGGTCTAAAAGGCCTGAGAGTATGAGGAACCAGCACTTCTCTTTGCTTTCACTAAGGTGGCACATGCAGCTACTGACAGAGCAGAACCCAGCTGAAGAGCACGCGATTATCCAGTCAACTTGGTCGTACCTGGTTGCAACATCCACAGAATCCACATCATTGCCATAGATGAGTGGGTTGAATTCTGTGGAAGGTGTGGACTGCAGGTCGCTAGAAGGCCTTCCCAAGAGAAGGGGGATCTCTTGGCCTTCGTGGAATTTCTCCAGATTGAGGATGGGCTGGGTATTGAGACTCATGCTGGCAAGGGCCTGCGGAACAACAGGAAATCCCCTATGGAGTGCAGATTCCTGGGTAGCTAGACAGTCATCTCCTAGGAAAGAGTCTTTGACATATGAATCCAAATGCTTTAACCTTCAGAAGATAATCTGAGCTATACAGGCTTTCAGTTTAAGCCAACCTGGCTCAAGGCAACTTAATCAAATCCAGAACCCAGGGCAATAGTTTCCAAATTTATTTTAGTCATGAAATGTTTTTCAGTCTAGACCAGTAAGGCTTCTTAAATATTAATGAGCACAGGAGTCACCTGGGAATGTTGTTAAAAATGCAGATTCTGGTTCAATGTATCTGGGGTGATTCTGCACTTTTAACAACCACAGGCCATGGTAATGCTCCTGGTCTGGTCCGTGAATCGCATTTCAAGTAGCAGGGGTAAGAATACAGGATTAATGAGCCCAGGGATCTTAGCTCCTATAAACATTTGAAGTACAATTCTACATATCAACCTCTCCATCTTATTAGTCATACTAAAGCAATCATCAAGAATGAAAACACAGCAAAGGCAGGCAGAGAACTTTCTCAACTTGCAATCCTCACCAGTCCCGGCAGTAACAAGACACCATATTACATCAGTAGGGATGAAGCAAGTGAGAGGGAGAGGGATGCTACAGAATGACCCATTTAAGCCCAAACAGATATCTAGAGGTACGGCTGAGCAGCTAAGACAACACAGAGGTTCCTGAAGACCCTTCAAATGAGAACAAGGATTCCTATAAAGAAATATGGAGCTGTCTACTGGTGGTCCTACATAACACACACAAGAGGAAGAAGGAATGGGGCCTTGCCACATGTTACCTTCAGGTACTGTGCTCAGCATGCAGAAGAGGAAGAAAATCAATCAATGAAAAATGTATTGAAAGGATTACTCAAAGAGAGGAATTTTTGAAGAAAGTATTCTACAGGGACCTAGAGATCAATTCAAAAGGAAAATCTGAAAGAAGTCAGATTGTCCAAATGACTAGCTCCTTCCTTACAAGACAGACAGAACGCTCTAAGGCCATAAAGAATGGCAGACATGAGGGGCGTCTGGGTGGCTCAGTGGGTTGAATGTCTGACTCTTGGTTTTGGCTCAGGCCATGATCACAGAGTTGTGAGATCGAGCCCCACATTGGGCGCTGTAATCACTGGGGAGTCTGCTTGAGATTCTCTTCCTATGCTCCTCCCCCTCCCCATGCACACTCTCTCTCAAAATAAATAAATCTTAAAAAAAAAAAAAAAAAATCTAAAAGCCCTTTTGAGATTCATCCTGATACCCAGAAATGGGACACACCTCTTCTTAGCTAAGAAAATCTAATCCACTTCATGTCTGAAAGGAAAGTGGCTCTTGGAACAGATACAGCCTCCAGGCTGCCCTAGAGTAGCCACTGCTCCCTTCCTTTTCTTCTCTCTTCACCCACCTGCTTCAGATGCTTCTTCAGCTCTAATGATTCTGGTTCTGGCAGGGTTGGGAGCACTTCTGCATTGGTGGGGGCAATCACCTGCACCAGAAAAACAAGAAAAGGCACGACCTTGGAATTAATTGCTCAGGAGTTACTCTTACGTAGAGGAGGTAACAAAAATAGCAAGTTGTATGCACGGTATTTTCACCCATATGTGAGCACGTATATCACGTATCCACATATATTTAAGATACACACATATGTAAATAAAAAGAAATACACCTTGGTGTTACTGGTGACTATCTCTACATGCTAGAGAACTGTGGTTTTTATTTATTTATTTACACGTATTTGTATTTTTAAAGTTTTACAACGAACACATACAAGGGTTCCTGCTGAAGTCTGAATGTACTCATGCCAGAGAATATTATTATGCATTTTAAGTCTGCACTGAAAGACACTTTCTCACTAGAAACCACAGCCCAGGAGAACCATCAGGTGAGCTACACTGTATGTCGTGTTCCCACAATCACAACCGCCTTACTGCTCCCAGATGCAGGGCAGCACTTCACTCCGGCAAAACTAAATCTGACACTCCTTTGAGTTCTAACCAGGGCCTATTAAGCCAATAAAGCAAAAGCTAAGCATTTAAAAAAATTGTTTCAATGAGTCACACAAGAGAAATCACCTAACTGAGGACCTTCCTGGGAATAATCTAGAAAAAGAAAACACAATCCTATTCTAGAATCTATAGTCCCTCGGCCAAGAACCTCACCCTATTGCTGTCCAGATCCACCAGCCATACGTCATCGGGCATTTTGAAGTCCAGTTTGTAGAGGAAGAAGCTGGCAGGGACCCCGATGATGTACGGAGTTGGAGCCAACAGCAGCTGTGGGAAGAAAAAAGAGGGTAAGAAACAAAAACTAAACCTATTTCGATCACTTAAAGATCAGGATCTTTTTAGATAAGGAAATCCAGGTCTACAATCTCTTTTCCAAAACTCTTGAGGGTAGGTGTGTTTCTGTATTCACAATTTTTCAGATTTTAGAGAGGTAACAGTATATATTCTGTACATTATATAACACCTGCAACAGTGTAGCCAGAAACCTATAATTATTAGGATTTACTTTTTAAAAAAATTTTTCATTTATTCATTTGGGGGGCGGCTTGAGCAGGGAGGAGTGGCAGGCAGAGGGAGAAGCAGGCTCCCCACTGAGCAGGGAGCCTGACATGGGGCTTGAACCCAGGACCCTGGGATCATGACCTGAGTGGAAGGCAAATGCTTAACCAACTGAGCCATCCAGGCGCCCCAACATTTACTTTGAAAGTAAAAACCAAAAATAGCACTTTTTTTTTTAAAGATTTTATTTATTTATTTGACAGAGAGAGATCACAAGTAGATAGAGAGGCAGGCAGAGAGAGAGAGAGAGAGGGAAGCAGGCTCCCTGCTGAGCAGAGAGCCCAATGCGGGACTCGATCCCAGGACCCTGAGATCATGACCTGAGCCGAAGGCAGCGGCTTAACCCACTGAGCCACCCAGGCACCCAATAACACAAGTTTTGACATCAAATCAGTTCAAGTTAGGTCATGGTTTACAGACAAATAAGTTATAATAAGGGACAGAAGATGAGTACTGATTTACAACTTCTCGGCACTGATCTCCCTCAGAGCTGGACAGAGCTGGAAAACAGAGGTGACAAAGCCAGAAAGCACCTGAAACTCACCTGTTCTGCTGATGCCATGCAGGTGGGCAGCAGTGGGATTACAGGAAACATATACTCCAGTGGGTAGATCATCGCCACAAATGCCATCACAGACATGGAGAGGGCATTGTAGTCTCGGGACTGTAGCACCACCTGCCACAAGCCATCCCACAAGGATCATTCAACAGCAGGAATAACAGGGATGATGAGAAAACAGTTTCCAGCGCTACCATTTAATTTCCATCTCACCATGCCTAGGGCCCCACGAACACAGCTTTCACAGTGATCTCTGCCCCATGCCTTACCTTCCTGGTTCTTGTTCCCCCAATTCCAGGACCACTTACTGGAACAGAACTACTGATATTTCCAGAGAATTAGGTCAGTCTAGTTAAGGATAATTCAACTGAGTGGCAGACCCTCTGAATACATTCCACTAAGAGTACCTTAATCAGCCCACACCTAGAGGGTGCCTGCTGCATACCTGGCATATGTTACCTTCTAGGGACAAAAAGATGAAAAAAATGTAGGCCCTGTCCTTAAAGGTCTAGAAAGCTGGCTCTCTCACCTTGTGCTCTAATAGGATGCAGGTTAGCACCTGAAGACAGGCATCCACACCCAGAAGTTCTAAGGGAAGGTGCAGTGGGAAATCCACCAGAGTGAATCGAGAAGGATCTGGAAGAGCGAAGGTCAGAGCTTGTTGGAGCTCCTGGGGTAGGACCTCAATGTCTACTCGCTTCTGCCCAGAGATGGGCACTGGGGAACGAAGCAATCGATAGATCCAGGCCTCAATCTCTCGAAGGTCATGCAGAAGGGCACTTGACTTCTCCTCCACTAGCAATGATCCAGTAAAGATGCGCCACATAGTGTCCCTGAGGAGCAGACAGCAGAAAACAGACACATAAGCACCAGGAGCTGATACCCTACCGCAACACAATACAGTAGCCACACGGTAAAAATGATGATATCGGAAAAGCCCGATCTTGGGGCTCAGCTAGGGCTGGAGGGTATATACAAGAGAACAAATGTAAAAATGTATACATAGGAGGACTTATACTCCTGCCTGCCTGAAACATCGAACTCCAAACACTATGATGTTAGGAAGTCTAACTCTGCAGCACTTTTCCCTTAGAAAGGACTAATACAATAAGCTTAAAGAGGTATATGAAGGACCGTAGGCTATGTTTTTTAATGATTGACCGATTTCTTTCTTTTAACAAAAGTTTATGCTTAAACGTACAACACCGTCTAAGACAACACTTCATTCTAGCTATACGAAGGACCTCAGGCTTCAGAGGAAATTTCCCGCCCCTCACAGACTGACTCATCTCTAACTGCTTCCCTCTCTCCTGAGTGTCAGCAGCAGACTGTACCTTTGTATGCCTCGAGGAATGCCCAGTTTCTTGCCCAGCAGCCGCTCGCTGCAGCAGTCCACGAGACGTTTGAGGGTGTACAGACATTCTCGGAAGGTGGAGAAGAAGGGATAGTGGCTGAGCACACACAGGGACGTCAGAGTACTATTGCGGGAACGGCTCCCTGCCTTGGCCCGGGGTTTGACCCGAGGAGACTGATTCACATCGGGAGCGGGGTCAGCACTGGGGGGCTGCAAGGACAGGCTAGTCTCTGAAGTCTCAGTGCCAACCTCTTCTGATGCACAAGTGGCACGGGGTCCTTCCTTCCCACGCGACCCTGCCCCACCTTCCCCCTTTTCTTTAGGCATACGCTTCTGGAAGGAGCGGTAGAAGTTAACACAGATGCCATAACGAGTGACTCCGGTGTCCTTGTCAGTGAGGGTGAAGACGAAAGAAGTGTCATCCCGCAGACTCATGCGCCGCTGCCGCACACTCAGGCAGCCCTCGGGCTGGCAGAAGAACACTACATCTGGGGGCAGGGGAAACTCGGAGTGGTCCTCCAAGGGGTACCGCCGTAGTAATTCAGGAGTCTGGGCCACACTATCACTGCTTGGGTGCCTGAAGAACATAAGGGCAAGTTTAGCAGCCTGAAGGGATAGGATGCCATTTCAGATGTTCACCATGGTCCAGAAATGAAATTCAAAATGCTATTTTGGATAAAGTAACCTAACTGTGGGACCTTGGAAAACATGGGTGTGGCTTGCAGTATTCAGCAGGTAGGCTAAATGAGATCTGTACTATTATGAAGATACTAATCTTGAAATGCAAAGAAAATTGCAGCAACAGAATTATTACTAATGCCTTCAGATGATTAGGAATTTAAAAGGTGTATTAGCTAACGAACTACCAACAGAGGGTATATAGGTAAAGAGCACAGCCTACTTTTCTTTTTTACAAAATCAGGAAACTGAGGTGTACAGAGCACATTTGCCCAAGAACACAGAGATGCTAGATAAGAGCAATTTTGCTCTGTCTCTGTTTCTCTGGACCAAGACTCTCAATCCACCTGACTGCTGTTTCCACAACTGGCACCTGTCATGATAAAATAACAGGGGAAGAGTGAGGAATGCAAAACAATGTGGGTGTCGGGAAGGCGAGTAATTACACATGTTGTGGTCATTGCATGTGACAAGATGAAAACTAGTCTCTTCTTAGTTACCTGGCCCCTACGATCACTAGATAATCAAGTAACCGAGGACAGAGCTTCTTCTTTTGCACCATGGTTCCAAATTCACCAGTTCATCTCAGAGAAACTTCAAGGCACCACACAAGGAGTCAATGTTCCCAGGAGGAATTCTGATGTTATCTGAAAATTCAAGTCCAATAGGAAAAAAGTACTGATAAAATCCACTGCTGTGCCCAAGGGACTCATCCCCCTCAGCTTTATTCCAGCCAGGGTCGGATGTCAGAAGGGCTTCTGTTTTAATTCTAAAGATGGGAGAACATGACACTTTTCCTAGTCCAGAGCTTGGTCAAGGCTTATGAACTCACAGAGCCAAATGTCAAGAAGTAGGATAAATAATGGCTCACCTCCCCCATCCCTACAAAGCAGCCCATTTCCAGCCTCACTCCTGGTGCTCTGTTTCTGAAAAAACAGAACCCGTTAGTCTCATCTGGATTCAGTCATTATGATAACAAAAACTAAGTCACTTTTAGGACAACTCCAGGGTATCAGGATCCAACCAGACTCTAATCAGCACTAATCTGTATTCCTACCTCTGGATGAAAACCTAATTATTTTCTGCTCTAACATTCTACATTCAGCTTCATGTGAAACTACCATAAAAACCGTATACTTCATGCACTCAGACGATAACAACAGAGGGCTACTCTACCCTGTGCACTCTCAGATGAAGAAAATCCATGTCCCAATTGCTTCCCTAAACCATTTTTTCTTCCCTCTTCAAGCAAGAAAGGGGCCCACGGGTTACCGCTACTAGCTCTGCCCTTGGTGCTGAATCATAGTTTTTCTCTATTCTAGTCCCAGGACTGGAATCAGCGATACAATACACACAGATAAGACTTTGTCCTTGTACCTCTTACACAAATGAAGAATTAGATGCAGAAATAACAGAATTCCTGCAAGAACAGGGAGAGGTGCTCAGAGGAATTGTAAACCATAGTCCAAAAAGCGGGAAAAGCTTATATGGTCTTAATTATAATTTATGTCCTATTGGGTCTCCATATACTTCTCTAAGCAAAATGTTTCACTCCACTACAAGGCTATCTTCAGTGCATACAGGATTCTACTTCTATACTCCACACATGGTCACACTAAGACCTCCTTTGCTACACGCACAGATATTCCCATTACACTACATACACACATGCCACTCCCGTGCACTCCCACACCCAGACGTGCATAATCCCTGTATGCTTAAGGTTCTATTTGATTTAGATAATGAGTTCTATCTTTTTCTTCCCTGCTTAATAATAAAGAGACTGCTCCACAATATTCTTGAATCCTCAAAATACTGCTCCCTCCCTTCTCTTGCTCCCAATAGAGGAGCTGCAGGTAATAGGATTCCGTATTGTCTCCATGGCGACTCAGGCACCCAGGACTATTTATAGCATAGCCACAGCCCCTCCCCTGCTCGGTGACCACAGAGTGCTAGCAGCTGCTACTCCAGAGTCGTCCAGGGCCCATAACAATTCATTCTCCTTGAATCTAGAGACACTTCTTCCACTGACAGCACCTGCTAATTATTACGTTATCTTCTCCCCATCTATTTTTAGTTTATACTTTGTTCTAAGTTCTGGATTTTGAGAGAGATCTCTTCTTCCCATGCAACGCAAACCGAGTTTCTATGCACACCATATGCTCATTTTAGGTTATCATTACCACCCAAAAAGTCCTTTGGTTCTCTCCAGCGCCATGGAGTCGTGAGCAAATTGTAGAAGGTGGGGCACTGTTATAAAGTTGATCTCTGGTCCTTGCAAGCAGAGTAAGAAAGGGAGGGGAAATAGAAAAATGAAAAGGGACATGTGTAAAAAGTGTAATTCTTTAATTATATGAAAATTGCTTAGGGCGAGAGCCGATGTATCTTAAAATAAAACAGAAATTATGGGGCCAGAGCTCAAGGCTAAGCCTTCAAATCTATGTTTACACTGAAAACCAAGGGCCCTTTCCTGCCAAAATCTCAACAATCACACCTGAAGTGTCTTCTACTAATATATTAGGGCATCAGGCCTTTAGCCTTAGTGGGATCTCAGCCCTGCCACTGAGAATCATTTGATAAAGCTCAAGTCATTATCACGCTCTACCATGTCCATCTCCCTCCGGAACGACAAGGACCCTGAGATCTTGTGACTATTCCAGCCCTAGTGATAGGATAGATTTTTAGCCACACTTCATATCTCATCAACAGCCACTCTGGTTATTCTGATTGCAAAGATAGGCTTTCTTCCACATTCTCTCCCCTCCCCATAAAGACTAACATCACCTATAACTCACATCCTGTCTTCATATCAACCAGACTCAGACTCTGCCTTTTGCCTCAACCATGTTTACTAATAGGGAGTCCCTGGTTCTCAGCTCCTACGTTCCAAAGGCATCAAGCTCAAAACGCATACCTATCTGCTTCCCCATCCACTCCATCCAGATGCAGATTTAGAATCCACAGACGTTTAAGTTCTCTATGTCTTTTCACCCTACAAATGGCCAGGTTTAGCAACGCTTTGGATTAGTCTCTCGTTTGGGGCAGAATGTCATAGTAAAACCACAGGAACCGGAGAGCGAGATGACATCTTTGCTGACGTGAGCACAACAGAAGGCTCTCTCCCCTCCTACCCAGGCAGTGACCTTGCAAGCGCATCAGCACAGACCGGCCAGCGTGGGGGAGAACGAGAGCAATAAGGCAGGCAATAGGCAGGGTTGGAAAAGAGGCGAGGACAGGAAGAGGAAGAATTTAAAGATGCGCGAGGATGAGGAGGGAAGCAGTTGCAGAAAAGATGAAATGGTATCTCGATTCTCTAACAAGCCAGTTTTGAAACACCAAAAAAAATTTTCTTTTTTCGAAAAAACCAAACATGATCTCCAACCCGTGATCAAATATAAGGTGCACACGGCGCGCGCGCGCCAGGTGCTTATCCCGGCTCGGTCCCCGGCAAGACAGCTCTGCCCGCCCCCTCACCTGCTGGACAGTTCTCCCCCGCCCACGTCCCGAACCAGCGCCACCAGCCAGCCGGGCCGGAATCGAGTCCAGCCACCGCGAGCTGAGAAAGCCCATTCCCGCAGCCCGCACCTCTTCCGAGGCTCCGAGCGCCCTCCCTTCTAGCCCCGCCTCCTTCCCTCAGGAACCCC
The DNA here is from genome assembly GCF_922984935.1 of Meles meles. Taxonomy (NCBI): domain Eukaryota; kingdom Metazoa; phylum Chordata; class Mammalia; order Carnivora; family Mustelidae; genus Meles; species Meles meles. The sequence continues at coordinate 19,127,561 of NC_060073.1, forward strand.
CCCCGTCCCCCTCCAGACCCCACGCCCCCCATCTCCTTTAGGGCCTCTCCAAAGGTGGCTTCCCCCTAGAGCCCCTGTTTCCTCTCAAAATCCATCTCCCCCGGGGAGCCCCGTCCCAAATACCCTCCCAGGACCCACTGTGACCCGGACCTTCCTACCTCCCGATCCTTGGGGAACCGGCCAGGCCCAGCCAGACGGCCCCCGGCAGCTGAGTGTCCGAAGCTCGCCGGTTCCAGCGCCGCTTCGAGCGCGCGCGCCAGTTCCGTGTCTACACCGGGGGGCGCGTACCACTCCGAGCCAGTGAGGGAGGGGGAGGTTGAGGGGGCCGGGGGCTGTACCACGCACCACCGTGGGGGGACAGGGCTGCACCAAGCCAAGGGCTGAAGGGTGGAGCTAACCTCGGGAGAAAGGAGGCTACGCACGCACCTATCCTTGTGGGAGTGGGAGGGCGATGGGGAACGCTGGGCCAGCCCAGCGCCAAGCGTACCACGGGGAGAACCCAAAGGAATACCTTTTGTCTAGGTTGCACGAAGGGATTTTAATTTCACACGGTAATAGAGCCTATTTCGACGAGATGTGGATTAATCTGGAGGCGACTTCTCAAGATAACACTGCTCCAGAGACTCTCTGAGCGTCCCCCACACCTCACCCTCCCTCCCCCCGCTAGCGGTTTGGAAGTGCCCAGCAGCCTGGACTGCAAAGCCTGCTGCCCCGGAGGTGGAGCCTACCAATTCAAGGACGGCGCGGGGGACCGATGCCGGAAGGCGCGGCCGCCGTCTCACCTACACGGGAGCGCGCCGAGCGAAGGGGGCGTGAACAGTGCCGCGGTGTCCGCTGGGAAATGGAGTCCAGCCCTTCTGACAAGCCCAAGCCGCAACGGGGCAGCCTCCCGATTCCACAGGGCCTGGGGTCCTAGAGCACGGACTGTTGTGCCCTCCTTTTATTTTTATTTTTTTATTTTTAGGTACCAACGGAAAACCCGAGGCATTATGGAGGCGCGTGCAAGACAGGTGCATGGCTGGGGTTTTAGTTCTGAAAATTCACCCACGCTACTCCTCGGAAAGACAACCCGATCCCACCTGGATCATTAAACGAAAAAGGCATCTAACCCTCAGCATTTCATTCACCCTCATCGGACTAGTAAGAGGAGGTCCCCTCTCGCTGCCAAGGCTGTCACTCGTGACTTGTCTCCCTTTTCTGCGTCTGGAGGCAGATCTTAAAGGACGGTTTCCTCCTCTGTGGCCGTGCCCCCACCCCCAACCCAGAATGGTTTCGCTCATCCTATCTTCCTTTTGGTCTTTCTGTACAAAGAGCGCCAGGCCTATCAGTGAGGCAGCCCCGAGGCATTTATGGCCAAGCCGCAGAATGACAGCCGAGAATTTCTCTGGGGGCCCTGTGGGGAAAACAGGAAGTGGAGGCAGGATGAGCAGGGCTTGGGAACCTTGTGCAAAGTGGCCCCCAGGTCCATCCATTTGGTTGGGGCAGTACAGGCTTCAGATGGAGCACAGTTTCAGCAGGACCCTCCACTGCCCAGCAGCCACAAATTCCCAATCCTTTGACTCTCCTTTAATGTCACTCGAGGATCTCCTTCGCCCAGCTCCGAGGAATGTTTGCCCTTCTCAGTCTGCTTCATCTCTAGGAAGCAGCCGGGCACATCAGCCATCCAGCCCAGAAAACAGAAGACATGGGGGTGGGGGTGGGAGGAAGAGCAGTCATTCGTGCACATCCCAGATCTCAGAGAGCAGTGGGGGAAGCTTTTTGTCCTGCAGGCGCAGTGCAAACACTTGCTCTGAATGGACACTGCTCAGTGTCCGGAGGCTCACCAGTTTCATTAGCATCCGTGGGAACATCAGTCTGTCCTGGGGGAAGGAGGGGACAAAGTACAGTTTCTGCCTCTCCCCAGGGAAGGGGGCAAGGGTAGGGAAATTGTGGGAGAGGTAGCGAATTGTCTGTGCAAGATGTAGTCAGGGAAGGATTCTTGAAGGGAAAGTAGATGTGTCAGGGGATGAGCCTCTGGGGAGGAGAAGAAGGGAGGGGAGACTCACGGGGAGACTCACATGGGGGTGGTGGATGGAGACGTAGGCATGCAGGGCCTCCACATATGTGTGTTGCAGCCTCTCTACCTGGAGCTGGTCCTGCACGTTGGGCCGGTCTATAGGTCACCAACAGAGTTGAGGAGCAGGTCTGGCCAGGGTCTTAGTTCTATACCCCAAATCACAACCCCCCAAATAGGGACCTACCCCCCACCAGCCTCTCCCAAAGTAGCACAGCAAGGGCTCCACTCCCACAATTCCCGCCCTATGGGGCCTGCAGCTCCGCTTGGTGCAAATCTCTTCCTCCTTTTCCCTCTTGCCCCTCCTCGCACCTGCAGAAAAGATGCTGATGGCAATGAGCAAAGCAAACTCGGCATCATTGAGTTGCAGTTCGTTCATGGCTCTGGAGAACTCGAAGATGGGGTTGATGAACTCCACCTGCAGCCCTGGGGAGGAAGAAGGGAGGCTGGGGCATGCAGCACAGGCAGCAGGAACTTCCTTTTCTCCTCCAGCTCCTCAACTTAGGGGAACTGTTAGGAAATCACTAAGAAGTCTCCCGGGGCTCTGCTGGGTAACATTAGGCAAGTTTCTTAACTTTTCTAAGCGTCCTCTGTGACCTGAGAATCCTATCTGAATGTAGAAGACTGCTGTGATGGTGAAACCATAAAGCAGGCAAAACATGTAGGGTTGTGCTTGGCACACAGGAGGTTCTGGATTCAATGATAATACTGCTGTCACTGGAATTCTCTAGAAATAGAGGCAAGGCTTGTTTCTGTTTACAAAGAAAACTTTATCACTGGCACCTGGCCTTACTTATTTGAATACCAGAGATACATTTCATGTTTCATGTCCCAGCAAGAAGATAGCAATGTGGTTGAGGGCAGGGACTGTGGCATCACACTGCCTGGGTCTGGGTCCCGGCTCGACCATTTATTAGGCTGTGTGACCTTGGGTAAGTTATTTAAGTTCCCTGAGCCTTGGTTTTTCCGTCTGTAAAATGGGGATAATAACAGTACCTCATTGGGTCCTTAGAATGGTAACTACTATATAAGTATTTGTTAAATAAATAAATGAATGAATAAACTTAAAACATAGAACCAGTCTTCTTGTGAGGAGACTGAAGTTCAACAAACCGTGACTTACAGTCATGACACCAAAGAACACTTCTCCCATCACTGTCTCCTCGCCCCACCCCACCCTGTCCCTGTCTGTCTGCTGTCTCTCAGCAGCCTTCTGCTAACTTTTCCAGGCGACGCTCCCTGATTAGTCACTTCCTGTACTTCTCCCCTGATGTTTATCAAGTGTGTATTGAGACAATTGAGACACTGAATGGACAAGAGCCATTTTATAAAGCCTTTCTTGGAGGGTTGTTGAGCCTCAAAATGTGCTGAACGGCCCCTTCATACAGAGAGGATGAGGTTCTGGATCTGGGCTGTGCGCCCTGCCAGCTCTGCTCCTGGTCGCTGAGCGTGGGCCTCCGCTGCTCTCGGCCCGCATCCTGAGCTGCCCACCCTGTGCACACACAGCAGTGGATGCAGAGATGGACCTGACAAAAGAGCCCCTGGCCCTCCTCCCCAAGACCTCGCCGACAGAAGGAAATGAGAGGCAAACAGGATGGCAGCAAAACTGCTCACATCAACGTATGGATAACTAGGTGCCGATTCAGACAGCACGAGCCTGCAAGTGCTAAAGGAATGCCCAGGCAGGGGAAGGGCGAAGTGTTCAGAAAGCAGGGTGCTGAGGCACCTGAGTGGCTCAGTGGGTTAAAGCCTCTGCCTTTGGCTCAGGTCATGATCCCAGAGTCCTGGGACCAAGCCCCACATGGGGCTCTCTGCTTAGCAGGGAGCCTGCTTCCACCTCTCTCTCTCTGCCTGCTCTCTGTCTCCTTGTCATTTCTGTCTGCCAAATAAATAGATAAAATCTTTAAAAAGAAAAAAGAAAGAAAAGAAAGGAGGGTGCTAGGAAGGAGGCAGTGGCCCTGCTTTGGAAGGATGGGGATAATAAGCATTTGGGGACGAGGCAGATAAAGGGAGCAGGGCTGGGCTTTGAAAGCTGGCGAAAGTTATCAAATTGCCCCATCAGGTGCCTATACACGCCAGCAGCACCCGGGGCAACTGATGGCCACAGAGCTAGGGTTTAAGGGAGGCCTTCCTAGAAAGCTCACGGGTGGGCCTGTGTTGGAACAAGAGGCACGTAAGCTGCTCTGTCACCAGAAACCGCAGAATACTATGAGCTCTGCCCTGGAAACCAGGACCTACCAACTCCGAGAGAATGAAGTCACTGCTTCAGCCCTAGTTCACAGCCAGCGCCCTCAGGTGTTCAACTCCTCAGTCTCCTGATAAACCGAAGTTCTAGTCCCTCCAAAACCCTCTCAGCCTCCCATGCTTTTCCACCCCCCCTCCCATAACACAAACGTTACCGGCAACTGAATATGAGGAAGCCAACACCGCTTAGCCCACAGGCAAGTAGCAACGAGCAGCACTGTGTGTGCACTAATTCTTGGAGAAAACACTCGGAGTACAGCACGAGGATGGGAGTGGTTACTCTTATCCTAAAACTGCCCTCAAATTGCCATGTTCCAACATGTATTTTAGCTTTTTGGAAAAAGCAGCTGAAGAAGAGTGGCGGGCGGGGGGAACAGTCCACACGATCCTTAAAGAGCACAACCAAGTTCATCGGTAAATACTAAAAGGCTCAGTGCAGCGGTTTTCAAGCTTTTCGCCCTCACTGTGATATTGTTTCTTCAAGCAAAGCATTATGCAGAAGCACAGTATTAAGTGGGGTTTCTTGTTTGGCTACAGAGAGGATGAAGGACGGTCTTGTACCTCTCTGTTCCTCCTCTAAGGGGACACTTCTATGGAGCCCCAAACCCCTCGGGCTCCCCAAAACACTGAAAACCACTGGCCAAATGTGACAGAGGTCAGATGTCTCTTTGCAGCAGCTGAGAGAGGCCTATCACCACTCCAACTTTCTGTCTTGGAAAAACAAGTGGAGCCTTCCCTATACAGCCACCCAAAACCCTGGGCCTGTATCTCTGTAGTCACTATGAGCCCAGTGACAGAAAGTGTCTTTCCATCCAACCCGATCCTTTTCTGACCTCAGTTCTTACCTGCTTTGGCAAAGTCTTCCCGGTTATAACTGAAATCCTTGAGGAAGGTGATACTTTCACTCCCAGGGTTGTACCTCCGAGATGTCTCCAGAAGCATCACCTGCACGCAAGTAGCAGACCTCAAACAGGGACTCAGAAGGCTGGTCTTGGCATGGGGCCCCTTCGCTCCCCACCTGGCTGTCTGGAAGCCCCCGTGGGAGACAGTCCCGCTCTGCTTCTCCCTTCACCCCTCGGCCTTGCCAGCCACCTCGATCGCAGAGGTCTTCAGCAGGGCGATCTGGTCCTCCCGGCTGAGCTGCAGGAAGCCAGGCAGCTGTTTGGCAAAATCAACGATCTCCTGCACAGAGACGATGGCCAGCTCAGTGAAGTGGGCAAAACGCTGCTGACGGGCCTCCCGGCTCTGGGGATCTGGTGCCATGGGCCAAGGCTACCCAGCAGGACAAGGATGGAGAAAACGAACTGCACTGAGTCAGCTATCAAGAAGCCGGTGGTGCTCTGGGCACAGCCACCTCTCCCCTGTTCCCTCGGTTACCGTGACTCGAAGCCGGTCAGAAAAAGAGCGTCTGTTACACTGCTGCTGGGCAGCCACCAGCTTCTCAATCATGCCCCGCTGCTCGGGACTGAGTTGGGGCAGGACTTGGGGGGGTGAGGACACCCGTGGGGGCATGGACGTGGCCTGAGCCTGCTCCTCCTCTAGCCGCTTCAGTTTCTTCAGGCGGATCTGCTCTTCTGACAAGACACCTAAGGACAGGGTTGGACATGAGGAGGGGAGAAGAGGGGGACACAAGAAGCAAGGATGGGACAGAGGGGTAGTTTGAGGCTCTAGAAAAGCAGAGAGCACTGGGTAAAGTCAAGGACGAGATTTTTAATTCATATTTAGGGACCACGTAGGAAGACCCTGTAGGCTCAGCTGCCTGTATACTCTCACACCCCGGCAACCCTTTCCCGTCATCCTCCCCCCACTCCTGTCCCCACACACACTCACACTCCTCCCGCATGCCGGCCTGGCGGCATTTTCGAAGACGACACTCCTGACATTTGCGACGCATGTAGGTGTCCATGGGACAGTGGCCCCCACTGTGGCAGACATAGCGCGCCCCTTTGATGACACTGCGGCGGAAGAACCCCTTGCAGCCCTCACAGCTCAGCACGTTGTAGTGGAAACCGGAAGCCTTGTCCCCACACACACTGCACAGCTCGTTCCCCAGCATTTTGGGGGCTGGCCCCTTTTTCCGCTTTTGTGGACGGAGCTCTGGAAACAGAGGAGAGACTTCACGTTCTTCTCCAAGAAGAAAACCCCTGGTGCCCAGTTGGGCCGAGCACTCAGTGAACTTCATCCCCTTCAGTGTATGCTGTCTAGTCTGTTATGACAAAGTAGCTCTCACGTGCCAAGTGCTATTCCATCCTAGGTACTGCCTGAGCCCTTTACATGCACTGATTCTCCCAACTGTAACAGATACGTACTATTATTATTTCCATCTTACAGATAAGGAAACTGAGGCTCAGGAAGGTCCAAGGCAGAGACAAAATTCACATTCAGATCACTCAGGTCTAGTAGAATCCAAAGCCTTTGGACTTAACCATGGTCTCAGAAGGTAAATGGCCCTAAGGTACCCCTCCCAGATCCAGGGGGCCCCTTCCTCCTCCAAATCTAACAGCTCCTCACCTGTAGACTCTGGAGGGGTATCCACCCCAGGGAGCAGGACTGCAGGCTCTGCTGCCTCCAGCCCTGCCCCCAGAGAGCCCCCACCGGACTGGGGAGTGCTGGCTTCCTCCCTGAGGATGCAGGTGTTGCCTCCCAGCGCCTGGCTGCTGGCATCTTGTGCATCTGGCTCCCACAGCTCCGCTGCAGAGTCTGAGCCCCAAAAAAGAGGCATAAGGGGGTCTCAGGTCCCTCCCATCCACTTCCTTAGCGTCCTTCTGGGAAACTGCTCATTTCTCTCTACCCCTAGAGGGCAGCAAAATGTTGGCTCAGGCTTCAGGACCTGGGGTTTATGTGGGCTCTAGGGCTAGTCTCTTGTAATCCCCTGCACCTCAGTACCTTAGATGAGGATGTTAACCTTTGTCCCCTTGAAGGGCTGACATGCATCCACTTCAGAGGTCAGACAGAACTCTTCAAAGCCAATGCTGGTAGGCACCAGACAAACCAGCTCTCCCCAGCAGCAAGCCCACATTGAGAAGGACCAGCACCAGACTCAGCGTAGAGGTAGTCTGGGCAGAAGGAGGCAAGCAATACCGAGAACAACTCTGGACTGCTCTCCAGGGAACAGGTGAAGGCAAGTAGTGAAGGAGGCTGATTCCCGAGGGAGGAGAGGAGCTGGGATCTGAGCTCAGAGGAGAGGGCTGGAGTGAAGAAGCTTACCAGGTGAAGCATCAGGCACAGGGGCCTCCAGCCACAAGGACATCTCTTCCTGGAGCCCTGGACATTACCAAGGAGGCTGTCCTGCAGGAATGACCGAGGTTACCATCTTCAGAACTGGGGCCCTCTTTGGCCTCATCAACCTCCTCCTGATCCTACGAGTACTCATATACCCACCAACATTTACTTGCTGTGTATGTATATATTGGCCTGTGCTAAAGCTTTATATGCCTTCCTCTAGATATGCCTATGATATCAAGACTATTCTTAAACCCATTTTATAGATGAGGAAACTGAGGTTCAAAGAAATTAAGTAAATTGCCTATAACCACACAGTTAGGCAATGGTAGAGCCAAGATTCCAACTCTGGTCTGACTCCAAAGTCTTAGCTGTTGGCTAAGCTGTTACCACCTTTTCTCCCCCAGGGACCTTCCAGGCCATCACAGAGTGTCGGGGCACATCTGTCCAGCTTCTGTCAGAGCCCCTTCCCTTTCCTCCAGCACTGAGGACAGCCAAAGTTGGCCAGGACTAGGGCATGGGATTGAGGCTCACTCACCCAGTAAGACTCACTGTTTGTTAGACAACTTCACTGCTGTCACTTTCCAGCGTCTCAGCACAAACCTCCTACCTCCAGGAGTTGCTCCATTTCACAGCCAGGACCCCCTCCCCCAGAACCCCTCAGGAATTATTCTGGACCCAAATAGAATCCTTTTGCTCCCTGGGCTGCCATCACCATCATCATCCTTCACTTCTCCCCAGAGACCCCTAAGATCTACAGGGTAACCACCCATCCCCTCCCAGACTCACACAAAGAGCCCCAGGCCAGTGCTGAGGAGCAGACCCACCGGATCCCCAGGCCACCAGACTTCCCGGCTGGGGAAGTCTCTGGAGCCCCCTTGCTGGGAGGGGAGGGCGGTGCAATCTCCTGTCTGGAGACCTTGCCCTGGGAGCCGGAGCTGAGCAAGTGAGGGACCGGAGACCCAGGGAAGTAATGTGGGGAAAGGCTGAGGGGAGGGACTGCCAAGGGGTCGGGCCACTTCTCCTTCCTGCTAGGCAGACCGTTGACGACTGACCAGAGCCGTAGCCGCCATCCCCCACACCCACAGGGCAGCTTCCCCACCATGCTGACTCCTCCCCAGCGCGACTGCCCGCCCCCTCAGTCCAGCCTCACCCCTGCCCCCCCCCAACCACGACAGTCCCATTTCCCTGTAGACCCGCCCAGTTCCACATCTCTCCCCTTCCTCTCCTCACCCCGGTGGCTCTTAGCTGCTCTTACAGAAGGACTGTCTCCCAGTCACCCCCTACCCCAATCCCGGCAGCCTCCAGAGTCACCTCGTGGAGCAAAGGTCCCGGCACTGCCTGGAATTGCAACACTGAGCCTCAGCCTGCTTTCCCAGCCTCCCTCCTCCTCCCCTGCCTCTGGGAAGGGCCAAAAGCTCTCCCGCTAGCCCCAGGCCTCAGCCAAATTAGTATAATAACTCCAGGGGTGGAGAGGCGGGTGCTCATCCTTCCAGGAAGTCTCTGAGTGGCGGTACCCTGCAGGAGGCCACCAAGATATGAAGAGGCCAAGAGAGAGAGGAGCAATGGCAGGGCTGGGATGGGGGTGGAGGCAGAGATGGCAGGTGACCCAGGTGCCAGCCCAGGATGGACCTGGGACGATATGCAGGTTCTCACATCTGGGAACCATTCATCTGAAGTGATGGTAGGTTCTATCCAGCATCTACTGAGACTACAGCCATAGCCATCCTGCCCTGCTGCCTGAAACGTGAGATCCATCCCTGAGAGGAGATACTATGTTTTATTGATTTTATCTACCCTGTCGCCCATGGAACAGGGCCTCGCACAGAGCAGGCAACAGAATAGGAACTACGTTCCTGATTGTTAAATGAACAGGTGAACAAAAAAAATAATATGATCCTCTTCTACACCTGAGCTTTCAGCACCTGAGCTCTGGGCCTGTCTTTGCCTCTGCCTCTTCCTGTGTGATCTTATTAAATGAGTTACATAGTATCTCTGAACCTGTTTCCCTACCTTTAAAATAGGGATGGTAATAATAATGGTGTTTGCCACATAAGGTTGTCATGAGAAGTACACAACGTATTACATAGCTCAAGGGTGGCACATAGTAAGTGTTCAAGAAAGAGCTGCAGTTATCATTCCCCTTCTCAATCCTTTCATCTACAGGTCTTCCCATCACCTTGAATCTGTACACTGTTAACTTTCTAGTGTTCGTTTCCACACACAAACCCCTCACTATCTATCTCTTTTGGTCCTTAAAGCAGCCCCAGGAAGGAGGGAGGGCAAGTAACAGGAGCACCATTTCACAGAGAGCACTGAGCTCATGGCAGAGCCCCTGCCAAGACCACACACAGTTAGTGACCAAGCTGGGGTCAGAATCCAGATGTCCTTGCTCTAGTCCCTGTGCTCTTTCTTTCTCCTGTGTCAGAGTCCAGGAATACTCTTGTCTGGACTCTGTGGAGTCCAGTGGCCAGTGGAGCACAGAGACGGAAGAAGCGAGGGCTGGTGGGCTGCAGTGGGAGAGACAGGGAGCCCTGGGGATGGTTCAGTCCAGATGTGGGAGGCAAGGAGCTGAGGTTACTGCTGGTTATTCACCCCCTGCCCTGCTCCCAGTTTCCTGCTCCCAGGCTCTTCCTGTTTTGCTGTGAACTCCAGTTCCCATGGGCCCCACATTAAAGGACAGAAGGACAGAGGGCCAGGGCAGGCAGCCAGAGGGAATGAAACAGATGAACAGGGCACCAGGGAAGAGATGAAAAGGGGAAAGAGTGGACAGAGGGTGTGGAGGAACAGGATGGGAGAAGGACAGGGAAAGCAGAAACAGAGCATGGTGAGAGATAGGAGGAAGCACAGGGTGGGGTGGGGGAGTAGGCGGGGGCGGGAGAGCAGAGACGAGAAGACTGCAGGCTGCCTGGTGTTGCAAAATCTGCCCATGTATTCACTTTCACATTTCAGAAAAGCCCCTCCGACACCATCTCAAAGTTCTGCCTCCAGTTTTAGCTCTTGTTCCGTCTTTTCACAAGGTCATTCCCTCATAAGGCCACCACCCTTGTCTGAGCATCTTTGAGTCAGGAGCACAAGGCTCTCCATTCCTCTTGCATGTGTTCCTTTCCTGATTTTCACAAAGGCCCAGCTGTCCTGGGAAAGTAGACACCAGGACTCCAACCCCTGGGAAACTGCAACCATCCTGTCCCAGCACCCACACCATCCAACCAGTTCCCTCCTCCTCCTTCCCCCACCCCCAGAAGTACAGCCAGAGATGCCACTGCAGCACCTGGTTATGAGGAACGTGGGACGGCACGTGCTCTGGGCCTTGATGACCTATCTTCCGGGGGTTGGAAAACACCTCTCTCATCTACTCCTGATCCTTAGCTCCCTCTCCTGACACCCTAGTCGTCCAGGACCCCGTGACCACAGGCGAGCCCTACCTGGAGCCCTCTTGACCCAGGTTAGCACCAGTTGCTCAACGAACAGGGCGCCATCTTCCTCCAAGGCAGGGAATCAGTTCGCTTTATCTCAAGTGGAGAAGGAGGAAGCATCAGCAGCCCTGTACTGCCAGAGCCAACCCTTCAGGTTACAGGGGTTCAGGAGCACCACCTCTCCCTGCCTTCCCCCCATGAAAAGGGAAAGGGCGAGGAAAATGGGAGACAAACCCTGCTGGCACTATCTCCACAGAGTTTCTGCAGGCCAACCGCTGGGACTTCTCTCCCAAACCAGAGCAAGTAGTCAGACAATCAGCAGCTGGGGTCACATGTCTCACTCTGCCAGACCCCCCCTACAGAATGGTCCCACCAGCCCACGGGTGTTAGGTGCAAAGTCTCCCAGTGCCGTGGGGCCTTTCCTAAGTTTCTTTGGCTCCTGGGGGATCCTAGGACCTCTGGGGATCTTCCAGGTCCTATTTGTGAACCCCAGAACCTAGAACCAGAGGCTTTTCCTTGCAGCAAAGGGAAACTTTAAGCAAAAAAAGAGGAGCATTCACCAGTTCATGGTCATACATAAAACTTGAAAATTCCCCTGAAAGTACGTGAATTCCCATGAAGCAGGCCACAAGGTATGGTCTGGAGGGACAGACTGGGGAAACTGGTTCTTGCTCCCTCCTTCACCATTCTGGAAAGATGCAGCGTGGGGGTCATCTTGCAGGGCACTTAAACAACTTCTGCCCAACCTCCAATCACAAGACAGAGAAGAACCCAGGAATTTCTGTTTCCCAGGCCTACAAGTTCAGAGATGATATACTGGACAAAAAGGAAAAAAGTAACATTTATTACTACATATGTTTATCTTTGCATGTGTGATTTATCCTCGTATATAACCCTAGGAGACAGTCACTAGCAAGTGGGCCAATATCAAATCTGAATACAGGTATAATGGACTCAAAAGCTCAAACTCATCATCACACAAACACAAAACACCTTACTCTACTACACAAAACTGCCTCCCCAGATGGAAAAAAATGGTTAACTCACCTGGATTTAGGTTTGCTTCTGACAACACAGGGTGGAACAGTGGTTTCCAAACCGGGTCTCATTTTCAGAGATTCTAATTTATTTGGTCTGGGGTAGGCTCCTATATCTACCTATCTATCTATCTACATGCCTAGTTTTTTGTATCTATAGTTAGGAACCAAGGCATGGAGACCACAGAACCATCTGGTAGAAAATATGCAGAAGTTGGGGGTCAAGAAACCAGGGCTTAGCTCTTGATTCCACCATGTACTTCACCCTTCCTGGATTTGTTTTCCCTACAGAAATGAAATAATATCTGCTCCATCAATCCCTCCTACATGGGATACTTGCAGACACAAAGGATACAGACATACTTTAGCAAGTGGGAAGAAAAGCAAAAGATGAATTTGTTCTATTCGCCAAAATTTAGTGAGCCCAAGATTTACATTCTGAAATCATAAAGGTCTGGCTACATTGCAAGAAGAGTAAGGGACATATTAGAAGAAACATTCAAGAATGCCCATGAATATGCAGAATTTTGCCCATTAGCTGTGCCCCCATTCAACCCCACTAATGTGAAAAGGTTTCCTTTGTCAGAAATCTCTATTGAAAGTATTTGGGCCCCCCCCACCCCCCCACCCCCCCCCACCCCCGGGCTCTCTGCTCCGCGGGGAGCCAGTTTCTCCCTCTCTCTGCCTGCCTCTCTGCCTACTTGTGACTTCTCTGTCAAATAAATAAATTAAAAAAAAATTATAAAAAAAAGGGGCGCCTGGGTGGCTCAGTGGTTTAAGCCTCTGCCTTCGGCTCAGGTCATGGTCTCAGGGTCCTGGAATCGAGCCCCGCATCGGGCTCTCTGCTCCGCGGGGAGCCTGTTTCTCCCTCTCTCTCTGCCTGCCTCTCTGCCTACTTGTGACTTCTCTCTCTGTCAAATAAATAAATAAATAAATAAATAATTTAAAAAATAAATAAATAAAAAAGAAAGTATTTGGGGCCACTCAGTATGGTTTAGCAATGCAGTTTGAGTGGCCTGTAAGAAGCAGCCCATTTTAAAGACTAATTGGGAATCAGAAAACTTGAGTTTTAATCCCTTCTCTTAAACTCTGTGACCTTGGACAATCTCTTCTCTCTGGTTTTGTTTCCTTATCCTTTTAAGTAAGGGCAGTAGGTTAGATTGGGGATTCAGAGATGCTGACTTATGGAAACTACTGACATTCTTCATGAACCCTAGAGATTATATGCAAAATTCCATTTGTGTGTGTGGACATTTTTCCGGAAGGTGGGGGGGGGGTGGTAAATTTTCATCTGATTCATAAAGGTCCTTGTGACTAAGTAAGAAGATTAACAACTATTTTACTACCCATACTTCAGTTCTCAATTTCTATTCACTCCTCCATAATAACTTTGTAAGGTATACGTAAGTAATTGGATCCGAAGTCCTAGGGCAAAATTATGACCCTGCCTTCTCCCATATAGTTCTGATCAGGTTTCATTTCTCCAACCATCTGAAGTGATTTTACTTTCAGGGGACAGATCTGATCAAAGCATCCCAACGGTCTAGTGATTCTGGAGCTGTGAGTCAAGCCCAGCTCAGTCACAAAGCCATAAAGCCAAATTGGCTGCACCCGGATCCTAATGGCGGATGCCTGGAGGGTCTCTGATTCTGCAGAAACTTCGCTTACTCCCACTTTATGATATGCTCCTTCCCTTTTATCTCTATATATCTACCTCCCCATTGGTCTGAAACTCCTCCCCTGTGGATTCACTGCTTTGGTTTTGCAAAGTCTGAACATACTGTGCAACCTACTCGTTTTGGAGGAAGCATGACACCTTCCCAGGCATCCAAAACTTGGAAGTGGAAGGATGGGAGGGCAGAGAAAAAACTGTAACGGAAAGTGAGAGGTCTCCTGGAGTTTTGCTCAAAGGCACGAGCTGTATGTAGGCTCACTGGGACCAACTTCAATAGCATAGGGAGTCCAAAGAACTGTTGACACGCTGTGCCCTGCACCAAACGGAGCCTCCCCGGGGCAAAGAGCCAGGGCCAAGGCTCAAATTCCACCAGAAGGTAGGGGCGTGGAGCGGGGTGCCCTGCACTTCCAACCCTTGCCTGAATTCTGCAGCGGCTCTGGCTCTGAGCTCAGGCCCAGCGGCACCCCGGCCCGAGGGGGCGCTCGCTCTCCCAGCCAATGTCCGGCCCACAGCAGGCGCCACCTTGTTATTCGGTCTCCGTGGCGGGGGCCAACCGGAGCTCGGGGTTCTCTTTACCAAGACAAGGTCTTCACCATCTTCTACCGCGCGAGGTTGCGCTACACTCCCACGCTCCTCCGCCGCAGCTGCATCGCGGGCCTCCTACACGCATTCCCTCCCAAATTCCTCCTTCTCCCACCATCTCTGCCCCTCCTTTAGCAAGATGGCGGCGAAGGCACTTCCGTTGTGTGTCCTGAAGGGTGCGTCCGGGCGGCAGCTGGAGGTGCCACGCAGCGGGTTCCACCCTCTTTCTGCAGCATAGTCTCTAACGGTGATGGCGGGCAGACAGTTTGCGTGGAGCGGGGTGGCTCTTCTCCAGCTCCTTCTTGGCGTGAATCTGATAGTGATGCCCCCCATCCAGGCCCGGAGTCTGCGCTTCGTTACCTTGGTAATGAGAGATGGGGTGTCCCAAGGGCTCGCCAAGAGCTGGAAGGGCACAGGTCCGCTGTTAGAGGGAGGGGCGGGGCTTGGGCTGGCGTCGGGGTCTCTCCAGGATCCTGAGCGGGTTTAGGAGGAGACCCCTGGCCTGGAGGGTGGGGGCCCAGTTTGGAATTGAAGTGAAGCCCCAGTTATTTTGGGGGGACAGGCAGGGTGTAAGTAGTTCTATATCAGGGCATAGGTCGGGTGAGTCTGTCTTGGGAAAGGGATGTGATAGAACGAACGATCAAGAGACTCACCCTTAAGCCTTTGGTGATTTCCCCGCAGTTTCTCCCACCACCCTGCATTGCTTTCATTTCTCTTTTCCTTTTTTACCTATATCTTTGGCTTCGCCTATAGTCTCCACTGGCATTGTGTTGGCCAAATTAGAATCTCTGGAACCTGTTCGAAGTTAGTGACTTCCGAGCTGGGGTCTTTTGCAGTGGGCAGAATTAAGGCTCCACAAAAGGAGTAGGGCTTCCCTCCCCAGCAGGGCAAAGGTGGGCCCTGTATCCCCATCGAGGAACCTTCTGACCTGGAGGCAAACTATTTTCTTTCCTCAGCTATACCGACATGGAGACCGTTCACCAGTGAAGACATATCCCAAGGACCCCTATCAGGAAGATGAGTGGCCTCAGGGGTTTGGTCAGCTAACCAAGGTGGGTCAGAGGCCAGGTCCCTACTCCGGGTGTGCTGTAGCATGAGTGACCTCGAGAGCAGGCCACAGAACTTGGGGGGCCCCACCGAACTGTCATTTCCCACGTGGCTGCTGACTTTGACCAGATTTCTCAACCTTACTTTCCTCTGAGCCCAGGACAGGTGCCATACACAGTGGGCCACTTAATAAATGACTTCTGTGATCAGACTGACCCACTCCTACTTCCAGCCAGGGTAGATTTGGAAAGCAATGCTGCCTAAGCCCTGTGGGATGTGTGAGCTGTCCCTTCCCTGTCAACCCTTGCGTTTGTCCGCAGGAGGGGATGCGACAGCACTGGGAGCTGGGCCAGGCTCTGCGGCAGCGCTACCAAGGCTTTCTCAACACTTCCTACCACCGGCAAGAGGTAATACTGGGAGCCCAAGAGGCAAGGGGAAGGGAACCTGCTGTTCTCACCCTCTGCCCTCAAGGAGCCTGGGCCACTCTGGCCTCCTTCCGTGCATTTTCGGTTACACCTACAGGACAAGGCATCTCAGAGCTGTGTAGCACAGTCCCAGAGGCCAAGTTGCCCCTCTTTGACTCGGAAAGGGCCAAAACAGATCAAGCATCCAAGCTCAGACTTAAGAGCCTAGCGACGTCTTTTCTGATTCTGTGAAATAACCCGGATTTCCCATCCAAGATGCTTCTCAAGTACCTACTAAGGGCAGAGTGCTGTGCTAGCATGCGCATTAATGGTGCGGCACACAGATAGGCTCTCCGCCCTCGCAGAGCTTAGAGTATAGTGAGGGTGACACGACAAGCCGCCCGGGGCCAAGAGATAAAGAGCAGGGATCATGTGTAGAGAAGGCGTGTCAGGGAAGACTGCCCAGTGTTCCAGCTCCTTGAGGCCCTCCACCCCAGAGAGGGGGTTGGCTGTTCCTCTGGTTACCACTGTTGGCCAGGGCATCTCGATGTTATTGTTCCCTTGAGGGACAGCTCTGTCCTGGTCTTGCCCTGCCCCACTGCATCCTCCTCCCTTTGCACAAGGAATTATCTCTGTTCCTTATTTCCTCTCCCTGATCTCTAAGCCACTTCATAAAGGGGTGTATGTCTTTGGAGATAGTGTCTGGCTTCAAGGACCGTGATGTTGATAGGGAGATGGGCATCATTAGAAAACCGGACTGACAGACAGCACTGACAGCCTTAGTGACTAAGCACTTGGGACTGGGAGGGCATTTGAGCTAGAGCCATTTCCACAGGAGTTCTTCACAGACTGGGGACAGCCATCCCCTAGCTGAGTGTTTGGACCTTTGCTGGGAAGAGGGACAAGGAAGGTCACAGGCAGAGAGGGCCCCATTCGTGGGGTAACCATCAAGGACAGGTCCCTCCCACCCCACCCCCACAGGTGCGACTGGTGTTGTCATTGCAGGTTTACGTGCGAAGCACAGACTTTGACCGCACTCTCATGAGTGCTGAGGCCAACCTGGCTGGACTCTTCCCTCCCAACGGGATGCAGCGTTTCAACCCAAATATCTCTTGGCAGCCTATCCCCGTCCACACTGTGCCCATCGCTGAGGATAGGGTAAGACTGGCCAGCCCTTCCCTGGAGGTGGTGAGAGGGACGACTCTGGCCATGAGCCTGGCCGTGATCCCCAACTCCTTCTCTGCCTCTGTCTCCCTC
This sequence comes from Meles meles, assembly GCF_922984935.1. Classification (NCBI taxonomy): domain Eukaryota; kingdom Metazoa; phylum Chordata; class Mammalia; order Carnivora; family Mustelidae; genus Meles; species Meles meles. The sequence continues at coordinate 19,144,498 of NC_060073.1, forward strand.
CTTCGGTCTACAGCTGTTGAAGTTCCCGTTGGGCCCATGTCCCCGCTACGAGCAGCTGCAGAACGAGACCCGACAGACACCAGAGTATCAGAATGAGAGTGTTCAGAATGCAGTGAGTGGGGCTCAGGTGGAGGTCAGCACACTGGTCCTTTCCCCCAGGGTGGTACTGATCCCCTTGATGCATTTTTCGTAGCAATTTCTGGATATGGTGGCCAACGAGACAGGGCTTACAGACGTCACACTGGAGACCGTCTGGAATGTCTATGACACACTCTTCTGTGAGGTGAGCCCACTTAGGGTCCCGGGTATGGCCTTTCTTCCCTCAAACCTCCACAGGCCCAGGTGACCAGGACAAGTAGCATACCATGCCTGGATGCCATTCCTACCGGGAAGGTCCAGGCAAGCCGCTTCTTGTGAAACCAAGGAATTTCCCTCATGGGTGAAGAAGAACCTCCGAGTGGGAAATGGTTTATTCTGTGTCAGCAGTTCTTGGCCCTCTCCACCCAGAACTCTCATGGTGCCCGGCTCCATTCTGCTGAGTCACGCTTTCCATGCCTGAGCTTCCTTCCCTATGTCCTGTCCGCCATGTGTCCTGGTTCCAGTCCCTCAGCTTCATGTCTCATCTCCTCTCCCTCCCTCACACACACACAGGCACCTTCCCACTGGGGAGGAGAGCTGTCCCCGGAGAGGCTCTGGCCTAGGCCTGGGGAGCTAACCTGCCTGCTGCGATACACAGCAAACACACGGGCTGGTCCTGCCGCCCTGGGCCTCACCCCGAACCATGCAGCGTCTGAGCCGACTAAAGGACTTCAGCTTCCGCTTCCTCTTCGGGATCTACGAGCAGGCAGAGAAGGCCCGGCTTCAGGGGGGTGAGTGGCGGCAGCATGTCACTCCCCTCCTCAGGACCCTACTGCATTAAAAATCTGCTCTGGAGGGCTTCTCCCATGCTTCCTTCTCCAGCTGTAGTGCTCTCTGCTCCTTCGAAACCAGACCTCCCGTTAGCCCCCGAAGTCTCCCCAGTCCTCCGAATGCTTAGCTCCTCTGTCCCTGTAGAAAGGCCTTGTCGAGTTTGTGCGCTTCTTTTCTAGCATTCATATTCTTAAGTGTCACCCGTGTCAGAAGACCCTCTGTCCCCTCCAGAGAACCACCAGGGGCCACTTTGGCGAGAAGGCTGAGAGTAATACATAGGCCAGTTTCCTGATCCGAGCCCCCAAGGCAGGGCCCGAGCCCACACCTGGCGGAGCGCCCATGTGCGGCCGCCATCTTGTGTGTTCTAAAGCAAGCTTGGGTTTATATTTGCTCCAGACTGGAGTAATTGTCCAGACGCCGGCAGGGCCTTGCAGCTCCTTTATAAATTGGCAGGTCTCTGTGTCTGTGTTGAAATACGGGTATCTTGTTTCATCTTACCTCCCTCTGTAAATGCGAAAGCTCTTAGACAACAGAGGTGCTGGAGAGTTTTCTGCGTGATTCCTATGCCCCTGAGTAGAGTTCCCTGTGCCGGTGATCAGACCTGGAACTGGTAGAGGGTGCAGGGCCACACACGGGTCTGGTCAGAAGACGGGGTAGCTGGTGCCACTGACACTGGGGACTCTTCTCCTTCAGGAGTCCTGCTGGCTCAGATACGGAAGAACCTGACCCTGATGGCAACCTCCTCCCAGCTCCCGAAGCTGCTGGTTTACTCTGCGGTGAGCTGCTGTCATAGTCCCCGGGGTGCGGTCGTCAAGGAGCTGGATTTCCTCTCTCCAGCGCCTGGGGGTGGGGCTGGGGGGAGCAGTGCTGATGGGGAGCTCTGCTGTCTCACAGCATGATACCACCCTGGTCGCGCTGCAGATGGCACTGGACGTCTACAATGGGGAACAGGCCCCCTATGCCTCCTGCCACATATTTGAACTGTACCAGGAAGATAACGGGTGAGTGCAGCCACCAGTCTGCCCTCTGGAGGGGTACTCGTGTGGTGGCTGTGGGCGGCCCCAGGGCTCGGGTACCGGCCTGCGGAGCAGCTCCCGTCTCCTGTCAACCCTCAGGAATTTCTCAGTGGAGATGTACTTCCGGAATGAGAGTGACAAGGCTCCCTGGCCTCTGGTCCTGCCTGGCTGCCCTCACCGCTGCCCGCTGCAGGACTTCCTGCACCTCACAGAGCCCGTCGTGCCCAAGGATTGGCAGCAGGAGTGCCAGCTGGCAAGCGGGCCCGCGGACACAGGTGAGCTGCTGCCTGCCTCTGTGAGGAACGTCCCAGAACAGCTTTCAGTTCCTACCCACAGGTCTCCAGAGAGCTGCTGTACCTCCAACCCTCTGACTCATGTCGCTAGACAGTTCACTTCCCCACCCCGAGACCATTCCTCATCTTCTCCCTCCTCCTCATTCTCAGGCTGTGCCCTCCCTTCTCATGTCACTGAGGAAACAGGGTGTCCACGAGAGCCTAGGCTCGTCCTCCCACCAGCAGTTCTTGCAGCTTACTTGCTGGCATAAGCCACTACCTGAGGCCGAGCTCCCACGGGTTCTCCGGGTCCATCTCTTGTCACTTCCACAGGGACTTGTGGGGCCCCAGTGTTTCCTGTTTCCTGGGTCAGTCCCATCTTGAAAGTGTAACGAAGACCCGTCAGGGCCCCATCTTCCTGCAGCCGTGCTCCGTCTCTGTTCCCTGTGAAATTGGAATCCTTTGCCTAGACTCTGGTTCCGCTTGCTCAGTGCCTGTCCTGTCAGACCCCTGCTAGACAGTGTGTGTCACCTTCTACCCCAGTGAAGCCACTTTCATAAAGGACCCATGGCCTCCTCTTATCAAAGCCTGATCAGTTCTCAGCTTCTCTCGTCTCTTAGGGGCATGATATAATCGACTGTCCCTCTTTAGACACTTCCTCGGCTTCTCTGACTTTTTTCTGACTTGCAGGTGGCATCCTTACTGGCTTTTTCTCCCCACAGAACAATGGAAGGCCCAGGTCTCATCTTGACCTTCCCCATCTGTGCCCACTCCCAAGGTGATCCCACCCAACCTCCTGGCTTCACATACTGCCTCTGTGCAAAGTTCCATCCTTTTATGATTCAGATTCATGACCTTCTCTCCGAGCTACAGACTCACATATCCAGCTGCTGACTTGAGGTCTCTCCAAGCTGCTGTGTCTGAAACCAAACACTCTTACCCCGAAATCCACTCTTCCTCCAGGTTCGCCCATCTTCGCGAATGCCACGTTCGTTACTTCCTTGCATAGGGTGACCCTGTGAGTCCTCTTGAATACCATCTTTCTCAGACCCCACATCCGGTTCACTAGCAGGATCTGCTAGATCCTATTCCCTTGACCTTTAAAATACATCCTCTTGGGGCACCTGGGTGACTCAGTTAAGCATCTGCCGTCGGCTCAAGTCATGATCCCATGAGCCCCACGTTGGGCTCTCTGCTCAGTGGGGAGTCTGCTTCTCCCTCTCCCTGCCTCTCTCCTCTCCCTGCCAAATAAACACACACACACACGCACACACACACATATAATCAGTTCATGTCACTGCCCTTCTCAGAATCTTCCAGTGGCTTCCTGTGACACTGAGAACAAAATCCAGGTTCTTCCCCACCGCCTTCCAGGGGCTTCTGGTCTGATCCTCTGCTCTGATCTGTTTGCTCCTCACTTACTCTGCTGTAGTGATACTGATTTCGCAGCTGATCCTAGAATGTGCCAAATGTATTCCCACATTAGTGCCTTTTGCACTTGCTTTCTGTCTACCCACCCCTTCTGCCCTTGTCCCAAGACCCTTTCTCTCAGATGCAAGGGTCTCAGTGAGTCCAGGTCTCTGGTCAAATTGTTACTTCCTCAGCGAGCCCTTCCATGACTGACCTACTACCTTTCCATCCTTTTCTCTTTGCTTTGTTTTTCTCTATAGCACTTGTCACTAGCCTGGAATGTCCCATTGTAAGAGCACCTGGTGTCTGGTAGTCAGTCAGGTTTTTGTCGGACAAACAATGATAAGCCCTTTCTCTTCCCCTCCCCCCACCCAGAGGTGATCGTGGCCTTGGCTGTCTGTGGCTCCATCCTCTTCCTCCTCATCGTGCTGCTCCTCACCGTCTTGTTCAGGATACAGGCCCAGCCTCCTGGCTACCGCCACGTCGCAGATGGGGAAGATCATGCCTGACAACCACTCAGCCCCCTTCCCTCTGCCTCCTAGGGGAGGGGGGCTGGGCCCTTGCTCCTGACTGTTGCTGCTCCCCAGCCCGTGGATGGGAGACTCTGGGTTGGCCTCCCTCTGATGACCCCAACCTAGATGAACAAGTGGGACTTGGCTTGGCCCTTGGCACCTGTCACTCAGCATTCACGTGCCTCCCTGTTCACCAAGTACTGTGTTGGACTTCGGCTTTCTCCAGACAAGATTTGCCTCCACCATGCTTCCTAAGGACCAGAAGTGTAGACAAGTAGTCAAGCTTCACTCAGGACCCGGGATTGAAAAACTGAAGGAGTTAGTGCTTGTTCTGCCTCACCCCCCACCCCCCAAACCCAGCCTTGCTCTGTCTTCCAGCCCGGAGTCTTCGGCAAATGGTTCAGAGGACACAGTTTTGCCTCTCAGTGCTTATTGTAGTGGGAAAAACTGCACAACATCGGGGCTATAGACACTGGCCACTAAGGAACTGGATCGCCCAGAGGCCAGCCAGCCAAGTGTTCCTTTGTCCCCCTGAAGCCACTGTTAGAGTCAGACATAATGCTTCAGGCATCTTGTCAGCCTGCAGCTGGAGCAGGGCAGGAGGGTGTTGGTGCCGGGGAGGGGGAGAGGGAGAGGAAGGGGGCGTGAGTTGTGGCGCAGACCTGACACTACTATCCCTCTCAGCGAGGCTGGGGTCTCCACGGACCAGAGGCCCATGCAGGTTGTGAGCTGGCCAGCTTGTGACTGTGGCCCAGAATAGGGCTAAGGTGACTTCCAGAGAATGAAAGTTCTAGACTCTCAGTGTGGTTTCTGTGCCTTTTCTTCCTTTGGGGGCCCCAGGGAGCGCTTCGGCCAGGTCAGTGCTGGAAGATCACTCAGAAGCTCAGTTGGGTATGGTTTTATTAGCCACGTCAATCGTGAGCACAAACTAAGGACCACTACCTGATCCCTCTGTCACTGCACGTCAAAGAACAGAGAAGTCCCTTGGCCCCAGGAGAAGCTTGGCTCCAGGCTGGATATAGCAGATATAGCAGAGACCCTTGGAGGACCTGGGGTACCAACCCCGGAGAAGTTTCTGGAGCTAAGTCCAAAGCAGTTAACATGCCCGTGTCCCAGTCCCACAGTGTCCCATGCCACAGTGTCCCTGCTCCGACCCTAAGACTTGGATACCTTTGGCCCTTTAACACACAGTCGCCTCTTCACACGGGATGTGTTCTCAGGTGGCTCCAAGCTCTGGCTTGGCTCACACCTTCATTAATGGGTCTCATGTCCGCATCCCAGCTTCCTCCTGGCTCCAAATGAGAACGTGATAACCTAGGAGGAGTGAGACCAGTCTTGCACCTTCCATGATCCATCTCTGAGAACTTGGGGCTAGCTCAGGGCTAGCCTAGGACTTGGTCGGGAAGTACCAGGAAACCAGGACACCTAGGGCACCTAGGCCTTGGTCGGGAAGTACCAGGAAACCAGGACAGCAGCCAGGCATTGTCATGACCAAGTCAAAGCAAGAGGCATGGAGGGCCTAGGCCAAAGAGTCTGCTGTCTCCTGAAAGTCTTTACTGACTTACTGACCCTGGGGTGACTGGCTAAGCTGAGGGGGGCCTGCGCTCAACCTGGGGGAGCAGGGTAGGGCTTGGCCAATCTGAGATACAACCTGCTTCACTCACCCATCACAGAGGCCAGCGTGTCCCCCATAGGATTGAACTCATTGAGCTGCGGAGACAAGGGCATAAGCATCAGGAGGAGGTGAGGTGTTGGGTGAAGGACACATGAGAACGAATTTCTGGTCATTTTTGGTCAGTTAAGGTAGGTTGAAGCCCTGCGTCCTCCCATCAATATTTGAGGGCCCAAACCTCACCGAAATGATACCAGAAGATTCTGGGTCATAGAGCTGATACATCATCTTCCCTGAGTTTCCATCAAACAAATCGATTGTCCTTAATTCGTGAGGGGTACAGCTTTTGAAATTAGGATCTGGGTATCGGCCCACGACAACGAGGTTGTACCGAGGATGCCAGGTTGCCTAGGAGATGGAGAGTTGTCATGAGAATAAATTGCCAAGTACAATCAAGAGGGACATCGGAAGTATTCTTTGTCACTCTCAACTGTTAACACACTTGCCAGCAATTTAATAATGGAGATAAGACCCACACGAAACTACAAGAACAGCTTTCAAGTGCGTGTGTATCCACCCTCCCAAATTTTTAACCCCACACTGGCCTCTCTGGACCTTGGGACACCTTCAGGCCTCCTCTCTGTTTCCTATTTCCTGAGATCATACCAACCAATAAATGTTTTAATATCCGCTTGACCCAGACGTTAACCAAAGAGGTAAGCCTACAACCGAGCAAAAAGTCTCCGGTAACCAAAACCGCGTAGGACAATAGTACTGAAGGAATCCCACCGCTGTCCCTCCTGCATCAACACAAAGGATGGAAGAGTTGAGCAGAGAATGGCTAGTGGCCAAAAAGGGAAGGAAACCTATGTTCCCCAGCTTACTCCGCTCAAAACAAATCTGGCAGTTAGTCGGAATGACAGAATCAGATGGGGTTTTCTTAAGAAATCACAAGGAAGTGTTGGAGGAGGAAAGACATGGTTAGCAGGAAGGACAGAGTGGTACGTGCCATGGCTCGGAAATAAGTCACAAGTCTCACTTGGAAATTGTCCTGGCTGGATACAAAGTGGGAGATGACATATGGATCAGTAAGAACCAACCAGTGAAGAACCCTTGTTCTTAAGAGCCTGGATTTGAGCTGAGGTATGGGGAGACACTCTGATATTAAATGATCACTGCTGACGTTGTACTTCCCAGGCACTAGACAAGTGCCGTAAGCATATGGATTCTTCTAACAACCCTGTCCATCAGATACTGATACTCGCTTTTTAGAGCCGAGGAAACCGAGATCCAAAAGTCAAGCAGCTTACCCAAGGACTCTAACCGGGGGTGCCGGCCTACCTGAAGCTGGGGCCTCCCACCCCACCCCGTGCTATGTTAACAAAAGAAGTACAGGCACGAAACCTGGAGGTCTGGAGAGGGACTGCGCTGTTAGAAAAAGAACAGAAACCAGGAGAGCAGAGGAACCACCAGAGCTGAAGCTGCCTGGGGTGTGGGCAGGAAGGAATGCGAAGACTTAAAGAGTCTCAGCCTTGGGGGCTGAGGTCAGCTGGGGGGCCAGCAGCACACGCAGGTAACCGGAGGTGACGGCAGAAGAGCAGGGAGGTGGGCTGAGCTGAAGAACCCAGGAAAAGAATTTATGGGAGACAAAGAAAACCCAGCACAGTGGGATTGCAGAAGGGGGACAGAAGTTGCAGAGAGCACCGGGAGAGAAGAGACGGCTTCGCGTGGTGCAGGATGAGATCTGGGATTAGGGATGTTGGATCTGGCCTCTCCCTACTTGGGGCAGACCCGGTCCATCCCCGTGATCACAGCTCCCTGCCTCCATCACTTACCTTGATGGGCGTCAGGTGCTGGAAGTGGCGATGAGGGTGTGGGATCAGGCTCGGGGGGCAGTCCCACTGGGAGGCTGAGTAAACCCGGAGCTCACTCTTCTGGTCAGTGGTCAGGAGCTGGGCTCCATCGGGACTGAAACAAGCTGGCAAGTAAAAAGCCCCGGAGATGAAGGAAACCCAGGCCCTTGTTATCCTGGCTGTCACAGACCTTCTCCTGCAGGGGCACCCTCTCTCCCACTCCGCTCTAGACGGAGGTGGAAGGGAAGAGGTGACTCTGGACTGTGGGCACTTGGGGCACCTGGGTGGCTCAGTGGGTTAAGCTGCCGACTCCTGGGCTCAGGTTAGTAATTTCAGAGTCCTCGCTCGGTGGGAAGTCTGCTTGTCCCTCTCCCTTTTCTCCTCCCCCTGCTTGTGCTCTCTCTAAAAAATAAAAAAATTTAAAAAAAAATTCTAGAAACTTAACAGCTGTTGAAGGCAGCTAGACTCAAAGTTTCCAAGACATCCACTTGGCTGACGTTCTCAGGGTAGAGGTTTAACCTAGCAACTCCTAAGTGTCGAGGAAAAAAAAAAACCCAGAAGCGGTTGGACAGGCAGGGTCTGCAGGAAGGATGAAATCTGGTATATCACACCTGCATTGACAGGATGGCTATGCGGCAGTGAGTGGAGGAAGCTGGATTTCCCTCTAACCTGGCGCAGGTCCCAGATTTTCACTGTTTGGTCTACGGAGGCTGTGGCCAGTAACCAATCACAGCATGGATTCAGGGCCACGTGGGTCACTTTCTTTTTGTGCATTCTCAGATTCCAAAGCTGCAGAGAAGGGCTCGGTTCAGATGGGGCGCAGGGAGGCCCAGGGTTGGGGGCAGTGGGTAAGGGAGAGAACGGGAGGACCTGGGCTCCAGAGAACGCACCTCCCTGCCATCCATGTTCAGCAGGATCACGTGTCCCACATTGTCTCCTGTGACCACCATTCGGCTTCTGGCAGACACATCCAGGCTGCAAAACCAGACGCTGGAGGGAGAGACTGTGCTGTAAGATTGCTGGGGACAGAGGCAAGGTCCCTTCCGTCACTGTTGCAGCTCTGGCGTCTAATGTACCAGAGCCATCCCATCAGGATTTGCTGAAGGAATAACCATCTCACCACAGAGTCCCGGAGAGGAGCCCTCGTACTTGTCTACCAGCCGTCAGATGGGATGGGGCCATGGGGCTCCGAAATGTGTCCAGTGACTCAGCCAGTAAGTGGCTCAGAGCCATAAGGCAAGTCCCCAGGCTAGCCTTCCCCTAGAGCCCTGGGACTTGTTTTATTGCTTTCTCCCTTCTCTACCCTTTGGGCCAAAGGAGATGACAAACTAAACGGACTGCCCAGCTCTCTTCCGCAGGGCTGGTGAGAAAGGAACTTCTGCCCTCTTCTGAGCACTTAGGGGAAAAAAGCACACACAGCCTCGGGGCTCTGTCCTGCTTTTTCGTCTCTCTGACTACTTGAGGATGAAGGGATTGGGTTGGGATTGCTTCAGGGATCCTAAAACCTGGCTAGGAGAGCTCAGGTTCATATTCTTTTCTCTCAAACACTCAAATCCTTGCCACAGTGCCCACAAACCTACAAATGTCTTTCAGAGGGAGGGTTTCTTGTGGAAGAATAACGCGTGGAGCTGAGTCTACCCGTCTCTGCCCTGCCCTGTGTGGGGCCGCCCAGGATCGCGGCCAGTGCCGTCAGACCCCCTCACACACACCCTGGACTCTTTAGAGAACAGTAAGAGTCATGTCTCTGTTAGGAATCCAAATGACAAGCATTTTGTCATTTCTCTAGTCACTTGCTCTTGGGGCATCCCATGGGCTCTATGGACATGACTGTATCCCTTTCAGCTTCCCTCAAGGAACTGGTTGCATCCGTACACCCCAGTGATGTGACAGGAATGAAATCTTAAATTCTTAGTTCCTGCTCCAACCTTTAAGTGGCTTTCCCGGCCATTGCCACGTGAACTAGTGAGAATCAAGGTCTAGTCTGATACAGGAACGCCTTACAGAAGAGCCAAAGCCCTTCCCTCGCTGGGAAGAGTGGAGGTTCTAGAACCCCTCACTGAAGCAGTAACGCACCCGGAACGCAGGAAGAGCAGCTACGCAAAGTCTCAGCGGGAAGGGTGGGGCATGGTCGCCACCTTGCAGTTCTCCCCTGTGCCGGGTGTGGGGAACACACACGAGACCTGGGAGCTCTCACCAGAACTACACCGAGAGCCCCAACGCCCTTTCCCTCCTAGCGAGGCTACTCACTTGCAGGTGCCTGAGCTGGCAAAAACTCGGACAGTGTTGCCTTTAAAGTCTTGCAGCCTAGTTGTTCCCTCCATTGAGGAGGTGAAAAACTGGTTGGTATCAAGAGGGTTAAACTTCAGGCCAGTGATGCTCCCTCCAGCTCCAATCTAACACAAGGAAGAGAAAAGCCAGTGAATGACATTGGCCCAGGCGGAGGGCGAGGCCTGGGCGCACGGGCTCTGCGGACCAGAGAGCCCGGTGGGCAGCAGGTGTGGCCAGGCCAGCCGAAGGGCCTGGACATGGTGATGTGCTCCAAGACGCTCTTTTCTTGCTTAAGATTTTAGTTTTAAGTAAATCGTTTAAAAAAAAACCTAACCTACGGTACATTAGGTTGTTTTCACAATACAGTTCTATGAATTTGAACACAGAGATCTGAATAACTACCACCCAAATTGGGACACAGAACAGTTCCATCCCCTCAAAAAACTTCCTTGTGCCCTCCCGGCATGGTCACACCCCCGCCCCACCTGTAACAGCCCGGCCACTGTGGCTCTGCTCTCCATCATTATGCTATGGCTTTGCCTTGAATGGAACATTCTAGAAGTGACTCCAACAGTTTGCATCCTCTTGCGACTGGCTCCCTTCATCTGACTCAGCATGGCGCCCCCGAGACACGGCCAGGTTGCTGTGTGTACCCATCGCACACCCATTCTCCTGCTGGCCATTCCGAAATGTGGACACACCACAGCTTACTTACTATTGCCCGGAGCTCTTTAGAAGAGCCCCAGCTCGGAACAGGGCCTGGATTAGGAGGGCAGGAGTCAGATCTGAGTTCCTTCCTAATTTTTCCAGACATCCCTGACAACGGTGATAAAAACGATCATGATAATGTCAGCAACGTCTCCAGCTCTTAGGCCGCTGCTCTCCCAGCCTCACAGAGTCCCCAAGGCCTCTGACCCAGCGCCCGCTTAGCTCACTCAACATGCTCACTGGCACGTTCCGTCCCCTTTCCAAAGGAGTCTAACCAGTGCCTGTGGTCCGCCCAACCCTTGCTGCTGGGATCACCTTCTGCTCCCAACAGCTGAGTCCTGTGCTCACCCACGCTTCGTGGCATCTGTTCTTAAACCCGTATATGCCCGTTGTACTTTTTGTTGTAATTATGTAATTTAATTAAACATGTAACTTAATTACATGTCATTTATTAACCATTTCATAAAAATTATAAACTTTAAACATTTCAACAAAACATTTAAACATTTACTTAAACATGTTCAGTTAATTAAACAGAAGAACTACGGGCAAAAAGGAAGAACACTTATTTCTATGACAGTCACGTTGAACACTTTGGAAAAACTAGATAAAAAATGAATTGTTAAATATGATAGTTGTCAAATTAAGCATGGTGTGATACTTATAAACACATAGCATGGGAAATAATAAAACCTGAAGAAGAATCTGCAATCAGATTGCTTCACAACTGCCTTTAAATTATGTCTTCACGGGGCACCTGGGTGGCTCAGTCAGTTAGGTGTCTGACTCTTGATTTCGGCTCAGGTCATGAACTCATGGGTTGTGGGATTGAGCCCTGTCAAATGAATAAATAAAATCTTAAAAGATTTTTTTTAAGTGAGGGGAGACGCAGAAGGAGAGGGAGAAGCAAGACTCCCCACTGAGGAGGGAGCCTGATGCAGGGTTTGATCCCAGGACCCGGAGATTATGACCTGAGCCAAAGGCAGATGCTTAACCATCTGAGCCCCCAGGTGCCCCAATAAATAAATCTTTTTTTTTTAAGATTTTATTTATTTATTTGACAGAGAGAGATCACAAGTAGGCAGAGGCAGGCAGGGGGCAGGGGAGAAGCAGGCTCCCTACTGAGCAAAGAGCCTGATGTGGGCCTTGATCCCAGGACCCTATGATCATTACCTGAGCCGAAGGCAGAAGTTTAACCCACTGAGCCACTCAGGCACCCCCAATAAATAAATGTTAAAAAAAAATTTGTCTCCACTTTTAGGGAAAGGGACCCTATAAAAAATACATTATGGGGGTGATTTCTGTAAAACCAGGTGAGCCCTCATCAGTGGACCATGACTCCCAGAAAAGGACTGGTCTTATGTCAGAGCATCAGTAGTAAACACATACATAAACATTTTAAGCTAAAATACACATGTGTTCTTCTTCTAGTAAGGGTTGACTTAAGTGGTTACAACCAACTCTTTTATTGAGAAGGAAGAACAAAACCAGGGCAAAGTATGATAACCAAATACATTGGAAACTTCCAATACCAGAGATGATGGCTAGCCCATCAGCCTTCTGTTGAGAACTAGAAAAAGGAAACAAAATCAGTATCTCTAAAGGGAAGTTTTTGAAGTCAGTGAGCGCTATGAAGGCATCAGGGCCTTGAAGACTGACATCCTAGAGAGAGAAGCAGCAGGTAGACCTGACTTTGGATGCCGCCTTTCCCCTTGAAGCCTATGCAGCCCAGAAAGATGTGGTTGAGAAGCAGAGGGAGCAAACTGCAGAGAAGCTGAACGGAAAGTGGTAGGTGGCTCCAAGGCTGAGAAGCTGGGCTGAGGTTTTTGCCAGTCTCGTAGGGCAAGAGGAGAGGTCTGGGAAAAAAAATCCAGCTTTTAGTTAGGATTCCTGACATGCTAGAGATAAGAGCAAACTGGAACTATTCTAACGCTCACAAAGACTGAAAAGCCCAGATTCAAATAATTTCTTTCTTTTTTTAAAGATTTTATTCATTTATTTGTCAGAGAGAGAGAGGGCAAGAGAGAGGGAACACAAGCAGCGGTAGTGGGAGAGGAAGAAGCAGGCTTCCCGCTGAGCAGGAAACCAGATGTGGGGCTGGATCCCAGGACCCAGGATCATGACCTGAGCTGAAGACAGACACTTAACTGACTGAGCCCCCTAGGTGCCCCCAGATTCAAATCATTTCAATCTCATTGGATGAAGATGATCTGGTTCCATCCTACCTGCCTGTCAGAAAGAAAAAAAAAAGTCTCTGGAGAAAAATACCACCACTCAAAACTCCAAATTATCTCTACACGTTTTCATACGTAATATTTGGCATTGAATCTAAAATCACCCAGCATATCAGAAGGTGAGGCCAAATAACCAAAAACGAAGGAAAAAAACATTTGAAAGACACAGGAGATCCAGATATTAGAGTTATTAGATACAGGCTTGAAAATAATTGTGATTAATATATTTAAAAAAAAAATAGACCTGCGGCGCCTGGGTGGCTCAGTTGGTTAAGTGTCTGCCTTCGGCTCAGGTCACGATCCCGGGGTCTTGGGATCGAGCCCTGCATTGGGTTCCATGCTCATCAGGCAGTCTGTTTCTCCCTGTCTTTCTGCCCCTTCCCCCACTCGTGCTCCCCACCAACCCTCTCGAATAAATAAATAAAATCTTTTTTTAAAAATGGACCTCATTTAAAAATGGACGAAGGATTTAAACAGACATTTTTTAAAAAGACATGCAAATGACCAGGAGCACATGAGCAGATGCTAAACACCGTTTGTCACCACGAGATACTATTTCACACCCCTCTGAGGACAATGATAAAAAGATGGACAGTTATAAGTGGTGACAAGATAACCCCCAAAAGGGGAGAAAATACTTGCAAACTAGATCTAATAAGAAGTTAATATAAAAAATATATGAGGAACTCAGTCGCAAAAAGCAAATAAACAAAAAACCCCCAAATAACCTCATTAAAAACTGGTCAAAGGACCTCAATCAACATTTCTCCAAAGAAGACACACAAATGGCCAACAGGTATTTGAAAAGGCGGTCAACATCACTCCCCCCGACATCAGGGAAATGCAAATCAAAACCACAATGCTATCACTTTACGCTTGTTAGAATGGCTGTTATGGAAACAACAAAAGATAAGAGGTGTTTGTTAGCATGGGTGTGGAGAAAAAGGTACTCTTGCACTGGGTTGATGGGAATGTAAATTGGATGGGGCCCTGTGGAAAACAGTATGGTGGTTCCTCAGAAAATACACCATATGGTCCATGAGTCCCACTTGTGGGTATAGAGTCCAAGGACATGAAACGAGCTTCTCACCGTGTTATCTTCCCTCCTGTGTTCACTGTAGCTACTCACAATAGCCCAGGAAGGGAAACCACCTCAGTGTCTGCTGATAGAGGAAGGGATAAAGAAAATGTGGTATGTATGTATGATGGAGTATCATGGAGCCTTCAAGGAGAAGGGAATCCTGCCATTTGTGACAACCAGGGGGCAGTTTCGCTAAGTGAAATAAATCAGACACTGACACTGCACGATCTCAATTAGATGTGGGTCTACAGCTGCGGAGTTCATAAAAGCTCAGAGTAGAATGGTGGTTGCCAGGGGCTTTGGGATGGAGGAGATGGGGAGATGTGGGTCAAAGGGCACAAAGTGTCAATCATGCAGGGTGAATAAGTTCCAGAGATCTAATGTACAGCGTGGTGATGTAGTTAATAATACTGTGTTGTGCATATGAAATTTACTAAGAGTTGATCTTAAGTGTTCTCAGACAGACACCCAAGGTAATATGTAAAGTGATGAATGGTAACTAGCTTGACTGTGGTAATCATTTTTTTTTAAAGATTTTATTTATTTATTTGACAGAGAGCAAGAGATCACAAGTAGGCAGAGAGGTAGGCAGAGAAGGGGGGAAGCAGGCTTCCCGCTGAGCAGAGCCCGATGCGGGGCTCAATCCCAGGACCCTTGGATCATGACCTGAGCGGAAGGCAGAGGCTTAACCCACTGAGCCACCCAGGTGCCTCAACTGTGGCAATCATTTGCAATGTACCCATGTTAAAATTCACACTATATGCTTTAAATATGTGCAATTTTTATTTGTCAATTGTATCTCAATAAAGCTGGAAAAGTGTTGCTTAGGGTATGGAGAAGTTGGAGCCCTCCTACATTGCTGATGGGAATGTGAAATGGAGAAGTCACTGTGGAAAATGGTTTGACAGTTCCTCAAAAACTCAGAAGTACCGTATGTCCCCACAATTCCACTCCTAGACATATACCCAAGAGAAATAAATGAATATGTATGTTCACATGAAAACTTGTATACAAATATTCCTAGAAGCATCCATAATAAAAGAAGGCTAAAAATCAATGCCTCAAAACAACCATCTCAAGAAGTTGTAAAAGTAACAGGAAAAGAAAGTAGGAGAGGGCTGCCGGCGTGGCTCAGTCAGGTAAGCGTTTGACTCTTGATTTCCTCCAGGGTCATCATCTCAGGGTTGTGGGATAGAGCTCCATGTCAGGCTCTGTGCTCAGTGTGGAGTCTGCTTGCCCTCTCCCTCTACTCCCTCTGCCCTCTCTCTCTCCCTCTCCCTCTCCAGAATAAATAAGTAAAATCTCAAAAAAAAAAAAAAAAAAAGGAGGAAAAAAAGAACGGAAATTAATGAAACAGAAAATAAGCATACTGTGAGAGAATTAACAAACAAAAGTTGGGGGTGCCTGGCTAGCTCAGGCCATAGAGCACACAACTCTTGATCTCAGGGTTGTGAGTTCAAGCCCCACACTGGGCATGGAGCCTACTTTAAAAAGAAAAAAAAGTCGGTTTAACGCAAGACTAATGAAATTGATAAATCCCTGTTGAGATCAATCAAACGGAAGTCACCAATAACCAATGTAATAGATCAAAAAAGGCACATCAATATAAATCCTAGACATTTTAAACAATTATAAGAGGATATAACTAATCTGATGCCAATAACTTTGAAAACTTAGATGAAATGGACAAAATCATTAGAAAAATGCAAACCTGCCAAACTGACAGAACATGAAAGAGAAAATCAGAATGGTCTGACACCTATTAAAGATACTGTGGGGGTTGCCTGGGTGGTTCAGTGGGTTAAGCCTCTGCCTTCAGCTCAGGTCATGATCTCAGGGTCCTGGGATCCAGCCCTGCATCGGGGGGTCTCTGCTCAGCAGGGAGCCTGCTTTCCCCCCTCTCTCTCTGCCTGCCTCTCTGCCTACTTATGATCTCTCTCTCTCTGTCAAATAAATAAATAAATAAAATATTTTTTTAAAAAAGAAGACATTGCAGTTACAACTAAAAACTTTCTTGCAAAGTAAATTCCAGACCCTGATAGCTTCACTGCTGAATGTACTGAACATTTAAGGAAGAAATAATATCAGTCCTTTTTTTTTTTAACTTTGTCTAAAAAATTCTGTTGAAGTTATAAAAATTGAACAAAGAAGTGCTTTTCTGGAAAAAAAAAAAACCTGCTTTTCTGAAATCATTGAAAATAAATTGCCAACATGATGTCCCATGGTCCTCAAACATGCTACTACTCTGTATTTCCTGTAAGAACATGCTTCTGGGTAACCACAATAAGACCATCAAAACTTAGGGATATCCAAAGTGGTTCAGACTCATAGAAACAGAAAGTGTAATTGTGGTTGCCAAGGCCTGAGGGAAGGGGAAAATGAGGAACTTATTCAGTGGGTACAGAGTTTCAGTTTTACACCATGAAGTTCTACAGTTCTGCTACACAATAACATGAATATAGTTAACACTACCATACACTTAAAAATGGTTCAGTGATAAATGTTAGGTGCTTTTACCACAATTTTTTTTAAAGATTTTTTATTTATTTATTTGACAGAGAGAGAGAGATCACAAGTAGGCAGAGAGGCAGGCAGAGAGAGAGGAGGAAGCAGGCTCCCTGCGGAGCAGAGAGCCCGATGTGGGGCTCGATCCCAGGACTCTGAGATCATGACCCGAGCTGAAGGCAGCGGCTTAATCCACTGAGCCACCCAGGCGCCCCCCCCTTTTTTTTTTTTTAAGATGCTTTTACCACAATTTTTAAGAAGCAGTATTACCTGCTAGAGATATAATTGGAAAGGTTAAAAAAAAGGGGTGGGGGAAGAAAATTTAAATAAAAAATTTGAATATAAAACAAAAATAAACATAGAAAAATCACTCTGCATAGGGGTGTGTGGGTGGTTCAGTTGGTTAAGTGTCTGTCTTTGGCTCAGATCATGATCCCAAGGTCCTGGGATGGAGCCCAGCCTTGGGCTCCCTGCTTGGCATGGAGCCTGCCTCTCCCTCTCCCTGTGCCCCTCCCTGCCACACAAGCTCTATCTCAAATAAATAAAAATTTTTAAAAAATTAATCAGTGTAACATCACATTAGCAGAATAAAGGGGGAAAATCATATGCTGATCTCAAGAGATACAAAAAAGTATTTGATGAAATTCGATTATCATTCATGCGAAGAACTTCTGGTACCCTCTTTTATTTAGAAGTAAAAGGGGGAACTTCCATAGTCTGATAGAGGATATTCAAAAACAGACAAGTTTTAACACACAAACAAGCTCCTCTGTGTGTACCTAAGAGAAGTGAAAACAGGTGTTCAAGCAAAAACTTGTACGTGAACATTCACAGCCGTTGTATTCATAAGAGCAAAAGATGGAAACAGCCCAAACGTCCATCAGCAGATGAATGGATAAATAAAATGTGGCATATCCATATGACGGCCCATTATTCAGCGATAAAAAGGAATGAAGTGCTTATACAAGTTGCAGCATGGATGAAAATTGAAAACATTACGCTAAATCAAAGAAGCCATACCCAAAAGGGCAAATATCATGTGATTCCATTTATACGAGGTACCTAGAAGAGTCGACTTCATAGAGACAGAAGTTAGATTAGTGGATTTAGGGGAGGGTAATAGAAAGTCATTGTTTAATGGGTACAGAGTTTTATTTTGGGAAGATGAAAAAGTTTTGCAGACGGTTGGTGGTGATAGTTGCACAGTGTGCTTAATTGTACACTTTTAAAATGGCTAAGGGGCGCCTGGGTGGCTCAGTGGGTTAAAGCCTCTGCCTTCGGCTCAGGTCATGATCCCAGGGTCCTGGGATCGAGCCCAGCATCAGGCTCTCTGCTCAGCAGGGAGCCTGCTTCCTCCTCTCTCTGCCTACTTGTAATTTCTGTCTGTCAAATAAATAAATAAAATCTTAAAAAAAATAAAATGGCTAAAATGGGGGGATGCTTGGCTGGCTTAGTTGGAAGAACATGCAACTGCTGATCTCAGGGTTGTGAGTTCGAGCCCCATGTTGAGTGCAGAGATCACTAAACAACAACAAAAAACTCTTAAAAATGGTTAAAATGGTAAATTATATGTTAGGTGTATTTTACCATAATAATAAGTAGAGGGAATCATACTTAATGATCAAATAGAAAAGCCTTCTATGATCAAGAACAAGACAAGGATGTCTGCTATATTTAACACCAACAACGTACTAGAGGTCTTGCCAATGGAATAGGGCAAAAAAAGAAGTATAAAGGGGCGCCTGGGTGGCTCAGTGGATTAGGCCGCTGCCTTCGGCTCAGGTCATGATCTCAGAGTCCCGGGATCGAGTCCCGCATCGGGCTCTCTCCTCTGCAGGGAGCCTGCTTCCTCCTCTCTCTCTGCCTGCCTCTCTGCCTACTTGTGATCTCTCTCTCTGTCAAATAAATAAATAAAATCTTTAAAAAAAAAAAAAAGAAGTATAAGAATAGTAAAGAGAGAAACCAAACTCTCCTTATTTGTAGAGGACAAGATTGCGTAGGAAAAAAATTTTAAATCTTCAGATAAACTATTAAAATTAGTAAGTGTGGATTTTTGCTTCCAACCATGATGGAATGTCCTATCCTCCTGCGTTATCCACCAAAAAAATGGACAAGATACATGAACTAGGTTCTCAGACGTTGGACAACAGACGGCACAAGACAGGAGGGAAAGAAAGGAGAGAGCCCTGCAACTGCCCCAGCTTGACTGTTTGGAGCGCGTCTTCAGGCCACAACAGGGAGGAACCACACAGCCCAGCAATTGCACTGAGCTGAGGAGACAGAATTTTAGGAAAGCCAACATACCAAGAATTGGTGGGCAAATGCTGGGGAGGAGAGAGACACACAGAAGCAGCATTCTGGAGAGTTTCACAAGGGTCCCCTCAAGTCTTTGGGGGAGTACTAATGTATCAGTGTGTCTGAGGAAACTACCCAAGACTGGAGGAGGGGGCGGAGAGAAACATCATACATCGGTCGGGGAGAAATCCTCAGAACGGTCTGAATTCTCAAGGTCAGGAAAGGGAAGACTTGATATATAAAACATCGAGTCCTGGGGTACCTGGGTGGCTCAGTGGGTTAAGCCTCTGCCTTCCGCTCAGGTCACGATTTCAAGGTTCTGGGATCAAGCCCCACATCGGGCTCTCTGCTCAGCAGGGAGACTGCTTCTCCCTCCCCCTCTGCCTGCCTCACTGCCTACTTGTGATCTCTCTCTCTCTCTGTGTCAAATAAATAAATAAAATCTTTAAAAAATAATTGAGTCCTCAGAAGGATATTGCCTCAGGGTGAGAACAGGTTATATCTATGGGCTGCCTTAAACCCATGCTCACTGGGGTAGATTGAATAATGGTCCCCAAGATGTCCATGTGCTAAGCCATGGACACTGTGAACAATAAATACACTAGATGACAAAAGGGACTTTACATGTGGTTAAGGGTCTTGAGATGGGAAGTTTACCTTGGATTATCTGGGTGGGATAGATATAATCAAACTCAAAATGGTGTTTATAAGAGGTACCCAGGAGGAGTCAGAGGCAGAAGAAAAGGTAATGGAGGACAGAAGCAAAAATCGGGATAATGCACTTTGAAGACAAAAGAAGCAGCCATTGCCCAGCAATTCAGATGGTCACAAGAGGCTGAAACATACAAGGAAACAGATTCTCCCCTCGGATCCTTGAGAAAAAACTAGCCCTGACAACACCTTGACCTTAAGTCCAGAAAAAATGATTTCAGACTTCTAACCTCCAGATCTCCAGAACTGTAAGAAATAAAATTGTGTTCTTTTAAGACACCAAGCCTGTGGTAATTTGTTATAGAGGCAATAGGAAACTAATATAGTAACTGGATTAACAAAGCTTAAAAGCAAGCCTTGAAGGTAGCAAACTGCTTAGAAGTAACTGCATCCCAGAACAAAGCCCAACACTACTTAAAAGAATACAACACAATCCAACATCCCACCATGTACCATTCACAATGTCTGGCATCCAGTGAGAAATTACCAGGCATGCAAAGAAGCATGAAAATAGAACTCATAACCAGAAGAAAACTTAATGAGTAGAAACACCCTCAGAAGTGACACAGATGATAGAATTAGCAAAAACATTAAAACCACTATCACGAATGTACTCTATATGGCCAAGAGAGTAGGGGAAGTAGTAAACATGAAAAAAGAAATAGAATATATTTAAGAAGGCCCAAAACAAACTTCTAAAGATGATACACAACAAAATACATCTAATACAGATTAGATAATGCAGAAGATCGTGAATATGTAAGACAGCAATAGAAGCTATGCAAAATAAAATGGGGGAGGGATTAAAAAATGAACGGTTTATCAATGACCTGTAGGACAGACAATACCTAGTAGCCTAACATATATATAATTGCAATCCCAGAAAATAAAGGTGGCGGGGAGAGAAAAATTATTTGAATAAATTATGGCTTAAAACTTTCCAAATTTTTTAAAAAGATTTTATTTATTTATGTGACATAGAGAGAGAGATATCACAAGTAGGCAGAGAAGCAAGCAGACTCCCTGCAGAGCAGAGAGCCCTATGCAGGGCTCTATCCCAGGACCCTGAGATTATGACCTGAACCAAAGGCAGAGGCTTAACCCACTAAGCCATCCTGGTGGCCCAAATTTTCCAAATTTGAGACAAACCCAGAGATCCAAGAGGTACAATGAACTCCAAAGAGGAGAAACATGTAGAGAAATACACCAGATAAATCACAATCATTTTTAAAGCAGCCAGAAGGAAAAAAGAAAGGAAAATCATGTAAAGAGGAACATAAGAATGAGAGAAGATTTTGCATCAGAAATCATCTCCAAAGTAGTAAAAGCAAGAAAACAAAAAGAAAAGCCTGTGAACCTAGAATTCTATACTAGCAAAGATATCTTTTATCCCAAAAAAGACAAGCAAAAGATAAAAAGGCTAGCACCAACCAACCCACATTATAAGAAATGTTGAAGAAGAACTTCCAGGCAGAAGGAAAATGTTACCAAAAGGAAATCCAGATCACACAAAAGGATGAAAATCACTGGAAATGGCAAATATGTAAATATTAAAGATTGTCTTCTTATTTTAAAAAATCCTTAAAATATACCTACCCTACAACACAGTCATTTCACAACTAGGTACCTACTCAAGAAAAATGAAAACGTATGTCCACACAAACTTGTACATAAATGTTCTTAACAGCTTTGTTTTTATTTGGAAAAATTCCAAATATCCTTTTGAAGGTGAATGGATAAATTATAGTACATTGATAGAATGGAACACTACCGAGAAAGAAAAAGAAAAGCCAACAGATACATGTAAAAATGTAGATGAATCTCAAACAATTATACTGAGTGAAAGCCAGAAAAAAAAGGGTATATATTGTACTATGTCATTTATAGAAAAGACTAGAAAATGCAAATTAGCCAATAGGGTTAGAAAGCAGATCAACAATTTTCAAAGGTAGGGAGGGGTGGATTGCAAAGGGGTATGAGGAAACTTTGGGGCTGAAAAAAAGACACAAATAACTCATATTAAGAATGTGAGGGTAGGGGCGCCTGGGTGGCTCAGTGGGTTAAAGCCTCTGCCTTTGGCTCGGGTCATGATCCCAGAATCCTGGGATGGAGCCCTGCATCGGGCTCTCTGCTCCGCAGGGAGCCAGCTTCCTCCTCTCTCTCTGCCTGCCTCTCTGCCTAGTTGTGATTTCTCTCTGTCAAATAAAAAATAAATAAAAAAGAATGTGAGGGTAGGTATCACTAAAGATCATGTAGACATTAACAGGATAGTAAGGAAATACCAGGAACAAATTCATGTGACTAAATTCAACAACTTAGGTAAAATGGACAAATTTCTTGAAAGACAAACTACCAAGCTCATTCACAAGAAACACAGGACCTAAAATGCTCCATAGCTATGAAAGATATTGAACACATAGTTAACTCCCCAACAAAGAAAACTCCAGTCCTAAAAACACCACAAAATTTTTAAGGAAGAGATAGTATCAATTCTACACAAAGAATACCAGAAAATACAAGAGGTAGGAATACTTCTAACTCTTTTTATGAGGTCTGCATTAGCCTGAAACCAAAGGGATTACAAAAAGAAAAGGGAATTGTAGGATATTGTTAGTGGTCATCTGGTACGCGAACTTAAACTAGAATATCTGATATAATAAGTAAAATACAACAGGTTCTAGGGTAGAATATTCACGCAAAAATCTAAGTAGAGGTTTGGGTGTGTGTAATAGTATATACACACAGAGAAAAGAGGCCCCAAATGGAGATTTCAGGTAATTTTTACTCTTTATGCTTTTCTCTGTATTATTTGAAATTCTCAGAAGCATCAATCATTTTACAAGAAGAGTAAAACCAAGTTATCTTCATTTTGAAAATGTCATACGTATTTTCTTGCCAAGGGCCTGAAAGATGTAAAGACCAGAGCCAAGGTCAGAGGACTAAAGGAGTAACAAAATGAGGGCACCTGGCTGGCTCAGTCAGTGGAGCACGTGACTCTTGATTTTGGGGTTGTGAGTTCAGGCCCCACGTTGGGCATGGAGCCTACTTAAAAAATTTAAAAAAAAATTTTTTTAATTAAAAAGAAAAAAAGAGGTAGCAAAATGAGTCACTGCTTCTCCTTCAGTCCCTGTTCTCAAATCAACTTTCCGTTAATATCTGGGAAGAAAAACAGAGAGGTCTCCAGACTATCACACCCTTCTTCTGCTCCATCTAGCCTCTTGCTAGTCACAAAGTTCAGATGCTCAGGCCAATCTCTGCCATGCATGAGGAAACGTCACTTAAAGTCACATTATAAGTCACATTATACTAGAGAGTGGTATAAACCCAAAGCAGCTTCAGCCTGGCACAAGTTTAAAGCAGATGTCATTCCCCTTTTGATCAGGAGGCTTTCCTCCAGGACACCCTTAGGCTACTTCTTAAATTTCTCTATTCCCATGTCCTAGATTCCAAGGGGGAAAAAAAAACAAAATAAAGCAAAACAACAACAAAAAAATCTCTTCCTGTCTGAGCTCTGGGTTTTGACTTCAACTTAAAAACTGCCCCTTCTGGTGGTCACCTGTCTCACCAGCGGGGCAGGAAGCCAAGGTCTGTTCACAGCATTCCTCTGGCTGCCTTTCTTCTGGCCTCAAGAACCTGGTTTTCTTTTCTTTTCTTTTTTTTTTTTTTTTAAAGATTTTATTTATTTATTTGACAGACAAAGATCACAAGTAGGCAGAGAAGCAGGCAGAGAGAGAGGAGGAAGCAGGCTCCCTGCTGAGCAGAGAGCCCGATGTGGGGCTTGATCCCAGGACCCTGGGACCATGACCTGAGCTGAAGGCAGAGGCTTTTAACCCACTGAGCCACCCAGGCGCCCCAAGCCCCTGTTTTCTTGAACATGCATGCATCTCATCCCAAGCCTGTCTAACCTGGCCTTTTCTGATGGGTTGCTTTGAGGAAGCACTTAAGAAAAGTCATCCTGGGTTCACCCTTGGCCTCATCTATCTCTTCTGTTCCACTTCTGGGTATATGCCCCAAAGACCTGAAAAGTGGGGACTTGAAGAGATATTTGCATACCCACATCCGTAGCAGCATTGCTCACAAGAGCCGAGAGGTGGAAGCAACCCAAGTGTCCATCGGCAGATGAATGCGGAAGCAAAATGCGGTAGATGGATCAAGTGGGGAATTATTCAGCCTTAAAGAGGAAATTTTGACACCTGCTACAACACAGATGAAGCTAGAGGACATTATGCAAAATGAAATAAGCCAAAGGATAAAAATTGTGTGATTCCACTTATGCAAGATACTCGTGAGCGTGTCAAAACCATCAAGACAGAAAGTAGAATGGTGGTTGCCAAGGATGGGGAGACGGAAGAATGGGGAGTTGAGCGTTTAGGGGGTACAGAGTTTCACTTTTGCAAGATGGGATCCTGGAGACCAGCTACACAAGAACTCCAGCGTACATAAGGCAGATGAACTGCACACTTAAAAATGGGTAACAGGATACATTTTTGGTATATTTCATCACCATCTTTAAAAATCAGAACATTTCATGCAAAAAAAAAAAATTAGGACTTCAGATTTCATTTGAATAAATCAAATCTGATACCATCATGGGACCTAGATTCTTTTTCTTTTTAAGGTTTTATTCATTCATTTGACAGATAGAGATCACAGTTAGGCAGAGAGGCAGGCAGAGAGAGAGGGGGAAGCAAGCTCCCTGCTGAGCAGAGCTGGATGTGGGGCTCGATCCCAGAACCCTGGGATCCCAGAACCCTGGGATCATGACCTGAGACTAAGGCAGAGGCTTAACCCACTGAGCCACCCAGGCGCCCCAAGGGACCTAGATTCTTACATGTTAATAGTCTCCAGTGTACCTCTGACCCCACCCCCTATCATTCTTTTTCCTGTTTGGCTTCTTTAAGCATGTGAGTTTGTGGCTTCTGCTCTAAACCCAGAAAGCCACTCTTGACGGTACAGCCCTCCACGGTTAGCCCCCTGCTGGGCAAACTAAGGTCTTCTCTTTGGTGGCGGGGCCAGCACCGTCCTGTCTCAGCAACTCATGATAAATACTAACCATGCCTAGAAAATGCTATGCCAAACTGCCCCAAACACACTCTGCCTTTCCTTTTTCTCTCCATTTACCTAATTATTGTTCTTCCCCACTCCCCACTCAACCCCAAGCCTTCTCTCTAACTCACAAGGGGTTCTTCCTTCTCTCACGTTCTGCAGCATTTAGCATCGTAAGTGCCAGTTATCTTGTATGCATATCCCATCTTCCCAGTTACACTTTGAGGCCCTCATTCGTTCAACAAATATAAAGCAGTGGCGCCTGGGTGGCCCAGTGGGTTAAACCTCTGCCTTCAGCTCAGGTCATGATCTCAGGGTTCTGGGATCGAGCCCCGTGTCCGGCTCTCTGCTCAGCAGGGAGCCTGCTTCCCCCCCACCCCCCGCCTGCTTCTCTGCCTACTTGTGATCTCTGTCGGTCAAATAAATAAATAAAATTAAAATTAAACAAAAACAAAAAAACAAATATAAAGCAGCAACTCGAGGCCAAACATTGTTCTAGGCACTAGGCATATGGCGGTGAACCAGAAAGGCAAGGTCCCTCTTAATGTGGAACTTACTTTCTGAAGACATTTGTATGGGCAGAGACATACAAATAAGTAAAACATATCGGGTACTGATAAACATCGTTCAGGGGGTGGGGAGACTGAGGCAGGGTAAGGAGAGAGGGAGAGAAGGAGTGAGGCAGAGGCTCCTTTAGACAGAGTGGTCAGTGACAGCTGTTTGAAGAAGTACATGAAACCAAGACCTGAGTGGTAAGGGGGAGCCAACCATGAGAAAACCGTGGGAAAGAGCACCCCCGTCAAAGAGAACAGTAAGTGCAAAGACCCCATTTTAGGAATAGAAATAGCTAGTGTGGCTCAAAGCCTTGGAAGTGGGGAAAGACAGCAGTAGGAGACAGGGCCAAGAGTTAAGGGGCTCAGATTCTGTTCTGTGTGATAACTTACAAGAGGGTGATCGATATTTTATACCTTCTAATGTTTTAAGGGCTGGCACTCAAGGCAGATCTGACTAGCATTACCATTTACTCGTTTGAAAATATCCAGTTCCTTCTGATCCCAATCATCTCCTCGTTCCCCAATAACTTTTCATTCCTTCCACAAACACTTCTTCAGCACTACCGACTGGTACAAGGAACTGCTCACCCCTTTAATGAAGGTAGGTTTGTCCTTTATGCCAAAGTTCCAGAGCATGATATCTCCCCCTTTGGAACCCACAGCCAGGGTGCTGGGGTGAGTTGGGTGCCATGCCAAGGATGTGGCCCTCCTGTCAAAGGGGGCAGCCTTTTGGAATATCCGGTAAGAAGCCAGAGAGTGCAGAAAGGCCTGCTGGAGACCCTGACACAGACGGGGGAAAAAAAAAAAAAAAGAATTAAGTTGAATTAAAACCCAGGTCCTGGGTAAATTGCCAATCTCTGCCTCCTCCATAGATGAGCTCTAGGGCCAAGTCCTGCCACCAAAGGAAAACTAACCGCCTGGCTCTGTATGAACTCATCTTGGAAAGGAAGGGGGCAGAGCTCATTCCAGATGAGACCTTTATGGCATAAGACTTCTACCTGGCTGAATGCCCAGTAGGTCAGTCCCCAACATAGAGGTGATCTGACCACTCTGACAACCCGCTGAACCAACCCAGCATCTAACCTGAGAATATCCCCGTAATGAAAAGGTACCAGGCAACCCCTGGAGCACTTCAGCCAGGAAACACCTCACCTGCTGCAGTGATGACCAGACAGCGTTGCCTAGCTTATGGTGGTGGAGGGCCCTGACGATGCTGCATGGTGGCGGGACCTGCAGGCTAGCCAACCCCGCCCATAGGCAGCCTGAGTCAAATCTTCTGCTAGAACCTGCCAAGCAGAACAGACACATATTTTCCTCTCTCTTCTCACGCACGCAAGAGTTTCCTGCTGAAATCTCAGAAAGAAAGCCTTGTTTTTTCATGCCGCATAGCCAGTCTCTCCCATCACCTCCTGAGACCTTTCCATGGTCTGCTCACTCTCACTCAGCACAAGAAATAAAGTAAGGATTCAGCCCCTTGCCCCAAACACTCTCCAAAATAGTAATTTTGAAGTGAAACTAAATATGAAATCATAGGAAACCAGACCGTTTGCAGGGTTTCTGAGCAGGGAGCCGAAAGGACACACAGGAATAAAGTTTATGCAGAACTCTTCCCAGTGGGCTGGGAAACTCATGCTAGTGTTGGGTGACAATTTTAAAATCACATATGATGCATAATAAAAGGGTTTTAGGATAGCTCAGTAGAAGTGACTGGGGAAAGAAGTATCTTTAAATCCTGCATTAAAATAATGTAGAGGTGACCAGTTGTTGGCCCCAAGTCCAATCTGCTCTTTTGGAAACCGGTGGATCTAGAGGGTCTGGTGGCTGGAAATTAACCAAGCTGCTTTTGGAGAGGTAGATCCACTCAGAATAGGAATAAAGATGTATTTGAGGACCTGGTCTCTATGATTCTGGTCTCTTGACAACCCATTCCTTCTTTTATGGACAAAAAGCACTTCAGCAATAACCCCCTGCTCCAGTCTTTTGTGTTCCCCCACACTCCTTATCGCCCCAGGTTCAAGCCTCAATAAACCTCAGAGACTGAGTTTTCTAAGGAAGGAAATTGAGGGTTCTTACAGAGGAAACCAAAACACACAGAGTAGGGAGAAGACTACAGAAATTCAGCACACACACCACCAGGCAAGGTAGGGTTATTTTAAGCAGTCCTCGTGTGTAAAAATCCTGGGACAAACAAGGAATTGGAAGGTCCGTTGTGTCTTATGTAATGGAGCTCATCTGCCTCTTCCCGTCACCTGAGGGGGGTTAAGCCCAAGCTCAATGATGTCAAAGGACCTGCAGAAAAATGCACAGCCCAAGGCATCCTAAACTTGAGACAGTCTGGAGAAACCAGTAGCACCCATCCCCCACTCCAGCCTCCTGCGTGAGAACCCCAAAATGCGGAATTATTAAAGCAGCAGGCGCAGGCAGTACCAGGGCCCTTCACATAGAGCTTCTTGGCCTCGGGCTCCAGCTCCCGGGGGCTTCTGCTCCTCTTGCTCTTGGGGCGCACAGCCACCTCGGGGGTCTTCTGGGTTTCTGGGCGTTTCCTAGGAGCCATCGCGTCCTCCGTGCGAAAGGGTACTATGCCCTATGCCGAGATCGTGGAGGGAAGATTGTGAAGCCCCTGGGGAGAAACAAGGCGGGGACCAGGGAAATAAGCCAACTTCCCGCCAAACAGCCTCTCACCGCTTTCAATCTGGCTTCTAGCTCCGGCCCCGCCCCCCCGGGGAGGCCCCGCCCCTCCCGCGAAGACTGGGGCACGAGAGGGGAGGAGCTCAGGGGCTCCCTAGGGAAACGGGATGGCGCCTACGTGCTGGGCCAAATCGTGCCCGTCAGCTGATCTGCCAGAAATAAAGATGGCCGTCACCGCGAGACCACCCAACTTGAAGCCTCTTCAGAATCCGCGCTGCCCGGCCTCCGCCGGTTCCCCAGGAGACCAGGTACCAATCAAGGCTTCGGCTCCACCTCCTCTGACTTTTAATTGGTGTTCAGGCCCTCTCGGGCTTTAGGATTGGCTGTTTCTGGAGATAGAAAGCTTTGTGGAAAGCTACCCGCACCCCCCGCGATGGAAATCAAAACTCTTCCCGCTAGCCGGCTTCGCCATAGGGGTCGAGTCCTTATGTTTCCCCAGCTGCCCCGAATCTCAGCTTCTCTGTGCTGAGTGGTTGAAACTTGCAGCTCCTAACTACGGTTTCCCCAGAGCTGCGGACTGTCGGCGTAGGGAGTAATGGGCGGGAGGACGTGCAGGCTAACCGGGCTTAGAGGTCTTGTGCCCTGACTTAAGCCAGAGGCCAAGGCATTGCCTCTCCTAGGTGACTCTCTGCCCGGCCCCGGAGGAGACAGTTCGGACGTATCTGACTTTCTGCGACGAGCACACAGGAGCTGCGATTAGTGGAGGACTGCGGGGCCTTTCCTTCTATTTGCTAAACTCCGTCCCGGGCGCTATGGAAGGGCGAGAGGAGACAGCAATGCATTAACGGAAGGTCCTGCACTCACGGACAGGTAGGGACAGAAGACATGTCCAAAAATAACCGTTGGGAAGAAATGAATGCTCCGAAAGAAAAATCCGAACATGGTTTCCTGATGGCAAGATGAAAAGATAAGGTCAGAGTGTTAGAAAGGGGAAAGGCAAAAAAAAAAAAAAAAAAAAAAAAGAAAGGGGAAAGGCAAGCTGGTGGCTTCTCCCTGCTGGCTTGTAGCTGTTTTCAGAGCTGTGTCCCAGAAGCAGACTCACTTTTACTCAGACCAGCCATTCGTTCCACCTCAGCAAGTTTCTCAGTTGGAGGGGGAGTATGCCAAAATGTAAGAAATGACCCTGCCGCACTGAGCAGGGAAGAACAATACATGTGAAACAAGTGAAGCCATTCCAGAGAGAAGGTGGTCGTATACTAAATTGTGGCATGCCGGCCAAGACTTCTAGAGGCATTCCGAAACGATCATCTAATGGAGAAAGAAGTATTTCGGAAAGCCTCACAGGGAAGGTGGGATTTTGTGGAGTTCAATTTGAATGTAAGTAGGGTTTGGCCGGAGTAGGGAGAAGAGTATTCTAGGTAGGGGAACAGCTTGGTAAAGTTAGGAGTGGGTATAAGTTATGAGAAAGAGAAGCGGCCCCTGGCATCTGGGAGCAGGCCTGATAGATCAGCTAGACCTCGGTGTTCTGTCGAAATAAACAATTGCACAAAACAACACCAGACAAGGCCACACTGTGACCATGATCAATCAAAACAAAAACATGATCACTCGTGTCTGAACACAGACAGAAGTAAGAATATTTTCCAAACCACAAAAATAACCAGAGATTGCCCTATTAGTTTGGCTAATATGGAAGCAGCTTCTTTGCCAATCACAGCTCTAGCTTTCCTTTTGCTTCATTCCTCCCACCTTGTGGATAAGATTTGCTTATACCCAGTCATAGAATCATCCCCATTTCCTGACAACCTCCAATCCAGAGCAATGACCCACTTCCCTTATCCAAATCATCCAATGCAAGCCAAATCTACAAGTCCTTCCCAACACCTTACAGAGAGATGTTCTGCTATATGCATTCTCTGTTGCATTGAGCAATACACCCCAAGTTCAACTACAGAGGTGTTCTTGATGGTGTTTGAATTGGAGGCATTGACATTTATGAGTAGGGTAGGAGGCAGCTTGAGGAGGAGAAGTTGGTCATATCGAGGATCTGTTCCCAGAGGCCAGATGGAGGGGGAGGTTGAAAGGCAGGCAGAATTCAAATTTCATTAATTCTACTGACATTTATCAAAACCTAGTCTGTCCCTGGCAACTATTCCAGTGAAAGAGAATGCTGAAAGGAAAAATGCTCTTTGCCCCTATGGAGTGTGCTTTTTTATGGTGGGAAAGACAGATAGGTAATCCTACAGCTACAACTGGGTGTGATGAGCTTAGTGAGAAAGGAAGCTTTGGGTTTGGGCAGGGATGGGGTTGGTACAGAAAGGGGACACTAACTCAGGGTGGAGTGGTGGTAAAAAGGAACAGTGTCAAAAAAGTTTTCCCAGGGGCACCTGGGTGGCACAGTGGGTTAGGCCTCTGCCTTTGGCTCAGGTCATGGTCTCAGGTCCTGGGATTGAGCCCAGCATTGGGCTCTCGCTCAGCGGGGAGCCTGCTTCCGCCTCTCTCTTTCTCTTCCTGTCTCTCTGCCTACTTGTGATCTCTGTCTGTCAAATAAAATATTTAAAATAATTAAATAAATTAAATTAAATTGTTTAAAAAAAAAAAGTTTTCCCAGAGAAGGGGCCCACTTAAGCTGAATCTTGAGAGATGGGAGAGGAGGGGGAAGATATTCCAGACAGAGGGTAGGAAATGGGAAGGCAAGGAGGCAATAATTAGCCGTGATGGATTCATGAGCAGAGGAAATGTTCTGCTTAATGCCAGGATTTCCCAGAGTCTGTTAGGATAGGGGAGGTTTTCCATGGTGAATTAAAAAAAAAAAAACACACAAAAACACAAAAACAAATGTGCGTGAGCAGTGGAAACCCACCTTGAACATGCCAGGAAAGCGTTTTTGTTTCAGGTTCTGCTTTGGGGCATTCCTACCCTAGGTTTTGCCGTGTTTTACCGAGAAAACAACTGTCTAGGCACTTAGCATCCTCCATTCCCATCTGATGAACCATGGGGCAGATGGACAAAAGTATTTAATACAGATTTTTTTGATGCTGCCCATCTGATACGGAGGTGAATGGTGTAGCATGACTTTGGTTTCCTGCCACAGAGAGGCTGTGCTATGAAGCCCTGTTTATAGATGTTTTGGTCTCATCTGTGACACTGCCTTTGACATAAGGCATCACAAGTCAATTCATTCAAAAGCTGCTGGTGATAGCAAAGGAAGGTCTCCTGTTCACACTGGAAGCCGGGCAGACCACGGCATGACCCCAAATTATGCCATTTTCTTTGATCTGCAAAATGACATGGAACTTATGTGTTTTCTGGAACAAGGAGTATGGCACAGAGGAAAGAGCACTGTTCTTAGATGATGTATCCTGGGTTCCTCCTTTCATTTCTCTCTGTTTCGTCATCCCGCAGTCAAGAAGAGGGACTCAGTGGCCTTTCAGATCCCTTCCAGTTTTAAAATCTGGGATCTTGTGAGCTGCTGTTAAAGCAGCAGGAACCAGGGGCGCCTGGGTGGCTCAGTGGGTTAGGCCTCTGCCTTCTGCTCGGGTCTGATCCCGGAGTCCTGGGATCGAGTCCCGCATCGGGCTCTCTGCTCAGCAGGGAGCCTGCTTCCTCCTCTCTCTCTGCCTGCTGCTCTGCCTACTTGTGATCTCTGTCAAATAAATAAATAAAATCTTAAAAAAAAAAAAAAAAAAGCAGCAGGAACCAGTGAGGGCTTTCCACTCTGGCCTCCCTGTGGGAAATTTCCATCCAGTAGGAACCATCTCTCTGGTGCAGGCCAGTACATGACTGATTCTGATCAAGCCGTCCATGGATCCAGACATTCTGCTGAGTCTGCGAAACCATCCATAATCCACGAGGATGGTGTGTGTGGGCTTCCCACACACAGTTCCTGCATTCAGTGGTTTGCAAATGACAGCCTCAAGCGTTCCGCCAAGCTCGCAGGGAACTGAAGTTTAAATTCCTCTTCAAGGCTCGGAAGCCGACTGAATACGGCCTCTCGGAGTTCTTGTTCCTTGGCATCTCTGATACATAGTTCAGTGCCCAAATAGGAATTAATTCTGGAATAGTGCTAAGTGAAAAAACTGGCTCCCACCCCTTAGGGAATAGCTTCCATTTTCAAAAATACAATTGGGGCTGGCTTTGGAAGTGTCAGACAGCTGTGTAAATACCAAAACAAAACAAAACAAAACCCAAAACAAACAAAAAAAACAACCAAAAACCCTCCCCACCTTCTGTCTTCGCTGTGGGGCATGAGACACCATCCACACTCTAAATCAATATCCTGTCATGCAAACAGAGGTGTGGGATGCCAGGAAACTTCCCTAGGCGGCCAGCTTTGCAGGGCGCCTGCCAGAGGGCTGAGAGTCTGTGTGGAAGTGCTGCACGGACTGTAAAGTGCTCTAGAAATAGAAGCTGCTGTAAATTCTCCTGGCGATATGTTATTGAACGATAAGATCTAAATGAGGTGGTGAAGAAGCTCTTTGGCATCCTCAAGAGCTCGCACCAGGCAGGTGGCCATCGTGGGAAGAGCAGGGAGCAGAGAATTGGAAAGCAGGGGTTTGAATTCTGGCAGTGAATTCCCACTGTCTTCCAAAGACTCCCCAAAACTCCGCAGTGGCAGAAATATAAATGCTTCTGTCTGTGGCAGAGCCAAGTCAGTTGCCTATGGCTGGATGAATCCCATGCTCGTGGGACTGGGGCGGCTGCATTTATATTCCCCTTCTATTCCCATCCTCCCACTCCAGCCTCCACTAACCCACCTTGGCTCCTGTCCCCACAGGGACATCAGTGTCCCTGACATTGTCACTCCTAGAGCACGGGACAAAACGCTGGCTCAAGGAACCACCGCTGAGTTTCTTCTTTCTTTCTTTCTTTCTTTCTTTCTTTCTTTCTTTCTTTCTTTCTTTCTTTCTTTCTTTCTTCTTTCTTTCTTTCTTTTTAATATGTTATTTGTTTGTCAGAGAGAGACCAAGAACACAAACACAGGGAAAGGCAAGCAGAGGGGGAAGCAGGCTCCCTGCTGAGCAAGGAGCCCAATGTGGGACTCAGTCCCAGGAGGCTGGGATCATGACCTGAGCTGAAGGCAGATGCCCTAAGTTTAGGTGTCCCTAAGTTTCTGTCTGTAGAGGAAGGTTGTGGGTTGCTTGGGTGGCTGTGGTTCTTTGCAGTGAAGCCGATGGCTGGGTGGAGGTTCTCTTGTAACAAATCCACTCACATCCTCCCCAGAGCTTCAGATGTTCAGCGAACATCCCCACAGACACATGGCACATTCCCCGCTGTGCTCGGCTTTCCCTGTGTCATAAGGCCCCAGAGTCTGAGAGTTTTGTCCCAGTTCGAGGCTGCCTGCCAAGCCATATTCGTGTGGGTGGCATGGAGGCTGCTGGGCTATTCTGTGAAGAGTCACGTTAGCGAAACTGGGGGACGACATCTCTGAAAGGCAGCCGACTTTTTTTAAGTTCAGGCTGTATTTTACTAGATTTCCCAGGTTAACAGCTGTGGCCTCCTCCAGGCTGGTGTGCTGGGTTGAGTCGTGGTCCCTGAAAAGAGAAACCCGTATCCAAATTCCCAGAACCTGTGAATGTTATCTAGAAAAAAAAAAAAGGATCTTTGTAGATGTAGTCAAGGGTCTTCAGATGAGGAGAGCATCCTGAATGATCCGAGTAGGTCTTAAACCCAGTGGTAAGCATCTTTGTACAAGCAAGGCCGAGATCATAGAACCTTCTGTGTCAACCACGCTTCCATTATGGACAACAATCACCACCACAAACCAGAGCATAAGGTGTTGAGTTGTGGAATCGCTGTTGTACACCTGGAACTAATGTAACATTGTGTGTCAACTAGACTTCCAAAAAAATAAATGAAAAGAGTAAAAAAAATAAAATAAAAACAGTGAGGCAGAGGGGGACTGAGACACAGACGGAGAGACAGACACAGAGAGATGACAATATGAAGACAGAGGCAGAGATGGGAGTGACACAGCTATGCGCCCAGATTGCCAGACTTCCAGATTGCTGGCAGCTTCCAGAAGCTAGGAGAAGGGCGAGGACTGATAACCTCCCAGAGCCTGGGGAGGGACGGCACGGCCCTGCCGATACTTTGATTTCTGGCCTCCAGAACCCTAAGAGGAGACATTTCTGTTGTTCTGCGACCCCTAGTCTGGGGGCACTTTGTTAGCCCCGGGAAACTAATACAGCCCCAATCTCTGCGGGGGATGTTCAGCATCAGCAAGGGGAGAATGCCTCCCTGAGGCCGGGCTCAGGCAGCTCTCACATTCCCACCTCCTTGCTGTGTCTTTGAGCGAATCTTAACATCTCTCTGAGCCTGTTCCCTCCTTTGGAAATGGGGAAGAAGGAGGCAGACCGTGTAGGGTTGTTGCAGGATCCCACCCAGAGGGCCAAACACAATGCCAGCTGCGCCCAGATACTCCATGCATGTGCGCCCCCGTGGCCCCCTGGAGGGGACCGCTTTGGCTGGCCCCACCTCAGGCACAGAACTCCCACTCGGAGGCTGAGTCGCACAGCATCTCACACTACTGTATCCAAAAGAGAAGTCCTAATTTTCCGCTCTTCTGTCTTTTTCGCATTTCCCTGCCTCCACAAATGGCACTTCTGTGCCGAAACTCCAAGTAAACACCCTCGAGTCATTTTTGTTTTATGTTTAAACTTCTCACTTGGACAGAATTTCAGACTTAGAAAGAGTCGATAAAAGGTTATAAAGAATTTCCATAGACTCGTCCCTAATTTCCTGAGTGTAACATCAGATGTAAGTACAATGCAATGATCAAGAGGAGAGAACTGTGGATTTTCTGGCTGGCTCCGTCTGTGAAGCCTGGGGCTCTTGATCTCAGGGGTCATGAGTTCAAGCCCCATGTTGGGCATAGAGCTTACCTAAAAAAAAAGAGAGAGTGGGGCGCCTGGGTGGCTCAGTGGGTTAAAGCCTCTGCCTTCCGCTCAGGTCATGATCCCAGGGTCCTGGGATCGAGCCCCACATCGAGCCCCACATCAGGCTCTCTGCTCCGCGGGGAGCCTGCTTCCTCCTCTCTCTCTGCCTGCCTCTCTGCCTAGTTGTGATTTCTCTCTGTCGAATAAATAAAATATTAAAAAAAAGAGAGAGAGAAAATTAGTACTAATGATGCTATTATCCAATCAATAAACTTTATTCAAATTTTGCCAAGTGCCCCAGTCATGTCCTTCTCTGGTCTGGAACCCAATCCAAGATCACAGGCTGGGATTCATTTTGAAATGTATCTCTCCCTTACCAGCCACACTTAACCGATCAGCACGTTCGACTCCCCATCGATCCTTCCCCCAGATACTTCTTCAGTTC
This sequence comes from Meles meles, assembly GCF_922984935.1. Taxonomy (NCBI): domain Eukaryota; kingdom Metazoa; phylum Chordata; class Mammalia; order Carnivora; family Mustelidae; genus Meles; species Meles meles. The sequence continues at coordinate 19,179,435 of NC_060073.1, forward strand.
CTGTATTGAGCAGCTGCAGACCACCATCCTAGAATAAGCCCCTGTCCCTGGTACCTGGATGACCGAAGTGGCCCCCTAAATGGTCTCCCTCTGTTTGTCTCCCTCTAATACACTGGCCGCGTGGTTTTTGTGTAAAGGGGTTGACAGTAAACATTTTAGGCTTTTCTGCCCCTGTGATCCCCATTGCAACCACTCCACTCTGCCACTGCAGTGCAGAAGCAGCCATGGACTATATGTGAACGGGGGAGTGTGACTCTGTTCCAATAAAACTTTATGGACACTGAAACTTGTCCTTAAAACCTTCACATATCACCAAATCTTTCTCTTTTGATTTTTTTTTTTTTAAGATTTTACTTATTTGACAGACAGAGATCACAAGTAGGCAGAGAGGCAGGCAGAGAGAGAGAGGAGGGAGCAGGCTCCCTGCTGAGCAGAGAGCCCGATGCAGGACTCAATCCCAGAACCCTGGGATCATGACCTGAGCCGAAGGCAGAGACTTTAACCCACTGAGCCACCTAGGTGCCCCTTTCTTTTGATTCTTTTCAACCATTTAAAAATGTGAAAACTGGGACATCTGGGTGGCTCAGTTGGTTAAGCATCTGCCTTTGGCTCAGGTCATGATCCTGGGGTCCTGGAATCGAGTCCGGCATCGAGCTCTCTGCTTAGTGGGGAGTCTGCTTGCCCTCTCCCTCTCCCTCTGTGATCTCTCTTGATTTCACTCTCTATCAAATAAACAAATTATTTTTTTTTAAATAAGTAAAATGTGAAAACCATTCTTTGCTCCTGGGCCATCCATTCTACTGTTTTTTTTGGTGCCCTGTTCTGATCTGTCCTCATGCAACATCTAGAAAGACACTCCATCACTCCTCTGCTTAAATTCTGCACTCAGAATAGAACAAAGCCTGCAGTGTTCGGATGCCGTCCTCCTCTCTTACCTTACCCTCGACCTCTTACTCTCCTTCACCACACCCTACCCACTCTGCCTTCTTTCCCAGGAGGTCAAATTCCCATTTCTGGGCCTTTGTACACGTTTAGTCCTTTCGTGTAGCATACTCTCTCCCAGGTTCCCTCTTTACCCAGCTAACTTCCATTTGTCTTTGGGGTCTGTTGGACTGTTTTGGGGTAGAGAAGCTGAGACTTCCTGAAAGAGATTTTCTCTGATCCTCCCCTCGTTGAAATTATGCTCCCCCTATTCTTTCAGAGCGCTGTATCTTAAAAGTTTTTTGCCTTTAGAAACTTAATCACGATTTGTAAATACCTATGCAGGCCTTTATTTAGTTTTAGTGGAACCCCACAAAGCCAAGGAACATGTCTGCTTTGTTTACATTGTGGACCAAGCACCCAGGCTAGTGTCTGGCATCGTGGATATTCCTTGAAAGTCAGCTAAATAAACGGACCGTCCACAAGAATTCCTCTCTGGCCAATCAGGAGGCCCCCAGGGGACTTCAGAGGAGGGACTGAACAAACTGGGCAGGCTTCCTGGGAGGGCAGGACCTGAGGGCAGAACCCTCAGCTTACTGAGCTGACACCTGGGCTGGGCCCTGGCAGCTCGAGGCACCTTCCAAAGAATCTGCCCTGGGCAAATTCCTGACCTGGAGAAGGTTTCTGCACAGGCCCCACGGAAGCCTGCTATGCATTTTTACTGTAATGCCTTCCATCTGCTGTTCTTCCTGCCCAGAACATTTTCCCCCACTGAAGTTGCCTCCTGTCGATAACTACGACTGTTTTTTTCTACCTGGGGTTGCCTGAGATCTTAAGAACATAGCTGTTGGGGGCACCTGGGTGGTTCAGTGGGTTAAAGCCTCTGCCTTCAGCTCAGGTCATGATCTCAGGATCCTGGGATCAAGCCCCGCATCAGGCTCTCTGCTCGGTGGGGAGCCTGCTTCCCTTCCTCGCTCTCTGCCTGCCTCTCTGCCTATTTGTGATCTCCGTCTGTCAAATAAATAAATCTTTAAAAAAAGAACATAGCTTGAACCAGAATCTTTTACTCAGCTGCCCATCAGGAATGCTGGGGCAAGGTCCAGAGGCCACAAAGAGTAACACAGCTGCCTTCCAGAAAGATAAAGCCTGCCTGCAGCCTTCTGCCTGTTCTCCTCTGCCCTTCTGGGGGCTGCCTGCCAGACTTCTTCGGATAAATCTCCTCTAGCCCCTCTCACGCACACTTCCCACCGCCTATAGGATAAAGTCTGAGCGACTCAGCCCACCTTGCAAGTCACTGTTCAGTCTCTACTCATTCTCCAGCTTCATTTTCCATCTGCCTCCGCCCCATCTTGAACTCAATATTCTAGATATTCTAGATGGGAACTGTCCAATACAGTTGCCACTAGCCACGTGTGGCGGTTACATTTTAACTAATTAAAATTAAATGAACTTAAAAATCCAGTTCCTAACTACAAGTGGCTAGTGGTTGCTGTACGGGGCAGGTTGCTATACAACATTTCGGTCCTTGCGGAAAATTCCATTTGGACAGCACTGTGTTAGACAATAATTTCCCCCAAACTCTTCATTATACAATTTACATATAAGTACATGCTCACTGCTCATTTCCTAATGCTCCAAAAATTTCTTTTACCAATTCTAGACCTCTCCCTAGAGATAGCCACCAAAATCAGTTTGGTATATATTCTCCAAATATGTTTTTGTGTGTTCTGCATTTTGTTCCTTTTGTTCTACAGGGTCTTGGAGCTCTTCGTATAAGAATACATCTCAGGACATCTGGGTGGCTCAGGTGGTTAAGTATCCTATTCTTGTTTCGGTTCGGGTTATGATCTCAGGGTCGTGAGATCGAGCCCTGAGTCAGGCTCTGTGCTCAGCCTCTGCCCCTCCCTCTGCTCTCTCTCTCTCTCAAATAAATCTTTAAAAAAAGAAAAAAAAAATCTCCATCTACCTTGTGCCTCAGGTGCTGTAGTGTTTAGCCATCTCATGAATGAACTCTAGGTTATTCAACTATTTTTTTCACCCTCCTGCACTTTGGTGTTTATCCTTATTTCCAAATCTCTGGTGTATTACAGATTTTTTTTTTAAGCGGCTGGGGTGGCCGGTGGGCCGCTCTGAGGGTCAAGGCTTGGGCCTCACCACCATGTCCCTGGAGGGAGTCCCTGGGACAAGGCCTCTCTGCACTGTCTGACCTGTGCACCCCGGTGACCTGCCAGCCAGCAGTCTCTTGATGGAAATTTTTTTTTTTTAAAGATTTTCTTTCTTTATTTGACAGAGAGACAGAGATCACAAGTAGGCAGAGAGGCAGGCAGAGAGAGAGGGAGAAGCAGGCTCCCTGCTGAGCAGAGAGCCCGATGCGGGGCTCGATCCCAGGACCCTGAGATCATGACCTGAGCTGAAAGCAGAGGCTTTAACCCACTGAGCCACCCAGGCGCCCCGTCCCGATGGAAATTTGCTTCCAGTTTTCCCTTACTGCAAACAATACTACATGCAAACATCCTTGTACCTTTTTCTGCACTTCTACTCATGTTTGTCTAGAGTAGATTCCAAAAAGCGAAATTGCTGGATCACCAAGTCATATGCTAACACCTCTGGGGCTTGGCACATCCCGTGTTCCGTCTACAATGCCTCCTCACATGACTAATTCCTGTTCATCAAGCCCCTTCAAGTGTCATCACCCAGTGAAAAGTGGTCTCTTTGTCTCTATTTTCCCAAAGTACTTCCAACCCACACTGTATCATTAGCCTACATTTAAGACTGTGCCTTAGTTGTCTTGTATTCTTAATACCTAGTAGAGGGCCCAGCCTAGAACAAAAATTCAAATGATTTCTCGACTGAATGACTGACTGAATAAATAAACAAATAAAGGTGCAATGGTTAGGACATTCCAGAAACTCAAGGTGAGCAAGTCTGTGAGTGTTGTGAGCTTAGGTTTTGGACCCATCTGCCACCTGGCGCCCTGAGCCAGGCTGCCTCCCTTGGTTTCTGTCTGTCCAGCCTCTGACCTTGGGCATCTCATCTTGAACTCTGTTCTAGTTCAGTATTGCTCCGATAGAGCCGTATGAGTATGCAGGGGCTCTCTGGCCGCAGAGCATAGAAATCTGAGCCCTGGGGATAGCAGGGGGTTGGTTTTCCAAAGGCAGCTCTGTCTCCTTTCACCTTTAAAGCAGCTCCGTATGCTCTGGGTTTTAGTTTATTTTTTCTCCCTACGTTACCTTAGGGGCAATTAAAATCAGCTGCAATATTTCTGCTTTCTGCCTCCAGATTGGAATCTAAGAGAAGCCAGATGCTTTCCACTCCATATCCCCTTCTCCTTGTGATCTGAGGAACAGCCCTGTTTTCTGAACCTCTCTCTGGCCTGGCTTTCCCAGATGCCAGTCTGGCTTGTGGGCTTTACTTTTAATGGGGTTTTAATAGGTGGTTCCTGCAATTAATTTCATTCTTGTGTTTTCACACTTTCTGTCTAGGTGCCTACAGGCCCCCAGGCATTAGGTGGGATGTTAACTGATTTAAAATAATACAGAATAGTGGGGCTGTCATTATAGATTAGCCCAGCTCCTCTCACAGCTTTTATAATCAGTGATTAGCTGGGGGCACATGGTCCATTTGGGAGGTCAGCTGGGTCACCCGTCATGTTTCATAGAGGTAGAAACAGAAATATGGAAAAAAGTGACTTTTTCATGCCCCAACAGAGACTGGGTGTTGCAACTGGTTTCAGAAGCCACATCCTGCTGGGTACACACCCAGTGAGCACCAAGGCCAGGATCCACTACTCAGGTAGGATTTGCCAAACGCCCTGCCCTGCGACCTGGCTGCCCAGAGTCTGACCCTCCCACCAGGACGGGGGAGCAGCTCTGTCAGCAGCTAATACCACCACCTGAAATTACCCTCATTCATTCTCTTCCGGGCCCTTTTCCATTTTCTGAGCGGATTTAGCTGCATAAAGAACGCATCAGCAGTTCCTGTCGGATTCAGGAACATAGTTTTGCTATTTTTAAAGCTGCGATTTTAAAAATCCGCGCACACGCACTCACACTCCTCAGGGAGTGGTGGTGGGGCGGGGAGTGGGGACGAAGAGTACGTGCTGGAGAGAGAACCGCTTGGCCTTTGGCTTCCCCGAGCGCCACGCCGTCCCCCTGAGGGAGCACTCCTCGGAGCCCCTGGGGCTCTCCCATCCCCAGCGACTTTGCGCCACCAGGACCCTCTGAGCACCCGGGGCGTTAGACCCACCCCGCTAACCCGGGGCCGCTCTCTCCTGCCAGGCGGAGGGTTCGGTCGCTGGCTCTCCCGGCCCAGGAGGGATCGGGAGGGACGGAGAGGCCAAGCAGGTGGCGATTAGGTCAGCCTCGGAACATTCTTGGACCGCTCCAGTGGATATAAATAACAGACAGGCAGGCTGCGAAAAATCCCAGGGTGGGGGCAAAGACGGTGAGGGAGAAGGGACTTATTAAGGGTGGGGTGGCAGCGTGGCGATCTGGAAAAATCTACCAAAGCTGGTGACTGACAAAGGGGGGGGGGTGGAGGGGCGAAGGGATTTAAGAATGAATCGTGGTACAAAATCTGGGACTAAGAACGCAGAGGGGGAGGAGCTCGTGCCTTTTTGCCCCACCCCCACCGCGTGTCCGAAGCAGTCCTAAGATTGGCAGGCGGGGCTGTGCATGGAAAGGGCACGGTTCTGAAATCCAGGTCTTGCCCGACTACGGATCTTTCGCAAGCTGCTGAAGGTCTCTGGGTCTCAGTTTCCGCACCTGTACAATGGGAATACTAATGCTTAAAAGGGGGTGACTGTGAGCCTCGACGGAACTAACGTATAAGAAAGATGTGCTCAACAAAGAAATACTAAGGCAGTGTAGCCCCCAGTCCTCCCTCCAAGAGGTACCCGAGCAGGCCCGATCCCTTCCCGCTTCCACGGGTCTCCCAGGCTCTGCAAAGGCCGGGAGGGGCAAAGCCGAAATCCGACTCGCTTTGCCCGCGCGGTGCCACCCTGGGAAGCGAGGCCGGGCGCTTCTCCCGTTGGAGCCGATACCCCGCGGCCCGTGCTCCGGGAGCCGCCGGTCGCCGCGACGCCTGCAGCCCCCGGTCGCCGCGACGCCTGCAGCCCCCGCGCCCCAGCCTCCGGCGGGTAGGGTTGGGGCCGCGGCGGCGAGGAGAGGGCGGGGCCGGGGGCCGGGCTTCCCGGGGGAGGGCCGGGCGCGCTCCGGGAGGCGGTGGCCCCGGCCCGGGAGCGGCAGGACTCCGGCCGGAGCGTGGCCGGACCCCCACCCTCCGAGACGCCCAGGAAGGACGCGGTGAGTGCTGCCCGGGCGGGAACCGCGGGGAGGCGGCGGCGGGAGCCGCGAGTCGATCCCGCCCTCTCCTTCGGCTCCTGAAGTTTGCAGTGGGACCGACTCCCGCCCTGGGAGCTCCCGGCTACCCCACTCCGCGCGAGGACGGGAAGAGCTGCTCCCGAGCCGAGGGGGTGTCTCATCTGCGGCGCCGCGCCGCGCCCCCCGCGATTTCCCAGGCCGGTGGAGGAGAGGGGGGCGTCGGGGCTGGAGGGCCACACCATCTCCGAGGGCTCCTTCAAAGCCCGCAAACGCCCCGAGGACCTCTCGCTCTTTGCAAAGAGCCCTAATTCCTGGGCCGCTGCCCCGGGTCACCTTCTGGAGTCCATGGCCGGGCTGGCCTGGGCGGGGTGCGCCCCCTCCCCTCAGCGGTGACCGGCCGGCCCCACCCCCGCCGAGACCAAGTTCAACAAGTTTGGCCAAGAAGTCCTAGAGCCTCCATGGCTAGGCCTGGCTCGGCCGCTCCGCGTGGGCTCCACCGGCTCCGAGTTGTGCAGCTCCCGGCCGGCAGGAGGGCCGGTCGAAGGGCGCCGTCCATAAGGGTTGAGGCCAGAGACGGGCCGCCACTGGGCTCCGAAGTTTGGTGTGGAGGCTCCGGGTTTGGAGTGCGTCATCAGGGAGCAGGCACCTCAGGCGGCAGGTCGGGTTTCCAAAAGTGCCCCTTTGTTATGCCCCTCCCTGGCCCTGCCTCCTCCCCTTTCCCTGCGCCACCCCTTCCCCCACCCTCTGGGGCGGCTCTGGCTGCTGCTTCCAGCCACTCTAGCCTAGGCACCCCTCTCTGGACCAAGGGGCCGCCCCCAGCTGCGCCTCCGCATCCTCGGGCTGCGGGGCGGCGGGGAGGGGCTGCTGGCAGGAGCCCGTGGGCGCAGTCTATGACTCAGGAGGACGGGCAGGGCAGGATGGCCCTGCTCCCTCCCAGGGCATGCCCCCAGCTTCTGGAAGGTGGGGGGTGGGTACCTACCTGCCTTAGGGAGTGTGGGGTCTTCCCTGACTTTCAGGACTTATACCTTGGCCCACGCAACTCTGAGGAGACCCTGCCAAGCGCCCTGCAGACTTCTGCAGGTCCAGTAGGTCCTGGCTACCTGTGCTGGGAAGGTTCATTCTCTGCCTTCCAAGCTCTTGCCTGTGGCGGGATGTATTCTGGAGACCAGACTGGGTCTCTCCTGAAGTCAGGAGGCACAGGGTGCCCCCCCATGGCACGCAGGGCCCACCCCCATAGCTAGATCCTGCCAGGGCTGTGGGGCCTGGCTGTGCCTGGGACTCTGGCTTGTGTTTGCTCTGGGAGGCCGGAGGGAGCAGTGCCAGCCCTGCACACACAGCTTGCTCTGTTCTGGGGCCAGAGAGAGGGAACGGGTCGGGGGCAGCTCTCCCGGGAGCCGGAGCCTGGAGGCTGGAGCAGGGAGGGGGCCCAGGCCCCTGGATGCCTGACTGAGACAGCTCCGAAGGCCCTGTGATTTACAGCTGTGGCTCTGTTTCCCTCCATCTGGTTGGCAAGTTCTTTCTGGGTGAATGGGGCAGACTCAAGAGGAAGCAAGGGGAAGTTCTGAGGACCCTAGTGGGCGAGCCCCTCTGTCCCTCTCCTGCTCTGTCCTCAGGCAGGCCTGAGCTCTGTCTCCTATTAGCTTAGGGCCAGATCCCACCCAGGCCAAGCTTTCTCACTGTTGCTGTAGCCAGCAGGTCTCCTGGTCCTTGGGGGACGTCATGTTTCTTCTTCAGCTTCCAGCTCCAGTGCCTGAAGAAATGCAGATTGGACGCCCTCTGTCAGTGGCTGGGGACAGATTCTCTCCTGTCAGTGACAAGCCAATGCAATACATAATATCTAGCCTGATGGAGGGCTCACAAGGGGCTGTGTGAATGGCGGTGGAGGAATGGGGTCTGGGAGACTCTGGAGAAGATGCCTCAGTTTGAGTTTGGAAGGATGGATAATGGCTTGTCAGTTTGGAGGGGAGCAGTGTGACAGAGCCCTGCTTTGGGGCAGCGGGCACACACTCTGCCGTCCTGGGTCTGGCAGTGTCCCTTGGGCTTGCTCAGAGGAGGAAGCGGTTTCCTTCTAGGGGCTTGAGTCAGTGCTAGGGTAGGGACAGCTGAGCCACTGCCAAGAGGCAGGAGGGGAGTGGCCGCGTGCCACTGTGTTCTCTGGCCTCTGGGGTGGTGGCTTTGGAGTTGGAATCCGCCTTGCCCTCCTCTACGGTTCTGGAGCACACTCTTACAATTGGCTGATGGTCCGTTGGAATCCCCCATGCTGCCCCAGATTCTGGGCTTTTTGAGGGCGGGGCTGAGCTACTCATTCCCCAGGGAGGTTTGTGGGACCTCAGTGGATGCTGTGGAACAGGATGAATGTCCTTTGTGACTGTCAGGCCCCTCACATTTGTTGCTTATTGCGTGGTTTGAGTCTGAGACCAGCCCGGGCACAGAAGACCAGGAGGCAGAATTTCCACCTCACTGGGGAGCCGAGGCTTCCTTAGGAGATGACAGTAAAAGCACTTGTTCAAGCTTCTTAGCCAAGATCCGACTCAGGCCTCCTGGCTCCCAGTCTGCTTTTGCAGGCAAAGGCGGTCACCGGAGTGTGGCCGGGCACCCTCCGATTTGGCCTGGTCTGGTAAAGGGTCGTCTTGTTGTTCAGGGAAAGGCAGAGGGGCCCAGCATGGGCAGGTATCCTCCCCTGTCATCTGCAGCAGGGAAGGGGGGGGCAGTGGGGCCCTCTGCCCACCATCCACCCCCACCCACCGCCTGATCCCCAGCTGGATCGTGTGACCCGCCTGGCATTCTCCTGGCTGGAGTCTGGCGCTTCTGACACCAGTTGCTATATTGGGGGAGCTGGGCACCGCCCTGGACACTCCAAGTCCCTGCCCTCACCCCTTGGCTTGCTTTCGTCAGCTTCGAGGCAGAATCACAGTGGCAGCTTTGAGAGTTGGACATCCGGGTCCCCGAAAGTGATCTCTAGGCCCCAGGTAGGTGGAATGAGGCTGGGTGGGGGACGGGGTGGGCAAACTTGAGGCCCAAGGAAGAGTTTTGAAGCAGCCACCCTTTCCCCTATCCCAGCACCTCCCTGGACCTTCCAGATCCCCCACTTGTGAAGTCCTAGCTCTGACAGTTCCTTGGGTGGTGGGGATAGCCATGAGGCGAAAGTCCAGGGATAGGAGAGGATCTTTTCCTCTCCCCAAAAGTGTACATCTGGCTTCCCTGCTTACCCCTCTGCCCTCCACAGCACCCATCCGCCACCATTCCGTGCTGCAGGGACGCCATGGCTCCAGAGGAGGACACTGGAGGGGAGGCCCTGGAGGGCAGTTTCTGGGAGGTGAGCAGCTGGGTCCTAGGATTGGAGGTGGCACTGAAACGCCCACCCCCTCTGCCAGCCTGGGCCCAGCCACCTGTCCAGGGGAGGAGCCCAGCTGTTGGCCCCAGCCCTGGAAGGGGCTTCTCCCCAGCGACACTGCCTTTCTCCTATCCGCCCCAGGCTGGCAACTATAGGCGGACCGTGCAGCGGGTGGAGGACGGGCATCGGCTATGCGGGGACCTGGTCAGCTGCTTCCAGGAGCGTGCCCGCATCGAGAAGGCCTATGCTCAGCAGCTGGCTGATTGGGCCCGCAAGTGGAGGGGCGCTGTGGAAAAGGGTGAGCCAGCACTTGGGCCTCACCAGGAGCAGAGGGCCGCTGAGGGTGGGGGAGACCAGACGAGGGAGCTTCTTTTTTGCACCTTTTATGGAAAATTTGAGGATTTCATGTATGCCTTCCCGCTGAAGAGGGGAGAGCTTCCTGGTTATTCTTACAGTTTTTAAGAATAACCTACCTGTTAAGAGTTTGTGAAGTATGGTCATGAGTTATTTTGATACTTCTAACAGCCCGGTGGTGGAGATGGTCTTGTATTACCCATTTTCTAGAGGAGAATCCAGAAGTTCAGAGAGGTTAAGTGATTTGCCTGAGGTCACACAGCTAGAAAGCACTGAAACTTGAACCTAGACCTTCTATTCGGGAGCTGGGGTGGGGATCTTTCCATCCTAACCAAGCTTGTTCTTCCCTCTGAGGCAATAGAGTGTAGTGGTTGATGCCACAAAGTTGGGTTTGCATCTCAGCTGTAATGTTTTGGGCAATTAACTTGTAGCTGTAATGCTTTGGGTATTAGCTTCACTTTTCTGGGCTGCTTTTTGCCTGTTAAATGTTGACTGTAACAGTTTCCATGGTGGTGGATAAGGATTCCACGAAATCTCCTATATTCACAAGTAGCCGCTGACCTCTTCCTTGTTCCTCTTCGTATCCCACCCTCCGGGCCTGGCCCCCACGGCAGCACCCTGGGGTGTGGGGGGCTGGCTCGTTTCTGGCTGTGTCCCTGGCCAGGTCCCAACCCCTCCCTCCCTCCCTTCCCGCAGGCCCCCAGTACGGCACGCTGGAGAAGGCCTGGCACGCCTTCTTCACCGCGGCCGAGAGGCTGAGCGCGCTGCACCTGGAGGTGCGCGAGAAGCTGCAGGGCCAGGACAGCGAGCGGGTGCGCGCCTGGCAGCGGGGGGCCTTCCACCGGCCGGTGCTGGGGGGCTTCCGCGAGAGCCGGGCTGCCGAGGACGGCTTCCGCAAGGCCCAGAAGCCCTGGCTCAAGAGGCTGAAGGAGGTGAGCGGGGGAAGGATGGGTCCCTTCCTGAATCCCACCCGGGCTGGGGACGGCCGGGTCTCGGCGTCGCAGGGTCCACATTTGTCGCCGTGCGCGCCAGGTTGAGGCTTCCAAGAAGACCTACCATGCAGCACGGAAGGAGGAGAAGACGGCGCAGACTCGGGAGAGCCACGCGAAGGCCGACAGCGCCGTGTCGCAGGAGCAGCTGCGCAAACTGCAGGAGCGGGTGGAACGCTGCGCCAGGGAGGCCGAGAAGGTAGCGGGAGACCGAGAAGGTAGCGGGAGACCTCTCTCCCCCTGGCCCCACGCTCTGCCGCCCTCATCCTCACGGGCCACCTGCTCTCCAGACCCTCATTTTAAAGAGGAGCCAGAGAAAAGCTGATGCTTTCCGGGGGAAAGAAATGGTTCCGTTTCAGGCGTTGAGAGGGTCTCAGGGTGGAGGAGACCTTCCAGCTCCGTTTCTTCCGCTGTGCCCGCCCCCAAAAACAAGCTCTCACGTTGCCTGCCCTGCTAGAGCTCCCTGCCCTCCCGCTCTGCCTGCCCTCTGCTCAGTTTCCACCTCCTCCATGAAGCCTATTCTGATTTCTCCCTGCTCCTCGAGGTGGACCTCATCTCACCCCCCATTCTCACTCCCCAGACCCTTAAAGTGGCTGTGCCCAGGTGTCCCCCGCTGGGGTCTTGGAGGGCCGGAGCTGGATCTGCTGTTCGGCTGCTGGGGTCTTGGAGGGCTGGAGCTGGATCTGCGGCCTAATGGCTGCTGGTGCCCGGCCTGGGGTCTCGCCTCCGGCGGCGCTCCATAAATGTGAGTGTTGTCCCGAGTGGAAGCAGGTCTGGTCCTCACCAGGCCCCTCCTGCCCCACACAGATGAAGAGCCACTATGAGCAGACGCTGGCGGAGCTGCATCGCTACACCCCACGCTACATGGAGGACATGGAGCAGGCCTTTGAGAGCTGCCAGGCGGCCGAGCGCCAGCGGCTTCTCTTCTTCAAGGATATGCTGCTCGCCTTGCACCAGCACCTCGACCTCTCCAGCAGCGAGAGGTGTGGCCTGCAAGGGGGGCCTGGAGGTCTGGGGGTACAGCTGGGTCTGCTCCGTCTCCCCCAGGCTCGGCCAGGCGCAATGAGTTTCAGGGGGGTACTGTGGCCCGGGGCTCCCCAGGTTGAGGTGGTGCCTTGGGCCGCAGGTTCCATGAACTCCACCGAGACCTGCATCAGGGCATCGAGGCAGCCAGCGATGAGGAGGATTTGCACTGGTGGCGCAGCACCCACGGGCCGGGCATGGCCATGAACTGGCCGCAGTTCGAGGTCAGCGTTCCGGGCTGCCCGGGGCTGGGAGGGGTGGCGGGCTCAGCCTGGACCTCAGGAGGGAGGCTAGGGCTTGGGAGGAGGTAGGTGAAGGTCTGAATGGCTCTGGCTGCCACCACAGCCTGCAGCCCAGCCTGACCCTCAGCACTGTCCCCACAGGAGTGGTCCTTGGATACACAGAGGACAATTAGCAGGAAGGAGAAGGGTGGCCGGAGCCCTGATGAGGTTACTCTGACCAGCATCGTGCCCACAAGAGATGGCGCTGCACCCCCACCCCAGTCCCCGGGGTCCCCAGGGTGAGAGCCAGGAACCTGGCTGTGGAGAGGAAAGAGCTCGGCCCCTGTCCTGCCCTCTTGTCCTCTGTCTCCTTCCCTTCCTTCCCCTCACACCTGAACTGGGTCGAAAATTGGTGCCAGAAACCTCAGACCCTGCTTAGTAGTTGTCGTGATGCCAGTGTTCGTGGTGGCTTAGCCTCGCGCGCCAGTGCCTGCATTCGTGCTCATGGCTAGTGCTCACGTCAGCCCTGGGTGGCGGGAAGCATGCCAAGCTCACAGGCACATGCGGCAGAGGTCAGACCAGGATCTTTAAGTTCTTTCCCACCTGCCTCTCCCAGGGTTCTTCCAGAGGGGGACCCTTTGCCCGGGGTCGTAGGCTCTCTGGCTCATGGTGGTCCTTGTGCCCTGAGCCTGCCGCCATCTGTCTTCCCTCTGCAGTGGTGGGCAGGATGAGGAGTGGTCAGACGAGGAGAACCCCCGGAAGGCTGCCACCGGGGTGCGGGTGCGGGCGCTCTATGACTACGCTGGCCAGGAAGCTGATGAGCTGAGCTTCCGAGCAGGTACGCAGGGACCCCTTTCCTGTTCCTTCCCAGGCTTCAGCCACCCTCTCCCCTCCTGTACAACCTGAGCAGGGGTGTGGAAAAGGGAAGGCTGATGCCTGCTTCCCAAGTCCAGTTGTCTGATTCTGCAAGACTGCTCTGGGTCCAGACTCCAGGCATCAGAGCATTTGCTCTGAGCACTCACTGCTTTCTCAAAGTCACCAGCTGAGGCCTGCTTGATGCATTCAGGGACTGGGGTGGGGTGCTTGCTGACTTTGACCTTTCTTCGCCTCAGGCATGTCTCTTCTCCTAGCTGCCTTCTCCTACCACCCCCTCCCCCTCCTCAGTCCTTGACCCAGTTGCAGGATCCCGGCTGGGCCAGGGCAATGGGCAGTGACGAAACCCCTTTCCCCAGGGGAGGAGCTGCTGAAGATGAGTGAGGAGGATGAGCAGGGCTGGTGCCAGGGCCAGCTGCAGAGTGGCCGCATTGGTCTGTACCCTGCCAATTACGTGGAGTGTGTGGGGGCCTGACCTCCCGTGACAGCCCTTCTGCAACGTTTCTCCACCCTGCATCGGGGCCCTGCTTCTCTTGGACAGCTGGACCTGAAGGCCCTGGACCATGGTGCCCCTTGCTGCCCTTCTGTCTATTGAGGAGGGAGAAAGCCCTGGGACCCAGGGTGGGGAGCGGCCTGCATCTAGGAAGGGACTGGTAGGGAAAGGCCAACTGGGTCTAGGCTGAAGGGAAGAAGGGGGAGGTCAGGAGGTGACAGAAGGGCTCAGGGGTGCCCGGGCCTCTCCAGGAATGGGTGGGTCTCCCCAGGAGCTGTGGACCCAGTTCCTGGTCTCAGTGTTTTGGGGTTCCTGGGGTGGTCTTGGGGTGAGTGTAGTTCTGGGCTAGCAGCACTCTCTTGTGGTGTGTTCTAGTGTGTATTAAACTTGGAGAAAAAAACCAGCACCGTCAGGCTTGTGTGCATCTTTTCTGATAGTCCACCCTGGCCAGGCTGCAGAGAGCATCTGGAGAGGGGCACTCTAGAGCGGGGAGGTCTGTGGGCCTAAGGTGTGTCATGGGCAAAGGTCTGCCAGCCTGGTATCTGCTCTGGCTGGTATCTGCTCTGGGGACCTTAATCTGGGGTGGGAGGTACTTAAGGTTGGGCCTGGAGTGAGCCCGCCAAGGTTGGAGGCTGGGTACTGAGTTCTGGGCCAGACGGGAGTCCAGCCCGTCTGTCTTTGGTTCAGGCCGGTGAGATCCCAGTGCAGGGTAGAACTGTTAATCATTACTCATGCATCGGGAACTGGCCCCAACCGTGGCCCCCGGCCACCCGCCCCCAGCCCCGCAGCCTTCGCCTTCTGGTAGGTCGCGCCACCTGCCGGGGCTGGCGGGGCATCCGGTGGCGGTAGCGCGAGGTTTGGGTCCGCCGGCGAGCCGTCGCTCCGCCCTGGCTGCGGATTGGCCCCGGCGTGGCGTGGCGTGGCGTGGCGCGGCGTGGGTCCCGCGACCATTGTAGAGTCGGCGGCTGCCGCCGGCTCCGCTCCGATTCCGCCGCTGCTCATTGGTCCAGATCTGGACAGATCGCCCCACCCCCGGCTGGCGAGGGCAGTGTGGGCGCCCCCTCGGTGCCCCGCCTTCCCCGCTGCGGATTGGCCCGCGACAGGACCCGTCGGTCGCGCTGGTGTCTGGGAAGGAGAGAAAATGGCGGCGGAACCGAGCAATACCGAAATCCAGACTATTTTCAAGCGGCTTCGCGGAATTCCGACCAACAAGGTGCGCGAGCGGGAGGCGCGTGGGGTCCGGCGCTAGCGGAGAGGGAGTCTCCTGTCTTCCCTGGGGTGTGAGGGAGGGAGAGGGGCGGACGTGGGCTGTTTACCTGGCGTGTCTGCGTCCGGCCTCGACTCGGGGCCCCTAACCATTGGCTCATCGCCTCCTCCACCCAGGCCTGCTTCGACTGTGGCGCGAAGAATCCGAGTTGGGCCAGCATCACGTATGGTGTTTTCTTGTGCATTGACTGTTCCGGGGTGCACCGCTCCCTGGGCGTCCATCTCAGCTTCATCAGGTAGAGTCTTCTTGCGGCTGCTGTGCTTACCTGGCCGGCCAGGGCTGTGGGCTTAGTAAGGGAGAGTCGCTGCCTCGATTGGACCGCTTGGCCGGGGAGGGATCCAGTGACTGCCCACGAGAGGCAGCCGCCTGGGTGGGCCCCTTGCCACATAGGCGGCTTGTGTCCGCGTATAGGTTAAAATTTTCTTCTTTACTGTTGGTTAAACTTGACACTCCGAGTATTAGTTTCAGGGAAAAGTTAGCTGCATTGATCTTGTTGCTGATCAGTTTGGTCGAGTATGTCTGTAGCAAGACTATGACTGTCCTTAAGGGGAAAGCTAAATCCAAGCTTGAGTGCTTGAGAATTCGATCTCCTTTCGGATCTGGACAATAATTACTACTCTTTTGACTAGATAATTGAAGAGCAAACCTTTCATGGACCAGGTAAAGTGGAGGAAGTAGGGTGGTGGCTGATTAATGTTTCCTGGGCGCCTACTGCAGCCCGAGGCCAGATGACAGGTATGTGTCTGCCAGGAAGCGTCTCCTGGTATCTCCTGGTGGGTGACATGCAGCCCTTGCACACAGGTCCACAGAGTTGGATTCCAACTGGAACTGGTTCCACCTGAGGTGTATGCAGGTCGGCGGAAATGCCAATGCGGTAAAGCTCCTTCTTACCATCCTTCCCACCCCCATTCTTCTGCTTGGGTTCTAACTTTACAGTGTCTTCCTAGGAAGCCCTGTCATTATCTCTTTTCAGAGGATTTTCTGGTCTGTAGCAACACTGTACACTATTCTCTAAACCTGGAAGTTGGTTTTTCTCAGCTGGGCTTCGGATTCAAACTAAACTGGACAGATGTTCTTGGGGAGAGGCTAACTGAGTAGTTGGGGTCTCCACGGTCATCCAGATCTCGTGAGCCTGGATGAAGGATGGGCACGGTGGGGATGGCATGCTGTCTGCAGGCAGGGCTGAATGAGGGCTTAGGTGCAGTTTTGGGAGGCTGTTTTTTCACAGGCATTGCTGGGGATCTTTGCCTCTGTGAAGAACTGCTGGTGTCAGTAGGGTGTATTTTATCATATGTAAATATTAACCCACTGTTACACGGGGTGCCTCTTTCGCTCTGGGGAATCACCTGTAGCATGCCTCTCCTCTCTTCCTTGCTCTCCAGACAGCTTTCTTCCGCCAACATGGATGTACAGCCAGTGATGCCAACACCAAATATAATAGCCGAGCTGCCCAGATGTACCGGGAAAAGATCCGGCAGCTGGGGAGTGCAGCCCTGGCGAGGCATGGCACTGATGTAAGTGCCTGTTCCCCGGGGCGAGGGTAATGGGGTGAGTGGGAATATTCAGGGCCCTGTGTTTCAAGGCTTGTCCTCTTCCTTCTAGCTTTGGATAGGCAATATGAGTAGTGCTGCCAGTCACTCCCCAGAGAAGAAAGACTCTGATTTCTTCACGGAACACTCTCAAGTGAGTGCCCACAAGGAATATTTCACATGGTTGTTGCTGGCGGGTGGCTTCCTTACCAGGCCAAGGCCTTCTGTGATCATGTGGCATGGAGTCCATTCACCTTGGTATGAGACCTCAGCAGGGAATATCTGTGGCCCACTGCTGGGTAGACCCAGACGTTTCCTCCTCCTATAAGTAGGTGTGCACTGTGCCCGTCTTTAGGAATGGACCCCTATAAACTGGGATAGTAGGGAGGAGGAGAAGCTTTTTGAAAGCTCAGGAGGTGTCAGGAGCTCCAGACAACTTTTCCTGGGTTCTTCGCCCATAAGTAAGGTACTGTGGTTGGGGACAATGAAAGGATTCCCTCCCAGCAGTCCACCTGTGGCAGGAGGTTTCCTGTCTACTGGCATTGGGTGCTGAATTCAGATTCTTAGTTTGAATTCCTGCTCCTCTCCTTAGCATTTCTAGGGTGGTAGCTAAGTCATTTAACCCGTCAAAACCTGTGACTCTAAAAGAGCTCTGTCTACCGTGTAGGGTTTGTCCTGGTCATTAAGTGTATTTATATGTGAAAGGCCTTTAGACTTGTGCTTGGCAGGTGGTAAGTGCCCAGTAGTTGTTAGTTGTTGTGACATGAGGGCAGTGAGCTCTGGCTCTCAGTGAGTCCTGGAGGCTGGAGGTAGCTGTGAATTTCCGGTTTCTTCCATCGGCAGTCGCAGCTATGCTTTTACTCACTGGCCTCCAGTCTTCTTTTCGTCTGGGCTTGAGGAGAGCCTCATCCCCAGAAGGTACCTATGGGTTCTTGGCACTCCTTGCCAGGAGGAGTGGCTCATTCAAGCTTCTGTGATCTGGCTTGTTTTTTAGCCCCCTGCCTGGAAAGTACCAGCCCCAGACCCAGCAGAGACGCAGCAGCTACCACCTTCTGCAGAGATCAGTAGCCTGGCACGTGAGTTCAGTCCAGATTTCAACCAGGTGCCCTGGTGTTGGCAGAGGACTTGGGCCTAGGAAGGGGACATCGGACCAAGAGAATTGGAATGTGTGTGGGGGGGTTCCTGTGTTTCTCGGTGGGTTAAGATTCTTTTCAGTCTCTTGGAGGATGTAGTGGGCATTCCCTACTCATCCCCGTCGCCTCCCGTAAGGGGAAGTCACTGCAAGCTTTGTGCCTTACACCTAACTCCCACCATTGCATCCACAGAGCCGGAACACGGCCCCAACATGGACCTGCTTGGCACCTCACCCAAAGCCTCTCTGGGTCAGTATGCCACCTGGCAGGTGCGGGGTGACTGGGAGAGGGTGGGCTCTTTTCAGGTTTGCTCTTGCCTGGTCGTGTGGACTGAGGTCATGAGATTGAGCATCTGACCTCTCTGGAGTGGGGACTGGGATTGGGTTTGTGGTTGCAGCATTAGCTACAAGGACTTTGAATTGATAAAGCGGGTAGCTGGTGGACAAGGCCTGGGGTCTGCCTCTGAATGTGGAGCTGAGTCTAGCCAAAGTGTGGGGAGGCCAGTATGAGACTGGACACCTAACCCTGGAGTCTGAGGCCAGATTGGCCTGTCTGGTCCGTTTCATGGGATGGGCATGCAGCTCTCACACCTGGAGGCAACACCGTCCTTTCTCAGCCTGTCTCTGGCCTTTCAGTTCTTTTTTTTACTTTCCTTAGTGTTCTTTAGTTTTGGCTCAGCATTAGAACAGTGTTTGCTGACCTTGGTTGTTCTGTTGACCCTTGGGGGTTGGGGCAGGAGGCTAGCAAATGACTAAAACTGAGCCCATGCGAAGACTGGCATGGTTTGGTCTGAAGTGAGGCTCTTTAGAGGCCTCTGCGGATAACTTTGGCCTCTGGGCTCAGGAGCTATATGGAGGCTCTGGGGTGGACCCCTTGTTAGTCATAAGTCTTTCTCTCTAGAGTCCATGTGTCTGTCACCTAAAGGGGCCCTTCCTGCCAGAGGTAACCAACAGCTGCTTGGGGAGCTCAGCCCCTTGCATGTCAGCTCCCTGCTGTAGGAGCTGAGGCTGGTATTTAACTCCTGCTCTCTGCCTAGTAGTCTTCGCGTCGGTTCAGAGACTGTGACAGTCTCTGGCGCTTTGGGTCTAGGTTCTTACCTCAGTCTGCTGGGAGTCGGGAGCCTCGCCTAACCTTGTCTGTCTGTCCTTGGCTTAGACTCCACCAATGCCATTGGTTGGGACTGGTGGGTGGCAGCCTTGCCTTCCTCTGCCTGAAGCCGTTCTTAGTAGAAGCTCTTGCCAAGAAGCTGCACAGTATGGACTGAGCCACTGCCTCTGACCTCCCTTTGTCTTCACTCATGCCCCATCTTCTTTCTCACACAGAACCGAGAACCTCTCTCATTGGCAAGAAGAAGCCAGCAGGAGCTAAGAAAGGGGTAGGTGGAGAGAGGCAGTGTGGTGGTGGTTAGGAGCTAGTGCTAGGCAGCCTGGACGCACCCCCGGCCCTGCCGCTTACTGGCCGTGTCACTTTGGCAGAGGTACTTTTCTGAACCCTGACTATGAAAGGGCTGTCCAGATGCCTGTATTTAAGGGGCCCCAGGGAAGTCAGTGCGATTGTGTACATCAGGGTCCTGGCACAGACCGGTCCTGGTCAGCATTACCTGCTGTTTGCAGGCCCTGAGGCCTCTGCTGTGCATGGGGAGAGCCACCTTGTGCCCAACTCCAGCAGAGCCGCTCTTCTCCTTCTTGAGCATGCTGGCTGGGCTCCCTGTTTTTTTTACCCTAAATGTTAAGAAGGAATGCTTCCTTTGCGGGTATGACTAGAGAAGCCATGCTTGGGAGGGAGCAGAAGAGTTGTGGTTGTTGGCAAGGTCTCCATCCCATCATTCTCTTCCCAGCTGGGTGCCAAGAAAGGCCTGGGGGCCCAGAAGGTGAGCAGCCAGAGCTTCAGTGAGATTGAGCGGCAGGCCCAGGTGGCAGAGAAGCTCCGCGAGCAGCAGGCATCAGATGCCAAGAAGCAGGCCGAGGAGTCCATGTGAGCATTCCCCGAGCGGCCCCAGCTCATGGGGATTGGGTGGGTGGTGGGACGGTCAGGATGTGAGCTGGCCTCTGACACGTTTATTCCTTCCAAGGGTTGCCTCTATGCGCCTGGCCTACCAGGAGCTCCAAATTGACCGTAAGAAGGAGGAGAAGAAGCTACAGAATCTGGAAGGGAAGAAGCGAGAACAGGCAGAGAGGTTGGGCATGGGCTTGGTGTCCCGCAGGTGAGGCTTAGCTCTGGGGTGTGGCAGGGGAATGCCACAGTTCTCTTGGGAGCCATTGGGAATTCTTCCCAGCAGTTTGGGTTTTGAGGCTCAGTCTTCCCCCGAGGCTAAACAGATAGATGGCTTTGCTAATTGTCTTAAAGTGCCTAGTATAGTGCTCGTCACAGAGTAGGTCTGTGCTCATTGCGTTTGCCAAGTGAGAGAAATAGGATTGAGTGCTTTTTCCATATTCCCAAGAGGGTAGGGTGATGTTGCTTAATGGGGTTAAGCACTTTGGTGGGTTGTTTCTTTGTTTTTTAAGAGTATTTAAGACTTTATTTTTTAAGACTTGCAAGAATTGCAAGGCTCTTAGCATCCCTAATCCTTGTCCACTAAACACCATTGCTGCCAGGCACGATAACACCGAGAAATGCCCCTAGACAAACGCTCTTTGCGTCGACAATATCCTTCCTGTTTCAGGACCGCTGGGCTTATGTTGCTGTGGTTTTCTTAAAAACAAAACAAGAACTGCAAACCAGTTCTCTTACCCATTTTGTTTGCTCTGCACTAAGAGCTTGCATCTAGAGATTTCAGTTACAGTAGACTTTTGATCTCTCTTAAAATCCAGAATGTTGGACAGCACCAGGCCCTGGGGCTGCTGTCTGGTCTCCCGGTGAAGAGGCGGCGTTGGGCGAGTGGTACTAATTCTTGGTGCCTCGCTCTCCTCCTGTGTCTTCCTCCACAGAGGCATCTTAAGGATTGATTTCACTTAAACTCATTATAAAATATCTACAGCTTTTAGCTGGCAGAGCCCTGAAGATGAGTGTTGTACAGTGGGGTTTTAAGTAGGGTAGTCTGGATTTAAGCTAAAGATTCTATTGCATTGCAAAAAAAGAGACCTAAAGTCCTTTCTGGGCTTAAAATGTGATGTTTCCCTGATTAGCTGTATGTTATACAAGTAGCACATGGAAGGAAATGGAGTTACTAAATCCAGCTGGCACGTGTTCTGAAAAGATTAAGCAGAAATAGCCAGCCTTATCTTCTTTCAGAGAAGTAGAGGATAAAGGCACAAAATACTGAATTTGGAATCAATAGTTCTGTGTTCAGCATCTAGTTGTGCCAGTTACGAGATGTGTGGGCTTTAGGCAAGTTGCTGAGCTGCTCGGAGTCCATTTTCTCACCTGTAGAAAGACATAGTAATACCTTCTGCACGGGGCTGCTGCACTTCAGTAAATCAGACCACTGGCGGAGCTCACAAACCCACTATCGCCAGGATTGCTGTCCAGTATTCTGGTTTTTAAGTGAGATCGAAAGTCTAGAATTCGCCTTGATTCCATTAGACTCTGTTTCCTGGTTCTGGGGCATCTGTGCATCTTTTCCGTTGAACATGTCAGTATTGGCAAAGGATGTGGCCCACGGTGCAGCAAGTCTGTTGAGTTGTTTTTAGGGACTGAGAGCACTACTGTTCGGTGCACGTCGTTAAAGTAAGAGGCAGACGAACAGTCCTTTGCCAGGGAAGGCCTGCTTTGAGAGAACAGCTGACGTGCGGGCAGACGAGGGTGTCCTCTGGCTCCGTGGGGCCCCGAGTGCTCCCTGCGGGGTCTGGCCCAGCCCGGGGCGCAGGCCCGGGGAGAGGACTCTCCGGTGGCAACACCGCTGCTCACAGCTGCTCTTGGGTGGCTCTCCTTGTCCCCACAGCTCCGTCTCTCACTCGGTGCTGTCTGAGATGCAGGTGATCGAGCAGGAAACGCCCGTGAGTGCAAAGTCCTCCCGCTCGCAGCTCGACTTGTTTGATGATGTTGATACTTTCGCCTCTGGACCCCCGAAGTAAGGCTGTTGTTGGGGTGCAGACTTGGCCACCATGTTCCTCATCAAGCTTTTCTAAGCCGCTCTTCTGTCTCACCAGGTACAAGGACAACCCCTTCTCCTTGGGGGAAAGTTTCAGTTCCCGCTGGGATACAGATGCCGCCTGGGGTATGGACCGGATGGAGGAGAAGGAGCCAGAAGTGACCATCTCAAGCATCCGGCCTATTTCGGAAAGGTGGAGTGGGCTAGGGCAGCACTGTCCAGCAGGATTTTCCTGGGACGGGAATGTTCTGTGTACCTGCTCTCCGCCGGGCGGGGGGGGGAAGCTCCTGAGCTCTTCTCACATGGCTGGTGCAGCTGAGGAGCTGGGTTTTTAATTTAGTATTAGTAAGGTTAGCCACTCGTGGCTGGTGGCTGTCAGGTGCGGGAATCAGGCTTTGGTTTGAGCTGTGCTTTGTCGTCACAGAAGGGTTAGCAGCTTCTTTAGTCCAGGGTCTGTTTCTCTGGTGTGAGGGTCCTGATTTTATGCTTTAGTCCTGACCACCCAGATTTACGGGTCTCTGGCCATCGTGTTACTTGTTTTGTTTTTTTTTTTTTTTTTTTTCTTTTTAAGCTTATTATAATCTGGGCAAGATTTAACTGATGAATGGCCTGCAGATCATTTGTAAAAAAGAGACATAAGTAGTGACTTCACAGGGTCCCTGGAAGAATTAAATGTAACGAAACTTAAAAAGCACCTAGGCCAGGGTCTGCGCATTTTGGCGGGAGATGGGAGTGACCAGACACTTAACGTCCACACTGGGAGGCTTTTGAGGGTGAAAATGACAGGAGAGTAGATAAATGCAGGCGGACAGAGACATATGGTCACCCTAGTGTTAGGCCAGGCGTCATTTGGAGGAGACTGGCTGTAGTGATGTATTGACGTCCTAGACTTTGATGACGCTCTAGAAGTTTGGGTTAGAAGACTAGTCCCCTCTAAACTGTATGTCCGCGTGGCGTGGCAGAGGCACCATAAGCTCTCTTGGGCCCTGGCTTCGGTGTGGGGAAGAGAGGAGCCTGGTCCAGGAGAGAGGGTCCATGAGTCCCAGGGCCACAGCCAGATGTGGCCATAGTGAGCAGCCGCAGGAGGCCACTCGCACTGTTTGCAGTCTCTGTTAGTAATGGGATTAGTGTGACTGGGCTCCGATGGTAATGGGAAGGATCAGAGGTATCCCACATCCACCCCTCAGAGTCACAAACAGAAGGGAGGTGGAAAGCCGGAGCTCAGGCCTCGAGTCCAGTGAGGCGCGCCAGAAATTTGCAGGAGCCAAAGCCATCTCATCGGACATGTTCTTCGGGCGGGAGGTGGATGCTGAGGTAAGTGGAGTTGTCGGTCCTGAGCCTGGAGGCAGCAGGTGGGGTGGGAGCTTCCTCCGTGCGGTTGCTTTGGGCTTCAGCACCGGGCAGTCTTTGGCGGATAAGGAGTTTTTGAGTCTTTGGCCAAAACATTCCCTAGGCCTTCCTCTTTCCTCACCACAGCATGAAGCCCGGTCTCGACTCCAGCAGCTCTCAGGGAGCAGTGCCATCAGCTCTTCTGACCTCTTCGGGGACGTGGATGGGACTCATGGAGCAGGTAGGGCTGCAGGGGTAAGGTGCACACCGGGCCTGGCCCTTGAGCAGGACTGGAAGGCCCTGTGGGGCCACAGGGCTCTGAGCCCCGCTTTCCCTTGCTTTTACAGGTAGCGTATCGTTGGGCAACGTGCTCCCCACGGCGGACATTGCCCAGTTTAAGCAGGGTGTCAAATCTGTGGCTGGGAAGATGGCCGTGCTGGCGAACGGTGTGATGAATTCTTTGCAGGTGAGGCTGGGGCCTGGGGCAGGAGGGTAAAGAGTAGAGAGTCGCCCTGGGAGGTTGGCCTTCACCACTTCCAGACACTGCTGCTGGCTAGCTCCTGAGCCCAAAAAAGAGCTTTTTCTTTTCCTGGAGGGGCAGCTTCTCTCCTTTGAGCTGGGTACCGGGCCTGGGCTGCTTCCTGAGAGGATGCCGTGCCTGCACTGACTTCTCCGGCCTTGTCACCTTCCCCTTCTTTCTCCTTCCTCCCCAGCTTCAGGATCAGGCAGGGCTTCCCCCTTGGGATCTGGCCACAGCCCCTTCCCTGAGGCACAGTAAAATATAAAACTACCTCTGCCATAATGAGATTGGAGCCCGATTCCCCGGTGTACCCTAGTCCTGCCAGAGTGGTGGGGGATTCTGCTGCCAGCAAGGGGCTTGGACTTCTTTTTCTTCTTCCCCCATGTCCAGGATCGCTATGGTTCCTACTGATCCACGGCTCAAGCATATGGTGGCAATAGCAGCAAAACCCCCATGATTCTGAGGCCAGGGGTGCTTGCCTTGTGGAAGCTGGGGAGGAATTGTTACTTTATGTGTTGTGTGTGAGTTGGGTGGCTTTTGAGGATCTCGGGTGGTGGGGGGGATGGGCAGTTCCAGCCTTGACCTCTGCCTGTAGACTGAGCCCTGTATTCTCCTCCCCTCACACCCCCTGGCCATGTGCTAGACACTGTCCTTTGATCCTGCCCCTTCCCTCCCCCCAACCAAGCTGCTGCTCCCTTGTCTGGCCACACTGGGAGCGAGGAGAGGAGTTCCCTCAGGCGAGCTTCTGCTGGGTCCATCCCTTCCCCAAGTAGGGAAGGTGAGATGTATAAGGCTTTTTTGCCAGCTCTAGGATCCTTCCAGGTTGTCTGGGGTTTGGCCCCCTCCTCTGGAACCCGTGGGCAGGTCTAGAAAGAGTCTGCTGTGGACCAGCCCCCGGGGAGGGAGGCTGTGGGCTTGCTGCTCTTGCTGCTCCAGTGGCCTCTTCTGCTGCCAGGAGATGGCAGGGGAGGGGAAGGACCTTCGTCTGGGCCTTATTAAGGGCTAGAGACTTTACCCAGTACCTAAAGGTTTCACTTGGGATCAGACTGGAGGCCCGAGTGGTCATCTCCTGTCTCACCACCCCTTTTTACAATGATCACTTGAGGGATGCTTCTCCTGAGTGTCTTGGAGTCCTTCCATACCACCAGTTGTGGAGCACAGGCCCCTCTGTCCCTTCTTCCCCTGCTTGGTGGCCATGCTGGGTCTCATCTGCCCTGTGCCCTGCTCTGGATGCTGTGAGCATAATGCTGGCCAAGGAAGCAGAGGACATAAGGGACAGAAACAGGCTTTTGGGGCTCAGCTTTCTTCTGTATCACCCTGGTCTTAAGGGGGGCCTGGACAGCACCCCCCTAGTGAGAGCTTGAGGCACCGACAGAATTGCAGGCCTTGTCCCCTGGCGGTGCCCTGTGTCGTCCCTGGTGCCCTCTCTGCCTGCTGTGCTGCCTGTTTGGGCCCACCCTGCCCGCTGGGGGGCGGGGGATGGGCTCCTAAGCCACACAGACCAGTCTTTCTTTGCCCCCTCCCCCAAAGGGACTTGACTTTCTTTCTGGACTGTTTGTATTGAAACAGAGTGGTGTCAAATAAAGCCTTGGCAGGGCCCTGGGCGGCTCTTGGTCTGAGTGAAGTCGTGTCCTTTCTGGGTCCCGCCTCCCTGCCCCGTGCAGGCCCCTGGCTCACTCTCTGGGCTCCCACCGACATGGGTAGGGCGATGGTGCCGAAGCTGAGGGCATGCTCTCCGGGGCCTCCAGCTTGTCTCTTCTCTGAAAACCAAAGGCCCCTGGCTCCTCGGCCCTGTGCTGCCGCGAGGTCCAGTGCAGCCTCGACCTCACCACCCTGTTGCACGCGGAGGAAAGAGCTGGTATTAGTTGGCCCTTTGACTCCTCCAGTGAGCCATACTGCTGTGGGCAGGCGAGCAGCCTAGCAGCCCCGCACCTCACCCCAACAGGAGGCTTGACTGGGGTGTGTTTCTCAGGGGGGTTTAAAGACAGATGAAATCTACAGCCTTAAAGGAACCCTTTTAAGTCTAGGAAGAAAAGAATGTATGTGTGTGTAGAACTCCCTAGCTTGGTAATCTGTTCCCTCAGTAGAGGCCCCTGGAATATATTTGCCACCTTAGGGGTCTTCAGGGTACAGGGGTAAACCATTGATCTGGGAGACAGGATTAGAAAAGAGGGGCCGTGGGGCTTTAAGCCCTCATTTCCAAAGTGCAGGTCTGGGCCCTCCAGCCCTGGAATCACCTGGAGTGTTGATAATCCAGATTTCTGTGCCCGCCCCTACCACCCCAAGCCAGAACTTGGTCACTTGTGTCGTAAACCAGCTCCCCAGGTGATTCCGATGCCCACCAGGATCTCCGTACTGCTGCCAGTCAGCAGGCAGCTGGAGATGATGGTGTGCCTGGAGAGTTTCCAGGGCTTGGGGCTTCAGTGGGACTGGAGCTTCCAGTCCCGGCCTGGCTCTGCAGGCCTTGGGGAGCCAGTTCCTGAAACTGTCTGAGGGGGCTGGTCTGGGCAGAGAGGAGACCAGGAAAATGTGTGTGCCCAGTGTGGTGACCCCCATCCTAGGAGGCAGCCTGTTCTGCTTCGGTCTCTGGGTGGCTTTTTCTGGATGGCCCCTGGCCCATTCAAGGAAGTTGAAGACCACCTGTCTTTACCTTTCTCCAGTCTTGGCTGGAAGCTTGTCTTCCTCAGGCCTGTCATTCACAGCTGCATCCCCATTGTCCCAACCCTGAGCAGGGGCTTAGCAAACATTTTAATGAAACTCTGGCTAGAAGACTCTGCAGTGCTAACAGTATGAGGCCAGGGTCTTTAGAGTCATGGGAACCTGGCCTTGAACCCCCTGAGCTTGTTTTCTGAAGGCCCATTCCAGCTGAAAGCACCTTTGAAAGGTTGCTGGCCTGTGCAGGAGGGGAGTCCCTCTTGGCTCATTATCTGATGCTGGTGTCCAGGCTTGAGTGGCCCCCTGGCCCCCACCTCCCAGTCCTGCCAGAAAAGCCGGAACTCAGCGCCAAAAATGCAATCTCGCCCCTTCCCTTCACCCCCTCCCCAGTCTAGTGGCTTTAGATTCACCACTTACCAGATACAAGGGACTTTTATTCATTTAACATGTTGAACTGTTAGACACGGGGAACTCGGAGCAGTCTTTGGAAGTGGACTCGTCTTCTTGCCAACCCTTCATCCTATCATGCCAGTGGCTCTTCCTCTAGCAGAAGGCCATCGTGTGTATGTCCACCCGACACTTGCACCACGGGTATCGCCCTTGGCCATATGAGGCCCTGCACAGTTATTCATGGTCTCCCCTGCCTAATGTTGCTGTGAGAAGAGCACCCATACATGGTGGGGACTGTCAGCAAAAGTCATCCTCCTGATGGCCTCCGCTCAGTCTGCTGTCAGCTTGGGTCGTGACTAAAGTGCAGAGGCTGACAGGGCCAAGGAGAGTAGGCTGTTACTTTTCAGGGTCACTGCTTGATTTGGCTGATGATACTGGAACCCCTCTGGCTGGTTTCTGGGCTTGGGCTGTTATTCAGGCTTTTCACCAGCAGAGGGCAGCATGGCACGGGAATGGGGGAGGAGGTTGGGTGGGAGTCCCAAGGGCTGGGTGGGAGCTGGACAGGTATGGATAGGATCCTTCAGACGCCTCAAGTCTCAGACTCGTCCGTCTCTTCAGTGGAGCCATCACTCTCTGCTTCCACCTTGCGGGCGTGATGGAGGGGTCTCCAGGGAGAGCCAACCCGGGGAGGGGTCCGGGAAGGCAGGCAGCCGGCCTCTGGGTTGGCAGTGGCCGAGTTGACCAGGCCTGGGATCTGGGCCAGCCTGAAGGAGGGAAGAAGCCCAGAGGGCAGCTGGGGGCCTCCTGTCTAAAGACCTGGACCTCCACGTCGCTCTTTGCATTTGGATGAAACCATGTGCTATATTCCCAAAGGATTCAGAGAGGCTGCCTCAGGCCTCTGCTGGAGCCCAGACCCTTCCCTGACTGACGGGTGTGTTGCACACATTTCGCTGTGTGACCCAGAACAAGGCATGGCCGCGTCCAAGGGACATAAGGCCTCCCCCACAAGGGGGCAGCACTTCCCCACCTGACACTTACAGCCGTTCCAGCTCCTCATCCATGGCTGGGTCGTGCATCAGGTCCCCTTTGTCAGGCAAAGCTCCTGCGAAATAATTGGGGGGCACAGAAGTAATCTGAGGGTCTTTCAGGCAGGCTCCGGTCAGACAGCCGCGTTCCCAGCAGGGGCCCCTCACCTTCAGGTCTACCTGCTCTGCTGACCCTGGGAGGGCTCACCTAAAAGATCTGAGAAGTGTTCTTTCTAAAATTTTTTTAAAAATTTGAGTACAGTGGACATGGAATGTCTATTAGTTTCTGGGGTTCACCATCTCCGTGCGTTATGCTGAGTTCACCACGAGGGCAGCTACCATCTGTCACCACACAATGTTGTTACAATGTCATTGACGATAATCTCTATGCTGTACCTTTTATTCCCATGACTTGTTCATGGGAAAGAGCTCTTAAGAGAAATTTTAAGAGAACTGTTATGGGGGCAGGAAGTTGTGGCCACTGCTAGATAAATTTAGTGAACCCACGCCTACCCTCTTCAGGTTGGGGCAGGAACCACAGCTATGAGATGTCCCCACACCTCAAGGTCACTGCACACACAGGGCTGTCCCCTTCCAGGACTGGGTGGTGGGTTGTGGCCTGGTGCTGGTGGCTCAGTTCCTTCCTTGAGGCCCCAGGTATTGGGGGCCAGAGACATAGATTATGTCCAGCTAATCCCCCAAATCAGAAATTAGCCAGTTTTGTGCCCCCCCAGATCAGAGGGCGCCCACTTCAGAGACAGTATGGTCAAAAATGCTGCCTCAGCTCCTCAGAGGCGCTGAGCAGCAAGAAGAGCAAGCTGGGTCAGAACCAGACCGAACTCTTCTGCCTGGCCAGGAGCCGCCAGGCCGGGAACGGCCCCCGGCTGCTCTACCACAGCTCTCTGAGCCGGTTTCCTCAGCTACAGACTAAAGGGAAAAGGCCAGGGGTGGGGGTTGGTCCGGATTTTCCCTGGAGCTGTTAACAGTGGAGGGCAGGTGGAGCTGAGGTCTGCAGGTTGTTGAGGGAGAAGCTCCCGGGCGGTCAGAATGCAGCTCTGGCAGCTAGCAGTGCTGGTCTCCAGAAAGCCTCAATCTTAAACTTACCCATGTGGCTTTAGTTCAAGTCCCTGCTTTTCCAAAGCTTTTTCAGATGATGCCTGCTGGCCCGCTTTTGCTCTTAGTGGTTTTCAAACTGCATTCCCCGAGCCCCCTCATTTTGTGTGCGTGCGTGTGTGTGTGTATGAGTACCTTGAGGACTAAGGGAACAAGACAACACCTCTCCACAGCTGGCTGCGCCCCGAGTATCTCCAGATCGCTTTCCTCACACTGGAGATGCGGGGAAGGGCAGATGCCGCATCTCCCACTCAACCCAGCAGCAGGAAAAGTGGTTGACAGAGTGATCGCCCTTTTTAAAGCCCTAGAAAAAGTGAGGTTGTCCAGGCTTGAGCCTGTACTAGTTGCTTTTCCTTTTCCTTCCTGTGGGCTGACTGGTGGAAGGGAAGGGAGGGGGCTGAGTTACCCTGGTGTGAAAGGAAACATAAACAAGTCGCGTCCGTTGCCCCCTCACTCCTGACTTCTGACTCCTGTTTGCCTTTCTACTCTGGTCCAGTCAGCACCCGGGGCCACCAGCGTCACTTAGTTGAAGGGTCCCTAGACCTGTACACACCCAGAGCATCAATTCAGCATAAGGAGCCTCGTGCCTCAGTGTGCCTCAGTCAGTCCTGCTGGGGCTTGCACTCCTGCGTGTATCCCCAGCAGGCTTCGTATCAGGAAAGACCTAAAGCAACTTGGCCTACTGTGGTTAGCACTTAAAGAATGTTCAATTTCCTTCCCTTGACCCCCTTCTCTCAACTGGCAGAAGGAAGGGGAAGGCTATGTGTTCTTTGGGACTCCGGAAACAGGCCTCAAGCACACCTGGATACTTCTGGAAGAGGAAGACAACCCTTCCAGCTCTGCAGGGGGCTCTTGCCATGGGGCAGCAGCAGGTGTGAGAGGGAGAAGAGCAGGGTGGGCGGAGAAGGCCAACCAGACCAGTAGGAAGAAAAGACAGACAGGAAAAACTGGGCCAGCACAGGCCTCTCCCCCTATTTTTTGCTCCTTTTCAGATTAATCATTTTTTTTCCCCAGCTGGGAAGAAGGGCCGCCTCAGACACACCTTTGCCCTGCTTACAAATGGGATTCAGGTTTCTTTGATATATAATCTCCAAAGCCACTGAGTAAATAGCCCTGTGTCTGCCCAACCTGCAGGCCACTCCCCAGAGCAGAGCTGGGGATTCTATGGGGAGGGGCTGGGCACACCCCTGCCACTGAGAGGCTGCTTCATGTTGGGGCAGGGCCTTGGGTGGGGAAGGCTGTCCCTTCCCACCCGAGTGTGAGAGGCCTAAGAGGGCCGGTCTCTGTTGTGCACGTTCTGGCTCCCCAGGCCTCTGAGTCTGACGTGAGAAGTCAGGGCGGAGATGGTGATGCCCCCTCCTGCACGGACCATGTCTGCCAATGGCAGCCAGCTCCTACGTGGCTTAGGGTGGGAGGAGAGGGGAGGCTAGCCATGGCTGGCTCTGGCTTACCTAGGGCTTGATTGATTCCATGATGCTTTGAAAGAGCCACAAGGAATCCATAGAAGGTCAGTCTCTGAACGTTGCTTAGTACCTCTTTGACAAGCGCTGGGGGTGGACAGCTGGAAGGGAGAATACAGAAGCTGGCTTCAAAGACCAGCAAGTCCGACTGCCATCTTTTTATCCAGCTCTTCAGGCTTAGGAGTGTGCCCAAAGCCAGGACTGAGGGACCCTGTCTCTCCGGGGGCCCTAAACCCCTGGGGGAGCAAGGCAGATGTCCAGAAGCAAGGCCTTGACTGGAGAGAGAAAGGGCTGGTGTGCTCCCGAGCCGGTGCTTTCAGTCGGGGTGTGGGAGGAAGGGAATGGCGAAAAGGCAATGAGAGGCAGCCTCTTCTTGGAGGAGGCCCAAACTTGCTCCGTCTCTAAGGAGACCTTATGCCACATAGAGCAGTGGCACCCTCCCTCTCTGTCGAGAGAAGTCTTTGTACAGTGAATGTTTTCCCCTTTCTCTCTAAAAAGTCAGGGCCAGTGTCTCTCCTGGCAAGGAGAAGGGGGCCAAGCTGGTCGTCTACAGCTCGTCTCACCACGTGGAAGGACCCTCCCCGAGGGAGCCCCCCGGGAAGCCGTTCCCCCAGCCACAGCCTGGTCTGGGGCAGATGACACTGCGCCACCATCCAGGGCCCCGGCAGCCGGGGAGCAGTCGGAACATCTGTTCCAGAGCCCGCAGCCCAGTCCCTGGGGTTGCGGTGGGGTCCCCACGCGCATCTCTCACCTGTACTTGTGCCGGTCGCACAAGGTCTCCAGGCACTGGGAGAACAGCGAGGCCTCCACTCCCTCCAGCAGGCTCGCCTCGCCCAAGGGGGGCCGCTGACGGTGCTGCCCGCTGGATGACGTCGGCACAATCACCGTATTGGGGTTCTTGCCCGCCAGCAGGTCCTGATAGATGGCGGCCACGCTCTCCAGGAATTCTGCGTAGCGTGGTGGGGGAGGGGCACAGGTCAGGCAAGGATGACCCACGGGGTCCCTTTGCTGTGTCCTCCCGTCCTCCCTTCTCTATTAGCTCAGTGCACCACCAGCCTCAGCGCTCCACGCACGGCAGCCTGGGAGCAGGAGTCCTCGACCTCCTAGGACCAGCGCACTTAGGAGTAATGACACCACTGTGTTTCCGGCCCAGCGTCCCCTCCTTGGGGCAGCTGCTCCTAGACCAGGCAGATGCCCTATTCCCTACCTTCCAAGCACCCTGTACTTCTTTGTTTTTTGGGTATTTGCTCTGCCTTCTCGCTGGAGTGGAAGATCCTTGAACAAAGGCAGGGGTCGTGCTTTGTCCCCTTTGTGCCCCAGTATCTAGCACAGTGCTGGGCACACTGAAGAGCTGGAAATGTCTTTTAGAGAGTGGACATGTGCACACTTGCTCTGGTAAGCTCCATCTCGCTGTGAGGCCACCCGCCTCTCTGCCCCAAGAAGGCGTGGGGGAAGGCCAGCGTGGAAGAGAAAGCCTCAAGCTGCTAACTTACTAACATTTGAAAGGCAGGTGGGGAAGATTCTCCCAGACACGGCTGCTCCTTCTCCAGGGCCCAGGAGCTCCCAAGCGCTGGGAAATCGGTGCTGCAGCTGCTAAGAGCAGGTGGCGAGACCCCAGGCTCCAGCCCCTGCCGGACCAGGCCCTTGGGCCGCCATCAAGAAAACAGAATGTGGCGCCTGAGCGAGGCCAAGGCTGGCTGGGGCCACCAGCTGGCAGGGAGTCCAGGCTCCAAGGACAGCCTTCTGTTTACTGAAGAGCCCATTTTAAACAAGTCTGTTGACGGACACAGGCAGTAACCTCTGAACCCAGCATTGCATGTGATGTCGCCGTGGGCGCCGTGGGAGCTGGTGTGCATTTGTATTTATTCCTCTGTTTCTGTACACCTGATTCCAGAAGGGATGTGAGGACACAGCCGCTGTGTATGGGGAGCAGCACGGGCGGGTGAGACAGGACTGGTGTCTGCTTATGAAAAGCTGTGCGGGTGGGGAAATGTGTGCTCACACGCACGAGCCAGGGCCGAGGGAGAGCCCTTTGCCGGCAGTACCGGCGCCGAGCGGCGGGGAGCCCTGGCTTTGGAGGGAGCCCTCCGTTCAGGTCTGGGCTCCCCCACTTACCAGCTCTGCGACTTTGGCTCCTTACCCCGAAGCCGGTCTCTGAGAGGACCTATCTGCTAGGGCTGTCCTAAGCACTAAAGTCAGGGCTATGCTGGGCACACAGGGAGTGTCTGACACACCGTGGACGTGGCATGTGCTGTCAGCGCAGCACGCACGGTTCCAGGTACTGTCGTTGTCCCTTAGGCCGCTTTGCCGCTGCCGCCTGGAAGCGCCGTGCCTTTCAATGTCTCGAGAGGGCAGAGGCAGGCAGCTGTGCAGACCGAATCTTGTGACCACCAGTGGGGACGAGACATCCTGTCCGTGACTCATGGTGAAGCACGCCACCGAAGGCAGTGGGGGGAGAAATGTGTGTGCCAGACAGTGGAGGGAAAGGACACCAGGGTAGGACAGGCAGACAGGGCCCTGACAGGAGCCCACATGGGGCCCTGGAAGGCTCTCACCTGAGTAGTAAAACTGGATCTGGAAGGCAAAAAGGAAATCTGAAAAAGACATCAGGCAGTCCATGGCATCATCCATGAGCACAATCCTGAGGGAGAAAGAGAGAGAAAATGTGAGAGAGTGTGTGTGGGGAGGTGGGGGGATGGGGAGCATGTGAGTGAGCTGTTTTCTGGGACTCCAGTCTTTTGGGGACAGCAAGACATTCGGAGAGGGATCCCAAAGGCCAGCTCCTCCCCATCACCTCACTGCTCCATCAGCGGGGCTCTGCCACCAAACTGCACCAACTCCACACGACCCAGGGCAGGCTCCCAGTTCCGTCTCTGTGGCACCAGCTAGTGGCTGGAGCATGAGGAGGGAGGAGGGGGCAGCAAAGAGAGGGTACAACAGCCATGCAGCCAAGATTTCTTTTCATATACTTAAGCAGTAAATCCTTTCATCCTGCAGCGAGGACCATTTAGTTCAGAATAAATACAGCTGAGCAGAAAGGCAAAAAGAACAGCCAGGAAGCTTAAAGAGGTCTTGGCAAGTGGCACCGAGATTTAAAAAGCTACCAAGGGCCCAAACAACTTCAAGCACCTCTGTCCTGGGACAGGGATGGCAGACAAGGGAAGAGGGGACAGAGCTACTGGGCACTCTACACTTGAGAGGGTCAGAGACGCACCCCATCTTGTGACGCCGTGGCGGCCGTGTGGCTCCTTGCTGGCTGCTCCCCCAATGCTGTCTGCTCCCCCAAGCGGACCACCCTCTGGGTGTTCCTGTCCAGGCCCTCCCACCTCCTAGGAAGAAAACCATCCGATGACTAAATGATCAGACCAAGGCCATGTTCATACCCTGCTCTGGGCCTCATGCAAGAGGGCACAGGAAGGGAAGGAAATTAGCACTTGCTGGGCTCTATCCAGGTGCCAGGCAGGGCGCCAAACTTATCTCCTGAAGGGGCGCGGGAGCCCCCGATCTGTTTCTGACTGGCCCTCCTGGCTTCATCTTCCTTGTTTTGCAAAGTTGTTTTATTCCGCTATCTCATGTATTTTTTGAAATCTCCCATTCACTGCCTTGTGTCAGAGGATCCCCAAACTGGCACCTGGATCGGCTTCAGAGAGAGCTGGCCCTGCACACCTCGGGGGGGGGGGCGGTTTGGGGTGGTGGTAGAGAAGGGAGAACGTCAGGGGCACCTGCAGCTGTGCGAGGTGGCTGGCCCTGCTTCCGGGGCTCCCCGAAGAGAGAAAGCCTTCCTCCATCTAGTCTTTAGTCATAGTAAAGACAATGATAGGAATGGGGGACCCGCACTGAGTACCTACTTCATTGCAGGCTTTGTGCGAGGTATTGAACTGAGATCATGACCTGAGCCGAAGGCAGCGGCTTAATCCACTGAGCCACCCAGGCGCCCCTATTATTTTATTATTTTTAAACTATTTTTAATTCCAGTATAATTAACATCAAGTGATGTTAGTTTTAGATAGACAATTGTTTAGTGATTCTACTGTTCTTATTTCTCAGTGTTGATCAAGATTAAAGTTACTCTTAATCCCCTTTATTTCACCCATCCCACCATCCACTTCCCCTTAGGTAACTGGCTATTCTCTGAATTTTTTTTTTCCTCCATTTTGTTTCTTAAGTTCCACATATGAATGAGATCA
Organism: Meles meles; assembly: GCF_922984935.1. NCBI lineage: Eukaryota > Metazoa > Chordata > Mammalia > Carnivora > Mustelidae > Meles > Meles meles. The sequence goes on from NC_060073.1 coordinate 19,213,602, forward strand.
TATGGCCACACTGCCTCTTTTAAAATAAAGCTACAGAATAGAAACACTAACATTTTATTTCTTAATCTATGTGGCTAACTTATTTTCTTTCTTTCCACCTATATTTTAAGGCCTTAATATTTCTCATGTATCTCTTGGGGAAGAAAAAAACCTGCCCAACTAGGAGAGTTGAACAGAGCTGGGAAAAATACAAGGACAGAGGGCGGACAGAAGCAATGCTGCTGGTAGCCACAGGGGGGCGCCCTGGTCCCTCCATCAGTGGCTCCTGGGACCAAGTGCTGAGCCATAGGCCAGGTAGTTGCCCCCATTTCTCCTAACCCAAGAGAACCCAGTCAGGCAGAAAGGAAAAGACAGAGAGAGGGGGCACAAAGCCCAGATTCTGATATCTAGATGGGGAGGGAGAGGCGACAGAGGGCAGAGATAAGGCAGGTAGGGCAGGCTGCGGTTAGCAAAGACATCCAAACTATAGAGGAGGAGCACTTCGGAGTGCACAGGACCGGGGTGAGCGGGTGGGTAGAGCCGCCGCCCAGCTTTTCCAACCCAGGCACAGGCAGAGAAGAAAAAAAGTCCCTGCGGAGGGAAGCCAGTGACCTTTCCTTCCTGCCCTACCCCCAGGACAGCTAAGAACCCGAATGGCCTGAAGTTAATTACTAGGGAAGAGCACTGGGCTGAGAACGTCCCCGAGCAGGAAACCGCGAAGGGGAGCCAAAGCCTTTGAAGATGTTACTCGGCTTTTCTTCTTTATCATCAACCTGGACCCAGTGCTCCTGTTTATAACAACGTACTCCTTCTTTCTTTATTTCTTCATTTATATTGCGATGCAATTCAAATACCATAAAATTCCCCTTTAAAAACGCATGGTGTTTTCAGTATGTTCACGAAATTGTGCAACCATTACCACTGTCTAATTCCAGAAGTTGTAATTCTTGCTAATCAGCATGCTCCCGAGACAGGCCCTGCCACACCAGGGCTTTGAAGCCGATTGCCATACGCATCTTCCTCTCTCAGCCGCAGAGAGGACTAGAAGCTGCAAACAGGGCCTGCCCTTCCAACTTAGCAGCCTCTTTTCAGCTGGGCAGCTGGGGAAGGGGACAGCCGTCTGAGGGCAGGAGACCCACCATGTGAGTGTGGCAGGCTCGGTGGGAGCAGTGCGGCGCTATGGCGGATACTGGTCAGGAGGGATCGGCGGGCTGGTTGGGGGAAGCAGACCATGGCGCGGCTCTCTTTCTCCTTCTGAGGGACATGTGGCTGGGTCCCAGCAGCGCTCGTGCAGAGGACAGAGGGGTTTTCTCAACTGCGGGCTATACGACTGGCTGCCCAAACAGCCTCCTGGATCTCAGCTCTCAGGGACAGCAACACGCTCCCTCTTCCGCTCAGCTTGAGACCTTAAGTCCTGCGGGCTTCCTGGAAGCGGTCTCCCTTGCCTGCCCTACAGCGATCAGTCACCAGATCCACAGCCCCCTCCAATGCCCACCTCCACGTCTTTCTTGCGCGCAACTGGATGACCTCCTGCCCGGCTTCCTGCTGTGACTCTTGCCTCCTTGTAGTGACTAGCTACACTGTGGTCCCAAAAACTTATTCTTTCAATGCGATTTTGAGGGGCGCCTGGGTAGCTCAGTGGGTTAAGCCTCTCCCTTCGGCTGGGGTCATGATCTCAGGGTCCTGGGATCGAGCCCCACATCAGGCTCTCTGCTCAGCACCGAGGGAGCCTGCTTCCCCTTCTCTCTCTGCCTGCCTCTCTGCCTACTTGTGATCTCTGTCTGTCAAATAAATAAATAAAATCTTTTTTAAAAATGTGATTTTGACTACTTCACAACTCTGTTTAAAGCCCTTCGTGGGCTTCCCATTGACCTCAGAACAGGATCCGGCATTCTTAATCGGGTTTATGAGGCCACAAGATCCGCTCCCTGCCTCCCCTCATCCCTCTCAGTGTCCTGGAGTCCACAGGCAGCCTCTCCCACTGTATTCTGGTCATACTGACCCGTAACACCCCAGTGCTCCCTCCTTCCTCATAGCTTCAGAGCAGCCAGTGCCCCTGCCCTGCACGCCACCCTCCTCACCTACCTGAAGCCTACTTCTCATCGCAGCCTGCAGAGCACCTCCCCGGGAAGCCTTCCCCACTCCACACGCAGAGGCAGGCCCCCTGCTACCAGCTTCCGCAGTTCCCCGGGACCTCCTCATCCTGTTCATGTCTCTCTTTGCCCGGGGACTCGGAGTTCCACCTGCTCACACCTGTGTCCCTCAGGCGTGGCTTGACTCCAGGGTCTGGCACGTGCAGGGCCCATAGTAGGCGCTCGGCAAATATTTGTCGAATGAAGGAAAACATGAATACATGCATGGGGAGGGCCACAGTTCTCTTTTCCTTTCCCCTGGCCCGCTGACATCTGGATACTCCATTCAGTCTGGAGCGGCCACTGAAGAGGAACAAGCCAGGGTCATGGGATAGGGGTGGTGAGTCCCAAACCACCGCGTCAGACCAATGACTGCATGTAGATCCTTCAGCTTAGGAGAGAAGACTCAGGAAGAAGTGTGGGTTGAGACCCGACTCTTCTTTTTTTGTGGGGAGGGGTGGGCAGAAGGAGAGGGAGAGAGAGAATCCCAAGCAGGCCTCCATGACCCTGAGATCGTGACCTGAGCCGAAGCCAAGAGTCAGACGCCCAGGCGCCCTGAGACCTGACTCTTGAGGACTGGCCTCTGAGGAAGATGTGACGGGGATCTGAAGCCTGGCCCTAGAAGACCTTCCAGCTGCTCAGCTCTGTGATTGCAGCTGCTCTGGGAAGGAGGGAGCGGCCTGCGGCAGAGTGTCTCCTACTTCCCCAAAGCACAAAGGAGCTTCTTCCAGCTCGGACAGAGTGTGTGGTCCCAAGGGTGGGACAGAACGGGCAGCTTTTCTGTCAGTGCTGGTTCCGCAATTTGCTGTTCGGAGGGCCCGTGGCTGCAGAAACGTCTCAGAGACTTACACAAAGAAGCTTTTAGAAGCATTGCATGTTGCTCTGTCCATCTCCAAAGAATGCTCGGACCCATGAAAACTTCTGGGTCTCTGGCAGTGGAATCTTGGCAAAACTGTGGACAAAAGCAGGCAGGAGGCGACAGGCCTGTCTTTGTTTTTGGTGACAGGGACCGCCCCAGGTTGTAGGCCTTGCTTCCCACAGGCAGCTCCTTCAGCCTGGGCTCACACTTGTCACTGCTGCCAGAGGGCTCATGAAGGAATCGCCTGGAAACCAGGTCATCCCCATGTGCTGTTTTCCAGTTGATGGCAGTTGGCTCCGCACCCCTCGCCGCCAGAGGCCTCCTGCTAACGTGCCAGCTGCTCTGACACCTGGAGGAGCCTGGCGGCCACTGCTTTGAGGTGGAGCCAACAGGGAACCGCTGCCAGCAAGAGTGTGTACGTGGCTATTGGACTGTGGAAGGTTCCTTGCAGGCCGTGCCGCAAGTCTGGAGAGGGGGCTATGGGAGAGACGTCAAGTCAGTGCCGTTCAGGTGCGCTCTGAGTGGAACCATGTGGAGGGTGGAGTCTGGGGCAGGCAACATTCTGGAATGAAGAAGGGACACTTGGCAGGGTCAGGGCTAACCCCGAGGGGGCCGGCCCTTCTCTCCCTTCCTTGCCTGCTTCCAACAGCTGGAATGGGCTGGCTGCCCCCGGGGTTAAGTGGGTGCCGAGGAAGCATCAGCTTTCAGTCCGAACCTACAGACTTGCCAACTTTCTGTTCACCCCACGGGTCAATGTCCCTGGACTCATGGCGTGAGCTGCCCCGGCCTGCCTGGAGATCTGTGTTGCCAGCAGCCGGGGGAAGGGAGGCCAGCTCCACCGCTCCCTGGCCCCATTATCGTGTCTCTCTGAGCATCTGTGTCCTCGTCTGAAGAGAGGAGCTGATCACAGCTCCCATTTCATAGGATTCTGGTGAAAAGTCCATATGAGGCTGCACTGTGTTTAGTGTGTAACGAACACTCTAAATAAGCGTGAGTTGCTATCAGCAAGTGTATTCCAGTTGGCTGAAGGTGCTGGAAGAGCTCAAAATAGCAAATAAAAATAGAGCTCGGAGGAAGCGGGTGCTACCAGCGCCTAGCCACGCGGAGGCTCGCGGGCGGAAGCCAGCTATCTAGTTTCGAGCCCACTTTGGGGGGAAGCCGGTCCTCAGCCAGAAAGAAGAGCCACCATCCATGACGGCACCCCTTTTGGAGGTCAGACGCCCGGGGTCTGTCATGGGTGAAGCGGGTCCCCCAGCGTGCTGGGACTCACGGTGCATCGGTGGGCTGTGCCTTCAGATCCCCGAGTGAGGATGAAACCACGTGCGGGCCACCTTTTGCAGCTGGTGGGGAGGAGCTGCTGCTGAGGCTTCCAGGGACACTTCCTTCGGGTCGTGTCTCTTCTGGACTGTGGGGGGTGCGCCCTCATGCTGCATGAGTTGCCAGGGTCGTCCGGGTCACTGCTTTCCCCTGGCTCTAGCCTGCACCTCTAGGGTACCCCGAACCCCACCTGCCTGGCAGTGCCTAAGCAGCTTGATCCAGAGAGCACGGACAATCGAACAACAATGGTTAATATTCCTTAGGGCCTTACTGTGTCCCTTCGCGACACCCTTAATAGTAAGCAACATACACCCGTCATTTCATTTCTTCTCATATTAATCCTAGGAGGTGAGCTCAAGGAGTATCCTCACTGAGAACACACAGGTTCAGAAAGATTCAGAAACTTGGCCAAGGTCACAGGTCAAAATGCAAGAGCTGAAATTCCAACACAGGTCTCTGACCCTAATCGCAGCAGCACCCAGAAAGAACACGGAGGCTCTGTGCTCTCTAGTGGCAGTCACACCTTCCTGGGGGTGCTGTCCCTTCTGCCACTCTCGGAGGAGTCTGTTCGCAGTGTAGAGCACCTGCCCACTGGAGGGTGGGGAAACTGAGGCCCCGTGCTTTTTCTCCCTGGCAGAGCTTGAAAGCCCAGGCTCAGCCATTTCAACCCCATTATCCCCGCCCCTCCCAAGGAGCCCGGCCGCTGGGGGCCAACTGTTTCATGCTCTTAGGATAAATACCAAATCCAACGCATGGCCTCGTAGGACCCTCATTTCCGCTTCCGGTCCCCAAACTCCTCAAACTCCAGAACCACTGGCTTCTCCAAGCTCCTCTAGGTCATCACTGGTGAGAGCCTGGCGTCTCTTCCAGGCTGCTTATTTCCCTCCCACTGCTCTTCCTGCCCCCATCACTCCCGGCCTCATCCTATCCATCCCTTTTGTTTTACTTTATTTATTTACGATTTTATTTATTTATTTGACAAAGAGAGAGAGAGCACAAGCAGGGGGAGTGGGAGAAGGAGAAGCAGACTGTCCGTTGAGCAGGCAGCCTGATGTAGGGCTCCAACCCAGGACCCTGGGATCATGACCTGAGCCAAAGGCAGATGCTAAACTGACTGAGCCACCCAGGTGCCCACCACAACCAAAAAAAGCCATGAACTTTTTTAGATTTGCTTAAATTGCCTCAACATGATGGGACCAATTTGTACCCCACCAGCACTTTCTGAGAGTTGCCCATCCTCCCCAGTGCCTGTGCTACCAGACTTTGGACTTTAAAACTTTGGTCATTTGATGTGAAGTGGCATCTTGATTTAATTGGCATTTCCCTGATTCCTAGTGAGTTTGGGCAGGAAAATATGCACATATGCTTAGGAGCTGTTAGGGTTTTCTGCGCCTGCTCAGATAGGCCTTGGATAATGGCTTGGATTATTTTTCTACTTCTTTGTCTTTTCCTTATTATTTGTAGGAGTTCTTCATAAAAACTTTTTTAGACTAACAATTCTGCATACCAATCTATTGTTAATTATACACCAAAATACCCTTTTTTAGTCTCTGGCTTATCTTTCAACTTTGTTTATGCTATCTTTTGTTGAGCAGAAAATTTTAAATCTTTTTTTTTTTTAAAGATTTTATTTATTTATTTGACAGACAGAGATTTCAAGTAGGCAGAGAGGCAGGCAGAGAGAGAGAGAGGAGGAAGCAGGCTCCCTGCTGAGCAGAGAACCCGATGCGGGGCTCTATCCCAGGACCCTGGGATCATGACCTGAGCCGAAGGCAGAGGCTTTAACCCACTGAGCCACCCAGGCGCCCCTAAATCTTTTTTTTTTTAAAGATTCATTTACTTATTTCAGAGAGAGAGGGGGGGGGGTAGGGGGGAGGGCATAGGGAGAGAAAATCCAAGCAGACTCCCCACTGAGCACAGATTCCCATGTGGGGCTCAGTCTCAAGAGCCATGAGACCACGATCTGAGCCCAAACCAAGAGTCGGATGCTTAACTGACTGAGCCAGCCAGGTGCACCTTGACTTTCTGGATCTTAAGAATTCTTTTACCTGCTAGCCATACATATGTTTTCCTCTCTTTTATAAGAATTACAGTTTTGCTCTTCACACATAAGTCTGTCATTTATGTGAGAGTGGCCCTGAATATGACATGAAAAAGGAAGCTAACTTCATTTTTTTCTATATGAGTAACCAATTGTCCCATCAATGTTTATTGAATCATCTTTTTCCCTACTCCTCTGCAATAATACCTTTTTATATATCAAGTTTTTTTTTTATAAATGTGTGCGTTCGCTCTGGTCTATTATGATGCCTTTGTCTGTCCTTACTCTAGGACCATACTATCTTAGCTATGATGGCCTCATAACTAAGTCTTGATAGCTGTTAGGATGTGTTCGTCTCTTACTAATCCATTAGGCCACAAACTCAACATCTCTTCCTCCCGGAAAAGCCTTTCATGAGTTCCCAGGTTAGGTCTTGTCTCCTGTTTGTATGTTCCTACAGTACCTGGCACTTCATTTACGTAATGTCTGTGACTCTGTCAGTTTGTAAGTTCCTTGAGGTGTAGAATGACATCTAATTTGCCTGCTGTTAGCCTTTCCACAAGCATAATGACCAGCACATAAGAGGCACTTGATAAATATGTGGTGAATGAAAGAACAGAGACGGAAAAGATGGCCTGTTTTGGCAAAAACAGGTGGCAAGCTGGGGAAGATATCTAGGCAGAAAGATATTGCCAGGCAGAGGCATAAAGAAAGACACCAAGAAAGCGTAAAGCTGTCTCCTCCATGCATGGCGTTAAGCCTGGAAGATAGTAGATGCTCAGGAAACATTTGAATAATGAATTTGACTATCGCTCCCTATTCACTCATTATAATTTTTAAAAATAGATGATATTTTTTGAGGTCCGTGTGACAGGCATTTTACATGGATTATTTCATTAAGTCCTAAAAACTATTTTATGGGGCAGGTGTTATCATTATTTCCATTTTACAGATGAAGAAACTGAGGCTTAGAGAAATTGCTCAGTGTCGTAGGCCAGTAAGTGAAGGAACTGGGATTTGAGTCCAGAGCTGTCTGGCTCCAGCACCGGAGTCCCTCACCATTAGGTATCCAGCTTCTGTGACACAGCGGTCAGCTGAAAATGACCCTCTTAAATGGGGGTAGTTGCTATGTCTAGAACCAGATTCTTTAGGAGCTTGTGTGTTTTCGGGTCACTGTGTGTATTTAGCACATTACCATGATAAAAGAGGTTCCCAGTTAAACATGTATTACTCACCAGGGAATCTGGCCTTCAGTAAGAAGTGAGTTATATTGTGTTTTAGATGACAAGAGAGAGAAGGAACTGTAATTCCTTTGGGTGCAATCAATTCTAAAATGCCAGGATGAGGGGCGCCTGAGTGGCTCAGTCGGTTAAGTGGCTGCCTTCAGTTCAGATTATGATCCCAGGGTCCTGAGATCAAGTTCCGCATTGGGCTCCTTGCTCAATGAGGAGCCTGCTTCTCCCTCTCCCTCTGCCTGCTGCTTCCCTTGCTTGTGCTCTCTTCATCTGTCAAATAAATAAATCTTTTAAAAAAAAATGCCAGGATGAGACTGGCCCATGATGCTCTGAGTAAGTACTTTTCCCAGTGTTATCCCAGACGGTCGGCATCACCTGGGAGACTTCTGGATTATGAATTTTAGAGCCCCACCTCGGATCTGCCAAACTCCGGGGATGGAGTGCGCCATCTGGGGTTTCATAAGCCCCGCAGGTGACCCTATGTCACTTGCACCTTGAATGGGTTCCAGGGGTGATGATCCTCTTGGCACAGGAGGGAGGACGCCCGGGCCTGCACGCTAATCACCGGCAGTTCTTTCTTTACAGACTTTCTGTCATATGCATATTATTTTCTGACTGTTCCAAAATGAAAAAAGGCCAGAAAAATTGCCTTAGGAAGCTGAGGAAATTCTCGTTTATTTTATAAAAATCCGGTAATAATAGTGCCAACATTATTTTAACAGCAAGGAACGATTATATATTGAATGTCTATAATGTGCTAAGCAATAGAATATACAAAAAAATTGTATATATGTGTGTATATATAATATAAATAATATATATAATCTTATATAACAATATATATAATATAAGCACACATACATACAATTTTGTTGTTGTTAAAACTTACACCACCCTATGAGTTAGTTACTATTATTCCCCATTTTACAGATATAGAAACAAGGCTTAGAGAAGTTATGAGAAATCCTCAAGCTCATCCAGTTAAAAGTGCTCCGGTAGCTTGGACCCCCCAGGTCTTTCCAAGGCCACGATGCCTGTGCTCTTACAGGTCAGGGTTAGTACTACTACGTCCAACACTGAAAGTTTACTCTGTGCCAGGCATTCCTTTAAGCGCATGACATACTTCTTCAATTATTATAACTATTATTATTTCCATTTGACAAATGAGGAGACAGAAGCTCAAAAAAATTAAATAACTTTCCCAAGGGCACAAGCTGGTAAACTGTGAAACCAGGATTTGAACTCAAGAAGTCTGGCTCCAACTGCATGCTCCTTGCCTTGGGGAGGGCCTCCCAGTGCGTGGAGGATGGAAACAGAGGTTAATGCCCGCCGCCGCTGCAGGAATGCGTGAGGTGGGGGGCGTCTGTGGCTAGGCCCGTCCTGCATCCCATTTGCTGTCTTTCCTTTCCCGTGCTTCCTGCTCACACCTGCTGCCCCCCTGCCCCGGCTGGCCCCAGTACTTGTGGCCTATAAGTCAGGCCCATGTGGAGACGCCATGCCCCCGAACAGGCTCTGGTGCCCAGCTGTTGTGGATGACATTCTCCTCCACATGCATCATCACAGACTGGAGCCTTCTTCTGTGGCCTGTCCCCAGACCTCAGGGCCCCGAATCAAGGCAGCCCAGCCATGAGACGGGAGAGTGCAAGGCCTCTTCTAGCAATAGTAATTGCCTTGGAGGCCCAACCACTTGCCACTGTGATTTTGATCAGAAGCCTGGCCTTGTGTGTGAGGAAGTTGGGATCTTGACCTTCAGGACAAAATAAGAATAGCTTAAACAATTAGAGAACACTTTCTGGGATACATACAACTTGTTCTGTACACACACTAGCTGGAGCGGAGTGGGTAAAAAATGGCAGTGGGGAGGCGGGGTTGACACAGAAGCCTGAGACACAGGGAGCCAACAAACTTCCCCCAGGTCTGAACTCACCTCTAATTTCATAGCCAGGATCCTGAGGATGACCCTAGGCCCTTCTGTTGTTTAACTTTGCATCCCTAGAATCCCCTCGCACTGCTACTGATGAGGACTGGCTACAGTGCTTCCTCCTCAGATGGAAAGTCTAAATTTCCTATCACACAACAGGCGTCTTGGTGAGGAGGGGATGAGCTTCACTTCTGGCCAGAGCCAGGGCAACACTACTCCACAGGTCGGTTAGTATGAGTAATTGTAAGAATCCATGAATTGGAGATGGCTGTGTTACTTCTACTGTAAACTCGAGGGCTTACGCCTATCAAATTGTTGGGAAGGGAATGGGAGTGGGCAGGGCAAATGCAATGCTATGGCCGCTGGGCGTTGAAAATCGTTGGGAAGGTCACCCTCATTAACTTGCTACCCACCTTTCAGAAAAGGAAGACAGAAGCCAAGGGGAGATGTCACAGACTGGTGGCAGGCAGTGATGGAGCCCAAGTGATCTTCTTCTAAGCCCAGCGCTAAGCTCCTTGAGGAACAAGTACTGTAAGTACTGTATCTGCCCGTCACTGTACCCGCAATGTGCATGAGAGCTCCTAGCATGAAAATGGCCCTTAAGAAACATTGGACGAAATGAACTACTGACCCCTGCTACGACAGGGACAAACCCCGAAAACATGATGCCAACTGGAAGAAACTAGTCGCAAAGGACCGCATATTGGATGAATTTATTTTAAAGATCTAGCACAGGCACATTCATAGAGACAGGAAGCAGATTAGTGGTTGCCCAGGGCTAGGGATGAGGGAGGGACTGGGGAGTGATGGCTAAGGGGTGCAGGATCTCTTCTGGGGATGATTGAAATGTTCTAAAATTGATTGTGGTGATGAATCCAAATATCCTCTCTGAACATACTAAGAGCCATCAAATTTTATACTCTAAATGGGTGAATGACATGGTATGTGAATTGTATCCCCAGAAGCTGTGAAAAAGTTGTGATGAATTGGGCACCTGGGAGGCTCAGTGGGTTAAGGCTCTTCCTTCGGCTTAGGTCATGATCTCAGGTCCTGGGATTGAGCCCCGTATCGGGCTCTCTGCTCGGTGGGGAGCCTGATTCCTCCTCTCGCTCTGCCTGCCTCTCTGCCTACTTGTGATCTCTGTCAAATAAATAAAATCTTTAAAAAAAATTGTGATGACTATATAAATGAATGGACAAATGAATATAGGATACAGTTGCTGACTTTTGTTCTTAGAGTTACTTAGAACCATGGACTATTAGAACCATATAAAATGCCTGATAAGGGAGATCACTCCTATGTTCATTCAGTCGGGAGACACGTACGGAATGTGTAGCGTATATCTGGGTACGAGGTGCTCTGCAGGGGGTCCCGCAGCAGCAAGACTGGCAGAGACCCCGCCTGCCCCCATGGAGTGCACACAAAGGTACTCTTCCTTTTGTCCTTTTCTCTAGGAATTTTTTAGTTAGAGATCATGGTGGATTTTTATCATTCAGTGATGTGGAAATCGCAGTACAATCTTTAAGAGTACTGAGATCCCCCCCCCCCAAATTTTGGGGCTGACCCTTTCTTAAAATGATCTGACCCCCAAGGGGAGCTATCATTGGAAATCTGAAGGTAACTCTACTTGGCTGCTTTTACTTATTTATTTATTTTTAAAAGGCTTTATTTATTTATTTGAGAGAGAGAGAGAGAGAGAGAGAGCGCACAAGCACATAAGCAGGGGGAGGTGTAGGGAGGGGGAGAAGCAGACTCCCCTACTGAGCAAGGAGCCTGCTGTGGGACTCCATCCCAGGACCCTGGGATCACGACCTGGCTGCCTTTAAACTGCAAGAGATAATCTCCCACATTTTACTTTCAACTATGGGGGAAAAAATCTAAATCTCCTTTGGCTGGCAGGCAAGTTAAAATGATAGAAGCTGAACTGCAGATTTGGCCAGTGGCCGACTGGCTCCGGAAGAATAAGTTTCCACGGAACAATGAGGAGAAGATTTGGGGGCGCATGATCACAAAAGATGTTTTGCACGTGACCAGCAAAATCAGCCCATGAGCTGTGAACTGCAGAACAGCCTGCCCCAGTGTGAGGCTGGTGCCCGTTGCTGGTGGCAGAGGACTAGCTGGCGGAGAAGCTGGTTGGCTCATTTTAGAAGGACTAGGATGGGTCTTGGGGTAGTGCAGCCAATGCAGCTGTGGTTTCACTGGGTCAAACCACCACACAGAAATGATTTCACCATACGAGAAGGGAAGAGCATGAGGAGACTAAGAGCAAAGTCTCTGGATGCAGGCAGCCTTGGGTTCAAGTCATGCCTCTGCTACTTCCAAGCTTTCAGTAAACTCAGGCCACCTCTTTAAGCCTCTGCTTCCTTTTTTTTTTTTTTTTAATTGAGTTACATCAGTGTCCTCTTCAGTAAAATAGGAAGGTAACAGTTCTTGTAAGGATTGAGTGAGATAACTAAAATAAATGAATTTAAATGAGACAGTGAAGAGAAATGCATAATTATGATTTAGGTAAGATGGGCATTTCAAAAACTATTACTACAGCTTTACTTTTTTAGAGCAGTTTTTGGTTCACGGCAACGTGGAGGAGAAGGTGCAGAGATTCCCTGTCGGCTCCCTGCTCCCACCACGCACAGCCTCCTCCATGGTCAACATCCCGCACTGCGCCCGAAAGCAACACTGCGCAACTGATGAGGCTACACAGACACGTCGTTGTCACCCGAAGTCTGTACTTTACGTTGCCCTTCACTCCTGCTGTTGTATGTTCTATAGCTTTGGACAGATGTATGAGGACGGGTATCCATCACGTAGAGTACGATATCGAGTGTTTCCCTAAACATCCTCTTTTCTGGCAATTTTAGACAACACAATTTTTGAAATCCTTCCATTTGTCACCTTAGCTCAAATTCTGTGTTAAGGAAAAGTTACTGAAGGCATAGTCCAAAGACTTCACTTGGTTAAAAAAATGAAAGACTGTGAAGCCAAATGCAGAAATTAGGGCGTTCTAAATGATTTCTGCCAAGTCTTCCTGGTTCTGGACAAATCTTAAAAATCTTTTAGCAGAAATAATACAATTTGCCCTTCTCTCACATGGGATTTATCACCTTCATGCCTTTCTAGTCTCCAACCTCACTCCTCTCCACTGGTCACTGCCAACTCTTGCCACTTCTCTTCTCAGAATATCCTCTAGAGGTGCCTCTCTCTCTCTCTCTCTCTCTCTCTCTCTCTGTGTGTGTGTGTGTGTGTGTCTGTGTTTGCCTCTTCATCTCGCCATCCCTCAACTCTATCTGCAGACCCGAAGTCTCCCCACAGAAACCACAAAGGATCATTTGGTTTCCCTTTGGCAACGGCAGAAAGGGAGTATTACGTTTTGGGGCAAATCCCAAATAGACCCCCGACAAATGCTAGTTTCTCCCTAATGGTTTTTAGTCTACCTAATGGTTTGTTTGTTTGTTTGTATACATTTCAGGTTTCTCTACGAAGCCCTGGTACACAGAAGGCTGAGCTGGCTTCTAGAGCCAAGGGACGTACCTGGCCGCTTTCTGAGTGAGCTCCAGCGGGAAATCCGGGCACAGCAGTTGCAGCAAACAGTGATACTCTCTCATGGTCAGCAAATCTGAAGTTGAAATGGAGAGGAACACGTTAGGTCCCTGGGTGGGAAGGCATTGGTCTCTCTTTGGCCTGTTCCTGGGTTTCAGACCTCGTTGCAGTAGAGCTGCTCTTACAAAGGTGAGTCAGTATTAGGGGTGCACTTGCCACCAACCTCCAGCGGTGAGATTTTTAAGATCACTGTTTCTACAAAGGTCTTCCTGAGTGGAAAGTACCCAGCTACAACACTTTGGCTAAAGGAGCTTCACTAGTTTGAAAAATGGTTGGGTGAGAAGGGAACAAGAGGAGTACCTTGATCAGCCTTCTTAGTTTGGTATTCCTTGTGTATGAAAACCCACAAGAATGAGCCGTTTCAAAGCTGGTTAAATCTGCTGAAAGTCTCTGGCATGGTAACGTTCACCACAACATGCCCAAAGACCATCCACAGAATATCTGGAAGCACTAGCAAGGCAAACTCAGTCTTGGAATATATGGAGAAGAATACATCATAGCAACCCACAGGCGTTATTACTCTGTCATCCAGGATTGCACACAATCTGGTCATCCTGTTATAAGAAGCCAAGACAAATGCTCAAGATACACGATCAAGGCAACCAAATGGTTCCTGATATCCAGAAGCAGTGCTCTGGGGGAGATGAGCCGGATGAGGCTCTGTTAGCCAATCAGAAAACCCAGAGAGGTAAATCTAGGGATCCCAAGGGAGAGGACATACCCCGATGTGTAAAGGTTGTTTTGCTACTGCATGGACCAAAGCCAAAGGTTTTAGATCAGTCAGGCAGCAGCAATCCACAAGTACTCTGTACACCAAAGCATTTCACATATGGGAGGACAAGCTAATGGTAAAGCAGGAGCAAGCAACCTGGAAGCCATCCTAACTGGGTGAATGAGCGAGAAAAGGGAATCCAGAGGCCATGGCCACATTTGGGGAATGAAGATGATGATCACAGGCACTTGGTTTCTTTGGACCTAAGTTAGCCCAAGCCACAGGAATCCAGATCTCCTGCCCTGCAAGTTTGGTTGATGCTTTTCCAAGATAAAAACCCCAAGTCTCCAGGGAGAGGCTTGGGCTCCTACTACTTTTTCATCAAAGCTCAATTCAAGGTGGGGGCAGAGAGTTAGACTAACCACACTGCCAGAGTCAGGGACACCAAAGCAACAGACTCAGCGTCAGTGTAGGTCAAAGGATCAAGATGGCTTTTGTGGCCTTCGTCTTGGCCGCAATGGGGTGTGCACTTTCCTCTCCTAACTAGTCTGACCTTGGGCACAGCCTGGTTGGAGGTTTTGTTCTCCAAGGGATGGAGGAAGAGCCCCTCATGGTCTCAGAGATTTGAGGTAAGGGGCAGAAAAGGTGAAGGCAGGGGAGAAAAGCTATTGAGTCTAATGGGTTCCCACGTTATTCTCACTCCAGAACTCCCCATATAAAGAGGAGGGATTTCTGGCAGGAAGTAAATCCATGAATACCTTGGAGACACTGTGGGTTTGGTTCAGATCCCCTCAATAAAGCAAATATCTCAATAAAGTGAATCAAATGAATTTTTTGGTTTTCCAGTGTGTGTAAAAGTTATGGTTACACTAAACTGTAATCTATTGAGTGTGCAATAGCATTATGTATAAAAATAGTACACACCTTAACTTAGAAATATTTTATTGCTAAAAAATGCTAATCATTGGGGCGCCTGAGTGGCTCAGTGGGTTAAAGCCTCTGCCTTCAGCTCAGGGTCCTGAGATCGAGCCCCACATCAGGCTCTCTGCTCAGCGGGGAGCCTGCTTCCTCCTCTCTCTCTGCCTGCTTCTCTGCTTACTTGTGATCTCTCTCTGTCAAATAAATAAATAAAATCTTAAAAAAATGCTAATCATCACCTGAGCTTCCAGGAAGTTGTAATCAGCATAACGTTAATGAAAAGGTTTGAAATATTTCAAGAATTACCAAAACGTGGCCCAGAGACTTGAAGTGAGCAAATGGTGTTGGAAAAATGGCGCTGATCAACTTGCTCAATGCAGGGTTGCCATCAACCTTCAATGTGTAAAAAATGCAATGTCAGCGAAGTACAAAGCTGCCTGCAAAGGAAAATTCTATCTTTGAATCATCATTGCTTTCCTAGGCTAAGCTTTGGTGGACGTATCTAATATCATTTTGGGGGGTCCAAGTGTTTCACAGAAATCCACATTTGTCCCCTCCAAATTACCTACAAGATATCCTTGGGAAGATAAACCAGGTAAAGGAAAATGAGAAGTCCAGAGAACTGTGTAACTTTCATATTAGTCAAGAAAGACAAGACTGGGCATCGGTTTCAGCCTCCTGGTTTCCAGACCCTCAGCTTTCTTTAGGATTTTTTTTTTAAGTTTTTTAAGTTTTTTTAAGTTTTTTAAGTTTTTAAGTTTTTTTAAGTTTTTAAATTTATTTGACAGACAGAGATCACAAGCAGGCAGAGAGGCAGGCAGAGAGAGGAGGAAGCAGGCTCCCTGCTGAGCAGAGAGACCCATGCGGGACTCGATCCCAAGAGATCATGACCTGAGCCGAAGGCAGAGGCTTTAACCCACTGAGCCACCCAGGCGCCCCAAGGATCTTGATGATATAACTCATGTAGTTCAAATACTTGCCTCCAAGGACAGAAGAAAAACATAAAAATCATTCTGTATTTCTCTAAGACAACAACACATCTTAGAAATACTAAATACATCAAAATAACAGAATTCACTACATTCACCACTTCTAGAACTTGACTTTCCTAAACGTAAAATGAGGAAGATAGTCAGATAAAGAGATGAATGAAAGTTCAGGCAAATGGAGAACTTCTGTCACCTTAATTGTGAGAAACAGTTGTTTGTTTTTTTTTTAAGATTTTATTTATTCATTTGACAGATAGAGATCACAAGTAGGCAGAGAGAGAGGAGGAGGCAGGCTCCCTGCTGAGCAGAGAGCCCAACCTGGGGCTCGATCCCAGGACCCTGAGATCATGACCTGAGCCAAAGGCAGACACTTAACTAACTGAGCCACCCAAGTGCCCCAAAGACAGCAGTTCTACTTCTATTAATGTAATGGCTGGATAATATCAAGGTCACGTGATTTTGAGGGCGAGACATCTCCTACTTGGAGACACTCCTCAGTTGTGTAGTGGGTAATGGGGGGGGGCATGGTGAGTGGTAAGTCTTGTTCTAAAATCAGAACATTGATGAGCAAATAGAAGTTGTCCCCATCTTGTCCTGCAGGCTAGGGTTCAAATCTCAGTTCTGCAATTTACTGGTTATGCAACCTTGGGCAAATTGCTCAATCTCTCTAAATCTCAGTTTCTCATCTGTAAAATGGGAATGATGATGCTCACCTTTCAGGTTTGAAATCAAGATTAAAAGAGATGATGTCTATAAAGTAGTCAGCAGATTGTCTAGAACATAGTAACATGAAACAATGGGGGATATTTTAGTTTTGTTTTGAAATCCCAGGGGCAAAGATAGGAGAGAAGAAGAAGAAGGTGCTCCTTTCTGAGTTTAAATGCTTAAACACCCAGGAGTGGTTTGCCTTGAGAATTCTGTTAGGTTGTTTGAACCAAATCTGTTTTTATCTATTTTTTTAAAAGATTTTTTAACTTATTCATTTGAGAGAGAGCGCACACCAGAAGGGGAAGGGTCAGAGGAAGAGGGCAGACTCCCCACCGAGCAGGGATCCCAGGACCATGACCCAAGCTAAAGGCAGATGCCCAACGGACTGAGCCACCCAGGCACCCCTGAACCAAATCTGTTTTTAAATACTCTTTTGCAGTAGTCATTTGTTTACTATCACCATGGGCCTCCTGGGCTCCAGCCACTGTGTCATAGCAACGAACAAGCCAGTAGTCTCCCCACCTCCCGAGCTTACACTCAGACCCTAGTTAACCCTAAATGCTCACTTTGGGCCCTCTAAGAGCTCTCCAAGATCTCAAAGGCCCTTTCAGGCAAGGCTTTGTGCCTCAGGAAAAACGGTAATGAGACTGAAGAGTCACTGAATTAGCTCACTTAACCTTCACAACAACCTTAGGAAGGAGAGTCCATTATTCTCAGTCCCACTTCACAGATAAGGACATGGAGGCTTAGAGAGATGAAATGCAGTTGGCCCTTGAACAATGTGGGGTTAGGGGCACCAAACCCCTGTGCAGTCAAAAATCCCTGTATAACTTTTGACTCCCCCCAAAACTTAACTACTCATAGCCTACTGTTGACGAGAAGCCTTACTGATAACATAGTCAATTAACTTATATTTTGTATGTGTATTTTCCTATACTGTATTCTTACAATAAGGTGAGCTAGAGAAAAGAAAATATTAAGAAAATCATAAGGGGAGGGTTGCAGGGGGAAGAGGGGTAGGGAGACGGGGGTAGGCTTATGGACATTGGGGAGGGTATGTGCTATGGTGAGTGCTGTGAAGTGTGTAAAGCTGGCGATTCACAGACCTGTACCCCTGGGGCTAATAATACATTATATGTTTATAAAAATTTTTTTAAAATTATATAAAAAAAAGAAAATCATAAGAGGAAAATACATTTACAGTACTGTACTAAAAAAAAAAATCCACGTACAAAGGGACCCATGCAGTTCAAATCCCTGTTGTTCAAGGGTCAATTGTCTTCTGTCTGGTGAGTGAGAAAAGAAGGGTCCAGAGCCTGGGGGACGGGAAGGGAACATGGCTTCTCAGAGTGAAATCCTAGGCTGGGAGGGAAAGATGGGGGTGTGAGGGCTGGGGGGCCTTACTACCGACAGCCAGCATTTTCTGTGCACTTACTACGGGCAGACACTGTTCCTGCAAGGGTTTTCGTGTGTCGTCTCATTTAATCTTCACTATGGTTATCCCCATTTCACAGACACAAAAACCTCGGGCCATGGATGCTTACGAGGCAGAAGTGGAATTCAAACTCAGGCAATTGGGCTCCACCGTTTACCCAACCAACATTTTCAGCACCTTGATCTTATCAGTCGTAATGTGGGGAGGCTTAAGAGCTTGTTTTTCCCTCCAAACAAACAGCAGGAACTAAATAGCTCCAGGTGAACTGGATCAAGGAGACAATTCAAGTGAATTGGGATTTTTTTTCATGTAAGAAGTTTAGTCTGAAAGGTTCTAATTACTGTCAACAGGAAAGACTGTAGCCCCAGCAGCAGAGCCAGTGCTGGGCCAGAGGCCACGGGAGGGTGGGGGATGATTACACCTGCGCTCCGGGCCACGCCCGCCATTCCCAGCCCCGCCCACCTGCCAGCCTCTCCTCCTGGCAGGTGCAGGAAAGCTAAGGGGTTTGTACCAAGTGATATGTAACGACAGATGCCATCTCCAAAGAAACCCTACATCCCCAACCTGGAAAGCTTCAACCAGCAAGTCCTGAAAGTTCAAAGACAAAGGCATAAGAAGGCTTTGGTATAAGATCAAAATTAGAACACTCTCCACAAACTGGTGCGTTTCTTTCTGTGGGTGGCCAGAGCTGTTAAACATTCTTATTCTCCACAAGGTGGAGAATAATAGTCCCAATGACTGTGTGCCTGGCTCTGGACCAGAGGTTTCTATGTTCTTGATCCTTTCCTTTCCAGAGACAGTATGGTGTTGCACTGTGGCTCGTAGCATGGACTTCAGATTTATCCCGTGGTTCCAAATACCACCTTTGCCACTAACTTCAAATTACTTGACCTGTAAGTGCTCTGTGCTTCAGTTTCCCCACCTATAAAATGAGGATAATGATAGCACGACCATCATACAGGTTTTTTTTTTTTTTAATAAAGGTTTTATTTGTCAGAGAGAGAGGGAGAGAGCGAGCGAGCGCACAAGCAGGGGGAGCAGCAGGCAGGGGGAGCAGCAGGCAGAGGGAGAAGCAGACTCCCGCTAAGCAAGGAGCCTGATGAGAGGCTCCATCCCAGGACCCTGGGATCGTGACCTAAGCTGAAGACAGATGCTTAATCAACTGATCCACCCAGGCGTCCCCATTATACACTTGTTGTGACTTAATATAAAGTACTTAGAACACTGTCTCATCAAAAGCGCTGCTAGTATTTGCTAATATTATTTCAGAAATAAAGAAACTAGGGTTTCTTTAACTAAGGTTAATTGCCTTCTCAAGTAAACAGAGCGAGTTGGAGGAGGGAGAATGGTGATTCAGACCGAAGCTTGTGTAGCTCCAAAGGTCTTAAGAGTTCTACTCCTGTAGGTGGGGGCCAGCTGGTTTGCGGAGGACTCGGCTTCTGATGGTAGGAACGTTCATGCCAGGTGACTGACAGACTTCCTGTCGAAGTTAAATATACAGATACCCTTCTGTCGGGCCACATATAATTGCACAGGGCAGCTGTATTAGTGCAGCGCCCAGACTTTGTAATCAGACGACCTGGCTTCAAAGCCCGGCTTCACTACTTAGCCGCCAGTGTGATTTGGACAAGTTACACAATTTCTTGAACTTTGGTTTCCTCTTCTTCGAAATGTGAATAAGCACAGTACCTACCTAATGCGATTGTTGTAAAAAACCAAATAAGGCAATTTATTATTTTTAAACATTTTTTTAAAGTAACCTCTACCCCAATGTGAGGCTTGAAGGCACAACCCCGAGTTCAAGTTACATGTGCTTCCGGCTGAGCCAGCCGGGCGCCCCGAGGCAATTTAAATATAAGGCACTTTTCTGAAAAAATCATTGAAGTGCTCAATAAATGGCAGGATTATTTTGTAATTATTAACTGATGAAAATGTGGAGTCCTGAATTTAAGGAATCTTTACACTTAAAGCCCTTAACACAAGGCCTGGCACATGGTAGTAAATATTCGCTGGAGGAACGAATGAGTACAAACAGGCATGATATAGTGACCCAGAGGAAAATTCAGAGGGACCAATTCCTGGTTACCGTGTGAACAGAGTTGGGACTCTCCATGCATAGGAAGCACATCTACAAATTTAGGGGGACATGAGGAGATGCGAAGAGCTCTAAGTGCTGAAAGTGGGGAATGTCTTGTTGGGTAGGTACCACAGCTCTCGGTGAACATGCCACATCCTGGCAGGTGGACGACATTCCACGTGCTTGCTGACTCCAAGCACCTTCTTACCAAGTGCTCCATCCAGTCAGCTTCCATATTTGATTTCATAGGAATATATCACCAACTTTACCATGAAAATCAGAGGAAGCCTAGGGTTTACTTCACATTAATTCACTTTACCACTGTTATAACTCTAGCACGAATCCTGTAGTTTTCAGGATACCCAGGCCTGACGCAGAATATTCTTTTCTTGGTTACTTCCACTCTAATCATAGAGGATGGTAGGTGAGGTTATTTTGGCAGAGAAAAGGAGTCTAATCAGAAATGAACTGGTGCCCAAGAAACAGGGCTAACTTGTTCGTACCTCCTCCTTTCTTGGAAAAGAAGGATGAAGATCTTCTCTTGTCTTTTCTACATCCGATCTGCCTTCTTGCTGTGGAAATTCCTGTCTCTGAAGCTCTGTGGGGGCAGCTTAGTCATCTCTTCATCCTCCTGGAAGACCACCATGTGTGTCCACACATTTGCTCAGAAGAACTGCGGTCGGAGACTCAGACGCCTCTGCCCTTCCTGGGAAATGGTGCCTTTTCCAGGGTCAGAGTGGTGTCATTAAAGGAGACCAGTGGAGGAGTGACTGACAGAAGGAACTGGGGCCATATCTTTGTCCCTTACTCAGAGAAAGCCTTTCCCAAAGCTGAATCAAGTGGGGTCCAAGGGACGGGGGATGAAGTGGGGTTTGGTCTGAATTGATTTGTGTGGGTGCCTACATGTTGACGGTTGGGTGAGCTTGGGCCAGGACAAGAGCTAGAGATAATGAAATGCTACCAAGCCGTGGGGAATCCCAGTGGACTGAACAACCCCTCGTTGGTTGGCTGGATAATCTCAGTGGGAGGCCACAGAGGCCAGAGAACACCACAGCCCATGAGCGGACTCTCCAATTTTCAGTTGCAATTGTTTTTATGTTCTTTTATGCCGGGCTTATGCTCATTCTAAATGGCACTCACCCTCAGCCAGCCTGCTCTGCCAAGAGATGCTCGGAAGGACACGGGTAGTTTGGGGCATGACCACACCGCCCCTTCCTACCCCCAGGGCCCTGAGGCTTTGGTACCAGTTCGCAGCTGAGTAAATAGTTCTCAGTGCTACTCGGTAAGGCGGGGGAAGGGAGTGAGGGAGAGTGGGGAGGAGAGGAGAGGAAGGAGGCAAGACTGTCTGACAGCTTCACTCTCCATGTAGCATGTGGTCCCACCAGTCACAGGAAGATTGCTAACAGCCTAGAGCCATGTTCCTGTCAAGCAAAGCCCCAGAAGAAGAGCAGGCCATGTTCTTAAATTTTGTCTTTTTTGACAGCACTGTTGTTTTATACTATAAATGGAGGGCAGTGATCATTAGTTCACTGAAAGGGAAACGATTTTATGAAAGGAATGAGAAGCCCTGGCTTCCATCGACACCGGTGGAGTAGAGGAGTTGGGCCATTATGAACACTATCCTTTGCCAACCCATTACTCCCCAGAGCATGTTTAATGCGTTTAATCAGGGGCAGAGAGCCAGATTCTTTCTTTCTTTATTATGACTAAGCCCAACATCAAGGGACTCTGTTTGACCAGTATGTGCATTCGAGGCAAAGTATTAAATCAAACATAGTAACAATTAAATGGCAATTTTTAGAAAGAACAAAAGAGACTCCCCAGAAATTGTTTATATTATCAATGATTTAAAGAAATGTGAGCATTTCTAATCAGGGTCTGAAAATTCTTCCATGGGGACTGTGTACGGCACAGCCTGGCCATCTGCTCTGGTTGTGAGGCTAAACCTGGGCCGTCCCTAGCTCCCACTGTGGGACTGAACCACAGGTCTGATCTGATCTGATAAGGAACCCCCATACCACGTTAGACCCTCTCTTCTGCTCATCATGGTGGAGCTGTTGGGAGTTCGAGGACCAAGGCAAGGCTTGGCTCTGGGGAGGACGCCGTCTTGGGCAGCTTTGGTGACATGAGCCACAGCGGGCCACGCATGGCCGGGGCGGGCAGCCATATGGCATTGTGGAAGGAGGCATCAGTGCCAGGAGAAACGAAAACGCCTCTCCAGTAGCAACAGGGCTGGCCACTCTGGCACGAGCACAGTCTCCTGACAATTTATTGAGGAAATGGGAGGCAGCTTTGGACACCAAAATGCACAGCCGGATCTTGGCTCCGTAAGCTGTCGGAGGGCCCAGCAGCTTATCAGGGAAGCTATCTCAAGCCTCGTATCTGCACCCATTCACATCTTGGTTAGAGACCAGCAAGCCCAGCTCTGCCAGGTGTTGCTACTTGACGTTTTTGTTGGAAATAGGAAGACAGGAAGTGCCCCATGCCACAGAGACTTCAGAACGAAGGTCGAATTCTTATTCCCGGGAGAAGTGAGCGCTGTCTCGAAGTCCTGTGACCCAAACCTGTTCTGAACTGAACAGAAATGGTACAGGAGACACAAGAGGTGGCGCGGAGATGGAACTTCAGTCCTCCTGGTAACTGGGGTGAGAGGAAACGGCCTGCCCTCTCAAGGGCGGTGTGTCTGGAAAACCTCACTCAACCTTTGAGAAAGAGGCAGTATTTTAAAATTTCCTTACATGAGTTTTTATGACCAGAATGAGGGCTTTCGTGTTGTTTTGAAGGGGGGGAAAGGTCTGTTCTCCCACAGACACATGCTATGATATGGAAGAACGCAGCCTGAGCTCTGCAGAGAACTAACCACATCATTCTGGGCACAATTCTTCTGGACCTCCGTTTTCTCACCTTTAAATAAGAAAGATGTGCTATGTGAGGGTTAAAAAATTTTTTAAAACAGATCAACTTTTTCCCAATGGAAATCTTATAATAATGAAACTCAATGTACAGTGCAGGTAGAAACAAAACCTTTATTAAAAAAGGGATTTTAGGGGCGCCTGGGTGGCTCAGTGGGTTAAGCCTCTGCCTTCGGCTCAGGTCATGATCCCAGGGTTCTGGGATCAAGCCCCGCATCGGGCTCTCTGTTCAGCGGGGAGCCTGCTTCCTCCTCTCTCTCTGCCTGCCTCTCTGCCTACTTGTGATCTCTGTCTGTCAAATAAATAAATAAATAAAAAGAAATCTTTGGGGAAAAAAAAAAAAAAGGATTTTATTGGGGCACCTGGGTGGCTCAGTGGGTTAAAGCCTCTGCCTTCGGCCCAGGTCATGATCCCAGGGTCCTGGGATCGAGCCCCATATCGGGCTCTCTGCTCAGCGGGGAGCCTGCTTCCTTCTCTCTCTCTGCCTGCCTCTCTGCCTACTTGTGATCTCTGTCAAATAAATAAATAAAATCTTTAAAAAAAAAAGGGATTTTATTTATTTGAGAGAGAACATGAACAGGGCGGTGGGGGGAAGCAGAGGGAGAGGGAGAAACAGACCTCCCACTGAGTGGGAAGCCCAATTTGGGGCTCAATCCCACAACCTTGGGATCATGACCTGAGCCGAAGGCAGACGCTTAACCCACTAAATCACCCAGGCGCCCCCCAAAAAAGCCTTTTTACCCAACCCTCACCTCACCTAGCCTAGAGGTGCAAGGGATAAAGTGGCTGGGAGAGAAGGCCCGAGACACTGCTTTAAAAATCCAGAGCTGTCTGGAGGACAGTTTAAAAAGCTGTGACTCTGACTCTGAAGTGGGGCTTACCCACTGACCGCTAAGTGCCTGCACTAGCTGGGATCCAGATCCTGGTTCTTTGGCTAACCAGCCACGTGACACTGAGCAAGCCACTTAGAAATAAGAGTGAATGTTAATACTAACATCAGGGATAATAACAGTATGCACAATATTATTACTAATCGTAAGGAGTTTTTGAGAAGATTAAAATAGATGATTTTAAAAAAGAGAGCCTGGGGCGCCTGGGTGGCTCAGTCCATTAAGCGGCTGCCTTTGGCTCAGGTCATGATCCTGGGTCTTGGGATCGAGTCCTGCATCGGGCTCTCTGCTCAGAGGGGAGCCTGCTTCTCCCTCTGCCTGTCACTCTTCCTGCTTGTGCTCCCTCTCTCTCTGGCAAAGAAATAAATAAAATCTTAAAAAGAGAGAGAGAAAGAGAGAAAGCCTGGGGATGCCTGGGTGGCTCAGTTGGTTGAGCGGCTGCCTTTGGCTCAGGTCATGATCTCGCAGTCCTGGGACTGAGTCCCATATCAGGCTCCTTGCTCTTAAAAAAAAAAAAAAAAAAGGGAGAGAGAGAGAGCCTGGCAGCTATGCTGGTGGTAAGCATAACATAATGTACAGAAATGTCAAATCACTACACTGTACACCTGCAACCAATGTCACATTATGCGTCAACTACATGCAAATAAAAAAAATTAAAAAGAGAGGTAGTAAATTTAAAGCACTAGTATATGGCCCAGGGAAAGTATTCAATAAACAGTGCCTGCTCCTGTTATCACTCTCCTGCTTTTGCACACAGGTGGGATGGCACCTGCATCACAAAAAGCACAATTCATCCAAGTCCTCCAGCTCCAGCCAGTGGGTGGCTAAAACAATCTTATTCCTTATCTCATGTTTATTTTATCTTGCCTTTGTTCTTACTGATGAGAGAATAACAGACTTCCTGCCTGAAGGCAGGTGCGCACCACTTTCCTGGAGAGTCGATGCACTGCCAACCCTCTATCATCTCAGACTGAAAAGTACTGATGAGTCACATGTATAGAGAGAACGGATAATCATGAAAACCATTTTCATACACATTATCACTTTTGATCCCCCTACGAACCTTGAAAGGCGGGGGTGGAAAATAGTATCGTTCCCATTTTTATAAACAAGGGAAATGAGCCTCAGTAGGGGACAAAATCACCAAGTAACTGGCAGAGCCAGGATCTAAGCAAGGCTTCTCTTTCTGGGTCAAGGCCTCTTTCCACTACCTGGGCTGGTTCCTTCTTGCTCTATGGACCTCAGCCTGCTTTCACGTCTTCTATGGGTGAAAAACAGCAGGCACAGTGAACTCCGTACTGAGAATGCAGTGAATGGTAGCTACTACCGCTGTTACTGTTCACATTACCGTCAATATTTAAATCTGCTCCCAGCTAGTTCATCTCTTTCTCTCATCCTTCTCCTGGGCTGGCTCCTAGGGTCAGACGTGGTCTCCCTGGCTCCCAGCTTCCTTGCTTCCCGCAAAACAAAAGGACAGACCCTTTCTAATTTAGGCGACTTGCTGCTAATCTCTATAAGAAAATAGAGAAGGGAACAACAAAAATAATACACAGTTGAAGCCATTATAGGCCTGTGTCTGCAATTTTAACAGGACTTAATGCAGATTAGCAAGAGAAAAGTATACTTAATGTACACACAAAAATGCTTCCAACTACCTTTCTACTTTCCAATTTAAAATCAGGCTGATGGGATGCTTGGGTGGCTCAGTCAGTTAAGATCTGCTTTCGGCTTGGGTCCTGATCCCAGGGTCTTGGGGTCTGGCTCCTTGCTTGGTGGGGAGTCTGCTTCTCCCTCTCCCTCTTGTCCCTCCCTCCAGCTCATGCTCTCTCTCTCTCTCTCTCTCTCCTATAAATAAATAAATAAATGGATGATTGAATGAATAAATAGATAAAATCTTTTAAAAAATCAGGCCAACTGTTTGGATGGAGTTTTATTAATATTAATTAACATTACTTTTTTTAAAAGATAATCTCTATGCCCAAGGTGGATCCTGAACTCATGACCCTGAGATCAGGAGTCACACGTTCTACTGGCTGAGCCAGCCAGGTGCCCCTGGGATGGAATTTTAAAAAGCTATCAGCAAAACTGATGACTTGTCTGAGAAAGCAAGCCACAGAAAACAAAAAAACAACAAAAGTACTTCTCTGGGCTTTCCACTGTCCAAAGTAGCCATAGAATAAATAGGAAGTGGAAGAGATTATGCATTTGATTTGCTTAAAATGCATTTTCCTTCTCTTCTAAATAAATATGAAAAGAAGCAGTGGCTAACAGTTACTCACTAAGAGAGAGTTGAACCAAGACACACTAAAAATAAAAAATAAAAAAACAATCTAAGTCCCTGGTTCTCGATGATTGTGTGAGTAGAGGAAGACTGTTGCCAGCATGTAGGCGTATTTATAAAGACCACAGCCTGTTCTCTCGTCAGAATCCACTAACTTCCACCAATGATGACGGATTTATGGCTACCCATCAACTAAAAAAATAGACTTAAGAAACAAAAACAGAAGGAAACAGAAAGAGGGTTGGATATAGATAAACACATACATCTCTTCAGATGAATCCACCTTTGTCTTTCCTGCTGTTTTCTGTCTTCTGTGGGCACATATAATGTACCCTGTCTATAATTATATGTATATGTGTGGCTAAGTGAAAGAGGCAGCTAGAGACAGAAGAGGCCTGACTTTTTTGGGGACTGGAAATGGCACTGGGATGGGAAAGGAAATTGATGTTAGCAGTTACTGTTCCTTAAAGCCGTGAGGTCTGTTTTTCAAAGTATGGCTTTCCTGGTAAAAGATTCTTTGCCTGTAATGTGAGTGAATCACTCATCTTATTTTAATAAAAATGTGAACCAAATGATAGGGGCTCTGCATCCTGGGAAAGGACACAATGGTTAGGCTTTCTGAACCCTGATCCTTATCTTTCAGTGGGACTGGCAGGCATACAAAAAGAAAGGAAAAAGTTCAAAAATATTCCGGTGGCATCAAAGGATGGACCCACCCAATTTCTTTCATGCACAAGTATTCTAAAAGACAAAGTCTGGTCTTACACACTGGGGTCTGGACAAGGTGCCTGTTTTCCTCATGGACGGGTGGCCTCTAATTGGCCTCCAGCTCCTTAAGTCTCAGTTCCCTCTTCTGCCATGCCTCACATGTAAATGATCAGGGTCGATTGGACTAAATTAAATAGACCTTAAAGTATTTAAGGTTGTATGCCCTTTGACCTTTTGAATTTTGTCACCTTCATGGCGCCTGGGTGGCTCAGTCGTTAAGTGGCCGGCTCTTGATTTTGGCCCAGGTCATGATCTCCGGGTCCTGGGATGGAGCCCCTTGTTGGGCTCTGTGGTTAGCCAGGGAGCCCGCTTGTGGATTCTCTCTCTCCTCTCCCCCTCCCCCGACCTGGCTCACGCATGCGCGCGCGCACACGCACACACATACACACACTCCCCCTCTCTCTCTCAAATAAATAAATAAATAGGGGCGCCTGGGTGGCTCTGATGGTTAAGCGTCTGCCTTCGGCTCAGGTCATGATCGCCAGGTCCTGGGATCAGGCCCCACATGAGGCTTCTGACTCAGCAGGGTGTCTGCTTTTCCCTCTCCTTCTACCTCTCCCCCTCCCTGTAATCCCCTCAATGCTCTAACTCAAATGAATAAATAAAATCTTAAAAATAAATAAATCTTTGAATTTTGTCACCTTCATGTATAACCCACTTGAAAAATGAAGAGAACAGAAGTATCAACGCTAGGATGACATCAAAGAGTCTTAAAAGAAAAAAAGCATAACCATTCAGAATTATGTTTTAAAAAGTACAGACTTTTTATCTCAATAGTCCTCAAACTTTTTGTCTTAATAATAATCCTCAATAATCCTTTTTGTCTCTATTTGAATCGAAGATTCTAGGATTCTTTCACTGTAATTCTCTGTGGTTGAGGCAGGAGCACAAAGAACAGGTAGGGAATGATGTGATTATAGGTAGCATGGAATTTGCTAGAAGAGTGGGAATGCTATGAATCCGTGTTATTGCATTCTGGTGTAGCACGCGTGGTAGTTAAGAACGTGAGATTGGGAATTAAGACGGACCTGGTTCAAAAGGCCTCTGTTACTTCCTAGCTGTGTGGCATGGGGAAAATTCTCTGAGCTCCAGTGTTCTCATCTATAAAACTGGATAATGCTTCTTGTTTCTCAGGCTCTATACAACGGGGACCCCTGCTATTGCCCTAACTGCATCTCCTTCGACTTATTTGTTGCTCAGGCCGTTCCAGTCACACTGGCTTCCTATTTCTTGAATATGTCAAGCATGCCCTTGTCTTAGGTTTTTGTATCTGCTCTCCCTTCTGCCGCAAATCCCTGCATGGCTCTCCCCTCCTTCAGGTCTCTGCTCCCATGCCATTACACAGCAAGGCCACCTCTGGCCACAGTGTTTTAAACAGCGGAGCTCGCCCTATTCCCTGCCTCATTTTCCTGCTTGATTTTTCTCCCTAGTACTTACTGCTGTATGAGCGACTGAACATTTTTAAATGAGATTACCTATCTCCCTGCTAGAATGCAAGCTCCCAGTGGGAAAAGAATTTGCCTCCTTTATCCGCTGTTGGTTCTCAATATATAACTGTTGGAGGAGCAAGACTGCTCTGATAATTAAGGGAACCACTGCTTAGGAAATTCTTCACACTCACTGGCTGAGACAGAAATCGGCTGGCAGAGTTTTGTTAGGCTTGAACTGTTTTTTTTTTAGATTTGTTTTTGGTTCTATTATTTATTTATTTATTTATTTATTTTAGAGACACAGAGAGAGTGGTGGGGGTGGGGGAGGAGGAACAGAAGGAAAGGAGGGAGAGGGACAAGCAGACTCTGTGCTGAGCATGCAGCCCGACCTGGGGCTGGAACTCACGACCCTGAAATCATGACCTGAGCTGAAATCCAGGCATGACCTGAGCCATCCAGGCACCCCTCCACTGTATTTTTTTAATTTGGGGCTAAAACATTAGAAAACTCAAGACGTTTCTTACAATACAATCTAGATTCCAGATCTCTCTTTTCTAAAAAAAATCAGAGGACCTGCCATAGCAGGCCAGCATTCCTGCACAGCCACAAAGGGCTAGGGCTGAGGCAGAGGCTAGCTGTGCTTGTAAGCCTGCCACTGACCACCTGCAGTGCTTCTTCCGTTACCTGTCTGGTTATGGCCCGCACCTGACTTTTCAATCCCAGATGTAGAATTTCTCCGGAGAAGCATTTACAATAAAGATTTAACTCATGTGACTAAATGAGTTTAAAATGAAAATACATAAACTTAGATGACCTCATAACGTTAAGGGGAAAGAGTGA
Source organism: Meles meles (assembly GCF_922984935.1). Lineage (NCBI taxonomy): Eukaryota > Metazoa > Chordata > Mammalia > Carnivora > Mustelidae > Meles > Meles meles. The sequence continues at coordinate 19,242,643 of NC_060073.1, forward strand.
AATAAAAATTGTTGCATATGGTATGATCACATCTTTGCTTTAAAAGAAAACAAAAGGAAATAAATTTGCATAGGAAAAAGAGTGGAATATACCAAAGTATTAATAATGGTGGTCGACTCTGTATCTGGGGATTACGGGTGCTTTGTGTTTTCTTACAATTGGAAGACTAAATAAATAGTCCCCCAGATTTAGGTTATGAAAATTATATCAATAAGGTGGCAGAAGGAAAGATGGACGGAAGGAAGGAAAGAAGGAAGGAGGGAGGGAGGGAGGAAGGAAAGGAGTCACCTAGAGAAATTGGTACCTTCCTTCAGAAGTTGATTTCCATGTTCCCATTCTCAGTGGTTCTGTGTTCCCCCCTCTAAATCACCTTGTTTTGTCTGCAATGAAAAGGAGGGTACAGAACTCATCATCACATTTTATAATCCTTCATATGCTTTTGGATCTTATTATACTTCCCTTGGTCCTTCCTTATATATGCTCACGGTTCAGGCTCACTGGGGCACAGTAAAGTTATACATCCCTTCAAATGAGAACAGGGGAGAGAGGAAAAGAAAAGCACTTATCAAAGTCAAGGCTAAAACTGATTAGTTACAATATGAATGACATCTTATTTTTCTAATTTCTAGTGATATTGATCAATATTTTCCCTTTCTTTCCACAGCCCAAGACGATTCTCTGTTTCTTTCTGGGAACAGTGTGGCCGAGCAGAAGGGAGGGCTTGGGAGACTCGGAATCCTGTGCTGGCTCTGCCGGACTGCCTCACAGGAGCAAACTACCTACTCTTTAGGCCTTAGTTTCTTCATCTGTAGAATGGAGATAACCATCAATCATCTACTTGAGAGCAAAAAGGCCAGATGTAGGATCCTGTGCTTTCCCCAAGGCTCTTTTAAGTTGTGGAGCCACAGAAAGGACGAACTTCCAATGCTAAGAAAAACAAAGACAATCTCCAGGTGTCTGTAGCCTGCAGAATAATATCTAATGTATCTAAAACTTAATAGGAGATCTCAAATATCTAAGTGCCAGTAAGTCTCTAAGTATGCAAAAACAGATGTCACAAAGTTCACACACATAAAGCTCATGTGGTTAACCTACCGGCTTCTGAGGCAAGCTCTGATTAGACTCAGAGTTTTAATACACTTGGCCATTTATTTTCTTTTGTTTTCTTTCTAAAAGATATTATTTATTTATTTGAGAGAGAGAGAGAGAGATAATGGGAGAGAACGAGCCTGAGAGAGGGAAGGTCAGAGGGAGAAGCAGACCCCTTGCTGAGCAGGGAGCCCAAGATAGGACTTGATCCCAGAACTCCACGGTCATGACCTGAGCTGAAGGCAGTCGTTCAACCAACTGAGCCACCCAGATGCCTAGCCGTCTATTTTCTAAGCTCAACACAGACCAGACACAGTAAACTGGGGGAAGAAAAGGAACTATATATAATAGGCAGGTGCAAGGACAGCAGTGAGTAAGCAGGTGTTAACAGCATGATCGGAACACAGAAGTAGGAAAAAAAATATTTTAAATGCAATCTGGATACATTTAGAATACACTTCAGCAAACCGGAAAGGCCATGGTGTTTCCCAGCATAATACATTACTTTATGTTTGTTAGGATGATACTTAGATGCCAAGATAAATTATATTTAAGAATGCAGGGAAGGGTGTTATATGTATATTTAAATATATTTTGAAAAGATTTCAATGTAATTTTTACTCAAAACAAAAAATTGGTACCCAAACTTTAATTATGAAACAGTAGGTTGTAAAACTCTTCTGAGATTTTTTATACTTACTGTCTCTAAGCCATTTATTTATCATTTCTTATACACTGTGCCCTGCCTCTGGGTGTTGGTTATGTGTTTTTAAGCTACCTTCCTGAGTGCTATATACTCTTCATCTCATCTAAGTCCTCATTACAGTCCTATTGGATAAATATTGTTGTTCTCTTTTTACTTGCAGACCACAGGGAGATTAAGTCACTTTCCCAGTTACATAACTAGTGGGAGCATGTTCAGGCTTTGAACCACGGGTATGCCTGAAACCAAAGCATGTGATGTTAAGCATCTCACGATTTATCAATGGTCTGATAATGATTTACGTGTCTGCTTGTCCCATTGCCACCAGCCCACCGAGTCTTGAGAGTAAGGACTTGGGACGCCTGGGTGGCTCAGTCGGTTAAGCGTCAGTCTTCAGCTCAGGTCATGGTCCCAGAGACCTGGGATTGAGCCCCACATCGGGCTCCCTGATCAGTGGGGAGTCTGCTTCTCTCTCTCCCTCTGCTTGTGACTTTTCTCTCTGTGAAATGGATAAATGAAATCTTAAAATAAAAGAGGGGGGAGCAAGTAAGGACTTGATTTTATTTGCTTTTCTATGCCAGAGAGACTGGTACATAGTGGCACTCCAAAAATGTCCAATGGATTCTATCTATAGATCTTCCTATGTAGATTCCAAACCTGAAAGGCAATGTAGTATATCCCAGTGTTTCTCCAAGTATGAGTCATGGATCATCTGTATCCCAGGTCTACAAAATCAGAATCAGAATCCTCAGGATCAGGGTATGTGAACCTACCTTTAAACAAACAGCTCGGGTCACTCTTAAAGTTTGAGAACTATTGACCTAGTGGTTGAAAGTACATTCTTTGGAGTTAGTTAATCCCAACTCCACTACTTCCTAGCTGAATGATCTGGGGCAAGTTAGTTATTTCAATTCTTTGAGCTTCAATTCCATCATCTTTAAAACGGGGCTAACATAGACAATTATCATGTGGTTTCACTCATATGTGGAACATAAGGAATAGTGTGGAGGACCACAGGGGAAGGGAGGGAAGACTGAAGGGAAGAAATCAGAGAGGGAGACAAACCGTGAGAGACTCTGGACTCCAGGAAACAAACTGAGGGCTACAGAGGGTAGGGGGGTGGGAGGCGGTATCACCCCAGGTGATGGGTATTAAGGAGGCCATGTGTGATGAGCATTGGGTGTTACACACAACTAATGCATCGTTGGACACTACATCAAAAACTAATGATGTATTATATGCTGGCTAACTGGACATCAAAATGAAAAAAATTAAATGGGGGTAACATAAACACCTACCTCACAGGGTTTTTGAAGGGATAAAGTTCATTCATTCTCCAGGAATTATGGAGCATCTACTATGTCCCAGAGATTATTTTTTAGGTGCTTAGGATACATAGGGAACAAGGAGACAAGCTCCTTGCCCTCATGAAGCCTCATATTGGAGAAGACAGATAATAAATGATAAACACAAACAAATATACTATATATTAAGTTAGTGATACCTATAATGGAAAAAAGTAGAGTAGAGCAGATCAAATAGGGAGTGTGGGGTGGCAATGGTGGTACAACTTTATCCCAGTTTGTTTTTTTAAATAATCTCTATGTCCAACGTAGGGCTTGAACTCACAACTTCAAGATCAAGAGTCATATGCTCTATTGACTGAGCTAGCCAGGCCTTCCCTCTATTTTACAGAGAGTAATCTAGGTAGGTTTCATGGAGAAGTTAAGACCTAAACAGATTTGAAGGAGGGTTTTTTGTTTGTTTGTTTGTTTTAAAGATTTTATTTATTTATTTATTTGACAGAGAGAGAGAGAGAGAGCGCGCACGCGCACAAGCAGGGGGAGTGGCTGGCAAAGAAAGAAACATGTTCCCCGAAGAGCAGGGAGCCCGAAGTGGGACTTGATCCCAGCACCCCAGGATCATGACCTGAGCCAAAGGCAGTCGCTTAACAAACTGAACCACCCAGGCGCCCCCTGAAGGGGTTAAGAAGTAGTCTAGGCAGACAGCTAAGGGAAGAAGGGAAGAACATTCTGAGCAGAGGAAACAGCCACTCCAGAGGCCTCTTAAGGAGGGTGAATGTCTACTGCGGAAGAGGAACAGCAAAGAAGCCAGTGTAGCTTCAGCCAAGAGAAGGAGGGAAAGAAGAATAAAGAGGTGAGGTTAGGCAAGTATCTGGGCCAGTGCACGTACTGGCCTTTGAGGCTACAAGTAAGGATTAAACAAGACTGTCATGTTCAATGTTTAGAACAATATATAGCACATAATAAACATTTATTTTTTAAAAAATTTATTTATTTTAGAGAGAAAGAGTGCAAACACACACACACACACACACACACACACACACACACAGATGCATGAGTGGAGGGAGGGACGGAGGGAGAGAATTTCCAAGCAAACTCCCTGCTGAGCAGGCAGACGGACCCAGGCAGGACTCGATCTCATGACCCAGGAGGCGAAACAAAGAGCTTAACCAACTGACCCATCCAGGCGTCCCTACCACACAGTAAACATTTAACGGATGGCATCCACATCTGTATTTACATTGGCATCATCTGGTCCCTAAGCAGAGCTAGTCTGCAAGGCCGGGCTACAGAGACTAGCACTTTTTATGTACTTTGGTGGGGTTATAGGGTACTTCCCCATTTTCCAAAGCACAGAAATCAACTAGATCAAAGGTGATCCCCAGCAACAAGGAGAGATGGTTAATTCTCTGCAGGTGCGCAGAAAACTGAACTAACAGAGACACGCAAAGTCAACACAGTGTCAATAAAAGATGGAAAGAGCGGGGTGTGGATGGGGTGGACTTGGCTAAAGTCTGAAACCAACAGAAGAGTCATTAGCAACGTAAGAGAAAAAGTAGTGGAGCGTGGAAGCGTCCCCTACAGCAGTTGAAACACAGGCTCCTATCAATGAGACCACAAAGTCAGGAGAATAATGACTACAAACTGCCGGGGAGTAAGCCAAGGAGCCCAGCAACATGAATGCACTTGTGTTGGGGGAGAAGACAAACGAAGAGATTCAGGCAGAACTATCTCCTTTCCTGGTGGAGGTTCTTTAATCTTTAATCTCCCTCTCTTGACACGAGGCACCGATCTTGCCCCAACAAGACGAAGGATAATTTCTGAGGAGCTAATGCTTCTTGTTCGGGCGAAGGACGTCTGAGGAGATGAGCACCACGTGTCTGTCAGGCTAAAAGGACGAGTTCTCTCAGTCATCTTGTCTCGTAACTGAGCAGGACATGTCTGCCCACCCTCCCTGGCTCTCCTAACAAAAAGAGCTAAGGGCTCCGGAGCCGTGCAGAGGAATGTGGTCTCTTTGGGACCTGGAGGCAGGCAAGAATGTTAGGAAGGCTGGTTGGGGATACCCAGATGGGCTTTAGATTACTTTAAATCGTTGTGCCAGGGACACTTGGGTGGCTCAGTTGGTTGAGCATCTGCCTCCGGCTCGGGTCATGGTCCCAGGGTCCTGGGATGGAGCCCCTCGTCGGGCTCCCTGCTCAGAAGGGAGTCTGCTTCTCCCTCTGCCTCTACTGCTCCCCCAGCTTGTGAGCACACTCTCTCTATGACAAATAAATTAATAAAAATCTTTAAAATAAATAAATAATTGTTGTGCCAGTTTCTTCGAGACCTTCCCTACAGAAAGCAACACCAGGCATTGTCCAGTGGAAATCTGGAAGTGGGCACCCTTTGTGTCCTCCATTATGCCAGCTTGGCAAGGAAGAGTTTAGTACTTGGTCTCTGTGACTCTGACTTAACTGACTCAATAGGGAACAGCTTCCTCTGAATCAGAAGAAATGAAGAGCAGCTCAATTTATGTGATCTTTGACTCAATACATTCAATTTATAATTAAAAACATCAAAACCAGTATGAGAAACCTTGTATTTTTATTCCATTCCTCAAACCTTTTGTCTGTCTGCCTCTACCATCTCCTGAGAGCAACCACATATTTGGGGAGTTGGGGAGTTCTTTTTTTTTTTAAAGATTTTATTTATTCATTAAACAGAGAGCACGTAAGCAAGAGCAATGGCAGGCAGAGGGAGAGGGAGAAGCAGACTCCCCGCTGATCAGGGAGCCCGATGAGGGGCTCCATCCCAGGACCCTGAGATCATGACCTGAGCTGAAGGCAGATGATTAACTGACTGAGCCACCCAGGCGCCCAAGTTGGGGAGATCTTAATGGTTCCATTCTTATCTGTTTATTCAGTTAATAAATGTTAAGTGCCAGTTGTATTCCAAGGGCTATGCTAGGTTCTGTGGGAAGAGCAACGGATGAGACAGACAAAAATCCCTATTTTCAAGAAACTTATATTCTAGCATGTGTGTGGGTGGGTGGAGACGAAGACAGTGAACAGGGAGATGAATAAAACTCTTGCAGAAAGTGATCAGGGCAATGACATGCGCAACACAGGTGGTGTGACATGGAGTGACTGAGGGTGGGGCGTAGATGCGGTGGTCGAGGATAACCTCTTTCAGAAGCTGCCAGTTGAGCTGAGAGCTCACTGGAGGAGAAGGGGTCAGGCATGTGTGCAATCCAGCAAATTCGGGCCAGGAGGTGGGACCCAGCAGAGAGAGCGTTTTGCTTGCCACTTGCCTATTCTGCACACAAATGCTGTTTCTCTGTCACTGGCATGTTACAATCTGCTAAAGAAATTGTTCTCTGAGGCCGGGGAAAGGAATAATAAATACTGAATGAAATGGAATTTCAAGGCGCGCCGATGACTGGACACACATCCTGGCATGGGGCGGGGAGGGAGCAGATGCAAGGACGCGGATCCCAAGTCAAGATAAGGCAGGGGCTGCAGAAACTGCTTGCCACCTGCCCCCCGCCCCCCCTCCCCTGTGTGGCTGAGTCCCACTACCACCATTAATCGGCAGAGCCGTCTGTGTGAATGAGTGCGGGATGTCCAAATCGCAGGGCTGTTTCACACAACAGCATTTTAAGTCACCAACGGACAGGATTTAGCACTCTGTGTCTGGCAGCAACCAGCAGTGAAGCAGACAGAATTCCACTGGATTATCCAAAGCATCTGACCCGCAAATGAGGAGTGAGGAGAACATTTTTTCAAAAACAACTCCTGAACGGTGCAGGGAGCCAGTTCGACATTGAACAGACACACACACATATCCAGCCGCCTCTGAGGCAAAAGGTCAATTTCTTGAACTTGTCCCTGTTCTTCAGAATCCAAGTTCTTGATCTACGCTCAGTTCCTCATTTTCCTAGCCAAGGGGGTAGATAGATGTGAAGTAGGGATGGGCTGGGTGGGCTGCTCTACGTTCCGTGCCTGACTCCATAGCTGGAGTGGGGGATAGCAGGGTTGCGGCGGGGTGGAAGGGCATGCCATCAGAAAAGCCGGCCCTATCTTCTATAGATAAAGTTCTGATGGGCTGGTTTTAGCTGAAGAAGCTGATACTTGGAGCCACAGTGACAAAGCACACCCCAGACCTCTGCCACGAGGGGGCAGAATGTGGGAAAGAAGCGTATTTCCACGGAACAAGGAGTGCACATGACTCAATTGCCCCAGCCATGTGGATTTCCGAACTTCCTAATTCTCCTGCCCGAGTCCCGAGACCCCCCACGCCTCATCCTCTCTTCCAAGCTCTTCTCACACAGATGTTAGGTAAGATTTACTAGATGGAATGTGTTTGCAAAATCTGTTTTGTTCATTGGAACATGTTTATCTAGAAAGAAAGAAAAAAACCTGTCCCTTCTCACTATTTACTTTTTGGTGACTGCCTTCTGGGATTTGGAACTGGATAAACAGATGGACTTCGTGGAAGGATGCAGGCGGAACGCCAGGGTGTGTGCATAGATCTTGGTCTCAGTGTATATATGGCAAACAGGCCTCACCACACAGCTGTGCTGGTTGTGGAGGGAAGTAAGGGGACAGTATTTTCTGGATGAGAGGACTCCCATTGCTCCAAGGTGTACCTCCTTGGGGAAACTTTGGGCTGAGGAATGCCAGATGGTTTCTAGAGTTCTAAGCCCAGATATATGACCCCAATTTCATTTTCTGGCCTCTGGCTGTGGTAATTAAGAGGTTTGCCAGATTCAAAGCTATTGCTTATGATGTGTACTGGATTTGTATGATACATACATATGGGTGCCCACAACGTGCGGGGTGTCGCACTGTCTACAGTGATTGTTGAGTTTCAAGCACTTTGCAATATGCTGGCTGCCTCTGTGTTAAAGACATGCCCACCAAGGGTGTGGTTGTGTTGTGTGTTGTGTGTGTGTGTGTGTGTGTCGGCCCACAGAAGTTGTGGAAGGCCTGAAGTACAATATTTTCCAAGCCACAGGAACAGTATAACTGCCAGAGGGAACAGGGGACAGAGATCACTCATGTGACAGCACACTGCTGCTGAAAGGGGGTCAGAGGGGTGGTAGAGAAGCAGTTTCCCTTCCGAATTTTTTTAACCTACTCCAATATAAATCTCTACTGCAGGGAGTAATAGTAGAGGAAGTCTGCTTTTCATAATTCAATAAATTTCAATTCCAAGGTTTGAGGAGACTTCACTATATTTCAGAGGACTCTTCTGGAAGGGCCAAAAAAACCTTCCTTTGCTTCACAGAATAGTGTTCAGGTGGATGTTTTCTTCCTTCCTGGCAAAATTTCTTTAAACAGCCATGGAAAAAAAAAGATGACAGTGCTGCCCAAACAGAGAATGGGTGCCAAACAGAGCCAATGAAAACACAAACAAAACCCCCAAAATCCTCCAAACAAAAACCACCCTGGGACACGGTGGGCTGTGCTCATTAGGTTCAGGGAGCTCCAAGACGAGAACATTCAATAATTCGACTCCACCAGACCAAGGTGCTGTAGGTAATGGGACCTCAAAAAGACAGAACAAAAGATCCTGTTTCTAACAAACAAAGGTTCTGTGGACCTTTATACCACAGTGAGCAGTGAGCGTGAGGGATGCTGCCCAGGAAATGAAAGGACTCAATCGTTCCTCTTCAGTGAGCAGAGCCCAGAAGGAGAGTTCCAGGGCGCTCTCACAAACACTCTTTAATAATACCATCCAGAGCCTTTGATTCAAGGAACACGCTGAAGAATAAACAGCCTATTAATCTGAGTTTTCTGGTGTGCCTGGGTATACAAAGCAGCAATGAACTAGCCCCTTGGCGCTCGCAAACACCCCATTGCACGCCATCCACTGTTCCGCCACACAGCTCGGCTCCTCTCCACCGCAGCATGCAATCTGTCCCTGCAAAAGCTTTGGGGTCTGGGGGCCCTGGTGGTTCCAACGAAGGGTGCCCAGGCCAAACCCAGGGTGCAAGGAACTGGAAACAGCGCCTCCTTGTTTGGCCGCAGGAGCCCACCCATGTGACTTCAGGCTCAAACGAGAACTGTGTGGTGGTGTGACTGGGTGAGGAGGCAAAGTCATCAGTCTGCCTCTTTCTGAGCCAAGTTGACAGCCACAGTCCTGGGAAAGGAAGGCGCAGTTTCAATTGCTTCCCAGTCTTGGTTACCTTGGTGGCAGGAAGAGCTCCTGCATGGGTGGGCTTTGGGTGCCATTCTGTGGAAACATTCCTGGGCGTTTTGCCTAAGTAAAAATTACCAAGTAAGGTCCCCGAGTTTTCAAGGAAGAAAGGAGAAGAAAGATAGTGGCTGTTTCACGCTCAGATCCTTTCACTATGCGTTGTTCTTTAAATAAACACTCAAGTGTAACTGGTGTGTTGACAACCATTTGGTGAGGCATCAGGTTCTCCTTCCGCCCCCAGTGAACTCATAGATAAAGAAGTGAATAGTATGAACCCTAAGGAGGAAGCCAGAGTTCAGTGGCTGCAACTGTGTGATGGAGGCTAGGATCGCAGGCTCAAATCAGCCATGAGAGCCAGGCAGCTTCCCGTGTTGCAGTCACTGACCTCACGCAAGGAGTGAGGAACAGGCCTGACGAGGTGGATAATTGGTATCACTGCTACCCAACACACACTCTCTCTCTCTCTCACACACACACACACAACCTCAAAGCACACATCCCACAGACCCCAAATTTATATACAAAGGAACATATCTAGCAAAAGTTTCCTTTTGAAAAATAATTTCAAAGACGTCCTCTGGTTTTTGAACAATTAATTCTAACGTCCTCTGATTCTATTTTCAGAGAACGACTTTGTGTTCAGTCTCTTGAACTGGAGAAGAAAGGGCACACACCTTACAAAAGAGGAGGAATAGCACAAAAGCTCAACACTTGGCGGGAGTGAGTCGGAGACGGGCAAGGGCGCAGTGGCTAAGAGCGTGGGCCCTGCACTCAGACGGATCGAGGCCTGTCACTTGCTACCTGTGACATCTTAGGGTACAGAAAATCAAGGAGCTTCAGCTTCCTCCCCGATGAAATGGATTCACCCTCACGGGATTAGAGTGAGGATTATGTAACGAGTCACAAATGTTTTTAGTGCAACCTGGGACACAGGGAGTGCTCAGTGGATGAGAGCCGCACTGACTACTCTTTGAATCTTCTGAAAAAAGGCACAGGAATCAAACATGGCTCTGTGGAGGGACCTGACGGGCAGCTGGCACGTGAACTACACAAAACAGGCATTTTTCATCTCCTTAAGAGGCTGGGCTTAGAAGGTCTCCGGATCTTTGCTCAGTGCCCTGGCAACAAGAGTTTGAGTTTCATGGGGATACTGATGAAAGGGCGAGGAGAGATCGAATCTTAGGACTCTGGGGACCTTAGTTTTGATTTGGGAGCTGCAGATTGACCTGGAGCTTTCCCAGTAGGGCCTGGCTTTGCAGATCCAGTCTCCTTCCTCTGGGCTTCCACCTGTTGAGACAAACAGATGCAATCTGAACACAAGAGGGGCCTTGCAAGCCCAGATCTGGTATCAGACAGCCTTTCTCTGCGGCATTCCTGGGGTTATAAAATGACAAACATTCCAACAGGCTGAATCTAACCCTTCTTGCCCTGCAAGTGGGGCCTTAGGAAACCCCTTCCTGTGATTAGACCCATCAGTAACTCCCTCCAAGGCTGTGAGGTGGACTTCATTAATATTGATGAGCTGCAGCTCGTTAACCTCATTTGATGTTTATTTACAACCATTCTTCTCATATGCTAATGAGTGACACTGGGCTCTTCAGACAGAAAGGAGAGAACGGGACCCTTTCTGCCAGCATCTCCTTGGCAAACTCCTGTCCCTTGAAACAGAAATTTGCACAGAGGGAATGATGCCAAATGGAGGGAATGCAGCAGAGAGGACAAAATGATGTGAAAAGAATGTCTGCAATGCGATGGGGGAGAGGGGAGCCCAGCTGCTGGGGCCACGGTGTGACTGAGGTTTGGTTACACCCACCCAGGGGGTAACAAAGAGAAGTTGAAGGGCAGGGATCGGAGAACTATGAAAGGAGCAATATGTTAGATTTTGGAATTGGGGTCATGGTGGGGGTGGAGAGCTTGAAGGTCCCTCTCTAACTCATTTGATTTTCTTCCATGATCTTAAGAAATCAATAAACAGGGGGTTGGGGTAGATTTCTGTAAGGCAGTTAAATGCCACAGCAACTAATGCTTAGCAATGCTTGGCCTGGACAAAGAGTACTTGCTCACTGTCCAGAGCCTCACTGGGAAATGGGTAAGTAGGGAGGATAATCACTATTTCTTTTCCCCATAAGTCATGGTTGTGTCTTGTAAAGAATAGGATGACTAAGCAAAGAAGAGTCAGAGGCTGGGGGAAGATATGTATTTTTTTTTTTTTTTAAGATATGTATTTTTTAAAATATGGCCATTCTATTGGTTTAGGCTGCTGAGCTTAATGGGATGCAGGACCTCTTCCAAAACTCACAGTACATAGCAAGTCGATTTTGGGTTGTCCCTGCCATTCAAAAGGTATGAAAGGACTATATGACATACAAGGGGATGGAGGGAAAAATATTTCAGATATATAAATGCTTATTAATATCAGCAACAACATCAAACTTAAAATTTGTATATACTGAAATGCCAATTCCCATTGTATTGTTTATCTTCATGGCTTTGCACTTTACATTAGTGTTTAGACAATTATTTCCTTCCTGCCTGTGGGGTCCACACCCTCTCCTTTCTCCCGATCTGGTTCTTTCAGTGAAATACTTTGAAGATCATCCCTACCCTTGATGTGCCTTTCTGGAAGGCTAAAGAAGCAGGAGAAAAAAAGAATCCCTTACCCTAAAGATTTAACCACATTTATTTAAGTACAAAGTATTGGTTCTAACAGGTAGATTTTATGTTTGAGTTGTTTGTCTGAGATCATTATCCCTTAGGGTATAAGTTTCATCTCTTTCAAGTTTTGTATGAACTCAGTTGCTGTGGGACTGAAGGAATCAATAGCAATCTGCAGCTCACCTATGTTTAGGGACAAACACATCTTGATGAGTAATTGACTACAGCAGTGTTTCTCAACCCTCTTCTACTCCATTTTGTGCCCCTCCCCGACCTTCATAGATATTTTTTCCAACTGTCCACCCCTCATGAAATTTCCTCTCAAAGAACAAATATTTGCCGCCTTGGGGGCAATACCGCTACCCTCGAGAATGCATGTTCTAGAGGCTTTTTAAAAGTACATCATCTGACTTCATGTCTGGCTTTGAACCTGACATTCTCCCAAAGTGAACCTTCAAACACAATTACACCTCTGTTCTGATTTTGAAAAAAAGAAAAGAAAGAGAAAAGGACATTTTTGTGCCTATCTGGTGATAATTCTTTCAAAAAAGAGATCAAAATCCTTTTTTATTTTTTTTTCCACACCGGACCTGATCTATCCACAGAATAAATGACTTACTTTTTGGCAGCAGATTAGCTTTTTACAATAGTTCTATTGGAGTTCTGGAAGAGGTAATAGATTGTCAGGTCCCCTAGGGACCCCCAAATAGTTCACTCTCCTAAAAGTCAACAATATATTCCCTTGTAAGAGTAGACTTAAGTTCATTATCTCATTAAATGTCTCCCAAACTCCAGAGGAAGATAGTGACTGGCATCACTATTCCCCTTTTACAAGCAGAGAAATGATGACATGAGCAATTACGTAGTTTAATTTAGGTCACAGGGACTGAAGTTTCTTCATATAAATATCTTAGTTGTCATGCAAGGTCACTCTGAGTATTTCTAGACCCTATGTCTTCTGGTTTCTACTTCCTAAGATCATGGCACTCTGCTAAAGAAATTATTAAGGTGGTTTCGCCTCTACCAGCCACTTTTCTCCATCTGACAGCAGAAAAGCAAAAGAAGGTGCAAACAGATAAGAACTGGGAGAAATGAAGTGACCTCAGCCTATTGTCTTAAAGATTACTGGTTCACAAGTAAATGGATTACACAGCATAGAACACCGCATGGGGAGGTACACAAGGTTTTTCTTTTCTAAGATGAATACCACCATCTTTGCAGGGTTCAAATGAGATGTATTAAACCATGATGCACTCCTCAGAAGATGCGAAGATCCAAATCAAGACCTCCCATAAGTAGTCTTCAAGTAACATGAGAAATTCACATTTTATTTAGCAGTCATGGAAACTGACCACATCTTAGAACTATCTATACTTAAACGCACCGAAAATGAGTGGGAATTAGTAGCTGGCAAACCAAATAAAAATACTATCTACAGAGCTTTCCTCTGTAAACTGGCTTCAGGATCATTTAATTCTCTCAATTAAGTCAGTGTTAAAATTCCCTCAGAACAAAGTAAACTTATTTGTTCTAAAGAGTAAGAGAATTCAAGAGATGACTTGTTTATCTCATGCCTTCAAGTACATCTGTACATAATCCATTCCTCATAAAGAGTCTATTCTACTAAAAACGAAACAGAACCTCCGAGAAGGGTATTCTGCAATAGTGCTTAGGAACCCAGTGCGACATTAAATAACATCATCTCTAATAAATTTACCCCTATGGGTGACCTCAGTCCTTCACACTGCGATAGAAGTTAGTTTCCTTTTTGTTTGAAGAGATGGAGATGAGCTAATTAAGGGTTAAAGGCTTTAAACTTTAATTCAGAATGCTCAGAGCCAAAAGATACACCCTAGATCAACACAAACACATTAAAGCAAAGATCAAAGTATACGCATTTAGCTCAACTAGCTTCTGATACAGAAATGTTATCCTAGTGCTTCTGCTGCTATAAGCCAGAACAAATTTACTTGAGAAAGGGCAAAAACAAACACTTCGCAGTTTGTCTCAAAGAAAAGGAAGCTTGGACTAAAATAGAAACTAGAAGATACAAGGTATGAAATCAAAAGGTTGACTCTTGTGTTACAGAAGAGGCATTTAAGTGAAAAGCCATTTCCTACTGGATGCCATAAATCAGGAACAAAGGGGGTGGTGGGGCAAGTCTTTCAGAGTCTTGGACATCACAGCAAGGAAACTAAACTGAGAATCCTCCAGTCTGCACTAGGTGAGCAGAGAAAGAGAGCCCCACCTAAGCCACCATTCACATTGATTGCAGCAGCTGTCAATGAACTGGAAAGGGCAGTGAGCAGAAATGAACAAGACCATGCTCCGATCTTGATTTGTTAATGTCAGCAGCATTTGTCTATCTTGTTCTACCAACATAACTAGTTAAAGAAACAATCCTAGATTCAGGAAAAGGCTAATCTTTTTCACTGGCAGGTGACCAAAGAAAACACATTCTCCAATGAGCAGCATAAAGCAATAAAAACAAGACTGTACTTATCAAACATTTTTATCTGAAGTGCTCCAAACATTTGCCAATATTATACCCAGTTCCCACTTCCCCTTCACCGCTTTCCCCTCAACTGTGGGAGGAAAAACAAGCTTTTTGTAGGAAGGATGTCTCCTCTGCACACTGATGTAAGTCTGAATACAACTCTAGGAAAAGAGCCTCCCAAAGAGGGTGTGGGTGGGGATTCTCCAGGGATCCAGATCCTCCAAGCACCCCAGGAAAAGCTTTGCTTCACTACTTCAAAGGTATTGCGGTAAATGTCCTGTTGGCAGCTGTAGATGCTGCCAGGGAAAGCAATGCTTCCTTTGGGCCAGGGTCCAAAAGGGAGAATTCAGAACGAAGAGTAAGAAAGCATTTTCCCATCCAGACAGAATTAAGGAAACAGACTCACTGACTTGATAATCCTTTTTCTAGAGGTGGTATTATTATCCTGGTTTTATACTTAATGAACAGTAGTGTGGAAAGTTGTTCAGGATAATTTGCTCAAAGTTACAAAGTAGGTCTGTGACAAAGAGCAGCATAGATTCCAGGGGTCAGCTTTAAACGGTGATAGAGGTAGGTTATCAGAAGAGCCCTTAGACGTTTGAAAATTAGAAGGGAGAATAATTTTTTCTTTTACTGGAGAACAGGAATGGGTAGGACGAGCTATTAGACCAACCCACCCAGTACAGTAGTCCAACCTCAGGGGAATGGATATAAAAAGCAATATTAAATGCAAGGTTTAAGTAAGTAACAGGTAGTACTATTTGTTCCGTAGTTTTGCACAAAACATACATTTTGCTGGTGCCAGACTCTATTACTGATGGGTCAGACATACTGTTAGTCAGTGAAAGTGGTCAGTATGTTACAGATAGTTGGCTTTCAAAGTTTGAGAAATATGGTTAAAATAAACAAAACAATCATTTCCTTTGCTCCATATTCCAAGTGGTGGGTCTTTCCTGGACACAGATATCTGAAGTCCTACTCTAGAAAAGATGCAGAGACATTTTCCCCAGAGTAATATGGTGGGCACTGAAGAAGTTCCTTGCTTCACTGGGACATCTAGAAGAAGCCAAAAAGGGCCTCATTCAAGTATTAAATCTTGTGGATAAGATGATTTAAAATGTCAAATTTGTAATGGCTGGAAGTAGATGCCATTACAGTAGATGCCATTTCTAGTGAATAAAAGCTCACTAGAAAGTCCTAATTCCTCTTTAACTTTGGAATCATTTTAATAGTAATCTTATTTTTCTCTGCTGGGCATTGATATTGCAGAAAAAGCTTAGAATGATATAACTGAGAAGGGATTTTCAAAAAGATGCTTATTAATTTTTATGAGAAAATCAGATTGAATATCAACTAATCCATAACCATTTTGAATGAATAGACCTTATAATGAACACATAGGTCATGATAAAAATAATTTGGATAAAAGGAAGCTCTGATTCCATGAAACCAGTTTATAAATTGCTTGAGATAAATCTAGTAACTCTGAATGTGACCTTGTCTTGTCATAGCAAGGCACCCAATTAATGTTTTCTTCCCTTCATCCAGATTCATGCCTCCAGGCAAGAAAGCAATGAAACTTTTGTTAAAAATCCATTATCTGTCCAATTTTATGAGGCACGTAGTATAGGCAAATTCATAGAAACAGAGAGTAGACTATAAAGTTACCAGGGCCTAGGGGTGGGGTAGGGAGAAATGAGGAGTTACTGTTTAATAGGTACGGAGTTTCAGTTTAGGATGATGAAGATCTTCTAGAAATGGATAGTGGTGATGGTTGCACAATATTATGAATGCATTTAATGCCACTGAATTGTACATTTATCAGTGATTAAAATGGTAAATTTATTTTGCATATTTTACCGCAATTTAAAAAAAGATCTGTCCTGTTTTAAAAAATATCCAAATAAAGGGCCCTCCAATCATTCCTTTATAATAATGTGATCTAGAAAGTTCCTCAAATTTATCTGTTCATCAGAGTCACTAGGGTGCTTCTTTTTTTTTTTTTTTTTTTAAAGATTTTATTTATTTATTTGACAGAGAGATCACAAGTAGGCAGAGAGGCAGGCAGAGAGAGAGGAGGAAGCAGGCTGTCCGCAGAGCAGAGAGCCCGATGCAGGGCTCGATCCCAGAACCTCGGGATCATGACCCGAGCCGAAGGCAGAGGCTCTAACCCACCGAGCCACCCAGGTGCCCACTAGGGTGCTTCTTAATGTTACAGATTCTCTGCCCATACCCCAGACTGGTTATTTGAGAACTAGTGGATCCTAAGTTAGGCTCATGAAGACATGTTTGGATGTTGTCTATACTGGGATACAGTGTTGTCAATTCAAGAAGCTTACTAACGCTTAGACTTCTTTCCTTGTCTGTGTTTTCTTTTGTTTTTGTTTTTTCTCAAATTTTTTATTGTGTTAAATACATAAAACAAAAAATTTACCATCTTAACTATTTTTTAAATTATTTTTAAAGTATTTTATTTATTTATTTGACGGAAAGACAGGGAGAGAGAGAACACAAGCAGGGTGAGTGGGAGAGGGAGAAGCAGGCTTCCAGCTGAGCAGGGAGACCAATGGGGCTCGATCCCAAAGCCAGTTGCTTAATAACTGAGCCGCCCAGGGGCCCCAAGTATTTTTTTTTTAAAGATTTTATTTACTTATTTGAGAGAGAGAGAGAAAAAGAGGAGAAAGAAGAGCATGTGCAGGGGGAGGGGCAGAGCAAGAGGGACAAGCAGACTCCCCACTGAACAGGAATCCTGATGTGGGACTCAATACCAGGACCTGGAGATCATGACCTGAGCCAAAGGCAGACGCTTCACTGACTGAGCCACCCCGGTGTCACCATCTTAACCATTTTAAAGTATACAGTTCAGTGGTATTAAGTACATTCACATTGTATTGCAAACTTTACCACCATCCATCTCCAGAGCTCTTTTCATCTTGCCAAACTGAACCTCTATACCCAATAAAAAATAACCTCTCATTTCCAAGTTGGCCCTGGCAACCACCATTCTACTTTCTGTCTTTATGATTATGACTACTTCAAGTCCTCGTGTAAGTGGAATTATATAGTATTTGTCTTTTTTGCAACTGGCTTATTTCACTCAGCATGATGTCCTCAGGGTTCATCCCTGTTGCAGCATATGTCAGAATTTCCTTTGTTTTTAAGGCTGAATAAAATCCCATTGTATGTAGATACCACAGTTTGCTTATTCACTGATCTGCTGATAGACACTTGGGTTGCTTCCATGTTTTAGTTACTGTGAATAATGTTGCTATGAACATGGGTGTGCAGATATCTCTTTGAGACCCTACTCTCAGTTCTTTTGAATATGTACCCAAAGGTGGAACTGCTGGCTTATTACTTGCTAATTCTAATTCTAATCTTCTGAGGAACTACCATACTCTTTCCCATAGTATCTGTAGAATTTTACAATCCCACCATAGTGCCCAGGGTTCCAGTTTATCCACATCCTTGTCGACACTTGTTATTTTCTGTTGTTGTCGTTAATAGTAGCCATCCTAATGGGCTTGCGGTGGTATCTCATTATAGTTTGGGTTTGCGTTTGCCTAATGATTAGTGATGGTGAGCACCTCTTCATTGCATCCTTTCATTCCATTCATGGCTGACTGGTGATTTGTAGATCTTCTTAGGAGAACTGTCTGCTCTTGAGAAAAGTCCTTTGCCCATTTTTTAAACTGGGTTGTTTGTTTTTTTGTGTGTGCGGTTGAGGTCCTTTCGTTTTAGTAGTTGTCAGATTTAATTTGCTTAGAAAAGGGTCTGGTTTGAACCTCCAATATAGAAGTCATTTTTGAGAGAGAGAGCATGTTACTGTTCAATTATAGTTCAACAATTATTAAGAGTCTTCTCTGTACCAGACACTGGGCTAGACATTAGGATTACAGAATTCAATAAGGCATGGTCTCTGTGCCCAAAGAACTTAAAGTCTAATGGAGAAGACAAACAACTGATTTCTAAACATGTTGATAATGTAATGATAGGGAGCTTAGAACATACAGGACAAGGATTAGTCTACTTGGTAGGGTTAAGTAGAGGGATGCCGAGGGAAGGGGTTCTGGAGAAGGTGCTACCTTCAATGAGCACCTTTCCAGGTGAAAGGTCGGGGTGGTAGTGCTAGAGACAAAGCTTACACAAAGGCATTCTGGTGGGAAACAATACATGAGATGAGGGAACTACCAGTACTTGAGTTCAGTAAAACTGAAGAGTAGGTTCCAAGGCAAGGAGATGCTGGAAATGAGGTTGAAGAAGGAGGCAGAGATCAGGTCACAGAAAGCCTTATGTGCTTCATCCTATAGATGGTTTTGAGTAAAGGAAGAATAGGAGCACAGTTAGATTTTCTTCGTATATAGATCACTTAGCTCCAAAAGGAGCAAAATGGATGGAAAAAGCTGGAAAGATTCAAGTGAGACCTGGGGTAATGATAATGGGAATCAAAGGGAAAGGTCAGGGATCCAAGCACTGTTGTAAAGTAGGATCAGTGGGACTTTCTAGCTGACTACGTGTGACGAGGGAGAGGAAAGGAGTCTAGAATGGTAAGAGTATAACTCTGGGAACTGACATGAGGAACCCAAGAGAAGAGGCAGATCCAAGGTGACGGTAAGGAGTTCTGTTTCTGACGTTTCTGTATCTGAAACGAGGTAACTGTCAGACACACAAATAGAGATGTATGAGACTGACAGGACCCTGGATGTGCGGGACTGGTGCTCAGGAGGCATTTAGGGCTAGAAATATAGACTTTGGAGTCATTTGCCTAAGGTAGTGGGAAAAGTCAAAAGAGACAAGTCTGCCCAATAACTGTGTTGTGAGAAAAGCAATGAGCCAAGTATGGAACCTTGGGAAATTTCAACATTTAAGCTGAGGAACAAGGGACAATGGGAAGGACTGGTCAGAGAAGGAGGAAGGAAGAGGTAGTGGCAAGGGTACAACTTTGAGGCCAAACACAATCCATTTTAGAATTTCTTCTCCACTACTTCTTGTATGTCCTTGAACAAATTAGTTGTGAGCCTCAGGTTTCCTGTCTATTATGTAGGGATAATACAGTAATCCCCCCCCTTATCATGGGACACATTCCAGGATCCACAGTGGATGCCTGAAACCGGGGATACTACTGAACTCTATATATGGTTTTTCCTATACATACACATCAGTGGTATAAAGTTTCATTTATCAATTAGGACAGTAAGAGTTCGACAATAATTAATAATAAAATGGAACAATTATGACAATAAACAGTAACAGTTTGTGAAAAGGTATGTGACTGTGGTTTTTCTCTTTCTCTCAAAATATCTTATAGTCACCCTTCTTTTTGTCACGATGTGAGATGAGAAAATGCCTGCATGGTAAGACGATACAGTGATATGGTGTCAGGCTACTACTGCCCTTCTGACTACCTGTAGGAGGAGCCTCTGTTTCCGGATCCCTGTTGAACTGCGGAAAGCAAAACCGCACCTAAGGGGGCACGACTGTCACATCTTGCAGACTGTGGTGAGGATTAAGCGTGCTGCTGTACGAACCGTAACTTAATTAAAGTGCCTTTCACAATGACTCTCACTGTAGGCACGCAACAGATGTTATTTCCTTTTTTTGTTAGTCTGGCCCTTTCATGTTTCTTTCCCTGTAAGTAACAGGAAGTAGGGTATCCTTAGTTGTTATGTAGATTTTAGCTGAAACCAGGGGTCAAATTGGAGACAGCCTCGTCTCTGCCAAACTAGTGTTACTCTAAACTGAAGCCACGAAGATGCAAAAAATTCAGGTTTGCAATAGTACTCTCGATGTCCTCATAACTACCACTCTTCCTCCGTGTTGTTTCTGTTTTTCCAGGACACTAGTCCTTGGGAGCTACTCTGCAATGAAAAAAGTGAGCAAATAATAACATATTTGAAATGAGCCGGAAGAAATTCATGGTTGTGAGAGGTGACACCAGGTTCACTTCTGGCTCAAGGAAGATATGGGAGCTTTATATACGGTAGGTGGTGAAAGGTGCTGAAATGTCCCCAAATACTAAAATTAGAAAAGAAAAAATTCTTCATGACTCAAAGATTAGTTTAGTAGAGGTGGTTTTTTTTTTTTTTTGGAAGCTGAAACTTGTATTACATCACCCTGGCAGGCCTGTTTTTAATGATCTGTAAGCTTCAATGAAGCAAGTATCATTTAAGGCTTTGAAGGCAGAGAAAAAAGGGTGTTTCAAGTCCCTCAAACAATTTACTGCTCCAGTATTTCTAATAATCATGTGAGTATTTTCCTTTTGACTGGAGAGCAAAGGAAAACAGAAACCTGTGGAAACTGGAGTTGGACAAGAGAACAAAGTTCATAGATGAAATCCTGTCTAACACTGGCAGCTGAAACGAGACTCACCCCTTACGGCCTTTAAAAACCAGCACAGTTCCTTCTGTTCCCCTTACTGGTTTTTAAGTGTCATAAAAAGCTCTTCAGGCTGATGGAAATCATCATGGGAAAGTTCTTTCAGGAAGAAGATGCAATGATTGCTGCATTTGGTCATGGTCATGCCATTGGTAGGCCATTTCCCCTCGGAGATGTGTTTCTCCAATTAGAGTGATGCGCTGAAAACAAGCCATTTTTAAGTCAATCAATACAATTAAAATATCTCTAAATAACATGACAGTTCTAGTCCTGTGATGATTACCTTCTTCATTCCAAAATGAACCTTTCTACTATTAGTGTGTGGTTAAAAAAAAGGTGACCCGGGGCTCCTGGGTGGCTCAGTGGTTTAAGCCTCTGCCTTCGGCTCAGGTCATGATCTCAGAGTCCTGGGATCCAGCCCCACATCGGGCTCTCTGCCCAGCAGGCAGCCTGCTTCCCCGCCCCCCCCTCCCGCCCCCGCCTGCCTCTCTGCCTACTTGTGATCTCTCTTCTCTGTCAAATAAATAAATAAAATCTTTTAAAAAAAGAAAAAAAAAGGTGACCCCCAGGAACCTATGAGTGCCTGACATACAGCAGGCACTCAATGAGTACTTGCTGAATGAAAGAATGGATACATAGAGCAAAAAAACATCTTCTCTTTATGGCCTCTGTTCTTTTTGTATTAACCTGAGGCTAATTTAGATTCTCGAGAAACACATCTTCTTTTTGCTCAAGATTCAATCAATGCAAGTCTCTCATAGCTTCATTGTTAAGGTGCATGCTATCATGCCTCTTTTTCTTGACCAATTTTTGGGGTGCTTTAAATTTTTTTTAATATTTATTATTTTATATTTTCCCATTTTGGTTGTAAAATGAGTCTGTTTTCCCAGCCCAGAATGCTTCTACCTGGAACACAGAGGTAAGAGTTACACACAAACAACAGATTAGCTTCTCAGTCCCCGTGGCATCCTCTAAATCACCTTTCATGACACTCTTTCTACTCGTGGTACTTATTCATTCACTCATTTATTTATTCGACAAATATTTACTAAGTCTTAATGTGTGCCAGACACCGCTGTCAATGCAGAGGATAGAGTAGTGAACAAAAGGGGCCAAAATCCCTGCCCCTGTGGTGTTTACATGTGGATGCAGGGAAGGTCAGGCAAAATAAGGAAAACATGTCATGAAAAACAAAACAGTAGAGGATTTATTGCAGATTATAAGGAACTAAAGAGGTGTTACCAAATACAATGTGTAAACTTTGATTCTATCCTGGGTCAGAAAACAAACAGCTAAATATATTTGAGAACAATTGGGGGAAATTATAATTTGCACTGGATGTTAGATGATGTTATGGAATTGTTGTTCTTTTTTGGGTTTTTTAGAGGTGGGGAGGAGCAGGGGGAGAGAGAGAGAGAGAGAATCTTAAGCAGGCTCCACACCCAGGTTGATCTCGTGACCCTGAGATCATGACCTGAGCCAAAATCAAGAGTCAGATACTTAACTGAGCCACCCAGGCACCCCTGTTGTTCATTTCTTAAATGTGTTAATAACATCAGGGTTGTGTAGGATCATAGGAGAATGCCCTTACTCCTAGAACTATGTCAGGGTAAGGTATCAGGATTCCTGTAACTTAGTTTCAAATGATCTGCCTATCTATCTATTGACCATCTATCATGCACAAACATAACAAAATGTTAGCATTTGGTGAAGCCAAGTAAAGGGCATACAGATGGCTTTATAATACTCTCATAACTTTCTTGTAGGTTTAAAAATTTTTATAATAAGGAGTGGTAGGAGTGGGAGAAACCGATTGCATTTCTAGTCAGAGATGTGGGTCATGATTAATTAGTTTGACTCTTGTTCTTTAACATTTTTCTCTAAGTGTGTTGATCCCTCATCTGGAAAGATTCCTTTCATTATATACCTAGCAACACTTTCCTTTTTCCATTGCAGCCATAGGAAAGGCTGGGGTATGGGATAGGCACAGGATGTTCTCTCAAAATATCTCTTTGCTGTGACTTTGTTAAATTAACATTTAACAGGCGGAGCATAGGGTGCTAGATGGTGAGTCTTGGTTCAACAGCAGACCACAGGAAAAACTGAAATTGATATGTTTATTTCCGGCAGGTCCTGGAAGAAGGAGAAAGTGTACCTTGAGGGGCCACACAGGGAGGTCAAGGTGGGGTGCAGAGAGAGAGAGAGTGACAACATGCCTGGGACCTGGGATAACATGCCTTTATTAGGGTCTGCGAGTGGAGTGCTTTGGGGTTTCCAGGCTAAAGCTGGATTGGTCCATTCAAACCAAAAGAGTGCGGCTTTAGTGAGCTCCACGGGGGTCTTGTTTAAGGGGTGCGCAAGGGGAAGGCCCTGGGAGCCAGGGGAGACCATTGATCACAAGGGTTGTTAGGGAAGTCATATAAGGAACTCAACAGCTTGCGACTCTGCCAGCTGCTATCTAGAGCATTTGCTGGCATGAGGGGACTAGTGTCAGTTTTAAGGTCCCTGCAGGCCGAACAAAATGGAGGCTGAGGCACCAATAGCCTATAGTAGCTTAGCTCAATTCCCTATACTCGTCCTTCAACTTCACCTGAAATAGTGCTTTTACATATATGTTATTCACACACTTTACAGATGCATTCAGGAAAGTAATAAAATAATTACGAAGCAGAGGAAAAACGCAAGGACAGAGTATGAAATAATTTAGCCATGAAGCCAGTAATATAGGGTGTATATTAATTAGACTCCTGTGGCTGCTATAAGAAATTACCACAAACTGAGAGGCTTGAAACAACTTAAATTCATTCTCTTAACAGTTCTAGAGGCCATAAATCCAACCCATGTCTTACAGGGCTAACCAAGGGGCCAGGACTGGTTCTTCCTGGAGGCTCTAGGGGAGATTATTTCCTTGGCTCTTCCACCTTCTACAGACTGTCCTCATTCCTTGGCTTGCGGCCCTTTCCTCTCCCTGCATTTGGCTTTCCCACTGCTTTTTCCCTCTTCTATTATCAAACCTTGTCTGCCTCTTACAAGGACACTTGTGATTATATTATCCAGGATAATCCTCCCCATCTGAAGATCCTTAATTTAATCCTATCTACAAAGTTCTTCTCACCATATAAAACGCATTCGCAGGTTCCAGGGCTTAGGAACTGGGTATCTCTGGGAGCCCTGCCATTATTCAGTTTACCACAGGGTGAGAGAAAAATAAAGGGTCATATAAATAAGAAATAAATGAGAGGATCCTCACTAATTCTTTGAAAATAAATTGGAAGTTACAATATCATTCCTCCTTAGAAAGGGTATTCCTTGTCACCATAAACACTTAGCCTAAGATAGTAAACCTGGATGGAGGCTCTCAGATCTCACTTTCCTTGTGGCTCTACCACTTACTATTTAAACAATGGCAGACAATTTATCTGCTGTGCTTCAATTTCCTTGTTTTTAACCAGAGATGATAATTTTTACTCAAACGGTGATTGAGAAGATTCAGTCCTATAATGCGTGAAAGTATTTAACACAGTTCCTGATCCATTTAAATGATGGTCATTATTATAATTATTTTATCATTCACAGAATAGGATGCGCAACCTTCACGTCGCTAAATCAGTACGCAGTATTTCCAGAGGCCTCTAGTGACCCCTTCTATGTGCATTCTATGTAATAAGTAAAGCTTACTCAAATGTCAAAAAATTTTTTCCAATTTTAAGCATATTTGACCAAAGTATCTCTAAACTATATCACAAACTTCCTTGTTTTACCAAAAAGGCAATAGTGAACATGGTTATCTTTTGCTTAATCATCCTGGCTTAACATTATGAATATGGCTTACTGTCCTGGAACATAACAGAAAGATGTCCTCAAAGAGCAAAAAGATGAATAAAATCATTTATTTGTCCCCTACATGATAAATGACCTTAAAACACTGCTTTTAATATGGATTTTCTCTTCACTGTTTGGATCCCTAGTTACTCCCTTTCTGATAATATTTATCATGATTGTTGGGGTGTGGCTGTGACATATGATTTATAAAAAATATATTCTGGTCACTGGGATGACCAAAAATATATTTATCATAGATATTTGGTCTTAGGGCACAATTACTGTCTCACAGCTCCCAAAACCCTTTGGATTTCCTAAATGTTGAGAGTGATAAACGTGTTTTTTGTTTGCGAATGAGGTGACTTACTTTCTTTTTTTTTTTTTAAAGAATATTCATTTATTTATAATTATTGTTGAGAGGTGACTTTTGAAAGCACATAAGGATGTGATTGCCAGAACCAACCTTGTGATTAGAGTGTTGGAACTTTCAGTCCCATCCCCTTACTGCTGGGGAAGAGAGAGGGCCTGGAGGTAAGAGTTCAATTGCCAAAAGCCAATGATTTAATCACCCATGCCTACGTAATTAAGCCTTCATAGAAATCCAAAAGGATGGGGTTTGGAGAGTTTCTGGGTTGGCAAACATGTGGAGATTTGGGGAGAGTGGTGCAGTGGGAGAGAGCATGGAAGCCCCATGCCCTTTCCCCAAAGCTTGTCTTATGTTTCTCTTCCATCGGGCTGTTATGGAGTGATATCCTTCTATAATAAACTGGTAGTCTATTAAGTAAAATCCTTCTCTGAGTTCCCTGAGCTGCCCTAGCAAATCACTCAGACCCGAGGAGGAAGTCCTGGGAACCTTGGATTTAGAGTTAATTGGTCAGGACTACAGATAACAACCTGAGTAAGGCAGTGGGGGGCAGGCTTGTAGGCCAGAACCCTTATCCTCTGGAATCGGATGCTATCTCCAGGTTGATAGAATCGGAATTGAGGTGAATTCAGCTGAATTCTTGGACACCCTGCTGGTGTCTAGGAATTCCTTGGTATTGTGTGGGAAGCCACCGCACTATGTTGCAATTGGGTCCAGTAACCTAGTTTAGTGGTTAGGCTAGCAATATTTTAGACCCCTCTCACTACTTTTTTTAAAAAAAGATTTTATTTATTATTTATTTGACAGAGATCACAAGTAGGCAGAGAGGCAAGCAGAGAGAGAGGAAGGGAAGAAGGCTCCCCGCTGAGCAGGGAGCCCAACTGGGGGCTCGATCAGAGCCGAAGGCAGAGGCTTTAAACCACTGAGCCACCCAGGTGCCCCTCTCACTACTTTTTTAAATCTGCAGTTGGTGACCTGATCAGTATTTGAAGATTATGCATTTGTAAGACGCTCTCTGTGAAACTCTTAGGAGACTTCCTGCCTCGTCTAGGTAGACACATATAAACTCTGTAAACACTGGCTCTTCAGGGACCATTTTTACGCACTTTCAAATTAGTGACTATGGTTTGAACACCCTAGAAGTTAGACTGCTATGTTGGTAAGATATGAAAGAGAGTCCAACCATGTCAGACATTAGCCTGAGGATCTAATGTTTAATGCAAATCAAAACACTAGAAAAAAAAAACACTAGAAAATTAATCAGTTTAAGATGTGACAATATCTTCTATTTAATGATCTTATCTTCTCAAAGTGACCCATTAAATTACTCTGTCCACCTGGAGTGGAAGAGTTCTTATGTTTTTGTTTACGGTGAACATCAGACAACCCTTGAGGCTAATGATGGATATTCTATACCCATATATATACAAATGTATACATAAACAGAGGAAATCTAGATTACCCAGTGATTTAGCCATATTAATTCTTGCTTTAACATTTTTACTCTCAACATTAATTCTCCTGCTTAATTGAGCCCTTTGTTGATAAAATACTTTTTTGTTTGTTGGTTTATTTCTCTCCCAAATCATTCCTTGCCCTCAGGGAAGGCATGTGAACAGCAAGTCTTATCTTGCTGTAGACTGGGCCCTCTCTGTCAGTTTTAGCTGTTGCCCATTCTTAAATGGAAAGGAGAGCAAGACACGCAAAAAGACAAGCTGGTACACTGCACAATTAAAATTCAATGAATACTCAGATGAGCCATACCTACATTAAGTATAAGCATAAAATCCTTAATAAAACCAAACAAAATCAATTTTTGGATTAACTGTCATTCAGATTATCCATGTCACTGGTGCTATGCGTTTTAGGTACACCCATTAAGTATTACTAAATTGTATTTTTATTAGTACTATTCTTAATGCAATATAGCCCATTTGTTTTAATTTACAAAACAGATGTAATGAATTATAGTGATATATGATGCTTCTTTCTCTATATTTTCCAGGAATCTGAAGAATCATGAGATTTTTTTTTTTGTCCTGCCCACAATGGCCAAGATGCACAATGGTAAAGAGCACATGTATTAGGTATATACTAATTACAGTATAATAATATAAAAAAAAGAAGCACATAATATAAAAAAAAGAGCACATGTATTAGGTATATACTAATTACAGTATAATAATAAGTGCCATTTACAGGGTACCTACTAAGTATTAAGCACTGTATGGGTACTTTTTATATTGTGGTGGTTTTAAGATATGTCCACAAAATCTCCTGATTCTCTTTAAAAGGCAGTTCCTAATTCTCTTCCCTTCAGTATGGGCTAAACTTAGGGACTCACTTCTAAGGAACAGAATAAAAGAAAAGTGACAGTATGTGACTTCATAGACTTCATAGTCATAAAAGGCACTATGGCTTCCTGCTTGCTCTCTCTTCCTCTGAGGTCACTTTTTCTGGGGGAAGCCACTGCCATAATCATGAGGAACATGAGAAGTACCAAGGTCTCCTGCCGACAGCGATACAAGTGAGCTTAGGAACCCTATTCAAGCAAGCTTTCAGATGACTGCAGCCCCAACCTAAGCCTTGACTTCAAGCTTTTGAAGGACCTTGAGCCAGGACCATACAAGTAAATTGCTCCTGCATTCCTGATGCTTAGAAATTGTGTGAAATAATGTTTACTGTGTTAAGTCTCTAAGGTAGGGTATTTATTGCAAAGCAATAGATAACTAACACACACACACACACACATATTTTTATTCTCACAACCACCATGGGATAAGTGGTATTCTGAGGGAACAAAGGCTTAGGTGGTTACTTAACTTACTCAAGGCCACACAGCTATTGGTTGCAGAGTAATGATACCATGCCCATATTACTCCACTATATTATACTATCTCTTTTCAAGTCTTGTTTCTTTCAGGCAGCTTTTTAGCTATCTCTCCCAACTTGATTAGCTTGCCATCAATGCCCTCATTCAAATAGATTAGGGGAAAAAAAAAAAAAAGAATGGCTAAGGACATAATCCAGAATTACACTTCTGGAGATGTCCCTTTAGGATCATATGAACCTATCTGGTATGATCGTTCAACCAATTATTTATCATCCATGCTATATTCCTTCCATTTATTCACAAGGATATTGTAGAGATGTTGTCAACGTCCTGCTGAAATTCAAATAAACTAAGCAAATATAATGAATATAGCCATACTAAGTACAGCTTTGTCCTAATTTGCCAATCTAGTTATCCCTTCAAAAAGGGAATATATTTTCATTGACTGTTTCATTTCTTGCTCCTTCAGAAGCATTACCATCATTACCATCATTACCATCATGCATTACCACTCCCATAACTTCACAGTTATCACTGGTTTTGATAAATAAATAACCATTTTTAAAATTTTAAAAAATTTTTAAAGATTTTATTTATTTACTTGACAGAGAAAGAGAGATCACAAGTAGGCAGAGGGGCAGGCAGAGGGAGAGGGGGAAGCAGGCTCCTCGCTATGCAGAGAGCCCAATGCGGGGCCCCATCCCAGGACCTTGAGATCATGACCTGGGTCGAAGGCAGAGGCTTTAACCTACTGAGCCACCCAGGCGCCCCAATAAATAGCCATTTTAGACACATTATTTGGTTTAAACCTCAGGACTACCCTATGAAGTAGGTTGTTCTCTTATTATTTCTACTTTACCAATAGGAAAATTTGGCTTAAAGAAGTTAAATAACTTGCCCAATGTCATTTTATTAAGAGGTGAAAGAGCTGGGATTGAAACCAGGCCTTCCTTACTCCACAAGTGTGGGCTCTCTTTCTTTCTCTTTCCCCTTTTCTTCCATCTCCTCTCCTCCCCTAGTCCTCCCCTTCCCCACTTCTTCAATAAACTCTGATAGGCTTACCATTACCACAGCTTCCTTTCCTGAATATCTACAGATATTTATTCATTTTAATAGTTGAAGAATATCACCCAAGATATATACCAAGGTCACCAACCTTCAGTCGGCTGAAATGACCTTCTGAATATGGGTTCCCTGACTTCAATCTTTGGAGCTTCTCTCCCCGCTGCCAACCCCTCCCCATAATGGGCACAATTTCCATTTTCTAAAGATTGCCAGCAGTGGTTCAGCCAGCTTATCTGCTAGGTCTTTGTACCCTGGAATGTACATTAGATCCAGGTTGAATTCATTTAAAGCAGTTAGGTGATCTCATACAATACCAGTCATGTTTGATTTCATTCCCTGGAACTACCATTCATTTTTAATACTGTTACACTGAAAAAATAAATAAAATGAAAAAAAAAAATCTAAAAAAACTACCATTCATTTTATCTCTTCCAGTCCAAACAGCATCCTCTTTAACTGAGAAGACTAAATCAAAATAGGAGGTGAATACTGTTTTTTTTTTCTTTCACTCATTAATAGTATACCATCTACCTAGGTCTCATTGTTCTTTTTGCCACAATGTAATTTTTTAAAGCTTTATTTATTTAAGTAATCTCTACACCCAATGTGGGGCTCAAGCTCAAGACCCCGAGATCAAGAGTCACATACTCCTCTGACTAGGCCAGCCTAGCACCCTGCTGCAATGTAATTTTTTAATAAGGAAGATTTTTATATATGCACCCCATGTTTATTGCAACATTATTTTTTATTTAAATTCAATTAATTAACATATAATGGATTATTGGTTTCAGAGGTAGAGGTCAGTGATTCATATATATTCTTATATAATACCCAGTACTCCTTACATCACATGCCTTCATTAATGTCCATTACCCAGCTGCTCCATACCCCCCAGCCACCTTCCCCTATTGCAACATTATTTACAATAATTTACAAGATGTGGAAGCAACTTAAGTGTCTATTGATAAATGCATGGATAAAGAAGATGTGGTATATGTGTGTATGTATATATGTATCATATATGTATATAATGGAATATTACACAGCCATAAAAAGGATGGACTCTTGCCATTTGCACCAAGATGGAAGGACCTGGATAATATTATGCTAAGAAAAATAAGTCAGACTGAGAAAGACAAATGTCATATAATTTTGCTTATATGTGGAATTTAAAAAACAAAACAAATTAATAAACACACAAAAGATGGAATCAGATTTATAAATACAGAGAACAAACTGATGGTTGCCAGATGGGAGGGAGGTGGGAGATGGGAAAAATGGGTGAAGGGGAGTGGGAGATAAAGGCCTCCAGTTGAGGAATGAATAAGTCATGGGAATAAAAGGTATATCATAGAATATAGTCAATTATATTATAATAGTTGTATGGTGACAGATTATAACTACACTTGTGGTGAGCCTAGCAAAATATACAGACATACTGAATCTATTTGTACCTGAAACTAATGTAACTTGTATGTCTACTATATGCAAATAAAAAGCAAACTAAAAAAATTAAAAGGATATTTTTTATTTTTATTTCTTTTTAAAAAGGATTTTATTTATTTATTTATATGAGAGAGAGCACAAGTACTCAGGGCTTGATCCCAGGACCCTGAGATCATGACCTGAGCCTAAGTCAGATGTTTAACTCACTGAATCACCCAGGCGCCCCAAAGGAAGACTTCTTATATTGTCTTCAGTATTTTGCCACAAGTCTCAGTTTTCTTTGTCTCTTATTTTCCCTTTAATTTAGTACAATTCAGTAAATATTCATTTATATGTGCCTTGATCCAGGCACTTGGCCAGATGCTAGGAACATAGGAACAGGTATATGCTCTCATGGAGATTATAGCCCAATAAGAAAGGCAGAATTTAAGCTAATGATTGTATGTATGAGAAGTGTTAGGAAAAGAGTATATAAAAAGCATATTAAA
Source organism: Meles meles (assembly GCF_922984935.1). Classification (NCBI taxonomy): domain Eukaryota; kingdom Metazoa; phylum Chordata; class Mammalia; order Carnivora; family Mustelidae; genus Meles; species Meles meles. The sequence continues at coordinate 19,273,467 of NC_060073.1, forward strand.
CCTAATTTAAAGGTTCAAGTCTTCTTAGAAAAAGAGGCACTTAAAAAAAAAATACTGCCAATCGTATATAAACTCTTTCAGAAAAGACAAGAAGAAGTACTTCCAAACTCATCTTATGAGGTCAGAATAATGCTGACTCCCAATACCCTAAAATATCTCATGCAGATAGACACAAAAATCACTAACAAAATGTTAGTTAAAGGAATCCAATGATATATGAAATGATAATAAATCATGACTAAGGTGGATTTATACACATGAACAGCACAAAAGCGAAAAATCATGTGTCACTCAATAGATTCAGAAAAATAATATAAAATTGAATACCAATTCATAATAAAAATTCTCATCAACTAAGAATAAAAGTAAACTTGTTCAACCTAATAAAGGACATTCATGAAAAACCTCCTATTTAATTCTAAAGACTAAAAATTTTCCAGCCAAAGCAAGGTTATCTGCTCTTACTAAATTTATTTAATATTGTAATGAGGTCTTACTCTTTGCAATAAATATAGAAAAAAGACCCCACAGAGATTGGAAAGGAAGAAGTAAAACTGCCTCTATTTGCATATGACATGATTTTGCATGTAGAAAATTCTAAGGAATCTACAAAGAAACTATGAGAAATAATAAGTGAATTTAACAAAGTCACATGATATAAGAGGAATAAACAAAAGGTAATTATATTTCTATAATCTTGCAGTGAAATATTGGTAAAGAAAATATTTTAACAATAATACTGTTTATAATATTAGCATAAAACATGAAATATTTAGGGATAAATTCAATAAAATGTGTAAGAGCTATATATTAAATACTATAATACATTGCTGAGAGAAATATAAGACGACCCAAGGAAAAATGTACTATGTCCATGGATTAGAAGATTCAATATTATAAAGTTAACAATTCTCCCCAGATGATCTACAGAGTCTTCAAATCTCAATCAAATTCTTCTCAGGATTGCTTTGCTTTGCTTTCTTTCCTTCCTTCCTTTCTTTCTTTCTGTCTGTCTGCCTCTCTTGTAGAAATTGACAAGTTTATTCTCAAAGTTATATGGAAATGCAAGAGACCTCTAATGACCTAAACAATACTGGAAAAGTAAAAGCTGAAGTGCATATACTACCTTACTATAAAGCTAAAGTAATCAAGACTAAAGTTTTACAAATAGATCAGTAGAACAGAACAGAAAATCTAGAAATGCACCCACACATATAAAGTCAATTGACTTTTTTTTTTTAAACAAAGGAACAAAAACAAGTAAGTGGGAAAAGTAAAGTCTTTTCAAAAAATGGTGCTGAAACAAACAACTAGCTATCCAGATGGTACAAAAAGAACCTTGACCTCAACCTCAAGCCACCCACAAAAATTGATTCAAGATGGATTATAGACCTACACATAAAAGTTAGATTTCTAATCCTTTCATAAGAAAATGTAGGGCAATACTGTCACAAACTCAGGGTAGGCAAAGATTTTTAAAAACTGGACCCAGAAGGCACTAACCATAAAAGAAAAAATTGATCAAATGGACTTTAAAAACTTCTGCTCAGTGAAAGACACCATTAAGGGGAAAAAACAACCCAAAGAATGGTAGAAATATTTGCAATATGCATAACTGACTTGCAACCAGAATACATAAAGAACTCCTACTGCTCAGTAATTAAAACAACCCACCCAAAACTGAGCAAAAGATTTCAAAAGGAACTTCACAAAGAAAATGGTCAATAAACAATTAAAAACTGTTCAACATCATTAATCATCAGGGAAATGCAAATTAAAACCATAATGAGATAGCACTCCCTACTCAAAAGAAAAGCTAAAATTAAAACGTCTGGGATCACTTCAGCAACACATATATTAAAATTGTTACGATAGAGATTAGCATGGCCCCTGTGCAAGGATGATAGGCAAGTTTGTGAAGTGCTCCATATTTCTAAAAATAACCTTATAATGACAATCATGTCACAATACATACATATATCAAATCATCACATTGTATATCTTAAATTTAAGCAATGTTACATGTCAATTATATCTCAATAAAGCTAAGGGGGAAAAGAAGACTGAAAACACCAAATGTTACCAAGGATGTGTTAACAATAGGGATTTTTCAGACATTGTTGGCGGGCATGTAAAACAGTACAACCACTCCGGAAAAAGTCTGCCAGCAATTCCACCCTTAGATATTTACCCAAGAGAAATAAAAAAACATATGTCCATGAAGTTCAGCATCCTTTCGTGAAAAAACTCAGAACAAATTGGGTATAGAAGGGAATGTACTTCAACAAAATAAAGGCCATTTATGGCCCACAACTAACATACTCAATGGTGAAAGACTGAAGCCTCTCCCTCTAAGATCAGGAACGAGACCATGCCTTTTCGACATAGTACTGGAAGTCCTAGCCAGAGAAATTAGGCAAGAAAAAGAAATGGAAGCCATCCAAATTGGAAAGGAAGAATAAAACTCTGTAGATAATATCACCGTATATAGAACGATTTTTTAAAAAAATCCATCAAGGGGCACTGGATGGCTCAGTCGGTTAAGTGTCTCTGCCTTTGGCTCAGCTCATGATCTCAGGGTCCTGGGATCAAGCCCTTGTCAGGCTCCCTGCTCAGCAGGGAATCTGCTTCTCCTTCTCCCTCGCCCCTGCTCATGTGCTCTCTCTCTCTTGCTCACTCATTCTCTCAAATAAATAAAATCTTAAAAAAATTAAAAATTAAAACAATTAAAATTCCATCAAAAACCTCTTAGAACTAATAAATGAATTCAGTTAAGTTACAGGACACAAAATCAACGTACAAAAATCAGTTGCATTTTTATACACTCACAACAAACTAACTGAAAAAGAAATAAAACAATGCCATTTATAATAGTATCAAACACTATAAAATACTTAGGAATAAATTTAATGAAAGAGGTGAAAAATCTGTACACTGAAAACTGTAAGACAGAAGACAGAAACAAATGGAAAGATATCTGTGTTCATGAATTGGGGGAATTCATATTGTTAAAATGTTCCTATTCTTCAAAGCTATCTACAGATTCAATGTAATCCCTAGCAACATTTCAATGGAATTTTTCACAGCAGTTAAAAAAAATCCTAAAATTCATATGAAACCACAAAAGACCCTGAATAGCTAAATCAATCCTAAGAAAGAACAGAGCAGGAAATATCACACTTCCTGATTTCAAACTATATTACAAAACTATAACATAATCAAAACAGTATGGTACTGGCATAAAAACATTTGCACAGACCGATGGAACAGAATCAAGAGCCTAGAAATAAACCTATGCATATACAGTGAACGAAAATTTGGCAAGAGAGCCAAAGATAATCAATGGAGAAAGGTTAGTCTCTCCAACAAATGGTGCTGGGAAAACAGGATATTCAGGCAAAATAATGAAATTGGACCCATCTTATACCACTTACAAAAGTTAACTTTAAATGGATTAAGGACTTAAATGTAAGACCTAAAACTGTTAAACTCCTACAAGAAAACATAGAGGAAAATCTTCTTGATTTTGGTCTTGGCAATGATTTTTTTGTACGTGATACCAAAAACACAAATGACAAAAGCAAAAATAAATAACTGGGACTACATCAAACTCAAAAGCTTCTGCTCAGCAAAAGAAACAGTCAACAAAATGAAAAGGTTACCTACAGAATGAGAGAAAATATTTGCAAACCATATATCTGATAAGTCATCAATATCCAAAATATATAAGGAACTCACACAACTCAATAGCAAAAAACCCCAAATAATCCAATTAAAAAATGGGCATAGGACTTGAATAGATATTTCCCCAAAGAAGAGATATTATTGGCCAACAGATACATGAAAAGATAGTCAACATCACTAATTATCAGGTAAATGCAAATCAAAACCACAATGAGATATCACCTCACATCTACAAAAATTATTAATAAAAAAGAGGTAACAAGTGTCAGCAGAATGTAGAGCAAAGGAAACCCTTGTGTTGGGGAGAATGTAAATTGGTACAGTCATTCTGGAAAATAGTATGAAGTTCTTCAAAAAGATAAAAATAGAACTACCATACAATCCAGCAATCCCATATTTGGGCATATATCCATAGGAAATGAAATTCCTATCTCAAAGACATATCTCCACTCCCATGCTCATTATAGCATTATTCACAATAGTTAAGTCAGGAACAATATAAATGTTGATGTATGAATGAATAAAGAAAATACAGTATATGTATACAGTGGAATACAATTCAGCTATAAAAGAGAAGGAAATTTTGCCTTCTACAACAATATGGATGGAACTTGAAGACATTATACTAAGTGAAATAAGTCTGACAGAGAAAGACAAATGCTATATGGAAAGACAAATATATATGGAATCTAAAAAAGCCAAACTCATTGAAATTGAGAGTAGAATGGCGATTGCCAAGAATGGGGGTGGTAGAAATGGGGAATGTTGGTCAGAGGGTATAAACTTCTAGTTATAAGATGAATAATTTCTGAGGACATAATGTACAGCATGGGACTATACCTAGCAATACTGTATTATATACTCGAGAGTTGCTAAGGGGGTAATTACATCTTAAGTGTTTTCACCACCACCCCCAATAACAACAACAAATCCCCCCCCCAAACAAAACAGGTAATTATGTGAGGTAATGGAGGTGTTAACCTTATTGTGGTAATCATTTTACAATATACATATGTATCTAATCATCACATTATACACCATAAATTTATATAATGTTACATGTCAATTATATCACAATAAGGCTGGGAAAAAATGAGTGCACAAAAAGACTTATAGACAAATGTTCTCAGAAACTTTATTCATAGTAGCCAAAACCCACATAATTCACATGTTGATTAACAGGTGAACAAAAATCAAATTGTGTTATATTCATATAGTGGAATACTACTCAGCAATTAAAAGGAACAAACGGGCTGGTATATACCACGATGTAGATGAACATTTCTCCAAAGAAGATACACAAATGACCAATATGCAAATGAAAAGATGCCTAACATCATTAGTCTTCAGATAAATATAAATCAAAAGCATAATGAGATACTACTTCATACTCACTAGGATGCCTCTAATAAAAAGGACAGATGATATCAAGTGTTAGTAAGAAGGTGGAGAAGCTATAAACCATGCATTGCTAGTGGGAATGTAAAATGATGCAGCTACTTTGGAAAACAGGCAGTTCCTCACAAAGTTACACACAGAATTACTATATGACCCAGCATCCACTCCTAGGTATACGCCCAAGAGAAATGAAAACGTATGTTCACACAAACACTTGAATGCCGATGTTCATTGTAGCACTATTGATAATAGCCAAAAAGAAGAAGCAACCCAGATGTCTGTCTATGGCGGAGTGGATAAACAGATGTGGTACGCCTGCATGATGGAATATTACTTGGCCATAGAAAAGGAAAGAGGTATGCATCTGAAACACACTGTGAGTGGACGAACCTTGAAATCATTATTTTAAGTGAAGGAAACCAGACACAGAAGCCCACATATTGTAGGGTTCCATCTATATGAAATGTCCAGAATAGGCAAATCCAAAGAGACAGAAAGTAAATTAGGGATTATGAGTGGGTGGGTGGGGAAAAAGTAGTAGGTAATTAGTAATTAGAGTTACTGCTAATAAGTATGGGGTATTTTGGAGGGCAGGGGGAGTTGGTGATGAAAATGTTCTAAAATTGATTGTGGTGATGGTTGCACAATTGTGTATGAATACACTAAAAACCATTGAATCGTACATTTCAAATAGGTGAATTTGGGGGCATCTGGTTGGCTCAGTCCGTAGAGCATGCAACTCTCAATCTCAAGGTTGTCAGTTCAAACCCTATGTTGGGTATGGAGCCTACTTTAAAAAAATTTAAAAGTAGGGGCGCCTGGGTAGCACAGTTGGTTAAGTGTCTGACTCTTGGTTTTGGCTCACATTGTAATCTCAGGGTCATGAGGTGGAGGCCGGCATTAGGCTCGGCACTCAGCATGAAGTCTGCTTCAGATTCTCTCTCCCTCTGCCCCTCCCACTTGTGCTCTCTTGCCCTCTCTAAAATAAATTTTAAAAAAATAGGTGAATTTTATGGGATTCAATTTTATCTCAAGCTGTTATTTAAAAAATTTTTTTTAAGATTTTATTTTTATTTATTTGACAGAGAGAGAGCGCGCATGCATGTGCGATTACAAGCAGGAGGAGAAACAGAGGGAAAGGGAGAAGCAGGCTCCCTGCTCAGCAGGGATCCCAATGTGGGACTGGATCCCAGGATCCTGGGATCATGACCTGAGCCAAAGGCAGACGCTTAACTGACTGAGCCACCCAGGTGCCCCTAATTTTTTTTTTAAAAAGAACCACGTATACAATCCTTTTCTGTGAGTTTTCTGTTCATTTCCTTCATTCAATTTTCTACAGAATTTTTAGTACTTTTCTTCCATTCATTTATTTGAAAGAGAGAGAAAGCAAGAGAAAGAGAGAGCGAGAGAGAGAGAGAGAGAGAGAGAGCATGAGCAGGGAGGAAGGGCAGAGGAAGAGGGAGAAGCAGGCTCCATACTGAGCAGGGAGCCAGACTCAGGACTCAATCCTATATGACCTTAGCGGAAAGCATTTGCTTAACCAACTGAGCCAAATAGGCACCTGAATTTTTAGTATTTCTATAACTGATTTTTAGGAACTCTGTATGTAAGGAAATTAGCCTTTCATCTGTAATATAAGCTGCAAATACCTCTCCCTGTTTGCTGTTAATCTTTTGTTCTTACATATAGGGTTTTTTGTGGTTTTTTTTGTCATACAGATTTTTCATCCTTTTTTATCTAATGAAATACATCAATAGTTTCTTTTATGACTTCCAGGTTTTTTTGTCATTCATTTTTAGAAAGGCTTTTCTCTCTGTGAGATTATAAAAACATTTTCCTGTGGTTTCTTTGAGTGTATTTATGGTTTCAATTTTTACATTGAATTTTTTGATCCATCTGGAATTTATTTTCATGTAAGGTGTGAGGAAGGAATCCAACTTTTTAAAAGATGGCTACTACTTGTGCTCATTGATTTAAAACACCCTCCCTCCTCCAACATAAGTTAGTACCATTTCACATTTGGGTCAATTTTGGGGCTTCTCCATTCTGGCTCATTGATCTTTACTTATCTCTTCATGTGCCAGTAATGAATGTTTGTACAGAATAGTGATGAAGAACATGTATATTGCAGCCAACTTTCTGAGTTTAAATTCAACCTCTGTGACTTGCTGGCTCTGTGAGTTTGAGCAAGCTCATCCTAATGGGCTGTTGTGAGGATTAAATGAATTATTTTATCTAAAGTGCTTTAGAACAGTACCTGGGACATAGTGTTTTGTGTTAGCTGTTTTATTAATAAAATTTTATGGCCTTATAATAGATTCTAAATCTGGCACAGCTAGTGCTCCATTATTTCTTTTTTTTCTCAGGATATCCCTGGTTATTCTAGTTCTACTTGGTTTTTCTGTATAATCTTTACAATCAGCTTGTCTTAACAAAATAAGCAAACAAGCAAAATAAAATCCTGTTTTTACTGAGATCATGCTAATTATAGATTAAATTAGGAGCACTGACAGCTTTATGATTTTTAAGTCTTCCTTTCCAAGAACACAGTATGTATGCCTTTCCATATGCCCAAGCCTTCTTTCAGGTTCTACGGTACTGTTTTAAAGCTTTCATATAGTCTTGGATATTCTTGTCGGGTTTATTGCTAGGTATCTTATCTTCTCTTGCTATTGTGAAAAGGGAATTTTCTTCTTATCTGAATACATACAGACTATTTTTTATTTTATATAAGTATTTTCATTTATTTATTTGTCAGAGAGAAAGAGAGAGAGAAAATGAGCATACAAGTAGGGGGAGAGGCAGGCAGATGGAGAAGCAGGCACCCCGCTGAGCAAGGAGCCCATCTAGGGACTCAATCCCAAGACACTGGGATCATGACCCAAATGGAAAGCAGACGCTTAACCAACTGAGTCACCCAGGGGGTCCCAAGGCTATTATTTTTAAATAAATCACTGGTGGTGCCTGGGTGGCTCAGATGGTTAAGTGTCTGCCTTCGGCTCAGGTCTTTATCTCGGGGTCCTGGGATAGAGTCCCCATCAGTTCCCCTGCTCAATGGGGAGCCTGCTTCTCCCTCTCCTTCTGCTGCTCCCCCTGCTTGTACTCTCTCACTCTCTGTCAAATGAATAAATAAAATCTTTATAAATAAATAAATAATATTTTGTCTAATTGCCTTGCTGAAGTTTCATACTCTTTATAATAGATTCAACTTATCCAGGGGTTTCCAGGTTAAGTACTCATGTCACCTGCAAATAATGTAATTTTCCTTTTCCTTTAAAACTTTTATGTCTCTTATGTCTTTTTCCTGCCTAATAGTATTGACTGAAATCTACAGAAAAATGTAAATAACAGTAGGAAACAGTAAAGAGTAAAACTATTTTTATAATTATATCTAGAACCCATAGCTCATATTTCCTCCTTCTAAAATGAAGATAACATGAAGGTAAATGAAAGATTTAAAATTTTAAGGAAAAAATAAATAAAATGAGATTTAAGATGAATTTTAAATGTAAGAATTTTAGAAAAAGCTCTATGTTTAAAAAAAGGATTATACAAATATAATTCAGCATAATCTATATTGTGTAACAACACCCATGAATAAAAAAAAATATTAGACCAAGGAGAGAGAGGCCTCAGGAGAAACCAAACTTGCTGACGCCTTTGTTAGACTTCTAGCCTGGCGACTGTAAGAAAATAAATTTCTGTTGTTTAAGCTAAAAAACCCCACCAAAAACAAAAACCAAAATCCCAAAACAAACAAACAAAAAAACCCATTAGGAATAACAGCAAGTATATAAATGGTGAATGTTGTCAGTAGTGGGTTTGGAGGTGATTATTTTTCTGCTTCATTACACCTTTCCGTACTACCAAATTTCTACAATAAGCAAGTATTTCTTTAATGATCAGAAAAACATAAACAGAAAAAAAAAGAATTAATCATGTGTGCTGCTTTTTGGCTGAATGTGACTTTGAGCTTACGTCTTGACATTTGAAATCCCTATCACCATGTTCTCCTAACTCCATCCAGTTTTGTGATCTACATCAAAAATGCTTTATCTGTATCTTCCATCTGGCTAAGGTAGTCTGTGGTCTAATCCCATGATGATGTCACTTCTCTTCTCCCCTTCTTTTATCGGAATCCAGATGTCCTCCAACATACTCTCACCCTCAGATTTGTGACTAGATATACATGCAGCTATAGATCTTTTTGATACCAAACTGCTTTGCTTCTCAAGTCTCTTAAATATATTTCTTTTTCTTTGCCCATGATTCTTCCCACAAGACCTCTGAATGACCCACAGATGGAAGTATCCCACAGGCAAATCTGCTCTTTGGTACTCCTGAGCATTAACTCTCCTTAAGCAAGCATTGTTCTCAAGTTTTTGAACCCTGGGATGTCTCCTAAGACGCTCCAAGGAACCCCTCTCCAGCCAAGATGATGACTAACACAACTTTTGGAGATACAGAATTCTTGGAGGAAGTCCAGGAACCATCTTGATTGGCTTTATTACAAATCCATACTACCTAACCTCAACTGGATGCTCATGGCTACTGGGTAATCCTTTTAGTCATCTCCTTCTGACTTTGTCTTGCATTCCTTACAACAGCTGCCCCAGACATTTTCCATTCTCACATTTCCAAACTAACCCTTAGCCCCAACTCCCAACTCTAAGTAGATAAACGATTTTACTGAGATCAGAGTCATCTGATTTTTTTCAGTTCTTCAATTTCCTTCCCTCATGCCTTAATATTTCTTTTTGTCTTCAGTTAATCCTCACCTCCTCCTTTCCTCTCTGAAAGAATCTTTCCTATTTCTTACTAAGATTAATCTCTCCACCTGTGCTCCTGAATCGTGTTCTTTCAGTTTCTCTGGGACCTTGCTCTATCAATTATCCCCTTACATTTGCATCTTTAATCTTGCCTTTTCCATTAACTCCTTGCAATCTACCTGCACATGTTGAAGTGATCCCTTAACCTAAAAAATCTTTCAGAGACTACTTGCTAAAGCTTTCTCCTCCTTTCGTTTTTCAAAGCCACATTTCTCAGAAGGGTGTGCTATATTCAATATCCCCCTCTTTCTCATCACACCTATCCATTCACTCGATAATCCTGTCAGTGTCGCTTCCATCATTCAACTGAACTATTCTCTTGGAATTTATGGGTGATCACTCAATCACCGTAGTAGGTTGGAAGGATCTTTTCTTAGTCCTCCACCTGTGACAACTGATACTATTGCCCATCTTTTCCTTGGAACTCTCCTCCTTGGTTTCTGTAAGGTCATATTTTCCCATTTCTTTTCATACATTCTGATGTTTCTTCCCTGATTCTTCTTCCTTCACCTTTTTTTTTTTTTTTTAAGATTTCATCTATTTATTTGACAGAAAGAGAGACAGAGAACACAAGCAGGGGGAGTAGTAGGCAGAGGGAGAGGGAGAAGCAGGCTCTCCGCTGAGCAGAGAGCCTGATGAGGGGCTTGATCCCAAGACTTGGGATCATGACCTGAGCCAAAGGCAGACACTTAGCCAACTGAACCACTCAGGCGCGCCAAAATAAATTCTGGAGGTCACTTTAGGTAGCTTTTCAGTTTATTGTGCAATGCCAATTTAGTTAGAAATTAATTCTCAGCATTTCATGTTTCTTCCTTTTTTTAAGATTTTAAAAATTTCTTTGAGAGAGAGAGAGCAAGCGTATGAGTGGGGGTGAGAGGGGTGGTGGGGAATGGCAGAAGCAGACTCCCCATTGAACAGGGAGCCTGATGCAGGGCTCAATCCAGGAACCCTGAGATCATGGCCTGAACCAAAGGCAGATGCTTAACCAACTAAGCCACCCACATGCCTCTCTCACCCTTTAAATAAAAGGATCTTCCAAAGTTCTACCCTTATCCCCCTCTCTCACTACACATTCATTCCTCGTGATCTCATCCATTCACATGATTTAACTACAGACCATTTTTCCTCTTCTAATCTCTGTATCTGGAATCCCTGCTGATAAATGCATTTGAAAGGTGTGTTGTCTTTTCAAACTCCAAAGTTGACTCTAAATCAAACTACAGCAATAACACTTTTAACCAACTCCACTTAAAAAATTCAGTTAGTCTTCTGTTTCTCACTTTTCATTTTTGAATAACATGTTTATGCTCTCTTTTTTGATTTTTAAGTTTTAGACATTATCTTTGGACGCTTAATTGAAGATGACAAATTACCTTTTTTACCACCTACACATACTTCCCATCTTCCAGTCTCTCTACTATATAGCACCAACTTTAGCTTAAAATATTCAGTACTTCTATTTTTATGCTATACAAATATTATTCATAACCAAGCTGCAAGGTATATTATAACTACAATTATCCCTTCTTAACTTTTCATTTTTCTTGGAATAATTGCCACTTTCTTGGTTTGGTTTGCTTAGAGTTTCTAAGTATTAAACATGATTTCTTTTTTTTTTTTAAGATTATTTATTTGTCAGAGAGAGAGAGAGAGAAAGAGCGAGCACAGGCAGACAGAGTGGCAGAGGGAGAAGCAGGCTCCCCGCGGAGCAAGGAGCCCGATGTGGGACTCGATCCCAGGACGCTGGGATCATGACCTGAGCCGAAGGCAGCTGCTTAACCAACTGAGCCACCCAGGCGCCCCATGATTTCTTTTTTTAATTAAAGATTTTATTTTTCAAGTAATCTCTACACCCAACGCAGGACTTACATTCATAACCCTGAGATCAAGAGTCGCACGCTCTACCGACTGAGCCAGGCAGGTGCCCCTAACAATTATTTCTTTAACTGAAGCATTCACATCTAACTCTCCAACTGAATGTAATCTAACACAACTGGTTTTTAAGAAAGATTTCTTTATTTATTTGAGAGAGGGAGAGCAACAGGGAGGGGTGGAGAGAGAAGAGAATCTTAAGCAGACTCTATGCTTACTGCAGAGCCCTATTTGGGGCTCAGTCTCATGACTATGAGATCATGACCTGAGCTAAAACCAAGAGTCAGATGTTTAACTGCCTGGGGCACCCAGATTCCCCTGACACAGTAGTTTTAGCAGTTCTATTTTTATATTCTTATATACATTCTTCTAGAAGTTTTCTGCTGCTCCAGTTTGAATGGGTTGCTTTCTAGCTCTTCTGCACAAATGGTGGTCTGGGTCTATCCTTCATTATCATCTTAAGACCTCTCTTAGACTTTCTCCTGTGTTGTTGGATCCCTTGTTTCTAGATTCCATAATTTCCCACCTTTTTAGATTTATTCCCATTTTTTGAGAAAACACAACCTCTAGTAGTTTCATGAGAAAACTATATGGGAGTTAATATTTATAAGCTCTTGCCTATCTAAAAATCTACATTCTGTCTCACAGTTGATTTATAATTTGGCTTGGCACAGAATTTGAGGTCAGAAATAATCTTCCCCTAGAATTCTGAAAGTGTTTTTCTATTGTTTTTTAGCTTCCAGAATTGCTGTTGGGAAGCCTGATGGCATTCTAATTCTTCTGTTTTCTTTCTTCAATGTTATACTCCAGGACTGAGCCTCTACATTTTTTGTATTATTTCTCTTACTTTCCAGTTTTTGGCCTGTTTTGGGCAATATCATCAACTTTACTTTTCAGCCCTTCTACTGAATTTTTTTTTTCTTTTCTTTTTAGAGGTGGGGAGGGGCAGAGGGAGAGAGAGAATCCCAAGCAGGCTCCACACCCAGCACAGAGCCCCACAAGAGGCTCCATCTCACAATCCCCAGATCATGACCTGAGCCAAAGGCAAGAGTCAGACATTTAACTGACTGAGCCACCCAGGTGCCCCTGAAAATTTTATTTCTGGTATTCTAATTTCTAAGAACCCTTTCCTGTTCTTCTTATTTTTTTTTAATAGCAGGGTAATATATTTTTTCTTTTTTTCTTTTTTTAAAAAATACAATTTTATTTTATTAAAATAAATTTATTAAAATAAATTTTATTTCTTTTTTTAAAAAATACAATATTATTTGTTTCAGGGGTACGGGTCTGCAATTCATCAGTCTTACACAAGTTACAGCGCTCTCCATAGCACATACCCTGCCCAATGTCCATCATCCATCACCCCATCCTTCCCACCCACCTCCACTCCAGCAATCCTCAGTTTGTTTCCTGAGATTAAGAGTCTCTTATGGTTTGTCTCCCTCCCTGGTTTTGTTCCATTTCATTTTTCCTCTCTTTCCCCATGAACCTCGCCTTGTTTCTCAAATTCCACATATCAGTGAGATCATACGATAATTGTCTTTCTCGGATTGACTTATTCACTTAGCATAATACCCTCTAGTTCCATCCATGTCATTGCAAGTGGCAAGATTTCATTTTTTGAAGGCTGCACAATATTCCATTGTGTATATATATATATATATATATATATATATATATATACACCACATCTTCTTATCCATTCATCTGCCGATGGACATCTAGGCTCTTTCCCCAGTTTGGCTATTGTGGACATTGCTTATAGCAGGCTGGTCTTATTTAACAGGTCCAGTATCTTCTCTTTTTTCCTCCTGAGGTTATTAATAACAGCTTTCTTGAAGTTTTCTTTTCCTTGTATTGTCACTACTTCTGAGTTTCCTCCACCTCTGCCCTGTCAGTTTTGTCTTGGCTTCTGACTATCATGTTTGAGACTTCCTCCACATGACTGGCGATCCTTGCGTATGTCCATCCATATTTAGAGTGAGATGTTAAAAAGCTTATTAACTGAATGGATGGAGCTTGTTAACATTGATTTTTGTACAGTGAATATGAGATCTGGTCATTTCACAGTAGAACTCCTAAACATCATATTTGTAGGGACTTTTTCTGGGGTTACTTTAGTCCAGAAAATATTCCAGACTTATGTCTGGAGGGGATCCATTTGGCAGCCAGCATTCTGAGAGCTAAGCAAAGGAAGGGAATAGGATATCAATATTTGGCATACAGACACTATCTTAATCTTCTTGTTTTCATTAGACCTCCTCACCTCTGCTCTGAGTATCTCATTCCTGAGTTGAGAGTTCCTCCAGTTTAGTTTCTCCAAACTTCTACTGGATTCAGAAGGGCACTGACCGTGATGCTTGATGAAGGGGAGAGGATCTAGGGATCTAACTGCTTCTTATAAAGACTTTCAACAGATCTTCCTATTTTCAGCTTTCCTCACACCCCCAATTTCAGAGTAACTATCGCTTCCAGTTCCTGACCCCTGGACCTCTGTGGCACAAACAGACACCTTACCCATTGCTTTCCCATTCCCATTCCTTTTGGCTAAGATCAAGTGCAGACACCTTTCCTTTTTGTAGGTAGTCATCAGCTTCCTCTGCTAAATCTGTTCCTACTTAACCATCTGCTGTTCAGCTTCTAAAATTTAGTTGACACCTGTCTGTTAATGTAATCTCTTCTCTTGTTCTGTTTGTCCTTTTGGCTTTCTATCCTTTCCCCCTATACTATAATTTTAGTGTGTTGTACAGAGAGAGCAAATAAACATGCATATTTGGCCCGACACTTTCTACTAGTGATCTATGACTGTTTACTTACATGTCCATTTTCTCTCCAACTAAACTATGAACTCCTTAATAAGAGAACTATATCCTCCTTATCCTTTTAGTTCCAGCACCTAGAGTAATAACCAAGCACAGAGGGCACATTCAACAAATATTGCTGAGTGAATGAAAAAATGAATGAGTTCTCTGCATACCTTTCATCACCTAGCATGGTGTTTTGTACATTAAAAACATTTAATAAATACATGAATTCAAAAAGGAAAGCCTTATGATTAACATTTTGTTTTTAGAATTTCAAATATATGGTTCTCAGAAAAGCTTTTTTGCATGATAAATACAATTTACCTAGCTACAGTATTTAAGGTCTATACTACAAATTCAATGTAATCATGCTAACCAAGTAACTGCTGAAGTGAATCTTAAATTCATGGTTTGGAAAAGTCTCAATCTTAATGTACTTTTCAAAAATAAACTTTTGGTTTTGTTTGGGCCCCACCCGTCATGTCCTACTTTTTAATTTTTTTTAATAGAAGAAGAAAGGGATAGGAATATATTAATCACAAATTAAAAGACCATACAAAAGCTCCTGGCTGAATTGAGAACAAGCTTCTGGACAGAGATGAGAGAATTACAGAGCACTCGTACTGAAGTCTTCCATCTTCAATACACTAACATAATGAAATGCAGCCATATTTTTCTGTCACTTTAGGTCAATATTCAGAATAATTATATTTACTTTTCTAGGGTCTGCTTCTTAAAATGCTCAAGTCTAGGGCAGCTGGGTGGCTCAGTCCGTTGAGCATCTGACTTTGATTTCGGCTCAGATCATGGTCTCAGGGTCGGGAGATGGAGCCCTGTGTTTTGAGCTCAGCAGGGCGTCTGCTGGGGATTCTCCCTTTCCCTTAGTCCTTTCCCCTGTTTGTGTGCGTGCTCTCGCTCTCTCTCTCTCTCAAATAAACACATAAATCTTTAAAAATAAAACAAAATGCTCAAGTATACTAAAGTATAGTTTGCAGTAGATCCCCTAAGACAGCTTAGGGAATAAGATTGGTAAGAGAGCAAATTTCTCTACCACAAGTCATATTTGCTTAGTACTCTAGATAAGCTGGTTTCCTCACTGTCCTTTCAAATGATCATCATCGCTTCCGTGCTCATGCTGCCTAAAATGCCCTCTTCCCTCCTCCTAATCGGCCATCTTTCAAGGTCCAACCTGAGCCTCCTCTTTTCAATAAAAGCTTCCATGTGACCTCCTCTTCCTGGTGACCTGTGGCACTTCTTTAAGGAACCACATGTCCTGACACCTGGTTACACTCTATACTGCTCTTGAGTTATCTTCCCAACTAGACTGTATGCATCTTGACAGCAAGGCCATAGCCTTCTTTTCTAGATAACTCCTAGTACTACTCATAACTCCTAGTACTACTTTGGGCACACAGCAGATACTCAAACAAAATTTCTTTTTTTTTTTTTTAAGATTTTAGTTTTTTATTTGAGAGAGAGAGAGAGAGAGAGCATGAGTAAGAGAGCATGAGCAGGAGGAGGGGCAGAGAGAGAGGGAGAAGCAGGGAGCCCAACATGGGGCTGGATCCTAGGACCCTCGGATCATGACCTGAGACAAAGTGAGATGCTGAACCGACTGAGCTACCCAGGTGCCCCCAAATTTTCTTTTATTCCAAAATAAAAATAGCTTCATTTTTATTGTGATTATGAAAATGCTGCATGATCATTATAAAAAAAAAAACAAAACCTCGAACAATAGAGGAAAGTGTGAAGAAAAAAGTAACATGCCAGTACTGACAGAAAACCACTAATAACATTTTGGTAAACCTCTTTACAAACATTTTGGTATGCATATAAACATGCACAGACATAAGATATATATAATCATATATAAATGGTCATTATGCCATTCTGCTGTTCTGCAACTTAAGACAATAAATGTCAATTTTTCAGTGTTACTTCCTTGTCCATCATTGCCTCCTGAATTTAATTTTATTTTAAAAGTAGAAATGTGGGGGTACCTGGGTGGCTCAGTCAGCTGAGCATCTGCCTTTGACCCAGGTCATGATCCTAGGTCCTAGGATCGAGCCCCACATCAGGCTTTCCGCTCAGCAGGGAGCCTGCTTCTCCCTCTCCCTCTGCCTGCTGCTCTGCCTGCCTGTGCTCTCTCTGTCAAAATAAATAAAATCTTAAAAAAAATAAGCCACATATGCACACACACATACACATACTTTAAAAAATAAATTAAAAAAAAGTAGAAACGTGTTTCTAAGGAATTCTCAGCCAATTAGCATGACAAATAAGGTTGTGAGCACCAGGATTATATATTTTTCAGGCTACTAATTCTTTTGTCATCAGATCCACTGTGATCATAATGTGACTAAATGCATCTGTTTGTTCGTATTTGAAG
The DNA here is from genome assembly GCF_922984935.1 of Meles meles. Lineage (NCBI taxonomy): Eukaryota > Metazoa > Chordata > Mammalia > Carnivora > Mustelidae > Meles > Meles meles. The sequence continues at coordinate 19,290,443 of NC_060073.1, forward strand.
ATATCGGTCACCTGGTAAATGTCTTCGGGGACTACCCATTAATCTTTGTATGTTTTGTTACACATCTTTCCTGAGGTCTCCGTTGGCTAGAACATTCTTACATTCCTCCCGCAAGTGATGGCGGTCGTGATAAATACTTTCCGGTATCAGTTTCGTCCCACTTGCCTGGCCTCTTAGCACTGAAAGACTTTTAAATGCCAGTGGTGATGGCAGAAGTTACTTTATAATTTGTTCATGTAAAATCCATTAATACTGGGTTTTTGAGAGAGAATAACTTAAAACTCTGAAGGTCCTTAATGGTTCCTGTGTATCTAGAAAAACAGCATGCAACCTATGAAGTTCCTTCTCATCTGTGCCAGATGAGAATTTCCAGAACTGTTTTTTAAATCAGGGCAAGGAGAAAAGAACAGGGCAGGGAATCCTTGGCTGCAAGACCTGGCTTCAAAGAATTCAGCGCACAGCGAGCAGCGGCCAAGTGGGCGCAACTAACTGCACCCTTGCACCAGAGCCAGAGAACAGAGATGAATGGTGAGGAAATGAAGATTTCTTGAAGTGACTTCCCAGGAGGAATCTCCGAGCGGCCACACCCAGTCCCTTCATCTCAGTAAGTCAGCAAAACTGCACATGAGCTGAGCGGCGCCCCTGCAGGGACCTCTCCCACAGAGTGGGGATTTCTTCCTCACTGCTGCTACTTGCAACTTCCCAGCCCCACCCTTGCCTGCAGGGGAAGTGTGTGCTCTCCCCAAGTCCTGGCGTGTTTATCAGATGAACAAACAAACAGCAAATAGCTTTTGGAGGGTTTTCCCTGTTTCCTGGCAGCCGAAGGACGACAGCTGTCGTACGGTTAAACTGGGGATCTGGCCTTTTTAATATAGTTTTAGAAGTTTGTAGTAGAAACCTCCTTTCTGTCCCTATCTGATGGTTGAATTGGAATTTGAACTGTTCCTTCCAAGACTCATAGATCTTATTGGAAATGGGCTGTAAATAAGCATGGCCCATGCAATCATCTGGGAGGCATTCACAAATTTTTCACCCAGCATTTAGAACACCAAAACAAGCTAAGGCACTGAATGAGGATTCAGAGATAAAATATGCTGTCTCTGCCATCAAGGGAGTTAACAATGATACTTATCACAATGACACAAGCAGCTGGCATCGATGGCGTGGTTACTATGTGCCAAGATTACTAACTGCTTTCATCTATTATCTCACTGCGTTTTCACAAGTTTGAAGTCTATACTCCCCATTTTACAGATGAGAAGACTGAGGCCTGGAAAATGTAATTTTATTAGATACAACACAGCTCCATCTAATAAAAAGTCCACCTGAACCTAGGGCCCCTTAAGTCTAAAAAGCCTTTCTCTTCACTGCTTCACATGAAGTTTGAAACTCTAAATTTATAACCTAGATAGGGATGTAAGAAAGAACAATCCCCTTTTTCTTAACTCCACGTGACATCTTAGGAGAGTCTACGTTTGCCAATAGCCACATTTGAGATACGACAGAATAAGTGCCATAAGAGTGGATAGAGTGCGTGCCACTTCTGAATGGAGGTAAGGGAGGGCAAGGAGGAGAGGATGTGATAATTACAAGGACTTTTAGACGTGTTACTTGAGCCAGGTCTACCTGAGAACAGGCAGACATGCAAGATAGTTCTACACAGAAAAGCAAAACAAAGGTGTGCAAGGGGAAAAGCATAGTAGCGTTTGGGGGAACAGAGTGTCTTTGTGCAGTTAGGCTACGCATAGGAGAGTAGCGGTTGGAAAGGCCGAGGTTAGATCATGAGTGGCCTACAATGTAAGGTAAGGAGTTCCTATTTTCTTAGTAGGCATTACGGGGCCATGGACGTTCTAAGCGGGGGTGGACAAGCCCAGAGCTGTGCTTTAGAGAATTATATTTATAAAAGATTTTGCAGGAAGTAGTTCTCAAGCTTCAATGGTCATCAGGATCAACTGCAGAGCTTTTAAAATACGTGTGCCCCACAAAAAGTTCCAGAACCACAAGAACGCTCATAAACTGCACTTAAATGTGGAGAATGATACAATCACTTGGGAAACCTGGGAAGGAACATGTGCTAATGCTGAACACACATATTCCCAGCAATTTCACTCCTAAGTACACACCTAACAGAAATCTATGCACCAAGAAACAAAGAAAAGTATGCTTATGGCAACATTGTTTGTACCAGCCCCAAATTGAAAACAATCCAAATGCCACCTACTGTAGGGTGGATAAACTGTGGTTTATATACAAAATGGAATTCTGTATAACAACAGAAAGGAACTGTAGCTAAGCCCAACAACAAATGAGAACTATAACATTGAGCAAAAGAAGCCAGACACAGAAGAGTACACATGCTCTATGATGCCAGCAATGGAATGTTCAAAATCAGGCACATAAAGGTTATGGTGATAAAAGTGAGACTAATGATACCCTCAAGGCGATTAATGACTAGAAGGGGGCCTGGGAGAGGCGTCCGCCAAGATGGAGATATTCTCTATCTTTATCTGGATGAATATTATAGGAGTATGTTTATTTTGTAGAAATCCATTGTACTGTGTGTTTATTTCTTTGCACGTTTCTCTACATATGTTATACTGCAAAACATTTTTTTACTTAAAACTTTTCAAAAAAAAAAAAAAATAGCATAGGCCCCAACCCAAAAGATTCTGATTAAATCAGTCTGGGATGGGGCCTCCGCATCACTGTTTTTTAAAAGTTCCCTAAGTGAACTTGATATGCAACTAGGGTTGAAAACCACTGATGTAGAGCAAGGACTAGAGCAAAGAAAAAAAAGTTCAAAAGTTATTCAATGTTTCCCACACTTGAGAGATAATAAGAATCACGTGAAATGCTTGCAAAAAAAAAAAAAAAAGAAAGAAAGAAAGAAAGAAAATCCCAGGCCCCTCCCCTGCTGACTGATTTAGTAGATTGGGAGATGGACTCAAGGAATCTGTCTTTTTGACAATCTCTCCAGTGCTGGGTTAATTAGGACAACCTCTCTGATTAATTAGGATTCTAAATTAGGGTCAGGTGGTGGCAGTGGGAATGAAGAGCAGGTTATGCCAAGCAACATAAAACTGGAAAAGATTAAATTTTCAACACTACTTAGACTTTCTTTTATATACTTCCAGCTTAAAATCCACCAAAACAACCAAATTTGAGTACGGTTTATTACATTGACATCTTTAACCTAAGGTCGTTTTATTTTGTTGCATACTGTGTAAGTTTAAATTAGTCATTTACTTTTGTTTGTAACAGAACCACGAAATCAGGAGATTTCAGAAGCCTAAGGCATAGAATTCTGTTTTCTGGTACATCTATTTTAGAGAATGGGTTTAAAAACATCTCATACTGAGGATCTCCCTTCAGCCTAAGGTTTAAAAAAATTCTTGGTTATATTTTCAAAGAACTTCCAAATTCTGTTTATTATACCCTTCAAAGCATGAACTACATAGTAAAGCAAGTACTATACTTCCCCCAATAATAAGAATCATGATTTTTAAATTTTAAATAAAAGATGGAATAACTAGGCATTTTTTTCTCTTAAAGACATGTAAATGGAACTTAAAATTAAAGAATTTGTCACTACCTTTCCTCTGTCCATAAAGCAATGAAAGAAGGTCACAGACAAACACGATATATTCTTATGCCTTATCTCCTTTGATCACATTTTACGCTTTCAGGAAATCACTCATTGATCTTAGAAACTCAATATCATATTTATGTTCATTTAGCCTCAGAGCAGGAGCACTTGATCCTAAGGCCAAGTGCACTTGACTGAGAGAAAGCCTGAATTTATCAACTGGCTGGGAGATATTGGGCCCCAATTTTTTGGGTGAGGGGCCCCTGATTTTTTTTATCAGTATGATGGGGGAAGGGTTGAAGTACATATAGTTTTCAAACCAGAAGACTAGAATTCTTCAGAGGCATTTATAAGGTTCTAAAAATGTTTAATTTTAATATTTTTCTTATTAAAAACATACCTTTATTTAAAATCTATGAGAAAAACAAAATGTACACTAAATCTTTCCCACAGGGAATTTTATTATACAGACATAACTGACCTGTGCTTTCACGTTAACTCACTGTGGAGCTTCTTCCACTCCACAAATGTATATATGTAAATGTGCCACTGATTAGAAAGGTTTTTATCTGCCCTGCTCATTTTCTCTTCTTTTAAATCCAGGACTATATTGACATAAAGGCTGAGATTACATAAAATCTTTAAATTCTACTGGGTGAGAGTACAGATGTTAACAAGCCCTCCTCTTACTTGCCTCTATATGATGTGGTTATGGAACCAAACAAACATTTATTACTTTATAAAATGTTTGATAGTTATAAAATAGAAGTCTTCAAGTGTTAAGATACTAAAGTGGTAAAAAAAAAAATGTAGTCAAGTTTGAACTGGCACTGAAAAAGCAATGGCAGTAGAGGACCATAAAAGACAAGGCACAAAAATGTCCTCAGATGTTGTGTAGATAAGCACGAGCAGTGAAAATTAGGGAAGCCTTATTTCAAAACACCATAGGTTAAGTGTTATACACATTGATATGGACCATCAATCTTATTAGGATAAGACTTTTAGATTGCAGGGGTGCCTGGGTGGCTCAGTTGGTTAAGCATCTGCCTTTGGCTCAGGTCATGATCCCAGGGTCCTGGGATTGAGCCCCACAACAGGCTGCCAGGCTCAGCTGGGAGCCTGCTTCTCCCTCTCCCTCTGCCTGTTGTTTCCCCTACTTGTGCTCTATCTCTGTCAAATAAATAAATAAAATCTTAAAAAAAAAAAAAAAAAAAACTTTTAGATCGCTGACCTTTCAGAGTTACTTGCAGACATATCAGTAGTGATACCAGAATTTATTTTTTCATGCTAAAGTCTTCTGACATAACGCAGTTGTCAGAACAACAGTCAATGAAATCAATTGTTATTATTTTTACCTTAAATAAATTCATTAAACATAGGTTTATGAACTTGGAAATCTTGCTGATATTTTAGATAAATCAAATAGTTCAAATAAGGCTTATAACACTGCCATACTTAAAGCCTCCGATAAAATGTTAGCGATGAATCAAAACAGGATTTGGACTCAGCATGAAAAACAGAATTTTTCTGTGCTGAACCTGTGAGTAAAAAGATGGCCTTGGTATTAGTCTGCTTGAACTGCCATAACAATACCATCGACTGAGTTGCTTAAACAACAGAAATTTATTTTCTTCCAGTCCTGGAGACTGGAAGTCCAAGATCAAGGAGCTAGCCAGGTCGGTGTCTGGGAGTATCTCTCTTTGGTTGCAGAAGGCCACCTTCTTATTGTGCCCCCACATAGCAAAGAGAGCGCATAGGCTCTCTGGTGTCTCTTCTTGTAAGGACACTAATCCTTTTGGATCAGGACCCTATCCTTATGACCTCATATCACCTAATTTACATTTTATAGACCCTACTTCCAAATACAGTCACCTCGGGGTTAGGGCTCCAAAATATGAGTTTCGGGGCACACAATTCAATCCACAGAAGCCTCTGAGGTATCTGATTTTTTTTTAAGAAATAACACCATTAATCAACTCATATATAACGTTATAAGACACATTTATTTTTCTCCAAACAATAAAGTTTTCAAACTAGCTGAGAAAATTAATCGGTTTCTCCAAAGTGATTATTCATCAATTAGGAATGTGGGCAATTGTTAGGTACATTAGTTACTTAGCTTTGACACAACAATTTACTATCACTGCATTTTGAATATTTAGACATATAACTAAACTAATTCATTTTTTAAAAAGATTTAACTTATTTATTTGACAGACAGAGATTACAAGTAGGCAGAGAGGCAGGCAGAGAGAGAGAGGAGGAAGCAGGCTCCCTGCTGAGCAGAGAGACCAAGTGGGGGCTCCATCCCAGAACCCTGGGATCATGACCTGAGCGGAAGGCAGAGGCTTTAACCCACTAGCCACCCAGGCGCCCCTAAACTAATTCAGTTTAACAACAACAAAAAATCTGACTGGATGTCAAGATGTGAAAAACAAAGCTATAAGTATCTGAAGCTAATTATCTGCGGGAATCACAATTTTCTTGACAAGCTTTTATCTCAAAACAAAATACTGGAAAGTTTTCCCCCAACATCAGGAACAAGACAAGGATGCCTGCTTTTGCCACTTCCACTCAACACAGTACAGGAAGTTCTAACCAGAGCAATTAGGTAAGAAAAAGAAATAAAAGGCATCCAAGTTGGAAAGGAAATGGTAAAACTATCTCTGTATGAAGATGACATCATCTTCTGTATAGAAAACCTTAAAAATCTCTTTCTCTCTCTCTCTCATACACACACACACACACACACACACACACACACACACACATTTTTACAACTAATAAATGAATTCTGCGAAGATGGAGGATACACAATCAACACACGAAACCCAACTACAGTTCCATAAAGTAGCAGTGAAAAATGTGAAAAGGAAACTAAGAAAAATAGTTCCATAATTGTATGAAAAGACTAAAATACTTAGGAATAAATCTGACCAGGGAGGTGAAAGACTTGCATATTGAAAGCTATAAAACACTGCTGAATGAAATTAAAAGAAGATTTAAAAAGAAAATCATAGGCCTAAAATGGTGTCACTTAGATTAAGGTCCTGTGTCAGTAAACCAAGACTTAGTACCTAACCTAACTGCAGTTTCAACCCCCCAGGAATGTAACTTTTAACCAGTCAATATGGGAGTTACCTGGCAAGGAGGAGGAAATTTACTGATATATCTCTTTCAATCCCCTTAGGAGGGTGACCCTTGCTTTAAACAGTGGATTCTTCAATAATAATTTCCTTCTTTCTGCTCCCTGTTTATCTTTAAAAGCCTTTCTTTTTCAGCAGCTCAGTGAAACTCCCCTCTACATGCTAGATGGGATGCTGCCTGATTCATAGATCTATTATTTTTTAAAGATTTTATGTATTTTTTCATTTTAGAGAGAGAAACTATACAAGAATGAGGGGAGAGAGGCAGATGGGAAGGGCCAAAGGGGGAGAGACAGGGACAAGCAGATTCCTGCACTGAGCACATAACCAGACTCGAGGCTCAATCTTACAATCCCGAGATTATGACCTGAGCCAAAACCAAGAGTAGGAAGCTCAACCAACTGAGCCACCCAGGTGCCCTTATGAACTGTTAATAAAGTCAATTAGTTCTTTAAAATTTACTTGGTTGAGTTTTTGTTATTTAACAGAAGAATTAACATTGTTAAGATGTCAATACTATCCAAAGAAATCTATAGATTCAACACAATCCTTATCAAAATCCCAGTAGGGGTACCTGGGTGGCTCAGTGGGTTAAAGCCTCTGCCTTTGGCTCAGGTCATGATCTTAGAGTCCTGGAATCGAGCCCCGAGTCAGGCTTTCTGCTTGGCGGGGAGCCTGCTTCCTCCCTCTCTCTCTGCCTGCCTCTCTGCCTACTTGTGATCTCTGTCTGTCAAATAAATAAATAAAATCTTTAAAAAAAATTTTAAAAATCCCAACAAACTTTTTCACAGAAATGGTATAGCTGATCCTTGAGTTTATATGGAATTGCAAGGGGCCCTGAATAGCCAGGACAACCTTGAAAAAGAAGAATGAAGTTGGAGGACTCAAACTACCTAACTTTGAAACTTCATACAAAGCTACAGAACTTAAAACAGTATGATACTGGCATAAAGACAGATATATAGACCACTCAAATAGAATATAGAGCCCAGAAACAAATCTTCAAAGGTATGGTCAATTGATTTTCAACAAGGGTACCATTAATTGCAGAAAGGACTATTCAATAAGTCTTTCCAGCAAGTGGTGCTGGGGAAAATAGATACCTGCATGTAAAAGAAGGAAGCTGATCCATACCTTATACCTTATATAAAAATTAACTCAAAATGAATCAAAGACTTTAACTTTAGAGCTAAAACTATAAAACTCTTAGAAGGAAACAACCCAATGTCTTCATGACACTGAATTTGACAATGATTTCATAGACAGAACACCAAAAGCATGGGGAACAAAAGAAAAAATAGATAAACCGGGCTTCATCAAAATTAAGACCTTTTGTGCACCAAAGGATACCATCAAGAGGGCAAAAAGATGGGGGTGCCTGGGTGGTTCAGTCATTAAGCATCTGCCTTCAGCTCCGGTCATGATCCCAGGGTCCTGGGATTGAATCTGATATCAGGCTCCCTGCTCAGCAGGGAGTCGGCTTCACCTTCTGCCCCTCGTCCCACTTGTTCTCTCTCTCTTTCTTTCTCTCTCTCTCTCTCTCAAATAAATAAATAAAATCTTTAAAAAAAAAAAAGGGGGGGGGCGCCTGGGTGGCTCAGTGGGTTAAAGCCTCTGCCTTCGGCTCAGGTCATGATCCCAGAGTCCTGGGATCGAGCCCCGCATCGGGCTCTCTGCTCCGCGGGGAGCCTGCTTCCTCCTCTCTCTCTGCCTGCCTCTCTGCCTGGTTGTGATTTCTCTCTGTCAAATAAATAAAATATTAAAAAAAAAAAAAGTTTAAAAAATTAAAAAAAATTAAAAAAAAATTAAAAAAAGGAAGGCAAGAAGACAACTTGCAGAATGAGATAAAATAATTTTAAATCATATTTAAATCAATATTTTTTAAATCTGATAAGGGATTAATATCTAGAATATATAAAGAAGTCCGACAGCTCAACAACAACAAAAAAACAATGTTATTCAAAAATGGTCAAAGGACTTACACATTTCTCCAAAGAAGACATACGATGGCCAACAGACACATGAAAAGATGCTCAACCTCATTCATCATCAGGGAAATATAGATAAAAACCACAATGAAATATCACCTCATACTTGTCAGAATGCCTAAAATAAAAAACTCAAGAAACAAGTATTGATGAGGATGTGGAGTAAAAGGAACCCTTGTGCACTGTTGGTAGGAATGCAAACTGGTGTAGACACCATCAGTTTGGAAGTTCCTCAAAAAATTAAATAGTAATTTTATGACAGTATGGATGCTCCTCAAAAAATTAAAAATAGGGGCGCCTGGGTGGCTCAGTGGGTTAAAGCCTCTGCCTTTCGCTCAGGTCATGATCCCAGGGTCCTGGGATCGAGCCCCGCATCGGGCTCTCTGCTTGGCAGGGAGCCTGCTTCCTCCTCTCTCTCTCTCTGCCTGCCTCTCTCCCTACTTGTGATCTCTATTTGTCAAATAAATAAATAAAATCTTAAAAAAAAAATTAAAAATAGAACTGCCCTATGATCCAGTAATCACACTACTGGGTACAAAAACGCTAATTCAAAGGGATATATAAGCTCCTAAATTTACTGCAACATTATTTACAATAGTCAAACAATGGAAGCAATCCAAGTGTCCATCCATAGATGAATGGATAAAAAAGATGTGGCATAGATCTACACAAACACACACACAGGAATATTATTCAGCTATAAAAAAGACTGAAATCTTGCCATTTTCAATGGCATGGATGGAGCTAGAAAGTATTATGCTAAAGAAAATAAGACAGTCAGAGAAAGACAAATACCATATGATTTCACTTATATGTAGAATTTAAGAAACAAAACAAATGAGCAAAGAGGGGAAAAAAGAGAAACAAACCAGGACACAGACTCTTAACTATAGAGAACAGATGGCTACCAGAGAGGAAATGGTTGGAAGGATAGGGGAAACAGGTGAAGCTGATTAAGAATACACTTATCTTAATGAGCACTAAGTAATATAGAGAACTATTGAATCACCATATCGTACACCTGAAACTAAAATAACACTGTAAATTAACTACACTGGAATTAAAATAAATTTTTTAAAATACAACTGGTAAAAAACAAAAACAAAAACAAAAATCCAATAGTCAATAAGTACATGAAAAGATGTTCAACATCATTACTCATTGGGGACATGCAAATCAAAACATGGAAAATCAAAACATGGAAAATCAAATCAAAACATGAGATATGATTTCAGACCCATTTAGATGCCTTTTATCAAAATAACAGGAAATAGCAAGTGTTGTTGAAGATCTGGAGAAACTGGAATCCTTGTGAATTTCTTGTAAGAATGTAAAATGGTGAAGCTACTATGGAAAAGAGTATGGCAATTCCTTAAAAAGTTAAACATAGAATTGTCATATGACCCAGCAATTCTACTCCTAAGAATATGGCCAAGAATCAAAGACAGGAACTAACACAGATACTTGCACACCTATGTTCAAAGCCGTGTTATTCACAATAGCCAAAAGGTAAAAGCATCCCAAGTGTCTGCTGACAGATGAACTGACAAACAAAATATGATATATATACACAATGGATAGAAAGGAATGAAATTCTGACACATACTACAACATGGATATACTGTGAGAACATCATGCTTTGTGAAATAAGCCAGATACAATGGGACACATATCATGTAATTCCATCTATATGAGATACTTAGAATAGTCAAAGACATAGAGACAGAAAATAAAATACTGGTTATTTGGGGCTAGAGGATGGGGAAATGGGGAGTAATTTTTTAATGAGTAAAATGCTTCAGTTTGGGAAGGTAAAAAAATTAGGGAGATGAATGGAGGTGATGGTTGCACAACAACGTGAATGTAGTTAATATCACTGAACTGTATGTACATTCAAAAGTGGTTCAGATGGGTGCTGAGTTGGTTAAGCATCTGACTTCAGCTCAGGTCATGATCTCAGCATCCTGGGATTGAGCCCCACATTGGGCTCCACGCTCAGTAGGGAACCTGCTTCTCCTTCTCCATCTGCCCCCTTACCCCCAGCTCATGCTCTCCCTCTCTCTCAGATAAAGAAATCAAATCTTTTAAAAAATGGCTAAAATGTTAAATTTTATGTTATTTATATTTTATCACCAAGAAAGAGTTCTCTATTTTTTTTTTAATTTTTAAAAAAGATTTTATTTATTTCTTGGGCAGAGAGAGACACCGTGAGAGAGGGAACACAAGAAGGGGGAGTGGGGGAGGGAGAAGCAAGCTCCCTGTTAAGGGGAGTCCAATGCGGGGCCTGATCCCAGGACCCTGGGATCATGACCTGGAGCCGAAGGCAGACGCTTAACAACTGAGCCAGCCAGGTGATTTCTCTATTTAAAAAATGTCTAGAATGTAAATTTTATGTTATGTATATTTTACCACAATCAAGGGATAAATATATTTTAAAACTCTTATTTCTAATTTCAACACAAGATGACTTCTAAGGTCCCTTTCAATTCTAAAATTTTTTGAGACTTCAAGATAACAAGGAGAAAAGAGAAAGAGAATCTAGTCAAAGAGTAAGTTCCTGACTCCTCATTCAGAATTAAGAGTGTAACTCTACCTTTCAAGTGATTATAAATGGACCAAGAAGTCCTAGCAATGGTAGCAAACTCGAATGCCTACAGAGGCCAGGCAGGAAACATAAGCAGATGAAGCAAGGCAGCTGGGGACAGTGGCAAATCTGAGGCCACCATACGCCCTGTCTAAAGGGAGCAGCTGTAACTCTCCCCTGGCAAACTGCCTCTCTGTTGGAATGTGGGCATGGTATTGGGATGATTTTCCATTCTTCAAGTGAAATTGAATAGAGATTTTTATGTTAAATGTTGGTATCTAATTTTAAAAAATTATTTAAAAAAATTTTTTATTACTTTCTTATTTTTATTTTTTTTAAGATGTTATTTATTTATTTGACAGATCACAAGCAGGCAGAGAGGCAGGCAGAGAGAGAGAGGAGGAAGCAGGTCCCCTGCTGAGCAGAGAGCCCGATGCGGGGCTCAATCCCATGACCCTGAGATCATGACCTGAGCTGAAAGCAGAGGCTTTAACCCACTGAGCCACCCAGGTGCCCCAAATTTTTTATTACTTTTTTAAAGTAGGCTCCACACCTAGTGCAGAGCCCAGAGCAGGGCTTGAACTCACCACCACCAGATCAAGACCGGAGCTGAGATCAAGAGTCAGAGGGTTAACCGAATGAGCCACCTAGGCACCCCCTAAAAAAATTATTTTTAATACTGCTAGCCAAAGAAAACATAACCGCAGGCCAAGGCACGTGTTGTCAGCTGACTACTACCAGTTTGTGATTTCTTTCAGAGCATAAAGGCAAGACCCAGAATGCAAAAGGAGGCAGTGCTAGTTATATCCTCGCCAATGTTTGAAGCTTGCATGCAGATCATGGGGCACATGGATGGTTCAGTTGGTTAAGTGTCCAACTCTTGATTTCAGCTCAGGCCATGATCTCAGGTCGTGAGACTGGTTTCAGCGCTGGGGATGGAAACTGCTTAAGATTCTCTCTCTTCCTCATCCCCTCCCTGCCACGCTCTCTTTCTCTCTCAAAATAAATAAATAAAAATACATAAAGTTTGCATACAGACCATGACCTAAATCTTTTAATTCTTGTTTGGAAGCACCAGAGGGTACTGAACATTATTTTACTTAGGTGTTGACGGATACTGTATAGCTTTGAATGGGCCATTTTTCAGTGGGGCATTTTGAATGTGAGGTTTATGCCTTGCCTACAGTAGATGATCAATAAGGAGTAGCTATTATCATGTTAAATCAAAGCCCCTACACAAAATTGAAGAGTATAAAGCTCTTCTGAAACAACCTTACCCTCCAATATAAGAGATAATAATATAATCCATTCAATAATCACAGATTATTGAATAGTGATTGGGAAGTGGTGAACCTTCATATTAAATAACAAAAAAGAAATAATTTACATGTGTTAGGAGCTAGGAATGTAGTTATTGGCAAAACAAACAAGGTTCTTGCCCTCAACAAGCTTACAGTTTAATAAGGGAGGCAGACATTAAGTAGAGTCATCCAAAAAACACTTAGCCAGAAACTGTAATAAGCAGTCCAATTAAAATGATGGATGATTTGCAAAAGAAAAATGAAGGGATCTAATTCAGATGCGGAAGGGCAGGGCAAAGAAGGTCTTTTAAGGAGCTGACCTTTAAACCAAGACTGAAAAGGATAAAGAGAGGTTAGCAACCTAAGGGTATTATGCATGGAGGGCGAGGAGAGTTGGGTGGGAAAGGAGGTGGTGACAAAAGCATTCCGGGAACGCTTGTGTGACAGGTGTGATAGCCCCAAATAACCGGAATAGAAAAAAAAAAAAAAAAAAGAAGAAGAACATTAAATAGAGGGAAAGGTTGTGAAAGATTAGAGGGGACATTATGAGTCAATGTTCTCCCTGGAGGAAAGGTTTTGAAGAAGGAAGTAAAGATGGGAAAAGAAAAGAAAATTAGAATTGAGAAGAATAAATAGAATGGGAGACAGGAATCAGGAACTGAAGGTTGAAGAAGTTGTTTATTGGCCACATCAGGTTTCTGGGACAAATGGGGAGCCGTGGAGCTCTGGTGGTAGCTGGCACAGAGGATAGGCCAGAGGAAACCACAGGACTGAAGAGATTCCGTGGAAAGATTTTTGTTTGTTTGTTTTTAAAAGTGACAAAAGTAACAAGTGCTCTTTAATATTTCAAACAAGACAGTCACCCATTCCTGCAGCGAGCACTGTTAATCCTCACAGAATGGTTTTTAGTGGTGAGGATGAGGATTAGTGACAAACAAAATCACGTGGAAGTCTGAGGCAGTTACACTGAGAAGCCAGACCAAAACCTTTATTTCAGCCGAAACTGTCTGCATTTTCCCTTGAGATCATTTTAACCACCATAACTTTAGATATTTTAGGAAAAACCGTTTTTATCAGATGATTATATAGACCGACTACAAGTCTCTGATTCATAGACTGTGATCTTCTTTCATAAATAAGGGAATTTTCCCCCAAATATCTGATTATCAGACAACAAACTCCACCGGAGCAAGAATTTCTGCTTTCACTCACTGCTTTATCACTAGCAACGAATACATAAGTGTTTGTTGAATGAATGAGTGTACCTAGACTATGAAGACAAATCACAGTGAATTCAGAGTAAAATATTAAAAATGAAAAAAACTGAAAAAAAAAAGAAGGAAAGGGAAAAAGAAGAGAGGGATGAAACTGGCAATACTTTAGATTCTGGCATTCATTCTTGACCCTTCTCTCCCACACTTGCACCCAGTCAATCAGCAAGTCCTGTCGAACCAACCTTAAAGAGCTATTCATCTCCCTGCCACTTCCTGTTCTTTTCTACTGGCTCCGAACTGGTCCTACTACCTGTCTTCCCTCCCATTTTCCATACTTTTCCCAGTCTCCTATGTGAAAATACCAACGAATTGGTACGGTTCAACTGAGTGGGATGATGTTTCCTTCTTATGTACTAAGCACCAGCCACAATGAACTTCTTACAGTTTCCCACTAGGAACCATAGTGTTTCATGTCATCATACTTTCAAAAATCTTGTTTTTTCTTGTTAGAATGTACTTCTTATTTGCTTAATAGCTTTCCACTACTCCAAGATCCCTCCCAACTGCCTATTCCTTTATAGCCTTTCCCAGCTTCTGCTGAAGAACTATTTCCTCCCTTGTATTATCTTTGAATCTTATATATGGCTTTAATGATCACTTACACTCCAGGGGAACTATTCGAGACTACTCTACTGAAATGTGAGCCCCTTGAGGGCTAGTATTGTCATTTATTCGGTTGTATTTCAAGCACCTCGCACACTATCTGATGGAGAACACATTAAAAAATAATACTCCCTCTCGTCAACTTTCTGGCTTCTTCAGCATTGGTGTTTTCACTTACTAGGTCTGTGATGTAGAACAAGTTCTTTAACTTTCTGAATCTCAGTTTCATTTTCTGTGAAAAAATGATAAGAAAAGTATCTACCTAACACATAGGATTGTTGTAATGAAAAATTAGATATTCTACATATGAAGCAACTTCATAAATGTTAATTGCTATCATTATTTTCATTTTTTATATTTTTAATCTAGAAATTTCTTTTGCATCTTTTAATAACTTCCATTTATCTCCTAACCATAATCATGTTTCCCTTTACATACTTGAGCATATTTATATAATCAAAAACAACTGTTTGAAGGTCCTTGTTAGCTAATTCTATTATCTCTGTCTTTTTTCGGTCTGTGTTTCTACTGACTAATTTTTCTCCTGGTTATGGGTCATAAGTTCTTGCTTCTTCTAATGTCTGAAAATTTTTAACTGGATGCCAGACATTGTTGATTTTATGTTATTGAATGCTAGATTTTACTGAGTTCTTTTAAAGAGTACTGAACTTTGTTTTGGTATAATACAGTTAAATTACTTGCAGATAAGCCCATCCAATCCTTTTTGTTTTTAAGCTGCTGAGGGCTCTATCCAGTGTCCATGCCCTATGTACTTTGAGGTTTCTCCACTTTGGCTGGTAGCAGCGTGAACTATTCCTGGCCCTGTGTATACTCCAGGAATTGTTGGGCCTACTGTTTTCTGGTGGTTCTTTTTCCAACCCACACATGTACAGAGTTTGTAGCCAGAGGCTCAAATACCCGCTCACAGCTCTCTGGAGCTTACTAGGCAACTCCCTCCTCTTTGGTACTCTGCCCTGCAAATTCTGGCCACTGTGACCTCTCCAAACCCCAATCTCTGCCTCCTCAACTAAGTAAGACTGCTGTGCTCTTTGGATCTCCTCTCCTGTACTGTTGCTTGGCAACTGCCCCTCAGAGACCACAGCCCCAGATTAACTGTTGTTCAATGTCTGAAAGAATTGTTTTAGATACATTGTCTGATTTTCTAGTTGTTTATGGAGGAGGACAATTCCCTAAGTAAGTACTATTTCATAGACAGAAGAGGAAGTAGTTCTCATTCTTTTATTAAATGAAATACACAAACACATGTGTGCGTGTGTTTGTTCATTTGTAAAAGCATAAAGCTCAAAATTAAATTCTAACAAACTGTAAAAATAAACTGTGGACAATAGCTCTTTTGAGCCAATATTCCTAAACAGAAGTGAAGATTTACTTCAGGGAATTTTAATCTTTGCCAGACCTGGAAAATTCAGATTAATCTTTCACACTGAAAGAAATACCAAAGTGAGAAGTTGAATTTTAAAGGCTTATTACATATGAATAGATCTTTTTGCTTCCAAGACTCTAAAGTTGCCTAGATAGCAAGACATTCACTATAATCTTCATGAGGTTATTTGAATTTCAGACACGGGAAAATTAGCATCATTCAGTACTCAGTCATGCAGAAATGACACTGCATCCCTATATGTGCTAAAAACTGGGATAAACGGTTTCTTGCCAGAAGGCGCAAGTCCTTAGTTTTCAATAGGTGGCTTCGTTTTTAGATATGTTATGCTGGAACTCTGCTCTTCTTGTGCTGTTTCCCAGAAGACCTAGTTTCTTCCTGATAATGCTAAAATATGTACAAGATGTTCTAAGGAAGTCATCTGCGGAAGAACAATATAGTATCAGCTCCTCTGAGTAGGAGTCAGGTACGTGGCATTCAATTGAAAAAATGGGGCTTAATAAGTACTTTATTTTGGAACTTTGCCTCTGAGTGTTTTTGTTCGTTCTGGATTAAATTGGGAACACTCTGGGACTGAAAGATGTTCTAAAGTTTCCTGGAAGAAACTTAGAATATATTAAAATGATTTAACCAAAGATTTTAGGATCACCTAGCTGCAAATGTTGCATTTGGTCTTTAAGAAATCAGAGGCTGTCTGATTAAGAAGCCTAACAATAAATATCCAGCATAAAATACAGGTCTTGTTTATGGCACAGGAAAAACAGGGAGAACTTGGAGCAGCTTCCCCTTAGCAGCTGGATGAATCACTGGCAGCTGCTGTGAAAAAGGTAAAGAAACCTACATCTGCTCAGAGTCCAAATGCTATATGGATCCCTTGTGATAGTAAATTCTGGAAGAGGCCCCACTTCTAAATTAGGAAAAGAATTAAGGAGATCTAAAAACTGCTTTTCCATAGTTATCTCCATGTGCCTATTCCACAAAAACCAGCTCTAGCTGTATGCACCATTCTTCAAAATAGTGAGTATTCAATCAAATATTTGCGGACTGACTAGGGCTGGGAAAGGACTGGGAAAAACAGGTTCAGATGCAATACTACAAACTTTACCTGTACACTCACGGCTCCGATTTTTTTGGATGTAGAGGCTGATGGGTTTGTTTCTCTGAGGTAGTTCACTTAAAAATTAGGTCCACTTTGATTTTTGTCCACTAGTGCATATAGTCTATAGAGATGATGTGATTCTCAGTACACTAGATATTTCTGCTCAATAGTGTAACTGAGATGGATAATCTCTTGAGCTACATGTCATAGAAGCTGTGATTAGAGTAATAAAAAGAATTGGGGCACCTGGGTGGCTCAGTGGGTTAAAGCCTCTGCCTTCGGCTCAGGTCATGATCTCAGGGTCCTGGGATCAAGCCCTGCATTGGGCTCTCTGCTCAGTGGGGAGCCTGCTTCCTCCTCTCTCTCTGCCTGCCTCTCTGCCTGCTTGTGATCTCTGTCTGTCAAATAAATTTTAAAAATCTTTAAAAAAAAAAAGAATAGAAAAAGCATATTAGCATATAAGTAAATCTGGGTTTGGCTCTCATTATCTCTCACTACTGCAAGTCTCCTAAATATACTCTCTGCCTCCAGACTCACCCTCTAAGTCATTTATTTTTTTCTTTCAAATATTTTATTCATTTATTTGTCAGCAAGTGAAAGAACACAAGCTGGAGGAGGCACAAAGGGAGAGGGAGAAGCAGGCTCCCCGTTGAGCAGGGAGCCCAACACACGGGGCTCAATCCCAAGACTCTGAGATCATGAACTGAGTCGAAAGCAGACGCTTAACCAACTGAGCCACCCAGGCGCCCCACCTGCTAAAGCCATTTCTATACTGTCTTCCAAATGATCTTTCTAGAACTCAGATATCATCACATCATACTTCTGAATAAATTCCTTTAACCTACAGAATAAAATCCAACTTCTTTTTTTATGGCAAAAATGGTCTTTCGGGACCTGACTCTTCTATTCCTTCACAGGCTCATCTCCCCTAACCCCCTTCACAAACTCTAGCCATTCTGATCTTCTCAATGTCTTAAGTATTCCAGGTTCTTTTATACTTCTACACCACAGCACACGCTCTACCTAGAATGTCCTTCTTTTCTTTATCCATGTAGATAACTCCTACTCTTCCTTCCCAAATTAGACCAAACAACCAGTTCTCAGGAGAACATTCTCTAATCTGCTTGGTCCCCTTTCTCTAACAACAGTGTCCCCAACCTACCCCCACCCTCCACTCTGGAGTTTCCTTCTTTGTATTCATATCATTTCTTCAATTTGCTGCATGTATTTCAATATTTGCCAAGAGCAAACGCTCTGGAGTCAGATTGCCTGGGTATGAATCCCACCCCAGCATTTGTTGTATAACCTTGTCAAGTTATTTAATCCCTCTGACCCCCAGTTTTGTTAGTTATAGGATGGGGATGATAGTATCTACCACAGAGAGCTGTTATGAAGAGTAAATGAATCATGACACATAAAGTGCTTAGAACTGCACTTGGCTCCTAATACATGTCATCAGTGACGGTGTCGGTACCAGTAATGGTGGTAGTATCCGTGACACAAGATGAGAGTTCCTCAAAAGTAAGGTGTTCGGAGAGTCTCCTATAGCATGCGTTCAAACAGTATTTATAGGAACAAAACAAAGGCAGAAGTTTGGAAAGAAGAAAGGAAGGCAAGAAAAGGATTTGGCAAACTTACCGCCATTTTTGCCCACAGTTCGGAAGCATTTCCAGAAGGCCCGTAAGAATGATGCCCTATTGTGAGGGGTGGCCTGGATGAAGCTGAATTCCCGAAAGAGAATGTGAGTTCCCTGACATACACTGTTAAAACTGCAAAGAGAAAAATCAAGGAATCATCATTAGAGAAAGAGATACGGAAGGTTGGAATCAGAGTAAAAAATTAAGACCACATAGAACCATTGCCAAAAAGGAAGAAAATCTTTTTTTCTCCAATAAAACTCTGAGCTATAGATTAGACAAATTCTTCAATGAAGAAATCCCTTCAAAACATGTTATTGAATGGCTGCATAATATTTTGTACAGAAAAATAAAACCATTGTTTCACTGGTAAAAAAAAAAAAAAAAAA
The DNA here is from genome assembly GCF_922984935.1 of Meles meles. Classification (NCBI taxonomy): domain Eukaryota; kingdom Metazoa; phylum Chordata; class Mammalia; order Carnivora; family Mustelidae; genus Meles; species Meles meles. The sequence goes on from NC_060073.1 coordinate 19,309,452, forward strand.
AAAAAAAGAAATCCCTTCATATAACCATATTCTTCTGAAAACTCTTGGAGTCCACTTCCTCTGAGTGTTTCCTACCTCCCACATATATGCACTGGGAGAGTTTTAATCAGCCACGGGAGCATCTCAGATAGAAGGAAATCTTTCAGTCTTTAACTGGATGACATTGGCACTTGTATCTTTTTGGAGAATATTTCTTCTACCACATTTGGAATTATGTTTCCTTAAAGATATGATTTCTGTACTCTCTCTGGCCTATATCCGCTCCCATAAGAACATAGCTCATGGGGACAGAACTGGATTGTCTGTTCAAGACAATTTTGGGGGTGATGGATACCTTTTTGACAATAACCTCAGAGGCAAAGCCATGTGCCAAAGGATATGAAAGGTTTCAAATAGAACATTAAGACAAATAAGAGGAACAAGGGTAAAAAGTGGCCCCTGAATGAGAGTATGAAGCAAAGCCCCAGAGCCCAAGTGAGTCATTGTTTAAGCTGGGCCAGAGAAGGGGAAAAAATATACTCCATTGCCTTTGGGTTCTTCTGCCAAAGAAATAAAGGCTGTAGAGCCTGGCGTGATCTAAAAATGGAAATTCCATCAAAGAATAGGCAATTATCCAGTAATCATCACAACTAAAGGCAGATTTCAGGTTCCAGAAAACTCCTAAATTCTCTGACAAGTAAATCATGAGTGGAAAATATGTTAATCTTTGTAGAGAAGCGGTCATTAAACTGAAGATGGCAAAACAAGAGAGACAGTGGAAATTCCAAATGCCACTTTTCATTTGCTGACAATTTAAAGTGGGGACAGAACTGAATCTCTGAACGGAACAGGAAACAATTTAAGGAGTCATCTGTTCCATTTTCCTTTTCCCTGACCAAGTTCTGAGGGAAACATCTAACCTGTCTTTAACACAGAGTATGTTATCACTTAAGATAAAATTAGCCTCTTCCTGTTAATATTAACAACTGTATGAAAAGGCAAATTACATGCTCCTCTCTCTGTGGAAAACTAGTGTAGAAATCTATTTCTGAGACACTATGAGGACGCATGAGAAAAACATCTGGTAAAGAATTAGGTTAGAAGAGAAATTTTTAAAAAGTAACTAAAGTGTTAACTATGCAGTTTGCAGTGTTGTCTTGAGCAAAGGAAAATGAAAAATAAAGCAAATGAGCTGTTACAGGTAAATGGAGTAGGTCACATTTCTAGCAAATGAAGTCTAAAAGGATAACAATCTAGTTTAAATTTATGAAGCTATCCAGCAAAGAATTGGTCCCAAAGTATGCTTCATACCCCCCATGGGAAAAAAGCTGGTGTCTAGGTCATAATCTGGGCTGTAAAGAAACTAATACTAGTGAAATTATATCCTTAGTGTAGCTTTTAAAAAATATATATTTTTAGGGGCACCTGGGTGGTTCAGTGGGTTGAGCGTCTGATTCTTGGTTTCAGCTCAGGTCATGATCTCAGGGTTGTGAAATTGAGTCTAGCGCTGGGCTCCACGCTCAGCGGGGAGTCTGCTTGAGATGCTCTCTCTCCCTCTCCTGCCCCTCCCCACCACTTGCTCCCTCAAGTGCTTTCTCTCTCTGTCTAAAAATAAAACTTAAAGATAGATAATTTTTAAAAAAGAAGGAATAATTTATGCACAGAAGAATCTGGCTGAGACTCATTGTATGGATAAGAATTTACATAGGAAGTTATAAAATAAGAATTTTAAAACACACACTGATAGGCCAAGGACATATAATATTGACTACAAAAAGATTTATATTTCCAATACTGTCTTTTTTTTTTTTTAAAGATTTTATTAATTTGACAGAGACACAATGAGAGAGGGAACACAAGCAGGGGGAGTCAGAGAGGGAGAAGCAGGCTTCCCGCCAAGCAGGGAGCCCGATGCGGGGCTCGAACCCAGGACCTTGGGATCACAACCTGAGCCGAAGGTAGACATTTAATGACTGAGCCACCCAGGCACCCCTCCACTACTGTCTTAAGATCATCCCTACCGGAGCGCCTGGGTGGCTCAGTGCATTAAAGCCTCGGCCTTTGGCTCAGGTCATGATGTCAGGGTCCTGGGAACGAGCCCCGCATCCAGCTCTCTGCTCAGCAGGGAGCCTGCTTCTTCTCTCTGCCTGCCTCTCTGCCTACTTGTGATCTCTGTCTGTCAAATAAATAAATAAATAAAATCTTTTAAAAAAAAGAAAAAGATCATCCCTACCAATAAAATTTAACTGGTCAGTATAGAGATCATAATCACTTTACTTAAAGAGCTAATAGGCAATATAATCAGGGAAAATTCTTTTAGATAAGATGGCTCAAACAAAAAAGCAGAAAATACAATACATTGCTCCAAGCTTTATTGTTTCTCCTCAACCTGAAATAACTTTTCCCTACCTCCATCTGTTAAAATTCTATCCAGTTTTTCAGGACCATTTCAAATGCCACATTTTGCATGAAGTTTTTTCCTGATTCTATACTCATGCCCAGTTCCCATCATGCCTCACTTATAACTCTCTACTGGCCCTTAGAATCTGCTGCCTTTGAAAAAACTTACTGGACTTATATTCCCTACAAGACTGTAAGATCTATGGAGTAGTAATTAGGTTGTATTCATCTTGGTCTCCATCACAGTATCTAACACATAGTACATACTACTCCATAAATGTTTTTGGTAGCTGATTTAGAAAGCTTAGAAAGAATAGATAAGTAACACCAGGTTGAAAGCATCAGATTTATATTTGTAGTCAGCCACACTGGAAATATTGAAGTCAGTGTTTTTAAACTTTTTTAAAGTCTGGGCTTTGTCCTGATATTATCATTGTAATATTGCAATACCAACTTTGTTCTGATTAGTATTAGCCTGACATTTCTTTTCCTATGTTTTTAATTTTAATCCTTCTTGGTCATTTTGTTTTAGATAATTTCTCTTGTGAGTAGTATATAGTTGGATTTTGCTTTTTACCCAAACTTATAGTCTCTGTATTTTAATAAGTGAGTTTTTAAAATATATATATATGATTAATTTTTGCCATCTTATTATGTCTTTTCCATGAATTATTTTTCTTTGGCTTGTTTTTCTTTTCCTGCTTTCTATTGTGTTAGGGAAGTTTTTTCTTTTCTTTCTTTCTTTCTTCCTTTTAAGATTTTATTTATTTTGAGAGAGATAGAGAGATAGAGAGAGAGAGAGAGAGCAGGGGGAAGTGCAGAGGCAGAGGGAGAGAATCTCAAGCAGACTTCACAAAGAGAGCAGAGACCGAGGTGGGGCTTGAACTCAAGACCCTGAGATCATGACCTGAGCTGAAATCAAGAGTCAGACGTCAATTGACTGAGCTACTCAGGTGCTCCAGTTTTTTTCCTTTTTAATTATCCTCCCCCCCATTAGATTGGAAGCTATGACAGAATCTATAACCTCTTAGAATTCCTCTTACAGACTATGGACTCTGAAAAACAACCTGAGGGTTTTGAAGGGGCGGGGGTGGGAGGTTGGGGAACCAGGTGGTGGGGAATAGGGAGGGCACATACTGCATGGAGCACTGGGTGTTGTGCAAAAACAATGAATACTGTTACGCTGAAAAAATAAATTAATTAATTAAATTCCTCTTACAATTTCAACATACATATTTAGCTACAGTTTTCCTTTTTTTAATTGAAATATAGTTGACATACAACGTTATATTAGTTTCAGATATACAGCACAGTGATTTCAACAATTCTCTGCATAACGCATTGCTCATCACGGTTAAGTGTAGTCCCTATCTGTCACCACACAGAGTTATTACAGTATTATTGACCATATTCCTTACAGGGTACTTTTCATCCCTGTGACTTACTTTATAACTGGAAGATAGCACCTCTTAATCCCCTTCACCTATTTTGCCCATCCCCACCCCCTCCTCTCTGGCAACCATCAGTTTGTTCTCTGAACTTATGAGTCTGTTTCTGGTCCGTGTATGTCATGAGCACACTATGAAGATGCACACATGAGTTATGTCTTTCCACACTGTCAGCTTTATTTAGTCATTAAAGCAAGGCTAACATAATTATAAAGCAGGTTCAGGATTACAAACTCAATGACATTTCACCACATGATTAACTTGGCTTCGTACATGGCATCCAGAGCAAAACACAAGACCTAAGTCACACAAAGAACAAGATAACATGGCGGGGAAGAGAACGAAGTAAGTCTGTGGGTGCGCAGTTGAGATAAGGCCTTAGTCCGGTCTGGGTCAGCTCTTGGCACTTACTGCTTATTCTATTCAAACAATGGAGGATCTCAGTTCTGTTCAGAGATCAATCAGGTAGAGCCTTCAGCAGTGGCTGCCTTTTTTAAGTGCTCAGACATTGACGGGTCAGTGTCTGGAGAGTCTACTGTTTGCTGCAAAACTCCTCCCTTTCTAAAGGGATTTAATCAGTCTTGAGACCCTGCAGACCTCCTGTGCTTCTCCTAGTTACCAGCTCTGGGGTGTTGTCAGCTGGGCTGGTCTCAGTGATATCTGATAGTTTCAGAACCCTTAAATGCTTGCATCATTGCTTGACATGAGTGACTCCACCTTATTCTCAACAGTGCATGTGTGTTTGTTCATTTGTTTTATTTTTTAGATTCCACATTTAATTGAAACCATATGGTATTTGTTTTTCTCTGAGTTATTTCACTTAGCATAATACCCTATAGGTTCATCCCTGTTGTCAGAAATTTCTGACAAGATTTCCTTCTTTTTTATGGCTGAGTAATATTCCATTGTATATGTATACCATACCTTCTTTACCCATTCATCTATTGTGGGACACTTAGGTTGCTTCCATATCTTGGTTACTATAAATAATGCTACGATAAACATGGATGCATACATCTTTTCAAACTTTTTTAGAACGTCAATCATTCATTATTTTTATTATTCTCCAAAGCAAGACAAGAACCAAAGCACACTCTAAATAATCTATGAGCACTTTTCTCTTCTGATATTATTTTCTAGATTTTGACTTCTATCTTTTAAATTAAAAACTTTTAAAAAATATGGTAAAATGCTTATAATACTATTTTAGCCATCATATTTATCATTTTAAGTACTGGCAGTATGCAATTCAGTGGCTTAAATACATTCACAAAACAGTTAACCATTACCATTACCATTACCTATTCACAGAACTTTATCATTATCCCCAACAAAAACACATATATATTAAATAGTAATTTCTTCTCCCACCTTCCTCCCAGACTTCGGTAACTTCTATTCTACCCTCTGTTTCTACGCATTTGTCTGTTCTAAGTACCTCTTATAAGTGGAGCTGTAGAAAATTTGCCCTTGTGTGCCTGGCTTCTTTCTTTCTTTTTTTTTTTTTTTGGAAGATTTTATTTATTTATTTGAGAGAGAGAGCACAAGTTGGGGGGAGAAACAGAGGCAGAGAAAGAAGCAGGCTCCCTGCTGAGCAGGGAGCCTGATGTGGGGCTCAATTCCAGGACCCTGAGATCATGACCTAGCCGAAGGCAGATGTTTAAACAACTGAGCCACCCAGGTGCCCCTTTTTTCTTTTTTTAAAAAGATTTCACTTACTTATTTATTTTAGGGAGAGAGAAAGAGAGAGAGAGCATGCACCCACAAGCAGAGAAAGGGCTAGGGAGGGAGGAAGAGGGAGAAAATCTCAAGCAAACTCTACACTGAGTACAGAGCCCCACATGGGGCTTGATCCCACAACCCTGAGACCATGAACTGAGCTGAAACTGAGAGTGGAAACCCAACCACCTGAGCCACCCAGGCGTCCCTGGCTTATCTCACTAAGTTTTATTAAAGGTCTATCCATGTTGGGCTTATATCAAATTTCATTCCTTTTTAAGGATGAATAATATGTCATTGTATGTATATGCCATGTTTGTTTATTCATTCATCTGCTGATGAACACATGGGTTGTTTCTACCTTTTGCCTATTATGAATAATGCTTCTATGAACATTGGTGCACAAATATCTCTTCTTCAAACAACCTGCTTTCAATTCTTCTGGGTATATACCCAGAAGTGGAACTGCTGTGTCATATAGTAATTATATATTTAAACTTTTGAGAAAATACCAAACTATTCCCCAGTGGCTGCCTATTTTATCTTCTCATAGCAGTGCACAAGAGATCTAATCCTCACCAGTGCTTTTTCTATTTTCTTATTTTTTTTAAATAGCCATGCTAGTAGGTGTGAATTGGTATCTCACTGTGGTTTTGATTTGTATGTCCCCAATGAGTAATGATGTGATCATCTTTTCATGTACTTATTGGACATCTGTATATTTTCTCTGGAGAAACGTCTATTTAAGGCTCTTGCCCATTTACTAATAACTTTTCCGTTGTTGAGTTGTAGCAGTTCATTATATATTCTGGCTGTGAATCCCTTATCAGATATATAATTTGAAAATATCTTCTCTCATTCTGCAGGTTGTCTTCTTGCCTTGATAGTACAGTCTGATGCACAAAAAGTTATTAATTTTTTTAAAGATTATATTTATTTATTTGACAGACAGAGGTCACAAGTAGGCAGAGAGGCAGGCAGAGACAGAAGAGGAAGCAGGCTCCCTGCTGAACAGAAAGCCATAGGAGGGGCTCAATCCTAGGACCCTGGGATCATGACCTGAGCGGAAGGCAGAGGCTTTAACCCACTCAGCCACCCAGGGGCCCCAAAAGTTCTTAATTTTGACGAAGTCCATTTTATCGATTTTTTTTCTTTTGTCCCTATGCTTTTGCTTTGATAACCATAAAATCACTGTCAATTATAATGCTATAAAGACATTTGGTTTGTTTCATCTCAGAGTTTTATACTTTTGGCTCTTAAATGTAAATCTTTGATCCATTTTGAGTTAATTTTAATTTTTTAAGATTTATTTATTTATTTTAGAGCAAGTGAACAGGGTAAGGAGCAGAGAGAGGAGAAGAGATAGAATTTCTCAAGCATACTCCTTGCTGAGTGTGGAGCCTGATGCTGGGCTTGATCCCAGGACCCTGAGATCCTGACCTGAGCCCAAATCAAGAGCGGACAGCTTAACCAACTGAGTCACCCAGGCGCTCTGAGGTAACTTTTATATAAAGTATAAGATATGGGTTAACTCCCTTCTTCTGCATGTGAATAACTAGTTTCCCCAGCACCACTTGCTGGAAAGACTTGTTGAATAGTAGTCCTTTCCCCAGTGAAGGGTACCCTTGTTGAAAATCAATTGACCATATATACAAGGGTTTGTTTCTGGGTTCTCTAATCTATTCCAGTAGTCTATATGTCTGCCTTTATGCCAATACATACTGTTTTCAGTACTGTAGTTTCATATTAAGTTTCAAAATTTGAGGGACGCCTGTGTGGCTCCGTTGATTAAACATCTGTCTTGGGCTCAGGTCATGATCCCAGGGTCCTGGGATCGAGTCCTGTATCTGGCTCCTTACTCAGAGGGGAGCCTGCTTCTCCCTCAGTCTGCTGCTCTCCCTGCTCACTCTCTGACAAATAAATAAATAAAATCTTAAAACAAAACAAACCCAAAAGTAAAGCATCTTAAAATTTCCACAGTGAAATATATATTTACATTAAGAAGAATTAAAAAAAAAAAAAAGATGAAATAAAGACCAAATACAGCCTCATAAACTAGTCCAGGTCAAGTTTGCTCCCAAATGAGTTTTCAGAAAGCTCAGCAAAAACAACTTCAGGTTTTCTATGCTTTTTTAATTTCAAATTGTGAATTTCTGAATATTCACAGACCTGCTGTTTTCACAAAAGCCTGTGTGTGGTAAATGCTCTCAGTTTTCATTTTCTTGAAAATATCTTTATTTACCCTCTGGAGTAATGGTTTAACCAGGTGGGGAACTCTGGGTTGTCATTTATCTTCTCTCAGCATTTCAAAGATACTATTCCGTTGTCATCTGGCATCTATCACTGCTGTCGAGAGGCCATCAGTCAAACTCCTGCCATTCCTTGTGGAGTTAATCATTCTTACCATTCATATAAGCTATTTTCTTTATCATTAATGCTCTGTGGATTTTATAATGTGTCTATCATGTAGGTATATTTTTAGTTAGCTTTAACACTTTATTTTTTTTTAAATATTTTATTTGTTTATTTGACAGAGATCACAAGTAGGCAGAGAGGCAGGCAGAGAGAGAGGGGGAAACAGGCTCTCCGCTGAGTAGAGCGCCCGATGCGGGGCTCGATCCCAGGACCCTGAGATCATGACCTGAGCTGAAGGCAGAGGCTTTAACCCACTGAGCCACCCAGGCGCCCCAGCTTTAACACTTTAATCTGACTTATGCCTTTCGTCTCAGAGAGTATCTTTTAGAATATTACTTCACTGCCATCTTCTGTATCCTTTTCTTCTCCATTAGATGTACATTTTAGCCTCTCAGTGTATTTTCTGTGTCCTTTCATAATTTTCATCTTTTATCTTTGTGTTGTATTTAGTATTATCTTCCAAATTATGAATTCTTTATTCTTTTATATCTGGTCTAAAGTTTATTCTGTTCAATTTTTAAAAAAATTTTTATTTATTTATTTGACAAAGAGAGAGAGCACAAGTAGGGGAAACAACAGGCAGAGGCAGAGGGAGAAGCAGTCTCCCTGCTGAGCTTGGGAGTCTGATGCAGGGCTCGATCCCAGGACCCTGGGATCATGACTTGAGTCGAAGGCAGCTGCTTACCTGACTGAGCCACCCAGGCACTCTTTTGTTGAATTTTTAAATTTATTTTTACTTATTTTTTAATGGCCATGTGTTAATGTTCTTTTTAAAAAGATTTATTTATTTATTTTAAAGAGAGAGAGAGAGCAAGAGCACCAAGTGGGAGGGGTAGAAGGAGAGGGAGAGAGGATCTTAAGCAGACTCTGGGCTGAGTTTGGAGCCAGACACGGGGCTTAATCTCATGACCCTGAGATCATGACCTGGGCCCAAACCAAGAATTGGACACTTAACCAACCACACCAACTAGAAGTCCCTGCTGAATCTTTTAAAACATCAGTAACTTTTAAATTTCTAGAATATTTAATTGGTGTTTTAAAGAATTTACATGGTTCTGTTTCTGCTTCCCAATTTTTGTTCTCTATTGTTTCCCCTCAAGTTTTTATTTCAATTCCAGTTAGTTACCATACAGTGTAATATTAATTTCAGGTTTAGAATTCAGTGATTCAAAACTTACATGCAACAGCTGGTGCTCATCACAAGTGCCCTCCTTAATCCCCATCACCCATCTAACCCATCCAACCCAACCTCTCCTCTGGTACCAGCAGTTTGTTCTCTATAGCTAAGGGTCTGTTTTATCACTTGTTTCTGTCTCTCTTTTTTCCCTCATGTTCATTTGTTTTGTTTCTTAAATTCCACATATGAGTGAAATCACATGGCATTTCTTTCATTGACTGACTTGTTTCACTTAGCATAGTGAGCTCTAGCTCCATCCACATCATTGCAAATGACAATATTTCATTATTTTTTATGGCTGAGTAATGTTCCTCCGTGTGTGTGTGTGTGTGTGTGTGTGTGTGTGTGTGTGTGTGTGTGTAGGTCAATGAAACCAGGAGCTGGGATTTTGAAAAAATTAATAAAATTGATAAACTCCTAGCCATACTCATCAAAAAGAAAAGAGAAAGGATCCAAATAAATAAAATCACAAATGAGAGAGGGGAAATCACAATCACCACTACAGAAATACAAACAATTATAAGAAAATATTATGAAAAACTATATGCCAACAAATTAGACAATGTGGAAGAAATGGATAAATTCCTAGAAACATATAAATTACCAAAACTGAAACAGGAAGAAATAGAAAACTTGAACACACTGATAACCAGCAAATAAACTGAATCAGTCATCAAAAATTTCCCAAGAAATAAAAGTCCAGGGCCAGATGGCTTCACAGGTGAATTCTACCAAACATTTAAAGATGAATTAATATCTATTCTTCTCAAACTACTCCAAAAAATAGAAATGTAAGTAAAACTTCCAAAATCTTTCTATGAAGCCAGCATTACCCTAATAACAAAACCACTAAAAAAGAGAACTACAGGGGTACCTTGGTAGCTCAGTTGGTTAAGCATCTGACTCTTGATGTTGGCTCTAGTTATGATCTCAGGGTCCTGGGATCGGGCCCTGCATCAGGCTCAGCACTCAGTGGGAAGTATGCTTGAGGATTCTCTCCCTCTCTACCCCTGCCCCCCTGATATTCTCTCTGTCTCTCTCAAATGAATAAATAAATCTTTTAAAAAAGGAGAGAACTACAGGTCAATATCTCTGATGAACATGGATCCAAAATTCTCAATAAAATACTAGCAAATCAAATCCAACAGTAGATTAAAAGAATCATTCATCACAGGCGCCTGGGTGGCTCAGTGGGTTAAAGCCTCTGCCTTCAGCTCAGGTCATGATCCCAGGGTCCTGGGATTGAGTCCTGCATCGGGCTCTCTGCTCAGCAGGGAGTCTGCTTCTCCGTCTCTCTCTGCCTGCCTCTCTGCCTACTTGTGATCTCCGTCTATCAAATAAATAAATAAAATCTTAAAAAAAAAAGAATCATTCATCACGATCAAGTGGGATTTATTCCTGGCTTCAAGGATAGTTCAATATTTGCAAATTAGTTGATGTGATACACCACATTAATAAAAGAAAGGATAAGAATCATACGATACTTCAAATAGATGCAGAAAAAGCATTTGACAAAGTTTGACAAAACATCCAGTCATGATTAAAAAAAAAACCCTACAAAGTAGGATTAGAGGGAACATACCTCAACATAATAAAGGCCATATACAAAAAACCCACAGCTAATATCATCCTCAGTGGGGAAAAACTGAGAGGTTTTCCTCTACAGTCAGGAAAAAGAAAGGGTGTCCACTCTCAGCACTATTATTTAACACAGTAATGGAGAACACATAGTAATAGAGAATCAGAGAACACAACGAAATAAAAGGCATCTAAATTGGCAAAGAAGTCAAACTTCCACTATTTGAAGATGACATGATACTCTATATAGAAAATCCAAAAGATCCCACCAAAAAATTACTGGAATTGATACGCGAATTTGCTGAAGTGGCAGGATACAAAATCAACACACAGAAATCTGTTGCATTTCTACATACAAGTAATAAAGCAGCAGAAAAAGAAATCAAGGAATCAATCCTATTTACAATTGCACCAAAACCCATAAGATACCTAGGAATAAACCTAACAGAAGAAGTAAAAGATTTGTACTCTGAAAAGTATAAAGCATGGATGAAAGAAATTGAAGAGGACATAAAGAAGTGGAAAAACATTCTATGTTCATGGAGTAGAAGAACAAATATTGGGTTTATAAAAAGATTTTATCTATTTATTTGAGAAAGAGAAGGGGAAGGAGAAAGACGGGAAAAGAACTGCAAGCAGATCTGTGCTGAATGCGGAGCCCAATGTAGGAGCAGAACCCACCACCCTGAGATCATGACCTGAGTCCAAACCAAGAGTCGGACTCTTAACTGACTGAGCCACCCAGGAGCCCCTGGAAGAACAAATATTGTTAAAATGTCCATAGTACCAAAGCAATCTATACATTTAATGTAATCCCTATCAAAATACCAATAGCATTTTTCACAGAGCTAAAACAAATATCCTAAAATTTGTATGGAACCACAAAAGATCCTGTATAGCCAAAGCAATCTTGAAAAAGAAAAGCAGGGGCACCTTGGGTGCTCAGTGGTTAAGCGTCTGCCTTTGGCTCAGGTCATGATCTCGGCTTTCTGGGATGGAGCCCCATGTCTGGCTCCCTGCGCAGTGGGGAACCTGCTTATCCCTCTCCATCTCCCCCTGCTTGAGCTCCTTCTCTTGCTCCCACTCTCTGTCAAATACACAAATAAATAAAATCTGTAAGAAAAAAAGAAAAGAAAAGCATAAAGAAAGCAAAGCTGGAGGCATTACAATTCTGGACTTCAAGTTATATGACAAAACTGTAGTGATCAATACAGTATGGTACTGGCACAAAGATAGCTCAGTGGAGCAGAACAGAAAACCCAGAAATGAACCCACAACTCTGGTCAATTAATCTTCGACAAAGAAGGTAAGATTAACCAATGGAAAAAAGGCAGCCTCTTCAACAAATGGTGTTGGGAGACTGGACAGCAACATGCAGAAGAATGAAATTGGACCACTTTCTTACACCACACACAAAAATAGATTCAAAATGGATTAAAGACCTAAATGTGAGACAGGAAACATTAAAATCCTAGAGGAGAACACAGGCAGCCACCTCTGACATCAGCTGTAACAATTTTTTACTAGATATGGTAACAGAGGCAAGGGAAACAAAAGCAAAAATAAACAATTGGGACTTCATCAAAATAAAAGGCTTCTGCACAGCAAGGGAAACAATCAACCAAACTAAAGGCAACCTACAGAATGGGAGGAGATATTTGTAAATGATGTATCTGATAAAGGATTAGTGTCCAAAATATATAAAGAACTTACACAACTCAACACCCAAAACACAAATAATCCAGTTGTTCTCTTTTTTTAATGATGACCATTCCTTTTATTATGTCTCTGAGGAACTTAAACTTTATTTCAAATTCAACTAAAATAACTAGTCTTATTTTCTCTGGAGAAAATTTCTATTTCAATTGTTGGCTCTTTCTTAGCATTAGTTGTTCTCACATATTTTGGAATTTCAGAGTGTAGACTCACTTTAAGCGGAAGGTTATCACTGTCTCCAGTTACTCACTCCCTCACTCTCTACTGGGGACAGATCCTAGTCTAGGACCAGATCGGATATTGTGTGAGTTAATGCTCCATTCCTAATGATATTGGGGGTATCACAAAGACTGTCACTGAACCCTTGAGTAGCTCAGACTACTCATCCTGGGTTGTATGGTTGCTTCTTTTCAGAAACCCAGGTTTTATATAAGCCATTTTCCAGGTAGCAATCACAATAAAAAAAAAAAAAAAAATCTCCTGCCTTCTACTATTCTATAAGAAACGAACTCTCGGTTTCCTGTGCTTGCTTCTGAACCCAGAACAGAAGAGGCCTGTGGTTTTAGCCCCATTAGCATTGTGGTTTGTTTGGTTTCTCGCCCATGGATGAATTTACACTGATTTTATAAAATGGCTATGTCCTTTACATTTTCTCTTCAGAAAATTTTATGTATTACCATGTGTCCGTAATGGATAAGAAAGCCAAATCACAAACACTGCTAGCCATTATGACCAGAAATCCAGAACAAATTTTCTACCTGCATAAAAATGCATGTGCCTTTTTCATTGTATTTAACTGAACTAAAAAGTTTTTTTTAATAGATATCAATCTTATCTCTAAAATCAAACAAAAATATTTCTAAAATATTTTAAAGGTCAAAGAGATGTATACTATAATGTTTACTTCAAACAGATTTCTCCAAGACCAGTATTCAAATTTCATCGAGTAAGTTCTTCCATTCTTTAAGTTGGTTGTTTTTTTCCTCTTGAGATTTCAGTTGTTTTGTATTTCTACATTATTTCAAATTTTCAGAAAACTTCAAGAATAGCACAAAGGATTCCTGAATACCCTTCACGTAGATTATTCAAATGTGAATATTTTGTTACATTTGATCTTACTCAAACTTCTCTAATATCTCTTTCACACACACATATATTTACTATTTTTCAGAACTGTTAAAGAGTAAGTTGTAGACATGATACTCCTTTACCCCTAAATATAACATATGTTTACTAAAAAATAAGGAATTCTCTTATATGACCATAGCATAATGATCAAAATCATAAAATTAAAGTTGATACAATATTGTTATCTAATTTACAGGCCTTATTTTTTTATTTTTTATTTTTTATTTATTTTTATATTTTTTTTATTTATTTGATAGAGAGAGAGGTCACAAGTAGGCAGAGAGGCAGGCAGAGAGAGAGGGAGAAACAGGCTCCCCACTGAGCAGAGAGCCCGATGCGGGGCTCGATCCCAGGACCCTGAGATCATGACCTGAGCCGAAGGCAGAGGCTTAAACCACTGAGCCACCCAGGCGCCCCCAGGCCTTATTTTTTTAATTAATTTTTTTTGAGAGAGCAAGAGAGCACATGCAGATGGGGGAGGGGTGGGGCAGAGGGGAACTAGCAGACCTACTGTGGGGGGGGGGGCGGTGCACACAGCCAATCCTAGGACACTGAGATAATAAGATCATGACTTGAACCAAATGAGCCACATAAGCATCCCTAATCTTTAGGCCTTATGAAGAGTATTTCTAACCCCTGTTAAAGTATTTATATAAAACTATGAGAAAAATTGGCCTGATTTTTCTTGAAAAACAAGAACAAAAAGAAGATGCCTCCTAGAACCACTGTTATTTATTTGCTTAATAGGTAAGTATATAGGCCCTATGCCCAATGTGAAGCTTGAGCTCATAGCCCTGAAATCCAGAGTCCCAGGCTCTACCAACTGAGCCAGCCAGGTGCCCCAAACTGACTTCTTTGTCATTTTGACATGTCCACACAATTCTTTGATCACTTCCTTACTTTTTGATTGAAAAATATGTTCCAGGCTCATCTTGTTCTTTCCCTACCCAATCCTACAGCCAGCCATTTCTCCAAGAAGACCAAGTTGCTTTTAATAGAGGACTGTTGTGGTTTTTTTTAAGATTTTATTCATTTATTTGACAGAGAGAGAGACAGCAAGAGCAGGAACACAAGCACGGGGAGTGGGAGATGGGAAAGCAAACTTCCTGCCGAGCAGGAAGCCCAAAGCAGGGTTTGATCCAATGACCTTGGGATCGGGACCCAAGCCAAAGGCATATGTCTAATGACTGAGTCACCCAGGCACCCCAGTTAGAGGACTGGTTAAAAACCTAGGTGGATGCCAAATGTGCTCCAAATGTGTCATTGCTTCTAGGCTCTCCCAGAGTCAGGGTAAAGACAAAGGAAGATTTATGTATACACACTCTGCCTGTGTGCATACACACACATACACACACCTAGATTCATTTCTAATCATCTGGATATCTACATATATTAAAATCCATGAGTACATTAGTTCAATTCCAGTGTTACACAGGGTACATTCTAGTCTTTCCCCTCTTCACATCTGAAACTTCCTAATTCTCTAGCTGGTGTGGTTGGGGAGTCCTTGTTTAACGAGTACAGTTTCAGTTTGAGAGGATGAAGTTCTGGATAGATGATGGTGATAGTTGCAGAAGAGTGTTACTGTACTTGATGCCACAGAACTGTACACTTAAAAAATAGTTGAAATTGTTATTTTGTTATGTATATTTTGTTGTGTATATTTTACCATAATAAATTTACCAGAAATAAATGAAGATATTGGTGTCAAACACCTCGTATGTATATTTATAGGATTGTCTGAAGAATGAGTGATTGGAAACTATAACTAAAATATTTTCTTAGAATGATTCTGAAGTAAGAATGACTACAGCTTTGCTACTGGAAGAGTGGACCAAAGACAGCAGCAGGGGCATCACTTAGAAGCCTGTTAGAAACCAGAATCTCGGCCCCATCCCAGACCTACTAAATCTGATTCAGCATTTTAACAAGACTCCAGGTGGTTGACATGTACACTGAAGTTCAAGAAGCCCTCCTCTGGGACAGATTCTGCCACTTCCTACTTTTGTGACTTTGGGCCAGGTACTTAACCATCTTTTTTTTTTTAAAGATTTTATTTATTTATTTGACAGAGAGAGATCACAAGTAGGCAGAGAGTCAGGTAGAGAGAGAAAGAGAGAGAGAGGAGGAAGCAGGCTCCCCGCCGAGCGGAGAGCCCGATGCGGGACTCGATCCCAGGACTCTGGGATCCTGACCTGAGCCGAAGGCAGAGGCCCAAACCACTGAGCCACCCAGGCGCCAACCATTTTGTGCCTCAGTTATTTTATCTACAAGATTGAGATAACAGGAATGAAAGATGGCGAAGATGATTAAATGTGATGATAATGCATGGTGTATAATACCTGGCACATTCAAGGACTATCAGCTATTATTATTGCTTTGCCCAGTAGAAATCTGCGATGGTTGGCTTCAGGGGCTTTTCTAAAAGTAGGAAACATAGAAGTCGGTATTTTCCAGAGATGGTGTTTGGCTTTAGGAAATTATGGGGAAAAGGATACATGGGAGATAATAGTTTGGGCCAAGTATGAAGAAGACCCAATAGGGTAGATGAAGGTGTCACATTCAGTCACAACGGGGTAATGTTCTTCTTGTTAAGGTATGGTAGGACCAGACAAAGGTTATTTACAAAATATAAACGGAATGGAAGCAGCTTTTGATGAGACAATGCCCTATTTTTGAGATATTTTGAAACCCAAGTGGTCTATTTTTCACATGTCTGAAATCCTGTGTGAGACAGAACCTTTCAGCTGAAGTATCACTTATATTTGACTTACATGGTCAAGGACCAGACAGGCGGGGGGAGGGAGGTGGCCCAGTGTGAAGTACCGACTAGGTGGGAGACGAAAGGACAGCTACACAGGCCCTGAGAATTGCTAGCACTTGGGCCACGGCTCTCAGAAGATGTTGCTGAGTTCCTAACCTAATTTCTCTGGCAGGAGATCTTTCCTTGTCCCGGAAAAGACTTTTGGAGACAGAGAGGATTAAAAAAAATAATATTGTTAAGAAGTGAGGTTGCTGGGCTTGCACTTTACTAGCCGGAATCCCTTTATCTTTCTTGAGAGCCCCCCAGATCTCTTTTATTCTAGGTCAGTAATTTAACACTCTCAACTCTCAATTCAAAGCCTGTAATGACCTTGCTGTGCTGAATTATTAGCCCAGGATATAGAAAGAGAGAGAGAGAGGGAGGGAAAAAAAAAAAACAACAACCCTAAAAACAACAGAGGCCTTTTGATCAGAGCACCAAACTGCAGTTTGCTGTAACTCAAGCTGCCCATTCTTATATGGCAAGAATTAAGGACTCCCCCTGCCAGGCAGGACCCTATTAAAAGACAATAGCTGTTTGAAAAGGGTAAGCAAGTTGATATGGATATAATAGGCCACATATGGGGGCCCCTTTCTACTCTGAAATAAAGCTCCTTCTTAAGAGTTGTGAGCTGGGAAATCCAGCATTCAGTAAGGCAGGAGGAGGAGGTACAATAGAAGAGCGTGAGTGGGTAGCCATGCAGAAATGCTTGAAGGTGCTTCAGGAAAAAAGGAGGAGGGCTTTGGGGAGCCTGCAGAGATGAGCATCAATCACTGAGGAGAGAGGCTTTCAGAATGGCCAGGTGCTCTTTGGTCCCCAAGAGGTTTTTAGGCCAGTGATGACAAAGATTTGGCTGGAACCAAAATAGTGGTTAGTTTCTCTAATGGGTTAACAACAATGACAGCAAAACAAGCAGGAACATAGTAAGCTCTTGCCAGAAATGATGCAGCTGGCAAAAAGTAATCTTTTCTGCCTTGTTTTATACATGTCATACACGTATAAAACATGTCAACATGTTTTATATAACATGTCAACATCCTAAACTGATTAATACCATCTAGTGTCACTACACGGTCTTATTACCTTTAGGATGGGATTTTAAAAAAAGGCTCTGTAGAACAAAGACAGTGGACCCCAAAGAAACTACCTCTTGCCTACAAATGATACCCCTTCTCAGATATAGAGAGGTAACCACAGGACACAGGACTTCTTACTCTATTAGCTAATCTATGTTTGCTTATCTATCACCTAAACAATCTGCTCATTAGCAGATGATGCTTTTGGAGGATCCTAATCCACAAAAGAATTTCCCAAACACTGTTTTAACTACCTCTAAGATCTTGTTAGTATGTTACAAAACAAGGAATGATTTAAAGTGACTCAAAGTATTTAAACACATTAATCTAGTTATCTATAACTAAATTCTGAATTCCCAAATCCCTAAGCAAAAATATCACAGAGATATTTTTCTTTCCTCTACCTCCCTTTGCTAACTGCCAAATGAACGGCTCTCCAGTTCCCATCCACTGCAATTAATGGGATAGCTTGATGGAATGTACAACTAAAGAAAAAACACAAGGGATCTCTCTCTAACACTCTTGTTCCACTGAATGGTCAACAGGGCACTAAACTGATCTTTAGCAAATTAAAGTGTTTTGCTGATTAAAGAGAAGGTCTGGATTCCTAAGAAAAAAAAAATCTTGCAACACCACTCGGCTTCAGACCCCAAAAGAAACATATTATTTTTACAAAAGTCATTAGAGATAATTGTTTCCATAAAATATTGCGATTTTAAATGACTGTCCAGAATGTAGACTCCTTCATTTAAGATGGGGTCATCATATAGGAAAGGAAGGATGGGCAGTGGAGAGCACCAAACACTAAGCTGACTCCCCAATTCATGTCTTAGCATATGGTAACCATATTTTCGGAAGTCCACACTGGGACCCACAGTCTAAAAAGTTTTTGTTTGATGTGTGGGCCACTTACAGGTATAAGAAAGAGCTTAAAGATTCTCTATATATCAGTGTAATGATTGGGTAAGTATGTTTAGATGCCATATCAATTGATAAATATTAAATGTCAATTATGTTATTGATCTTAAAGGATATACAGCCAAAGTAATCTGAAAAATAAAAACTATACAGAATAGCATTGTGGTATGATACAATTTATATAAAACTACATATCTATGGGTATATATGTGAGTAGACAAGAGGTTTGAAAGAACAGGGAAAATGGAGGAAAAAATATTGGAGAAAATTTCTCGGAATGGAAAGGCATGAGTTCCCAGATTAAAAGCCTAGCACAATGAATGAATATATGTGCCCACCAAGGCACACACTATAAGAAATCAGACTCTGTCTTTCATTGGGGGCATGGCAAGGTCATTTTGTAGAAGATCATGTAGGAAAGGAGATACTGGTACAGCTATCTTTGGGAAAAATAATCACCCACAGTTGCCCTCTGGCCACAACACTTTATATTCCTTACAAATGCAAAATACACCCCTCACTGAAGCCCCCAAAGTCTAATTCCATTTTAGCATCAACACAAACTCTAGATCTTGACATAAATCAATTCCAGGTAGAGATGAAGTGCCTCCAATGCAATTTCTTGGGTACAGCTCCTGTATAATTCCTCATTCTAAACGTCTGTAAACTAAAGAGACAAGTTATATGCTCCCACATGCCCAGTACGTACAAGGGTAATAGTGATAGGATAACCACAATAAACTTCCAACCAAAAAGAGGGAGAATGGGAGGCAATATAGCAACTGTTGGTCCGTTGCAATTCTGAAGTCCACCCACCCACATGTCTCATTTCCATGATTTGAGCCTCGTACCTCTCCCTGATAATGACTTCCATGGACTTTTGACACTGTACTCTGGGCTTTCGGTTTCATTCTCCAGAATCATACTTACATTTCCATAAATCATAGTCTCAGTTTGCAGCTGAATAGCTTTCTCAGCTTGCTTCCTGCCCATATAAGTCTAGGGGTCACTTTTTATTTTACATTATTTATGTCTTCTTTAGCCCAAGTTAGTGGAGCTTCTATAGATATAATTCTCTTAAAAATGATGTTGAGGGAGAGGGTGGTTGTGTTATGGACACTGGGGAAGGTGTGTGTTACAGTGAGTGCTGTGAAGTGTGTAAGTCTGACGATTCACAGACCTATACCTCTGATGCTAATAATACATTATATGTTTACAAAAAAAACCCACCAAAAACCAAAACAAAAAACTGGGGGGAAGGGATGATGCTGAGGTTTTTCTATTAACTTTATTGGGGTTTACTCCATTGGACAAAAGCTGTACCCACAAACCTCTTTGAGACTAGCCCTTCCCTATCTGGGTTCCCTATGAGGCTCTGAAAGAATCTATGAGGGGGGGGAATAAAAGAAGAAGAAGAAGAAGAAGAAGTCCATAAGGCTCCACCCAGAAATCTTGCTGAGATTTTTTTTTTTAAATATTTTATTTATTTATTTGACAGAGAGAGGTCACAAGTAGGCAGAGAGGTAGGCAGAGAGAGAGGGAGAAACAGGCTCCCTACTGAGCAGAGAGCCCGATGCGGGGCTCGATCCCAGGATCCTGAGATCATGACCTGAGCCGAAGGCAGGTCAGGTCAGGGCCACCCAGGTGCCCCTCTTGCTGAGATTTTTAACAAAAGGTTCATCTTTACCCTTGGACCACATTTCTCTGCCAGCACTCTGGATTTGATCTTTATCCTGAAGCACTTCCTTACTTTGAATACTTTCTGCTGCTTGGAAAGGTTGTCCTGAGCTCTCTATATTATCTCTAAATTCCACCCGAAAACAAAATAGTTCATTCTTTAGTTCATGTCTCTCACACTTTACTATAGATAACTAGAAAAAGAAAAGCAGCCCAGAAATCTCCACAGGTAGGATCGTCACACTCACTATGTAGATTTCCTATCTTTCACATTACCAAAAATGATAGTATTGCCAAACTTTCTGTCATTACATAATAAGGGTCCTCTTACCTCCAACTAACATTTCCTCACTCTCTTTTAAGCTTTCACTGATGGTCTCCTTGAAGTCCATCAGACTTCCACTGTCAGGCTTTTCAAAGTCCTTCCGGTTTCCACCTGTTGACTGGTCTCAAAGCTAATGACATGTTTTAGGTTTTTTGTTACTGCACCCCTTCACTCCCAGTAACAAATTTTGTTCCAATCATCTGTTGCTGCATGACAAATCATACTAAACTTGATGGCATAAAAAATAACAATTTTATTATGCTCAAGGAATGAGTATGTCAGGAATTATACAGAGCACAATACAGATGGCTTGTTTCTACTCCATGATGTCTGGACCTGAATTGGGAAGACTTGACTGGTGGGGGCTGACTCAAATAGTTGGGGATAGAATTATCTGGAAGCTTCTTCCCTCACATGTCAGATACCTAGGCTTGGAAACCAAATTTGTGGTTGGGCTTCTTACAGCTTGGCAACTGGTTAGTAAAAAGGAGTCTCCTGAGAGGCAATGTCTGAAAAGTAAGTACCCAGAAACTAAGACACAGTGTTGGGAACTGTGGGTGGCTCAGTTGGCTAAGCATCCAACTCTTGATTTTGGCTCAGGTCGTGATCTCAGGGTTGTGAAATTGAGCCCACATTGGGCTCTGCGCTGTGTGTGGAGCCTGCTTGAGATTCTCTCTCTCCTTTTGCCCCTCCCCCTCCCTACGATTCTCCAGCCCCCTCTCACTCTCCCTTTTTGGAAAAAAAAAAAAAAGAAAGAAAGAAAGAAAAAAGTCCACATAGTGTTACTTCTATTAGATTCATATATTTTTTTAAGATTTTATTTATTTATTTGACAGAGAGAGATCACAAGTAGTCAGAGAGGCAGGCAGAGAGAGAGAGAGGAGGAAGCAGGCTCCCTGCCAAGCAGAGAGCCCAATGCGGGACTGGATCCCAGGACCCTGAGATCATGACCTGAGCCGAAGGCAGCGGCTTAATCCACTGAGCAACCCAGGCGCCCTATTTGATTCATATTCAAGGGGAAAGGACATAGACTTTACTTCTCAAAGGCAAGAGTGTCAAAGAATGTGAGGTCCTGTTTTCAAATGAGTACATCAAAAACAAGGATGAGAGAAAGTCCAGAGAGTGCTACTATAAAGCAGGCATAGGGATAAAATAATACAGATAAAGCAGGTCAGAAAATTCTAGGAGGGACTTCTTTAAGAAGATAGAACTGAGAGAATTAATCCATACAAAAAAATATCATTGTACTTGCTTCAGAGTCCTGGCAGTTAACTGATAATTATATTTAAGAAGGGTAGCGGAGGAAAACTGTAAAAAGAGAATATTTACAAAGATGTGGAAAGGGTTAAGGGAAAGTGGGTTACCCAGAAACTAACAACAGTTAAGATCTGGTATGATCCAGGCCTTAAGACACAAGTGGAGGGAGTGGCTTCTTGAATCCACAAAGAGTAGAGACCATCTAACATAAGCTGTGAACTTCAGTAGAGGAACAGAGCCAACTTCAACCCACGGCAAACTGGTAGGGAGAGACTATATACCCCAAGCTCACTGGGTCTCCTCCTGCCCTTCAGTCTCCCACTTTAACCCAAATGGGAAGCTACAGGGCAAGAGTATCTATGGATTAAAGTCAGTACAGATCAGCCCTCCAGCATAATGTGGAGAGTGGATCTGCAGGGGTAAATGGAAAATAAATAGCAAGTACTGGAAAGGCAATTTATCAGCTGGGTGGAGTTTAGAGATAAATTAGTGATAAGTTTACAAAAATTAATCAAACAAGAAGAAAAGAGGCAATCTCAGGGGTGAGAAGATTGTGCAACTTAGTTCAAGTGTCAATAGTGTTTATATAGTTATAAATAGTAAATATTGATATAACATATATATATATATCATGAGGTTGGGGAGTAAATAAAATTACATATGCATGATAAATTGTGTTAAAGAGAAATAGATTCACATTTCACACAGTGGGAAGTCAAGAGATAATGCCTGATTTTGAAAAAAATGAAGTAGCAATGTAAGTAATTTAGAGATACAGAAATAAATGTCAAACAAATTACTCAAAGAAGTTGAAAGTGGTTACCTCTAAGGAATGGGAAACTAAATTGGGAGTTGGGGTAATGCCTTTTTCTTTCTTTTTTTTTCTTTTTAACAATACTTACAGAACTATTTTATTCTTTACACTGTATGCATGTATAACTTTACTTTAAATAAATAAATAAATTAGATAAAGACTATCCAGCTTAGAGGGCCATCTGTTCTGTGACACCCTTCCTCATCCCTCAAGCTTAATTAAGATATTCTTCCTCTGGACATTCTTAACACCTTGAGCCTCTAGTTAGCTCAAATCACAAGTTGTTTAATTACTGACTTACTTGACTGTGAGTACACTCAAGGTAGAGACCATGCTTTCTTAATCATTGTTTCCCCAGCAGCTGTCATAAACCCTGGCATAGATGGCTATGTAAGAAATACTTCCTTAATTAAATAATCTAAGTCAATGGCACCAATGCCATACCAGGTGTATAGAGTAGAAAACTCCCATGACCAAACTCTCCTTGTAAGCCCTCACTTACATAACGACCTGAGCTCTATTACCTCACTGCTACAGACTGAATGGTTGTGTCTCTTTCAAGTCCCATACTGAAACCTAATCCTCAATGGGATGGTATTTGGGGTGGGGCCTCTGGGAGGTGATTAAGTCATAAGATTGGAGCCCTCATGAATGGGATTCTTGCCATTATGAAAGAGGCCCAGGAAAAGTCTCTTGGCCCTTCTGCTGTGTGAGTATACAGAGAAAGGAAGGCCATCTATGAACCAGAAAGTGGGCTCTTTACAGACAAGGAATCTGCCAAAGCCTTGATCTGGGACTTCCAGCCTCCAGAACTGTGAGAAATAAATTTCTGTTATTTATAAGCCACTTAGTCCATGACAGTTTGTTACAGGAGGTCGAATGGACTAAAGTACGGACCATAGACCTTTTGTCATTCTCTGAAAACACAAAACCTCTGTGCCCTTGCTCATGCTGTTCCCTTGGCTAAAAATGCCCTACCTGTTCAGTTCCCATTCTCTATTATTCACCTTCTAAGGACCACTTGAAGTACTATTTCTTCCATGAAGTTTTACTTAAAATTCATAGAATAAATCCCTCCTTATGCTTATCAAAACATGTTGTCTGAAATTCTACTTGGCATGTTTTTAGTAGAATCCTAATAGTTATGCTTATGTCTGATTTTCCCCTTGAGTTTGTAAGTTCCTTGAGTTCAACTGGTTGACTCATCTTGCACCCTACACTAGCATGGTATCCGACATAGAGCAGGTCCACACTAAAGAACAACAGTGTTTTTCTGGTATGAAACTGCCATTATTTTTGCCTCCCATGAGAATGATAGTGAATTCCTCAAGGATCATGTCTGGCACACAGATTGGCACATAGTAGGTACTTAATAAGCAGTTAACAAATTTTAAAAATTAAAAGAAGACCAGGCAATGAGTTTATTTCTTAGCATTTACAAGGTGCTGTCTTTCATTTTGTCTTTCTTCTTATTTCAACATAATTGAGCCTTCCACAAACTGGCCCTATCTTAATTATACATTTCTTGTTTGTTGCTTTTCAACATGTACTAGTCCTCCACAAGTCAAGTTAGACTCCTTCGTGACCTCTTCCTGTGTATGATATTTTCTACTCATGCTAATATAATTACATTCCTCCAAAACAAAAGTTCCAAAATACTTCCTCTTACAATAAAGGTAGAGTAGGTAATTTAGACTAAACTTTCTGGCTTGAGAAAAAGTAGATGAATTATTAAAAGCATCTGTTTGAAGTATCAGAGAGCCACTGAGGCAAATGAAGAATGACAAGGGCAAGTTTTGAAAGGAGAATAAAACCCAAAGAGGTCAGCCTAGCATTTGGTGCCACTTTTCCCCATAAAAAGGAATTCTAAATGGAAGAGTCCATGGATTGAATTCAAAGGATCCACAAATTTGTATAGGGAAAAAAATTTACATCTTTAGATTTACAAACCATTAACTGGAATTTATCATTTCCTTCAGTTATGAATATAAACATAGTAGAATTAGCAGTATATGAGATTTTTGTCAGTAATAGAAACCTCAGATATTTTCATATAACCTTAAGTTGTCCCAAATATCTCACAGTATCATTTACACTCATCACCATTTCAAAAATAAGATACTATTACACTCACTAGTCGTTTCAAGGGCTTCTGCCAGTCCTGAAAGAGACAGTTGATAGACTGAACAGGTAATAGTTTTGAATTAATGTTAAGTTCCTGAATTTTCAAATGACTCTTAATGCTTGGTGGTCAAAAAACTGGAGCTCAGGACCCACCCAAGCTGGGTAGAGGGACTGTGGTGTATCCTTAAGGCTCTGCTTGGCACCCTAAAAGACTATACCTAGAAATAGATCAGTCCTCTCTGATACTTACACCCAGCTTCAAATTATTCAAGCCCTGATCGAATTGAGGTAATCCAGGATTGCTAGTGCTCAGGCCATCTGCCAGAAGCAAATGTAAATCCTCTCTGAAGAAAGATAATAGCATTCTAGGCTTTATATTATCTCTATAATTTTTCATATACAATGTACAACACTCAGAACTAAGGAGAAAAAAGCATACTATAATTTAAGACAATGGAATAAAGAGCCAAGAGATAGAATAGAAAATAGACAGATACAGACACATACCCATAAGGAATCCAGATTTTGAATTATGGACTTTTAAATAATCTTGTTTTACTATGTTCAAGAAAATGAAGAATAAGAATTAGTAAAGAAACCATTTTAAAAAACCCTGAATGGTAATTCTTGAACTAAAAAATGCAATAATTGTAGGACACCTGGTTAGCTCAGTCAGTATAACACGTAACTCTTGATCTCAGGGTTGTGAGTTTGAGCCCCACATTTGGTGCAAAGATTACCTAAAAATAAAATCTTTTAATTAAAAAAATACAATATTTGAATAGGGTGCCTGGATGGCACACATGGTTAAGTGTCCAAGTCTTGGCTTTAGCTTGGGTTGTGATGTCAGGGTCATGAGATCAAGCCCTATGTTAGGCTCCATGCTCATTGTGGAGTCTGCTTGAGGTTCCCCCTCTCTCCCTCTCCTGTTTCTGCTCTCTGTCTCTCAAATAAATAAGTAAATCTTTGAAAAAAGTAAAATAATTGGAAAAGCTATATATGATTCCAACTATATAAAAGCTATATATGATTCCAACTATATAACATCTAGAAAAGGCAAAACTATGAAGACAGTAAAAAGAACAGTGGTTGCTAGGAATTGGGTGGGAAGAAGGGATAAACAGAAAGAACACAGATAATTTTTAGAGCAAAGAAAATACTCCATATGATAGCACAATGATGGTTATGTCATTAGATATCTGTCTAAACCCATAGAATATAAAATACCAAGTGAATACTAAGGTAAACTATGAACTTTGGGTGATGATGATATGTCAACGTAGGTTCATCAGTTGTAACCAAATATACCAAATACAGGGAATATTGGTAATGATAATAAAAATAACTGTTGCCTTTGCATTTTGGCAGCACGAGATACATAGGAAATCTCTACCTTCCTCTTAATTTTGCTGTCAACCTAAACCTACTCTTAAAACAAAAGTCTTTAAAAAACAAAACAAAAGGCATATTTAAGCTATATAAATTCTTCATAATAAACTATAGAAGAAAGCAAAGTTAATTAAAATCTTCTTTGCTGCTGGAAATAAAAAAGAAAAATAAAGGTACACTATGGGAGGCAAGACTAAGAGAAGCATGAGACACACTAGTAAACAAATCTTAAGGTTTTTCAAACTCACTTTCAACATTCATGGTTTCCCCAGCTTGCAACTTCTTTTTTTTTCTCCTTTGTATTTAAAACAGACAGATTGGGGTGACTGGGTGGCTGAGTTGTTAAGCGTCTGCCTTCGGCTCAAGTTATGATCCCAGGGACATGGGATCAAGCCCTGCATCGGGCCCCCTGCTCAGTGCGAAGCCTTTCTCTCTCTCCCACTCTCCCTGCTTGTGTTCCCTCTCTTTCTGTACCTCTTGCTGTAAAATAAATAAAATCTTTTAAAAATAAAATAAAATAAAAAATAAAACAGATTAAAAGTGTCATGGTAAGACATAAAAAAATTACAAAAACAAAAATAAGACAATAATTGGAATTAAGAACTCAGTACATGGGTTTAACAGCAAATTACACAAAATGAAAGAGAATTAATGCACTGCAAATAGGTGAGAAAAAATATCTAGAAGAAAGCACATAAGATAAAAATGATGAAAAATGTAGAAAAGTACATAAGAGAGGAGACCATGAAAAAGTCCAAGGTTTGTGTAACTGGAATCCCAGGAGTAAAAACAGTGAAACAGAAGCAAATCTGAAAAGCTAAAGATTAAGAACTTTCAAAACTGATAAAAGACATCAAGTTACAGTTTCAGGAAGCACCAAGAACATGAAGGGGTTTAAATATAAAGAAAAACAAACCTAGATACATTATAGTAAAACTACCAAAAACCAAAGACCAAGGAAAAATATCCAGAAAGTAGCCAGAGACAAGAACAGATTATTTTTCAAAGGTGTAAGAATGACGGATAGCTGACTTCTCAACAGAAACTGTGGAAACCAGAAGAAAATTGAACAGTGTCTTCAAAGCACTAAAAGACAGTAACTGCCAACCTAGAACTTACACCAGAAAAAAACACCCTTCAAAAATGAAGGTAAAAATTCCGATAATGTGTCTAGGTAGGTAGTAGTTTTCAATTAACTGATTTTCATAACTATACTATGGTTTTAGAAGATGCTAACATTAGAAGAAATTGGGTGAAAGACATATGGAGGCTATGTGGTTTTGTTGTTCTTGTTCTTGTTCTTTTTTTTTTTTTTTTAAAGTAGGCTCCACCCCAGCATTGGGATCCAACTCACAACCTTGAAATCAAGACGTGAGTGAGATCAAGAGTCAGACACTTAACTGACTGAGCCACACAGGCACCCCTATGCTATTTTTACCACCTTTTTTGTAAGTCTAAAATTATTACAAGAGGGGAAAAAAAGTAAAATACTGTTTCAGAATGAAAGCTAATGTCAGAACGGAAACTCCACAAAAGCTGGGATTTCTTGTCTGTTTTGTCATTGCCGTATTCCCACTAGTGTCTAGAACATTGACTAACACAAAGACATTTGGTAAATATTTTTTTGAATGTACCAACAACAGTCGTAGTAGCTATCACTTATTCAACACTTAGTATATCTCAGGTAGAATATCAAGCACTTGACATTCATTATCCTTCTGACAATCATGGCACAAGGAATTTTACATTTTATATGTGAGTCTCCCTATTTTATAGATGAGGCTAAGTAACCTGCTTAAGATCACATATAGTAAGTGGCAGCCCTCAAACATAGATTGACTCCAGAGTCTGTGTCATTAACCACTGTGCTACAGTACTTTCGTGTCACATAAAAAGATTTTTTCTCATTCACTTATTCAAATTCTCTTTGTCTTTCCAGGTTGTACTGGTCAGTGTTCTCCAGAAAAACAGAAGCAGTAGTATATGTGCAGATACAGTTGACCCTTGAACAACAGAGGTATGAACTGCTCACATCCACTTATACACAGATTTTTTATAGTACAGTCCTATAAATGTACGTTCTCTTCCTTATGATTTTCTTGAAACATTTTTGTTTCTTGGGCTTACTTTATTATAAGAACATAGTAGATATAACATACAAAATACATGTTAATTAATCAACTGTTTATGTTATTGACTAAGCTTCCCGTCAACAGCAGGCTATCAGCAATTAAGTTTTTGGAGGAGTCAAGAGCTATACATAGATTTTTGACTGTGCTGGGGATCAATGTCCCTAACCACTTGTTGTTCAGGAGTAAACTGTATATACAAGAGGAGATTTAGCTTATGTGATTATGGAATTGGCTCATGTAATTATGGAGGCCAAGAAATTCAATGATCTGCCATTTGCAATCTGGAGAACTAGGAGAGTTTGTAGTGTAACTCAATTCAAGTCTGTAAGCTCAAGACCCATGTCAGTCAGTGGTAGAAGTCCCAGTCTGAGATCAAAGGCCCAAAACAAACAACCCCAACCCCCCCCCAAAAACACCCCAATTCACTCTTCTTCCACCTTTTTGTTTTAGTCAGGTCCTCAAGGAATTGGATAAGGCCCACCCAGATTAGATCTTCTTCTTCTTCTTTTTTTTAAGATTTATTTATTTATTGGACAGAGAGAGAGACAGAAAGAGAGGGAACACAAGAAGAGGGAGTAGAAGAGGGAGAAGCAGGCTTCCCTCTGAGCAGGGAGCCCAATGCGGGGCTCGATCCCAGGACCTTGGGATCATGACTTGAGCCAAAGACTGACGCCCAATGACTGAGCCACCCACGTGCCCAGGATAGATCTTCTTTAAAGTCTACCAGTTCAAATGCGAATCTCTTCTGAAAACACCCTCATGGATGTACTCAGAAATAACATTTTACAAGCCATCTCAGCATACTCTCATCTGGTCAAGATTACGCATAAAACTAACCATCACATAAGTCAAAACACACTCCTCTATGATGCCTTATTTAACTTCTCTAGTACCCATGATTTCTCCTTATTCTCAGATCTCTGAGCACAACTTAATGCCATTATATAAGGTCCTGAATTATTAACAAACAATTAACAATATTCTGTCTGTTAATCAGTAAACGTTATCTCCTCAACCAAATTACATCCCCTCATATGCAAGTAACCATATCTTACAGCCACATTTGAAACTCTGTAAGGATGCTTGATATTTTGGTAAGGAGTTCAGAAAAATATGTAGTTGGAAAAACCATGCGAAGAACAATACTTTGGGATGGTTTAGAGAGCAGGCTGTATGGCTTAAGATTCTAAACATCAAATTTGACTCAGAAAAAAAGCTACCTTATAAAGGTAGGTTTTGGGGCACTTAGGAGGCTCAGTCGTTAAGCATCTGCCTTTGGCTGAGGTCATGGTCCCAGGATCCTGGGATCAAGCCCTGTGTTGGGCTGCCTGCTCAGTGGGAAGCCTGCTTCTCCCTCTCCCACTGCTCCTGTTTGTGTTCCCTCTCTCACTGTGTGTCTCTCTGTGTCAAATAAATAAATAAAATCTTAAAAAAAAAAGTAGGTTATTTTTTTAAAGAATTTTACTTGTTTATTTATTTGAAAGAAGAGGGGAGGGGGAGAGAGAAAGTGAAAGGAGGGGAGAGAGGGAGAGAGAAAATGAATCCCAAGCAGACTCCACACTGAGCGTGGAGCCCGATGTGGGGGTTGACCCCAGAACCTTGAGATCACGACCTGAGCCCAAATCAGGAGTCTGATGCTTAAGTGACTGAGCCACCCAGGCTCCCCAAAAAGTGGTTTTTACATCAAGTTTTCTATAATACCTCCTTTTCCTTATATCAGGTTAGTAAGTGTTCAGGGCATGTTGGACAAGCAATACCATTCTCTTGGTTAAGCCCCATTGAGAGGGCATATATATTGCATAGAAGGTGAAGTTTGAGAGTGTGCAGATAAACAGTTACCCCCCACACACGTAAACTGCAGCTTGTGTGGTGTAAATATACTGTCCCTCCCTGGAACTGCCTGTGGAACATGGTCTCTTCGGGCCCTGTGGTTTCTCAGTACATTCCAACTGCTGGGAGGCTGGAGCTTGGCTCAGCAAAGCACGGATAAACAGCTTCCTGCAGCAGGCTGCCCGTGTGAGGAGCAATGACCTCAGCAGAGAGCGTCTGCTTTTCATTACCCTGAGCACATCGCTGCACCACTAGAGCTCAGAGTAGGAACAATACAAGTTGGATAGGTTTGGCTAGCTCAGGTCTCCCATTACACCTTGAATTTTTTAATCTTGGCTGCCAGAAAAAAGAGGGTATAGCCAGGAAGTGAGGAGATGGCTTATGCGTGAGAAAGGAAAGACAAAAATGCTTTCTGAGGCTGTTCCCTGAACGAACGAGATGGTGAGTCGAGTGGCTAACGCTAAGTCGCTGATAGTCTGGCAGGAAGTCCCCCAATGTCTTTCATCTCCAAAAAGGTACATAAACTGCAGGGTAAGCAAAAAGTGTCACAGAAAACAAGAGAGACTGAAAGGTCCTCGAACTCTTCACCTCTAACACCATTTAAAGAGAAAGAAGAGCAAAACTATCCCTTTCTGGGAGATCCACTACGTAGGAGAGAAGCGAAAAGCCCAGACACCAGGAGCTAACGGGGAATGAGAATGAATTCCACAGAGACAGGCATTTTACTCATGTCATTTTACCTCATCTGTACAACAACACCTGTGAGATAGGTATTAGCATCCCTAGCAATGATCTTGACCAGGAAAATATAACACAAGGACATTAACAAAGACATTTGTTGATGATGTTATTTAATGACAAAGGGATGAATTCAAGGCTGCTTCTATGGCCACCCCGGAAACAGCACTGCTGACTGTTGCAGCTCCAGAACTCAGCAACCCTAGGCCAATGTGTCCTAAAATAAATTTACATGCTCATGACTTTTTCTAGTAAGATAGTTTCCACTGTGCTGGACAGAATTGCATCTGATAGTTGAAGAAAGGAATCACAGTTATAGCCTCAGACAGGAAATTGGTTGGACATGACCCCTCTTGAGGGATCCTGAGAAACAATTTGTTTTGTGGGGAAGTCATTGACTGGAAAGATGCACCTGCCATGGGGCTGGAAGCTAAGAGACAGACAAATATCTTAGCAAATCATAATAACAGAGAGAAGCTTCATTTGACTTTCATTTCACTTTTCTCAGGGAAGAAGAATCTTTGTGTGGCTGCCAAAACCCTAACTGTCCTCCTCCTTCCCCTCTCTCTCTTCCACCCCCATCCCAGTTCATTAAAGACCTTCTGGTTAAAGGTGCCAGAATGTGTCATTCTTTCCTGTTCTTGTGCCAGGCCTGTGCCGCCAGCACCACAGATCTTCTAGAGTACTGAGCAAATTATCGAAGAAATTAAAAACACTGATGAATTTAAACTGTTCTGTTGTTGATGAAATGAAGTTTCTTAACTTCTGATGAGCTATTTCACATTACTAATAGCATTACTGATCAGTTAATTCATATTTGTGTCTACTTGATTGGGGCAGGGGTACTTCGAGAATTATCAGAGCGGGAGAATGAGAAGAAATATCAGTGCTTGGATGGGACCAAATAAAGATTCTTTATATTATTTATCAATTAAAATAAATTAAGTAATATCTCTAAGGGGAAATATTTTCGTGTAGAAAATTATACCTGAATTTTTTACTAGCTAACTGTAAAAGCTGCTCCCAGGAAAAAGGAAATAGTATCACTGGTTCTTGAGAATGCTTCAGCCACGGATGGAGTTCCTTCATTTCCTCTTATCCAATGGTTTCACAACAGCTAAGTTTCTCTTAACTTGTAGGAGGTGGGGGTGGGGGGAGTGAGGACTCTCCTGAAAGGGAGAATCTGGGCCCAATTATTATTTCCACAACCTTTGACTCTGACTTCTAAATGAGTCAGGAGACCAGTGGGCTGTGAAATGGCTTCCTCAGTTACCAGGTCAAGTGCTGCTGGATGGTTTCCTGTAATCAAAACATGAAGGGACTGAAGAAGAGAGATGGATATAAGCAAGGAAGCAGCCTCTTCTATCCTTGATGAAACTGGATTTTTTAAGTTTCAAAATAGATTGTGGTGACTCTCAACTCACCACTATGTCTCCCTGCAAAGCTTTTGCTTTGGATACCCCTAGTGACATAGAAAAGGACAAGAATCCTCTACAGATTTTTATAGATGACAGAAGTGCTGGGCCAGTAAGAGTGAGGACAGGATTGCTCTAGCTGAAGGCAAAATCTATTCCTGGCAATTATCTGAGTCTGTGAGAATCCAGATGCTGACAATGAGAAATGGGTAATTTTCTGTTACAATGTGTCAATTCCAGCTAAGAACTGAACTATGGAAAAAAGATGGGAGGCAGGGCAGGGAGAAGCATTACCCTTTTGAAGAAGTCTGTAATAGGATTAGTCATCATTACTTCACCAGAGCACATTTTGGCTCAATTTAACAACAATAAGTAGGGAAAACACGGAGCAGAAATGGCCCAGAGAAGTCTCAAGTCCATCCCTCATTTGAAGCTGTGAGCCTGGAAATCAGTGAAGTCCTGGTTTGTTCTGATGAGTTTCTTGTTGCTCCAAAACTGCTCCTCTGTTACCATGGGCACGAGAAGGACCCAAAACAACATTACTTAAATGCTGGATAATAGATAATCCTAAAAAAATCTGCCCACTTTAGAACTGAAAGTTTACACCCTGAATGTTCTAGATTACTCAGGAGAGAAGTGGGTCATCTTTCATAGGGCTTAGAGCACCTGTTTAAAAAAAGAAGAAATAATACATATTTTATAATGATGGTTTGGTTTTTTTCGAGTTACATTTTAAGTGATTTAGGAATATGCACCGTGGGAACTTCCTTTTCGTCTCCAGCAATGAATTAACGAAGGTCACGTTTTATGGATGTATTCTAAGCAAAACAACAAAAAAACAAAGGGATTTGATGCTGGTATCTTTTACTATAAGAGTATATTAAAAAAGGCATGCAAATTCCCAATTGAATTCTGATGATTAATATATATCAAGATATAATAATTAATGTTCTTTTTCTGAAAACTAAGATTTCAATCTTCATATTAATATTATACATAACACAAGTAATTTTTATGTCTAATTATTTTATTACTTTCACTTATTATATATGAGCAATGCATAGCGAAACCAATTACTTGGTTTCCCTATTGGTGGCTATCCCTGATCACCGCCTATTAAGGTTATTCCATTCCGGGTAGCAGCAAATAAAATCAATCTTATTATCTTTTTTGGACACAGAAAGCTTAGGTAACAAAGCTGGACCAAAAGGTGAGTCACCTGAACATAGATAACTTATTGGCTCTTTGATGGGATGAGTCAATTGTCCCATGGGATAATGCCATCTCCAAGAGGCCTTCCTGACTATCCTGTATATCATGTTACCCTAGTTATTTCTTTGTTATTTATCTTGTTATGGTCATCAGCGGTGTAACCTTGGTAATATTACTTTTGTGTGCCTGAATTTCCTAATGCATAAAATGAAGAGAATATTAAAACCCCACCTCATGGTATTGTGAGAAGTAAAGATTTTTATTTATTTACTTAATTTGTCTTTTTTAGAGAGAAAGAGAAAAAGAAAGAACATGTGCACATAAGGGGGGCGGTGGCAGAGGGAGAGAAAGAATCGCAAGAAGGCTCCATGTCCAGTGCAGAGTTCGACATGGGACTTGATCTCACAACCCTGAGATCAGGACCTGAGCCGAAATCAAGAATCAGACACTTAACCGACTACACCACCCATTTGCCCAGTATTATGAGAATTAAATGAGAGAATGTATGTTATATGCTTAGAACAGTGCCTAGCACACAGCAAGTATTTATTAACTATTAGCTATTGTCTTCATCATCAGTTTACTTGTTTATTGACTATCTCCCTCACTAAACCCTTACATCCATGAGAATAATTACTTTGTCTTCTTCACTACTGTCTCCACTACCTATTACACATAGGCACATGCATTGTAAGTGCTCAAAAATAATTGCTGAATGAGTTCATGAGTGAATGCTGTCTTATATTCTCACATATCCTTAAAATAAACCTCTATTGGGGCACCTGGGTGGCTCAGTTGGTTGGCCATGATCTCCAGATCCTGGGATTGAGCCCCGTGTCAGGCTCCCGGCTCAGCGGGGAGTCTGCTTCTCCCTCTCCCTCTGCCTCTTCTCCTGCTCAAGCTCTTTCCCTGTATCTCTCTGTATCAAATGAATAAATAAAATCTTAAAAAAAATAAAATAAACCTCTACCAATGACGGTATCTGTATACTTGCAATCAAAACAGACATCATGTAAATATCCCCAAGAAGCTAAAACCATCATTGGAAAAAAAACAAAAACAAAAACAAGACACTTGATCATAAGAAAGAGCCCTCCTGGGCCCACCAACCAAGACCACAGAGTATCATTCATTTCTATATTAGTATGTGGAGGTCAAGCTCCCTGATGCCACAGTGTTGTAACTATCAATTTAGCCTGTGAAGAATGGTTCCCAATCCTGATAGGAATTCTCAGATTTCAGCCTGTTTTTCTCTCATCATTATTTTCCAATGTCTTAAAAAAAACCACATTTCTCATTTTATCTTTACCACAAGAACCTGGTCACACTCTGCTGTGGTTTCTAAGTTATAGCTACTCTAGCCTCATTTTCTTGGATGTACTTCTTCAGAGGTCCTGACCCCACACTGACACTTGGTCTATTCTTAGAGTGGCACCTCTAAATATTAATTCCTTTTACCTTCTTCTGGTTGAAAGACAACATTCAGAGGTAGAGGTTGCATACAACATAAAAGAAAATCCTCTGGGATTTGGTATCCTTCTTTCAAGAGTGTCCAGAGGAACATGATCTAAAGAGCTCACAGTCTTGCAGACATACACACACAGTACAGCTTAGCTACTCATGTTTTACAGCTTACCCAGATTTACTGGAACAATCAAGGATTTGTTGGAAAACACCAGCAACCATGGAGCGACAGCACAGGTGAGGGGACAAGCAGACCCAGAGAAGAAAATCAGCAGGAAAGCCTTCCTTCCAGAAGCAATTTCAAATATTGTCCAAGATTATAAAGTGAGGACTTTTAAGAATAAGGAATTCTTCTTTCTAGTGTCATTATGCATCTATGAATCAACCCAAAACTGAAGCCTGAAAAGGAAGGATTTTCACTAGATAAATAAAATTGATAATCAAAGAAAATCAGGAGCTTCTACCACTCAGGTCTCTACCAAATACTACTTTTAATTTCATCATATGTCCATTCCATTCAAGTCTTTTTGCTTGTCTGTTTGTTTTAAGATTTGGAGCTTTGATGCTGGTTCATTTCTCAAAATAACTTGCCTTGGGCCGATAGGGTTTCCGAAAACTATCAGGTATGTGCCACTCATATACATTATGTAATTTTTAGTTTCCTGAGGACAAGAAACAGCTCACTTGGCAACTAGATTTCTATCAGGACTATGGAAAATCTTACAACTTTTCAACAGTGTATTGATGGATAAAAGCTACAGTTGATAGCATTCAGTAGCATTTGAAACAGTCATAAGGTTTACTATTGGCTCTATAGAGTTCAGGATCAGTTACTAGACCAGTTGGGTTCACTTCTGGAGTACTACCTACATGGCATACAGCTGCTTATATGGCAGAACATAGAGCTTAATCAAAAAGAATCAATAGAGGTGCCTGGGTGGCTCAGAGGGTTAAGCCTCTGCCTTCAGCTCAGGTCATGATCTCAGGGTCCTGGGATCGAGCCCTGCATCGGGCTCTCTGTTCAGCAGGGAGCCTGCTTCTCCCTCTCTCTGCCTGCCTCTCTGCCTACTTGTGATCTCTGTCTGTCAAATAAATAAATAAAATCTTAAAAAAAAAGAATCAATAATAATGAAAGAAAAATCAAGAGAAAGTCCTTATTACTAACAAGAACAAGAGCAAATCGTGTGTAGTAACTTAAAATAGAGATACAGCTGTATATTCAACAGTCACCTAACATCTATTATGGGCTAAACATTGTGCCAGCCACTAGGAACACAAAGATGGAGAGACAATGATGTCTGTCCTCAAGGAACCAGTGTGATAGGAAAGACTTATAAAGCATTTGGAGGGTGGGGGAGGTAGAGTAAAATGAAAAAAACCAGGAAGACGCATTGCCCCCAGAAGAATCATATTTCACTTGGCAAGGAGCCTCAAGAGCGCTGGTACAGATTAAATGGCCTTGAAACTTGACCCCCAGGCTTGTCAGTTCTTTAAGAGCAAGTGAGGCTATTCATTCTCAGTCTTTATTCCCTGCCCACCTCATTTGCTTCAGCCTACACCATGAGAACATGATTCCTTCCCTGATCCTCCTTTAGAGAACTGGGAAAATGGACAGGCTCTGCTCCTGGAGAGCCTGTTTTTTCCCAGGGACCTGAAATTCCAATCCATAAGAAATCTAGACTTTATTTGTATATATGGCCATGTGTATATACATTGCCATGTATATATTATTGCCATAGCTTGGCAAAAAAGCTAGGGAGAGTCAAGAATCCCCCAATAGCAACCCAAGTTTAGCCCATTAGAACAACTGTCTGATCTTTAAAGAAGTTGTGGAGAATAGAAAGGAAAAAATATATTTTCAAGGAGGATAGACTTAGATTCATGATCCCCTTAAATAGAAGCCTGTTAGGGTGCTGGATGGCTCAGTTGGTTAAGCTTCTGCCTTCAGGGCTCATTGCTCAGGGGAAAGCCTGTTTCTTCCTCCCAACCTCACTCTGTTTCTTTCTCTCAAATAAATAAGTAAAACCTTAAAAAAATTTTAAAAAGCCTGTTAAAGGCTATTCTTCCTTAGAATGTTTTCAATAAACCATAAAAAAACGGAAGGAGAATCCAAATGATTATACAAATATGTGACGGCATTTTGGAAATAAAAATAACATTGTGTATTTCTCTAGCACACCCTTTCATGAAGACCAAGGAGTTCAAAACAGATTCAGCCTAAGAACAGTTCTGTGACATTAAAAAGTAGTAATCACTTTGATTTTTTACACACTCCAAGCATGCTTTACAAAGAAGCACAATATGAAAGCTATTCCGCCCCTATGAATACTCTGAAATCATTAGCTGATTGACACAGCGTCCTGTAGATATAGAAGGAAAACTGCAGAAGCAAATCATCCTAAGCACTTCCATGAGGAAAACCGGCTATGAAAAACATAGGCTAAGGGAACCCTGATGAAAGGCAATCACAGTAAGCATTCTGAGTAATGGAGAAAGTTAAAAATTATAGGAGGGACCTAAAGAAACAGAGCTAACAGATCAAATAATTAGTTCTTGGGCTACTATCATCATAACCACCCAGGAGACTTATCACTGGACAAAACTAACTGCAGCAAAGATATGTTCCAAAACATGTTTGGGCAGCCCTCACCAACCTATCAAAACTAACCATTCACTGCCCCTACATCAGCAGCTATACTCTGCTCTATTCTTCATGTACCTTGCCTGCTTCCTAGTGCCTCTTCTG
The DNA here is from genome assembly GCF_922984935.1 of Meles meles. Classification (NCBI taxonomy): domain Eukaryota; kingdom Metazoa; phylum Chordata; class Mammalia; order Carnivora; family Mustelidae; genus Meles; species Meles meles. Next base: position 19,346,932 of record NC_060073.1, read on the forward strand.
GGCTCACCCAACTGGCAAAACAGGTACTTACTATTCAGTGAAGAACCTGGCAACGCCGTACTGGCTAATATCTTCCTTATTCTCTAACAGCTGGCACACTGCATCCTCCATATACGTGAGGACATGTCGCTGGGCTAAAAAAAAAAAAAAAAAAAAAAAAAAAAAAAAAAAAATCAAGACAGAAAGAGAAAGTGAGAAACAAAGAAAGTAAGTCTTTCCAGTCCCAGTAGTAAGCCATGAAAGTCAATCAAGATGTTGGTTCTGCCCTAAGGAGTGGACTGGAATAGACAAAGCAAACCTAATTGAGCTCTGGTCTCAAACGGTAGAATGGGAGACAATGTAGAACATGACCCATTGCCATCGGATTGGCTATTATTATTAATATTAACTCTTCACTCCTCATTTCAGTGGAGGGTGATGTTAATGAGGGTGAGGAGCTTTAGCACCGTTTAGCTACACCTGGGAATTCTTTTCTTTCTACCTCCTTCCACCCTCTTCCACTTCTGCATGTCTGAGGAGCTTAACGCAGGAGTAGTGATGCCATGCTTGAAGTATGGATGATCTGCTGGCCAAGAAGACGCAATTCCTTAACAACAACCAAAAAAGTCATGGAAAAGTTTAAGGAAATTTAATGAAAATGTCAGTAATGATGCTATAAGTTATTAGCCTTAGGACCGTGAAATCTGTGTGGCTCAATTTACCAGAAATCACATTTTCTGCATTTGTTGTGACGGGAAAATGTGTGAATTAATCATGGGCTTGTAAGAAAGGGTGTATTAGAATTAGAAAGACGTTGGTTTGAATCATGGCTCTGTCTTTGGTAGCTTTATCTTAGATAGTTATTTTATCTACACCTGTTTTCTGCTTTATCAGGTGTGGAAAGAAACATAATTTAGCTCTTTCTCAAAATATGGTTAATCAACTTCTTGATCTGAATCACCCAAGATACCTTGTTAAAGTGCAGATTTGTAATCTGACACCACCCAGACTTAGTGACCTTAAATTTCTACCTGGAGCCCAATAATTCTAAAAAAAAAAAAAAAACAACACCTTTTTTTGTATTATTTTTTTAAAAGATTTTATTTATTTATTTGACAGACAGAGATCACAAGTAGGCAGAGAGGCAGTCAGAGAAAGAGAGAGGCTTGGGAAGCAGGCTCCCTGCTGAGCAGAGAGCCAGATGTGGGGCTCAATCCTAGGACCCTGAGATCATGACCCGAGCCGAAGGCAGAGGCTTAACCCACTGTGCCACCCAGGCGCTCCAAAAAAAGTTGTTGTTGTTGTTGTTTTTAGAAACTTTTTAAATATAACATTGTATGCCATGTTTCAAATGTACAACACAGTGCTTTGACAATTCTACATATTACTCAATGCTCACCACACTAAGTGTAGTCACCATTTGTCACTATACAATGATACTGCAATATTATTGACTATATTTCCTATGCTGTACTTTTCATGGAGCCCAGTAATTTTTAACAAGTACCATTCATACTTCTTATGTACCTGGAAGTTTAAGAATCACAGATTTAGACCTTGAGCTTTGGGGTTCAGAGAGAACCATAGTTCAATTGTCAGCCCTACCAATTCCTAGCTGCGTGACTTTGAGCAAATGACTCTCCATGCCTATTTCCTCAGTGTGAAATGTGGATAATAAGGCTATTACTATTCGGGGCACCTAGGTGGCTCAGTGGGTTAAAGCCTCTGCCTTCAGCTCAGGCCATGATCCCAGGGTCCTGGGATTGAGCCCCGTATCAGGCTCTCTGCTCAGCAGGGAGCCTCCTTTCCTTCCTCTCTCTCTGCCTGCCTCTCTGCCTACTTGTGATCTCTGTCTGTCAAATAAATAAATAAAAATCTTTTTAAAAAATAATACTATTACTATTCATAATAACAATATTAGTAGTTCCTACATCATACGGTTATGTGAGTTGAATAAGATAATGCATGTAAAATACTATAGTCCCTTGTAAGAGTCTATCTCAAAGGTCTATTGGGGGTTTAGTTCAGTAAACGTCATAGGCTAGCGCTTCCATTATAACATGTGCTCAACAAATGTTGTTTCTTTCTCTGAATTTTGTCTTGAGGAACAACAATGATAACCTGGCACACTACACATAGAAATTTCCAATTCAGTATTTCCATTTTCCATCCAAAATTTTAAAAAGAAACAAAACAAACAAACAAAGAAAACCTTTCTTCTGGAGCAGCAAGAACCAAAAAAACCTCATCAGTAATGAACATCTTGTCAAAAAGCAATTCCACAAAGTTGTTACCAAGATGGACTCTGGCTCTTTCAGTTTCATCCCTCAGGAAAATATGGGGGAATTACCTAAAATTTATAAAAAACAGGTACTTCAAGGGGCACCCAGGCGGCTCAGTCGGTTAAGCATCCAAGTCTTGATTTTGGCTCAGGTCATGATCTTAGGTTGTGAGATCGAACCCTTGTGTCAGGCTCTGCACTGGGCATGGAGCCTGCTTGGGATTCTCTCTCCCTCCCCCTTTGCCTCTCCACCACCCCTAAAAAACTACGTACTTCAAAAAACCATTCCTGAAATCCTGGCAGTCTAGGGAAACTAAAAAAGCAAGTAAGTTTATCTAAATAAGCTGTACTCAGGAGAGTCTTCATTTGACAATGGCGACATAAGGTTTCACCATCTTTGCATGGGCCTAAAGTCCAGATGAATGACAGGTTTACATTCTGTGATTTATTCTGTCCATACAAGTGCTTTCCAAAGCTAACAAGTATTAATACACTGCAAAAAAAGATGAAAATAAAATCAATGCTTCAGAAACAGGTTATCCAACTGGAAAACTCTCTCCAAGAAATGGCCAAAACTGAGAGTGAAGAGACAACACATGCCAATTTTTGGCATTCATTGTTTAATACTTTAATATGTACTAAATTGGGAAGAAAATGGTCAAAGTCACATTAAAATCAGCAACACTGTCACCTCTGTATTCTCCTTCCCTTTTTCCACCCACTTATCCTGGTCTTTTTTTTTTTTTTAAGATTTTATTTATTTATTTGACAGAGAGAGAGAGATCACAAGTAGGCAGAGAGGCAGGCAGAGAGAGGGGGAAGCAGGCTCTGTGCTGAGCAGAGAGCCCGATGCGGGGCTTGATCCCAGGACCCTGAGATCATGACCTGAGCCAAAGGCAGAGGCTTAACCCACTGAGCCACTGAGACGACCCTACTTATCCTGGTCTTATAAAAAGATTCCTTCCGGGGCACCTGGGTGGCTCAGTGGGTTAAGTGTTTGCCTTCCGCTCAGGTCATGATCCTGGGGTTCTGGGATAAAGCCCTCTGTTGGACTCCCTGCTCAGCAGAAAGTCTACTTCTCCCTCTCCCTCTGTCCCTAGCCCCACTCGTGCGCTCTCTCTCTCTCTCAAATAAATAAAAATCTTTAAAAAAATAAAAAGTTTCAAAAAAAAATAAAAATAAAAAGTTTCCTTCCTTGCACTAGATGGACTTTCTTTGACTTAGATCTACCTAAAGCTAATACAGGATTAGAGTATTTTGGATTTTGTTTTTGATTTGATGGTAGAAATTAAAAGAGCTCTACTTAGTTGCAAATCCTGCTGCTTCTCCTCCCTGACTTCAGGGACTAAATGTCAGTGTGAAGGCCCTTTAAGAGAGAAATATTTTCAGAGCAATTAGAATCAAAGTACTTTTGTCCTCCTGGGGGTAGGAAAGAGGAGAAATTTTCTGGAAGACGACTTTGCACCAAAAAAAAAGGTCGGGGCATGGGGAAAGCAAGGAAGGAAGGAAGAAAGAAAAAGGACTATGTCTGTTTAACATTCATCCACTGATCTGATGTTTATGGAGTTTAATAATATTACACATAATAATGATAACAATAATGATACCAACTTGGAGCACCTGTGCAACTTAGTGAACAATATGTGAGATATTGTGCTCATTGTCTTAACATGCATCATAGTATTTAGTCTTTACCACAATCTTATGATGCATATGTATTTTGCATACCTCAATTTTACAAATGGGAGAACGAAATTTATAGAAGTAGCTTGCTCAAGATCACACAGCCAAGCTAGTGAGAGAAGCCAAGACTCAAACCAAGAACCCATATTCCAAACACTATAGCATATTGCCTCATCATTAACACCTGTGTAATCAGTTTTCCAGTAAATATGATCTTTATTTCACATAAAGCACAGGGCAGGGGCATAAGTTGATAGTAAAATCATCTGAGAAATATGGTCCATTTGCGTCTGTGTAAATGTGTGTGTGTGTGTGTGCATGCACGCGTGCAGGCCTGTCTTGTCCCTGCCTGCATAGGTGTGCATGCCAATCAGCATTTTGTGTGAAGTTAGAATTTGTCATTTAATTTCAGAGCTTCTTATAAAGAACCACCCCACCATGAAGTAGTCGCCCCCCCTACCATTCCTTGTTCACAATGTGGAAACAGAAAGCCCTGGTGCCCTTTTTATTTGTGGGTGAAGGGAAGCCGCTAAGAAGAGCCAGAAAAAGCAGGGAAAAGTTCCTCCCTGCAGAGAATTTCCCACAAGCCAAGTGCGAGGAGCTCTGTCTAACCGATACTCTCTGGTGCTTTCCTTCACCTGCAGCTCTTATCAGTCCAATGTTCCCTCTGTGGGCACCACCCAGCCCTGGAAAATCCTTGCAGTTTATCAAACTTCAATGAGACAGAAGTTCAAAGCTCTTGCCTGGCAATAAAACACGGAGAGTGTCGTTTTATATTATTTTTTAAATGCAAAGGAATAGGCTTTAATTTATGTGAATGATTAAAGAATAAAAACAGCACACCTGCACCCCCGAGGGCAAAGATATCTGGGCACCTTTGTTGCCCTCTTTGGAAAAGAAAAAACGTTTCAGATTGATTTTTCTTCTACTGCTTTGCCGTGATTCCTACAACAAACCCAGGATTAACTTTTCTAACATGTACCAATAAGGCTCTATTGTTCTGAAATCCACATGAAGCCCCAAGGTCCCTGTCTTGCTCAGATAGCATCACTCTCTGAGATAAGCGCTTATAACTTCAACATGCTGCACTGAAAGATTTAAATGAAATATAAGTAACTCTGCATGATTGATCGTTATATGAACCTCTCAAAGGCCATGTGGATCAGAAACTTCTTGGTTCTGTGTAATGGCCTCCTGCTGATCATTTAATTTCTTTTTTTTTTTTATATTTTATTTTCATTTTATTTATTTTTTTCAGTGTAACAGTATTCATTCTTTTTGCACAACACCCAGTGCTCCATGCAAAACGTGCCCTCCCCATTACCCACCACCTGTTCCCCCAACCTCCCACCCCTGACCCTTCAAAACCCTCAGGTTGCCCCAACCTCCCACCCCTGACCCTTCAAAACCCTCAGGTTGTTTTTCAGAGTACATAGTCTCTTATGGTTCGCCTCCCCTCCCCAATGTCCATAGCCCGCTCCCCCTCTCCCAATCCCACCTCCCCCCAGCAACCCCCAGTTTGTTTTGTGAGATTAAGAGTCATTTATGGTTTGTCTCCCTCCCAATCCCATCTTGTTTCATTTACTCTTCTCCTATCCCCCTACCCCCCCATGTTGCTTCTCCATGTCCTCATATCAGGGAGATCATATGATAGTTGTCTTTCTCTGATTGACTTATTTCACTAAGCATGATACGCTCTAGTTCCATCCACGTCGTCGCAAATGGCATGATTTCATTTCTTTTGATGGCTGCATAGTATTCCATTGTGTATATATACCACATCTTCTTTATCCATTCATCTGTTGATGGACATCTAGGTTCTTTCCATAGTCTGGCTATTGTAGACATTGCTGCTATAAACATTCGGGTACACGTGCCCCTTCGGATCACTATGTTTGTATCTTTAGGGTAAATACCCAGTAGTGCAATTGCTGGGTCATAGGGTTTCTTTATACCACAGTCACTCCTGCTATAAAATGGGTATGATACCAGGAATGATATGACTAATAATAAACTACTTCTTTGGAAAATATTTGGTATATACAAAAAGTAACACATTAGTAATTATATTATTATGGCTACATACTGATTCTACAGTAATGACACAGCAATTTTTTGCAATGGTTAAGAACATGGGCTCTGGGACGCCTGGGTGGCTGAGTCATTAAGTGTCTGCCTTCAGCTCAGGTCATGATCCCAGGGTCGTGGGATCGAGCCCCTCATCGGGCTCCCTGCTTGGCAGGAAGTCTGCTTCTCCTTCTCCCACTCCTCCTGCTAGTGTTCCTGCTCTCCTTGCTGTCTCTCTGTCAAATAAATAAATGAAATCTTAAAAACAAAACAAACAAACAAACAAACAAAAATGGAACATGGGCTCCGAAGTCAGGTTGATCTGGACTTGATTTCTAGCTCTGGCACTAACGGTGTGACTTTAAGGAAGCTACCTAATCTCTCTGCCCTTTTCTATAAAATTAGGGAATAGTACCTACCACCTAAGCTTGTAGTGAGAATTAAAGAAAATAATGTATGTAATGTAATAATCCTGGCATAGGGCTTGGCACATAGTTAAGTATGCACTAAATATTAGCGATTATGTTTATAGTTGTTATTACTACAGTTGTTACTATGTACCACTCCCAGACATCGCAAAACTCAGAAGACAGTAGATTTTCAACACTAATAATAACCACCAAGCAACCAATTTCCTATAGCCCCCCACTCACTTAGTTAAAGTTCTGCTCATCCAACCAAGGATGTTTACAAATTATCTTCAGGGATTCCTAGGCTATATAAACTTTATACATACAGTAATATACCTAAGCATATGCCCATTTTGGTTATAACCTTTAAACTTAGGAAGCGTTCACTTATTAACTGCTAATTACTCAGGAGGATCTAATTTACATGGGGAAAGTCCAGAACTATTTCTTTTTAACTCTCTTCCCAAGCATAAATACCATCAAAGTATTAGCTTGTTTGTTTTGCAATCAAATAAAGGGTCCCATTTGGAAATTATTGCTTAAGGGGCCTAGAATTTCCACCTACATTAATTAGACCACTCATTTTGTTATTATTATTTAATACAGAGTCCCTATACTAGAATAAACAAGTCTCACCAGAAAAGTATTCACATGAATTACTATGTGTGATATTAATAGACACATACAAGAGCACAGCAGTGTAAGCGAAAAGCATAGCATATACATATATTTAACTTTAAATCTGGCTTTTTCCTCCCTTGCCAGAGTCTTTCTGAGACACATTTCAGTCTTTGAAGCCTCTTGAAATTCAGATGCTGGCTGGCACAAATGTTGAATTAAATTAAGACTGTACTCTGAGATAAGAAAAGTAACCCTGTTCACCAAACAACTTGTCATGTAAAAACTGTTTAGAAGCTTCAAGATCATTTATAAGTCATTAACATGAATTGATTTGATTTGATCTTGTGAAGTACAAATAGATAGCTTACTGGTTTAAAAAATTAATACATCTCCTCCATCTTTACACGTATGTCCTGATCCAGGGATATAGCATGTTCTGGTGAAATACTTTATTACCCACAGAAGACCATCTTTGATCTTAGACCACACTAGACCAATTTCCTCTGACCAAAGGAGATGGGAAATGAGGAAAACCAGCACATGTAATCCTTACACAACTCAATGAGGTAAGTAATAGACTTTCTTGAAGCTCAGAGAGGTTAAGGAACCTGCTAAAATCTTAATAGATGGCTGATCCAGGATGTAAACTTAGATTTTACTCCAAAGCCTATGTCCTTCCACTATAACACACAACCTCTCAAAAACAAAAACAAAAGCAAAACATAATAAGAAAAACCCAAAACCTTATAATGTGTCCCATTTGTACTGTATTATCTAGAAATTGCTGGCTATCCATGTAAATACTAGAAAAGAAGCTTAAATTGGTAAATCAGACAGTTAAAAGTACTTACATGATCTTTAAATTGTAAAAAAAGTTTATTTCTAATTACTCATGTAATTTTTTTTGCACATGTAATTATTTTTAAAGATTCAAACAGTACTGAAAAAGTTAAAAACCAACCCCAGTTCCCATTGGTAACAGTTGTCAGTTTGGTACTTTAAAAAGTACAGAAATACATAATTTGTGAGCTGCGTTTAGTTTTGTTTTAAAATAAATGACATATACTTTTTTCTGAACCTTGCTTTTTTTTTGCTCAACCGTGCCTGGAGATCTTTTCTATAATATGAAAACAAATTACCCTTGCAGTATTTCTCAATGGCAAATATTTCTCTACTGATAAATATTTAGGCTGTTTCCTTATTTTCATTATAGTAAACCTTGTTGTGTTGAATATCCTTATACGTTTCCTGTGCATATGTGAAAGAGTTTTGCTATGGAATTGGCATGCCACAGGATGCACATTATCTTTGTGGACTTTTTTCCAGTTTTATTAAGAAATAATTGACAAACATCATCGTATATGCTTAAGGCATATGACTTGATGGTTTGATTTACATAATATTGTGAAATGATCGTCATAATAGGTTCTGCTAACATTCACCATATATATAAAATAAAAAGAAAAGGAAGAAGAAAAAACATTTTTCTCCTTATGATGAGAACACTTAGGATTTACTCTCTTAACCACCTTTCCATGTACCATACAGCAGTGGTAACTACAGTCATTATGTTGTAGGTTATCTCCCCAGTACTCATTTATCTTATAACTGGAAATCCGCACCTGCCTCCGTACCACCTTCCTCTAATTCCCTCTCCTCCTCTGCCTCTGACAATCACGTGTCTGATTTCTTTTTCAATGAGTTTGGGGTTTTGTTTGTTGTTTGCTTTTAGATTCCACATGTAAGTGAAATCATACAGTATGTGTCTTTCTCTGACTTATTTCACTTAGCATAATGCCTTCGAGATCCATCCATGTAGGATTTCCTCATTTTTTGTGGCTGGATAATATTCCATTATATATACACACCATAACTTCTTTTTTTTTTTTAATTAACATATAATGTATTATTTGCCCTAGGGGTACAGGTCTGTGAATCATCAGGCTTACACATTTCACAGCACTCACCATAGCACATACCTTCCCCAAAGTCCATAACCTAGCCACCTTATCCCTATCCCCCACCCCCCAGCAACCCTCATTTGTTTTGTGGGATTGAGAGTCTTTTATGGTTTGTCTCCCTCCCTATCCCATCTTGTCTCATTTTTTCCTTCCCTACCCGCTATGACCCGCCCCCCCCGCCCTGCCTCTCAAATTCCTCATATCAAAGAGATCATATAATTGTCTTTCTCTGATTGACTAATTTTGCTCAGCATAATACCCTTTAGTTCCAACCACACTGTTGCAAATGACAAGATTTTGTTTCTTTTGATGGCTGCATAGTATTTCATTGTGTGTGTGTATGTGTGTGTGTGTGTGTGTGTGTGTATATACACACCACATCTTTTTTTTTTAATATTCTATTTATTTATTTGACACAGAGAGAGGTCACAAGTAGGCAGAGAGGCAGGGAGAAACAGGCTCCCCACTGAGCAGACAGCCTGATGCGGGGCTCGATCCCAGGACCCTGAGATCATGACCTGAGCTGAAAGCAGAGGCTTAAACCACTGAGCCACCCAGGCGCCCCTATACCACATCTTCTTTATCCATTCATCTGTTGATGGACATCTAGGCTCTTTCCATAGTTTGGCTATTGTGGACATTGCTGCTATAAACATTTGGGTGCACGTGTCCCTTCAGATCACTACATTTGTATCTTTAGGGTAAATACCCAGTAGTGTGACTGCTGGGTCATAGGGTAGCTCTATTTTCAATGTTTTAAGGAATCTCCACACTGTTTTCCAGAATGGCTGCACTAGCTTGCATTCCCACCAACAGTGTAGGAGGGTTCCCCTTTCTCCACATCCTCACCAACACCTATTGTTTCCTGATTGTTAATTTTAGCCATTCTGACTGGTGTGAGGTGGTATCTCGTTGTGGTTTTGATCTGCATTTCCCTGATGCCCAATGATGTTAACACACCACAACTTCTTTATCCATTTATCCATCGATGGACACTTAGGTTGTTTCCATGTCTTGACTATTGTAAATGATGCTGCACTGAACATGGAGGTGCAGATAGCTTTTCAATTTAGTGTTTTCATTTCCTTTGGATATATTCCCATAACTGGAATTGCTGGATCATATGGTAGTTCTATTTTTAATTTTTTTAATATCTTCCATATTGTTTTCCATAGTAGTTATACCAGTTCATAATCCCACCAGCAGTGCCCAAGGGCACTCCACATCTCCATGTTTACTTAGATACACACAATTGCTTTACAAAGGGTTATTTCAATTTGCATTCTTCCCAGCCGTAAGAATATCTGTTTTCACTATCCTTGGTCTAAAACTTTGTAATTTTGCCAATTTAACAGCTATAAAATAGCTTTTCACTCTTGTTTTAATTTTAGTCTTCTTAAGTAGAAATAAAGTTAAGCATATTTTCATGTTTATTTGTATCTCTTCTGTGAATAATCTGCTAGTATCTTTTGCCCATTTTCCTCTCTGGTTGTGTTTTCTTCACCGATTTGTAGAGCTTTTCCCCTAATTTTATATATTTTGCAAATATATAAAACTACCTTATGGCTTTTCATCTAATTTGTTTGTGGCATCTTTCATTGTATTGACATTTTAACTGTTGATACAACCAGAAGTATTTTATTGTGACTTTTATGCTTTGTGTAATGTTCAGACAGACCCTCTCTACTCCAAGTGTATAAACCGTCTATCTTATGTTTTTTCTAATATGATCTTTAAGTAATTGTGTCCCTTACCAAATCACGAATTCACAGTTAACATAGAGAGCATAATATATTTTTAAAAATTTTAAACTTAGTGTAGAGAAAAGTAAAGTTAAAGTGTTAACCCCAAATCAGCCCCCTTCAAACATTAACTAGCTCCAAATATGAAACAGCTGTATGTTAACTTTGGGCACTCAGAAAAAATTATAAGTGAATCACACATTGCATATGAATATCTTGATAAATATCCTTGATATAAACGCAGGAGGCTTCCCTCCTTTAATAGCTCTTGATCATTACGGGGTCTGCTTAATGGTAGTTAGACCTATAAATGTAATAATAACAACAGCTAACATTTATTAAGCTCTCTGTGCAAGGCAGTCTTCTAAGCATTTTATGGGCATTAATTCATTTAATTCTCACAACAGACTTATGAGATGGGTACTTTTATCTTCATTTTATAGGTGAAAAAAGGAAGACTCGGATATGTAATTTACCTAAATGTTAATGGTCTGGTGAGTAGCAGAGACAGGATTTGAATCCAAGTCTATGGACAGGACTGCACTTTACTGCAGCCCTTAAAGAGCTATGCCATGGTGCACCCGGGTAGATCAGTCAGTTAAATGTCTGCCTTCGGCTCAGGTCATGATCCTGGAATCCTGGGATTGAGCCTTGCATCAGGTTCCTTGCTCAGTGGGGAGTCTCCCTCCTCCTCTGCCCCTTCGCCTGCTTGGGCACTGTCTCTCTCAAATAAATTATATATGTATATATATGTGTGTGTGTGTGTGTGTGTGTGTGTGTGTATATATATGTATATGTAAAGAGCTATGCCACATGACATATATCAAGTGGAATTTTCTAAGGACAGAGTTACAAATTAAGGAAAGATCATTTACATTAATAGTTAATTATAAAACAGATAAAACTAATACAATGTATTTGGGCATCCAAACCACCACATTTCTGCTATACAGCTAGTCAAACTTAAATGCTAAAAGACACACTGAGGGCAAACAAAGCATTACACATATGTTAACATCACCTGTGACAACCAGAAAACAAGAGGTCATTAAAGATCTTTATGTAAAGTGGAGGACGAAAACCTGAAGTCCACTTCCCTCAACCAATAGAGGTATTATACAAGTTAACAGCTGTGCACAGCTGGGTGCTTTGACATTCGAACAGTCTCCAGTCAGCCATTAATTCTTCCTTCTTCCTTTCTTCCTAAAACTGGTGATTTTTGATATTTTGGGGATGTCAATTAAGGCTCATTACTTAAATCCTATTTCTTCAGTATTTCTAGTCTAAGTCGCATAATATAGAATTAGTAGGTTGGAGTCTTGTAATTACAAGTGCCAGAAGCTACAGAAAAAAAAAATGTTTTTAAGGAGGATTTCCAGAGATCTAAATTCAAAGCACTCAGCTAGCTGACCATAACAAAATGTACTCCCTGAATGTCAGAGAAATCCCAAGTGGCACTGAAGTGTCCCCACAGCTACAGTCTAGGGACACAAGAAGACCCCAAGTAATAACATCATGATAATAGCTTTGCAAAAATAGTTATTCATAGAGCAGCATTGTGATCAAATCAACTCCATAAACAGTCATAAAACTATTTTCCAGAAGTCACCCCAGGTTAAATAAAACCCTATAAATTGACAAAGATGGAGTAAATCAAGTGCCACTCCTAATGTCATATCAGGTAGGGAAGTACTAATGTTACAAGGAAAAAGGGCACCTGTGAGGTACAGTCAGTTAAGTGTCTGACTCTTGATTTCACCTCAGGTTGTGATCTCAGGGTTGTGAGATCAAGCCCCACATCAGGCTCTGAGCTCAGCGTGATGCCTGCTTGAGGTTCTCTCTCCTCCCTCTGCCCCTCCTGCTCGTGCTCTCTTTCTCTCTCTCTAAAATAAATATATAAATCTTTAAAAAAAAATTTTAATCTACAAGGCGAAAATTAATTGTGCTATATGGTCAGCAAAAGTTGTAGCCTTTGGGGAAAACCATGCCTTTACAAATTATTAACAATTATATTTGGTAATATACAATTAATTATGAATATACAGATTAGTGGTATTAATGCAACAAGGTACTAATGCAGTACCTTATCAATTACTTGTCATTTTATATTCAAACCATCTCACAAAAATTAGTAACTCTTATTACACTAACAGGACTTCATTTAGTCTAATGGTAGGAAGACAAAGAAATGAGTTCTAATTTAAGGTAGGTGAAAACTCACGGGCTTAGAATTCCTGATCTCTCCTTTCTGTTTGATACTGCCTCTGTATGAAGGTGGGAATTCTCTTTTAACCATGAGTCTCACGTGTCAAATCCCCACTCAGAACTATGTCTGCACCCTGATTATGGGATATGGCTGTAATAATGCTCAATAATCCCTTTGAGTTTCTATTTTTGTTATGAAAGTAAAGATGCTATTGTAGACATTTATAGAAGCTCTAGAGGCCTAGGCCAAAGTGCACAAAAGTCATGGGGTGAATGATTGGAACAGTATAGGCTGGTCCAGCCCTAATTTAGTTCACATAAAAAACACATGCGAGGGGCGCCTGGGTGGCTCAGTGGGTTAAGCCTCTGCCTTCGGCTCAGGTCATGATCTCAGTGTCCTGGGATCGAGCCCCTCATTGGGCTCCCTGCTCAGCAGGGAGTCTGCATCTCCCTCTGCTTCTGACCCTCCCCCTGCTTGTGCTCTCTTAATTTTAATAAAAAAAATTAAAAAAAAAAAAAAGAAAACACATGCCAACACTCACCATAGCATCTAAATCACTAGTGTCAAACACCAAAATACCCTATAAAAATATACTTTGGAATCTATTTTACCAGACCAACATAATTTTTGACTCCTCATTCACAGCTATGTTGCAATGTCCAACCCTACTTTTCCCGTCAGGCTCAAGTCAAATGCCACCTTCTCCGTGAAGCTTTCCCTGATTCACTCTGACCCAGAAGCAATCTTCCTTTTCCTGAATTCCCTAACACCTATTTTAAATATCTCCAGTGGCACTTTCTACCTTGATACAGAGTTATTTCTGTTATACATGTGTTATCTTCTTTGTTAGACTTCCAACTCCTCACAGAGGGAGTCGCCATGACTCATTTATCTTTTATCCCCTTTAACACTCAGGACCATTCAGTGTCTTCACATACCAGTCATTCAAATATTTACTGGATGAATACGTAAACCGTATCACTATTTATACACTGTGGTCCTATTCTTTATTCAACTCAACCACTTCAGGACTGCGCCTCCCAGGTAGGAAACACTAAGTACCAAAACACATTCTGCTACAATATTAGGGTTCTGACAGGAAGCCACTTTTGTCCTGTTCTCAACCCCTCTTTCTGTTGCCTTTTTACTGTTCCTTCCCTCTATTCCAATGAGAAAGCACTTGCTCTGTCCATTGTTACTAAGGGCTTCATTATGTTCAAGGTAAAGTGAAAAAATGCATTCGGTGCCATTACCAGTTCCTCACAAATTTGGAGCTACTTGTCATTTCAACATCCAAGACTTGAATAAAAGAAAGTCCAAATTCTTTTCACTCCTAAGAACTATTTTCTTTTTTTCTTTTGAGACAAAATGGAAGCACACAGCACAGGAAGCAGTCCTCAGTAAGCCACCGTTCATAAACAGCTTTGCTGAAAGCGTAACAAAGGTTCTGTTGTGCTCTGGCATGGCAGGGCCAGTAAGCAGCAGGGGCAGATGAACTCTCTCCGTAACAAAGGTTCTGTCTTCATGCAAATGTTTGCATTAATAAAAAATGAAGAAAAAGATATAGAAAATGCGGCTAGCTGGACATAATAGGTCTCTAAACGGGAGGTTTTTCACATTTTTCAGGCGGAGTCAGCAGGTCTTTTAAAAACTTTGTCATTCTGAACATTTCACAGACATCACAAGAAAGACATGCAAATAACAGAAGCAAATCAAAGGACATCCCGCTGCTCTGCTGGCGCCTCCCTCATCCATGCCTGGTTTGTCATTTTCTGTTAACCCTAGTGCGGGCTGCTGTTTTGTTGGGGACGGAGTTCCTAGCCCGTGCGGCAGAACACGCTCGGCCAGCTGGCCCTGCACTGATGACATTACAATGCAAGCCATGTACCGCCACTCAGGGCCACGTGCTGCCAGGCAACACGTCCAATGTGGGTTTTTTACACACCCGGCTGGCAAGTCTGCATGGGAAAGAACCTCTACACTGACCACTTAATAAGACAGGATATTCTTGAGTGTGACCATCACTGAGCCATTCTCTGAAGATGGACTTACTGAGGACCAGATACACAAAACCAAAACCCTGTGAGGGGAGAGGTTTACCAAATACCTGCGAAGGGCCAAGCTCCGTCTTATGTGCTCAACCTGTGTTGTCTCATTTTGCGTTCACAACCACCATTTAAGGGAGATACTTACTAGCCCCATTTTACACATGAGGAAACTGAGCCTTACAGGGATTATAAAATTGCCCAGGGTCACACGGCTAATAATGGCCAGCCAAGACTCAAAACTGCCTTATGGCAAATTCTGGTTCTTTCTACACATTTTCTTACCTTTCACTTCTAGGTCTTGTGACTGAAACCTAGCCGACGCTGAAAATATCACAATGACCATATTCACCCACTGCAAGGCCACTGAGGTGTCCCTCTTTCTCCATTTTCATCATTAAGAGTCTTTACCATTCATTTTTAAGAGTGAACGGTTTCCCCCCCCTCAGGTTATGATAAGAATCTACATGAAGCTGAAAATACTTTCTCACAGAAAAATGGATATAATTTAATATGTTGTGCATAATTTAGAGGATTTGAGAACCTCCTACGGTTCATCTATAGCTCCCTGAAGAGTTTATGACCTACATGTCAAAAAAAAAACAAAACCCAGAACCCACATCTTTCTTCCCAGGAGCACATGGTGGGCTTTCTTTCACGATGGCCCATCAAATCCCCGACCCGAAAATTCCATTTCCTCCTTCATTTCCATTGAACACACTGTTCCTCTTCAACAGGACTTGAAATCGTTTAGGTCCTCCCACAGATTGTTCCATGGGTCTCTCTTGGTTGTGCTAAACTTGGAACCAGTAGCCAATCACTTCATTACTATTCTCACCACTGCTCCTGAATTGCACAAGCTTAAGGAGTGGAAGGATTTTAAGATCATATCGTTTAACTACCATCATTTTATAGATAAAGAAACTGAAGGGGCGCCTAGCTGTCTCACTGGGGTGTCTGGCTGGCTCAGTTGGAAAAGCACGTGACTGGATCTTGGGGTTGTGAGTTTGAGCCCCACACGGGGTTGTAGAGATTATGTAAATAAATAAAACTTAAAAAAAAAAAGAAATTGAAGTCTTTCCTCATTCTTTTCATTCTTGATTCAATGACGGAAACTACCTGGGCTTGCTCAAACGTAGTTCCGAAGTTCTCTGTATTTCCATCTATAACCATGTTGCCAAAGTTTTTCTTTGTACAAAACAAGCAAAATAAGTCATGGCAAAACCAAATTATTCTCAAATACATTTTCATATTCCCTGAATGGACCTAACCTTCTAAATGGAATAGTCAAATTATATCATTCAGGCTTCTTTTATTCTATTGATAGTCTATTCAAATCTCTGGTGCCAATCATAATCCAGGAAAAATTATAAATAACTTTTTCTTGAGGTATGATAAATGATAATAGGTATTACAAAGAAAGTGTTACCCTTATTTATTATAATGGTTGGCTAGAAAATAATCTAAGTACTGAAAATCAGACTAGTGAATTATGCTGAAACCTTAATTTGGAGACAACCCAATGAGGCAATTACATGCCTTTATGATAAAGGCAGAAAAAGAATTTATTTTAGAAAAAGTAAAGAAAAAGGTCATTTCAGGAAAAAAAAATGGCAAGCCTCAGCAGTACTGGAAACTCGGGAGAACCAAAACATAATCCTATCCCACAGATTTAAAAGAGCTGGTGGAGGGACACCTGGCTGGCTCAGTCAGAAGAGTGTGTGACTCTTGATCTCAGGGTTGTGAGTTCAAGCCTTACATTGGGTGTACAGATTACTTAAAAATAAAATCTTAAAAAAAAAAGAGCTGGTTGAATAAAAGCAGTTGTCTGTAGAACACAGGAGAGGAAGAAAGGGGTAAATTGGGACAGGGAGGAAACAATTCCTCTCAATGTATGCCTTGTTATATATTTTTTGAACTAGTCAACACATATGCAATATGTACAATACGTATATTGCATATCAAGTATGTATATATAAGCATATATTAATACTGTGTATGTGCACAGTTAAAAAGATTGCAGGTTGAGAAAATGTGGACCCTTTTCATTTTTTCTTTCTTCATTTTTTTCTTTATTAAATAAACTCTATCCCCAACATGGGACTTGAACTCATGACCCTGAGATCAAGAGTAGCATGCACCACTGACTGAGCCAGTCAGGTATCCCAGAGGATTCTTTTCTTTCAGTAGTAGTTTTATTGAGATATAATTCACTTACCACAAAAATTTTAACATATACAATTCAACAATTTTTAGTATACTCAGAGAGTTGTGCGGGACACCTGGGTGGCTCAGGTGGTGAAGTATCTGCCTTCAGCTCAGGTCAAGATCCCCAGGTCCTGGGACCAAGCCCCGTGTTGGGCTCCCTACTTCCTTCCCTCTCCCCCAACTTCTCCCTCTCCCCCAGCTTGCTCTCTCTCAAATAAAAAAAAATTTTTAAGTGTCATGCAAGCATCCCCACTACCTAATTTCTTCATTTCTTCAACCCTCCAAAACAAGTACCCATTTGCAGTCAGTTCCTATTCCCTCTTCTCCGAGCCCCTGGAAACTACTCACCTTTTTGTCTCTACTCATCTGTCTAGTCCGGACATTTTCTATAAATGAAATCACACAATATGGCCTTTTGTAACTGGCTTCTTTCACTTAGCGTTAGGTTTTTGAGGTTCATTTCTATTGTGGCTTGGGTCAATACTTCATTCTTTTCCTTACTGAATACATTGCATTCTATGAGTTTACCAACTTTTGATTATCCATCCACCAGTTATATTCACTGTTTCGCTACCATGAACAATGTCGCTATGAATATTTATGTACAGATTCTTGTGCGGAAGTTTTTCATTCTCATGGGCATATATTTAAGAGTGGAAGTGCTGATCATATGTTTTATTGCCAAACTCTTTTTAAAAGAGGCTGCATTATTCTATAATCCTACCAGACATGTATGAGGGTGTAATTTCTCCACATCCTTGCCAATACTTGTTATCGCCCATCTTTTTTATTTTAGCCATCTTAGTGAGTTTGAATTAGTATCTCATGACTTCAACGCATTTCTTTGGTGATTAATAATATTGAGTACTTTTTCATGTATTAGCCATGTGTATGTCTTCTACTGAGAAAGACCTATTCAAATTCTTTGCCTATTGTTTCTTTTCTTTTTAAGTAATTTTAAAAAATAATTTCAGTATAGTTAACATACAGTGTTACATTAGTTTCACATGTACAATATGGTGATTCAACACCTCCATATATCATCCTGTGCCCATTCAAAGTGCCCTCCTTAATTCCATCACCTATTGAACCCATTCTTGCAGCCCCCTCCCTTCTGCTAACCATCAGTTTGATCTCTATAGTTAAGAGTCTGTTTCTTGATTTGTCTCTCTCTCTTTTTTTCCCTTTGTTTTGTTTCTTAAATTCCACATATGAGTCAAATCATATGGTATTTGCCTTTCTCTGACTGACTTATTTTGGTTAGCATTATACTCTCTAGCTCCACCCATGTTGTTGCAAATGGCAAGATTTTATTCTCCTTCATGGCTGAATAATATTTCAGGGACAATGCAGATTTTTATAAGTGATACGTAGTATTAATAAAGCATTTATACAATGTGATTTTGATTTCCTCAGAAATGAAAAAAACTAAAGCAAAAGGAGCTAAAGACATTTATAGATAAGAGACTTCCAAATTAAACTAGTGTATCCCTTGTATTTTTGAGAGCTTTGTCTTTCCTCATTTTTCTTTTCTTTTTTTTTTTTTGGTTTACTCACTATTATATTTTTCAAAATTTAATGTAGTACTTTGTTTTGACATTATAAATGTATATAATACATACATTATAAATGTATGTGTGTGTGTATGTATGTATTTACTAAAGTAGCCTCCACACCCAAAATGGGGCCTGAACTCACAATCCTAAGAGTCTCGTGCTCTACCAACTGAGCCAGCCAGGCACCCCTATAAATATTTCTTTACACAAACACTGCTGAACATAAAAATATGTCCCTGCTAGGGACTGCTAGCTGTCAACCCCAGCAACCTCTCACAAGAAGTGAACTGACCTCAGAAACATATTCCAGTTTTTACCTGGCCTCATGACCACTGGCATAAAGATCATATTTTCTCATTTTCTTGTGTAACAAGACTTTAGTCATATGACCAAGCTATAAAATATAAGCACAGTATTGTGTGGGTCTTCTAGAAAGTTTTTTTTAAAAGATATTATTTATTTATTTGACAGAGAGATCACAAGTAGTCAGAGAGGCAGGCAGAGAGAGAGGGGGAAGCAGGCTCCCTACTGAGCAGAGAGCCCAATGGGGGGCTTGATCCCAGAACCCTGAGATCATGATCTGAGCCAAAGGCAGAGGCTTAACCCACTGAGCCACCCAGGCCCCCATTCTAGAAAGTTTTTAAATGGAACTGATTCAGCTAAAAGATGTCCTTCATTTACCCCAGAGGACAACACAGAGCTCCTTTAGTCCCCATGGATCATGAGGTAAAAGATGGAAACTCTGGATAAGATGTTGGAACAAAAAGATGGAAGCCTGAATTGCTGATTATACTTTGGAGCATACTATACCAACCATGGGCTGCCTATCTTCAGACTTCTTTTCCGTAAAAAGAGAAATAATCTAACTTGTTTAAACCGTGTTATTTTAGGTTTTACCTACTGTATCCAGACAAACCTACTGTTAACATAAAACATTCATATATTTTCCCAAAAGTATAAATGAAGAGATCAAACTAACATACCAATCAGAATGCTCATTGGCCTATCTGTGGATCTAGGTTAGCGCATGCTAAAATGGCACAGAGTGTTTCAGACACTATCCTAGCATTTGAAGAGACATAACCCTGTATCAATGCTTATTATCATTGTTGTGAACAGGGAAGGTCTTAATGACTTTCAAAACTTGAACAGTAATATTTGTAACACCCCTGAACTTTACTAAATATTTTTACGCACATTATCTCACTGAACCTTCCAACCAGCCTAGGAGTCAGATAAGACTGGGATTGTTATCACCACTTCACAAATGAGGAAATTGCCCAAGGTCACAGAGCTTGTAAGTGGTAGGGCAAAAATTTGAACTTTAATCTCATGAGTGTAAATATTTTCCACTTAATCAGAGAATTAGGATAATTCTTAGAGAAATTTAGAAAGCTTAAAATGACCACAATTATCTCAAAAATAACTAATATAAACATGATTGCAAAATAGACCACAAATCAATGTCTTGGTATTTCACAGAATTACATAAAGACTTTTTAAAATTAATTTTTCCACTTATTAACTGAGGAAACATCCTGTTCAATTTTAGAACTGATGACAGCACCATTTCCTTCTGAGATCCTATATTTTACACTCGAGAGAAGAGTGAACAGTGAGGGGCAGTGCGTGAAGTAAGAGGTAGCAAGGGGGAAGCAGAATTTCTTTCTAATGACCACTTCTCTTTGGACAATGTAAGGCAGATCCTATCCATTTCCACCTGGGAGTGGTACAAGATGCTTCTACAATTGCTTCCAGAAATCTCTCTTCAGAAAATTTATACAGCACAAAGAATCAGACTCATGAACAAGAAGTGAACTGACCTTCAGTCCAGCTCTTAAACTATGAATTGATCCCAGCCCTGCATTGCCATGCTACAGAAAGGTACCCAGGATCAAAAGCCAAAGTAAGTCGGTCTCAATGTATAAGACCTAGTTTCTTTCTTTTTTTTTTAAGATTTACTTATTTATTTATTTGAGCGAGAGAGGGAGAGAGAGTGCACATGAGTGGGGGGAGAGGCAGAGGGAGAGAATATTCAAGCAGACTCCCAGCTGAGTGCAGGGCCTGATGCAACCTTGATCTTACTACTCATGAGATCATGACCTGAGCCAAAACCAAGAGTCAGAGGGTGCCTGGGTGGCTCAGTGGGTTAAGCCTCTGCCTTCAGCTCAGGTCATGATCCCAGGGTCCTGGGATCGAGCCCTGCATCGGGCTCTCTGCTCAGCAGGGAGCCTGCTTCCTCCACTCTCTGCCTACTTCTCTGCCTACTTGTGATCTCTGTCTGTCAAATAAATAAATAAAATCTTTAAAGAAAAAAACAAAAACCAAGAGTCAGAAGCTTAATCAACTGAACCACCCAGGTGCCCCAAGACCTAGTTTTGATTTTTTTTAAAGATTTTTATTTATTTATTTGACAGACAGAGATCACAAGCAGGCAGAGAGGTAGGCAGGGAGGGGGGGGCAGAGGGGAAGCAGGCTCTCTGCCAAGCAGAGAGCCCGATGCGGGGCTCCATCCCAGGACCCTGGGATCATGACCTGAGCAAAAGGCAGAGGCTTTAACCCACTGAGCCACCCAGGCGCCCCCCCATGGCCTAGTTTCTAATCCTTTTCCTACAGATGACTCCTTGGGACATTACAGAAGGTATTTAACCGTTCAATTTCATGTATTCTTTAGATTATGGGGAAGAAGGATCCTTTACTCCCCAGAACTATCTAGAAGCCTGATTAAGCTAAAGACTCTTTATATAATGTTTAATATAAATGGATTTGGAGAATGAAATTACTGCTTTCTCTTCTACTATTCTAAATTTTTACTCTGTCTTTCCAAAACAAAATGACCTAATAGAAGGCTTCACTAATGGATCTAGTTTAAGGAAATGTTCAGCCGAGGAGAAAAATCTAAATGATACTAGAGGGAGAAGGAAAGAAGTAAAAGAAACTTCACTTTCAATTTCATTTTCTTGAAATTATAAAAGCTTGGAGCTGATAGCAATCTTTTTAGGTTATCTAGCTTAATCCTTTTCCAAATTAGAAGATCAATACGTTATTGAATTTTAAAACAGCACTTGAATACAGAATTCCTTTATCTTAAAATAGCAAGGATACATATCTCTGTGGTTCCTTCTCATCAGTGGATACACAGGTTTGTACTGGGGTTCCACTTTACCAAAATATTTCATTTCATATGCTTTTTCATATGCTTCATATGCTAAATAATTCTTGGGAATTATTTAGTAATATAATATATTCATCTACTTCGATTTGCTTCTGGATTATTGCCAGTTTTTTCTTAAAGATAATGTGGCTGTAAACATTTTTATACAAACAATTTCTTTTCTTTTTGAGTTATTTCCTTAGGATATATTCCCAGAAGTAAGGCTTTAGGATCAAAAGATATTCTCATTTTTATAACTCTTGTTATTCATTGCCAAATTGCTCTCCAGAAAGACAGTACCACCTTCAAGAAATAGAGACCGATTCCTTCACTGACATCTCAGTACAATGCTTTAATTTTAAACTAACTCAAAAGGGTCTTAATTTGCAAAGCTTAAATTACTGGGGAACCTGAATATTTAGTTAGGTTATCTTTCCTCTTATACAACTTTATAAAATTTAATTGTAAAAGCAACACATGAATGTAATAGGATACAGAAGGGTATGAACCTCACAAACTTAATATCAAATGAAAGAAGCCAGGCGCAAAAGACTGCATACTGTATGATTTGTATACATCTCAAAAATAGATGCCAAAATATATATCCACGTAATTTGTTACAAACTATCTAGCTAACAATGTGAAAAGTTTATTAGTTGATAATTGGGAGGACTGTGGAAGGAATAAATTTAGATTCACACCTCCTACCTTATGGGTACAATGAATTCTAGTTGAATTAAGATGTTAAAATACTTTTATATCCAGGAGAAAATCAAGTGTACTTGTCCCTGAGATAATTTTATGACATAAACCAATAGCAGTATTTGAGAGCAGATGGATGTATAGATAGAATTTGTTTTTTAAGTTTTCATAGGATAAATAGCAAAGATAAAAGAGGAGTGACAAGATAGAGAAAAATCATGATGAATATAACTAGAAGTTAATATATGACATGTAAAGGAAATAAATGGTACAAATTTGTGTTGTAGTAACTAAGTCCCTTCAGGATAGGTGACCAAAGGAAATTATTTAAGAGCTTCTTTGTGCACTATTCTTTTTAAAATTGAAAAATTAGAGACAATCTGCATGCCTATCAATAAGGCAATGGTTAATGAATTAATAGATAAAATAAATATTCTATAACAGATATTCCTGTGCAGCCATTAAAAAATGAGTTACATTCACTAACAGAAAAAGATATACATAGTTTTAAAAGTGAAAAAACAAGTAAGAATACAGTGTGATTACATTTCTGTAACGTGTTATGAACATTTGCGGGTATATGTATGATCACACACAGAAAAAGTTCTGGAAGGATGTATAACAATCTGTTAACAGTGAATACACTGGGAAATTGAATTAAGAGAGTGCTTACAAGTAAGGAAGGCTTACTGTTTCCTTCATACACTTCTGTATCCTATTACATTCATGTGTTGCTTTTACAATAGGGCTGTGAGTAGTTGTTCATTAATTCCCATTTGCAGCATAATAACCCACTGTTGCATATACCATGACTTACTTATTAATTTTCTTATTGACTGCATTTTTTAAGTTTCCAGTTTGGGCCTAATATGAATGGTGTTACTCTGAGTGCTCTGGTATGAGTATTTAGTAAACATATGTCTGCATTCAGTTGGTTCTGTGCCTGGGAGTAAATGACTGAGTAATAGGGTATGAATATGTTCAGTTTTAGTATAGACTGCCAGTTTTCCAAAATATCCCCATTTGCACTCCCACAAGCATAAGTAAAAACTTAAACCATTTATAATTTGCTGTCCTATAGTCATCTTAAAAAAATACGTTCAGGTCTTAATATCCAATACTATAAAAAGTAACTGGTTTGGTGTGCCTGGCTGGCTCAGTCAGGACAGCATGCAATTCTTGATCTTGGGGTTGTAAGCTCAAGCCTCACATTAGGCAGAGAGCTAAAAATTTAAATAAATAAATAAATTACAGTGGTCCTAGGAGGCATCTTTGTTTTGTTCTTGTTTTCAAGAAACATAAACCTAATTTTTCTCATAGTTTTAAATAAATACTTTAACAGAGATTAGTAATACTCTATTTTTAGTTGTTTGGGAGTTTATCAAGGTTAGAAACTTCAAAAAAAATCACGTAATTAATTTTGAGTCTTAATACCTATTAATATGTTCTTAAGGATCATATACAGTAATTATATTTAATAAATATTTTAGAAATTAAACTAGTATTGCATTTCTGGGTTAGTCATATGTCACATATTTGCTAGAAATTTACAGCTCATTCACACTTTTGTTTATATCTTAAAATAGTTTACAGTTTCCTCTTTTGGGATTATTTTTGCCAAGTTTGAGGATCAATCAATACACTATTGCCCCTTTAATTGAACCAAAAAAATAATGTTAGCTAATATTTATGGAGCTCTTTCTATGAGCCAGGAATGGTTCTATGACTTTTATTCATTTATTATTCATAACAGTCTTGGGGCACCTCGGTGGCTCAGGTGCTTAAGCATCCAACTCTCGATTTTGGCTCAGGTGATGATCTCAGGGTCATGAGACTGAGCCCCGAGTTGGCTCTGCACTGGGCATGGAGACTGCTTAAGATTCTCTCTCTCTCTCTCTCCCTCTATCCCTCCACTGCCTTTCTCTCACTCCCTCTCTAAAAAACAAAACAAAACAAAAAAACCTTCAGAAGTCTTAATACTATTCAATTTGCAAACTGGGAAACTGATAAAAAATAAAAATAAAACAAAACAAAAACAAATTAGGAAACTGAGCATAGAGAGGACAAATAATTTGCCCAAGTTGACATAACTATTAAAAAATATCAAATCGGGGCGCCTGGGTGGCTCAGCAGGTTAAAGCCTCTGCCTTCAGCTCAGGTCATGATCCCAGGGTCCTGGGATCGAGCCCCGCATCGGGCTCTCTGCTTGGCTGGGAGCCTGCTTCCTCCTCTCTCTCTCTCTGCCTGCCTCTCTGCCTACTTGTAATCTCTATCTGTCAAATAAATAAATCTTTAAAAAAAAAATATCAAATCATTAAAGCAATTTTGAACAAGAACAACAAAATTGGAGGACTTCTACCTGATTTCTCAAGACTTGTGATAAAGACGGTAATTAAGACTGTGGTATTAGCATAAAGATAAGTATATATACTGAAGAAATAGAAAAGAAAATCTAGAAATATGTACACACAAATATGGCCAATTCATTTTCAACAAAGAAGACAAGGTAATTCAATAAAAAAAAGATAAATAATCTTTTCAGTAAATAGTACTGGAACAACTGGATATTTATAGGCAAAAATAATAAATTAAAAAGAAGGAAAAAAAAGATCCTTAACCCGTATCTCATATCATTTAAAAAAGAAAAAAATCAACTCAAGGGCCATAGACCTAAATGTAAGAATCAGAACTAATTTGTAGGGGCGCCTGGGTGGCTCAGTGGGTTAAACCTCTGTCTTCAGCTCAGGTCATGATCTCAGGGTCCTGGGATCGAGCCCCGCATCGAGCCCCGCATCGGGCTCTCTGCTCGGCAGGGAGCCTGCTTCCTCCTCTCTCTCTGCCTGCCTCTCTGCCTACTTGTGATCTCTGTCTGTCAAATAAATAAATAAAATCTAAAAAAAAAAAATTTTTTTTCAAAAAAAAAAAAAGAACTAACTTGTAAGAGACAACACAGGAGATAATCTTTAATCTTAGTGATCGTGGGTTAGGCAAAAAAATGTCCTAAATAAGGCATAAAATGTATAAAGTTATTAAAGAAAAAAATTATAAATTTGACTTTATCAAAATTAAAAATGTGTCCTTTCAAAAGACACAAATGCAAAGTATAGCCTGGGAGAAAATAACTGGAAATCATACATATAAAACAAAAAACATCCAGGGACACCTGGGTGGCTCAGTGGGTTAAGCCTCTGCCTTCGGCTCAGGTCATGGTCCCAGGGTCCTGGGATGGAGTCTAGCATCGGCTTCTCTGCTCAGCAGGGAGCCTGCTTCTGCCTCTCTCTCTCTGCCTGCCTCTCTGCCTACTTGTGATCTCTCTGTCAAATAAATAAATAAAATCTTTAAAAATATATATATCCAGTATATATAATGAAATCTTTCATTTCAATGTCAACAAGACAAACTACTAATAAATAAATGGGGTGGGGCAGGGCCTAAGTGGCTGAGTTGGTTAAGCGGCTGCCATCAGCTCAGGTCATGATCCCTGGGTCCTGGGATCAAGCCCCACATCAGGCTCCCTGCTCAACAGGGAGATTGCTTCTCCCTCTCCTGTTCCCCCTGCTCATGCTCTCTCTCTGGGTCAAATAAATTTTTAAAATCTTTTTAAAAAATGAGCAAAAGATTTGAATGGATACATCATCATACACACGACAAAAAAATACATGAAAAGATGCTGAACATCATTAATCATTAGGGAAATTCTATTTTTTTAATTTTTATTTTTACTTGAAGGGCTTTTTAAAAGTTTTTATTTTAATTGCATATAGTTAAGTACAGTGTTATTTTAGTTTCAGGTGTAGAATATAGTAATTCAACACTCCTATATATCACACTGTGCTGGTTACAACAAGTGAAACCCTTAATCCCATCATCTGTTTAACTCAACTGCCTATCCATCTCTCCTCAGGTTAACAGTTTGTTCTCTATAGTTAAGAGTCTGTTTCTTGATTTGTTTCTCTCTCTCTCTTATTTTTTCCTTCTGTTTGTTTGTTTTGATTCTTGAATTCCTCATAGGAGTGAAATCTTATGGTATTTTTCTTTCTCTGACTGACTTGTTCTGGTTAACGTTATATTCTCTAGCCCCATCCCTGTCATCACAAATGTCAAGATTTCATTCTTTTTTATGGCTGAATAATATTCCGTGTGTGTGTGTGTGTGTGTGTGTGTGTGTGTGTGTACACATACCACATCTTTTTTTTTTTTTTTTTACATAGGCTCCACATACAGCATGGGGTTTGAACACATGACCCTGAGATCTAGAGTCACATGTTCTACTGACTAAGCCGGCCAGGTGTCCCAATAACATGTCTTTTTTATTCATTCATCAATCAATGGACAGTTGGGCTGCTTCCATATCTTGGCTATTGTAAATAATGCTGCTATAAATGTGGCAGAGGGTATGGAATTCTATTTTTAAAAGTGGGGTATCCACTATACACCAACTAGAATGGTTAAGATATAGAGCAACTATAATTCTCACCCATTGATGGGACATAAAAGTGGTTCAGTTACTATGAAAAACACTTTGGGAGTTTCTTATAAATTTAAGGATACGTTTACTACACAACCCAGTCATTCTACTCCTTTAGTATTTATCCAAGAAAAATGAAAACTTAAGTCCATATAAAGATTTATACACAAATGTTTATAACAGATTTATTCATAATAGCCAAAAACTGGAAACAATCCAAATGTCTCTCAACTGGTAAATGAATAAATAAATTTGGAACATTCATATAATATAATACCTGATAATAGAAACAAATTATTCCAGAAACATGCATATGCAACAATATGGCTAAATCTTGAAAGTATTATGATAAGTGAAAGAAGCTAAATACTAAAGAATTCATAATGTATGATTTCATTTAGCACATCAGTAGCTGCCAGGGAGTTAGGGGACAGGTTTGGCTGCATAGGAATGTATATTAGTCAGAGTTCTCCAGAGAAACAGAACAAATAAGATATATGTATGTGTATGTGTGTGTATATATATATATATATATATATATATATATATATATGGAGGGGAAGAGATTTTGAGAGGAAGAGATTTCGAAGGACAGAGATTTATTATGAGAAGATCCAGGAAAGCCAGTGGTATGGTTTCAGTCCAAGCCTGAAAGGCTGAGAACCAGGAGCACTGATGGTGCTAGTCCAAGGGCAGCAGAAGACTGACGTGCTAGCTTATCAGTCAGGCTGAAAAGTTTCCAGATCTTTAAGTTCTGCTTCTGTTTTCTTAACAATTCTGTCTTCAATTCATTTCTCTCCTCTCCTATTTTAAGCATTCAGGAAGAATCATGCCACCCCTTCAACACTTTGCTTAGAACTCTCTTCAGCCAAATAGCCAATCATCACTCACAAGTTCTACCTTCTACAAAACACTAGAACATGAACACACAATTTGGCCGAAGTCTTGGCCATTTTTCTTTTTAAAGTAGATTGCACACCCAGTGTGGAGCCCAGTGCAGGGCTTGAACTCACAACCCTGAGATCAAGACCTGAGGTGAGATCAAGAGCCAGACACTTGGGAAGCCTGGGTGGCTCAGTCAGTTAAGTGTCTGCCTTCAGTTCAGGTAATGATCCCACGGTCCTGGAATGGAGCCCCACATTGGGCTCCCTGCTTAGTGGGGAGTCTGTTAACTCTCTCTCCCCTACCCCCCTGCATGTGCATGCAAGCTTGCGCTCTCTCTCGCTCTCTCTCAAAAACAAAAAATAAAAACTTAAAAAAAAAAAAAAAGCCAGATACTTAACCGACTGAGCCACTCAGGCACCCCAATTCTTGGCCACTTTTAACATGGATCACCTTGCCTCCAGTTTCCAATAATATATTTCTCATTTTCATCTGAGACTTCATCAGAATTGCCTTTTACTACTCATATTTCTGTCAATATTTCCTATTTACTATCCAACATTCTCCACATGACCATGCATTCTCTAAGAAGATGGAGGCTTCTCTCCATGTCTCTTTTCTTTCTGGATCCTCACCACAACTGCCATTACCAGTTCCTTCACAGCGATACTGGTGTTCCCTAGCATGTATCTCAAAACTCTTGCAGTCTATACCCACTACCCAGTTGCAAAGTTGCTTCCACATCATTAGGTGTTTGTTATAGCAGCACCTGACTCCTTGGTACCAATTCTGTCTTAATCAGCTTGAGCTACTTTAAAAAACATCATAGAGGGACGCCTAGGTGGCTCAGCTGGTTAAGCATCTGCATTCCGCTCTAGTCATGATCCCAGGGTCCTGGGATCAAGTCCTGCATTGACCACCTTGCTCAGTGGGGAGTCTGCTTCTCCCTTTGTCTGCTGCTCTAATTATATTGCGTAATACAGTAATATAGTTTCTTCCTTTTATTTACCAAAAAATTCTTTGTATCTTGCCTGTGGTAAATATTTGCAAACTATATTTTTAATTCCCAAATGTTCCCATTTAGTCCTTTTCCTAAACATTATTCCTAAACATTTATCAAAAAGAGATACTAATCATTCTTTCTTCACAGGTTAGTTAATTTAATTAAGACAAATAAGATAATATACATGAATGTACTTTACAAACAATAAAGTACTACACAAGTATCAGCTGTTTACATTTTGGTGATAGCCTGATCCATTTTCTTAGATTTGTTTATTTGAGGGAGAGAGAGAGAGCCTGCACAAGCAGGGGGTGGGGCAGAGCAAGAGAATCACAAGCAGACTCCCTCCCAAGCATGGAGCAGTACACAGGGCTTGACCTCATGACCCATGAGATCATGACCTGAGCACAAACTAAGAGACAGACACTTAACCAACTGAGACCCAGGTGTCCCTAGTCAAATCCATTTAAATGTAACATAAGACCTCTTTAGTTTAGGCCCATGCTTCATTTACTTATTCACTCATTCAGACTTTTTTTTTTAGATTTTATTTATTTATTTTTCAGAGAGAGTGAGAGAGTGCACAAGCAGGGGGAGTAGCAGGCAGAGGGAGAAGCAGGCTCCTCGCTGAGCAAGCAGCCTAATGTAGGGCTCGATCCCAGCTCCCTGGGATTGTGACCTGAGCTGAAGGCACACCCTTAATCAGCTGATCCTCCCAAAAGCCCCTACTACAAGGTTACAGCAATCAAAACTGTATGGTACTGGGGCGCCTGGGTGGCTCAGTGGGTTAAAGCCTCTGTCTTCAGCTCGGGTCATGATCTCAGGGTCCTGGGATCGAGCCCCGCATCCGGCTCTCTGCTCAGCGGGGAGCCTGCTTCCTCCTCTCTCTCTGCCTGCCTCTCTGCCTACTTGTGATCTCTGTCTGTCAAATAAATAAATAAAATCTTTAAAAAAAAAACAAAACTGTGTGGTACTGGCACAGAGACCGAGGGGGGAAAAAAAAAAGACCAATGGAATACAGAGCCAGAAATAAGCCACCAAGCATATGGTCAAATGATTTTTGACAAGATTGCCAACACTAAGACTAGGAAAAAGGACAGTCTTTTTAACAAATGGTGCTAGGAAAACTGGAAATCCACATGTAAAAGAATGAATCTGGACCCTTGCCTCAAACCATATACAAAAATTTTAACTCAAAATGGATCAAAGACCTAAATATAAAAGCTAAAACTATAAAATTCTTAGGATTAATTTTTAAAAAGGTATAAATCGGGGCGCCTGGGTGGCTCAGTGGGTTAAGCCTCTGCCTTCAGCTCAGGTCATGATCTCAGGGTCTCTCAGGGTCCTGGGATCGAGTCCCGCATCAGGCTCTCTGCTCATCAGGGAGCCTGCTTCCCCCTCTCTCTCTGCCTGCCTCTCTGTCTACTTGTGATCTCTGTCTGTCAAATAAAAAATAAAATCTTTAAAATAAATAAATAAATAAATAAATAATAAATAAAATAAAAAGGTATAAATCTTTGTAACCTTGGTTTAGGTAACAATTTCAAGTAACACCTAAAGCATAAGCAATGAAAGGGAAAAAATAGATAAACTAGACTTTATAAAAATTTAAAATTTTTGTATTCCAAAAGACACTATCAAGAAAGTAAAAAGACAACCCACAAAATGGAAGAAAATATTTGTAAATCATATATATGATTAGAGTCTAGTACCCAGAATATATAAAGAACTGTTACAATTCAGTAGTAAAATGACAACCCAATTAAAAATAGGCAATTCAGGGGCACCTGGGTGGCTTAGTCAGGTAAGCTTCTTCCTTTGCCTCAAGTCATGATCATGGGGTCTTAGGATCAAGCCCCATATCAGACTCCCTGCTTAACGGGGAGTCTGTTTCTCCCTCTTCCTCCCCCTGCTCATTGTCTGTCTCTCTGTCTCTCTCTCAAATAAATAAATAATTTTTTTAAAAAGGCAATTCATATAACATGTCCCCAAAGGTAAAGCAATGGCCAACAAACACATGAACAGATGCTAAATGTTGTTAGTAATCAGAGAAATCCAAACCAAAACCTCAGTGAAATTCTACTTCACAGGGGTGCCTGTGTGGCTCAGTCAGTTGAGCATCGAACTCTTGGTTTTGGCTCAGGTCACACTCTTAGAGTCACGGGATCAAGCCCCATGTAGGGCTCTGCACTCAGCTCGGAGTCCACTTGAGATTCTTTCCCTCTTCTTCTGCCCATTCCCCTGCTCACATGTGTGCACACTCTCTCTCTCAAATAAATAAATAAAATCTCAAAAAAAAAAAAAAAAAGAAATACCACTCGAATCAGGTAGAATGACGATAATCAAAAAAGACAAATAATAACAAGTGTCGGAAATGATATAGAGAAGATGGAATCTTCATACGTTACTGGGTGGGTAAAATGGAGCAGAAGCTTTGGAAAACAGTTTGGCAGTTCTTCAAAAAGTTAAATACAGAGACCCAGCAATTCACTCCTATTATTTACCTTATAAAAAGGTGTTCATATAAATACTTCTACACAGCTGTTCATAGTGGTATCAGTCCCAATAGCCAAAAAGTAGAAATAATCCAAATGTCCATTAACTGATGAATGAATAAACAAAATGGGGTTTCTAAACACAATCAAATATTATCCAGCCATGAAAAGGAATCAAGTAGTGAAACATAATGTCAGCATGGACGAACCACAAAAACATGCAAAGTGAAAAAAGCCAGACACGAAAGACTACATACTGTATAATTCTCTTTATATGAAGTGTTCAGAATAGACAAATCAATAAACATAGTATATTAGGGCTTACCAGAGGATGGGGGAAATAGGGAAATGGGGAAATAAAGAGTGACTGCTAATTGGTATGGGGTTTCTTTTTTGAGATAATGAAAATGTTCTGCAATTAGACTGTGGTGGTGGTTGCACAATCTTGTGAACAGACTGAAAAACAATAAATTTGTATACTTTAAAAGTGTGAATTTTATGGTATGGCAATTATGTCTCAATAAAAGAAGACATGGCTTCATAAAAACAATGAGTTGAAGACAAGAGCAGATAAGAAATGTTAAGAAACTTTAGAAGATGAAAACTAAGGAAACAAGTAATAACTATTGTAAGAGACTAAATGAAGCTAAAAATTAACTGGCTGTGTTAAGGAAAGGTGACAAGAAACAGGCCTACCCTCTTACAGAATACCAGAAAAGTTTAGGAACTGTAGGTACAAGTACCTATGAAGGCATGCATGAAAATATAGGTAAAATCAGAAGGTTAGTGTGATGGATTGAATGTCTGTAGCCCCCAAATACATTTGTTGAAATTCTGATCCACAGCTGTGGCTGTAGTTCGAGTAAGGAAGCAATTAAGGTAAAAGGAGGTGGGAAAGGGAGGACTCTGATCCAACAGGACTATGAAGAAGCAACAGTAGAAGACTCCCCTCCACACGCATGTATACACTGTAGTACACAGCAACAAGTACATAGCAAAAAGAGTCATCACTAGAAACCAAACCCTGCTGGACCTTAATCTTAGATTTTGCAGCCTGCATGACCATGAGAAAATAAATTTCTATTATTTAAGTCATGTAGCTTGTGATCTTTTGTTGTGTCATCCCAAGCTAACTAATATAGTTGGGTGAAAATTGTACATAAGAACCAGTTATATCCCGCTCAGCGGGAGGCCTGCTTTTCCCTCTCCCACTCCTCCCTGTCAAATAAATAAATAAATAAAATCTTAAAAAAAAAAAAAAGAACCAGTTGTATTTCTACATCCTATCCCCAACCTTGTGTAGCAAAGTTACTACCGTTCTTCCACCCAGATATAACATTAAAGGTTTATTCTCTATTAAGAGGCTGAATCACTAGGACTTTGAACAAGAACAGTGGAAAGTAGAGGGGCCCTACTAAAAACAGGATGATTACATTAAAGTCTATATCCTGATCTGTAAGACCCTCCCCTCCTTAGCACCTGAATAGAAATCCAAAAAGCTCAAAATCTCAAGGAAGTTTTCTTACATGAAAAACACATAAAAAAATAACAAATAAGGGGTGCCTGGGTGGTGCAGTCCGGTTAGGCATCTGACTCTTTGTTTTGCCTCAGATGGTGACATCAGGATCATGCGATCAAGCCCTACAGTCGGGTTTTGTGCTTGGCTTGGGATTTTCTCTCCTTTTCCCTCCACCCCTCTTGCTCATGCTCTCTCTCTAAAATAAATAAATACATCTTTTAAAAAAATCACAAATTAAAAAAGAAACCCAGGAGAAAAAAATGCAGGAGACACAGACACGAGCAAAATAAAATGAAAAATAAATAAATGCCACAATAGAGAGACAAGATAAAATCTTGTATTCATGAATTCAGAAAATAAAAAGTAAGTAAAGAAATTTAAAATATAATAATAGACATTTTTAGAATTCAACAAGATTAGAAAGGTCAAAAATATTCACAGAAAGTACAAACAAGGAAAAAATGGAAAAGAAGAGAGAATGATAGGAAAATTAGAGCATGAATCCATAAGGTCCAATGCCTGAGTAACAACA
The DNA here is from genome assembly GCF_922984935.1 of Meles meles. Taxonomy (NCBI): domain Eukaryota; kingdom Metazoa; phylum Chordata; class Mammalia; order Carnivora; family Mustelidae; genus Meles; species Meles meles. The sequence continues at coordinate 19,380,446 of NC_060073.1, forward strand.
GTTCCAGAGACAGACATGAGAAAATATCAAACACATAATTCAATAAAACTTCTCAGCCCCTGGGGCTAATAATACATTATACGTTAATAAAAAAATATTTTAAAAAAACTTCTCAGACCTGAAAGATATGAATTTCCACACTGAAAATGTCTCAAGACAGTGAATAAGGAAAGATCTGTACCAATAGACATCTTTATGAAATATCACAAATGAAAATAGGATTAAATTTCTCAACAGTAATATAAAAAGCTAGAAAGAGAGAAATGCTTTAAAAATTCCAAGGAGGGGGGCGCCTGGGTGGCTCAGTGGGTTAAGCCGCTGCCTTCGGCTCAGGTCATGATCCCAGGGTCCTGGGATCGAGCCCCGCATCGGGCTCTCTGCTCGGCGGGGAGCCTGCTTTCCTCTCTCCCTCTCTCTCTGCCTACTTGTGATCTCTCTCTCTCTATCAAATAAATAAATAAAATCTTTTAAAAAAAAAAAAATTCCAAGGAGGGGCACCTGGGTGGCTCAGTGGGTTAATCCTCTATCATCGGCTCAGGTAATGACCCTGAGATGAAGCCCCAGCATCAGGCTCTCTACTCAGCAGGGAGCCTGCTTGCTTCCTCCTCTTTCTCTCTGCCTGCCTCTCTGCCTACTTGTGATCTCTCTGTCAAATAAATAAAATATATTTTTTTTAATTCTAAGGAAAAATCATCTCCAACATAGATTTTTATACTCACACAAACTATCCATCAAATATAAGGGTAGTATAAAAACAGTTTCAGATCCCCCAAATGTTATTTTGCATGTACCCTTTCTCAGAAAACTACTGGAGGATGCCACCTAACAAAATGAAGGAGCATTTAAGGAAAAAGGAAAACAAAGGCCTCAGAAAATATGGAACATAACTTGAGAGGGACAAATAATAATATAATACAGATAAAGGATTTAGAGAGCAACCAGGCCAGATTGGAGTAGGAGGACTCCTACTTAGGTGAAGGAGTGCTCCAGGAGAGTTCTCTTGAAGAAAATAAACTGAAACTTAGAGAATACCTGATGTGTCTGCATAAACTGAAAGAAGACTGACATTTTGGTTGGAAATTTCTAGAAAACCAACCAAATAAAAAACAAGGCAATTATTAACTCCAGGAAAAAGGAGGAAAAAAAAACTATGTAAAAAGGGGAAATGTAATCATTATATAATGATCATTATAATGTAAACATTATATATAATGATTATATTTAAATGTAATGATTAAATGTAATGATTAAATGTAATTTAAATGTAATGATTATATATATATAATGATTACATTTCCCCTTTTTACATAGTTTACATAATATATATATTATATGCCATTTCCATAGTCATAATAAGTGCTGAATATTGACCCAAAATCATAATTTTATTAGAAGGCTAGGAGAAAGGGGAGTTTTAGGAGATATAAAAGCACTGAACCCATCACAGGAAGTCATTAGATCATATCTAAAACTGAAAAATCAAGAAGAGGAGCTTAAGCATGCTATTTAAAAATATACGGGGGAAAAAAAAGCAAAAGAAACGGTGAAAAAAACTAAAAGTATTCTTTTCTGAGGAATGGGGCTCAGAGGTGAGAAGTTTGTGAGGTATGGCACTGCTGTGTTTTGTTAAAACTCTTTAGATCTATTTTACCAATAAAATTTTGTAGCTAATTTAAAAAAAATTAAATTAAAAAAAAAAATGTGCTCCTTAGATCTGCCCTCTCCTTGCCCATTATTTGTAATATACTGTTTTCCTAACATTTTTATCCTAGTTTTTTCATTTGTTTCATCTAGTTATTACTTTCCAATGCATTTTTATTTTTTTCTTTCACCAATTTACATAGCCAACTTGGTCCCTGTTAATGTTTTTTGTTGCTTCTTTTTTTCTCCAATAGATTATGTGCCCTTACTTCAAATGTCTTAATGCTGCCAGATTTCTTGTATTTGTACCTTCCTTCTTTCCCACAGCAAAAAAATACAAACTTTCTTTGCTCTCCAAAGTCTTTTACTTCTGTTTCTCTAACTCTAAGGACAAAACGCTGAAAACCTGACTTCAAAGACAAAGAAGAGGTGGTCAGGTAAAGAATATCAACTTTCAACTCTATTTCTTTTTTTTTTTTTTAAGATATTAATTATTTATTTGACAGAGAGAGAGAGATCACAAGTAGGCAGAGAGGCAGGCAGAGAGAGAGGAGGAAGCAGGCTCCCTGCGGAGCAGAGAGCCAGATGCGGGGCTCGATCCCAGGACCCTGAGATCATGACCTGAGCCGAAGGCAGCGGCTTAATCCACTAAGCCACCCAGGCACCCCTCAACTCTATTTCTAAGCTTAATTCTTCACCTTCCTTACTTTCCAAATCTGTTGGTTAAATACATTTATTCTTTGTGGAGTCAGGTTTTTTTTTTCCTTTTTCTTTTTATTGAGATGTAAGTGACATGTAACATAATAGTTTAGGTATAGAGCATAATGTTTGGTGTTTGTATATATTAGGAAATGATCACTACCATAATTCTAGATAACATACCTCACCACACATAATTACAATTTTTTTTCTTATGATGACAACTTTTAAGCTCTTTCAGCAACTTTTAAATATACAATACAGTATTATTAACTACAGTCACCATGTTGTACATTACATCCCTAGGACTTAACATATTGTGTAACTGGAAGCATGTACCTTTTTCCCACCTTCACCATTTCATTCACCCTCTTCCCCCTCAGTTAAAAATAAACCGAACCCAGTTTAGTTTTAGATTCTACATATTAGGGGTGCCTGGGTGGCTCAGTTGTTAAGTGTCTGCCTTAGGCCCAGGTATAATCCCAGGGTCCTGGGATGGAGCCCTGCATTGGGCTCCCTGCTTAGCAGGAAGCCTGCTTCTTCCTCTCCCACTCCCCCTGTTTGTGTTCCCTCTCTTGCAGTGTCTCTCTCTGTCAAAAAAAAAAAAAAAAATCTTTAAAAAAAAGAGATTCCACATATTAGTGAGTTCATATGATATTTGTCTTTCTCTGCCTTATTTTAGCATAATGTCCTCAAAGTCCATCCATGTTGTTGCAAATAACAAAATTTCCTTCCTTTTTATTGCTGAATAATCCTTGGAGAGTCATTTTAAGACCATCTTAATGGTCTCAAGACCACTGCCACCCTGACTGGGAATTTCTGTAATTGTGAAAAATGTTACCTATAAATTGCCTTCAAATATACTAAAATGTTTGCCTATACTAATTAAAATAATGAGATTTTATTATATTTTTAAATATATAATTACATATTTATCTGTAGTTGAAGATCAATAAATTTTTTTAGGACTCAAGTATTTTTAAAGATCTCAGAACAGTTTATTGATTAGGTATAATACCAATAATGCCTGATGGATAAATGTGGCTCCAGTTCCCACCTCCAAAATAACCTTGTGTCTCTGCCCTTGATCCCTGAATTCCTTTCCACCTCTTCTGAAAACAGATGCAGTTAATCATCCTTTCCTTGTCCTGGATCTTCCCTCTCTCCTTCTTTAATGGCTCCCTTTCCTTCAACCTATACACATATTCAAGTCTCTCCATCTAAAAAATTTAAAACAACAAACTCTACTCTTGCTGTCACCCCCTCTCCTTTCCCTTTCACAGTCAACCAGACTTCTGGGGGGGCGGGGGAATGCTGAGCCTACCCATTGTCTCAACTCCTTCACCCTTCCCATTTACTCCACCATCCAGGAAAATCTGGCATCCTGCCATGCTACTCCAGTGCCACTAACAACCTCCTTTGCAGCTCTTATCTTGTTTGACCTCTCTGAGGCAACTGATATCACTGAACACTCCCTCCATATTGAAACTCTCTCCACCCCCAGTTTCTGCAGCACCACCTTTTCCTTGTTCTCCCAAATCTTTTACCAATCACTCCCAGTCTCGGAAGATCGGTATCTTTATTTATTGTAAAACTAGCTCTCTGGAGACAAGATTCAGATTCCTACAATGGGTCTCTAAGTCCCAATCAAAAAAAAAAAAAAATTGGCAGCAAAGTTACCACCAACACCCAGCAACCAACACAATTAAAAGAACTAAAACCCTATCGTTATATGAGTTCACTAAAGTGTAGAAATGGACTATTCTGATTAGTTGGAAATGTTTACAAAGTAAAGAGAGGTTATACAAGAGAAATGACAAGAGACTTGGAGCTAAGAGAAAAAAAAAAAAAAGAGTGAGTAGAGAACAGGGATGGGAATGAAATACCTCTGCACTATAATTTGGAAAGGTAAAGACAGGGGAGAAAAAGTTAAAACTTTTTCTCCAGGACATCCATGATTCACCTATGAATAAGGGTAATTAGCTACCAAAAATACACCTCACTCTCAGTGGGAGAGAAATCTCCACTGTAAATACTAAGTATGCCAGATTATTGTTTGCATCCCCCAAAATCTGTGCTCCTATTCTTCTTGCACATGATTGTCTGGCTGAACATTAATTCCTAGGCTCCTTTGCAATTAGCAGGGGCCTTATATTAATTCTCATCTAGGAAATGTGAGCACAAGGTGTGTTTCTAACTTCTGCCTTACTTACTTAAGAGGCGTTTATCCTAGAGCTCCTCCTCCCCTTAGCCTTTCTGTTGGCTGGAAATGGCTATAACTAAGGCATCCTAGGAAATCTTGTGTCTCCAATCTTATGAAAATACCAACAACAGAAGAAGAGATGTCAGTGATAACTTTGTTGTTAAAAAGTATAAATTCTTGGGGCTCCTGGGTGGCTCAGTGGTTGAGTGACTGCCTTCAGCTCAGGTCATGATCCTGGAGTCCCGGGATCAAGTCCCACATCTGGCTCCCTGCTCAATAGGGAGTCTGCTTCTCCCTCTGACCCCCACACCCCTCTCATGCTCTCTCTCTGTCTCTCTCTCGCAAATAAATAAAATCTTAAATATATATATGTGTGTGTTTGTGTATATATAGACACATATATTTACATATATATAAAAATTCCTGGGGTACCTGGGTGGCATAGTTGCTTAAGCACCTGACTCTTGGTTTTGGCTCAGGTCTGATCTCAGAGTCATGGGATCAAACCCCACATCAGGATCCGCTCTCAGCACAGAGTCTGCTTTCTCTCTCCCTCTCCCTCTGCCCCTCCCCCCCATCTCCACTTTCCCTTTGCTTCTCTCTCTCAAATAAGTAAATAAATAAATCTTTAAAAGAAATATAAATTCCTTTTTGGTGTCCCTTTTCTAAACATAACAATCAAAGCTGTTTTTATTACTCAGCTGAGTTTAAGAACTTTCCACTTGGAGAACCTGATGTCAGGTCCTTCAACAATAATTATTTTCTTTTAATTACTAGGAAATGTGATAAGAAAAAGTTCACAAGGTGAGAAAAATCAACCACTTCTTTTCCTTGTAAGTGTATGTCTCCTTTAGAAATATGAAATCACAAGCAAATATTTGCTGGAAATGCAAAGGTCAAAACAGTCCTTATGTCCAGACATGGCAACAAAGATTAGCAAGACTCCATAGGCTATTCATAGGCATAACCTTGATGAGAAAAAAGGCAGGACCATTGTCCTTGCAGACCTAACCTATTTTCTTCTACTTATAGATGGACAATGCTGTACCAAGCCAACCTTTGAAGACAAGGCAGAAGACCGACTATACATATAGGATTTTTAAGTCAACCATGCATCTAAACATCAGCTTTGGTGGCCTATAGACTATCAAAAAAAGACCATTTTAGGTCTTATTAAATATTTTAGGATACCTGATATATATTAATTAATTCATCCTCTCAGCCCCCTGTGAGGTAGGTTTTATCAATTCCATTTGTTGGGGAAATTTGATCAAGGAGAATAATAATAGCATTTTTCTATTTACAAAATACTTATTAAAAGCTTCACATGTTTATCTTCTCAATCTTCTAACATTCCTGTGAGGTAGGTGGTAATATTACCTTTTTCTTTCTCACAGGGAAAATGCTATGGCCCAAGGAGCTTGATGACTTACTCACGTGGTAGCCCTTATTTTATCCACTAACTAGAACATACTGCCTGGGATTGACACTAGATCATGGATTCAAGTCTGAACTGCACATAATTCAAAAGTGTCAAGCTTCTAGTTTTCTCTATAGCCATCTTTCAACACATCACATTCCAAAAAGGATTCGGGTCATGCTTGTTGTTTAAGCTCATGTGTGCGCTGTTTATAAAGCTTATTATCACTTCTCTAAATTGAATTATTTAAGGTTTGTCTAAATGCCCAAAAGCTAAATTATTTTTTGTTTACTGTCTGTGCACTAACATTGTAAATGATGTCATCAGGAATGTACAAAACTCTTAGGCAAAGCTGCAGGGCCAATAAAAGCAACCTACTTTGGGAAAAGTGCATTTCTCCTTCTTCCTTTTTTTTTTTTTTTTGAAGTAGGCATCACACAAAAAAGATGACTCATTAAGCCCAAAAGAGTTGACTCCACCATGTGAGGGCTTCTTATGCAGCCCTCTACAAAGAGACCTGAGTGGCAGCATGAGGCCTCCTCTTCTGTGCATTTTCCTCCAGGCAGAATGTGCATTTGTGTGGCTACATACACAATTATAATCTCCCCTGAAAGGCAATTCCTTCCATATGACAGGCTGAACAGTGGCCTGAGTGCTAGCCTCATGTTGCCTGTGCAGTTAACATGCTGAAATTCCAGACACATTTAATCTCTCCTTTCTGAGAAACTAAGATGGGACAGAAGAAGTGAAGCTGGAAAAAACTCCACACAGAGAGAAAGGAGGCCAGCCCAAGCGCCCAAACTCACTTTCTCATGGGCTGAGCTTCTTTGTGTGTTGTCTACTTATGTGTCAATTTGCAGGACTTTGGGGCATGAGAACCATGGAGCCGAGTGGTTCTGGCAGCCTCTCCATTTGACAAGCAAAGCCAAAGACATGTGGCCTTTGGTACATTTCACATTCAAAAGTGTTATTGTTTCAAAAAAAAAAAAAAAAAAAAAGTGTTATTGTTTCAAACATGCCTATTTTAAAATACGTAATTTTCCCATTTAGCACGCGTTGTGTGTAAGTTGGTCACAGAAGGAGTTCTGCCACCCGATTTAAAGAAAAAAAAGGCAATAGCCTCAATGCAGCCCTGTCCCTGCCAGATACCTCTGTTTACTGGGGGCCAATGGGGCTATCCCAGGTGAGAGAAGTCTGAATTTAACAAACACCTGATATGAAGACCTGGGCACAAACAGATTTCTGTCTGAGATTACAGAAACTGAAGCTTGTGTTTTATCACAATTACCTGTAATCTCAGGGCCAGATAATAGTATTAACAAGACCTTGAGCTACACAATAGGACAGCTGGAAAAAGGCTCTTACTCTCCAAAGAATAGCGCTTTTTAAAAAAGCTAATTCAATGAAGAAAAAGAAAGGGCTCTGAAAGTGCCTTCTCAAACAATATTTACTTTTACTGGGTTCCTGCTAATCAAACAAAACTTAGTCAAAAGCTTTTATGAAAAATACATTTGATGATTTCAGCAGTAATTGCTTTGTTCAAAGAAAGGTGCTTAAGAGAAAACATAGCTAATGGGATCAGTAATTTCGTAAGTTCAGATGTGTTTGGGAAAATCCCTCCTCTCTTTGATAAATCATTAAAATTCTGCTCAGATAAATGTGTTTTGACTTGAAATTCCAATCATAGAATGAGCTATTTCCTAAGGCCCCTGGGGAAGTGGTGCAAGGGCAACCCCAACTCAGAGAACCCAGAGAATAGTTTGCAAGGGTAATTCCAGTCTTAATCAAAGCATATTACCCTGTCCAACTACAGGACGGGATCTCCTGGAGATGCCCCAAAAGTGTACAAAATGTCCTTCCTTCTTAAAATACCATTTTTTAAAAATGGGTTAAATCTTACTGTTACGTAACCAAAAAAGTTGAAACTATGGCATCAACCAGCAAACTATCCTTAGGTATAATTAGAGTTTAAAACCAGAAGAATCCAGGGCAGATTTTAATCAGTCATCCTTTTTTTTTTCCCCCATCCATGGAAGGGGGGGGAGGCTATCGTCTCTCCATAGCAGGAATTCAGTAATTATTTGTTGAACTGGATTTTTCTCTCCCTTTTTAAGAAAAAAAATTATTCTGCTACTTAAAGGAGACCATTCATTTTACAACTGAGCACTTAATTGAGCCAAGCAGTGTGCTGGATTTTGAAATACTGAGAGAACAGACCTGCCTTCGTGGCTTACTTTCTAGTAAGAAACAACAATAACGAAGGATACAAATAGATAAACAAGATAACTGTGATAAGTTCTAAGAGGATATGAAGAGGATGACGAACTAGAGATAAGCTAATGGATCATTAGTCCCTTCTGATCTACTATTATTATTTTTTAAAACTTTACCAACTCAGCCTTCTAACATTACTCACTTAGCAAACATGGTATTTGTGTGGATAAAAGTGAAGTCCAACTTTTGGACAGCAGTTGGAGGAAAGATTCTAATATTACTTAAATATATAAAGGATGAGGTCAAAAATTTACAAAACCATTTTAAAACTCTAGAATAATACAGAAATCACCTACAACTTAGTTACCTTGAGGAAATGGGAGTGGGTAAGGGTCCAGAACAGCATGCCATAGAATTCACTTGCCCTCTTTTTTCCCCCATGAAAATATCACTTGCTCTTTCTTCCCCCAATGAAAGTATATTTATTACATCTATTAAGTAGCTTACAGAATCCTTGGAAAGGTAGAAGAAACAGAGCCTAGGCTGAACTTCCGGGAACAACTCCCAAAGGCACATCCCAGAACTGGGCCGCCTAGGGAACTGCTGCCCTGCCGTGCTGAGAAACTGCCAGCCAAGCAGGGAAAGTACCAAGACTGCGGCACACATCCAGTTCACCTGCTCTATAATGACACTGCCTACACGGTCACTTTGTGTTACTGTCATTTGTGAATATATCCCATCTCCTCTGTGTGGCTTTAAGTTTCCCAGGAGAGACACTTTATATTCATGTCTTGCTATATAGAGGGCATTTAGGAAAGAAAGAACAATTCAGAAGAAAGGAAAAGAACAAGAAGTGGTGGAAGAAGAAATGATCTTGTAAATATGCTCATTACTATTTTAAAATGACCAGTTTTATATATTATAAACCTAGTTTCCAAAGACTCAGGAAGTCAGTGTAACATCTATAATGTTTTATTTCATTTCTTTTCTGCAACAAACCAAGCACTTTAAAGTCCTAAAGGTATTTCTGCTAACTTATGGTAAATAGCCATGTTTCCTAGCAGACGGTTGGGTTTGGAAGTTTCAGTAATTATATTCAAACAAAAATAAGTTTTCTTATCAGGATTCATCCACAACAAATAAATAAATAGATAAATGATTTAAAAAGTAAGACAAGTAAGTATCATATGCTTTGATATCAGCAAATACAAAAAATAGGATTAGTAACACTTAAGAGTTGTCTTCATAGAAACAGTCCTATGTCAGAAGCTCTGCCAAGGCTTGAAGAAATGATATTAACCTCAAGGCTGGAAGGGACTTTATCAGTGATTGTTGGATGTTGTTTTAGTCCAGTGACTCTGAGAAGCAGACACCAAGACAGGATCAGACATGCAAGAGATATACTTGGGGGGAAACCCCACGGGGCAACGGTTGGGGTGGGGGGAGCCGCAGGAGGCTGGGATTGCTGACAGACCACAATGCAGGGTTGACCCTTTAAAGAGACAGAGAGAGAGAGAGAATGAGAGAGAGAGAATTTAGACAGCAATGCAATGGGAGTCCTCAAGCCAAAGTCACCATCACAAGAATCAGTCACGTATCTTATAGAAGGGGGTCTGTCCTACCCAGCCACTGGCTGGAAGCAGGCTGTGGGAAGTGTGTCCTGTGTGAATAAGGTGTTGGATTCAGAGCTGGAGTTGAACGTTAATTACCCTCCCCTCCCATCCCCATAGCAGGACATCTGAGGGACACATTTTGACAGCTGCCACAGATGCATTATATACTTTTTTAAAAAGTTCTCGCTCTCCTTCTGTGCTCTCTCTCAAATAAATAAATATCTTTAAGAAATGGGGAGGGGAAGCACCCTGGGGGGCTCAGTCATTAAGCTGTTGTTCGGCTAGGTCCTGATCTGTTCAGGGTCCAGGGATCCATCAGCCCTGGCATCAGGCTCTCTGCTCAACAGGAGTCTGCTTCTCCCTCTCACTCTCCCTCTGTGTTCTCTCTCTCTCTCTCAAATAAACAAACAAAATCTTTTAAAAAATTAAAAATTATAGTTATAAAATTAATATTTATTGAGCACCTACCCCAGGTGCTCTAAAAGATACCTAACTCATCTTTGTACTCTCCTTTCACAATGTAGACACAATGCAGCCGTCAAGCATTGCTCTAAAAGTTTACATGTAGAATAAGTACTATTATTATCCACATTTTGCCCATAAGGAAACTAAAGCACAGAGAGGTTAAGTAACTTCTTCAAAATCACACAGCTACCCAAACTACATAGAGTACTGTCAATAAAACTCTCCCAAATGGTTTATTTTTGTAAGTTATGTTCCTCATTGCCTGCCACTGCGAGAGGAGTCCAGTGGCAAGAGGGAACTGGAATTTTACTATTCCCTGATCCATCCATCTTAGGATGCCCCCTCCTGACAGAAATGTTAAATTAAGCCTTTGGACTCACTTGAACTTTCTCCTGGATCCATGCATAGATCTATGTGATAGGGAGCCTCAATTTTGGAGTCGCTCAAGGTATTGACAGCACGGAGTTTTACAGAATGGACTCTGTGGCGTCAGATTGCTGTATTAGAATTCTGCCTTCCTGATTACTAACTACTTTTTAAATATCTTTATGCTGCAGTTTCCTCATCTGTCAAATGGAGGTAACAGTTAAAATGATTGGAGTGCCTTGGTGGCTCAGTAGAGTTAGCGTCTAACTCTTGGTTTCGGCTCTAGTCATGACCTTGGGGTCATGGGATTGAGCCCCAGCATCAGGCTTCCTGCTCAGCGGGAAGCCTACTTCTCCCTCTCTCACTCCCCCTTCTTGCGTTCCCTCTCTTGCTGTCTCTCTCTGTCAAATAAATAAATAAAAATCTAAAAAAAAATGTTACCATCATGTGCATTAATACATGTAAAGCACTTAAAATGTTACCTGGTACATAGTAAGAGCTTAATTCTTTTTTTTTTTTTAGTGACTAAATAAGTCTTAATTGTTACTGTTAGCTGCTCACATTTGGGATACCTATACCCTAAAATTAGATTATTCACATTCGATTTAACATATCTTTTTGTATTAAGTATGTCATTGTAAAAGGGAGGTATACAGTGATAAGTAAAATACAATTCCTGTTCTCAGGAAAATTACTTGCAACTAATGAACTGTGTAAGAGCTCCATTTCTAACAAGGAAGCAAGGATCACTGCCCTTTGTGGGCAAATAAGCATTCTGGTTTGTCTATTTGTATCTTCTTGGTAGAGAGGGCAAAACAGACTATGGTTTTGAATCCTGGCGTTGCTACGCATCATCACCTACGTGACTTCGTACAAATTAATTAGCCTTTCTAAGCTTAATTTCCTTATTTGTAAAATGAGATGATATTAATAACTACCAAATGAGACTAACAATACCTACTTTGTGTAGCGGTTGTGAAGAACAAATCAGATAAGGCACAGTGCTAAGCATATATAAAATGCTTTAAAATGACAGTTTAAAAAAACTATCCAATTTACTGTAATTCCTCAAAGAGTATAGCCTCCAAAGGAGAAAGACCATCTCTAAAGTTATCTATAATGTCAACCTAATACCAAACTTAGTGAGAATATGCAGTTTCCGTGGAAACAGAAGAAATAACTTGGAGCCCGAGTGAAAGCATGTACCTCACCAAATTAGGTGGAGTCAAAAATAAACCTCACACCCTCATGCTTATACTCAGGTCAGCACGTAGGTGGTGTGTTTTGCAAACCTGGGACCAGAACAGGCTGCCCTTCGGCTCTAGAGAGCTTTCCACACCCAACCAGATACACAAACACACCTCAGCCTCTGGCAGAAGCTTCCAATAAGTAGATTTCATAAGGCTGGAAATCTTTCAAGGGTTCAATACTTATTTCATCTCCTTACCAGACTCTCCTCTCCCTATTCAGCCCTCGGCACTGACACACTTTCTATCATTACATTCTGATGACTGCAGGCATGAACATCACTGAGCTGATTCTGTAATGATGATCTGAAGATCCTAAGCCATTTCAGAGCATGATTACAGGTTCCTAATCCACAAAGTCAGTGGGGGGCGGGGAGAGACAGGGGGAATATGGATCTGTTTACCCAACTGACGAAAGATTGTTTTCTTTACTAATAGTCAAAAAGTCAAATATAAGGCCTGGCTAGCAGACAGAAAGGGAAATCTATAGATATTCATCGAATAGATATTCCTATAATTTCTACCATAATGCTAAAAAGAGGTCTTCTGGCACACATACCAAGGGGGTACTTAGCTTTGGCTTTTCTGTTTCTGTTCCTGCAATTTTCTTTCCTCTATATGTATTTTCTTCTCTAGGTCTATACATGCAAGTGATTTTGTAATTTACAAAAGAAAAAAAAAGATAAGACAAATCCTCTGAGGTGTTTAAATTTTGAAAACCAGGAAATATTTTCTTACATTAATCTATAAAGAGTGGTTTTCAATGGTCCTTAGATTGAGGGTGAATACTTCAAAACAGCATCCCTGTAAAAGCGACCAAACTGTAATGGATAGGGGTTGTTCTCAGCTAAAGACAAATGCATTTCAGCAGAGTTGTATGAGTTGATGGACCATGAAGAAGCCAGTGAGTAGTAGTATGACCCTGTTTAGAGCAGCATGTCCAGATGCTGAATGGGACAAGGGGTTAAGAGACTTAAATGTGCAACAGAGCCTGAAGAAGCACTTGCCCAGGGCTTAGATGTTGGGTGGATAGGTGGACATTGAAGCTTTTTGAATCAACTTGAGACCGATTTTCTTTGTAGATTCATTATCAGCATTGCCACTGAATTAGTCTTCCTTAAAAAGCCACTACAGAGGGACCACCAACTTCTATTTACCAAAGCAGTATTGTATTAAACATGCCAAGACTCTGAGGTACATTACTTAAACAACAAACACCCAAGAGACTGAACAATGGACTAGAATTTTCAAATATTTTATAGATTCACTGCGTAGTGGAGTAAATAAAATCTTTTGCAAAAGTTGTTTGCTAGACATTGCTATTATTCATCTGATATGAAGTTATCTGTGATATAACTATGCCCTTTTCACTAATTAATGGATGTAGTCAATTAATCTCTCTCTACATATACATATATGCACATATATATACCCACATACATGTATATGCATATATGTGTGTGTGTATATATCCACATATAGATCTCCACATATGTGTGTGTGTGTATATATATCCACATACAGATCTCCACATATATGTGTGTGTATATATATATGGGTGTATATATATATATATCTCTTACCACTTATATAGCTTTATTACCACATATATATATACCTCTTTCCATATATATAGCTTTAGAAAACCAAATAGCCCTTAAACTTGGTAAAAAGATGCTCAGTTGCATAAAAGAAATGTACTTTAAATCTAGCATGGGACTAATTGCCACTTAACAGGTTGAAATCATTCAAAAATTTGACACATTTTGTTGAAAAGACTATGGGGAGACAGACATTCTTACATTGCTGGTGGCAATGTAAAATGGTACAACCTCTATGGAGGGCAATTTGGTAATATTCAACAATATTTAAAAATGCATATTCCCCTGACTTACCAATTCTACTTTCTCAAATTTGTCTTTGCAGATATACTAGTAAAGGAACAAAATTGCATGTTATTCAGCGGGGTATTTTTAGTGATAGCAAAAGGCTAAAAATAACCTGTCTACCAATAGAGAATTGGTTAAATTATTTAAATACTATGTAGCTAAAAAAATTTTTTTTAAAGAAGAAAGCTTTCTTTTTTTTTTTTTTTAAGATTTTATTTATTTATTTGAGAGACAGAGAGCACAAGCAGGCAGAGAAGCAGGCAGAGAGAGAGGAGGAAGCAGGCTCCCTGAGGAGCAGAAAGCCCGATGTGGGACTCGATCCGAGGACCCTGGGATCATGACCTAAGCCGAAGGCAGAGGCTTTAACCCACTGAGCCACACAGGCGCCCCAAGAAGAAAGCTTTCTAAGACTGACATCTCACTCTAAGATCTATTAATCGAGAAAAGTGTGCACTATACTCTCCCTTATGTACATAATAAACGAATCTGGAAGGATCATAGGAAACCAGTAATAATGGTCACTACTGTAGTGCTAAGGGTGGAGAAAAACTGGCAGATGAGGGAAGGGCGGGGGAGGAGACTTCACCATAAACTTCTTTATATTTTTAATCCAATTTCCATAGTACCAATTAAAAAATTTAAACTAGAATTGTTTTTCATTTTAAAAAAATGTTATAGTACATCCAACTATTAAATATTATTCAGTGATAAAAAGAAATGGGTATCAAGCCAGGAAAAGGCAGGGAGGGCCTGAAATGCATACTGCTAAGTAAACAAGCCAGTCTGAAAAGGTTTCATTCTGTATGACTCCAACTGTATGACATTCTGGAAAGTAAAACTTCAGAGACAGTAAAAAGGATCAGTGGATGCCAAGGGTTAGGGGGCAGGAGGAAGGATGAATGGGTAGAGCGCAGAGGATTTTTAGGGCAGTGAAGCTACTCTGCATGATACCATAATGGCAGGTACATGACATGGAGAATTCAAAACCCGTAGAATTGTACAACACAAAGAGTGATCCCTAATGTAAAGCATGAACTTCGTTAATAATAATGTATCATATTGATTCATCAGTTGTAAGAAATGTACTACCTTAATGGCAGGTGTTAATCATAGGGGCAACTGAGTGAGCAGTAGAGAGTAGATGGGAACGGCTCTATGATAGCTGCTCGATTTTATGTAAACTTAAAATTCCTCTAAAAAAAATAAAGTCTGTGATTGTTTTTAAATGTATGTACATAGTTGTATGTATATATACACACACACATATACATCCTCTTTTCACCCAGCAAAGGCCTTACAACATCAAGGTAGTGCTCAATAAAGTACTACAGCTACTGCCTCAGTGGTTAAGAGCTCAAGCTCTGGAATGGGCAGATTAGCTCCTGATTCCAGCTCTACTATTTTCTAGCTGTGTGGCCTTATTTATCCAAGTCACCTCTTCAGCCTCGGCTTCTCCATCTGCAAAATGGACGAAAAACACAGTATTTCCTCCTACGGCTGTTGTGATGATCAATTTTAAAAGTGCACATAAAATGCTTGGCATTGTGCCTAATGTAAAAGAAATGCTCAAACATGTTAGTGGCCGCTGTAACGGGAAAATGATGGTTCACAGAATGACTGATTTGGCACTTCGGGTTCCAAGGTTACTCCACCACCAGCATGATCTGTAGTATTCCAAAAGGGCCCCCAAATTCTCAGCTCCAACCTATCCCACTTCGAACACAATCCACATTGCCTGAGCCCGTACACCTCAGATGCCCTTTGACCCCCCCAACGCTGTTTCCCCCTCTCTCGGCCTTGCACTTCCAGGCCCCGGAAAGCCCGCCCCCCCCACCCCGCCCTTCCCGGCCCCTCCCTATTCCACCCCGTTCCCACTCAGCCCCCTCCCCTCCTCGTCCTCAGAACCCGGCCTAATCGTCGGCACTTCTTTCTTTCTGCGAAGCTGAAGGAATTCCTACCCAGATACTCGTAGTCCGGTAGGGCTAGGCGCTCGGGACTCAGCATCCTTGGACCAGGGTAGCTTCCAAGCTCTAGCACTCCGGCTTCCGGAACCCGGGTCTCCGGCTCTCTTCCGTTGCCACGGCAACCACGCGCCGGGAGGAGGCGGGAGGTGGAGGGGGTGTCACGCAAACAGTCTCCGTATCGCAACCCCAAGCTGGCCACACCGGTTCCGGCAGCCGTCGCTTCATGGCGGTTGAGGTTTCTTAGGACTGCCATTCTTGAGGAGTTGGTTTTAGAGGAATTTGAGGTGGAGCGTTCTTTGGAATCTCTCACATTTCCCGGTGTCGAAAAATTACTGTGAGCCCTCCGCAGGCGCAATTTCTGAATTTCATAACTACGATTCCTACTTTGTACAGCTGTTACCCTAACTCACAATAATAGCTCCCACCCCTAAATTCCCATAAACACTTAATGTCCCATGACCTATTTTTTTCCAAACAGAATTCATTTTTTTATTTCTTATTTTTTATAAACATATAATGTATTTTTATCCCCAGGGGTACAGGTCTGTGAATCGCCAGGTTTACACACTTCACAGCCCTCACCATAGCCCCAATGTCCATAACCCCCCTCCTCCTCTCGCAACCCCACCTCCTCCCAGCAACCCCCAGTTTGTTTTGTGCGATTAAGAGTCACTTATGGTTTGTCTCCCTCCCATCCCATCTTGTTTCATTTATTCTTCTCCTATCCCCCTAACCCCCCATGCTGCATCTCCATATCCTCATATCAGGGAGATCATATGATAGTTGTCTTTCTCCGATTGACTTATTTTTATCTCTTTATTATTTACAGTCTGAAATTGCTACCAAGTGCTTTTCACAGGCATGTGTTTTGGCTGCTCTGTGAGGTCAGGGATGTGTCCTTTCTGCCCCTGTCCAGGCTGGACACGCAGAAGGAGGTTATTAAATCCTCTACGAGTTCACTGACATTTCCTCTCAAATTCCGCTTTATCTTTAGCCCCTCCTTCTACCCTGTCCCTTACTATTTGATACCCTTCCTAAGTGTCTTTCTTCTTTCCTAACAAGACACTTCACTTCTTGAGGGGATGGGGAACACAAGCGAGGGCACTATTGGATTTTTTTTCTTCATATGCCTCATGGCTCACTTCTCTTTTAAGAAGGCAGGGTATTAATTGGTTTTTACCTTCCCAGATCTCCAGATTATTCTTTTTGTTTCTCCTCACTCCCCACAACGGGTTAGTGATCTGTAGTTCCTGTTACAGTTGAAACCTACTAGAAAAAGCCACTCTATCCTCGCTTTTTAAGTTGGTTCCCACAAAGTGAGATTTTTGTGAAAAGAACAAGAAAGAAGGAGGAAAAACAGGAAGGAAAAAAGAAAGAAATGAAGAAAGGACGAAAAGGAAAATCATGCTATCAGAGGAATGACTGTGAAACCAGTGGACCACCTACACTGGGAAGAAAGGGAAAGAGGAACTTCTTCGCTTTGTGTCCATGATCTATTCTTAGTCTTCTCCGGCAGGAGCTTCAAACCTCCTAATTCTCCCTTTGCCTTAAAATTGTATATGTCTTATTTCTAGGCTCCCATGAGTCACTCTGAGTTTGGATGTGGTAAGGATAAAGGGACAGAGCCAAACTAGAAGCAGCATTTATCTCGAGGTAATGAATTTACTAATTTGGTATTTAATATCAAATCCTGCAAATTTGATAAAAATATTTGCTTTCTTCCCTTTTCTTCTTCCACTCTTGCCTCCCGCGCCATCCCATTGCTGCCCTTGCCCCCGCCCCAGTGCTGCTTGAGGGTGTGGAAGTTTCATAACTTTCACACCCCTGGCTTATTACTATATTATTAATAAAATAATGGGATAGTAATTATTAAGGACTACAATTTCATTTTATTTCCAAGCAACCCGAAGCTATTTGCAGATCATTTTATTTGTCCTCATAAAAACTTTCTAAGGCACTTCCTTATTTTAAGTAGGGAAACTGAGGAACGGGTCAGGAAAATGACTTGTCTAGCATCATCCAGCCAGTTGGTGGGAGAGCTAGAACTGGATCTCAACTATCCCAGCCTCCAGGCTAGTGGTCTGACCACTAAACCACACAGCCTCTTTTTTTAGGGTTTGTTGACTTGGTTTTTATTTATTTATTTATACTTTTGCTCTGCCCTGCCAGCAACTAGAAGCTCCCAGATAAAAGAAGAGAATTTCAAGTCCAGGCTGAACATTTGACATCCTCTTATTTGTGGGGCATTATCCTGGGACTTGGAGGGTGCTGCTGCTGGGATCTGTGTGGTGGAGCTGGGAACCAGCCCCAAGAATATAGCTTTGTTTGGGCATTAACCCATTTGCGGTTATAATAATGATAAGTTTCAGCACCAGTGGCGCCCGACTGTTAATGACTCAAAGAAAGCTAAATAAGAACAAGATGTCATCTCTGGAGCAATTTGTAGCTTTTTCCTACAGCTCCATCCCTTCCATAAAAATCCTAAGGACCCATATATTTAAAGTCAGTCTTCCACTCTTAATGTCTTCAACAGTCTATTGAGGAAGAAAAGGGTAGGAGGTTGCTAGACTAAGGCTTCAAGAAAATTTGAGGTTGCACAGAAATAACAGGTAGCCTTACTGGGGTTAGAATTACTGACTGCTTGCATTTTTCTTCTTTATACTTTTATATATTCTCAAATTTTTCTATAATAAGCATGTATTATAACTTGAAAACAAACAATAAATGACAGGAAAGTCTTTATTTTTTTAAGATTTTTTTTTGTTTGTTTATTCATTTGAGAGAGATACAGAGACAGAGAGAGCACAAGTAGTGGGAGAGGCAGAGGGAGAGGGAAAAACAGACTCTCCGCTGAGCTGGGAGCCCGACGTGGGGCTCGATCCCAGGACCTGGAGATCATGACCCGAGCCAAAGACAGATGCTCAACCACCTGAGCCACCCAGGAACCCCTTGAAAGTCTTTAAAAAACACATATTTTTAAGTAGGCTCCATGGGCCCAGCCAGTATAGATCCCAACACAGGGTTTAAACTTACAATCCTGTGCTCAAGACCTGAGCTGAGATCAAGAGTTGGATGCTGTGGTGCCTGGGTGGCTCAGTTGGCTAAGCAGCTTCCTGCAGCCCAGGTCATGGCCCCAGGGTCCTGGGATAGAGGCCCATGTCCGGCTCACCGATCAGTGGGGAGCCTGCTTCTCCTTCTCCCCTCCTTGTGCGCTCTCTCTCTCTCTCTCTGGCAAATGAAGAAGTAAAATCTTCAAAAAAAAAAAAGAGTTGGTTGCTTAACTGACAGAGCCACCCAGAGACCCCTCTTTAAAATATTTTTGAAGCAGAAGTGATGACCTTCCAGATAGTATTTGTTTTTCCCAAGAAGGAACAGCTACTTTTAGATTTCTCTTCTGCCACAGAGTACATGATAACAGATTCTCGCCACACCTCAGTGGCAGAGGAAACCTCTTTAGTGAAACATACACAATATGGGTCTTAAGAAGAGTGGAAATAGGGGCGCCTGGGTGGCTCAGTGGGTTAAAGCCTCTGCCTTCGGCTCAGGTCATGATCCCAGAGTTCTGGGATCGAGCCCCACATCGAGCTTTCTGCTCAGCAGGGAGCCTGCCTCCCTCTTCTCTGCCTACTTGTGATCTCTGTCAGTCAAATAAGTAAATAAAATCTTTCAAAAAAAAAAAAAGAGTAGAAATACAAGAGCGATGTTAAAGACAGGTGTAATTGTGAACCCCTTGAATGTTAAGGAAAGAAAAAAATGTCAGCTTCAATTTAGATAGGTTTTCAGATTCTCAAATTACTATAACATATTTCTGAAAATGTTATCTAAACAAATAATCATCCAGGTAAACAACTAAGTCAGAAGACAGCACACAATCCTGAATATAAACAAGTGATATAAAATTGGTCAAAGCACAGTGAAGGCGTGAGAAGTCATTACTACAACACGAGGAACAGAAACATCAAGCTCAAAACAATCAGAAAAACACCCACAAGAGAGGATATGTGGAGACATCAGTTTATCAGATTATAATTCCTAATTATAAGGAGAAAGTTAATAGACATTTCTAGCTTTGGAGAGGACCTATGAAGAGATTGGTAGGGAAGAAATTTCTCCCTGGAATTGAAAACTCCAGAAAAGCAAACATAAAGGCATTAAATAGTTTTAAACTTCAAGGAAACAATAAGGAAAGAAAAAAATGCAGGCTGAATTATTGCTACAAAATAGGTTCAAGAAACTAGGACAAGCTTTTATCAACTCATCAAGCAGAAAAGACGCTAAGGGCAAAGTAGCTACTAAGAAATGCAGGTCATGAAATTCATGCTGAGCTCCTGGGCTCTTCTTAAAAGACTTATCTTCCATGAAAGCAAAGCAGAACCTAAGTGTGATGCCAGTGTATGGGATTAACATGTTTAAAAAATGCTATTTACAGACAAGTCATTTTGAACTGCTACAAGCCAACAACCCAGAGATCTGGGAGAATTTGCAAAGAAAAAAAATGTTCACAAACTCTTAGACAGTTAAAAATAACTAAAGCATTACAAGAAAGTGGTTAAGAGGACATGGCTTAAATTGAACCGGAGCTCAAAGGTGTTTATAGACTTGTACCTTCTTGTTATATTATATTTTCTAGTGCTGTAGAAAGAGTTGGGAATTATACTTTCATATAGTTTGAAAGGGAAAAAGATTTTCTAATTCTTCTTGGTAGCCCACAAAAATTAGCTCTGCCTTCCGCTGTCCTCAAGTATGCACCTGGATACAACATTTATGTCATTAAAAAAAGTTCTCTGAACTCTCCTACCGGCTTGTGAGTTCCTTCAAGGCAGAGACAGTGTTCATTCATCTTTAAATTTCTAGTGTCTAATAGAATAAAGGCTTGTTAAATAGATTTTTTTCCCCTCTAGATTAAAAGCCTAGAAAATGAAGGCCATCCAATCCATGGGATTTATGGTTGCCTCATAGGAACCAATTCATGAAATAAATTCATTTAACAAAAAGGCCAGCAAAATGCAAGACTTCATTGAGAAGAGCATTAAAAATCAAATAGAGGGGTGCCTGGTTGGTTCAGTTGGAAGAACAGGCGACTCTTGATCTTGGGGTCATGAGTTTGAGCCCCATGTTGGGTGGAGATTACTTAAATAAATAAACTTAAAAAAAAATCAAACAGAAAGCATTGGCATATCCTTCCTAGATCTAAGTACTGTGTGTGAGAGATCACCATATGTTAAGAAATGCCCAGGAAAAAAAGCAAGAAAAAAGCTCAAGAAAAGGCTTCAACAGATTAGTTCGGGAGGATAAGAGGAAATATACTAGGAATCATTAAATAAACTTGGGATATGATTGGGAACTTCCAAAACTTTAGAATTTTAGGACTAAAAGCTTCAGTCTCTGTGTCTATTTTTTTCCTTCGAGCCATCCCTAGATTGTTACAAGTGTGTATTGTTCTAAAACTCAAATCTGACCACATTACTTCCTTGCTTTAAAAACATTGCTGACTCACCATTACTAGGATGAAGCAAAATTCCTAAACATGCAGACAATGTACATCCCTTCACAATCTGATCCCAACTTACCTTTCCAGCCACCTTGCCATTCACTCTTCCCTACGTACTTAATACTCCAGCCATACTTTCCTACTCATTATTCCCAAACACACTGAACTCTTTCCCACCACCTTGCTTTGGTATAACTTCTTCTTTCTGCCTAGAATGTACCTCTCCCACATTTTCTGCCTAGTAAACTCTTACACATCCTATAAGACCTAAGCTAAATGTCCTGACCCTGGGAAATCTTATCTAACTTCCTAAATAAAATAGGATAAAGGCCGTGAGGGAGAACAGGCAACTTTAGGAATGATAAGATGAGGTTTTGCTGAGGCTGAGATGCTGAGCTGAAACTAGCCTTGGAAGGGTCTGGGGAAACAGTATTTTGAGTTAAAAAAAAAAAAAAGGCAGTTCATGCAAAAATTGGAAGAAATGCTAGCATGTTGCAGAGCTGAAAGAAAGCCCTTGTGACCAGAGCAGAATGAATAAGGGGAGAGGTGGTCAAAGTAGCAGGCAGATTCCAGGTCATGAAAGACCTTGAAGTCCACATGAGAAGCATGGATATTATTCCAAGTGCAATAGGAAACCATCAGAAGGTTGTTTTTTTTTTTTTTTAAGATTTTATTTTATTTATTTGACAGAGAGAGAGAGATCACAAGTAGGCAGAGAGGCAGGCAGAGAGAGAGGAGGAAGCAGGCTCCCCGCGGAGCAGAGAGCCCTACGTGCGGCTCAATCCCAGGACCCTGAGGTCATGACCTGAGCCAAAGGCAGAGGCTTAATCCACTGAGCCACCCAGGCGCCCCACCATCAGAAGGTTTTTTTTGTTTTTGTTTTTGTTTTAATATTTTATTTATTCATTTGACAGAGAGAGAGATCACAAGTAGGCAGAGAGGCAGGCAGAGAGAGAGGGAGAAACAGGCTCCTCACTGAGCAGAGAGCCTGATGCGGGGCTCGATCCCAGGACCCTGAGATCATGACCTGAGCCGAAGGCAGAGGCTTAAACCACTGAGCCACCCAGGCGCCCCCCATCAGAAGGTTTTAAGCCCAATAAAGACATGGCCTGATTTATGTTTCTTAACAAGTCACTCTGGTTGCTATACGTGTAGAAAATGAATTACAAAAGGGCAATTGTGAAAACAGAGACCACTTGCAGGCTCCTGGGTGGCTCAGTTGGTTAAGCGACTGCCTTTGGCTCAGGTCATGATCCTGGAGTCCTGGGATTGAGTCCCGCATCAGGCTCCCAGCTCCATGGGGAGTGGAGTCTGCTTCTCCCTCTGACCTTCTCCCCTCTCATGCTCTCTCTCACTCTTTCTCTCTCTCTCTCAAATAAATAAATAAAATCTTCAAAAAAAAAAAAGAGAGAGAGAGAGAGAGACCACTTGCATAGTTGCTTGATTCATGTTTGTTATTAAATGTGTTTATTCATTGCTCCATTTGTGTATCCGCCATTCTAAATTTATCTTTGCTGCTGAAATAAACAAGATATACTGAGATATGTGCTGCAAAGGCTCTACTTATATATGCCAGATGTGTGACTATCAAGCTTTCAGGAGATAGAAATATGTGTAGAAAACTTGGGTGTGCCCCAAGTTAGGCCAGAGAACTGAATCAGCCATTGCACCCCAGTCCTTGATGTGAGTACCACTGCTGTACTGGAACATGAAAAGCATTGGCACTAGAAATGGTGGTGTGAAGCACTTGTGATTAAAGAAAATGCCAATCAGACTCTTTCCTTATACTTTCATTTTTTTCCCCCACTCCTCAGTAGTAGCCCCCTGGACTTAGATAACAGCATCCACTGCTAAAAGTTAATGATACTTTCCCATAAGTCCTCTGGACTCTTTCCTGGATCAGGGCCTTTGCAAATGCTGTTCCTTTTGCCTTCTGCCCCCACTCCCAGCCTGATGCCTCTTGCTTGGCTTAGGAATCAGTGCCTCCGACAGGCCTTCCTTGAGTCCCCAGATCTAAATCAAGTTACTCCTTTCATAGATCTCAGTAATTCTCCTTGAATGTTCCTATCATTTATCACTTTAAATTCATTCGTGGGATCATTCTTTCAATGCCTCTGCATACCTGTGTCTCCTTCCCACCCCAACCGTCAGACTGTAAGTTCCAGGAACCCAATATATCTGTTTACAACTGCCTCTACCTTGCCTGGAACATAATATGCCCTTGATAAATACTTACCAAGTGAACAAATACCGGAAATAGGCCTCCCTACGCAGAAGTGGCAGGTGTAGGACTTCTTTAGCTCCTTTAGCTGTGCCTTTTCTTGTTTTTCCTTCTACAGCTTTAAGAACTCTTTCGCCCCACTCATGCTGTGTTAACAAGAAGGTGATTCTGGAGAGTAGATGCAGCAATTCTTTGCAGACTCACATTAATTTTTTTTTTCTGTTCTTTAAATTTATTTATTTATTTTTTCAGCGTAACAGTATTCATTGTTTTTGCACAACACCCAGTGCTCCCTGCAATACGTGCCCTCCCTATTACCCACCACCTGGTTCCGCCAACCTCCCACCCCCGCCCCTTCAAAACCCTCAGGTTGTTTTTCAGAGTCCATAGTCTCTCACATTAATTTTTTTTTAAGATTTATTTATTTATGTGAGACAGAGAGAGCACAAGTAGGAGGGGCAGGGGAAGAGGGAGAGGAAATCTCAAGCAGACTTTGTGCTGAGCTTGGAGCCTGACATGGGGCTCCATCTCACAACCCTGAGGTCATGACCTGAGCCAAAATCGAGAGTCAGATACCCAACTGTCCAAGCCACCCAGGCTCCCCTCATGTTCTTAATCTTTTAAAGCAGGGTCTCCCAACCTCAGCACTATTAAAATGTGGGGCTGGATAATTTTTGGTTATATCATTCTTTGCGGGGAGGATGTCCTGCTCATGGGAGGTTGTTTCCCAGCATCCCTGGAGTCTACCCGTTCATTGCCAATAGCACCCACTCCCAAAACTGTCTCCTGGGATTGCCCCATGTCTGCGAAATCACTCCTGACTGAGAACCACTGTTTTAAAGTGTAAAACTTCAGGCCTTTTACTCTTTCAGATGGATTATATCTAGAAATTCAGGTTGCTGAATGATGACTAGGTTATAAGAGAATTATTCCAATCCAGCTGGATCAAAATAGTGCCCATTTCTATCTGGTTTCTGTAGCACTCCCTGTGTTTCCTTTGAAAAGGCCATTAGTGATGGTCTAATTCAGGGCAATATTCTGATCTTGGAAACTCAGTTCCCTGGTCTGTCCTAGAAGGATGAAGGAAGGGGTGGTGTTTCTGAGGAAACTAATGCCTCCGGGACCCCTTTGGAATTGGCAAATTTTCTAGGGGCATGTCCCAAAGGACAATAAAAGGGAGACAAACAGCCCATTCTGGCATGCTTTTCAGGATCTCTCACTCCAAACAAGAAAGTCTGAGAGGCCTGGTAAAAATAAATATGGCTTAGCACTCCTGGCATGAGAGCAGTTTCTGACAGCCAAGACTTAACTCACCCTAGGGGGTGACCCAGGCAGGGACTATGCACGAAGTTCGTTTCTACCCATTGATATTCCCAATGACTCACAGCAGCCAGGGATGGCTCTGTGCACCAGAACCGCACTGAACCACGGAGGAGAAGGCCTTGGGATGCACACACAAAATGCAGTCTCTTGAGCCTGAGTCAGACAGGGACAGCCAGCTTCCCCCTTCCTCCTCAATCCCAGAAAAACAATATAAATCATGCCTTCTGGACAGAAACCTATCCTTTGCATACAGATGTTTATAAATTCTTAATCCCCTGACATTGAAAGTATGGTGACTGCCTACCCCGGATTTTTTGGGACAAATGTATTCATTATACCACATATCCTTAGTTTTCGTTTGGAAAAAAATGTCTCCAGAATCGTAAGATCTTTCTCAACAGGTCAAAAAGCATAGACAGCATATATTGAAACCCTGAGACCAGCCAAGCCCACATCACAAACATTGTGGGGGGTGAGGGAAATGGGTGTTAGAATCAGCTTCTACTCTTCACTTCTTTCTCCTTGGATTTTAGGTGACCTAGGCCATCAAGGTCGACAGTCTTTCCTAGCAGTAGGATCTGGTAAAACTGACCTGACTCGACTGCCGCCTTCAGTCAGCAAGAAGAACTACACACAGAGAAAATGCCTCAGCATTAGTTACCGTGGTGATGCTGGTTCAACCACATTTCACCTGTGTAAAAATTTCAGGCAGAACAGTATAAAGGAGTACCAGCTAAAGGAGTTAACATTTCACTTGTTGTTGCTGCTGTTGCAAAGTTTACATTAGGTTTGGTCAAAGATGATGATTTGAAGGGAAAACCTTGGCAACATTGAAAACAAGCAAGGATGAAATGCCAACCTAGCCATTGGAGAAATCTCCTAATATCTACTTTGCACGATACCACATTGCTTTTCCCTCGGCTGACATGGAGCATTTGGGTCTTGTGGACTCTATTTACTTGCAAGAAGAACGTGGTTTAATGAGATTGCTAAAGACCCAAAGCTGGGGAATGTTGGCATACCAGCTTGGAGGGAAAACTGGTAAGACTCTAAGGGAGTTGGGGGCTTGGACAAAAGTAACAAGACAAGATTCAACCAAAAAAAAAAAACCCAAAATTAACTCATATTATTAATACACTCTGGAGAGAGCACAGGCCATGAAGCTAAGACGAGAGGAGTTTAAAACTTTCTGTAGTAAGGGGAAAGTTAAATGCTACTGTAAGGCCCTACAGACGGAAGCCCAGAGGAGGCTCCAGTCTCTGGGAAAGTGCAACTACAAGGAAAGACTTACTTCCTTACCCCCTTCCTTCCTTGCCAGGATCAGAAAGTCAAAGAAGGTGAAGAGGCTAACAACACTGATTTACGAAGACAGAGAGGAGGAACTATGTCTGGGTCAATTCTGGACGTCTGAGCTGGGGCGACAGGACCCAGACAACCACCTCAGGAAATGAGTAAATGAAAAGGGGAGGTGGTGGAATTATTTAGCCCTACAACAACGCTGCCTAGACCGGAGTGGGGGTGGAGCAAGACGAAAATCTCAGAAAAGGAATTTTGACAGTGAGAATGCTAGTTAAGATACAACCCTCCAGGCCCCCTGATGTCCCTTGTTTGATGTTAATAAAGACCTAGGAGGATTATGCATTAGCAAGCCTTGCGTATTCTGAGACATCAATAAAGTCTGGACTTGGGGCTGGTAGGGGGGCCGGGGTCACGTCCAGGCGACTTGGGTCAGCCCGGGTGCTCCTCTCTGGCACAGAGTACAGGGAGAGGGATCGAGAGTTGCCGCTGGGATAATGTTTTAAGTCAGGGACATTTGAGCAGTAGTAATGGGGACATGGAGGGGGGCTCTCTCCAGGACGAGGAATGTGGGGGCGGCCTGAAGAGGAGCCCGGCCAGCGCAGGAGGCGCTGGCGGGTGGGGACCGGGGGGCGGGGGCCGGGGACCGGGGAGCGGGGGCCGAGGGCGGGAAGGGGCTGGCCCGGCGCTGGGGGCGGGACCAGGCGCGGTGGCGGTGGCGGGGGCTGCGGCGCGGGGGGCGGGGCGGCCTGGCCCGGGACACCCCCTCCCGGTCCCCTGGCGGGGCGGCTTCGGCTCCGGCAGCACTGGAGGTAGCAGCGGCCGGAGGGCGACTTGCGGGGCGCGCCCGCCCGCCGCGGACCGGGACGCTTTCCCCTCCGGGACCCTGTGCCGACTCCCTCCGCCGCGCTGTCCGGCGGGAGCCGGCGGGACCCCCGGCCGACAGGGAGCGCCGGCGGCGTCCGCGGCACCATGAGGCGGCCGTGGGGCGCGCTGCTGCTTGGCGCCCTGCTCTGCGCACACGGTAAGCGGCGCCGCCGTGCCCGCGCCGCCCGGCCCGCCGGGAAAGTTTGTCCGTGGGTCCGGCCGCTGCAGGACTCACCTCCCGCAAACCGGGCGGCGCGGGCTGGGGCCTGAGACCCCGCGCCCTCTCTCCAAGCAGCAGCCCTGAGCGTGCGTGCGGGGGAGAGGAGCAAGAGCTCCCCCAGCTCTTACAGCCCGAGAGCCGCGGCTCGGATCTGGGCCGGACTCCGGGAAGATCCAAGGCTCTCGCTCGCCTTTCCTCGCTGCTCTTTGAAGAACTAGGGGCTGCTTCCCTTTCAGGTTAAGACAGGGTCTCTGCGTCCTTGGTGCAAATGAATGTGTGCGAAGAAAGGAAGGCGGGCAAGGATGGTCGCTAAACCATACATTGTAAAAAGCCCTCTTTGCAGGGACCGGGAGTCTGGGCGGATTTCGGAGCTGGGCTCCAGTAGAATCGGAATGCTTGGGTTCTGGGGATTCCTCTACTCGGGGAACAGTTAGTTCCTCGGACTCCAGACCTTGCTCCCACCGAGGGTCTTTGGGTACTGCTTGCTCGCAGCATCTCCCCTTAGTGGTGTTTTGGGTTCCCTCTCCTGGCTGCGACCAATCAGCTTCCTGCCCTGGATCCTTCCCGGGGGTGAACCGGGTTGGGAAAGAGGCAAAGGAAGGACACAGGGGAAGAAACTGCTGGAAGGCTCCGGCAGAGCCGTCCTGGCCGGAGTAGTGGGGTTGGGGGGGGCGGGTATCGCCGAACTTCAGAAGGCAGGCTCCGGGTCCGCGCGGTGACCCTCGGGGGAGCTGGACGGATGGCAGCAGAACTGCTGCTTCATCTGCTCCTTATTAATAACTTGTTTGGTGCCCGGACGCAACTGCTGTGTGTGATTTGGGCTCCAGTGGAATCTAGTTCTCCGCAGCCGCCTAGCACCGAGGGTGTACCCCGTGATTTAGCAGCTCCCTCTAGTTTGTGCCCAAAGATCAAAGAAGTTTGATCTTTGAACCCCAACTTCAGCTGGGGGGGAGATGCGAACCTTCTCATTTTCGCAGCCCCGATGAGGGGGTGGGGTTCGGAATGGAGGGGTCTCTAGACCCTGGCCCGGCTTGCACCGGGTCTTTCTTTAGCGTGCGCCGGGAGCTCGTGTGGAAGTTGTGCCGATTTCGGAACTTGCCTGGCAGGGCGTGGAGATGCCTGGGCACTCGCTTTAAAGATTGGTTTACCTCCCAAATCCAAAACAGAGTTCTCGTGTCTGTTATTTAAACTGCCCGTGGGTAGTTTAACTAAAAGTTAAACAACTTTTTCCATGCCCTCTCTAACGCCGACTGAATTCTTCCTCTCCCGCGTAGTAGCCGGGCCGAGCCACGTTCCTCCTCGCACTGTGCTCTCCCCCGCCCGGGCTCTCTCGTAGAAGGTTATTTGTAGCCTCTTTGGCGTGTCGGGACAGCGGCCCTACTGGGGTAGGAATGTAGCTGCTCTTCCCACCACATGGGCCCCTTAAAGGGACAGCTATGCTTTTGGGGGGGGGTTTCCCCTTTCGGGCTGCAAGAGAAGGGGATGGAACTTTCCTCTCGGCCCCCTGGAGGAAGTTTTGAAAAAGATCAAGGGAAATGGCACGGCACTGGGAAAAAAAGAAAAAAAGGGAAGAAAAAAAAAAAAAAGGCTAAAACGGATACCAACAAACCCAGAGAGGAGATTGTCGCCTTCTGCCCTAGGGAAAGGGGAGCTGGAAGGTTCTGGGTTGAGACTGTCCAAGAGAATTTTATTGCTCCAGAGCTGTCAAAAGTGCATACACTACATCTGCACGGAGAGTGAAGGTAGAAAATTGCGTATATTTAATGCTTCACAGAGAAAGGATGGGAGGGTTCTTGGTAACTCTTTTGGGTTCTTTTTAAAGATAAAAACTTTTTATTATTATTATTATTATTATTATTATTATCGAAGGACAAGGACAAAAACTTTCGTAGAAACTTCTGAGCACGGGAGGCTTCCTGTGCACATGTGTAAGGACACTTAGTGGCAGGAAGATCTAAACTTTGCCTAACTTGATACTGAACCATCCTTAGAGGTCTGGGGGAGGTAGAGGGTGGGGGGAGAGGACAGATTCATGGTTTACCAATGAGACTGAGCAGTTGCTCAACCAGAAATATCACCAAGAAGCTTCCTAATACTATGTTCCAGGGGCTCATGAAGAAGATAGTGTTTTATAGTATGGATGCAAGACACTAAGGTTTGGGCGCCTGGGTGGCTCAGTGGGTTAAAGCCTCTGCCTTCAGCTCAGGTCATGATCCCAGAGTCCTGGAATGGAGTCCTATATGGGGCTCTCTGCTCAGCAGGGAGCCTGCTTCCCCCTCCCTCTGTCTCTGCCTGCCTCTCTGCCTACTTGTGATCTCTGTCAAATAAATAAATAAATAATCTTTTTAAAAAAATACGCTAAGGTTTAAGGTGCTTACTTGGATGGTGCTAGCCCTATGGGCTTTTCCTAGAGCCTATGTGTTTGGCCTGAACCTACATAACCCTCCAACCTTAAAAGTTTTGTTAAGAAACTTGATTGCTGGTGATAGCCCTGGCTGTCTTTCTCCTGAGGGTTGAGGTGAGGCCTCAGACAGTGTACCACGGTTGGAAGAGTAGAAACCATGTTTGTCTTCCAGGTAAGCAAAAAGCTGAAAATTCTGCTCAGGTGCTTAGGTAGATAGAAGGCTATTTCTGAGATGAGTGCAAAAGAGTAGAGCTGAGAATGGTCTCCTTTCCATCTGATTGTTGTCATGGTGCTTGACTGACCTTGTCCCTGATCTTGTTGGACTTGTGAAAGATGCTTGGCTTGTCACTGATTTTGGATTTCCTCTTCTGTCCCCTTTTGAATATCAGATAACATCTTTGGGACTGGCACAGGGTATTAAGAATGACAGGTGCAAGGGAACCAGTCTGGCTGTGTCTGATACAGAACATGTTGGGCATGTCCATCTTCTGGGCCAGCAGAGAACACAGAAGGTCACAGAGGACAGACTATTTTATAGGTCTTTGCTCACTCTTTCTACTGATTGGCTGCTACCCTTGATCCCTAAGAAGAGGAAAAATAGGAAGGATTGGCTATGTTGCTTCTCCTTTGAAGAGAAGATCAATACTAAGCGCTTCTGGATTAGGAATTTCAGGGACCACTTTAGGAAGATTTGTCTCTTTTTAATGATCGGGCACATCTCATAATTATGAGACAGTTCCATGCCCTTGGTTGAGTAAGTCTGTTAGAGCGTTTTCCTGCCACAATCTCTACATTCCTTGGTGAAGCCCAGCCACAAGTTTTGCCCACAGTTGTCTAGGCATGGGGCATCTGGACCCCAGACAGTGTCTGAATTAGCATCTCATCTTCAGCCAGGGAGGTCCTTCTCCCCTTCTCAGCATGGTGGGATTCCGTGTCCCAGGAAAGACTTCCCACTGATTGGTTGGCTGGCAGAGCCCAGGTTTGGCCCTATAAATAGCACCAAAGAATGCCTGTGCTTGCCACTCTCCATCTAGCTTAGAGCTGACAGGCTCAGGTTCTTTCTCCCAGATACACTCAGGAGCATTCCCTAAATTGGGCTCTGCACCCATTCATTTCTTCATTCATTCAGCAAACACACATTTGCCAAGCACTAATGTTAATCACCACGTACATAGCTCGGTGATTAAGCAGCAGAGGCATCCCTGGGTTTGAATCTTGGCTTTGGTACTTCTTGGTGACCTTATGCAAACCACTTACTCTTCCTGAACTTCAGAGTTCTTATACGTAAATGAGGGGAGAGCTGGAGTAGTAATAAATTATCACATGAGACTATTGTAAAAATTAAATGAGATAATAGTATATTCAAACCACGAGGGGAGAGCTGGAGTAGTAATAAATTATCACATGAGACTATTGTAAAAATTAAATGAGATAATAGTATATTCAAACCACTCAACACAGCCTACTCTGTTACTGCAGGCTTGGATAAATGTTAGCTGGTTTTCAGCAAATTTGCATAAGTAGATTAGAGATGGTTCTTATTTTTGGACTATGGCAGCCAGGTAAACAGATCATTATACTGTAGTGTCCTGTGCTAAAATGGAAGGTCAGCCCTTAATTTCACCTAGTTTTTTGCTTTTCTCTTTTAAAGATCTTGCCCCTTCCTCCCACCCCACCTTGAAAACCTAATGAAACCTAAGCATAGTTCCCCTCCTATGCATACTTCCAGAAAGGAGATCTGTGAAGCTCTCTCTACCATGGTGTAGGGAGCCCACGCCACCTTAGTTTTCCTGGGAGAGGTCGTGGGAGATGGGGTTTTCCTCTGGGAGCTTCCTTGTTAAAACTCTGGGATCAGGGATAAGGCCAGGCATCTCAGATTGCTGTGACCTGGGGTGAGAGGTGCTGGCTGAGGTCTCTTGGAGCTGGAACAGTTTAGAATTCCAAGCTCTTCCTCCCACTGGCCTGGGAAAGGAGTCAGGCCCCAGAGCTCATAAGGTAGTAATTGCCCCAATTTGGGGGCTGGGCCATTGCAGCACCGCCTTCCTTCATGACTACCGTCTTCAATCAGGAATCCTGTCAGTGTGCAGGGATAATTGATGTGGGTCTCAAGCCCATGATTCGCCCCCACCCCCAACCCCCAGCTCCTCCACCCCAGAGTTTGACCCCTGTTGTCTCTTTGTTTCTTCCTTTTAAGTCGGTGCCAGTGATGTGATGTTTTTGGGGGCTGCGGAAAGTTGACCGTAACCAAGAGCAGCCGGTAAGAAGAGCTGATTCACTGGCCTTCCTGGCGGTCTGTTGACTCCATTTTCTGTTCTGCATTTTTGATTTAGCAAGAAGCAAACATCTTAGGTGCCCTTGGGCACCTCTTTACGCCCCTCCGAGCAAACTTCATTCTTTCGCCACACTTAGGCATTCCTATAGCAGAGTGGATTGAGTGTAAGCTTCCCTAACACTCCTTCCCCTGCCCATTCGGGTCTGAGTGAGGCAGGGCAGGGCTCTGCCTGAGAGCCAACTGGGGAAAGCCTCACTGGGACTTGCTGCAAGCCCTGACTTGGCCTACAGGAGCTCCCCTCCTCACTTCTGCGCAGAGCCAAGGATTGGAGCAAAGCCGGAAACAAAAGACTGGGAGCAAACCTCCCATCTGGCTGGAAGGCAGCGACACAAAGGTGCTGCTGCATAATTTATCAGCAGAGGTTTTCTGGAGCAGGGGGAGGCTCTGGGCTCAAGGCAGAGCTTTTTTGGGGGGAGAGGAACCCTCCTCGTGTCTGGGTATAGGATCAGGCAAGTACTGAATAGGATACTAGAAAAAGACACCTGATCAGCACGTGAAATAAAGCTTGGAGATCATAAGTGCCTCTCCTAGCCCAGCAGCTGCATTTCAGGCCAGGCCTACAGGGCGGGGTGGGGGAGGCAGGGGGTGGTGGGGGAAGGCCCTGCGAATGTTCCTTTGCTTGGCCCCAGCCTTGGGAGCCTGGCTGCCACCCCCTTTTGAGCATGAATGAGGACAAGAGATAGTTTCTCTGTTGCGTCCGACTACACCCTTCTGGTGACCAAATACAGACGCGAGGTTATACTATCCATGAGCCTAGCAAATAGGAAAGGGGAGTTCTGTCCTCTTTCCACCCTCCCACTCCTCAGACAGTTTGACAAGAAGTTTCAACTACAGGTTCAGAGAGGGGGTAAAAGCAAATGGTTCTAAAATGCATCTCCCCGAAATGAGAATCACTGCTCTTCTGGGAACAATCAGGGGTAACCGTTTTTTGCCTCGCAAACTGGGATTAATACAAAGGTACTCCTGGGACAGTTAATATTTTAAAATCAGTCGTTAAGCATCTACGTTTGGCTCAGGTCATGATCCCAGGGTTCTGGGATCCAGCCCCACATCGGGGTCCCTGCTCAGCAGAGAGCCCGCTTCTCCTTCTCCCACTCTCCCTGCTTGTGTTCCCTCTCTCACTGTCTCTCTCTCCCTCTCTTTCTGTGAAATAAATAAATAAAGTCTTTAAAAAATAAAAAAATAAAATAAAATCTTTTGCTATCTCCCCATCACTGTGACATTTATGGTGTGTTACCACATTTCCCCCTCACAGTGTCCTGATGAGGTACGTAATGTTAGGTTCCTGTCTTACAGATGGGAAACTAAGGCTCAGACACAGCTCCTGAGTTACTGGCCCAGGATTTGAACCCAGAGCCTAAGTTGTTAAGCCTTTAACCCATACAGCCCCTTAGTATGGAATATTTTATATCCGAGCTATAACAAAAGATCTAGGTTGGAACTATCTATATTCTCTCTTAGATTGACTTCCCCTCTCTGTTTTCAGTCTTCATCTTCTCATGGATTCTCAATGCATAAAGAATAACTTCTCCATGCTTTTGACAGAGGGAGGCTTTATTTATTTACTTAAAAGAGGTGGCAGAAGGAGAAGGAGAGAGAGAAGCTTAAGCAGGATCCACGCCTAGCACGGAGCCCGACACCCAGCTCTATGTCACAACCCTGAGATCATGACCTAAGCTGAAATCGAGAGTCAGATGCCTCATCAGCTGAGCTGCCCAGGTGCCCCAAAGGAAGCTTTAAAAAGCTCCCAGGGAGAGAGATGAGGTTTGTTGCTCTCGTGAAGCCATGTATTACTGTGTGGACCTTGTGTTTTGAGAGGTAGGGGGAGAGGAAAGCAGTATTTTGAGCAACCCTTCACAGAGCACAGCCACATCCAAGCCCTGTTGGATTTGTGAAATCTGTTGGCTGAGCTGCTGGGCAGGGTAAGTAGACTTTTGAGGACTTCGAAGGAGACAGCCCAGTATCATAACTATGTTACTGGGTTGAGAGAGAGGACATATCTAGGTGAAGATGAAGGGATTAATAACTGTGTTATTAATCCTTACCATGTACTTCGTATGTATTATTTCATTTAACGTCCCAGCAAGCCTGTGAAGGAGGTACTGTTATTGCCCCCATTGACAATAGAGGAAACTAATCCAGTTCTGAATTGTTCTGTGATTTAGGTTCTGACTGCTCTTTTCTATACATGCCTCCTAGGAAGTGACTGATGATTAAAGCAAAGATAAAGGATGCTTATGAGCCTTGAGCTCCTCCAGAGAAAGGCATTGAAGAGGACTCTCACCACAGTCCCCTTGTCCCCCTCTTCCTGTGGTCATTCATGCCACCAGCTTAACCCCTTGAGGGGGGCACTGCAGCTTGGCCCGCAGTAGGATTTTCAGACACCTCGAGTCCTGAAATAGCGGGGCTTAATCATGGGGCAGCTGGATAAGACCGCTCTTGGTGAGTCAAATTCTATCATAGTAATAACAAGAGCTGTCGTTTACTGAGAGCCTAGTATGTGCCAAGCATTATGCTAAGTGCTGTTTATGAATTAACTAATTTAATTTTAATAATGTCCATGTAAGGGAGGGTCTATGCTAATCCGGATTTTCCTGATGAGCAACTAAGGTATAAAGAGATTTAAATAACATGCCTGGGGCAGACAGCCAGGAGCTAGCTTAGTTTTGTTCCCATGCTCTTAACATGAGGCTCCCCTGCCTCATAACTTGGGAGGCTGACCATTACGAACTTCTATACCATGGTGAAGGGTGGCAAGAGAGACCAGTAATCATTTGTCTGAAGATGCCCCTTACTGAGGCATCCCACTGGGAGGAGACTTCACCCAGTCTTCTCACATCAGGTGAGGCTGGCCTAGGGACTTAGGGACAGAAATAAGTAGAGGGGCGCCTGGGTAGCTCAGTGGGTTAAAGCCTCTGCCTCTGCCTTCGGCCCAGGTCGTGATCCCAGGGTCTTGGGATTGAGCCCCACATAGGGCTCTCTGCTCAGCAGGGAGCCTGCTTCCCTTCCTCTCTCTCTCTGCCTGCCTCTCTGCCTACTTGTGATCTGTCAAATAAATAAATAAATCTTTAAAAAAAAAAAAAGTAGAATCGTTAACAGGTCCATATCACAGCCTGCCAATCCAGCGGGCGAAGGGAGTGATTTTGAACTGGGTAGGACCAGGACACCACCTGGAAAAGAAGATTCCTGTTTTCTTCAGTACAGATTAGGTAGGAAATAACTACTTTTATTTCTGATAGTCTGGGCTCCTCTTTTCCTTTGGCTCCAACTCGCACAAGACTCTAGCTGAAGATCTCCTTCATTCCTTCATTTTACAAACTTGTATTGATTGATTATTACATACCAAGTACTGTGACTACAAGGAGAAAATTCTGTCATACAGTTCCAACTGCCAGGAGGCTTATGGTCTGTGAACAGTGATCCCACAGCGGGCTAAATGCTACCAAAAGAGGAGGCACAGGGGGCCTTTGGAGAACAGAGGAGGGGCTTTCAGTTTATCTGTGGCCGCATGGGTCCAGGTGGGGCAGCATCAGGAAAGGGTGCACTTCCTGGCCTCCTACTGTCCACCATTTACCTTTTTTGATGTTGGTTCTGATGTTTTCTAAGCAAGCTCTGTCCTTTGAAACAGGGGCTGCTTACCGGTGCCCAGGGTTCTCCCGATTCCAGATATCTTGTGGATGAGGTGAAATTCATTTCGAAGTGGCTCCTTGCTGCCACTCCTTTTAGTTATGTCAGTTTTGTCTCGCTCCATGGGCATCCCTTTCAGTGAGACACACTGACTGTGTGGGCCGCCCAAAGAGGTGAAATCAGGCGATCGGTCCCTTGATTGGCCTAAAGGTAGTTTATTTCATTTCACAATATTTATCTTCATTAAATGAGGTTAATATCCTCACCACTGCCACCAGTGGGCAGGAGGAGAGAGAAGAGCTTTGGTGTGTTACAAAAATCGTTGTCTGATGATGAGTGAGTGATGGTTCCACCCTTTCTGCTGTCATCCCTTTCCTGCTGGTAGCCGTCCTATCCCAGCACTCACAGGACGCTCCTTAAGCCAGAATTCTCGTTCCTGGCTCAACTTGAAAAAGCTGCTCAGTAGCTGTGTACAGTCCCTGTCCACCATGAGCCTCTAAATGACAGGTGTGGCCCTCCCTTCAGCTGAGTGTTCTATGGGAGGGTGGAGAGCAGTGCCTCTCGAACCTCAAGGATGCATCAGTGTCCTCTGGGAAGCTTGTTGCAAGTCCAGATTCTGAGATCACATTAAGAGAAGAATACTGGTCTAGGGATCAGAATGGGGCTGCCATCCTGGCTCTGCTACTTACCCCATGACCTTGGCCAGAGCAGATGACCTTACTTATTAAGTGGGGACTGCAGTCACTACTTAAGGTTATTTTAATGATTAAAAGTGAATGCAAGTGTGGGTGCACATGTGCCCTGCAAACTCTGAAGACTAACTGCAAAATAGTATTATTTGTTGTGAGAAACCCTGGTCCTTTCTGGACCAGCACAACACGGAGGCCCTGGTTCAAAGCACTGGGGCCCCAGCCTGTCCCTGCTTCACTACTTTTAGGGCAAGAGACTTTGGTCTTCAGTCTGAGCAGTGACCAGAAGGAGAGGTGACTGCTTGAGATCCACAAACTCTCTGTGTATTTGCTAATCGAGAATGGGCAAAGGGGAGGGATCCCGAAGTCTCAGGGTTGGAAACTCCCCTTTTTGACCTCTGCCTTTTGGAAATTCTCATAATAGCAATACTACTTACTGGGAGGCAGTGAAATGAAGTGATTAAGAGCAGAGGCTCTGGGATCAATCTGCCTGGGTGTGAATGCTGGCTTCAGTCCTCAGTTAGTACCTGTGTGACCTCGCTACAGACTTCACCTCTCTGCGTCTCAGCGTCTTTAAGTGTAAAGTGGTGACAATAATAGCAATGTCACCTCCCAGGGAGAGCATTCAGTGATGGAACATAAGAAAAGCACTTAGAAAAGTATTTGAGGGACACCCAGGTGACTCAGTCAATTAAGCGTCTGCCTTTGCCTCGGGTCATGATCTCAGGGTCCTGGGATAGAAGCAGGGAGCCTGCTTCGCCTTCTGCTCGCTGCCTACCCTGCATGCGCTCCCCTCCTCCCCAGTCAAATAAATAAATAAAAATCTGAAAGAAAGAGAGAAAGCAAGCAAGCAAGCAAGCATCTGAAGGGCATCTGGTAAGTACATACTCAGTAAAATATGATGTTGTATTTTTATAAAGGTTTTGTCATATGCCATGTCATATGCTAAGCAGTTTACATGATGCCCGTTTCATGGATGAGGAAACTGAGCCTCAGAGACCTTAATCAACTTACTCAAAGTTGTAGAGCTGGTGGTAGAACCAGGATTTGAATTCCAGTCTCTCTGACTCTAAAATCTGTGTTCTTTACTACAACGTGCCACTACATGTGATATACCACCAAATGGATGCCGCCCTTCTTTCCTTCAGAACAAGGCTGTGAGAGATTGGTGAGGTGGCTGAGGCAAGGGAGGCAAGGTGTAAGTGGTGGGATTTTGGTTAACCTCCCAGGAAGACCCTAGGAGCCCATTCACATGTATCCCCCATATCAGATGACTTGCCTATCAAGGGTAGGGAACACTTTGGGGAGAGATCTCTTCCATGGTTGAATTGCTTTAGGTCAAAAGGCCCAAGGCCCTGGAGGCTGAAGGGTGTGTGGCTGGCAAATAGCTTTCAAAGCCAAGAGCACAGCTGAGTACTCCAACTTACCACTTTACAAACTGAAGACTAAGAGTGCCACCTGCCCCCCTCTGTTTCCTTTCTTCACTCTTTTTGTTCAAAAGGGTTAAAAGCTGTCCTTTCTGATCGCAGCAAGGACTGGCGTGAAAAGGCAGCATTCCACCTCCAGGGATCCAAGAGGGGCAGCGGTTGTCCAGAGAGCTGGCTTTTTGGAGAGTAATGTGTCGGTGGAGAGCCCAAGCCCAGGGTTTGCCTGATGGTAGCTGCCTGACCTCCCCAGGCCAACGTACCCATGCTGCTCTGCCGGGTAGGAAGTCGGGGCTCTTCAGTGCCGGCAGCTAACTGGATGCCCACCTGATGGAACACTTTGTTCCTGAAGTCTGTGGCGGGGAAATCAGGACTTCTTTTATCATGCAGCCAAAGGCGAGGTGGGGGGGCCCTAAAAAAAAAAAAAAAATCCACCGGGAACTGAAGACTCCTCTACCTTCGGTATCTTTTGTACTTGCACACGGCCCCAGCACCACATTCCTGCTGTTCTTGCTCTCCTAATCCTGGTGCTTTGGAAAAATTTTAGCTCTTGCATCCGCAACAGTGCACGCCCCCAGCCTGCATTTACTGAGCATCTCTGGTGTGTACCAGGGCCTGAGGTCAACTTCGTCCGCGTTTACCTTCTGGTCCAATCCGTGTGGCTTTTCACAAACCAGGAAGCAGAGGCTCCGGGACCGACTTGTGCGAGGTCACACAGCTGGTCCGGGGAGCCCAGTCTGTCTGCTCCAGTCCGGGGGACCTCTCCTGCTCCCCTCACCCCGCTTCTTCCTCTCTGGTGTTTCCACCCCTTCACCCGATATGAATTCCACATTGGTGTCACCCCTGCTCCCTGCTGTGTTCTCAACCTCTCTTGACATTTGGGGCTGGACCATTTCCTTGTCGTGGGGCCTGCCCTGTGCACTGTAGGATGACCGGCGGCATCCCTGGCTTCTACCCATCAAATGTACCGCCAGTTACGACAGCCAAAAATGTTGTCACACATTGCCAAATGTCCTCCTGGGGGAAAACCATCCCTGGCTGAGAACCACTGAGTCAGACTTATCTTTCCACTTCACCATTCCTCCCTGTCAGGGGGATCTGCATGCTGGGAAGCCCACCGAATGGAGTCCTTTGGAATATTTAGTCTTTGCTGTTCCAGACAGCCAGCGTTCCTTAAAGTAGTGCCCATAGCTGTGATGAGCTGGTCTCAAAAGTTGTTCCGGGTCTGAGTGGAAAAAAGCCCCTTCCCTTCTCAGTGCTCTAATATAGGCCCAAGAGGATGAGGCTGTGTCTCCAGTGCTTCCCTGGAGAATCTGGGGAAGAATCCTCCGTCTTGCACTTGCATAGAGACCTGGACAGACAGGAGCCGTGGGCTAGGAGTAAAGCCTTCCTCTGAAGTGTAGAGATGCTGCACCTCTCAAAACGATTCCTTTGGCTTCCACAGGAAATCCGGCATCTTTTTTAGGGCCGCTGATTGCCTTAGCTTGTGGAGGGGGAAAGCGAGGTCTCAGTTGAGGACATGGTGAAATCTGTGGTCCTTTACTCTAGAAATGTACATTTCGCCTATAGTTTCAATGGTTCACTGATACCAAATGCTGGCCATCTATCCATCCATCCATCCATCTGTCCATCTGCAGGTTAGGATAAGAATCCGTGCCTTAGGCTCACACTTACCTTTGGGGGTTCAAGTGGAGAGGGACAGCTTCAGGGCTCTCTCCTTGCTTTTGGAGAGGATAGCAGTATACACTTTCATTCTAATTCCTTCCCTTTTCCACCCCAGCCTGAGGGCAGGGCCCCGAGAAGGGGAGGAAGGGGAGAAGAAAGCAAGGGAGAGAGATGAGCAATGAGCGGTGGCCCCCTTCTTTCCCAGCTGCAGCAGCCCAGCGGGTTAGATGAATGCAGGGAGGGGGGGAGAGTGACCCTGGCAGAACCCTTTGTTCCAGCTGAGGCTGGAGCAGGGGCACTGAGCCATTCACACGCCATCCCAGGGCATCCTGCTGGGCACGCTGGGGAGGGGGCACAGCAGCCGGTCATGGGACTTGGCCAGGCAGATAGCTCCATGTTCAATAGGGAAGCCCAGCTGCATGCTGCTGAGCCTGGGGGAGGGGCAGCTTCTGCTATCCTTCCTCCAGGCTGTGGCCTGTCCTGCAGACTGGTCTCAGTCACTCTGCCCAGGCAGCCTGGTCCCTTCCCCCTGGGGCTCTGCTTCTCCTGGTCACCCTCCCCAAAGGTGAGTTCTGACCTCTGATCAGGAGACTCACAACACCTGTGCTGCTTCCTGCTCCCCTGTGTGGACTCCTTATTCTAAAAGGGGCCCTGGCATTTTAATTCCACTACTTCTTGCTCTCCCTGGCCAACAACCAAGGGTCTGGTCCTGGCCTGAGACAGAAGCATCCATATTTCTACCTAGCTTTGGAGGGCAGGGTACCGAGTTTTTCTCTGCATCACCCTTTCTGTCCCCTTGCTCCTTTTCCCCAAGGGCACCGTCTCTCCGAGCGATATCATTTATCTCTGGTCTCTTGGGGGTACTGGGCAAAAAGCCTGGTTCTAGTGGGGGTACCTGGACTTCTTATGAATCCAGAGCCACAGATTATCTTCTGGACCATTTGTGCCTTGGAGGAAGGCAGAAGGCATGACTGCGTGATCTGTGTCACTGTGGCTCCCTGGGTGACAGTGGCCCCAGACTAGGCTTCTCAGCTTTGCTCTCTAGAATGGGCTTTGGTTGGGTGGGAGCAGAGCCCTCACAAGTTCCTTTCCCCTCTGCCCAGGCCTAGCCAGCAGCCCCGAGTGTGCTTGTGGTCGTAGCCACTTCACGTGTGCGGTGAGTGCCCTCGGCGAGTGTACCTGCATCCCTGCACAGTGGCAGTGTGACGGGGACAACGACTGCGGGGACCACAGCGATGAGGACGGCTGTAGTAAGCACCTCCCTCCCCGACCAAGCACCTCCAGCCCCCCCACACCTCCCACCCTGGGCAGTGGCAGAAAACCATAGAAGAAGGACCCAGGGGTGAGGATCTGAGGGAGTGTTCTGTGCACTGCGCGTGTCAGACTCAGCACATTGGACTCCTGTGAAGGTGACAGATATTGACAGAAGGGTGGTTTCTTCACTGTATATAAGGCTCCAGTCCTCCTGTCTTTCCTATATTTCCACGCAGATATGACCAGTAAACTGTGACAAGTGTGGAAGAAAACACCCTTGAAAACCGTAGGCGGCCTCTTTAAATAGATCTCTCTGTATTCGTGTGAATATGTATTTTTGTACTGCGTATTTGTGCATTTTTAATGTGCATACTCCGTGCGGGTGCCGATCATTTCTGTTTCTCATGCTGGCATTCTGTATAAGAGGAACTTTGCAGGAAATCTTACAGTCTCTTTAAACCTTCCTTTCCGCCAGCGCGGTAACGTACGCGCAACAGGCTTGGGCATCGTGCCTCGGATCCCTGGACCTCTCGCTGCTGAGCCAGTTGTCTGGGGTGCCACTGCAGCACCTATGTCTGAGGGTGGTTAATTAGTCTAATAGGATGGAAGCTGCAGCCTGGACCTTGTTAACCCCCACCGGTTCGGCTAATTGTGGTGATAAATGGCTCACTGTCGTGTGCATTATCTCAAAAGACCGCCGTGAGCCAAGTGTAATTACCCCCACTGTTACAATCAGAGAACCTATGGCTCAGACAGGGTACCTAACTCACCCCGTGGGATAAGTACTGAGTTCTAGAACTGGAAGTTGAGCCCAGATGTGTTAATCTTCATTTAATAGGAGGAAAAGGAAAACAAAAACAAAACACCTCTTGTTCTTGCTCATGTTTCCTTTACTGCTTTCCTAGTGGCTTGGGGTTCCTTGGGCCGCTCTGCCCTGGGAACCCCTCGTGGCCATTCCCTGCAAATATTGTGGCTTCTTAGCTGTGGTTTCTTCTTAGCTTCTCCATCAGCTGGGGGCAGGCATGGGAGTCTGTGAGGAAGGACTGTAG
Organism: Meles meles; assembly: GCF_922984935.1. Lineage (NCBI taxonomy): Eukaryota > Metazoa > Chordata > Mammalia > Carnivora > Mustelidae > Meles > Meles meles. The sequence continues at coordinate 19,422,029 of NC_060073.1, forward strand.
GTCACGTCGGGAAACGCAGGGGAAGCGGTGTTGGCACAGGGTCTCCAGCCAGGTGAGGTTGTCTCGGTAAATATCCCAGACTGATTCTCTGTTGCCCTCTTTTCCCGGGACTCAGTGCTGCCCACCTGCTCTCCTCTTGACTTCCACTGTGACAATGGCAAGTGCATCCGCCGCTCCTGGGTGTGTGATGGGGACAACGACTGTGAGGACGACTCGGACGAGCAGGACTGTCGTGAGTGCCGGTGGCGCCAGGCGGGCTCCATCAGGCTCTGCTGGGAAGGGATTCTCAGTTGGAAAATGATGCCCCAGGTTCACATCAGCTCTAGGGTCTTCAGCTCTTTGTCCCTCCTTTCACCTTCCCTCTTGGTTAGATGAGCCCAAGAGAGGGCCCCCTGCTTCAGATCCCTCATGGCAGTGTTGGAGTAGCCAGCTGGCCCTGTTCTTGGGGCTTCCTGTGGGGCTTGTAGCAGCCTGACAGCTCTGTGCCCACAGCCCCCCGGGAGTGTGAGGAAGATGAGTTCCCCTGCCAGAATGGCTATTGCATCCGAAGCCTGTGGCACTGCGACGGGGACAATGACTGCGGTGACAACAGTGATGAGCAGTGTGGTGAGTGGAGCTCTGGGGGTGGGGGTGGGGAGGATGGCTGCGGTGGTCTGGCCTGGGGGAGTAAGGGCAGCAGCGGCTCTAGCCTGGCTGCACCATGAATGGCCTGGGGTATCTGGAGCACCTGGAGGAAGGCTGAGGGGTAGAACCATGCAGACCCCAGGAACCACAGGACTGGAGCCCAAGGCCCAGTCTCTCCAGGCCAGGGACAGAGCAGTTCCGGCCCCCCCGGAACCATGGGACAAGAGCCCAAGGCCCAGTCTTGCCAGGGCCACCGCTTCCCCCACCACAGTCGGCACCAAGTCTGTGGTGTCTGGCAGGGCCTGGGTCAGACCCGCAGGGGCAGTAGGGTAGGCATTGGGGATGATCAAAGGAGGGCGGCCTGTAGGGCTCCTGCAGGATCGCTGTCCCCTTGCGTCCCCCAGACATGCGCAAGTGCTCTGACAAGGAATTCCGCTGCAGTGACGGAAGCTGCATCGCCGAGCACTGGTATTGCGATGGTGACACCGACTGCAAAGATGGCTCTGACGAGGAGAGCTGTCGTGAGTGGCCCCAGAACCCAGGCTGGTGGGCTGGGCCGGGCGGAGGGCGGCATCCCAGGGGCGAGGGCCAGGCAGCAGGGTGCATGCGCAGTGGCCCGGGAGGGCGGGCTCTTCAGAAACAGCACCTTGGAGGCTGAGCTAGGGTGGGAGCGTGTTCCCAAGGTGCAGAGGGGAGGGCCCGCTTTGGTCCACCAGCACAGGGAGTGCATCATGGCCATCCCAGATGAAACTCACTTTCCTTGCCTGAACGTCTTACCCCCTAGAGGAGTCAGGGCCTCTCTTCTGTGTCCAGGCCTGAGTGTACGCCCCTCCCTGCCCCTGCCTGCCTTCCAGCCTCAGCAGTGCCAGCGCCCCCCTGCAACCTGGAGGAGTTCCAGTGTGCCTATGGCCGCTGCATCCTCGACATCTACCACTGTGACGGGGATGATGACTGCGGAGACTGGTCAGACGAGTCCGACTGCTGTGAGTGGTCTGGCCAGCAGTGCGGAGGAGGAGGGAGGGAGGCCAGGCCCAGAGGAACTCCTGGGGTAGTAAGGCACAGGTGCCAGCTGGGGCACGAGCTCCGGGGAGGAGTTTCCGGATTCCCCGCTCCCTGTTGGGCAGAGATGGAGGAGGCGGGTGCTGGGGCCGGGCTTTCTGGGCTGCCCTGGACACTGTGTCAGGGACTGGCTAGAGACAGGAGTCTGTCCTATTTCCCCAGCCTCCCATCAGCCCTGCCGCTCGGGAGAGTTCATGTGTGACAGTGGCCTGTGCATCAACGCCGGCTGGCGCTGCGATGGCGATGCGGACTGTGATGACCAATCAGATGAGCGCAACTGCAGTGAGTGGGGGCAGTGCCAAAGGGCAGGGCTGAAAGTAGGGAAAGGGCTCTTGGAGCCAAAAAGGCCACCATCGATAAAGACAGATGGGGCAGGACTGTCATGGACGGTGGTGTAGGTTGGGCACAGCACAGAGGTGTTCTGTCCGAAGGGATGCCAGTCACACAGTGGATGTACACATTCTGTAATTATATAGATTTGTATATTTGTCCCAGCAGTTTTCTCACCAGTGGCAGGAAGGCATCTTGAGGAAAGGTTACCTTTTTTCTAATTTGCGCAAAGACGCCATTGGGAACAACCATGAAGGAGGACAGTGGCGTGGATGCTGGCATGGGCTGCAGTTGGGGCGGTGGGGTGGAGCCTTGGGCCACAGAGGGGCAGAGCCTTAGGCCACCGCGGGGCCAGCCTCTCATGAGGCCTTTGCTTTGCCCAGCCACCTCCATGTGTACGGCCGAACAGTTCCGCTGCCGCTCAGGCCGCTGTGTCCGCCTGTCCTGGCGCTGTGATGGGGAGGACGACTGTGCAGACAACAGTGATGAAGAGAACTGTGAGAACACAGGTGGAGTCTCCCAGGGGGCGCCCAGGCCCCTTGGCCCATGGTTGAGCCGGCGGACAGGGGTGGACTGAGGGTGTCACCACTGCCATTCCAGTGGGCTACAGGGACGCTTACCTCACATCTTGCCCACAGCCTGGATTTTTCTTGCTCTTCTCAGTTACCAGTGTCAAATCCAGGTGCATCTGTTGCCTGCCCAGCGTTATGGCCCGGGACACATCAGCCACCTCTCATGTTCCGACTCATACACAGCCAGCCTGCCTGTTGCTCTGGCCTTGTGAGCAGGCACTGTTCTCTGTGGCTGATGGCCCCCACTGGCCTGGCCATGCCGCCGGGTGCGGGACACATGGATGCACTCTCTCCCTCTGTCCCACATCCCTCACCATTCCACTGTGGTGTTCCTGGGGAGCAAACGAATGCAGACATCCAGCCAGCCCTGTCTGAGCTGCTTCCTGCCCTGGACCCCAACCCTCCCACCTTGAGTCTCATCTGTCTCCAGCTCGCCCTAGAAAATGACAGGCTCCCGTCCTTTTGTTGACGTAAGCCCTGCCCTGCTGTGACCTGCCTCTCTCTCCCACCCTGCTCTGCTGCCTCCCTCTCTAGGAAGCCCCCAGTGTGCCTCGGACCAGTTCCTGTGCTGGAACGGGCGCTGCATCGGGCAGAGGAAACTGTGCAATGGGGTCAACGACTGTGGGGACAACAGTGACGAAAGCCCACAGCAGAACTGCCGTGAGTGTCCCCAGGGGGAGGGCCTGGCCCCTGGTCTGTGGCTGAACCCCACCCATGTGGTTCAAAGAGAATCCTCCCCGGGGATTCGTGCAGCCTCGGGAGCTGTTCTTCGTGGTCCAGGTGGAATGCCAAGTTGGCTGTCTGGGGGAGGATTCTGGGCTCAACTCCCATCTCTGGCTTGGCTGGCACAGGGCCCCGGACGGGTGAGGAGAACTGCAATGTTAACAACGGTGGCTGCGCCCAGAAGTGCCAGATGGTGCGGGGGGTGGTGCAGTGTACCTGCCACACGGGCTTCCGGCTCACCGAGGACGGGCACATGTGCCAGGGTGAGCTGGGGCCTGCTTTGGAGCTGGGCAGGGGCAGCGGACAGACAGCTGTGTTTCCCGTGGGTCAGATATTTGACAGACGCAACCTCCTTTCATCATCCCCTTAGCAGGTGCCGATGGTCCCGTCTGTCTCACAGATGGGGAAACTGAGGCTCAGAGAGGTTAAGTAACTTACTGACGGCCACAGAGCCAGTGAGAGCATAGTTGGGATTGAAGCCCAGGTCTCCATGACCTTGATGCCCTTAACCACTCGTTGTATACCCTTCCCACTGCGCCTGGAGAGTAGATGGGTATGTGGGCAGGAAAGCGACTAATCAGCCGGAGAGTTGGGGTGGGAGGGTGGCGGAATGAAGATCTGACCCCGCCCGGTCCTCCCAGATGTGAATGAATGCGCCGAGGAGGGGTACTGCAGCCAGGGCTGCACCAACAGCGAAGGGGCCTTTCAGTGCTGGTGTGAAGCAGGCTATGAGCTCCGACCTGACCGGCGCAGCTGCAAGGCTCTGGGTAAGGGCTGTCGGCATTCGGCTCGCTGGGCAGAGGGCTGAGCCTGGAGACATCCAGGGCTCCAGTCCCTGGGGATTTGCTGACAGGCAGAGATAGTTTTCATCTCAGGACAATGGAGCTGTGAGTTGCATTCTGAGCCCCAAGAAAAGCTCTGCTGGGGTGGAATGGGTGGGAGAGTGTGCTTTGGAGGCTCCCACTCTTCTAGTCCGGTCATCAGCAGCTGTGGCCATGCCGTCCTCGGCAGGGCGCCCCACGTGTCCGCTGAGGATTTGGGGGTGCATGCTGACGCGTGTCAGGGGCAGCTCTGGAGCCCAGTGGGGGCCCCATTTCTCTGCCACGTCCCAGGGCCGGAGCCGGTGCTACTGTTCGCCAACCGCATCGACATCCGGCAGGTGCTGCCGCACCGCTCCGAGTACACGTTGCTGCTCAACAACCTGGAGAACGCCATTGCCCTTGACTTCCACCACCGGCGCGAGCTCGTCTTCTGGTCGGACGTCACCCTGGATCGGATCCTCCGTGCCAACCTCAACGGCAGCAACGTGGAGGAGGTTGTGTCTACAGGGCTCGAGAGTCCAGGTAGGGAATGAGTCCCCGGGGGAATGGGCAGGGCCACAGCATGTACAAAGCAAGCGTGGAAGGAACAGGATAGTGGCTCGCAAACCTTGGGCAGCAGAACATCTTTTTCTTCCGGAGAAATCTTGGATGGAATTCTAGTAGCGAAAAACGTGAATTTTAACGGTTCAGGTTTATGACATTTGCTCATTATTGGACTCAATAGTAATGAGACGTTTTGATGAATATAATCATTTGAAATCAGAGATTTATGGGCAGCATAATTCATTCTAAGTCTTTTTTTTTTAAGATTTTATTTATTTATTTGACAGAGAGAGACACAGAGAGAGAGGGAGCACAAGCAGAGAGGGAGGGAGAGGCAGGCTTCCCACCAAGCAGAGAGCCTGATGCGGGGCTGGCTCCCAGGACCCTGGGATCATGACCTGAGTTGAAGGCAGATGCTTAACAACTGAGCCACCAAGGCGTCCCTACAATTCGCTCTAAGTCTTAGCATTTGGTTCAGTTCAGAATTTTGTTTTGGTTGCTTTGTATTAAGGATAGTTTCCTCGACCCAGAGAGATACATCCAAATGTTTACAGATTAAAAAAAAAAAAACAAAAAAACGGGCGCCTGGGTGGCTCAGTGGGTTAAAGCCTCTGCCTTCAGCTCAGGTCATGGTCCCGGGGTCCTGGGATCAAGCCCCACATTGGGCTATCTGCTCCACAGGGAGCCTGCTTCTTCCTCTCTCTCTGCCTGCCTCTCTGCCTAGTTGTGATTTCTCTCTGTCAGATAAATAAAATAAAATAAAATAAAAACAAAACAAAACAAGAGCTCACTCTATAATCTCAGGCCATTCTACAACCCAGTGAAGTGGATTAGAATCTGACGTCATGCACATCTGACTCATAAGCCTATGGAACTTCTGAAGCATCTCGACAAAACTCTGAGCCACAGTTTGCAAACACGTGAGCCAGAGCGGCAGGAGACTCTGGGGGTGGGTGAGGGAGTCAGGATTCAGGAAGCAGAATGTGGTTTTCTGTGAGGAGGAAGTGCGTGGCCTTGGACAGTTCCTTGACTCCTCTGTGCCTCAACTCCTTCATCTTCACAGGAGTTCTAGTATCTAGTTCCCAGAGCTGTTGTGACAATCAAGTGAGTTAGTATACGCCACTATGATCAGAACGTGGTCAGAATATGGTCAAAACAGTGTCTGACCCAGAACCTTCATGTAAGATTTTGCTCTGTCACGTTGGTCCAGAGGAGCGTTGGCTGAATCCCTGACCCCTTCCTGCTGCCTCTTTCCGTCAGGGGGACTGGCTGTGGATTGGGTCCATGACAAACTCTATTGGACCGACTCAGGGACATCAAGGATTGAGGTGGCCAACCTGGACGGTGCCCATCGGAAGGTGCTGCTGTGGCAAAACCTTGAGAAGCCCCGGGCTATTGCCCTGCACCCCATGGAGGGGTGAGTGAGTTGGACCTCAAGCTTCCAATCCCTCCTGCAATATCTAACGACACTTTCTAGGCCGCCTGGGTCAGACCTTGGTGGGGGGGCCTCTTCACAGTGTGGCATGAAAAGCATGGGCTGTGCACCCAGACACGCCTGGATTTGAGTCCTGTCTCTGCGCTAAATGGTTGTGTGGCCTTGGGTCAGTCTGTTTCTGCCTCCGCTTACTCACTTGCTCACTCACTTACAATTGGTGATTTAAAAAAAAGCACACCTACCTTCCAGCCCTGTGAAGATTAAAAGAGACTCATTTTTTAAAATGGAGGTATAATTGACATATAACCATATATTAGTTTCAGATATACAGCATAATGGTTCAATATTTGTGTATTTTGCAAAATGATCACTGCAGTAAGTCTCATTAATATCTGTCCATGTATGACAGTTACAATAACTTTTTCTCGTGATGAGAACTTTGAAGTTCTACTCTTTTAGCAACTTTGAAATAATACAGTACAGTGTGATGGCCTATAGTCACCATGCCGTAGGTTACATCCCCATGACTTACTTATTCTATAACTAGAAGTTTGTACCTTCTGACCCCCTTCACCCATTTCACCTACCAAAAATGAGATGCATTTTATTTTATTTTTTTAAAGATTTTTTTAAAAGATTCTATTTATTTATTTGACAGAGATCACAAGTAGGCCGAGAGGCAAACAGAGAAAGAGGGGAAAACAGGCTCACCTCTGAGCACAGAGCCCAATGTGGGGCTCGATCCCAAGACCCTGAGATCATGACCTGAGCCAAAGGCAGAGGCTTAACCCACTGAGCCACCTAGGCAATCCATGAGATGCATTTTAAATACCACAGTACACATTAGATCATTGCAGGTGCTTAATATTTTTATGATTAGCTCATAGGATTGATCTAATTAATAAAAAGTAGTAACAATTTTTGTTATTAGAAAAAAAAATCTCCCACAAGGGTTGGGATTTTTGTCTGTTCTGTTCACTGCTATACTCTTAATCCCTAAGAGACAGCCCTGCAGGTATTATTTAAAAAGAAAGAGAGAGATTTGTTAAATGAATGAACACCCTGCTAGAGACATTTAAACTCAGACATTTAGAAGACACTCCGTGGACTACACACAGAATGTGTCTCCTACTAGTTGGAATCCCCTGGGTTAAACAGATAAAAGGCCCCAGTCTGGCTATTATTCCTGTTACTACCTGCTTTCTGCTGCCTGTCTCTCAATTTCCTTTTGTCTCTTCCTAGTACCATTTACTGGACAGACTGGGGCAACACCCCCCGCATTGAGGCCTCCAGCATGGATGGCTCTGGACGCCGCATCATCGCCGATACTCATCTCTTCTGGCCCAATGGCCTCACCATTGACTATGCAGGCCATCGTATGTACTGGGTGGATGCAAAGCACCATGTCATCGAGAGGGCCAATCTGGATGGGAGTCACCGCAAGGCTGTCATTAGCCAGGGTGAGGTCCTTTCTCCACTCTCCTTCGTCTCTCTCATCCTTCTGCCCTGGTCCCAGCCCCCAGGAGCCTTGGCAGAGGGTGAGATTTGCACAGTTGCCAGGCCTGGGCCCAGAGCCCATGGCAGGCTCTGTCTGGACTGAGGTCCTTCTGGACTTTCCCCAGGCCTCCCCCATCCCTTTGCCATCACCGTGTTTGAAGACAGTCTGTACTGGACAGATTGGCACACCAAGAGCATCAACAGTGCTAACAAATTCACTGGCAAGAACCAGGAGATCATTCGCAACAAGCTCCATTTCCCCATGGACATCCACACCCTGCACCCCCAGCGCCAGCCTGCAGGTAAGAAACGACCCACCTGGTAAACCTCCTGTGCCTCTGGGAACCTTCCCTGCACCTGTCACAGCTGCCATTGTTTCTGGCCAGGAAGTCTGCAGTTGGCAGTGATAGGAGCCAATTTCTCCCTCTGCTGGACATTCACGGTACAACATCGAGACCCCAGAAAATGGGCTTCACTGTCCTGATGGGGTTCATGCAAACCTTCATAGGATATCTCTTCTGTCCGGGATTCACTGTGTTTGCAGCTGGGGCAGGTGGAAAAAGTAACGAGCTGTGGTTCCTCCTTCCAGGGAGCTCACAACCTGGTTAAAGGACTGAACTGCCTTGGGGTGGACTCCGCCAGCCTTTGGTGTTTCCTGACCCTCTTGCTCTGGGCTCTTTGAACAGGAAAGAACCGCTGTGGGGACAACAATGGCGGCTGCACCCACCTGTGTCTGCCCAGTGGCCAGAACTACACCTGCGCCTGCCCCACAGGCTTCCGCAAGATCAGCGGCCACGCCTGTGCCCAGAGTAAGTGGGTCTGGGGCTCCTGCCTCAGTGGACATGCCTTGTGGAGGGGGGTGGAAGGAATAGGAGCTAGAAATCCAAGGGCTTGCGTGTCATGGAAGAGGAAGGACTTACGAGGCCGGTGGCTCCTACAGCAAAGCTGAAGCCCAAGGGCTCAGTGACAGCACCCAGCTGAGTATGGGTCCCTGCAGCCAGGCTGGCGGACCATTTCACCAGGTCAAATGCTTTATCCACAGGCAGTGAGGTTCCAGGCCCTTCTAGAAAGCAGGGGTTTCTGTCTCTTTACCTTTAGCCTCCCCCTGTTAAAGACATCCTTTCAGGCCCTAAACCAAAGAGCCAAGATGAGGACCTCAGGTGATGTTCTATACATGGAGACCTTGGATAAATACGTGTCTGATGACTGGGAGAAAATGGGGTTCCCTGGTTGCTCCCAGATCTGCTATTTTGGCTTCCTTTGAGCTCCTACAGGGTCATTGCCTTGAGAGGGCTGCCCTGTCTAGCTCAGAGTGACAGGTGACTTTTCTTAAGACTAGTCCAGAGAGAGGGGTGATGCAGGAGTATGGCATGACCAGCGAGGGGCTCAGGGTCATTCCTCACATGTCAGCAGCTGCTCTTACTTTCTGCTGTGTTCCCACTGACCCTCTCGTCCTTTGTTAAAACCAAACTTCTCTTGGGATCTGGGTCCTTCCCAGAGATTGATATGAGGGAAACTATCCAGAGGAACAGGGGCTATTCATTCAGCACACGTTGATTGAGAACCTACCTTCCTTGATTCTTGTAAGTGCCCTGGTTTGTCCCTCTTGTCTCAGTCAGGTATGACAGGTCTCCCCAGGAGCTCCCCTGTAAGGGTTTCTCAGAGCTTAAAAGGAGACACGTGGTGAAGTGAGGCAAGGAGGGCCTTCCAGGCAGATATGTACACTGGGAAATATTCAGATAGGCCAGAATGGGGTAAGGGATGGAGAAGAGCCAGCGGGGAAGAAGCTGTGTATAGGGGGTTGGCCAGAGCGCCTTCTCCGGAGCCAGACCTGAGTTCAAGTCCCAGCTCTGGTGCTTTGTAGCTGAGGGAAGGTAGGCGAGCTCCTTGACCTGCTGGTAGCCTCAGGGTTGCTAATCCAGGAAATGAGAATAAGAATGATGTGAATCAGAGTTGCCAGGAGAGTGAAGGAGACAAGGCAGGCGAGGCAAGGAGTCAGTTCAGTAGGCATTGTTGGCTAACTTGTGAAGAGAAGGGGATGTGGGTGATGGAGTTGAGCTGCAGCCCTGAGGCAGGCAGGGAAGGAAGGAAGCGAGGTCGGGGCGAGTAGATGGCCAGCCAGCCAGCGCGGCTAAAGAGGCTGAGCAAAGAGGAGAGGAAAGGAGACGAAGCTGATGGACGCTTAAACAGGATACGCCTCTGGGCCCTGGGGAGAGTCTGTTTCCTCGTCCATTAATCCTAAAGCTTGAGTCTGTCAGCATGGGCCGCCCAGTGCTCACAGGGGGCCTGAGGTGCGAAGAGTAGGGGACAAAGGGCACCAGATCCCAGGAAGTGTGATTGAACCAGATGTCACAAAGGTGAGCGTCTGTGTCTGTCACTGTGATTGGATTTAGAGCATTAAAAGGAGACCCCTTTCGGCCTTTGATCAGGTCTTGACAAGTTCCTGCTTTTTGCCCGAAGGATGGACATCCGTCGGATCAGCTTTGACACAGAGGACCTGTCCGACGATGTCATCCCACTGGCTGACGTGCGCAGTGCTGTGGCCCTTGACTGGGACTCCCGGGATGACCACGTGTACTGGACAGATGTCAGCACTGACACCATCAGCAGGGCCAAGTGGGATGGAACAGGACAGGAGGTAGGGCCCTTCCCCTAAGCCCTCAGGGAGGGCAGATACGGAGGGGATGGAATCCACCCTGTCCCGGGTCCAGGCTTCCCATACCTTTGCCAGCCTGGAGAATTGGGACAGTTGGGCCCCAGAGATGAGGTACAAGTCCAGTTGGTGATCACAGCTTTGCTCTCTGTCTAGGTGGTAGTAGATACCAGTTTGGAGAGTCCAGCAGGCTTGGCCATCGATTGGGTCACCAACAAGCTCTACTGGACAGATGCAGGTATGTACAGGACAGCCATGGCCTGGCTTTGTGGGATTCTTCTTATTAAAATTCTAGCCTCAGGGAGAAGGAACCCAGTGTCCCTCCAAGACCACTTGTCTTGGCCTTAGCTCTTGGTGGGTCAGCAGAGCTGAAGCTAGACGCTCATATCTTAGGGTCTGACATTTGCCAATCGAATGTCAGCTTCTGCTGCTATATAGCTGGTGCTCAAAAATGTTTTGAGGCATTTCAGAGAAGGAAACGATGCTCTGTGGTGTTCCTTCCATTGCTGTCTTAATAAAATGGGCATTTTCTATGCGCCAGGTGAGTCTGGGAGGCAAGAGGAAATGCCTTACAGTAGAGCTTCTCAAAGTGTGGTTCTTGGACCTGCAGCATCATCTTCTCCAAATTCAGTTCCCTCGGTATCTGTCATGCATCTGTTGCAAAATATTTCTTGATCATCTCCTGCAGGCCAGGCTCTGTGCTGGGAGCGGAAGGTAGTAGGGTGAAGGACCAAGGATCGAGTCCATACCTTTGCCCCTTACTTCTTCGTTAGGTACAGACCGGATTGAAGTGGCCAACACAGATGGCAGCATGAGGACAGTTCTCATCTGGGAGAATCTTGATCGTCCCCGGGACATCGTAGTGGAACCCATGGGCGGGTGAGCACCTGTCCCTTTGGGACAAGCTCCACCCATCCCACAGCTCTGAGCACTAGAGGGAGCCCGGAAGTTAGTGAGAGGGGCCAGATCTTATGGGCACACCTAGGCAGCCAGGGCAGTTACAGACACCACAGAGGTACAGTGACAGCTCTGTCCCCACAGTGGACGAGGAAACCTTTTAAATTTTTTTATCTTTTTTTTTTTTTTTTTTGGTCTGCTAACAAAAGGAACTCATTGTAAATAAACCAACCAACCAATAAGTAAATAAATCTGTAGTAAGTGCAGATTCCCTATAGTCTCACTCTACAGCAATGACCATTGCTAATGGTTAACCGTTAGGGTATTTTAGGTAAGGGTATTTTTAGGGTTTTAGCGTATTAGGGTACCTTTTTCAGATTTTCTTTTACACATATATATGTTTGGTAGTGTTGATGGTGGTTTTGGTTTTACTGCAATGGTATATTTTGTAACTTGTTTTTTTTCCCCCCTTAACTATATATCCTGGACATTTTTCCACTTGATAATACAGAGCTAGCCTGCTCTTCTTCATGGTAACATAGAATTCTTTTAAATTTGTGTACCATCTTGTCAAGGAAACTTTTTTTTAAGATTTTATTTATTTATTTGACAGAGAAATCACAAGTAGGCGGAGAGGCAGGCAGAGAGAGAGGGGGAAGCAGGCTCCCTGCTGAGCAAAGAGCCCGATGTGGGCCTTGATCTCAGGACCCTAAGATCATGACCTGAGCTGAAGGCAGAGGCTTAACCCACTGAGCCACCCAGGTGCCCCTAGGAAACATTTCTTGTACCCCATTCTTTATCCCTGAACAGGCCTCATCTGCCAAACATTCCTTGAGCCATTGAGCTCTGGCTTTATTAAAACCCTGGGGAACCTCTGGATAGCGATAGAACGTATGAGACCTTCGAAGACAGCTTTGAACCAGGATGGGGCTGTGAGCTGAGACAGGAGGCGGGGGCAGCTAGTGCAGGCAGTTGGCACCCTAGGCACCCCGAGTCCCCCTGGGGGTTAACTAGAAGGCTGTAAGACCTTCCTTGCCTGTGCCCAGGTACATGTATTGGACCGACTGGGGTGCAAGCCCCAAAATTGAACGAGCTGGCATGGATGCTTCCGGCCGCCAGGTCATCATCTCTTCCAATCTGACCTGGCCTAATGGATTAGCCATTGACTATGGGTCCCAGCGGCTTTACTGGGCAGATGCTGGCATGAAGACGATTGAATTTGCTGGTCTGGATGGCAGCAAGAGGAAGGTAAGTGTGATATTAAGACATTGTCCCACGACCCTGAAAGCCTCTGGGGCAGCTCCCCCTGGCTGGCAGCTAGGAGGACTGAGCATGAGCCGTGTGCTGTTCCTTTGAGGCTGTGGCTGCCCTCCAGAGCCAAGGAGGGTGGGCTGGGGATTGTTGCCGGTGATGAAGGGAAGCTAGGGGATTTATGTCAATTGTGGTGCACAGACCTTCCTACTAACCATCACAACAGACACTATTTAATCGCCAAATGCCTGCTGGACCTGTGATTGCTTTGTTTTTGCTGTTGTTCATTGGTATAATTTCAAACAAAAAACTTGTGAGAATTGTCACATTGGTATACCATTCTCTACACACACACACACACACACACACACACACACATTATTATTTTTCTGAACTGTCTGAGAATAAATTGGAATAAATTGGAAACATCCTATCCGTGACCCCAAAATACTTCAATTTCCTAAGAACAAGGATGTTGTCTCACGTAACCACACTGTGATGATCAAAACCAGGAAATTTAGCATTGATACTGTCTAATTACTAATTACTGTCTAATTAACAGTCCATGTTCAGTCTCACTACCAATTGCCCTAATAATGTCCTTTGTAGCTTTTTTTTTTTTCTTTTTTCTTTCTTAGACCAGGATCCAATCCCAGATCACAACTGTGTTTAGTAATCAAGTCTCTTTAACCTCTACTTCCTCATCCTTATTTAACCCATCCAGTCAAGGAAATGAGTCCCTTCTGTGTCTTTCGTGACCTTTGTATTTTTAAATATCAAATGCCATTTGTTTTGTAGAATGTGTCTCGGTCTGCAGGAGTACTACATTAAATCAAGCTGTGTCCAGTGTGTCTTACCAGCAGGCACAGACGTCAGCTTGTCCCTTTACAGTGATAATAACTTGGCACGGTTAAGGTGGTTGGTTAAGGGGGTGTCTACTGTTTTGCCTTGTGTAATTAATAAATAATTTGTGCAGAGAGACTCTGAGGTTACCTAAATCATACAAGATCTTTTACAATCATCACACAACCCTTGGAGCCAGATGTCGTCACGGTCATATCACAGATTGGCAAACCAAAGCTCAGAGAGCTTTGTTTTCTTTTTAATCAGAGAGAGAGCACGCGTGTGCGGGCGAGCACAAGCAGGGGGAGCGGCAGGCAGAGGGAGAAGCGGGCTCGCCGGTGAGCAAGGAGCCTGATGCGGGACTCTAGGTTCTTCTAGAACCTTAGGATCATAACCTGAGCCGAAGGCAGCCGCCTAATTGGCTGATCCACTCGGGGCCCCTCAGAGATTTGATAACCAGCTGTTGCTCAAGGTCGCCCAGCAGGTGGCAGTAGAGGAACTGCATCTTGACTGCACGTGTGGGTGTAGATCCATCTTGACCACCGCTCTGTGCTTTCGCACCTTGCTGGGGGAATGACACAGTGCTGCCCCCCACCCACCCCCCGCAGGTGCTGATTGGAAGCCAGCTCCCCCACCCCTTTGGGCTGACCCTGTACGGAGAGCGCATCTATTGGACTGACTGGCAGACCAAGAGTATACAGAGCGCGGACCGACTGACGGGGCTAGACCGGGAGACCCTGCAGGAGAATTTGGAGAACCTTATGGACATCCATGTCTTCCACCGCCGGCGGCCCCCAGGTGAGCAGCCCTCGGTCCACCGTGGCTTCTCCTTGGCCTTCCTTTGCTGTAGACCTCCCCTTTGACCCCCTTCTTCTCCCCCTACAGTGTCCACACCATGTGCTAGGGAGAATGGAGGCTGCAGCCATCTGTGTCTTAGGTCCCCAAATCTGAGTGGCTTCAGCTGTACTTGCCCCACAGGCATCAACCTGATGCCTGATGGCAGGACCTGCTCACCAGGTAAGTTGGAGCGTCACAGACCAGAATAGAGCCTCTCCAAGTGGGGCAGTGGCTCTCTTCCTTCTCTGTGGGTGGACTCAAGGGTGGGCTGAGAAACCATGGGTCCTGGTACTCTGAGAGGCATAGGGGAGGCCAAAAAGTTCTAGAGAAAAGTAGAAGTCCAGGAAGAGGCCCAAGGGACCAGGTAGACAGGATCATAGGCAGGATCATAACTTGTTCTTACGAGGTCTACATGCATATTAGAAAAAGATCTCTTTTCTCAGATGCCCTGCTTTCATTGTTGGAAAATTGTCATAATACACTGATCAGGTTAGAACAGGTCACTTCAGTTTTATCTGCCCAGAGTTGGTAAAATGAATCTTAAAACATATGATCTCTCCAATGTCATGGTACTTGCCTTGGAAGTACCACTTTGTGAGTGTACAGCATGGGTGACAGCCTCAGCTGGAGGGTCCCGGGAAAGGGCGTGGCTGCCCAGCAGTTAGAAGTTGATGTTTCTCCCTAGGGGGTGCTACATGACAGGCTGCATTTGAATCCTAACATCCTGGGGAGTTTGAATGAGAAAGGATCTGTGAATAGGCCCTCCATGGTCTGTAGGGAAAGCCCTCTTTCACTTAACATAAAGCTAGAAACTAGACTCCAGATCCTCTTACTGGCTGCACTAGGGTGACTGTCCTCTTTCCTTTTGTCCCCACCCGGGGAAGGAATGAACAGTTTCCTCATCTTCGCCCGGAGAATAGACATACGCATGGTCTCCTTGGACATCCCTTATTTTGCCGACGTGGTGGTACCTATCAACATTACCATGAAGAATACCATTGCCATTGGAGTAGATCCCCAGGAAGGTCCGTGTGGCCCTCTGTCCCCAAGCTACTGTAGCTGCTGTTCTTCCTCTCCCGTTGTTTCCTGCCAAGAGCCTGGAGCTTCCTGTTCCCTCTGGCATAGCCCTGCCCCCATCTCTGTAGCTTCCTCTTGGGTAAAGAGGGCATGGTTTGGGGCCTCGCTTCCATCCCTGCCAACAACTTTCCTGTTATGCTCTTTCTTTATTTCCCTGGATTGCCTCTGCTCAGGGGTAGAGGCTCTCTCTGGCATGCCCTGGCGTCCCTGTGGGTGTCCCTTTGGGAGAGGCGAGGGTCCAGGCTGAGCCAAGCCTTCCCTTTCCAGGAAAGGTGTACTGGTCAGACAGTACCCTGCACAGCATCAGCCGTGCCAATCTGGATGGCTCGCAGCATGAGGACATCATCACCACAGGTGGGCCTTGCTCCCAGCCCAGGGACCCCCTGTCTGGCTCCAGAGCTGGGGAAACAGCCCATCTGTTTTAAGGCAGGAGCCAGTGTGCGCTCTTGACTTCCTGCAGGGCTGCAGACCACAGATGGGCTCGCGGTGGATGCCATTGGCCGGAAAGTGTACTGGACAGACACGGGAACCAACCGGATCGAAGTGGGCAACCTGGACGGGTCCATGAGGAAAGTACTGGTGTGGCAGAACCTGGACAGCCCACGGGCCATCGTGCTGTACCATGAGATGGGGTGAGAGCTGGCTCTGTGGCTCCGGGCGGAGGGCTGGGCTGGGCCAGCTGGGGCTCCCGCAGGGGTGCAGGAGAAGAATCGAACACAAGCGTGCCTCAGAGGAACGCAGAGACGGACCTCACCCCTTCTGACTTCTTTTGGGGCGGGTAGGGTAATGTAGCAGTAAAGGGCACCAGCCTTGGGGTCAAAAATCCAGGATTCAACATTCTTTACCATGTATTAGCTGCGTCTGTCACTTTGGGTCCTGTTTTTAACCTCTGATCTTCAGTTTCCTCACCAGTAAGGGGAGGTGATAGTGAAAATGTATACCTCATGCTCTTGGGAGGACTAAGTGAGAGAATCCATGGAAAATTCTTTTTTTAAAAAAATTGTGGTTAAAAAAAAAAAATTTACCATCTCAATGGTTTTTTAAGTGTATGGCTTAGTAAAGTCTATTCACACGATGGTGACACATCTTCAGAACGTTCTCGGCCTGCACATCCGAAGCCCTAGACCCCCTGAGCGACAGCTCCACTTTTTGCATGAAATACTTTTCACAGCGTTTGGCCTGTGGTCAGCATGTAGGAGCTATAGACATAGCAGCGAATATTTTTCCTGGCCCAGGTTCATGTACTGGACAGACTGGGGGGAGAACGCCAAGCTGGAGCGATCTGGAATGGATGGCTCAGACCGGACCGTGCTCATCAGCAACAACCTAGGATGGCCCAACGGTCTGACTGTGGACAAGGCCAGCTCCCAACTGCTCTGGGCCGATGCCCACACTGAGGTGAGAGTCCTACTCCTGTTGCTTTTCCCAGAAGCCTGGGGAGATGGGAGGGGGGCTGTTCGGGATCTCTACTCAGGGCTCCTCACCTACACATAGCCAGCCCCCACTGTCTCCTTCCTCCACAGCGAATCGAGGCTGCCGACCTGAACGGTGGCAGCCGGCACACGCTGGTGTCCCCTGTCCAGCACCCCTATGGCCTCACCCTGCTTGACTCCTATATCTACTGGACCGACTGGCAGACCCGGAGCATCCACCGTGCTGACAAGGGGACTGGCAGCAACGTCATCCTGGTGAGGTCCAACCTGCCGGGCCTCATGGACATTCAAGCCGTGGACCGGGCACAACCACTGGGTGAGAGGACCCCTAGGACCAGAGCTGGTTTTCTGAGGGTAGCCCGGTGTCTGAGATAAGTCTGGAGCACAGAGATCTCCCTACAGTCTCAGAGACAAGGACCTCCCTAAGCCCTCTTCCTCAATCAGGCTGTGCTCCGTCTGGGTATGGCTGGGACTCTGACTGCTGTCACCTTCAGAAGACCTCCTGAAGGGATACACACCTGCTCCTCCTCCCTCATCCCTGCCAGACACCAGATTCTGTCACTTAGGACAGCAGAGAACCAGGCACAAGAGACCAGGGCCTTTGTAAGCTTCCTGCAGGAATCCAGGCTGGGTGTTATGGCTCATGCGTCTCGCCTTCCCAGGTTCTAACAAGTGTGGCTCTAGAAATGGCGGCTGCTCCCACCTCTGCTTGCCTCGACCCTCGGGCTTCTCCTGCGCCTGCCCCACTGGCATCCAGTTAAAGCGAGATGGGAAGACGTGCGATCCCTCCCCTGAGACCTACCTGCTCTTCTCCAGCCGAGGCTCCATCCGGCGTATCTCGCTGGATACCAGCGACCACACTGATGTGCACATCCCAGTTCCCGAGCTAAACAATGTCATCTCCCTGGACTATGACAGCGTGGACGGGAAGGTCTATTACACAGACGTGTTCCTGGATGTTATCAGGTATGAATGTCCCTGAAATCTCCAGAGGACACAGACCTGTGTCCCGTCCCTGGTGGGGTGAGGTCATGTCCATGTTGACCTCTAAGCAGACTGAGTGATTTGGTAGTTTTGGATAGTGAGTTCTGATCCTAACTTCTTGTTCGCTTGTCACTAACAACAGAGTTCAGGGGCACCGGGGTCACTCAGTCAGTTAAGCGTCTGCCTTCAGCTCAGGTCATGATCCCAGGGTCCTGGGATTGAGTCCCACATCGGGCTCACTGCTCAGCGGGGAGTCTGCTTCTCCCTCTGCCTGCTGTTTCCCCTGCTTGTGTGCTTGCTCTCTCTGTCAAATAAATAAGTAAAATCTTAAAAAAAAAAAAAAAAAAAAAGGAATAGAGTTCAGATTTGAGTGTCGTTGTTGTTGTTTATTTAACAGAAAGAGAGAGATCACAAGTAGGTAGAGAGGCAGGCAGGGAGAGAGGGAGGCAGGCTCCCTGAGCAGAGAGCCTGACATGGGGCTCAATCCCAGGACCCTGAGATCATGACCTGAGCCAAAGGCAGAGGCTCTAACCCACTGAGCCACCCAGGTACCCCAGATTTGGGGTTTTTTATTGTTGTTGTTATTTCTAGATTAATAGAAGCCCAGTATATAAAACAAACAGTCAGGCTGAGGACCTGGAGCCTTTACCCCACTGCCCGGCCCTGTGGGAGCTCCATGCATCCCCTAAGACTCATTGATGAGTAGCTAAGCGGTGTATCTATATTATAATACAGGAGCCCTGGCCAAATGCCAAGGCCTGGGGTTGTTCACAAGGTTGCATTTTGCTGTTTTAAAAATATTTTTGTTTTGTTTATTTTACTTTTTATTATTCTTTCCATTTTTTTTTTTTTGTCCCATCATAGCTGAGGAATGTGATGGCCTACCACTATTTTGAGGGGTTTATTACAGCAGAGATTCTCCTATAAAAGAATAAGAGCATTCCCATTGGTTCTCCCTGAGAGGCATATTAGAATCAGAAGCTAAGGTGGGCCGGGGGAGGGGGGTTGGTGGTGTTGCCTGGGTGGCTCAGTCAATTAAGCATCAGCTTTCCCCTCAGGTCATGATCCTTGGGTCCTGGGATTGAGCCCCACTTCAGGCTCGCTGCTCAGCGGGGAGCTTGCTTCTCCTTCTCCTGCTCCCTCTCTCACATAAATAAATAACATCTTAACAACAACAACAACAAAAAGAATCTCATGCTGGGCAGGTGGGAATATGTAGTTTAGAGAAGTTCCTGAAGTGTTTGTGACATACCCCCATCCTGTGCTTGGATTCCGTGGTAGAGGACTATTGTAAAAATACACAGGGCGATTTGGACCAATGTGCCTTTCTTATAATTACCACCTAGCAATCCTTATCTCTTCCCTAAGGTATATGGGGAATTACTGACTTGTCTTCTGCAAGACATGGGCCCAAACACCTCCTACTTAGAGCAGGAAACACTCTGTACTCCCAAGGATTTGTCCATTAATTCTGCTAATATTTTGACTACCTCCTCTGGCTAGGTGCTGAGGAATGTACTGATAGAGAGGTAGTCTCTGTCCCTGTGGAGTTTATAATAGGGATCTAATTATAGGAACATGGATTAAAGGGGTTTCAGTCTAGGGGTGAGAGGCTGGCTTAGTTGGAAGAGCATGTGACTCTTGATCTTGGGGTCATAAGTTTGAGCCCCATGTCGGGTGTAGAAATTACTTTAATAAATATGCTTAAAAGTCTGTGGGGGTATCTAGTCTACCTCTGGTCAGTCGGGTCAGTCATCCAGCCCTGGGCTATTCCCTCAGGAGAGCAGATCTGAATGGCAGCAACATGGAAACTGTGATCGGGCGTGGGCTGAAGACCACCGATGGGCTGGCAGTAGACTGGGTAGCCAGGAATCTGTACTGGACGGACACAGGCCGAAACACCATTGAAGCGTCAAGGCTAGATGGTTCCTGCCGCAAAGTGCTGATCAACAATAGCCTGGACGAGCCTCGGGCCATTGCCGTTTTCCCCCGGAAGGGGTAAGTTCATGGTCGGCAAAAGAGACCCCCAGGGAGGAAGGGCCTGATGAAGAGTCCCTTGGAAAATGCCTATGTACTAATGGTGTCAGTGTGTCCCCCCTAATTCTCCGAGCCTCTGGGTGCCATCTTCCCTTGCCTTGGTGATGATGGTGGTATTGTATCTCAGGTACCTCTTCTGGACTGACTGGGGCCACATTGCCAAGATTGAGCGGGCAAACTTGGATGGCTCTGAGCGGAAGGTCCTCATCAACACAGACCTGGGTTGGCCCAATGGCCTTACCCTGGACTATGACACCCGCAGGTGGGAACCCTGTCCCAGGAGCTTCCTGGAAATTGAGTGGGTAGAGGAAAGGATGATGGAGAGTCAGACAGTGAAAACAAAAAGATAGAAAGCTCCGTGGTAGGTAAGGAGGAAAAAAGCAGCGAGAAGGACGAGGGGACGTATTCTTAGAGCAAGGATTGCTGAAGCCGGCCCTCAGTCCTCAGATGGATTTTGTTTGTGTGGTTTACATGTTTTTATCTGAGTGTCTTAAGCAGAGCCTGTCCTCTGGTTGGACCACAGATCCATGACCCCTTACTCATTGGAGGCTGATTTTTTTGCATTTGTTACTCTTCTGATCCCTTCACTCATTAGAATTTGCAACTGCTCGTCTAGATCAGTTAGATCTAGACAGCTAGAGGGTGAGAGAAGAGGGTGAAAGGTGCTTTGAGGCAGCCATCTTCCCTTTCTGCCCACAGAAGAAGGGAAAGGAATCAAAGTCACCTGGAGAGTCAGGCTGGAGAAGAGGAATGCCTTCTCCCCTTAGCCTCAGTGAAATCCTTGTACAGCGAGATCTCTTCTTTTTTTTTTTTTTTTTTTTTTTTTTTTTTTTTTTTTTGTGAGATCTCTTCTTGAAGAGTGCTCCTAAGAATTTGGACTTTGATTCTTGGGATCAGATGAGCCTGGAAGGTGGCTCCTCTGAGGTCACGAGGCTCTCTACCCCACCCCAGACAGCTCCGGTCCCCCTACTTGAGTCACCAACCTCCCTTCTTCAGCTTTGGGACTTGCAGTAACCTGTCTCATCAAGGGCGCCTTTTGACGACTCACAGCCCCTGCTGGGTCAGCTCAGGAAGGGGACAGATAGCTCCTTGTGGGGAAGGACTGGGCTTCTTGGCAAGCATTTGGGGAAGATACCTTCTCTCTTGTCCTTCACAGGATCTACTGGGTAGATGCACATCTGGACCGGATCGAGAGCGCCGACCTCAATGGGAAGCTACGGCAGATCTTAGTCAGCCATGTCTCCCACCCCTTTGCTCTCACTCAGGTACTGGCTCAGGAGAGAGGTAACTAAACCTCCTTGATTGGGGGGGGGTATTCCTTTGGGATCCCAAGTTGGCGGCCTCAACCCTAGTTGCTACACGACAGGCAGGCTATGGAAGCTCATTTCAGGTGTGTTTCCTGCACACTGAAGCCTTGGCGCCACGTGTCTTCTGGTCCTGTCCCACCACTCCACGTTCTAGCGTTTGAGGGAGGGACTAAAAAAATGCAGATTCCTGGGCCCTGGGCGATAAAGACTCTGCTTTGTGAACATTGGGCTTAGGGAGGTGCATTCTAACAGGCTCCCTGGTTGATTCTAATGCCTTGTTTCTGTCAGCTGAGCCCAGGCAGCTGGCTTAGTGGCTGTAGGGTGGAGGGGCTACGAGCCCAAGTATTGAGGCAGCCAGCCAGTTGGTATGTGTTTATTGAGCCTCTAATCTGCCAGCTCAGTGGGTTCAAGCTCTGCCTGTTCATTGAACAAGTGCAACTTTGGACAAGATACTGAACTTCTCTAAGCTTCACTTATCTAAAAAATAAGTAAGTTTAATAATGGTGTCCTCCTGGGGTGCCTGGGTGGCTCAGTGGGTTAAAGCCTCTGCCTTCAGCTCAGGTCATGATCCTAGAGTCCTGGGATCGAGCCCCACATCGAGCTCTCTGCTCAGCAGGGAGCCTGCTTCCTCCTCTCTCTCTGCCTGCCTCTCTGCCTATTTGTGATCTCTGTCTGTCAAATAAATAAATAAAATCTTAAAATAATAATAATAATAATGGTGTCCTCCCAAAATACACGCAAAGCATTAGCACAATTATCTGGAACTCAGTCATGTTATTTTTAATCATTTTCATTATCACTGACTGTCATTTTTGAGTTCTAACCCTGTATGATAATTCAGGGGAAAAGGAGATCTACCAAGCTTGGGGGCGAAACAGGGATCCTCAGTCATTTAAAAATCTTTGTTCATTTTTGACCAATGTCCACTTATCTGTATTGTGCATCATATCCTACCAGCCAATAAGATTTGGGCCCTGTCTACTGATAGGTTCCCCCTATCCCGTCCTCCAAATGTAAAACTATAGGATGATATTGAATATAGATTTTCAATCTCTAAGTGTCCCCTGGGATTTCTGATACATACCCGGAAGCAGGAGGGGAATCACCTTCTCTGCATTCCCCACCCCTGGCCAGAATCTGAGGATCACTGCATTAGAAGACAGCTCCCCCCAGAAGTAACCAGAAGATTTGGGCCAGGGCTCTAAGTGAAAGGCCCAGAAGAGCCAGGACGTTAGAAGGACCCCTTGCACCCGAGTTCCCCCTATTTACTAGGTAGAGGAAGTCATTTATTCATTGAGCCACACAGTCAACTGACTGAGAATTATGTGTTAGTGCTAGAAATTGAGAGATAAATGAAATGCATTTTTGTCCTTGAGGGACTTAGTCTTACCTCATAGGCAGGTAAGCAGATGACCACAGAGTGTCAAGACTCACTTGTAGAAGGCACAGAGCAGCATGGAGGAGGGAATTCTGTATGGACTGGGGGAGACGTCCTGGACAGTGCCATATTGGGGGACACATGGAAGTTAGCGTGCTGGATAAGAGACAAAGAGGGCATCTCAGCAGAGGGCGTGCGCTTGCTGAAGCACACAGCTCTGCTGAGGACAGACTGTTGAATAATATCTACTCTTTATTGGGTTTTCCTGTTGAGTAGCAGGACAGATGGATCTATTGGACAGACTGGCAGACCAAGTCCATCCAGCGTGTGGACAAGTACTCAGGCCGGAACAAGGAGACGGTGTTGGCGAATGTGGAAGGGCTCATGGATATCATTGTGGTTTCTCCTCAGCGACAGACAGGTGGGGTCTGAGCCTGCTTCCTTGCCATCGATGGGGTGGTGGGTCTCCCCAAGGACTCTTAATGACCGAGACATTTAGACTCCCAGGAGAGTCTTTTGGCTCCCATTTCAAGCCCGGAGGCCTTTTTCAGCCCCGTGTGGTTGTACCCCTTCTGCCCTACTGCCCCTGGGAATGAAGTGCCCCGGAGTTCCTCCTTACTGAGAAGTGCCAAACCGGGAGACTTGATTCTATCCCAAACCAGACACTCTCCTGCTTTGCCTCTAGGGACGAATGCCTGTGGTGTGAACAATGGAGGCTGCACCCACCTGTGCTTTGCCAGGGCCTCGGACTTTGTATGTGCCTGTCCTGATGAGCCTGATGGCCGGCCCTGCTCCCTTGGTGAGTTGCACTGGACAGGCCCCTGGACCAGCAGAGCCATTGGAGTGGCAGGGGATCATCAGCATCAGCTCTGTCCTTCTGGGTGGGATCCCCCTCAGGAGGGTGTTATAGCAAAGTGACTGGGAGCAATGAGCTTGAGCTTTAGAATAGCACAGACCTGGCTTCTGGCATTTACTAGAATGGAATTCAGGTCTTTTGGTTCCCTGACTCCTGCTGTGGCCCGTGTATTACTGTCTTTCCTGACCTTTGTGGACCAGCTAGCCATCCAGAGCTATTAACATTGGAGCCCAAATCCATTTTATTTACAGTATGAAGAGGCTTTAATGAGGGTGCCTAGGATAAGGACAGCTAGAAGATTGCTTTGTCAAGTGTCCCAGGTGTTACTCTTGGATCATATGTAGAGATCTGGGGCTCCAGGGGCTCATGCAGTCCTTTTTCTCTCCAGTACCTGGTCTGGTGCCCCCAGCTCCCAGGGCTACCAGCCTAAGTGAAAGGAGCCCAGTGCTACCCAACACACTCCCTACCACCTTGCGTTCCTCCACCACTCGGACCCGCACATCTTTGGAGGAGGTGGAAGGAAGGTAAGTGTATTTGGTATGGGATTCAGGGCTCTTTCTTCCAAATCACCATCCCCCTCCAGCAGAAGACCATGGCGTTAGCTTAGTCATTCTGGCACATGGGCGGTAGAGCACATTGTTAGCTACCAGGCCCTGCTTTTGGCACTGGAAAGGATATTTTGACTTGTAGACTGTTGCAAGTGATTGTCTTTTTAGCTCTGAGGGCAAGAAGCTTTAAGTGCTTAGAGAGAAGGTCTCTAAGGGAGAGGGAAATCACTCAGGAGGAGATTCCTACATAGCGTTCCTCCTTCCTTTCTGTGATGTTTGTTCTTAGGTAACCCATTTAGTATATGGTCTTGTCCTGAAGTTTACTTAGAAACCACAAAGTCATAGTGGTCTCAGGGCTGTGGTTTTATGACTTGGGACATTCTCAGGACTGCAATTGGCTTGTAATGACCTCAAATACATGTGTGTATGTGTGTACACATACACACACATGCACACACACATCCCCTATTATTAAATAAACAAGCATAACCATGAACAGTTCTCAAATCAAGTATAAAATATTGTATTTAATTAAGTTGATGGTACTATTAATTTAAGATGCATCCCGATTGAGAGTTTCAACTGAGAAAATGACCAACATCAGTTGTGAGATGCCAGTGATTGTAAGACACATTCCTGTCCAGAGGTGTTAGACTATAGAACAATGCACATCTTAAAACTGACTTTTATGGCTGAATAATATTGCATTCTACATTAAGGCACCTGGGTGGCTCAGTTGGTTAAGCATCTGACTCTTGATTTTGGCTCAAGTCATAGTCTCAGTGTTGTGAAACTGAGTCCCACATTGGGCTCTGTGCTCAGCTCAGAGTCTGCTTGTCCCTCTCCCTCTGCTCCATCCCCCACTCACGCTTTCTCTTTCTTTCAAATAAATAAGCAAATAAAATCTTCAAACAAAAAAGAAAGACAGAAAGAAAGAAGGGAAAATTCCGTTATATATACACCACATCTTCTTTATTCATAGGTTGTTTCCATGTCTTGGCTATTGTAAATAACACTGTCATGAATGTGGGAGTCCAGGTGTCTTTCTGAGATAGTGATTTACTTTCCTATTGTTACTGTTTTGATGCCTATCTTGCCAGACATTTTTCTATTGAGACATTTTTTCCCATTGTAATATACTGTCTCTTTAGTATCAACTTTAGCTTAAAAAGATAATTAACGACTTCAATTCTGAAAAGCAGAAACATAATAATAATCCCAAATGAGAACTCTAGACTCATGTCTTTAAAATTATAAAATTTGCATGGTGCCTAGATGGCTCAGTAAGTAGAGCATGTGACTTTTGAGCTCAGGGTCATGAGTTCAAACGCCACAACGGCATAGAGTTTACTTAAAAAATAAAAAAGAAGCCTGGGTGGCTTAGTCAGCTAAGCATCTGCTTTCAGCTCAGGTCATGAACCAGGGGTCCTAGAATTGAGCCCTGGGTCAGGCTCCCTGCTCAGCGGAGAACCTGCTTCTCCCTCTCCCTCTTCCCCCCCTTGACCCCCAACTTGTGCCTGCTCACACACTTGTGCGCACTCTCTCTCTCCAATAAAATCTTTTAAAAAATTAAAAATCAATAGTGTAAAAAATAGAATTGGAAGTATTAAAAAATGAATGGAATGAAATCATAAAATTTACACAGGATCAAATTCGTTCTGTTTGCCCCATTTTCTCTTTTTGGAAGTTTATATAGAAAACCAAACATCAGGATATAAACATGTATCTTTTTCACTAACTTCTGAGTACTGGCAATCATGATTAATCTGATTTTCTTTAGGATAATTTAGAAAACTTTTGAACCCTACTCAGATAATTTTCTAACATTCAGAGTCTGTTTGAAGACTCCATGTATCTTGGTTTCAAATGCTCTTGCAAATAGCTTTTCTCTAGCCTTTTAGGAGATGCCTTTAATTGCCTGTTCATAATGTGCCACAAAGAAGTTACCTTCTTAGCATTTCAAGTTGGTTCTCTGAGCCCTCCCTCTGGATGTCTTGCATATTCCCTTGTGAAAGAATGGAGAGAAGAAAAACAATTTTTTTTCAAGGTCTATTTAGACCTTGTGCTACTCTGTATCCAATCAGAGGTTTGCTTGGCTGGTAGCTTCTTCCAGCTCATCCTGGTAACTTAATAAATCCTACCCCTGGTATCCTTAGTGTTCTGTCAGCAGATGTCCAGCTCACTTCCAAACTGCTTCTCCTTTTTAGAGGAATCTTTTTTAAAGAGTACATATTGAAAAACCCATTTAAACATGGGGCACCTGAGTGGCCCAGTCATTTGAGCAGCTCGGGTCATGATCTCAGGGTGGTGAGATCGATCCTGCCTGCACCCTGCATCAGGCTCCATGCTCAGCAGGGAATCCGCTTGGGATTCTCCCTCTCCCTCTACCCCTCCCCACTTGTTCTCTTTCTCTCTCTCAAATAAGTAAATAAATCTTTTTTTTTTTTTTAACTATTTAAGGGGTGCCTGGCTCAGTGGGTTAAAGCCTCTGCTTTCGGCTTAGGTCATGATCCCAGGGTCCTGGGATCGAGCCCCACATCGGGCTCTCTGCTCAATAGGGAGCCTGCTTCCTCCTCTCTCTTTCTCTTTGCCTGCCTCTCCGCCTACTTGTGATCTCTGTTTGTCAAATAAATAAATAAATAATCTTTAAAAAATAAAAAAACTATTTAAACACGACTCATACTGGTTTCTTTGTATTTCCTGGTCTGTGCTTCTGATGTCTCTCATTAGGTACAATCAAATATCTGAAAACCTGACTCAAAAGCCTATTTCCTGTCCTTCCCAGGACATTTTTTTTTTTTTTTTTTAATTTAAGAGAGAGAGAGTGGGGATGGGGTGGGTAGTGGCAGAGCAGAGGGAGAGAGGGAATCTAAAGGAGGCTCCACGCCCAGCACAGAACTCAATGTGGGGCTCAATTGCATGACCCTGAGATCATGACCTGAGCTGAAATCGAGAGTTGGATGCTTAACCGACTGAGCCTTCCAGGCGCCTCCCACCCCCAGGACTTACCCTCTTTCCTGGAGCAAGGCAGGACGTTTATCAAATACGAGTAGCCTTCACCTACAGTTTTCTCTGCCCCACAGATGCTCCGAAAAGGATGCCCAGCTGGGCCTCTGCGCGCATTCCAACGAGGCCATTCCTGCTGCTCCAGGTGAGCCCTGAGTGCCCAACTGTTCAAAGATGAAGAAGCTTGAAGGCATCAGAGCCTCCACTGATATCTTCCAGAACCTTCATGGGGACTCTCTGGGGTTGTCAAGCCTGTGTCTCAGAGTAAATCCATAGAAAAAATAACGTTAGCTAGCTACCACTTACAGAGTGCTTTGCACGTGCCGGCTGTTTGTTAAGCTTTGTATGTGTGTGTGCACCTACACACGTGTGCATGTATGTACATGAGTGTACACACTCAGCTTTCACTGCCGCCAGGCTAGGAACAGTTTATTACTTACATTTAACTGATGAGGAAACACAGGCTTCAAGTCAAGCATCGTGCCTTAAGTCTCATGGCTAGTAAGTAGTGGACCTGGGAACAGAGATGCTGGCAGGCTGATAGGTTTCTTCTCAGCTCCCCACCCCTGTGGCCTCTTCGCTGGCCATTCTCAGATGCTTTGCCATCCAGGCCCTACCAAAGGAGCCCGCCATCTTCCCGCCCCTCACACCAGCTGGCGGACTGTCCTTGGTCCTAGCTTAGCATGCCTCTGTTCTCCTAGGGGAAGGACTTCACGTCAGCTATGTCATCGGTGGGCTCCTCAGTATCCTGCTGATTTTGCTGGTGATTGCAGCTTTGATGCTGTACAGGTAACCTCAGCCTTATCGTGGGGGGCACGTGTCCATGGGTCCTCATTTGCACGGCAGTGATCTCGGGAAGCTCCACATCTTGCTGATCCGGCCTCTGACCAGCCTCATGTCGAGATGGGTCCCTGGTCAGAGCTGCAGAGAGGACCGGTAGAACCTGAATCCTGACTCTTCTTCACCATTCACGGCCTGAGCAGGTTCCTCATGTTACGACCCAGAGGCCCTCGGGACTTTCTTTATAGGCTAGGATGCTAAGGGCACAGAGGGTATGGGCCAAGGTGACACAGTAAGAGGCAAAGCTGGGACCGATGCAGGCATCTCTGCTTTGCCACTACTCTACCTCCTTTCAGACCCTGGAAATTGGAAAGGCCTTTTCCTCACATAACCACGGCTTCTACTGCAATATTATTTGAGCTATCATTGCTCAGTACGGATCATCCTGAGAAGGTGGAGTGTGTCATTTTCAGTTTAGAATCCTCTTTTTACAACCTCGTATGTATTTTCCCCAAATGCTTTAAACACCGCTTGCAGCAAAATTCCAGGATTTTGCTCTGCTGAGTGGCTCCTGCTAATAGTAACCACCACCACAACAACATGCTAATAATAATAGTCATACAGAGTGGATATGTATGAATGCCCTCAACAATGGTTGTAGTACAGGTATTATTATTCCTCACTTTACAGATGAGGATCAGAGGCTCATAAAGTTTAGATTATGTCCACCAAGATCCCAGCTAGTAAGTAACAGATGTGGATTGACACAGATCTGTCTTGACTCGGTATATCAGCTATCCACTGCTGGATAGCAAATTATTCCGAAACTTAGCAACTTAAAATGACAACCGTTTATTATCTCACCGTGTGTGGGGGTCAGAAATCTGAATTCAGTTTAGCTGCATGCCTCTGCCTCAAGGTTCTCTTACAGACTTCAGTCCAGGTAGCAGCCAGGGCTGTGGTCTTATCTTAAGGCTTGACTGGGGAGGGAGTCCCTTCCAAGCACACTCATGTAGCTGTTGGCAGGATTCAGTTCCTCACAGGCTGTTGGACTGAGGGTCTTGGTTCCTTGCTGGCTGTTGGCTGGAAGTCTCCCTCATCACTTCCCTGCCTTGTGGGACTTCCCAAAAACACCCGACAACGTGGCAGCTTGCTTCCCCAGAGCAAGCATAACCGAGAATGAGGGAGGAAAGGCAACCTAAGATGGAAGCTACAAGTTTCTTTGGAACCTAATCTAGCATCCATGACTTTTGTAAATTCTGTTCATCAGAATTGAGTTACCAGGGATGCCTGGCTGTCTCAGCCAGTGGAGTGTGTGACTTTTGATCTCGGGGTTGCAGGTTTGAGCCCCACGTTAGGTATAGAGATTACTTGAAAATAAAACATTGAAAATAAATTAGAAGTGAGTCACCAGATGCAGCCCACAGTCACGGGGCAGGGATTCAGAAGGGGTAAAGACCAGGAGGGGGGGATCACTGGGGCCATCTTAGAGGCTGCCTACCACTTTCGGGTTATAGCTTCCCCAGATGTCACTCCCATAAACATATGAACTAATTTCTCATCACCTTTCCTCCTAAAGACACAAAAAATCCAAGTTAACTGATCCCGGAATGGGGAACCTGACCTACAGCAACCCCTCCTACCGAACTTCCACTCAGGAAGTGAAAATTGAAGCAATCCCCAAGCCAGCCATGTACAACCAATTGTGCTATAAGAAAGAGGTAAAAATTACAATTTATATTCAAGGTGGGGTCTTGTTTTTGGAGAGGGGATAGATATGCTCCAGTTGCCTGAACGGATCAGTGAGGGATGCCGGGTGGTCCTACCTACCATTTTGGAAGTTATAGTGAACACAAGAACTGAATCTTACATGGGATTCTGGAGAGATCTAGACTCTCTAAGGGACCAGTTTGAGGGACCTTAATGAGAGCAAGGTTAGTAAGCAGATTCCAGAAGGTCTAGGTCTGAAAGCGTGTAAGTGTACACCTCCCTGCCAGGAAATATTTTCCCCGGCTCATAGGTTTTCTCTCCTGTAGTGGTCATTCCCGTGCAATGAGGCTGCACCCCTCTGAAACACCCCAGGTTCCTAGACAACACCCAAAAAACCTGAGAGCTCCTGGACTCTCCCTTTTCTAACCTCTGATCCAAGCTGTTGGTACCTAAGGCTGGGAATGGCTGGGTTTCTTGCTATTCTTCCTCTTATCGTGAGTCATAAGAGATTTCTGTAGAATTCTGAAGGTTTACATGCTTTTGCTCTCTTAGCTCCTTTGTTGTTTTGGTGAAAATGTATGTGCTGAATGTTTAGGCTTGAAAAATAGTCCCATTTCCACAAGGGACTGGTATCCCCCAATTTCAGATTTTCCTTGTCTAATATGACCCTTGCCTCTTCCAGAATCCTGTAACCTTTCATCAGAAGTTCTATCCCTTATGAAACCCTAATTGGTCTACTCGCCTGGCCTGTCTGGCACAGTCAGCACTTGCCCTCACCTCTCCAGGGCTCCCACGCATAATGAGTACATTTTACATAACAATCACATGCTTTCTGGATCCATGCATTTCCATATTAAAAAAGCGTCCACGGGGAAGCCAAAACACCACCTGCAGGGCTGGTGTGCAGTTTCAGGGATGGTAGAGCCCTCCTCGATTAGTTTGTTTGAGAGAAAGACTCCAGAGTCTTATGTTCCTAGAGTGTTTGATGCCCCCAGAGAAGAACCATCATAAGGGTCCTAGGTTAGACCTGAAAAGTGTGTGACCTCTTTCTTCTGTTGTGTGCTTTTCCTCAGCAGCTCTTTCATCCCTCTGACAGTCTTTCACCCTTTCTCTTCTGATTTCCTCCTGATTCCAGGTACCTGTTGCCATGTGTTTGGAGAGGAAAGAGTGTTCCCTTCCCCTTCCCCCAATTGCCAGTGCCATGTCCCCCACCTCTCCTAACCTACCCAGCTTGTCTCCGGGATGAAGACACTGCATGGCTCGGTGTAATCTGATGCTAATTTCAGCTTGGAGGCTGTGATGCGGTGTGCTTGTGTGCTGGCTGTCGGTCTCTGCTCTGTGGATGGAGCTACCTCTCCTAGAGGTCCATCCTCAAAGTCTCCTTTTTAATGTAGGGGCTCAATGAGGAGAGCGTGTCACTCTTGATCTCAGGGTTGTGAGTTCAAGCCCCACGCTGGATATAGAGATGACTCAAAAATAAAATCTTTAAAAAAGGGGGCGACTCAGTTAGACATCTGTGGAATTGAGTTGTTACTAAAATAGAGGAGCACTTGCAGAACTCTTGGCCGGAATGCCATCCCAGGACAGAAACTATGGCATGGCCTGTTTTCTCCTGCTACCAGTGGCATGTCGGTTGGTATCCCCCAGAAACCAGGAGTAAGCCTACCCTTTGAGAAATCCATCAAGGCAGAAGCCTGAGTAGAACTTAAGACTGTCCTTGGAACAATCCCTTGGAACAATCCCACAATCCCCTTGGAACATTGTTCCCAGGAACAATCCCAGCTCGGGAATGGCCCAAGGCTCGTAGGAGCAGAGCCAGAGTGGCTTCCCCAAAAGGGTGATAGGTTACAGGACCCCAAAGGATTGACACTCAGAACCCAAATAAGAAGATTTTCTGGATCCCTCCTGTCTGACCTCCCACAAGTTTTCTCCTTACCAAAATTAGAAAGAAGAGAATCGAGAATAGAAGAGCACAGAAGTAGTTTAAAATCCTGAATAAATGCACACTGAACTGCCTTTATCACTTGCTTTTGGCCATGTGTATCAGCATGATGTCCCACGAATAAGCCACAATAACGATATCACAACAACTAACAGGATTTCATGTGTCTTGGGCGTCAGGCACCTACTAACTGCATTCCATGTGTTTCCTCACTGACCCTTCACGGCGATTGGTTATGAGGTGTGGGTGTTATTCTGCCCACACTGCAGATGTGGAGACTGAGTTTAGAGATGCTAAGTAATTTGCCCAAGGTGACGTAGCCAGTGAGTGGATGATGCAGGACTGGAAGCCTGTGGTTCTTCCTCCTCCCTGTCTGAGAATGGTAATAATCATCCTAGCAGCTATTCTTTTAGGCTGACTCATCTCTTTGCTCTGACCAAGTCTCCCCGTTTGCTTGTGGGATCTTTGTACTCCTCCCACCTCCTCTCACCTCATCTACTTCCTTTTCCGGTTCACCAGGAGATCCTCTCTAGAGAGCTAACTGTGACCCTGTGTCCCCACTCTCCACCCTAGGGCGGGCCTGACCATAACTACACCAAGGAGAAGATCAAGATTGTAGAAGGAATCTGCCTTCTGTCTGGGGACGATGCCGAATGGGACGACCTCAAGCAACTGCGCAGCTCCCGGGGGGGCCTTCTGCGGGATCACGTGTGCATGAAGACAGACACAGTGTCTATCCAGGCCAGCTCTGGCTCCCTGGATGACACGGAGACGGAGCAGCTGTTGCAGGAAGAGCAATCGGAGTGTAGCAGCGTCCACACCGCGGCCACTCCGGAAAGACGGGGCTCTCTGCCAGACACAGGCTGGAAACATGAACGCAAGCTCTCCTCAGAGAGCCAGGTCTAAAGGCCCGTTGTCCCTCCTCTCCCTACCCGTTCCTTCTCTGTGGACTTCTGGTCCTTGTGCTCACTTACACAACAGGCCCCCTTCCTATGTGCTCATCCTTCTCCTCCACCTCCTACCCCGTGACTGCTCCCGAGCCCTCAACCGGGAGCTGTTTCCACCTGAGTCCGTAACTACCTGTGCGCAAGAAATGACGGCGCGTCCCGAAAATTTAGACCTGGATTTTACCACGAACCTCACCTCTTGCGCTCCATTCTGAGCGCCCCGAAACCAGGCTCGGTAATGATTCCTCATCAGTACAGAGCTCCACCCCCCCTTTCCCTGGTACCCTGCCCCACGAGAACTGATGACCCAACACTTCTCTCTCCCCCAGCAGAGCCAACCTGGCTGCTTCCCTGAGAGAACTTGCCCATCAGGGGCTGGGGCAGGGGTCAAGGGTAAAGAGAGAGATGAAGGAAAGAGGCTGAGAGAGGAAGGAGGAATAAGCCCCGCTGGTCCGGGTGTCTCGGAAGCCTCCAGCCTCAAGTGCATCGGTAATATGAGAAAGCTTTTAGGCGTGGTTGGGCTGCATCTCCTGTCCATTGCTGGCAATGGATGTTATTCTTGCCCTAAGAGCTACTGGTTTTTTTGTTTTTGTTTTTCATTTTTTGTTTTATCAGCTGCCAATATTGGTAAGACCTGGGTATGACTCAAGCTGTTCTTCCTCTGCTAGAGTGTCTGGAAGCTTCTACCTTCCGATGATACGGTCTTTATTGCATGGCAGCTGGCTAATATGAATTCCCCCGCTGGTACCACCACTGGCCAGTACCCTTATGTCTTTGACTCTAAGTAACCAGGTTGTGAGCAGGAGCTTAAGTAATGTGGGGCCCCGAGCGCTGAGTTTCTGCAAGGTCCAACCAGCGCTGCTTAGACCAAAAGTAGCATATCACCTGAACCTTAAAGTCCTGCCACTCTCTCCCCACTCATTCTCTGGGATTCTAAGCATAGAGATCCTGAAACACCTTCCATAGAAAGGCCAGGAGTTTTCATAAACAGTCAGGAAGAGAGATTGGGTTTTAGACTTGGGGCACACAGGGCCTCAAGGGAAATATCCATGAGGTTGAACCTCCTGTGTTCTCTCTCAAGTGCTCAGGGATCTAAGTTAGTGGACAGAGAACCTGTGGCTCTAGGGGTGGTGACGTTCCCATTCCAACTCTCTTCCCCGCCACGTGACGGACTTTCCAGGCTGTGATGCCATCACTTGGTTTGTGCTCGTTCACGCAAAGAGTGCATGTCTCCTGCTAGGATCAGCGGATTGGAGACATTTTGTTACCCCAGACCTTCTATAGACCCCTTCCCTCCCCCCCCCAATTTGCTTTTTCTGACTTAGCCTTGTGGTGGTAAGGAGAGGGTTACATCAAAACACAAAGTAGGGGGCAAAGAGTAGAAAGGGAGAACAACCAATGAAGCCCTCTCAGCCTAGGGCAGGTCCAGACCCTTCCACCCAGGAGCAGGAAGCAACAGGAGAGGATGATGGGCTGAGAAGAGCGGCGAGGGCTTCTTGAGGAAGCTTCCCAATTGGAAACATCTTCTGTGGTTATTGGTTTTGAGAAATCAGCTGCCGCACGTGAGTGAAAATGGAGAAGAGCAAGGCTTTTCTTGTCAGTTCTGAGGCTGCTAGAGACAGGTGCCAAGCCCTGAGCCCTACTGGTAGTAGCCAGCGCAGGTCTGGGCCCACACACGACAACCTGGCCAGGCCAGCAAGGCTTTGCCAGTACACACACACAGTGGGAAAGGCGAGGTGCCACTCACGGGAGGAAAGGGAGATATTTCACACTTGACAGGGCGGTAAAAAAAGGAGCACTTTGGGTCCTCAGATTCATAATTGAGGATGGGGAGAAAGTAGGAAAGTGGCATTTTCTTGATTGGAAAAGGGGAAGGATCTTATTGCACTTGGGCTGTTCAGAATGTAGAAAAGACATATTTGAAGAAATATCTATTTGAGCACTGATTCACTATGTAAAAAGCAAAACTTCTCTGTCCTAAACTAATGGAAGTAATTCTCCTGCACTCATGTGTAATGGTTTTAACGTTACTCACTGGAGAGATTGGACTTTCTGGAGTTATTTAACCACTATGTTCAGTATTTTAGGACTTTATGATAATTTAATATAAATTTAGCTTTTCTTAAACACCGTGCCTGGCTTGGAGTCATGACTAATCACTGCACCCGCTCTGTCTGGCAGACCCATGCTTCGAAAACCTTCCTGCGACATCACCTATAAGTCTCTCAGGGATGTGAGGGATGTGAGGACAGTGAGGAGCCATAAAAGGTGTGAGGTTCCTGGCTGGAGGTTCAACTCATCTTGAGAAGACGGGTCAAGACGAGAGTTCATTGGCTTTGGAAATCCTTACTTCCTCTAGAACAGTGATGGCAGATGACAATTGAGTGCCAACTCTGATTGATTGATAGTGGCTTCCCAAGGTCCTGTTGAGATTCAACAGGGAAGGTGTCATGATTTTTAGTGACATCTCCTTCAGGCACTGGAAAGAAGTGTCATGGCTTATATACCATGTATCTTCTATCTCTGTTCTAGGTCTATGAGGACCTCATTGTCCCAGAACTTGACTTTGCCTTGCCATGATAATCACTGGCAAGACTGTCTGATGTAGTAGGGAAAGGACTGGGTACAAGGAAGTTTCATCACGGGCCTGGATCTGCTACTAGCTTTTTTTGATCTTAGTCAAGTTTCATAATTACTCTGACAATGGATCAAATCAACATTGATTCCTTTTATTTATTTTTTAATTTTTTTCCTTCTATTTTTAAAAAGCTGCCTTCTCATAATTTATACACTGCATCTCAAGGCTAGGGCTGGGAGCTAGGGAATCCATTCTCTGGTTTTCTGGACATGACACCTCTTCAGTGACGACTGGGAATCATGGAAGTCTCGGTGCCAGACGTGGAATTGTATGCCAAGTCTCAATAGTTGATTTTCTAAACCACAAGCCTTTTATAGAATAGTGCTTCCTTTCATTCCTTTATCTCTTGCTGGGGGCCAAGCCCTGCCCAAGCCTGACCCACAGAGCTTAGACTTGAGCTTACAACCCTACTCTACACCCCCCAACAAAGAAAGACTGAAGCTTCTCGTATTTAAATAACAATTTTGAGGGTAATTTACAGTGCATAATTCTTCCAACGTTGGTGAGGGGTATGTGTGCTAGAACAGAAACAAGTGTTATAGCTCAAGGATAGCCATCCCCTTACACCACAATTTATTTATTTATTTTTTAAATTCACACCAGAGAGGAAAAAGGAGGACATTTAAAGCAATGAAATCCAGCCTAAAGCATAAGCCTATGTTCTTGTAGAAAGTACGCCTCCCAAAGGCTCAGGGTGACAGGCTAGACCATGAACAGTGACCACCAGAGCTAGGAACTCAGGTAGAAATTTTCAAATGAGAAGAAAAAATGAATGCATTGAGCACACACCATTTGCTCAAAAGATTGGGAAATGTTTCTGGAAGGACAAAGTTTGGTGAATGCATTTTGACACCTTGAGATTCCAAGGGCCAGTATAATCAGGGATTCGACACTGCCTGAGACTTAGAGATCTACCTAACCTGCGACCGTCCTGTCACCTTAGGGTTAGGAAATGGGAGAGGAAAAGGACGCTGGGCCCAAGGGCCCAGGTCTTCATAAGAAATCTGGAGGTGGGTGAGACAGATGAGACTTTAGCAACAGTGTCCAGGACTTAGCACCCTGTTTTCAGGTAATGAACATGCTCTGCCTTTTACTTTCCTGATCAGTAAAATGAAAAGGTTGAGGCAGGTGATTGCTAAGGTCATTGTTTCTATGTTCTTCCGAGAACTCTTGCGGATGAAACAAGAGTTGAGAATTCCTTGTCTGGTTCTCTGGCTATAAAACCTGATGAGTAGGGAGACAATTGGCCAAATTCTAACAAACTGGACATATTTTTGCAAGGTAATTATATTCAAAATATAGTCTCTGCCCCTCTTTGTATATTGCATGAATGAATGACGGAACCTATGATTAAAAGGTATAGAGAGGTCTCCAAGGCATGAACTGAAGCTTTCACCAAACCTAGTCCTACAGAAAACAAGATGCTGCAGAGGAACTTAGAAAAAGCTTCTAAAGAGCTGAGGATGCACAAGGTTCTAGTGTAAAGCACCGACCTTCAAGAACATAGAGTAAACTTCAGTTATTTCTACTTGTGGACATAATGCAAAATGTAGGTGAGCCCTTTCCAGGGCTAAGAAACAGTCTGAGAGTATGTCTTCTCTTCATACATGAAGGTGATTCAACTGATCTGCTTAACAGGATGTGTGCCTGGGGGTGTTTCAGGCAGCCTTTGTTTTGTAACATTCCCTCACTTAGTGCCCATTTATTTTCTCTCTAGATCATTCTCCCATTAAGCAGCTGGCAGAGGCTAAGCAGAGCTCAGCATAGGGAACAGAGTTTTATTTCCACTCAAGACTCCAACTCACAATTTTGGACTCCTTAACAGGATGTTAAAACAGATACAGACAGCCTAATTAAGGGTCTGAGTTTAAACCCAAGGCTGGAGTTCGCCCCAAGCTATGCAATCTGCCTATGTCATTTTACAAGACACAAAGAGCCAAGAACTCTCACTTATCTTGTCCTCCTTGGTGGTTTTCCCTCCAGTCCCTAAAAGCTTGTTGACAGCCTGCTAATGAGGTCCCTATCTCTCCCTTTGCCTCCTTCCTCTTTGGTGGGGCCCCCATGGTCAGAGTTCTTGGACAGCCTGCCTTTGGGGGGGTGTGGGAAAATGGGTTTGAAGAAAGGGCTGTTCATTATTTCATTCAATAACCTATTCAATGCAAACAGTGCAATCTGGGAGAGGCTTCAAGGCCAGTCAAGATACAAAAAGTCACAGCCACTTGAGACCCATGTTAATGTCACCACTGCTATCTCACAGGGAATAACACACAAGGTACATACATGCACTGAAAGCTGAAAGGGAGTGGATCACTGAAACTGCTCCTCTTAGGCTGCAAATACGAATCCAGGTACCCTGTTTCTCTCCCAGAATGCAGTTTGTGATTATGATGGGATGAGCACTGTCTCCACCCTAGCAGGCTTTTCAGAAATGCTCAGCACAGTTATTCAATAGCCCCAATGCTGGCATTTGTTTACTGCTTCCAGTTGCAGTAATACAGTGTTCACCTTGATCTCTAATGCCTACAAAGCTTTCACTTTCCTCTGAATACCTTCCTTATGAAGAACGACTGGGAGGCCCCTGGGCTAAAGTA
The DNA here is from genome assembly GCF_922984935.1 of Meles meles. Lineage (NCBI taxonomy): Eukaryota > Metazoa > Chordata > Mammalia > Carnivora > Mustelidae > Meles > Meles meles. The sequence goes on from NC_060073.1 coordinate 19,459,348, forward strand.
AGCAGGCGTCACATAGATAGAAGATATTTGGTGATTACCCTGGACTGCGAAAGATGACTGGCCAAACATTTATTGAACACCTACTATGGAGCAAGGTATTATGTTAGATTTCCAAGACAAGACCCTATAGGATCTGCCGCTCCCTGCCCTACATTATCTTTCAGCCCTCATCTCCTTCTATCCTCCTACTGCCAACTACTCTGCTTCAGCTATATTGGTCCCTGTTTCTCTAACCTGAGAGGCATGGTCCCAACTTAGGGTCTTTGCAAATCTGTTCCCTCTAGTTGGCACTTCCTTCCTGTAGAGAAAGAAACTCATGGCTAATTCCTTTGCCTTCAAGTCTTTGCTTAAAGGTAACCTCCTTAGTGAAATCTACTCTGATCATGCTTTATAAAATTAATGTTTTTCTAACTCTACTTCCCTGTCCCTTTTACTGTTTTATTTTTTCCACTGCACATATTGTCTAATAACATACTATATAATTTATTAACGTGTTGAGCATCTATGCTTTTTCACTATAAAGTGAAAGGGGTTTGTGTATGTGTGTGTTTGTGTGTGTCTATTTCATGCACTGGTTATCCCAAGTACCTAGAACAGTCCCTGCACATATTAGGTGCTCAATAAATATTTGTTGAATGAATAAGCAACTACATGAACGGAATCAGACATCCAGTGCCCACCTTTTAGTAGGGCTACACATAAACCATATAAGACAAAAAGGGATTTGCCATCTCATTCTAAAGCTCTCCAGGATCCAAACTCCATACATCCTTTATTGAGCAAATTCCACGTTACCATCACGCTCTCTTTATAAATGTAATTTTCAATTTATTTCCCGTAATATCTAAATAAAGTAAACATGCCAATGACCAATGATTGAAGAAAACTATTCCTGTATGTTCCTAACCCGTTACTGTGACCTTTTTGCTCTGCTTGATTTCCCCTAACCTATGGATCTTTCCTCATGACCCATCTTTCGCTCTCCACTCCCCCACTCTGTGGTCTCATAGTCCCATCCACTGCTACAATTCCATCTTTTCTACACCTCTATCATTTGAGTCCTAATCTTTTCTCCAGGTGTCATCCTGAATTTCCTAGACCTGCTTAGAGGTCTCATTGGTACCTAAAAGCAAACAGGGGTAAAACTAAATTTCTTGTCTTCCTCTTGAGAATGTCTTCTCCAGACTTTCTACTTCCATTTGGGCAATCACTACCTCCCAATCCCTAAGCTCAAAGCCTGGCATTCTCTTTGACTCACCTCCCTAAATGGGCCCCACCCTCACCTTTGCAACAAGTTGGTTGCCAAATCCTTCATACTTTCTTGAATCTCTTCTCAGCATTTCCACTGTTATCACCTCATAGCAGACTCCTAACTGGGTTCCCAACTATAACCCATTTTAGATAATCATGCTGATCAGTTTTCCTAAAGTGCAATTCTGATTTTGTCACTCTCTGGCTCAGAAACCTTTCATAGCTCTCCATCACCTACCTACTTAAAGTACAAATTCCTTACCTTGGTATTCAAGACCCTCCTAGAATGTTCCTTTCTCTGGCAATCTTGTATCCCACTGCTTCCCATTATGTGCCTAAAATCTAAAATCAAACTCATATGTTCAATTCCCTACATATAATGTACTTTCTTGCTTCTGTTCCCTTGCTCCTACTTTTCTCACTACTAGACATTCTCCCTGCTACTATTAAAAAAAAAAAAATTAACATGTCAATGGCAAAGAATTCATTTCCTTCCCTACACACTCCCCTTGTTGAATAATTTCTTGAAATTCCAGGAATGTTCTAACCATTTTCAGGCATGCACACAAATACATATGCATTTATAACCATATACAATAAAATTATTCCATATATGCTTTTTTGCAACTTGCCTTTTTTTAGTAAAATAAAATTTGCGCACTTTTTCTACCCCAGCACATACAGATTAACCACGTTCTCTTTAATAGTTGCGTAGTGTTCTATTGAGTGAATATACTGTAATTATGTAACAAGTTACCTGTGAATGGACATGTGATTTCTTTTAAAGATTTTTTTATTTGACAGATAAAGATCACAAGTAGACAGAGAAGCGGGGGGGGGGGGGGGGGGGGGGGAGGGGGGAGGAGCGGGAAGGCGGGGAAGCAGGCTCCTTGCGGAGCAGGGAGCCCGATGCGCGCGGCTCAATCCCAGGACCCTGAGATCATGACCTGAGCGGAAGCCAGAAGCTTTAACCACTGAGCCACCCAGGTGCCCCAGGACATGTGATTTCTAAGGTTTGGGGTTTTTTTGTTTGTGAGTTTTTTTCCGTATCTTAAAAATTGCTGCAGTGAATATCTTTGGATAATTTTCTTTACATAATTGCATAGATCTGTAGGACAAATTCCTAACAGTGGCATTATTGGGCCAGAAATCATACACATTTTTAAAAAAGATTTTATTTTTAAGTAATCACTAAACCAATGTGGGACTCAAACTCACAGCTCAGAGATTAAGAGTTGTATGCTTTTCTAAGCCAACTAGGTGTCCCACACTTTACATTTTAATAACTGGTAAATCATCCTGAAAATGTGCACCAATTACAGTCTTACCAACAGTGAGTTTGAATGTCTGTTTCCCAAAAAATGTTGGCCAGCAGTTGTCAAACTTTTTCATCTTTGTTAATTTGATAGATTAAAAAATAATTGTTTGGGGCTACCTGGGTGGCTCAGTGGGTTAAAGCCTCTGCCTTCGGCTCACGTCAGGATCCCCGAGTCCTGGGATCAAGTCCCGCGTCGGGCTCTCTGCTCCGCGGGGAGCCTGCTTCCTCCTCTCTCTCTGCCTGCCTCTCTGCCTACTTGTGATCTCTGTCTGTCAAATAAATAAAATCTTAAAAAAAATTGTTTTATTACTTTTACCCATCCCCTCACCATCTTTTAGTCTGTTAGTAATTATATATGGTTGAAATCCCAGATTACAATTCCATCCCTTTCACAGATCTTCCCTTAGCAAATTTCTTCCTTTGCTAACCATCTACAGATTTTCTTTTACCTAGTTCTTATGCTACTTTGAAAATTAGAACATACAGATTAGACTGTATACTTTATTCCTCTGACCACTGTCGTTTGTACATTCCTTGAGAGTAAGGACATGATCTTATTCATAGAAACATAGAATTTAGAGCTAAACAAGGCTTTTCTTTTTTAAGATTTTATTTTTAAGTAATCTCTACACCCAAGGTGGGGCTGGAACATACAACTCTGAGATCAAGAGGTGTAAACTCTGTTGACTGAGTCAGTCAGGCGCCACACGTACCCCCTCCCGCCCCCTTTTTAAAAAGATTTTATTTTTAGAGCTAAACAAGACTTAGAAATCATATTAAGCAAGCCTGTCGTTTCTATAAATAACAGGAATATTAAGGCTTTTCCTCAACATTAAATTAGTTATTTTAAACCCTCACATTAAGCTTGTAAGAGAAACATTATTACCCTGTTTTGTGGAAACTAAGCTACAAATGATCTACTGAGAAGAGTGCACTTAGAGATGGTCCAAGACCAGAATCCAGCATCCTGGCTCCATTCACTGCTCCTTCCACGATATCCCAGCTGCCTCTCGTTTCCCTCACGCACTTAACTGCACAATCAATATTTGGTGAATGAAATGACTTTTAAAAAAATTTGCCCAGTGTTGACAGTAGCTTGAATAGCCAAAATTAAATAAAGGAAACATGCTGGTGGCCGAGGATGCACAGCTCTACACATCTTTCGCCCTTCTTTGGGGGAGAGGTGGCGGGGAGTGTCGTCGGCAGCTTTTGCTCCAGCGACCCTGTCCCCAACGGAGCAGGCAGCTCTGGGTCCCAAGGAAGCACGACTGGGCGCGGCCCCTTTAAAGCCGCAGGCGGCGCGTGCCCACAGTCCTTTCAAATGGACCAATAAGCGGACGATGGGCGGTCCGTCGAGAACCAATAAACAACGAGGACACTGCGGGGTGTGCGGCGGCCCAAGCGGTTTCAAACGGCTTAGAGCAGGCCCCTCGGTTCTGACCCGGCGGAGGTGAGTGGCCGGTGGGCCCGACCCATCCACCGAGGCCCTCGGGTCCAGGCGTCGCGCGCGCCGGTGGGCCTTGAACGCCGGGCGGGGGGACTCCGCGGACGCGCCCCTCCCTCGCCGCACGAACCCGGCGAGTCTGAGGCGGCTAAACGGGGCGGAGGCCGGGGGACGCGCGGCTGGGAGGGCGGGGGGCGTGGGCGCTCGTGTGCGGCCGAGGCCAGGATCCGGGTGACCCTAGCGCGCCGCTGCGGGATGCGGGCGGCAGCGTCGGGGAAATGCTGGCGGCGCAGGGCCGCGCCGGGCGGCTGTGGGTGTTCCGGGGCTGGGGCGGGGGCCCTGCGAGCCGGCCCTGCTGCGGTGCACTGGCGTAATTGTCAAATGAATGAATGAGTGAATAAGAACCTAGGAGGGCTGTCGTGGTTGTGACGGGCCCGGTCGTCTCAAAGCGTGACCAGGACTGCGGTACCGGGGCCTGCCCGCGCACCTGTGTCCCTGCCGGCTTGCTGCGGTTTTAGTAATTCCGATCATACCGCTCCGCCCTCACGCCTGGCTTTCTTTCCCAAAAGGTGTCAGTAGAGTTCAGGTATCTTTCCAGCGCTGAAGGTTTGGCGGACCAATACAATAGCCACCAGTGTAGGTTAACTTGAGCAGGCCCTGGTACTTTACGGTTCGGTATACTAGATTTTTACTTTTTAGCTCTTACCACTCTTAGGCTGTTGAGATAGCTACCCTTCAATCGTGGTAACTGTCAGGCAGGATTTAAATGCATCCTGTTTTGTTTCTGGGATAGAAAATGGTGAAAGCGATGTTGCCAGAGTGGCTACTGTGTGTTAGAAAATATATTCTGTTGATGAATCCTAACAATGAGTTTTTCATTCAGCATCAATAGAGGGTAAAGTGGTTTTTGCAGAACTTGCCCCAAATTTATGCTTGGCTCTAATTCTCACAGGGAACGAAGGCATCAAATCTTGGCCCAGAAATGCTGCCTGTCTTATTTTATGCATAATTATAGTAATTGAAAACTCATTTTTAGAGAGGTGAACTCCTTCTTTCTCCATTTCATCACCCTGAAAAGTCCTTCTTTGACCTAAAGAGCCGATATATTAAGCTAACAGTCTTTTGAAACTTTTAAGAAGTCTAAAAGATTTGGGTTTTTCTTAAGGAACTGGACAAACTGTAATATTGCTTTTATAAAATTTAATGATATAGAGGTGAAATCAATTTATTTTGCCAGCATAAATTAAACTTAGTTGGTCAACCGTGAGGAAAAAATTTTACACAAGTTTTCTAAGTCTGTTCACTGGAGCACTGGCAAGCAAAGTATTCCATAACAATCAATATACCTTATACTTTATTACTTTCAGTGTTTTGATCATCAGCTTTGACTTATGAACAATAGTATAGCTAACAACTGACAACTCAATTTTAGCAGCAGAGCTTTTTCTTTTATTTTTTTAATTAAAAAGATTTTATTATTTATTTCAGAGAGAAAGAGAGAGCATGAGCCAAGGGTAGGGACAGCGGGAGGGGGAGAAACAGGCTTCTTGCTGTGCAGCAAGAAGTCTTATGTGGGGCTTGATCCCAAGACCCTGAGATGGTGACTGAGCCAAAGGCATACACTTGACCGACTGAGCCACCCAGGCATCCTGCAGCAGAGTTTTTCAACTGCAATAAATTTGAGTATCTTAATATTACGAACACTGCTCTAGATTTTGGGGAGGCAATTAGAAATAATAAAAACATCTTTAACAAGGCCTTAGGATATTGTTTAAAATCTTGATGTGGAATGAAAACTTTTATTTGTTTTGAAGTAAAGCCAGGCTTTCTTATGCTCCTTTGACTTAATGGAGTCTCATTCATTCCTTCAACACATGCTGAGATTGATGCCCACTGTGCGTTAAACACTGTTCCAGATTCTGGGAATACACCAGTGAACCAGAAAAAGACAAAGCTCCTGACCTAAGGGAGTTTGACAGTTTTATCTCTCAAACAATTCGCTGTAGCAAATTGTATTTTCTATAATCCCTCTGGCCCAGCTCTGGTCCTTGAACAGAATAAATACTCAGATACTTTAATTAGCAGTAGCTAACATTTATTGAATAGTCACTGGGCGCCACATTTTATCTCTTAATCCTCACAGCTTTTTACAGATGAGGAAACTGAGTCTTCAAAAGGTTATGCCACTGGGGCGCCTGGATGGCTCAGCGGGTTAAAGCCTCTGCCTTCAGCTCAGGTCATGATCCCAGGGTCCTGGGATCAAGCCCCGCATCGGACTCTCTGCTTAGCTGGGAGCCTGCTTCCTTCTCTCTCTCTCTCTCTCTGCCTACCTCTCTGCCTACTTGTGATCTCTATCTGTCAAATAAATAAATCTTAAAAAAAAAAAGGTTATGCCACTTATTCAAGATCATTACAACTAATAGAATCTGAATTTGAACCCAAGTTAGTCTGTCTCCAGGGTCTTTGCTTTTAACCTGTGGTTGTACTATCTGAAGTAATGAAATCTGTTATGGAGAATTCAGGAGCACTTTCTTTTTTTTTTTTTTTTTTAAGATTTTATTTATTTATTTGGCAGAGAGAGATCACAAGTAGGCAGAGAGGCAGGCAGAGATAAAGAGAGAGGAGGAAGCAGGCTCTCTGTTGAGCAGAGAGCCCGATGCGGGGCTCGATCCCAGGATCCTGAGATCATGACCTGAGCCGAAGGCAGAGGCTTAATCCACTGAGCCACCCAGGCGCCCCCAGGAGGACTTTCTTTCTCGGTAGAATACTCTTCCTCCCTTTTTTCTTAATACTTCTAGCAGAGCCAAGAGAAAATAGGAATGAGAGCCATGGTAGTTTTTAGAGGGAAGATGGGGCCGTTCAAAATACATTATTTAATGGACAGCTGTGACTTTGGGGGAGATTGTGGGGTAGCATAAAATTGAGATCTTGATCTAATAACCATTGATGGATTCCTGGTGAGCAATGTTGGAGTGGTTTGAGATCCTTAAATGACTTTTATGTTTCACTTTATCTCATTCCTCTCTGGGTGGTTGCCCTGTTTACATGAGATACCTTGGGCATGTTAAACTTATTCTTTTTGGCCTTTACATTTGCTGTTCTCTTTGTATACCAGCTCTGCTCAGGTCTCAACTCAAATGTGATCTCCTTAAAGAGGCATTTTCTATGCTTCCAATTAGAATAGCTTTCTTGGGCACTTTTGTGCCTCACTTTACTTTTTTATTCATTTCATAGTATTTATCATTCTCTGATAGGTCATTTATTGTTTGGTTGTGTATTGTCTGATTTCCTCACAGAAAAAGAAAGCAGAGCAGATTTTTTTTTCCTTCTACCTTTGAGTTTACCTCAATGCTCAAACAATGCTTGGAACAAAAAAAGGTAGTCAAAAAATATTTGTTGAACAAAATTGGTCAAAACTGTCATAGTCTTCTCTGTGTGATAAAGTGATAAAGACAGTAAGTATATAAAATAAAGCTGGCTGTGTTACTATGTCTTTGGATGTGAGCCATATCTCAACAGACTAATTTGAGAAGACTTCAACTAAGAAAACTGGAAAAATGGTACCTTTGTGTCAACTGGGAGGGAGGGTAGATTTGGCTTCCCCACTCCTGCCTTTGTTGTTGTTATTATTATTTATTTTTTAAGATCTTATTTTATTTTTGGGGGGCACCTGGGTGGCTCAGTGGGTTGAGCCTCTGACTTTGGCTCAGGTCATGGTCTCAGGGTCGTAAAATTGGGGCCCACATGGGGCTCTGCTCAGCGGGGAGCCTGCTTCCCCTCTCTCTCTGCCTACTAGTGTTCTTTCTCTGTCAAATAAATAAGATCTTTTAAAAAAAAGATTTTATTTTATTTTTTAAATAGGCACCATGCCCAACGTGAGGCTCAAACTCACAACCATGAGATGAAGATTACATGCTCTGCCGACTGAGCTAGCCAGGTGTGTGCCCTGCCCCTCGCCATCATTATTTATTTATTTATTTATTTGAGAGAAAAAGAGACAGGGCAAATGTGTAAGCTCACATCAGAGTGGTGGGGGCAGAGAAAGAATCCTGAGCAGACTCCCTCGGAGCCTGCTGGGGCCTGCCACAGGGCTAGATCTTGTGACCCTGAGATCAAGAGCTGAGCAGAAATCAAGAGCTGGACTTTTACCACTAAGCCACCCAGATGCCTCTGTTGTTATTATTATTATTTTTTTAAAGATTTTATTTATTTATATGACAGAGACAGAGATCACAGGTAGGCAGAGAGGCAGGTAGAGGGGGGCAGGGGAAGCAGGCTCCCCCTGAGCAGAGAACCCGATGCAGGGCTGGATCCCAGGACTCTGGGATCATGACCTGAGCCGAAGGCAGAGGCTTTAACCCACTGAGCCACGCAGGCGCCTGTTATTATTATTATTTTTTAAAAAATATTATTTATTTATTTATTTGACAGACAGAGATTACAAGTGGGCAGAGAGGCAGGCAGAGAGAGAGAGGGGGAAGCAGGCTCCCTGCAGAGCAGAGAGACCGACATGGGGCTCGATTCCAGGACCCTGGGATCATGACCGAAGCCGAAGGCAGAGGCTTTAACCCACTGAGCCACCCAGGTACCCTATTATTTTTTTAATTTAAAAAACTTTCTATGGAAGTTTTTAGGAGTATTGGTCAAGTATATATTAGGGTGCCCCACTATTGGAATTTATCAAATATTTTTCTCATGATTACGCTGGGGTTATGGTTTTTAGGGAGGATGATGACAGAAAGAAGGTACCATTTTCATCATCTCATATCGAGGATGCATACTATCGTCATGATTTATGACTGTCGATACTGACTTTGATCACTTGGATGAAGTATTGTTTCTCCTTTATAAAGTTAATTCCCCCCTCCCCCATTCCATACTGTCCTCTTTGGAAAAAAAGTAACTGTTGCCTACATTTAAGGAATGAAGAGTTATGCTCCCTATTCTTTGGGGATAAAGTATCTACATAACTTACTTGGAATTCTTCTGCATGGAAATTTGTCTCTTTCCGCGTGTGTTAATTTAGTCAAGTGTCTACTTATATCAGTATGGAATGAAGGATATCTATTTTATGCTTTGAGTTATATTCCAATATTTATTTTATTGCTCAGATTGTTCCAGCTTTGTCCATTGGGAGCTCTTTCAGTTGGCTCCTGTGCCCCTTTAACATACTGACATCAGTGTGTGTGTGTGTGTGTTTAATATAATTATTTTTTAACACTCCCTTACTTTCTGGCACTACAAGATGCTCCAGGCTCATCTCTTGTATTTCTTGTCACAGTCTAAAATCAGCTATTTCTCCAAGGATCTCTGCTTCCTTTTATTGGAGAATGGTATAAGAAACCAAGATTTGGATACTAAGTATTCTCATTGCTGCTTTCTTTCTTTCCTTTTTTCTTTTTTTAAGATTTTATTTATTTATTTGAGAGAGAGAGAGAGGGAGTGGGAGAGACCACATGCTGGGTGAATGGCAGAGGGAGAAGCAGAATTCCCGCTGAGCTGGAAGCCCAAGGCAGGACTTGATCCTGGGACTCCAATCCTGGGACTCTGGGATCCTGACCTGAGCTGAAGGCAGATGCTTAACGGATTGAGCCGCCCAGGCACCCTCACTGCTGCTTTCTTTTAAGCCCTCTCAGCTAACCGAGCGAAGAGTTAGTTTTCTACTAACGCTTATGTATAGACCTGTCTGTAAATATTTCTGGGTGTAGTCATCTGTATCACTATGCTAAGTTAAACATGAGTTCATACTGATATCTCCAGTCCATTACCACATAGACTATTCTAGCCTTCTCCCCTTGCTAATCTGTGAATTTACACATCAACAGTAGAAACCTGGCTTCCACCATCCATTTACTTAATTGTTCAATTCCAGTATACATGTATAGCAGCATCAGCGCTGTTAACCCATACTCTCATGGGAAACAACTTTATCCACAGAGTACAGTGCTTAGGTACCATTCCTTGTGCAGTTGTTATGTCCCTCCTTTTGAGTTTATCTGATATTTTTTTCATTATTAGACTAGAGTTATATGTTTTTAGAAAGAATGCCACAAAATACTGTCATTTTGTATCAGGGGATATGTGACTTCAGCATGATAGCACTAATGATGTTGATCTTGGTCACTTGGTTAAGATAGTGTTTACCATGTTATTATGTGAGGTTACTATTTTTCCTTTTCTTTTCTTTTTTTTTTAAGATTTTATTTATTTACTTGACAGAGATCACAATTAGGCAGAGAGAGGAGGAAGCAGACTCCTTGTGGAGCAGAGAGTCTGATGTGGGGCTTGATCCCAAGACCCTGGGATCATGACCTGAGATGGAAGCAGAGGCTTTTAACCCACTGAGCCACCCAGGCGCCCCACTATTTTTCCTTTTCTATACTGATTCTTTGGAAGCAATCACCTAAGTCTAGCCCACCCTCAAAGTGGATGGTGGGCTTAAGTACCACTTAAGAGTATCCACATTTATTATTTGGAATTTTGGAAGAAAGAATTGTCTCTTCTCCCATTCATTTTTTTATTCAACCATTTACCAATATCAGTGTATCTATTTTGTATTATTAGTTATAATTTTGATCCTGTGTTACTTATTTTTTTGCTGAATTATTCCAACTTTGACCATTGGGAGATCTTTCGTGTTGTCTCTTGTGTCCCTTTGATATGTCTCCATCCTTTTTTTTTTTTTCTTTTTCTTTTTCAGCATTTCTTTACTTTCTAGTACCATAAGATGCCCTAAACACATTTTATATTTTCCCTGGCCCAACCCTAGAATCTCCAAGCAGCCATGGTTTCTCCTACTGGACAGTGATTTATAGAAACTAAGATTTGGGTGCTCATTGCTGGGGGTGTTATTATTTCTAGGCCCTCTCAGTGGAAGGAGCTAAGTAATTTATGTATGTATGCTAAACCATGTATGTGCATATACATACAATTGTTTCTGTATCTTTCTGTCTTTTTTTTTATTATTTTTCTTTCTGTCTGTATATTAAACTAAATGTGAATACATACAGTTCTCTCCAACTTTCAGAGGAAGCTTAGGTCCCAAACAGATGTCTTCTTTGTAACTTGCTTTTTACTGAGATCTTTTTCCCCCAATTAACATGTTTTAAGTGCCACAGAAAGCATTGTTTTCCATGACCTGGTAACAGCAGTTGTTTGACCTGGAACGTGATCTTGGTTTAGATGCATTCAAAGCGTAAATTCTGACTCAGCTGGAATAGTTCATATATTTTTGGGCATAGATAGGGTGTCAGATAAGCCACGGTGACACCATGTCTCTTGACCTTTTCTCTTCAAACATGATTTTTGCTTCTTTGATCTCTTAATTATGTTTTTTAGAGATTTGTTATTAATTAAAGTGACTTTTAGATTCTGTGAAGATGAGAAAAAAATTGTATAGTTTCAAGAATTTCTTGAAATGAAATTCATTTGTTTAATGTGGATGCGTTTTTGTTTTTGTCTTTTCATTTTTCAATCATAAGACTCAAAGTAGCATTTTATGTATCTAAAAGTCAACTACCAGGAAATAAACCAAAAAAGGTTTTTCAGCAGCCTAAGTAGGTATCACAGATTTTATTGGCTTCCCTCAAGTAGATCCTTTTCTCTTTTAGACAGTTTCAGCTTGCTTGGTTCTTTAAATCAAGAGCTAAAACTTAAAAAAGTAGCACTGTTACAAGCTAACTAAAAGTGTTAGCTTGATCAAAAGGAAGGAAGATGGGCGCCTGGGTGGCTCAGTGGGTTAAGCCGCTGCCTTCGGCTCAGGTCATGATCTCGACATCCTGGGATCGAGTCCCGCATCCGGCTCTCTGCTCAGCAGGGAGCCTGCTTCCCTCTCTCTCTCTCTCTACCTGCCTCTCTATCTACTTGTGATCTCTCTCTGTCAAATAAATAAATAAAATCTTTAAAAAAAAAAAAGGGGGAAGGAAGAAAAGCTACAACATGTAAAACATTAAAATTCAAAAAAGCCATATTGGAAGCATTTAGATTTGGTGCAAGAGGCCCTCATACCTCTGTGGTCATAGTAGATTGTCCTGAAAAGTTTAAATGGTTATTAGTATACTTTAAGACTGGGAGGGTTAGGTATTTTCTTAGATTTATATGGGGAAAAAAGTTACATAAAATTGTTGTTCCAAGGATCGACCTCTCCTGTTTGGCCACTTTGGCTGTCTAGAACATTTTATTTCCTAATCAGTTTTTTTTTAATTCACAGTGATTTTTTTAAATAATCATTTTATGTCTTTATCCACTTGTAGTATGAAGTCTCTCATTTGTAGATTTTAAGAATTTTTTTAGTACTATTATTCCACATTTTCCTTTTGGCCTTTTTTCTTTTAAATGTACATTTAAAAAAAAAAAAACCTCATGAGGGGCACCTGGGTGGCCCAGTCAGTTATGCACCCAACTCTTGGTTTTGGCTCACATCATAGTCTCGGGGTCCTGAGATTGAGCCCCACACTGGGCTCTGTACTGAGTGGGGAGTCTGCTTGGGATTCTCTCTCCCTCTTCCTCTGCTCCTTCCCTCCCACTGATGCCCCCCCAAAAAAATAAATGATTTTTTCATTTTATTTCTTTTTAGTGTTCCAGAATTCATTGTTTATGCACCACACCACTGCTCCATGCAATACGTACCCTCCTTAATACCCACCACCAGGCTCGCCCAACCCCTTACTCCCCTCCCCTCCAAAACCCTCAGTTTGTTTCTCAGAGTCCACAGTCTCTCATGGTTTGTCTCTCCCTCCAATTTCCCCCAACTCTCTTGTTTTCTCCATCTCCCAATGTCCTCCATGTTATTCCTGAGATTGAGCCCCACACTGGGTTCTGTGCTCAGTGGGAAGTCTGCTCGGGATCCTCCCTCTTCCTCTGCTCCTCCCCTCCCACTCATGTCCCCACTCTCTCTCTCAAAAATAAATAAATGATTATTTTTAAAAAAAAGTTTCCATGAGGGGCGCCTGATTGGCTCAGTTGGTAGAGCCTATGACTCTTGATCATGGGATTGTGAGTTTGAACCCCATGTTGGGTATGGAGATTACTTAAAAATAAAATCTTTAAACAAACAAACAAAACCTCATGAAAGCCTCCTGGTCTAGAACTAGTATGAGTGCTTCATTTGGGAGTAAAGACCAAATCTTGTATCAGAAATCTCCACACAGTAAATAAAACCACTTTTTACGCTTCTGAGGACTATTTGCTTGTTTTGAGCAATGTTTAGTATGGGAGACTCCTCCAGACAAAATATAGACAGTCCCTTTGAGTATTACAAAATGGCATTTACTTTTTAATTAATAGTAAATCTGCTTTTTATAAGATATAAAGGAATAGATTATCTGTACTTCCAAAGAGGCAGTTTGTTTTAAACCAGAGGAGACCTGTCTTTCTTGCCTAAGAGCTCTATGCTAACTTAGGCCTTCCTTGGACTAGAAGACTGAAATATGGGTTAAAGTCAGAACTGAATCTAAAAACCCTGAATGACTGGGGTGGTTCTTATAACAACATAATAATGGCAGGTACTATTCTTGAGCGTTTGGCAGTTGCCAGGTAATCTGTAGTACTCCTTTCTTGCATAAAGTCACTGGGTTTGTATAATATGGCCCTTTCAGCCCATTTAGTCCCTTGAGGTTTTTTGTTTGTTTGTTTTGTTTTTTGTTTTTTTTTTTTTTTTAGATTTTATTTATTTATTTGACAGAGAGAAATCACAAGAGAGGCAGGCAGAGAGAGAGGAAGGGAAGCAGGCTCTCTGTTGAGCAGAGAGCCCGATGCGGGACTCGATCCCAGGACCCTGAGATTATGACCTGAGCCGAAGGCAGCAGCTCAATCCACTGAGCCACCCAGGCGCCAGGTCCCTTGAGTTATAATTCTGTTCTTTAATTTGCTTAGCTCTGGGGGGCTTTGACATACAAGCCTGTAACATTCTCTATTTTCCTCACTCATTATGCCTTTGCCTGGCTAATCCCTATTAATTTCCTTTAGTTCTCAGCCTTAATTACGGGCATACCTTAGAGATACTGCAGGTTCAGTTCCAGACCACTGAATAAAGCGAATATCACAATAAAGTGAGTCAAATAATTTTTGGTTTCCTAGGGTATGTAAAAATTATGTTTACAGGACACTGTACTTTGTTAAGTGTGCAGTAACATTATGTCTAAAAAAACAATGTGCATACCTTAATTAAAGAATATCGTGGGGGGACACCCGTGTGGCTTAGTCAGTTGAGCATCTGCCTTCAGCTCAGGTCATGATCCCAGGGTCCTAGGATGGAGCCCTTTGTTGGGTTCTCTGATCAGAGGGGAGACACTTCTCCTTTTCCCTCTGCCACTCCTCCTGCTTGTGCTCTGTCTCTCTCTGTCAAACAAATAAAAATCATATATATATATATAAATAATCCTTCTGGTGATAGAAGGTCTTGCCTTGGTGTTGATGGCTGCTAGCTGATCAGGCTGATGGTTGCTGAAGGTGGAAGTAGCTGTAGCAGTTTGTTAAAATAAGACACCAGTGAAGTTTGCTACATTGTTGGACTCTACCTTGCACAATTTCTCTGTAGTATGTGATGCGGTTTGATAGCATTTACCCACAGTAGAACTTCTTTCAAAATTGGAGTCAGCTTCTCAAACCCTGATGCTGCCCCCCCCCCCTTTTTTTAAAGATTTATTTATTTGTCAGAGAGAGCTCAAGCAGAGGGGTGGCAGGCAGAGGGAGAAGCAGGCTGCACGCTGAGCAAGGAGCCTGATGCAGGACTCTATCCCAGGACCCTGGGATCGTGACCTGAGCTGAAGGCAGATGCTTAATTGACTGAGCCACCCAGGTGCCCCCCATGTTGCTACTTTATCTACATAATATTTCAAATCCTGTGTTGTCATTTCAGTAGTCTTCACAGCATCTTCACCAAGAGGAGATTCTATCTCAAGAAACCACTTTCTTTGCTCATCCATAAGAAATAACTCCTCATCCATTAAAAATTTATCATGAGGGGGCACCTGGGTGGCTCAGTGGGTTAAAGCCTCTGCCTTTCGCTCAGGTCATGATCCCAGAGTCCTGGGATCGAGCCCCGCATCGGGCTCTCTGCTGGCAGGGAGCCTGCTTCCCCCTCTCTCTCTTTCTCTCTCTCTCTCTCTGCCTGCCTCTCTCCCTACTTGTGATCTCTATCTGTCAAATAAATAAATAAAATCTTTAAAAAAAAAATTTATCATGAGATTACATCATTTCAGTCACATCTTCAGGCTCCACTTCAGATTCTAGTTCTCTTGCTGTTTCTACCATATCTGCAGTTACTTCCTCCACTGAAGTCTGGACCCTTCAAAGTCCTCCACAAGAGCTGAAATCGGCTTCTTCCAAACTTCTGTTAGTGTTGATATTTTGCTCTCTTCCCATGAATCATGAATATTCTTTTTTTTTTTTAAAAGATTTTATTTATTCATTTGACAGACAGAGATCACAAGTAGGCAGAGAGGCAGGCAGAGAGAGGAAGGGAAGCAGGCTCCCTGCTGAGCAGAGAGCCAGACATGGGGCTCCATCCCAGGACCCTGAGATCAGGACTTGAGCTGAAGGCAGAGGCTTTAACCCACTGAGCCACGCAGGCGCCCCGAATCATGAATATTCTTAATGGCATTTGGAGTGGTGAATCCTTTCCAGATGGTTTTCAGTTTACTTTGACCATGTCCGTCAGAGGAATCTCTATGGCAGTTACAGTCTTATGGAATGTAGTTTATAAGTAATATTTAAAAAGTCAGATTTACTCCTTGGTCTGTGGGCTGCAGAATGGATATTGTGTTCACAGGCATGAAAACAACATTAATCTTGTACATTTCCATCAGAGCTCTTGGGTGACTAGGTGCATTGTCAGTGAGCAGTAATATTTTGAAGATTTTATTTATTCATCTGACAGAAAGAGAGAGCATAAGTAAGCAGAGGGAGAGAATCAGGGCCCCTGCTGAGCAGAGAGCCTGATGTGGGACTCAATCCCAGGACCCTGGGATCATGACCAGAGCCAAAGGCAGATGCTTAACCGACTGAGCCACCCAGGCACCCCTGGGCAGTAATATTTTGAAATGAATCTTTTTTTTTTTTCCTGAGTAGTAGGTCTCAACAGTGGGCTTAAACTATTCAGTAAACTGTTAGAAACAGAAGTGCTATCGTCCAGGCTTTGCTGTTCGGTTCGTAAAGCACAGGCAGAGTAGATTTAGCACAATTCTTAGTGGCCCTAGTATTTTCAGAATGGTAAATATACATTGACTTTAAGTTAAAGTCACCCACTACATTAGCCCCTAACGGTAGAGTCAGCCTGTCCTTTGAAGCCAGGCATTGAATTCTCCTCTCTAGCTATGAAAGCCATGGAAGGATGGCTTCATTCTCATTGGAAATTGGTTGTTTAGTGAGGCCCCCTTCATTGGAACCTTAGCTGGAACTTGCTGCAGTTTCTCTATCAGCACTTGCTGCTTCGCTCTGCACTTTGATGTTAAGGAAGATTACTCTCCTTAAGCCTCATGAACCAGCCTCTGCTACCTTCAGACTTTTCTGCAGCTTTACCTCTCTCCTTCTTCATAGAATTAATTGAAGAGACTCAAGACCTGGCTCTCAATTAGGCTTTGGCTTAAGAGAATGTTGCAGCTGGTTTGATCTTCTCTCCAGACAACTAAAACTTTCTCTGTATCAGCAGTAAGGCTTTTCCCGTTCTTACCATTTCTGCATTCACTAGAGTAGTATTTTTAATTTTTTCCAAGAATTTTTCCTTTGAACTCACAACTTGGTTAACTGGTGTAAGAGGTCTATTTTTTGGCTTATCTTGGCTTTGGACACTAAGCTTAATCATTTCTAGCTTTTGATTTAAAGTGAGAAACGTGGAACACCTGGTTGGCTCAGTCAGTAGAGCATGCAGCTCTTGATCTCAGGTTGTGAGTTTGAGCCCCACACTGGGCATAGAGCCTGCTTAAGAAATAAATAAGTAAAATATTAAAGTGAGAAACATGCAAGTCTTCATTTCACTTAAACATTTAGAGGTCATTGTAGGGTTGTTAAGTGGTCTAACTTCAGTATTGTTGTGTCTCAGAATAGGGAGGCATGAGGAGAAAGAGAGAATAGGGAGGCTTGAAAGGGCAGTTGGTGGGGCAGTCAGAACCCTACAACCTTTATCAATTAAGTTCGCCGTCTAGTATGGATATGGTTCATGGTGCCTCAAAACAATTACAAAAGTAGCATCAAAAATCACCAATCAAAAAAAGAAGAAAGATTAGTGATCACAGATCACCATAACAAATACAATAATAATGAAACAAACGGAAGCACTGTGAGAATGTCCAAAATGTGACACGGACAAAGTAAGTAAATGCTATTGGGGAATTGGTGCCCATAGACTTGCTTGTTGCAGGGTTGCTACAAACCTTCAATTTGTAAAAACCACAATGTCTGGAATAAAGTGAGGTATGCCTGTATCAGTTTCTCGGGGAGACCTTCCCTGGCCCCTGAGTCTAGATTAGGTGCTTCTGTTACACACTCATAGTAGCTGGCCCCTGGGCTACTATACTGTACAACCCATACTCAGCATGTAGCTGGGTGCCTAACCGAGTAACCTCACATGATTCGACAAGCCAGTGTACTTGTGGGGAAAGGGGGTAATGTGGATATTGGGATTCTTAACATGTATAAGGCAAAAATCTCATTTAATTTTTACATTTAGTTGAATTACCTTAGGCAAGTTGCTTAATCTCTGTGTCTCAATTTCCATTTCTGTAAAATGGAGATGATAATATCACCAACTTCAGAGTTATAAGAATGTAAATGAGTCCGTACATGTGAAGTGCCTAGAATAGTGTCTGGCACACAGGGACTGCTCCAGCAGTGTGTATTAAATAGGGAGCCACATGAAGATCGTACTGTTAGGACAGATGATGAAACCGAGGCTCAGCTAGTGTGTGACAGAGCAAGTTTTAGAGCTCAGATCTATCTCCAGAGCCCAACATGACTGGTGTAGATTGTATTTAATCTTGACTGGAGCTCTCTACAATCAGACTTACTGCAAACAACTGTTCTACTGCCATGGCTTTGCCAAAGTCAAAGACTCTGAAATAAAATTACCCTCTCTCAATGGATTTTATAATAAAAAATGGGTAACAAGAAAACAGTGGCAAAACTCTTTTTAAAATTTCAGAATCTGTTGCTGAGTGATTTCTCACTTTGAAAAAGGGCTTACTTCAGAATTCCATTAAATATATCATATTTTTCTGACATACTTGAAATACACATTCAACATACAAAATTTTATTTATAAATAACTCAAGGAACACATTTATTATATATTTAAGACTTCTATGGTTTGATGAAATGGTGCTATCTTAGGAATTATGTTAGAGTTCGAAACACTCTGCTAGATGCTAGAGTAATAAATAAGATTCAGTTCCTTCTTTCAGAGGCGATATGGTGGCCAAAAAATGTTCAGGGGGAGAAGTGAGGCTTAGCTTATGGGATGAGTATAAAAAGAACCAGCTTCAGGGCTCCAAGTTGGAATTTTAAAGCTTTAGAGCTTTCAGAAGCATTGAAGCTTGTTTTGGGCGCCTGGGTGGCTCAATGGTTTAAGCCGCTGCCTTCGGCTCAGGTCATGATCTCAGGGTCCTGGGATCGAGTCCCGCATCGGGCTCTCTGCTCGGCAGGGAGCCTGCTTCCCTCTCACTCTCTCTGCCTGCCTCTCTGCCTACTTGTGATCTCTCTCTGTCAAATAAATAAATAAATAAATAAATAAATAAATAAAAATCTTTAAAAAAAAAAAAAAAAGAAATGGCTAAGAAGGCTCCTGGGTGACTAAGTTGTTTAAGTGTCCAACTCCTGGGTTTGGCTCAGGTCATGATCCTGGGGTTGTAGGATCGAGCCCCACACTCAGCATGGAGTCTGCTGTCCCTCTCCCTACCCCACTGCTCTGACCCCCACCCTCGCTCGCTTTCTCTTAAATAAATAAATCTTAAAAGGAAAAAAAAAAAAGAATGACTAGGTAGTAAAGTGAAAAAATCGAAGTTCTTCAGCTAGCTCCTTAGACATACTACTTAGAAATATTTTCTGTGGCTCCTTCCAGGAAATTTTATGTTATTTCAAATGTTTACAAAGTTGTATTCATTTTCTATGGCTTCTGCAACAAATCACCACAAATTTGGTGGCTTTAAACAACAGAAATTTGCTCTCTCTCAGTTCTGGAAGCCAGAAGTTTGACACAATTTAGGTCAGTCTAATGGGGGCTAAAACCAAGGCAGGGCCATGGTTCTCCAGAGGGTCACAGGGAGAATTCCTTCCTTGCCTCTTCTGGTGGGTGTTGGCATTCCTTAGTTTGTGTCACGTCCTTCAGCCTCTCTAATTTTGCTCTTTTCTGCCTTTATGTGGCCTTCTCTGTGTGTGTTAAATTTCCCTCTCTTTCCCTGTTAGCATGATATATGTGATTGCGTTTAGGGCCCATTCAGATAACCCAGGATAACCTCCCCATCTCAAGATCCTTAATTTAATCACATCTACAAGTGGATTGAGCCGCTGCCTTCGGCTCAGGTCATGATCTCGGGGTCCTGGGATCGAGCCCCGCATCGGGCTCTCTGCTCCGCAGGGAGTCTGCTTCCTCCTCTCTCTCTGCCTGCCTCTCTGCCTGCTTGTGATCTCTCTCTCCGTCAAATAAATAAATAAAATCTTTAAAAAAAAAACAAAACCCTTTTTCTAAATAAAGTGATATTTACAGGCTCTGGAGATTAAAATCTAGTCCCTTCGGGGACGCCTGGGTGGCTCAGTGCGTTAAGCCTCTGCCTTCGGCTCAGGTCATGACCCCAGGGTCCTGGGATGGAGTCCCAAGTCTGCTTCTCTCTCTGCCTCTGCCTGCTTGTGCTCTCACTCTCTCTCGCTGTGAC
Organism: Meles meles; assembly: GCF_922984935.1. NCBI lineage: Eukaryota > Metazoa > Chordata > Mammalia > Carnivora > Mustelidae > Meles > Meles meles. The sequence goes on from NC_060073.1 coordinate 19,479,224, forward strand.
AAATAAATAAATAAAATCTTTTTTAAAATAAATAAATAAAATCTAGTCCCTTTGGGGGTAGATATCAGCTGACTACCAGTGTGTATGTCCCCCTATATGGTTTTACTAAACAAAAAAATTAGGCTTCATATACTGTCTTCCGGTTTTCTTTTTCTTTTTTTCTTTTCTTTTCTTTTATTTTAAGATTTTATTTATTTATTTGACAGGCAGAGATCACAAGTAGGGAGAGAAGCAGGCAGACAGAGAGAGAGGTGGAAGCAGGCTCCCTGCTGAGCAGAGAGCCTGATGCGGGGCTCAATCCTAGGACCCTGGGATCATGACCTGAGCTGAAAGCAGAGGCTTTAACCCACTGAGCCACCCAGGCGCCCCCGGTTTGCTTTTTAAAACTTAGTATTTCTTCCAGTAATATTTAAATGTTTACTTTAGTCTTCATCTTTTTTTAAATAGCTACAGAGCACTTAGTTGAGTGGATGAATGTCTCACTTTTTTAAAGTTGTGAAAATATACAACACACAAAACTTACCATTTTTAATTAAGTACATTTTATTTTTATTTTATTTATTTATTTGAGAGATATTGAGAGAGAACATGAGAGGGGAGAAGGTCAGAGGGAGAAGCAGGCTCCCTATGGAGCTGGGAGCCCGATGTGCAACTTTATCCCTGGACTCCAGGATCATGACCTGAGCTGAAGGCTGTCACCTAACCAACTGAGCCACCCAGGCGCCCCCTAATTAAGTACATTTTAAATTAAGTACTTTCATGTTGTTGTGAAACAGATCTCCACACCTTTTTTCATCTTGCAGGTCTGAGTCTGTACATTCTCTTTCCCCCTTCCCCAGTCCCTGATAACCATCTTTCTACTTTGTTTCTATGAATTTTACTAGTTTAGATACTTCATATAAGTGGAATCATACATTATTTGTCTTTCTGTGACTGGTTTATTTCACTTAGTGTAATGCTCTCAATGTTCATCCATACTCTAGCATATAACACGTTGTCCTTTTTTTTTAAGGTTTTTTAACTTAATTTTATTTTATTTTTAAGATTTATTATTTGACAGAGAGAGATCACAAATAGGCAGAGAGGCAGGCATTGGGGGTGGGGGGAGCAGACTCCCTGCTGAGCAGAAAGCCCGATGTGGGGCTTGATCCCAGGACCCTGAGACCATGACCCAAGCCAAAGGCAGAGGCTTAACCCACTCAGCCACCCAGGCACCCTGATTTCCTTCCTTTTTAAGGCTTGCATCCCATTGTATATATATATTATATTTTGTTTATCGGTTCTTCAGTAGACATTTGTGTTGCTTCTACTTCTTGGGCATTGTGAACAGTGCTGCTTTAAATATTTTATTTATTTATTTATTTGACAGACAGAAATCACAAGTAGGTAGAGAGGCAGGCAGAGAGAGAGGAGGAAGCAGGCTCCCTATTGAGCAGAGAGCCCGATGTGGGGCTCGATCCCAGGACCCTGGGATCATGACCTGAGCCAAAGGCAGAGGCTTTAACCCACTGAGCCACCCAGACACCCCAACAGTGCTGCTTTAAACATGGGTATATAAGTGTTTTGAGGCCCAACTTTTAATATTTTTGGATATGTATATATCTATGTACATATGTATACATAAAATAAGAAGTGGGATTGCTGGATCACATAGTAATGCGGTATTCTATTTTGAATTTTTAAAAAGATTTTATTTATTTATTTGACAGGCAAGAGAGCACAAGCATGGGGAGCAGCAGAGGGAGTGGGAGAAAGCAGGCTCCCCACTGAGCAGGGAGCCTGACACAGGGCTCCACACCAGGACCCTGGGATCATGATCTGAGCCAAAGGCAGACACTTAACCAACTGGGCCACCCCAGCACCCTATTGTTAATTTTTTGGCCACCCGTATCATTTTCCATAGCAGTTGAACCATTTTACAGTCCTGCCAATGGTGTGCAAGGGTTCCTATTTCTCTACATTCTTGCTAATATTTATTTTAGTTTTTTTAATATAGTAATCATTTTAATGAGTATGAGTTGATAATCTCATTGTAGCTTTGATTTGTATTTTTCGTTCTTTTTTTTTTTTTTTAAATTTAGAGAGAGCACACAGGCTTGCAGGGGTAGAGGGCTTAGGCAGAGGGAGAGGAAGAGAGAATCTTAAGTAGGCTCCACACTGGGTGTGAGGCTTGATCTCATGATCATAAGATTATGACCTGAGCAGAAATCAAGAGTTGGATGCTTACCAGACTGAGCCACCCAGGCACCCCCTTTTTGTTTTTATTATTTATTTATTTGGAGAGTGCGCATGTGGAAGTGGAGGAGGGGGGAGGGGTAAAGGGAGAGGGAGAGAGAAATCCCAAGCATTCTCCATGCCCAATGTGGATCTGCAAGTGAGGTTTGAGCTTACAACCCTGAGGTCATGACATGAGGCACAATCAAGAGTCAGATGCTTACTTGACTAAGCCAGCCAGGCACCTCTCGATTTGTAGTTTTCTGATGATTAGTGATGTTGAGCATCTTCATATGCTGTTGACCATTTGTATATCAGACTTGAAGAACTGTATTTAAGTCTTTTGCCCATTTTTTTAGGTGGGTTATTTGGGTTGTTGTACAAGTTTTTTATATCTTCTGGATAGTAACCGCTCACCAGATACATGATTTGCAGGTATATTCTTCCATTCTGTAGGTTGCTTTTTTTTTTTTTTTAAGTGGGCACTGGGGGGCACCTGGGTGGCTCAGTGGGTTAAGCCTCTGCCTTCGGCTCAGGTCATGGTCTCAGGGTCCTGGGATAGAGCCCCGCATCAGGCTCTCTGCTCAGCAAGGAGCATGCTTCCCCCTCTCTCTCTGCCTGCCTCTCTGCCTATGATCTCTCTCTCTCTCTCTCTCTCTCTCTCTGTCAAATAAATGAATAAAATCTTTAAAAAATAAAATAAAATAATGGGCACTGTACTGGGCATGAAACACAATGCCGGGATTGAACTCATGACCCTGAGATCAAGAGTCAGTTGCTCAACTGATTGAGCCACCCAGGTGTCCTGGCTAAAACTTTCAATACTATATTGAATAGGAATGGCTAGAACAGTCATCCTTACCATGTTCCTGATTTTAGAGGAAAAGCTTGTCATTTACCATTGAGTAAGATGTTAGCTATGGGCTTCTCATAATGGCCTTTAGAATGTTGAGATAGTTTTCTTACATTCCTTCTTGGGATGTTTTTATTATTGAGGGTGTTAAATCTTGTCATATGCTTTTTATTGTGTCAATTGAGATGATCATGTGGTTTTGTTCTTTGTTCTTATGATGAGTTATGATTACTATATTGGTTAATTTTGGTATGTTGAACCATTCTTGCATTCCAGGAATAAATTCCACTTGGGCATGGTGTATAATCTTTTTAATGTGCTGTTGGATTCAGTTTGCTAGTATTTTGAGGATTTTTCTTCAGTATTTATCAGTGATATTGGTGTGTAGTTTTCTTACAGTGTCTTTGGCTTTCATATCAGGGTAATTCTGGCCTCTTCGAATGAATTGGAAGTGTTCTCTTCAATTTTTTGGAAGAGTTTCAGGAGAATTGGTGTTAATTCTTCTTTAAATGTTTGATAGAATTCTCCAGTGAAGTTGTCTTTCCTGGACTTTTAATGTATCCTTTTAAATCTTACCCTCTAACTGATAGTTAGTAGTAGAATGTTCAGCTAGCTATGGTCCCCTGAGTAGAGGCCCTGGGAATGCATACTCTGAATGTGATAGTGACTTCTTGGTGCTACAAATTGTGCTTAGATGTGACCTGATAACTCAGAAACTCTCCTTCACTGTACTGCGCTCATGGAGAAGGAAATAACAGTTCATATTTCTGACTTCTTGAATCAGTGTTTTTAACCTTTACCACATTACTTTCTTTGCCGGGCATAAGAGACTTATGATTGTGCTTTTTGAGTGGTTTGTGCGAATTCCTTCTTTTTGGCCTGGGGAGAAAAATCTGTTCTACCAGGGTGAGAGTACCTGGAAAAGCTCTCTCCTCTCTTAAAAAAACCCACCCTCCTCCCCTTAAAAAAAGAGTGCCTGGAAAAGGAAAACGATGGTAGAACCAACATGTATGCAAACTGGGTTCATATTACCACTACAGCTGATACCATTCCTTTGTAGTAATTTAACCAAGGGCTAAAGAGAATGAGGTTATGAGATTTTCCCACTGAAGAAGAAGCATTTTCCAAACATTTAACATTAGCTGCAGATACTGTAGTACTGGAGAACTTGGAATTGCAAGCCTGTTGTTTATCATGTATAAATAGTGGTTGTGGAACAGTGTCTCATAAATTTCAGAGGTAGGAGAGCTGTTGATACAAACTCTTTGTTTTATGCATAACAACACTAAAGCCACCAAAGATTCAATGACTTCCCTAAGGTTTCACAACTAGTTAATGATAGAACAGGGATTTGGAGATGTAAATTTTCTTCTTCCAGCCCTGTGCTCCTCTCAGATTGGAGGGAAAAAAAAGTGCCTTCCAACACTTCTGGCTGAACACTGTAGTATGTAACTTTTTAAATTACAAAATCCTACTAGCAAGAGGCAGAGCTTTTTTTTTCTTTAGTCTTTAAACTCATGGAATACTTAATATATTTTAAATATAATAAATTAGTTATGTTACAAGCTTAATGTCCTCCTTGTACTTTTCTTTTTTCATTTTTATTTTTTAGAGGCGGGGGAGGGGCAACGGGAGAGGGAGAATCTTTTTTTTTTTTTTAAAGATTTTTATTTATTTATTTGACAGACAGAGATCACAAGTAGGTTGAGAGGCAGGCAGAGAGAGAGAGAGAGAGAGGAGGAAGCAGGCTTCCTGCTGAGCAGAGAGCCTGACGCGGGGCTCGACCCAAGGACCCTGAGACCATGACCTGAGCCGAAGGCAGAGGCTTAACCCACTGAGCCACCCAGGTGCCCCAGGGAGAGAGAGAGAATCTTAAACAGTCTCCACACCCAGCACAGAGCCCAACACAGGGCTCAATCTACAACCTTGAGATCATGAACTTGGAAACCAAGACTCAATTACTTAATTGACTGAGCACCCAGATGCCTCTTGTACTTTTCTTTTAAATTTAACCATAAACATATATACTCCAAAACAATATATTATTTGGGTTTATGTAATCATATTGTATATTCTTTAGTATTAGCTATTTTTCTCTCAGCATGATTTGTGAAATTCATGTATATTTTTGCTAACAGATGTCTTCATTTGTTTTCACTTCTCTGTAATATTTTTTCTGTGAATATACCACAGCTTGTTTATCCATTCTCCTGTCAATGGGTATTTTAATTGAAATATAATTCACATACCATAAAATTTATCCTTTAAACAGGTACATACAATTGAATGGCTTTTTAGTATATTCACATAGTTGTGCAACCATTGCCACTAATTCCAGAACAATTTTATCACTCCCAAAAGAGACTTCATACCCATTAGCAGTCATTCCTTATTCCCCCTTTCTCTTTCTACACAACCCAGCCCCTGGCAACCACTATTCTACTTTCTGTCCCTGTGGATTTGCTTGACCTGGGCATTTCATATGGTCAGAATCATCCAACATATGGCCTTTTGTGCCTGGCTTCTTTAACTCAGCATGATATATTCAGGGTTAACCCATGTCGTAGCATATATAGCTGTTTCAATCCCTTTTTATGGCTGAGTGTTATTCCATTGTATGGCTACATCGCATTTTGTTTACCCTTCCATCAACTGATGGATTTTGGAGTTGTTTCTCCTTTGGGGCTGTTAATGACTAATGCTGCTCTTAACATTTACGTGCCAGTTTTTGTGTGGACAGTATTTTCCAAGTTGGATGTACCAGTTTCTTCATGCTCACCAACAATGTATAAAAATTCCAGACACTCTTTTTAAAGCATTTTTTTGTAATAGTGGACAAAGTATTTATAAGTTTTCAGATACTTTCTTGAAGCTTCTTCTTGGTTGTAATCAAGAGAGTTATACTTTTGATAAAGATGTTTAATATGATTTGTTATATAAAGAGATTGTCGATGCTTTGAATAAACTCATCTGAATGTTGGAAAACCACTTCCACTGACAGATAGATAATACATGCTTTAGTTTGTTCTGTTTACTAGGAGTACTTTTTTTTTAGTCTTGTAGCTTGTTGATCCCAATAAAATGACCAGATTGGACTATTCTTAGATGGGATTTGAAAGAGTGAACAATGACTGGTTTGTAAATGGAAGAGAATGTTACAAACCATTAGCACTAACTTAGGGAAAGAACGGGCTTTCAATCATAGGTATAAAAATACAGAGCCCTACTAGAAATTAGTACTAAGCAATAATCCAATTACACTTGCATTCTTAGATATTGCTGATGGAGGAGCAATGCAAAATGGTTCATACAGCCACTTTGGAAAACAGTTTGGCAATTACTTACAAAATTAAACATATACTTACCTTACCACCCAGCATTCCCACTCCTGGTTATTTGCCTAACAGAAATGAAAACTTACTTTCATACAACAATCTATAGCAGTTTTTTTCACAATTGTTAAAAGCTAGAAGCAACCCACATGCCCTTTAACTGGTAACATGGTTGAACAAAATGTGTTAGAAGATACAGTGGAATATTACTCAGCAATAAAGAGCAAATCACTGATCTGTGCAACAACATAGGTGATCTCAGTTGTATTATAAATGAAATAAGACTATACACTGTAGGGGCGCCTGGGTGGCTCAGTGGGTTAAAGCCTCTGCCTTCGGCTCACGTCAGGATCCCAGGGTCCTGGGATCGAGCCCAGCATCGGGTTCTCTGCTCAGCAGGGAGCCTGCTTCCTCCTCTCTCTCTGCCTGCCTTTCTGCCTACTTGTGATCTTTGTCTGTCAAATAAATAAATAAAATCTTTAAAAAAAATAAAAGACTATACACTGTATAATTTTTTTTTTAAATATAACATTGTGCTAAAGGAAAAAATTGTAGGAACAGCATGCTGATCAATGGTTGTCGGGGCCAGGGTGGGGTAGGGGGTAAAGAGGGTATTGACTACAAAGGAGCATCAGGGAAAATTTTGGGCTGATGGAGATATTCTTAATTATGGTGATGGATTCTCTGTGTCTACCAAAATTATAGCACTATGTACTAAAAAATGAATTTTACTGTATGTAAGTTATACCTTAATAAACCCTACTTAAAAGCTCTCAGCTTGGGGAATCTCTCCTCTTCTGTATATAATATTTTACTAAATCATTTCCTAAACAGTTTCCACGTTGCCATGTTAAGTAAACGACTACTAATTGGTAATTTGTTAAATGATGAAGGTTTTACATGTCCAGTTGTCTCTTCATGGTATAGTAAAGAAAAAAGCAATAACCAAAATAAGATGGGCTGTGTTTAGACTGATATTTGGTAAAATCTAAGAATTATTTGGGAATATTTATATAAAATGTGCATTTGGGACAAAAGATCCCTATAATATAAATATAAAGATCCCTATAATAGTAATGTTGAGCTCTGATGTCTGAAACTGAGCTGTACAATTAGTGGATTTTTTTTTTCCTCTACATTTTTAATTCACAACCACAGCACTGGGTATTATCCATTTGTGTATATGCATGCACACACATACTCACTGTGCTATGCTTACTGATGGTTATCTAGACTCCTATGTCAAAGAGAGTGTTGGTCCTAATTTTGTGGTAAATAGTTATTATTAAGTATTCATTTTGTATTATACTGGGAGAAAAGGATGATTAGGATACATTCTAGCTCTTGCCCTTGAGGTGCTCACAATCTAATGGGGAGGCTGATATGCAAACCATTACCCTCAGAATAGTGTGATAATGCTTCCTGGGGATAAAATGAAAGGTCTTATTTACCTAATTCAAAAGTATCATTCACAGTTAAATGCACTTTAAAATGAGATTATTTTGGCAGTTCAGAATCACACTATTTCTTTTTTTTTCTTTTAAAGATTTTATTTATTTATTAGACAGAGATCACAAGTAGGCGGAGAGGCAGGCAGAGAGTGAAAGGAGGAAGCAGGCTCCCTCACTGAGCAGAGCTGGATGTGGGGCCAGATCCCAGGACCCTGAGATCATGACCTGAGCTGAAGGCAGAGGCTTAACCCACTGAGCCACCCAGGCGCCCCAGAATCACACTATTTCTAATCTGAATCCATTTCTCTTCCTGGCAGCCTGATCCTAGAATTCTGTAGGATTCTACATTTCACATAGGAGCTTCTGAGACCTTGTAACCTCTGTCTGTTCCCCAGTAAACAGAGCAATCTTCATTCCTGTCCTTCAGAATCAGTATTTCCACTTGAACCCATGTTCAAGTGGATAACAAGGATGTTAAGGCACTTATAAAATGGTCTTTTGCTTCACTAAATGGATTCCCATACTTGTCTGGTAGTAGTTTAAGGCTTTAATAAGATGTATTTATCCATCTAGATTAGGTGGAAGAGTATAGGCTTAGTAAACACTTAAATCTCCTTCCTGATGGTATGAGACACAGAATGCAGTCAAACCTTGTAAACTGAGATTGAGGGGAAATTCCTCTTATGAAAAGAAAATTAAAACTCATTGACAACCAATGGAGAGCTCAGAGACCATTATTTAACTCCCTGAAATAGTAATACAGTTTCTACTACAGTTTTCTCAAGAACTCTTCATATTAAATTGGATGGCTGCACATCACAACTGTATTTGCATGCACAATTAAATTGCATATTAAATGCATATTAAATTGGATGGCTGCACATCACAACTGTATTTGCATGCACAATTTATCTACATACACATGTGAATTTTTAATTCTTTGCCAATTCTTGGCACATTTTGCTCACGAGAATGAGAATGTTTTCCATTTCACTTCCTATTACCTTCTTACTCATTTTCTATCGTTGTCTGGAATTTCTCAGGCTGTAGAGAAGGAAGGCAGTGAAAGGGTGGGGTGAAGCAATGCAGGCAGCCAGAATTCCTTTCTGGCCCTTTTAATTACCATTTGAAGAACGCGCTAACTGCTCAAATTAATGGAATAAGCATTTTACAGGATGGGGGCTACATATTTACTCTGAAGCTTTGCTATTGCCTGCAGCAATTTTTTTCATATTTGGAGGAGGGATTAGGATTGTGATAGTAGGATAGATAGTAGGTCATCTCCTTTGTTTCTGGAGCATTGCCTGTGTTGCCACCAAAGAAGAGGCCCACCCAGCCGGGGTAGATCCTTCCAAGCTGATCCTGGATTTGCCTCATGCTTTGGAAACCTTTTGGGCTGGAAGCAGCACCTTGAGTCCTGCAGACTTAGGGGCGAAGGTGCGGCCCCTTTAAGCCTTCAGTGTGTGCCGGGAGGGGGCCGAGGTGGGGCGGGCACTCCGACAGCGCGGCGAGCTGTGGGCCCCGCCCCCGGAGGAGGCGTTTCCCAGCGGCCCTCCGCACCAATGCCGCCGCGGCCCGCCGGGTATTCCTGCTGATCCTGCTCGGACCGTAGGGCCCCCAGACCTCTCCCTGCTCAGGGAGCGTAAGTGTCAAACTGCGGGCGAGGGCCAAGCATCCTGTGCCCATGCCGGAAGTCCTGGTGGACAGTGCGGGGGACTTTCCTGGCCTATCAGAGGCTTAGGCTGCGAAAGAGCGTAAACAATGACGGCTGCAGTGAGCTAAAGCCTGGGGCATCTGCTCTACTCCTGGGTGATGACAGCAGCCCTAGGATGCTTGTTTGGATATGCAGTGGTTGAGCGGTGTCCACGACCCGACTTTGCCCCTGCCTGGTTTCTACTTGGGGTGAGGAGAGGATTCTTTTACCTGAGTATATAGAACCCCATTGAGCTTGATGGGTGGAGCTGGATCTTGTGTCCTGGGCCTTGGGTCCTTCGCCTGGGATTTGGAGACCTGGGTAGTTTAGGGATGAGTAAGCATTGGATTTTCAGCTACCATGTTACATTTAAGCAGTAACTGGGGAAGTTGACCTAATTCACAGCCCGGTCTAGCTTTCCATCTCCCCAGAGGCCTGTGTTGGTGTGGGTCCCCCTTTCAGAGACATTAACAGTGACTTTTTACTGGGGGGAGTCTAGTTAATGCTCTGTCCTGATGATATGAATAGCAAGCAGGATGTGTAAGAGAGGGCTCAGAGACAGCTTTTTACCCTTCCCCTTCAGAAGGAGTTTGTGAGAGGCCACCATCCCAGGACTAGGACTGCAAACACACCCAAGTTTGCTGAGATAACCTGCTAGAGAATCAGTTCAGATTTCTGGCCGCCTGATAATGCAGAATACTCCAGCAAGAGGTTAATACTTGTCCTTGTTAATGGGAATTACCTGGAGGCAGTGAGGCTTTTTAAATTAAAGGGAAGGGCTTGTCATTTTGTTACTGGTTACTTAGAGATGAGCTTTTGTCTGGCTTGGCCAAGTAATAAAAATCTTAAGTTTTCTGTGACAGTTACATAATTGTTATGCTTCTTTAGTCCATTTGTCCTTTCAATATAAGGTTTGAGTAAAGCTTTTTGGACTTATATGTGTATTGTGTTTTATCCCTGTACTATAGTTATTATTTTTGTTTTGAGTGAATCTGTTATCATACTTCATTGGCCATTCAAAGGGGTTGCTTTTTGAGTGGGCAGAAATTTTCCTCAAACTTCCCTCACACTTATTCTGTGCTTCTGCAGTAGCATTTCCTTAGCCAGAAGTGAGAGTCCAAGAATGGTAATCAGATCCAGATCTCTTGTATTGTGATAGTGAAGAGCTTTTGTAGGTCAAGAGCTTGGGAATTAGCCATAAAATAGTTTCACTGCCACAGCTTCTTCCCAAATAGAAAGCGAAAACAGTCTGTCTAGTAGCTGTGTAATTATTCTTATAGACCGTCAAGTTACAGGAACTTAAAAGGACATTACACTTGGACCCATGAGTGGTGCAGCAGAGTTGTGGACTGAGAAGAAGGAGATACAGATTGTAGGCCCAGCTCTAACATTACTCATGACTTAGTCTTTTTGGTGCCTTACTTTTAGCTGGTTGATGAATAAGATGATGCATAGATATCTTGGGTGTATATGTTAAAATAATATATAATGCATACTTAAGAGGTAATTTGTTATTTAATTGAATACTAACCTAAAAAATCAGTTTGAAATTTATTCTAAGTTCTGCCTTTATGTATGACCTTGGAAACATTTCTTAGCCTCTGGTCTAAAAATAAACAATTACATCTAAACCTTTTTCAGCAGTAGTGTGACTGTATGGTATTTTGAGCTATTTGGAAGTCGTTTTAGATACAGCAGTGGTATAAGATTATAATATTTTTGTAGAACAGATTTATTTTAGCTGGCTTCCTTACCTTTTCCTCTGTTTCAGCCAGGGTAAAGTCTCTTGAGAGTTCTGAATAATTTGAAAGTATAAACATTTGTAGTATGGACTAGATTGAATGAACTATAGTAAGCATCATGTATAGTTCAAATTAATTTTATTAATGCTTCTCTTTGTTGGCGATTTTCTTCACTCTTGAAGCATCAAACCTTGCTGTGTAATGACAGCTCGGTTTCCCATGTCTGTATTTATAAAATCCAGAATCCTATGTCTAATCCTATGCCATATTTCTTAATATGGCATAGGATTATGCCATACTTAAAGATCGTATTTCTCAAGTCTAAAACCAAACTCATCATATTCCTTACCTCTTCTCTACTCCTCAAAAATAAACAATCCAGAACTACTACTGATATTTTTATGTCATTAGCACTGCTGTTCTCCTAGTCACCTAGACTGGAGTCTCCTGCTAGACTCTTCCTACTCCCACATCCTTACTTGCTAAGGCTTACTGATTCTACCTCTTTAATTAACTTCCTTCAGTACCCTCTGCCCATCCTATCCATTCCTAAGACCCCCATGGCTCCTATTTATCTTTGTCCTAAAGTACTGCAATAATCTCCTATCAAGATTCTATTTTTCCTCTCCCTTTCAATCCATTCTACATAGATTTATCTTTCTGACATAGATAGGATCGTGTCATTGCCTTGCTTCAGTCATCAGCATCTTCTGCTGTTTAGCTTAATATTCACGATTCTACATGATCTGACCCTAGTCTATCTCTTGTCTTAGACTTAGATTATAGTAAATGGAGCCATTTATTGTTCTCTGAACATGCTCTGTACTTTCCTATCTCCAAGACTTTGCCTTTCTTTTTTCCTCAGCCTAGAATATCTCCTACTTTGGTGTCTTTGTCTGTTTTTTTTTAAATCTCACCTGTCATTCATCACTGAGTTCAGATGCCATCCTTTCCGTAAGATTTTCACTGACCATCCCTCACGTGCTAGTGGTTAATCTATTTTGAACTCCGTAATCCTGATTTATCCCTTGCTTAAGGCACTTTCTGCACATAATGTATTTTGTATTATGATTATTTGTTAAGACTTCTTATTTGTACTTCTGTGAACTTAGGTGCATCGTGGTTTGCCCATAGGGAAATTCAATGAATGTGAATGCTTAAGCTAAGAGTGGAATAGACTAATTCCTCATTATTAGACCTTGTTATTAGAAAGGACTACTAACCTGTGCAGCCAGCCTGCACATGTAAAATGATCAGTAGCTTGAACAAATCATTCTTATCTTTCTTATGTCCTAAGGACTTTCGTTTGTAAACTTTGGGGTTTTTTTTAAAGCTTTTTTTTTTTTTTTTTGAGATTTTTATTTATTTATTTGAGTGAGAGAGAGAGAGCACAAACAGGGGGAACTACAGAGGGAGAGGGAGAAGCAGGCTTCCTGCTGAGCAGGGAGCCTGATGCAGAGCTTGATCCCAGGACCTTGGGATCTTAACCCGAGCCAAAGGCAGACGGCTAACTGACTGAGCCACCCAGGCACCTCTAAAAAGCAGTTTTTATGAAATATAATTTATATACCACTCAACCATTTAAAGTGTATAATTCAATGGCTTATCTAGATTTGTGCAATCATTACCACAGTCAATTTTAAAACATTTTCATTACCCCGAAAAGAAATCCCATACTCCTTAGCCTTTACCCTTTTAATTTCCCCAAACACTTCAGTCCTAGGCAAACACTGATCTACTTTCTGTCTCTAAAGACTTGCCCATTCTGGACATTTCATATAAAAGGAATCATATAATCATGTAGTTCTTTGTGACTAGTTTCTTCTGGGTATAATGTTTTCAAGGATCATCCATGTTATAGCATTTATCAGTACTTCATTTCTTGTGTGTGTGTGTGTCTATGTGTGTGTGTGTGTAGTAAAATACATACAACATAAAATTTACCATCTTAACCCTTTTTAAGTGTGTAGGTGACTGTTGTCAAATACATTTACTAAACTGTTAAGAACAGGTACTACACTTGATCTTAGCCTAAAGGCTGAGAAGGGATTCAGATACATTCATTATGTTATGGAAACATAACCATCATCCATCATCATAATTTTTTTCATTTTGGAAAACTGAAGCTTTATACTCTGTTCCTCGATCCATGCATTCACTGGCAACAACCATTCTCCTTTATATCTCTGATTTTGACTGCCACATATAAGTGGAATCATACGGTATTTGTCTCTCTGTGGCTGGCTTATCACATTAGCATTGGCCTCAGGGCTCATCGAGGTTGTAGCATATGTCAGAATTTATTTTTTTAAGGCTAAATAATATTCTCTTTTATGTGCATTCCACTTTTTAGTTATTTTGAATAATGTTGCTATGAAATGAACATGGGTATACAAATATGTCTTTGAGACCCTGCTTTCAGTTCTTTGGAGCATATACCCAGAAGTGGAATTGCTGGGTCACGTAGTAATTCTATTTTTTATTTTTTGAGAAACTGTCATACTGTTTTCCACAGCAACTGTACCATTTTACATTCCTTTTTTTTTTTTTTTTTTTTTAAGTTTTATTTATTTATTTGAGAGAATGAGTGATTGAGAGCTAGGACAAACAGCAGGGGGAAGAGCAGAGGGAGAAGGAGAAGCCAGGCTCCCTGCTAAGCAGGGAGCCCATGTTGTCCTGGTCCCAGAACTCTGGGATCATGACCTGAGCCAAAGGCAGATGCTTAGCCAACTGAGCCCCCCCTCCCATTTTATATTCTTAACAGCAGGTACAAGGGTTTCAGTTTCCCCATATCCTTGTCAACACTTGTTTTGTTTTATTTTGATAATAGCCATCCTAATAGGTGTGAGGTGGTCTCTTAGAGTTTAGATATACATTTCCATAATGATTAATAATTATGAGCATCTTCTAATGTGCTTATTATAAGGCCATTTATAGATCTTCTTTGACGAAGTGTCTAGCTAGTCAAGTCCTTTGCCCATTTTTTTTTTTAAGATTTTATTTATTTATTTGACAGAGAACACAAGTAGGCAGAGAGGCAGACAGAGAGAGAGGGGGAAGCAGGTTCCACTGAGCAGAGAGCCCGATGAGGGGCTCGATTCCAGGACCCTGAGATCATGACCTGGGCCAAAGGCAGAGGATTTAACCCACTGAGCCACCCAGGCGTCCCCTTTGCCCATTTTTTTTTTAAATTTATTTATTTTTTTCAGCGTAACAGTATTCATTGTTTTTGCACAACATCCTTTGCCCATTTTTTAATTGGGTTGTTCGTTGTTGAGTTTTAAGAGTTGGTTTTTTTTTTTTTTAGAGTGAGCTCAATTCCATGACCCCAAGATCCTGAGCTGAAATCAAGAATCGGGCACTAAACCAACTGAGTAACCCAGGCACCCCTTAGGAGTTCTTTATAGTACTTCATTTCTGTTTATTAGGAATAATATTTCATAATGTGGTATGGTCTTACCATATTTTTCTTATCTGTTCATCAGTAGATGGACATTTGGGTGGTTCCCATTCTTTAGCTATTGTGAATGTTAGTTTGGTTTCAATTTGCTGGGTGTATTGAAAACAGTACTGCATTCCTCTAAAGAAAACATTCCACATTTAAGTTACCTGACTTTTCATGAAATTATTATGTTTTATTCAATATGTATTCCATTTAAACTGATTCTGACGCTCCTCTTTATTACTTCCTGTATATATTCTGAATGTTCCCAAGGCCTTTACTTTCCTTTGTGATAATGGGTAGTTAAAATTTGCAGATAGAGACAAAGTTCAACTTTCAAACAACTAATGACTTTAATGATCCCTTCTCCAAGTGTTCTAGAATTATAGTCAGAAATTTAGAATTTATATGAATTATAGCCATCATAGTCCACTATTCTTTTGTTTTTATTAATCTCAAGGAAAGATTTTCTTTTTTTTTTAAAGATTTTATTTATTTATCTGACAGATACAGATCACAAGTAGGCAGAGAGGCAGGCAGAGAGAGAGAGAGAGAGGAGGAAGCAGGCTCCCTGCTGAGCAGAGAGCCTGATGTGGAGCTTGATCCAGGACCCTGAGACCATGACCCAAGCCTGTCCTTTTGGAGGCAAATAAACTTGTTTTTCATATTATGCCCATTTATTCTATTTTTTTCTCTTTTTCTTTTTTTAAAGATTTTATTTATTTGGCAGAGAGAGAGAGAGAGAACAAGCAGGGTGAGAGGGTGAGGGAAAAGCGGGCCAATTAGAGGCTGGATCCCAGGATCCTGAGATCATGACCTGAGCCAAAGGCAGACGTTTAACCAACTGAGCCACCCAGACGCCACTCTATATTTTCTTTCTTTTTTTGTTCTCCTTCTATTTTAAGTGAATTAGGTAATCACGAAGATAAATCTTATTATTTATAAAGTTTTAATAGTTTTCACTATAGATAACATAGAAACCCTATATAGGTAATTTGTAAGAATTTCACCAAACTTAGGATTCAAGAAATCTCTCCTAGACACTGAAGCTTTATTTCCTTATATGTAAAAAGAGGATAATTATAGGGGCGCCTGGGTGGCTCAGTCGTTGAACGTCTGCCTTCGGCTCGGGTCATGATCCCAAGGTCTTGGGATCGAATCCCACATTGATCTCCCTGCTTAGCGGGGAACCTGCTTCTTCCTCTCCCTCTGCCTCTCTCCCTGCTTCTGTTCCCTCTCTGACTGTCTCTCTGTCAAATAAATAAATAAAATCTTTAAAAAAAAAAAAAGAAGAGGATAATTATATTTGCTTTATCCCATGTTGTTTTTTGTGGGGTTTTGAGCATTGTGAGAATAGAGGTTAATAAGACAGAAAACGCCCTTGCTCAAGGGGATCTTACAGTTTAGTAAGAACAAGCTGCATAACTAAGAATAATATAGAAATGAAAGAAAACTCAGGGAGGTAATGAAACAGTGTGCTTGCACTTACATTGTGAAATACATAGAAGCAGTTAAATGTCTTCACTAGAATCTCAAATAAAAAAATTATAAATACTTGTAAAATATAAAGTGCTATTGAGATATATGATTGGTATGAGCTGTTTTAAGTAGGGACTTTGAGACTATTGTAAATAGTGCCCTAAAGTCTGTGATGGAGCAGCAGATGCATGGTCTTGCCCCCAAATGTTAATTAGACCAAGAAAGATTTAAAAGAAAAAGCAAAAGCCCTAGTTTCAGTTCTTTATTTGGTCAATGTATACATAAAAGTAAAGAAGGTAAAGTGACTATAATAAAATTATAAAATGTCTGTATATTATGTGGGGGTGCCTGGGTGGCTCAGTTGGTTATGTGTCCTTGGGTCTTGGTCTCATGGTCATGAGTTTGAGCCCCGTTTTGGGCTCCACGCCTAGCTTTTAAAAAAAGGCCTATACACTATGTGTAATGTATTTTATTTTCTTTCTTTTTCTTAGATTTTATTTATAATTATTTGAGAGAGAGATCAGAAGCAGGTGGGAATGGTAGAGGGAGAAGCAGACTCCCCCTGAGCAGGGAGCCTGACTTGGGACTTGATCCCAGGACCCTGAGATCATGACCTGAGCTGAAGGCGAAGCTTAACAGACTGAGCCACCGTTCTACATTCACTCCGTAAAACCATTCTTTACACTCCTTATATCTCTAAAATTCATCTGTTTTCCTCTATCTGCATTGCTACTATCCTTAGGTTCCAAGCCCCCATCATCTTTCATTTAGACCACTGTATTCTAACTGATTTCCTTCCGTTGTTACTGCCTTCCAAACCATTCTTTATATTGCTTTTTACATGTATAACATACAGTTTTCAAAAATGCAAGTTTGATAGCATATGTAGTATTTCCTATTTATAGTCCTTCAAAGTTTCATTTTACACTTGGGGTAAAGTCCGACTTCTGTAACACTGCTCACAGGTCTGTCCAGGGTTTGATCTTGACTACTTTGCAGCCTGACTTTACACACCCTTGCTTTCTGTGTTGCATTTTATACTTTAACATTGCTGAACCTTTTCAGTTCCTCAAACCACTATAATTAAAGGACTTAGAATAGGTGCTATGGCAGTTTCTAAACTCTTACCTTCATTTCTGTACTTGTCTCCCACATGTTTGTGAGCCAGCACAAGCTTTTGGACCACGTTTTGAGTAGCTTTGAACTATAGTACACACATGGATGAATTTTACAAATGAAATACTGAATGAAAAAAGGAAGTTATGGAAGAAAACACAGATAATATTTTTCTAAAGCTCACAAATAAACACAGTTAATTTTGTTGTTTAGGGATGGTGACTGTGACTGTGGCATAGAACTAAATGAACTTCAGGGCAGTACTTTGGGGTAGGAAAGAAATGTACAGGTGCAGTAATATTGGTAATAGTGTTCTAATTTTTCGACTGCCGGATGTTAGGTCATTGGGTCAATTTTATTGTAATGCTTAATAACTTATATTGTGTATATTTTCTTGCATATATAAAAAACTAAATTCTAAAGTTAAAATTAAAACAATTATGGGAGGGGCGCCTGGGTGGCTCAGTGGGTTAAAGCCTCTGCCTTCGGCTCAGGTCATGATCCCAGGATTCTGGGATCGAGCCCCGCATCAGGCTCTCTGCTCGGCAGGGAGCCTGCTTCCTCCTCTCTCTCTCTCTCTGCCTGCCTCTCTGCCTACTTGTAATTTCTGTCTTTCAAATAAATAAATAAAATCTTAAAAAAAAAACAATTATGGCAGAAATTTAGTGGATAAGTTTCTTTTTTTTTCTTAGTATATCAGTCCTAGAAGAAGACAAACACAGAGCAAGAGTCCCCAGTGCCACATTTATAAACAAACATTGTATTCATTATTTCAGCGGCTGGGGAAGTTTTGGTATGAAGCAAGCCTTTCCTTTGATTAGAAAGAAGCAAAGCCTTAAATACCAATTTTTAAAAATTCAGGCAATAAAGTACTAGAAGCCATTTCAGAAAGTATAACATAATGGCATTTAAATTTTATATGAGGCAGTTAGGCTGGATAACCTTTTACTTCATGTTTATAAAAGTGACCAACAAGGAAAAAAGAAGAAATATTGCAGTGAACTTAAAGAATACTGACAGTCGAATATTGACAGTTCACATTCTCCTGGTTGGAAAATGTTTTGAAGACTTTCATCAAGTGTTTGTCTTTAAAAAACAAAAACAAAAACAAAACCAGATAAGAGATACTGTCTTTGCAGCTCAAACTTATGCCAAGAAAGTAACTTTGGAGGTTTTCAACCCAGGCTGCACATTAGAATCACCTGAAAACTTAAAAAAAAAAAAAGGAGGAAAAAAAAATCTATTGAGATGAAATTTACATAACGTAAAATTAACTCTTTTAAAGTGAACAATTCAGTTGCATTTTGTACAGTCACAGTGTTGTGCCAGCACCTCCTCTATCTAGTTTCAAAACACTTCCATCATAGCACGGTGGAACTCCTTACCCATTAAGCAGTTACTTCTTATTTCCCAGTCTTTCCAACTACCGGCAACCCCTGCATTCTATCTCCGAGGATTGATCTGTTCTGGACATTTCATATAAATGGAATCCTACAACACGGGACTTTTTTGTGTTTGGGTTCTTTCACTTAACATGTTTATGAAGTTCAACTGTGTGGTAGCCTGTACCAGTACTTCATTCCCTTTTATGGCTGAATAATAGTCCATTGTAATTACATGTCAGAATTTATTCATCCATTGATGGAAATTTGGGCTATTTATTGCTTCAAGTGAATAGTGCCACTATGAATATGCATGTGCATGTACTTGTTGGAGTACCTGTTTTCAGTTTTGGGGTTGCAGAGCCATATGATAATTCCATGTTTAACTTTTTAAGGAGCCAACAAATTGATTTACATGATGGACATGCTATTTTCCATTTGCTTGGGGAATCCAAAAATACACAGATCTAATAATGTTTATTGTATTTTACAGACATATTAGTGTACAGTTACTTGAAATTTTTAAAAAGATGGATCATGGGGTGCCTGGCTGTCTCAGTTGGTTGAGCATCTGCCTTCGGCTCAGGTCATGATCCCAGGGTCCTGGAATTGAGCCCCACATTGGGCTCGCTGCTCCACAAGAACCTGCTTTTCCCTCTGCCTGCAGCTCCCCTTGCTTGTGTTCTCTGTCAAATAAATAAATAAAATCTTAAAAAAAAAAAAAAAGAAGATGGATCGTTCACTAAAGAGTTTGAGAAGCACTGCATAGTTCATTCATTTAAATTGCCGTATAATATTGCACTCAGTATACCACTATTCATTCATTTCTGATGAATTTGTAAAGTGCTTTAAGCTTCTGGCTTTTATGAAAAACATTGCTGTGAATATCTAGTATAAGATCTTCTGAAAGAAGGTGGTATCAATTCCTAGGGTAGATACCTAGGAATGAAGTAGAGTATGTACATCTCCAACTTGGGTAATGCTTTATACTTTATAAGCTGTTGTACTATTTAATAATATTATTAATACTATTAGTAGTAGTACTATTATTACTGTTTACTACTTTATAAACTGCTGTCCTATTTTATTTTCCACTGTTGCTGCAGAATCTCTATTAAGGTTTGATTCATTCTCTAAAACACACAGCTGTTGTTCTCAGGGTTCCAGGAGTTTTGGAGAGAAGTCTTAATGAAAATTCCACTTACTCTAATAAATGTAATTCTTCGACTATACAGTTTTCACTGGGATATTCCCTGCATTTTGATGGGAGGGAACAGGATATAAAGAAAGAGGCATAGACTGAATCATAATGTGATTCCAGTTTTGTATTTCAGACAAGTTGCATAAATTTTATGAGCCTAGTGTGTAAAGTAGAGAGAATATCTTTCTTTGATGTAGTTGCTGTTAGTACAAAGTCAATCATCAAGTTTAAAAAGTACACAGCACCCAATTCATAGTAGACACCATCAAAATACATATTCATTAAACAGATATTTATTGAAGGTTGATTTTATGTCGCATTGGGACTGGAAATAGAGAGATGAGCAAGATCCCTTCTATGTTATATATAATACTGAAAAATAGGAAGCAATCTAAATGTCCAGTGTTAAGATTGGTAATTTGGGTATATTTATAAAATGGAGTACTATGTAACCTTTAAACATTGTGTTCTCAAACATGGGAGAATGTTTGTGGCTATGTAAGAAAAAGATTACAAGAGGATTATCCCTGTCTCTTTCATATAATTTATACGCTGCATGTTCATTGAAAAACCTCCAGGGGCACCTGGGTGACACAGTTGGTTAAGCCCTTGAACTCTTGGTTTGGGCTCAGATCATGACCTCAGATCATTGACTTACCCCGCCAAGTAAATAAATAAATATTTAAAGAAAAGACTCTGGAAGGATTCATACACTTCAGTGTTCATCATTGTTAATAATTGGTGGTAAAATTGTTTTAATACTGTACTTCCTTACGTATTTTGTTTAACTTCCAGATTTTCTGCAGTTGACATACATTACTTTCATAATCAGAAAAGAAAAGTGTTATCTAAATGAATAGCATAAAATTGTTAAAGGAATGTTGACTATAAACCTAACTAAAAAATGATATAAAGTTTATAAAGGAATCGTTCATTTAGGGGCTTAATTTTTTTATTTATGTAATTATACTGTCTAGAGTCATTTTTTTTAAATATTTTATTTATTTATTTTTTTAAAGATTTTATTTATTTATTTGACAGAGAGAGATCACAAGTAGGCAGAGAGGCAAGCAGAGAGAGTGAGAGGGAAGCAGGCTCCCTGCCGAGCAGAGAGCCCGATGCGGGACTCGATCCCAGGACCCTGAGATCATGACCTGAGCCGAAGGCAGTGGCCTAAACCACTGAGCCACCCAGGCGCCCCTCTAGAGTTAGGTAGAGAGCTGGAAAACACTGAGATTTTTACGTATTTATTATTTTCTAAAGGAATTTTAGGTTAATGTATGTAATACTTTCTTTGAAACTCTTTTCTTGCCCTGTTAAAGGCCAGGAAGCTCAGCTCTTTTATCCTGGCTTTGGTATATACCGAGGAAGTTCCCATTTGGGAAAATACATAAGTGTCTTGTCTTTTTTTGTTTTTTTAGGTTTTATTTATTTAAGTAATCTCTACACCCAGTGTAGGGCTTGAATTCACAGCCCTGAGATTAAGAGTCACATGCTCTACGGACTAAGCCAGACAAGGCACCCCTCATTTAGATTTTTTTTTTTTAATGTTCATTCCATGGGTGTTTTTTTGTCCTCTCTCTCTCTCTTTTTTTTAGATTTTATTTATTTATTTGACAGACAGAGATCACAAGTAGACAGAGAGGCAGGCAGAGAGAGAGGGGGTATCAGGCTCCCTGCTGAGCAGAGAGCCCGATGTGGGGCTCCATCCCAGAACCCTGGGATCATGACCTGAGCTGAAGGCAGAGGCTTTAACCCACTGAGCAACCCAGGCGCCCCATAGATTTCTTTTGTTAACTTTTTTCTTTCACTTTTTAAATGTTTGATTAATGGAATTAAATGGGCATTTGACCAAAGAAAGAGCTTTTTTACTCTTACTGGTATATGCATGCTAAAATAATAATCTCAGAAATTTTGTCTTACAAGACTGCTTGATTGTAAACTTAACTAGGTACCGATTTCTCTCTGACCAGGAATTACTCTTAATTCTGAGGAGAAACTGGAAGCACAATGGGAGATGACAGTGAGTGGATGAAATTGCCGGTTGATCAGAAATGTGAACACAAGGTAAGACTTGCCTGGAATTCAGATTTCAGTGTCATTAGCTTGTTTTTTCAGCAGTTGACCCTCTGTGGTACAGTATAGAACTGTCTAATGATTACATGATACTGCTGAGAAACAACATGCCTTGGAGACAGTTGCAGTAGGATAATTTCTCACTTTTTTTTAAGATTTTCTTTGAGAGAGAAAGAGCTCACATGCTCAAGTGAGTGGGGTGTGGGGTAGAATCTCAAGCAGATTACACGCTGATCACAGAGCCTGACACGGGACTCCATCTCACAAGGCTGAGATCATGACCTGAGCTGAAATCAGGAGTTGGGATGGTCGCTTAACTGCCTGAGTAACCTAGGTGCCCTTGATATCTCATTTTTAAATCGTTACATCTTTAATTGTAATTTACGTATTACAAAAAAGGAAGAACTAATACTTGGATACAAAGTGAGATACGTTTATAGTGACCTGTTAGGAATTCTAGATGGCCTTGAAAGAATATCGCAAATAAAAAAAAAAGTTTATAAACTAACCAAAAAAAGTTTATAAACTAATTTTTGAAAACACTGAATTTCTTAACCTTTTTTTGTTTCTAATCATGGGGTCCTTTATTCAAATTAATTGGTAGAGGGCAGTCATCCCACCCCACCCCCAATTAATAGTAGATAATAATATCATTAAATTGTCTTTTGTTTCAAAATTCTTTTGTTTTAGCTCTGGAAAGCAAGGTTAAGTGGGTATGAAGAGGCCCTGAAGATCTTCCAGAAAATAAAGGATGAAAAGAGCCCAGAATGGTCCAAATTTTTAGGACTGATCAAAAAATTTGTGACTGATTCCAATGCAGTGGTTCAGTTGAAAGGATTAGAAGCTGCACTTGTTTATGTTGAAAATGCCCACGTAGCAGGAAAGTAAGTTGTTTCTTTCCAACTATTCTGGTAAAACCCTTGTCTGGTGCTGCATCAATTAATTTATGTATATTTGTGGATCGTTGTCCTTAGTTATTAGCACTTTTAGAAGATATTAATTTTCTTACTTTCATAGCTCCTTGGTACTTGTTTTTCATTTGGTTCTTATCTGCTCTCAGAAATCTAAATGGTACATGAGATCTCTAAAGAACAAATTAGAATTGAAATCTTGAAAACCATACCTTAAGGTTTGATGAACAAGATTCCTTTTGAGCCTTCCATATGGGAATGACTTTAAACCAGAGGGAAAAATCTCTACTAAGTTTTAGAGGAAACTTCAGGGTGTTAGCAAAGGAATTAACAGAATTTCAGTGGAAAGCATTTGGGTAGTACAAAAATCTCTTTCTACAAGGCTTCCCAGCAAGGTAATCTGAGAAACATGTCATTCTCTCTGTGGTGATTAGGCATTTTTACCTCTTAGGAGAGGTGTTGCTAACTAAACAGCCTCTCTGACTCCTGGCCAGTTGGACTTGAGCTGCAAATGATCCAGGTTTCTAATGACCCACTCTCCCATACCTCAGAAACCTGGTTTTCTAATGCTAGTCTTAATGTCATTGAAAGGAGCCTTCTATAAAAAGGGGGTGGGGGCTCAACTTAATTGCATGAGAAATACATACTTGACTTACTTCAAAGATTAAACCAATAAAGACAATCATTAACCTGACAGTTTTGTTACCAGTATTACTGAGTTTCCCTTGCCATTAGTGAGAATGTTGCTTTTTTTAAAATTGCATTTTTCTTCTGATACCAGAAACTTTTTTGATGAATACATGTAGCCCCAGCCCACTCAGTTCTTCTGAGTTCCAATGGTGCAGTTTTTATTTAATTTAGAAGAAACTCAAAGTAATAAAGTTATTGTAAAATCTTGCCAAGGAATCAGGAGCAGCCCTTTGTTATTAAAGGTACATATCCATCCTCTCTGTGAAGAAATTCTCTTATTCTAAGAAATGTTTAAAATGACCTTTTAAAAATTTTTCAAAAAATCAAGAACTCTGTAATCCTATTTTTTTGAAAAACATATCTGTATGTATATCTATCTGCTTTTGCATGTAGAGTGATAAATCTGGAAGGATGGGTACCAAATAGTTGAAAGTAGTTTTCTCAGGATAATGGAATGTCAAAGGATTTTTGCTTTCTTATTTGAATTTTCTACATTTATAAAGAGAAAATAAGGTTCTGTGTCATTGCCTGGTGTGACATGTCTTAAACTTCCATGGTTTGTGTAGGTTTGCCTTTCATGTTCTTGAACATAAATGAAAAAAATTAGACACTCATTTACTTTATTTCTAAGCATTTAAAAAAGTATTTGTCACCCCTGCCATGACCTTTTCTAGTTCTTTCTACTAAACTGTGTTTTTGAGTGTGGTGGTGATTGTTTGTACTCTGTATTACAGAACCACAGGTGAAGTTGTGTCGGGTGTTGTAAGTAAAGTGTTCAACCAACCCAAAGCCAAAGCCAAGGAGCTAGGCATTGAGATTTGTCTAATGTACATAGAGATTGAGAAAGGCGAGGCTGTGCAAGAGGAGCTCCTAAAAGGCCTGGACAACAAGAACCCCAAGATAGTAGTGGCCTGCATAGAGACACTGAGGAAAGCCTTAAGGTAAGACTTGTTGCTTTAGTTCTCTGCCTCTCAAACTCAACTGAGTTTGAGTTCCTGGCTTAAACAGAAATGAAAACTGCTGGACTTGACTTGGCGTGCCACACCAACCAGGAAAATTGACCTGGGAAAGCTAAAGTCATTCCTCAAGTCTGGTGATTTCTATTCAGTAATCTTAGCCTTCAAGTGGTGTTGCATAGTTATTTTATCTAAATCCCCTTCTGATGAAGATGAGCAGGGGAGATTTCTGACCTCTTTTCAAATTAGGAATTGGCCTTTTCATGGAAAAACACTCCTCAGGATATTTAAAGCAGTTCTCTTGTTATCCTCAAGCATATGTACGAACTTTGAAATATTGGCTAAAGATTATTTATTTGCTAAAGCAGACCTTTGTTTTGATGCCTTTTTGTTTTGTTTTGATGCCTTTTTATTAAAGTAGAAGTAAATTCCCTATGCCTTTAAATAGAACCACAGCAATAGCAAATAGAAAATAATTTTTACTCTTATGCAATAAGTTATTTTCAATGCAAAAATTTCTTGTTGTTTGGCAGTGAAGTTTTTCATGAATGAAATCTCTTTCAGGAACAAGTGGCTGTAATTTGCTATGGAACTCTGACTTAGACAAACCACTGTTTTGTTCCGATTTGGCAGTCCTTCTAATCTGATATCCTGTCCCCATTACTATCCACATGAGAAACTTTAGAAAGCAGCTCTAGTGAAATCCTAAATGTGTGACCTATGAGAGTGAAGACCATCCCAACTCAGCTCTCTTGCAATTTTGTGTATGACCTACTTCTTGGAAAAAATGCTTCCTTTGGTGTTTATCTTATGTAGAAATACCAAAATTCCTAAACTTTGTTAAATGATCTTGAATTTATAAGTTTTAAACTTTTACATTATCTTTCTCTTGGTTCATAAATTTCTTTTATAAAATTTGACTTTCACTTAGATTTTTGTGTAATAAGTATTTCCTCATTTCAAGTCTAGTACAGTATAGTGGGAGTGGTTTTATGAGTAGTAAATAGTGTGTTCAATCTGTCATCTTAGAAATTTACTGAATTGACTTGGTTATCAAGACTATGCTTATCTCAGGGTGCCTGGCTGGCTCAGTTGGTGGAGCATATGACTCTTGATCTTGGGGGTTTGAGTTCAAGCCCCATGTTGGGTGTAGCGATTACTTAAAAATAAAATCTAAAAAAATTTTTAAAGACTGTGCTTATCTTCATAGATATTTTCTGTCCTTAGTAATGGATCTCTTAATAAAAATATGTATTATGCTATAATCAGTCTGTAAAGATTTTATTTATTTATTTATTTATTTTATTATTACTATTTTTTTTAAAACCTCTGGTTCTAGGAATCTCCTGCTATTCCTGATTTTTTTTTTTTTAAAGATTTTATTTATTTACTTGACAGACAGAGATCGCAAGTAGGCAGAGAGGCAGGCAGAGAGAGAAGAGGAAGCAGGCTCCCCGCGGAGCCAGAGAGCCCGATGTGGGGTTCGATCCCAGGACCCTGGGATCATGACCTGAGCCGAAGGCAGAGGTTTTAACCCACTGAGCCACCCAGGTGCCCCAAGATTTTATTTTTATTTGAGAGAGAGAGCATGAGCAGGGGTGGGGTAGAGGGAGAAGGAGAAGCAGACTCCCCACTGAGCAGGGAGCTCAACATGGGGCTTAGTCCCAGGACCCTGAGATCATGATCTGAGCCAAAAGGCAGAGGCAGATGCTTAACTGACTGAGCCACCTAGGAACCCCTATAATCTGCCTTTAAACTAGAAGATTTTTTTTTTTTAAGATTTTATTTATTTATTTGACAGAGAGAGATCACAAGTTGGCAGAGAGGCAGGTAGAGAGAAGGGGGAAAGCTAGCTGGCTCTCTGCCGAGCAGAGAGCCCGATGCAGGGCTCGATCCCAGGACCCTGAGGTCATGACCTGAGCCGAAGAGAGAGGGTTAACCCACTGAGCCACCCAGGTGCCCCAAAACTAGAAGTTTCTAATTCAGAATGCTCTAAACTCTGATTATTTTACCTCTAAGCTGACTGGGAAAATAAGTATAGAAAAAAGGCAAGTTATGTCTATCTTCTTCTGTCTTCCTTCAGATGTTGTAGTTTAGTTCCATCTCTGTTTGATTCTTTATTTGTCCTCAGGCATCTCAGAATCTATCATAGAATTAGATAGCTCTCTGGGACCTTCAAGAACCTTGAGGCCAGGGACGCCTGGGTGGCTCAGTCCGTTAGGCGTCTGCCTTCGGCTCAGGTCATGATCCCAGGGTCCTGGGATCAAGCCCTGCATCAGGCTCCCTGCTTAGTGGGAGGCCTGCTTCTCCCTCTCCCACTCCCCCTGCTTGTATTCCCTCTCTCACTGTGTCTCTGTCAAATAAATAAAATCTTAAAAAGAAAAGAACCTTGAGGCCAAACTGTTCAATCCTAGATTCCAGAGCTTCCTCAGAGTACTCAAACTGCTTGTGTTTATGAGAGCTTCAGGAAATCATAAATGTTCTGTGGCCCCTAAAGCAGGCTTCTAGAACCCATAGGTGGTTTTCTTTACTTTTTTTTTTTTTTTTGGTAAGATTTTATTTATTTGAGAGAGACCGAGAAAGAGAGAGAGAAAATGAGCTAGCACAAGCAGAGGGGGAGGGGCAGAGAGAGAGGGAGAAGCAGACTCTTCTGAGCAGGGAGCCGTACTTGGGCCTCGTGATCCCAGGACCCCAAGATCATGACCTGAGCCAAAGGCAGACTCTTAACCACCTAGGCGCTCCCATGGGTCGTTTTCTATAGTAATATATTTAGTAACCAGATTAAGTTTTGTTTAGTTATCTGTTTCCCATGTGGACCTCTTCTGTAGGTTTATCTTCCATCTCTCACTAGGCCAGGATAGTGAAACAAAAAAATCTGATGAAACAAATCTGATAATTTAAAATTTTAAAGGAAGACTCCAAGATCCCTGATGTTAGGTTCTTCAGGCACAGTGTTGTGTGTCCTGTTTCATAACCCTAAGTTCTTATTTTTCCTTTAGTATTAAAGGTCAACTGAGCCAAATTAAAATGTTCTTTTCTATTAAAGGGGATTTTAAAGGAAATCTTGGAGATCATCTTGTTTATTTTCATGTTATGATATCTATATTAAACTATATAACCACATTTGTTTTTAAATATCATTTCTGAAGGAGAATATTTTCTGTCTCCTCTAGCCTTTTGGAGTATGTCAGTAGTTATTACTAAAATTTTTTGTTGCATTTGTGTACAGGAGATAAATTTATACACATTAAATAAATAAATAATAATGTAATAGATAAATAAGTTGACCCTTGAACACCACAGAGGTTGGGGTACTAACCCCCATGCAGTCAAAAATCTGTGTATAAATTTTGACTTCCCCAAAACCTAACTACTAATAGCCTACTGTTGACTGGAAGCCTTAGAGAGAAGAACCTTAACAATCAATTAACATATTCTGTATGTTATCTGTAGTATATACTGTATTCTTGTAATAAAGTAAGCTAGAGAGAAGAAAATGTTATTATAACATAAGGAGGAGAAAATACATTTACAGTACTGTACTGTAAAATGCCTGTGTCTGAATGGACCCACACAGTTTGAACCTCTAATGTTCAAGGGCCAACTGTATGTGAGTTCTGCTACAGAATGGTATTGTTTCATAACCAAATCCCTCTTGCTCCCGAATTTGTTATGCAGAAATGTTAACAGTGACTCAGAAAGCTAAATTTGGCCAGTTAGGAACTTAAAAATATAAAATGTAACAAATATATAAGGTTAAATGTACTACCTCTTTAAAAGAAGTCAGAATGCAACTGTTTTCCCTATGAAAAACTGAAGCAAAGAGAGATATAGGTTGCCTGGAGTTATAGGTGATCAGCTTCAAAGTCAAGAGTGAAACACATGCTGCCAGGATTAGTGATCTGTCAAGTTGAATGAACCACCTTAATTGTAAGAACTATTAAAAATTTACTGCAAGGGGCAACTGGGTGGCTCAGTCGTTAAGCATCTGCCCTTGGCTCAGGTCATGATACCAGCATCCTGAGATTGAGCCCCGCATTGGGCTTCGTAGAAAGCCTGCTTCTCCCTCTCCCATTACCCCTACTGTGTTCCCTCTGTATCTTTCTCTGTGCCAAAGAAACGAATAAAATCTTTACAAACAAAACAAAAAAACTTACTACAATTAAATTTTACTCATCTAAATATTTAGATTTCAGTCATCTAAATAAACTTATGTTTTTTATCTTCTATATGTATATACATGTATATTTAAGATGTTACACAGGTTTGGTCCTTTATAGATTTGAATTATCCCTAATCTGATTACCTAGGTTAGTTTTAAGATTTTTATATTCTGGACCCTAGGCATTAAATAACACTCTTAGAAGAGGGATATCTAAACATAGATGTTAGGAATTCCCTTTTTTCCCCCTGCCTTAAAAAAGCTCAACTATTACTATATAATAAGTACAGAACGATGTTTGAGTGAATGAAAGCTAACATTGCCCAAATATATTGCATGCTGACGAGTCCCCCCCCCCATGTTTTATTTCTAGTGAATTTGGTTCCAAAATCATCTTGCTTAAGCCAATTATCAAAGTGTTGCCAAAACTCTTTGAGTCTCGAGAAAAAGCTGTTCGAGATGAAGCAAAACTAATTGCTGTGGAGATTTACAGATGGATTCGGGATGCTCTGAGACCCCCATTACAAAATATAAACTCTGTCCAGGTGAGGCACAAAGTTTTTTGGTTGTCTTTGCATAAGACTAATATGATGGTGTTTCCTTCCTGTTGTTGATATTCTGTCCTTACAAATAACTATTTTTTGTTCTTAATTTTGAAATCAGTTTTTTTTTTCTGAGCATAGCTGTCTCTGATTTTATTTTGTCCTCTCAAGTTAAATACCATGCATTCAGTGATTCCTGCATGTCAGTGTTGAGTCTGTAGCAATTTAAAAGATCCCTTTATAATGCTGTTGGGTGGCAGGACTTAATATCTGTTTGGACAACATGCATTTTACCTGTTTTTTTTTTAATTATAATTGGCTTTAGAGACATTATCTGATATAAATATATCTGAAGTCATGAACTAATTAGTGTCCTAAAAAGTGCATTTTATTTTTTTTCTAACTGCTTAGACATACATCTTCAGTAGTAAGTATGTCAGTTTGATTTATGTTACCAATGTATAATTTTAAAAATTTAAATTCAGTTAATTAACATATAATATATTATTTGTTTCAGGGATACAGGTCTATGATTCATCAGTCTTATATAATACCCAGTGCTCGTTACAACACATACCCTCCCCAGTGTCCATAACCCCAGTTACCCTACCCTTCCACCCCCCTCCCCTCCAGCAACCTTCAGATTGTTTCCTAAGATTGAGAGTCTCTTATGGTTTGTCTTCCTCTCTGGTTTCTTGTTTCATTTTTTCCAAATGTATACACTTTAAATGTGTCCTTCCTTTTTGGCCTGTTAGAACCACATAAATAAGAAATTAGGTTCTGATGTTAGTAAATATAAATGTTAAGTATGTTCTCTAACGGTGAGGCTGTAGGTATGTTTTAAAAAATATTTTATGATATTTGTAGTTGAAAGAACTAGAAGAAGAATGGGTCAAATTGCCAACAGGTACTCCTAAACCAAGTCGATTCCTGCGTTCCCAGCAAGAACTAGAAGCTAAATTGGAACAGCAACAGTCAGCTGGTGGCGATGCTGAGGGAGGTAAGCCAGTTTTAAGCACGGTTTCTGTGAAAATTAGCAAGAACACCCCTACCTCAAGAACCTATGTTTACGGGGCACCTGGGTGGCTCAGTGAGTTAAAGCCTCTGCCTTCAGCTCAGGTCATGATCCCAGGGTCCTGGGATCAAGCCCCACACCAGGCTCTTTGCTCAGCGGGGAGCCTGCTTCCTCCTCTCTCTCTGCCTGCCTCTCTGCCTACTTGTGATCTCTATCTGTCAAATAAATAAATCTTTAAAAAAAAAAAAAAAGAACCTATGTTTACTAGGCACATTTTGTAGGACTGCCATTTAACAAAATATCAATCATTTATAGCATTAACTGATTCCTTCCATATCGAGATTTCATCAGGGTGTGAAAGGAGTGATAACTATTTGATAAGTAAAAACCTGCCATCCATTTTTAAGGTTTGTTTTGTTTTTCTCCTGGAAGGTGGTGACGATGGTGATGAGGTGCCACAGATAGATGCTTATGAGCTTTTGGAAGCAGTAGAAATTCTTTCCAAACTTCCCAAAGATTTTTATGACAAAATTGTAAGTAATGGTAACCTTCTTTCATTTATTTCATTTAAAACAATTCCTTGATTATAATTAGATTGTTCTGCTGAGCCCTTTTCCTGGTACACCGCTTTGCACCCCATATCTTCCCTAGTAGTGTCAGTCAGTCCCCATACTACTGTGTATGTATACTTACTATAGCACTTTCTTCTAACATATCTTGCCAAAACCCAGATCATTATTCTTGCCTTCTCCTTTTTCCTCATTGTCTCTCTGGTTTTACCTTTAAATATCTATCAAATTCTTCTTTACTCCATCCCACTGCCACTACTTTACCCCAGGGTTCCTTGATCTTGGCACTGTTGACATTTTTTGCCAGATAATTCTTGGTTCGGGGGGGCTTTTCTGCATGCTGGAGGATGTTTAGTAATATCTCTGCCGTTTACCTACCAGATATCAGTAATACCATTCCTCAAGTCTGACAACCAAAAATGTCTCCAGACTATGCTAAATGTACACCAAGAGACACAATTATCCCCAACTAAGAAACAGTCTTATCCCAACCAGCATCATTTCTTGCCCTACGTGCCGTGGTAGTCTTGTAAGACTCCCTGTCTCTGCTTTTGTCTCTTTCCCATCACATTTCCCAGTGTAATCAAAGCTGTCATTTTTGAAAATAAAAATCTTCCCATATCATTGCTTCACTGAAATCCTTCCAGTGGCTTCCATGAGATTAATATGATGTCTGAAGTTATCCGATAGCCATCGAGGCCACCTAAGACACCTTTGAGGTCCCTGCTTACCTTGTCAACCTTACCTTCTCTAAATCCTCTCACTCCGTGCTCCTGTCATCCTGCCCTTCTGCCAAAATCACGTGTGCCACACTCAACACCCCCCCAAACTCTGGACTTTAATATATGCTGTTACTTCTGCCTGTAACATTCTCCTTAGTCACCCCATAATACTTCTTCATCCTCTAGATCTCACCATAAGGATCACTTTCAGGGGAGATCCTAGCTGGCAGTCTAAAGTAGGTTGAGTCCTCTTGCTATAATACCAAAGCAGCTTGAACTTCTCTTTTCATAGTGGTCATGACCTAGTAGTTATTTACTGCAGATCTTCCTAGCTCTGCTGGCAAGCTCCTTCAGTCCCCCATTAACTTCTGATTAACAAATACTTGATAAATGAAAGCGCGCTGTCATCTTCTCCAGAGTGGCAAATGTGTCACCTTTGTTGTATCCCCAGTTCTTTCAGATAGTGGGTATGCAAAATTACTGAATGATTGCTTGATCTCTAGTGGAGTATTTTCTACTTTGTGGCCGTAAAACAAAACAATTAGCATTGTATCACCAACGTATAAAACTGATCTCCAGGATTAGAGCAATTTTGGTTGTTGGTTATATGATTGTCTTTTTCTGACCTTTTAATGTTGTCAGTATGGAAATTCCTTTCTCCTGTAGTTGTGCCACTATGAGATCTGCTAGAAACACTTTCTAGCAATGTTTCCTGTTTAAGACTTGCTTACTAACATTTGCCTAAAAAATGAGAAGGAGGTCTATGGCATCCCATTCTTTTGCTTATAAAACCTTAGGGTTATGAAGTGTTATGAAAATACTTACATATATAGACAAAATTTTATATATATTAACAAAACATTTTGATGGACTGCCCAGATTTGCAGTTTTGTTTTTTAATCAGTTTTAGAAAAAAACTTTCTGAAAACAAAAAATAATTATATATCTTTGAATTAGGAGCATGCAAGAAATAGACTTTTATTTTTTTATTTTGCCTCCTAATTACTGTTCCACGAGTAACTCATTCTGTGTCTTGCAGGAGGCAAAAAAATGGCAAGAGAGGAAAGAAGCTCTGGAGGCTGTAGAAGTACTAGTGAAAAACCCCAAACTGGAAGCAGGCGATTATGCAGATTTAGTCAAAGCATTAAAGAAGGTAAGTGGGGGGAATGCCTGGGTGGCTCAGTTGGTTAAGCCGCTGCCTTCAGCTCAGGTCATGATCCCAGGGTCTTGGGATTGAGTTCTGAATCAGGCTCCTTGCTCGACGGGGAGCCAGCTTCCCTCTCCGCCTTTGCCTGCCACTCTGGCTATGTATGTATGCATGTGCGCGCACTCTCTCTCTGACAAATAAATAAATAAAATCTTAAAAAAAGAAGAAGAAGAAAAGTGGGAAGAATGTCAACACTGGTAACCTGGCAACAGACCAGGCCTTTGAGTTTCTCCCCATCAGTCATCTTTTTTTATCACAACTACATTTCCATTTAAGGAACACTATCAGTGGTTTTCTAATTATAGGCTTACCCTTGTAAACGATTGTTTAAAATGACTGCCCTAGGTTAGTTTGGAGGGATTGATTTTCAGTCTTTATTTATTATCATTTTGCTTTATGCTGTCTAGTAGCATATACGAATCTCAAGAAAAAGAGGGTCTTGGTGATGTAGAACCAAATATTCCAATTTTATAGTTCTGTAGGGTGAGCTATTTAAATTGGCTCTATTTAATGGGACAGATGTTAAATATGAAGAACATTTTCCCATTAGGTAACAAATGATCCCACATTGTATATCTGCATGTAAAGTGAAGGATGTGTGGTCGTTATAAAGTAGACAAGTGCTGGGGCACCTGGGTGGCTCAGTGGATTAAAGCCTCTGCCTTCAGCTCAGGTCATGATCCCAGGGTACTGGGATCGAACCCTGCATCGGGCTCTCTGCTTGCCAGGGAGCCTGCTTCCCTTCCTCTCTCTCTACCTGCCTCTCTGCCTGCTTCTGATCTCTGTCTGTCAAATAAATTAAAAAAAGCAGGCAAGTGCTAAATAAGAAAGAAATGCTTTTAGGAAATGCTTCTTTGTTTTTGCTGCTGGTTCATAAATTTGTATGTAGTCGCTTTCATAAAATCTGAAAGTGTAGATCAAATACTGCTGGTATAGTTAAAGAGTTTAAGAACAAACTCTAAAGATATATTCTTGAATAGAGAAAATTTTGTTTAATTTGCTTCTTCGGTCTAAAATTACAGAGGATTAGAATGGTGTGGGGAGTTCATCTCTAGTTGTATGCACATGTATGTACAGTAATTCTCATTATTCATAGTAGCTATGTTCTTTAAAATCACCACAACACTGAATTAGTGAATACTGACCCAATTGCTGCTAAGGAAACACAGGGCTAGGGTTCTCCAACTCTTCAGTCTCAACATTTTCATCCATCATTTTATTCTCTTTGAAGAGGTCTCATTTAATATATATTATTGATCCATTAACACTGAACTCATGGCCAACAGCACCATAACTCATGCTTGAACAAAGCTTATATCTAACACATGTAATTTCTGTGTCAGGCCTTTTTGCGCTTAGGAACACTTCAGCACTACACTCAGGGGCCATTTCAAACAGTGAAAGCATCAAGAAAAATTACAAAAATGGAAAAGAAAAAAACCAAACAAACAAAAAAAAAAACAAATAAAAGAAAAAGAAATGCAGCATGAAACAGACCATGAAAAAGATACTTGTTTACAGTATGAGAGCTGAAATAAGAAGGCAGTGTTGCTTCGTTCATTCTCAGCTAGGAATGTGCACACCAGGCAACTCAGATTTTTCACAGCTCTGTGCTTGTCCATGAATGACTAGGAGAGTGCCGCGAGTATTGATTCGGGGGTGTTGATGTTAACAAGCAGGTGAATTTGCAAATATGAAATCCGTGAATAATGAGGATGGGCTGTGTTTTCTTATAGTCTGCTTCCCATGCTTTCCTCCAAGTGAGACGTGGAGGCAGAGATACAATTTTTCTCAATCTTTAGTCTTCAGTCTTCCAATCTTGAAGAGCCCCAAACCCACGCAGGATTAATTAGAAGGTAGTTGTGTAGAGGGAGATGATTTCACCAACCTGCAGCATGGGAGGAAAGATAAAAGGTAGAAAGGCACTAAGAGGGGCGCCTGGGTGGCTCAGTGGGTTAAAGCCTCTGCTTTCGGCTCAGGTCATGATCCCAGGGTTCTGGGATCGAGTCCCGCATCGGGCTCTCTGCTCCGCGGAGAGCCTGCTTCCTCCTCTCTCTCTGACTGTCTCCCTGCCTATTTGTGATTTCTGTCTGTCAAATAAATAAATAAAATCTTTAAAAAAAAAAAAGAAAGGCACTAAGAGAGGGAAATGAGATTCTAGTGGCACTGAGAATTTAAGATCCTCTCTATACATTTCAGTGTATAATTTTTATCTGTAGTCTTATTACTTGTTCCTGAATTCTCAGTGCCTCAGATTAAAGCTTTTATTTTTTCTTATCTAATGATACAAATCTTTTTTTTTTTAAAGATTTTATTTATTTACTTGACAGAGAGAGAGATCACAAGTAGGCAGAGAGGCAGGCAGAGAGAGAGGAGGAAGCAGGCTCCCCGCGGAGCAGAGAGCCCGATGCGGGGCTCGATCCCAGGACCCTGAGATCATGACCCGAGCCGAAGGCAGCGGCTTAACCCACTGAGCCACCCAGGCGCCCCTAATGATACAAATCTTAATTGATGTTCTCCACATGCATTTTCTTAGGACATTAGCTGTTCAGATAAATACTGTTTTGTGAGTTCTATTGTCATTTGAATATAAATACACTCTCACTGTATTCTTTACAGAGAGGATATGGATTTTATATTTGAGTAGTCATAAACAATAGATTTCTGTGAGAAACTTCTCCCTCTTCCCATGGTGGAGTTGTGGGGTGATTAAAGGCTTACAAACAAGTAAAGAGAAATTTAATTTTGTGTCTAAAATATTTAAAACAATGAAAAGTTAACCTCAGTTGTATAAATAAACCAGGAACAAGGCATTTTAAAATTTTTTATGTGATTTTACTTGGATGTAAACACAAACTTCATCTCCATATTATGGTGACTTAACAGAGACTTGTCAAAAATGGGGAAATGAGGAAATGGAAGAGAATGAGACTGAATAGGCTACAGATGGATCCTCATCCATCCATAAATGGTCTCTGCTCTGTTGTCTATATCAAGTAATCCCACCAAGCTCCCAATTTTTTGCCTTTGATACAAGTAATGCAGAACTACTCATTTTGAAATTCCTTTTGGTATTCTGGAAATTATTTCTATTTTTTCTTTATTAATTATTTTTATTAACATATAATTTATTATTTGCCGCAGGGGTACAGGTCAGTGAATCATCAGGTTTGCACACTTCACAGCACTCACCATTTCACATACCCTCCCCAGTGTCCATAACCCAACCACCCTCTCCATATCCCCCCTGGAAATTATTTCTTAAACTGTCTTCTTTCAAGTTGTGACATGGCTTAGCATATTCTGTGGGCTTTCCTGTTTTCACAGGTTATAGTTCTTTCATTTATAAGATACTTTCTCCTCTACCCCTTATGCTACCTTCCCCCCAATACCTTCTTTGACTTGGCCAATTACCTGTGGATGCTGGTAGATATTTTAAATCTTTAAGGTTTGGGTCTTCAGGGTATTTTATTGTTTATGCTTGCTAGCTTTTTTTGTGGTATTAACCTTTTTTTCACTTGGGCTTTCTACATTCCCCCCCCTTCCTGTTTATATTCATTGTAGTTTTCTAAACATGGTGGATTTCATTGATTTCTAACTTTGTCATTGAGTGTTTTGTTTTAGTTACTATTAACTAGTGGCTTACATTACTGGTTGAAAATAAATACAAATTAATAATTACAGCTGACCCTTGAACAACACAGGTTTAGACCACATGGGTCAATTTACATGTGGATTTTTTTCAGTGAATACAGAACAGTACTATAAATGTATTTTCCTTATGATTTTCTTAATAACATTTTATTTTCTCCAGCTTTATCAAAAGAATATAGAATATAATACATATAACATACAAAACATGTGCTTATCAGCTGTTTATGTTATCAGAAAGACTTCTGTAGTAGTAATGGGGGAGTCAGAAGTTATATGTGGATTTTTGACTGCAGGGGGGCGGTCACTGCTGTTAACCCTCACATTGTTCAAGGATCAACTGTGCTTAAAATCATTTTGTAGGCCTAGATTTATGGGAGAAGTCCCAGCACTTTTCTTTTCTTTTCTTTTTTAAAAGATTTTATTTATTTATTTGACAGAGAGGGGAGGGGGGAGAAGGCTCCCCGCTGAGCAGAGAGCTCAATGTGGGGCTCGATCCCAGGACCCTGAGATGATGACCCGAGCCAAAGGCAGAGGCTTAACCCACTGAGCCACCCAGGCGCCCCCCAGCACTTTTAATTATAGAATATTTCCCATTATTTTGGTTAAATTAACTTTGTGAGCTATAGCTTCCTTTCCCTAATCTAGAACAGAGTCGTGGAGATTTTCAGATCTAGATTGAGTCCCCCCCCCCCCCACCATGTATATGCTATTTTTCTTAAAAATAAAGACATTACATCTTCCCCACTCCCATTTCCCTATTTAGAGCAACTTGTTTAATCAAACTGCGATGTTTGACAATGAGTATTGAAGACAGACAGACCTGGTCCATCACTCACCTATAAGTTCATTCAAACCCTTAACCATCTTGAACTATAACAGATTCACAGGATCCTCTTCAAGACTTTCCATCAGGACCATCATTGTCTAGGGTTCAGCTCCCAATGGTTATTGCTCTTATGGTGGATATGAGAGCTGTTCTCCCAAGAATAGGAATGATTAATGGCCTTTTTCCTTTGAACTATATTAAAATACTAGTTCCAAATCCCATCCCAGATTCATTGAACTGAGATTTCTTGGAATGGGGTCTGGCATGTTTTCAGTGACCATCCCTAGAATATATATTTATATGCTAAATATGAAGTCATGCATCTAAATAATTCCTGACATGTTCTTTTGGTTAAAAAAAAGAGCAAACATTTATAAATGCCAATAGTGAGTTTAATACAGAACTGAATGGAAGCTTTTTCTCTGTGGATTGATAGTAGTTAGGAATTTAACAAAATATTTATTAGGACCCTGATATCATCTCTCTCTTCTCATAAGAAAAATGAATTTGCCATAACAAGAATTTATAGTGTGAATATGCTTTGGTAAAGAAAGCAAAAGCTTTGGAGTCAAAATAGCTGGGTTTAAATCATATCACATCACATTTGCTAGCTCTGACCTTGAGCAAGTTAATCTATTTAATTTTTGAAGTCTACAAAATTAGATAATATTACCTAGTTTATAGGCTTTTGGTTGAAAAATTAACAAAAGGATTATAAAGCACCTATAAAATTATGGCATCTAATTTGTTTTTAATAAATACTATTCTTGGGGCACCTGGGTGGTTCAGTGGGTTAAAGCCTCTGCCTTCAGCTCAGGTCATGATCCTGGGGTCCTGGGATCGAGCCCCTCATTGGGCTCTCTGCTCATCAGGGAGCCTGCTTCCTCCTCTCTCTCTGCCTGCCTCTCTGCCTGCTTGTGATCTGTCAAATAAATAAATAAAATCTTTAAAAAAAAAAAAATCTTTAAATAAATAAAATAAATGCTAATCTTGCCTCTTAGGGAGTTCATGTAACTGCCATCTGGAATTTCCTTGCGTACTATGCATTAGGGGTTGTTTAATTCAGCGATCTGGAAGGAAGCATTTTGCTTATGGAATCATTCTGCTTATGGAATTCAAGATCTTTGGGATGAAATAAAATCCGAGATGGAATCGAAGCATTATTTCCACCTGGGAAGAGAGTAAAGAGTGAAAGCAGGGTGGTGGTATAAATAATGCTGGAGAGAACTCTGCTAAGAGACTGAATGCACACTTGACGATCATTAGGTATTTAAAATGGCAGCCGCAAGGCCAGAAGCTCCCTCGGAGGAAAGGTTGCAATGCCATTTGCAACTTAGAGCCCCCATGGACTTCTTGAAGGTACCTATACCAGTTTCTACTGGTGCTCCTTGGATATAAACGTTGGAGCTTTGCCCTGTGGTGTTTTTCTTCTAAGATACACTGTCTTTTGGCTTTTCCTGTCCCAGAGCAAAGTCAGCAGCCCTGCAGCTTCTCTGCCAATATCAGAGTCCCCTCCTGCAGAGTTATGCAATGGTAACAACCCATACTACCACTGATGGAGAGTTAGCTATGTGAAGTTGTGGTTTTATGTATGTGTTACTGGTAGAATTTGAAGATAGGAGACGAAACAGAATGAAAAGGACGCCCTCAAATTTGAAATAGTCAAGGAAGAATTCTTCCTCTTTTGTAGGAAACAAAATTGGCTGTCCATTAGCATAATAGCTTGCAGAGTTCTTTTAAGAATGCATTTTTAATTCTGTTCTACAGAGTTGTGACTGTTTTGTTTTCCTTTCTTCCCCTCTCTTTGTAGGTTGTTGGAAAGGACACCAATGTCA
Source organism: Meles meles (assembly GCF_922984935.1). Classification (NCBI taxonomy): domain Eukaryota; kingdom Metazoa; phylum Chordata; class Mammalia; order Carnivora; family Mustelidae; genus Meles; species Meles meles. The sequence goes on from NC_060073.1 coordinate 19,518,294, forward strand.
TGTTGGTGGCTTTGGCAGCAAAATGTCTTACTGGCCTGGCTGTTGGGCTAAGGAAGAAATTTGGACAATATGCAGGACACGTGAGTAACACTCCTTATTAGATACAAATCGAGAGCATTACCACTAGTGGCAGGCTAGCTTGCTTTATGATTTAAAACAGCTCTCGACAAAGTGAATTTTTCGCTGTTTTATTAATATTGAGCATAACCCCTCACAACATTTCAGTAAAGTTGTTGGTTATAACTAAATTTGTTTAGCTTTATATAGAAAATTAGGTACATGGCCTAAATATTTAGTTGAGTTGATTTGCTTATTACTTATTTACTTATTAATATTTTGTTTTGTTCTTATAAGATTTTATGCAGTATAACAGGGTAAAGTGAAACTTGTGATAACTGCCTGGACAGTGGTTATGAAAGTAGGAAAGGCAGTATAAAACTAGAAGTCAGATGAATATATAAAATGTATTATATTTTGTTTTCCTATTAAAAAATAATTCACTTACATACTTGAGACATTTTATATAGGTTACACTCTTGGTGGTGTATCAATTTAATTGTAAGAAATGTGACTGGAAACATTTGTGGGGTATACTCTCTTCTTTGTGTACATTTAGAAGCTCTTAAGTTTGGTAACAGTTTTAATAAATTGAGATGTTTTCTTTAACTGTGGCATCTGTCAGTTGGCCTCTGAATCTGGTCTGAATTACTTAGAATGGTGCAGCATCCTGAAAATTGACCCTACTGAGCTTTAGGGTTGAACTTGCTAGCCACTTGATCATTTGATTACCTAGAATGGCTTTTAGAGGCTCCTCATAATTTGTAGTCATGTGTCAGTTTTATGTTGTGAAGTTAATGTCTAAGCTCAGTTATGGTATTTGGAGCTCGCTTACTCATAGCATTAAAAATAAGTTCAAAGAACTTAACTGGAAAAAAAATACACTACCAAATAAAAATAAGTTATGACTAACTTGTTACCAGGGAAATAAAAATGTGGGTCCATAAAACCCTTAGGCATGTAAATTATGAATTGGAATAAAACTATAAACAGTATTTTATAGCAATAATATTTATTATGCAATACTTGTATTATATATGCAATCTGTGTGTTAATTAGTTTTTGGTCGTTTTTGTGTTACTTATTAGCATACTTTTTAAAAAAAGAATATACTTCAGTCTCAGTAAGCATTGGGCTTCTTGCTCAGTGGGGAGCCTGCTTCTCCGTCTGCTTGCCGTTTTCTCTGCTTGTAATCTCTCTCCTTCTGACAAATAAATAAATAAAAATCTTTACAAAAACCAAAACTATCATGTACAGTATTTGATGTCAAGCATGTTAATGGTTCAGGTTTATTTTCTTGAGCTATTTATAAGCTCTCTTTTGTAAAACATATAAAAATGAACTTGATTTTCAAGTTTATAACTAACTCCTAGTATTAAAAAGTCTTTTATATTTCTCCATGGAAACTATATTCCATCTGGTCTCTATCACTTATGTGCAGTCTTAAAAAAATTTTTTTGGGGGCGCCTGGGTGGCTCAGTGGTTTAAGCCGCTGCCTTCGGCTCAGGTCATGATCTCAGGGTCCTGGGATCGAGTCCCACATCGGGCTCTCTGCTCAGCAGGGAGCCTGCTTCCCTCTCACTCTCTCTGCCTGCCTTTCTGCCTACTTATGATCTCTCTCTGCCAAATAAATACATAAAATCTTTAAAAAAAAAAAAATTTTTTTTTGGATGACTTTGAGCTTTGCTATATCTATTGGACCTTAAAAAACAACTTTAGGGGCGCCTGGGTGGCTCAGTGGGTTAAAGCCTCTGCCTTCACCCCAGGTCATGATCCTGGGCTCCTGGGATCGAGCCCCACATTGGGGCTCCCTGCTGAGCAGAGAGCCTGCTTCCGCCTCTCTCTCTCTCTCTGCCTGCCTCTCTACCTACTTGTGATCTCTGTCAAATAAATAAATAAAATCTTAAAAAACAAAACAACTTTAATTTGCCTGCTAGCACAGTGCCTGGCACTCATTTGATATATTAGGTATTCAATAAATATTTTATGAATTACAGTTGGTTTATAAGATAAAAATTATAAAAATTCCAACTTTATTGATCTAAACTTAGTATTTGAATAAGAGGGTATCCTTCTGATCAAAGTTGTTATGGTTTATAGTACTGTTTCTTTTTCTTAGTGTAGTATGGGGTGGGACACCTCCCCAGACTGGTGAAGTATATCAGAATCTTAGGTGGGAAAAAAAAAAAAAAAAAAAAGAATCTTAGGTGGGGAAGAAAAATTATATACTATACCTGTTCCACTATCCTAAATCCACCTAATTGAGAATCTTTTTGTCTAAAAAGAGATGTTACTGATAGAAATGGTTATATGGTTGCATGAAGATGTAGATGCAGAAAAAGGATTGAGAAGCACTGCTACCATGGTGCAGAATGGGAACCCTTAATTGTTGTGGCATGAGATCCTTGTGCCTTTCAAGAAAGTAGATGACTTTTTATCCAACTTATATGTTCACTTTTTTTCGGTAATGCCAAACATTGTTTAATCATGGCTTTATTGAGATATAACTTACATATTATAAAATTCACCCCCTTAAGGTGTATAATTAAGTGGTTTTAATATATTCACAAGGTTGTGGAACTCTCACAACCATCTAATTCCAGAACATTTTCATCACCCCCCAGAAAACCCCTCAGCCCATTAGCAACCACTCCCTACTGGCAGCCACTGATCTACTTTTGTCTGTGTGGATTTGACATTTCAGGGAATCATTTAAATAGATCCTATATATGTGGTCCTTTATGACTGGCTTCTTTGATTTAGCATATTTTCAAGGTTCATTCATGTGGCATGTCAGTACCTCGTTCTTTTTTGTTGCCAGCAAAATCATATTCCAGCTGTTTGCTTTTACAGGTTGTGCCAACCATTTTGGAAAAATTCAAAGAGAAGAAGCCTCAAGTGGTACAGGCCCTGCAGGAGGCAATCGATGCAATCTTCCTCACTGTAAGTCATGAGTGACTCACACATGAGTGTGCACTGGCATCTAATGTAAATTTTGTCAGTGTAATATTTCGATTATTCTTACAATGGAGAAAAGCTCGCTGACCATGTTTTCTTTTCTACAGACCACACTGCAGAACATCAGTGAGGATGTTTTAGCAGTCATGGATAATAAAAATCCAACCATCAAGCAGCAGACATCTCTTTTCATTGCAAGAAGCTTCCGTCACTGCACTGCTTCTACGCTGCCAAAGAGCTTGCTAAAGCCCTTTTGTGCTGCTCTACTTAAGGTACAGACTTCTCTTGGGAATTGGGGGAATTTTTGTACTTAGTGAAGATTTTTTTTTCCCCATATTAATTATGAACCAAGACTACTTGACTTTTGGATATCAGTAGATTATGGTCTTTTGAGGATCAGACCCTCTGTAGCTTTAGAAACTGAATCCAAATTCTTGTACTCTGTGTTCCTATTCTCAAAGAAAAATACAAGTTAGCTTTATGATTCCACTAACTGCTAAACATTTTGTTTCTTATTTGGCCCATACACTGGTGTTCTGCTGGATCTGGCCAAGCACACAGGCATACAATTTGGAATCTTTGAAGATCATTTGCATATGAGGCATTTTAAATAGAGGGTAGGAGGAAAAGGAAATACTTATTTGCTGAATGGATTACCAGAGGTTTCCTTAACCCAAAAAGAATATATGAAAGAGTAACTGTTAGTTGGCAAAAGGAAAGCTACACTTAGCTTCACTAAACTGTAAAAAGCAAGTTCTTTATTCAGTAATCACCAGTCTGAACTAAAATCAGTAAGACCTAAAATATCTTGGATTAAGATCATTTTGCTTCCTCTGGACCACAGCACATCAATGATTCTGCTCCTGAAGTCAGAGATGCTGCATTTGAAGCATTGGGTACTGCATTGAAAGTGGTGGGTGAGAAAGCAGTAAATCCATTCCTAGCTGATGTGGACAAACTCAAGCTCGATAAGGTAGGTTAGGGGTAGGATTTTTGTCCGATTTCATTATACTCTATCTCTGTGTATTATGATTTTGTTTCAATTTTGTCTGTTTCATGAAGACAAAACTGCTGGTCAGCTTGGGGAAGTTGTTTCATTTGCTAGTGGCCTAGAGTGTAAAAACATAGCTTCTGAGGATTTAAATTTTATCTGAAGCTACAGTGGAGGTATGAGTAGAAATAGCTTTCAGATTATTTAAAAAAAAAAAAAAAAGCTGAGTGATCAGTCCATAGAGGAGGTAAAAAGAATGTTTTAAGATAAATTTGGTTCTAATATCTGGAAAATTACCTTTCTAAATATGAATGCTTTCTGTCAAAAATGTAGTTGTATGTTTATTATAATTTTAATTTGTGTAGAAATAAAATGTGAGAAAGTGGATAATTTATTTCACCTGAAAAGGAAACTTTCTGAATTCTCATATATTTGTGGTTTAGGTGAGTTATTATACACTAATGTAGTGATTATATTTCAGAGCTGAGCTTAATGATATTCACCTCAATTTCATTCTCTAGATCAAAGAATGTTCAGAAAAAGTAGAGCTGGTACATGGTAAGAAAGCTGGACTAGCTGCTGATAAGAAGGACTTCAAGCCTGTTCCCGGAAGGACTGCCACTTCAGGGGCTGCAGGAGATAAGGACACAAAGGACATTTCAGCACCCAAACCAGGACCCTTAAAAAAGGCACCTGCTACTAAGGTTAATAGATGAGATGGAAAATATGGTTCAAAAGTTAGAATTTAGTAAGGCAGGATCTGAATCTCAAATTCATTATCCTTCCATTATGATTTCATTTGAGAAATGAACTCATTACCCCATTAAAATATAGCAAAACATCCATCAACCAAGAGTATTCCAATAATACATTTGGTTAAGTAAACTTGTAATAGAACTAAAAATGGCAGTGAATGTACAGGAGCCCATTTTGAGGGATCATAAAGTATCATTAAATGAGGAAAATGTGGCAAGGCACTTAACATTAATAGTATCACCTTTGTTGTTTTGCTGATAAGGCTGCTAAATCACATCACCAAGTCTACATGCCAGTCAAGGTCATGTACCTTTGTACAAGCATAGAAGAGGGAAATGCCTAAAGGTGAATATGGCATTCTTTTAAAGAACATTTGTCCTGTGGACTCTGAAGCATGAAATTATCTACTATAGATGCAGAAAGCTTATTCCTTTCCTCACCCTGAACCCTAATATGGAGTTAGGGGAGAGAACTGGTGTTTAATAAAGCATTACTTTGGCAAGTGTTTTACCTAAGTAATCTCATTTAATCATCAAACAACCCATGAAATTGGTGTTTTGTGATTCCCATTTTTCCGGAAAGGGAAAGTGAGACTCGGCAAGGTTAAGTATTCTGCACATGCTCTTACAGCTTACTGTGGTATTTTTTTGTTCACTTGTTTGTTTACTCTGTCACCCCACATCATCCCGTAAACTTTAAAGGATAAAGATCTTACCACTGCTCAGTAGCATATGCACAGACGTGTTTCTGGCAGAAGCAGGAACTGGGCACACATTTGGTGAATGGCTAGAGTTGCAGAAGTGGGATTTGGAACCAAGTGTCTCTAACTACAGTCTGTGTACTTTCATTCATATTTTGCTATTTCTTCAGCATTCTCATGTGGGGTTAGCAGCGGTTCCCTTCTGTCTTGCCAGCTGTTGCCTCTCTGGACAATGACCTGGGCACAGAACCTTAAGGCCTTTTCTTATCTTGCTGAACCCTGCCATGCTGGCTAGCTTTCTCTCACACACACACACACAAAAATCCTGAAAAAAAAAAAAAAGTGGGGGAGCAACCTGCTTCATTCTTCTTTTGAAAAGACTTATTACCAATATGTCCTATTAAGCCAATAAACATATATGTCTATAAAAAAGAAAGAAAGAAAGAAAAATGGGAGATTTATTAATTGAGATACTCTATACAGAGAGTGCTATTTATTACAGGAAAGGATCCAGGAGAGGTGTTCTGGTTAGTCAAAGAGTTTAGAATTTTCTGTTTTTAGGATCAGAAAACAGTGAAATCTCTATCAGATTGTTATTACGAACCAGCCAAATCATACTGCTGATAGGAACTGGCAAGTATTGGAGGTTTCATTTGATTAAAAAAACAGGTTTTTTGTTTTGGCTAACTACACCTTAAATGCTCAGATTATGTTCAAGATAACATTGGTTTCAGAGGAGGCCTGGATGTTGAGGACTAATTTGACTCTCTGCATTTTATCTTTTTTTCTCTTTCTTTCTTTCTTTCTTTTTTTTTAAGGTTTGGGGCATAGTTTAACAAATATCCAAAACAGACAGGAGGAATGATTTGAATAGTGATGTGTGTTACCGTATTAACATTACTGCCATTGGCTGTGTGCCTTGTGATAAACTGTGATTTTCTTATAACCTTTCAAAACTGGATATTTAAATCAAGATATTAAAGAGAGTATTAGCATTTCTTGTAACCTTTCAAAACTAGATAACTAAATCAAGATATTTAAATAGAGTATTAGCAGATAGAAGCCAGTAGGTATAATAAAAAGTATGACCAACTGAAGTTTACTTCAAGATTGCAAGGATGGTTCAATATTAATATTTGAAAACTTAACTAAATTTAAGATTTAGTTAAGAGATGAAAAGAAATCTAATTTCAGACACTGAAAAAGAATATAATAGATTTCAGCATATCTTCATGATAAAAAGTCTTAACTACATAGAAATGGTTAGATACTTTGACATAACTAAATACATACATAAAGATGTATAAACAGCAGTAGACCTGGCAAACCGCAAGTCAATATCATGCTTCATAGTGATGAAAAACTAGTACTCCTATTAAAGTGAGAAGGAAAACAAAAAATGCCTGCTGGTTCCATTATTGTTTAATAACGTTCTACAATTAGATAATAAAGTAAAACCTAATATGAGGTAGGAAAAGGCAGAGTTACCATTTTGTAGATCATATGGTCATATACTTGGAAAATAAAAGTAGGCCAGCTGAAGAACTGTTACAACAATAAAAAGATTCATTTCTGTGGCCATCTTCAGCATAACTAGACCACTAGCCATTGCCATAACAACCACTCTATTCCTTCAAAATTAGGTAGTTCTACATTGAGTTAATGATATATTTTCCTGTTACTGGGGTATCTTGTAGTGAAGTATTGGGTAGCTGCTGGAAGTTAGAAGCTGTCCTTTACCTAGTGTAGGAAAGATTTAGAGGTTTTTAAAGGCATCAAATGTTAATTCTCAAATTTATCTGTAAATGTAGTATAATTCCAGTCCATTTTCATTTCATTAATCTCTAGCTCATTCTGAATTAGAGGGTCTTCTTACTAATGGGATCTGCGGATTTCCCCATGAATGGCCTTTTAAGAGGTCTGTCTGCTCTTGAAATTGCTAAGTTCCCTGGGTACCAAAAATACCCTGTATTTGTTTGGTTGAGTGGTCCCTCATTTTAAATCAAATTTTCAGGGAATCTCTGGCCCAAAAATGTTGAGAAAGTGCTGTTCTAAAATCCTAAGTGGTTTAGTTTTTTGTGTGTTTTTTTTTAAATTGCTTTTAGGCTGGTGGGCCACCTAAGAAGGGGAAACCAGCTGCACCAGGAGGTGCAGGGAGCACTGGAACCAAGAACAAGAAAGGATTGGAGACCAAAGAAATAGTGGAACCTGAGCTCTCGGTCAGTATTCTGCAAAGTGCCTCAAACTTCTAAAAGCATGGAAGGTCAATTCCTATAAGATTGAGTTGTTTGTGGAGTTCTACAACATGGTTTATTCAAACTGTGCCTTGCATGAACTTGCCCTTTATGTTAGTAGGATAGAAGCCTCAGATACTATAGCAAACCTGTGGAGTGTTTATGTAGTTTCTTTAAGCAATTCTTTTTTTTAATTTTTTAAATATTTATTTATTTATTTATTAAAAAAAGAAAGCAAGAGGGAGCATGTTGCCGATGGCAGGGGGAGGGGCAGAAGGAGGGAGAATCTTAAACAGACTCTGCTCTGAGTGTGAGCCTGACACAGGACTCAATCTCATGACCCTGAGAGCACGGACTGAGTTGATAAAACTAAGAGTTGGACATTTTGACCGACTGTGCACCCAGGTGCCCCCTCCTTAAGCAATTCTTAATTTTAATGTTTTTGTATCTTACAGATAGAAGTATGTGAAGATAAAGCTTCAGCTGTCCTTCCCGCTACCTGTATACAGCTTCTGGACAGCAGTAACTGGAAGGAAAGGCTGGCCTGTATGGAAGAGTTCCAAAAGGTAGATGCATGGGATTGAGTTGAATGTGAAATGTCATTACGTAGAAGCAATGAGATTGACAAAAGTGCCTGTCCTGCTTGCGGTGTTTTATGTCCAGTGAACATGTTTCAGGGTGTTAACTAAAGATAAGTGGAGGGGGGTTGTTTTTTTAGCTCTGTCGTGTTTATCTTTCAATATCTGCTTTCTGTGGCTTCTGTAAGCTCATAACTTAATACTTAAGAAAAGTAGGCTTAGTCTGAATTACAAGATTTAGATGTATTTTAATATCACGGTATTTGTTCATTAAACTCAGTAGGCAAACAGATAGTTCCACTCAAACCACCCCTCATCCGTTTCTCTGTTTCCCCCTTTGTTGTCATGATTCTTGGAAGAACAGACATTGTTACTTGATATGAGAAGCTCCTTTCAGAAATCTGTGCATGGTAGTTCCTTTTGACATTTACTCTGATTCTAATGAGAAGAGTTTGTATAAACCACAAGAGCACTGGGACTTAAAGCAGGAGACCTGGCTTTCAGTCCTGCATGTGCCACACACATCAGGTTTTGACCCGAGTTTGTGTATCTTTGAAATTTAATACTTAACTACTTCTAACCTATCCTACTTAGCTATATGTTTTTCGGAAAATCAGATAACTCAAAATATGTATAAGCAGTTTCTGCCACACACTAAGCAAATGCAAAGTGTTACGGTTACATTCCTTGGAACATATTCTTGTTGAAATTCTGAAATGTGGGGTGGGTGGGTAGAAGAGTTTCAATAGTATTAATATAAAACAACTGTACATCAAATATCCAACTTAAGAAACAAAGCTGTCTAAGCTCCCTCTGTAACATTCCTTGTTTCCATTCCTCCCTCTCTTTCAAGTTACCTAATTGACTTTTTTATGTACCGCTTCCCTGGCTAATCATTAACCCTGTAACTCTCAGTCTGTTGTTTTACTTTAAGGCTGTTGAACTAATGGATCGAACTGAAATGCCATGCCAGGCATTAGTGAGGATGCTGGCCAAGAAACCTGGATGGAAAGAAACCAATTTTCAGGTAATTTTTTTAAAATTAACATATAACGTATTATTTGTTTCAAGGGTACAGGTCTGTGAATCATCAGTCTTACATAATTCACAGCACTCACCATAGCACATATCCTCCCCAAAGTCCATATCCCTCCCCTCCCACCCCCCAGGAACCCTCAGTTTGTTTCATGAGATAAGAGATCTTATGGTCTCCCTCCCAATCCTATCTTGTTTCATTTTCAGGTAATTTTTAATTGGGAATTTTAGTATTTTTCATTGAAGTAATTTCCATCATATCATCCTATGGAGTGAGAGAAGTATAGTTTTGGTAATGATTTTTAGCCTTTTTAAAAAAAATCAACCAATGTGTCATCTAACTTGAAATGTAAACAATGGAGTGTGTGCATTTTGATTGAACACAAAACTATATCTGTGTAATTGGGAGTTTATGTATATGGAAGTATTATTTATATGTTGTTTGTGTAATTTACATATATGCATTTTTCTCCTGGTTAGTTAGGCCTGGAAGCCCCCTAATCTTCACATATGCAAGACAGGGATAAGCAGGGAGACAAGCGTCTTATTTGTCTGGATAAAAGATAAATGATCTTTAAATTGCCAGTGAAAAATTACCACATAGTTTAGTGTAGTACTGATAATAGAGATGAAATTTAACAGTGCTGTTATTAGTCTAAAGAGTAGGTGTAAAGGGAGGTATAAGAAAGTGATACAGGGAGGAAAAGGAGAAAAGTTTCCCTTTCCTCTAGATATTCATAGACCTTATGGAAACAAAGGTTTGAAATATGTCAGGTTTATTTTTGGCATCCCACTGGTCTCTTTCTTGCTTCTTTTCTGCCACCCCTTGTTCTCTCTTTAGGATCCTTGGCTTCCTCGCACACTATGTTCCAGCACTGTTAGCACTGTTCCAGCCCCTCAAACATTCCATCCAGCCCCACAAAGCCTTTACCAAGAGGTTCTTGTGCTGCCCTCCTCCCCTACACGCCACTTTTAAAAGCCCTCTTCGTGCAGTTTCTTAGGTGAAAAAGCATACCCGATTAGAGCTAATACCCTCCTATGTGTTAGATCGATAACAAAGGATAATTTTATATATGTATTTTTCTTTATGACAACTTTAAACTCACCATTTTGAAGTGTAAAGTGTAGCATTTCTTAGTGTATTAACAGAGTTCTGCAACTCCTACCACTCTATAATTTTAGAATGTTTTCATCCGGAAAGAAACCCCATATCCATCATCAGTCGCTGTCTTTCTCCCCAAATTTCTTCCTGCCCCAATCCCTGGACAACTGTTACTCTGTTCTGTCTCTGTGGATTACGTCTCCTGGACATTTCATGTAATGAAGTGTCTTTTACTTAGCATAATATTTCAGTGTTCACCTCTATGGTAGCATGCATCAGTTCTGCATTCTTTTCTATTGCTAAATAATACTCCCGTGTATGGATATAGAACATTTTATTTACCCATTTTTAAGTTGAAGGGAATTAGTGTTGTTTCCACTTCGTGGCTGTCTCTTTGAACATTCATGTACAAGTTCTTGTGTGAGTACATTTTTTTCTTTAAAGATTTATTTATTTACTTTAGAGAGGGAGAACATGTGCAAGAGGGAGGGAGGGGAAGAGGAAAAGAGAGAGAATCCCAAGCAGACTCCCAACTGAGCATGGAGCCCAACACAGGGCTTGATCTCATGACCCTAAGATCATAACCTGAGCCAAAATCAAGAGTGGCACGCTCAACCATCTGAGGCACCCAGGTGCCCCTGTGTGATCATATTTTTAATTCTCTTGGGTATGTACCTAGAAGTTAAATTGCTGGGTCATATGGTAACTTTGTTCAACTTTTCGAAAAACTGCCAAACTGTTTTCTAACGTGGCTTTACCATCTTATGTTCGTACTAGTAGTACAAGAGAATTCTAATTTCTGTACATACTCACCAGCTCCTGTTATTTAAATGTTCAAATGGCACAGAGAGAAATATTGAAGGCCAAAGGCGTCCCAAGAGCCATACATCTGCCACCATCACATTAACACCTTTAAATGGTTTTCGTATCTTCTTCATTCTTCCACTTAGAATCAACAAGTTCTTTAAATCTCCCAAGTTCTGTTGTGTGTATGTGTCCATGAGGGTTATAGTTTTTTATGGGCAATGCTAGTGGGAACTCTGAATGATGTAGTTAGTTTGGTCATTTATTATGTATTTCAGGATGTGTATTCAGTACTATATAACAGGATAAAAATTATTTTGCTTCTTTGTTTAAACTTGTCAGTTTTAAGGGCATCTGTATGACTTAGGAGAGCATGAGGCTCTTGATCTTGGGGTTTTAAGTTTGAGCCCATGTTGGATGTAGAGATTACTTTAAAAATAAATAAATAAATAAGGTGGTCATTTTTAGTTTGGTCATGTTCTCAATTGTCCCTGTGTTACACCTTCAGGCTGCTATAAAAATAAGTAAATCAATGTTTTTGGCTTACTCATAACTTTACAATGCTTATCCTTGTTCAGGTGATGCAGATGAAGCTTCACATAGTTGCTTTGATTGCTCAGAAGGGGAATTTTTCCAAAACTTCAGCTCAGATTGTTTTGGATGGCCTTGTGGACAAGATTGGAGATGTGAAATGTGGGAACAATGCAAAAGAAGCTATGACAGCAATAGCCGAAGCTTGCATGTTGCCGTGGACAGCCGAACAGGTTAGTGACAGAGCTCTCTCCTCAGCTTTTCCTAGCTTTTCCCACATTTTAATTTAAAGTTCCTAATTAAACTGTAGGTCTTTTCTTCCTAAGTCAAACCATTTTTATATCCTGCATTTTTATCTTTACCTCTAATAATATACTGTTGCCTGATAATTAGAATTTATCTTGGCCAAGAATGTTCTATTAAAAGATGAGAGTGATTTTCTCTTAAGACATTATAATTCAGAGTGATAACTAATGAAAAGTTGTAAAGTCCAGAGTGCTTTTAATACTACTGTCACTTACCTCATTTTCTTGTGTAAGTTGAATATTTCATTCCTAATGCATTCTTGCAGTTCTATCAGGGTTGGAAAAACCATGCTTCATCCACTTCTACCTGTATGGCATACCGTATTTCTTTGAGAAATATAAGAAAAAAAAACACATGCTTATTTTTGTTGGGTTTTTTTTTTTTCCCTCTTTTTGCTTCAGGTTATGTCAATGGCTTTCTCACAGAAGAATCCCAAGAATCAATCAGAAACTCTGAATTGGCTATCAAATGCAATCAAAGAATTTGGTTTTTCTGGGTAAGTCAGAAAGAAATCAGGTACAAAATAATTAAATATTTTGCCTATCTCTAACAGCTGATTCTGTTTGTTGTAGCCATCTCTGCTATTTCTGAGACACCAGAGCTGGGTCATCCAATTTATATAAAACAAAACCACCTTTTTTTCTCAAAAGTCTATATTGGCTCATACTCTTTCCATTTTCATGACCACTAACATTAGAGCGCTCTAAGTCTTTTTTTTCCCATAAGTGTTAATAATTGTCCCTCAGAAAAGCTACTTCCAAGGATTTCTAGTTAAATACATTCGGAAATTACTGCATATAATCACATTTGTTTAGAGAGCTTTCGTGCATGTTGGTGAATTAACATCTCTCATGGTCATTCAACAGAGAAGCTTGCCTAACTTTTTTTATTAACCCGCTGTTTCCCAAACTTGTTTGCATATTGAACACATTTATTTATTTAACAAAATTTTACAGAGCTTACTTTATGCCAGGCACTTTTTTTTTACGATTTTATTTATTTCCAGGCATTCTGGTTCTAAGAGAAAATACTGTAACTGCTATACAGTTGCCTTTCTCTGTGCCATGCTGTTTTTTATACTGTACTTCTCAGTGTCTTACAAAACAGGTTTATAGGGGTGCCTGGATGACTCAGTCAGTTAAGCATCTGACTTTGGTTCAGGTCATGATCCTGGGGTCCTGGGATTGAGTCCTGCATCGGGCTCCTCACTCATCAGAGAGTGTACTTGTCCCTTTGCCCCTCACCCTGCTTGTACTTTCTCTCCTTCCCTCTTTCTCTCCAATAAATAAAATCTTTAAACACACACACCCCCTCAAAAAAAACAAAATAGTTGTCTACATTCTACCAAACAAGGAAATACTACTCAGAAGTTATCATTCAAGTGACATTCAACCAAAGACACAATTACTTGGGGGCACCTGGGTGGTTCAGTCAGTTAAGCATCCGACTCTTGGTCTCAGGTCATGATCTCAAGGTTGTGAGATCAAACCCTGTGTTGGGCTCCGTGCTCAGTGGGAAGTCTGCTTGAGATTCTCTCTCACTCTCCCTCTGCCCCTCCCCCACTCATGCACATGCTTTCTGTCTCTGAAATAAAAGAAATAAAATCTTAAGAATAAACAAAAATGGGGCGCCTGGGTGGCTCAGTGGATTAAGCCGCTGCCTTCGGCTCAGGTCATGATCTCAGGGTCCTGGGATCGAGCCCCGCATCGGGCTCTCTGCTCTGCAGGGAGCCTGCTTCCTCCTCTCTCTCTGCCTGCCTCTCTGCCTACTTGTGATCTCTATCTCTGTCAAATTTCTGTCAAATAAATAAATAAAATCTTTAAAAAAAAAAAGAATAAACAAAAATAGCAAGGAGTGGTTGTTCTTCGATAGGTAGTAGAGGGGAATAAGTTAGGGGGAGTGGGAGGAGATGAGATGGGAGCAAGAACTGGGCGAGGTCACACTGGGCCTCAGCGTTTTGAGTAAGTTGGAAACCATTACATGGTCTTAAGGAGAGAGTAATAGTATCATTTGGACTGTAGTCAGAATAAATAGTGAGGATCAAAAAGACTGATTAGTAAGCTATTGGAATAATCCTGTCAAGAATTCAGTGGCTTGGACGTAGTTTGTGGAGATGGAAGTATTAGGACTCAGAATGTATTTGAAAGATCTGAACCAGATACTGAGTATAGGAGAAAGAAGAGTCAAGGATGGCCTGAGCAAGTGGAAGAAGAATGTGGCTCTTGACTGAGGCAGGGAAGACTGTGGAAAGAACAGCATTTGGGTTTGGGGTGTGGATGGTCAAGGGTTTTGGTCTTGACAGATATGGGACATCTGTACATTCAAACGGAAGTGTTACAAAGGCTGTGTGGATATATGAATCTAGAATTCAGAAGAGAGGTCACCACTGGGATTTAGGAGTAATGAGCAAATAGTATTTAATGTTCCCTCTAGGTGAATGGAGAGAGAGAACAGGTGAGACTGGGGGACATAGCCAAAGGGAGCCAGTCCTAGAGTCTGGCTTTATAAAACTCGAGTATATACTTAGGGTTTCATTTATTTGTTTTTAATTCTAAATGTTATTTCTTTCAGGTTGAACGTGAAAGCTTTCATTAGCAATGTGAAGACAGCTCTTGCTGCAACAAACCCAGTGAGTACATACCGCATATGCAGGAACATTGCAGCCATCTTTGTGGTTCTGTTTTCATGTGTAAAGTTCTTTTTGTTCTGTCTGCCAGGCTGTGAGGACTTCGGCCATCACTCTGCTTGGTGTGATGTATCTGTATGTTGGTTCCTCTTTACGAATGTTCTTTGAGGATGAGAAGCCTGCCCTTCTATCCCAGATAGATGCAGAATTTGAGAAGGTAAAGATTCCAAATATGACACAATCCATTGGTAGACTTGAGAATGCTCATATTAGTTAAGTTTAAGCTTTTAACCCTCAAGAATGAAGAATACATATGTTTTTGCTTTTATATGTATAAAGTATCCCTGGGAAGAATTCTTAAGAAATTAATGGCTTTGTCTATGAGGAGGACAGCTGAATAGCTGTGGTATAGGAGGGAAGATTTTCCTCTTTTTGTCTCTTATAACTTTGAAATATCAAACTTTTTTTTTTTAAAGATTTTATTTATTTATTTGACAAAGAGAGATCACAAGTAGACAGAGAGGCAGGCAGAGAGAGAGAGAGGGAAGCAGGCTCCCTGCTGAGCAGAGAGCCCGATGCGGGACTCGATTCCAGGCTGAGATCACGACCTGAGCCGAAGGCAGCAGCTTAACCCACTGAGCCACCCAGGCGCCCCTGAAATATCAAACATTTTGAATGTATTGCCTGTTCAGAAAGTATATCAACATTTAAACATTTTAAATTGGTTTTTTTTTGGTTGTTTTTTTTTTTTTAAAGATTTTATTTATTTGTTTCACAGACAGAGATCACAAGGAGGCAGGGAGGCAGGCAGAGAGAGAGGGGGGAGTTGGCTCCCTGCCGAGCAGAGAGCCCGATGCAGGGCTCGATCCCAGGACCCCGGGATCATGACCTGAGCCGAAGGCAGAGGCTTTAACCCGCTGAGCCACCCAGGCACCCCTAAATTGTTTTAAATAAAAAAAGAAACTTGGCCTTCCTTGAATAAACTTTCTAATCAAAATTGCTGGGCTTGGGCAGACTTGCTCTGTATTTCTTGGGCATCCAAGACCAAAGACAGCTTCATGATTGAAAGGTCTGATTCTAGTAGGTTTGTATAAAAATGTCTTTTGCCATATACTCTCAAATTTGGGATCTAATTAGGAATTAAAATATGTACTGTTTGGGGGCCCTTGAGTGGCTTAATCAGTTAAGTGTCTGATTCTTGATTTTGGTTCAAGTCATGATCTTAGGGTTGTGAGATCAAACTCTGTGTCAGGTTCTGTGCTGGGTGTGGAGCCTGATTAAGATTCTCTCTCTCCCTCCGCTACGTATCCCCTTTCTTTAAAAAAAAAAAATATATATATATATATATATATATATTTTTTTTTTTTTTTGGTGAATATTAAGTAGTATAAAAGTTTAGGAATATTAAGTAGTATTGTGAATTGTGAATTTTAAGTATTGTGAATATTAAGTAGTATAAAAGTATAGGAATTGTGACTATTAAGTAGTATGAAAGTATAGGAAAGTTTGGTATAGGCCTGTTCTCTAACTTGTTTGCTCTTGTACCATTCAAGTTCATTAGCCTCACTGATTTGTTTGTGTGTAGATGCAAGGACAGAGCCCACCTGCTCCAACCAGGGGGATTTCTAAACACAGCATAAGTGGTACAGATGAAGGAGAAGATGGAGATGAACCAGATGAGGTGGGCACTGACGTTGTGGATCTTTTGCCAAGGACAGAAATCAGGTAGGTTTGTTGCAAGTGGTTTATTGGATTTGTTTGTTTATTTTTTGTTAGTGAATTCTTTTTTTTTTTTTCCTTTTTTTTTTCCATTTTATTTATTTTTTTTCAGCGTAACAGTATTCATTGTTTTTGCACAACACCCAGTGCTCCACTTTGTTAGTGAATTCTTAATGGTACCTTCTCTTCCTCAGTCAAGAGTACTTCTGTGACATCATTATTTCTTTAGGAGTCTGGAATTAAGATTCTCTCTTCTGCTTTCTCAGTGATAAAATCACTTCAGAGTTGGTGTCTAAGATTGGTGACAAGAACTGGAAGATCAGGAAAGAAGGCCTAGATGAAGTGGCAGCTATTATCAATGAAGCAAAATTTATCCAGCCGAATATAGGTGAACTGCCAACTGCCTTGAAAGGCCGACTCAATGATTCAAATAAAATCTTGGTACGTAGAACATATGCCTGTTCTTTTGCTCTCCCTCCCCTCTTCCCTGCAGGAAGTTCCTTTTTAATAATCTTCACCTACAAAAAAAAATGAGTGGTCACTTCATTTGCTTTGAACTGGAAATCCTTTAATTTCTTAAGTGTACCTCAAGATCAGTTGGTAGATGGAGGTTTATTAATCAGATTTCCATGACTCTCAGATTTGCTTTCTATAGAACTCTAATATTAAATATCCTTATATAAAACTGTTATATACATTAACATGTTTAATTTCTAATTTTTAAATATGGGTTTTTATGTCAGGATTTTCTTAAACTAGCCTTAACCTTACTTTGTTATAAAGCACTATCCTTTCTGGTCTAAAATTCTAATACTCCAGTGTTGTGAACTAATGATAAAAGGAGCAGCCACTGTCTGTAAATTATTCATAAGCTAATTACAATAACATCATAACAAACTGACTACCCTGTCTTTCAAGTAGACCTTAAACTTCCTAGTACATTGACTACTTAGCAGCCAATTTGGAAAACAGCTTGTTCCTGGTTTCATCAAGTATTGGCTCTTTTCCCACTCAGGTGCAGCAGACGTTGAATATCCTCCAGCAACTGGCAGTAGCCATGGGCCCAAACATCAAGCAGCATGTGAAGAACTTAGGTATCCCTATCATTACAGTGCTTGGAGACAGCAAGGTAAACCTGACTCCTGACCACAACTCCCTTCTGGAATAGGTCAGCCACATTCTTGGGCTAAGAATAGTTCTTACATGTGTATGTAAGAGTACACATCAACAGCCTATAAACTTTGTAGGGAAGAGAACATTAGCAGGAAAATAATAAACATCTTTACCTCCCAGGCAGTATGAGGGTGAACAGTTATATCATTAGCCTTGCGACCCTTAGATAAGTTATTTATCTTCTTTGAGGTTCAGTTTCTTTGTTTGTGAAATTTCTTTCTTACAGAACTAAATAAGAATCTGTACATATGGTACCTGTTACTATCTCATATAGTATGCACTCAAAAAATGTTCGCTATTATGATTATGTCATCATTGTTCTATGTACTGTTATGAAGAGTGAATATGTTTATGAATTTGGGGGTCATGTATTTACTTTCTTCCTTGTTCTCCTGAACTTCTAGAGCAGGATCTTCTAACACTTTAGTTTCACAGTCCAAGAATCAGTCTCAAAAGTTGCAAGCCTCTGTTATATTTAGCCCAAGATTGAATTTTTGAATGTGTCTTTATTTTTGAGCAATTCATTTAGTGTGAGGAATTGGGGTATTTTAATATTTTTCATGTTAATAAGACCTCATTCTATGAATGCCAATTAATATGAAAACATAAGTGTTCAGGCAAATTGTTAGTAATTTAGGTCTAACTTTTAATTACCCTGTTATCTATAGAGAATGTATCTCTACAGAGTAGAGATACATTCTCTATAGATAACCATGGACATAACAGCCTCCAGAATTTCAGAAAATAAAACCTTCAAGTTTATTCCCCTTACATGATACTTTATGCCCAGGTCACTGTTTGTGCCTAATTTAACTGAGTAGAGGATCTTACAATTGGAGTTTTATGTTTCGCCTTTACTTTGGATTTTCAGTACAATCATAGAACTAGATTCTGTGTCAGAGAAGTTGATTCTAAGTATGTTCATGTGGATCTTAAAGAAACCTCTGTTGTTTATGTTCCCAAAGTAAGAAACTTTTTCACTCCCTACCTCCAAACCATAAGTGATGCTATCTTTACTAATTCTTTCTTCCATTTAGAACAATGTTCGGGCAGCTGCCTTAGCAACTGTGAATGCTTGGGCAGAACAGACAGGCATGAAGGAATGGCTGGAGGGAGAAGATCTTTCTGAAGAGCTCAAAAAGGAAAATCCTTTCTTGAGGCAAGAGGTAAGAACGACAAATATGTGCTTTACTCATGACTTTGACCTTCTTAGAGGTGTGGACCTACCTAATAAATACGCTTATATGGACAGAATGAGTTTCATTATGAAACAGTTAATAAAAGGAAACCAAATTCTTGAAGGTCTATACTGTGTACATCTTTTTCTCCTCCCTTTCATATACTTTTTTAACAAATAAATTTTTTTTAAAAGATTTCTTTATTTGAGAGAAGGAGAACACATGCACACATGAGTGAGGGGAGGAGCAGAGGGTGAGGGAGAGACTCCTCAAGCAGACTTCCGCTGAGCGAGGAGCCAGAGGTGGGGCTTGATCCCAGGACCCTGAGATCATGACGTGAGCAGAAATCAAAAGTTAGTTGCTCAACCAAGTGAGCCACCCAAATGCCCATTAACAGTAAAAAAATTTTAAAGGACTATCCTTTCTGTGAAATCTTGTTTCTTGAACTCTGAAATGGTAAAATAAAAGGTTTTAATCAGATCATAAAAATAGAATTCAGCATTCAAAAATCCATCAGTATAATTCATCATACCAGCAGACTAAAGAAGAAAAATCACATTATTGTGTCAGTTGACACAAAAAAGGATTTGAGAAAATCCAACGTCTGTTCATGACAAAAACTCTGAGCAAGTTAGAAATAGAAAAGAATTACTTCAGCTTACTAAAGACCACCAGGATGCCTGAGTAGCTCCATGGGTTAAGCCTCTGCCTTTGGCTCAGGTCATGATCTCAGAGTCCTGGGATCTAGCCCATCAGACTCTCTGCTCAGTGGAGAGCCTGCTTCCCCACCCCCCTTCTGCCTGCCTCTCTGCCTACTTGTGATCTCTGTCTCTGTCAAATAAATGAATAATATCTTTAAAAAAAAAAAAAAAAGAGACCACCTACAGGGCACCTGGGTGACTTAGTTGTTAAGCATCTGCCTTCAGCTCAGGTCATGATCCCAGGGTCCTGGGATCAAGCCCCACATCAGGCTGCCTGCTCGGCAGGGAGTCTGCTTCTCCCTCTCCTACTTCCCCTGCTTATGTTCCCTCTCTCGCTGTGTCTCTCTCTGTCAAATAAATAAATAAAATCTTTAAAAAAATAAATAAATAAATAAATAAAAAATAATTAAAAGAGACCACCTACAAAAAACCTCTATAGATAATGTCATACTTATATTTAGCATGGTGAAAGACTGGATGCGCTCATCCTAGGTTGGGAGCAATGTCCGTTTTCACCACTCTTAGCATAATATGGGAAGTTCTAGTCCCTGCAGTAAGGCAAGAAAAAGATACGAAAAACAGTTTGGAAAAAGAAAAGTAAAACTATCCCTAATGGCCAGTAACATGGCTGTCTACTTAGAAAATCCCAAGGAATCTACAAGTAAACTCCTAGAACTAATAAATGAGTTCAGTAAGATTGCAGGATACAAAATTAACACACAAAATCAATCACATTTCTTGATAATAGAGTGAACATATGGAAACAAATAAACAGTACAATTTACAGTGACGCCAAAGAAAATGACATCCTTAGATGTACACTTAGCAAAGAAAATATAGAATATGTGTACTAAAAATTACAGAATGTTGATAAAAGAGTCCAAGGAAGACCCAAAGAGTTGGAGAGACATGCCGTGGTGGTTGATAGGAAGGCTCAATGTAGTAGAGATGTCAGCTCTCCCCAAATTGATCTATAGGTTTAATGTAATTCCCATCAAAATTGCAGATAGTTTTTTTGTAGACAAAGGCAGGCTTATTCTAAGATTTATATTCTAGCTAAAACAGTCCTGACAAAGAAAAAAATCATGGAAATAATCACTGTACCCTATATTAAGACTTAGGTATTGCTAACATAATCAGCAAACTTACATGGGATTGGAAGGTGGAGGACAGACCCTGGTTAGTGGAACTGAAGAGAAACCCAGAAATAGACCCACACAAATATGATCAACTGTTTTTTGACAAAATTACCAAAATAATTTAGCATTGGAAGGCTAGCCTTTTCAACAAAGACTCTAGAGCCTTAGACATCTGTAGATAAAACACTAAACTTCAACCTAAACCTTCCATCCTATTCAAACATTAACTTAAAATGGATCATGACCTAATCATAGACTATAAAATTATAGAACTTTTATTTTACTTATTTTTTCATGGTGGGGTTTGAACTTATGATCCTGAGATCAAGACCTGAGCTGAAATCAAGAGTTGGACGCTTAATCAACTGAGCCACCCAGGTGCCCCAAAACTATAGAACTTTTAAAGATAATATCGGTGAAAAACTTCAGGATATAGAAATTCTTCAGGCAAAGAATTCTTAGACTTGACACCAAAACCACAATCCCTTCAATAGAAAAAATTGATAAATTGGACCTCATAAAAATTAAGAACTTTTGCTCTGCAAAAGACCATGCGAAAATGAGGAAAAGGTAGCTACACCACAGGAGAAAGTATTTGCTAACTCGGTATCTGATAAACATTATATAAAATTTGTAAAGAATTCTCGGGACGCCTGGGTGGCTCAGTTGGTTAAGTGTCTACCTTCGGCTTAGGTCATAATCCCGGGGTCCTGAGATCGAGTTCCGCATTGGGCTCCTTGCTCAGCAGGGAACCTGCTTCTCCCTCTGCCTGCTGCTCCCCCCTGCTTGTGCTCTCTCTCTGACAAATAAATAAATAAAATCTTAAAAAAAAAAAGAATTTTCAAAACCATAAAAAAAAAAAAAAAAAAGAAAGAAAGATGGGGCACCCAGCTGGATCAGTTGGTGGGTAGAGCATATGACTCTTGATCTCTGTCATGATTTTACAGTTCCATCTTAGGCATAGAGTCTACTTAAAAAAAAAAAAATGGGCAAAAGACATGAACAGATGTTTCACTGAAGAGGATATGCAGGTGGCAAATAAGCCCATAGATGTTATTCAGTATGATTAGCCATACAGGAAATGCAAATTAAAACTACAGTGACACATCACTCTACAACTATCAGAATTACTGGAATAAAAAAATAATTTTAACACCAAATGCTGGCAAGGAGGTGGAGAAATTTGAACACTCTGCTGGAGGAAATATAAAATGGTACACCCACTCTACGAAAGAGTTTGGCATTTTCTTACAAAACTAAACATCTGCAGGGTGTCTGGGTTCCTCAGTCAGTAAGTGTCCAACTCTTGATTTCGGCTCCGGTCATGATCTCAAGGTCATGAGACTGAGCTCCCTGTCGAGTTCTGGGCTCAGTGGGCAGTCTGTTTGGGATTCTCTCCCTCTCTCTCCCCCCGCCCTCCCTCTGCTTCACTCTACACTCACATGCGCATGCCCTCTTTCTCTAAAGTAAATAAATTTTTTTTTTAAAGATTTTGTATTCATTTGACAGAGACCACGAGCAGGCAGAGAGGCAGGCAGGAAGGGAGGGGGGAAGCAGGCTCCCCGCTGAGCAGAGCCCGACGCGGGGCTCGATCCCAGGACCCCAGGATCATGACCCGAGCCAAAGGCAGAGGCTTTAGCCCACTGAGCCACCCAGGCGCCCCATAAATCTTTTTTTATAAACCCCCAAACTGAACTTACAATTACTATATGAACCAGCAATTGTGATCTTGTGCATTTATTCCATAAAAACGAAAATTTCTGTCTGCAAAGGAATCTATACACAAATGTTCATAGCAGCTTCATTCATGATAGCCAAAAAATGGAAACAGCCCAAATATCCTTCATAAGTCCATATGGTAATACTATTTAGGATTAAAAGATTCACTGGTAACGAGCAACAATTGAGTTAAATCTCCAAAGAATTATGTTGAGTGGCAAAACCCAGCTCCAAACAATTATATACCATATGATTCCATTTGTGGAGTATATTTAAAATGACAAAATTTTAGGGGTTCCTGGGTGGCTCAGTCATTAAGCGTCTGCCTTCAGCTCAGATCATGATCCCAGGGTCCTGGAATTGAGCCCCACATCAAGGCTCCCTGCTCCGCGGAGAGTCTGTTTCTCCCTCTTCCACTCCCCCTGCTTGTGTTCCCTCTCTCACTGTCTCTCTTTCTGTCAGATAAATAAATAAAATCTTTTTAAAAAAATAAAATAAACTGGGGCGCCTGGGTGGCTCAGTGGATTGGGCCGCTGCCTTCGGCTCGGGTCGTGATCTCAGGGTCCTGGGATCGAGCCCCGCATCGGGCTCTCCGCTCCGCGGGGAGTCTGCTTCCTCCTCTCTCTCTGCCTGCCTCTGCCTACTTGTGATCTCTCTCTCTGTCAAATAAATAAATAAAATCTTTAAAAAAATAAATAAATAAATAAAATAAAATAAAATAAACTGACAAAATTTTAGAAATGGAGAACAGATTAGTAGTTGTCAGGGATTGGAATGGGATAAGGGAGATGCCTGTGGTTATAGAGGAGACAATATGAGGGATCCTTGCAATGGAACTGTTTAAAATCTTAACTGTGGTGTCAGATGTAGTAACATATTTGTGATAAAATCATAGAACTAAATATAGGTATAGACACAAATGAGAACGGCAAAGCTGGGCAGTCTGAACAGGACCAGTGGATTGTATCAATGTCAGATCCTGGTTGTGATACTATAGTATAATTTTATAAAGTGCTACTGTTAGAGGAAACTGAGTGCATGGGATCTCTGTATTATTTCCTGTAACTCTATGTGACTACAGTTATCGCAATAAATTGAATTATCTTCAATTAAGGGTGCCTGGGTAGCTCAGCTGGTTGAGCAACTGCCTTCGACTCAGGTCATGATCCTGGCATCCCGGGTTTGAGTCCCACATCGGGCTCCCAACTCCATGGGAGGTCTGCTTCTCCCTCTGACATTCTCCCCTCTCATGCTCTCTCTCACTTTCTCTCTCTCTCAAATAAAAGTCTTAAAAAAAAAAAACACTTCTATTACAGATATGAATTATTTGGGAAGAATAGAGAAAAACTGTCAATATGGGGCTGAAAACAGAAGTCCTGGCAGAATTTGTCCTCTCCTGATCAAATAAATGTTCTACATCTTCTCTAGCCGAGTAATTCTTAGAATTTTTTTAAAAGATAAGGGAAAAATTTTCATCTGTAAAATGCATTAAGAACTATTAAAGCTTTGTAGTTTAATACCCAAGTGTGGTCCAAAGAACCATGTCCTTACTTAAAGAAAATAGTCATCTTTGCATATATCATTTAAATATAGCATTGTTCTTGAACAGTGAAAATTACTGATTTTATATTGGAAAGTTGTAGTGTTCAGTACTGATACGATCATTAAGCCTAAGATTATAAGTAATAATTTTCCACTTGAAGTGTGTAACCGATCTTTATTTCTTTTGGCAGCTTCTGGGCTGGCTGGCTGAGAAACTCCCGACTCTTCGTTCCACCCCCACAGACCTTATCCTTTGTGTTCCTCATCTCTACTCGTGCCTAGAAGATCGCAATGGAGATGTGCGGAAAAAGGCCCAAGACGCCTTGCCATTCTTCATGATGCATCTGGGATATGAGAAAATGGCCAAGGCTACCGGGAAATTAAAGGTACTACTTCTTGTGGTTGCTGCTGTTAAAAGCCATTAGAGAAATATTGAACATGAGTATATATAG
The DNA here is from genome assembly GCF_922984935.1 of Meles meles. Classification (NCBI taxonomy): domain Eukaryota; kingdom Metazoa; phylum Chordata; class Mammalia; order Carnivora; family Mustelidae; genus Meles; species Meles meles. Next base: position 19,542,595 of record NC_060073.1, read on the forward strand.
GCAAGAGATCATATTACCTCCTAGGAGTCTCTCTTGAAATCCCAGTGAGAGCAAAAATATCTTGAACTCCCAAGAACTTGACTCTGCAGGGGCAAAAGTTGTGACCTTCTAGAATGGTAGTTAATTTAGTATGACTTCATAATGTGTGTTACTTCTCTTGCACTGTGTGCCGCCTCCCTTACTTCATAGGTATTTCAAAACTAGGTGCTCAGTGATGTGTTTAACAGCAGCTCTGTTAGTAAGCATAGTATGAGTGTATCATGTATGTGGCATCTCACTTCGCCTGTTATGTTGTCTCCCTAGCCAACCTCTAAAGATCAGGTATTGGCCATGCTAGAGAAAGCCAAAGCTAACATGCCAGCCAAGCCTGCTGCATCTGCTAAAGCAACTTCCAAACCAATGGGAGGGTCAGCTCCAGCCAAATTCCAGCCAGCTTCAGGTAACTCTGTTTTGAGAGGGTTAAGGGGGAAGAAAGTAGCCCAGGGGAACTCTGAAAAGAAACGAGCCTTCATTTCTTATTGTACTTCCAAACAGCTGAGATCCTAGGCCCTCCCATCTTCTTCCCTCCCTCCCTCCTTACCCTTCTACCACAAACATATTTGTCAAGTTTTAGGCCAGGAATTGTGCTGAAGGTATGAAGATGCTTAATTTGGTTTCCAATTCCAAAAAGGGATTTCAGAATAGCACATTGAAATACTCCAGAAAGGGAGTGTTCCATCCTATTTTTAAGGTTTCCACACGTTTTCTGCTATTGGGTATTATAGTTAGAGGGGGGAAACTGGGACCATCTAGTCTAATCCCTTTATTAAGAGACAAGGAAACCCAAAAGATTAAGTGAGTGGCACAAGGACAGCCAGTCAGTCTAAACCAGCATAGAATTCCTCTTCCCTATTCCCAGATGAGTTCTCCTTCTACTGCAGTGCCTGTTTGCTGATCCGTTCTAATATTTGCTAATCCTTTAGAGAAAAGTCTTGATTTCTTCACCCTAATGTTATAATTCCATTATGTATAAATAAAACTCCAATCTGTAACTACTATTTCTCTAGACCTACTGCTTAATAAATAAAATATTATTCTCTTTAGTGGGATACAAACTATTGATGCTATAGAGGTAGAAATTGTACATGTTTAAGACTGTTGGTATCAAAGGATTTATTCAATTATAATATCTGTAGGAATCCTGCTATATGGTAAAGAATGAGCGTCAAAGATTATAAACCCTCCCCCTAAGGAAGTATCAATCTAGGAAAAAGGGTTTTTTAAATTATTTAGAAAATAGTTTTAAAACCTCGACTTAACTGTTGGCAAAGTAGATGTAGATTTATTGAGTTAATGTCTTAGGGTTATGCTTAAAGAGGAATTCAGGCAGAAAAAAAGATTAGGAAAAAATCTAATTGAAAATACTTTCTAAATTGACAGTTAAAACTGTAGGTTTTCACATCATTATGTATTTAATCTGCTTAGAATAAAGTGATGTTTGTTAGAATTTATATTTATAGTAGATGCCTTTTTTCCTCAAAGCACCTGTTGAAGATTCTGTTTCCAGTACTGTAGAAACCAAGCCTGATCCGAAAAAGGCCAAAGCTCTAGGAGTTTCCTCTAAAGCAAAGGTATGTTAGCTCTGCATACTTAGACGCAGAATTGCTCTTAAGTGTGTTTTATACATCGGGTCACTCTATTAGGAGAGGTCATATTATGTCTGAAAGAGCATTACTACTGTTTTTTTAAGGTTTTGTTTATCTGAGGAAGAGAGAGGGCGTGAGTGAGAGCACGAGCAGGGAGGAAGGGCAGAGACAGAGGGAGAAGCAGGCTGCCCACGGAGTAGGGAGCCCAATGTGGGGCTCGATTCCAGAACTCTGGAATTATGATCTGAGCCAAAGGCAGGCACTTAACCAGCTGAGCCACCCAGGTGTGCCTCTACTCCTTTTCTTTTCTTTCTTTTTTTTTTTTTTTTTTAAAGATTTATTTATTTGAGAGAGAAAGAGAAAGTGAGCCCAAGCTAGGGTAGCGGCAGAGGGAGAGAATCCTCAAGCAGACTCCCTGCTGAGTGCAGAGCCTGACGCAGGGCTCTGGCTCATGATTTGTGAGGTAATGACCTGAGTTGAAACTAAAAGTTGGGTCTTAACGGACTGAGCCACCCAGGCGGCCCCAGTACATTTATTATTATATGCTCATATACAATGGACACGCTGGCCATTCGTTTGAGTATTAGTTATTTGTTTCCTTCCCTATGCATGGTCCTTTAACTCAGTATTACTTTAAATAGATAATTATCTTCTAAACCGTCCAGTGAAGGCTGTTCTTTTCCTGTCCGTCCTCCCCACTGTCCTCATCCCAAATTTAACAAGTGCTTATTTTAGTATTTTGATCACAAGTGTTTTAAGTATTTTTGACTCTGTTCTTTTTTTTTTTTTAAGATTTTATTTATTTATTTGACAGAGAGGAAATCACAAGTAGGCAGAGAGGCAGGCAGAGAGAGAGAGGGAAGCAGGCTCCCTGCTGAGCAGAGAGCCCGATGCGGGACTCAATCCCAGGACCCCAAGATCATGACCTGAGCCGAAGGCAGCGGCTTAACCCACTGAGCCACCCAGGCGCCCCTTGACTCTGTTCTTAATGCTGTACTTTTTTCCCCAGTCTTTTGCAGTTTACGAAACAGTTTCACATAAATGATCTCACACTTGTTTTGACTGAATGACTTCAGTGTTTGAACTAGAAAGAAATTCTGGCCTACTAGAAATAACAGACTCTTGATGCATTTATATTAATAAGTAATAATGATCCCAGTTTTAAAATTCAAGTATTACTTTATTTTTTTTTAAAGATTTTATTTATTTGACAGATCACAAGTAGGCAGAGAGGCAGGCAGAGAGACAGAGCTGGAAGCAGGCTCCCTCCTGAGCAGAGAGCCCGATGCGGGGCTCGATCCCAGGACCCTGGGATCATGACCTGAGGCAAAGGCAGAGGCTTTAACCCACTGAGCCACCCAGGCACCCCTCCGGTATTACTTTAAATACATATTCTGAGTGTTCGCTATTTTCTTTCCATCTGATACAAAGATTCAAAATCTCAGATTATTTTCAGAACCACTTTAATAATTCTTTAAAATGTCTTGAGCAGGTTTCTCTAGAAACAGGTTCAGAGCATCTCCAGTTAATAATGATGTAATAGAGATACATTTTATATGCAGAGGGGCAGAAAAGCTTTCTTGACTTAGACGTGTAAATGCCATTCGAAATGTCAATAATATGGAAAGCTGTAAATGGTGTTGAAGATTTTAAGAAAGAAAGCTGTCTGGGGCGCCTGGGTGGCTCAGTTGGATAAGTGTCTACTTTGGGCTCAAGTCATGATCCCAGGGTCTTGGGATCAAACCCCATGTTGGGCTCCCTTCTCATGGGGAGTTTGCTTCTCCCTCTCCCTCTGCCTGCTCCTCTCCATGCTTGTGCTCTCTCCCCCTCCCCCACTCTGTCAAAGAGATAAATAAAATCTTTTTCTTTTTTTGAAAGCTGGCCAGTAAACAAAGAGTCTATGACCCAGACCAATGACAGATTATAATAAGAGTTTTTCCACCTATATTACATGCCAGTCCAAGGTAACCCACAGTTACTTGAGAATATATTAAAAACATTTCTGGGAGCCCCTGGGTGGTTCAGTTAGTTGGGCATCCAACTCTTGATTTCAGCTCAGGTTTTAGTCTTTGTTGTGAGACTGAGCCCTGTGTTGTGCTCCGTGTTCAGAGCATGGAGCCTGCTTAAAAGATTCTCTTCTCCCTCTTTCTCTCTACTTCCCCCTGCCCCAACATACACACACATTGGCTCATACTCCCTCTCAAAAAAAAATTTTGGTGGGACACCTAGGTGGCTCAGTTGGTTAAGCATCTGACTCTTGATCTCAGCTCAGATCTTAATCTCAGGGTCATGAGTTCAAGCCCCATTTTGGGCTCCATATTGGGCATAGAGCCACTTTAAAAAAAAAAGAAGAAACAAGCAAACAAACACATATTTCTGGAAATGTGCAAAAGCATAGTATGTGCAAGATTCTGTGGCTCATCTGTTTCTTTCATGGGGAATATAATTTTTTTTAAAGATTTTATTTATTTATTTGAGAGAGAATGAGTGAGAGAGAGCATGAGAGAGGAGGAGGTCAAAGGGAGAAGCAGACTCCCCAAAGAGCTGGGAGCCCGATGCGGGACTCGATCCTGGAAGTCTGGGATCATGACCTGAGCCGAAGGCAATCGCCCATGGGGAATATAATTTTGATAGTGTCTGTTTTATAGAGAGCCCGCTCACCGGGCAATAACATCATATTCCCAAGGACTAGTACCCTAGCTAACCAGCGTTCCCTGAACCTTGGCTGTAGAGTGCGCAAGGAAAGAAAGTGCCCAGCAAAACCAGCTTAAAGGAGGATGAAGACAAATCTGGTCCTATTTTCATTGTTGTGCCAAATGGAAAAGAACAAAGAATGAAAGATGAAAAAGGATTAAAGGTAAGGAAGGGACAAGAACTCTCAGGAATTTTTTGCTTTCTATTTTGTTCTGTAATTATTATTATTTTGTTTTGTAATCAAAAATGTCTGGAATTCATTTCATTATTGAAATACCTAATAATGAACTGAATCTTTGCTTATGAACTATAGCTTGTTTCTCTTAGGTTTATGGGAGTATTATTTCCTACAAAAGGAACTACAGAATGGAGCTATTGCCTGTTCTTCTTCCAAATGGAAACAGAAGTTTTAATTTTTATAATCACAAAATGGAAAATATTCATTGATTTTTATCAACTACACATTTGTAGTAGGCTACCTGTTTAATCCTTTTTGTACCTGATACCTCAAAAGACATATCTGGTGACTGTCTAATTCCGTCATTTCTCTTTTTATATTATTTTGGTATTATTAGGCAGTTAAATTTTTTGTCAAAATAATATGGTTTAAAAAAAAACCAAGCAGTATGAAAAGTGCAGAGTATAGTATAAGAGGCATGTCTCCCTTTAGTCTCCCTCCACAGGGAAAATATTATTACCAGTGTTTTTGTGTATTACTCCAGAAGTATGACTATTTCGTTTATACAGTCATAGGTTTGTAAATATGTAGCGCTTTTTAGACACAGGGGAACGTGCTATAATCTTTGTTCTGTATTTTGCTTTTTTCTTTTAATGTTTGAAATATTTTAAAAGTCAATACATGACTACATGCATATATACATTCATTCTCTTTATTGGTACATCACGTGTATGTACCTGTCTTTATCCCCAACCCATAATATAAACATTTAGGTTGCTTCTAGTCTTTCACTATTATAAACTATCTTGCCATGAGCATCTTTGAATGTAGGTACTTGTGCACATATGTGAATGTATCTTTATTAAACTCCTACTAGAATGTATGTACATATTTAATTTTGATAGATACTACAAATTTTCCCTTTTTTAAAATTGTACCAGTAGTATCACTGTGTTATACAATAATAGGGCATTGATTTTTCTAGTGAGAATTGCTGAATATTCTATTCCTAGAAGATGTTAAGAGTTAAGCTTCCAGAAGTATGATTGCTTGCTAATACATTTTGCATTCATATTTAATTACAAATTAATCTTGTCGAATTTTAAAATATCCTTACATTGATTTTTGCAGCAGCTTTAAATAGAATTCTCTACCTCATTTCAGTTGAACATCTTATAGTCCCCTTTCCCTGTTATTTTTCAGGTGCTGAAGTGGAATTTCACTACTCCACGGGATGAATACATTGAGCAACTAAAGACCCAGATGTCTAGCTGTGTGGCTAAGTGGTTACAAGATGAAATGTTTCACTCAGACTTTCAGCATCATAATAAAGCCCTTGCTGTCATGGTTGATGTAGGTTTCCAGTAGATAAGTAGACGTGTATCTCAGATCCATGAAAATACTAAGCCTTGTGAAATAACCAGAAGTTAATGTGACTTGAGAAGGAACTAGAATATACCATATTCTTTGGCTTTAGAGCTGTTGTATTATTTGATAGAATAAATGACTCTCATAATTTTAGGTCTTAAATAGAATCTTAGAAATCTGCCATTTTCTTCTTGGACTCCAGTAAAATCTAGAACTTAAAATTTTTATTCTTATTTGTCTTTTGTCTTAAGCACTTGGAGAGTGAAAAAGAGGGTGTTATTGGTTGCCTGGATCTTATCTTAAAGTGGCTTACCCTGCGGTTTTTTGACACTAATACAAGCGTCCTGATGAAAGCCCTAGAATATTTAAAATTGCTCTTCACCCTGCTAAGTGAGGAGGAGTATCATCTTACTGAGAATGAAGCATCTTCCTTCATCCCCTATCTCATCCTCAAGGTAATGCGTTGTTCTCACTCTGGAAGACTGCCCAACTTCCCAGCTGACCTCAGCTCCCATCCTTTATTCCCTCTCCCTTTTCCATTTATTCTGCGATGATACCTTCCCCTGCTCATTCCCATGCCCCTATTCTCCCAAGATGTGGGACGCATAAGAGGACATTTTGTCACTCAGGAACTGCCTCAATCGTTATTTTCCTTGTCGACTAGGTTGGAGAACCAAAGGATGTCATTCGTAAAGATGTCCGTGCCATCCTGAACCGGATGTGCCTTGTCTACCCAGCCAGCAAGATGTTCCCCTTCATCATGGAAGGAACCAAATCCAAAAACTCTAAGCAGAGAGCAGGTGAAGCAAAAATTTAAACTGAGGCATGAGTCTGTGCAGCAGTGACCTCTAAAAGAAATAGTTTGTAGATGAACCAAGGACATTTCTTCACTGTCGGCATGGTTGATTCCAGCCTTCCGATTTGGACTGTGAGAGTGATGAGTTGCACACTGGTGGAGCCAGTATAAGGTGATACGGGCACCACCCAGTACCACCCTGGTGACAAAATCAAGTGCACAGGGGCCATCTGACTCACAGGCATCCCTTTCTTCCAGGAGCACTTGCTGGGACAGTATTATTTGGTTGTATGTTTTATCAAAAGGCAGTAAACAAGGAAAAATGCTAGGCAGAGCCAGAATAAGATCGTAGCTCTTCATGTACGCCCAGTAAAATGTATCTAGTAAAGATAGGTCTCTAAGCCGAATGTGTCTTGGGTCTCATTAATCTAACCTCTCTCCCCCATCAGAGTGCCTGGAAGAACTGGGGTGTCTGGTCGAGTCCTATGGCATGAACGTTTGCCAACCAACCCCAGGGAAAGCCTTAAAGGAGATTGCAATTCACATAGGAGACCGTGACAACGCTGTGCGCAATGCTGCCCTCAATACCATCGTCACTGTGTACAACGTGCACGGGGATCAGGTGTTCAAGCTCATTGGAACTGTGAGTGACTTTGCTCTGAACATTTCAGCATGTCGCGAATTGCATACTATCACAACTCTAGCTCAGTTTTTACCACTTTGTGTTATAAACTCAAGCCATTCGTGTGTCCTAGAGTTCAGACGAACCCCTGAGAGTGTCTGATCGGTAGGACATTTATGCTCTGTCTTACTGGAAACCACATTTTCTTCTCTGTACCTTCTATTCATACCATTTGCTTTAGAAACAAGAACTGTTTTTGAATCATATTCTGAGCTAGTCTGGGATTTAGATTCTGCCTAGAAACCTGCTCTATAATTTTCAGCACGTTTAGTTTTTAGTGAATAGGTACTCACATGTATAATGTAGATTCTGGTACCTGTCAGATGAGAAGAGCCATGAGCCAGACTCTGCAGACCCATCTGGTGCTGCTTGTGATTGCTGACTTTGACCTGGCCACTCATGGTTGCACCTCAGGCCTTCCCTCCAGTGACCTCCAAGTATTACGTGTATTTACACGGTTTTTACACATCTTTACCTGTATTAATCTGTTTACATCCTCACTACAGGTCAGTGAAGGAGATAAAGCAGATGGGAATTTTACAGATGATCAGCAGGGAAGCTTCTTGCCTTTCGCTCACATAGTTAGTGCTGACACAGCAAACATGAGGAAGCGTCATTTAATCTTTGACCTTTTCATTTGTAGTTACTAATAGCTTTTCCTTTTATATCCTTGCCTTCTTTCATAGATTCTCTAATTTATCAGGTTTTAGCAATAGTTTATTTTATCTTATTTTATTTTTTAATATTTTATTTATTTGACAGAGAGAAATCACAACTAGGCAGAGAGGCAGGCAGAGAGAGGGGAGGAAGCAGGCTCCCTGCGGAGCAGAAAGCCCGATGTGGGGCTTGATCCCAGGATCCTGGGATCATGACCCGAGCCGAAGGCAGAGGCTTAACCCACTGAGCCACCCAGGCGCCCCAGCAATAGTTTATTTTAAATGTAGCTAGTGTTTTGAAAATAAATATACCCGAACATAGTAGGTTCTGCTTGCTTCAATATGTGAATGGATATTGAGTCTGGACTTTCCAGTTAGGTTTTTAATTGTCCTCATATTGTGGTAGAGTGGCATTCTAAGAAGTATAATTCGGCTTCATTTTCCAGCTCTCTGAAAAGGATATGAGCATGCTCGAGGAGAGGATTAAGCGGTCAGCAAAGAGGCCTTCGGCTGCCCCAGTGAAACAGATGGAGGAGAAACCTCCACGCACACAGAGCGTAAACTCCAACGCCAACATGCTGCGCAAGGGACCAGCCGAAGACATGTCCTCCAAACTCAAGTAGGTAGATGGAGACAGTGATCTGAGAACTTCTCAAGTGGCCTTTGCCTTGTGTGCTTAGTGTTTATCCTGTAACATAATCTTGAGTTCCTGTAGCCATTACCATGCATGCCAGAGTGTCTGGAGAAATGTCTTGTACCCAAATGTTTAATCCTTCAGTCTTCATTGTCTTTGTCTTTGTCTCAAAACCACTTCTAAATAGTCTTGTGCCTTCTTTCACTGCTTTTCCGTGGACAGAATTATGTATCGCACTTATAGGATGTAAGTACTGCCTGCTAATTTCTCATTAGCAGGGCTCTTGTATCTTTCTAACTTCTGACTTGGATTCATCCCCTCTGGAGGGTGATTGGTTTAGAGTTTATAACTCTAAACAGGTTAGAGGGTATCCAACGGTATCCCATGAACCAAGCCTTCCCCAGAAGTCCACTGGCTAGCAGAGGGGGCAATTCAATGTCATGTGGTGAAATTACTGTTCACCTTTGTCCTTGTGTGATACCTGGCCATGCTCAGGTTCCTAGTCTTCAGATAAAGCTAATAAGTAAAATGCATGCAACCCAGAATTGGTATAGGGACTCAAAATACTACCTTCTGAGCAAGACAGCTCTATTTTGGGCTATGTCTGATATCTAATGTTAACCAGTTTGAATTTGGAAACTTTAAATATCTATTGTTTGGATGTAATGCTGGCCCTGACCTGTCAAGAGTGAGTGTTTCTATTCCTAAAAAGAGGTGACTGACCCTCAACATCTAAAATGTACCAAACTAGTATTTGGAAGAATGCTTATGATTAGAAAAAATTAAAACACTTGTTAATTTGGCAGAAAAGAGCCAGTCAGAGTAGATTTTTCTTAAATTTTTGTCCAAGTAGAGAGCTTTGAGTCAGTATATTACATTGTTTTCTGCCCCATCTGGAATATCAGTACAAGGTTTGTTGGCTTTGGTGAACTAGAGAGAATACTTACAATCTGGAAGGTAGTATAAATGCAATCATAAATACTGTAAATATGATACTATAAATTTATTACTGTAAAATGATCTACTCTGAGAGTATTCAGGAACCGGAGTTGGTGCCCATTGAAGGCACCTGCTTAGGCTCGAGGACTTAAATCATTCAGGGGGGCTGAAACCAGAAGTTGAACATCTGTCTTGAAGCTTTGGGGCAGCTGGCAGTGTGACTCCTGTTCTTTGGTTCAGAAGTCTCTTTAGTTCAGGAGCCTTCTTTTGCTTCCCTTAGCCAAGCCCGAAGCATGGGTGGGCATCCTGAGGCAGCCCAGATGGTGCGCCGAGAATTCCAGCTGGATCTAGACGAGATTGAGAATGACAATGGTACAGTCCGATGTGAAATGCCAGAGCTTGTTCAGCACAAACTGGATGACATTTTTGAACCGGTCCTTATTCCTGAACCCAAGTAAGTTAATGTCTTTCAGTTAAGTGTCAGCATTGCACAATCATGAGGGTGCATACGTGGAAGGAGTTTTCTGTGCAGTCAGAACTTTCTAGAACTGATTTCTGTATGGCTGGTGACAGTTCTTTACTCAGACCTGGAGCTAGTGGCGAACTGCATAATTCCAGCCCGCTGGATGTCTTGTAATAAATATTGATTTTTTTTTTTCCCTTTACTCTGCTCTCTAGAATCCGGGCTGTTTCTCCACACTTCGATGACATGCACAGCAATACAGCATCCACAATCAATTTTATTATCTCCCAGGTAGCCAGTGGTGATATCAACACGAGCATCCAAGCTCTGACACAGGTAATGGGGTATGACCCATGACAATAATCGCAGTGGCTGAGGTTGTACAAGTGGTAGCTGCATACGGGTCAGAGTTAAAGGAGGCAGGCAGTGTTCGGCACTGCACTGATGAGAAAGTGCACAGGGACCACTCAGTGTCATCACTTGCCTCCCAGGAGGTGGCTCTCATAGATCCTTGCTTTTTACACTTGCATTCATTCACCAGAGGCTAGAGATACAGCACTGAGTAAGTAGGGACCAAATCTCATGGAACTTATTTAGGTTTTAGCAGATAGAGAAAAACAGGTAGACAAGAAAATATCAGATAAGAGCAACTACTGTATAAATATAACTCAAATGGGGTGATCAGAGAGAGGAGCCGAGTAGTTATTCGATTGGTGGTCAAGGATGAAGGCAGAGGGAATAGCTAGTACAAAGGCTGTCAGGTAGGAGTGAGCTTGAATATTCAAGGTCCATGTGCCCAGAGCAGAGTGGGCAAGGGGGAGAATGGTACAGAAGGAGATTTGAGAGGTAGACAGAGATCATATTATGTAGGCCTTTAAAGCCCTAGGGTAGGTTGTTGGGATTTTAAGTGTGATGGAAAACCATTAGAGAATTTTGAGCAAAGAAGCTACATGTTTTTTCTTTTTTTCTTTTTTCTTTTTTTTTTCACAAATCATTATCTTCTCCTTCCCTTCCCTAAGAATCTAGTCCCCAGACCAGTAAGTTGGTGGAGCAAGGTAGGCATCCACCTTGTGGCAAGGTGGTGGGGGTGGGGAACCATCACAGCCCAATGCGAGGTTCTCAGAGCCCCAGTGTTGTGAGGGTTGTGTCATTCGGAGGGTGTGATGCAGAGTCAGGAGTCAGAGCCCAAGCAGGATGAAAAGCATGTTGTGCAGGCAGCCACTCTGGTGTGATGGTAGGATCCCCTGCAAGGTGAGAAGGATAGCCACGTGGGTGGAAGGGACGGGGCAGCATGCAGGCAGCTCAGAATGGGGAGTCCAGAGCTGAACCAGGAGAAGTAGGCATCTACGTGGAGAAGGACTGGGGGCAGAGATAGAAAGAGGATTGGTCAAAGATACATGAGGAAAATAGAAGCCACGTTTCTTTTTTTTTTTAAGATTTTATTTATTTATTTGAGAAAGAGAGAAATATAAGCAGGGGCATAGACAGAGGGAGAGGGAGAAGCAGACTCACCACCAAGCAAGGAGCCCAACTCAGGGATCAATCCCAGGCTCCCCAGATCATGACTTGGGCCAAAGGTAGACATTTAACACAGAGTCACCCAGGCACCCCTGAAGCCATGTTTCTTACTTTCAGAAAAGAGTGCTACAAATATGAAAGGAAAGCAAAATAGAATAAACTCTATTATTGGACCAGAATTAGATTAGATGTGTCAGTGTGAACTCATGATTTTCAATGCGGAGATGTAGAAATATCAGTATAAATGTATGTATATATGTGGTATAAATGTATGTTACAGATATACATGTATGTATATAATATGCATATACTTCCTAGTTCTTTTCATTGAGAGGACCTGAGAACAGCAGTACCCCAACAGCAACAAGCAACCCCAAATCTTGGCTTCTAAGAGTCTCGTGCTCTACCAACTGAGCTAGCTAGGCACATTAAATCTTGGCTTCTAAATACCATCTTCCACTAAAAGGGAATGAGGGCTCCTTGGAGAAGAGGTAGATTCTAGGGCTGAATTAGAAAAAGTACAAGAGGGCACCTGGGTGGCTCAGTGCGTTAAGCCTCTGCCTTTGGCTCAGGTCATGATCTCAGGGTCCTGGGATTGGGCCCTACATCGGGAGCCTGTCTCTCTGCCTACTTGTGATCTCTCTCTCTGTGTCAAATAAATAATAAAATCTTAAAAAAAAGAAAGAAAAAGAAAAAGTACAAGATAATCCTGGAATATTCTACCTGATAGTAAGGAGAGGTTCAAAGAATGATAGGGACATGTCCGAAGGACCCAGTGGCCATCTGAAACAGACTCCTTCTGTTTGCACAGAGGATAGTTTTAGCATCAAAATCAATAATGATAGTATAATGAGGTATAACCCAATGAATTGAATAAAATTCAGGAAATTCAATAAAATTTAACAAAATAGGAAACCCCAAACCCAGGCACTTGTAAATTAAAAATTTAAAGAGAAATAAGATATTTACAGTTTCATAGTACCTCCCCACAAAATACAGAGGACTGAGATACAAAAAGTAACCAAGAAATACAAAATACTTGGAGTGATTTGACAGTACAGAAGCTTAGCAGACAGCAGCTTGAAGTGTCACAGTGAACATCATTAATAGGACAAGATGAAATCATGTGTCACCTTGTAGGAGCCGGTGAGAATTCAGCATCACTTTGCTGACATTCCTAATGTCATCTAAGCTTGAAGAAACCTCAAACAAATGCAAACTGAGAGATATTTTACAAATGTCAAGGTCAGGAAGGTCAAGGAAAGACTGAGGATTGGTCTAGATTCTAGCCTGGCCTTTAGCTACGAAGAACGTGATCAGGACAATTGGAGAGAGTGGAACGGGGCTGGAGGACTAGGTGTGATCGCGCTAATACTAATTTCCAGCTTTTGAGTGTTGCCTCCTGAGTATGTAGGAGGATGTCCTTGTGACAAAGAAATACACAGTGAAGTGTGAGATGGGCGTGGAGCACCAGACCAACAACTTAACTCTCAGCTGATTCGGGGTTTTAAAAGTTCTTTTACAGTACATCCAACATTTCTATAATGGGTTTTTTTTGTGGGTTTTTTTTTTTTTAATATTTTATTTATTTGACAGAAATCACAACTAGGCAGAGTCTCAGGCAGAGAGAGAGGAGGAAGCAGGCTCCCCGCGGAGCAGAGAGCCCAATGCGGGGCTCAATCCCAGGACCCTGGGATCATGACCTGAGCCGAAGGCAGAGGCTTTAACCCACTGAGCCACCCAGGCGCCCCATTTCTATAATGTTTGAACTTTATTTTAACTGGGTGAAGTGTCTCTCTGGCCGCTCTCACAAGACCATATCTATTAAGAAACTCTGACTGAAATTCATATGAAAGACAGTGTCGCCTGCACCAGGATTATCACATTGGGGAGGAAGAAAAGCAGGTGGTTCCAGGTCATCTTTGATAGGTAGCGTCCATAAGACTTGGAGACAGATGGGATGTGAAAAGTAAGGTAGGAAAAGAATCAAGAGTAAATTCTGATCTTTGGCTTGAGCACTTGGGTGGAGGGATGGTGGTGCTGAGATGAGGGAAGCTGGAGGAAGAAGAGTCTTGAGAACCTGGAAATTAAAGAGCGATGTCTTTGCTGTGTTAAGCTTGAGCAGCCTGTTGGATATCTCCCATCAAAACAGATGGTTATAAATGAAAGAATTGGGAATCTCAGCACAACATTTTTGCTTTTGTTTGACAAATAGTCTCCTATTAACAATTTCGACATTGGAGGGGATTCTAAAATTGTGACTTGAATACTTGCATTCCTGTTGCCTTCTCTTATCAACTTCAATCCAAACCCGTCTGCCATTTCTGAGCAGAGGAGCTGCTGGGTCTGGTAGGCGGCATCTGAAGTCTGTACAATTGTCAGGCTCCGCTTACTACAAGTGGAAGCCTTTACCACATAGACACCTTCAGGAAAACCTGAAGTTCAGTAGTGCAGAGCCAGGGAGGAAATCGCAACACTCAAAATCCTGGAAAGAGATCTCTCTTCATCCAGGGAGACCAGCAGATCCCCTAAAGAAAGGACAACGGTGGTTTGTATGAGTGATAATAGAAGGACCTGTTGTTCTCCCTGGCCCCCAGGGAACTACGGGTTGCTGAACAAAAAGGCTGAATTCACTGAGACTGGGAAGTCTCTAGCTTTTGACCTCAGAGACAGGAGAGCAGAAGTGCTTGCCCTTGGTGTTGGGTCATGTGACTGATAGGTTGCCAGCTGGCATGCCACTAACTTAGAAGAGCAGAAATTGCTGTCTCCCATTCTCAGACTGCCACAATTGAAGATTTCCAAAAGGCAGACCCAAGAGTGAATCCTGACTAGGTAAAGAATAATAATGAACCATACCATAAGAGACACAGTAACTGGAAAGAATAAAACAAAATAACCAGAATGAGAATCTCCTAGCACTGTGAAACTGCTGGAGGGAACAAGATGACCACAGTGGAGGGGAACAGGGTATGGGAGCTCTTAAAGAGGATTTATTATTACATATAAAGATTCGGGCAAAAAAAAACCAAAAAACATGGTTTTAGAATTTTAAAATTGAGTAGATGGTCTGAAGGGAGAGGATGGTAACTACAGAAACGAAATTAATGGTCTGGATGGCAAGGGTGATAAGACCATTCAGTGGGGAAAGGACAGTCTTCTCAACAAATGATGCTGGGAAAATGGATATCCACACACACAAGAATGAAGTTAGACTCTGAAGCTATATACAAAAGTAACTCAAAATGGATCAAAGACATTAATGTCATAGCTAAAACTATAAACTCTTAGAAGGAAATGTGTTGTTGGGGGGGGTCTCCTTGTGGCAGTAGTAGCTCGAGAGCAGAGTATGAGTCGTGGCACACAGGTGTTTTAAGACGTTTCTTCTCTTCTTTGACTGAGTTTTAGTTGAAAGAAGTGCAGCCAAAACTGCAACCACAGGAGGCATTTTGCTTCCAGAAAAATCTCAAGGAAAACTATTACAAGCAACCGGAGTCTATTGGATCAGGGTTGAAAGCAAAGAGTAGAGGGGCACCTGGGTGGCTCAGTGCGTTAAAGCCTCTGCCTTTGGCTCAGGTCATGATCCCGGGGTCCTGGGATCGAGCCCCGCATCGGGCTCTTTGCTCAGTGGGGAGCTTGCTTCCCTTCCTCTCTCTCTGCCTGCCTCTCTGCCTACTTGTGATATCTGTCAAATAAATAAAATCTTTAAAAAAAAAAAGAAAAGAGTAGATTCAACCAGTTAGCGTGAAAGTTGGAGGTAAAGTTCTTCTAGACTATGGAGGCACCAAAGTAGTTCTAGATAACAAGGATTTTTTTTTTTAAGTTTATTCATTTGAGAGAGAGAGCAAGCAGGGGGAGGGGCAGAGGGAGAGAATCTCAAGCAGACTCCCCACTGAGTGTGGAGCCCTACACAGAGCTCAGTTCCATGACTCTGAGATAATGACCTGAGCCAAAATCAAGAGACTGAGCCACCCAGGCGCCCCAAGGATTATTTCTTATTTAGAGATGGTGACATCCTCAGAAAGTATATAGACTGAAATAAATCATTATTGAAATGGCATTGCATGAAGCTGCTCATTCCAATGAAGCTGTGAAATCTTACTTTCATCAGGTGAATAATATCCATATCTCTCCTTTAATAATAACCTAAAAAAAGAAAAAAAATTACCATAGGGGAAGATCTTCATGATACTGGATTTGGCAGTGAATTCTTGCATAGGACACCAAAAGCAATGGCAGCAAAAGAAAAAAATAATTAAATTGAATTTATCAAAATTTAAAAGTTTTATGCGTTAAAGGTCACTATCAAAAGAGTAAAAAGATACCCCACAGAATGAGAGAAAAGATTTGCAAATTTTATATAATAAGGGATTAATATCCAGAACACAGAAAGAACTAAAACTCAACCCCCCCCCCCCAAAAAAAAAAGGGCAAAGGACTTAAACTGACATTTCTCCAAGGAAGATATACAGGTGACCAGTAAGCATATGAAAAGTTGTTTCCAGACAAACCATAAATGACTCTTAATCTCACAAAACAAACTGGGGGTTGCTGGGGGGAGGTGGGATTGGGAGAGGGGGAGCGGGCTATGGACATTGGGGAGGGGAGGCGAACCATAAGAGACTATGGACTCTGAAAAACAACCTGAGGGTTTTGAAGGGTCAGGGGTGGGAGGTTGGGGGAACAGGTGGTGGGTGATGGGGAGGGCACGTTTTGCATGGAGCACTGGGTGTTGTGCAAAAAGAATGAATACTGTTACGCTGAAAAAATTAATAAAAAGGGAAAAAAAAAAGTTGTTTCCATTCTTAGTCATTAAGGAAATGTAGATCAAAACCACAGTGAGATACCACTTCACACCCATTAGGATTTTTTTCTGAAAATGGGAAATAGTAACTGTTGTTACAAGGAGATGGAGAAATGGGGACTTGTGAGTATTGCTGGTGAGGACATAAAACGGTGCAATCGCTGTGGAGAACAGCCCGGCATTTCCTGTCAAGTTTAAACATAGAATTACAAGAAGATCCAGCAATTTCACTCCTAGAAAGCAGGGACCCAAACAGATAGTTGTGCCCCGGTGTTCATAGCAGCATCATTCACAGCAGACAAAAGGTGGAAAACACGAGTCCATCAACAGATAAATAAACAAAATGTGGTGTGTAGGTACAATGCAGTATTATTCAGCCATAAAGATGAATTAAATTCTTATGTATGCAGTAACGTGGGTGAACCTTGGAAACATTATGCTGCGTACGATAAGTCAGGCACGAAGGGACAAATACTGTATGGTTCCACATATATGAGGTACCTAGAAGGACATATCCTCGGAGATAGAAAGTAGAGAGGTTACCAGGACTAGGGGGGCAAGGGAAAGGGGGCTTACTATTTAATGGGTATGGAATCTGTTCAGGTTGACAACAAAGTTCTAGAAATAGTAGTGATGGTTACATAACACTGTGAAAGTACTTAATGCTATTGCATTAAATACTTCAAAATGGTTAAAATGGTAAGTTTTACATGTATTTTTACTGTTTTAAGAAAATTAAGATAAAAGTAAAACCCTCAGTAACAAAAATGTTTAAATAGTTAGGAATAAATCAAGCATTTTATAAAGAAAATAGCATGACATTAGAGAATTTCCAAATAAGTGGAAGTGTACTAGGTTCACAAGATTCGGGTTTATCAATTACCAGTTCTCCTCAAATTAACCTATACAGTCAGAGCCATTCTAATCAAAATCTCAGCAGTTTTTCTGTAGTCATGAATTAAATTCTTTTAAAATTTATATAGGAGAGCAACGGACTTGCAAATAGCAAAGTCAGTTTTTTTTAAGACTTTAAAAATGAGAACACAGTGGAGATGGCTTATACCTCGGGCATCAGCTGTGACTACAGAGCCCCTGTAATTATTAGTATAGCATTGGCCTGGACCAGCAGATCAACCATTGAGATGGAACAAAGAGCTCAGAAATAGACTCACATCTATAGGAAACTGAACACAGAAAAGACCTTAAAAAATCACTTGGTAAAGCTACATTAATCAGTAAATGGTGCTAGGACTAATTATTTTCCGTGGAACAACAGATTGCTATTTCCTACACCAAAGTATGTTTCAGATGGATTAAAGACCTAGGTGTGAATAGGAGTACATTTTTTACTTCACATTATGTGCGGATTTCTTTTTAAACTAGACACGGGTGTACCTGGGTGGCTCAGTCATTAAGCATCTGCCTTTATCGCAGGTCATGATCCCAGGGTCCTGGGATTGAGCCCGGCATCAGGCTCCCTGCTCAGCGGGAAGCCTGCTTCTCCCTTTGCTATGACCCCTGCTGTGTTCCCTTTCTTGTTGTGTCTCTCTCTGTCAAATAAATGAATAAAATATTTAAAACATAAAAAGCTACACACAAAACATAAAAGAAAAGGAAAAACCTTTTACTACATTAACATTTCTAAGAACTTCAGTTCTCACAAGATGCTCTTGTTTATAACAAAATGAAAAGACAAGCAGGGTGCCTGGCGGGCTTGTTGGTAGAGCATGGGACTCTTAATCTAAGGGTGGTGAGTTCAAGACCTGTGTTGGCTATGACGTCTACTCTAAAGAAAAAAGAAAAGACAAGTCACAGATTAAGACAATTGTGACAGGTAGATGAAATATACCAGTAGATGAAATATATATAAAGACATGGAAATTAAATAATTCTTACCAGTTTAGAAGTCAGAATAGTGGTTTAAAAAAAAAAGCAAACCCAGAAAGAATAGTAACCTCTGGTGGGAGGCAAGGTATGGGCTTGGAGGGGCAGGAAAAGAGCTTTTGGTGTCCTACAGATGTCCTATAGCTCGTTCTCAGGGGCAGATGTACAGATACACAGGCATAGAATTTCATTAAGTTGTATTCTTAGGATTTGTATGTTGTATCATATTAAAGTTGAACCTTAATTTTTTTAAAAAAAGAATAGTAGTGGGGCACCTGGGTCAATCAGTTGGTTAAGTGTCTGACTCTGGATTTTTGGCTCGGGTCATGATCTCAGGGTCCTGGGATCGAGCCCCACATCAGATTCCCTGCTCAGTGGTAGTCTGCTGTCCCTCTCCCTCTGTCCCTCCCCCCCTCCCCAACTGGGGTGCTCTCTCTTTCTGAAATAAATAAGTCTTTTTTAAAAAAATTAGTTAACAGTAAATAAGACTTAATTAATATATATGTAGGGAGAATTTTACAGTCTCTTAAAATATCTATATTTTTTGTATCTTAACACCTGCTATAGGAAAAGATACACTTAGCAAATTTTTTACTGGTAACCCAACAAATTTTTTAATAAATAATGTCACAAAAAAATATTGACTACTTAGAAAAGAATGAGACACCCTCCTGACCCATCAATCAAAAAAAAAACCTCTTTAACAATTTTATTTATTTATTTCTTGAGAGAGAAAGAGTAAGAGTCGGGCTAGGGAGCAGAGGGAGAGAATCCCAAGCAGGCTCCCTGCTAAGCGTAGAGCCCAACGCAGGGCTACATCTCACAGTCCAAAGATGGTGGCCTAAGCCAAAATGAAGAGTAGGAAACGAGACTGAGCCATCCAGGCACCCCACCCCAAAACTCTTAATAGTGAATAGGAAAGCAGTTCTCTCTAAAACTCTACTGAAACTACTGAACTCAGAAAAATATATTGCCTGAAATGCATTTATTATTGAAGAAAGGCTAAAATAAAGGAACTTAGTACTTAACCAGATATTAGAAAAAATTTTTTAAAAAATCAAAAGAAATTTAGAAGTGGGAGATAAACTACAATTCATGAGATGGATTTTTAAAATAATAAATCTAAATTTGTTTCCTGTGAAACAAAATTAATTCCTTACTAGCCTGATTAGAGACCAAAAATATAAGTGTCAGGAGTGAGGAGGGAGCCAACCATAAATAAGGAAGAGACTGAAAAAAAATTAGACATATAACCCTGTGGAAATTTGAAACAATTGATCTCCCCCTAAGGTTTTTTAAATAACCAGGAGACTTGGGGAGACCATTAAAAAGTTAGGAAACCCAGAACAGAACAAGACATTTGATCATATAAAATTTAAAGATTTTAATCTAGAGAAATTTATGATATACTGTCAGTAAATAAGTGGTATCTTGTGGGATATATTTGTAACCCATATGACTAATAAAGGCTTAATAGCTACAGGAGGAACCCAACAGAAAAATTACCAAAGGATGTGAATAAGCCAATTACAGAAGATTCCAAACAGCCAAGCCAGTTAACACGTGAAAAGAGGTGCAGACCCTCCTCTGGTTCAAAATGCAAATTAACATAATAATATAGCACTTTTTGCCATCAGAGTGACAAAAAATAGAGAACACACAGCTGATCAAGATTCTGGAAAAACAGTACTCATACATTAAATGTAGAAATGTGAATTAAATGTTAGTGCCTTTTTTAAAGAAAACAATGCAGTAATATCTATATGCCATTTAAAATGTTGTATTCTTCAGATTCAGAAGTTAGAAATAAAAACACAAGTAAGTTAGGATACTGTATATACAGACATGTTAATTGTAACATTATCTGTAGGAAACAAAATAACCAAACTGGAAACACACTGAATGTTTATCAGTAAGAGAATGACTGAGTAAATTTTGCTACATGCATATGTGGACTGTTAAGCAGCCTTTAAAAATATTTTTTTTATTTTTTTATTTTTATTTTATTTTTTTAACTAGAGCTGTTCTTGTGGGCTTTGGGGATTTTCATAATTTTCTGTTGAACTAGAAAAGCCAGATGCAGATTTGTGTATGGACTATAATCCTCTGGTAGAATAAACAACACCCTAAAACTTGATCCCATTTATGTCTGCATGTATGGTCATGCTTCTGTGAACGTGAAAGATGTTGACCAGGCATTACTGTTAATTATCTTAGGAAAAAGAGTAAGCTTCCCCCTGAAAAAAAGAGTATTTTTGTATGGTGTCTGTGTTGAAGCAGCATTGTTAAACAGCCCCGTTTATACTGTTACGCTGAAAAGAAATAAAACAAACAAACAACAACAAAAAAAAAAACCCAGCCCCGTTTATATAAAATTTTTTGTGTGTATGGGGTATCTAACTGCATAAATCTAAATGAAAGTCAGACCACAAGCTTCTAGAACACCAGGGGGGCACTGTTCACACTGCAGTCTGTAAATGGTGCTCCCTGGAATGTGTAACAGAATAGCCCTGCATGAGAGGATGGTCATTGAAGATTGGCATGCTTGTCCTATTATTCAGGGGACAATCATATTTTTATGATTACATAAATAACGCAGATCTTTTCACAGTAGTGGATAGGAAATACATGTTTTCCTGTAGTCGTACATTTTATCATTAGTGACAGCCAATGCTCTGAACCAAAAAGAAAACCAGATCAGGATATGGGAAACCTGAGTTTTGAGTTTGGACTAAGTAGTCTGATCTTACTGAGTCTCACTTTACTCATCTGATAAATGGAAATCTTACTTACCTTACTACTACTCAGAGCTGTTGGGTGATCGAATGAAATATAATGGGTATTTAAACATACGGATTCCCTGATCTTCTAGATAGTGAACCTTTTCGAAAAGGATCTGTGACTAATTCTCCTAACAGTATCTTGCTCAGTAAACATGTGTTGAATGTTTAAATCCCTAAGGACTATGTAAAGTGACTGGATTTTTTTCAAGCTAAGATATTTATAAGTGCTTTGCAAATAAATATTACAGATATCCTTGTAGCATTTTCCTGCTACTTAGAAGTATGATGCTTGGAGACTATATCTTGGGGTTTTTGTTACCAGATCGATGAGGTCCTAAGACAGGAAGACAAAGCTGAAGCTATGTCTGGCCATATTGATCAGTTTCTGATAGCCACGTTCATGCAGCTAAGACTCATCTACAACACACATATGGCAGATGAGAAGTTGGAGAAAGATGAGATCATCAAGCTGTATAGCTGTATCATTGGCAACATGATTTCGGTAAGGCCACCTCTGGAGAATGTGAGCTTCCCTTCAATGTCTCATCCTTCCTGGGTTCTAGAGCATGAGTCAGCGTAGTTCCAGTGAGCCCTGTGTCACCTGTGGGTTTTACTTACAGTCTACTGACTAGTTTCATCGGATGTTGGGTGACAGTGCAGTTGGCCTTATTGTTGGGATACAAACTAGAATACTTGCATTTTACCTAGAATTCCGCTTCCTGCCATGTCTTCATCAGGCATGGTAGGCCCTGGCTACATTTCACAGATAACTGCTCACCCTAAAAGTACTTCTGTAACAGGAAAGAAGGAGGCACTCTGGTTAATTTTGGCTATCTCTGGAGGTTTGAGGGAGTCTGGTGATTTTTTTTTCCCCTAATACTCAAATATTTTTATTACAGTAAAATTGTTTACTAGAACATGCCACCCATATTTGTCTTCCTTGCTGTATAACACTGGGTTTCGTACCTCTCTAACGGAAGTATGATTGGATAGCTGTTTCAGATCGAGAGCCTCGCCCGAGAGGCCTCCACCGGCGTACTGAAAGACCTGATGCACGGCCTCATCACCTTAATGCTGGACTCTCGAATTGAAGATCTAGAGGAAGGACAGCAGGTGATCCGCTCTGTGAACCTCTTGGTGGTGAAGGTGCTGGAGAAGTCAGACCAGACCAACATCCTGAGGTATAATTGTAATCTCACCTCTAGAGCCTGGAACAGCCTCTCTTTGGTCTACCCGTGGAAGCCAGTCACTAGACTGATTATAACTTTAGGTTTGCCTAGTTATGTTGATTTATTACTCTTCTCTTCCTCATGAACCAAAAGTATTCCAGCCTGAGACAGCATTAAAATGAGTAACAACTCAGTAAGCCAGCCAGCAGAGTGAGTTTTCTAGAATAGGATTGTAGTGTTTGTTGGTTACCTCCCTCTTTCACGTACATTTCAGGCACATTTCTCTCTCAGCTACCAGTGAAAATGAAAAGTAGAGTGAGGAGCTATACCATTTATCAAGTGGTAACTAAGGAAACTTAAAGGGTTGGCGTTTATTTTCTTCACAGCTGAATGCCAGGTAATCAGAGACAGTCTTGATCAACGAGCTCTCAGTTTATTAGATGGATACAGTTTCCACTTGGTCTTTCAGTTACTGATTTTAATAGGAATGAATGTTTGAAACCAATTAATGCTATCATGTTGGGATTTTTTTTTTCTAGTGCCCTCCTTGTTTTGCTCCAAGACAGCCTGCTAGCAACAGCCAGTTCTCCCAAATTCTCAGAGCTTGTTATGAAGGTAAAGTGGAAATAATTTGATCTTTTCTTTCAAAGATGCAATACTTTGTTAAAGTGTTGGGGAAAGGGGAGTTGAAAGTAAGACAGGGGCACCTGGGTGGCTCAGTCATTGGGCGTCTGCCTTCAATTAGCAATAATCGCGCCTCGGATAAACCTCATTGGCTACGATACTGCCACTGCGCAAAGCTTGGGTGTCTGCCTTCAGATCGGGTCATCATCCCAGTGTCCTGGGATCAAGGCCCGCATCGGGCCCCCTGCTCAGCAGAGAGCCTGCTTCTCCCTCTCACTCTCCTCACCCTGCTTGTGTTCCCTCTCTTGCTGTCTCTGTCAAATAAACAAATAAAATCTTCAAAAAAAGAAAAAGAAAGACATAAAAAATTGACCAGGGCATACCTGATAAATGTACCTCGTCTCCACTTTATACCCCAAGCTCAGGCCTGAACAGTTCTTGGCCTCAAACAGTGAAATGGGAGAGACCGTTTGTCCTAGAAACAAACGGCAGTGAGTTTGCTGAGACAAATTTTATACCTTCTAGGGAAACAGATACATACATATAGCCCTGTAATATTTTGGTCTCTTTGTTGGAAGACCCCAAGTGAACATTTCTGCACCATAAATCCTGTTATAGAGTTTGTCTCCTTGGGTAAGATTAGGTTAAGCTGTGTGAACTATTCTCTCGGATCCCATGCCTAATTCTCCACCTCTTCTCACTATTTAAGGCCCATCCCCAAGGAGTAGGAAGGACGTGTGGGGATGATGACATGGATGGCTCGTCACACACCAACCATCTTTCCACAGTGACCCCAGAGCAGGCGGTGACAGGAATTATCTTCATTCTTCTGCCATTCCTCCTACTTTTTGTTTCTTTATTCAATAGTGTCTCTGGAGAATGGTTCGACTCTTGCCTGATACCATCAACAGCATTAATCTGGACAGAATTCTCCTGGACATACACATTTTCATGAAGGTCTTTCCCAAAGAGAAACTGAAGCAATGCAAAAGCGAATTTCCCATACGGACCCTAAAGACACTGCTCCACACTTTATGCAAATTGAAAGGACCCAAGGTAAGTGAGCACAGCAGCTGGCCCTTGTAGGAGCTTGAGGAGAATGTTCTGGATATGGCATTGCCGCTATCTGAACCGGCACGTCTCCCTCAGATCCTAGACCACCTAACGATGATTGACAACAAGAACGAGTCTGAGCTGGAGGCACATCTCTGCCGGATGATGAAGCACAGCATGGACCAGACAGGGAGCAAGTCCGAGAAGGAGACAGAGAAGGGAGCATCTCGAATAGTAAGCGGCCTGACCCCAAAGGCTGAGGGTGGCAATCTTGTCAGAGGCATGAGTGCTGGAGCCCGCCTTGCTGAGGGTCGGGTTAAGGTGCAGGGACTGGCTCACCCTCCTGCTATGGCGCCGTGCTGTGAGCATTTCCACATGGAAGTTTTCTTATACGAATGAGAGAGAACCGTGGGGTCACCACACAACCACAGGTTGCTGGATAAATCCACAGCGAGCTCTTCCTAAAGCAATGGGCCAGGTCCTTCCTCATCAAGTTTAGCTGAAAACCTGCGACTGGAGGCATTCAGTGTCCCAGAAAGTAGGGATTTTCTGCCACACACACTGGTGCTTCTGTTATCCGCAGGAACATACCAGTAAGGTCTGGGTTGTGAGACCTCTTCAGTTCTTAGCCAGTCGTGGGTTCCTAATTAATAACTCAAGTGTAGCCAGTCCTTTGTGTCTTCCAATTGCAGGATGAAAAATCATCAAAGGCCAAAGTGAATGACTTCTTGGCTGAGATTTTTAAGAAGATCGGCTCTAAGGAGAACACTAAAGAGGTGAGAGGGGAAGGATGAGCCAAATGGGCATCTGCTTGATGGGGAAGGGCCACTGACTAACGTCCGCCCCCTCTTCCTTTTTCTGGGTAACCAGGGCCTGGCAGAGTTATACGAATATAAGAAGAAGTATTCAGATGCTGACATTGAACCATTTCTGAAAAATTCCTCCCAGTTTTTCCAGAGCTATGTGGAGAGAGGCCTCCGGGTGATTGAGATGGAGAGGGAGGGCAAAGGCCGTCTTCCCACATCTACAGGTATGGTTTGTCCAGCGGCCGCAGGTGTGAGCTCAGAATAGCTCCAGCTCAGGAACTGGAGGTTTTGATTGGCTTTAATTTATACCTGTGCTCCTCAGTCCCGGATGGTCACCGATGATGTTCACACTGCTGCAGTGGCCAACGCGGTCCCCTGACTTGACCCATCACCAGTGTTTGGCAGGGGCAGAGCTCCCTGCCCTTGAAACTGTTTCTTCCCTGTACCTCCAGGTGTCCGTGCTCTCTTGGTCTCCTCGAGCCTGGCTTTCCTGGCCTCTTCCTTCTTGGCCTCTGATTCTTCCTCTCCCTGAACTCTTCATCTTGGCGTTCTCCAGGCTTTAGTCCATACTGCCTCTTCCTTCTTACTCTCACTCCCTTAACTCATGTATTCTCATCGCTTGAGATTCCATTTACATGCCAGCGAGGCTCGGGGTTGTCTACGGTCCAGCTCAAACCTTCCTGATCCCAACACATACATCTTACACGATGCCTTCACATGAGTCTCCAGTAGACATGGTCGACTCAGAAGGTCACATTCTCAGCTCCAGATAGTCCTCCGAAACCTTCTCCGTTAACTTTCTTCTCCATCTCGGGTATTGGCAGCTTGGTCCTTCTAGTTTGCTTAGACCCAAAGCCTTTGAGTCGTGCCCTCCCCTCTGTTGGAAAGCCTTTTGGTTCTGCCTGCAAACCCTGTGTGGAATCCTAACCCACTTCCCAGCACCTTCACCACCCCTTCCCCGGTGTGAGTGTGCCCACCTCTCACCTGGTGTCTGGCACGGTTCTCCCAGCTGACCTGCTTCCAGTGCTGCCTTCCCGTCATCGTTTTCACACATAGCATCGAAACAGCACTTCTCATTCTCCAAAGGCTCTCCCTTTCTCAGTAAGAGCAGACGGCCTCACGAAGATCTACAGGGTCCAACGTTGTAAGGCCCACTGTCAGCTCTAGAGCCACACGTCTCTTCTACTCACACTGACTCCTGCTCCACCCCGGCCCCCACCAGCCTCCCTGCTGTTCTGGAACGCACCAGACCCACACCTGCTGGGAACCTTTGCCCCAGCTATTTCTGACATGTAGCTTGCTCTTGCCCGAGATAGCCTTGAAACTAGCTCACTCTCTTCCCTTGGATCTTTGTTCAGATGCCACTGTCTCAGGGAGACCTTTCTTAAAATTCACAGCCTACCCCCCACCCTTGGATCAAGCATATGGTATGTCCATATGTAGCATGCCGTCCATACGTAGACATTCTGCTTGTCACACTTCAAGGAAAAGACTCTTAAGGTCTTAGAAAGGCATAATTTCAGGTGTTAAAAACAAAAATAATTGAAGAACCCAATTGAAGCTTCAGCCCAGCAAGATACACAATGAGAGGGAACATGACTAGAACCTGAAAACCACAAAGGAAACATGGTTTTTTGGTTTTGTTTTTGCTTTTTAAGATTTTATTAATTTGAGAGAGAGACCGTGAGAGAGAGCGTGAGAGGGAAGAAAGTCAGAGGGAGAAGCAGACTCCCCATGGAGCAGGGAGCCTGATGTGGGACTTGATCCCAGGACTCTGGGATCATGACCTGAGCCGAAGGCAGTCGCCCAACCAACTGAGCCACCTGGGCGCCCAGGAAACATGGTTTTATAGGCAAACAAATCCGAGATTGTAAGAGTAAGAGGTTCGGGGAACTCACAGAAAAGGAAATGTGGGGCAGATATCCGTGCTCTATTCTGCACAGTGAACAGGGGTCTTTCTTTTAAGGCTCTTCACAGCTGCTTTCTGTAACTGACATCTCCAGGGTCTTCTCTCTGCTCTAGCTCCTGTAAACAGGAATTTGCGTACACAGGCATTTTCACTGTGGAGGAAGTAAGGTTTCAGCCTGACATTGGGATGGATGAGCTTTCACTCCTGTCATTTGGCAGTGCCTGCTGAGTGCCTCCCATGGGCCAGGCAGCAGACAACAGAAACCTCTGCTAGAATTTAAAGTCCACAAGAGCAGAGACAGACACGGAACAACTCACCTAACGAATACTACACTGTATGGCAGGTCAGAGGTAGTAAGTGGACATAGCATGGTTTGCTTGATAGAGTGGGGCCCCCTTTTCTCACTTCCAAAGGCCTTTCTGGTAACAGCCAACATTAGATTGGTACTCAGGGCCTACACAGCACACGGGCAGCCCAAGCATGTGACCCCACTGATTACAGAGTGGCTCCGTGTGGACAGTGTTCGGACAGCGCCCCTCACTACTGGCTCTCACATCCTTCCTCGGTCACTGGCCTCCGGTCAGCACATTCTCTGCGTGTTTACGTTAAGGATTCCTTTTTTTCCTATACAGTAACCTTTGGTGCTATTTTTCGATTTACCCTAAGACCTTCTCTTTTTGGCTTATGTAAAGCGTACTCTTTGTTACCAAATTGGGTGTTTTAAATGCCTACATTTTGTGATTGTTCCTTCTCAGAAATTTAAGAATTGTGATAGATTTTTCTGGTTTTCCCCCTCTCCTGCCAGAATATTGTTCTCCATGCTGAGGGTGACATGCACCCGTTCCTGTCCCTCTTTGGGGTTTGTGTTGGACATCTGTGTTTCCGCCTTTTCCCCCTAAACACACTGTCGCCTCAAGCTCCCTGCGGTCCTCTCCGGTTTGAATAAGCACTCCCCCTGCGTCACCTAGTCCAGACCTAGTCTAATTACGGCCAGCATTTCAAGGCCAGTGGTTCTTCAGCCGGGCACAGTAGCCTCAGGAGCAGCCTGGGCTTCTGGCTGGCCCAGGCCAGCGGCGGGATGAGGGGCTGCAGCCCCCTGCATGTCCCTGGATGCAGGCAGAGGGCCCAGCTTTCGCTCTGCTCTGCTCCATTGTTTCTCAAAGTTCTCACTCAGCTTGTCTCGTACATTCCAGAGCCCGTTTATCACCAACTCCAAATAGGACTCTTGTGGATATTTTGGTCTTTACAGTGGTATAAATTGTTCCAAATCATTCCCTGTGGCGACAGATTAACCGGGGAGGTCTGGAAGTAGGACAGACATGTGTGCATTTGACATCCTTTCCCCGTTTCCTGTGTAGGCATCTCCCCGCAGACGGAGGTCACATGTATGCCTGCTCCCACGAGCACGGTGTCCTCCATAGGTAACACAAATGGAGAGGAGGTGGGACCGTCTGTCTACCTGGAAAGGCTCAAGATCCTCCGCCAGCGGTGTGGTCTGGACAATACAAAGGTGCGCTCCTTCCCTCCGCGTGGGGCAGGGCCTGGCCGCTCTTCCCGAGCTGCGGGCTGACCTGGGTCTCCTTCTCTCTGCAGCAAGATGAGCGGCCCCCGCTGACCTCCCTGCTCTCCAAACCAGCAGTCCCCCCTGTCGCCTCTTCCACAGACATGCTGCACAGCAAACTCTCTCAGCTCCGGGAGTCCCGGGAGCAGCACCAGCACTCAGACCTGGAGTCTAACCAGACCCACTCTTCAGGAACCATGACCACATCCTCGTCCTCCACAGCGAACATTGACGACTTGAAAAAGAGACTGGAGAGAATAAAGAGCAGTCGCAAGTGAAGCTGCCCCTGCCCCGCGCCCCGCAGCTCAAGGTCACTAAACTCGGCGTCCCCCTTGCGGCAGGGGCTCGGCGGGCCCGGCGCTCGGACTGGCGGGACGCATCCCCGCACGGGCCGGGAGGGACGGCCGGGGCGCTGGCCTCTGTCCACACTCTGCTTCTCCGCCCGCGCCCTGCCTCTAGCCGACTGTCTGTGTCGTAGTTTAGTGTACAGACTTGTAAACAGCTGCCCTCCTCTCGGTTCCGACTAGTCTCCATAGCCTTTGTCTTTTATTTTTAACTGCTCATTTGTAAAGTCGTCCTGATCTTTCCTAGCTTTTCACTCTTAGAAACTCTTTAATAGTTTTCCTTGGAGTTTGTGAGCTCTTCTCCCCGTAGCCCGGAAGGGTCACTGTATTCTGTATGAATGCATGGCATGATACAACTAATTTAAGAGTCTTTTATAAATAAAGTTTGCATTAACTAGAACGGTCTCCCAAGATGCTCCGTACCTGGGCAGCTCTTTCTGTCATGTGTCCTTAGGACCGGCTAGCCACCCAGCCAGTGAAAGTGGAGAAGGTCCCCCCCGAGGAGCAGCGCCTTGCGGGGTGCACAGACTCGTGCTTCTCCGGGCACAGTAGCCTCAGGAGCAGCCTGGGCTTCTGGCTGGCCCAGAAACAGGAGGCGGCTCCCGGGGGACAGAGCAGGCCCTTTGCTGCGCATTCTGAGGTTCTGGGCATGACTTCCCTCCCACCAGCACTGTGGTGCCAGGGAACTCTTGTGCTTTCTGCCACTTAGTACACGAACTAGGGCCCTGGACGGGCCGGCTGCAGTGCTTTCCATACGGGAACCGGCCTCAGAGGCTCTGACTGCAGGAGAACGGGGTGCTCGGGTGCTTCCCTCCTGGTTTTCGGGGCCTGAGGCTAGACCCATAGTTGCATCCCACTCGGGCTGAATGAGGACTGGAAAACGAGCAGAGGAGTCCCCTCCAGAATAAATCCGCCAGGATCTTCCTCCACAGTCAGAAAAGCTCATTAGTACTGAGAAGCTCTGGATTCAGATGGCAGACTTCCTGGGCAGCCAGGAGGGTCAAGGAATTCTTCTAGGTGATCTTCTACCCAGCCGGAGCTCAAGAAATGGAAGGTAGACAGCGAGTGCTCTGTTGATTCTAGTCGAGGCTTTCGGGTGTCCCCTTCCCCTGTGCTGCCTGAAATCACACTTCCACTCTCCCTGGTAGCGGGAACGCAGGAGTAGGCCTCCCTGGAAGGAAGACGGAGGGTTCACTCGCAGCCGGACTAGGACGATGCACTTGGAAGGAGTGGCTGTGCTCAGGTCCGGAATTTGCAGGGCTTACAGCTGTGTTGGAGGGAAGCAGCCTTGAGAATGCGTGCCCTCATTTCAAAAGCAGAGCTGGGATGTTCTAAGTCTTAATCCCTTCCCTCGCTCTGGTGAAAGCTCTGGGCTGCCAAGGTCCTGCAAACTCACTGAACTCCCAGTTTTTACCCTGCTTCCTGGTTGGCCAGAACCAAAACGAGGACAAGGAACTCAGTCCTAATTCTCTGTTCCTTGATGGACTGAAAAAGGGGAAGGGAAAACACAGGGGAGGGAAGGGGGTAAAAGTGCCTACCTTTGGTCCCTTCCCACTTCACACCACGAAGTTTTAAGATCGTAGCTGAAGATTGGAGGCCAAGCACGGTAACCATGGCGTCGTCCGTGCTCTGCCGCCACCTCACTCCCAAGCTCAGGAACAAGACTTGGACCCAGTCCTCCAGACAATCGTCCAGTGTGGTCCACCTGCCACACCTGTTGAAAGTCAGCGTGGTGCTGGGGGCGAGCTGTGGTGTCCAGCTCCCGAGTCACAAATGCCCCGGACGGAAGAGGCAGCAGGCCACGGGGCAGTTGGCAAGTCTGTGGCACTCCGTGGAAGGGCAGCATGTGTCAGAGCCGCGCTCCAGCCTGGACCAGTGACTCTGCCAGCAGTGACCTTGGAGAACATGCTGTGACTGGGCAGCTGTAAAGGCCCATTTCTTAGAAAAGCCAGTTGCTCAAGTCTGTAACTACTATGGGAGTGGAAATTCCAGGAAGCAACCACCACACTGACGAGCTCCTCGGAGGGCCAAGAGGAGGGGGTGGCAGAGGAACTCCGCCCGCACCAGGCAGGAGTGGGAACGAGAGCAGCGATGACTTGCGGACCGCGTACTGGGCCCTGTGCTTTCTGCTAAGTGCACGCCGCAAATGACCTAATTTCATCCTCACACCCATATTAGGTAAGAATGTCCTCATACCTTCTATGGGAGGAAACAGACTCCTGGAAGTCATTGACTCAACCATGGTTCTCCCTTTTAAGGGAGTAGCCAGGATATGAAGCCGGGCAGTCTGACTCTGGGACCCATACTCCTAACCACCCTATCCCACAGTACTCCCAGATGAAGCCACTTAAAATACTTAGCCTTTGGGGAGCATTAAATCTGATGTCATTTTAATGGTATTCGGAAGGATATAGGGACTTACTAGGAAAATCAGAGGTAAAGAGAAAGATGTGCTCCTTACCCCTCCTTGCTCTGGTCTGTTCCCCCTGCCTCATCTCTGTTCCTGGGACGAGCACCTTACCACCCCAACAGCAGAGCGACTGAAAGCCCATGCTTCAGTATCTTCCGTTTCAAGTCCAACTTTAACCCTTCCCAGCTGGGTGACCTTGGACAAGATACTTCTAGTCTATCTCCTCACCTAACCTCTTCCGAGCATTAAATGAGGGAACCCATGAAGGCCCTGAGTCTGGAGCATTTCGGGGCTCAGCCCCTCAGGCTGCCACCTCCCCGGCCCCTGCCCTCCCTGCCCACCCCCCATTCTAGGAGTGGTGGACGTGCTAAGTCCCATTCATTCAGTCATGCTGGCTCTTTCTGGCCTGCCCACGAACAGCACTTGGAGCATGGAGGCTTGTTGACAGCCACTTTTATTGGAACTATACAGCTTTAGGAACAAACCACAAAAATAATCCTGCTGGACTGGTTTCTATGATTTTGCAGTGAACAGCCGCCTAACTTCCAGACTGATCGATGACCTTCTGTATCCACTTCTTCAGGCGGAACACGTGTGTGTAGAAGCCGTATTTTCCATCCCTGTCACAGCCTTCACCCCATGAGACGATGCCCATTTGATACCAGCGGTTGTTAAAGGGGCTCTGAGGAAGAAACATGGGGTTTCCAAGAGGGTAAGTCCACAGCATGGCAGCAGTACCCTGTCAGGCAACCATTTCTGAAAACAGCCCCTCCTTACTCCTCCCTGCCCCCGGAAGATCTCCCCGCCCCCCTAGCCTTTAGCGATGCTTACCTTCATGACAAAGGGTCCCCCACTGTCGCCTTCACAAGCGTCCCCTCGTTTCCCTTCATTGGGCTTGAAACCTTGAGAGAGAACAGCAGGGCTTAGGCGCAGAGCTCACTCTCCCACACCCCCTTTGAACACAGCGAGTTCACCGAGTGTACACTTGACCCTTTGTGGTCCTCCTTGGCGCCTCGTTCTCTTACCCCACACTCGCAGTCCTTCGGCACGGACTCTCAGCTCCATCTTCGACACATATCACATCCCACCAGCCACTTCCCACCGCTTCCGCCCCAGTCACACCACGTGTAACTCTCCCCTGAACAAGTTTCCTGAATTCTACTCCCCCCACCCACAATCCATTCGCTACTCAACAGGCAGAAGGACTTAAAAAGAAAATACATTAGACCTACAGGTGGCTTGAGGATAATGGCAGTTGCCTTTATCCAAAATCACCCTCATACCCTCCGTAAACAATATGAAATAACGTGAAGACCAACAGAAGCTACACACACACACGATCATCATCATCACCGGAATACAGAGAACACCCAAACTTCAAATCAATTTAATATATTTAATTATGCATCTAATACTACCACTCATGTGGAGATGAGGCTGTAAATATCCGCTGGATAAAAGAAGTGGGTGCGGCTGAATCGGAATCTTGTAAATGAGCCCGAACACGTGTGAATGGCAACTAAATCGATCCACACCAAGATACTACAGGAAAGCAAACCAACCAAAAAAATACGAAAAAACAACCTCAGCTAACAAAAATTGTCCCCCAAACCATGTTTCACAACCATGAAACAGAAGAAAACTATAACCGAATTAAATTTCCTCAAGCCAGTTTGTACGCTGTAACAAAACAACTTGCATCAGAAATCCAAAAATTAGAAATAAATGGATAAACAATAGGAAGAAATGCAAGGCAGAAAGGGGCTGAAATGGAATTCAGCCCAAGGAAGAAATCTGAATCTCTGAAAAAGAAAAATAAAACCATGGAACAAAACTAATATTTATGATATAATCTAAGAAAACTTCACAGAAATAAAATAAGAGTTGGGGGTGTATGTATGCTGAAAGGGGCCCCACTGGGCCGCTGACCAGACTGCCCGAAGCTCTCCACTCTGAGACAGAGCCCAGAAAAACTTCAGGATGAGGGAAAAAGCCCTCAAGGCCTCCAAGCAAGAGACCAAACACCTTACAAGTTCCAAAGAATTACTCCAGCATCTGATTTTTCAAAAACAACATACAAAGTAAGCAACAACGAAGGTATACTTTAAAAAAAAAAGAAAAATCGAAATGTAAGCCGTGGATTTTATATGCAGCCAAGCAGAGCGTTAGGTGTCAGGACGACAGAAGAACAGTTGTAAACATGGAAACAGGAAAGTTACACCCGTAACCGCTGTTGGAGCATCTGCTAAACGACAGGCTTCATCCAACCAAGTGATGGAAGCTTCGGCAAAAGGGCTGCTTACCTGTTCTGACGAGTAGAAAAAAATGCATCTAAAAATATCAAAGTTCCATGGGCCTGGGTGGCTCAGTGGATTAAGCCGCTGCCTTCGGCTCAGGTCATAATCTCAGGGTCCTGGGATCGAGCCCCGCATCGGGCTCTCTGCTCCGCAGGGAGCCTGCTTCCGGCCCGCCCTCTGCCTGCCTCTCTGCCTGCTTGTGATCTCTCTCTCTATCAGATAAATAAATAAATAAATATTTAAAAAAATAAAAAATAAAAATATCAAAGATCTTGAAAGAGGAAAGTAAACTCCCTGATTGCCATATAGCCAATAGATGGGAATGAACAATTTAAAGGTCATATAGAAAAGAAGGAACTGGGCGCCTGGGTGGCTCAGTTGGTTAAGCAACTGCCTTCGGCTCAGGTCATGATCCTGGAGTCTCCGGATCAAGTCCCGATTCAGGATCCCAGTTCTAAGGGTGTCTGCTTCTCCCTCTGACCTTCTCCCCTCTCATGCTCTCTCTCTCTCTCCCACAAATAAATAAATAAATAAAATCTTTACTAAAAAAAAGAGAAAGAAAGAAGGAAGGAACTATGGGCATTTCAAAAAGGTAGGAGCCCAAAGATAATCATTGGAACAAAAATGCAAACCTTCCTAAACATATATATTTAAAAACACAAAGAAAAGATTGCACAGGGAAAAAACAGAGCAGATGAAACGTAATTACAAAATAATATGAATTAATACTTATTCAGTCACATCAATAAATAGGAATGGGCTTAACTCACCTATTAAAAAGATTTTTAGTTTGACTCGCAAAAAGCAAGACCCAACTATGCTGGATATAAAAGGCAAAACAAAGTGATTTATTAGAGGTTAAAAGTAATGGGATGGACAAGGTATATCAGGTTAATGGAAACAACACAGTAGAGACAGTGATCCTGAAATTGAAAATAATGTGAAGTACACTTTTAATGCTAAAAGCCACAATTCACAATGAATCAATAACAGTTATGAATATCTGCACTGACCAGCACAGCAACTGCATTTATAAAGCAATTCAAGGAGACAGAAATACATTAGCAGAACACGAATACAGTATAAGACAGATCAAGTGAATTGAAAATAAATAAGGATATAAATGACCTAAACAGGGACGCCTGGCTGGCTCAGTCAGTGGAGCACGTGCCTCTTGATCTTGAGGTTGTGAGTTCAAGCCCCATGTTGGATGTAGAAATTACTGAAAAATAAAACCTTTAAAAATAAATGACCCAGATAACAAGTGATAAGGTACTTTTTTTTTTTTTTTGGTTCTTTCTGGATATGAATCAAACTTTACACATGGATAACTGAGAACATACCTACACATCTCCAGTATACACATAACAGTCACAAAAATTGATCAAACAGCTCTCTTGCAAAAAAAAAAAAAATAAATAAAAATCAGTTCCATAAAGTAGAAATATTACAAAAAATACTCTCGGAGCACAGTGCAGCAAAACTCAAAATTACTACCAAAATTGAAACATAAAAGGGCCCTCCAAGCTGGAAACTTAAAAACCTCCTACTAATCAGCTCTTGGGAGAAAGAGGGATACAAACTGAAATTACAGAATTTCCAAAAAATAATAATGAAAACATTACATAGTGTTTTCTGTGAACAGAGGAAAATGCATAGCCCTACTCAGTAAAAATTAAAGAACAAAAATAAATTAACCGAATTGTCAGCTCGAAAAGCTAGAAAGAGAACAACAAACTAAAACAAAAGAAAGCATAAAGAAGAAAACACCTTTCAAGATAAAAGGAGAAATTAGGGCCGCCTGGGTGGCTCAGTGGATTAAGCCGCTGCCTTCGGCTCAGGTCATGATCTCAGGGTCCTGGGATCGAGCCCCGCATTGGGCTCTCTGCTCAGCAGGGAGCCTGCTTCCTCCTCTCTCTCTCTCTGCCTGCCTCTCTGTCTGCTTGTGATCTCTCTCTGTCAAATAAATAAATAAGATCTTTAAAAAAAAAAAAAAAAAGGAGAAATTAACGAGGTACAGAATTGAAAAGCATCAGGCCTCACTAAAAAGTCAAATTCCTAGATATCTTGTTTGCTTTTGGAACCACTCACTAATTTACTCAAGAAACACAAATATTTAAAATAAGGGGGTAAGGAGAAAAAAAATCATAATATATGGCAGTACTCTAGAAAGATACAATATAGACTTGAGCAAATGAGCAGACATTTCTTGTCCTTAAAAAGAATGGCTCAACATCAAAAAGATGTCAGTCCTCCCAAAATACTTCATAAATTTAACACTCCCAACAAAAATATCCATCAGCTTTACGCAACCACTCTGGAAAACAGCATGGAGTTTCCTCAAAAAGTTGAAAATAGAGCTACCCTATGATCCAGCAATTGCACTACTGGGTATTT
This sequence comes from Meles meles, assembly GCF_922984935.1. Lineage (NCBI taxonomy): Eukaryota > Metazoa > Chordata > Mammalia > Carnivora > Mustelidae > Meles > Meles meles. The sequence continues at coordinate 19,578,186 of NC_060073.1, forward strand.
ACCCTAAAGATACAAACGTAGTGATCCGAAGGGGCACGCGCACCCGAATGTTTATAGCAGCAATGTGTACAATAGCCAAACTATGGAAAGAACCTAGAGTCCATCAACAGATGAATGGATAAAGAAGATGTGGTATATATACACGGTGGAATACTATGCAGCCATCAAAAGAAATGAAATCTTGCCATTTGCGATGACATGGATGGAACTAGAGGGTATTATGCTGAGCAAAATAAGTCAATCAGAGAAAGACAACTATCATATGATCTCCCTGATATGAGGAAGTGGAGATGCAAGGTGGGGGGTTCAGAGGGTAGGAAAAGAATAAATGAAACAAGATGGGATTGGGAGGGAGATAAACCATAAGTGACTCTTAATCTCACAAAACAAACTGAGGGTTGCTGTGGGGAGGGGGACCGGGAGAGGGGGGTGGGGTTATGGACATTGGGGAGGGTATGTGCTATGGTGAGTGCTGTGAAGTGTGTAAACCTGGCGATTCACACACCTGTATCCCTGGGGATAAAAATACATTATATGTTTATAAAAAAATTTAAAATTTTAATTTAAAAAAATCCATCAGCTTTTATTTATGGAGCTAGACAAGTGGACACCCAAGTTCATATGGAAAAATAAACACGCAAGAATTACCAGGAAAACACTGGAAAGAAAAACTGCAAGAAACAACAAACGCTACCAGATACTAAAACATACTCTAAAGCCTCTGTAAGCAAAACAAGGCAGTGCTTTACTAGAACAGACAACAGACCAGGAGAACCACATGGAGTATCTTCTAATAGAAACGGACTTAAGGTATTAATAGAAGCCTAGTATGTGAGAAATGTGACATCTCAAATTACTGGGGCAGTCAGTAGAGCACGGGATTCTTGATTTGGGGCTCACGAGTTCAAGCCCTATATTGGGTGTAGAGAACACTTTAAAAAAAAAAAACAAATCAAGGTTGCCTGGCGGCTCAATCAATGGAGCACGTGACTCTTCATCTCAGCTCAGGTCATGATCTCAGCGTTGTGGAATGGAGCCCCACATCAGGCCCTGCACTCAGGACGGAATCTGCTTGGGGCTCTCTCTTCTCCCCTCTCTCTCTCTGCCCCTCCCCCTGCTCCTGCTCTCTCTTTCTCTATAATAAAATAAGCAAATCTTTTTAAAAAATAACAAATAAGAGCGCCTGGGTGGCTCAGTGGTTAAAGCCTCTGCCTTCAGCTCAGGTCATGATCCCAGGGTCCTGGGATCGAGCCCTGCATCGGGCTCTCTGCTTACCGGGGGGCCTGCTTCCTCCTCTCTCTCTCCCTGCCTCTCTGCCTACTTGTGATCTCTCTCTGTCAAATAAAATCTTAAAAATAAATAAATAAATAATATCAAATCTTTTCAAAAAATCAAATTACCTGGGGCAAAGATACAATTTTTTTTTAATGGTGTAGGGACAGCTGGTTAGCTATTTGGACAAAGATAACTGCCATCCTCTGCCTGCCCACCTCCCTCCTCTCATCTACTGCTGCCCTGCCTGTGTTTACTGCACTCCAGCCACACCGGCTCCCCACTGTTCCTCAGACACCCTAAGCAGGCTCCCACCTCAAGGCCTTTGCATCTGCTCTCCCTCACCCTGGAATGCACTTACCCTAGACTAGCTCACTTCTTCACTTCTCGTCTCTTCTCAGAGAGACCTTCTCTAGGCTTGTCCAACCACTCTATTTGGACCGTCCTGTCCCCAGCTCTCTCTCCCTTACTCTGCTTAATTTTTCTTCCTGCTGGGTTCTACATCTGCTTATGGACACTCCCTCCTAGGAAGGAAGCTCTGTGAGGACACAGGCATTGTGTTTGGGTCCTTGTAAATACTGATCACAACAGACACTCAAAAAGTATTCGCTGAATGGCTGAAGGAACAAGGCTTTGCCCCCACCCATGGCCTCATGCTGCTATCTGGACTCACACAGATGGACGACGTAACCAGTGACTAGCACCATGCCTAGCACCTTACTAGATCTACTACCCCATTTAGCCCTCCTACAACCTCATGGGACAGAGACTTGCACCTCCATTTCACAGATGAAGAAACTGAGCCTCCAAAAGATTATGCAACTTTGCCCAAAGCCATTTGACTTATCAGTGACCAGATCCAGGACCTGACTAGGCCTGCGCCCTTCCCGCGTCTCCAGTCCCCCACGCGTCCCCAGTGGAGGCCCAGACACGCTGGGGGCACTTGCCGGCACAGAACATGTTGTCGGTGATGCGGATCCGAGTGGAGGCCTTGCACACCGGCCGCTCCACAATGGGCAGGTTCACCACCTGCAGGACGCTGGGCTGCACCTCGGTGACGCTGGACGTCCACATCTCCTTCAGGTTGCCCCAGCCGGTCACCCGACCTTTGTATCCGGCGCGGAGCAGTCTTTGGGGGGAAGGGAGAAGGACCTCATGAGAACCAACCCTCCTGGAAGTCCCCCCACGCCCATCCCGGCCCCAACACTGCCCCTTGGAGACCAGAATCTCAAACAGTGGTGCCCAAAGAACTTCTGGGTTTCCTCCAAGCCCCTGAGGCCTGGAAAGGGGAGGATCCCCTGGGCCCAGAACTCAGTCCTGGGGCCCCCATCCCCCATGCCCTCCAGCGCCCACCTGATTGCAGTTTCCTTGTCAGGCAGGCACACGGGGTGGATGTAGTCGCTGAAGATGATGGGCTTCTTGAGCTTTAGCAGGGCTATGTCTCGGTCCAGGTTCTCCCTCCAGTTGTACCTGGGGTGGATGTAGATCTTTTCCAGCATGGAGATCTTCTCGATGCTTCGCTCGTACCTGTGCAAAGAGGGAAATGGGGAAGCTGTAAGCCTCCTTGTGAGGGGCAGCCAGTTCCTGCCTGCGCTCAGGGTCCAGGAATTGGGGTGACCCTTGGGCTACTTGTGAGTGGAGAGGGCTGGCTCCTGCCCTGGCCGTGTCTCCCGGCCTGAAGCTGCTCCCGGCTTCGGAGTCAGAGAGCCCCAGCAGGTGTGGGAGGAACACGGGCCGGAGCCCTGATGCAAACAGCCTCCATTCAGAGCTCACACCTGGGCCACATGCTGGTGCCTGCAGAGGAGCTGGGGCAGGCGGACAGGACTTCACTCTCTGCAAAGCCCCAGTCTGTCTTCAAGTCTCAGTCCAGACATGGCCAAATGGCCTTTCCAGCAGAGTCTGCTGGGTTTTCTACTCTGGGCCGTGTATCCCACAGGCCCCAGAGCCACCAGAACCCTTCGTGTCACTCTGGAGGACTCTGACCCCTGACAGACACCCACGGGCCCCCTCATTCTGTACCTAGTGCGGGAGTGCTTGCCGATGCGCACCAGAAGGTCATTCTCGGTGAAGTTCTTGTCCCAAGGTGGGTACAGGAGACAGTGGGCAGCAGTGAGGACCCAGCGGTCACTGATGAGGCTGGCCCCACACAGCAGCTCCTGGGGACTCTTCCGGAAAAGCATCACCTGCCTGGGAGGGGGAGTGAGAAGCATGAGGAGCTGGGGGCCTGCGCTAAAGTAGGAAGTCCCAGGTTGGGGGCGCCTGGGTAGCTCAGTCGTTAAGCGTCTGCCTGTGGCTCAGGGCATGATCCCAGGGTCCTGGGATTGAGCCCTGCATCGGGCTCCCTGCTAAGCAGGAAGCCTGTTTCCCCCTCTCCCACTCTCCCTGCTTGAGTTCCCTCTCTCGCTGTGCTTCTCTCTGTCAAATAAATAAAATCTTAAAAAAAAAAAAAAAGTCCCAGCTTGGGGCACCTGGGTGGCTCAGTGGGTTAAGCCTCTGCCTTTGGCTCAGGTCCTAATTCCAGGGTCCTGGGATTGAGCCCCGCATCAGGCTCTCTGCTCAGGAGGGAGCCTGCTTCCTCCTCTTTCTCTCTGCCTGCCTCTCTGCCTACTTGTGATCTCTGTCAAATAAATAAATAAAAACTTTTAAAAAAGAAAGTCCCAGGTTTAAGCACTGGACAGAGGTGCCCATTGGACCCAGACCCCAGGTTGAGCTGGCTGCCCTGGCCGACCAGGGCCTCCACATGACACGGAGGGGCTGCCTTCTGCTTTCTGCACCCCTCCCCAGCTTCCACAAGTCCAGAATTTGCACAGCCTGGCACAGCTCCAGGGTCAGAGCCCTTAAGCCCTCACGGCCTCAGTTTCGCCTTCTGCATGTGAGAAGCAACATCCCTAATCTCAGAAGGGTACGGGCTGTCATCATCTGGGAAGCCCAGGCCTGTGAGGGAAGGGTAGCCAAAGAGGGGACCCTGGGGGCTGCCCCTAGGACGCACCAGGGTGCAAGGCCAACCTCCGCGTCCCAACCCTTCACGATGCGCCCGTCGATGTAGGATTCCAGAAGCTCGTGTTCCGTTTTGTCCTGCACCAACTTCTTCTCGAACAGAGGCCGCAGCCCGCAGTCTGCACAGCAAGCCAGATGTGAGGGGCAGAGCTGCGCCCCGCCCCCTCCCCCATTCCCCCGCCATCGTCACCTCACCTGCCTCCCCGGCGCCAAAGGTCTTCTCGTTGAAGAAGGGTTGGAACTCGTCCTCACCGGTGCGCCCCTCGATGGCCGCGTCCGGGTCCACCGACAGCCCGTCCTCGTCCACGTCCTCCACCGGCTCCTCTGCGGGGAGCAGGGACGGCTGGGGCCTGGCTGAGCCAGCCCGCGCGCAACCCCCCTCCCCACCTCCGGGAGACCTTGAAGGCCCTTGGGTGAGAGCTCAGCGCAAGGAGTCCTCGGGAACTCCGCGCCGGCAGGGAGCTGGTTCAGTTGCGCTTGGGGCCAGGCCCGCCCCGCCGCCCAGAGACAGGGCTGCGGCGGACCGCGCCCCCTAGCGGCGGGGCCGCCCTGCCCCCGGGGGCGGTATTTGCCGCTCGGCACCGCCCCAGGCCCCGCCCCCCGCCTCAGGCCCCCACCCCGCCTCACCGCAGTAGTCCAGGTCGCAGTACTCGAAGCCACCGGGCTCCTCCGACACGTAACACCACGCGCCCTCCTCGTCCCCGTCCGGGTTGCGGCAGAAGTTCTCCACCAGCGACACGGCAGGGTTGAAGTCCTGGTCCTTGCTCAGGGCCTTGGCCTGACTGCTGGCCCAGGCCAGGCAAGGAGACCCATGCGCGGTCACCGCCTGGCGACCCTGGTAGTACCGGCCACGCTCAGGGATGCAGGCCTCCGATGGGGGTGACAGATTCACGGTGGGGCTTCCAGAGCGTGGGGTCAGGGGCACAGTGACGCCCCCCTGGCCTGGTGGGTGGGGATGCAGGGGAGCAGAGTAGGTGGGGTGGGACCCCGCGCGGCAAGGGGGTCAGGGTTTGACTCCCTGCCTTGCCACCTTCTTCCTATGTGACCTCAGGTAACTCGACCTCTCTGACCTCACTTGCCTATAAAAGGGGTGACCCGGACCGTTCTTGCAGGGTTGTCGAGAGAGTTAAACAAAACACATGCTGTATCTGGTGTATCATGAGTCAGAGAGAGCAACTGGGCTTCACCTCCTGGGCTAGCTGTAATCTGCCGGTAGTGACTGCCCGGAGTTTTTACCGAAGGACTCTATTTCTGTAGCAGCAGAGCAGGAAAAGCAGTGGGGACTGTGGCTGCCTACCCGCGCAGCAGGCCGGTTTCCGCGGGCCTGCAGGCCATTGGAGGTGGGCAGGCTTGGTATATGGCTTTTGTTACCATGACTGGTGACTTGCTGTAAGACCTGTCCCGGGACCAAGTACTGGGTCCAACAGCGATGAATGAAGGACAAAGAACACCAACCCCTATTTGGTGGATTGAGTGCTGGCACTAACTCTTTATCCTGCCTCAATCCTCATCCTCTGCCCACACCACACAAAGGTGTGACTTTGGCCTGGAGCACGAGGCTCACCCTGGCCAAGGGAATGTGGGCAGAACGATGCACCAGTTCCGAGCCTAGGCCTTGAGACACACTGTGTGTTTCTGTATAGGTTTTTGGCCTCTGCTATCCCCCTGGGAGGCGGTGCCTTTCAGCCTCAGCCCCAGGATGAGTAATGTGGAGCGGACCGGGACCCAACCCACATGGGGAGCCATCTCAGTGAGACCCCATTGCTGGAAGCAGAAGCAGCAGCCAAGCTCAGCCCACATTAGTGGCCACCACAGACACAGGAAAGCACAGCAGCTCAGCTGCCCGAGCCAGCCCTCGGACACAAGAAAGAAATGCTTATGGGTGTATGCCCCCAAGCTTTCGTGGTGGCTTGTGATTTGGGGGGTTTCACAGCATTGTTGTGGCCAGAGCTCACTGACGCGTCATGTGAAAGAACAAGGACAACATCATGCGGGGCGGGGCACTATGAGCTTTGCTCTGCGGTGCTCAGAAAAGGGCACGTGCACTGAAATGGTTAGGGGAGGGCTTCCTGGAGAGAAGAGGGCCTCCAGCAGGAAGGAAAGCATATTTGGAATGAGCCACAGCCTGGGTCACAAGGAAGCAAAGAGGGGCGCCTGGGTGGCTCAGTCAATAAGCATCTGCTTTTGGCTCAGGTCATGATCCCAGGGTCCTGAGATCGAGCCCCTCATCGGGCTCCGTGCTCAGCAGAAAGCCTGCTTCTCCCTCTCCCCCTTCCCCTGCTTGTGTTCTCTCTCTCACTGTGCCTGTCTCTGTAATAAATAAATAAAATCTTTTAAAAAACAGAAACAAAGGGGGCGCCTGGGTGGCTCAGTGGGTTAAAGCCTCTGCCTTCGGCTCAGGTCATGATCCCAGGGTCCTGGGATGGAGCCCCACATCGGGCTCCCTGCTCAGTGGGGAGCCTGCTTCCTCCTCTCTCTCTGCCTGCCTCTCTGCTTATTTGTGATCTCTGTCAAATAAATAAATTAAAAAACAAAAACAGAAGCAAAGAAGCAAAGACTGGGGAGGCAGCAGGGGGCCAGCTCTCTCAGGTCTCCTGCCATCACTGCTCCATGGGCCCAAATACGTTGTAAATGACTAACCCATGCTTGAAGGTAGCCAGGATCTGGCTTCCAGTCCCAGGCTGCCAGGCCCTCTGGAGACCCCTGACCTTGGCCACAGACCGCCCAGCCCTCCAGCTCACCGCAGACAGGGATGCTGCACTCCTCCCTCCGAACAGTGGGATCTGTGGTGTAGCACCAGGGCCCAGTGGTGCTGCCATCCGGGTTACGGCAGAAGTTCTCCTGCAGGTCGGCCCCCGGGTGGGTGGTAGAGTTGATTCTGGAACAGGAAATTGCTCAGCAGCAGCACCGCCCATCCGGGGTCTCCCAGCCCCACACCCTCTGCCTCCCGGCCGCCGCGGGGCTGGCCTATCACTCACTCAGGCTTATGTGGGTAGCGACTCCTCCAGAGCTGACACTCGATGCCCGAGCGGGTGACGCTCACGTTCCCCCGGTAGTTCATACCCAGACCTTCCGCACAGTTGCCTGTAGAGACCCCAGCCTTGGTCTCTCATCCTGCAGCTCTGTCCCCTCTCCCACTTAGCAGAGAGCCCTGTCTGTCCACCTCCACCAGGCTACCTCTGCTACGTGACCCTCAACCCACGTATCCTCAGCTACCTCCTCCGCACCCAGCGGTCCACCAGTCTATCTCACAGCACTCACCAAAGCTCACCTAGTGCCCACCGTCCACCTGACAACTGTGGGCCAGACACTGTGCCGGGCACTAAGGACATAGCGATGAATAAACACGGAGTCAAGGTAGCTCCCTGCCCTCAGGGAGCTTAGAGTCGTGGCTCCGCTTCTCGTGGCCAGTGGGATGACAAAGCAAACAAGGTCCTTCTAATCCGACCCTGGTCTGCTTGTCCTGTCATCAGAGCTCCTCAGTTCAGGGCCTTTGGAACAGAGCTTTTCCAGCGATCACACTGGGTACTTTGCATTTTTGTTTCCCTAGGACACGGGGGAGCCCCTTCATTCTCTTAAAGTGCCCAGCACCTGACACAGTGCCTGGTACATAGCAGGGGCTGAGTGAAGTGTCTGTTGGAGAAGTTATTTAACAAATTAAAGCACGGCCAGTGGCCAAAGAGTTATCAAGAGCTGGGGTCTAGTGTTATATTAAAGTCGTATTCAGAAGACTGGGGAGGAGCGGGGAGACCCCTTGCAGGTTCAGCGAGGTGGTGGCATTTGAACTAGACTAAAGGACAGGGAAGTTTGCAGGAAACGGTGATAGCTGCTCCGGGGGAAGGTGACAATGAAAGCAAAGGCTGGGAGGTAGACGCATCCTGGCATGTTCAGAGAAGTGCTCAAGGTCAGAGTAGCTGGATGTCTGCGCCCATGGTTGGTTGGTGCAATGGAAGATAAGGCCAGAAGGGAAGGTTAAGGCCAGAACCTGACAAGTTCGCCAGGCTAAGAAGCTTGTGCTTTATTCTGGAGGCAATGGGGAGTCACACAAGGTTCTGGAGCATGAACGTGACCTCATCAGGGCTCTGCCCTGGAGGCGGGGCAGACAGACTGGCAGGGGCTCGCATGAGAATGAATTCCTCATCCATTCATGCATTTGTTCCTCCAACAAGAATCCTCTTCCTCACTGCCAGGCACAGAGCCCGAGGCAAGGATTTGTCCTTGACTTCAGAAACAGAACGGCAAGGTCAGACACTGGGCCGCACTTCCTGGCCCACCCGCTCCGCTCTTCTCCCAGGCTGCCCGCTCCCGCCCTGCCCCCCACCCCTGCCTCGGCTCCTCACCATCCAGACATTCAATGAGCTTTTCTCGAGGTTTCCTCACTGACTCACAAGCTGAAAAAGACCCAGAAACGCTTTTGTGATTGGGGTAGGGACAGGAGGGATTCAAGTCACAGGTGTGTGGAACAGAGTGCAGAGACAGAGGGGTGGAGAGACAGATGGAAGGAACTGAGGGAGAGAGGGAGGAAGGGGGAAGGGGCATGGGTGGAGAAATGGATCACTAGGTGGACCAGAAGATTCTCCAGGGTAGAACATTCTCTCACTGGGGTGCCCAGGAACCCCTTCCAGGAGCAAACCCTTCTCAGCACTCACCTATGTACTTGCTCCAGAACACCTCCTGAAAAGGAAAGCTGGCATGAGGCTGTGGCATGTCCTGTTTCGTCTCATTTTGTCAGTAGACCTTATCTCTTCTCCTCATACTTTCCTCTTTCCCTTACCCTGCTCGTGCAGGAACCAGGCTCTGTCTGAGGAGGTTTGTGGTAGTTTCTTACTTTTGTTTCCGGAAGCCCAAGCCCACGGGGGAGAGGAGGATTTGAGGAGAGGAGAGCCCCCCTGCCAACCAAGACCAAAAGTGTTCCCATAGATGGGCTAGGCTGGAGAAGGGGGAGCGTGGGGCCCAGGCAGAGCCCTGAGGAAAGGAAAGGCTGCACAGAGCTCCCCGCACCCTGAGGCCTCGCCGGAGTCCCACACCCCACAGTAGCAGCAGGGCTGAAGCTCAGCAGCCATGCGGGCCGGGGCCTCCGGAGACCCCAGTGCAGACAGACATCAGAAGACGGAGGGGCCCCTGATGACCTGGAGCCTCACTAGGCTGTCAGACCTTGACACAGCCCAGGGGTCAGAACCTTCGAGAACGGCTGAGAGGGCACCTGGGTGGCTCAGTTGTTAAGTGTTGGCCTTTGGCTCAGGTCATGATCCCAGGGTCCTGAGGTTGAGCCCCACATCGGGCTCCCTGCTCAGCAGGAAGCCTGCTTCTCCCTCTCCCACTCCCCCTGCTTGTGTTCCCTCTCTGTCTGTCTCTCTCTCTGTCAAATAAATAAAATCTTTAAAAAAAAAAAAAAGAAGAAGAAGAATGGCTGAGGTCACTCATCTTGGCAGCCCAGTGAAATGAGGCCCAAGGGGACATTGTCACCAACAGCTGAAGAGCTGACACCCCTGCCCTTCTGTGGTCTTAGAGAGGGCCCACCTGGAGGGACCTCACCCACCACCCCCGCCTCGACCTGACCGGGTGCTGCAGAGCCCTCCCCTCACCGTTATGATGACAGACTCCAGGGCCTCAAAAGCCTCCTCGTGGCTGCACCGCTCCTCCACACACTCTCGCTCCAGGTTCCCCTTGCGCAACTCCTCCAGGAAGCCACTGTTGGCGCGTGGGACCCGGCGGAGCAGCGACAATGCTTGCTGAGGGGCCAGGAACACTGCAGTAGGAGGGACGTGGGACAGTGGCCTCCATGAGCCAGGCAGTCGTGGCAACCGTGGGGGCAGGAAGCCCGCCTAGCCTGCCCTCCTGGCTTCCGAACGGGGATGCTGGGATGGTGGCAGGGCCCAAAAGGCTGCCAGCAGTAGCCCCCTAGCTCCCCCCCATTCCCTAGAGAGCCCGCTCCCCGTATGGCAGGAGAGAAGCAGTCCCGGTCCATCCAGACCTGAGCACCCGACTCCTTCCCGAAGTCGTGTGCTGTGAACTGAGACCCACCTGGGCCTTGGCCCTGTTGTTCTCGGTCAAGCCAGCAGACCCCTGCCCATGCACCCGCATCCCAGCCTGCCAGCCTGTCCCAGCCTCCAAGCCCCCTTACCATGCTGGCCGCGCACCAGGCTCAACAGGACAGCGAGGGCCAGGCAGCCCGCTGCCCAAAGGCCTCGGATGTGCGCCATAGTGTGTCCGCTCCGGGGACTCTGAGGACTTGTGCTGACCACTCTGGGTTAATGTTGAACTAACATGAAGAAATCAGCCAAGAGGGAGAGGTCAGCAGGTCAGGGCCATGAGACTAGTGTATAGACAGCTGCCCCCGCCATCCAGGAAGACAGGTCCTCTTGGGACCAGGGAGAGATGGCCTGGGGGGGAGTCATAAAGGAAAGGCCATTGTAAGTGACCCCCATCGTCCAGAGTCTCCCTCCTGAGACGTGGGCCAACTTAGACTAGCGGGGTTGCAGGATCTTCCTGAGGCTCCTTCCAGTCCTAATGGTGTCAGTGAGCCTCAGTTTCTTCATCTGTACAATGGGAACAGTACTTTGTTGTGAGGACTGAAGGAGACTGTGAATGTAAATGCCTGTGAAATGTAGTAAGTGCTTATCAGTGGGTCTGTGGATGTAAACCAAGGGGGAGGTTGATGTAATCACAGCACACAGACAGAAGGCTGAGACCAGCGTGAGAGCCTCCTCTCAACCACCTTCCCACCCGGGAGCTGTGGGGGTATGTCCAGGAGTAGTGGCCACTCAGGAGGAGGAGCGAGGTCCAGGGCCTGTGAGCCTCTGGTCTATTTTCTCTCACCTCCTAGGACCTGCTTCTGGCCCCAGAAGGGGGACCATCCCAAATCCTTGGATCTTCTCCGCAAGGCCCCTCCCTCTCCTCCTGCCTATCCGTCCTGGGCGGGGCCTGGAGTGGCCGCAGGTCCCACCCTGCCCCTTGCCCAGCCCTGCTCCCATCCCTCCCCTATTTTCTGTTTGCATTCCACAAGGCAAATATTAGTCCTGGGTCTAATTAGGACAGAAGGACAAAGACCAGGAACACAGGGGACACCTGTTCCCGTTCTGCCATCCCTTAGGCCAGGCCGCACGGGTCCAGACCGCCATTGTGGAGAGTCTGGGAAGATCACAGGGCAGGGCCTGGTGCGAGCAGAGTGGGGAGAGGGTTCGCACGGAGCTGGGACCCAGGACTCCCACAAATCACAAATCTCTATAGATAAATATTCTTATTTTTCTATATGTTTTTTAAGCCAAGGTTTGACTTATATTCAGTAATGTTAAAACAAATCCTGTGTTTAACTCGCATTTTTTATGCATATGCCCATGTACCCACCGCCGGATCAACATTTGGAGCCCCAAACAGACTCCTGCGTGTTGTCCCTAAGATCCCCATGACTCTAACCACCATCACCCTAGACCAGTTTTGCCTATTTTTGAACTTCATAGATGGGGAAACCTACACCGTATACCTGTTTGTGTCTGGCTTCTAGATTGTGTGTATCATGTGCGGGTCAGCGGCCCATTCCTTTAAAAGCTGCATAGGATCTCACTGCCTGAGTTTTATTCACTGGTTACCTGGCGATGGGCATCTGGATGAGCTTCCTGTTTAGGCTCTCATGCGTCGTGCTGCTCCATACGCTCGTGTACAAGAGAAGAGTCGTGGGGTCACAGGGCGGGCGTAGGTCTTGCCCCGGTCACTGGCCAGCGGTCATCCTGAGTGCTGGGACTAGCTTACAGCCCCACCAGCAATGATGGAGAGTCCTAGTCGTTCAGATCCTCCGTTTGCGCCATCCATTTCCCATTATCCATCCTGACACACGGGCAGGGGGCTCACGGGGGTTTTAATTGGGATTCCCTATTCGCTAAGGACACTGAGCCTACTTTTTTTTTTTTTTAGCAGAATAGTGCAAAGATCTCACCTCACTAATTTCTTTAAAAATTATATATTGAGGGAAGAAGGGTTCCCGAGAAGTAGAGAAGAGAGCTGTGGCTTCATCTTTCCTGCTTCAAGACAGGTGATCCTCTTTCTTTCTGAGGGCCGGCTGGGGCCAGTGCGGATCCAAGCAGGAGAGGGAGGACGGGAAAGAGCAGAGGGTGTTGGTCAGGAGAAGGACAAAATACACAGGACATGGACTTCTTGTTCCCTCACTGTCAGAACTCCCCTTCCCTACAGACAAGCATCACAGCATAACGGAGAGCGCTGGTTTAGGAGGCCAGGCCTGGGCTTCACCGTCTTGAAAATCAGAATTAGAGCATTATTTACCTCGAGAGGCTGTTGTTGAAAAACTCACACTGGCCTCTTGCAGACTTGCTGAGCTCATGACCTGCTCGTGCGCAGACATGACCACTAACAGGCAAGTCTTAGGTCATGTCTTCCTCAAGCTGTTTGCAGACAATACTCCACAGCAGAAGGTTTTGGCTCTCTAGGCCCTGGGAAGGCAACTGAAGCTTTCTGCTTAGATTTATTTCCTGCTTTCCCAGACTTATGCCTGGATTTATGTGTTGGGCTGATGAATTCACACGTTGTGGTACCAGTGGCAAATCCAATTAGCAGGGAGAACTTTGCTTATAAGAACTTCATTCTGAAGATTATGGGTCTTGACATCTCAACCGTGGCAAAAGCTGGACCCCGCCGAAACGGCTCCCAGTTTGTCATCTGTGTGGTGAAGACGGATGGGTTGGGACACCTGCGTGGCCCAGTTGGTTAAGCAACTGCCTTCGGCTCAGGTCATGATCCTGGTTGCCAAGGTCAAGACCCACATTGGGCTCCCTGCTCAGCGGGGTGTCTGCTTCTCCCTCTGAACTACCCCCTCTCACGTTCTCTCTCTCTCTCAAGGGCTGGATGGCAAGCATGGGCTCTTTGGTGAGGAGAGAGCCAGCATGGAGATTGTGAAAGCCATGGTGCTTTGGGTCCAGGAATGACAAGACCAGCAAAGACTCTAGACCATTCCGATAAATTTGGTTTTGTGTTTTATCTGATCTACACCATTCCTTGTGTCCCTGCAGAAGCACCCCCAGCTCTCAGAGCTTGTAATCTTTGGGCTCTCACTTGCTGCAGTTCTTTGGATTCCGTATATCCCTGCCTCCCTCCGATTCGGCTGGATTCAGAGTTAAGTTTATCATTGTGAAGTAAGTACTAAGCTACCCCTTCAAAGCACATTTAATGTTTGTAAAGTATGACAATGCCTACTACATAGAAAGCACCCAGTAAACACCACTATCGTATATGCAACAGGAACATACGATGCTGCCTGCAAAGGCCTCTTCCTAAAGTGGTGAAATGGAATTAAATGAGCCTCTAGCTTTAATTACTAGCTTATAGGAAATACAGGTGATCAAGGGATAAGTTAGCCACCACCACGAGGAATGATGGACATTTAGCAGAACAAATGGCCCCAGTCCCTCTGGCAAATTCATGACATGGAAATAAATGGGTTGCAGAGACTGTTCAGAATAATAGAAACCAAGGAGAGGGGCGCCTGGGTGGCTCAGTCGGTTAAGTGTCTGCCTTCGGCTCAGGTCATGATTCCGGGGTCCTGGAACTGAGTCCTGCATGGGGCTCCCTGCTCAGTGGGGAGCCTGCTTCCCCTACTTGTGCTCTCTATCTCTCTCCCCCTCTGACAAATAAATAAATAAAATCTTTAAAAAAAGAAAAAGAAAAGAAGCCAAGGAGAGAACATGCAAATACACAAAAGGAATAGAATTATCATGATTGGTATAGGCTTTTGAACCCAAAAAAGTGTAAAATGATTTTCTTTGGGCAAATAAGAAAATGTAGATTAGGTATTCAATGATATGAAATAATTAGTTAATTTGTTAAGTGTTATAGGACTTGTGGTTATCTTTTCAATCCTTAGGAGTTAAAACAAAGAGATTAAACAAGCATGGCAAAAATGTTACCAATCACTAAATCTAGGTGGAGAGGTGACTGGGTACATCGTTCTTTCAAATTTTGATTCAAAATGTTCACAGTGAAAAGTAAACTTAATTCCTCAATACGTGAAGGCAGCAGCCTCCATGTTTTCTTGGGTGACCACACCTGCCCCTTCTATCTTGCAGAGAGGATCGCGGGAGAGCATCCCCCCCTGTGAAAGTGGCTCTGGAAGGACCCAAGAGTTCTTCTAGACCAGGGTGGCCCCACCATGGACGGCCCCACCATGGTTGTTCCACCAATGGACCCAGCACAAGCTCAGCTTCAGACCCAGCACAACCTACAAGCCCCCAGCCTCCAACTACTGTTCTTCCTGGAACCCTCTGAGCCCAGTGGGTGCCATGCAGCTGAACCCTCTTGCTTCTCACCCCAAACACATGCCTGCACACTTAGACTGGATCACAGAGTGGATCATATTTCCGCTAAGCACAAGGCGATAATGAGAGGCTGCATTTCTCCCAACAAGCTGGTGTCAAACAAAATCATGGGTAAGACCAATGCTATATTGTAAGAGGAATCTCTGTAATCACTGAAAACAGTAAAATCATGTTCTAAGACAGAATTTCAGAGCTGGAAAGGTTAGGTATCATTAAATCTAGATGTTTTAAAGCCTAGGGCTCTGTGCATATACTACAGGATGGTCTTGTCCTTTGCATATTTTTTAAACCCTCAAAAATTGCAAATTTAGGGGCATGTGGGTTGCTCAGTTGGGTAAGTGCCTCTGCCTCCAGCTCAGGCCGTGATCTCAGGGTCCTGAGATTGAGCACCCCATCAGACTCTCTGCTCAGCAGAAGCCCGCTTCTTCCTCTCACTCTCCCTCTGTGCTCTCTCTCTCAAATCAATAAATAAGCTCTTTTTAAAAATTATAAATTTACCTTAAGAATATATTTTTTTCCTTTTTGGCTAAAATTATGTCTTTTGAGGTGGTTAATTATCTTTATTCCCCCTCAATCTGATCAGCATTTTAAAATGAGTTTCTCTTCTCTCTCAAAAATGAAATTTTTAAAAAAATATTTAAAATGAGTGGAATTTCTATTTAATCAAAGCTTTTATTTTTTCTAAAGATTTTATTTATTTATTTATTTGACAGATAGAGATCACAAGTATGCAGAGAGGCAGGCAGAGACAGAGAGGAGGAAGCAGGCTCCCTGCTGAGCAGAGAGCCCGATGTGGGGCTCGATCCCAGGACCCTGAGGTCATGACCTGAGCCGAAGGCAGAGGCTTAACCCACTGAGCCACACAGGCGCCCCAAAAGCTTTTATTTTTTAAAAAGCTTTTATTTATTTGCCAGAGAGAGAGAGCACAAGCAGGAAGAGCAGCGAATATATAGACATATTTCATAGGATATATGTATTTCATAGCAAAAGTTAGCAAAAGGGTTCAGTGCAGGAGCTGAGATTTGAAAGCAATGATCTGGTCCGACTTCCCCATGTCACAGTAAGGAAAGGGAATCTCCCAGGTGGGGACCTAACTGATCAAAGGTGTCAAGTGTCAGTGATAAAGCTGGGAGCAGGACTCAGACTCCTGCCTCTCAGACTATTGCTCTTCCCCTCTCATGACCGTCATGCCCTGACGTTCTGCTAGAGAACAGCTTCACCGTCCTACGAAGCATGCCCAGTGGACAAGCACCCGAAGCACGAGGCTATTGTGAGTGACGCTGACCTGCCCCAAACAAGCGACTCCTGTAGAAACATGCAAGCACCTTCACTTTGCCTTCCAATTTAGGAGGGCTGATCGTGACACCACTAATAACCAGCTACAATTTAGTAACTGCTCACCACGTGCCAGGTGCATCGTGCTGATGAGGTAAGTACTGCAATTATCCCCCTTTTACAGATGAGGGAACTGAGGCAGAGAGAAGCCAAGGAACTTGCCTGAGCGCGTGCAGGCGGTCTGAACTTGTCTAGAGATGGACCTCTTCACAGTCCATGATGCTCTGCCTTGTTTACAGGTCCCTAAACCTGATTCAAATATTATTCTATTGCAAGATTTTCTGAGACTGTTGAAGTTGCAAATGGGAATAAAAGATCTTTAGTCCCCTACACCTTCTGCCATTTGGCTCAGCAGCTGTAGGCACCACAGCCAAACCTGCGTCCAGGTTTCAGGTGTCCGGCCCTATTTTCATAGCACCTCTGCCCTTGAGCAAGCAGCAGCAAATTCAGCATTGAATGCACCAAACTGTTAAAACTGACTTTATCTGGGAGAAAAAAAAAAGTGACTTTATCTGGGGGTGGAGGAAAAGAAGTAGGGATTAAAGGGACTTTATCACTAGGACGAATGAGAATTATTTTGACATCAAGGGAGAGTCTTTCCTCCATGGGAAAATTACTCCAGTGATCAGTATTTTCGAAACAGTTACTGCATTTTAACTGGGCAAGTGTCTCTGCCTTCAACTCAGGTCGTGATCTCAGGGTCCTGAGACTGAGCACCCCATCAGGCTCTCTGCTCAGCAGAAGCCCGCTTCTCCTTCTCACTCTCCCTCTGAGCAGCACTACACTGGGGGTCAGAAGACATGGGCCCTGTCCCGGTTCTGCTACTTACTGGTCTCAGGCCTTGGCAATGACTCCTCTCAAAGCGCCTCTGACACGGGGAGCTCACACAGTGCCCTCCAATGTCCGCTCATGTCTTAACCAAGTGCCGGCAGAGCAGAGGCTCCCAAACCACGTGCCTTTGGATTGGTTGGCTTTGATCTGACCCTGCTCTGCATCACGTAGGGACAGCCTTAGTGGAGATAAAAGTTCTCCATCCGTGTGGGGGATGAAGCGAGGGGGCACGTGCATCCCAGGTTTGGGCCTAGGGAGGGTTGTGGGGTGTGGACAGGCCTCTCCAGCAACCCAAAGCACACCCAACTTGCCTTCGCAGCTCGTTACCGAGTGAGGAAGATGTCCTTCACTGCACAGCTGGGGATCATGTGATGAGAATGTCCCAAGGACACCTAAAAACACCAGGCAGACATAGACCTGGCACAAGCCTGCCTGAAGCAGGCGCTAGAAAAGAACAGGACCCACCGGCCTCACACGGGCTCCAAGAAACAGGGCTGGCTCACTCCAAACTACTATTGGCAGCTGTTTTTCGGGCTTTGGATGGTATGACCTTTCTCTCCATAGAGCGTCATAATCTCCAGCTGTGCCCCCTTCCCTGTGGACAATTTGAGAATGCTTTGTCAACAGGTCATTGGATGGGGTGGGTGCTGGGTAAATGTCAGGGGCAAAGCAGGAAGACACGGGGCTGCCCGTGACATCGTGATCGAGTGCTGGGAAACCAGAGGACAGACCCGCCATGCATCAGTCACTCTGCCACTTGCTGGCTGCGTGATCTCAGCCAGCTACTTACCCGCTCCGACCTGCAGTTTCCTCACCTGTGACACAGGGGTCACACCTATTCTGCAGGACAGAAGAAGGAACAAGAAGCTAAGTCCTTCCTCTCTTGCCACCTACTCAAAGCAATCCGGTCTGGCTTCCAACTGCCCTCACTGTGAGTTCACAAATGTCAACCCTCTTAACAGGAGTGGACATTCTTTTTTTCACTGCATTTACCATCATCTGACATGTTTTGTTTATTGTCTCTGCATACCAGGTTTAACTCTGTGAGAACAGAGGCTGTTTCCACGCTGTCCCCCTAACTAGTGTGCAGACAGTGCTCACATGCTGGATGATTTCACTTCTCTGCTTTTCTACTGCTACAGCCCCATTGCCCACCCACCCACTCGGCAGCTTCCTGACGGATTTCCCCACAACCCACACCTCGCCAGCCAGTCCGTCCGTCGGTGGTCTCTTCAAACACAAATCTAGGCAGGTCATCGAGCTCCTCAATATTCTGAGAATAAAGCCCCAACTCCCGAAGCAAGACAGGAGAGATCTGGTCCCGCCCCCTCCCCTTGCTCTCTGCCCCAGCCCCATCGGCCTGTCACTCACAGCACCTGGACTCTGACCACAGGGTTCCCGCACATGCAGTTCCCCGAACCTGCACCTTCCCACCCATCGGCTGTGATGCAGGGCTGCAGCCGCATGGTCAACAGCCTTACTCTAGCATGAGCCCAGGAGAGTTTCTCTCTGCTCCACTACCTAGGAGCTGTGCCGCCTTGAGCAGGACACTTCAAGCTGTTTTCTCATCTGTAAAACCAGAATACTACTACCCCCAACCACACAGGGCTGCTATGAGGATTACATAAACAAACACAAAGAACTGGCCCACAATAAGGGCTGAATGTTTATTATCACGATCCCTTGGGGACGCTGTCCCTGATGCCCCAGACCGAGTTAAAGCGTCCCATGTAACAGGTCCACGCAGCACTAGCTAGTGATCCTCTGCAAACTCTTGTCCAATGCTTCCTGCCCTAGATCATGACCTCTGTAAAGGACGTCTCCCGGTCTGGTGCACAGCTTTGTCCCAGCACCCAGGGTGGCCCAGGCCCGCCGCTGACGCAAAATCCATGTTCATTCCTTCCCTCAAAAGGGCTGCCTTTGGCCAAGTCTTCCAAAGGCTCCAGATCTGTCCCTAGCTGCCTCCAGGAGTCTGGTGTCTATCGGCACAGAAAGAAAACTAACTTCACAGCCCTCAGATGGTGAGAAAGGCTGCACAAACCACCCAGAGCCCAAGTTAGAACTGTGAGCCGTGAACTGAGCTCAGCATCTGGTCTTTTCCCCCGCCCCCCCAAGTCGCTTTTCAGTCCTTTTAACCCTCAAGTCATTCCATTTGGCTTGAGATGCAAGTGCCTGTCCCTCAGGGGGCTCAGGGGAGTGATGATCCCAGTGTTACACGCCCCAGCAGGGCAGCAGCCCTACCGGCTACCGGACTACCAGATAGGGGAGAGGGAGTCACTTCTGCCACGTTTAAAGAACAAGCACCTTGAGGAGCTCCTGGGGAAAGCAAGCAGAACAAGCTCTACTGAGGCCAATAAGAAGTTCTTAAACCTGGAACAGGTTTACCTTACAGTCGGGAAATGATGTGGTGGTCCATCAACAGGAAGGGAAATCCTTCCCCTGCTTCTCAGAGTAGACTAAATTCCATCAGGCAACCCAAAGAGAAAGATGCAGACACGAAGCTGCTAGAAAACACTAGCTTTATACAGAACTTCCTCGGGGGAGTTGAGGGGAGGGTCAGGTGCCCGTCTCCACCTCCACCACTTCTGCCCAGGCGCTAAAGGCCATGTCCTTATGGATGAGCACCAGGCTGGAGGCGGGGCCTGGCTCCTCAGGTACCACAAAGCACTTGTCCTGGCTCTCGGAAATCGTGACCTCAAAGACGTCCCGGGCTGCGGAGACGTCCTGTTCCCCGCCGGTGTCTAGTTCTGGCTCAGTCTGCAACAGTACCACAGTGGGCTCAGAAGCAGCGGGAGGCCCACAGGGTGGGCTGGTGGGTGCCCCAGGCTGGTGACTGAGCTGGTGCCGCTTGAGGCTTTGGGGGAGGGTGTAGCCCATGCCGCAGGTGGGACAGCGGTAGGGCTTGTCGGCCAGGTGGGATTTGAGGTGGCGCCTCAGCTTGGTAGCCAGCGTGTAAGCCCGGCCACACTGGGGGCACGAGAAGGGCCTCTCTCCCGAGTGCAGACGCTCATGAGCACGCAGCGTGTGTGGGTCTCGAAGGGCCTTCCCGCACACGGGGCACAAGTAGGCCTCCCCGGTGTGCGAGATAAGATGGCGCCGCAGCTCAGGCAGCTGGGGAAAGGCATCCGCACAGTGCGGGCAGCGGTAAGGACGCTCCCCCGTGTGCAGCCGCAGATGCCCACGCAGGTTGCCCTGCTGACGGAACGCCCGGCCACAGTGCGGGCACAGGAAGGGCTTCTCCCCCGTGTGGAGCCGCATGTGGTTCCGCAGGGAGCCCTGGTTGGCCAAAGGCCGCCCACACACCGGGCACGGGCACGGGGCAGGGGTAGCTGGCACCTGATGGGTCTTGCGATGCAACCGCAGGGAGGGCCGGCGGGCAAAGGCCTTGCCACACTGGTCACAAGCAAAGGGCCTGGCACCGGAATGTACCACCTGGTGCTCTTTGAGGTCTCGCCGGGTGCCATAGGCCTTGTCGCATTGTGGGCAAGGAAAGGGTCGCACCCCGCGGTGGCCCAACATGTGGGCTTTGAAGCTCTCCTCGGAGCTGTAGCTCTTGCCACACTCAGTGCAAAGGAAGGGCTTGTGGCCCGTGTGCACAAATGCGTGCTTCTTCAGGTGGCACAGCTGCAGGAAGGCCTTGCCACACTCCCCACAGCGGTACGGCCGCCTCTGCTTTGGGGAGCTTCCTGCTGGGCCAGGAGGGCTCCGCAAGTGTGCAGGGAAGCCAGGGGGCTGCTGTTCTCCAGCCTGCTGGGCCCCAGGCTCTGAGGTCTTTTCTCTGGGCAGGCACTGGCCACAGGGGCCACGAAACTTCCTGACCAAGTAAGCATGCAGCTGGTTGCCCCTGGCAGAAGACGAGCGACTGGCCTCACCGCTCTCTGGGCCCTGCTGGGGAGCAGAGCTGCTCGGAGGCTCAGGTGGCTCCTGTGTCTGGGGTGGGTCCTCCTCCTCCCTGCCACCATCCTGAGGGGGCAGACCAAGTGCTTGGCTCTCCTTGGAAAGTTGATCCTGGGTTTGGGGCTTAAGTCCAGGGCTTACAACACGCTCTCCCTCAATGCTGGGGGGTGACTGGTGACCAGGATCTGCAAAACAAGAGCGAGGTGCTAGGGTTAGAAGAAACTGTAGCAGGTGGTAGCAGTGGTGTTACCAGGAAATCTTTAAGAATATGTGTCTCCTCCTACTCAGCCCCTAACTTCAGCAGGGACAAGGACACCAGTCTCTTCCTTGGAACATGAACCATATGCTGTGCTTATCTTCAAGTCCAGTCTCAGGTGCCTCCTGGGGAAGCACTCTTGGGAACCATGGTGCTCCAAACCTCCAGAGTCCTAGAGAAGGCTACCCCAGAGGTCCCTATTCTCCCTCTAAAGACACACACTTAGAATGAAGTAGGCCACCATCTCTTCACCTTAGCTCATCTGAAAATAAACGGACCTCCACCCCCACCCCAAGTAGAAGAAACATAAAAAACTGGAAACCTTATGCACAGCTTGCTGTCTTCATCAACATGACCTTACTATTCCAGAAAACTTACTCAGGAAGATAAAAGCTGCAAATACTGATACTGTTCATTCTATGGAAAAGACCCATACTCTACAACAGAAAGCATCAAAAGACAGGTTATACCCCCCAAGACTCTTTCAGCCTCTTGCCTGAAAATTCTAGCCTGGGGTCCATGGATCCTAAACAATGATGTCATGATCCTTTATTCAATCCCGTTCAAGCCCCGCCCCCGCTCCACACTGAAAGACCCACCTCATACCAGGCTTCAAAATGTCAATAAACACTCAGGCTTCACCCGTCCCCTCAGAAAACCTACTACCACTTTAATGTTCTCCTTTATCTCCGTGAACCAAAGCTTTGCTTTTGTCTTGTCAACAGGGTGTTCTGGTGATACTGTGAGAAGCTAGCATCTACTTGCCACATACCTGGCCAAGGTTCTGCTGCATCTTGTCCTGGACAGTCCACCTCCCGCTGAACACCAGAGTCCACTTCTGTCACCACAGCCATGGCTGCCTCTTCTTCTAGGCTGGGCTCGGTGGGGCTCAGGCCCTCGGAGGGAGGCTGGGGCCACAGCAGCAACTCAGAGCCCGGCAGGACGACCCGGTACACCTGCAGATGGAGCTTCTCGCTGATCCATACTGGGGCCATGTTCCCCTCACTTTCCAGCCTGCCCCGCTGCACCAAACTGCAAAGCAGGGGAAGAGCTAGCTCAGGAGTCCCCCTTCAAGTGGCCCTCCCTAAAGCCCCAGCTTCTGGCAGGCAGAGTCCTAAAGACCCCATGCCCTTGGAACACTCACTGCAAAAACTCACTGGGTGGGGAATTACAGTGGGCTTCCGGTTCTGTCTCATGCCATGACAGAAAGCCTCAAGAAGGACCATCTTCACTACATACTCTCCTGTAACTTACCTGGTCCAGCCTGAACTCTGCTCACAAGCACACACGTCTCCCCATGGGCCTAGTGACACGTCCTGAAATAAACCAATAAGAGTCCTTCTCCCATGTGTTTGGGGGGACCAGGGTTGGGGGTGGGGGAAGGATGTAACCTTTCCTGAGACAGATCTAATATGAAACCCCTGGAAGGTTAATGGTCTCTGGTTCTGCCTTTACAGGACTGTGTTGTCTGATGTTCCATCCAGTAAAGACCAAAAGACTATCCCCCTCACCTCCCTCCCACTGTGTGGAGAATTACTAAATTGAACACAATACTGCCTTCCAGCGACGACCAACCAAAAAAAGGAGCAAGAGGTACATCATCTTTTCTTTTTAACACCTGTTAATGCAACGAAACCATTGACCTGCACTCTCTCATCTATTGCTCCAAATAACCCCAAAAGATTCAAATAAAGAAAAAACCGGCCATCCCTTTATCTTACAAACGAGTTGAATGAGACCCGTCATTTCACTAGCTAGGTGACAAAGCTGGGATTTGATTCCACGGCTTTTTAATTCTAAACACCTCTGCTCTCGGCTTTCATCACTCCTGACACTATAAATGTGGCTTTCAGCAACTTTCTGCACCTGCTTCCTTAATTACTGCAAGTGAGGGGAAGAGACAGTCCTGGAGAGAAGGGCCAAAACTATGGCCTATCTCTTGAAGTACCCTGGTTCTTCTAACACACTGAAAAAGGCCCAGAGATGACTGGAACGTTTCCCAAATTTCAGTCAGGGAGAAGACAAGTCCTAGCCTTCAATACCTCCTCCTGCCGTGGTTTCACTTCTTCACCCTTCTGCTCCTCTTCCAGCGGCCCCCAGAGCAGTCCCGGCTGCAGGGGGGCCCCGACACACCAGACCCCTAAGCGCAGCTCCTGGGCAAGTGAAGGGCCAAGGGCCAAGCCCCGGGGAAGGCTCTTTAGAGCGAGGACGGCCCGGGTCGGCCCGGGCGGGAAGTCTTTGAGGCTCCGAGCACAGCCTTGTCCAGAAGGGATCCATCTCAAGTCCCGGCGCAGGTCGGGGGCTGCAGAGAGATGGGGAGGCAGTGAGGGGACGGCCCGAGAGGTCGTGAGGGTGGGGACAGGTGCGAGGGGAAACCGCAGATCCGCTTAGGCCTCGGCAGTCTGAGGGATCTGTAAGGGCTCTAAGTGGGCAGATCGGAGGTTTGAAGGGGTTCGAGAACTCTAAAGTCCCAGAGACTTCTAAGGGCCCGGTGAAGGATCCCGGGCTACGGAAGAAAAGTGCCTGTGGTAGATAGAGAGTTGGCCAGGCAGGGAACGTTAGGTCTATCTAAGGCCAGGGCCGAGGGTCGGAGACACCGCAGGTCACTAACCCAACTGCAGTTTCTCGCCCGCAGAGAGGAGCTCCTCCGACTTCTCCATCCCTCCAGAAAAGCCTCCTTCCGCCGGAAGTGAACGTCTTCTTCTCCGCTCCTCCCGGAAACAGTCATTGGCTTCCAAATTTCCTGTCGGGAAAGAATGCTAAGAGTCAGACTCATCGGTGCACAGATCCGGGAGTTGGGGAATACCGGTGAGGCAAAACTCCGTCCGGGAACATTAAGCACCATAGGATTCCAGAGGACCATCAGGGATTCCAGCATCAGAAAAGCGGAACTAATTGTTCCAACCACCTCTTTTGGGAGGGAACGGGTCGGACACTTATGCTGTCTTCCCTTCGAACCCCTCCACCCCCTCAACCTCGGCCCCGGCACTTAGGCCGGCACGTGCAGGAAGTGGGCGGGGATCCTGGAAAGCCATATTTGGACCGGGCAGCGAACCGGAAGTGGGTCGGAGGTGTGGCGGAAGTGGTTGGGGAGTGAGGCGCCCGGGAGGGGGCGGTTCCCGTTTTACCGCGGAGCCGGATGTTTGCCGAGCTTTGACAGGCGTGGCAGAGGGAGCAGTGCCCGACTACGGTGAGCTGCAGGGCGTGGGGTCTTCCTGGGTGATGGGGGGGAGAAAAGGAAGGAACTAGACAGGTCCCCGGAAGGGACAGGGTCCGGAGGGGGATGATGCGAGCAGATCCGAGGGTGGGAGCAGGAGTAGGATGGGGCCTAGAATCCTGGCTTTCCCACTGCAGGGATTCAGCCCCATTCCCGGGTCTGCAGTAACTGGACTTAGTTTCCTTCGCAGCTTTCCTCCTGCACTTCCCAGAGCAGAGTCCAGGTCAGATCGCAATCATCTAGCAAGTCGATGGGAAGGGGAAGTCTCTTTGATCCGATCTGGCGAAATTCTAAGAACAAGAAATTTGGGGGAAGTATTCCAGCCTGCCACTAACTAGGCCACGGTCTCATTTCTATTTCTTAATCTCTGAAATGGGCTAATTACACCCAGTAGGGGTTTTGTAAACCATGAAGCTCTGGACAAACGCACTTGTAGTTGAAAGCCTTGCTATTGTGTCGTGGGATTTGCATTTTCGCAATTCTGGGGCCCCAGTGAGGAGGGTGATTCCAGTGCCAGAGAGTACGATTTCACGTTGTTATCTGAGCTCTACGTGAAGATAAGGGGAGAGGCTTTACTTTATCTTTTTATGGGCCCTTTCTGAACCTTCAGTATCACATGAATGACACTCATTTAGAGAAGTTTTGAGGAATTGACCTGCATCAAGAGACCACCTTATACAGACATAGATTAAAATTTTGACTCTGCTGTATGACCTACCTAAACAATTTGCTTAGTTTTTCTGGTCCTCACTTTCCTCTAAGAGTAAAATGGGCTTAGTAGTAAACCTCACTGGTGCTGTTGTGAAGTTAAAAGATAATTTGTCTGCTTTATGCTGCTACATAGGCCCTCAACAAATACTGGTTCTCTTCTCCACTTAGGAGATGGTTTCATTCATTCAGTCATTCAACAAATGACAGCATCTATGTGCTGAATAGGTCAGGGAGTCTTAAATGGATTCTCAGAGGGACTGTGACCCCTTAAAATTGCATAAAAGATTTCATGTGTGTGCTGGTTTTTCTTAGGGAAGAAACCCACAGATATCATCAGAATTTCAGAGAAGTCCAGAGGTTAAAAACTCTGCCTAGAAGGATACTCAAAGATTTTTGTATAAGTAGGTGTTTTACCTATACAGAAGGGAAATACTAATCTCAGAGTAGGGAATATTTTGCACAGAGCGGAACAGGGCTTGTAGGTGTCTGGAGGCTTAGGCTGCCAGGATACTTCATTTCCACCACTTTAAATTAGAATTTCCCGAGCCAGCTTTCCTCACCTTCCCACTGAGGGAGCCAAACTTCAGGACTCCCAGAGGGAAGCAGCTGTGGGTTGGAGGCCAGTCTGGCTGGGAGGTGGAATCAACTGTGATTAGTTTTGCTGGAAAAGGAGGTTATGGAATGGGGGCGGGGGTCAGTTCTGAAGAACAGACAAAATAGTGGAGGAGTTCTTGGAAAAGAGGTGGAGTTCAAATTCAACTCCCCTTTAGAGGGTGTCCCTCTCCTCTCACACATACTTCAGCTGGCAGCTGTTCCTTCTAATCCTGTTGTTCGCTTTAGTGCAAGTATTTTAGAATACTGGAGAGTTCTGTTTCTGGGAGGAGCCTGTGCTTCTATAGATAGGGAAATTCAATTCTAGTTAGGAAAAAGACTTACCCAGTATCTTTGCAACTCATTGGCTCAAGCAGGAGGACTATAATCCAGTTCTCCACAGACCTCATCCCCTGCCTTTTTCATTGCATCGGGCACCCACGGTGTGCGGAAAGACTTCTTGGGGTAGCTGTGGGCAGGGCGAATGGGCAGTTGGTGCCTGGACAGTGACAGAAGGAAGAGAAGGCAGAGAG
Source organism: Meles meles (assembly GCF_922984935.1). Classification (NCBI taxonomy): domain Eukaryota; kingdom Metazoa; phylum Chordata; class Mammalia; order Carnivora; family Mustelidae; genus Meles; species Meles meles. The sequence goes on from NC_060073.1 coordinate 19,604,148, forward strand.
AGGAGGCTCAGGACTGACAGGGGTTACTGTGAGCTGAATTCTGTCCCAGTTACCCAGTGGAGTCCCCTTTTGGGGGACTACTTTCTGCCATCTGGCTGGACGGGGGAAGGAGTGATGAATCAGGAGTGGATTCCTCGACTTAGGGTTGCCTGCACTGGAGGCTTGCAGGGGAGTGGGTGAGGTGGGGCGTGGGGCACAGCAGCACTCACTGGGAGAAGTGCGTGCCCAAATAAAAGAGGGTCATCTTTCTCTGTGTTCATGAAAGGGACTTAGTTTTGGCGGTGTGCAGAAGGAGGAAATAAGGGTAAGAGGCTGGAGGAAAGGAAGAGAAAGGTTTTTCGGTTTTTGGTTTTTGTATGGCCTTTTGGCTCTTTGGCTGCTTGGCTTTGGCTCAGGAGCTTGGAATGGCTTTTGCCACTGAATCAGCGCGGTTGCCCTGGTAACAGGGTGGTTGTTGCTAGGCACAGGGAGCCGGTTTACCATCCAGAGTCCTCAGCTGTGAGGTGTCGTGCGCTGGAGGTTGTCATCTTGCCTCAGAAGCCAGAGGTGTTCAGGCTCTGGATCCTAGCTGGTGCTTCTCCCCTCTTCTCCCTCCCCTTGCCTGGTCTTGTTTTCACTCTTTATCTGTCCTGCCGATTCTCTGACCATATATGTCATTTTTGGACTCCAGGAATGTAGTGGGCTTACAACAGCCTCTTCTCTGGGGCTGCACTGAGTGAACTGAATCCAATCCGGGAAGAAGCTGCTCACTCCCCTGGGGCTTCACGCAGCCACATCCTCACTACCAGCCCCAGACCTGGGCAAACCCATCTTCGGCATCTGGCTCCTCTCCCTCTCAGTCGGCTCTAGCTGCGGGTCTGGTTTTCACCTCCTGTGACTCAGCGCTCTGGATGCTGTGGGCTTCCCCCTTCCCCATCTGTGCTCTCCAATCCTTGGGGCAGTGTCTTGACCTTTCCCACCTTGTAACTAGTGTCAGGAGCTCCCTACGGGTAGGAGTGGGCTCCAGAGCCCCCAGGATGCTGCAGATTGCCTGCTGTGACTGGCAGGCAGATTCCAGCCCCTGCTTCCTGTTTCTGTCCTGGGGCAGACGCAGCTGGGCACCTCGATCATGGCCTTTCTTCTGGGATGCTGGGGTCTCTGGCCACCTCCTCTTCCCCAGGCCAAAAGTGAGAGATGCAGTAGCCAGCGCCACAATTAACCTTTTTCATGAAGGGGATTTGAAACATCCCCGTACACCTTAGATGCTTGCAACATCTCTCCTCTGTAATTGTTGGGGCCTGGGACGCTTCTGTGCACAATGACCCCTGAGGAGAAGGGCGTGGACTTTTCTATTCTCTGCAGCTGGGACTGCGTGACTGTACCAGATGGGCGGTGGGCATCACAGGGCCTGGCACGGCTCGTCCCTAGCCAGCTGGAGGACCTGAGGGCAGGCCCCAAGCTGCACCATCCTCTGCCCCAGCTGCCTTTCCTGGCAACATCCCTAAACTGTGAAGAATCTGGGGCAACATGGAGCCCTTGGCCAGGATGCGATGCATTGAGGGACAGAAACAGGGGAGGCTGGGGGAGGAATGAGTGAGAGCAGGAGGGCTTGCTGTAGCAGGTACAAGGGAGACGAGGGTGTCCCTGACTTGCCCCCCCCCACCACCCCAGGTTTCTCTTCAGGTTCTGTGGAGTGAAGCTGTGGGGGACAGGCCTGGTCATGGACCCGCTTTCAGAGTTGCAGGATGACCTGACCTTGGATGACACTAGCCAGGCTCTGAACCAGCTGAAGCTCGCCTCCATTGATGAGAAGAACTGGCCCTCAGACGAAATGCCGGACTTTCCTAAGTCAGGTGGGCGCTTCTGGATCCCAGGCGGCCTTCCATGACTTAGAAGGGGAGACTCTAGGCACCTGGGTGGCTCAGTGGGTTAAAGCCTCTGCCTTCAGCTCAGGTCATGGTCTCAGGGTCCTGGGATCGAGCCCCGCATCGGGAATCCCTGCTCAGCGGGGAGCCTGCTTTCCCCCTCTCTCTGCCTGCCTCTCTGACTACTTGTGATCTCTCTCTCTCTCTGTCAAATAAAAAAATAAAATATTAAAAAAAAAAAGAAGGGGTACTCCCTTCCTATCGAAGGGAGACCCCAGGAGAGCAAGAGGAGGGCAAGCAGACCAGCCCCAGGGTGGAGCTGGGAGCACAGGTCCCACCGAGGGGAAGATCAGAGAACACGAGTCTCTGGGAGAACACTGCCAGCGCCACCCCCCCAGCTTATCCCCTGACTTTGCTGTGTTCCGCAGATGACTCCAAAAGCAGCTCCCCGGAACCTGTCACTCACCTGAAGTGGGATGACCCTTACTACGACATCGCCCGGCACCAGATTGTGGAGGTGGCAGGTGAGCACACCCACAATGGTACCTTTTACCTCCTGGTCTGCACTCCCAGCCTGAGGAAGCCCGGCCCTTGTGCCATGGGGAAAGAGATGGGGCCGGGGTGGGGCCCAGGGACCCTTCCTGTGGTCTCACCCGTGACCCTGGGGCTCCTGAGTACAGTTTTTTAAAATCACAGACTTGATTGTGAAGGCTGCTTGGTCTCTCCACTGGCAACCACATCCTGACCTCTGACCCCGTTGTCTCTGTTGGCTGATGGTATGTGGTAGGCAGTGTGGCTTCGTGCCTTGAAGTCAGAGAGTGGTTTGTTTCCAGCTCTGCTCTCTGAGCTCATTTTTTCCTCACAGGGTCGCCGAGAGGATTACAGCAGCAAATGTCTGTCAGGGCCTAGCCGGGAGTCAGAACATAATGGGCCCTGAATAAGTTGCTAGTAACCTCCCTTCCCTTTGCCCTGATGTCCACTTTTCCACCCCATCAGTTACTGGGGACCAGGGAGGTACTGGTTCCTTTTGGTGAAAAACCTACCTCCAAGGAAGTCTGGAACGGCAGAGCCTCCTTCTAGAAGTGAGGGGCCCCATGACCCCCTGGAAGCATCAGGTTTCTGGCAGATGTGCTACTGTGCTAAGCGTGGGTATGGAGCTCCCCTTGGGGCCTGGCCTCAGTGAGTTCCCACTTTCTTGTTCGTAACACAGAATGCAGAGCAGGGGAGGTAGCAAGGATGTTGGTGACTGATTTCTGCCCTTAGGGCCCTGCTACTACTAGAAGAGGAAACCAGAGTGGTAGGATTCTTTGTCTTTTCCCTAATGGTTGTCTGTCCTCACCGGTGAGGACAGGCAACTGTAAGCCACAGCATGGCCTTGCTCTGAGGCATTGGGGTGGGCAGAGGAGGCCAGGCAGCGCATGGCCTGGAGCCCAGTGGCACGGGCTCAGGGGGCCCTGCAGGCATCTGGCCACAGGGAAGCCACAGGGAGCTCTAGCTCTTCTGAATGCCAGGCTCCAAGAAGGACGGGGCCGTTGAAAGAGTTGCCCCTCATGTCAGCAGTATTTCCGTGGCATTTGTGTTCCTGCTGCCTGCCCTGGCCTGAGTCAGAGGCCTCTGCTGTGGCTTCTTTCACCCCTGCAGAAGCAAGGTTGAGAGTTCTTTTCTGGCCCGGTCCTCACCTGGGGACAGGAGAGTCACCCGAAGGTTTCAGGAGGTTTCTCTCCTCACTTCCCGAAATGGACCTGCCTGGGGCATGGGGGTGGGTATCTGATGAGATATAATATAGTTTCTATCCTCCCGGCTGGTGTGGCCAAGTCACCAGGCAGAGCAGGGGGGACCTGCCCCAGCCAGGCCCCGGGTGACCCCTTTGCTGCAGCATGTTTCTGTTTCCCCAGGGTGTGATGAGCCTGAGGGGGCCCAGCCAGGTAGGTGTGTTCCTGGCTGTCTGTGCTTGGCCTCTGGGCTGTGGATCAAGAAGGGCTCTTGGTAGAGGCTGGGGGGGGAGGGGGGCGGTGGTGTGGCTGCTTAATTGCAGCCCCACTCCCGGGAGCTGGGAGCTGGTGGTACCTGGGAGCCGGAAATAGCAAAGGGTTTTTGTAGGAGGTTTGACGGGGTGCCATGTGGGGACACCTCCAGAGCCCAAAGGGAAAGGGGCTCCTGGGGACGGAGAGGCCATGTCCTGTGGGGAGAGGCAGGCCTTAGCGCTGGCTCAGGGCCCCTCTGGTGGGGGTGTCCCCATGGCTGTGTCTCTGACTGCTGAGAAGAGTTTGGATGTCATTTGACAAGACTGTGGTGATGTCCTTCTTGGGAGGCCAGTTTCCCGGCATTAGAAACTGGAGAAAGAGCCCATGTTGGACCGGAGGGCGGGTGTGGGGGCGACATCCCCAACTCGTGTGTAGCCTGCGTCCTCCATGCTGGTGGTAGCTGTCCGGCTCCACCGCCAAATTTGACTCAGTCCGAGTGGGTTCTTTCCAGTGGTGTGCTGGCAAACGTTTAACAGTTCGCTCTCGGGAAGGGGGAAAAAAAGAGGGCTATTATTTATTCGTAGCATTTGTAATTTCTACCACAGCAGATTCCAAGCACCAACCTGACGTCCGCTGGCTGCAGTATTCCCGACCACTGAGCAGTTTGACGAATGTGGGAGCCGGCCCCAGCTCCCCAGCTCCCACCTCCCACCCCCTGGGTCCACGCTGCAGGTTGTGGGCAGCCGGTGGCTGGTCCAGCGGTTCTCAGCCTGCCTGCTGGAGGACAGTGCTGTTGCTGATTAACCCCCAGGCCAGCCCGGAGCGGTCCTGATTGGTATCCAGGGAATGCAGAGGGTCCCTGCTCGGGCAGCTTGCTCTTTTCCTGGTGCTTGCCACAAGTGCTGCGTCTTCTCATCGAGCCCTCGCCCCCAGTGCCCTGGAGACAGCAGGGCACCCAGCTCCTCTCCTCTTAGGCTGTTCTCTCCTGAGGTCAGGAGGGAAGTTCCTTTTCACACTTGATTTGCATAGCGACATACTTGCCCTGTGTGCCGGCGGGTGCCAAACCACCCAAGAACTTGAGCAACGGGACTCCACTCCAGGGAGGGGAGGACGGCGGCTAGGCCCTGGGGTCACCCGCATCTTGTTCCTTGCTTGTCTTAGAGTCTTGCTGTCCAGTACCTTACTGGTCACCCTTTTGTCCCCATCCCCGTCCGACAGAATCCGGCAGGCACTTTTAAGCCCTATGGTCAGCCTGGAGGACTCAGTGAGGAAAAACACACATTACGTCAGTGAGGGAGCAGACAGTCCTGTGAAGGGGTTCTTAGAACTGGTCAGAGTCCTCTTTGAGAGTGAGTGATGTGGACCTCTTCTCTTAGGGTGTGTGTGCGTCGTGTTTTTCACTGATCATCATGGCCTTGGTGGAGTCCCGGTTGAGAAAGCAAAGTTTCCCGTGGATGAGGTGTCAAGGCCAGCTGAGCAACCCGCGGGCCCCTGGCCCCTCACCTCAATTGCTTGCTAAACCGGTTACTGGCTCTTTAAATTCCACAGCCCTGTGAGCTCGGACTTCCTGTCCTGGCTAAGCCTCAAACCTGCCAGCCAGTGAGGGCTGCCTCCGTGTTGGGGGAAGGATGAAAAGAATCTTCTGGAATGCCCCATGCCCCTCCCTGCGTTTTTCCCCCTCATTCTGGGTCTTTCCTCCACTTAGAGGGGAGTAGGCAGATGTCCCTCCCCTCATAGGCTCATGGCAGAAGGCCCAGGGGTTTCTGAGGTTCCAGATTATGCATGAGGCTGGCTTGACCAGACTGACCCTTTGTCCCTCCACCAGTCTGCTCCTTCTCCTGTCAGGGCTTACGGGAAGAGCTCAGAACAGGCCTGAGAGCCACCCGCACTGGGCTGGAGAGAACCCAGCAGCTCAGGATCTAGGCAAGGGCGTGACAGAAAGCAGGTGATACCTGGTTCTTCAAAACAGACTGTTTGCTGGATCCGGCTGCACAATCTTGGGTGGCTTGCGGAGGCTTCTCTGCTCCTAAGTCTGGAGAACCTCTGTCCCAGGCTTTGGGAAACTGTCTAAAGCAGTCTTGTAACCTAGATCTCATGGTGAGCAAACTCTGAAATAGAACCAGGCGCGTATTGTAATGCTGACCACTGACTTTGTGTAGGCTTCCGGCACAAAGGTTTCTCGAATACCTGCCACATGCTGGCCTCGGGACCAGCACTAGAATTTCCGAGATGGGTGACACATGATGCCTGCTCATAAGCCAGTGGAGGGGACAGGCACATAAACAATTCTGCAGAAGAGTCAAAGTGTCACAACAGAGATGGGAGCCCTGAAAACGTTTCAGCTAAACTGTCTGGGGAAGGGAAGGAGGAGCGGACACAGGCTTCTGGGAGGAGATCATGCCTGGAATGAGTCTTAAGGGTTCCGAGGAGTTAGTCTGGAGAAGGGTTGTGGAATTGTCTTGAGAAGTTCTCTCTGGCAAGAGAAACAGCAGAGGCCCAAAGCTGCCTGGTGTGGACTGGGTTGCAGGCACATCAGTGTTGGAAGTGTGCACGGTGTCGAGCCTGGAGAGTCCTGTGAGTCATTCCAAAGAATATCTACAGGGTGGTGGGGGCTGGGGGGGGGCAGATTGTTTATCTGGGGTGGAGTTCAGAAGGATTCAAGGCAGGAGAGTTGCAGGCAGGTAAGTGTTCGTAATTCTCCAAAGCTAGAAGTTGGGGCAGGTTTCAGATAGAAGAGCAGAGCCTCTCCCTAGGCTTGGGGTATTTTGGGTGGAGATGGGCTGGTTGGAGGGGCTGATCTGGAGTTTGGACATGGTAGTCGGACTGCTGGCAGTGAGGTGCTGAATCAGGCCAATGCACCAAGCCATGCAGCCAGCAGGGCCTGGGGCCACGCTGCCCAAGTTCCAGAAGCCTCCTTCAGCCCCTCTGATGAGTCCTGCCTCAGCCCTGCAGGAAAGGGTCAGAACCTTGGCAACCACTTTGGAAAAGTACTGACTCCTGGGTTAAGTCACTGACCGAGAAGCAGCATCAAGATCATGGTTTACTAAATATGGAGAAGGACACTCAGCAAGGCATTGGGGGGAGGGGTGGTCCTTAGTCTGCAGAGGTGGGTGGAGAACACAGTCCATGCATTTCATGGGTCGTATAAGTATTTCCATTTGCCTCTGAAGCAATGGCAGTTAGGCAGTTGTGGTTTGGTGTCCCTGGAGAGACGTGAAGGTAAAGGTGCAGGGAGGGTTCTTGGGACGTGGAGTGGGGACCAGGCCTTGTCCTCATCGAGCTTTGTTTGGTGTCCCTGATCTGTGATGACCCTGGAAGAGCATCTCACCCCGGCTTCCCAACAAAGCCAGATGATCAGACCATCAAATAGTGACCAGTTTTAGATGAACACCCCTGAGCGTTTACAGCCAAACAAACATTTTTCCAAAGCATTACAAACGCCTCTGAACTCCATGTTCTTTTGAATATCCTTAATGAGAAAGGATATGATTTTTAGAAATGTCCAGAAGTCAGAGCCAAGTGTGGTTATAATCCTAGTAATAAAATCGGGAAGTGCTGCTCGTGGTCAGAAGTGAGACCGGTGTCATTACTCCCATGTTCTCCATGGCCTTGGACTTGCTGAGAAGGCAGCGTCAAGACGCTTTCCAAATGCATGCTGCTCAGAGGGGATGCTTCTGGAACAATCTTGGGCTTTTAAGATGACTGTTCGGCAAGGTCACGATTGCTTGGGTGGGTGTGACTTTGAATTTTTTTACTTAACCATTTTAAAATGTGCAATTGGTGCTATTTCAGACCTTCACAGTGGGGTGCAGCCACCTCTGTCTAGTCACACAGCTTCATCCCTACCCACGCCAGATCCCGTAACCAGAAACAGCCAGTCCGTAACCTCCCTCCTCCCAGCAACTGGCAGCCACAGATGTGCTGTGTCTGTGAATTTGCCTATTCTAGATAACGCCCATAAATGGAGTCATACAGTAGGTAGCCTTTGGGGTCTGGCTCCTTTCACTTAGCTCACTTAGCATCCTGTTCTCAGGGTCCATTCACGGTGTAGGATGGATCAGTACTTCAGCCCTTTTTGTGGCCAACCCATATCCCTCTGCATGGATATACCACATTTCCGTTAGCTATTCACGCATTGATGGGCATGTGGGCGTTTCCACCAGGTGGGACTTTGAGTTAACGTTATTTTTTTAGACCCCAGCTCAGTAGCCCTGAGAGCAGCCTGTCCCTCTTTCTTCAGCGACACATGCCTGAGTGCAGACAGCTGCCCAGGCTGTGTGTCGGCCGCTCTGGCCCCTCTACCACGTGGCACGGGTCTCCGGGCCTGGCACCCTTTAGTTCCTCGCCCCGCTTCTCTCCGTTGATCTTCCACTCACCGCTCCAACTTTCTCTACACCTAGGAGACGACAAGTATGGTCGGAAAATCATTGTGTTCAGTGCCTGCCGAATGCCTCCGAGCCACCAGCTGGACCACAGCAAACTCCTGGGGTGAGTACCCACAGGGATGGTGGTGGGACAGGCCACCAGACCCCCCTCCCCCACCATTGCCTGATGCCCAATAGTACCCAGAGGTACCAAGCTGCCTCCCTCCACACCTCTCCTCTCCTCCCAAGGGAGCTTTTCCTTACATTTTGGGGAGAGCACCGGGCTAGGTGTCCGACCTGGTTTCTAGTCTGGGAAACTGGAGCCTTGGCAGGTATCTTCGTCCTTCACTGAGGGCATCAAAATGCAGAGTCCTTTCTTGTAGGGTGGAGATAGTGCCCACGAACACGCTTGGAAAAGTAAAATACTGTCCCCCGGTGCGGGCTGGTGGGGATGATGCATAGCTTTTGCTGTGCTTACAGTTCATCGTTTACATGAATGATTGGGTTTTTTTATGTCAAATTTGGTGCCAGTGGCCTCTGTACCTGTCTGGGTCCTGTTAGCAAATACATGTACTAGCTCTGGCTGGTCTAGAAATTGAATGCCAGTCTGAAAGCTGGTTGAAAGCAGGAGTTTGACAGACCTGTTCTTTCCTTTTTTTTTTTTTTAAGATTTTTATCTATTTCACAGAGAGAGAGAGAAGGGGGAGGAGCAGAGGGAGAGGGATAAGCAGACTGCTGAGCGCGGGGCCTGACATGGGACTCGATCTCACAACCCTGAGATCTTGATCTCACCACCCTGAGATCATGACCTGAGCCGAAACCAAGAGTCAGAGTCTTAACCAACTGCTCCGCCCAGGCACCCCTGCCAGACCCTGTTCTGATAAGCAGTCATTACTGAGCCACGGCGGGCTGCCGGCAGGCGCCCGACCTCCATGGAGGCAGAGCCCTAGCAGACTTCTCCTGAGGCGCCTTTGTGCGCGTCCAGTTAGCGTGTTGCATGTCTTTCCTGGTCTCTCTAAAGCACTCCCCGAAACAGAAGGTGGCTGCGCTGCCCATACCAGCTCTTCGGGATCCTGAATGGTTGTGTGTGAGTGTGTGTGTGTGGGTGTGTGTGTAGGGGTGGGGAGGGGTCAGGGACAGTCTGTGTGTGTGTGTGTGTGTGTGTGTGTGTGTGTGTGTACACGTAGGGGTGCGGAGGGGTCAGGGACAGGCTGTGTGTGGAGCAGAGCAGGGGTGGGAGGGGAGGGGTCAGGGATAGGCCAGGGGTGTGGCTGCAGAAGGGGAAGGGCCTGAGTGCAGAGTGCACAGCTTGATGAGCCAGGCCCGAGGCTCTCCAGCCTTGTGGGAGTTTTCTGTCAGGCTTCAGGAGCCCTTCTCCTGTCGCCCCCCCAGCCAGGCAGGCAGAGCCTTGTTGAGGCTGATCACAGGCCCAGCCAGGAACAGGCCAGGGAGCTCAGCCTGAGGGGGGCTGAGTCACACACCCTACCCTTCGGTTTCACACAGCGATGGAGTTGGCAGGTGACGGACTCCTGGCCAGATAATAGTCGGAGTGGGAGGAAGTCAAAGGAAGGAGATGGGAAAGCACCCAGGTTTCAGGAGAGTGCTTGCTGAGTGAGTCTGCTCCACTCTTCCTCTGACTTCTGGAAGCCCTCCGCCATCCCTTCCTAGAGGGGGTCTTCCTGTCCCCCCTCCCCAGCCTGCAGGGCAGCACTTTCCTCAAGGGTCAGTCTTATTATTGCCGCCGAGTCCTGGCCGTCCAGCCACATCCGGGGGTTGGAAGAGAAAGTGCCCGAAGCTTGGATTCAGAAGACCAGTTAAGCTTCACTCTGCCTCTTACCAGCTGTGTGTTTGGGGACAGTTCTCTTCTGAATCCTATAAAAACAAGAATTGTGCCCACCTCATGGGGTTGTCGTGGGCATTTGATTAGATAATATGCATGAAATGCCATCGTATACATTTGTAAAGTACTACAGATTTCAAGGATTTAAAAAAATGTAAGTGGCTTTAAAGAAAAAATACAGACAATGATAAATAAAATCTCCCATGAACCTGCCACCCGGAGAGAAAACTGCAGTTAATATTTTCGTGTATTCACCTATTTTTTTTCTATAATGTAAACAGATCTTTGTGCCCACCTCTGTGTCTCACATAACGTTACCTTCTGAGCACTAGACACACTTCCAAGACATCTTTCTTTCTTTCTTTCTTTCTTTGACAGAAATCACAAGTAGACAGAGAGGCAGGCAGAGAGAGAGAGAGGGAAGCAGACTCGCCGCGGAGCAGAGAGCCCGATACGGGACTCAATTCCAGGACCCTGAGATCGTGACCTGAGCCGAAGGCAGCGGCTTAACCCACTGAGCCACCCAGGCGCCCCCAAGACATCTTTTAAAAACATGTTATTGGCTCTTCCGGGGACGCCGTCCGTAGGCATTCAGAATGGTCCAGCATTTGACCTACCGTCGTAGGCTGTCCTACAATACAGCCTCTAATAAAACTAGGCTGTCCCGAACCCCGGGTAATAGAATCGTTTACCTTTATACCAAGAAGGTTGGGAAAGCACCAAAATCTGCATGTGGCGTGTGCCCAGGCCGACTTCGAGGAGTTCGTGCTGTGAGACCTAAAGTGCTTATGAGGTTGTCTAAAACGAAAAAACATGTCAGCAGGGCCTACGGTGGTTCCATGTGTGCCAAGTGTGTTCGTGACAGGATCAAGCGTGCTTTCCTTATCGAGGAGCAGAAAATCGTTGTGAAAGTGTTGAAGGCACAAGCACAGAGTCAGAAAGCTAAATAAAAAAAAATGAAGCTGGGGCGCCTGGGTGGCTCAGTGGGTTAAGCCGCTGCCTTTGGCTCAGGTCATGATCTCAGGGTCCTGAGATCGAGTCCCACATCGGGCTCTTTGCTCAGCGGGAGCCTGCTTCCTTCTCTCTCTCTCTGCCTGCCTCTCTGTCTATTTGTGATCTCGCTCTGTCAAATAAATAAATAAAATCTTTAAAAAAAAAAAAGCTGTTTTGAGTAATAAAAAAAAAACCAAAAAAAAACCAAAACATGTTATTGGCGTACCACTTGACGAATTTTCAGAAACTGAATACACCCATCCACACCCACAGACCTCCCTTTGTTCTAGCCGGTTCCCCAGAGGGTAAGCACTGTCCTGACACCTGACTTAACAGATTGCTTCTGTCTGTAGAAACATCCGCGAGGTGTCCCATTTCTAGATGGCCTATAATTTATTTAACCAATTCCCTGTTCCTGAACAGTTAGCTTGCTGCTCAAAAAATGTTTTCCTGTTGTAAAACAGGTTGCTGTGAACATCCTTCTACAAAAACAGTTCTGCTCATTTCCGATTGTTCTCTAGGGTGACTTCCCTGGACATACTTTTACTGGGTCGAAGAGCATGGACTTTTTTTTAGCTTCTGATAAATATCACTTTATTGCCCTCCAAAAGGTCATAACATCCAGCAAAGGATGACCGTATTGTCACTGCAGTTTTTGCTGTCTTGTAGTTGCAGAATGCTGTCTTTTCATGTCACAGCCCTTTGTAAGCTGTGGCGTTTTCAGTGTGCCCAGGGCTCGGAGCAGTAATAATCCAGCATTAACACTGCGCATGCCTGCCTGTGTGGTCGGGTCAGCAGGGTGAACTGGGAGTAGTTCAGCTCCAGGCTCCAGGGCAAGCTGGGTGACTCTGACTTAGTTAGCACTTACCCTCTCTGAGCCTCACTGGCCTCATGTTTCAGGAGGGGATAATCAGTCCCAGCTGTTAGAGGAAGGCAAGGAAGGCGTGAGATAATGTATGTGGAGTGCTTGGCAGACACTAAAAGATAAAATATTGATGAATGGTGACTGTCATCATCATGATCGCCTCGGGGCAGTCCCATGGGGAGTGTTACTCCCATTTTTCTGCAGGGTATGCGAGAGGGCCCCAGTTCCAGTCCTGGTCTCCTGGTTTCTGGCCAGGGCTGCTGTTCTCATTCTCTTCCTCTGCCCAGCCCAGTTGCCACCCGGAACCTCCTCCGCACAGTGGAGCGGGTGATTCCGCAGCTGGAACAGGCAGTGCAGGAGAGGGGCTCGTGCGGAGGTGGAGGATGGAAGCAGGGGACGCTTGCGGTGCCAGGTTGTGCCTCCAGGGCCCCCCCCCCCCCCCGAATCGAGGCTATAGGCCTGAGTGGGGCTTTGCTCTTGTAGGTACCTGAAGCACACGCTGGACCAGTACGTGGAGAGCGACTACACGCTGCTCTACCTGCACCACGGCCTGACCAGCGACAACAAGCCCTCGCTCAGCTGGCTCCGGGACGCCTACCGCGAGTTTGACCGCAAGTGGGTTGGGGCCCCGGGAGCAGATGGCTGTGGACCGCTGCCCTCTGCCTGCTCAGGATCTTATTCCATGTTGGGGGGCGGGGTGGAGGGGGAGGCAGGTCCCTCCTCCCCTCCCCTCCACCCCCGACCCCACCCTGGGTAAAAGCAAAGAACCTGAATTTGGAACCTCCTGGGCTTAAATCCCAGTCTCTGTACTTCCTTGCTCTGTGACCTCTCTTGAGTCTCTGTTTCCTAGTCTGTAAAATGGGACAACCATGGCACTTACCTCTCAGGCCTTCCCTGAGTACGCAGATCAGAAAGTGCACCCAAAGAACCTAGCTCCGTGCCTCTCGCACCACACCCGCTGCTGAGTTCCTGGTGTCTCTCTGCAGGTACAAGAAGAACATTAAGGCCCTGTACATCGTGCACCCCACCATGTTCATCAAGACCCTGCTCATCCTCTTTAAGCCCATCATTAGGTGAGGGAGCTGATTGGGGAGGACAGTGGCCTCCCCGTGCTTCCCTTGGAACTCTGAACCAGACACCTGAGGCAGCCAAGCCTTCTGGGGACAGGCCTTCACGGGGTCCAGCCGTGTCTGATCTCGGGAAGCTGCTGAGGGGGAGGTGGAAGCCTGCCGAAACGGGCCCACCAGTGCCTACCCACCTATGCCCTTTATTCTGCCGGCAGCTTCAAGTTCGGGCAGAAGATCTTCTATGTCAATTACCTGAGCGAGCTGAGCGAGCACGTGAAGCTGGAGCAACTGGGAATCCCTCGCCAAGTGCTCAAGTGAGGCGGGGGCGGGGGCTCAAGTGCGTGCCAGGCTCGCAGGGGCCGGGGGACATAACAGCCAAGGGGGAGGGAGCTTCGAGCAGCCCCGGATGAGCAGAGGAGGTGAAGGTAGTGACGAAGGGTCCGCGCAGGGGTCGGAGAGCGCGGGTTCAGGTCCCGCTTCTGTCACTTAAAGAGCTCTGTGACTGCAGCCCCTTAGCCCTGCCTGGCTTGGTCGTGTGTCATGCAGGGCTGCCAGGTGGCCTGGGTGGAGTGACCCTGTGCAGCCGCACAGGGAGCGCCTGACGAACAAGGGTTGCCAACGTGACCGCAAAGTCATGTCGGTGGCCTGACCCTCCCATCTGCCTCCCCAAGGTATGACGACTTCCTCAAATCCACACAGAAGAGCCCCGCCACCGCCCCCAAGCCCATGCCACCACGGCCCCCTCTGCCCAACCAGCAGTTCGGGGTCTCGCTGCAGCAGTGAGTAGGGGAGAGGCGGGCAGGCCTGGCCAGTGGGGGCCGTAGAGGGTGGCAGACCCTGCTCACTGTCCCTGTTCCCAACAGCCTCCAGGAGAAGAACCCAGAGCAGGAGCCCATTCCGCTTGTGCTCCGGGAGACCGTTGCCCACCTGCAGGCCCACGGTGAGTGCCAAGGCCGCTCACTGGCCACAGGGCCTCCAGGACCTGCCCGTTCCCCTTCAGCCCTGACCCCAGTCCCCTCCTCAGCTCGGCCTTCCAGGTCCCCTCAGGAAGCTGCAGGGCAGGGCTGAGAGGCCCCACCAGCGCCTACACCAGCCCTGTCTGGAGCCCCGAGACTGAGCGGGTGCGGGCGTCTACACCCTGCCCCAGAGCCTAGACTCACCGGGGCCCCACTGTTCCCCAGCTCTCACCACTGAGGGGATTTTCCGGAGGTCGGCCAACACCCAGGTGGTACGGGAAGTACAGCAGAAGTACAACATGGGTGAGTGGTCAGGGGCTGTGCCCGGGGTCGCAGGGCCAGTACGGATCCTGGGGGGCTGGTGAGCTGGGGACATGGATGTGACCGTGAGGGGGCCTCTTTGCTTTCTGCTCCCCTGTGAGCAAGGGCCTCATGTTCTATTCCTGCTAGACATTCTGTGGCATTTGGCCCGACTGCAGGGGGTCCCGCTCCTGCCTGGCTGTCCCAGGCCTGCTGCCTCATCCGTCAGGCTTCCGGGTCCCGGGTTTCAGGAGTCACTGTAGTGCATGCTGGGGCGCAGTTCTACCCAGTCCCCTCGTCACAGAGCGAGAGGGAGGGCCTATGCGAGAGGAAGCTCCGGGTGGGGTGGGGGTGCTGGTGCAGTGGGCTCTGCTTAGCCTCCAGGCTAGGCCCACTTCTCCCCCCGCCCCGCCCCCCGCCTCAGGGCTGCCAGTGGACTTCGACCAGTACAATGATCTGCACCTGCCCGCGGTCATCCTCAAGACCTTCCTCCGAGAGCTTCCTGAGCCCCTGCTCACCTTTGACCTGTACCCCCACGTCGTGGGCTTCCTCAGTGAGTGCCCCCGCCCTTCCCTCCCCAGCTCTGTGCTGTTTCTGCTGGGTTGGGGTCAGGCCTGGACTCGGAGCAGGCAGGTTTGGCCTGTCCGCCAAGAAAAGGCTGGGGGGGGGCGGTGTCTCCGCTCTGGCTCCTTTGGCCACGGCCCTGGCTGCTGTGACCCGGGCCCTGGTTCCTTGCAGACATTGATGAGAGCCAGAGAGTGGAGGCGACGCTGCAGGCACTCCGGGCGCTGCCTGAGGAGAACTACCAGGTGCTTCGTTTCCTCCTTGCCTTCCTGGTGCAGGTGAGACCAGGGCCTCTGAGGTGCGCCCGGAGGAGGGCGGGAGAAGGAGCCGCCAGCCCACCGCTCCCGGGCATGGGAAGCAGGGTCCGTGGCTTCCTGCTAGAGCGCCCCAATTCCCTCCACAGATTTCTGCCCACTGTGACCAGAACAAGATGACCAACACTAACCTGGCTGTTGTCTTCGGCCCTAACCTGCTGTGGGCCAAGGATGCTGCCATCACCCTCAAAGCCATTAATCCCATCAACACGTTCACCAAGTTCCTTCTGGATCACCACGGGGAGTTGTTCCCCAGCCCTGACTCCAGGGGGCTCTGAGCTCTGCCCTGCTGCCCCTTCTCGGAGAGCCCCACCGGGGACTCTTCCTCCTGGCTTCAGCCTTACGGGAGCGTGGGGCTCCTGCCCAGAAAGGGGCCGTGAGGCCCTGGGAGCTGGAAGCTGGGGCCAGCCAACCGGGCAGCTCTTCCTCCCACTCTGTCCAGCCCGCCTCACCAGCCCCGGAGGCCGCGCTGTAACTATGGGACATTATTCTTTGCCTTATACTTCTCACTGCCTCCTTGGATCCCTGGCTCCTAGCCAGGCTCTGCAGCGCTGGCCTTGGCTCTTCCAGCGGGAAGGAGACTGGCCCCAGCAACTGCTTCCCCACTTTCTCCTGCCTCTCTTCTCCTGGCTACTGCGGAGGCCTAAATCACTGCCAGCTGGGCTGGTAGCTGGGACTGGTCCTCCCCTTCCTGGCCGCTGGGGAATAAGCAGCTGAGCTGGGCTGACTTGGCCCCGCCCTACGGAGGCACCTCCCTGCCTGGGTGAAGGCCTGTGTGCCACCACCTGCTCCTGTCCTCCCCTCTAGAGGTTCAGCCTTGGGTGTTGACACGGCTGAGGACTGGCAAGGCTGGAGTCTGCTTCCTGCTTCTGCTTGCTTCTCTTGCACACATCCTGGGTCAGCCCTTCTCAAGTGATACTGCCCCCAGGATGTCCCAGCCCCCTGGTTCTGCCAGGAATGGCAGCTTGGATGATAGGGTTGAGCCCAGCATCCATTTTAAACAGTCACTCCATTCCTGCCCAAAAGCCCCCGGTGTCTGGTTGGTCCAGTGACAGTCTCAGCCCCCCATGCCTTGCCTCCCCTCTCTTCCCACTTGCACAGATACTCAGTCTAATTGTGGAAAGGTCTGTGGTGGGGTCACAGGTCACACTGGTCCCTGCTCTGGCTGGAAGCGACTCAGTCAGTGCCTCAGGATCTGTGGCTTCCTCCTCCAGATAGTGACTCCTCGGGAGGCTGAGCAGAGACCTTGCTAATTAAGTTAACCCCTGCTGGGGGAGTTCTAGCAACGTCCCCCAGGGTCTCCGGGCCCCAGGGCCCTGCCATCTTTCAGAAAACCTAGACCTGGATGATTGGTACTTCTCATTCCCACTGTGTTCCTTAGAATTACACACCTTCCTGGTGAACGCTGGGGACCCCACTTCCTGCAGCCTTGTCCCCTGGCAGCAGAGGGAAGTACCCGCCCAGTGGCCCTGCCCCCCTAGCCTTGGCCAGAGCCTGTACTGTGGGGGCCCTCATGGACCAGCCCAGCCCCATCTGCACTGTGGGCGTGGCCTGGGTCCTGACCTCACTGGGTTCTCCTCCCAGGACGCTAGCACGTCAGGACTCCCGTGGGCCTGGAGTGGCTGCTGGTTCTGTGTGGCTCCCTGCGTCTCTGGCCTGAGCCAGGATTCTGCTTTCTGTTCCTCCTTTGTCTATCAGGTGTTCTGCACAGTCCCATTTATTGGGGAGCCTCGTAGATCTCTCTGGTCTTTCTCGTGTCCCCTGTCCCACTGGTCTTACCCGGGGGAGGGGGAGAGTACTGTGAATCAAGTGTTCACATTCACACTTAGTAACTTCTAGGCACCAATCATGTATTTCACCTTTGCACTTTTTGTATTTCAATAAAAAAGGATGATGGAACACTGCCCACCTGGAAGTTAGGGAGCATGCCTGGAGGCTCAGCACGGCGGGAAGCGTGTGGTTGTGGAAGCCAAGCAGGTGGGGCCTCAGGAAGTCCCCTCCGCAGTCCACCTGACCCCATCCGTCCTTATCTCGTTCCCTTGGGAGTGGGTATGAAGCCGCTTTCTGACATCACCCAGGCCTGAACGTGTGAACGGTGACCCCCACATTGCTTGTGTGTAGCATCCCAATGGGCGGCCAAGGGCAGTGTCCCTCATGACCAAGGCCTCTTCTGGTCCTGAACAGAGGGGACTGTGGTGCCAGGAGTGTGGGCTTGAGTCCCGGTGCCATCACCCTCCACCATATCCTCAGGCCACCTGAAGACTGTCTCTTCCTTTCTGAGGCTCCAAAATGATGCAAACAGGACGTTACAGAGCGAGTGCCCAGTGGTGACCAGAATGACCGCTGTTTCACAAGGGAATGAAGAGATGGTCCCAACCTCGTGTAGCGGCTATGATTGGAAGCCACACTACGATTGGAAGTGTGACCATTCGCTCCTCCCCGCCCTCCCCTCAGCCTGAGCACCTTGGCTATCTCCACCTGCCACCCAGTCCCACCGAGGCTAGGGAGAGAACCAGTTTTCCTTTTCTCTCTTGAGTAGGTTTTGCTGTGCTTTAAAGTTTAAGATGGTAAAATTTACGTGTGTATTTTACCACAATTTAAAGATAATGGTTTGTCACTGGGAGGGCAGGCGAGAATTTCTCTTGGCACAGCGGTCAAGGTCAAGTTGCACCTGTCTGCTGCCTGCCTGTTGATTGTAATCAGGTGATGGTGGCCTAAGTCGGGCCTGTTTTTTCCTTTCTGTGCCTGCTATGGCGGGGGGAGCAGGGCCAGAGCTGCAGGATTGAGGAGCAGTGTGAAGCCGGTGATGACAAACTGGCCCTGAGCTGCAGGGAGCCAGGGCCGTCGCCCAAGTGGCCCTCACCCCGAGGGCCCAGGCAGAAGGCCCCGGCAGCCTCTAACCGGTTCCTCCCCGCCCTAAACTGGGCCACTGCTTACCACAGAGGAGCAGTATCCCAGGGAAACTCTGAGAGGGGATCAGCCCAGGAGAGCTGTTTACTTGGGTTGGGCTCCTGGCAGGGCCTCTGTGGAGTGACTCAAAAGCGGGTTTACCCCTGCCTTGGCAACAGCAGGTCTCTGGGGGGGATGCTTTAAAGGGGCAGAACACCATCATGAGACACAGGGCAAGTGAACACTTCGTTTTGGGGGGGGGATCCCAACTGAAGGTGAAGACACAGGGACAGTCTCTTCACCAATTCTGACTCAGGGGTTGGGCAACTCTGTCCCAACTGGCTGCACGGTCAGTTATCATGGCCAATGCCAGGCGCAGTTAACAAGCTAGGGCTCCCAGGGCCCACAACAGCACAGCACAGCCGTGGGCAGCCTCCTTCTTTTCAGCCCTAGCTTTGGCCTAAAATTAGAACTTTCTCACAGTTTTCTGCCCTGGCTTCAGCCTGAAGTGGGGGCAGGGAGGCAATGCATACCACAGTTGCCCCTTCTGTCAGGAAGTTTAGTCCCTTGCCTCTAGGACTGTCTCTGGCCCTGGGACACTGGCTCCACCTCAGGCTCCCATGGCCCCGGCGCAGCCACAGATCAGGAGGCGGGACCTAGCTTTACCAGGGCTGAGAGGCCTGCCAGAAAAGCCCCCAGGGGCCAGGCAGGAAAAACCTACTGGGCATCCTGACTCTCCAGGGAGCACCCCAGAGCCTGGCTCAAGCTGTCTGGCAGATCGGGCCAGCTAAACATACTGAGGTCCTGGACTTCCTGATTCCTCACTCAGCCCCTTCCCCGGTTTGGTTTGCTCAGCACAACTCCTCACCCCAGATTAGCAAACAGATACCAGCACCACAGGGAGGCCCACATTCCCCGTCTGCTCCTGCTGGAAACAGGGCGGAGGCCTGGCAGCTCTTTCTCGCTCCGAACCAGAGGCTACTGCCTCCAGGCTGAGTGGGGGGCAACAAGCAGCTGACGACCGTCTGAGCAGCTGTCCTCTGCACGTCCACTTCTCACAGTGCCTCGCTGACTAATCACACGCGAGCCCCTGAACTGGAAACAGTACAGGCAAGGAAAATGAGCTCCAAGTTTCCTGACCATCCCAAGGTGGCACAGCTGCTAGGTGGCCGAGCCCCAAGACCCAGAACAGCCTGCCTGACTCCGAAGCCATGCTGCACTTCGCACCCACGGCTCTTCCTCCCGAGGAGGGGGCCCGCCGGTTACCAGGGCCCACACACCAGTGGGAATGCGCGGGGTAGCATTTTAGACAACTGGTAGGACAGGAGGCTGTAAAGTACAGAAAAAATTTATTGGAAATCTCTCGAATACGTTTTAAAGTATAGCTCAGTATTCCCAGACAAGGTGGGCTGGAGGAGGGGGAGGGACTCTGCCACCTGGGGCCGGGTGACGGGTCCCAGCCCTGACCCACGGGCTGCTGCGGGAGTCAGTCTAGGGCTCATCCCTGTCAGTGCTGGGGCCGAGGGGCAAGGGCCAGCCTTGACAGTTGCTCTGCTCCTCCCAGGCTCAGCTCAGGGATCAGCCTCCCTGGCCTCACTGATGGGGTCCTAAAGGGAAGGCTGCTGCCTGCAAAGCCACAATCAGGCATCAAAGAGGACGATGGCTAATAGGCCTCTCCGTGCTCGGCCTCAGGACAGCAGCTGAGACACTGCGGCAGAATGCAAGGGCAGGGGCGAGCAATAGCTTACCAGGGCTTCCCCTTTCTCAGCACTGGGGCCTGGGGTGTAAATCTGGAATGGTTCAGCAGGCCATGGGTGCACTCTGACCCAGGTAGGAGGACCAGCTGGACACTGCTGCTGGGAACATTTCTTTGTGGCAGCAGGATGCATGCAACAGGGGCAGGGCTCAGCCTACCTGAGACAGCCTCCAGCCCACTCCAGCCCTCAGAGTTCAGCCTTGTAGGTGGGAACAATGTCACATGCATTTACTAACAAGCAATTGAGGACCACCTGCTGCACTTCAGAACAGCTGCCGCCAAGGAACAGCCCAGGTGGGCCAGGAGGAATGGGGCAGGCCTGGTTTCCCTCGGCCAGGACGACCAGGTAGGCTGGGGGAAGGACCGAGGGCAGGTGGGTGAGGCTAGGTGCTTGACTGACTCAGGTAACAGTATCTAAATGGTTAAGTCAATCATACACCTAGCTTTGGTTTCTCAATGAGGAACCAATCCAGCCTTAATCCAGTAAACCTTGGGGCAAGGTGCAGAGGGTTAAACAAAGGTGGTGGCTAGGCCCAGGTGGGAAGAGAAGGCCCATAATGTAACCCTGAGAAACAGGAGCAAGTCCCCCCAGGAGGGGTCCCTCTGGCCTTCCCTAGGGCCACGGTGGGGCCCATACGATGCACTCTGTGTCACTGTACAACTCTAGAGGATTGTACACACTCAGCACCCAAGACTTCCTGGACTGCCAGAATGGCATCAGTTACTCCGCAGAAGCTGGGACGGATTCACTCTCTCGCCAGGAATATGCAGGAGTCTAAAGTAAAGCCTATCGTCAGTTCAAGTGCAGCGATTCTGGGAGGTTCTGTTGCCCTCAGCCAGCCCGATTCTTGGCTCCCACCTTAGGTATACGGGAAGGAAGACGCTCAGAGCAGCAACCCAGAATCTGAGGAACCTCCAGACGAGGAGGCCCTACTCCAGGAAGAGGCCCTCCCCCTTCCCCAAGTGAAAACATCTAACCTCAAACATATTTTCTCTATAAAATATCGGATTTCTCTGAAAGTAATAAATATTTACCATGTTAATAACCAAGGAGCAGCAACAGGGGGAGGAAGGAGAAATAAGGAACCTTCGCTGTGACTCCCAGTGAGAGATTACTGGAGACCTAGGATTATGCTTTCGTGCCGCTGAGGGTCTGAGCAGACAGCCACCAGGGCTGCTCAGACCCTCTGCTGGGAGAGGGGCTGGCACAACCCTCAAGAGTGGGAATGAATGACTTTGGAGTTCCTGCCAGCTTGGGCAGGGGACCTGACATATTGCCAAAAGTACAGGAATGGGGCAGAGACAGGGAAGGTGAGAGGAAGAAGACATCAAACCAAAGGGGACCAAAAAAGAGCCTGAAGGAGTCCTTCCTTCTTCCCAGCACTATTTCCTTCCTCTTCTGCCTCCACGCCAGGCTCGGGGCCACCAGCTGGAATGTCAAGTGCTTGATGGTAACGGCAGGCCAGAAAGAGGCCAGCTGCAGAATGGACCCAGGGCAGAGGGCCGGCAGGAGGAACGGGATGACAGCCATTGTGAAGCAGCCGCGATGGGCGGTGGAAGCAGAAGGCCCTGCCAAGGGCCCTTTTGTTATACAGGATCTTCCATTCTCCAAGGCCAGGGTGTGAGTCCTCTCAGATGCTATCACCAGGCTTGACTGCTGCCAGGGAGTCTCCAGGAGGTGTGAGAACAGGGACTTGTGGGTCCCCATGGGGGAAACCAGCCTCTTCTCCGCCCGGAGCAAGTTGAGGGATGGGAGCAGCTGATGAGTGGGAGGCTCTGTCTCCTGGGACCACAGAAAGGGGATGCTGCTGGTACCCAAGGTCACCAACTTTTACTGCAGGGTTTCTACAAAGGCGTCAAATTCTCGAACATTCTTCTCGTGCACAGCCAGCTTTTCTGGTAGTGAGTCCTGCACCGGGAGGGGAGAGAAGAGTTGTTTATTCAAGTAGGGTCCTGAACAGGCAGCTCATGCAGGCCCCCCACCCCGGCTGGAGAAGGGAGCAGAGCACAGAGCTCAGCGCAGCAGCACCGGGCAGGGAGGCAGGCACTGCACAGTGGGCTTGTGGGGACCGGGGGCTCGGCAGAACAGTCCAGGGAATCCAAGTGCGCCACACACTTAACGAGCTAGAGAAGGAGCATGCCAGCGACAGGATGACACAGAGAAGTTACCTCTGGCACAGACGAGACTGAGACTGGAATGAAACAGTAGGCTTAGCACGCTACAGATTAAGAAAAGCTAACAGGAGTTCTTCAGGACCTGTGCTGCGCAGCAGAATCCCTTGGGGCCACAGGAACAAGGCCATCCCAACCATGCTCCCAAGAGAGTCTGACTCAAGCAGGTCTGTGGGAGGCCTAGGAATTGGCATCTTTACACCCGCTGAGAAAGGGTGCATTAGACAATTGAGAGAAAACAAAAAACAAGAGAAGAAAACAGAACCTCAGGAGTTAAGGTTAACTGCCCTCCAGAATCAACTATTTATGAAAATGTGACCCTATTCAGGTGCTTGTCTCCGCTGCTGGATGTGCACCTGAAGAGATTCCCTGGGCGCCAGGTGCTGGGGAGACGTGGCCTGTCCCGCCCCAGAACTGGTTGGAGGCCCGGACGCGCTGGGAGCAGCGGGGCAGCTGCAGGAGGCAGCAGCGACCGGCCACTCCTGGCAGCAGAGTCGCTCTCGGAGCTGTCGCCATCCGGGTTCTTGCAAGCACATTTCCAGTGAGAAGCCAGGGAGCCAGGGGCTAAAAGCCTAAAATGAGAAGCCAGACTCACTGGGATCAAAGCTGTGTGCTGCCAGCTCAGTGTGACCAGGGGCAAGTTATCTGTTTCCAGGGTCGGTTTTCTCATCTGTACATTGGGATAGGAAGAAAAGCTACCTTCCTCAGGATTGTTGAAGATTCAGGTAAAGCACTTGGAAAAATGCCTGGCACCTAGAAAGCCTCAATAAATGTTAATAATAAGGGTACTGTTTTAGTATTGTTATTACTGAGCATGTTTTTCTGTTTCGCGCAAATCAGGGGCCGGTATCTCAAGAGTCCTACTCCTATAAAGCCATTCCTCTAATGTTGAAGAGAAGGTGACAGTCCCACCTCAGGTAGAGGGACCCTGACATCCTGGGGTGTTAGAGTAAGCAGCTAGTTAGGTTTTAACAGGATGCCTGGAGGCCAGCAAAGGGGGAGTGAGGGACAGCTATGGGGAAAGTCAGAAGCCTGTCCCGGCTGGCCGCACTCCAAAAACAAAGCACAAGAAGCCAGATCAAACCAGACAGGCCAAAGTGAAAGAAGGCCTGAGAACCTGACCGAGTGAGGGAGAAAAGGCGTGAGAACCTACTCCCAAAGAAATCCTCTTTCCGAATAATAAACACCCCCCCACACCCAGTTAACAACTGTCAATAAAAGAGACCAAACCCTGGGGTGCACAGCTCTCCCGAGCTCGCCCGCTCTCATCTCGAATGTACTCTCACTAGAATAAACCCTTCACCTGCACCACTCAACCACCATGTCTGGTCCATCTTTTAATTCTTTTCTTACAACAAGACTCAGAGGCTGCGGGGACATCCCAGAGACAGGCTGGGTGGAGGCACAGAGCACCCAGAGTTTATAGCCGTGCAGCCTGCTCCTCGGCCCTTCGGACACAGGAAGTACACTAGGCCGAGATGCGGAGATCACAGTCAGTATCAGGACATCTGGCTAAACTCGAGAAGTGCTGGCTGAATCAGGAACAAGCTCTCCGAGGAAAGAGCAGGAATGCCAATTCTCAGGACCTCACACTTCTGCCCTGTCCCGCTGGCGTCTGCCCGACAGCTGAACAGCTGAATGCAGGAGCTACTGGAGCAGCTCGGCTCCACGGCAGCAGCGAGCAGAAGACCCAAGACACCGAAGAGCAGGGATGGAAGCGCTGGCGTGTGTGGAAGCAGCGTGAAGACAGTGACTGCCAGACACGGTGCAACCTCAAGGGTGAGCAAGGGAAGATAAGGATCTAAGTGTCTCTTTCCTGCTACAGAGAAGATGGGAGGTACAGGAGTGGGAGGGAGTAACAGGAGGAACTTTCTAGGCCTTTGGAGCAGGAATGACCATTAAAAGAGGATAGGAGGTCACAGGATGAGGTCTGATGGGGGAAGGGGTTTCCATACCAAGTCCTCAGCCATGGACTGTGCCCCGATATCTATGGAGAGGCTGCTCAGCTGGGGAGGATTCTGAAATTCACGGTAGAATGTCCCCAGGTCCATTGGAAGAATGTCATCTTTAGAAAAAGCCGGTTTCTTCAAAAACAAGACAGACTCAGGTTAGCTTGCCTTAGTGGGAGAGGAAAATCAGGGGAAAGAAGCTATGAACCACACTCTTTACTTCTAGTAGTTATCAGAGAAAGGGTTCCTCCAGGTTCATCTCAGGGAGAGGATTCGCTGCACTTTTCTCCTCTGGGCAGCTGAACTCTAGCCCTGGTGCTAACACTCTTCTCCCCTGGTAAGGCTTATGTTCCCCCTCCCTCAAACTCCTTTCCTTAACAAAGGGCCAACCATTCAGGCAGGAATGGGGCCTGCATGGATACCACTGGCAAATCCTCATTTAGAGTTGAATTTCAACCGAAGACTCGACACAAAATGCCTTCTTGTTCATGGGCCTCCAAATGTGTCCCCAAGCAGGGTGTGGGGACAGGTTCCACCACATAGCCAGGTGCCCACCCATCCTGTCCCCTCTGTCCCGACCAGCCCATCTGATCCCTGTAAAGTCCTGTTCACGTCCTCTGGCTTCTATGTCTACTTCCCCTATGGCAGCGAAGGTCCAAGAAGGTGACAGCAACTTACAAAGTCGATCATGACGAAGTCATCATGGGTATTGCCGCTGCTGCCCCCGCTGGAGCCATCTGAGTGCAAACTGCCCTGGAGAGGAGATTCGGTCTCTGGGGAGTCTGGAGGATTCACCTGTTTCAGAACAAGGCGGAGGTAGGGGCAGGTTCCAAGCCTGGTGCAAGCTGGTGTTAATGGTCAAAGGACCTGTAAGGGACCCAATGCTGGCCGGAAATCTGCAAGCCCAGGAGCGCAGCTGCCAGCCTGCCGAGGAACGGTGACTTGCCCGGGAAGATGACATGCACAGCACCGTCTGTTAACTTTAGTCAAAGGGGGACTCACCATGGGATCAGCACCCTCCAGCTCCAAATTCTTGGGAGCAAACATGGCAAAGGGGATGTCCAAACTGGTCAGAGTCACCTAAGAGACGGAAATTTCAGTGGCCACCCCCGCCCCAGCTTATGGGCTTTCTCAGAGGCAGCCAGCAGCCTGTCGGCCCAGCAGATTTGCACACCCAGGCTGACCACACTGTCCTCAGGTTCCCATCCTGCTCGAGAACCCAGAATCTCCCCCCTCCCATCACACAGCCACAACATCCACAGGGGTAGGGCTCCCCAGGACCCCGGGAATCAGCTCTGGAGGCCTGACCCGCAGTGACTTGAGTAACAGCTGTTCTGTGCTGGTAGAGCTGGGGAGGAACTTATTCCGAGTAAGGCTGAGGCCCTGACACTTGAGTGCAGGCTGAGTGTGCCAGATGGGGCCTAGCGTCCCTCTCCTATGAGAGGCTTACTCCATCTCAGAACAAGAGCTGTGAACTTAACTGGAGGGCTGTCACGGGTTACTAACCCTCTTCCCAAAAAATTCACACACACACACACACACACACACTCTTGCATACGATCTTAGGGGTCCCACAAACCGTAGGTGAAGAGCCCTGCCCCTACAGCCTCACTCTAAAGGCTCAGACATTCTCACAGGCAGCAGTGTCAGAAAAATCACCTGGTTGATGGGCTTGTTGACAAAAGCCCCCACTTTGCGGACAAAGATGGTCTCCAACACATCGTGGGGAGATGCCCGGCCCTCACTGCTGTTTGATACTGTTTCAGTATCCTCGCTGGAGAAGAAAGACAGTGTTGGTACTCATTCTCAAACCGCAACAGAGCCTATGCGGTGGTGTCCATAAACCCACCATCGGTAGGGCTGCAGTCCAGGACAGGAGTGCCCCCCTCAGCCTCTGACCCATGTGGGAAATGGCAATACAGGGCCTGGCTGCTGCCACTGTCACTCTTCCTTCTGAACTGAGGGCAGAGGACTGAACCTCCAGAACAACTAAAAACGAGGCACACATGAGTGCAACTCAGTGTCACAGCTGTATAAAGCTTACATTAAATTTAATCTGAAACACCACTGACAGGCATCAGTCACCAGCATACCGCAGTCGTACATACAGGCAAGCAGCGCCCATCAATAGCCGTGACGTTAACAGTAATCTATGACACAGGCAGACTCAAGCTTTAAGCTTTTCTCGGCCTTCTTGTTTTGTTATCTAGAATTACCATAAGAAGGAATCATTTATAGTGCTTATATAGCACTGTGTTAATTTAAGCCTTACCTCACAAGGGGCAGTGTCATTATTCTAAGTTGAGAGTCCCAAATTTGGCTCATTAGATAACCAGAGCTTTCTCCGCCCATGACACATCTCCTGGACTGAGGTCCTCTGCACCACATACCACGTTTCCTCTCCTCGTCCCCAATCAACCCTCTGTTCAGCAAGGTCTCTTTCAATGACACATTTCATTTGGCTGCCCCACTCCCTTCCCTTCCAGCTCTCCAGACCAATGTGGAGTTGTGGGTGATGGGGGTGAGGGTGCCCCCTCCACGGGCCGCCAGGCCAGTAGTCACAGCCCTAGCAGCAGCAGGGGTTAGGAAAGGTCCTCTGGCCAAAAGCAGGGGCTTAAGGTAGGGAGGAGGACTGTGCCGGCTAGGTGGATTCAGGACACTAGCTGGCAGGAAGGACCAGTACTGAGGAAAGGCCTGAGCTCTGATGAACTGCATTTAAGAACCCCTTACCCCAAAGAGAAGAGATAGTGTCCTCTATCTCTAGCTACTCCCAGACATGTTCCAGGAATCAAGGCTCAGAAAACTGGAGTGTCAAATGACTAACGGACTCTTTCTTTGATTATGTGACACGGGGAGGGAGAAAAGGATGGACATTTGGGAAGCCAGGAATGAAAGTAATTATTTTTCCTGATGGACGGCACAAAAAGATGTTCCCAAATAATTTCCCCCCACTGCTCCACTGTGGGAATGAAAAAAAAATACCAAAAATTTCTATTATCCAAAAGTTCATTTAGGATGCGGTGGGGCAATCAACGTCATTATCTCTGGGGCCTTGCGGTCAAAGGAGGGCAGAGCAGGTCAGGACAGCCTCATCTTCCCACGGGAGAACTCCAAGCGCGAGGGAAAGAGGAGCTCAGCCTGCACCAGGTCATTTTGGGAGCTAAGCGCTCTCTGGCAAATCACTTAACCCTCTGAGAGCCTCTTACTTTTGAAGAGGCAGTAACAGTGGTGATTTGTGCAGGGCAGAATTCTGAGAACTTTCCTGTTCTACCTCATCAATGTCGTCATAATATGAAATTACAGAATGTATGACTCCTGTGATCAGAAAAGATAAAGATCTAAAAAAATTTTTTTAATGAAGAAAAATAGTTGTTTCTAAAGAATCTCCAAGAGGTACTGATACAGCAGAAGGAAAAAAAAAAAAAACCCAACAATCCTAACTACTACCACAGATCCACTGTGGCCCCAAACTTGAGGGTTACAGCAGACCCCCTGCTTTGGTCCTCGGGAAACACTGAGGACTGACTCCAAGGGAATACATCTGGGGGTAAGAGGAGAGAAACACACGTACGCATGCGCGTGTGAATCCCCTTCACTGGATGACCGCGATAAGAAGTAGGTCCTGGCTGTTGGCTGTTAATACCAAGCTTGGGGCAGCTTCCTGACATGCCAGCTGCAATGTAAGAGTCTTATCAAGAACTTTAGGAATTCCACATTTGGGGCCAAAGTGCCAAGCCTGAGGCAATGCTGAGAGCGACTCTTTACTGACACCAGATAGGCACACATGTCAGGGAGGATGGGCCGCTGGCCACTGCGAACTCACCTGCTGGAAGGTGTGGCAGCACAGTGGGCCCCGTCAGACAGGGTGTAGGTCGCCAGTCTCTCCTGGTCAGCCTGGGCACCGTGGGCAGGCTGGTTAGGAGCAAGGGGTACCCCACCTTCCTTCCCAGGAACCATGAGCTTCGGGGTAAATGGAAGAATATCGTGAGTAATGGCAGTGTCAGGCAGGACGGGAAACTTGGCCTGTGTGATGGTAGCTGCCTCTGTGCTTTTCTACGGCCAGTGCTGCCACCAAAGGGGTGGGAAACCTTGGGTCTGTGTCTTCTCTGGGACTCAGCTAATAGGAGACATGACATGCGTAGTAAGAACTACAAAGGGAAAGGAAAGAGGGAGAAAACCCTTGGAAGCTCTTCTTTCCTTTCTGAACTCTATGAGGTTCTTCCTTCTGGAGTCACCTGGGCCCTCTGAAGTTACTTAGCATCATACTGGGCTGGATGAGGCCCCTCTCCTGCTACACGGCAGGGGAGGCAGCACAGGAACCCCCAGGGTCCTCCCCATCTTTAAAGATACCTGATGAGGGTGTGTGGCATTTAAGCCAGCAGCAAACACTACTGGGTAAGCCAGGTCAGCTGATCCAACGCCCAGGGCAGCAGGCTGATAGGAAAGGCGAGAGCTTGAGAGCTAAGCGAGAGAAAAACAAAGACGGGCAGAAGAAAGGAGGAGGAAAAAATAGGCAATCCCAGAGTATGACTAATGATCAAGATTGTGGAGAGGTAAGGAATGGATCCCAGCCCACGCCCTCACAGTTGGGGTAGGGGGCCTGACGTAAGGGTTAAAGAGAGACCAGGCCACTATGATAAGGCTAAGAAAGCAGAGAATCATTCCCAGCTCTGCAGCCTTCTAAAGGCCTCAAATGAGTTCCCTGCTCCCCCTTTCCCCCAGCTAACTGTTGAGGTTTCCAGCCCAAAGGACTGGTGAAGCACAGGCCTGGGCAGAACTTGCAGCCGAAGTCATTGGTTTCTCCCAGGTCATTCTATTTTCTCCTTTGTCCTTGACGTCCCTTTGAAACAGAAGGCCTCTTCCCTAATCACACCCTCCATCACCCCTGGGTATGGGAGGGTTCCTATTTATATTGAAAAAGAAAGAATACCACTCTTGGATTGTTTATTTGGAAATAAGATATAAATAACTCCATGCATTTTTTACATCAATGGTAGGAGGAGGGGCAAATGAACATCCTATTCTGGGCAGCTGTGCTATAGCTGCATCCTGTTAAAAATCAATTACCAAACCTCAAATAACCCCCAGAACACTTGGGGACATTTAAATAGCTATCCCCTGTACTTTATGCATACTTTTTAAATAAAAAGATGCCACCTGATTATAGCCCCTTCTCCCCAGTATGGACTCACTTGATGGGAAAAGGCCAGTCCTGCCATGGGGACCCTCAGAGTGTCCGTCACCACAGGAGTAGGGGTCTGAAAATGTGCCTTTGTGACAGTAAACACACACTGTGCACAGAAACACACAGAGACAGGAGAAACAAGAGAAGAAAACAGAAAAGGGACTTAAGAAAGAACTGAAAACAACTCTGGAAGGGGAGACAGCCACAGGGGCTGAACTGCACGTGGGAAGTCGGGGGTGCGGCAGGGAGAGAGCAACATGGCTGCCTCCCTAGAAGGACAACTTGGAAGCGTCTGAAGAAGGCACACTTATCCCAGGTAGCTCCACTGCATGCTAGGTGACCTGGTGAGCAGGTGGAAAACAAAGCTGAGTCAAGCTGGTATGACTTGGCAACAGGGAAACCCAAACCAAGCATTAGTGTGTTTTTAGTCAAAAGAGGCGGAAGGGTGTTAGAGAATGGCTTGAGAGCAGGTGCAAGGCGTGCTGAGGATGAAGACCCAAGGGTACAATACTAGACTGGAGACCTTTTCCTGGAGACCCAGAATCTGTAAGGACACGTTTAAACAACAGACACTTGCTGACTGGAACTTAATAATGCTTGGGTCCAGGGTGCCTGGGTGGCTCAGTCGGTTAAGCATCTGACTTTGGCTCAGGCCAAGATCTCAGGTCCAAGGATCGAGTCCCACCTTGGGCTCTGTACCAAGTGGGGACCTCTGCCCCTCCCCCTGCTCATGCACTCTTAAAAAAATAAAATCTCGGGGCGCCTGGGTGGCTCAGTGGGCTAGCACCTCTGCCTTTGGCTCAGGTCATGATCTCACGGTCCTGGGATCGAGCCCTGCATTGGGTTCTCTGCTCGGCAGGGAGCCTGCTTCCTCCTCTCTTTCTGCCTGCCTCTCTGCCTACTTATGATCTCTGTCTGTCCAATAAATTAATAAAATAAAACCTTTAAAAAAATGGATATTCCTGTGGACCATTTTTGAAAAAATAAATAAATAAAAAATAAAATCTTAAAAAAAAAATGCTCAGGTCCCCAGCTGCACACCTGACTACACCATCTGAAGCAGGATGAATTGGTGAGTACAGGTGTAGGCAGTGTGTGTGTGTGTGTGTGTGTGTGTATGCACGCACACTTGCCTGTGCGCATGCATGAGAGTGTGTGTGTGTTTTATAGCCCCACATGGTGAAGAAGAACATGATGCAGTAAAAGCTGGGGCACTTTAAAAACTCTTAGATTTTGGGTTGCCTGGGTGGCTCAGTGGGTTAAGTCTCACCTTTGGCTCAGGTCATGATCTCAGGGTCCTGGGATCGAGCCCTGCATTGGGCTCTCTGCTCAGCAGGGAGCCTGCTTCCCCCCGCCCCTCTGCCTGCTGCTCTGCCTACTTGTGAACTCTATCAAATAAATAAATAAAATCTTAAAAAAAAAACCAACTCTTAGATTTCAAAGCTAATTAATATTATTTTGGGTCGGG
Source organism: Meles meles (assembly GCF_922984935.1). NCBI lineage: Eukaryota > Metazoa > Chordata > Mammalia > Carnivora > Mustelidae > Meles > Meles meles. The sequence goes on from NC_060073.1 coordinate 19,634,638, forward strand.
GCGCCTGGGTGACTCAGTGGGTTAAAGCCTCTGCCTTCGGCTCGGGTCATGATCCCAGGGTCTTGGGATGGAGCCCTGTGTCGGGCTCCCTGCTCAGCAGGGAGACTGCTTCCCCCTCTCTCTCTGCCTGCCTCTCTGCCTTTTTGTGATGTCTGTCAAATAAATAAATAAACTATTTTTAAAAAGAAAAGATTATTTTGGGTCTTGCTGTTCTATCTTTAAGTCTTACTAATTAGCTAGTTAATGCTTAGAACTGGAGGTCAGACCTGAAATCACAGCAGCAGGTTCAGGGTCACAACTATTTCCTGACTCGACTCTGTGCCCACATGACACAACAGTCCATATTGGGTTGGGAAAACAAACACCACATTAACATGCATTTACTGGACTCCAGCAAAAAGCTCAAATAGAAATTGTTGAACAGTTACGCAATTCTCTAGGCTAAATCGAGGAAGAAACTAGTTCAGTATTTACAGGGATGATGAGACCTGCTGGCAAATCATTTTTTCTTTCTGTTCTGCCACTAAGGTTGAAAATGAATACTTTGGGACAACTGGGTGGCTCAGTCGGTTAAGCAGCTGCCTTTGGCTCAGGTCATGATCCCAGGGTCCTCAGACTGGGTCCTCCATTGGGCTCCTTGCTCAGTGGGAAGCCTGCTTCTCCCTCTGCCTCTGCCTGCCACTCTGCCTGCTTGTGCTCTTTTGCTGACAAATAAATAAATAAAATCTTAAAGAAAAAAAAGGAAAATGAGTACTTCTGCAACAAACTGTACCAGCCCCAACTAGAGGTACTCAGAGGGTAGTGAGAAGGCTCACCCATGGGATGCTCAGTGTTGATAAGATCTTGGCATGATCTACTTTCAAACTGTGACAAGACACAGCAGGCAACTGATACCATGAGAAAGACAGGCTCCCCTTACACAGGTCAACCAACTTTGTGCAAACGGGAGATGCAATAACTACTTAACTTCCCCTTACTTTTGGGGTCAGGTCAAATTTCCACTGTACTTGAGAAAGAGACAAACTGATTTGTTAAGCCCCAGCCTCATGACATCCTCGTATCTCCCAAGTCACAACTTCATTTACTGTTCATGCATTTATCACTTCTAAAACAAAACTGGGGTGGGGGGCGCGCCTAGGTGGCTTAGTGGGTTGAGCTTTGGCCTTCGGCTTGGGTTGTGATCTCAGGGTCCTGGGATCGAGCCCCACATTGGGCTCTCTGCTCAGCAGGGAGACTGCTCCTCCCTCTCCCTGCCTCTCTGCCTCCTTATGATCTCTCTCTCTGTCAAATAAATAAAAATCTTAAAAAAACAAAAAACAAAATGGAGGCACCTGAGTGGCTCAGTTGGTTATGCGTCTGCCTTCGGCTCAGGTCATGATCCCAGGGTCCTGGGATGGAGTCCTGCATCAGGCTCCCTGCTGAGCAGAGTCCGCTTCACTCTCCCTCTAAGCCTTGCCCTCCTCATGCTCTCACTCTCTCTCTAATAAAAAAATTTAAAAATAAAACAAAACTTTGTTTTTTTTATTATTTTATTATTTTTATTATTAAAAAATAATCTACTTGCGCTAATGTGCTCTGGTGGTCCTCCCCCCCTTTTAGGGTCAGTACTGTTCTATGTTAGCAAGAGTGCCAGAAGCTGCCCCTTCCCAAAGCAATGGTGCCACTCATGCCTATATACCTTCACCGGGGGAGAGGAGTAACAGATCCCACCTGCCCCCATCCACCCAAACTGTCTCGGCAACTTTATAGCAAGAACCTCCTTAAGAACCTCCTTAACTCTAAATTGGGACAACAGAAATAACAGAGACCCATGGATTTTGTCCTTTCCTTCATACACAGTTTTTTTTTTTTTCAGCTAACTTTTGTGCTTAACTTCTGTTTTTGAGACAGATGAGAACCATAATTTTAATCCAGTATCTCCTAACAACTCAAAATGAAGTAAATTTAAATAATTTTCTTAATTAAAAAACAAAATAAAAATTCATGGGTAGTGAATTAATTTGTTGGGCTCCCAAAGTAAGATGGTTAAAGGGGATAATCTGGGACCAGTTTAGAGGAACACAGAACTGAGTCAGGTCTAGAAGAAACTGTCTAATGTGCAAATCAGAGAGCAAGGGAGTGGTAGAGAGGATGAGCAGGCAGAGCAGGGAGCTGTAGGCCATAAGGTGGGAGATGAATGACTCGGGCTGGAAGGGAAGAAACAGGCCCTGAAATTCAGTCATCTGGCAGCAAACGACTCCTTTGCTAAAGCTGACTTGGTACCACGTACGTTATACAACAATGCCACCCAGGTGCGTCTACCTGGGAAGCTGGGAACTTGTTTGGAGCCTGTATTTCGCTGAAACTGAGTTTGACACTGGAGATGGACTCCAGCAGAAAAGTTAATGGTTTAAAATGTTCAGATTCAGATGCAGATAGCCAGAAATCTGTGTCAACTATGAAGAGACTGCACTGCTGGTTTCTTACTGGCATTCTATGCCAAATAATTACTGGTTCCCTTTGTGCTCCTTCCATTATGAGGAAACATATTAACCACTTCCAAAGTGAAGTAGTCACCAAATTAACAAGAGTAGGATAGAATACCTCTCTGGGATCACAATGCATTTGGAAATCTAGGACTCATCTTCTAGGGAATTTTATGATGTCTCCAGGAATGTAAAGGTTACATGTAATCTTGTGGGTTAAGAATGGTTACAGACTAGGAGTGCCTGGGTGGCTCAGTGAGTTAAAGCCTCTGCCTTTGCCTCTGGTCGTGATCCCAAGGTCCTGGGATCAAGACCCTTATCCGGCTCTCTGCTTGGCGGAGAGGCTGCTTCCCTTCCCCTCTCTCTGCCTGCCTCTCTGCCTACTTGTGATCTCTGTCTGTCAAATAAATAAATAAAAATCTTTTTTTTTAAATTTATTTGACACACAGAGAGAGATCACAAGTAGGCAGAGAGGCAGGCAGAGAGAGAGAGAGAGAGGAGGAAGCAGGCTTCCTGCTGAGCAGAGAGCCCAATGCGGGGCTCGATCCCAGGACCCTGAGATCATGACCTGAGCCGAAGGCAGCGGCTTAACCCACTGAGCCACCCAGGCGCCCCAATAAATAAAAATCTTTAATGAAAGAAAAAAAGAATGGTTCCAGACTAGAGGAGCACCTGGGTGGCTTAGTTAAACATCTGATTCTTGGTTCGGCTCAGGTCACCATCTCAGGGTTGTGAAATGGAGCCCCATGTCGGGCTGCATGCTCAAAACAGAGGCTGCTTCAGATTCTCTCTCCTTCTTCCTCCCCCCTCGGCCTCTGCTCGTGCGCACATGCATGCACGCGTGCGTGCGCGCTCTCTCTCTCAAATAAATAAATAAATAAAATCTTAAAAAAAAAAAAAAGGCATGGTTATAGACTAGAGACATTGCAGTATTCCCTGCTAGATAAGAAGGCTCTACCTCACCCCTCAAAACAACCCCCTGGAAACAATGACCACCACTACCACCACCAAAAGAGACTATCTAAATTCTGACACTATTTCATGTCCATATGTGTACTAAATGACTAGAGCCACCCCCGTACCTGAGACGGAGGAGAGGTGGAGAAAGAGGTTGTACACACTTCTTGAGAATCTTCTACAGAAGGATATGTTACTCCAGTGTCCTCACCAGCAGTTCTATGATGGCGGGAAAATAAATCATGAATTTTATGGTCATAGCAGTCAGTTTCAGAAAAGATACAAAGGGAGGTTTAGATAAAGACGAAAGCTGTGACAAGAGGTGTTTCAGGCAGAGGTCATTACGGCAAAAGAGGCATGTTGAGTCCTTGATAATGTCAGACATACCCAGAAGAAAAAATCTAGAGGCTGACCAAGGCTTTTAACCTAAACATTTTACCTGATATGTCATTTGATAATATTTTCTTAAGCCTGACCAGTGTTGGGACCAAAGAACTATGAGCAATAGAGATGCAGTGAAACAAAGTCTAGACTCCAAAGATGAACCTATCCAACTTCAAAAGTCCTTCACGTAAAGGCAGTATCTTTCCTAATAAACATCTGTTCTGATCTCTACAGAACTGTTTTCTGGGATCTAGGCCTGAAGACATTGGATTCTAATCTATAACTAAACTGTGCCAATGGTGACCATAAAACCATTTAATTTGTGAAGGACATTCTGTTAATTACTGCCACTCTTGTAGTCTCTAAGTAAAATCAAATCGAAAGTCAAATTACTACCGTCAAGATCCAAAAGGCTCAAGAATTTTCTGAGACAGTCTATACATTCCAAAGTTTGGTGTACCTTATAGGCAGGGAGCAGGCAGCAACAGGAAGGGAAGCTAACCACACCACTGCTCTCCATGTGGGGTCCCCAGCACTGCCCCCTGTCCACTGGCGAGAGCTTATGGAGGTGCTCTGTGTGCAAGATGGATGCTTCTCCCTAGCTGCAGTCTGGGAAAGCCCCTACACATTCCTCACCTGTAACTGCACGGGTGCATGGGTGAGGAGCTGGGATAGGGACGGTCCACAAAGTGATCAATGATAATCCCCATGATAGGTGGGGTCCTCTCAAATTGCCTGTAATGCAATAAGCAGATTGCAGTATTTGTTAGAATGTCATGTCACCCCCCCTGAAGTCTTCAGAGGAGCCCTCACCTTAAATCTATTGGAAGGAACCCCTAGTCTTAACTATTACATCCCTAAATATAAACCACAACTCTACACTGATGGCTCCGAGACACTCAGATTCTCCCATCTGGAAACGGGGCTCTTTCTCGAGTTTATTTTCCAGAAGGGCAGATTTCAGCAATGGCAAAGCTGAACTGTGGGCTTAGCCATGGAGTTTGAGGGGACAAACATTAATATCTTGAATATCTTTGGAAGAGTTCTTTTGGATTCCAAGGCTCTCTCCTCACCTGGTAGACATAAATGCCAAGTTAATTCTGTAAGCACATGAAAGAGTGATCGTGCCCACAGGGGTGCCTACTGTCCCAACACGAACTGTCTGGAAACCTAGGAGAAGAAATACATAATTAGCTTTTCCCCAGAGAACACTGACGCTGTCTCCAGTCTGGCTTTCCCTGAATCATTCAGCCTATCATACAATCTCTGGCATTATCTACTCTGCACCATGAGTGTAGCAGCCTTAATTTCCTTTATGTTTATGTGTATGTTTGTGTATATACATAATTTTTAAAATTTATTTTATATTGGACCCAATATTGGAAGAGAAAACGGCATTCTCTTTCCAGATAAACCTACCTTCAAAGAGGCAAAACAACTGTTCTCTTTAGGACTTTAGTCCTAAAGTTTGAGCAAGTCCTAATCAACCCGGCCCCAAGATGTCACGTGCTCTGTGAAACAGAAAAGAGGCCCCGGGGTCTTATCACACGAACCCCTCGGTTTATGTAGACGCAGAGGTGACTGCACTTTGACTCATGCTGCCATCCAGAACTAAGTATAGAAAAGAACCAGGGCCTGGGAGGCATTATTTCCAACAAAGCTTTGCTGGTTTTCTTGGTTTCATTTCCAATTTTTCAAAATTGCTTATGCTCATCAGAAACATTTTAACATGCTCATTATAGAAAATTAGGAAAACAGACAATGGTATCAAAAGTAAGAAAGAATACTGAGTTCCTAGAACTCTGGGCAAAATTATTCAGTCATTCCCTGGTGGCTCTTTGGACCACCTTCCTGTCTTTTCCTTACTTGTATCACACATATGAAAATCACAAGCTACACATTAACAGCCAGCACCCAAGGCCATCTCTGAAGTCAGGAGGGCTGTTAATACTACAAATGCTTTTTGATACATACCTTCTCCTAAGCCATTCAGCTGAACTTCACCAAAATATATCCTTAGGAAAGAAAAAAAAAGAAAAAGAAATCAATGATCCTTTTTTTTCCCCAAGATTTTTTTTTTTCTTATTTGAGAGAGACACAGCGAGTGAACACAAGTGGGGGAGTGGGAGAGGGAGAAGCAGGTTTCCCACGGAGCAGGGAGCCCATTTCGGGGCTTGATCCCAGGACCCTGTGATCATGACCTGAGCTGAAAGCAGATGCTTAATGACTGAGCCACCCAGGAGCCTCAAAATAAATGATTCTTTATTCTAAGGGCCTTACAGACAAAATAACAAACCCTTCATTTCTTTCTTTCTTTTAAAAAAGATTTTATTTACTTATTTGACAGACAGAGAACACAAGTAGGCAGAGAAGCAGGCAGAGAGAGGAGGAAGCAGGCTCCCTGCTGAGCAGAGAGACTGATGCGGGGCTCGATCCCAGGACTCTGGGATCATGACCTGAGCCGAAGGCAGAGGCTTTAACCCACTGAGCCACCCAGGCACCCCACAAACCCTTCATTTCTTATCTGCATGAATACCTCTCCTAATGAAGCAATAATGTTACCACTTCAATGAAGCTGAAGGCATAGGGATATATACGGAAAGAATTGTTGTTGTTGTTTTTTATGACTTTATTTATTTGACAGAGAGCACAAGTAGGCAGAGAGGCAGGCAGAGAGAGTGGGGAGGGGGGAGAAGGAGGCTCCCCACTGAGCAGAGAGCCCGATGTGGGGCTCGATCCCAGGACCCTGAGACCATGACTTGAGCCGAAGCCAGAGGCTTAACCCACTGAGCCATCTAGGTGCCCCTGGAAAGAACTGGTTAAGAAGTAAGAAAAATAATAATAAAGTGGAGTCTGCGTTAGTTTCTTCTTCCTGCTCCTGAAATGTATTCTTAAAGTATACCTCCCAGGGAATAAATAATATAGAAATAAGACTGGCAAACAGATCTCAAACCACTATTAGAAAATACTATTTTTTTTTTAAGATTTTATTTATTTATTTGATAGAGATCACAAGCAGGCAGAGGCAGGCAGAGAGAGAGAGGGGGAAGCAGGCTCCCTGCTGAGCAGAGAGCCCGATGTGGGGCTCGATCCCAGGACCCTGAGATCATGATCTGATAAAAAGCCGGAGGCTTTGCCCACTGAGCCACCCAGGCACTCCAAAATACTATGTATTTTTTTTTTAAAGATTTTATTTATTTATTTGACAGACAGAGAGCACAAGTAGGCAGAGAGGCAGGCAGAGAGATAGAGGAAGGGAAGCAGGCTCTCCACTGAGCAGAGAGCCCAACGCGGGGCTCGATCCCAGGACGCTGGGATCATGACCCGAGCCGAAGGCAGAGGCTTTAACCCACTGAGCCACCCAGGTGCCCCTACTATGTATTTTTTGAGGTATATTTAACATACAAAATTATATTAGCTTCAGATGTACAAGATTCAGTATTTGTTTATATTACAAATTGACCATCACAGTTATGTCCAGTTAACAGCCATCACTATACATACAGAATTTTTTCTTGGGATTAGAACATTTAAGATCTCCTTTCTTAAGGAGATCCCTCTTACACTGCTGGTGGGAATGCAAACTGGTGCAGCCACTCTGGAGAACACTATGGAGGTTCCTCAAAAGTTAAAAATAGCTGTTCAACCGACCAACTGCACTACTAGATATTTTTTCCAAAGGATACAAAAATACTGATTCGAAGGGGCACATGCACCCTAATGTTTTTGGCAGCATTATCAATAACAGCCAAATTATGGAAAGAGCCCCCATGTCCATCAGCTGATAAATGGATAAAGAAAATGTAATATATATTTATTTCCATTATATACTCCATATATATATTCCATATATATATAAAAGAATATTACTCAGCCATCACAAACAATGAAATCTTGCCATTTGCGATGATGTGACTGGAACTAGAGTGTAATTTGCGAAGTGTTCAGAAGTCAGTCAGAGAAAAACAAATGCCATACGATTTCACTCATATATGGAATTTAAAGAAACAATACAGATGAAAATAGGGGAAGGGAATGAAAAATAAAAGAGGATAAAAACAGAGAGATAGGCAAACCATAAGAGACTATTAACTAAAGAGAATACACCGAGGGTTGATGGAAGGGAAGTGAGTGGGGGGATGGGTTAAATGGGTGATGGGCATTAAGGAAGGCACTTGTGATGACCACTGGGTGTTGTATGGCAACTTTCAAATATGCAATAGAAGGTACCATATTTTGAGAGTGGTCTTCAATTAGGGGAGCTCTCCATGCTTGTCAAAAGTCATTCCAAAGTAAACTAGTTAAAAAATTCGAAAATCTTTTCCAATATAGAAGAATTACACAAGACTATTTATTCTGAAAATACAAAAATATAAGCACCGTAGGACCTTTCTCTGAATTTCCCTGGGAAGGGCAGTCTATATTAGCTATAGGTCTGAACTATAAAACATGACAAACTACACTATAAAACACTGTTATACTATCCTAGTAATATGGTTAAAATTAAATGGCTTTGTTCAACTAAAAACTAAGCTCCAACAATATACAAAGCCCTATGGTTAGGTGTTAGGCATGAGATATGAATAAGCTAGGGAGGAGATTCAGGGTAAATCTGAAACCCAGGTTTCACAAATTATAATCTGGTATGAGAGAAAAGAAACGTGTTTAATTTCTGAAATACATGCACAAAAGGGACAGATGCCATAAAGCAGGGGTCAGCAAATTTTTGTGAAAAGGGTCTGATATTTAAGGCTGGCAGGCTATGCAGTCTGAGACAGACTACTCAGTGTTGCTGTTGTCCTGCAAAAGTAGCCACTGATGATACATAAATGAAGGGGGAGGCTGTGTTCTGAAATTACTTCATTTAGGGGTACCTGGCTGGCTCAGTCAGAAGAGTGTGAGACTCCTGACCTTGGGGTCATGAGATGAAGCCCCATGTTGAGTGCAGAGATTACTAAAAAAAATAAACTTAAGAAAAATAATAAAATAACTTTGTTTATAAAAATAAGCAGATGGTCTGCTGGCCATAGTTTGATGACTCCTGCTATAACATAACATAGGAATGATGTCAATAAAAAGCTGCCAAAAGACATTCTGTTGCAACCTTTGGTGGCTCAGCCGGTTGAGCATCCAACTCTTGATTTCGGCTCAGGTTGTGATTTCGGGTTCTGGAATTGAGCCCCGCGTCAGGCTCCCTGGTCACTGGGGAAGACTGCTTGTCTCTCTCTCATTCTCCCTCTGCCCTTTCACCTGCTCATGATCTCTCTCTCAAATAAATAAATAAAATCCTTTTTTAAAAAAAGCTCAGTACTCATTTGAATATTGGTAATTGGTACAGTGCTTATCTAACCACCTTCTTGGCTATATCCTTTATGACATTCAGGTGCTAAGCAAAAGTTTTCTTCACAGGTAGTAGGCAGACAGCAATTAATTTTAATTCAGTCTTAATGAACAACAAATTCAGAATGAATTTTTATAACGATGTAATTATACAGTGACATGATTAAATTTACTAAGTCAGGGGGAAATGATAATATAGCTTAGAAAAAAATACAAATCAGAAAGCTATTCTTTAATGGTATAAGGCTATACTGTTAACCTGTTAACGACTGTATAGGGGCGCCTGGGTGGCCCAGTCAGTTAAGCATCTGCCTTCGGCTCAGGTCATGATCTTGGGATCCTGGGATCGAGCTCCCTATCAGATTCCCTGCTCATCAGGTAGCCTGCTTTTCCCTCTCCCTTTGCCCCTCCCCCGACTTGTGCATATGTGTTCTCTCTCTCTTGCTGACAAATAAATAAAAAAATCTTTAAAAAAAAACACACCACAACAGTATAAAAAAGGGGATGGGGCAAATCTACCTGAGATCACACACTTCTCTATGGTTTAAACCATATTATTTGTATCCAAAAGCACTCCTAAATAATAAGCAGTGAGCAATAAATCCTGCCTTACTCCAGAGATACAGAATAAAGCTTTAAACATTGGTAATGAAAGGACCAAAATCCTAGTTAATTAAGCTGATGACTAGTAGTGTAGTATGGTTACTTACAAAAGAACCAAAACGAAGGGGGCTTGGTATAGGTAGGTGAGAAGAAAGAGTTAGAAGTGATCTTTCATTATAAACATATATTTTTAAAGATTTTATTTATTTGTTAAGAGATAGAGAAAGCACACCCATAAGCAGGGAGAGTGGCAGACCGAGGAAGAAGCAGGCTCCCCAGCAAGCAAGGAGTCAATGTGGGTCTCAAGCTGAGGGCCCTGGGATCATGACTCAAGCTGAAGGCGGACGCTTAACTGACTGAGCCCCACCTAAGCATCCCTCTTTTGCTGTATTTGAATAAAGGTCTAGTAATTTTCAATTGGAATACTCAAGTTGAAACCTGAAGACTACAGAGAAGACAACAAAAATATTTTGAATATTTGGAAAAATAGGGGCACCTGGGTGGCTCAGTGGGTTAAGCCTTTGCCTTCAGCTCGGGTCGTGATCTCAGGGTCCAGGGATCGAGTCCCAAGTCGAGCTCTCTGCTCAGCAGGGAGCCTGCTTCCCCCAACCCCTGCCTTTGCCTGCCTCTCTGCCTTCTTGTGATCTCTATCTGTCAAATAAATAAATAAAATCTTAGGAAAAAAAAAAAGATTTGGAAAAATAAACAAACATGGGTAGGGTTGCTAGATTACTGCTAAGAAAATTTAAGAATGACTTGATAACTACTCTTGGTAGTAGACTATTTAGCTTAACTAGTTAAGGCTCTAATTCTTAGTCTTTCCATCCTGCTATACTAATTTCTCCTCACAATTAGCTCTATACCTATAAGCCAAAGGCTAAAGCCAGTAGCTCATCACTAACATGAAAAAAGTCTTGGGTGATCTGGGAACTCCTGGCTTTCCACGTGTTGCTCTCACACTTTCCTACTTATCTTCTATACCACCACTAGGGTCCATTTGACAAACTGAGCACAGCTCATATCCCATCTCTGACTTCTATGCCTTGCCATCTGTCGCACTCCCCACTTGGAATGATCATTCTCCCTCACTTCTACCAGCTGAAATTCTCTCTGCCTCAAAGTCTAGCTTGAATCCCACTTCCTCCAGGAAGTCTGTCTGGTTTCCCCACCCAGAACAAACTTTCCCTCCCTGTGTTCTCCTAGTACTTTTCTACTGATACTCCTATGTCGTCTTCCAATCCTGCTTTTTATTATAATTATGCATGTGCCAAACTGTCTCCCCCAATAGATATGCCCCTATGGGGTAGGGCCTCTGTACAGTTCTTTCTTGGGCCCAGCACAATGCTCACACTAAAAAGGCACTGGATAAATACATGTTGAGGTGAACCACTCCAAGGAAAATACTCAAAGAATCACTGAGAAGTTCTTTATATCCACAGACAACTATCAACAAATTGAATTTGAAAGTCTGTTAGACAGGTTTTAATTTAACTCTGAAATACAGAAGGCTGTGGTATTTTCCCAGGATAACCTGGTTTTTAAAGTCTTAAAGCTCCTTTTTCAGCTTTGAGACCTGTATCACTACAACCTCAAAATCCATTCCACAGGAATCAGTGACTGTACACAGAACAAAAGGACAAAGAACCTGGTAGCTTCGCAAAGTTGAAGTTCACAAAGGAGGAAGGATAGACAATCATAGTAAAGCTATAGCATCAACTATCCTACCAATCATCTGTCCAAAATTATTCACAGAATACTCCTATACCAGTCAATGTGCCAAGTGGCAAGGCTAACGAGTGAATCAGGAAGGTGACTATGTTGTTTACCTGTACAATATGACATATTCATGCCCCTGTTTTCTGGAGAGTCTGTAAGCTGGTGTCACCCTAGTTATGGCAAGGAGGGACTTCAGCAGCAGCGACAGTCTGTTGTACACTGTGTAGGAAACTTTAATCTCTTTATCACACCTGAGGAGCACACAGACACAATCAGCATTAGCCTACTCAACTCACATAAAACCAAGAGCAGAAATGCAACGGATATAGAGGTGTTATGTTCTGTCTAGTGACTGAGATTCATCTGTTAGCATTATTCATGAATTCTGATAGAATATAACCTGCTTTGCAGTCCACATTAACACCTTTCACAGAGTATGACAGTCAACATAGATGACTGCAAATTAAGTGTGGGAACTGCAGAAGATTAAATTTATCACGAAAACATGTTCTGAACTAAATGTGTAATTAGAGGTTTTTGTCAGTTTATCAAGAGATTATTGAGGTAAGCAAAAGTTTTACTTTTCTGTGCTCTAGAACCAGGTAGTAGATAACAAAAGGCACCTAATGTTTTTTTCTAGCTTTGAAGCTGTTATCTAAGAAATAAAGCTACACACTCAAGAACAGTAATTCAACATTGCAATTATATTAATGGAAGTGCAAATAATTTCAAAATAGTATCTTATGAGCTTTCTACCTCTATATATCTAATAGGAAATCTGGAGAAAAGTCTGTTTGGTACTAAAATTTTAGACGATACCTGGCAATTGCTTTCTCCTTAGGAAAGAAAAACAATACCCACAACCCAGACTTATTATTAAGATTTTTCTTTTGATGTGTTGCTATTTCCTCCATTTGCCTATACACTGTTCATGAAAACTGAAGCTTCAGGCAGGAAGTAAGCTAATCTGCCTTGAAAGAAGAAAATGGAGAGGGAAAATAACATGCATTTCCAATCTATGACAAACACAGCATGTAAAAAGGAGTAGTGAAGGGGAATCGTATTGGATGTCTGCCATACAGAAAACAGACAACACAGAGCAGTCAAGTTACAAGAACTCGCAAGGGATTTAATCAGAGAACTATTTGTACTCTGGGAAAACAACAAATCCTTTTCAGTCTTTTCTCTGCTCTTTTCCCTGTGGTGTCTAAGTTTCGGTGGACTGACACTCCCGCTGAAGGTCATCTCTGTGCCTGGGCTGGAAGCCAAGCATGAAGCAAATTGTAGCAAAGACCTACTGGCTTTGTTAAGTGGGAAGAACACCCTCCATGACTGATAACAAAAGCCCTGCTTTCCCCGTGTCATTTTTTATCCTCAGCTACCACAACCACAGACCCTAAGACAGAGCACTTACTTTTCATTCATTTCAAGACACCAAATTTCTAGCTCCATGGAATCTCCCTGTAGATGGGACAATTGAAAAATACTTGTTTTAATTATTTCTTTTATTATAAAGCACTGTACCATCACTATAAAAATACTTAAAAGAATAAAGGGAAAAAAATCAATTTATAAACTCATCAGTCACTTTAATAAATAACATGAGGGGTTCTTGGCTGGCTTAGTCGGAAGAGCATGCAGCTCTTGATCCCGGGGTCATGCATTAAGACCCATATTGAGTCTAACAATACTTAAATAAATAAACCTAAAAAAATTTTTTTTAATGTGAGATTATACTGTATGTTATTTTTATCACTTTCCCATTAATAAACACAACAGGAAGTTTTCCTTAGAGTAAAATTCTACACCATTTTTAATGGTTGCATAGTATTCTACCCTATGACCATCATTTCATCCAGTTCCCCCAATACATGGACATATAGGTTGCTCCTAATTTTTTACTACCACAAACATGACTCTGATAAATAGCCTTGAGATTAAAACTTTGTCCTTGCCCTAAATTAATTTCTTAAGATAAATTTCCAGAATTAGCATTGTTAAACAGTACTCATGCTTCAAAGACGTTTGCTATGTATATCCAAATTACTCTTCAGAAAGGCCAACACTTCAGATGATGGAGAGAGCCTTTCCCTCCAATTCTATAGGAGATATTTTTAGGTGACACCCACTGTTAAGGAATACCTTAACAAGCTCCTCACTTAAAAATCTTTTTAGCTCTGTAATGTCTTTAGCCAAACTGTTCAGTCTTTCTCTGGTACTCTGAACAGACTTAGTCCAGTGGGTGGGAAAGAAAAACAGAAACCAGAGCCAGAATCCCTCAACCCTGTAACACTCCTGTGTACCACTTAGTAAGAAGGACAGTCATACTTTTGAACACAAGTAACCTTATTACCAATCAACTGGAAGAGGGCTATTCTTTTAGATTTGGGAGTAACCCTGGGTTAGTTTGTGGAATACAGAATTTACTAGTTCTGGATAAAATTTAAATATGTATCTTTAAGGCATCTTTTTCATCATACTGTCATTTTTAAATGATGTGATAAATTTTGGATTTCCCCTGCTCCCCAAAGTCAAGGGAGGATGAATAGCAGAAGTCTCCAAGACAAGTTGGTGTGGTTTGTCTAGGATAATCGGAATATTTTATACTCAGATTTCACCTGGGAAAGGACAGAGTTCTTCTAGGGATTCTATGGATCCCTATGGATCACTAAAAAAAATGATTCATAGTATAAATTGGCAATACAATAAAGAAGAATAGGAAGTTTTGTTTTTTGGGGGGCTAAAGTTTCCACAGAACAAGTATCGATATCATTCATTCAACAAACTTCATCAAGAGTGCCATCCAAGCACTGTGCTAGGCTCAAGAGATGATTATTTATTTATATATCCTGCCTCATTTCAAAAAGAATCTGAACACCGACAAAAATAAATAGATGTAGTATAACTGCTGACCTCAAGAATAAAAGTGTAAAGTATGAACAGGAACATGGAATGATCGCTACTGTAAGTTATGCTAGGTACTTTACAGATAAAGATTAAATGAGAAAATGTAAAAACCCCATGAAGTGTCATGTTAGTTTGGTGGTGGGGGTGGGGGTGGGGTTAGGTAATTTGGCCAAAGTTACTCAGCTAGGATCTGAACTTGGGTCTGTGCAGCTCCAAACTCCAACTGCCTTTTATTATACCACCCTAGCATCACAATCTTATAATGGAAATAAATCAATAAACACATAAGTAACAGTATCTGCCTTGATCCTGATGTGAAAAAAGTAAAAACACATCTAAAAAAAATCACAATACACCAAGTTGTATTTTAGAAACAACGTAAACAAAGCATATGGTAAGTCTAAGGAAAGTAGTTACCTCTCCCACTAGAAAGGGGATTTCAAGAGCACATGAGTCTTGAAGGATTAAGTAGAAACATTTCATACATAGTTGACATATAAGGAGGACAAAAAGCCAATTTCAAGTGTTTGGGAGAATAAATACAAAAAGCATGACCTCCTCAGAGAACGCTAAGTTCAGAGAGGGAGGAGGCAGCAATGAAGTTGAATTGGAACCAGGGTGTGAAGAGCTTTGAGTGCCAAATGAACACACCACTCTGGCCATAACCTTACCTCAGAAGTCTTGAGTGAGATCTCCACACACATCGATCTCCCGACAGCAGGCAACTGTCCTGCCAGTGCCTTTTTTGCTTCATGTGTAACCTCTGGGATGTCTTTGATTGCTAAATTGAACTAGAAAACAAAAGGGACTTTTGTTAAACACTCACAAGGCACATTACGGGAACATAAAGCAGTGAGATGGTTATGCTGGGTAATGCAGGCATGGCTTTGAGTGATGAAGGACACCCATTCATTTCTCCCTTGCCCAGGAAAGATATCCTGCATCAAAGCCCCAAAACTCAGGTTGAAAGAGGTAATGACTTATTATAAAAATCAGTCAACAAGGTATTTTTCTGAAGACTAAATTTTTCCCTGACTGCAGAAGAAAGATGAGAATCATATAAATCTAGGGCTAACATTTGATGAAGAATATACTTTCCAAGTGAATGAATCAAATGGAATTAGATATATTAATGTTTTGATTTAGTAATACTATAAACTGTATTCTTTGCAACTGCACTATGTACAATACCTGATGACAAACACGCCTTCAAAAAAACAAAAAACAGGAACTTTACCCAATCTGAACCCGTTGGGGATGAAGATGAACGAGTGCAAATCTTCTCGCCAAGTCGAGCCTGGACAATCACTTGGACAGTCTAAAAAAAAAGCAAACAAACAAGAAAAAAAATCAATGATGAAGAGTCTTAAATTGATCTGACTCACAATCAGGGTTAACACCCCCTGAATGCAGGGTTAAAAAGATGCCAATGATCATAACATCACTTTAGGAAATGATAGGATTTTAAAATTCAAGAACATATTAAAAAAATCATGACACAAAAATAATACTGTAAATATTCCCGAGGGCATAATGTCAACTGATTGGAGGAATTTTAGTTTAAGGCTTGGGATCTATAATATTCTCACATGGCAGAAGGAAATTTGCACATGGTAGCTCTGACTTTCATAAAGAAACAAGTCCAACCGTAGGTTTAAATATTCACTGCCGTACACTTATGTAATCATAGTAGATTTAAACCAAGGATTCCACAATTATTCATATCATTTGGCCCATATGGCAAAAGTCTCCCAACTAATTTTACAACCAGAATCTACTGCATGGATTGTTTTTTACATGGCAATCATGAGAAGGAGTGATAGAGGTGGAAATGATTTTTAGATTTAAGAAAATTTAACTTCTCAAGCATTCAAAATTCAGTTTTAATTCCTCATTTACCCAGAAGGGAACAATAAATGGAAGTCAGACATTTCAGAGTTAGTTGATGCTTTGGGAAGGATGCCTGAAATGCTGTCCATTCCAGTCCACTGTCTTTGTTCCCACCCCAAGGGAACATACTGTGCCAATAACCTGGCATAATAGTTTGACATTTCTGCAAACAGCCTTGCAAAAAAAATTTTTTTTGAACAAGTAGCTGTGGAAAATTGGAAGCTACTTTTTAGTTACACCCCCAGTACCGCCCCCAAACTTCACAGTTTGGTTTACAACAGACAGAAGTATCCCTTAAAATGGGCAAGCTGCAAGCTGTTATTCTATATTTCCAAAAAGGGAGAAGCACGGAAGTTATTTCTAACAGTTCTGAGCTCAAGAGAATAGATATATTACCTTGAGGGCAAAAAATTTAATAAACTTGTCCAGGTCCTTTCTGTCCTGGGAATTGAGATCAGTTTCCATTGCCTATAGGAATCTAAAACAGGAAAAAAAAAAAGTGTTGAAAAATGTGACTAATATCTTTTAAATTCAAAGCATACAGAGATGGTATTGTCTAGCTGTGCAAACAGTCATGTGGGAGGGAAAAAAATTTCTCCCTAAGATACCAAAGTGAAAAAATATTAAGATAGTATCTTTTGAGGAAAATAAATTCCTCACAAAGAAAATCTAGGCTGTAAAATTTAATTCCCATTCCGGAATGGAAAAAAAGAATACTTCCTTAACACACACACGCAAGAAAAGAACCAAAGTCTAGGGACCTGAACAACGGATGAGGACAAGCCATTTTACCTGCATCTGAAACTTTAAGCTTTAACGATAATTTATCTATCAAAAAAAGTTCTATTACCCACCATACTGAGGACTAAATTTCTAACAATACAAAAACTCTGTTAAAACATAAAATGAGGGGTGGCTCAGTCAGTTAAACGTCTGACTCTTGATTTTGGCTCAGGGCATGATCTCAGGGTGGTGAGATTGAGCGCTGTGTGGCTCCTCGAGAGCTGGATTCTGCTTGGTGTTCTTTCTCCCTTTCCCCTTCCCCTGCTCACACATGCTCTTGCTCTCTCTCCCGCTCGCTCTCTCTCCAATAAATAAACAAAATCTTAGAAAGACATAAAATAAGATCATTTGTATTCCTTCAGAAGGGCACTAAATCAATTTAACTTTGGGGACCCCTTCTGAGGATCTCGTAACAAGACAAGCCCTTTCTCTAGAAAAATGCACACATATAGAAATGTTTGGATATAACTTCGGGGGCTTCATGGATTTCATGGAGTACATCACAGCTCCTCAGGCTGAAATGGTTTCAGGTAGGGCTGGTATGAGGAAGCAAAAACATTTAGGGAGAGAAGAACACGAAGAGTATCAGCAACAGAGAGCAAAATGGATTTGGAGCTATTAAGTTTTTTAGAGAACTATGTATGGACAGGGAGATAGTATGGCTGGTTGGGGCCAGATCATGAGAATCTTGAATGCAATGCAAGCCTAATACAACAGAAATGGGAGCTCCTTCGAGATCTTTTATTTTTTTTATTTTTTTTTATTTTACCCTTTTTATTTATTTATTTTTTTTCAGCGTAACAGTATTCATTCTTTTTGCACAACACCCAGTGCTCCATGCAAAACGTGCCCTCCCCATCACCCACCACCTGTTCCCCCAACCTCCCACCCCTGACCCTTCAAAACCCTCAGGTTGTTTTTCAGAGTCCATAGTCTCTTATGGTTCGCCTTCCTTCGAGATCTTTGAGGAAAGGAATTAACACAATCAGAGTGCTAGCGTCATCTGAATGGTGCTTTGCTAGAAAGAGCTTTGCTAGTGTATTGTAGAACAGTTTTGAGTATGAAAAGCAGGGAGACCAGTTAAGTCCTTGGCAATAATGCAGGCTTGTGGTCAAGGCTAAAACTCTAGTACAGTTATGGTTTGGAGATAGTATGGGTGGGAGATATTTTAAAGGAAGAGCTGATGGGATTTAAGGACTGACTACAAAAAATTTAACAGGGTTTCAGTTAACAATAAACAGGAAGCTAGTTTTAAGGAAAGGTATAAACAGAAAAGAGCTGAAACTGGAAATTTTAAAAACTGAGATATAATACCATACACAAAAATAAATTCAAAATGGATGAAACACCTAAATGTGAAAAAGGAAAACCATCAAAATCCTAGAGAACACAGGCAGCAACCTCTTTGACATCAGCCATAGCAACTTCTTACTACATTTGTCTCCCAAGCTGAGGAAAGGGAAGCAAAAGTAAAAATGAACTATTGGGACTTTATCAGGATAAAAATCTGTACAACCAAAGAAAAAAAATCAAAACTAAAAGGCAACCTATAGAATGGGAGAAGACATTTGCAAATGACATATATGATAAAAGGTTAGTATCCAAAATCTATAAAGAACTTACCAAATTCAACATCCAAAACACAAATAATCCAGTTAAGAAATGGGCAGAAGACATGAATAGACATACAGTTTTTTCCAAAGAAGACATACAGTTGGCCAACACACACATGGAGTATGCTCAACTTCACTCATCATCAAGGAAAAACGAACCAAACCTACAATAAGATACCACCTCACACCTGTCAGAATGGCTAAAATCAACAACACAAAAAACCTAACAGGTGTTGGTGAGAATGTGGAAAAGGGTGAACCTTCTTACACTGTTGGTAGGAATGCAAATTGGTACAACCACTCTTGAAAACACTATGAAGGGTCCTCAAAAAGTTAAAAATAGAACTCCCCATGATCCAGCAATTCCACTACTAGGTGTTTACCCAAACGATACAAAAATACTGATTCGAAGGGATATATGCATTCCAATGTTTATATCAGCACTATCAACAATACCCAAATTATGGAAAGAGCCCAAATACCCATCAACAGATGGATAAAGAACTTGTGATGTATATATACATATATATGCACACACACACACACACACACACACACACACACAAATAGAATACTGCTCAGCCATCAAAAAGAATGAAATCTTGCAGGACGTTTGGGTGGTTCAGTTGGTTAAGTGTTTGCCTTTGGCTCAGGTCATGATCAAAGGGTCCTGCGATTGAGTCCCACATAAGGCTCCTTGCTCAGGAGGGAGCCTGCTTCTGCTTCTCCCTCTCCCTCCCCCTGCCATGCTCTCACTCTGACCAAAAAAAAAAAAAAAAGGATGAAATTTTGTTATTTGCAACGATGTGGATGGGAAGAGTGTATTCTGCTAAGTGAAATAAGTCAGTCAAAAAGGACAAATACCAAACAATTTCACTCATGTAGAATTTAAGAAATGGAACAAATGAACACGGGGGGAAAAAGACAAAGGCAAATCATAAAACAGAACTATAGAGAACAAACTGAGGGTTGCTGGAGGAGATGTGGATGGGGGATGGATTAAATGGGTGGTAAGAATTAAAGAGGGCACTTGTGATGAGCACTGGGACATATAAGTGATGGAATCACTAAATTCTACTCCTAAAGCTCATACTATACTATATGTTAACTGGAATTTAAATAAAAACTTAAAAGTATAAAAAAGAAAAAGAAAAAGAAATAAAAATGGGGTACAACTTACATGCAGTGAAATGTACAAATCTTGGGTATACAGCTCAATAAATATCTTATTGGTTTCATTTCTATTTCAATAGATACTTTGTTTGTACACATCCATATAATCACAATTCAGATCAAGTTACAGAAGATTTCTAATAGTTCAGAGGGTTCCCTTGTGTCCCCTCAAGAAAAAGTAACCATTATTCTCACTTCTATCATCATGGATCAGTTTTATCTATTCTTACAAATCATTCCATTTAAATAAATGGAATCGAACAATATTAACTCTTTTGTGGGTAGCTTCCTTTATTCAAGTCATGCCTGTAAAAATCATAATACTGCATGTGGAACTTTATTCTTTTTTTCATTGCCATGTAGCACTCCACTTTACAAATACACCACGAACTGTTTATAAATTCCAGCAGATAACCATTTGGGTTGCTTCCTGGTTTTGGCTATTGTATTTTTACACAAATCTTTTGGTGGATATAAACACTCCTCTCCATCAGCTGTAAGCCCAGCATTATTAATGTTGGGTCACAAAGTGTTAAGTACCTAGTTTTACCAGGCATGGACAGTTTTCCAGAATCTGTACCGACGTACATGCCCATCAGCAGTATATGAGGGTTCCAGCTGCTCCACAGGTATACCACTACTTGGTACTACTGATTCTTAAATTTTAGCCATCCTGGTAGAGGTGCGGTAGTATCTCATTTAATCTGTATTAGACGATTAGTGTTTAAATTAGTGACTAAATGAACACTGGATTCCCCCTATTAGCATCTTTTCATATGCTTATTGGCTATTTGGAAATCCTCTTCAATGAAGTTCTAGTTCATTTTGCCCAATTAAAAATTAGGTTATCTTTTTTTACTAAACTATCAAAGTTTCTAAAATATATATATATATATAGTGGATATAAGTACTTTGTTGGATATGCACTATAAATATCTTCTCCCAGTTTGTGTCTTGCCTTTCTTACAGCATCTGTTTCTTTTCATGAGAGTCTGAATATACTAATGGACAAAGGCCAGACTACTGTATCAAAATAGAGCTCTGACCCACAACCTGCAGGAACCAGCCCAGGAAGGAAGTGAAACTAACATCTCCATTATCTAGCCCAAGAAGTCAACATACTATCTACAGTAATCAGTCAAGGAAGTCAAACTATCTCTAGCAACTAACTAGTCTAGGAAGCCAACAGTAACCCTAAAAAACTGACCCCACAGAGTCAAGACTTGAGTAATAACCCCAAATTACCTCCCCTAATTTTCTTCCCTAGTTCCAACTTAGGACCAACCACAGAAAGCTAAATATATATACCTAAACAACCACATAGGATGCCTCCACTTGGAGTTAGGCTGCCTAGAGCTTTCCCACGCCAATAACCCCAAATCAGGACATATCTGAAGTTCTTCCTTTCCTCCACTATAAAGCTTGCCACTGGTTTACCTGCCTTTGAGTCTTTGCCAATGCGAGTGATGGCAGCTAACTCCCCTGCTATGACAAGCTCTGATTAAAAAAGCCTTCACCCATTCTCATTTTTGTGTTTATTTCCACATTAAAAACAGCCTTGCTGAGGTATAACTGACAATAAAAAATATATTGGAAGTGCAAGGCATAGTAAGTTTTTTTTTTTAGATTTTATTTGAGAGCAAGTGAGCATAGTGGCAGGGGAGCAGAGAGAGGACAAGCAAACTCCACACTAACCGCAGAGCCTGACTCAGAGCTCAGTCCAACAACCCTGAGATCATGACCTGAACAGAAATAAAGAGCCAGACGCTTAACTAACTGACCCACCCAGATGCTCCAAGTTGCTGTAAGTTGTGACATCTATTTATAACTGTAAAACCATTACCACAAAATATCCCCGTTGAATCTCTCCTTCCAGTACCTCCTCAATGCCTCATCCTTGGGCAACCATTGCCCTGCTTTCTATCACCATAGATACCTACCTGCATTGTCTAGAGTTTTAGATAAATGAAATCAGACAGTATGTACTCTTTGGCTTCTTTCACTTAGCATAATTATTTTGAGGTTCATCAATGTTGTGTTCTATGTTCATAGTTCATTTGTTAGTATTGCTGAGTAATAGCCTCTTATGGAGCCTTTTGATTAACAGAGGTTCTTAATTATAGTAAGTCAAATTTCTCAACTTTTTTTTAGCACTTCTTTGTGCTCTGTTGAAAAAATTTTTTGCTGATCTCAAAGTCATGAAAATCTTCTTCATTTTCTTCTAAAAATGTTATTGTTTACCTTTCATGTTTACATTCATGATCCATCATAAATTAATTTTTTTTAAAGATTTTTATTTATTTGACAGAGAGAAATCACAACTAGGCAGAGAGGCAGGCAGAGAGAGAGAGAGAGGGAAGCAGGCTCCCTGCTGAGCAGAGAACCCGATGCGGAACTCGATCCCAGGACCCTGAGATCATGACCTGAGCCGAAGGCAGTGGCTTAACCCACTGAGCCACCCAGGCACCCCCATCATAAATTAATTTTTCCTGTGGTAGAAGTTTGGGGTCAAGGTTCATTATTTTTTGACCATCAGTTCAGATTACTTAATAGGTCAAATCAAAACACCAAATAACCAACTTGTAATTAATGGAAAGGTTAAGACTGAGGTTAAAGTTGGAGAGAAGGAGATATTCTCCAAAAAGAAGGAATAGTTTAAAAACCATAGCAGTAGGGGCGCTTGGGTAGTTCAGTGGGTTAAAGCCTCTGCCTTAGGCCCAGGTCATGATCCCAGGTCCTGGGATCGAGCCCCGCATCGGGCTCTCTGCTCGGCAGGGAGCCTGCTTCCTCCTCCTCTCTCTCTCTCTCTCTCTCTGTCTACTTGTGATCTCTCTCTGTCAAATAAATAAATAAAATCTTTAAAAAAAAAAACAAAACCATAGCAGTAGATGAAATCACCATGGAAGACAGAAGGGAAAAATAACAAAGGCCCCAGAAAAGTACTGACATAAAAGAACCATAAAGAGAAATGCCAAAACTTAGCAGAGAAATATGAAAAACGATTTCTGAGCAGTTATCATTGAAACTGAGAGGAAGGAAGTTTCAAGATTGAAGGGATGGTCAAATAACATAACCGTACTTGTGGAGGAGGCAAAACTTTACCTCTACCCCTCAGGTTTCCAGCTGGGCCTCTTCAACAAAAGGACAATTAACAAGAGAAAAACGGTTTATTAACACCTGCAGTGCACATCTCACAAAAGAAAGGTCAGCAGAGGGGCACCTACATGGCTCAGTCCGTTTAGGGGGCTGCCTTTGGCTAGGATCATGATCCCAGGATCCTTGATTGAGCCCCGCATCGGGCTCCCTGCTCAGCAGAGAGCCAGACCTCAACAGAAAAGTAAGCCAAGAGTGTGGCTTAGAACTGTGGCTTATATGGGATCTTCAACAAAGAATGATAAAACTGTAGAGAAATGACAAGACAAAGGAAAGCAGTTCGAGGCTTCCAAGGGTGGCAAACTGTGGGAAGGTAAATATATGGGAGGAAACTAATGGGGTAAGGTTTGTTTGCAGATTCCACTGGTGCCTTCTCCGAGCCGGTAGAGTCTGTCTCTAAGAAAAGGAGAATTTATCTCACCTTCAGGCAGAAAAGTGGAAGGTAAAGACAGGTTCTCCAACATTTACTGCTTAACTGCCTTCGGATCAAAATAATTTTTATGTCAAAGAGTCATATTCACATTCTGGCTTCCTTCACTTTCAAGGTGATGAGAAAAACACCACTGGACTTGACATCATGTTGCTAATGATCTTTGAGAGGATCACTTTTGTTTTGTTTTTTTTTTTTAAAGATTTTATTTATTTATTTGAGAAAGAATGAGGGGGGGGGAGCACACTGAGAGTGAGGAGGGTCAGAGGGAGAAGCAGACCTCCCACTGAGCAGGGAGCCCAATGTGGGATGATCCGGGGACTCCAGGGCCATGACCTGAGCCAAAGGCAGTTGCTTAACCAACTGAGCCACCCAGGTTCCCAAGAGGATCACCTCTTAAGAGTAGGGGTGCTTCACCTGGATTCTGAGAAGTTAAGAAGGAAGAGACCTCAAGCTGCTGTGAAAAGGATTTTCTCTACAGCACAGCACTATTTGAGCAAATTGTTGGGGAGGGGGGTGGGGGGGGAAGAAACCAATGAAGGAGATACAAAACACTTAAGAAAGGATTGCGGGGTTCAGATGCCACAGTAGAGTCTACTGTGATCAAGGACAGGTTAAAGCCAGAAGTGACCCAAATTATAAAGGACTTATCTTTTAGAGCCTACCACTTGCACGTTTGACAGCCTTTGAAGCATACACCCACCTTCAGACCTTCCGGAATATTGGTTGAAAAGAACACCAACAAATGTTATGGTAAGAATAAAAAGCCTTTTAAAGGGTTAAATGGTTCAAGGCCCTGAAGCAACCACAGCAACAGATCTGAGATAAGAATAATGCTGGAGGGTTGTACTGCCCTTATTTTATACTGAAGTGGGGAACTGTGTTCCCACAACCAGAACACCTACCAATGCAAACATAATAGCACAATGACTCCTGTGACTTTTTGTTCGGAGGTAGGAACTAAAAGATTATGTAACTAGAGTTAGTTATAGAGCCAAAAGGGGTGAGATCTCCACTGGGGAAAATGTTATCTACAGACATCAGAGCTTGTCATTCCCGTAGGCCTCACGCCTATCTAGCAGTTAATTCATCCTTTACAATATAAAGTTTACCCTATGCCTTGCTTGTTGTAAAAGTCCTTCTTTGAATGTTCCAAGGACTTGAAAGGGAAATTAAAAACGGACCTACAATTCATCCCTTTTTTCTGCCCTTACTAATACTAGCCAGTTACTAAATCCTTCAATTTCTTGCTTATACAAAATCCTTTTATATATGTGCTACATTTTCATTTCCAAAGAACCACCTTAATCCAGGTCTCATTTCTTAGCTGGAAGAGACTCACTTGGTTACTCTACATTTGAAGGAGATCAGGATATGCCATCCCAAAATAAGTCACTTTGGCATAAAGATTATTTTAAGCTGAAGACATTTGAGATTCAACAGATGTAGAAAGAAACCTTCTTGGGCTTCCCTTATCTGACTAAAAGCAGAAACTTCTGAAAAATGAGGACAGCCATAAATTCCCATTTCAGGTTGGCATCTACTTCTGAGTGAGAGATCACAAGTCCCCACTCTGTGGGAGTTTCAAGGTCAGGAAGAAGACCATTTCCACCTACCTAAACAAATATTATCACAAACTTTTTTATCTCCCATTTGTTCTCCTAAAGACTAATTTGTCTTTTCTAAAGAAATTGATTTGTTCTTCCCATAAAAGTACCCCCCCCACCCCCGCCACACCCGGGCACCTGGCTGGCTTAGTGGGATCAGCCTGCAGCTCTTGATCTCTGGGTCGTGAGTTCAAGCCCAAAGTTCGGGAGAGATTTGAATGAATGAATGAATGAATGACTAAATAAAAATACATCTTAAAAAAAAAAGGTTTTTCTCGGGACGCCTGGGTGGCTCAGTGGGTTATAAAGCCTCTGCCTCTGACTTAGTTCATGATCCGGGATCGAGCCCCACATTGGGCTCTCTGCTAGGCGGGGAGCCGGCTTTGCCCTCTCTCTCTGCCTACTTGTGATCTCTGTCAAATAAATAAATAAATAAATAAATAAATAAATAAATCTTTTAAAAAATAAAATAAAATAAAATAAAAAAGCCTTTTCTCCTAGACCTCTTTCTCTTACTAAATTAGACATATAAGTCCCAAATGCTAACCACCAGGGTTATTCATCACTGAGTACTCCTATAGTTGATACTCTCATGTCAGTTTAAATTGCAGGCTCTTAGGTACTAAACGTAAGAACGAAGGAAAAGTCTTCCTCAACACCTTCTTCTAGGTTACCTTGTGAACCTTAGGCACAATGCTAAAAGAGTAAGTAAAGCATTATCTCATATTGCTCTTATGTGCCAGAATCTGACAAACTCCTAAGTTTCAACTTCACGATGGCCCATGCAAAGTCAGCAGGGAAAACAGGTGAGATGATTTTGAAAAGGTAATCAGAGGTCTGCTGGCACCTTCTTATGAAAGATCTTGGTCACTGAAATTACCAAATAAATGGTGATCTAGAACCAGTGTCTAGTCCTTGGACATACATGCTCAAAAACTAATTTTATTAGTTCAATCAAGGTTTTGAGGACAACTTCAGTTACAAGAGTTTATATACCATAAATCTAGTTTATTATTTGAAAAATAAAATGGCTAAGTAGATGGAAAGAGAAGCATTAAGTGATCAACATAATGCCTTTCCTAAAAGCGGCCATTTTGTGAAACCAAAATTATTTCCGAAGGTTAACTGGTTATCATCCTACTATGAGGTTCATGTATCCTTCTCCACCTCAGTGGCAAGCATACTGGAATTCCACCAAGAGTCTAGAGAAGGGTAACTGGGTGGCTCAGACGGTTAAGCGTCTGACTCTGTATCTCAGGGGCCTGGAATCAAGCCCTGCACCAGGCTCTACACTCTTCCTGTGGAGCCTGCCTGGGATTCTCCCTCACTGTGCCCCTCCCCCCAGCCCATATGCGGGGGCACTCTCTCCCCATCAACCCAAAAAGCCTAGAGAGGCTTCTTCACTGACAATGTATGTATTCACTTGGCTTTAAGTTTCTTTAGATATTGCAGGCCACATTCATTGTCGTCACCAACACATTATAATTGACCAAAAGGCTGTTTACATTAAGGGTGCAGACGCCCTAATATGGTGGGTTTTAAGGCAGTTCATCAGCTGCTAGAGGACTGGGCCAAAGTATGGCTTTAGGTTATCACTTAGTTCAAATCAAGGCCATTTCACCTCTTAGCATTATGGTGTTTCAACCATGTCGCAAACTCAGTGTTTCAATTATGTTGCAAACTTATCCCTTCACTGATAATATGCTGGATATATAAGTTGTGTTTTTTTTTTAAGAGTTTGTTTATTTATTTGACAGAGATCACAAGTAGGCAGAGAAACAGGCAGAGGTGGGGGAAGTGGGAAGCAGGCTCCCCGCTGAGCAGAGAGACCAATCCCAGGAGCCTGGAATCATGACCTGAGCCGGAGGCAGAGGCTTTAACCCACTGAGCCAACCAGGCACACCTAAGTTTTTTTTTTTTTTTTAAAGATTTTATGTAGGGGCGCCTGGGTGGCTCAGTGGTTAAGCCGCCGCCTTTGGCTCAGGTCATGATCTCAGGGTCCTGGGATCCAGCCCCACATCGGGCTCTCTGCTCAGCAGGGAGCCTGCTTCCTTCCCCTCTCTCTGCCCGCCTCTCTGCCTACTTGTGATCTCTCTCTGTCAAATAAAAAAAAAAATCTTTAAAGATTTTATGTATTTATTTGACAAAGAGAGACACAGCAAGAAAGGGAACACAAGCAGAGGGAGTGGGAGACGGAGAAGCAGGCTTCCCACCAAGCAGGGAGCCCGATGCTGGGCGTGATCCCAGGACCCTGGGATCATGACCTGAACCGAAGGCAGTTGCTTAACCAACTGAGCCACACAGGCACCCCTGAATATGTAAGTTAATCACAGCTACCTACCACCTTCTTTATTAAATGTTTTGCCCTAGGGACATAACCTAATTACTATGTATAATTTCAGATATTTACCAAAAAAATTCTATGTGGTTCCCACCATTATATTTGATTAAATTTATCAAGTTGTTACCTTTTATAAAATGGCTTAATTCGGTCAGAAATATATTTACACATTGTAATCCTCCCACAAATACTGCTATGCCCTCATCAACACCTGTTTTCCCCAGACTCACCATTCACAGCTTTTCCTGCCTGAGAAATAACCTCAATTAAGGCCTTTCTTTAAGACTTACACATTTAACAACAAAAAATTTTTAGTGGGCGTTGAATAGCAATTTCAGTTCAACAACATTCTCTGTACATCATTTTCTTTTTTTCCCCTCATTTTTTTTTTTTTTTTTTAAAGATTTTATTTATTTATTTGACAGAGAGATCGCAAGTAGGCAGAGAGGCAGACAGAGAGAGAGAGAGAAAGAGAGGAGGAAGCAGGCTCCCTGCGGAGCAGAGAGCCCCATGCGGGACTCGATCCCAGGACCCTGAGATCATGACCTGAGCCGAAGGCAGCGGCTTAACCCACTGAGCCACCCAGGTGCCCCTCCCCTCATTTTTTTAGAGAGTGAGAGAACACACCTGAGAGTGGAGGGAGGAGAGGAAGAGAATCTTAAGCAGGCTCCATGCCTATGGGGGAGTGGGCCACGGGGCTGGATCTCACACTCCTGAGATCATGACCTGAGCCTAAAGCAAGAGTCGATGCCTAACTGACTGAGCCACCCAGTTACCCCCATCATTTTCATTAATAGAAATTCCTAACAAGTAACTCTTTAAGGTTCCCAAAGTATTTAGAACATACAGAGATTTATATTATACTAAACTATTTTTAAACAAGTATTGAAAATATAATCAGCAAAATGTGGTATGTCTATATACAATGGAATATTATCCAGCCTTAAAAAGGAAATTCTGATACATGCTACAACATGGACGAACTTCTGAGGACATTAGCTAAGTGAAATAAGCCAGTCACGAAAGGGCAAATGCTGTATGATACCACTTTTATGAGGTACTCAAGAGGGGTCAGATCATTGCCATAAACCACGAGTGGTTGTCAGGAGCTGGGGGAAGGAGAGAATGGGGAGTTAGTGTTTAACTCCTCATTGTTACGTAAGATGTAGATAACCTTACATTGTTATGTAAGATGTAGATAATCATCAACATCCAAATACTAGACAGAAGATTCTACACCACTGCTCCAGTGCAAAATATATAATCAACAGGGGAAAAGCAGACTTAACCAGATAGGCAGGTTCTCTACTTCTTTGACTTTCATACCGAAATGGTAATTTTAACTTAAAAAAATGAGTTCCACTTAAATAAGTAGACATTTATCTCAACTATCTTCCCAATCCCCAGTTAAGAGCACAGAAATATAAAGGTTGTAAATAAAGGCAGAAAAGGGGTGCCTTTATGGCTCAGTTAGATAAGCATCTGCCTTCAGCCACAATCTCCGGGTCCTGGGACTGAGCCCTGAGTTGGGCTCCCTGATCAGCGGGGAGTCTGCCTCTCCTCTCCATCTGCCAATGCCCATGTTTCTGCTCTCTCTCTCTCTCAAATACATAAAATCTAAAAATAAATAAATAAATAAATAAAGGCAGAAAAGGAAATAACAAATCAAAGATATTGAGAAAATTTTGGGGGGGGGAGTGCACAGACTGGTTAAGTATAAAGGTTTCCATGCTTGTTTATTTCTACTCACTCCTAAAACATCATTAAAACAAAAAATGGCAGGGGCGGGGGTGCAAGGGCTTAAAAAGCATACACACAGGGACCAGAAGAATGTGCATGGAGATAACAGCATCACAGTTTTGGAAGACAGAAAACAGGAGGAACAGATAATTATCTGAGCAGAGCTGACAAAGCAAGCTCATGTGAACCAAAGAACCCAAAAGACGCTAAGGAATGAGAGTTATCAGATCTCTCCTAAAAAAGTAGAATGGCAGATGAAGCTGAAACAGAAACATTATTTTATACAAGTCCATAGAAGCAGCAGTTAGACCCCACTCAAGGCCCTACACTCCTTTCATAACCCCACTCAGGGCAAAACGGCCCTTCCTCCCTCATGTTAGAAGACTGGACATTGACTTTTTGGAAACAATAAATCAAAGAACATGCTGGATTCCCATCAGGTCTGTATGAGGCACTCTGTTCTGAAGAAAAGATTCATGAGAGCAGTACTCTCAGTTTCCAAGGGGGAAAAACCACTTTATTGGTATTATAAAAATCTAAGACAGTGGCACCTGGGTGGCTCAGTCGGTTAAGCATCTGCCTTTGGCTCAGGTTATGATCTCAGGGCCCTGGGACTGAGCCCCACATGGGCCTCTCTGCTCAGAAGAGTCAGCTTCTTCCTCTCCCACTGCCAACCACTCATGCTCTCTCTCTCAAATAAATATTTATTTGACACAGAGAGAGAGAGAGGGAGGGAGAGAGAGATCATAAGCAGGCAGAGCAGCAGGCAGAGAGGGGGAAGCCCCTGCTGAGCAGACAGCCCAATGCGGGGCTCGATTCCAGGACCCTGAGATCGTGATCTGAGTCGAACGCAGAGGTTTAACCCATTGAGCCACCCAGGTGCCCTCAAATAAATAAAATCTTTAAAAAAAAAAACACACAAATAGAAACAGAAAGAAAAGGGAAATTTGCAGAGGTGAGGGCAATAGTAAGCAGTAAAGGAGAGTAAGAGTTTTATCACATCAGGTACTTAAAACATCCAACCTCATTAGCTGAAACCCAGTGGAGACAGCCACGCTGGAGTCTCGACTGAGAAGCATGGACGAGTGCCCTCCCCTCAGGCGAGACTTCCAACTGAAAATCCCCATAAGGGCCATATTTAGAGGGCAAACAACAGGATCTGAAGTTAAACAATTGTTCACCTATGTGCAGTTTGGAGTGAGCTGAATTCCTGTTATCATGTCTTTAACATCTTCAAGGAGCCTGGGCCACATGTGCTTGCCTCCCCCCTCTCAATTCCATTCTGAAGGGCCAGCCCAACCTGGAGCAGGAGGGGATGTAAGGCAAAATTTACAGCCCTTAGCGTCCAGACCAGAAGGTCCAATTCTGACCTGGAGACCAGCTAATGTCAACCAATCAGGCTTCCAAGATCACTTATCCAGCACAAGTCTCATGAACAATATTGTTGAGCCTGTCTGTATGTGCAGGTCCGGGTGGTCAGTTATGCAGGACAAATCATAGAAATCTCC
The DNA here is from genome assembly GCF_922984935.1 of Meles meles. Lineage (NCBI taxonomy): Eukaryota > Metazoa > Chordata > Mammalia > Carnivora > Mustelidae > Meles > Meles meles. The sequence goes on from NC_060073.1 coordinate 19,665,248, forward strand.
ATCCATACAATACACACTCCCACTCCCATTTCTGAAGCCCCCTTCTCCACTTGGCTTGAAAAACACTGGCAGCCATGTTGGAGGCTTTCATCAAATGACTGGTGATCCCTTTGCTGTCCCATTCACATTTGAGCATGATGTACCAAAAAGACAGCAGAAACTCACGGAATATGAGTGAGGCTGGTAAACTAGTGGGGCTCAGAGGATCACTGGAACAAGCTGCATGCCCCCCCCAACTTTTTCAATTGGAAAAAACCCTCAAATGTTAGTATATAAAGGTTTTGGCCTCTGAGGACACTGAATTTCCCCCAAGGAGTGTGATTGGTGGACCATATGGTTAAGAGTATGTTTAGTTTTGGGTAGGGGGATGGGGAGATAGGTGAAGGGGATTAAGAAGTACAGACTTCCGGGGCGCCTGGGTGGCTCAGTGGGTTAAAGCCTCTGCCTTCGGCTCGGGTCATGATCCCAGGGTCCTGGGATCGAGCCCCGCATGGGGCTTTCTGCTCTGCGGGGAGCCTGTTTCCTCCTCTCTCTCTGCCTGCCTCTCTGCCTAGTTGTGATTTCTCTCTGTCGAATAAATGGAAAATATAAAAGAAAAAAAAAAAAAAAAAAAGAAGTACAGACTTCCAGCTATAAAATAAGTCACACGGATGAAAAGTACAGCGTAGGAAACACTGTCAGTAATACTGTAATAATCTTGTATGTATATCTCATTTCACTGATGCTAAGTATCTTTTCATATGATTCTTTCCCATCTGTATATCTTTGGTGAGGTGTCTGTTAAGGTCTTTGGTCCATTTTTTAATGGGGTTGTGTATTTTATTATTGAGTTTTAAGAGTTCTTTGTATATTTTGGATAAGTCTTTCATCAGATGTGTGTCTTTTGCAAATATTTGTTTCCAGTCTGTGGCTTGTTTTCTAATTCTCTTGACAACTTTAGGCTTTTTGAAAAACAATCTATATATGGAACTAATCTAATACTGAAAAGCTAACAGTTCCATGATTTAAGTATTAACCAAATTCAGTTGCTTTGAGTAACAACTCCTGGCATGTTAATGATATTGCTTTCATATTTATATAATGCTTATTTCTATTCATCATGCAAACTACAAAACAGTAACTTCAACAACTATTAAAGAGATTATAGGATTATTTTGCCTACAATTAAAAAAATTACTGACAGATGCTTAGCACAAATATTATTTTCAAGATTGATAAGAATTTAACACTGTACCCATAAACCACTTTTAGATTTTTTTTTAAAGAGAGAATGCACATGCATCCGAGAGAGGGGAATGGAGTAGGGGTAGGAGGAGAGGAAGAGAGAATCTTAAGCAGGCTCCATGCCCAGCGCAGAGCCAACGCGGGGCTCAATCTCATGACCCTGACTGAGATCACTTGACTTGACTTGAGATGAAATCAAGAGTCAGGTGCTAAACCAACTGGGTCACCCAAGTGCCCTTCCATAAAGCACTTTTATTTATTTGTTTGTTTATTGTTTTTTTTAAAAGATTTCATCCACCTATTTTTGACAGAGAGAGAGAGAGAGAGAGAGAGAGAGAGCGCGCGTGCAAGAAAGGGAATACAAGAAGGTGGAGTGGGAGAGGGAGAAGCAGACTTCCCGCCAAGCAGGGAGCCCGATTCAGGACTTGATCCCAGGACCCTGGGATCATGACCTGAGCCAAAGGCAGATGCTTAATGACTGAGCCATCCAGTGCCCCCCATAAAACTTTTAAACCCATGTTTATCATGCAAGAATATGAAGTCTGGGGAGCACTGAAATTTAAACTCACAATTTTATATTTACTTTCCCAGCTAACAATGGAAGAGCAGAGACAATCTTTTCTTGCCAGTCATTTTGTTTACTGTCTATAGCAAGGATCTTCACATTTTCCTCAACACTGGTTTCAGAGGCAGATGTATAATGGGGGAAGATTAATACATCTTCACAGTAGATTGTCAAATAGTAAATGTACAAGGAATGACAAAATTATAAAAATCACCATTCTGCAACTATTATGAGTAACTGACTCAAGAAAATCACCGGGGTGGGGGGGGCGGAGGGGGAATCACCAACAGATAACCACTAGGTGACCGTTTGTTGGCAAATGCAATATTTACACAATCTTCCCACAGATTACTTATTATAGAGAAGTCTGGTAGATACAGTCTTTTTTTTTTTTTTTTAAGATTTTTATCTATTTATTTCACAGACAGAGATCACAAGTAAGCAGAGGCAGGGGGTGGGGGGAGCAGGCCCCCTGCTGAGCAGAGAGCCCAATGCAGGGCTTGATCCCAGGACCCTGAGACCATGACCCAAGCCAAAGGTAGAGGTTTAACCTACTGAGCCACCCAGGCGCCCCTGGTAGATACAGTCTTAACAAAGCAATGAAAACATACCAACAATTGGAAAATTGATACTACATTCCTCTTGATGTGATATAGTAAGAAAGACAGGTCACTTATTGCAGCTTTCCTACTCAAACTGTGTAACAGACTCTAACCATGAGAAGTAATTAGATGAGCTTGAATTAAAAGACAGGGCATTTTACAAATAACTGGCTTGTAGTCTTAAAAAAATGTCAATCTTATGAAAGACCAGAAAAAAAAAAAGGCTGAAAAAATGTTTTAGAATAAAGGCAACTGAAGAGGTACGACAACTAAATGCAATGCTTGATCATGGACTTTTATAAGATTTATTTGAGAGAAAGAGAGCAAGTGAGAACAAGTCTATACCGATGGGGGGAGGGGCAGAGGGAGAGAGAATCTCAAGCAGACTCCACACTGACAGTGAAGCCTGAAGATCATGACCTGAGCCATAGTCAAGAGTGGGTAGCTTAATTGACTGAGCCACCCAAACACCCCCAATCACGTACTTCCAGAAGAGTTTCTATAGGGGATGCGTGGGTTAGTCAGTAGAGCCTGCAACTCTTGATCTCAGGGTTTTTTAGTTCAAGCCCTACACCGGGTGTACAGATTACTTAAAAATACAATCTAAAGTAAGTAAATAAATAGATAAAATCTTAAAAATAGAAGCTGCTATAAAGAAGAATACTGAAATAATTGGTAACATTTGGTACTGAATGTATAGTAGGTATACCAATAACTGTATACTGATGTTAAATTTCCTAAATTTGATACAATTACACTTTGGTCAATGCTCTTGTTCTTAAGAAATACAAGTAACTGGGGCACCTGGGTGGCTCAGTGGGTTAAGCCTCTGCTTAACCTCTGAGGTCATGATCTCAGGGTCCTGGGATCCAGCCCTGCATCGAGCTCTCTGCTCAGCAGGGAGCCTGCTTCCCCTCTCTCTCTGCCTGCCTACTTGTGATCTCTCTGTCAAATAAATAAATAAAATCTTTAAAAAAAAATACAAGTAACTTTTCTTAAGGGCCCGGCAAAAAAATAAAAAGGGAAAAAAGAAATCATATATTATTACATTATATAGCATATGACACATGGAGATATATACTGTATGACAGGTAAAGCAATGTGGCAAAGCATGAACAATGTGTGAATCTAGGTGAAGAATATATGAGAAAGAGTCCACTATAAAATTCTTATAATTTTTCTATAGATCTGATGGTTTTCAAAAAAAATTTTTTTTAAGATTTTATTTATTTGATAGAGATTACAAGTAGTCAGAGAGGCAGGCAGGGAGAGAGGAGGAAACAGGCTCCCCGCTGAGTGGAGAGCCAGATGCAGGGCTCGATCCCAGGACCCTGAGACCATGACCTGAGCTGAAGGCAGAGGCCTTAACCCACTGAACCACCCAGGGCCCCATCAAAAAAAGAATTTTTTAAATTAACAAACAAAATCAATTCTTATCAAGTGTTCTATAACAAGGTAGAAAACTAATTTCACCCACGGTAAAATTTTCTAAAACTAAGTCTATCTCCTTGTAGACCTATTTCAAATACAGTTTTTCAAACATCTGAATGACTGCTCTGGCTGTACTTTCAAATTCCATCACAGAAAATCCTCGCCTTAGAGTAAAGCAGTCAAAGACTTCCATGCACTGTGTCATGATACACAGGAGTCTAAAATCTCTGAGGGGGACATCCAACAAGGTGGACTGAACTGATGTTGTTAGTCTTCCTCCCTTCTACGTAAAAACTGCACATAAAAATGCAGATAAATGGGGCGCCTGGGTGGCTCAGGGGTTAAGCCTCTGCCTTCAGCTCAGGTCATGATCTCAGGGACCTGGGATCGAGCCCCGCATTGGGCTCTCTGCTCAGCAGGGAGCCTGCTTCCCCCTTTCTCTCTGCCTGCCTCTCTGCCTACTTGTGATTTCTCTCTGTCAAATAAATGAATAAAATCTTTTAAAAAAAATGCAGATAAATTATGACAGTAAAAGGGTTTGACGTAAAAATGCAGATAAATTAAGACAATGAGAGGTCTTAACATGTAACTAAACAATAAATATTGAGGGCCACCTGGGCGGCTCAGTCCGTTAAGCTTCCGCCTTTGGCTTCTGGAGTCCTGGGATGGAGCCCCATGTTGGGCTCCCTACTCAGCGGGGAGTCTGCTTCTCCCTCTCTCTCTGATCCTCCTCCCACTCATGCTCTTCTGCTCTCTCTCTCAAATAAATAAATATTTTATTTTTTTTAAAAAGGGTTGTTGTTTTTTTTTAAACAAGAAATATTGGGGCACCTGGGTGGCTCAGTGGGTTAAAGCCTCAGCCTTTGGCTCAGGTCATGATCCCGGGGTCCTGGGATCAAGCCCCGCGTCGGGCTCTCTGCTCCATGGGGAGCCTGCTTCCCCCGCTCTCTCTGCCTGCCTCTCTGCCTGCTTGTAATGTCTGTCAAGTAAATAAATAAAATCTTAAAAAAAAAAAAAAAGAAATATTGAGAAATCCCAGGCTCCAGAAAAGGTAAGTCAATGCCATAGATGTAAGGGAAAAATTGATGTCAGGGAACTGAGGCCTATGGGAAGCAAGGCCAGGTGGTTTTGTTGTTGTTGTTGTTGTTGTTTTAAAGGCTCCATGCCCAATGTGGGGCTTGAACTCACAACCCTGAGATCAAGAGTCACAGGCTCTACTGACTGTGCCTGATGGTCAGGTTCTCCTAATGAATATGTGTGAAAAAGCATGGAGGTGGGAAATGGTACCCTCAATCTTACAGGTAGGTAGAAACCCACTGCTCTGCACAAAACTGCAGAGCCCAGGGCTTCTTGATCACAGAGGCCAGAAGAATCCTGGAAAAGTAATAAAGAGGTTTGTCATCCTATCATGGCAAGGTTGGGAAGTAGGCAAATCACTCTCAGAACTTCAAAAGCATTAAGTTGGTAAAGTACCTAGACATAAGATCCAAAATTACATTACCTACATACATGATAAGGAAATAAAAAGTCAAGAAATTAACTGGTCCCAGAACCATGGTAATCCCTAGAAACAGGTAGAGGCAAGCCCAGAAAGAGCCTTGGGAAAACTTTCAACAACCTTGGATTATCAAGAGCCTGCTGCCAGGCCACACTCCCAACCATTCCTTCCAACTTTTAGCTAGATGAATTCATAATTTAAAAATTTACAGACTGAAGGCCTGGCTGGCTCAGTCAGAAGAGCATGCAACTCTTGATCTCAGAGCTGTGAGTTCACACTCCATGCTAGGGGTAGAGGTCACTAAAAAACTTGACCAAACTTTTGAAAAAAAAATTAAAAAATAAGAACTTACAGACTGCACAGAGAAATAAAATACCAAAAATGCAAAAGAACAATATGAAAGACTACATATCTGAGATAAGAATGGGCAAGTTGAAAGAAAATATGCTTATTTGTGGGGCGCCTGGGTGGCTCAGTGGATTAAGCCGCTGCCTTCGGCTCAGGTCATGATCTCAGGGTCCTGGGATCGAGCCCCGCATCGGGCTCTCTGCTCCGCGGGGAGCCTGCTTCCTCCTCTCTCTCTGCCTGCCTCTCTGCCTGCCTCTCTGCCTACTTGTGATCTCTCTCTGTGTCGAATAAATAAATAAAATCTTTAAAAAAAAAAAAAAAAAAAAAAAGAAAATATGCTTATTTGTGAACATGGCAAACATATAAAAGAGAAAGTTTATGGCACCTAAGTAATGTTAAGGCCCAAATCATCAGGAAATCAGTATAAGCACGAGAGAATCGCAGCTATAAAGATCTGAGTATAAGGTAGCAAGGAAAGGTTGTTTTGAAAACTACAGGGCACCTGGGTGGCTCAGTGGGTTAAGCCTCTGCCTTCAGCTCAGGTCATGATCTCAGGGTCCTGGGATCGAGCCCCACATCAGGCTCCTCAGCAGGGAGCCTGCTTCCCTCCCTTTCTCTCTCTGCCTGCCACTCTGCCTACTTGTGATCTCTAGCTGTCAAATGAATAAATAAAATCTTAAAAAAAAAAAAAAGAAAGAAAGAAAACTACAGAGTGCACAGTACTGAGAATGGAGAGTAGCTTGGGAGGAAAGGGACACAAACCTAGAGCTTTTGAACTGGGAGGCAGGAGTGATTTAGGATTTTTTAAAAAATCATTTCATAGTTTTTCTTTAAAATTGAGATATTCACATATTATAAAATTTGCCATTTTAAAGAATACAGATTGGTGCTTTTTAGTATATTCACTAATTTAGCATATTCACAACCATCCCATTTTCGTGACACTAAAATGAAATCCCACATCTTTTATCAGTCAATCCCCAATTCTCCCTCCTTCCAGTACCTGGCCAACACTATTATGCTTTGTAGTTACGGACTTGCTTAGTCTGGACATTCTGTATAAAGGAAATTATAGAATATGTGGTCTTGTTGTGGTTTGTTTCTTTCACTAAGCGTAAGGTTTTCAAGGTTCAATCTATGTTGTAGTTTCAGTACTTCATTCCTTTTTATGGCTGAATAATATTCCATTGTATGGCTACACCAAATTTGGTTTACTGATTCATCAGTTGACGAATATTTGAGCTGTCTCCACTTTTTGGCTATTATAAATAATACTGCTAAGAACATTCATATACAATTTTTTGTGTTAACATATGTTCTCAATTCTTTATATATACCTACAAAGGGAATTACTGGGTCATATGGTAATTCAACATTTAACTTCTTGAGAAGCTGCCAAAGTGTCTTCCAAAGCAGCCATACCATTTTACATTAGGTAATGGGCTGAATTTTAAGATTAGCACACAAAATGAGGACAAAAGGGATAGAGATGACAGATATTATGTATAGGTCTTTCTTCTTTTCCTTCTTCTCCAAGTATTTCTTTGTTCTTCACAGTCCATCTCTGTTCCTCCTCTCCATTTGTATCCATAATACATAATCCAGATAAACATGCTATTGCTGTACTAATTTTTTAAAATTTATAAAAAGAGTGGATATGTTTTCTCTCAGAAGACAACAAAGTACATTATAATATGTATTATTTCAAGATAAATATTTTAAAGTTTTTGCTATGAAAAATTTTAAACATAACTATCTTCAACAATGTGGGATAAGGTCTGTCCTTGGTCTTTGCCAGAAACACATGTAGCTTCTTTCTGGAAGACAATAATGTCACCCTAGTCTCCAAATTATCTCTATGATTTTTCACATACAATACCTGGCACAAAAAAATAAACTGGGCATTCATGGAGATAAACCCAAATGATCTAAATCTAACAGATACAACAGACATTAAAAGTATATTAATAATCAGACACATTCTTAAAATTACTATGCTTAATATGTTCACTTAAATAAAACAGAAAATTGAGTACTTTGACAGAGAACTAGACACTGCAAAAAGAACTAAGGAGAAATTCTAGAACTAAAAAACAAAACACTAAATTAAGAACTCAATGGTTAAGTCTAATAGCAGATTAGACCAGCAGAAGACAGAAACAGTGAACATGAATACAGACAGAAAGAAAGTATCAGGAATAAAGTATAGAAAAGCAAAAGGACGCAGGGTGCCTGGGTGGCTCAGTGGGTTAAAGCCTCTGCCTTCGGCTCAGGTCATGATCTCGGGGTCCTGGGGTCGAGCCCCGCATCAGGCTCTCTGCTCAGCAGGGAGCCTGCTTCCCCTCTCTCTGCCTGCCTCTCTGCCTACTTGTGATCTGTCTGTCAAATAAAACAAATAAAAAATCTTTAAAGAAAGGAAAAAAAAAAAAAAGAAAAGCAAAAGGACGGAAAATAAAGAAAAGAAAGACATAAAGTGACCATATACTCTTGGGATACTTCTGAGAATGAAAGGGCATGATTTAAGGTATTTAATCAGACCATGACAACAGGTATAAGATGACACATGTAGTTACCTGAGAAATGGGGGACACAGGGAAAGGTCTAACATATATGTAAGCGGAGTCTCAGAGGGAGAGGAGAAAGAATATGGGAGAAGCAAAATTACCAAATATATAGCTGAGAATTTTCACGTAAAGGGGTAATGAAAAAATAAAGCCTGGGTGGCTCAGTCAGTTAAGCATCCGTCTTCAGCTTGGATCGTGATCCCAGGGTCCTGGGATGGAGTCCCACATTGGGCTCCCTGCTCAGCGAGGCGCCTGCTTCTCCCTCTCCCTCTGCCTACTGCTCCTCCACTTGTGCTCTATCAAATAATTAAATATTTTTTTTTAAAAAAGTATGGTCTGACCAGATTACCAGGGGTCATGAAAGTGAGGAAAAGAGGCTCTAGAGGATTTCTAGGAGTCTGCAGATTCTTCTTTGGGTAAGATTTAGGGACATTAATCTGAATACAGAGCGGGGAGGATAAAGTAAAGGGACAAAAAGTGGAGACCAGCTAGGAAGCTATTTCACCAATCCAGATGGGGAATTGGTGATACATTAGATTTAAGGTGATGCAGACAACAAAGAAGAAAAAAAGGCAAATACTTCAAAGAAACAACTGAATAATTTGGCAAGAGATTATATAAAATGACTCCAGAAAATATCTCTAGTCCTTAAAACTGGAAAAAGTTAGGGGCACCTGGGTGGCTCAGTCAGTTGTATCTGACTCTTGATTTTGGCTCAGGTCTTGATCTCAGGGTTATGAGTTCAAGACCCTCACTGGGCTCCATGCTAGGCATGGAGTCTACTTATTAAAAAAAAAAAAAAAATGGGAAAAGTTAACTAAACTTTACTAAAAAAAAATAATGTTTTCCAGGTTCTTTTCTCTTTTTTTGAAGATTTTATTTATTTGAGATAGAGTGAGAGCAAGCACACAAGCAGGCGTAGGGGTAGAGGGCGAGGGAAAAGCAGACTCCCCACTGAGCAGGTGAGCAGGGAGCCTGACCTGAGGCCTAATCCTAGGATCCTGGGATAATCACCTAAGTCAAAGGCAGACGCTTAACTGACTGGACCACCCAGGCACCCCTGTTTTCCAGTTTTTAACATAGAGTTTTTTAATGTTTTAGATTCAGAATAAAAAGCTCAATATGGCAAATCAGTAACATTTAAGAAAAAATAGCTAAGTACAGGGGCCCCTGAGTGGCTCAGTGGGTTAAGCCTCTGCCTTTGGCTTGGGTCATGATCTCAGGGTCCTGGGATCGAGCCCCGCATCAGGCTCTCTGCTCAGCAGGAAGACTATTTCCCCCTCTCTCTCTGCCTGCCTCTCTGCCTACTTGGATCTCTCTCTCTCTGTCAAATAAATAATTAAAATCTTAAAAAAAAAGAAAGTTAAGTACAAGTTGAAGTACAAACAGAAAACAGTAATTTCCCCACTTTCTAAACATTAGGGTTATTATTAAATTGTAGAGATCCTCTTTTCAATTGAGAAAGTTCTTTGTAGACAAATGAGGAGGAGAATAGAAAGGTTTAAACTGAAATAGTCTTCCTACCTAATAGTTACAAAGAAAGTTTGAAAATAAAGAAACAGCACAGATATACTCAGCTTAAAAAAAAAAGGAAGAGGAAAGAAAAGAAAAAGAAAGCCGAAGTAGCAATATTTATAGCAGCATTTTAGGCCAAAAGTGATGAAATGAGATTAAAAGGGATATTGAGTAATGACAAAATACTCTTAGAAAATATAAATTGCCATAAAACTTTATACAGAAGTAATATAGCAATAAAATACATAAAGCAAAAATTCCTAGAGTTACTACTGGAGAGTTTGTTTGATCAAACCAAAATGATACGGCGCCTGGGTAGCTCAGTGGGTTAAGCCGCTGCCTTCGGCTCAGGTCATGATCTCAGGGTCCTGGGATCAAGTCCCGCATCGGGCTCTCTGCTCAGCAGCGAGCCTGCTTCCCCCTCTCTCTCTCTCTGCCTGCCTCTCTGTCTACTTGTGATCTCTCTCTGTCAAATAAATAAATAAAATCTTAAAACAAACAAACAAACAAACAAACCAAAATGATACCTGAAGGTTCAACATTCCTCTCTGACAACAGCTCAAGTAGATATAAACAAAAACACAGAGGATCTGAATAATAAAACCAAGTTTCTATATATGTAATGGTATATTGGGCAAGTCACTCAATCTTTCTATACCTCAAATTCCTTTCTTATAAAATGTCAGTAAGTAATACCTACCTCATAGGATTGTGGTGAGGATTAAATGAGATGGTTCCTGTAAAGAGTACTTGCTATATATATGAGACCTTCAATAAAGACCTTGTTATCTAACTCAACCTTTCACATTCTTTTCTCAGGTTCAAGGAATATAATAAATTAATCGTGCTCTTGACTGTTAAAAAAAATTTCCAAGATGCTTTTGCCCATAATCCAATAAACTAGAAATATACAACAAAAAGTTAACCATGTATAAATTAAGAAGTTTTTTATAATAGACATTGAAATAAAAACCAAAATTGCAACTACCTAGAAATAAACAAAATGGAGAATATCTGACAACCAAAACATGAGATACAGCAAAAGAAACATTCAGAAGAAAATGTATAGCCTTAAATGACTTTATAAATTTAAGAACTTAAGTATTCAATTTAAGAAACGAGAAGTAAAATAAACCAAAAGAAAATGGGAGGTGGAAGTAAAAATAAAGCCAGGCTCGGGGCACCTGGGTGGCTCAGTGGGCTAAAGCCTCTGCCTCTGCTCAGGTCATGATCCCAGGGTCCTGGGATCCAGCCCCATATCAGGCGCTCTGCTCTGCGGGGAGCCTGCTTCCTCCTCTCTCTCTGCCGGCCTCTCTGCATACTTGTGATCTTTGTGTGTCAAATAAATAAAATCTTTAAAATTAAAATAAAATAAAATAAAGCCAGGCTTAATTAACTATTTATTCTGAAGAATAAATATGGCCAATATCTGGTCTCTTCAAAATTCCAACAGAAATAGATTCAGGAGTAAAAACACCCTTAAACTTCTACTTAAAAGAGGACATCTAAATCTCAGTATTTCTCAATATAATCTCTCTCCTAATGACTTAATAGTTGTGGACAATACAGAAGGAATTGGAGGGGCTGGGGAACAAACAAACCGTAACACTGGAGAGAATATAAAAAAGGATTTTAAACTCTGTATTTCTTTCACATTTGTATGAATCAAAACTCAAAAGTGAAAGCAGCATTTTTCAAAATAATAGTATTAAGTTAGCACTTCTATAAATTCTTTATTTACCTTTATTTTACTAAGAAGATACTACTGTCGGACAGTCAACTAAGTTGTTTTTCTAAGTAGTGGTGCCCTTCTCTTGTAACCAAGGACATATGGGGGACAGCATGAAGGCAAAACAAATTTCCTGTGTTACCTACAGTGGCATTTAGAGGATTTCTCTAATAAACTGGCCCAGTTTATAGTTAAAAACAACTACTTTAAATTAATTTTAAATCCCTTTAAGGATTTAAAAGATTTAAACTAATTTTACATTCCTGTAAGGATTTAAAATCCTTTTAGGATTTAAAATCCAAACTGAAAGAAAACCTTGTTGACAGTCCCTGGGTAGAGAGGCCTAGAGAGTTCCCTTTGCATTCTTCCCGGACTGTAACGCCCTTATCCTATCAAGGACCACTTAAAGAGTTTTTATTGGTCTCCACAATTTGACTGAGAGGAAACAAGAACCAGCAACCCATACACCCTCTCATCTATTAAACCCATGCATGAAAAAAACGGTGCTTTACTCAGCTCAACACCCCATATGGGAAATTACTTCCAAATTATCCACATATAAAATCTAAGTAACCTTTATTCAAGAATTAGCTTTTAGGAAAAAAATTAACTGTTAGTAAGGTACATGTATTTGAAGACTCTGAAGTCAACATACAAGAGGTGCCTGGGTGGCTGAGGTCATGATCTTGGGATCCTGGGATGGAGCCCTGAGTCAGGCTCGCTGCTCAGTGGGAAGCCTGCTTCTCCCTCCCAACTCCCCTTGCTTGTGTTCCCTGTCTCGCTGTCTGTCAAATAAATAAAATCCTAAAAAAAAAAAAAAAAAATCAACATGCAAGCCATTAAAAAATAAAAAATAAAAATGAAAACTAAGTTGAAAAATAAGGGTCATAACGAGGAATTTTTTTTAGGTGTAGTCTTCATTTTGTAATCTAAACAGCACTCCAACCAGTGTTGTCATTATTCATCTCTTCCATAATAAAGTAGAAAATGTTTTAAAAGGAAAAGAAGTATTTAAAACAAGTTTCAGGGGCACCTGGGTAGTAGCACAGTAAGTTAAATTAAGTGCAGGACCCTTGATTTTGGCTCAGGTCTAATCTCAGGGTTATGAGATCAAGAAAGTCGCCCAGTGCTCAGTGCGCAGTCCCCTTGGGACTCTTCTCCCTCTGCTCCTCCCCACTGCGTGTGTGCCGGCACTCTCCCTCTCTCTCTCAAATAAATAAATCTTTAAAAATGAAATTTCTGCTGTTTTTAGGTATTGTTAAGATTAAATAACTTCTCTCCAGATAAAGATTCCAAAACAAACCTTCCTTTCCCATTTGAACAAAATATAAATGCAGAATATTGGGAATGCACCTTATCAAGTAGGTACTTTTTCTGAATAGTCAAAATTATCTTCAAAAAATCACTCATACAGTAGGACTTAGGTCTCTGAAAGCTCAAAGTTAATGTCTTCTTTTTGCATTTAGGCTATGGGCACCCTGCTTTGAGTCATGGAGGTCCTAAGCTAATACAGAGGAGATGGGGGCAGGAAAGACAGTAGAAAAGATTTCTTGCCTCCACCTCCATACAGTATAATCCCATTATGCATATATGGTAGGACTCCACTGTGTCCAGCCGATTCTTAGTCCTTATATAAAACAATATAATAGGGAGTGTTTAGGGGCGCCTGGGTGGCTCAGTGGTTTAAGCCGCTGCCTTCGGCTCAGGTCATGATCTCAGGGGCCTGGGATCGAGTCCCGCATCGGGCTCTCTGCTCAGCAGGGAGCCTGCTTCCCTCTATCTTTCTCTCTCTCTCTGCCTGCCTCTCTGCCTGCTTGTGGTCTCTGTCTGTCAAATAAATAAATAAAATCTTTAAAAAAAAAAAAATAGGGAGTGTTTAGAGCTCAAGATCTACAGTTTTTGGTTCAATTTTTAAAATTCAATTTTAATAACCCCTGCTAAGGGAAAAATACAAATGCACAATAAAAAGAGTTACGTGTTAAGTACAATAATGGAAAACCCAGTGGTTTGCAATTTTTATGAAATACGAATCTCAAAAGTTGCCATATCCTTAACTTTACACCCAAAAGGGTGTAATTTGAAAACAGTGCATGAATTAACAACATTCATCTCATTATATGGATCACTGTATTTGATACTTGGATCAGCACTTACTCATCATTCACTGTGCATTAAAAATATTAACTCAGGATTCCACTTCACAAGCATTTATGTCTGCTCAGCTGAAAATGGAGATAAAAACAAAACTTATAATTTAGTTGGGCCCACAACAGCCATACATAAAAAGGACTAACATTCATAAAACACACGAAAGCCTAGAAACTAACTTAGTGTAAAGAAAGGGTCTGTTGTGTATTATTGCACATTTCCTACTGAGTGCTCAATAAATTCTACCATCTTAGCAGATGAGTTTTAAACTAAGTACAATGATCCAGCTTGTTCTCTCTCTCTAAACGGAAAATACTAAAAGTGAAATGCTACGCTCAATTGACAGGGCAAGCTGAAAACTGACCTGGAAAGTGAAAACTAAGATGAGTTAGTGATGAACCCCAAAAGGTGCTTAGCCACTTACCCAGAGATTTATTAAATGAGAATGGATCGTCGGATTCCACAAGTCGTTCCACTGCCAGTAAGAAGACAGTCGTGAACCTTGGGGTCCCTTTTTTCACTAGTCAACAGTCACCCTCACCTACACGCGGAGTACATATTTGGCACTCAGCAAGTTTTGTTTTGTTTTTGTTTTTTTCTTCCCAACAAATCTTGATTGAATGAAAATCTACCTCACTCATATTGGTACCAACCCCGGAGTTAGGGTCCCACAAATTACCTCCAAAAACCTTACGAGATAACCCAAAGAGCTTAGAAAGTGGAGACTAAAGCTTTGTGGATTTCTGTTAAGACTAGGGGCCATCGAGGGCCAACGGGGCCTACACCAACCCGACTTCCCAAAGAAAGGTCTAGGGACTGTATGGGGGCTACTTGGCTTAGTCCTCACAAGGAGGTATCCGTTAGGCCGCAGATCCATTGCCTCCCACCCGGGGGCGCTGAAATGTTCTGGGGGTATCCCCACTAAAGTTAGTACCTGCAAACCTGCGACACAGAGAGTGGCTCGGGGCTCTCATTACGGAGGCCGGGGCCAGGGGCCGGCCAGCTGCGTCTCTTGGATGCGGGCTCTTGCGCTCCGGAGCTGCGGGGACAGAAGGGGTCGCAGATGGACACTTCACGCCTCAGGAGGCTCGTGGTTCGTGGGCCCCGGGTGTTTCACTCCCAGGACTGCGCGAGTTGTCGCACTCACGTTGACTCGCGTTCTTCAAGAGTGCCCTCACAGCTCTATCGATCACTACTGCCTGAAGCCCAGCAGCCGGTCGCCTCCCGGCGCCGCCATCGTTAGTGTTTGTTTTCATCCGCTCGGATGAAGGCGGGGGGAGGAAGAGGGTTATGGGGGAAATACAGCTGCGTAACCTCATCCGCACTTTCGCTACAGGATGGACTCCTTAATTCATCTCTTTCTCCTTAATTCCCATAAAAGTTGATTTCCTTTCCATGTAAATCTCTCTCACTAACTTTTCCAAGTGTCTCAGAAGGAAAGAAGGGCGTAAAGGCGGGGGGCGGAGGGTCTTCGAAAGAGTGAAAACTTTTGGGTTAACTGTGGAATGTGCGCCGTCGAACCGCGCGCTGCCGCGGAAGCGGCTGTGAGGACGCGGCGTGGGGAGGCCGCTGACGCGAGGGGGCGGTGCCTATGGTGAGCGGCGTGGCGGCCAGTTCGCGGCCACTGGTTCCAGTGAAGGGCCGGACCGTCTGGGTGGGTGGGAAGTGCTGCTGGTAACCCCGCAGCCGCGGAGAGGTGGGTGACGGGCCTTCGCTGACTTTGAGTAGCCGGCGCAATCAGATTTCTAAGTATCTTTTCTAAGGCACCTTTTATAAGTGGCGGAGTCGCCTCCCAGCTCTGGCTCATCCAGCCTCTTGCGCTTTTTTTCCTAACCTGTCTGGGCTTTCGTTGCTTCCTGGCCCTCAGCCTCACGATTTGGATTTCGTGGGGGAGAAGGCACGGCCTGTTGTTAGAGCACACGATCTGTGTCCACCTGGCTGGATTGCGGGCAGTTTTTTGCCCGCACCTGTCTTGCTAGACTGGTTTGAGCACCCCTCACGTCCCTCTCGTACTTACCTGGTGGAGCCAGAAGGTTTGGGTAATGAAACTAGGCGTGACTAATTCCTGCCTCGCGTAGTTAAGACTTATGTCAGCCAGTTTGTGGCCTGTGTAGTTAAGTGCAGACTTCTTTTACCTTATGGATAATTACGCTATCGCCTCCATTAACCTTTTTTTTAAAGATTTTATATTTAAGTAATCTCTACATCCAACATGGAGCTGGAAGTTAAAACCCAGAGACAAAGAGACCCTCAAACCGGGAGATCAAGAGACCTTCCCCTTGGTTCTAAGCCAGTCAGGTGCCCCTCCTCCATTAATCTTGTGCTCTTGGGGTTCAAATGTCAAGCATTATGTGAGCCACCAAAATCATCTCACATTTTTCGTTTCCTTCCTTCTTTCCTTCCTTCCTTCCTTCAAACTGTAGGGTCGAGGGAGCTGCTCTGCTACATACAAAACAACTCCCATTATCTTTCAAACCACAGCAAGCCTATTGTGCAGGCATGTGTTAGTGGAGAAAAACCCAGATTTACAGGTATAGCACCCATTGCCTGGACAGACTGAAGTTTGAGAAAAGGAGCTGTTGTAGCCTTTGAATCCCTTTAAAGTCTTTGGTCGGTTTCTAATGCTTTTTTTCTTTTAACCTTTACAGAGAGAAGATTACAAATGCCAGAGCCATTTAACTGATGGTTAGCTGCTGAATTCTGACACTTCTTTAAATACCTTCTTGCACCAACATCTTCACTGAGAGGAATTCAGGAAAAGTAGCAGAGGAAAGGAGAAATCACATTTACATGTACCATGGCTATACCAATAACAGTACTTGACTGTGATCTCTTGCTCTATGGCCGAGGTCACCGGACATTGGACCGCTTTAAGCTGGATGACGTGACTGATGAATACTTGATGTCCATGTATGGGTTTCCTCGACAATTCATTTATTACTTGGTGGAGCTCTTGGGGGCAAGTCTTTCTAGACCTACTCAGAGATCCAGAGCTATTAGCCCAGAGACACAGATCCTTGCAGCACTGGGCTTCTATACTTCAGGTTCCTTCCAGACTCGGATGGGAGATGCTATTGGAATCAGTCAGGCATCTATGAGTCGCTGTGTTGCCAATGTCACCGAAGCACTTGTGGAAAGAGCCACACAGTTCATTCGCTTTCCAGCGGATGAAGCCTCCGTGCAGGCTCTAAAGGATGAATTCTATGGGTTGGCCGGGATGCCAGGGGTTATAGGGGTGGTTGACTGTATCCATGTGGCAATCAAGGCACCGAATGCTGAAGACCTTTCCTATGTGAACCGCAAAGGACTGCATTCTTTAAACTGCCTGATGGTGTGTGACATTAGAGGGGCACTAATGACTGTGGAGACCAACTGGCCAGGCAGCCTCCAGGACTATGCTGTGCTGCAGCAGTCTTCCCTCAGTAGTCATTTCGAAGCTGGAATACACAAAGATAGCTGGCTGCTTGGTAAGTTTTCAGGTGCACAAGCTTCATTTTGTAGCCACAGAAAAGTGATGTAACAGAGCAGAATGAAATTTGAGAATCCATAGACCTGAGTCTCAGTCCTGTTCGTTTTTTTAATGAGACCTCAGGTGAGAACTCTCCGAGTCTTAATTTAAAAAAAAAAAATGAACACCTAAAGGACATTTTATTAAAGTTTAAAAACATAATACTTAGTCCAGAGCCTCATTTCTAAGGATTTCTCTTGAGGCATATGGTCATAAGTAGGAACACTGGTGATGGGAAATAAAATTAAGCTGCCGCAGTGTTTTATAGTTGGAAACAGAAGCAACAACATCCCTACAAAAACATTCCCCTTTAATACAACTGAAGTTCTTAATCAGGACAGATGTGGTTAAATATAATACATCCCTTCAACTGAGCCTTAATTTTTATCATGTGTAAAATGTTAAAGATAATGCCAACAGGGGCACCTGGGTGACTCAGTGGGTTAAAGCCTCTGCCTTCAGCTCAGGTCATGATCTCAGGGATCGAGCCCCATATCAGGCTCTCTGCTCAGCGGGAAGCCTGCTCTCCCCCGACCCACTGCTCTGCCTACTTGTGATCTCTCTCTCTATTAAATAAATAAATAAAATATTTATTAAAAAAAATAATGCCAACAGCTGGAATATCTATTGTTAGGACTAGGTGATACATATGAGAGTTCATTATAGAGTATTGTACAAATATAAGATTTTGTCATTGGTTACTATTATTATGATACCTATATGAAAATGATAGTAGGGGCACCTGGGTGGCTCAGTTGGTTAAGCATCTGCCTTCCGCTGAGGTCATGATCCTGGGGTCCTGGGATTGAGCCCCAAGTCAAGTTGGACTTCCTACTTAGCATGGAGTTTGCTTCTCCCTCTCCCCATCGACCCCGCCCTGCTCGTGCTCCCTCTGTTCTAGCTTGCTGTCTCTCAGATAAATAAAATCTTAAAAAAAAAAAGAATGATAGCGGACAGTGCACTTCCACAGTTCTCGTGGGAGCTCACTTGACAGATCTGCCCAAGTGCCATTGGGAAGCCTGACTTACGGAGCAATGCAAACTGGGGTGACTGCATAGCTGGGAGAAGTATAGTTGGGTAACTGTGATAATATCCTTAAGCTTGGCAGCTTGGTTCTGTGTGTGTGTTTGATTGTTCTAAAGCAGACTATTATGTAAGCAACAGAACAAAGGTTATCTTCTATACAACATGTTATGTGAGAGATGAAAAGAAACGTGAAGGATTGGAAGACCTCTCTTTCAAACCATGGATCGTATCTGCACGGTGTGTGCTCATAACAGTATTTAACATGCAGTAGACACTCAGAAATTATTCCTTTTTAATATTCTTTGTTTCTCCCCTGTTCCAAGTGGGAAGAGACTGATGTCACAATGATGTAGAGCTGCCAGGGTGATATCTTGGAACTCAGTGGTTTTCTTGAGTTGTTCCTTTTATCTTCTGTTATTAGGGTACCCCCTTCTCTTTATCCTGCTGGACATTTTTTTTAAAGGATTTTATTTATTTATTTGACAGAGAGATCACAGGTAGTCAGAGAGGCAGGCAGAGAGAGAGAGGAGGAAGCAGGCTCTCCACGGAGCAGAGAGCCCGATATGGGACTCGATCCCAGGACTCTGAGATCATGACCTGAGTCAAAGGCAGAGGCTTAACCCACTGAGCCACCCAGGCGCCCCTGCTGGACATTTTTCTTAATCCTACCTTGTGTGGGAGCTCCTGGGCATCTCAGTTAGGCCATCTGCCTTCGGCTCGGGTCCTGATTCCAGGATCTTAAAAAAAAAAAAAAAAAATCCTACCTTGTGCCTTTTTTGAACTTTCAAATTTCTTTTTTTTAAAAGATTATTTATTTATTTATTTGAAAGAGAATGCAAGAGAGAGAGAACACAAGCACGAGCACAGAGAGGAGCAGAGGGGGAGCAGAGGGAGAGGGAGAAGCCGACTTCCTGTTGAGCAGGGATTGGTCGCAGCCACCCACCCCATCATGACCTGAGCCGAAACCAAGAGTGAGACACTTAACTGACTGAACCACCAAGCTCATTTCTTATGGAAAGTGACTTTGGTACCTTACTATAAAGCCAGCTAAAACATGCTGCGCACTTAGAACTTGTCAGGCAGTGTCGTAAGGAGTTTGCATTGGGTTGTCTCAATTGTTATAAACACTATTGAAAAGTTAAATACTGATATCATCAACATTTTTATGGAGGAGGAAATTAAGGCACAGAATACCCAAGTCACTTGTGGTTAACTTTTGTTAATTTTTTTAAAGATTATTTGTTTAATTTATTTATTTGACAGAGAGCCCACAGATAGGCAGAGGGAGAGGCTCCCGGCCAAGCAGAGAGCCTGATGTAGGGCTTGATCCTAGGACCCTGGCTGGGATCATGACCTGAACCAAAGGCAGATGCTTAACTAACAGAGCCACACAGATGCCCCTGTGTTTAACTTTTAGAACTAGGTCACATGAAGAATTAAGTGTATTTGGCAAATAGTCCCTCTGTTAAGGACTTCAAGGTCATGTAGGAATTACTCTCTTTTCCTTCACACGTTGGGACCCCAGATTCAGTTGGAAATATGGCTTTAGTTTTTTGAGGTTTTTAACAGGACATAATTGGAAATAAGGGAAAACTCTTGACAATATTTTTTTTAGGTAGGCTCTACGCCCTATTTAGAGCTTCAACTCATGACAAGATCAAGAGTCACATACTCTACTGACTGAGCCAGCCAGGCACCCCAACTCTGATAAATTTTCATTACTTTTCTGATTACCCTTTTTACAGGAAGGGTGGAAGTGGGAGAGATGGATATGGTAACAACATTTAACAAATATTTATTAAGGCCAGTTTTGGTATCAGGCTACATGCTAGGCACTAGGGAGGGGAAAAGTATACCCATGTGGAAATTGATTAGTACAACTAGCAGTTCTAGCATAAATTCCTTGCAAAGCCTCCATTACCTCTAACAGGAAAACTAGTTTGAAGACCCCTGAACTAGTAAGGGTTTCACAAATTTTCCAGATCAAGAGAGTCATCTGGGGAATTTATTAAAAATATACATCACTGGGCCCCACTTCAGTCTTTGGGAATGAGAATCGTCAAGGAAAGAATCTGGACATCCATTTTTAACAGGTGCCTCAAGTGATTCGTACAAATAGATAAGTTTGGAAAACACTGGTATCTAAAGGATGTGATGGATAATGGGGTAATATTTTAGGGGAAGACTGGCAGGATTATGAGGATAACAAGGTGTTAAAAAAGTTAAGAACCACCATCAGATTTGTGAAATAGTTCTAAATTTGCCAAATGTAGGGGTGCCTGGTGGCTCAGTGGGTTAAAGCCTCTGCCTTCGGCTCAGGTCATGATCCCAGGGTCCTGGGATCAAGCCCCACATCGGGCTCTCTGCTCCGCAGGGAGCCTGTTTCCTCCTCTCTCTCCGCCTGCCTCACCACCTAGTTGTGATTTCTCTCTGTCAAATAAATAAAATATTAAAAAATAAAATAAATTTGCCAAATGTAGAATTGACTGTGATTCCCTTTGGTTTTTTTTAGGTTTATGTTTTGTTTTTAGTATGAAATCATTTTGATAAAGTTCACAACCAAGAACAGTATTATATTACTTAGATACAATATAAACAAATGCAGAGAAATGACAAACATAAAATTCAGAGTAACGTTTCCATCAAAGGAGGGATATATAGGAGCCTCTGAATTTTTTTTAGCATATTTTTACCATGGTGTCATCCCTTCATCCCCTCATTCTCATCTGTCCCTTCAGAATTGCATCACCTTATTCCTCTTCTCTAAATGTACCTGCTCCTACAAAGAATTCAGCCTGAGTTCTTATTTCTTCAGCTCTTGGCCTGGTCTTGTTGAGCAGCTTTGGGTAAGATCTGCCAGAATGTCTTGTGGATGACTGATCATGTAAGCAGTTGTAATCTGTTTAGCAATTCTGATCCTAATCCCCTCCTGAGTGTCTGTTTCCAGTGGTGCTTGGATTATAATCAGTTAATGACCATGGGGCATGTTATAAAAGGTCTGCATTAATTAGCTTATCCTTTATGTCTCCCCAGTTAAGGCTCATACTGTTCCAGAGAGAAATGTTTAACTAATACCATTTAGTATCTCTGTCCTTTGGCATTCAATGTAAATGTTTGTCTTACTCTCTTACAGCATTACACCATTGTTTTTGTGACTCTTGAGTCTGACATTAGCATTTAGTGACTAGCTCCTTCCGCTTCCTTTGCGTGGCATACCACAGGATGGCTACTGATATTTTGATCTTCTCATTGGTAGAATTAGTTCAATTATATCCTACCTGGCAGGGTTGGCATTGGATAAAAGAGATAATACATTCAAAGTGCCTAGTCAATGCCTGCTACATAGTAAGTATTCAATGAGTCACTGATATCATTTTCGTTATTATTTACAGCATCAGTTTCTTAAATTTAGTATTTAGTAGGTGTGAGTTCAACTAAAATAGGTCGTACTTGGGGGGGAAGTCAACTAAATGTAAAAATTGAAAATATCATGAGACTTCTTAAATATTTAACAACATTCCAGTACGTACAATTAATACAATGTCATATGTCAATTATGTATAAGTAAAAACAAAATTTTTTTAAATAAAGTTGATCCAGTACTTAAAAAATGTAAGCTCCTGAAAGAAAGGAGTCCTGGGTGTTTTGGAACAGGGCCTAGACTCTGAACAATCCATAACTATTTACCAGAACTGATAGTGGGTCAGGAACACAGCCATTGTGCAAGTTGGTACTCCCAGAGCCTATTTGTCTCAGATTTCTAAGGGGTTGTGCCTCTGTGTGAGACATTTCATCTGTCAGCTGTAGTGAGTCAGGACAATTAAGCATCACAGAAACATTGTACTGTTGTAACAGGACATTGCATCCCAGTCTTGAGGGTTATTTTGTTCTTAGCACTGCCAGAGACAAGGAAGTCACCTTAGGAAAATGCCTCTGTATATTATTTTAATTGACTTCTGATTTGATTTCCTTATCACTGTTACTATTTGTATCATTGTATGTATGCTCTCCTTGTTAAAGTGAAATTATACCAGTCCCTCTGATACAAAGGCATAGTTCTAGTGATTGTAATATCTAGGAACACCTGAGTTCTGATCTGTGCCATAGGAACTGGGACTTTTATCTTACTGTTCTTAGTACTGGGAGAATGAATGATTGTTTTCCATGAAATACTTTGAAATCCCGAGGTAGTGCTTTCCGGATCTGACACTTTAATGGTAAAGTTAGAAATTTTCCTCACGAGGGTTTTGAACTCTCCTGGCAGAATTCTCTTTTTTCTCTCTTGAACTTTTTCTCTTTGGAGATTTTGAAGATTGGCTTGCTATATGATAGTTTTTACTAACCTTTTATTAAAGAACAATATCACTGAGTTCAGAAAATCCGGGAATTTCATTTCCTTAAGTGCCTTCACCTCCTCCCCACATTTCTCAGGCTTGGCTCCCCCTTCCCCCTTTTATTTATTTGTTTGTTTGTTTTTAAAGATCTTATTTATTTGACAGAGAGAGAGAGAACACGAGTAGGGGGAGCTGCAGAGGGAGAAGGGAAGAGCAGGCTCAAACCCAGGGCCCTGGGATCATGACCTGAGCCGAAGGCAGCCAGTTAATTGACCCAGCCACCTAAGCACCCTGCCTTTTCTTTTTTAAGCTATTAGCCTTTTTTCTCTGTTGGTTTTAACAAGGATATTTCTAGCCAAGACCTATGTCTTCGTTCTCGTGATCCTGGCATGCCTTCTTCTTCTTCTTTTTTTTTTTTAAGATTTTATTTATTCATTTGACAGAAATCACAAGTAGGCAGAGATGCAGGCAGAGAGAGAGAAGGAAGCAGGCTCCCTGCTGAGCAGAGAGCCCGATGCGGGGCTCGATCCCAGGACTCTGGGATCATGACCTGAGCGGAAAGCAGAGGCTTTAACCCACTGAGCCACCGAGACACCCCCTGGCATGCCTTCTTTTTACCATAACATTTCCCTCTCCTTTTTTCCGGGGCACAGTGGCTCTAGAGTCTTTTGCATTTTCTTATCCATTCTCTGTATATGTTCCTGGATTTTCATTTCTGTTTGTACTCTAGTTAGAATGATTTATGATTTCTTTGGACCTTCCCCCACAGGTGACAGTTCCTTCTCTCTGCGTACTTGGCTCATGACCCCCCTTCACATTACTGAAACCCCAGCCGAATATCGCTATAATATGGCCCATTCTGCAACTCACAGTGTGATTGAGAAGACTTTCCGCACCCTCTGCTCCCGATTTCGCTGCCTGGATGGATCCAAGGGAGCGCTGCAGTACTCACCAGAGAAGTCCAGCCACATTATCTTGGCTTGTTGTGTCCTCCACAACATTTCCCTGGAGCATGGGATGGATGTTTGGTCCTCTCCAATGACAGGACCCATGGAACAGCCCCCTGAAGAAGAGTATGAACACATGGAGTCCTTGGACCTAGAAGCTGACCGAATCCGTCAGGAGTTGATGCTCACTCATTTTAGCTAATGTGAGAGGTGGAGGGGAGGGAAATTTCCCAGAAGGAGTTGTGACAAACTTTCTGCCTCACCACCCCCTACAGAGTTCCATCATCTAGCATGATTGTGTATGTGGACACTTGTCACAAATTGACATTTAATCTGTGTGTTTTAGAAGGGTTATGGCTATGCCAGAATATCCTGATTCATTTGCAAATACATTACCTAAACCAAAATCAAGCCAATAGTTCCCTGCTACCCACTCAACTCCAGGTTGAGTGATTGAAAATTCACTAGCAGCAGACATTTATGATTGTGCCTGCAAAATCAAAGCAAAGGGGAAAATGGCAGTCAGCCAGAATGTTTTTTATTTAATTGTCTAGAGATTTCAAGTGAAAACAATATTCATTTGTCCTAAATTACTGGGTGGGATTTTAGCTTTCCTACTTTGCTGCCTGTATAGGCATCATCTGAGGCAAGTGTAAAGAGCAAATTTAAGTTAGGGAATGGTCTTCTGACAAAAGTAAATGGCTACTAATTTTGAGTTTTCAGCTTTGTGTTTTTAAGAGGATTTAGGTACAGCCTGAAGCCTCCATCTCTAGTCTTTCTGCAGTAGTTGGACTGTGACTTGGACCTGGTTTCTAGAGAAAACATCTGGACTCCAATGTCCTCTTTCCAAACCAGAGAAGGAGTTAGAGACTAAATTGGTTTAAGAACCCAATCAGCTTAAAGAAGACAAGTCAAATGTAGACAAAATAGCAAGCTTAACACTTTACAGATCTAAAAACCTGATAGATTGATGGGCAGAAGAGACTCACCCAGGTTTTAACAGCTCACATCTAAACAGATCACATTTCTTATGCCCATGATGTTAGAATGTCTGTTTGGCCATTCTGCTTTGAAATTCCTTGAGGAGAAGGAAGATTTAGGGAATAAAGGCATTGTGAAAGCAGTAAAAACATAATTTCTTGGTGTGAAATGAATTTTGGTATTAGACCTACTTGAATATCTTGTGTGCAAAGTGATGGACAGAATTTCCCAGAAAATAAATAATCCTCCATCAAGTCTTATTCTAAAATTACACTGATATAAAAATAACCTGATTGGAATAACGAATGTGTGAATTAGGTTCACACTTTGGTGCCTTTGCTGGGACAAAAAAGAGACTTTCATGAGGATTGTCTTGTTCCCAGTTTCTTTTTTTCTTTCTTTTTAAGATTTATTTATTTATTTGACACAGAGCGAGAGAGGGAACACAAGCCAGGGGATTGGGAGAGGAAGAAGCAGGCTTCCCGCCGAACAGGGAGCCCAGTGCAGGGCTCCATCCCAGCACCCTGAGATCACGACCCAAGCCAAAGGCAGACGCTTAACGACTGAGCCACCCAGGCGCCCCTTGTTCCCAGTTTATCATCAGCTCACCATGTGATACTTCAGAATTGTCCTCTTGGATCATTTCCTACCTGCCTTTGGCAGTGTTAATCTGGTGATTTTCAAAGTAAAGAAATGAACAGCTGATGACAGAAGAAATTTGGAAATAAATTGAGGGTGACTCATCCCCACGATTAAAAACAATTATGGGTTATTATCTGCTGTTTATTTCTACTCCAAATGCTATTTCCCGTCATCATCCTACTCTATAAAGAGTGGGTCCATTTGGCAGGAGGTTGAGCTCGGCATGTACAGTGACGTCATGGAGATGAGAATGGACCACGGAGAGGTGCCTGGGAACGTTAGTTCTACTCACTGTGCAACAAAGGTGCCCTGTTACATATTTTTCTTTTGTAAAATCTGACCTGTGACCAAGCTTGCTTTGTCTCCCTCATGAGACAATATTTTAACTTTAAGTCTTTCCAGGTTTCCTGAGGTGGGTATTTTTCCCTACAGAGTTTTGGTTCTTTTGTGCATATCGAATGAGGAAAGGGTGACTGCCATCCGCGTATCATGCAAGGTGGAGTGTGAGCTTTGAAAATGCCTGGCATTTTAGCCTTAAAAAAAACAAAAAAAACAAACAAAAAACTACCTTAAAGGAAAATTGGGGTTTTTCACAACTCAACTCACTAGATGGTAACATGAAGCCTGAGTGGGAGGGACAGTCTTGGAGAGATTTCAAAAGCAATTTCAAGTCTATTATTTGCACACCAAAGATAATTTCTGAGTGCTGAACGCACTGAATATTGGCTGGCAGTGTTTTTCTCTGGGAGTATTTTATTTCCTAATAATTCCACAGAATAACTGTTCAAATCTATTTCTTTAATCTTTCAGCATGAACTTTTACAGGCCAGGATTTTTTCAGTCCTTAGTTACAATTTCCCCAAAACGATCTAGGGGTGGGATCAGGATCTGTACTTTCAAATTACCAAGGGTTTGCTTCTAAGGGCTTTTTATAAGCGCCTGTGAAATCTTCTCTTGAGGTCCTTATTGTGGATTTTTTAGTATCTCCCTGCTACAGTTTTGGGAAAGAATCAAGGATTATGTCTGTCTTATGTAAGCTTCATCTTCCCAGAGATGATGCCATCTGGTCAGCATTGGAGTTTTCCAGATTTGCCCTTGGATGTTTCAAGACAGCAAAGTCCCAGAATATACTAAGAGAAAAACCACAATATTGGGTCATGACTGGTTTACCAATTTCAAATTATATGAAATAGAAATCTTAAACACATTCTTAGTTTAAAATGAACTGAACATAGATGGAGCTCCTTTCCTGATCCTTGGACTATAAAGGATATATAGCAAATTAATCTAAGTTTAGACTAATGGGGTCATATAGTGAAGACATACAGGAGGTGGTGGGGAGAGGAGTAAAATAGAAGCTAGACAGATAACAGACATATTGTGATTGTATCCTGACCTGAAATCATAAATTGAAAACAACTCTTGGCAGTCGCTGTCCCTGGCATTGGAGGGGGAAGTTAGGAGGAGGACAAAAAAATAAGAAATCAAGGAAACTTGGGGCGCCTGGGTAGCTCAGTGGGTTAAAGCCTCTGCCTTCAGCTCAGGTCATGATTCCAGGGTCCTGGGATAGAGCCCCGCATCGGGCTCTCTGCTTGGCGGGGAGCCTGCTTCCTCCTCTCTCTCTCTCTGCCTGCCTCTATGCCTACTTGTGATTTCTGTCTGTCAAATAAATAAATAAAATCTTTAAAAAAAAAAAGAAATCAAGGAAACTTAATCGTTGTGCAGGCACATGTCCTCAGGACCTGTATTGCTTTCTAGGTCCAGCCCAAATTCTACAAAGTGGTGAGAATAAGAGATAACAAAAGTAAGAGTTAGATGACTCTAAGAATGGCAATGCAGGAAAGAAGGGAAAGTACTAGCTGAATGCTGGGGATACTTCAACTTCAGTTCCCTAACATCAAATTCACAGGCTTTTTTTTTTTTTTTTTTAAATGACTACACTCTAAACCCCCCTTTGTGATAATCCAGTAAGAGTGATGAGATCTCTGGATACTAAAAAGGAGCAAGGAAATAAGACCTTGAAATCATAAATTAACACATTAAACAAAGTCCATTTGAAAGGAATCTCCATGTTTACCCACAAAACATTAAGGATCTATCATTCTCTTGAGACCTTAATTCTTATATAGAGGGCTGTCTTTATGAAAGGGCTGGTTTCTTTGTCATTCTGGAGTCTTAACATGTTCATACATTTCAATCCAATTGTACCATGAATATTTACCCTGTATAAATAATTCCAAAGGAGGAAGCATCTCCTGTAATTCTACTGTGAATGATTACCCGCTGTTTGAAATCTCTCCCCTTCCCTGTGCTGCTTCTATACCTTTACCTTGCTTCTACTTTACCATCCAACCCAAAGTGTGCACATTAACCCACAGTACCATGAGATCAGGCTTCGAAAGAACAGAACAGAACTGGAACAGCAAAACCTACAACTGGCTCATCATTTTGGCTGCTCAAGGCCCAATTCCACTTCCTGGAATTCCTGATAAGATGACTCACGGTGCTGCTACAGAGTTCAGGGCCAATTTCTACCATGCAGAGTGTAGTAGATGTTGTTTAGAGCCCAGAGCCAATATAAGAAAAATTTTCTCCCCTTCTCTCCTTTTCTCTCCTTTCACTCTTTATCCCAGGCAATTCCCCCATGTCTACATGTCCCAATCCTCTTTTCCTGGCTTAGTCTTTACAAGCTCCTCCCATGTGATTGGCAGTGGCTAAGTCCATTCTTAGGGGGACCAGCTGTCCTGGTTTGCCCAGAACTATTGCAGTGTTAGCATTGAAAGTTCTTTGTCCTGGGAAACCCCTAGTCCTCAGCAAACTGGGACAGATGGTCACCCTACTTCAGGGGAAGCATCATCCTACCTTCAAGGGGGTGGCTCCCCCAGGGGAATCCAATCAGAATACAATAATCAGTAATCAATATAAGAATGAATTGTTGAGAAAAAAAGAATGAATTCTTAAGGGGTGCCTGGGTGGGCTCAGTTGGTTAAGCCTTGGGCTCAGGTCGTGATCCCAGGGTCCTGGGATCGAGCCCCACATCAGGTTCAATGTTTTGATGTTCTAAGAGAGCAAAGTCCCAGGATACATTAAGAGAAAACCACAATATTGGGTCATTGCCAGTGTACCAATTTCAAACCATACAAAACCAGAAACCTTGTTTCTTAGCTTCTCCCTCTCCTTCTTGCTCGTGCTCTCTCTCTCAAATCAATAAATATATTCTTAAAACAACTAATTATTGAATTGTAACACCAATATGTAAGCATCAGTGATATATCCCAGTATGATCTTTACTCTGCCCACCTGGTTTCTTTCTTTTTAAGTCTTTCTCCAGTGTGAGGAGATTTCCTGTAGGTTTGAGGATTTCAATTCCTGATCTCTTGTAATCTACTCTTCTGTCCAAATTGACTCCCATAAGAGCAAGCAGTAGTTTACTGTCACACTGAAGCTTAAATCCACACTTGTAAAGAAACAGTTCTCTAGGGAAATCTATCTATAGAGATGCAACTCTGCCTGCAGAATAAGCCATCTTTCCCATGGTTTCACAGAGCAGTTAAGCCTCGGCTTCTCAAATATCTCCATTTTTAGGTGATGATCTTAGATTTTTTTTTTTTTAAGATTTTTATCCATTTATTTGACAGAGCACATGAGCACAAGCAGGGGGAATGGCAGAGGAAGAGGGAGAAGCAGGCTCCCTGCTGAGTAGGGAGCCCAGTGCAGGGCTTGATTCCAGGACCATGGAGCCAAGACCAGAGGCAAAGGCAGACACTTAACCCATTGAGCTGCCCAGGTGCCCCTGATTTCTATTTGCATAAAATTCCAGTGTTTTTTCCCAAAATAAAAGTCTCTAATTTTTGAAAGACTGAAAATTTCTTGTAGCCTTGAAATTGGTTTCTTTAGTTTTTTCACTGAAATCAAGCTTTCAAAATGATGTTGTTATTTGGGTCAAGTTTGAATTAGGGCTGTAGCTTTAGATCCTTATGCCCCACAAGCCTTTTCTAAGAAGGAAGCTTCTCTAAAACATGTTTTCTGGGAATAGAAACTCAGCCCCGGGTGACAGCAAAGGAAAGTCTATTTGCTGCTTCTCATCTGGCTTCAGGAATGTGGCGGAGGTGACTTATTTAGTTGGCACTTAGTATTCTTTGGCCCCTGACTTTGCGAACTGGCCAGGATAAACACTAATTCCCAGTTAGGTGTGGCTATGTGACTAAATTCTGGCCAGTGGAATATAAGTGGGAATGTCCTGTGCTATTTTCAAGATACGTCTTTATGGTGGGAGACATGCCTTTCTCCTTTCAGCTTCCTGCTGGTTGGAATGTTGACCTTGTGGCTAGAGCTTGTACAGCTGTCTTGGACCTGAGATGAAAGCCACTTGTTGAAGATGTCAGAGCAACAAGATGGGAAGCCTGGTCCCTGACAACAAACGGCCACACCTTACCCTAGGCTGTGCATTTCTGGATTTCTTTTATGTGGCAGAGAAATAAATCTCAACCTTGCTTCCTTCCTTATTCTTTTTATGTGCAATAGGTCTTAATCATCAATAAAAAGATTACACCTGCCTCTTTCCAAAAGCAGCAATACCTATTACACAGAAAATGTTTGGAAGCAACATGCATATGCAACAATGGGAAGCAAGGTCAGTATATCCTCTCAATGGAATATTGTGCAGTTGTTAAAAGTAACTGTTAAAGATTTAATAGGGAAATGATATAATGCAAAATAATAACAATGTTGTATCTCTGCTTAAACTTTAAAACATTACATATTTTCAATGGGAACAAGAACAAATTAAAACTTTGTATTTTGGAAGCAGATTATTAAATTCTTTCTTTTTTAAAACTTTTGTAAATTTTCTATAATGTTTACTCGTTTTTAATTCCCTTCAAACGGCAGTAGACGACAAAAGTGCAGTGTTCTGTCCTCATATTATGGCTGCTGGTTTTATCCTGTATTATATGTATGAGTTGTCCCTAGATATTGTTACAGACTTAAAGAAGGCGATTTTTAAAAATTATAATAAATTGTAAGTAAAGCTAATGTTGTAAAGATGTGATTTTTTTAAAATAAATTGTACTTTTAATAATTTTTTTTTTATTTGACAGAGATCACAAGTAGGCAGAGAGGCAGGCAGAGACAGAGAGAGGAGGAAGCAGGCTCCCTGCTGAGCAGAGAGCCTGATGCGGGACTCGATCCCAGGACTCTGAGATCATGACCTGAGCTGAAGGCAGAGGCTTAACCCACTGAGCCACCCAGGCGCCCTAAAGATGTGATTTTTAAAAAAGATTTTATTTATTTGACAGAGAGAGAGAGAGAGAGCACAAGCATGGGGAATGGCAGACGGAGAGGGAGAAGCAGGCTCCCGCTGAGCAGGGAACCCGTTTTGAGGCTCTATCCCTGGGCTCTATCCTAGGACCCTGGGATCATGACCCGAGCCAAAGGCAGGAGCTTAACCGACTGAGTCACCTAGGTGCCCCAAAGATGAGGTCTTTCACTTTGATTAGATTATGGGCTCCTTAAGGCCTGGGATTATCTTAACTTCTTTTTTTTCACCTTTAGGGTCCAAGTCTCCTCTCTCTCTCCTTAGGAGGGGGTAGGGTAGACTGTATTGTTGCCCACACTTGGTAATCCATAAAAGGAGTGATCTATGTGATTTACTGAATTGACCTAGGATGCATGGATTAATCCACATTTGTGCTGAGCATATTAGTTTGTCTACTAAGAGACTTCAGAAGGTGGGTGAGGATGAAAATGTCAGCTTTGTCAGGTCCTGACCCAAGAATTTTTATCATTATGTAAAATGCACACCTGTGGTTCCAGGCCTTTGGAATAAAATTTTAAAGCATGTGTGTACTTTTTTCCCCCTGCCTTAAGTTCTGCCTACAACCCCCTGAATTTTCCCAGCTACTCTTTGCTATGCTTTGCCAAAGTAGAGCTTTAACAGCGATTACTCACTTTGTTTCTCAGTCTGGATTCTCCCTCACTATCTCTTTCTGCCTCTGTCATATATATGTATATTTACTTTAATTTACCTCGCTGTCCGTGAGGAAACTAAGAGTCACATTTGCTCAGTTAGGAGTCCATAACGTAGTCGCTGAACTGCCAAGTATTATTGTGCTATGACTTGATCTTCAACACCCAAGAAAAACTTCGGTGCTCTAAACAATTTAGCGGGCAACCACAGAAAATGGCAGAAGCACCGGCTACTTTACTCCATGGCTTATGATCTGGGTTTGTTTATTCATGCCTTAGACGGGAGTCGGACCTAGAGTTGGCCTGAGCTGTTTTTCGGCGCTCGGCTGGACTTCCTTGAACGACTGCTTGGGCACTCTTCCTATGATGTCTGGGTCGTTCGTGTATTCGGTGTTCTTTTGCGCCGTCTTCTTGCTTGATGTCTCCTGAGCGGTGGCGGCGCCGGGTCGAAGGCTGACTTAACCGCGAGGCCCCTCGCTCAGGCTGCTTTCTCCCGCAGTAGAGCGGTAGAGCGGACCCCTTGCTTCCTGCCTGCCTCTTATTCCTGTCGGTGGCTGAGTCCCCCCGCTGGGCTGCAGACGGACCCCCCGCCCGTCTTGCAGGTAGGCCCGGGAGGAGCCTGGGAGGCCCGGCCCGGCATCCTTCTGCCGGCGGGTTGAGAAGACCCTGGCGCCGGCGGGTGGGCGGGCGGGTCGCCAGCACAGACACGGCCGGAGGAGGAGCTACCCGGTTGCGTTCGGGGGCGCGGTCGTAGAGGCGGCGGGGAACTGAGGGAGAGGCCGGAAAGAGGGAGAGATGCTGGGGCTGCTCTGCGCGGTTCGGTAGGGTGGGGGTGTTGGGTCTTGGGCGGGTGTTGGCACCCCTAGTGTGGGGGGAAAATCGCTTTCCAGGAACAGATAGAGCTTTACGCGCTTTGACCCTCCGTTTCTCCTCCCGCCTCCCCACCCCCAAGGCTCCGGGTGTCATGACTCAATTGGCTGGGGACCCCCTCTGAGTCCGGCCTTTGAAGGGACCTTTGAATAGGTGGAGGCAAGTGGAACATGGCCCCCTGGTTACTCTGAGCGAAGTGTCATGTTCTTGCTTTTTTGGGGTAGGGAAACCGAGACTGAGCTCTGGTACTTGATTTTTCCCCATGTCCCCAGCAGATTTTTAAATGCACCTTAAGTCTGCTTTTTGTCATTTACAAGTTCGCTTTTTGTTGTTGTTGTTTTTCTGTTTACCTGTCCCTTTATGCACACAGTGACTTGTTGTTTGTGATCCTTCCTACCTAGGTAATCAGATTCTGTCACTGGTACTTCATAAGTAAAGAGAGCATGCTGGTTTTGCTTGTCAAAGTCTGCATCATTTTCGTGAGAATAGTAATGACAGTTTTGTTTCTTGATAGAAAATTTCATTTGCTGTCCAGTTTGCTTTCTGGTTGATACTTATTTCTTCTCCCCTCAGCTTATTCTCAGTGAAAGTCTTCCAACTATGGTGTTAAGTGGTTAATGTCCGACAGGATGGTCAAGATTTTGAAATGAGATATTTGTCTTGAGAGTTTGCTTTCTAGGAAGAATCCAGAAGAAACCCAAGGAGTTGCCTTTGGAATGGTTTTGTTATATTTGATTAGTGGTTTAGTTATGCATGTACTAGAGTTAAACAGGTTGTATGTAAGAATCATTCAAATATTGATATATTTAAATAGAAAGTTAAAATTCTGACAGCTCCATTGTGTTTTCCTTTTTTCTCCTAACTTGGAAACTTTGGGGACTAAGTGTTCTTATTCATTTTATTTTCATTGGATTCAGTGTCTCCATCCTAATTTGTGTAGCTTCTTTGTTGAAAAAAAATATTCAGACTAGAGGTCATTCTAGGTTGAAGAAGTATTTCCATAGTATGTAGAATCAGTAGGACAGTGGTTTTAAGAGAAAATAGACTAGGGGCGCCTGGGTGGCTCAGTGGGTTAAAGCCTCTGCCTTCGGCTCAGGTCATGATCCCGGGGTCCTGGGATCGAGCCCCGTGTCGGGCTCTCTGCTCCACGGGGAGCCTGCTTCCTCCTCTCTGCCTGCCTCTCTGCCTAGTTGTGATTTCTCTCTGTCAAATAAATAAAATATTTTTAAAAAAGAAAGAAAATAGACTAAATTTCTAGTTCTTAGATTGAAACTATACAGGTTTATTTTTTTTAAAAAACAATTTTAGAATTCTGGTGAGTTTTGGAAAGATTATTGTTCCTCTAATTTTTTTTTTTTTTTGAGGTCAGCAGTATTTAAATGTAGGGCCCTTGATTATGAGTGATTTCCTAGATATCAGGACCTCGGTACTTCCAGAAAGGGTTTAATGAAGAGCCACCAGACTGTGGCGAGTCTACATTGGGAAGTTAGGCTAAGAATGTGTGCTCTCTAGAAAAGTTTTTGTGGTAGGAGAGAAATTTATAACAGAACAAAGAATTTAGAGAAGGAAGTGACATTATCTCCTGGGGATTGATTCTGCATAGAATTTATAGTTAGTGTATATTGCAGCAGCTCCTAATTAATGCTAAATAGTAGATGGAGTTTGCTATGAGTGTCACAAAAAATGTTCGGAACATTTTGTTATGTTTCTGTAGGAAATAATTAGCAGAGGTTTAAGCTGGATTGAAGAAGACAAGAAATTTGGTTGTGGTGCTGGTGGTAGAGTTATAGGGATAGAGCTGATCAGCTTCTGTCCTGTTTTATGAGAGAAATTCACTCCACTATTTACCTTTTTTGGTTAAATCTTGTGCTATTCTGTCAGTGTCAGATCAGGCTCTCTTCTGGTATTTCTTTTCAGAAATTTATGGGTTCAGAATATGACTTAATTGTTCTGTCTTCTCTTTTAGTGAGAAAGTTCTTGGGGATTATGAAAGAAGTGAACTTCTTTGAATATCTTCTAGAACTTATTCCTGGAAGGCGTTTTGTCTGTCTCTTGGAAAAGCTTAGTTATATATGTCATTTGAAAACAATTGGTTATTTTTATTAACTGTAATAACTTCTTTTTATACTGCATAATTCTTTTTTTTTTTAAGACTTTATTTATTTATTTGACAGACAGAGATCACAAGTAGGCAGAGAGGCAGGCAGAGAGAAGAGGAAGCAGGCTCCCCGCTAAGCAGAGAGCCCGATGCAGGACTCGATCCCAGAACCCCTGGATCATGACCTGAGCCAAAGGCAGAGGCTTTAACCCACTGAGCCATTCAGGCGCCCATATACTGTATAATTCTCAAAATATTTTCAACACATGTTAGGAAACTTACGAAACTTTTATTCTTTTCTTTTTTTTAAAGTAAGATCTGCATCCAGTGTGGGGCTCGAATTCATGATCCTGAGATCAAGAATTGCATGTTCTACTGGCTGAACTAGCCAGGTGCCCCAAAACTTTTATTTTTTGATCATGCCCCTTTCTGCTCTTTATTAATACTGAATCCAAACATTTATGATCTTCAAGGGTCTTCATGAATGTTGATAGTTTTTTTGTTTGTTTGTTTGTTTTTGTTTTTTAAAGATTTATTTATTTGACAGATAGAGATTACAAGTAGGCAGAGAGGCAGGCAGAGAGAGAGAGAGGAGGAAGCAGGCTCCCAGCTAAGCAGAGAGCCCGATGCAGGGCTCGATCCCAGGACCCTGGGATCATGACCGGAGCTGAAGGCAGAGGCTTTAACCCGCTGAGCCACCCAGGCGCCCCTGATAGTTTTTGTTGACACCTTATCTCACTAGTCCCGTTTATCCTCCCTGAGAGGAATTGGAAAAAAAGTTTTATTGTTAGCACACTGAGGTCTCTATTTTTTAATTTTTTAAACAAATTTTTAGAAGATTTTATTTATTTATTTATTTGTCAGAGAGGGCAAGTGGGGGTGCACACAAGCAGGGAGGAGCAGCAGGCAGAGGGAGGGGCAGGCTCCCTGCTGACCAAGGAGTCTGATGTGAGGCTCTATCCCAGGACCCCGGGATCATGACCTGAGCCTAAGGCAGATGCTTAACAGATTAAGCCACCCAGGTATCCATTTTTAAATTTTTAAAAATTTATGTTTAAAGATTTATGTATTTATTTGAGAGAGAGTGCACACTCATGGAGGAGGGGGTCAGGGAGAGGAAGAAAATCTCAAGCAGACTTCCCACTGAGTGTGGAGCCCCACCACATGGGACTTGAACTCCCAACCCTGAGCCCATGACCTGAGCCAAAACTAAGAGTTGGATGCTCAAACTGACTTAGTCATCCAGGCACCTGAGCTCTCTTTTTTTAAAGATGTGTCTCGGCCTTGATAGAGTTATCTTGGAATGAGATGCAGATCTTTTTGTCCAGTGGTTTGGTTTACCAAAAAAACAAAACAAAACAACATGCAAAACCCTTAAGTTCCTTTGATCATGGTCATTCTTGTTTCTTTCTCTAATTGTTTCTCATAACCCCAGAGAGAACTTTTGTTTCTTGTTATAATTTCTGTTTGTACAGAATTACTATGATACAACCTATCCTGTGGTTTGGGGGTAATTTATATTTTATATTTTCAAATCCCTTCTTCCCTCTAATTAATTTGGTCTATTTTTTCCCTTTTTGCAAAGCTAAAATTAGTTATTGACAGATAAAGATTTTGTTAATCAGTTATTGTCAGAATATATTTATATGCCCAGTAGTATGGCAGTCTGCCAGAGTGATGTAAGAAGAAAACAGATTAAGGAATCAGGAGACCTGGGTTTAAGTCCTAGGCTCATGAGCTTCCTTAGCTGAGAAATCCTGTTCAAATTATTTAAGGAGGCCATAGGGAAGGTTACTGCCCTTTATTGAGCATTTGCCTTGTCATGTTCTTTACATATATTATCTCATTCAATACTTGTAGCAGTTCTTTAAGGTGGATATTATTTTCCCAGTGGATACTGAACTCAGAGAATGTAAATAATTTGACCAAGATCACACAGCAAGTATGTAGCAGAGCTGGTATTTAAATCCAAAGCTTTGAGTCTTTTTTGAATCTGTATTTAAAGAATGGGAAAGCATATACTTCTGTCATAATACTTCAGTTGAGAAAAAGTACATGAAGCTGCTTTAAAAAAGATAAAGTGCTGTTCACATGTTAACTGCTGTGCTATCTTACAGCAACAACGAGTAGATGTCATCTAGGTTCTTGGACTATCAGCATTCTGCCTGATAGTCATGGAGGATAGAGGTGACAAACGTTAAAACAGCATGGGAGGAGCTTACTAACATGCAGGTGGAAAGGCATGAGCACCTGGAAGTGCTAGTGAAAGACAGGTTTTAGGGCCGCATGTTTATGAGGTGAGCCTGAGAATATTTACCCCCTCTCTTCCAGTTAGTCTTGCCTGTGCATCTGTAGATTAGTATCTTTTCCATTTTGTTCTCTGTCTCTTCTTGGGGTTGATAATCTCTACTTCTCCACCCAAACTTGTTCATTTCTTCAATGAGTACTGTTCTTACGTTGTTTCCTAAGGTAGTATGTTCCTCACAGACCTGTGGGAACTATTTCTTGATTGTGACTTTTTCTTTTCTTTCTTTTTTTGTTTTTGTTTTCATTTGTTTGTTTAAAGATTTTATTTATTTATCTGAGAGAGAGAGAGAGCACAAGCAGAGGAAGCAGCAGATGGAGACACAGACTCCCCACTGAGGAGGGAGCCCAATGTGGGGCTCAATCCCAGGATCCTGGGATCATGACCTGGGGTGAAGGCAGATACTTAATCGACTGAGCCACCCAGGCGCCCGGATTGTGACTCTTCTTCAACCCTTACCTTTTCAGACTTTTGTTCATCTAGCAAATATTTATTGAATGCTCATTAGATGCTGGGATACAAAGGTAGACATGAGTGTCCTTGCTCTTACCAAGTGTATTCCAGTGGGGAGCAGAGTTGACTAGGTACCTGCTAAATAATTGAAATTTAGGCTGTGCTCTGAAAGAAACAAATGGGGGCTGACAGATGAGGAGTGAGGAGGGCACTGGGTGTTTACAGGGATTAGATTCGTTGGTTATGGCATCCTTAATGCCCTCAAAAAGTTGCAATCACAGCATGTCATGATTCAGTAAATTAAGGTTGTCTTGGTGCCGTCAAAATGGAAGTCTTCATTTAAGATTGCTACTGGCAATATTTGTTACTCCTTGTCTTGTGACACTGGGTTTGGTGTAATAAAGGATGACTGTGGCTTAGAAATGTCCAGCTAGCTCGGCTAATGAGGTTTTTTTTTTTTTTTTTTTTTTTTTGCTTCTAATGTGATCTGAGTTTATTTGGTTCTCATTTATTAATTTTTTCCAAAATAATTGTTCTAGTTGAGTTCAATGATTTGAACACTGGATACATGCCTTCAGGTTTATTTGTAGCAGGGACTAAGCTGAAGTTCTACGCCTTATATGAGGGGAAAAACTTAGAAAGATTGTCTTAAAATTGAGAGGGAATGTGTAGGCTATTGGTGAGTATATGTAAACAATAATACAGTGTATAATGCAATATATACAATACAATAATAAAGTCTTGTTTGGTACCTTTCTTCCAAGATATTACAAGTATTTTGTAGTTTTTTTTTTTTATTGTTGCTAATTGGAATTATATTTCTATCTGTAGAATTAACTGAGGCAAATTTCACATTTCATGATTTCATCATATATTTATTTCTGCTGCCCAGGATATTTATTCACTCTCCCATGAACTAAAATTACTTTGTTTTAGGTGTGTATGTTTATGACATGAAACATTTGAGATTTTGCTGAGTTGCACAGGATTAATATGCCTGTTGATTTGGGGAGAGAATTGGAGTAGTTCAGTCTAGCTGACCAGTGAAAATAGGGTAGAAAAACATGTCTTTCCCAACTCTTGAATAACAGTCTAGTGGCACTGATTCTTAGAATCAAGCGGTCTGAGTCCAAATCCCAGGAGGACTATTTTTTTTTTTTTTTAAGATTTATTTATTTATTTATTTGACAGAGAGAAATCACAAGAGAGGCAGGCAGAGAGAGAGGAAGGGAAGCAGGCTCTCCGCTGAGCAGAGAGCCCGATGCGGGACTCGATCCCAGGACCCTGAGATCATGACCTGAGCCGAAGGCAGCGGCTTAACCCACTGAGCCACCCAGGCGCCCCCCCAGGAGCACTATTTACTAGCTCTGCAACTTGGGCAAGTTACTTAACCTATCTGTGCCTTTCCTCATGTGTAGAATACCATACGGTTGTGAGAACTGAATGAGTTAATATATGTAAAGCATTTAGAACAGCAGATAGCGCTATATATGACAGCTGTTGTCATTTTCAGTATTATTATTGTAGCATGATAAAGATTATATGTTCCTCCAAACAAGAACAAATAATAGTAATGCTTAGATTGAAGTTTAGTATCTTTTGAAAAAATTTGAATAGGGAATAAGAATTTAAAGCAACATATTTGTCCTTCCTTTCTCTCAGTGTGTTTCAAATTACAGGATGCATCTTTACTGGGAAAGAGAAACCTAGAAAGCAACAGTGTCTGAAAGAATTCCAAATAGAAGAGAAATGGCAAGATTTTGAGGATTCTGTAATATGTGTGGTAAAACAGGCCAGACTATTTTAGGAACAGAAGAACATTTCTTTGCAAAACAGGTAGAAAATTTTTAGCATCTAAATTTTACCATCTATTTGAACTGTGATTAGTGCTTGAAGTATTTGGAAGAAGTTGACTGAAGGCACAGAATAAAGTGATATTTAGGGAAAAATCAAAGCTACCCAATCACTTTAGGTAAACTTCTGGAAGAGGCAATATATGTTACATATAGTGGGGAAGACTGGGAATCCAATGGAGTTAGCTTTTTTATTACTCCTGTCCCTTCATGCCATTTTAAGTTGTGGGTGGCTTCCGTTTTTGTCTTAACTATTTTTGTTTTCCTCTCTGATGTCTCTGTAATATTCCTGCTCTGTCATTTTAAAAACCTACTTAATGATTATAGTGGATTCTTTTTTTTTTTATTAAAGATTTTTATTTATTTATTTGACAGAGATCACAAGTAGGCAGGCAGGCAGAGAGAGGAAGGGAAGCAGGCTCTCTGCTGAGCAGAGAGCCCGATGCGGGGCTCGATCCCAGGACCCTGGGATCATGACCTGAGCCAAAGGCAGAGGCTTTAACCCACTGAGCCACCCAGGCGCCCGATTATAGTGGATTCTTGTTTTATTCATTCATTCATTCAGTAAATGTTTATTGAATGTCCACCACTGTGTTAAGTATTGTGGATATCATAATAAGAGCTGATCAGAACCAGTGCTTATTGAAGTGCTTTGTGCCAGGTACCATACCACATGCTTTATCATTGATTCTTTTTATTCTTCCAACAGTTTTGTGGTGTGGGTACTTTTATTATCCCCATTTCATAGATTTGGAGATGTGGCACAGGTAGGTTAAGCAGTTTGTCCAAGGTCTTCGAGCTAGTTAGTGGCAGCACCAAGATTGGAATCTAAGCAGTCTGGCTCCATAGTCTCTTGCTCTTAATCCCTAAATTATACTGATTCTAAACTACTTTAAACAATTCTAAACTCTCTAAACTACTACCACTTTACGAAGACTAGAGTGATAAAAATAGACACTGTTGGGGCACCTGGGTGGCTCAGTGGGTTAAGCCTCTGCCTTCAGCTCAGGTCATCTTGGGGTCCTGGGATCGAGCCCCACATCAGGCTCCCTGCTCGGTGGGGAGCCTGCTTCCCCCCCTCTCTCTCTGCCTGCCTCTCTGCCTACTTGTGATCTCTGTCAAATAAATAAATAACATCTTTAAAAAAATAAACACTGTCCATGCCCTTATATAAACAAAAAATACATCAATAACTGTATAATTGCAAAGTGTATCAAGTCTTATGATCAAAAAGTAAAAAAGAGATCATAGTAGAGGAGCTTGAATTATATTGGAGCTTTGAGGAGGGTTTCTCTGAAGAAGTGATATTTAAGCAGAGACTAGAAGGGTGAAAGGGGAAAGTAAAGGGAATATGCATGTATGAAAGATTTAAGGTGGAAAGGAACTCGACACATTGGAGAAACTGAAAGAAGATTGGTGTGGCTGGAATACAGTGAGCAGTGGGGAAGGAAGGAGATGGGCATTAGGATGAGGATAGAGACATAGGGACGACTGTGTTAAGGATTTTGGCTTTTTTTCCTAAGTAAAACTGGAAGCCTTGGAAGATTTTAAGCATGAGTGTTATGACCTAGTACATGATTTTTTAAATTGCTCTAGGTACATTGTGGAAAATATTAGAAATTTGTGGAAAAAATTTTGGAAATTGTGGAAAATTTGGAAGAGAATTGGGAGAAGTATGATAGTTAAGATGTCTTACTGTGGTCCAGGCAAAAGATGATCATGTCTTGGATTAGGCTCTAGACAGTAGAGATGGAAGGAAGTAGAAAGAGTCCATAGACGATGACATTATTATTATTATTATTATTATTATTATTATTATTATTCTTGTTTTTAAAGATGCAATAGATATTTTAGAATTAGGACAGGTAAGACTTAATGATGGATTGGATATGTGGGAGGAGGGAAGAGTCTAGTATTGTTCCCAAATTTATGGCATGAGCCTCTGGGTAGATGAAGTTGCCATTTCTGAGATGGAAACAAATTTAGAAGCAGCAGATTTTGACTAGAGTTGGAAAGTAGAATGAAGACCTCAACTTTAGTCATGTTGAATGTGAGTTGTCTGTTGAGAACATACAAGTGGAGACATCAAGCAAGGAGCCTTTGAGTGATGCTGGAAGGGGCCCTGGTGGTAAATCCAGATGCCCTTGGTAGACAGGTGGTGTTTACATTCAAGGAGAATCACCAAGATTACCTAAAGGGAATGGTTGTGTAGACTAACAGGAGAGTGTTCCTAATCAAGCAACAAGACATTTAATAGGAAATCTCAGAAACAGAGAGGAACATGTTCAAGAAGAAAGTGATTGCCTGTGTATTTTGGATTTAGTAACACAAAGATCATTTGATGAGCATAACGAGAACAGTGTTGGGGGTGCCTGGATGGCTCAGTTGGTTAGGTTAAACATTTTCTTTCAGCTCGGATTGTGATCACAAGGTGCTGGGATCTAGTCCCACATCGGGGCTCCCTGCTCAGAGGGGAGTCTGCTCTTCCCTCTCCCTCTTCCTCTGCCCTGGCTTGTGTCCTCTCTCGATCAATCTCTCTAATTAAAAAAAAAAAAAAAAAAAAATCTTTAAAAAAAAAAAAAAAGGACAGTGTTGGAGGGATATAGGGCCAGAAGCCACACTGAAGTGAATTTAAAAAGTGGGAAAGGAGGAAGTAGGTGGTCTCTACATTTTGGTAGTTAGCATGTGTGTCTCCCCATAAAAAGTAATACTTTAAAAGGAAGTGATATGACAATAGGAACAATACATTTTTCTCCTTGACGGCCTAGCCTTGGTATCTTGGCAGGAGGTTGGATTAAAGGAGAAAGAGGTTAAGGAATGAGGATAACTGCAAAATGGCAAGAGTAGAGATTCTCATGGTCTTTATATGTGGCCTTGGAATTTAAGGGTGTATGTCCTTTTTAACTTTGCTATCATTAGCTTCTCTGTTTTCACCTCCCTACCTAATGCATCTTTGTATTTTGGTATTACTGGCTTTTAAAATTCATTCCTTACCTTTATTTTTTCTTGTTACTTTCTATGGCCATTGTGGCTATAGTTAATTAGCTGATGTGCTTGGTTATTTATCTTTTTACTCATTTGCTTATTTGTTGGCTCTTATTGTCATACCGAATACTGTATAACTGTGATTCTAGACTTTATTTTGATTTGTTTCTCATTTACATATTATTTGCTTAGAATCTAATAGACTATACTGAGATAATAGAAAACATTTTTGCTACCAGTCTGCCTGGAATTTTATATGATGACTTTCCTGGGAAGGGTTAAACATTTAATGGCTATTGTTGCCATCAGTTTTCTAGCATTTTTTTTTTTTTTTTTTTTAAGTTTATTGAGGTAGGGGTGCTTGGGTGGCTCAGTCGTTAAGTGGCTGCCTTCAGCTCAGGTCATGATGCTGGGGTCCTGGGATTGGGCCTGGCATTGGACTCCCTGCTCAGTGGGGAGCCTGCTTCTCCCTCTCCCACTTTCCTTGCTTGTGTTCCCTCTCTCGCTGTCTCTGTCAAACAAGTAAAATCTTTTAAAAATAATTAAATTTATTGAGGTAAAAGTCGCATAACACAAAATTAACCATTTTATTTTTAAAATGTATTTTCATTGTTTTTTTAAAGATTTCTATTTATTTATTTAGAGAGAGAGCACACTCACTCTTGTAAGTAGGGGGAGGAGGGACCAAGGAAGGGGAGAGGAAGGAAATCTCAAGCAGACTCCTCAGTGGAGCAGGAGGACACGGGGCTCGATCTCACCATCCTGAGGTCATGACCTGAGCTGAAACCAAGAGTTAGACACTTAACCGACTGAGCCACACAGGTGCCCTGCCAAAGTCAACTATTTTAAAGTGAACAATTCAGTCGTGTTTAGTACATTCACAGTGTTACGAAACCACCACCGCTACCTAGTTCCAAAACATTTTGATTATTCCAAAGTAAAACCTCTTCCG
This sequence comes from Meles meles, assembly GCF_922984935.1. NCBI lineage: Eukaryota > Metazoa > Chordata > Mammalia > Carnivora > Mustelidae > Meles > Meles meles. Next base: position 19,707,793 of record NC_060073.1, read on the forward strand.
TTACGCGGTTTCTTTTTATTTCCCTCCTTCCACCAGCCCTGGAAAGGAGTAATCTGCATTCTGTATCTATGGATGGATCTATTCTGGCTATTTTATATACATGGAATCACAGGGGCACCTGGGTGGCTCAGTGGTTAGGTGTCTGCCTGCGGCTCAGGTCATGCCTGGGATCGAGCCCCACATTGGGCTCCCTGCTTGGCAAGTCTGCTTTTCCCTCTCCCTCTGCCTGCTGTTCCCCTGCTGTGCGCGCTCTCTCTCTCTCTTTCTGTCAAATAAATAAATAAAATCTATTTTAAAAATGGAATCATAATGGTATGTAACCTTTTGTGTATGTATATACCAATAATCTGTCCATTTATCCATTGATGAACATTTGGACTGTTTCCACCTTTTGGATGTCATGAATACTATAGGGGCGCCTGGGTGGCTCAGTGGGTTAAAGCCTCTGCTTTTGGCTCAGGTCATGATCCCAGCGTCCTAGTATTGAGCCCCATGTTGGGCTCTCTGCCCAGCGGGGAGCCTGCTTCCCTTCCTCTCTGTCTGCCTCTCTGCCTACTTGTGATCTCTCTCTCTGTCAAATAAATAAATAAAATCTTTAAAAAAAAAAAAGAGCTACTATAAACATGCATGTATGAGTGCCTGTTTTCAGTTGTTTTGGGTATCTACCCAGGAGTGTAATTGCAGGGCTATCTGGTAACGTATTATTGTTGTGATTCTTCTCAGACCATAGAGATCAAGCCAACATCTGCAGCTTCCACAGAGTGTGTGATTTGAGAGTTGCTGGCTAGCCTTAGATTGGGATTGAGACTCTCTTTCCTTTATGTTTAACTTTTTGAGGAACTGAATTCGTCTAACATACCAATTTTATTATTTGCATTCTACTGATGGAGTAATTGAGGTACAGCATCTGCATGGTTTTAACTTCCTATCTTCGGAGCAAGTCAGTGATGGAACTGGGAATTTAAGACTCCTAATCATGTTCTTTGTCTAAGATGACCCATTTAAAGCCATGTTGCATTTACATGAAGCTTTTTAAAATGGGCTTCCTATATTTTATAATCTCTTGAAGGAATATTGTTCAGGTAGTATTAGGCAGATGTTCTTTTTCCATGGAAAACAAGAGGGAATGTGTTTTAGTGCAGCAGAAGGAATATAGACTACAAATTAGAAAGAACTTCCTGACAACAAGATACTGGATTACTACCAAGGAAGGTTATGAAATACATTCTTCAAAGACTTAGAAACTATCTTTCTAGGATGATGGAGGTATGGGCTTGTTAAGGAATGAGGGAGATGAGAAAGATGACTTGCTGAGGTCCCTGGTAGCCCCAGTACATAGTTGTTTGATGGTTAATCAGAATGGTATCTCTGGCATTGTAATGAGTACATTTTCATTTTCTTTATGAAGAAATAATCAGTAGAGAGTAGGTAAATTGCTGAAGGTCTCCTGGTAAAATGGAAGGTTAGTATTCTGAATCTTATTGGCTGCCGGGTTGAATGCTTAGGGATGTGTTCTTTATCATAAACAAGTCTTTTCATAGCTGTGTGATGTATGACTGTTGTGATTCTTCCTAAGCCATAGGGATCAAAGCCAACATCTGCAGCTTCCATAGAGTGTGTGATTTGAGAATTGTTGGCTAGGTTTAGATTAGGACTTACAGTCTTTTCCTGTAAAAAATAATTTGGTCTCCTGTTATACATGTAGAGATGGGAACATATTATCAGTAACAGACTAAGGTAGTAGATTCTTAATGACTATTTAGGAAGGGCTGGGTTAAAATTGCTTAGGTAAAGGTGAACACACATAAATGTATTTTTGTTTTTTAGTGCTTGAAGAAAAAGAAGCCCAGAAGCTGGGCAAATAAACATTAGATTCTGTTGTAGAACATAAACATAAAAATACTCATTAAATGCAGTATTAAGTTGCCAGTTTAAATGCTCAGCTCAGGAAATGCCAAAGTTAAGGTACTGAGAACGTTAACACATTCACCTGACACTTAGAGTTTACATTAAAGTATCTCATAAGGGATCTCTTGTCTATTATCAAAATCATGTTTTGAGCTCCATGGGTCATTGACTGGGAAGCTAACTTGGAAGGGGGTATTACCTTGGTAGGTAGGTTTAATGGATTTATTGTGTTCATTTTAGTTGAGGTATGGGAGCATTTACTTGTTCACTTCTCTGCTACCAAAAATATCATCAAGTGTATTTATTGAGCTTTCTGGAATTGGCAACAACTGTTACCTCTGCAGGGGAGCCAACTTTTGAATATTTACCATGTACTGGGAATTTTGTATTTGTTTCTCTTTGTAATATTTATAACAAATATATAAAGTGGGTCGTGATACCTCTATTGTAAAGGACAGGAAAAAGTGAAACTTTTTCTTGCCAAGGTTATACACATGGTGAATAGCAAAGCTGTGATGGAGAAGTTAGAGTCTTCTGTTTTAAATTAGTGTTTTTCTTTTTCTTTCTTTCTTTCTTTTTTTTTGAGAAGAAGGTTTCAGCTCAGCTTAAAGATTTTATTTATTTGACAGACAGAGATCATAAGCAGGCAGAGAGGCAGGCAGAGAGAGGAGGAAGCAGGTTCCCCGCAGAGCAGAGAGCCCTACGTGGGGCTCAATCCCAGGACCCTGGGACCATGACCCGAGCCGAAGGCAGAGGCTTTAACCCACTGAGCCACCCAGGCGCCCCTTTGGCTTTTTTTTTTTTTAAAGATGTCAACTCAGATTTTTTTTTTAAGATTTTATTTATTTTTTTGACAGACAGAGATCACAAGTAGGCAGAGACCGGCAGAGAGAGAGGGGGAAGCAGGCTCCTTGCAATGCAGAGAGCCCGATGTGGGGCTAGCTCCCAGGACCCTGGGATCATGACCTGAGCTGAAGGCAGAGGCTTTAACCCACTGAGCCATCCAAGCGCCCCATCAGATTTTTTTTAAGATTATTTATTTATTTATTTGACAGACAGAGATCACAAGTAGGCAGAGAGGCAGGCAGAGAGAGAGAGAGAGAGAGAGCGAGAGGGAAGCAGACTCCCTGCTGAGCAGAGAGCCCAATGTGGGGCTCCGTCCCAGGACCCTGAGATCGTGACCTGAGCCGAAGACAGAGGCTTTAACCCACTGAGCCACCCAGGCGCCCCTAGTGTTTTTCATTTTTTATACTGTCACTTCTTTTTAAAATTTAATTAATTAAAAAAAAATTTTTTTGGGGGGCGCCTGGGTGGCTCAGTGGGTTAAGCCGCTGCCTTCAGCTCAGGTCATGATCTCAGGGTCCTGGGATCGAGCCCCGCATCCGGCTCTCTGCTCAGCAGGGGACCTGCTTCCCTCTCTCTCTCTGCCTGCCTCTCTGCCTACTTGTGATCTCTTTCTGTCAAGTAAATAAATAAAATCTTTAAAAAAAAATTTTTTTTTTAAAGTAGGCTTGGGGTGCCTGGGTGGCTCTGTCAGTTGAGCATCTGACTTTTGGTTTTGGCTCAGGTCATGAGCTAGCAGTCATGATCAGGCTCCACGCTCAGCTGGGTGCCCCTCCCCACTGCTTGCGCAGGCACGCCGGACACCCCCTTCAAATAAATAAATCTTTAATAAAAATTAAGTAGACTTCTTGCCCACATGGAACTTGAACTCATGACCCTGAGATCCAGAGTCCTATGTTTTACTGACTGAGCCAGCAAAGTGTGTTCTTTGGAGGTGCCCAAGGAGTGGCTGTGAGAGTCAGGAAGAGCTTTGGTTCTCCCACTGTGCTTAAACCAGAGCAGCTCTTCTTTGATCTCTTATATTTTAGTGTTTTCACATAAGATTCCATTTGGAAAAAATATATATTTGTTCAAGAAAAGAAGGAAAACCTGGAAGACCACTGAGGAATCATGAAAGAAGATTATTGAAAATAACCTGAAGATTGAAAAGATGGCTAAATTATATAACTGCCAGTCAGGAAATTATGTCAGAATTTGAAGTGACTTGGTGTCCCAGCCTCATGTGCAGTGCAGTTATTCTGTCCTTGAGGAGTGTAGGATAGTGGGAAAAGAGCATACACTCTAGATGGAATTCTGGCTCAGCCCCTGGGTTTGAGGATACTTCTGTCAGCCTGGTGCCACAAATACTCAGTGCAGTGATAACACCTGTCTTTCCAGAGTGGTTCTAAGGATCAGAAATAACATGTGAGTTGCCTGGCTCGTAGTGGATACCTCTAAAATGCTAGCTGTTGGTAAGATGATGATGATGATGATGTTGATGGCTTTTTTTTTTTTAAGAATATATTGACATTTCACCTCCAAATGCTTGAAGAGCTTCTTCCATATCAAGGATAGGCAGTCCTTTACCTCTGTATGTACCGCATCATGGTGTTTAGCAGGTTTGTTTTTGATAGTCTTTAAACTGTGCATGTTTATATATTCATGAATGCATCTATTATTGATGAAGAGAGAAAAACCATGCGCGCCTGGGTGACTCAGTTGATTAAGTGTCTGGTTTCCCCTCAGGTTGTGACCCTGGGGTTCTTGGATTGAGCCCTGTGTGGTCGACATCGGGCTCCCTACTCAGTATGGAGTCTCCTTCTCCTTCTCCCTCTGCCCACACCCCTACCCTGTTCTTTCTCTCAAATAAACAAATAAAATCTTTAAAAAAAAGAGAGGGGTGCCTGGGTGGCTCAGTGGGTTAAGCCTCTGCCTTTGGCTCAGGTCATGATCTCAGGGTCCGCAGATCGAGCTCCTCAGCGAGAAGCCTGCTCTCCCCGCCCCTGCCTGCTTCTCTGCCTACTTGTGAACTCTCTCTCTGTCAAATAAATAAATAAAATCTTTAAAAAAGAGAGAGAAAAACCTTTACTTTGCTAAGTTCATTTTTAGTGGACTTAAAAGAAAGAGGCAGTCGTGGAAAGGAACCCCGTACAATGAATTGAGAAACCTGGGCTTTTGTCTTAGAGCTGCTCTTAGTAAAGCTTGTAACAAGGGACAGGTGAATTTAACCTTCTAAGATATTATGTTCAAAATGACAACTTGACTCACTTTTAACTCTGTACATTCATGATTTGACCAAAAAGGTTAAGGATATTTTCATTGTCAAAATTAAAAAAAAAATTTTTTTTTTTAAGTGGGCTTCATACCCAACTTAGAACCCAATGCAGGGCTTGAACTCATTCATGACCCTGAAGTCAAGACCTGAGCTGACAGGATCAAGAGTCACTTAACCATCTGAGCTGCCCAGGCTCCCCTCATTGCCAAAATTTTAAAGAATTACAGCATTATTTTTTGAGAAGAAGCTTTATGCTGACATGAGCTGGCAAGCTTTTGTTCATACTTTTGAGTATGCTCAAGGCATTGTTTTGTATGGAGGGACGTTGTATATCAGGGCAGAATTGAAACGAAGAACACTTGTAAGGAAGCTAGTGTGAAAGATTATCATTTGCTTTTGGATGGATAGCTGGATTTTTCAAACCCATAGCACTTTGTACTTCCTTGTGGGTAGTTCCCACATTTCAGTGTGGGAGCTGTATAGTTACAGTATACTGTAGTTGCAGACTACTACTCACGAGACTGAAAGCTCTTGGAGGTTGGAGGCCTGTTCTGTTTTTTGTTTATTTAACCTCTCTGTCCCTGTTTCCTATAATAGGGCTGGGCATATTGTATAGTTTCCCCCAAATATGCTAAATGGAAAAAAAATGTTGGCTCAGAGTCAGCAGACATATGTGGAAAATAGCATCTGCCTAAATACACGTGTTGAATTTATTGACTGTCTCCTGTTGGCATGTGATAATATAGAAAGATAATATAGAAAGACCCTTTGATAAAGTGGGAAGAGCAGTAGTTTCATAGCTTCGAACACCAACTTTGTCACATACTCACTATTTGATCATGGGCAAGCAATTACACATGGAGCCAGGTTTTCGTAAAACGGGAGAAGGATGGAAGGGTGCTTTAGAGATAGCTTATATAAAACATTAGCACTCAATAAAGTGGTAGTAATTATTACAAAAATGGATGTCTTAACAAATTATCGACAATACATTTTGCACTTCTCCTTGAAGGAGGAATATGTTTTCAGGAAGTTGGTTTGCTGTGTCTTCACTATGTGGGAGAATTATCCCCTCTAGCAATTTTCTGCTGAAAAGAAATCTTTTAGCCTTTCTTCCTCTCTGGGCCTACAGGATAGTTCCAGGGAGGAGACATAGAGGGGGCTGGGATCCTAGAATAGCTGCTGAAGACCTTGCATTTGTGCAGTCTCTTTAGAATGCTACTTCTGTATTGTACTCTGGTGGTCACTCTCACTAAATGCTACTGTACATTAGCAGAGTGAACATTTGTCAGAATTGTCCCAGGCAGAAAATATTCCATACCTGTCATTCTGCTTGGTGCTTAAAGATTTTTTTAAAAAAAGATTTTATTTATTTCTTTGACAGAGAGAGATCACAAGTAGGCAGAGAGGCAGGTAGAGAGAGGGGGGAAGCAGGCTCCCCGCTGAGCAGGGAGCCTGATGCGGGGCTTCATCCCCGGACCCTGAGATCACAACCTGAGCCGAAGGCAGAGGCTTAACCACTGAGCCATCCAGGTACGCACCCCCCCCCCCCTTTTTAAAAAGATTTTTTTTTTTAAGCTCTCCATGATACCGTGGTAATAGGTGAAGTAGGTAGGTTGCAGGGTAATATGCAGTATACGTAATCCCATTTTGATACAGGGGGAAAAAACTGCCGGATGCCTATATAACTGTAAAAGGCCAGATGTTTATATAAGCAGTGAGTTTCCATGGTGGGAATGGGAGGGATTGGGAAGGAGATTGTGACCAGACTATTGTTTACTTGTTAAGTGTGTTAAGAAGCATGTGTTCCCTTTTTTAAAATTAAAATTAAATTTTAATTTTAATTTTAAATATATTTTTTTAAAAGATTTTATTTATTTGTCAGAGAGGTAGAGAGCACAAGCAGGAAAAGTGAAAGAGGGAGAGGGAGAGGGAGAAGCAGACTTCCCGCTGAGCAAGGAGCTTGATGCGGGACTTGATCCCAGGACCCTGGGATCATGACCTGAGCTGAAGGCAGATGCTTAATTGACTGAACCACCCCAGTGCCCCCTCCCTTTAAACTTTTTAGTTTGACATAATTGTAGATATACAGGCACTTGTAAGAAATAATAGTGAGTAAGAGAGTGAAAAATCATGTATACCCTTTACCCAGCTTCCCCCAACAACCAGGATATTGCCATTGATACAGTCAAGATACTGAGCAGTTCCATCACTACAAGGATTTCAGCTGATCCCCTTTTAAGCCCCAAATCACATATGGCGCACTTAACTCATATCCTTGATTTCTGGTGCTTTGCTCTAGAATCAAAGCAATAATAACACTATGGTTTTTCTTGTCTCTTTCATCTGATGATCTTCTCTCACTATTATTTCTTACAACTGCATGTAGGTCTACAATTATCTCAAAATAAAAAGTTTAAGTTTATAAATACTAATTAACAGACCTCCATGAGGCAAGTAATGGTTAGCTCTGGTGAGGTTAGCCCCTTTTATGGATAGGGAGGTTGAGGCACAGATATCCTGGAATTTGCCTACAGGTATAGCATGAGTCACTGTGTTCTGACTCAGATTCATTTGAATTTATTCATTCTCTCTCTCTTCTGAATCAACTGTTTATAATTATGACCTTCTAGATGTGAGGACACAAAAAGGAATTTTTTCTGTATCTGAGGTTTAAATGCCTATTCTATAGAAGCAGTGTGTATTGTGGCGAGAGCATGGACTTTGGCCACTGATTTGATTTTGAATCTTCCACATGAACAAATCATTTAACCTCTCTAAGCCTCAGTTTTGTGATTTGTGAAATGGGGCTAATGATAGTACCTATCTTCATAGTGTTATTGTGAGAAATAAACAAGATGATGTATGGAAAAGTGGGTAGCACTGCCAGGTGTATAGCAAATGTTCAGTGAATGTTACATAAAAGTATTGCTTTTAATATATGTTATATTCTGCCCCTTGTGTTTATCAGCTGGCAGTAATTCAATAAAGGGATTTTTCTGCCACGTACTTAACAAGGCTTTAAGATCACTGTTTACTTTTGGGATATCTGTCTTCAGCTCAGATCATGATACCAGGATCCTGGGATCAAGCCCAGTTTTGGGCTCCCTGCTCAGACAGGGAGTCTCTTTCTCTCCCTCTCCGTCTCTTACCCCCACTTGTGCGCTTGTTCTCTCAAATAAATTAATAAAATCTTTTAAAAAATAAATAAAATCTTTAAAAAAAAAAAGACCACTGTTTACTTTTGAGGTAAGGATGCCTTCAAATTTAGTTATATAGGAAGTAATGTTGGATTATATTACCATAGTATTCATTTATATGAAAATATTTAAAAATTTCTCCTGACTTATTTGTATTTTCTCAGGTCCATTCATAGAAAAATGGAAAGTGATTCTCAGCTATTGATTTCCTTCATTTAATCTGTTCCCCCAAAGACATTACTTTTCATATTCTCTTCCTAGCATGAAAATATCCTCAAATTTTTTTTAAAGATTTATTAATTTATTTGAAAGAGAGAGAAGGAGAGGAGGGGAGTGGGGAGGGATAGAGGGAGAGGGAGGGAGTATCCTTAAGCAGGCTCCTTGCTGAGCATGGGGCTTGATCCCAGGATCCTGAGATCATGACCTGAGCCGAAATCAGGAACCAGACGCCCAACCAATCAAGCCACCCAGGTACCCTGAAAGTATCCTCAATTTTTAATTACATAATCACATAAGCTTCCTGAGGGTGGGAATGTTCTTGTTCACTATAGTATTCTTAGTGCCTAGAATAGTGCTGAGTACATAGATGTTCAATAAATGTTTCTTGGCTATCATTACTTTTGTATCCTTCTCCTCCTGTTAAGTGTTTTTTATTCGGAAAGTTGGGGAAATGGAATCCAGGTTCCAGTCAAACCTTAAAATGGCTAGGTTCTTAAATCCAGTGACTTATTTTGATTGGCTGAGAAATGTGATTGGCAAGATGGACAAGCAGCCGGCCCGTTTAGCATAAGAGCTCTACATTTAATAATTTGACTTCGTCTTTTCCTGAAGCCTTGAGGGCAATTTTTTCTTTCCCTATTCTAGTCAGCCAAGAACATGACCTGGGCTGACTCTAACATTGGAGAACAGTGAACACAGCATCTGCTGAGCCAGGGACTGGGAGTCAAGCTCAGTTCTGATGCTATCTAAAGAAAAAGCCTGAATTCAAGTCCTGCTTTGTCTACAGACTCATTTTGCAAACCTAAATGCATTTCTTAGCCTCTTCCAGGTTTTATTTTTCTTAAATAATCTCATCTCAATAATCTCAGTAATCTCATCTGTCCTGGGGCCTGGGAGGAATCTTGGGTGACTGTTCTCTCAGCATTTTACATTACTGTTGCTGTGGCTCCAGGGGCTTCCAGGAGTTGGGGGGGGGGGCAGTGTGTTACTCCTGGGAAGAGGTACAGTCTTTTTCACAAAGACTGTGCAGAAAACAGAAATCCTTCATGATTTGCAGTCGGCTCTACTTCAACCTCCTAATGGTGGTGGAGGAAAGGTATGTTTTTGCCGGAGTCATTAGGCCTATTTGCCTGAGGCAGCTGGGGTCAATTCCCAGTTCTGGAGTTAAGCTGTTTTTGCCTCTGTGAAATTCTTCCATCAAAAGCTACTTTTTTTTTTCCCTTTGCTTACTAATGGAAGATCTCTTTGCCATTATTGTGCATTTAAGGGTAGCCTTCCTGGCTTCTTAATTCTGTTGATAGCTTGGGACTCAGAAATTGAGCTTTACTTTCTCCTTGGTTCCGTGGTTTCCTCCTGTTCTTCCTTGTGTTTCCGGGGTTCTTGTGTTCTCAGTGCATGCCTTCCCCAGAATGGTTTGCAGATAAAACTTCATTTCTTTTTTTGTTATCCTTCTGAGGTAAGTGGCTAGAAGAATGATTGTCAGTCTCAAATTTGGTACCTACAGCTTTCTGTTTCCAGTTTTGATCACACTTTGTGTTTGAGTACAGACTGCTGTGTTTCAGGCATTAAGTTACATCGTTATGAGTTACTTTAGGAAGCCCTAGTAAGCAGAAAATCTGTAGCAGAAAATCTAGTGTTTCTTCTTCCTCTTTATTGTAATAACAATAAATAGAATTTGTTTAGTTTTGTGTCTTCAAAGCATTTTGTAAAGCTGTTAGCCTATTTGTGATACACACTGTAGAGGTATGCCTCATTCTGAGTTATATGAAAAACATTGGGGGTGATGGTCATATTGCTTTCTTATCTCTTGATTAACTTGGGCTGACCAGCTTTGTACGAGGTACTCGCTTCATTATTACCTCTTAAGACCTGACTTTCTAGATGGAGACAGTTGTATTTTGGAGTATTTGTAATTCTGAACATCAGTGTTGTGCGTATCTGCAGTGGGAATACAGATTCTGTCTAATAGCATTTTATTTCTGGGCCTTTGGCTTTTTATAAAGGGTCTGTGTATAATCTCGAGTGTACTGGTTTTGATTCTCTCAAATTATTTGCTTCCAGTTTGTCAGGTGATTATTATTATTATTATTATTATTATTATTTTTAAAATTTTTATTTACTTATTTGACAGACAGAGATCACAAGTAGGCAGAGAGGCAGGCAGAGAGAGAGGAAGGGAAGCAGGCTCCCGCTGAGCAGAGAGCCTGATGCGGGGCTCGTTCCCAGGACCCTGAGATCATGACCGGATCCGAAGGCAGAGTCTTAACGCACCGAGCCATCCAGGCGCCTCCAGGTGATTAATTAAAGGTACTCTGATTCTGCTTTGTGGCTCCTGTCATTTCCTTTGCACTCTGAGAACTGTGGGTGCCAGACTTCTTTGTGCAAACTCCCATTTGTTGTGTACTGTCCTTATTTTTGGTTCTCAACTTGGCTTTTACTTCCACAAGTAGTACCTGCCTTGAATTTTTTGTAGCCCCTTTCTTCTAATTATACTCCTAGGACATTATTCCTTTAAGGTACAAAAAGGGTGTTATTACTTTCAGTTTGTACATGGAGAAAGATGAAATTCAGCATCAGTGTGATTTGTAAAAGATTACGTAACAACTCAGTGGTACAAATCAGTCATTGAAACTTCTTACCTCTTGTCTTATCTTTACCCATTAAATCACATCACTTTTGTATCTGGCACTTTTAGGCCTGAAAGATATAATATCTCATATTCCATCCCTGCTCTCAGAATATCCACTGCCTCTGTACTTCATTTTAAACATGCTGTCTTTCAAATATGAAGCTGCCAGGCCTGGAACTGACACATCCCTTTAGCCACATTCTGTGGTCAAAATAAGTCACCAGGTCGGCCTGTATTCATGGGGTGAGAAATATGTTCTCTCTCAATGGGTGGGGCAGTATGGGAGTAGGGTAGGAAGGAATTGATGGCCACTGTCTTTGGAGAGAATCTAGCATAGGATGGTAAACTAAGTTAGTAACAGGCCTCTTGGAACTAACTCTGGTATCGCAGGGAGGTCACTAGCACTTACCCTGTCCCGTGGATGAGAAAGGATTGGCATGAGACTGTACGTGTAAGAGTCCCTTTCTGTTCTGAGATGTGTTTATGTTGTAGTCCGTGTTTGACAAAAGAGTATGCACAGGTTTGACAGAGTATGGTTTGACAGAGTACACCTTCTGTTAGATTAAGTTTTTCAAGATCTGTGGTCTCTCCTAGCAGCCAGACAGAAGTCTGTGTACTGTGGCATCTCTATTTCCTGTTGAGAAGTAATTTTCCTTATTTCAATGGAGTTGGTAATTTTGTAGGGTAAATACATAGTAGCTGAATTTCATGATATAGTCTCATATGGTACTTTATCAAATTCGAGTTATTTCTGGTCAGAGTTTATAGTCCCTTTTTCTCTTAACAACTATGTATTGCTGTAAAGGAAGGAGTGAAAACATTTTTTTCATTTTTCCTTAATGTCATTCTTTCATTTCTTCTCCTTTGAGGACATGAACATTACAGATATAAAACAAGCAGATTTCCAGTTGATACTGTAAGACAGTGAAACATTTATTGAGGACCAAATACATGTGAGGCTAGTATATGGCATAGAAGAGAGACTGAATAGGAGGTTGTATCTCAGTCAGGCACTCTGGAGCTTTCTGTAGTAATTAAGTATCCAGATTCTGGTGCCAAACTGCCTGGGTTTGAAACCTGAATGCACTACTGACTGTGTGACTTGTTCCTTGGGGACCTCATGAACCCTGATGGAGGGGCCCTGAGGATTGTAAATTAGTTACTTTATGTAAAGTGCTATGAACAGTGCCTAGGACATGAAAAGTCCCATGAAAGTGTTAGGTATTATTATATTAACCATTACCTTGTGGCTTTATTTTTTTTTAATTTTTTAAAAAGATTTTATTTATTTATTTGACAGAGAAAGAGAGATCACAAGTAGGCAGAGAGGCAGGCAGAGAGAAGGGGAAGCAGGCTCTCTGCTGAGCAGAAAGCCTGATATGGGGCTTGATCCCAGGACCCTAGGACCATGACCCGAGCCAAAGGCAGGGGCTTTAACCCACTGAGCCACCCAGGCGCCCTTGTGGCTTTATTTTTTTAAAGATGTCAACTCAGATTTTTTTTTTTTAAGATCATTTATTTATTTATTTATTTGACAGAGATCACAAGTAGGCAGAGAGGCAGGCAGAGAGAGAGAGAGGGAAGCAGGCTCGCTGCTGAGCAGAGAGCCCGACGTGGGGCTCGATCCCAGGACCCTGAGATCATGACCTGAGCTGAAGGCAGAGGCTTAACCCGCTGAGCCACCCAGGTGCCCCAATACTCAGATCTTTTATGTGAAATGGTTTGGAGACTGCTAAAGTGGATGGTTACATTTTGCCTAGAAGAATTTGTATGGAATTTATTTTACCTCATTGTTTACAGGACTACATGGCCTAAATTTTTTTTTGTTTTTTTTCTACTGCTATTTTTTTTTTTAAGATTTTATTTATTTATTTGACAGGCAGAGATCAGAAGCAGGCAGAGAGGCAGGCAGAGAGAGAGAGAGAGAGGTGGAAGCAGGCTCCCAGCTGAGCAGAGAACCCGATGTGGGGCTCTATCCCAGGACCCTGGGATCACGACCTGAGCCGAAGGCAGAAGCTTTAACCCACTGAGCCACCCAGGCGCCCCTCTTACTGCAATTTTAATTTTAATTCTTCATTACAGAATGAAATTATTCTAGTATAAGCATTGGAATTCTAGAATAGTGAGTACTTTTCATTTGGTAAATCTTTTAATCCTCCTGGCATCCCTGTCATATACATACCATCGGTGGTCACATTTTATGGTGAGGAAACTGAAGTGTAGGGAGGTTAGGTAACTCTTCCAAGAAACCAAGAAACCTTTCTTTTACCAAGAAAATGACAGAGCTGGGATTCATTCGGCCAGTCTGATTTCAGGATCTGTATACCACTATATTGTGTTACCTCTTACGTAGAAATTATGGATAAAAAATATTTCTCTACCTAGATTTAACCATAGTTATCACTTTGGCATATTCTAGGATAGCTTTTAGAAGTCCATACACAGTACATACACAATTCAGGTAGTAGTAGTTGATGTTTTCCTGCTTCCAGGTGTGTTTGCCTTCAGAATGTGTTCCCTGTGTCTACCTATTCTAGATTTGTGTTGCCTTGCCCCAGATTCTTTGCCCACCTCTAAACTCAGTCTTGTCTAGGAGTCAGGCAAGAGCTATATGGAGGCAGATCTGGTTGCTCACTGTGGTGCTCACATTGTGGACTTGGCTCCTATATAGTGTCATTTGAAGTGTCCTAAAATGTTTGTAAAAAGTGCTGTTAATGAAAACAAAGCTGCCAATTGTAGAAAACGGTGTGTATTTCCACCCACATGGAGTTTCTAAAGAGTACTGGGCTACTTTTAGGCCTCTAATTAATGGCTTGACATTCTGTCGCTTATTTTCCAGTTTTTGGGAGAGCTTTACTTATGCAAGTAATCCTAGATTTAGTATTTAAAGAACTATTTTTTTCTTTTAAAGAGTTAACCTTTGGATGAATCCTCTGTGTTATGAAATATATGTTGTATTACGAAATTGATCTGACTCCTAGACTTCCTACATGGTTAGTGCAGTGGAGAGGAATGCAGTTACTCAAAGAAATGAGGGGATTGTACTCCATTTTAACAGTTTGTTCCAGATCTAATAGTTTCCTGATTCACATCCGTAGTATGCGATTGGAAGGGAGGAATTGGGATTTGAATTATCAGCTAGGTTGCAGATATAGTTCTGAATTTTTGGTTCTTTTTTTGTTTTTGAAGATTTTATTTACTTATTTTTCAGAGAGAGAGAGAGAACAGGCAGGGAGAGCAACAGGGAGAGGGAGAAGCAGGTTCCTCACTGAGCAAGGAGCCTGATGTGGGACTCAATCCCAGGACCCTGGGGTCATGACCTGAGCTGAAGGCAGATTCCTAACCAACCGACTGAGTCACCCAGGCGTCCCTGTTGGTTCTGCTTTTTAATTCACTTTACTTATGGAGAGGTAGCTCAGATCTCATTTTATTATTATTTTTATTATTTAGAGAATGAGAGAAAGAGAGAGGGAGGGGGAGGGGGAGAGAGAGAGAGAGAGAGAGAGAGAGAGCGAGAATCTTAAGCAAGTTCCGCAGCCAGCACAGAGCCAAATGCAAGGCTCAATCTCATGACCCATGAGATCATGACCTGAGCCAAAATCCAGATACTTTAACTGACTGAGCCACCCAGGCGGCCCGCATTTAATTATTTTTCCCACAGAGATATACTTTATTTTCCCTGAGTATTTTTTACATTGTTGTCTGGTAATAGCCTTTGAAATGTCTCTTAGAAAAGTCTGCCACTCTTGGGAGTTGTTAGCATCTTGTGTGTCTGGGGTTTTTGTTGGTGTATTGTTTGGTGAAGGAGACCATAGTGAACCCCAAAGAGGATTCAGTACTAATGACAACAGTAACAGCGACGATGTTGACACTCTACCACTCTTTTCCTTTTAGAGCCTCACAGGAACCTGATAAGTATATATTGTCATTCCTGTTTTACAAAGAAGGAAACTAAGCCTCAAAGAGGTTAACTTGCTTGAAGTCCTCTAGGGAGAAGGTGGAGTAAAAAGTTCCTGGCATTACATGATCAAATTTGCTAGGGGAACCTGTAAATCTAACTTCTTGTTCCCACTGGGCTGTGGTGTACTCTCTAGGTGATTTTTTTTTTTTTAAAGATTTTATTTATTTACCTGACAGAGAGAGATCACAAGTAGGCAGAGAGGCAGGCAGAGAGAGAGAGAGGGAAGCAGGCTCCTGCTGAGCAGAGAGCCCGATGCGGGACTCGATCCCAGGACCCTGAGATCATGACCTGAGCCGAAGGCAGCGGCTTAACCCACTGAGCCACCCAGGCGCCCCCTAGGTGATTTTTATTAGTAGTTGTTAAATACGATTATGACCTAAAATTAAGAAGAGAAGGTCTTTAAAGGTGGTTTATCTTCCCATTTTTTTAGAGTGGTCAGTCATGTTATGGCAGGGGGAGGGGCGTGTGGAAAGGGGCATTTGTTTAGTGTACACACCTTGGTTGTGTCCTTCCGGTTCTCCTTGCATAAGGCTTTGGTGACCAAGAATTGATTCTGGGGACTGTGTAATGGCATCACAAAGACTATTCTTGGCACCCTTTGTCTCAGTCTGCTTTAAGGGACAGATTGGGAAACTTGTTTCTTCCTCCTTTTTTTCAAAAGAGGAATGAAAAACACACTTGACTGGCACTTCCTCCTCAGCAACCGGCCTGTCTGAGTTCAGTCTGATTTAGCTCCTTTTGTTCCTTGGAGAGAACAAAGTAAAATCTCCTCTCAGGTAGCTGTGAGGAGTGGAAGTCCATTATCCTTTTAAAGAAACGGAGCAAATATTTTTCTTCCGACAAAAGAAAGCCTGTGAATATTTTAAGCCTGTGACTTCCTGGCATCAGTCCAACTTTCTCATTTGAACGTTTAGTGTGTTTAGGTCCTTGGGAATTGATAGACAAGCTTTTTGGTAAGCCTGAGCTTGAGGTTTTTAGTTTTCTTGATAAATGATACTTGTAGCAGCTCTTTCCTCTTCCAGTTCCTTTAGGAGCTTTAGGTTGTATCACAGTTCTCTGAATCATATGATTTTGTGACCTGTATTTCCTTCCTCTTGAGTTACACAGGTCAGGTCAGATTTTTTTTTTTTTTTTTTTTTAACGAATTGGACTGCTGCTGTTTCCACCACATTTTATAAGATTATACATAAATAAAATTTAAAAAATTATAAATTATAAATGTATTTCTCTGATAGTACTTTTATGTCACTCTCTTAAGCGACCCTCAAAACTCATTTCTTCTGAACTTCTCTGTATTAGGTAAAAGAATTATGGACTCAAAAAACAAATCAGATTCGGGGCGCCTGGGTGGCTCAGTGGATTAAGCCGCTGCCTTCAGCTCAGGTCATGATCTCAGGGTCCTGGGATCGAGCCCCGCATTGGGCTCTCTGCTCCGCAGGGAGCCTGCTTCCTCCTCTCTCTGCCTGCCTCTCTGCCTACTTGTGATCTTTCTCTCTGTCAAATAAATTAGAAAAAAAAAAAAACAAGTCAGACTCAATAAAGGGTTAAAGTGAACTAATGGGAACTGTATTTCTGGCACCTTCCTGGTTAGTAATTATTCAGCTGTGTGGCAGTTTGACTTCCAGACTTTTGTTGCTAAGCCATGAATTGTCAGGGTCACCAAGTAGATTATTTCCTTCTAGTTATTTTGTCCTTAGTTGCTTCAGAGGGTTGGCCTACAGCATGTTGACATTGTCAGTGTGTACATATTTATTCCATGTGCTAATGAGGGATGAGAGCTGTACCATGAGGATACAGACTTGAGTTGGTTCCTTCGTCACTCATTAGGGAACTGTGATGTATGTGTCTAGGAACTTGGAGTTGTGTCTTTCTGTAGACTTCTTCTGACTTTCTACATTTTAATATGCCAGGGAGAAAACTCCTTTAAGCACAGGCTATAAATATTTTTTCTTCTGTCTATATTTGGATACATCTAGTTGTATACTTTTTAGATTACAGCCATTTGTGAAATGTAAGGAGCCCATTGTTTCACTTTTTACAGTAAGGACTTATTACTTTTTATTTTTTTTTAAAGATTTTATTTATTTATTTGACAGAGATCACAAGTAGGCAGAGAGACAGGCAGAGAGGAAGGGAAGCAGGCTCCCTGCTGAGCAGAGAGCCCCTATACAATGCGGGGCTGGATCCCAGGACCCTGGGATCATGACCTGAGCGGAAGGCAGAGGCTTTAACCCACTGAGCCACCCAGGCGCTCCCATTTATTACTTTTTAAATTCAAAAAGTGAAAAGAACACTGCCTTTTCTAATTATTAAATCACTTATAGACCCACCAGCTAAAGACAACCATGGTTAGTATTTATATTTCTTTTGTATCATTATTTTCCAAGATATATACATATATATACACACATATATACATATATATGTATGTACATACATATACATCTAGTTGTAAAGATGTATATGTAGTTATATGTAGATGTATATGTACTTTCTTGCCAGAAACTGTATCTGTACATACAGATATATATCTATACATACATACATATATATTTTTTACAGAATTGGGATCATACTGTAAATGTAATTTTGTATTCTGCTTTTTTCACTTACCAGGTATTTTTTCACATCATTAAATATTTTTAAAATAAATTTTGAATAGGTGATATATTTCAAAAATAAAAATGACACAAAATGAAAATATTTGAGAAGTCTTGCTTCCATCTTTGTCTCCATTCATCTTGTCCCTTCAGTCCCTAATGAGTGACCATTTAATTTCTTCTCTTACTCAAAAGATAGCGTTACTATACATAGTGCTCTGTACCTTGCTTTCCCCCTCTTTTCACAATATTTTATCTTGGAGACCTCTTGTTATCAGTACCCAGAGAATCTTGCTTACCATAGATTAGTCATCTTGTCCCCTTTATACATAGACACTTGGGTTGTCCCCAGTTTTTGCTGTTACAAACAATAAGACAGAAGTCAGTAATTAAAGAGGGGGAAAAAACCCACTTAATCTGCTTCAGTTTTTTTTTTAAATTTTTTTTAAAGATTTTATTTATTTATTTGACAGAGATCACAAGTAGGCAGAGAGGTGGGCAGAGAGAGAGGAGGAAGCAGGCTCCCTGCTGAACAGAGAGCCCGATGTGGGGCTCGATCCCAGGACCCTGGGAGGCAGAGGCTTAACCCACTGAGCCACCCAGGTGCCCCTCTGGTTTAGTTTTTTTTTTAATTTATTTATTTGACAGACAGAGATCACAAGTAGGTGGAGATGCAGGCAGAGAAAGAGGAGGAAGCAGGCTCCCTGTTGAGCAGCGAGCCCGATGCGGGGCTCGATCCCAGGACCCTGGGATCACGACCTGAGCTGAGGCAGAGGCTTAACCC
This sequence comes from Meles meles, assembly GCF_922984935.1. Classification (NCBI taxonomy): domain Eukaryota; kingdom Metazoa; phylum Chordata; class Mammalia; order Carnivora; family Mustelidae; genus Meles; species Meles meles. The sequence goes on from NC_060073.1 coordinate 19,726,191, forward strand.
ACTGAGCCACTCAGGCGCCCCCTGCTTCAGTTTTTAAGGCAAAGTTCTTTCCAAAGAAATGCCAGCTAATAAATGTAGAAGTAATGATGGAATTAGAAAAATCAACATTATTTCGGCCCCTAATAGTTCAAGAAGGAGTCATCAGTGACTGCTAACCTATTAAGCAAAAAGTTGAGAAGGAGCAGGATATTCACTTGATGCCAAATATTAGCCAAAGATTGCTAATTATAAAGGGAGGAGGGACTATACGTTTATAAAGAGAGCTCTTTCAGTTACAGGCTCAAACAAATAGTCATATTTTTCCAAATGATCACATAATTTTCCAAGTTGCACTAAATGGAACAGTCTGAGAATATAGGCCACCTGCTGTGCTGCATCAGGAGGTACATACATAGCATCACCTGTAAGGCATTCTTGCCAGAAACTCTCAGCCTAAATCTAATCAGTGTTTTAGAGCTAGCCTTCTGTTTATAGGAAATGTAAGGGATAGAGAGGTAACCTAAATGGCACTGTGAAGAAAAAAACAGACAAAACTAAGATGTAAGACATTCTCCAAGTCACCTGTCCTTGACTTCAAAAAAGCTTGTGTTGGGGGCACCTGGGTGGCTCATGATACCAGTTCAGGTCATGATCTCAGGGTCGTAGGACTGAGCCTTGTATGTTGGGTTCTGGGATGAGGGTGGAGCCTACTTAAGATTCTCTCTGTCTTGAGGTATGTGCTGTGGCGAGTGCTGTGAAATGTGTGAGCCTGATGATTCACAGACCTGTACCCCTGGGGGCAAATAATACATTATATATTAATAAAAATAATTTTAAAAAAAGATTCTCTCTGTCTTGGGGCACCTGGGAGGCTCAGTCTTTGGGCATCTGCCTTTGGCTCAGGTAAGGAGCCCTCAGTGCTGGGATTGAGCCCCCGTGTTGGGCTTCCTGCTTAGCAGGGAGCCTGTTTCCCCCTTTGCATGCTGCTCCCCCTACTTGTGCTCTCTCTCTATCAAATAAATAAATAAAATCTTAAAAAAAAAAAAAAAGATTTTCTCCCCCTGCCACTCCCCCCTCTTAAAAAAAAAAGCTTGTTTGTTTGTAAATAAGTAAACATAAAACCAACCAAAGCAAAACTTGGAGGCCATTTTAGAGTAAAAGAGACTAGAGAGACATGACAACCTAATTCATTGCTTGACTTTTGGGTGGATTCTGTTTTTGTTTTTTTTTTTTAAGCCAAATATTAGACATTTTTTTAAATTTTTTTTTTATAATTTTTTAAATTTTATTTATGTGACAGAGAGAAATCACAACTAGGCAGAGGCAGGCAGAGAGAGAGGAGGAAGCAGGCTCCCTGTGGAGCAGAGAGCCCGATGTGGGGCTCGATCCCAGGACCCTGGGATCATGACCTGAGCCAAAGGCAGAGGCTTTAACCCACTGAGCCACCCAGGTGCCCCTAAAGACATTTTTTAAGATAGTTGGGGACATTTGAATGAGGACGTACTGGTCCTCATTGTACTTACTGGTATTGTGGTTATGAAGTCAAATGTTCTTATCCTTAGCAGATGCACAGTGTATAGTACAGTGTATATTGAAGCCTGATGAAATGGTTCAGAAAAAAATAAAAAAACAACATAAATGATAGTGTGTTCATAGAGCTAGATAAAGCAAACGTGGCCAAATATTAACAGTTCTTGAGTCTAAGTAACGAATAGTGTGTTTATTATATTGTTTTTCAACTTTTCCGCACATTTGAAAATTTTAAAAACCATACTACAGTGAATAACATTTCACCTGTATTTTTCTGAAGTGCCATTTCATTGGGTTGCATATTCCATTGTATAGAGGAACCACAGTTCTTTAATTGTTTCATGTGTGTGTGTGTGTTGCTGCTAGTTGATGTTTTAGTTGAATTTTTGTTTTGTGATAAACTATAGAACTATGCTCTTAAGGCTTGTGGTGGATGAGAAAAAGGAATTTAATTTTTTTTTTCTTCTTTTTCATCCTCTCTGCTACTCTGGAACTTCAATGGAGACGAGAAAAAGAGAGTGAGAAAGATACCTCAAAGTAGTCCTTATGTGCATGCTTTTAGGTAGGAGATAGAGTTGAAGCGACTGTGTAAGAACCAGACCTGGGGCCCCTGGGTGGCTTAGTCGGTTAAGCATCTGACTCTTGGTTTTGCCGCAGGTTGTGATCTCGGGGTTGTGAGATCGAGCCTCACGTCGGGCTCTGCGCTGGGCACGGAGTCTGCTTAAGATTCTCCTCTCCCTCTGCCCCTCTCTCACACCGCTTAAAAAAAGAGAGAACTAGAACTCAGGTTACAGCCTTTTAAAATCAGTTACTGGTTCTTTGGCTTGGAGGCTGCCCAAGTGATAAGGAGGGGGGCTGGGGGATAGGGAGGCAGTGTGGTGAGAAGGGAGGGTAGGTGCTGTGTTGTGTTTTGTTCTTGACAGGTTTTTAGACTTTCTCTATTAGTAACAAAAGTTCTTCCTGCCTGATAAAATAGTAAGAGTAACTGCTTTAGAGAATGATATATTCTTCAGATATAAGGCTGGGCTACTGAGGATATGAGAGGAATTTAAGGATGAAATATTTTTGTTACCATATATGATAACTAGAATTAAGAAAAAACTTGGGGAAAAAAAAAGATGAAATATTTTTGGAAGAAAAGGTCTAGGAGAAGGGTCCTTCCTGAGAGAGTGTCATTAAATATGAAAAAAAAAAATACTTAACCTCTTCGAGCTCAATCACATTTGCAATGGGGAGCTTCTCTGATTGCAGAATAGATGCTCTTTGACTTTAATGTCCATCCTTTAGATTTCCATGAAGACAACTTACAAGGACCTGAATGGCCTCATTTTAGCTGCTTCAGCTTGTGGAGCAATTGCTCGCTCCTTCTCTTCCTGTGCCTGCTGTGACAGTGGCTGCTGAGCACCATGAAGGTTGTTCCAGAGAAGAATGCCGTCCGGATACTCTGGGGGCGAGAACGGGGCACTCGGGCCTTTGGAGCTCAGCGGCTTCTGCAGGAGCTAGTGGAAGATAAAACTCGATGGATGAAATGGGAGGGCAAGGTAGGAAAAACAGATATTTTTGACGTTGGATTTGTAGGGGTAACTATAGATGGGGTTTTAGAATGGGCTAATGATGTAGAGTTGGGGCATAATTTATTTTGTGTGAGAGAATGGACACATCTAACTTAACGGAGTTTTAAAAATAAATTTGGAAGAATTTTTGGGCTAGAAATAATCTTTTCCCTTTAGAGGTAGACATTTTTCTTAAAGGTAATTTGTATTTGTCTCTCAACTTGTGGCTTGATCATTGTCTCCAGTTTTTTAGCTTACACTGGCTACTAATCTATAGTGGCTTATGTACTTTTTGAGATAGAGTGAGCCATAGTTTATAAATAATGTATTTTAACTTTTCTTGGTTTGTTTTTCAGAGAGTAGAACTGCCGGATAGTCCACGCTCTACCTTTTTACTGGCCTTCAGCCCAGACAGGTACCTAGTACTTATCTATAACTTAAGACTTGCTACAGCATTTCATTCTGTATAATTGGTCTAGCGTGGTAACATCTCTAAGGGCTCTTTGAAGCTTTGCATGAACAGCGCTTTGCCCGTGTATCAGAAGGGGAAAGAAAGTAGATGAGCATTGCTAACCATAGAAATAATGGAAATAAGCAAAGGAAACAGTGGACCTTGAGCATCCAGATTCAGAAAATTTCTCAATTGCAATCCTTTGGCAGTGTGATGCAGGCCTCTGATGGCATGATAATTTTTCTGCTGGAAAAAAACAGTCTCTAAAGGGGACATGTGTCATTTGGGGACAGTGTGGAGAAGCCAAAGCTTTTAAAGATCAGAATACTTCTGTTGTTTATAATGCCTAGGGTGTAGTGTTTCCACGCTGGGGTGGGGAATACTGGAAAGCCAGTTATCCAGAACTGATAAAGTTTGTTACCCTCCTACATGCTTCACATTCATTTCCTACTCTTTGATTTCCTAGGACTCTGTTGGCCTCCACCCATGTGAACCATAATATCTATATTACGGAGGTGAAGACTGGCAAGTGTGTTCATTCTTTGATTGGACACCGCCGTACTCCATGGTGTGTCACTTTTCATCCTACCATCTCAGGCCTTATTGCTTCTGGCTGCCTAGATGGGGAGGTCAGAATTTGGGATTTGCATGTAAGTATTTCCATTTCTTTGGTATTCTAAATGCAGAGAGTTGTTTACCATTGAGTTCTGAACTGGTTGGAGAGACTAGCCAGGTTTTTAGGACTACATCTGAGTAAGTGGTGGTCTTTCCCACTTAAATAATGGGAAGTCTAGTCCATATTCCTCCATTCTAAGATGAATACCTCATTTAACTATTCTTCCATCTGCCCATTGTGGCATAGTACAGGAGGTTCTAAAATATGTTCAGGATAGATGCCTTTTTTTTTTAGAGCAAGGATTGTACTGTGTTCTGATCATGATCGCCAAAGCAATGTGCTTCTTGTCCTGATGACTTGGTAGTGGGTTGTTGTGCACCATGTCTATGTCGATGCTCATTGTTTTGGATTGTAGATGACTTGGAGAACTGAGCTGACAGTAATAATTTTCTGATAAATTGGCGACTCTGCCAGATCACTGATTTTCTACATTTTACAGTGGACATATTTAAAGTAGACCCTATAAGTAGTCATTTTACCTTAAATGGTCCTTTCTTGAAATTGACATCCCAGTCTTCTGCCAGTTTGTAACCTGAGAATATTTGGGATTGGTTCATTTGTAGGGTGGCAGTGAAAGCTGGTTCACAGACAGCAACAATGCCATTGCTTCTTTGGCTTTCCACCCTACGGCTCAGCTCCTGTTGATTGCCACTGCCAACGAGATCCACTTCTGGGATTGGAGTCGGCGAGAGCCCTTTGCTGTGGTGAAGACAGCTAGCGAGATGGAACGGGTCCGGTGAGTGCTCTGGCCACCAGCGATGTCTGGCATAGGACTAACGTGGCAGAGAACATTTACACTTGCTGTCCCCTCAGGAAGCACTTTGTTATACCTGCTCAGAGCAGGTGGTTATGTGTACAGCTCCTACTTTTTAAGCTGCTGGCCAATCAGTAGTTCATTTTAGCTGTTTCTGATTGGTCTCATCTTCTGGTTTCTGTAGACCAAGGTTGTTAGAATGTCTTTTGGGTTCAGAGCTATCTGGATTTGGGGTAGGGCCCTCTTTTGGGAAACCTCCCTGAAAGGTGTTTAGGTAGAGGTTAATTTGGTGGGAAGTTGCTAAATCTGTTATTTGCGTTTATCAAACTGGAAAATGGAGATGAAAGTACGTGTCAGATCTGCTGACTGATATTTAGCCCTCAAAATGCAAACACGCATTGCCAGAATTAAAGCTGATGCATTCGTTTTCTTTGGTCCTCTTGGTATTGCGATTGGATATAAGAAAATTTTCTAGTCTCAGCTGTATCACTTGATGCTGAAACTGTTCACTGTCACCAGAACTTCTGCTTCTTGCCAGTGTAGCTGCTTTGTGAGGGCAGAACTAACTAACCCAGTGGCAGGGTATGGGAGTGGGCTGTGCTTTACTGTTCTGATGGGCTCTTCGGTATAAGCAAGCGTGTGCTTAATGTAGCTGCTTCTTGGGACAGAAGCCTAGGTGCTTTTTGAAATTATCTTCGTGATACATAGTCCCCTATTCTGGCAAGTGTGAGGAGATAACAAGAAGTATTGAGCCCTATTATTTTGATTTCTTCAAGAGTTTTGAAAGTTTCTAGAATGAAGAGGATGCCTGGGTAATCCACAGTTATCAGTAGTGATTGCTGTACATTTGAACACAGACTTCCTCTTCTTATTTAACGTCTATGCGTGTCTTGTCTTTTTGTGTTTTCAGTCTGGTGAGATTTGATCCTCTCGGACACTACTTACTCACAGCCATTGTTAACCCCTCTAATCAACAGGTAAGTTAGTCAGCAGTTCCAACTCCATCTAAACTGGGAGTTTTTTTTTTTTTTTTAAAGATTTTATTTATTTATTTGACAGAGAGAGATCACAAGTAGACAGAGAGGCAGGCAGAGAGAGTGAGAGGGAAGCAGGCTCCCCGCGGAGCAGAGAGCCCGATGCGGGGCTCGATCCCAGGACCCTGAGATCATGACCTGAGCTGAAGGCAGCGGCTTAAACCACTGAGCCACCCAGGCGCCCCATAAACTGGGAGTTTTTTCCTAAACTAGTGCTCCAATTCTGATTTTATTGGACTTGTACTTTGTAATGACCAGGTGTTTCTTTTCCAGCTGAGATTGAGAACTAGCTTCAGACTGTGTATTCAAAGTGCTAGCCATAGCCTTGACAGGGGAGTCAATTCTGAAACCACCTTTTTAGAAGTAACCAGGCTGTGTTGATTAGCTTGTCATTTTTATGCCTCTGGCTGCTTGACATTTTTGCTTCCCTCACTGCCTCTGTGTCAGAGAGATGCACTTTGTAAAAGCATCGGTTGCCCTCTGTACCCATGCAGAAGTGTCACTAATTGGAAGTGACCAATTTAATTCCATATGATGATCCAGAAGCTGAAGCCAGTTAGTCCTCAGTGCTTCAGGGTAGGGTTGTTGTCTCTCCATGACGACTGTTTTCCTTGGATGGTAGTCAGTAGTTAGTTTTCCTTGATTTACTTGGAGGTTCTACCTAACAGCCTCGCTCTCCCCCTGCCCCACCTCGCTCCACGTTGCAGGGTGATGATGAACCAGAGATTCCCATAGATGGAACAGAGTTATCCCACTACCGTCAGCGTGCCCTGCTGCAATCACAGCCAGTTCGCCGGACGCCTCTCCTCCACAATTTCCTGCACATGCTGTCCTCCCGCTCCTCTGGCATCCAGGTGGGAGAGCAAAGCACAGTGCAAGATTCTGCTACCCCCTCACCCCCACCGCCTCCCCCTCAGCCCTCCACGGAGCGCCCCAGGACTTCCGCTTACATCCGGCTCCGACAGCGGGTCAGTTACCCCACAGCTGAGTGCTGCCAGCACCTTGGGATCCTGTGCCTTTGCAGCCGCTGCTCTGGCACTCGAGTTCCTTCCCTCTTGCCACACCAGGACAGTGTCCCCCCTGCTTCTGCCAGGGCTACTACCCCTTCCTTTTCTTTTGTACAGACCGAGCCCTTCCATCCCCCGGAGCAGGCCTCGTCAGCGCAGCAGGACCAGGGCCTCCTGAACCGGCCGTCTGCCTTCAGTACAGTTCAGAGCAGCACTGCCGGCAACACGCTCCGCAACCTCAGTCTGGGCCCCACCCGTCGCTCTTTGGGAGGCCCTTTGTCCAGCCACCCTTCTAGATATCACCGAGAAATAGCTCCTGGGCTGACAGGGTCCGAGTGGACCCGGACAGTGCTCAGTCTGAACTCCCGCTCTGAGGCAGAATCCATGCCTCCGCCCAGGACCAGTGCCTCTTCGGTGAGTTTGCTGTCTGTGCTGAGACAGCAGGAAGGTAGCTCTCAAGCATCTGTGTACACTTCAGCCACAGAAGGGAGGGGTTTTCCAGCTTCAGGGTTGGCAGCTGAGTCAGATGGAGGAAGTGGCTCCAGCCAAAACAACTCAGGCAGCATTCGCCATGAGCTTCAGTGTGACCTGAGACGCTTCTTTCTGGAGTATGACCGGCTTCAGGAGCTGAACCACAGCCTGAGTGGAGAAGCCCCCCAGACCCAACAGGCCCAGGAAATGCTCAATAACAACATTGAGTCTGAGAGGCCAGGCCCCTCCCACCAGCCCACCCCACACAGTAGTGAGAACAACTCCAACCTGTCCCGTGGCCACCTGAACCGCTGTCGTGCTTGCCACAATCTCCTGACCTTCAACAACGACACCCTGCGCTGGGAAAGAACCACACCCAACTACTCCTCTAGTGAGGCCAACTCCTCCTGGCAGGTCCCCAGCACCTTCGAGGGCATGCCATCGAGTGGCAGCCAGCTGCCACCCCTTGAGCGGACTGAGGGCCAAACGCCCAGCTCCAGCAGGCTGGAGTTGAGCAGCTCTGCTAGTCCACAGGAGGAGAGGACTGTGGGAGTGGCCTTCAACCAGGAGACAGGCCACTGGGAAAGAATTTACACCCAGTCTAGCAGATCTGGAACTGTATCACAGGAGGCCTTACATCAGGATATGCCTGAGGAGAGCTCTGAGGAAGATTCACTTAGGAGGTAAGCAGGTGCTTTCTTGTCTTCTCCTACATCCCTTACTTTTCTCCTTACGTCTGTTCCTTCAGTCCTGTAGATGTTGTGGCTGGATCTGGAGCGTCTGGGACCCGTGCATCTGGTTTTGGTCTCCCTGATATCCATTGCATCTACTTGGAAGATCTTGCTCTGGTGGCAGAGATAGAACGGGGCCTAACAGTATAAGTCACTTGGTTCTGCTAGCTCCTTTTCTGGCTAAGCTCATGAGACCTTTCACCTTAAAGGAGAATATAGAAGAAAAAAAAAGAATATAGATCAGGTTAGAGTTGCAGGAGGAGGTAGAGCCATTGAGTTTCTCTGCCCTGCTTTTTGACCTTCTTGGAGGATTATATGTGCCAGCACTAGTTACTGTGAAAAAAGAAAATGTCCCAGAGTGCTAGACTAGCATATTAGCTCTTTTTCAGTCGTGTCTCTTTGGACAGTTGTGTTCACCTGTTAAACCTTATCTTTTGGAACACTGAGACTTGACAGAAGGGAAAAGAAAATTTGTGTGTGTGTGTGTCAAGGAAAGTCCATTTTTTTAGGGATACATTATTTTTTTGGATAGCAAATTAGTTGCTTAGTTAAGATTCTTTGAGGAGAACTTCCAGATGGACATTCACCTCAAGGTGAGGAAGAAGAATAATTTGTAGAAGGAAGGCCTCTCCATACTCAGATCAGCATCCCAGGCAACTCTTCCATGGAAGAAACGGAGTGGGTGTAGTTGACCGCCCACCACACGTTCCATGTATGGCTGTGTGCGCATCTATCTTGATTTATTAGGGACTTCTTTCTGTAATTCTGTAAAGGTCACATCTAGCGTAATCACCAACTCCCAGAATATGTCTGTTGGATCCAAACAGCATATTGCTCTGCATTACATCCTCTGTTGAAGCAACTGAAATTTCTGACATAAGCTTCTAACAAGGGTGGGAATATGGATTGTGCACATAATGTACTTGTTATTTTGGGAGAATGCTTTAGAGAGTTACCCAGTTAATAAGTATTTGTTGAATGGTTAGTTTTTCCAGCACTGTGCTAGGCACTGTAGGGAATACAGAAAAAGTATAATACCTGGTCTTTACCCACTGGGACTGTTATTATAAAGGCAGGACTTATTTATATGCAATTATATAAAAAATGTAGATGACCCAAATGCTTCAGTGTGCAGTATTGAGATTAGATGCAGTCTCATTTCAGAGAAAGGGAAGTATTATCAAAGAAGGCTGTACGAAATCAAGTTTTGAAAGATGGGTAGGATTAGGGAAAGACCTTTTTATTTTAGGGGACCAGCACATTCTAATACAGAAAAGAACATGTTGAATGCAAGATAGTGGGTGGTTACTAGGGGCTGTGGCTAAGGGGAAGATAGGACACTTGGTTGGATATGAAAGATAGACAAAATAATAGAGTTTGTTACTATGCTCATATAATTGAGACTAGTTCTGGGTTAACATCTCCTAAATTCCCAGCTTTGGAATATTTTGCCTTGCATAACGGCCCATATTAGGAACCTGAGACCGTTACTCCTCTTTGTCAAGAGAGGTGGGAAGGTAGCAAGCACAGTGTCTGACATAGAGTAAGCATACAAAAGGTTTATGAAAGGTAGTTGTAAAAGAATTGTCTTTAGTTATTGCTCTAAAAGCCTCCCAGGACCTGTTTCCATAGTACGAGTGGGCCTCTGGTCAGTTAGCCTTTGTGCATTCTGTTGTAGTAGTACCTCTTCTGGTGTTGTTCTGAGAAATATCTGAGTGGTTTAAAGTAAACTCCGTTTGATAATGATTAGAGATACCAATTACTGAGGTCCTACTATGTGTTAGATACTGTATCTTTGCATTAGTTATTTCTAATTTCCACCATAACTCTGCAAGGCAGATATCAAATGTCTCATTTTACTTTTTTTTTTTTTTTAAGATTTTATTTATTTATTTGACAGAGATCACAAGTAGTCAGAGAGGCAGGGCAGAGAGCGAGAGAGAGGGGGAAGCAGGCTCCCCGCGGAGCAGAGAGCCCTATTCAGGGCCTGATCCCAGGACCCTGAGATATGACCTGAGGTGAAGGCAGAGGCTTTAACCCACTGAGCCACCCAGGTGCCCCAAATGTCTCATCTTACATTTGAGGAAAGTGAGGCTCAGAAAAGTTGAGTTTCTTGTTAAAGATCCCTAAGTAGGTTGCTGAGTGGGGATTTGAATTCTAGTTTGTAGGACTACAGGTTTTTCCAAGCCGCCAACCATGGTATATTGCTTAGTGTGATACCTCATTTTTCGATGAACCATTTTTATTAATTTTTAGTTTCATTTAGTTTTTTATTATGATAATCTTCAGACATATAAAAATAAAAAGTTTAATAAGTGAATTTTCATCTATCTCTCATCTGACTTTAAAAATTATTAACATTTGTCCAGCTTCCATTTGTCTATATCCCCTGTTGACTCCCCCGACCCAGACATAAAATTTCATCTGAAAATAATATGTTTCTCTAGAACAGTGCCATCCAATAAACTGTTCTACAGTGACATAAGTATTCTTTATCTGTGTTGTCCAGTAGGCATTAGCCACATGTGGCTAATAAGCATTCAAATGTGGCTAGTGTGAACTGAGGAGCTACATGTACATTTTAAAATTTTAATTAAATGTAAATAGCCACATGTGACTAAAATGTTAATCACTTCTTAATAAAAGTAGACCATTTTAAACCCAGAAACTGGGGCATTTGGGTGGCTCAGTCAGTTAAGCATCTGCCTTCGGCTCAGGTCATGATTCCAGGGTCCTGGGATCGAGTCCCGCATTAGACTCCCTACTTAGTAGGAAGGAAGCCTGCTTCTCCCCCTCCCACTGCCCCTGCTGGTGTTCTCTCTCTTACTGTCTCTTTCTTCAAATAAATAAATAAAATCTTAAAAACAAAACAAAACAAACCCCAGAAACTGTTTGTGTTTTAAATTAAAAAGTTCAAATGTTTAAAAATGTAGGCTCTGGTAAATAATTGTGTAAATATATTTTTTTCTTTTAAAAATATACAAATAGTGCATGGTTTCATTGTAAAATATAGTAGTTATATGATTTGTGGAGTCACTTGAGATGAGCTAGGATGAGATGTACTGTGGGGGCTGACAGCCTGCTCAAAAATGAGGTACAATGTAAAATATTCCAAGTGCATAGCCTTTATAGAAGGGCCATCACTTCCTCATAATTTGAGTGGCTGCATTCTAGTGTAAATCCCTAATACATACAAGTGCTTATCAGCATCTTCTGCCACCTTTGAAAGGGACCTGATGTTCTCTAGCTAATGAGCCGGCCCTTGCTTGGCTTTCCCCAGCAGGTGTCACTGTTGGGCTGTTGCTGCTGCTAGACTAGTATGGCCGGCAGGAAAGGAAGGTGTCCTTATTGTGTGCCTAGTCAGCTTGAAGGGAGATTTATTCTTTGGCCTTGTAGTAGGAGATAGACAAAAGAAGCATATTTTGATCCTCAGTGCTGCTGATTTAATTAATAGTGTTTGAAAATAGTGAGAATATTGAGCACAAGTGTGTCATTTCAGTATAGCTGTTACTGAGCTCTGATAACCAGTTCACAGTTTGTCTCCTTTTGCCTGTGAGCGGTAGAGGGCAAGCAGCCTGTGTAGTCTTGACTCCAGGTTAAAAGTTATAACTTGGGTGGCAGACCTTTTCCTCACCACCAGAAACAACTACTACTACTTCTTCTTTTTTTTTTTTTTTAAATTTTATTTATCCATTTGACAGAGAGAGAGAGCACAAGCAGGGGGAGTAACAGGGAGAGGGAGAGGGAGAAGCATGCTCTCCACTCAGCAGGGAGCCCGACCTGGGGCTCGATCCCAGGACCTTGTGATCATGACCTGAGCCCAAGGCAGATGCTTAACTGACTGAGCCACCCAAATGCCCCCAGAAACTTTTTGGGTTTGATAGCCCAGCATCTAGCAGAAGATCAGGGTCTTGTGGTTCCCTGCAGCTTGCAGCAGGAGTCCTTGTGGCTTCGAAAGGTTGGTATTAGGAAAAAGAGAAAATTACTTAAAAGGCATTTTAAAGCTGGAAAAAACCTAGAGTGTATTTAATCCAGCCCCTCCCCTTTTTTTTAAATGAAAAAACTTAGATCTAAAGAAATGACTTCTTAAGAGGTGCTTATAAGAACCGTGTGGAATTCAGGGCGCCTGGGTGGCTCAGTGGGTTAAAACTTCTGCCTTTGGCTCAGGTCATGATTAGCCTGCTTCCTCCTCTCCCACTCTATCTCTGCCTGCTTGTGATCTCTGTCAAATAAATAAATAAAATCTTTTAAAAAAGAACCGTGCGATTCAAACTGGTAGGTCCTAAAGAGGGCACTCTTTCCTCCTCTTCATTTGAAATTAGTGCTTTCACATACTGAGTTTTCTCTGTCAGAACCTCTGTTGCTCCTATAGATCATTGAGGGGTGGGGGTGGTGCGGTGGGCTCTTCAGTCAACTCTCTTTGTAAATAACTGGAGGTCTGGGGCACCTGGGTGGCTCAGTGGGTTGGGGCCTCTGCCTTCCGCTCGGGTCGTGGTTCGGGGTCCTGGGATCGAGCCCCGTGTCGGGCTCTCTCAGCGGGGAGCCTGCTTCCTCCTCTCTGCCTGCCTCTCTGCCTGCTTGTGATTTCTGTCTGTCAAATAAATAAATAAATAAATCTTAAAAAAAAAAAAAAAAGAACTGGAGGTCTGATAATTCATTTACAATTATTGTCTCTCTATAGAAATGTAACCAACACAATGTTTTTAGGGATATAGGAGAAACATTGTTTTAGTTATTTGCCCATAGAATTGCATTGATGAGGTTTTTGGAAGTGATCCCAGTTTGGGAAGTCCACTATAAAAATCCCAACAAATGGGAGATAAAATCTGGGCCAAATCTTCCTCAACTAAATTATGCCTGCATTCCTTCTCCAGAAAGGTGACAAGGCCTTTCGTCTGAAGTATTTAATAAGATTGAATGTGTTCTGAGAACTGATGTCTTTTGATCTGCACTTTTCCCTTATGATAAAAGAAGATTGGGGAAATTTGGCCCAGAACATTGAAGGTTAGAGTTGGAACCCTGCATTTGATTTCTCAGTTTTTTTAGACTTTTGTGAGGGAATTGCTTTGGAGTTGGAGCAGTCCGAAGCCTCTTGAGGCTTTGTGGGCCAACGAACTTGTTTGATGCCTCAGCTCTATTCACATGGGGATTTTCCAGGGAGTGCTCAGCCGAAGTATCATTGATGGGAGAATAAATGGATATATCTGCAGGGGTAGTCATAGGTCCACAAGAGGGAGAAGGTGACCTAGAAATTAGGAAGGCACCAGTCTTTTCAGCTTGATCATGATAAAGACAGCGTCCATCTTTAGTAGCTTTGCTGTGCCATTGACCTTACTGGACTTAAAGAGTTTATATATATATATATAAAATCACTTTCAGTTTCTTTGGATGGGAGTATACTCAATTTATTATTCAAAACCTAAGACAGCTGTCCTCTTTTCCTTTGAGAAGATTTCCCTGAATGTCCCAAATAATCACATTCTCTTTGTTGCTTGACTAGACGTACAGGTACTTACTTGTAATATTGTACCCATGAGAGAAAAGTATTTGTTTCCTTTTCTGTCAGCTCCCTGAAGGCAGTGATTATGTCTATATTCCTACTGTTCCTAGAATACTACCTGGCACATAGTAGGTGCTCAGAAAATGTTAGTTGAATTCAGCAAATGGAATTGAAATTCCATCCCCAGTTATTCATTATGAAGTATAAATTCTTTTTGGCTTGGTAAAAAAAGAAGACCCATTATTATGCCACATCCTTTAGTCTTCTAGGGAGTCATTGCATTAATAATTTCTTGTTGAATAAATGAAATGGCATTATCTAGAGTTATACGTGGAAGACCTTCTGTAACTTGAGCTCAGGTGACCTAGAAGTTGTTCCTCTGATGTTTCACTATTGTGCTATGTTTATAACTTGTATGTTGGTTGTCCTGAAGCCTGTAATAAGTCTTGTTGCACCTGATCAGCTGTCCTTCGTACTGGTTCTCACGGATGACTCAGGGCCTGCATAGTCCTTGAGTGCACCCGCATCATACAGCTTTCTCTCTTTCCCTCTTTTTTTAGGTTTTTATTTTAATCATGCTCATCATGCACTCCTTAATCCCCATCACCTATTTCACCCATCCCCCTGCCCACCTTCCCTCTGGAAACTATCAGTTTATTCTCTATATCAGTCTGTTTCTTGGTTTGCCTCTTTCTCCAACCCCCACCCATCGCCTTTACTCATTTATTTTGTTTTTTAAATACCACTTATGAGTGACATCATAGGGTATTTGTCTTTCTGTGTGTTATTTCACTTAGCATTATACTCTCTGGTTCCAGCCATGTAATTGCAGTTGGCAAGATTTCATTCTTTCTTATGGCTGACTAATACTCCAATGCATATGTATACACCACATTTTCTTTATCCATTCATCCAATGTAGGGGTGCATGTAGCCCTTTGAATTCGTATTTTTGTGTTTTTTGGGTAAGTACCCAGTAGCATGCTTGCTGGATCACAGGTAGTTCTATTTTTAACTTTCCGAGGAATCTCCATACTGTTTTCCAGAGTGACTGTATTCCCACCAACAGTGCAAGATGGTTCCTTTTTTTCCACATCCTCCCCAACACCTGTTGTTTTTGTATTGTTGGTTTTATCCATTTTGACAGTTGTGAGGTGCTGTCTTATTGTAGTTTTGATCTGCATTTCCCTGATGACGAGTGATGATGAGCATCTTTTCATATGTCATCCATCTGGATGTCTTCTTTGGAGACATGTCTGTTCATGTCTTCTACCCACTTTTAAATTGGATTATTTGATTTTTGGGTGTTGATTTTATATGTTCTTTATTTCTTTTTTTTTTTTTTTTTTGTTCTTTATTTCTTTATATATTTTGGATACCAACGCTTTACCAGATATGTGCTTTGCACATATCTTCTCCCATTCCATAGGTTGCCCTTCAGTTTTGTAAAGGCTTCCCTCCCTGTGCAGAAGCCTTTTACTTTAATGTAGTCCAATAGTTTTATTTTTGCGTTTGTTTTCTTTGCCTCAGGGGACATATCTAGGGAAAAGTTGCTCTGGCTGATATCAGAGAAATGACTGTCTTGCTTTCTTCTAGGATTTTTTATGTTTCAGGTATCACATTTTTAAAAATTTTTTAATTTTTAAAGATTTTATTTATTAGAGAGATCACAAGCAGAGCGGAAGGGTAGAAGGAGAAGCAGATTCCCTGCTGAGTAAGGAGCCCGATGTGGGACTCCATTCCAGGACCCTGGGATCATGACCTGAGCTGAAGGCAGATGCTTAACCGACTTGAGCCACCAAAGTGCCCCTCCTTTTTTAAGATTTTTATTTATTAGAGAGAGAGAGAGACAGGTCTCAAATTTAGATCTTTAATTCATTTTAACTTATTTTTGTGTATGGTGTAAGAAGGTGGTCCAGTTTCATTCATTTGCATGCAGCTTTCCAGTTTTCCTAACACCATTTGTTGAAGAGACTTTCTCCATTGGATATTTTTTCCTACTTTGTTGAAGATTAATAACTGCATAATTGTGGGTTTATTTCTGGATTTTCTGTTCTGTTCTGTTGATCTGTGTCTGTTTCTGTGCCAGTACCATACTGTTTTGAGCTTTATAGTATAACTTGAAGTCCAGAAATGTGATGCCTCCAGCTTTGCTTTTCATTTTCAAGATTGCTTTGGCTATGTGGGATCTTTTGTGGTTCCATACAGATTTTAGGATTGCTTGTTCTAGTTCTGTGAAAAATGCTGTTAGTATTTTATAGGGATTGCATTAAATGTGTAGAGTGCTTTGAGTAGTATAGACATTTTAACAGTATTTCTTCTTCTAATCCATGAGCATGGGATGTCTTTCCATTTCTTTGTGCCATCTTCAATTTCTTTCATCAGTGTTTTATAGTTTTCAGAGGACAAGTCTTTCACTTCTTTGGTTAGGTTTATTCCTGGGTATCTTATTATTTGTGGTGCAGTTATAAACAGGATTGCTTTCTTAATTTCTCTTTCTGGTGCTTCATTACTGATGTATAGAAAATGCAACAGATTTCCTGCAACTTAATTCTTTCATTAGTTCTAGCAGTTTTATGGTGGAGTCTTTTGGGCTTTCTATAAATAGTATCATGTCATACTCAAATAGTGACAGTTTTACTTTTTCTATATCCATTCGGATGCCTTTTATTTCTTTTTGCTATCTGATTGCTGTGGCTGGGACTTATGATACTATGTTGTATAAAAGTCGTGAGAATGGACATCCTTGTCTTGTTCCTGACCTTAGGGGAGAAGCTCTCAGTTTTCCCCCATTGTGGATGATGTTCTCTCTGGGTTTTTCATTTATGGCATTTATTATGTTGAGCTGTGTTCCCTTTAAACCTACTTTGTTGAGGGTTTTTATCATGAATGGATGTTGTACTTTGTCAGATGCTTTTCTGTGTCTGTTGAAATGATGACATGATTCTTTTTTTTTTTTTATAAGATTTTATTTGTTTGACAGAGAGATCACAAGTAGGTAGAGAGGCAGGCAGAGAGAGAGGAAAGCAGGCTCCCCACCGAGCAGAGAGCCTGATGTGGGCCTTGATCCCAGGACCCCTGAGACCATGACCTGAGCCGAAGGCAGAGGCTTAACCCACTGAACCACCCAGGCACCCCTGATCATATGATTCTTATCCTTTCTCATGTTGATGTAATGTATCACGTTGGTTGATTTGCGAATATTGAACCACCCTTGCAACCCAGGAACAAATCCCACTTGCTCGTGATGAATCATTTTAAAAAAAATATATTACTGGATTCAGTTTGCTAGTATTTTGTTGAGGATTTTTGCATCTATATTCATCAGAGATATTGGCTATACAGCTGCCTCTTTATACTATTCTGTTGGTCTTTGTCTTGGCTTATCACTGATATTAATACCTCTGCAGGTCAGTGTTATTGTTTTTCTTTGAAGACTCTCTGGAGTCTCGGGTGCCTGACTGGCTCAGTTGAAAGATCATGTGAGTTTTGATCTCAGGATTGTGAGTTTGAGCCCCACATTGGGTATAGAGATTACTAAAAAAAAAAAGTAGATAAACTTAAAAAAAAAAAAAACCCAAAATATCCGCAGTCTCAATGGTGGAATACTTGGTCCTAACAGAATCCGATTAGATGAGAATAAGCCGAACTAAATGTGAAGGTTCTGTTCCCGTTGGTGCTTTATGTTGTTTCTATGGAAGGCTTTCACTGAATCTGCTTAGAGTAGGGTGTTTGAAATTTGAGAAAGTGGGTGCTCTCATTTTATTTCATTTTGGTGTATGAGCATTATTAAAATTATCAGTTTTTTAGCTTTAGGTGATTAGGGTTTTTGTTTGTTTGTTTTGGTGAGGGGCAGAATTCTTGTAATTAAGAGAGAGTTTTGCTTTACCTCTAATTATGCTCCTAAAAAATTGGAGGAATTGTTGTCTTCGGTATTCAAGTTGTAATGAATCCTTCTAACTTTTGATTTCTTACCCAGAAATTTGGCATTTGAGGACAAAGAGGGAAGAATTCTCAACCAAGAGAAATTAATTTGTGATGTGACCAAATCATGGCTTGTTCTGGGAATAGAGAGAAGCACGTATCGAGAAATCAAAAATGAGACAAAACTGATGGCGGAGTAAGAGGCTTAGTGTCAAAGAGGTATTGCGGAAGCTGGGGGAAGGTAAACCCGGGTCTTAGAGGAGAGACGGAGTATGGCAAAGACTATCACTTGTGAGTGAGGCTCTTTTTTTTTTTTAAAAAGATTTTATTTATTTATTTGACAGAGAGAGATCACAAGTAGGCAGAGAGAAAGGAGGAAGCAGGCTCCCTGCAGAGCAGAGAGCCCGATGCGGGGCTTGATCCCAGGACCCTGAGATCATGACCTGAGCCGAAGACAGCGGCTTAATCCACTGAGCCACCCAGGCGCCCCATGAGTGAGGCTCTTATTGTAATCTTCGGCTTTGGGTTAGTGAAATGATTACTGATTGACTGATTGAGTGATTCAGTCATTCAGTTAAGAAGTATTTACTAAGCACCTACTGTGTACCAGATACTCTTTCAGCACCAGCAATATATCTCATTCGAATGGGAGAAAGACAGTAAACAAATAGATAAAATATCTAGCTAGGATGCCAGGTGGTAATAGGTCTATGGAGAATAATATTTTAAAGTATAGGAGGTGCTGGGGTGAAAGTTGCAGTGTTAAGCGGGATCAGAGGAAGTCTGGGAAGATGACATTGGAGCAGAGACCTCAAGGAGGCATTCTAGAAAAGAGAAGGGCAAATGCAAAATCCCAGAGATGCTTGGCTGGAGTGCAGCAAAGGATGGCATGATAGAAGGTGAAGGTGGAGAGGTGATGGGGATTGGATTATTGCAGGGTCTTCTAAACCATTTAAGGAATTTTACCTCTTACTCAGAGTGGTTTGGAAAGCCATCAGAAGCAGAGTAGCATGATTTTATATTTTTAAAGGATCACTGTGTCTGCTGATTGAGAAGAGACTGAAGAGGCTCTGCTAAATAGGGTAAATTAAAGTTAGGCAACATCACACGCTTTTAGATTCATTTGTGTCTTGAGACTGGAGAAAACCAGAAGGCAGGAGTCAATGATTATGTCAGAATTAGAAAGGCCTTAAATGTTTGAATGAAGAGTTGCTAAATAAATAAAGAAAGCCTCTTAGCAGGCAGTCTTGTCTGCAACAAAGCCTTACCCCCTCCCCAACCATAAAGGCATGTTATTGAAACTTCAAGAAAGGGAGAGCCTCAAAAAGCTATAGTGAATGAGAGAAAATCAGTGGAAATTTTGAGATGTCTTATTTTCTGCTTATAAAACAAATACAAATTCATTTGTAAAAATTTAAACATTACAGAAATGAGTGTTACAGAAAGAATATTCTCTGCAGTGCTAGTCAGTTAACAATTTATGTGTTAACTGCAGTTTTCTTTTAATGTAAATAAAAACATTTTTTCTTTATTTGTAAAAATGGGATCATACTAAATCTACTGGTTTTTACATTTACGTATTTCACTTAATATGTCATGGACATTTTCCCATGCTGGTGTATATAGATCCGTTGTGTTCTTTTTGACAGTGGCATAGTATTCCAGCAGTTGAATGCACTCTAATTGACTTAACCAGTACCTTGTTGATAGAATCTGGATTGTTTCTGGTTTTTACTTTTCACAGACAGTGCTTGCTGTGTCATCTTTGTGTACTTGTGCAGGTGTTTCTAGAGGAGGACGAATTTTTAGAAGTATAATTGCTGGGGCCGAAAAGCATGAACATTGCTGATGGTAAATGAAAATTAGTTGTATGGTATTCATATTACTAATATAAGATATTTTCTATTTCCAATTTTATTTCATTGAATATAATTTCATAGATTGGGACTCATAATCCTGGATTGCTTTTTTTTTTCTTTCCTTCTCCCATAAGGTGGTAAGTTTCTCAGTAGTAAAGTCTCCTACCTTTGGGTTTTTCAGGAACCTTGTTCCTCAGGGTTGAAAGGACTTCTGTTTTCTCAATTCTAAATATGTGCCACCTGGAGATGTTCATTTATTTCTCTAGCAGACTTGTATAAGGGAGACATAACCTTGGTTTCACCTTTGACATTCACTTACTGGCTTTAGGCCACCTGGTCTTTAGGGTCTTGTTAACTAACTGGGAGAAACCAGGAATCTCTTGCCCTATCATAAAGCAGGAACATTTAGATATTTGACGTATTTGTCTTTGGGGGTAATTAGAAAACCCGTTTCTTTCTTTGGCAATATGAGGGTGAGGGTAGCGTGGAAGAGAGGGTACCAGTGTTAATCTTTTTCACCTTCACTGCTCACCTGCACAACTAGGTCACTATATTTGAGCCTCTTTGAATTCTGAGCATGTCCCTGGTTGTATCCTCTATATCAAAGGTTGGCAAACTTTTTCTGTGAAGGGCAGGATAGTGAATATTTCAGGCTTTGTAGGCCATACGGTCTCTGTTGCAAATATTGAACTCTGCCATTGTAGCATGAAAGCAGCCAGAGACAACTTGTAAGTGAATGAGTGTGGCTTTGTTCCAATAAAATTTTTATTTATAGACACAAATGCGATTTTCATATACTTTTCACGTGTTATGAAATAGCCTTCTTTTGATGTTTTTCAGCTATTTAAAAATATAAATACCATTTTTAGCTCATGGGCTGTACAAAAATAGGCAGCAGGCCAGATTTGGCCGACAGACCGTGGTTTGCCAGTCCCTGCTCTACGTGTACGTGATTTGGAAGAGAGTCAGGTGCTATAGTAATAGACGGCATTATGATAATGAAGGCTCTGAAGAGGTAGGTAGGGGACTCTTGTGCTGTTTTTCTCCTGTCTCTACTTTGGACTATATGTCCTAAGTATTGGCTCTTTTAAGATTCTTTGCCGTTAAAAGCAGGCGTTAAGTGCATGAAGAGTTTCTAGTTTCCTCTATCTGCCCTGAAGCAAGGTTTTCAGCCTTGCTCTGTATCTGTCGTGGGAATTGTTTGCAAGTGAGGAGGCTTGCCCTGGTATGGGGGAGGGTGGGAGCCTCCAAGCCCTGCAGGCAGTATGCTTGACAAGCAGCCCTTCTCCCACTGCAGGTCAAATTAGCACCTGTTAAGACTGATCTAAATTATCCCCCATCATCCCTCTCTCTGGGGCTGAATGGTGCAGAGCAGGCTGTGTGCTTTGTATACACACTGAGAACTTGAAAAGATGTAATCACTTCTGTCAGCTCCCAGTGTTGGAGTGTTACAGGGACTTCAGTGGGATCTATGTGTGTGCTGTGATACACTGGGAGCAATTTCTCATGTACTCCTTCACTTCCCCTTCAAGTCCCCTTCTCTTCCGTATCTGCTCACAGTAGTGCTCCAAAGGGTGCGTTGGAGGTTTCTCTAAGACAATAACACCAGGTGTATGGGGTTCTGTTTGCATAATATATTTTGCTTATTGTAACCAGTCCCAGCTCATTAGAGCTATGCAGGTAGCTTCTCCTCCTCCTCTTGGATTTCTTATATATTTGTAGGGAGGGGAGGATTCAGTACATCTTATTTCTTTTGGAAGCACCCCAGACAGCGTATTTGTGTGAGAAAATTTGGCTTTAGTGTGTGGGCCTGTAACATTAATCCAGAGATTGCAAAATAACCTTCAGTTATGTTTATTTGACCTTTACAGTGTTTCTAAAAATTTCAGTTTTTTTTCCACTTAAGTCCAGATTTCTGGATTCTGTTGGGAAAAAAAATGAGAAGATCTGGCTTATAGTCCTACGAAATAACTAACAGTAGGATTTGAGTAGTTACTGCCCCTTTAGTCAAGCATGGAAGTTTCTTTGTGACTTAATCTGCACTGGGCTGTTATTTATGTTTCTTAATTTGAGTTTCATGTTTATTACCTCTGCATTAGCTCAAGTAAATCGTGTTGATGGTTTTGTGTTGGCAAGTGTTTGTTTTGTTTTGTTTTGTAAAAAGATTTTATTTATTTGAGAGAGAGAGCAAGTGAACAGGAGTGGGGGCGAGGGTGGTGAGGGCAGAGGCCAAGGGAAAAGCAGACGCCCCCTTGAGAGGGAGTTTGACACATAGGTCTCAATCCCAGGACCCTGAGATCATGACCTGAGCCGAAGGCAGAGGCTTAACCGACTGGGCTACCCAGTCACACCTCCTCCCCCCCTTTTTTAAAAGAAGGCTCCATACCCAACGTGGGGCTTGAATTCACAACTCTGACATTAAGGGTCCCATCCTGTGTCAACTGAGCCAGCCAAATGCCTGGGTGGGCAGGTGCCCTACCACCTAACTCACCTGGGGGAGGCACTGGGTGTGCATTGCACTATCCTCTCCTCTACTCAACTGCTCCTGCCTAATTCACCCACAAGAGGTCCCCTGCTGGCTGTTGGCTGATGTGCTGACAGCCCCCTCACCTTAGAAGCTGCCTGACTTTTTTAATAGCAACAATTAATAAACTCCTCCTCTGTTTCCAAAGAGGGAAAGTGGGGGTGCCAGGCTTATTTGCTGGCTGGGTCACACTTTAGTGAGCAGCTTTCTGTTATGTCAGGTTATGCAGTCTGAAAGTAACCTTGCTTTGTTGATGAACTGTGAGATCCTGGAGAAGAATGTTACGCCTCTCCCTGTGGACAGAGCACTTTAAGTAGAGGGGTGGGTTCCAGTGAAAAGGCTGCTTGGGTGCCACCTGCCAGGAAATTAAAATCAAGTTAGAGCAGGAGTTAGAGAAGAGAATTGTAATAATAGAAGAATCAAAGGCTGAAAGCATGACCTTGTCATAAAAAGAGAATCAATCACAGTTTGTTAACATTGTGCTCTTTTCCTTTGCTGCATCAGAGGATATGAGTGTGAATCTTGTTACCTTTCTTACTTTTTTCCTCCCCTACACATGTTCACATACATTTCTCAGTTTTCCTCTCTCTTCCTGCTGTCTCCTTGGATCACTTCACCTCAGCAAGGTGGCTTTTATCTTTTCTTTATTCTGCTGGCAAATGTGACCCTCCCCCGTTTTTTGGTCTATCCTATTATAAAAACACATCAGTTTACCCTCTTAGTTTTTAAATGTACGGTATGGTTAAGTATATACATAGAGCTGGACAACAGATCTCTACAACTTTTCTTTTTGCATGAGTGGAACACTATACTCCTTGAACAGTTTTTCATCTTCCCCACCTCCCATCCCTGAAAACTGCCACTTTGTTTTCTTTATCTACAGGTTTGATTACTTTAGAAACCTCTTGTAAGAGGAGTCATGCAGTATTTGTCTTCTTCTAATTGGCTTATTTCACTTAGTATAATGCCCTCAGGGTTCATCCATGTTGTAGCATACAAGAGGTTTTCCTTCTTTTTAAAGGCTGAGTAATATTCCATTCTATACACATTTTCTTTATCCATTCATCTGTCAATGGACATTTAGGCTGCTTCCACATCTTACCTATTGTGAGTAATTCTGCAGTGAACATGGGAGGACAAATATTCCAGATTTCATTTTTTCAGATCTTGTTTTCAGTTCTTTTGCATATATACTCAGGAGGAAGGTTGCTGGATCATATGGTAGTTCTATTTTTGATTTTTTTGAGAAGCTTCTATACTGTTTTTCACAGTGGCTACATCATATTACAGTCCCACCAGCAATGTGCCAGTGTTCTAATTTCTCTACATCCTTACCAACATTGTGATTTCCTGTTTTTTTGGCAGTGCCCATCCTAATGGGTATGAGGTGGGGATCTCATTGTGCTTTGATTTGCATTTCCTGATGAAGAGTGATGTTCAGGATCTTTTCATATGTTTGCTGTCCCTTTGTAGATTTTTTTTTTTTTAAGATTATTATTTGAGAGTGAGAGAGAGAGAACGAGAGAGCACCTGGGGGGAGGGGCAGACACAGAAGCAGCCTGATATGGGACTCCATCCCAGGACCCTGGGATCATGACCTGAGCCAAATGCAGATACTTAACCTACTGAGCCCCCCAGGTGCCCTCTAGATTTTTTTTTTTTTTTAAGATTTATTTATTTTAGAGACAGAAAATATGTGTGTGTGGGCAGGGGAGGTGGAGGAGAGTGATAGAGGGAAAGGGAAAGAGAACCCCAAGTAGACTTCCTGCTAAGCATGGAGTCCAAGGCAGGGCTTGAGATCATGACTTGGGCTGAAATCAAGAGTTGAATGCTTAACCGAATGAGCCACCCAGGTGCCCCCATCTGTGTATCTTCTTTGGATAAATGTCTGTTCAAGTCCTTTGCCCATTTTTTAATTTTTTTTTTTTTTTGTGGTGGTGGTTGTTGTTAAATTGTAGGAGTTCTTAATGTATTCTGGATATTAACTCCTTATCTGGTAGTTTGCAAATATTATCTCCTATTCAGAAGATTGCCTTTTTGCTCTTTTGAATGTTTCCTTTGCTGTGTGTAAGTTTTTTAAGTTTTACACAGCACCATTTGTCTTTGTTTTTGTTGCCTGTGCTTTTGGTATCATATCTAAGAAATCATAGTTCTTCTGGTGTCATAAAGCTTTTCCCCTGTGTTTTTGTTTGTTTGTTTCTTTCTTTTTGTTTGTTTTTTTCCCCCATGTTTTCATATAGGAATTTTTATAGCTTCAGGTCTTATATTTAGGTTTTTTTTTTTTTAAGATTTTATTTGTTTATTTGAGAGAGAAAGCATAAGCAGTGGGGAGGGGTAGAGGGAGAAGCAGACTCTCTGCTGAGCAGGAAGCTGACACAGACCCTGCGATCATGACCTGAGCGGAAGACAGATGCTTAATGAACTGAGCCATCCAGGCACCCTTACATTTAGGACTTTAACCCATTTTGAGTTAATTTTTATGTGTGATGTAAGGTAAGGGCCACCTTCATTCTTTTGCATGTGGATAGCCAGTTTTCCCAGTGCTATTCATTGGAGAAACTGTTAGTTCTCCATTGTCTATGTGGTCTTTTTTTTTTTTTTTTAAATAGGCTCCATGCCCTACGTGGGGCTTGAAGAGTCGCATTCTCTTACTGAGCCAGCCATACACCCCACCATTGCCTATGGAATCTTGACAACTTTGTCAAAAAGATCATTCGACCACTTACACAAGGGTTTATATCTGGGCTCTCTATTCTGTTCTGTGTGCCTGCCTTTATACCAGTACCATACTGTTTTGATTACTGTAGCTTTGTAATATATTTTGATATAAGGACGTGTCAGGCCTCTAGCTTTGTTTTGCTTTCTCAAGATTGTTTTGGCTATTTCACTGTAAGTTAACTAACTGGACTTTGAATAAAAACTTAAAAAAAATAAAAGATTGTTTTGGCTGTTGGTCCTTTGAGATTCCATATGAATTTGGGGATTTTTTTTCTCTTTCTGTAAAAAATGCCAATGGAATTTTGGTAGAGATTGCATTGAATCTGTAGATTGCTTTGGGTAATACGGACATTTTAACAATTTTAAGCCTTTTAATCCCTGAACCCAGGATGTCCTGCCATTTTTTTTTTTAAAGATTTTGTTTATTTATTTGACAGAAATCACAAGTAGGCAGAGAGGCAGGCAGAGAGAGAGGGGGAAGCAGGCTCCCCCGGGCTCAATCCCAGGACCCTGGGATTATGACCTAGACCGAAGGCAGAGGCTTTAACCCACTGAGCCACCCAGGCACCCCTTTCTTTACTTTCTTTCAGCAGTGTTCTGTAGCTTCAGTGTGCAAGTCTTTCAGCTCTTCGATTAAGTTTATTTCTAAGTATTTTAAAGATTTTATTTATTTATTTGACAGACAGAGGGAGATCACAAGTAGGCAGAGAGACAGGCAGAGAGAGAGAGAGAGAGGAGGAAGCAGGCTCCCTGCCGAGCAGAGGGCCCGAGTATTTTATTCTTTTTGATGCTATTGTAAACAGGACCATTTTCTTAATTTCTTTTTCAGCAAATGTAATTCTTTTAAAATTAAAACAAGAAGGAACTTTTTTTCTTTTAAATTTCTCCAATCTAGTGTCTTCCTAGAAGTCCAGCAGTCTTCTCTGCATGGTTTTCTGATTCCTTTCACGCTTGTCTTTTACAAGTTCTCAGAAAGAATTAAGGCAGAAGCTGGGCTGATCATTTTCTGTTAGCTCCTTGAAGGCCAAGGAGCGTTGTTGTAATACTCATCCTAACAGAGTTGCTGACTTTTTTAATCCTTTGTAGAGCCACTGAATTTGGCATTTGTCTTAGACGGTATTGTTTTGGATATGATGAGGTCATGAAGCTGGGGTAGATATATCAGAATGTGTTTATTGTGAGCTCTTTGGGTGGTGGTTCTTAAAGGGTGGTTCCTAGAGTAGGAGCATCAGCATCTTCTGGGAACTTGTTAGAAATACAAGTTCCTGGGCTTACCCCAGATTTACTGAATCGGAGATTTGGAGTGGGAGGCCATATAATCTGCATTTTTAGCAAGCTCTTCAGGTGGTTTTGATACACACTAAGTTAAAGAGCATGATTTTAAACCACCTAGGAACTCTTTCAACTCCATTACCACTGCTCCCCTAGATCTCTGTAGTGTACTAAGATCCCTTGCATTATTCATCACCTTTTATTTTTCCTTTTGCTCTTGTCCCGTGTGATGCAATGTTGCTTTAACTCTCACAGTCTCCTTCTCTCTTGTAACATGTACTAACAGAAATATATGGAGTTGAGCAACACTGGATTCAATTTCTGGCTCTGTTGTGTGACCTTGGACAGTTAAATAGCCTTTTTGAAGATCCATTTTCTCAATTGGAAAATTATGTGAGGGTTAAATGAGTTAAGCACCAGTTGCTTTTGCAAGTTTAGATGCTCAAGAAATGCCTGCTCTTTTTTCCCTTTGTCCTATTACTCTGCTGAAAATACAAAACAAAACAAAAACCTTTGCCATGGCATATTGCCTGCAGATTTTAAAATTTTTATTTATTTGTTTTGGTCTGTTGGTATTATTTTGGGTGCTTCAGGTTTTAGGGGATATCTGAAATTTCATCATATAAAATTGAATAAACCAAGTTCATAAAAAAGTGAGGTGCCTATAGTATACGTGCTGCCAAAGTGAGCATGTGAGGTGCCTATAAAGGGTGAATAAGGAATGGTTATTAAGTTAGAGCTGGTGCTAGTTACTTCTATTACTCACTTGCAGTGGATATAGTGAAGTTTTATATTAGAAAGTTCAATAATACTGAAAGTAATTTGGACTATAGCAAGAGAATAGGATATTATCTTCATTCATTTTTTCCTGCTCTCTCTCTCTCTTTCTCTCTTTTTTTAAAGTAGACTCTACACCTAGCATTGAGCCCACCACAGGGCTTAAACTCATGTCCTTGAGATTAAGACCTGAGTTGAGATCGAGTCAGACTGCTTTACCAACTGAGCCATCCAGGCGCCCCTTTCTTTCACTCTTTTATAGTAATTTGTGCAAAAGAAACTGGTCTTGCCTTTTGTAAAGGGAGGGAGCATAAATAGCCTTAATTTCCCAAATTCTAGGGCCACCTTTTACAATAAGGGGGAGCTATCCAGGGCAGAAGTGGGTTTCAGAAAGAGAGCCTGACTGGGATAGGGAGGAGAGTGGTAAATCTTTCTAAATTGACATTGACAATACCAGGACTTTGTGCTTTGGATCCTGTGAGCAAGTTTGCACTGAGTTCTATTGTTTAGTATCTGTTTCCAGGTGTCTTGTTTGGTGGTTTGTTTTGGTAGCCAAGATTGCTTTGAGTACAGATGTGATTACTTCAGGTTTGTAGTTAACTTCACAGACTTAGTTCTAATGCCACAGTTGTGATTGGCTTCAAAGTTCTACAAGATCAGGGCCCCTGGGTGGCTCATTCGTTAAGCGTCTGCCTTCGGCTCTGGTCATGATCCCAGGGTCCTGGGATCAAGTCCCACGTTGGGCTTCCTGCTCTGCAGGAAGCTTGCTTCTCCCTCTCCTACTCCTTCTGTTTGTGTTCCCTCTCTCGCTGTATCTCTCCCTGTCAAATAAATAAATAAAATCTTTTTAAAAAAAAAGTTCTACAAGATCAGAAACTATTTCATTCACTTGTTGATGTATAATAAACCACACAGTGAAACTTAGTGACTTAAAATAACAATTTTGTTACCTTCCATTGTTCTTTGGGTGAATTGGACTCAGATGGGAAGTTCTGTTGGTCTTGCCTGGGGTCTCTCTAGAGTCACCTGGAGGCTCAGGTGGAACGGCTAGTCCTCTCCCTCTTCCTGTAGTCTCAGGGACTCCTCTCTCCATGTGCCCTTTCCAGCCAACTAGCCAGACTTTTTACTTAGCAGCTTAAGGCTTCCCAAAGCGACAGTTCCAAGAGGGAGGAATGGAAGCTGTCAGTTCTCTTAAAGGCTAGCGCCAGAACTGGCATAGCTTGCCACATTCCCTTGGTTAGAGCAAGAACAGACTGGTCTAGATTCAGTGTGGGAGGAGACCATACAAGGGCAAGAATACTAAGAAGTATGGTTCTTTGGGGTCCATTTTTGGAGACTACTACAGGAACCATATCTATTTTATATATGAATATATAGTGATAATAAATACTTGGGATTTGAATCAGTGGTTGGATGGACTGACAGATTGATGGATGAATGACTGCTCTTACCAATTTGAGTGAGGTTCATGTGATTCTTAGGTTTCAGATACCCACCAGTGTTTATGCCTCTATAGTAGTCGTCCTTCTCGACACATGTTTTCTTTCTGGGAAGCCACCTTTTTAGGCATAGTGATGTGGGTGACCGGAGTGCATTATATTCCCTGCAGACACTTTGGGAGTTGTAATCCCAGGAAGAAAAGAATAATTGGTATTCACTGAACTATGTAGTGGCTGCTGTACTTTACATATGTTCCTATTTATAGCAACCTTGTGGAATAGGGATTTCCCTTTAAATTTGGACATTGAAGATAATGGACTTTCCCAAGGTCACACAATGAGTAAGTGACACGAGATGATGAATTTAGGATGTATTCTCGGGGCACCTGACTGGCTTGGTTAAAAGAGTGTGTGACTGCTGATCTCAGGGTTGTGTGTTCGAGCCCTACGTTGGGTGTAGAGGTTATTTAAATAAATAAACATAAATAAAAAAATAAACATAAACTTCATTCTCATTCTAAAGCTAAAGCACTGACTTGTATCCTTTATTAGTTATTCAGAGTTTCCGTTGATTAGTTTCAGACCGTTAAGATATATCAGAGGGGTTTTCAACAGCAACTAATAGAATTAACATTTGGGGCTGTGTAATTCTTTTTTTTTTTTTAAGAAATTTTTTTAAAGATTTTATTTATTTGACAGACAGAAATCGTAAGTAGGCAGAGAGGCAGGTAGAGAGAAAGAGGGGGAAGCAGGCTCCTTGCTGAGCAGAGAGCCCGATGTGGGGCTCGATCCCGGGACCCTGGGACCATGACCTGAGCCGAAGGCAGAGGCTTTAGCCCACTGAGCCACCCAGGCGCCCCATGGGGCTGTGTAATTCTTTATTGTGCGACTCTGTGCTATGCTATTGTAGGATGTTGAGTATTGTCCCTGACCTTTATGCACTAGATGCCAGTGCACTCTCCCCGCCCATTTGCAACAACTGTGTCTCTAGACATTTCCATATGACCCCTGGGGGGATTCCCTCCCATTGAAAAGTGATTTCATGATTTGCTGTCCTTCAGTTTTTTCTGTTTCTTTTTCTTTTTTTTTTTTTTTTTAATGATTTCTCACAAGTAACTGGCATTGTCTTCAAACCACCTCATTCTTGTAATAGTACTGCCTGGTTCTTTTTTTTTTTTTCCCTAAGTAGGCTCCATGCTGGGCGTGGAGCCCAAGGTAGGGCTTGAACTCGCAGGGCTTGAATTCAAAACACTGAGATCAAGAGTTGGATGCTTAACCGAGCCACCCAGGTGCTTCTGCTTGCTTCTGATGGTCTTGAGTCCTGCCTATCTTTCATTGCCTCTCTCCTCTTTTGCCTTGTCTTTTTGCTTTTGTTTGTGAGTCCCCTATATCAAATGCAGCTGGACAAAAGTGTTTGTAAGGACCTTTTTTAACACAGGTATCAATTTAGCAGGTATTCACATCTCTGAGATTATATGCATTCATGTAGTGGAAAAAGGCAGTTTACATCTTCTAATTATGGTAGAGGGGGAAAGGCATAATATTTAGTGAGCTGAGAATTAAATGGCTTCCAGGCTCCACAGAGTTAATCTTCAGGGTAGTGTTTGATTGACATGCTGGAGGAAGGTAATGTGCAATTCTTTTGGGGAACGGGGGAGGAGAGTGGAAATTGCAGTTTCTCTACTAATTGTACCTTAGGTGTCATTTATGACAATTTCATGTTGTCTAGACAGAGGGAAATGGTAGAGAAATTATTCTAGTGGAGTCAAATGCGGAGTCCAAAAGGAATCAAGAAGGTTGTGAAAGTCAGGATCAGAGTGGAAGGACAAGTAATATACCCCCAGAGGCAAATCAGTGAAAATCAGATGTCACTAAGAGAAGCTGCTCAGGATGAACCCAGAATGTAAGAAAGTGATTGTACTCTGAGCTTTGTATTTGCTCAAGGGCTAACAGTGGATTGTTTGGGGGCCCCAGCTGGAGTCTCTGCCCTTTGTCTATTTCTGTAGATTCGAGGAACCTCATTACTTGCACAGACATGAGCCAGGAAGGCGGCCTTTTTGCCTCTGGTTAGTAAATGCTCCAGTCTGCCATGTATTCCTTTTTCCTCATTCTCTTGGAAGGCTTCATTTACTAACTCTCTTTGCCCTCCTAATGTTGGCCCTAAGGTTTTGCTTCATATTATAATATATAGTGTTTACAATATATCAGGGTCAGTGGCCTGTCATTTAAGAACAGTTGGCCTTGGTCAAGGGTTTTTTAAATTTCAGGTTAGGAATAGAAATGTGAAAAATCATCTAGGAGGAAGTATATGGGTTAGCTGTTATTGAAACAGTAAATGATTTCTACCCAATATATTCTTTGTAGAATTAGTTGGTATAGAGATCCTTTTTTGGAATTATCTTTTATTCTGAATAAAAGTAGTGGAAAAATTAAGATTATTAGATTTTTTTTTTAAAGATATTATTTATTTATTTGACAGAGAGAAATCACAAGAGAGGCAGGCAGAGAGAGAGGAAGGGAAGCAGGCTCTCCGCTGAGCAGAGAGCCCAATGTGGGACTTGATCCCAGGACCCTGAGATCATGACCTGAGCTGAAGGCAGTGGCTTAACCCACTGAGCCACCCAGGCGCCCTAGATTTTTTTTTTTAAGATTTTATTTATTTATTTGACAGAGATCACAAGTAGGCAGAGAGGCAGGCAGAGAGAGAGGAGGACGAGGCAGAGAGCCTGATGCAGGGCTCGATCCCAGGACCCTGAGCCGAAGGCAGAGGCTTTAACCCACTGAGCCACCCAGGTGCCCCGGATTATTGGATTTTTTTAATCTCTTCTTGATTTTGGAGGAAACCAGTCAATTAGGATGCGCTGCCTCTTAATTAAAATCTAAACCTGTATATCACAGCTGTTGCTTGTCTGGGTATGTGTGAGTATCAGAACTAACCGTGGAACTTGTTGTCGTTGATATGCTCTTACTCATCCTTTGGTGAAAAGTCCCTGATCTAAATTTCTAATTTAAAAAAGTCTGTGGTCTTTGAGCAGACCTTCCAAGTCTTTTAGAGAAAATGAATTTAGAGACAGAGTAAACAGGGCCACATAGATCACCTTGGGCCTTTGTTCAGATGCTGATGAAAGTGAGTTTTTATTATTAAATTGAAATTTTATAATTAGAGTGTAATGTGTTGAGGACATACAAAAGCAAAGCATAGTGCCAACCAGTCATTTTATAATTGTATCAAAATAACCACCTAGGGCACCTCTGTGGCTCATTTGGTTAAACATCCAACTCTTGATCTTAGCTGAGGTCTTGATCTCAGGGTAGTTAAGTTCAAGCCCTGCGTTGGGCTCCACACTGGTCGTGAAGCCTGATTAAAACAAACAAACAGAGACATCTTGGTGGCTCAGTTGGTTAAGCTGCTGCCTTCGGCTCGGGGTACTGGGATCGAGTCTTGCATTGGGCTCCTTGTTCAGCGGAGAGCCTGGTTCTCTCTCTGCCTCTGCCTACTGCTCTGCCTGCTTGTTCTCTCTCTCGCTCTGACAAATAAAATCTTAAAATAGAACAAACAAAACACCTGCCAGACAGTTAGCAGAGGGTCAGATATTCCCAGAGGGGTCTGGCTGACTTCTCAGGTAAGACTTTTGTATAACTGGATACACAGTTGTGTACACAGTTGTTTCCAGCTTCTTTCTTTTGGTATCTGTGATTATGTTGAGCTCTGATGTTTTACCATCTGTCTCTCGCTGTACAGAGGCATTGAGGAATACATTAATGTTTTATAAAGATGTTCTGGTGAAACGTATTGTTTTGAGCCCCATGAATTGTTTATGCTTGATGAAAGTAAGATAAGACCCATCCATAGGACAGGGACTGTGAGCTCTTTCTGTGGTATGTCTGGTTTTTTTCCTTGATGTCAGCCTTTTTGCCGGGCCACCTTGCCTTGTTCTACCCCACAGCAGGGGCAGGAATTGCCTGCCAGGCTCCACTGGCGACAGCATCATGCTATAAGTGGACCCCTAGAACTAGGGGGGCCCTGCAGCGATCAGATGAGTGCCTATTGTTGGATAACTTAAACGATAATTGCCAGTGTGTGAAATGGGGAGGCTTGGATGCCTCCGCTTTAAGGCAGAGATGTCAATTTGGAAATCATAATAGAGGTGTCATTTCAGAACACACAATTATTTTTTACAAAGAATAAGGGCTTGTCATCTCCCAGCCCAGGCATGCGCCAAGGCAAGAGATTGGAGGCTTGCAGAGCAAGATTCAAAAAGGAAGAAGGCAATAGTGCATCCAAGTTCCTTTGGCCTCCTGACGCTCCATCCCCCTGAAACCATTGCCCTCTTTCCCCTGTGAGGTCTCTTTTAGCAATATGCCATCCTGGAGCATCTGTGGTAGTTTCCCAGGCAAATAGCCAGCCTCTGACTTTATGATTTAATAAGCCTCCCAGGGACCAGGCTGCCTTGCATTTATCGTCCTGATAAAACTATGTCAGCACTTTAACCAGAGCAGCTTAAGTGACCAGAGGGATAAAGGGTGATGTAAGCAGTTTCTGAAGACCTTGTTCCTTCAGGAATTTCAGTGTGAGTTTTTGGGTATCTATCAACCTTGTCTGAATGTCATGGGGTCAGTGGGGGCAATCAGATGTGTCTTCTTGCTTGTTCTTCCAAATCTACTGAGGACTGCTCATTTATTCGTAGGCTTTTATTGGTCTCTTATTACATGTTAATTAGGAGTTTTAATGGGGACAGAAAGATGACTTGGACCCGGTACGTGCTTTCATGTGGCTTGTAGTCCAGTAGCAGAGACAAAACATAGGTAATGATAGTACACGGTGACTTGGCAGAGGCCTTTTTTTTTTTAAAGATTTTATTTATTTATTTGACAGAGACAGCAAGAGAGGGAATATAAGCAGGGGGAGTGGGAGAGGGAGAAGCAGGCTTCCCAAAGAGCGGGGAGCCCAATGCAGGGCTCTATCCCAGGACTCTGGCTTCATGACCTGAGCTGAAGGCAGACGCTCAACAACTGAGCCACCCAGCTGCCTCTGGCAGAGGCCTTTTAAGAGAGGTTTCAAAACCAGTGGGGTCTTTTGGGAGAGTGTGATCTTTTGGAGGGAGGAGTCAGATGTCTGAGTTTTGAAGGATTTTTTTTTTTTTTTAAGATTTCATTCATTTATTTGACAGAGATCACAAGTAGGCAGAGAGGCAGGCAGAGAGAAAGAAGGAGAAGCAGGCTCCCTGCTGAGCAGAGAGTTCTATGCGGGCTCTATCCCAGGACCCTGAGATCATGACCTGATCCGAAGGCGGAGGCTTAACCAACTGAGCCACCCAGGTGCCCCGAGTTTTGAAGGATTTTTATTTTTTATTTATTTTTTTGAAGGATTTTTAAAGGCAGAAATGGGAGAAAGAACTTTTCAGAAAGAAGCAATGGCCAACCTAAACACCTAGATGAGATGAGGGTGTGTTTAGTTTCAGCTAGAGCAGTGCTTCTCAAAGTGCCTGTGGAGTTTTCGCTGTGACATGTAACGAGGTTATCACTCTGGTGGTTAATGGAATGTGTGCTTGTGTTAAGAATGTCTCAATTTTAATTTCAAATGTAAATATTAATAGATAAAACCCATATAAACAAAAGCTCGTTGGGGTTCTCACTAATTTTTAAGAGTGTTAAAGGAGTTCTGAGACCAAAAAGGTTGAAATCCACCAGGCTAGAGTATATCATATATCCAGAAGAAATGAGAAATTCACCTGCAGAGCTTTGGAACGAAGCTGAGGAATTTAGATTTTATTTTCTAGGCAGAAGGGAAGCTACTGTTTTGGGTTTGGCTCCCCTGAACTGAAATGGCAGATATCACCCAGACATCAGAGTCAGGCTGGGAAATTACTCACTGAGTAATTTCCAAGACCCACTGAGGTCTTGGAGCAGGCTTTACATGTCATATAGGTCACAGAGTCACGGCAATTGATTTTTCCCAGTAATTAGAGGAGGTTTAAACATACTTGTTTGCTTTAGGATATTGATTTTTGTCTGTGATCTAACAACTAGTTAAAAGAATATTTTCAGGATATAATTGTTGAGTAAGAAGGAGTTGCTACCGACTTATTCATTCTGTCTAGACATGTATAAAGGTACCAAACTTCCTGCTTCTCAACTCCAATACCCGTTGGATTTGAAATGAAAGTTCTTTTCGTTCAAATGACCCATCTCATCTGCCCTGATAGCTTTGTTCTTTTCCAGAGCTTTCTTCCACTATTTTTTTTATTGTTTTCCTAGTCATCAAAGGATATAGTGGAACTAGGGAACCCACTTGTGCATAATCAGAGTATTAATCAGGAAAAGAAGAAAGAGCTGTAGTCATTTAAAATGTTAGGAATTTTACAGCTTGAAGTGTGTCTCTGTTGAGTAATGATTTTATCAGGGTTTAATATTAATTTTTGATGACTTTAGTGTATAATACTTTGATTTCATGTTTTTCTGTTCCATTTCTTAGTGACTTCACTTTATCTTTCAAGGGATTTTATGTAAGCAAATATTTTAAGAGCAGGGGGTAGGCAGATTTTTTTCTGTAAAGGAGCAGGTAGTGAGTATTTTAAGCATGTTCCTGTCAGGATTAACTCTGCCTTGCCAGCTCCAAAACAGCCACAGACAATATATAAATGAGTGGATTGTGGCCATGTTTGAATAAAACTTTATTTATAAAAACAGGCAGCTGGCTTGGGGCCTCTAGTTTACCAAACCTGCTATAGGGCATTAGGGCAACTTACTATTTTAAGAAATCCTTTTTAAGAAGTGAGTAATTCTTTTGAAAATGAAGAGTTTTGGGGCACCTGGGTGGCTCAGTGGGTTAAGCTGCTGCCTTCAGCTCAGGTCATGATATCAGGGTCCTGGGATCGAGTCCTGCATCGGGCTCTCTGCTCAGCAGGGAGCCTACTTCCCTCTCTCTCTCTCTACTTGCCTCTCTGTCTACTTGTGATCTCTCTCTCTGTCAAATAAATTAAAAAAAAAAAAAAAAGAAAATGAGTTTTCCTTTTAGTTTTCAGTGGTTTACTTTTTAGTTTTGTATATTGAATGTTTTTAATTTTTTTGAATGTTTCTAATTTTGAAATAATTTCAGACTGTCAGAAAAGTTGCAAAAATAGTGCAAAGAATTCCTTTATACTCTTCACCCACATTCCCTACATATTAGCATTTTACCACATTTGTGTTATTGTTCTCTCTCTTTTGCTCTATGTATGAGTATGGTTATGCTTTTACATATTTATGGTTTTTATATTTATGTATTTGTACTTATTCTTTTAAATGTATGGTATTTATATATTTGTGTTTATTCTTTCAGATGTTGGATTTTCTTAAAAGTAGGATATAGTTTGACGAGCAGTGGTCTTCAGACTTTAAATACGTCTATTAGTAAAAGGCTTTTGAGCAATTTGTGTGTGTGTTGTGTGTGTGTGTGTTACAGATTATGGTTTATACATAAATAAAAAGTTCTGATATTTTCTTTCTGTTCTCCAGTGGGTCAGAATACACCAACACCTGTGTATCTCAGTTGGACACCACTGGTACAGAGAATGAACCAGGCAAACTTGCACAGAAAGAGGGTTTTGTGTGTGTGTTTTTTTCCTGTCAAGGGCTTCAGTTACTCTTCTAAATTGTGATTACAGGTCAGAATGAAATGGTAGCTTCAAGCCTGAACAAGCTTGTCTGAGGCCCCTCCTAAGCCCTACCTGATTTCACATTATTGAGTTGCATGATAGATGGTTAAGTCAAGTCACATTTATGGTGGCCAGAGAAGAAGGCACACAGCTGGCATCTCGTCCCATTTTCTTATGTCATTTCTCCAGTGATGGCTGTTTGCAGGAAGCTGACTGTAGGAGAAAAAGATCTTTGTTTGAAGTTCCTAGGAGTGGTGCTGACATTTACTCATCTGGTAGCTCTAGTTCTTTTGGTGTTCAACACCAATTGGAGAAGTCTTTTTTAGTCCTTCAGAGTATACTTGTGTCCTAAGTGAAGAGAACTCAATGTTTAATCAGTGGTAAGTGTGTGAGGGTGCTATTCATAGTAATTGGCTCTCCTGATTTTGTGTATTAGCAGTTAAAATGCCATATATATATGGCTTGCCAGTCCACTGTATTGCCTGGGAAGCCTAAATGGTGCCAGCAGATTTTGTAGTAAGTAGGCACAAGGGATGCATGTTTCAAAAGAACCTCATCAGGGACTCCCCAGAGACAAAGCTTAACATTTTGGCTTTACCCTAATTTAAAGAAGTCTTTCTAATTAAGATAGGAAGTTCGGGTGGGAAGTAGACTTTGCAGGAGTATAAAATGGAATCATTTAAATTGAGATTATCTAATCCAGACTATTCTAGTTCAAGAATCTCCTTTACAGGATCCTTAAAAAGTCATCTCATCTCTCTGAATATGGACACTGCCTTAGCATAGTAGTAGGGGGTAATACTGGCTTTGGCTTCCTGACTTAGCAACATCATTCTCCAGGCAGAAGTACTTAAGAAAGATATATGTTTGTTACTCTGCA
The DNA here is from genome assembly GCF_922984935.1 of Meles meles. Classification (NCBI taxonomy): domain Eukaryota; kingdom Metazoa; phylum Chordata; class Mammalia; order Carnivora; family Mustelidae; genus Meles; species Meles meles. Next base: position 19,762,906 of record NC_060073.1, read on the forward strand.
GGATGCTCCTTGCCGAAGGGCTTTTGTTTACTGAGCAGCCATTTGGAGGATAACCTGATGGGGCTCAGCTATACTCAAGACTAAAAACTCCATGAGCCCTCTGGGATGGACAGACTTCTGGGTGTTCAGGGAAGTCAGTTGCTCCCAGATCTTGCTTCCATTCAACTCCTTCCCAATTCCTATAGAACTAATTAATTAGTAGTGGGCAAGTATTTATCTAAGATGGCATAAATGTCCTGAATATATACTCTTCCCAAAATTTTACTTTTCTTCTTTTTCCAGTCTAGGTACCTCTCACTACCCCTTCCTCTCACAAACATTTTGTAGTTCAAGATTCAAAGACATGCCATTATTTTATGTGCCCATAATGAAAGGAAAAAAAAAAAAAATTCCTGCCAGTTTAACTGTGTCAGGGATGCCTGGTTGGCTCAGTCAGTTAAGCATGTGCCTTCGGCTCAGGTCATGATCTCAGGATCCTGGAATTCAGCCCTGTGTCGGGCTCCCTGCTCAGTGGCGAGTCTGCGTCTCCCTCTCCCACTGCCCACCACCCCACTCCTGCTTTCTCTCTCTCTCTCAAATAAATAAAATCTTTTAAAAAAAATAAACTTTTCTTACAATTATTAGATGCATCCCAGTGTCAGACATGCTAAAATGGGAGGGTATCTCTTAGAATTGATGAAACAGCATTTCTGCTGCTGTCAACAGTGATATCATTGAAGATTCCAGACCAGAGAGATGTATTTTATTGCTTTCTTCTCTTCCTCTTGGTTACATTGTAATATTCTCTTCCTTCAGTGGTAGGACTGCTTAAAGTGAATTGTGTGAGGAGGTATTAGGCCTTGTTTAGATAGAAAGCATCATTTAACAGTTGGTTGTCCTGGGCAGGAAAGGTAGCAAGCCAGCTTGACAGGACCTCTGCTGTATCTCTTCCCCAGGCTGTTGGGGGAAATGCTTTGGTGAGCTAGTTGCTGGGATAAAGTGACTGCACATGACTATACCTAAAGCCAGCTGGTTTTAATAACAGTGAATTGAATTAACTCAATTGGAAAAGATTGGTAGCTGCTGTCCTTATCCTGCAGATCTGCTTTAAAGAAGAGTCTGGCAGGGAGCTGGAGACCTGTTCCCGGGAGAGCCAGGAAAGATGCTGCTAGAGAGGAACAAAATGCATTTCTTTCTGAGACCATTTCCTTTGAAACGTGTTCTGTGGCAGGATTTTGGTTGGCTGCCAAGGCACATTTGAGTTGGGAAGCATTGTGGCAGACATGGCAAACTTTGGGGTCCCTGGGCCACATTTATCAGATGTGTTTTAATTGGCCCTGTACAAAGAGGGGAAAAAAACATTTTAGCTAAAATTTAACAGTCAGGAGATTTCATGGAAAAGTCCAGATTTCTGGCTTCCCTTAAAACACAGGAAGAGCCAGCAATACTGAGTATTATAGGTTAGTCTCACAGTGGAAACATATGCACTTTTTACCTACATGCACTGTGGTTTGAAGCATTTCGGAATCGACCTTCTCTGGAGTCCCGGTGCTGTCACTTAATAGCCCTGTGCACAGTGCCATATACTTAACTTTTAGGCCCAGTGTTCTCATGTTTGTATAATAATGCCTACCTTGCAGTGATAGGTGAGTTTTAAGTAAGAAAATATATATGACGTGCTTAGTATTTGCCTGGCACCAAGAAAGTGCTCAATAAAATGTGGGTGTATCGACATGTGATCAGTTGAATTTATGATTGCACTAGATTATGTAATTAAAGATTTTTGTCAGGTAAGCGAGCCTGAGGAGTACTTCTCACAGAAAGGGTGTGGGCAGAGCAGAATGAGTAGATGTGGATTAGGATAACGTGGAGAAACTGAACACCAAGATAAATGTTGGCACTACATGAATATCTCTGAGTATGCCTAATTTTCCCCTCCTGTGTTGATCCCAACCTCCTTTTTGTCCTATTTGCCAGAGATACTGCAAATAGGAATAAGATCATGTCTCTGAAGCAGTTGTTCATTTCTCACAGAAGAACAGTATTCAGCATAATACAGTGGCCATGTCCGGTGTGGGAGCTCTGTAGTTTATTTATTTGCGTCTCTAAGTACTTAGTTTGTAGGAAGGGTATGATCCCAGATAGATGGTATTAGCTAACTCCAAAGGGGGATATTATTTATTTCTCCCCCTATTTTTCCCGTATGAATGACCTCTGAGTTGGTAATTGACAGGGATTATTGCCATTTTTTTAATCTCTGCTAGGAGGCTGCTGGAGTCTTCCCTCATTTCATTATCCCGTTATGATGGAGCAGGATCCAGAGAGCACCCAATTTACCCAGACCCAGCGAGGTAAGGCCAAAGTGAGAAATGGCACTAGGTGGGAGGGAGGGGCTGCCCTTGGGGTTGCCAAGCTGTTGGAAGCCCCATTCTGTGCCTCTCTGGTCCTGGTGCTCTTTTACTCTTCAGTTACAGTTTTGAGACAGGTGGTTCAGGTGATGGGGAAGTGTTGCAGGTAAGTGAACAGAACCTCTGGTGGCAGAGGGTTGTGACTGAGCTCTTGTCCTTTGGGGCTCATTTCTGTAAGTGGGGCACTTAGAGGAGGGACCTGAGGAGGCCACTGGCAGAGTCACAGGATATGCCTTTTTTGCTGATCAGGGAGGCTGTTGCCATTCAGATGGACAGTCAAAAGGGAAACAAGTAGTTATTAATAGGGAAATTACTTACAAATTAAAACTAACCAGCTAACACATAATTCTAGTTGCTCTCATTTGAGAGAAAATTTAGACTGTCGAAAAGTAGAAGTCAAGCTCATTCAGATGTTCAGTTTTTGGATGTGACCTAAAGGAAGAGATGACTGTCAAAAGGGTAACTAAATAAAACAAGTTGACATTTTAATAAAGTGTTTACCTTACACCGATCAGAAGATATTTGAAGAGTTCTCAAAGAGGTTAAAAAAGCACTTAGACAAGTTCAGGGCCCACCCTTACCTGATACTGATGACTGAGGACCCAGGATGAGGTGTTGAGTTGATGTGTAACATTTATTTATAGTGAGCAGCCATTTGGTGTTGTCACAGCCAGACTTACTGATTTTGTTAATGACCTAAGTAGGGGATAACCTTCACATTATTTAAGTAATACCGGAGCAAATGGTGAGACTTTGCCAAAAGAAAGAATAATTTTAATTGTGGGATTGGTAAGTTAACAAATATAGGTAGATAAAGCTAAAGGAGCTTTGCTTTAGATTAAGAATTTCAAGTCTGGAAAGACCCGTAGACCAGTCTATTTGATTCTAGGGATATTGAGTGATCTTGTTGTTGCCACAGTTATGTCATGATACTGAGCATTCTTTCTGAGAGACTAATGAAAGGATTCCCCCATCACTTCCTTACTTCCTTTTCCATAACCCGGAAATGGCAAATCCAGGATCAGGGAGAATACGGGGAGGCAGCTGAGATGGTGATGACCGAACCAAGGAAGTTTATGTTAGTCTCTTATCACCCTTGATCATTCTTGAAAGCAGTAAGCCGAAAATAAGAGAGGGAGATTTTATGCATCAATCTGATTACTCTGAAACACTGAGAAGAGAATTTCTTGCTATAAGAGAGTTTTTTAGGACAGCAATAGCAATCTCATCCCCAGAATTTATTTTTTAAAGATTTTATTTATTTATTTGACAGACAGAGATCACAAGTAGGCAGAGAGGCAGGCGGGGGGTGGGGGGGGCGGCGGAGCAGACTCCCTGCCTAGCAGAGAGCCCGACGCAGGGCTCGATCCCAGGACCCTGGGATCATGACCTGAGCCCAAGACAGAGGCTTTAACCCACTGAGCCACCCAGGTGCCCCTCATCCCCAGAATTTTTAACCTGACGTTTAACAGTGATCCTTAAAGACCATTATTTGTCCTCCTTTCATGTAATAAATCTTTTATTTACTCCCACTCAGATCTCTTTATCAAAGTGTCATACTTTGTGGTGTTGCTATTTTTACATTTTTCCCTCTGAACACAGAGGTTTTTTTTGTTTTTTTTTTAGATTTTATTTATTTGACAGAGAGAGAGTAGGCAGAGAGAGAGGAGGAAGCAGGCTCCCTGCGGAGCAGAGAGCCTGATGCGGGGCTCGATCCCAGGACTCTGAGATCATGACCTGAGCCGAAGGCAACGGCTTAATCCACTGAGCCACCCAGGCGCCCCTGAACACAGAGTTTTCTTTAGAGGAGAAGGTATTCTTCCTTGAAGAAAATTTGTGGATTTATTTAAACATTTAAAATTTTTACTTGGGACACCAGAATTTGGTGATTAACCAGCTCTCTACTAGGAGGAGGATTGCTAACTCATTACTGGTTGTTTAATTTCTTTTTCCTCTTAGACTTCACCATACACAATACATATAGGTCAAAGCCTTTATGGGACATTTCAGCATTCATATCTTTAGTTTCCCTCTGGATACCTAAAAAGATGAGGCTAGGGTGTACTTGTGTTTGATAATTGTACCAGGAATCCTTTTTTCTTTACCATTGATGCATAGGTTTGTAGCTTAGGGAATTCCTATCCAATGGTGAAATTAAACAGTTGGGGTTACCTAGTGCTGAAATTATGCCCTTACATAAAAGGGCAGTCTTTATTATTGTCTGCATCAACATTCTTTCTACTTCTGTCACCAATAATATAATTTTCCCATTAGTTAGGGTGGGCTATCGACTGAGGAATGAATGTACATATAGTCACTTTTTGGAGTCAGTTCCAAAAAACAATCTTCATTCTGCTCTTGAAACGGTTTTTTTACATTCTTTTCTAGTCTGATTTACTTGAGAATTTAACCATCAATGGTTGACTTCTGGAAGATTTCTGTATATTTAGTAGATACAGGAATAACTCAAGAGTGCTGACTTTTGTCTTGAAAATTTAGGATTCTTGATTCAACCTTGCAAAATGTATGTCAACAGGGGCCAATGGATAATGAAAGATCCACATGTTGAGACCTTTAAGAAATGATTCTTGTACTCTGATGATCTGGCCAAGGCATCTCTGCATCCCCTGCCCACCTGCTGTATAATTTGGATTCAGGGATGCCAAATGCAGTATATTGTTCTATAACAAGGACTTTCTGAGTTCCAAAGATTGTGCTTGGGAATTCCATTTGGCAGTTAGCCAGAAGGATACCACCTCTGATGACTGGCATTTCAGAGACAGTCTCAGCTCCTACAGCAGGTGACCACAGAAGCTCTTTGGTCTGAGTCAGTAGATTTACTGAGACTTTCCCAGAAACTTTGTCTAGGGGTAATGAAAAGTCAGGCAGCAAGATTTTATAAATACTATTCTCATCATTGGATGTAACTGTTACTGTTTCCATTCTCAATCAGTTTTTCCAGATTTCCATTAAAAAAAAAAAGATAGATTTTTTTCCTTTTATATTCAAATATTATAGAGGTTAAGATTCCTAGGAATCCTCACTAGGATTGCTGTGTTTCCTTTTAATTTTTTTGTTCTAATTGAAAAATATATATGTTTATATATATATATATTCGTATATGCATACTATTCTTCCAGTTTTTCTCCCACTAAAATTTTTGTTTTAGAGGGTTTTTCTTGTGTGTATATAGGGATGACTTACTCTTTTTAATAGCTACCTAGTGTTTCTTTGTACAGATACAGTTTATTTAATCTGTTGGTGGGCATTTGGGATATTTCCCAATTTTTCCACTAATTGCATATGATAAAATTCCTAGTGGGATTGTTGAGTTAAAAGTGTGTGCCTCAGGCAAATTTTAAGCCTGGAAATTTCTTAGTAATCCACTTAATATTATATATAAAACATTTTTCTGTTATTGTTCTTCTCTCACTTTCTTAGTATGTAGCAGTGTTCTGAAAGATGGAGGAAAAACTTGAGAAAGAAGGGAATGTGGTGAATTGTATGGGACATTAGACGTTTTCATGGACTATGAAGACACTAAGCCACATTTGGAAGGATAGAGGTCTAGATTAATTATCCACTGAGAATAGCCATGGTTAGGGAGAAGAAAAAGGAGTAATCTGCCTTCTGCATTGCTAAGAGCCCATGTAGCCTCTGATGCTCTGTTGTTAGAAATAGAAAAATATTTTTTTTTCCCTGTTAGGTTTTGTTTTCCTGAGTGTATTTTACTCTCTTTTTTGATCCTGACTACTTTCTCTGTGTTACAAATATCTGTGAATAATCCATAGATCTGAGGGGTTCAGAGAGCTCATTTTAGGGAGCTAGGACAAATCTGGAGCTGTGTGGATTTGTTGGAGAAGGACGTCCTGGTGAAGATGGTGCCTTCTTTGGTCATGCCCAGTGTGCCATCTCCTGGCCTCTTTTCTCCTGTATAAAATGAAAGAAGAGCTGGCCTGTAGACGATTGCTATGGTCTCTTTTCGTTTCTTACATTTTGAGTATGGATGATTGAAGACGGCCGTGAATCTATGTGAAGGGAACCCTGAGAAAGCTACAAGGGGTCCCTTAAGAAACTGAAAAGGAAGGTCCAGTGTTATCCCCTTAGGAGGGGGCAGCTGTTGAGCAGGTGATGACTGATTCAACAGCCTCTTTGCCTTCTCTCCGAACAGAAATACTGGTGGTAGTCTGATAAGCATATTGTGCAGTACAGACCTCCTGGTGAGTTAAATGCCCTTTATTTTTCATGTCTCCAGAGTTCGCCTCAGCAGGGAGATGCCATGGGAGAGCTGGATTTACTGTCTTTCACAGTATTCTCCACATTAGTGCTAGTTTGTGTTTGTCCATCTCTGTCTCTCTCAGATTATCTCCTGCTGCCTACTACGCCCAGAGGATGATCCAGTATCTCTCACGGAGAGACAGTATTCGCCAGCGCTCCATGCGCTATCAGCAGAACCGTCTCCGTTCTTCCACCTCCTCCTCTTCCTCAGACAACCAGGGTCCATCAGTAGAGGGAACCGACTTGGAGTTTGAGGACTTTGAGTAAGTACCCCCTCAGCTTGCTTTCTTCCCTGTCCTCCCAAGCTGTGTGTACTTCCAAGTTGACCACTGTCCAAGCAGCAGTGGTTGACATTTTTGCTTCAGCCCCCTAGGTTATTATTTATGAGTAATAGGATTGGGTGAGGGAAAGGGGGTTAAAAGGCTCAGGGCCCCCCCACCTCTGGCAGTTGTGCTGCTGACTCACCAGAGCCTGTGGTGAGAGACAGACCGTTGGCCCCAGCCCAGGCTGGAGAAGATGGATGCTGCTCTGTATGAAAGCAATGCTTTCCTATCCCTTGTGCATGAACAGTGGCTGTGGAAGTGCTTCTTTTAGCCTGTCTTCACAGCATCAGGGAGACAGGATGGTTGGTATTTTTTTCTCTTCAGCAGAGTGGTATAGAGATTAGAAATAATGAGAATACCCAGATTTCCCCAAGGACAGTTCCTTTTAGTACCCTAATCACGTGGATTCTTAGAGATCCTGCTCCGTTGCCTAAATTTGCTCCCTCCCCATCTCTCCTGTAAGGATCCTTTGAAAGTTGCCTGTCAGATTAATGTGGTGGCTTGAGAGGTGATTCCTTGCTCTTCTGGGGCTTTTGAGTGATTGATTGGAGGGCGGGGGTGAGCTAAAGGAGCAGGGTCAGCCCGGCACACAGGATGAAACACCTCCGTCTCACTGCTGTGTTTGAATTCTCTGACCTGCTGCTCCTGACCTTTCTAGCCATTATTGTATTTCTTTGTATGCTGAAAACTTTCCTGACTTGTATCAAATTGGACATTTGGCTCTTGTTTGGATTCTTATATTTGATATTCTCAAACATGCAAATGAGTGAGAGAGAGAGAGAGGTGGTTAAGACTTATTTTTTTTCTCCTTTTGTATTGGAATACGACAGCCTGTCAATCATTTTCCTTTTTTCCCCTCTCCATCTTGACATAGTCTGGGTCAGATCTGGGATGTTAAGGGTTCTTGCCTCCCTCTCGACCTTCTGTTGCCGTGAGCTGAATGGATAGTTCCCCAAGAGCCACCTTGCAATAGAGCTTTAAGATGCGTTGGAGAACTCTTTCTGCCAAAGACGACTAAGAAGGTGGAAACAACCTTTATACAATTTGCCTTCCTGATATGATTCTTAAACACATTAGCAATTGTGTACTTGGAAGCAGAAGGCAGACTGAATGGGCGGTTCATTTGTCTGGGGAAGATGTAAACGTGAAAGAAATGCAGGGATGCCCTGAAGCAGCTGGAGTGGAACGTGGAGCAGGGGTGCTGGTCCTCTCTCACCGGCTGCCCCCTGGCTCCCCACCAGCGTCATGCACCCTCCAGTCCACTCTAGGGTAAGGTGGGTGCATATACTGGTGGTGAGGGGAAAGGGAGTCTGCACTCCCTTAGCCAGGCACCCACCAGGAGTGAAATGTGTTCCCCAGCAGGTCATGATTATTTTTCCAGCACTGGGATCTGTTCAGGGAAGCAGTTTCAAGTACACGCCAAGGCTGCTGGGACTTAGTACTGCTGAAAAGCCTCGGTAATCCCGGGGAGCTCTGGGAGTCCGTGCAGATCACATAGCCTCCCTCCATGCACATTTGGAAGGCTGTGTTATCTCTTTGCAGTGGTGAAACGTGGTGCTGATGCCTTTGAGCTGTATCTTGCCTCGTGACTTGTCCTTCACAATGGAGTTCTGGGTTAGTTTAAAATGTTCTGTTCTCATCTTACCTTCTCTTTCTTCTGCTACCACCCCCTCCCTTTCCCCTTCCTTCCCCCTTGATTTTCCTGTGTCAGACTGCCTCCTCCTTGTGCTCCCCACAGCCCACCTGTGCTCTCACCTCCCCCCTGGCTTCAGCATGACCTGAATTTACATTGCCTTCTTCACCTTTCCTGCACTGACTTAACAATTGTTTCTCCCTAAGGGTCTTCCGTGGCTCCCTGGTTCATAGCAATGGTCTGATTTCTCTCATGTCCCTCTGAAAGTCCTTCACAGGGTGTTTGCCTTTCTTTTGGGGCTGATGCAGACCGCACTCTTGTTTTTAGTAGCACCTATGGATTAGTCACTTCAATATTAGTAAGTAGTCCAAGTCTCCTAGTGAAGGAAGTTGCTAGCTGGTTGATGCTGAGTTACTGTCTGTTCATTTTTTCTCTGTCTCTTTCCCTGCCCTCCTCCTTCCTGTTGTAAACTGAGTGCTGCTTGTGGTTGCTCCTCTTCTCTTAATTTCTAGGTGCTTTTGAGGCACAAACGAGTGAAAGATGAGGGAATGTACTAGCCCATTTTAATTTCTCTGCCCCAATCCTTTTCCTTAGCTTTGATAACCAGAAGGAAAATCAGAAGCTTGTACAGTCACAATTCATAGTTCTTTCAGGTACAGAGAGGCAGGTAAGTTAGACAGGGCCTGGAACCCTCCTGACACTTAGGGTGCCATTAAGAGAGACTGGTCTACTGGTTTCCTCGCCTTCATAATACACCACACTCCTGCCTTTGCAGTCCCACTTCGACATCTTCAGCTCTCTTCCCATTTGCTAAGCCAGGGATCATTTTGCCATTCTCTGCCTTGTCTCATCCAGGTGTATAGTGTCGCCAGATTCCATTTTTTTTGGTTCTTTTCCATCATCTGTTGAATGAAATATATCAGCTATAATAATATTTTTCATGTGTATACTAATTTATAACATACAAAACATTTGTAGTGTATATAAATAAATATATTATATATATTTATATATTTAAAGTCTTGTTTAATCCTTATAATATCCTAATGAGATATTTACTTCATTGTAGCATATTTTTAAATGAGGATACAGAGACAAAATCATACATGTCTGAGATTCGAGAACAAGAGCAAACATAGTTAGTGTCTGGATTTTATTGTCCTGCAGATCTACTTATTTATTTATTTTATTTATTTAAAGATTTTGTTTATTTATTTGACAGAGCGAGAGAGCAGAAGCAGGGGGAGCAGTAGAGGGAGAAGCAGGCTTCCCTATGAGCAGGGAGCCCAGTGCGGAGCTCAATCCCAGGACCCAAGCCAAAAGCAGATGCTTAACTGACTGAGTCACCCAGGCACCCCGTCCTGCAGATTAAAAACCTTTAAAAATGGAGTGCCTAGGTGGCTCAGTTGGCTAAGCATCTGCTCTTGATTTCAGCTCAGGTTATAATCTCAGGGTTGTGAGATCAAGCCCTGTATCAGGCTCTGCACTTAGTGGGGAGTCTGCTTGATATTCTCTGTCTTTGCCCCCCACTACCACATGTACTCTTTCTCTCTCTCAGATAAATTAATAGATCTTTAAAAATGAATAAATAGGGACGCCTCAGTGGGTTAAAGTCTCTGCCTTCGGCTCAGGTCATGATCTCAGAGTCCTGGGACAGAGTCCCACATTGGGCTCTCTCTCCATGGGGAGCCTGCTTCCTCCTCTCTCTCTGCCTGCCTCTGCCTAGTTGTGATTTCTCTCTGTCAGATAAATAAAATATTTTTAAAAATGAATAAATAAAATAAAAACCTTAAAAATGTTGTAGAACCACATTTGAGATCTTGCTCCCTGAATTTGCTGTGGAAGAAGACTATCTAGATTTCTCTCTAGGGAGGTTAGATTTGAAGTTTGGTCACCATCAGGTTAAATTTTTATTCTTTTGTGGTCTGGATTAATGACCATCTACCCAGGCAGGCATCTTCTCCTGCCATTCATCTCTCTCTATAGCCAGGATTGAGACTGCAGGGTCCCTGTGTTTATCAAAATGCACAAACAGGACATCCAGAAACCCGCTGTCAGAAGGTCTGTCCTGAAGCCTTCAGCATCTGTCTTTGCATAAAGATATTCACAAGCAGGGTAAAGGTGTGGCTGCCCCTGACACTGCTGTCTGCCTGCTTTTGAGCCTAGACCACCTGCTAGAATGTAGAAAGCAAATAAGCGTAAGGCAAAATGCCATTTTAATTTTCACCATCCCTTTGGAAACAGAGGGAGGCTTTTATGAAGCACTGTGGTTAAGTGCCATGTCCTAGTCGTTGCTGAGACCTGCACAAGAGGTGGTATGTGTCTATTGTTCCTATTATCCTCACCCCCTTCCTCATGTTATCTCTTCTTCTAAATGTAATTATAATCCCAGAATCATTCCTGCCCTTCTTGTCTCTTTTTAAATGCTTTGCCTTCCAAGGCAAAGAATCCCTTGAGCCACTCAGGCGACCCTGTACTGCAGATTTAAAAAGCTTTAAAAATGGAGTGCCTGGGTGGCTCAGTTGTTCAAGCATCTGACTCTAGATTTTGGCTCAGGTCATGATCTCAGGGTCATGAGATCGAGCCCTGTGTCAGGCTCTGCACTCAGCGGGAACTAGAGAAGCTTCAGATTCAATCAGTCACAAATATCTCCACCAACATACCAGCCAGAGGGGAATATATTCATTTCTTAAAATTGTTGCTAGCACAGAGGAGATTAAGTACTTCATTTACCATTGTGACACTGGGCTTACTTTGGAAAAACATCTCAGTGAGAATTCTAGTCTTTCAGCCTTAAGATGAAGTCACTTTAGGTCTATTACATTTGTTTTCTTTGTTCTTCTAATTTATCTGATTGTATTTGAATTTTTACCCAGAAATGCATACTGTGACCAAACAGGCAAAAATGTTTCACTGTATGACAGTCATTTCTAGGTGCCAGAAGTAGGTTCTGGTTCCTTCGTTTGGCATGAAGTGTCCTGACAGGACCACATACACACGTACAGCCTCGTGCACGAAGAGCTTGTCCTTTTATGGTCCCTGTGCTAGACACCTTCTGGCAAGGAAGTTGATAAAAGATCTTTTTGGTATGTGATGTAGCTGAGGGTTCTGAAGGCTGTCACTCAGCTCTGCCATCTGATTGGGCTGGCATAAGAGAAGTTGCTTGCCTTGAGTTCAGTATTTAATATTGTTCACCTGCCTTTTTGCTGTAACTGAAATTTAGTTAAGCCATGTCAAAGAATATATATTAAAACCAAATACTACTACTATTATCATCTGTGTATAGGTGAAATCCTGGCAGCAGCTTTATGAGACTCTTATATTTGCTCCAAGTTCTCATGGCTGGGAGTTCTGGTGGAGTGAAGCTATGTGTCCTTGGTAGTACTTTCTCCTGCTCTCTCTTCTGTGCCCAGAATTTCCAGGACTCCTGTGGGAGTTAGTGACTACTAATAAGAGATACGTAACAGTAGCCAAGAAAGGGAGGGGTAGGTCTATAGAGTGTTCTTGTCTACTTCATTTTGAAGAGGAGTTGCCTTTGTTCCTTCCTTTGACTTACAAACCACAGACTCTTTGATATTAGAAATACAAGAGAATTCTAAGGAAACACACTTTAAAATTATTCTCTTTATAGACTGAAACCTGCTAGAACAGTCAGGAATCAGGCATAAAAGAAAAGAAGTAGTTCCTAAAGTGGGATGAGATAAGAAACAGTTCTCTTCCTTTTTATCAGAGAGTTTTAAATAATTTCACTTACTTGATTTTCATAGTGGTTGATTGGTTTTTTTTTTAATAAGGTGGGTTTATAAAAGAGAAAGTTATATGTCTTAAAATAGGACTGTCACTTGTAGATATACTTGGGAGAGAGACAAATAAATGCATAGTCATAGAAACATGAAATAGCGTGGAATATTTCAGAAACTCTGCTGTTGATAAGTTTGGCTAGACTGTAAAGTCCAAGCTCTGTGGCAGGAGATGCGCCTCGAGTTAGGATGGCACCAGATCATTGGTGAATCTTGGGTACCTTGCAAAGGAGGTGAACTTTATCTTGTAGTGAAGGGAGTCATTGAAGTATGAGCAGGTTTTTATATAATAACTTAAAAGAGAGACTGTGATAAGGGAGCACAAAATACAGAAAAGCGTTCTCTGAAGGGAGGAGAGTATTTGGGGAGATGTGAGGAGGCTCCCTGGGTTTCAGCTGTGTGGACAGACTGCATAGGACTTTGATGAATTGATGTGGAGGATAAGGAGATTCTAGGAGATTGAAAGGGAATAGCTTAAGCAAAAGCCCAGAGACAGAAGATTTACAGGGTTTGTTTGGGGGGACCCTGAATAAATCTATGACTAAAGCTACAGAGTGTTTGTAATGTGAGAGGGAAGATCCAAAAGGCCTGAACTGAGGGCCTGGAATGCCTGGCTGAGACGTTTGGACTTTATTCTTATCTGGGAGCAGCCATTACTGCAGACATATATGAGGCAGCTACCTCTGACAGCATTCGTTAGGGTGACCTAAAGTGGCAAGTATATGGAGGAATGCAGGAAAACCAGTTAGGAAGCAGTGGGCGAAATACAGGAGAGAACATTCGAGGACTGGACCTTATGTGTTGGGTGTAAGAGGCCCGGTGTCTTCTAAGAGTGGGGCCAGTTGGTGAACCTTCCTGGGAAATGAGCTGCGAGAGCTCATCTCTCTCACTTCCTGCTTTTCCAAATGAAATGTTGCCTGTGTCCTTTTCAACTCCTACTTGAGCCAGTTTTGAACTAAGTTGGTAAAACAGCAAATGACTCCTAGAGCAGCTGTGGTGGGAACTGGGATCACTTGTCAGTGCCTGCTGCCCCCATAGCCTGACAACTCTTGTCTAGAGAATTGCCCTGGGTTCTGGTGTTGACTGAGCCAAATTTGTCATTTGATTTTGGGCAAGTCCCTTTCCCACCCTAGGCCTCAGTGTCTGATCTGTAAAATCAGAGGGGATAATCTCTGAAGTTTAACCCTGAAGTGCTCAGATCTTTGTGGGAGCTAACTACCTTAGATGAACTTCCCTTGTGTTTAGCAGAGGCAGAATGATGAAAAGTCTCCGAGAAGTGAGGAGACTTCTGAGGATTAGGAACAGGATTTCTGGCACCTGGAGAGTCCCAACATATTTCTCAAATATATGCCTACCTGAATTCTAGCTCTTTTCTGAGGATTTTGAGCCTGTTGCTTAGAAATATAGACTATTGCTTGGCAACTTCAGAATTAGCATTCTTTCTGGGCAAGTAAAATACATATGAATATTTATTATGAGGAATGTTAGAAGAGAAAGAAAAGGGAATATGTATGGATTGTATTTGGGTATAGCATGGGAAAACACAGAAGGAAAGAATTAAACAGCCAGGCCGGCGGGGTGGGGAGAGTAGGACATAACCACTTAGAGATACAGTTTTGTATTTTTAACATAAAATGTCCCATAGGAATATGGAATGTATGCATTAAAATGCATGAAATTAAAGGTAGGATAAGGGAGAAGAGGAATTTGTAAACGGTAATTATCTTTTTCCTTATGGAAGAGTTAAGCCTCTGAAGTTCCAAGAGATATGTGCTCTTAGGTATGCCCTGTGAATGACACCCATGGGCCCTGTGCCTTCCTCCCAGAAACTAAGCCCTTACATGTGTGCACAGTCCTTGGCAATAAAGACAGGCCTATGGTTTCTTACTAAGAGCACCCAGGGAATGAAAGGACTTGTGCCATCTAGGGACAGGAATACCAGCGAGGCCTTCTGTTGTCTGGAGATTGAGTAAAAACAGAAGAGCATAGGAAAACACTCATTTTTTAAATGGTCTAATTTTCAGCAGAGTCAACTGTGTATTTTCAAGACAATGACCTTTTAAGCTTTTTGCAGCAAGAGCTTCATTTATAAAGGCCCGAGTCAGAGCCGTTTGTCATAAGGAGTAATGACAACCTGACTGTCTGGTCAGGACTCAGACAGCAGTCTGTATGTGTTTTTCATTCCTTTAAATTACAGCCTCTCTCTGAGGCAATTAATCCCAGGAATTTAGCAAGAGTTGCTGCTGTGTGTCTCTCCCTTGTTCCAAAGATGCATTTTCTTGTATTTGGCATTTGTCTTGGATGCCTTATTGTTTGAAGGGTGGTTTTTTTTTCCTTTTAAAATCTTTTATAAGAAAATCTTACTTTCTTACCCCTCTGAGGGTTAATCAGAGATGCACAGAATTTGACAACTGGGAAAGCCATTAATAACTCTGCCAGCTTCCGTCCTGCTGGCTTAAAGGCAGCTTCTGGCTGATGAAATTGATGAGGATTTCTCTGGTGTTTCCCTGAAAAGCATTCTGGTGACAAAGAGTCCTCCTGTGAGGGAGGAGCCGTACCAACATATTTGCATATTCTGCTCCTTACTGGCTTGGTTTGTTTGCTTTTTTCTCCAAGTCTGCTTGGGAGAGGGCATGCAAAGGACTGTGTTCCCTTAGGTCCCAGTAAGTAGCACCTTCCATCATTCCTAAGGTGAACAGTCTATCTGGGTCTGCCTTTACCCCCCGTTCATCTGGCAGACAGCCTCTGGTCCACTCACATTCGACTCACTTGGCCTCCTTCAGCCTGTGAAGCCTTGCCTCACGTTGGTCTTATAGTCAGCACTGAAGTGGTGGCAGAGTCTGTGTGGCTTTGTAAATGCAACATTATGTTAAGTATTGTTAAGTCTTCGGTCTTTTCTTGGAACTCTTAGCACTCTCCCTCTCCCCTTCTTCATATCCCATCCCTGCTGCAGATATGCTATGCACTGGAATTGGTTTCCTCGCCCAAACTCCTTACTTCTGAATCCTCCCTTCTTTTGAGACTACAGAGTCTAGGGTCATAAGTTGCTCTTTTCACCTGTAGTTTACTTGGAGCCTTGCCTTTAGTCAGGGATTTTTGTAGTCAGTACTAATGCCTAGAACCGTTATCCCTCTCCTTGCCTCACTTGTCCTGTCGTCGAATATTCTGGCCTTTGCCACCTTTCCCATTCCTGTTTTTAGGGTTTTTCTGGAACGGTGTTTGAGCTGTTTACTCCTGGATGTTCTTTGTTGTTCTCTCCTCTTACTGTGTGTTTACCGCTTTCCACAGTTTTCTAATCGTTCTGAGACCCGTACTCTCATTCTTCTCCTTCTATACTCGAGTTCTCAATGCTTGTAATTTGAAGTCTTTTCTGTATTTTATTGAGCTGCTGCTTAGCTCCTACTTCTCTATCATCTGTCAAGATGTTAAGCTGAGGACCAGCAGATACATCTCCACTCACTTAACATATGATGTCTTTCATGTTGTTGAATGTGACCATCAGTCGGAGACTTTGTGTCTGAGCCAGCTGATCTCATTTGTATTTTCCCACATATACCCCAGTAATGTCTGAATCCTATAAAGCCATTATTTGTGGCCATGTTTTTTGTCTCACCCCCGTTTTTTTAATGGAAGGAAAAACTGAATCAGAAAGAAGTTGATCGGCAGTGCCAGGATGTCTCGGTCGGTTAAGTGTGACTCTTTTTTAAAAAATTAATTCATTATTTTTTTTATTTTTAAAGATTTATTTATGTATTTGACAGAGATTACAAGTAGGCAGAGAGGCAGGCAGAGAGAGAGGGGGAAGCAGGCTCCCCGCTGAGCAGAGAGCCCAATGCGGGGCTCAATCCCAGGACCCCAGGATCATGACCTGAGCCGAGGGTAGAGGCTTAAGCCACTGAGCCACCCAGGTGCCCCAAGTATATGACTCTTGATTTAGGCTCGGGGGATGATCTCAGGGTCATGAGATCAAGCCTCGAGTTGGACTCTGTGCTGAGCGTAGAGCCTGGGCTCTGTGCTGAGCATAGAACCTGCTTAAGATTCTCTCTCTTCTCCCCGTCTCCACCATGCTTGTGCACTCTCTGTCGTAAAAAAGAAAGAAAGAAAGAGGGGCACCTGGGTGACTCAGTGGGTTAAAGCCTCTGCCTTCGGCTCAGGTCATGATCCCAGGGTCCTGGGATCGAGCCCCACATTGGGCTCACTGCTCAGCAGGGAGCCTGCTTCCTCCTCTCTCTCTGCCTGCCTCTCTGCCTACTTGTGATTTCTCTCTGTCAAATAAATAAATAAAATCTTAAAAAAAAAAAAAAGAAAGAAAGGAGTTGATTGTCGGTTTTAATAACAATGAAAAGAGGCTTGTGAATTATGTTGAAGAAGCCCAGACGTCCCCCCAGCCCTGATGTATTTTGTTTGTCCATTTTTCTAAATTGTCTCCCCTTGTCCTTTCACCAAGCCCTGTGCCATCTTTGAGTACTGGCAACTGCTAATCAGTATGATCTAGTGCACTGGCTTCTCCTTCCCTGCTCGTTAGCCCTGCTGACACCAGATAGAATGCTGTTTGTTGTCTAGGGGGTGGGATCTTTGGACTTTGCAGAAGCCAGTTGTCAGCTCCACAGTGTGATTGATTCTGGGAAGGCAGCGCTCTCTCAGAGCTATGGAGGAAGCACTAGCATTTATCCCATGGTACTCCTTTCCCTGGCTTAGTTTCTTTCTTTCTTTTTTGGTCTTATTAACATATAATATTTGTTTCAGGGGTACAGGTCTGTGATTCATCAGTCTTACACAATTCATAGCTCTCCATAGCACATACCCTCCTCAGTGTCCATTACCTAGCTACCCCATCCCCCTCTCCACTCCAGCAACCCTCAGTTTGTTTCTTGAGATTAAGAGTCTCTTATGGGGCGCCTGGGTGGCTCAGTGGGTTAAGCCGCTGCCTTCGGCTCAGGTCATGATCTCAGGGTCCTGGGATCGAGTCCCACATCGGGCTCTCTGCTCAGCGGCGAGCCTGCTTCCCTCTCTCTCTCTCTGCCTGCCTCTCTGTCTGCTTGTGATCTCTCTCTGTCAAATAAATAAAATCTTTAAAAAAAAAAAAAAAAAGAGTCTCTTATGCTTTGTCTCCCTCTCTGGTTTCGTCTTGTTTCATTTTTCCCTCCCTTCCCCTATGGTCCTCTGTCTTGTTTCTCAAATTCCTCATATCAGTGAGATCATATGATAATTGTCTTTCTCTGCTTGACTTATTTCACTTACATAATAGCCTCTAGTTCCATCCATGTCATTGCAAATGGCAAGATTTCAGGTTTTTTGATAGCTGCATAATATTCCTCTCTCTGTCTGTGTGTGTGTGTGTGTGTGTGTGATGACACAAAGACATCATAGAGAGAGAGTGCACATCTTTTTTATCCATTCATCTGTTGATGAACATCTAGGCTCTTTCCATAGTTTGGCTATTATAGACATTGCTGCTATAAACATTGGGGTGCACGTGCCCCTTCAGATCACTACATTTGTACCTTTGGGATAAATACCCAGTAGTGCAGTTGCTGGGTCGTAGGGTAGCTCTACTTTCAACTTTTTGAGGAACCTCCATGCTGTTTCCTAGAGTGGCTGCACCAGCTTGCATTCCCACCAACAATGTAGGAGGGTTCCCCTTTCTCCGCATCCTCGCAAACACCTGTCGTTTCCTGACTTGTTAATTTTAGCCATTCTGACTGGTGTTAGGTGGTATCTCACTGTGGTTTTGATTTGTATTGCCCTGATGCCCAGTGATGTTGAGCACTTTTTCATGTGTCTGTTGGCCATTTGGATGTCTTCTTTGCAGAAATGTCTCCCTGGCTTAGTTTCTAACCTTTTTGAGGCTTAGGACCCTTTTTAATTTCAGAATGTTTTCTGACTTTTCTTATGGTGATTAACTATACTGTTAGTGCCTGTTGATAAGTAAAATATGCTGTTATGAAAAGCTGTCCTAAATTCATTTGTACTTTTAAATTTTTAAAAAATTTTAAAAAGATTTTATTCATTTATTTGACGGACAGAGATCACAAGTAGGCAGAGAGGCAGACAGAGACAGGGGGGGAAGTGGGCTCCCTGCTGAGCAGAGAGCCCGATGTGGGGCTCGATCCCAGGACCCCGAGATCATGACCTGAGCCGAAGGCAGAGGCTTTAACCCACTGAGCCACCCAGGCATCCCTGTACTTTTTTTTTAAAGATCTGTTTATTTGAGAGTGAGAGAACATGAGTGAGCCTGGGGAGGGGTAGGGGTAGAGGGAGAGAGAAAATCCCAGAATCTCAAGTAGACTCCCCACTGAGCTGGGAGTCTGACTCTAGGCTTGATCTCACGACCTTGAGATCATGACCTGAGCCAAAATCAAGAGTTGGATGGTCCACCGACTGAGCCACACAGCACCCCTCATTTGTACATTTAAGGTGATATGGGGAAGGGGGCGCCCGGGTGGCTCAGTCTTTGAGCATCTGCCTTCGCCTCAGGTCATGGTCCCAGCGTCCTGGGATCGAGCCCCCAGCTCCCTGCTCAACAGGAAGCCTGCTTCTCCCTCTCCCACTCCTCATGCTTGTGTTCCCTCTCTAACCGTGTCTCTCTCTGTCAAATAAATAATCTGAAAGAAAAGTGAATTGGTACTTTGGTCAAAATTTGAAGCTACATATATTTGAAAAATAATAATATGCTTAATTGAGAACTATCTTGTTTGATATTTATCTTTTCCTGTTTGCATATGGCTACTGAGACCTTATAACAATTTGTGGGTTCCCCAGAGCTGCAGTGTTCTAGTCATGAAGTTCTGATTTCATTGTAATTTTTAATAACGTTTTTACCTTCCATATAGTCTCTTTTCTCTCCCTCTCTCCTTCTCTCTCTGTTTCTCTCTTTCTCTCTCCCTTTGCCTCTCCCTTCATCTGTAGAGTTTCAAGTCAAGAGGATAGGATATGTTAAGGAAACAATAGTATACCTTCTCTTTTGGGAAAATAAAGAGCAAGTACCAACTTTTAATGGATCAGCTTCCAATATCTCTGATGTTGATTTCTCTGTTAATGTTCAGCATCCAGTCCCACTAAGATATAAAAACCTTCCTAGGCGTTCATTCTGGCTTCTAAAGCTCTCAGTATTCCATTTGAAAGCTCAAGTATTGTCTTTTTTTTTTTTTTAAAGATTTTATTTATTTATTTGACAGAGAGAGATACAAGTAGGCAGAGAGGCAGGCAGAGAGAGTGAGAGGGAAGCAGGCTCCCTGCCCAGCAGAGAGCCCGATGCGGGACTCGATCCCAGGACCCTGAGATCATGACCTGAGCCGAAGGCAGCGGCCTAAACCACCGAGCCACCCAGGCGCCCTCAAGTATTGTCTTAACTTTGGTTCCAGGGCCAGTTCAAAGATGATCTCATTAAGTTGAAGATAATCCAAAGGGAGAATTCAGAAAAAGTACCAAATCAAGCTTTCAGAGGTTCATTTATTTTGTGGAGTTGGTTAAGCAACTAATTAACTGCACTGTCCAGGCAGTGCCCTTTGGCTTATTGTTCCTTTGATGCCTTAGAAACTAAGCCATGGGGTGCCTGGGTGGCTCAGTGGGTTAAAGCCTCTGCCTCGGCTCAGGTCATGATCTCGGGGTCCTGGGATCGAGCCCCGCGTCGGGCTCTCTGCTCAGAAGGGAATCTTCTTCCCTTCCTCTCTCTCTGCCTGCCTCTCTGCCTACTTGTGATCTCTGTCAAATGAATAAATAAAATCTTTAAAAAAACAAAACAAAACTAAGCTATGTGAAGTCTTCTTGTAGGAGGCAGTGAAGTATAGTGGAAAGAGCAAGTATAGTAGAGCTATGCCTTGAATCCTGCCTTAGCCACTTACTAGTTGTGTGACCTTGGGCATTTGCCTTTCTGGTCCAGGGAGCTTGCTTTCCCCACCCCTCTCTGCTTGCCTCTCTGCCTACTTGAGATCTCTGTCTGCCAAATAAATAAATAAATAAATAAATAAGGAAGAAAGAAAGAAATTTTCGTTTGGGGGATGTTTGTCTCTCAGGCTGATGGCTGGTTCTGCTTTAGTGACTCTCTTATACATAGTCTTTGTGTTTTCTCCAGGGACAATGGTGACAGATCCAGGCACCGAGCTCCTCGCAATGCCCGGATGTCCGCACCTTCACTTGGACGCTTTGTTCCAAGGTAAGAACTGGATGGTCAGCCTTTATGAGGGAGCCTTTATGAGAGCCTGGGATTTTGTTTTTAAACCTACTTTTGAACTTCAGGTTCCGTATCTGGAATTATTTCTTAGTCAGCCTGTAATCTAGCCATGCCACCTAAAGACTTGACAGGAGATGATTGACCACAATGAAAAGAGATAGAAGAGTGGCCTGGGGAGTATCCTATTCAAGATTAGAAGCCCTGTGAAACTGCAGAAGAAAGACAGGAAGGAGATACAAGTCTGCAGAAGGACAGATTCCAGAAATTTTTATAATGTGCCGGGCTTCTGTAGATTCTAAGTTTAGTGGATCCCTTAGTCTTGACTATTGGGGGTAATGGATAGTATATCTCCTTTGTTTTATGGTAATGTTTCATGGGCTTCTCATACGTGGTTCCTTCTTGTAGGCGTTTCTTGCTGCCTGAGTACTTGCCTTATGCGGGGATTTTTCATGAACGTGGACAGCCTGGCTTGGCAACTCACTCTTCTGTTAACAGGGTCCTGGCAGGTAAGGAAATGTTTCTTTGGAATTTGAAAAGTTGAAGGGGCAGGGAGCCAGATAAAGCTTTCCCCTCCTTTACCTATGTTGTTGTGATGGCATCTTGGCATCTGGCTGAAAACTCTGTTTTGTACCCAGTTCTTTACTTCAAGGCAAGAAACGAGAATGGAGCAAACCTGGCTTATCTTGCCCATTCCCACTTCCTTCAAACATCTTTTTTTAAAAAACTTGTTTAAACTCTTTGTTTCTTAATCCAACAATTAGATCCTAGCTATGCTTTTAATTGAATGGTAAAGGTGTCTTGTTCATGTTTTGGTTGGTGAGATACTCATGAACCAGATCCTGTGATTTAATTAGGAGTTTAATGCACACCTCTTCAACCCTTCACTCGTCTGCCAGCAGATGGAGTTTTCAGACACTGTGGAAACTTCCAGGGAAGAAGGAGGAAAAGAGACCCATAGGGCTGGCTCAGAAACTTCAGAAACAGAAAATGGGCTGGACAAGCCCAGTTGAGGCAGTTTTATGGTGGCTGACTAGCTTAGCAACGAATGTTTTTGGCCTAAGCTACATGATGTGACCAGGCTCTCAGATGTAGTGTGTGTTGTTGCTTCTGGGCAGTGTCTAGAGAAGGAAACAAAGCAGGATTCTATTTTTTTTCTGTCAAAGGTTATTTCCCTTTCACACTCTTTCTTCCACTTCCCCCTCACCTCTACTGCCAACCTCTAAATTTATGTATGTGAAGGCATAATCGGTATAAAAATCAATCCACATTTATGTCTGTCTTTAATTAGCATCTATTAGAAATTTCTTAAAGACATTATGTTTCAGAAAATCTGGGCTATGTGGTGGTAAAGGGAGGAAGGGATCTGGGTGAGGCAGTAACACTGTCAGCCTGGGAGAATGTGATTTCTAACCAAACTACTGTGACAGCTAGAAGGCCACAGGATCTCTGGTCACTCTTAGGCAGGACTACCCTTGACCCAGTGTCAAGGCCTAGAAGTCCTAGAAACCTCAGTGGTTTCTCTGCTAGCCACCAGACTCTTTGTCGGCTCAGCCTTGGTGGGGGAGCAGACTACATCTGGTCCTCTGATGAGCTTGTCTGAGGACCTCTGGCCCTAGTGGGTGAACAGACACCATGCCTTGGTGCCTCCCCGTGCTTGGTTTCTGATGGCATGTGGAAGCTCCTTACTGGCAGATAATCATTTACTGCCAGGCAGTACTACAGAGCTCTTCTCCACTGTGTGTTCCAGACATCTGCCTCCATCACCCCAGACAGCACCTCCTGTTCCTCTACTGCTAGAAAATCTCTGTTTCCTTGGCATCTAGCTTTGCTTAGGAACAGCTGTATGTTTATTTCTTCCTTAGATTTAAGAACTCTACCGCCATTTCCTGTTTCCTCCTTTATGCCCAGAGGTCTGACCCCCAAAAGGCCCACTTCAACTTATGGATACTTTTGAATACAGGGGTTGTGTTCCAGCAGGCGGTTGTTAACAGATATGAAATCTACTGAGAAAAGTTCTCTAGCAAAGAATGCAAAGTATCTCAAGGGCAAGGAAATCTAGATTCTCAAGAACCTCACTCTTGAATTAGATTAGCAGATGGTTTCCATTCACAATTAAACCAGTTTCTTCTGTTTTCTGAAGATACATGTTATAGAGAGCCTATTGGTCTTTTCGTAAAGGCCCTCATCATTTGTAGATTCAGGTTTCCTCTGCTGTCCAAAAGTGGAGTGTTCTTACAGAACCTTTTGCAAGCCAAAATGGCACAAAGTGATGAAGCAATTACCATTAATTCATATGGAAAAAATTTTTAGTGTACCCAAACCCAAAAAATAAGGTCTCTTAGGCTTTTCTGATACCTTACGATGCATCTTGCTAATGGAGGCACAAAATAAATTGAGATAAAGCACAGATGTGCTCACAGACGCAGTTCAAAGCTCTGGCAGGTTGATGCTCAGAGTGCATGCTGCCTCTCTAACAGCTCGCTGCAAAGCAAATGCTGAATGCTATTTTCACTTTTTTCATAAGAGTGAAAATCCTCTTCAGATTTCCTTTAGTTAGTGAAAGCAAGGTACTAATGTAGGTCTTTTGTAAAACTGAAGTGGTGTAACACAAACTTTCAAGAAGTGACAGGGCCCGGGGGTGGGGGGTGGGGGGGGTGGGGGGCTGGGTACCTGTGTTTGGGTATGGAGGAAACTGGAGCCCAGAATACTAACTTGTCCAGAGTAATACAGCTAGAAGTTGAGGAGCCAGAACTGAACCAGGCAGTGGGACTCCAAAGTTTCCTAGTCTGCCTCCCTCCGTACAGTTATTTTAAAAGACAGAGCATCAAAATAGCATGCTTCTTCCAGGACCTTAATCTAGAAGAGGGAAAGAGCTCCCAGGGAACTTGGCTGATTTCCAGGGTTTTTCTTAATTGCATTAATTCCTCTTTATCTATTTATTTTATTTTGTTTTATCTTACTTTTTAAGATTTTTATTTGTCAGAGAGAGGTAAGCACACAAACAGAGGGAATGGCAGGCAGAGGGAGAGGCAGGCTCTCCGTTGAGCAGGGAGCCCCATGTGAGACTCGATCCTCGGACCCTGCGATCATGACCTGAGCTGAAAACAGATACTTAACCAACTGAGCCACCCAGGCATCCCTAATTCCTCTGTTTTAAGTGGTTTCTAGACATAGCCTTTTATGACCCAGTGGAGCTTGCTGAGGAAAATCATTATGTCATAGCCCTTTTTTTGAGCCTTCTAGTGGATGCAGATTTTTGCTTTGTATTAAACTTACTGCAGTCATGTAATAGAGCTCCTGTAATAACGACTTTTGGAGTGAAAAACAAACTGGCCTGTTAGCAGTAAGCACTCCCAGTTTTCCTAGAAAGGCAGTTTCACTTGTATGATTGGAATGAGGTTTTGATAGTCTCAAAACAATTACATTCAACAGGTATTTTTTGTTTAGCTATGTGCCAGGCACTGTTCTGGGCTACCAGAGTGAATAAGAGGCATGATTCTTGTCCTCCTATAGCTCAAAGTCTAGATGGTTGACCATACCTGAATCTGGCTGTTTGGTTCTTAGCTCCAAACATCAAACAAACCTTTTTTTTTTTTTTTTTTTTAAAGATTTTATTTATTTAAGAGAGAGAGAAAGCACAGGCAAAGAGAGGAACAAAGAGAGGGGACAGAGGGGAGAAGCAAGCTCCCCACTGAGCAAGGAGCCCGATGCTGGTCTTGATCCCAGGATCCTGGGATCATGACCTGAGCCGAAGGCAGGTGTTTAACCAGCTGAGCCACCCAGGTGCCCTAAAGCCAAACTCTTTGAAAGGTGAATGCCTTTTTGCCTGGCAGTTCTTGGAGGTGTGACCTGGAGGTGTGACCACGTTGGCAAATGAGTCTCCTATGGGCCAAAGCCATTCAGAGTCATCAACAAAAAATGGATTTGCAGATAATTAAGATCCATTCTGCCCACTTCCTCGCACATGATCCTGAGAGTGATAATAGAAAACAGAAGCTACTGTAAAGAAGTGTTTTGATTGTTAATTTTCATCTCTTCCTCTTTATCTTGGTGCCTTCCCCACAGTTCTATAGGTTCCTGGTGGCCTCTAGTCACCCATCAACCCATGTCATGCCCCTTCTTTAGCAACACAAATTCTGAACCTGTACTAAAAGTAGTATAAGTAAATTTAAAGCTACTGCAACTCCACCAGGTGTATTTCTGGGGAACACAGAGAAGTCTGGGGAGCTCCCCCTGCTGACTTTTTAGTAGACAGCTCTAGCTCTGTGCAGTGACAGCCACTGATAGTAAAGAAGGACATAAAGTTAATGACTGCCTACAATGAGCCACGTGCTGTCCTAAGTGCTTTCCCATATATTACTTCCTATAATCGTTATGGCAGCCCTGTGAAGTAGATCATCTATTTCCCTGCTGCAGGGGAGAAAACTGACATTCAGAGAAGTTAGGTCACTTGCCTGATATAACATAGTAAGAGGCCGACCTAGAACTTTAAACCAGGTCTGTCTGCCTGACTCATAATCTTCTGTGCCATGTTTTGCCTGGGTTCAAGTAGGGGGTACCTGCTGAAAGGTTCATAAGCTTATAGTATTTTTCTGCATGTTTGAGGGCTCATAAAAGTGAAATGAGAAGCCCTGGCATTTCACATCTTCCTGGTAATTACTGGAAGAGCAAAAAACTTCTGAGGGATAGAGACCTGGGTAATGTAGATTATTAGTTATATGTCCTGCCTAATCTTTTTGACTTTCATCCTAATGAGCATCTGTTCCCAGCAGATGTGGGCCTGATGTACTTAATTTAGTGTTTTGATTAAAATCAATGGGTCAGGATTTTCTTGCTCCTTGCCACAGGTCATTGGGGCCTGGTTGAGTGTCCTGGGCTATAGATGGCTTTGTGCCCAGTCATCCTAATTTTTCTAATTGCCCAGTCATCCTAATTTTTTGCTTAAAAAAAATCTCTTCTCTCTTTGACCCACTAGACGTTTAAGAGTGTGTTCTTCAATTTTCACATATTTGTGATTTTCCCAAATTTCCTTCTGTTATTGATTTCTTATTTAATATCATCGTGGTGTATGATTTCAGGTATCTTAATTTATTGAAACTCATTTTATGGCTTAGCACATGGTCTGTCCTGGAGAATGTTACCTGTGTACTTGAGTAGAATATGTATTCTGTTGTTGCGTGGAGTGTGCTGTAGATGTTGGGGAGATCTACTTGGTTGATAGTGTCGTTCAAGTTTTGTATATCCTTGCTGATCAAAATCCTTTGATTTTAACTGTACCAAAGTTAAAATTTTAAAGGATAGGACATCCTTTAAAGGATAAGGATAGGACAGCCTATCCTTTAAGACTGAGGCATTGAAATTTCTAATTATTATTGCTGAATTTTGTATTTCTCCATTTAGTTTTGTCAGGTTTTGCCTTATATATTTTGAGACCTTGTTGTTAGGTACATATATTTTTATAGTTGTTATGCCTTTGTGATGAATTTAACTCTTATCATTATAAAATGTCATTATAATAAATGTCTCTTTGTTTCTAGCAATATTATCTTTAAGTCTTTTTTTTTCTTATATTGGTATAGCTACTCCAGCTCTTTTATGCCTGTTGATTGTGTGATATATATTTTTTCTATCCTTTTAACTTTTAGCCTATTTATTTTTTTCAGTCTAAGTAGGTCTCTTATAGAAAGCATATACAGGGACGCTCGGGTGGCTCAGAGGGTTAGGCCTCTGCCTTCGGCTCAGGTCATGATTCCAGGGTACTGGAATTGGACCCCGCATCGGGCTCTCTGCTCAGCGGGGAGCCTGCTTCCCCCACCCCCTCTGCCTGCCTCTCTGCTTACTTATGATCTCTGTCAAATAAGTAAGTAAAATCTTTAAAAAAAAAAAATAGAAAGCATATATAATTGACCTTTGAACAATTGCAGGAGTTAAGGGCACTGACCCCCCGTGTAGTTGAAAAAGTGTGTAACTTTGATACCCCAAAAACATAGCTACTAATAGCCTACTTTTGACAAGAAGTCTTACCAATAATATGAAAATTTGATAAGCACATTATTTTGTGTGTATTACATGTGTGTATTCTTATAAGCCAGAGAAAAGAAAATACTATTTAGAAAAATCATAAGGAAGAGAAAATACATTTATAAGTTGTGGGTAAGACAGAGCTACCTCTTTTGTAAGACTTTTCTTTTCCTCGTTAACTTTATTTTTGGTTGTCTTTTGCCTTTTAGATATTCCACATTTCCCTGGTACCTTAGAGAATTACTTTTAGGAGGCCTGTCTGGTCTGATTCGGCCATATGGGTGGGCATCTGGGACCCTGGGCTTGCTGACTTTTAGGAATTAGCCTGATTTCTCAACCCAGTATCATAGCTCTCTAATACAACAAATTGCCTAATATACTAGATCTTTGCTTGAATTGGCAAATCTGGGAAAGATGAACAGTATGTGTGATATGGTTGAGGGCCATCATAATATACTTAAATGGTATGAACATAAATGAATAATAGTTCTGGTGTTGGACCATTTATCTCCATGGCTGGACCCTTTATCTCCATGGCTGGACCCTTTATCTCCATGTCCTATACCTCTCTGGTACCTAGTACCCGGGCAAATAAAGTGAGTGACACATTCCAATTCAACATCAATTAAGATGGCTGTTTATAAGCCCCAGACAAATGGACAATTAGTAGTGGCAGTACTAGCTAGTGCTCCTTTAATAATTAACCCAATTACCTTTCATTCTGCTCCAGTGATGAAAGTGAAGGTGATAAGGGGCTGGCTTGGTTGCCTGGGAAACGGAGAAGTAAGTGCACCCAGCCTTATGAGAGAGACACCTTACTGCACCCAGGACTTTTACTTACTTGGGGTCCATCATTCACGGGAGCATTAGTGTCCTCTCTACCCCAGTCTTTTACTGCATTTCCTTACACTGCTAGTGAGAAGTGTGCTTATTGAGAACCAGGGTCTTAGTTTCTAAGCTGAATTGCCTGTGCTGTTAAGCTTTTCTAGGGGAAAATACTGGGCTTTGTCAATGAACTTTTCTATCCCTTTTATATTATGTGACTTAGTTTTTCTGTGCCTCTGTCTCTCCCCCAGGAAATTTCCTCTTGATCTTTCCCCACTCACTGATGCTTCCCCACCTGTGCCCTTTCTCTACTGTCATTTTTTTTTTTTTTAAAGATTTTTTATTTATTTATTTGACAGAGAGAGATCACAAGTAGGCAGAGAGGCAGGCAGAGAGAGAGAGAGAGGGAAGCAGGCTCTTCTGAGCAGAGAGCCCGATGTGGGACTCGATCCCAGGACCCCGAGATCATGACCTGAGCCGAAGGCAGCGGCTTAACCCACTGAGCCACCCAGGCGCCCCTCTCTACTGTCATTTTGAAGTGTATGTAGCGCTTT
Source organism: Meles meles (assembly GCF_922984935.1). Lineage (NCBI taxonomy): Eukaryota > Metazoa > Chordata > Mammalia > Carnivora > Mustelidae > Meles > Meles meles. Next base: position 19,790,900 of record NC_060073.1, read on the forward strand.
TCTAAATGCTTAGCATTTTCCAGGCCACTTTGGGTCTTACAAAAGAATTAAATGGTTCTGCCCTTAGGGAGTTGACAGTCTAGCCAGGGAGTGGCCTGATTTTCTATTTTGTTTTGGCCCTGCTACTAAAAATTTAATAATTCCCCTGGGACTTTAACTGCCCTTTCTGATAGATTAGCTAAGGAGGATGCAGCTCAAATACAATGTGGCCTAAGGATTTATCTCTTTTGGTACAGTTTGAAGACACTTTGACTGTGTCCCCACTTTTCTTTCAAATGGGTCTGTGAGGATGAGTAAGTGGGAGTTTGGGGAGGATAGCTGCCATTTATAGTTTGCTTGGGAGGCATTATAGCAACATGTTTGAGTTTGGGCTCTAGAGCCACGCTCTCTAGGTTCAGATATTTATTCCGCTACTTCTTAGCACTGTGGTCTTTGTTAATTTATTTTACCTTTTGGGAGCCTCAGTTTCTTCATATGTAAAATGGGCATAAGAATAGTTCCTGGTTTATAGGATTGTTTCAAGGATTGAACGAGTTAAATGAGTGAAATTAAATGAATGAAACACTTAGAATAGTATTTTTTGGTATATAAGTATTCAGTAGATGTTAGGTATTATCATTATTATGATTTTTGTTATAAATTTTGGAGACCAGTCTGAGTTAGAGCTATGCCAGTCTCCTCATTGATTATAACCTTGCTGATCTCTCACGATTTTTCTGTGTTCTCCCCAAGTGGGGCTCTTCTGGGTCCCAAGCAGGACTTTTTCACCTTTTGCTATGGTTAGTGAGTTGAAAATACTGTAGACCTTTTGTTCTATGGCACCAACAAATGGTAGCCTGAGAGTTAACAGTCTAGTGTGTCCTCTGTTGCCTGTGGTCATGTCCCTCAAGCGGGAAGAATAGAGGAGTCACAAAGTTCACATGGGCCAGACTATTTTCTGTCCCCCACCAGGACTTGTGTTGGTAAAATGAGCTGCTACTCCGCACATCGAGTGTTTGCTTTTGTTTACCCATGGCAACATGAGATTCTCAAAGTGTGGCTCCTGGACCAGTACCATCATTACCTGGGGAGGTGTTATAAATGCAAATCCTTAGGTCCTACCCCAGACCCACTGAATCAGAAACTCTGGTTGTAGGCCTCCGGAATTTGTGTGTGTGTTGTTTTTTTTAAAAGATTTTATTTATTTATTTGACAGAGAGACAGATCACAAGTGGGCAGAGAGGCAGGCAGAGAGAGAGAAGGAAGCAGGCTCCCTGCTGAGCAGAGAGCCCGATGTGGGGCTCGATCCCAGGACCCTGAGATCATGACCTGAGCCAAAGGCAGAGGCTTAACCCACTGAGCCACCCAGGTGCCCCCAGAATTTGTGTTTTAAAGAGTCTTGTAGGTGATCATGATGTACTTTAAAATTTGAGAACTCAATGAGCTAGGAACAAATGCAGAGACAGAGGCATGGGAAGAGATGAGGTGGTAATACCAGGAACCCAAGATACATTAGTGCTGGTGAGACCCTGTTGGTTAACTCTTCTTCATCTGGAGCTGTTAATAATGGGGAAGTATGAATGAATTCTTAATTATATACAGAGTACCCTCTATGTAATTTTTGATTCAGTGAGTATTTATTGAACTTCCATTGTTTATACGGTACAATGTTAGGTATCCAGATGAACAAGACATGATCTCTGCCCTCTAAAGCTTACCACCTACTAAGTTGGTATTATGCTAAATGCTAGACTAGAAGTATAAACAGAAAGCTGGCTGTGGGAGCTCAGTATCTTACAGTATTTCTGCAGCAGAGAGTGAGAAGAATTGACCTATAACCTCTCTCCTAACTTTTTTTTTTTTAAATATTTTATTTATTTATTTGAGGTAGAGAATGAGAGAGAACACGAGCCATGGGACAGAGGGAGAGGGAGAACCAGGCTCCCCGCAGAGCAGGGAGCCCGATGTGGAACTTGATCCCAGGACCCTGGGATCATGACCCAAGCTGAAGGCAGACGCTTAACCGACTGAGGCACCCAGGCACCCCTCTCTCCCAACTTCTTAACCAAGTTTTCACCTGTTAATCTTCCTTCTCCCAAAAAGAGAAGTGTTAATGTCAGCATATCTGGATTGAGACCCCGCTGTTTACTTGTACTTCAAGTTGTCTGTATTCTGGGGCTTCCCTAGACATAGAGTGATCTCAAAGTTTAAGTCCTGTGGTTGTGTACTCCTTAGAAATACTAGTCATTTTGAAGATGCCAACTGTAGATGGCCTCAGATTTTAAGTACTCGCTGTAATGCCAGAACCTTTGCTTCTCTCTTCTTAGATTATGTTGTTTTGTGCTTTGACATGTTTTGCAAAACATGTCAAAACAAATGGTACAATATAGAAATCTACAAAGGAGATGTGAGGAAAGAAAAAGCTAAAATGTGGGGTCCGAGCCCTTATTTTCTAGTGGAAGCAGTAGCCAGACAATCTCCACTTAAATTTAAGATTAGAGATCTTCTACAGCCCCTGGAAAGATTTAGAACAATCCTTTTGCTGTCCCATCTACTCCAGCAGTTTTACCCACATGATTGTATAAATGCTGGTAGCTAACAAACCATGCTAACCTTCCACCTCCTTCTTTTGAAAACTCTAAGCTCACATAAGCTTTTCTTTCTCTTTATGAGCTCAAGCAGCCTCATTTATTCCAAACTGGCTGGGAATGCCATGGAAGCTGGCAGACAGCACCTCTCACCCTCTTTACCAAAGTAGAGCCAACCTGTGGGTGTTAATTTCCTTTCTTTAACAACTGCTGATCCACAAGGCCAACTCTTCCCCAGGGTCCTTGTGCCACTCAACTGGAAGCTGAGAGCAAGCATGGATATCTTGGTATAAGCCATATGGAAAGAGGCACCTGCAGGTAGGTGACCTGGGACCTTCTGGAGTGTTGAGACTCCCTGGAGGTGGTTCTTTTGGCCAGGAGTTAATTTTCACCCCAGAGCCAGATAGTTATCCTGTAACAACAGTTTTTCATTATTACAGGGCTACTGAGATCAGTCCCTTGGTTTGTCCTAAGCCCAGTTCACTGCAGCTATATGCACCAGGCAGAAGGGGCCCAGCTTCACTCCTGTTGTTTTTAGCAGTGGAACTGTATTCTTTGGGAATGCCTGCCTGGCAATAAACTCATGATTTTTACTCTTGAGGCTTATGGCTGGCAAAGCACATGCCAGAAGTATTTCCTCCAAAGCAGAGAATTTAACTAGTCTAGGCTACAAAGGAACAGAGGGAAAGGTGAACAGGAGGTAAAAGGTCAAACTTCCTAGTGGGAACAAGGGAATTGTTCAGGAAGGTGAGGTGTACTTTAAGCATATGAGGAGGATATATCACTTTCATAAATAAATCTGGCTAGAAAGGTGAATTTTCTCCAGAATATGACGTATTGCCAATGATTGCTTTTGGTAAAACTTAGTAGTTTTTTCAATAGCAGGATTCCCACAGTCTTTTTATTATAGTTTCCCTTGGGCTGGTAACATAAATGAAAGGACTCATATGGAAATATGCACAGTCTTTCCTCCCTGTTGAAGTTTTACCTGGGCAAATATGTCAGAGGTTGTGTTGGTGCTATAGCAGATCTTAAAATTATCCAACAAATATAAAAAAAAATATATAAAAATTAAAATTATCCAACATTACCCTGCATGTTGAACTGGCAAAAGGGCTGTGAAAAGAAAGAATGTAGTAAGTCAAACTTAGATTTGACCATGAGCTAATACTAGATCACATTTGCAAAATGTAATGGCTGTGGAATATGGCCACATAAAAGGCTTTGAATGTGCTTTTAAAACAAAACAAACCAGGATGCCTGGGTGGCTCAGTGGGTTAAGCCTCTGCCTTCCGCTCTGGTCGTGGTCTCAGGGTCCTGGGATCGAGGCCCATGTCAGGCTCTCTGCTCAGTGGAGAACCTGCTTCCCCCTTCTCTCTCTGCCTGCCTCTCTGCCTATTTGTGATCTCTCTCTCTCTGTCAAAATAAATAAAATCTTTAAATAAATAAATGAATAAAATAAAAAAATAAAAACAAAACAAAACAAAAAACCCAAGGGCAGTTACTTTATGCCAAGTACTATTCTAAGCACTTCTCACATATGCACTTAATCTTCACCACATTCTAGTAATGTCCTGTTTCTACTCATTTTTGGAGATGAGGACACTGAGGCACAGAAGGATTAAGTAATTTGCCCAAGACCACAGCTAGTACTTGATGGAGTGGTAATTGGGGATGCAAGCAGTCTGGCTCTAGATCGGGACTTTTCAGACAGAACCATCATGGGGTATGGGTGACTCCTTGTTGGTAGAAAAAACAGACTGAAATTTAAACCCTGGCTTTACTTTAAAGAGAACAAAAATAATTTGTTTAGTTCCCAAGACTGCTGCTGGGGAGGGGGCTCTGAATTCTGCTATATTCTTGTTGCAGCTCCTTTCCCCTGGAAAGGGGGCCCTGTAGAATTACATTCCCAAACAATGAATCCTGAAGAGGTAATTACACTGTTGCCATCCCATTGGGAAGAAGGCTGGGGCGGTGATTACATTCCAAAACAAAGCTGTTTGGGTATAATTGCACTGTGCTGCTCTTATCAGTCTGGGGAAGGCAGGCCTCTGGTCTCCATCCTCATTTGTTTTTGAGATGAAATCCGAATAGCATTCAATTAATAGGCAAGACCCAGGCACAGGGAAGCCAGCCAAAAGAGCCAAGAGGACATTAACTTGCTGTTGCATTTTCCTTCTACTTAAGTTCTGCAGACCTTTAAGTATCAGCAGATTTGAGGGAGAGCCCATTTGAGAAAATGTATTTGCTGCTAATGAAGGGTTAGAGACCCCTACTTCGAGGCTATGCCCCAAAGCCCTCATTGGTCTTTATGCAAAGAAGAGATGGTTGGGTAGCAGTGAAATTTCCCTCTTCCATCAGCAGCTTTTGCTCTATCCAAAGATGGCCAGCCCCTCTTTCAAATATTTCTCTAAGACTTCCAGCATATATGTTTTTTCATGTATGGCTTCTAGACATGGATCGAAAAGCTCCTCTATGGTTCTGTTGAGATAATAAGGCTGACTTTTGTTAAATTTCAGCAATAATCTCTAGATCTGGCCTGGAAGAAGAAACAACACTAATTTAATTGTTTTGTATTATGATTCAGAAAGCACAAAATGGCCCATGGCCTCGTAGGCTGCTTGTTGAACTAGAGCAGAGAAGGAGGGGTTAGGATGGATGTTACCAGACTGTGGGTTGCACAGATCCTTCAGAAGTGGTAATTAGCTTTAGGGTGTGTGGCTGGCTCAGTTGGTAGAGCCTGCGACTCTTGATCTCAGGGTTGTGAGTTCGCACCCCACAGTGGCTATAGAGATAACTTTAAAATAAAATCTTTAAAAAAAAATTAAAAACTGGTTGGCCATTGCATCAGTAAGCTCTTTCTGTCTCTTAAACCACGCCAAAATTCATTGGCTTAAACCAGCATATATTTTTCTTGAAATTCTGTGGGTTCAGTATGCAGTGTATGTGGCCTGGGCTGACTTGGCTGCTGTTTGCAGTCAGTTGATGGCTTGGCTGGATATGTATGGTCTTGATGTGTATGCAGAATAATGGCTTGCCAAAGACCTCCACATCCTCATTCCTAGAACCTGTGAATATGTTACTACTTTCTGCGGCAGCAGAAACTATGCAGATCTGATTGAACTTACAGATTTTAAGTTGCAGGGAGGAATTATCTGTATGGACCCCCATTCTAATCAGATGAGCCCTTAAAAGGGGAAGAGAAAGGATAGTCAAAAGACATGCAATGGTAGAAGATGAGAATGGCCCTCAGCTAACAATCATCAAGGAAATGAGCACCTCAATCCTATAATTGCAAGGAACTAAATTCTGCCAGCAACCCAAATGAGCAGGGAAATAGATCATCCCCTAGAGCCTCCAGAAAGGAATACAGCTCTGGCAGCACCTTGATTTTAGCCCCATGAGGACGCAGATTGGATTTCTGACCTGCAGAAGCGAAAGCTAGTAAATTTATATTATAGCCATTAAGTTTGTGGTAATTTCTAATGGTAGCCATAGAAAACTAATGTACAGATGGCTTCCTGGACATATCTGGCGGTTTTAGCCTCAGCTGGGATGATTTATCTCCTTCCTGTGTTAGGTCCCCCCCAAAATGGGTACCCCAATAATGGGTCCGTGATTAAAGGAGCAAGACTGATCAAAGCGAAGGTCAAGCAAAGCTTTATTTCGTGCCAAGCATCAAGAATCAGACCGACCGTCAAACAGACCCGTCAGGGACGCCCTTTACAGAGGACGACCCCTCCCTGCTTTCCAGACTAACTTTTATAGAGCAAGGGCCATGTGGTCAGGCCTGGCCTTACACAGGTGGCTAATTCAATTACAATTCACCCCACAGTAGCCATGGAAACTAGCCCATCACCTTGGTAGCTAGGAGACAGTAGGCGCCCCCACTGATCGGATGTCTCCACCTGGCCTGACCCACCCTTGTATCTGGGCTTTGTTACCTGGAGCTGGTTTCCGGGACTTGTTTTTAAGTCCCCTGCGGGAAGGGGAGCAGGGGCAGTTTAAGGGTTAAACAACAAAGTTATTGTTTAACCTCAATGGAAGCCTCTGGCTAGTATAAAAATATAAAATAGGTCCTTACACCTGTTCACCAGAAAGTTAACTCGTGCTTCTTCACATAGAGTCTCAGGATTCCAAAGAGAAATAAAAGAGGTCAGGTGTCAGTGCATAAGCACTTTCAAGGCTCTGGTTATGTTATTTTTGTTGTTCCATCAGCTAAAGCTAGCCACATGGCCAAGCCTAGAGTCAGAGAGGGCAATCTCGAAAGACGTGAATAACTCATTAATGGCAATTACTGTAACATTGTACCACAACTAAATAGATTTTTGAGATCTGTGGTAACCTGGTAGCTCACTCTAAACAAATTGCCTTTTTTTTTAAAGTGTCTTTACATATACTTGAAAGTTTCAGCATACCCAGGGGTATAGATGTATAGATTTGGAACTTCAGAGAAACATCTTGGCTTAGATCATTATTTGGATTATTCAGAGAGACATGAATTTAGGAATTACATCCAAATAGGAAACTGGATCCTGGTTTTCTAGACATAATGTTTCAAAGAACCTACCTTTTCTCTTTCTCTGGGTGTTTTCTGGGCTGTAGCCCTCTATTTCTGTGTGCTGGAGGGTGAAAAGATGTGCAGAAGAGATCTGTGGGTGGTTGGGCCCCTCAGGACCACGTGTCTTTCTGTGTAGGAGTAAGATCGGCAGAATTAACAGTACGAGCATTTACTAAATCAGCTGTCAGTGAACCCGTACCTGTGGCATCGTTTATAAACCGCAGCTCCTTTAACAGAAGCAGTTTGGAAGAAAAGTTCCTGAACACTAAGGCAAGGGATCTTTGTGTGCCCAGTCACTGTGGCATGTTGCGCTTTTTTATACCAGCAGTTGGGAGAAGCTACAATTGAGTTCTTCTCAAGCACAGGACTTAACTTTTTTTTTTTTTTTAATTTTTTTATTTCTTTGACAGAGAGAAATCACAACTAGGCAGAGAGGCAGGCAGAGAGAGAGGAGGAAGCAGGCTCTCTGCCAAGCAGAGAGCCCGATGCGGGGCTCGATCCCAGGACCCTGGGACCATGACCTGAGCTGAAGGCAGAGGCTTTAACCCACTGAGCCACCCAGGCGCCCCATGGACTTAACTTTTGTTTTACTTTATTGATGAGACTGGTAGACAAAACAAAACACTATGTTACGGGCTGGGAATGTGAATGCATGGATTGGGCCTCAGGCACAAAGAGGCAAGTTTCATATTCACCAGTGATTCTTTTAGAACTTCCTTGATGTTCTTTCAGAGCCATCTCAATGACTGGTAGGACGTAGACTCTGCTGCAGGTGAGCCCTCAATTTTGTATTGAGCAATTTTGTTCAAAATGGGATAGCCTATGTACAGGAAAGGTGTATACTTACCATTGGGAATTTTAGCTGTCTTCGATGAAGCTCAGCAGGGCACCCAGTATGCTTATTAAAATTCTCTTTGTCCTGCCTCAAAGCTTAGTCAGTTCAAGAAAGGACCATGATGCAGAAAGGGAGGTGCTGCCACAACTTGAAATGTACATGTGGGACCATGTTTGCTATGAGAAAGTGGAGAAGTGACTTGCTCAGCTGGGGAAAATGCAGATTCCACTCCCAAGGGAGGGGGAGCAGTCGTGTACCTTGGGAAGGAAGAACAGCACTAAGAATGGAAATGTACAGACTGTTTAAAGAGCTTATCTCTTACTGTCTGATAAGAGGCTCAAATCTGTAGTGATGAGATCCAGCCAATATTCTTCTTTTCTTCTGCTTTTGCTCTTTGGGTCCCCTTCTCCTCCTATCTTTACATTTATCTCTCATGGGTCACAGTATTTGAACTTGTATTCCTTTAAGGTAAAATGAATACAGCTAACGTAAGACGTAATTGAGAGCTTGTAAAAGCCACAGACTGTTTCTTGGTCTAAATATTTTCATTGATTCTGCTGAACTGAGGTGACTGGGGAAAAGTGGTAAAATGTTCTGTTGCTTATTAGGTAGACTAATTAAAACTGAAAATATCAATACAAAGCTGAAATAAGTTGTTTTCAAACGCCCAATTCCACCCTCATGTTCTAGGTGAAAAGACTACAGGAATAGCTTAGGAACACCTGCTCTGAAGAAGTTTCCCGCTATTCTCATCTTTGTCTTACCTTGGAAGAATTTTAAGGTCTTACAGCTAGAAGCAGCCAGCAGCACGGGTTAGCTTGGGAATCTCTGGATACCTCTCTACCGCTATTATCGAACCCAAGCTGCCGCTAAAAATTCGCTGGCTGAATGAGAACAGTGAGCTTGCTCTTCAGGCAGCTTCCAGACCTGTCCCCACCTGGCTGCACCCATTAAACTACTGTCCCCGAGACTCATTCATAGACCTTCTCATGCTGCCACTTGGTCCAAGTAACAGGAATTGGCCATGGAATTCGGAGATTGCAGTGTTGAAAGAAGGGCCGACTGGCTGTTCCTTCCTCTCAGACTTGATGTATACTTTTTGTCTCTTTCTGCTCTTATTTCCAGGTACTCTGTATTTTAAGTTTGGTTACACAGACTTACTAGTCTTTGTTTTCAGGCACTGGGTAGAGTTGTCTACCTTTTCCTTTATTTTATTAGTGTCTCTCCTAATGGGAGAGGGGCTTTTTTTTTCAAAAAGGCTAATGCAGCTTCTAGAGAGAGAGACTGTGTGTGCTTTTTTCTGATACCCAAAGAAAAGCTGTTAGAGTTTAGAAATTCTGAAAAAAATAATCTTAGTTTTGGTGTTTGGGGATATTCTTTATTTAAAGGTTCCTGTCTTTGGAGCCCCTGGCTAGCTTAGTAAGTAGAGCATGTAACTCTTGATCTTGGGGTTGTGAGTTCAAGCCCCACACTGGGCACAGGGCTTACTTTAAAAAAAAAAAAAAAAAAAGTGCCTTCTTTCTTTGCCCTCCTTAGTTTGAATGCCACAGTACTTTTCCACCTCCTTCCAGATCTGAGACCTTAGAATAAAGGTGAAAAGTATATGATAAGAAATTATGGAATTCTTTATTTTTTTAAAGAAAAATTTTTTTTCCGAGATTTTATTTATTTGAGAGAGTGCACCAGCAGGGGAGTGGTAGAGGGAGAGGGAAAAGCAGACTCCCCGCCAAGCAGGGAGCCCCATGTGGGACTTGATCCCTGGACCCCATGATCATGACCTGAGCTGAAGGCAGACCCTTAACCAGCTGAGCCACCCAGCAGCCCCAGAAGTTATGGGATTCTTAATATCAAGAACTAAGCAATGTTGGTCAGAATTTGACTATTTTGCATTTTACAATTTTACATGACTCATAATTTTTGTGTGGGGAGTATAACTGAAACAAACTATCAAACTGGGAATGGCCTAAGGGCCTGGTCTCTGAAGGAAAAATGTGAGAATTTTGAATCCGTAGGCCTTTTAATTGTGGCCTAATTTTAATTGAATTATGCTCAGAGCTCCTCTTATATCTTCCCTTTGTCTTCCCTTCTGTGGGCAGTTTGTGATGGGAGGGGCTTTTTCTTTTTCCTTTTTAAATATTTATTTGAGAGAGAGAAAAAGAGAGAGCAGGAGCTGTGGGGAGGGGCAGAGACAGAGGGAGAATCAGACTTCCCACTGAGCAGGGACCCCACCGAGGGGCATGATGCCAGGATCATGAGATCCTGACCTGAGCTGGAAGGCAGATGCTGAGCCTACTGAGCTGGGAGGAGCTTTTTGTGTGTGATTAATAAACTCAATCAAAGACTATTGTAAACAAATAGTTTACAATAGTCACTGTAACAGTGACACAATAGTCACTGTAAACAGGTGAGATTAAGGTTCAGCCTACCTCCCAGAGACATGCACACCTCTTTTCTCCTTTTTCAGCCTAGGACCTAGGCATTAAACAGTTGCGTCTTTCACTTAGTCTCCTTTGGTTTTGGTGTTCTTAAATGTTGAACATTAACAAATCTGTACTGCTTGCTTTAGAGAAACCAAGTTTGAATTCTTTTAATCCTGCTTAATCCTTTGTATTCCAGATTATACCTAGCAGTGAGCCCTGGAGGTTGCCTGCCACCTAGGTTGACTAGGATTTAAAGTTAATTGGGTTCGTATTCCACTCTCAGAAGGATCTAATGTACTTTATTATTTGTTTTATTTATGCTCTTGATAAGACTTTTTTCTCATTTAACAATGTATTCAATCCACCTCAACTCATTTTCTCTTCTCTGCGCACTCAGGTTGATCTATGAGAACATAGTGTGGTCCCCTCCTCATGTTATAGATCTGGGTAACATCAAGTTGAGCTTTAAAATGTCCATTTCTTAACTCTGTACTTTATTGCTTCTCTTCTGAGCTTTCTTGACTTTTGCTTTTTTCTTTTCATCTTTCTGCTGTAAAGACCATATCCAGGGTCTCCTTAGAAAAAGGTAGATAGGGATTAGATATCCTTAGTGAACCAGGACTGTGTTTCTTCTTGAGCCTAGTCTTCTCTGCCAGCCATGGGGAAAAATCTTGAATGAGTACTAGTCCTTTGTAGGCCCTCTCACCCTGCCCAACAGACAGTATAGCTACACTAGAACAAAGAGTAGAATTTGAGGTAGAAATTAGGTTTCTTTTTGAATTTGAGAAGTATATGAATGGTCTATTGTGTTCCTATTGATCTTATGTCTCAGAACAATTATTTTTTCATTTATTTTCTTACTCATTGAAAACTATTTTACCTCAGTGGTTCTAATATTTACTAACTTCATTATGAAATTAATCAATAGGAAAAAATACCAAAACTGACTGATTTTACTACTCCATCCATTGCTATTTGAATGGCTAATATAGTCTTGTTCTCATGTTTGTGTGTAATAAATTCAGTGGAATATCGTTTTTGAATGCTACTATGTGCTAGGTCCTACGTTAAGTGCTGGGAAATTTTTAACAGGAAAAAAATTAAGTTCATTAAGAACTTAACTTCATTAAGAATCCTTCCAGGTTCAATTATTTTCCTAACTTTTCAGTACTTTGTTACTCTGTATCCAGAAGTACTAGATTTTAGGTGATTCATTACACCACTGTCAAAATTTTCCCACAAGTAATTGGAAAATAATTAGCTTTGTTCTGTGACAAAGCTTTAACCCGAAAGATGTCAATAGAATATTTATCCTATCAAATGTGTTACAGAAATGCAAGTTATCACTTCTCTAGTTTTCTTTGTGTCTCTTCACCACACCTGAAGTTCCTGCTGCTCAAAACAGACTTCATTCGTCTCCTTTTCCTCAACAAGCTTTTTTGGAGAAGTGTAGTGTCTTTCCAGCTTTGGCTCCCTTCGATCAAGTCAGTCTTCTCTTCCTGACTATCACAAAGGCTGTCATTCTGTTAGGATAGAGGAGAATGTAGCCCTTCATGAGGGCTTTTGGCACTGTTTGTCAGTCGTTTACTTCCTAGTAATGTTGCATTAAAGTTTTAATTAACCATTGAATTTAAGTTGACTTCTTTTTTTTTTTTTTAAAGATTTTATTTATTTATTTGACAGAGAGAGAGATCACAAGTAGGCAGAGAGGCAGGCAGAGGAGAGGAGGAAGGCTCTCCTGCGGAGTAGAGAGCCCGATGCGGGGCTCGATCCCAGGACCCTGAGATCATGACCTGAGCCGAAGGCAGCGGCTTAATCCACTGAGCCACCCAGGCGCCCCTAAGTTGACTTCTTAGTTGAGGCAGCTTTTCTTTCCTGAAGGCATGCAGACTTGTTGCATGGCCTAAAACACTGGCATGCCACCAAGTTTAGATCAGTGTATAAAATTCACATTTGCTTTTTTTTTTTTTTTTAATTGTTGATTTAGGGACTGAGGAAGTCACATGTGTTCTAGAGTAGGATACAGGTTGGTAGGAGTAAGAGGTAAGAGGCTGGTGCCAAAAGAAGAGCTTGTGTTTCCCAGAACCTGTGAGAAGTTAGCCTGTGAGTAGGTATGTGAATAGTCTAGGCTTGGGACAATAGTCTGCTCATTGACATGGTACCAAAGTCCACGAGATAGGCACCATGAGATATTGTCTTATTACAATAGTGACTGTTTTTATTATTGTTGACTTGAGTGTTGTTTTGAGTCTTTTAACCCCTTCAAATAAACTGCCCTAAAATATAGTACCCAGATGTATGTTGTGAGCACAAAAAGACTTGGAAACTACTGATCTTGTGTGTGGGAAGCTGAATTAGAAGTTGACAGCCTGGGGCTGCCTGGGTGGCTCAGTTGTTACACATCTGCCTTTGCCTCAGGTCATGAACCCAGGTTCAGGGTCCTAGGATTGAGCCCTGCATCAGGCTCCCTGCTCAGCAGGAAACTTGCTTCTCCCTTTCCCATCCCCGCTGCTCTGTTCCCTCTCTCAGTATCTCTCTCTGTCTGTGAAACAAATAAATAAAAAAGGAAGCTGACAGCCTGGCTGTTGTCATTGTCCTTCACTATATAATTTAAATGAGTCATTTAGTCTTTTTGTCCACTTGACAGGAAAGGATGTGGCGCTTACCTCCATGTTCCTTCTAGGGATTAAGTAGGAGAAAGTGGCAAAGTACTCTAACTTCCTTTGGAAAAGATATTATCTGAAGTCAAAAGGAATGAAAGTAGATCTATGCCTTAGCACTCGGGTTATTTGCAGTACCTAAACTACTTAAGACACACTGGAACTGCCAACTTTGGATGTTCTGGTGACAGGAACACCTCGATGCTAAGGGACAGGCTCAGGTGGCTGAGAAGTATCCATCTCGGCTTAATAAAAGGAGTCACTAGAGAACATCTGACTTGTGCTAGGAATAGGCACCCTTGGGACATAAAATAAATACTTCCAGAACACAATAGAGGTGGTCACAGACACAGTAAGGAGGGAGGTAGGGCCTGTCCAGGGTTTGTGCATCATCTTCTGAGGCTGAATGTAGTCCATGACATGTCCTGACTATGCCTGGCTAATTATTATTTTGACCTCTTTTCCAAGAATTTAACATCAATCAAAGATCTTCAACCATTTGCCACTCCTTGGTAAAAGTTAATGTGGTTGTGAAGCGAAACCTCAAATATTGAAATAAAAGTTACTCCTTAACCCCTTTGAGAGATTAAAAATGCCAACATAATCTTAAGGAAATAGCTGATAAAGTAAACTTTTATAACTGAATTTATTACTAGCTTGGGGAGAGACCACATAGGTTAGTAATAAGGGCAGCTGAATTCAAATTTCCTCTCACTTCTAACTAACTGGGTGACCATGGGAAAGTTGTTTAACTTATCAGAGCTTCATTTTCCTCATCTGTAGAATAGGGGTTCGGTAACGCCTTTCAGTGACTACCCTATTTATTTAAATTGCCAACCCCCCACCCCTTCCATTTTCCATTTCTCTTCCCTGTTGTGTAGTTCTCCATGGTACTTTAGATAATTTCACATGCTATATGGTGAACTCATTTCTGTTATGTTTCTCTTTCTTCTCCTCCTCCTCCTCCCAGAATGTAATTGCCATGAAGCAGGAATTTCTGTCTGTTTTGTTTGTTGTCTGGCAGGAAGTAGGCACTCAGTAAGTCTTTGTCTAATGAATAACCAAACTTCCTTTAAGGTAATTGTGAAGGTTTAATGAGACTCTTTTATTGAATGAGAACTTGTTGTGACCCTCGGCACTTAATAAGCATTCAGAAAATGGTAGCAATTATGAAGTTTTCATCAGAAGATAGTATAGGTCTTACTTATATAACAGTATATAACAGATTGGTATAAAAGCATTTTGCTACATATTTTTGAAAAATGAATATAAAGGATGCCTGGGTGGCTCATCAGTTAAGAGGCTGTCTTTGGCTCAGGTCATGATCCCGGGGTTCTAGGATCAAGCCCCGAGTTGAGCCCCCTGCTCACTGGGGAGTCTGCTTCTCCCTCTCCTCCCCACTAACTCTGCTCACTAACTCTCTCTCTCTCTCAGATAAAATCTTCAAAAAAAAAAAAAAATATATATATATGTCTGAGTTATTTTCATTAAAGTGACAACTCGGAAAACTGAAGAAGACAAAAGCAAACAGGAAAGCTGGGGTGGAGCTAGTGGGCAGGAGGAAAGGAAAGCTTTTCAAAGGCAGGTGATCAAAGGAATACTGTTTAAGAGAGGGAGAAGTCATTGAAGAACTTAAACACAAAGTTACCATATGAACCAGTAGTTCCACTCCTAGCTGTTTAGCCAAGACAACTGAAAACATGTGTCCACACACACAAAAACTTGTACATCAGTGTTCATGGAAGCATTATTTATAACAAGTCAAAGAGTGGAAACTGTTCAGATGTCCATCAACTGATAAATGGGTAAATAAAATGCGGTATATCTATACAATGGACTATTATTCAGCCACAAGAAGAAATGAAATACTGATCCATGCTACAACATGGATGAACACAGAAAACATGACGCTAAGTGAAAGGAGCCACACACAAAAGGCTGCATATTGTATGATTCCATCTGTATGAAATGTCCAGGAGAGGCAAACCCAAAGAGACAGAAAGGAGCTGCCAGGGGCCGGGTGTGAAGAGAGGACTAAGAAACGACTGCTCACACGTATGGGGTTTCTGTTTGGTATGATGAAAATATTCTGGAATTACGTAGTGGTGATGGTTGCATAACTCCATGAATATACTAAAAACCACTGAAGTGTGTACCTTGAAAGGGTGAATTTTATATGTGAATTATATACTTGTGTTAATAAAAAAGACAAGTCAAAGAGAATGAATGGGAAGTAGGAGAAAGTCACTGATTTAGGAGCTAAATCACTGTGACAGAACAAAAAAGGTAAGAGATCATCCATATTCTTATAGATGAAAGTTGAGAGCAGATCAGTAGAACCAGAGTAAACAAGAAATCTTAAAAAACTGCTTCACTCAGCCTAACTATATATTGTTCAAATATCTGTTCCAAGAATTTGAAGCAACAGAAGAGAGAAAGGGTTTTGTGAGCTTTTAGTTAATTTAATGATATGCATCGAGTGATACCAACTATTAAGAACTTAAAAATGCAAATTCTTGTAACCTAAATTGCATCAATTAGGGAACTGGAATCTGAACATGCGGAGTTAAACATGCAGTTGTCTTAGGAAAAACATGAATGCTCTATGCCCAGGGCACAGGCCGGTGAGAAGTACATAGGATGCCCTCTGACCAGTGCTGCCTCTTAGAGTCTGTGAACTCTAAGAATGATGGGTGGCGAAGATGAGAAGCCTGCGCAGGAGGCAGTGTGTGCTGGTAGTTACACAAACCAAGAAGGCCCGTGCATCACTCGTAAGGACAAGAAAGATGGAATCAGATGGAACCAGATGTTAGATTTTGTTGGTTTAGGCTTTGTACTTCTACACGTAGAGGTGTAATATACTTTAATTTGTAAAGTGCCCCAGGTAACAGGTTTGGGTGTATGTTAAACTTTCTAGCTCCTAACCCTTCCTCCCCACAATGAAACCATTGTTTTTATAACAGGATTTTTTTTTTACTACTTTGAATGTCTTATGAATATAACCCTTGCATTACAGCAAAATAGGCTATGGCAGAAGCGCTGCGGACTCAAAATATGGGGGAAAAAACCAAAAAACCAACAAGGTTCCTAACTTGAGGGAACTAATAACCTAACTGGAGAGAGAAAATATATTCACAAATATGAGAAGATGGGAAAAATATTCTAAATACACTGTACACCCTGAGTACAATGTGAAGATAAGTTTTCTTGGCAGTACAATAAATCTAAGAGTAAGATATGGCAACATATGGCAACATTTTTTAAAGTTACAGTCATCTAATATCCATACCTTGCATTCTGATATAACTGATCACTGTGATTTATATTCGTTTTTCTTTTAAGATTTTATTTATTTGAGAGAGAGCATGAGTGGAGGGCAGGAGCGAGGAGGGGGAGAGGGAGAGGAAGAAGCAGGTGCCTCTACCCAGGTGCCCCAATAACTCAGACATTTTAATAAATTCTTTTTACTTTGGATGGCCCACAGCCATCCTCTGTTTAATGTGTCAAATACCAAACTTTATTTTTTTATAACGTTCTCCCCCTCCCTGCTTTTGCTGCCTCCAACATTCCTCTTGACCCCAATTGCTAGCCCTGTGAGTTTTTATGGATTTTTTCCTAAAGATGTTATTTATTTATTTATTTATTTATTTGAGATAGAGAAAGAGAGAGCACACAAGCTGGGGGAAGGCAGAGGAAGAGGAAGAAGCAGGTTCTTCTCTGAGCAGGGAGCCCAATGTGGAGCTCGATCCCAGTACGCTGGGATCATGACCTGAGCCGAAGGCAGACACCTAACCGACTGAGCCACTGAGGCACCCCTATATTCTTACTTCTTACTAGCTCTGCCATAGTCTGTTCTCCTGCCATGTTCAGATGGTTGAGGAATCTCTCATTGTTCCTGCTGTTCTAACCCTGATTCTGTTAACTGGTGGCGCCCTGCTTATTGTCATCCCACTTCTGAAATACTTGCCAGAGTACTCTTCATGAAATGTGACCAGACTTCTAGTAAACATGAAGGAATGAACACCTGTGTTCTTCTCTACCCTCTCCTAAATCCCCTCTAAAATGACAGTGAAGGAATTAGACAAAAATACATTCTCATTGTGTAAAGAGAAAGGGAAAGGGAGGGGGATGAGTAGTGAGTGACAAGAGCCTTTCTCCTGCAGAAGAAACAAAACTGTATGTAAAAGGAAATACAATTTTACTATACATTCCTGTATGCTGTGAATACTTGTACGGTCCTAGTACTGTAAATAATTAGCATTATTTAACCTAAAAATGTGCTATAGCTATTTTGGAAGAATGGGGGAGGAAAGAGGGTGGCAGAAATCATCTCCCGTCATAGGAAGCCGGTAGATAATAGCCTAAATGGAAAATTTAGTGACAGTAGAAATATGACAGTTAATTATCAGAAGAAAAACCGCTGAAAGATTTGAAAAGCAGTTGCTTCTGGAGAGCAGAAATCAGGGGAGAGGATGGGTCAAGAGGCTGCTACTTGACTTTATTAGTCTTGTAATACTCTTAACTGTTAAAATTATGCGTATGTAGTGCTTTGATAAAAATTAAAATTTAAAAGCTATCCACTTTGTAATTCCCTTACTCAAAAATTTCAAAGGTTTTCTATTTCCTGCTGCACAGATGACAAATTCCTTGTCTTTTTTTCAGCCTGACTTTTCTATTCTTTATATGAGCCTTTGCTTCTGCAAAACTGATAATAGCCCTTGAACCCTGAATTGCCTAGAGTAGTAGCCTCTTTCCACCTTGAAACCACCTTCTCCTCTCTTAATTTCCAAATCCTGTCACTCCTTCCTTTAAGCCCAGCTCCTGTTTCCACTCTAAGTTTCCAGGTCTCCCCGCCCCAAGCCCAGTGACCCCTCCTAAACAGCTGTGGCTCTGGTTGTCTGTAGTACTCATTAAACACTTACATTGTCTTTTCTTGTTTGTGATGTTTTTGATGTAGGTCTTATCTTTCCAAATGGATTATAGGCTCCAAGCAAGGAAGAAGGACATCTTATTACCATTTTATATACATCTTCCACAGTGCTGTTTGATAGATATCTCTTTAATATTCAGTCCTCACTTGGCCATCAAAAAGCTTTCTGTTTTGAGATCACTGCTCTTTATTCTGGGCATGTCTCAAGACTCTGTACTTTGGTCTAAAAAATCTCTATCTTTGTCAGCCTTAGTGAGGTTGAAGGCCAAGCCTTTATCTCTTTGCCAGTGATACTGTTGTTGATTGGCACAATGTGAACATAACATAGACAGTCTCTAATCTCCTAAACCCTGTGGATGTTTAAGCATTTCACAAGTTTTGCATTATTTGAGAGAAATGCTAATTTATCACTGCCATCTCCACTTCAGGGATTTATGAACCTTCTCCCTTTATACTCCCTTGCCTTATGACCCTTACATTGCGGACAGCCAAGAAAAACAGGAAATAAACAAAGCTCTCTGCAGTTTCCATTTTCTCTTGGCACTCGAAGAACAACCACCTGTCTTTACATGTGCCCCAGAAAGACTTCATCAGTGATATGTCCTCTCCCACTGAACTAGAGCTCGAATGTGACCTGAAACATTTAAGTCACTAGTTCTTACTCTTTTAGAGGACAGTGAACTCTGTGAGAATATCTGTTTAAAGCTTGGACTCTCCTCTCAGAATAAAAGGTGTACACATAGCTATATTAAAGTGTACCCAGGGTTTTGGTTTTTATTCAGATATGATAAGGTCAACAGTAGCAGAGATAGTTGCCATTAAAAAAAAAAAAAAGTTTGTTACTTAAAATTCCTGGAGTAAAGGGAGACACCACTACTATGCAGGGCCACATGGGGAAGTGTCACGGTCAATCAGGAGGCAAGGAGGTAAGGAGGAAGTGTGAGCCAGAGCCTTTGGGGTTTTCAGAAGGAATGAATGGGGCAGAGTAGATGTCAGGCTCTGGCCTGTGAGGTGGTCCCTGGTTGTACATATTCGGGCCTGGAGTGTTTTAGGGCAGAGGAAATACTGGTTTGCTGTGTGAGCGTTTGATAAAGAAAGTGATTGGTAGGGGCGCCAGGTGGCTCAGTCATTGGGCGTCTGCCTTTGGCTCAGGTCGTGATCCCAGGGTCCTGGGATCGAGTCCCGCATCAGTTGCCCTGCTCCATGGGGAGTTTGCTTCTCCCTCTCCCTCTCCCTCTCCTGCTGCTTGTGTTCCCTCTCTTGCTGTCTCTCTCCCTGTCAAATAAATAAAATAAAATCTTTTGAAAGAAAGAAAAAAAGCTTGTCAGTATGGAAAGGGGTTGTCAGAATGGTCTCCCTTGGTTTGCTTGCTTGCAGCCAAGTTGTTTGCTAGCTCTAGGAATTACAGAATACACAATTAATATAATACTGCACACACACACAATTTTATTTGCTATTTCAGTGGTTTTTTAACCTCCTGAAGCCCCATCTGCAGACCCCAGGTTTAAACTCCACCTCGGGCTCTACAGGCTCTGTGCCTTTGAATACAGTATTTGAGTTTAGTTTTCCTCGTCATAAGAAGGTCTGTAGTTAATTATCTGTTAAACCAAGAGAATGTAGCAACTGCTCAATTTTTTTATGGTAAAGCTTTTCTTTCTGCTTTCTTTTGACTTTTATACTGGGAGCTTATTTGTGGGTATTTTGTGCCAAGAGGGATAAGCCTGCATCCCTAATTGCTGCATCAAGTCTGTGCTCATAGGGCGTCCTGATGACATTTTAAATACATGGAAATTTTTGAATGCATGAAAACATCTAGTGCTAATTCTCTGCTGCATTTTTGCTCTGGCACCTGCTCCTCTCTTCTGGAATTTATCTCATTGCCTAATTCTGTCCATTGTCTCCAAACCTTTCATTAAGCATTGTTGGAAATTTTGCTTTTTAACCTCAGCATCCCTGCTTATCTTTTGAACAAAAACAGAACCATCTATGACTACTAGGCATTTCCTCGAGTGAAAAGCTCCCCATCTTGCTTTTTCTGACTTTTCAGAGCATGAAATGGCTGTGCTAATCCTGTTGGCCTTAAGGCAAGAGCCTTGCAGAGTCAGACAAAGGGGACCGCCTGCTCTCAGCCTGGATCTTCCAGAGGCCAGAGGCAGAAACTTCTTAACGTTATTCCAACTTGCAGTCAAAAATGTGCCCACCCCTGCTTTGTTATGGCTGCAGTTATGAAGGAAGTAAATTCTTGGAGTGTGTCCTCTGCATGTAACCATCAATTTCTCAGTGCCCTGACTACTATACTTTGTATGTTTCCAGAGCTTGGGTGCTCTCCTAGAGTTTTAGCAGTGGTTTGATGGCTAAACAAAAGGTGTTTTGGGAATTCTGGAAGTGTCCTTTTGCAGGTGGAGTGGATACTTTTCAAAGGCAAAGGTACTTTGGCTCTAAGTTAACAAATTGAGTTGCAACTATGTGCTTTCTGCAAGGTGCTCTGTAGAGTGCGAGGACTGAAAGGTGTTTAAATCTCTCAGAGGGATTTAAGATAGTCCTTACTGTTAAGGTGCCAACAACCTAGTAGTTAGGGCCACACATGTTCAAGTAACCATTTGTGTCTGTACTTAATATGAAGTTGTTGTATACCTTCTGTGGACAGAGCATCAAGATACTCTATCTAAAGATGAGAAAATTGTATGTATCCTTGCCCTCAAAAGAATCCATTTACAATATACTGTGGGAATTCAGGTTCAGGGAAAGTTTTGAGTGGGTACAGAACAAGTGTGGTTGGTGTGTAGATTTTGAGTTGAACCTCTGGTGGACTGAATCCGCAAATGGAGTGAATAATGGCAGAGTGTCCAGCCTGGACATGAGGGCAGGAGGTGAGCAGAAGGAGTATGTCAGAATAAGAAAGATTAAAGAAAATGCTTAGGGCTTCCAAAGAGACAATCGTATCAGGTAAGTGAAATCAGAAAAGGCATTCCTGAAAAAAGGGATTAAGTGAGCCCTTAAGTAGGGCTAGGGGATCAGGGGATTTTAGTAAATATTTATTAGAGGAGAGAGGAAAGAATCTACTTAGTAGGAAGAGTGTGAGCAAAAGCATAAAAGTAGGGATATATTTAAAACATATTTCCACAATAACATGAATAACAAGAATTGGGAGAAAGCACAGAAAGTAGGCAGGTGACAGGTTGTTGAGGGCCTTGAATAGC
The DNA here is from genome assembly GCF_922984935.1 of Meles meles. Taxonomy (NCBI): domain Eukaryota; kingdom Metazoa; phylum Chordata; class Mammalia; order Carnivora; family Mustelidae; genus Meles; species Meles meles. Next base: position 19,812,073 of record NC_060073.1, read on the forward strand.
AAACCAAGGGATCTTGTTCTGTCTAGGCAGTGAGTAGCCATTAAAGCTTTTTGAACAGGTGAGTGACACAATCAAAACTCTGCTTTTAAAAATAATCTGGCATTAAAAGATGGTTTGGAGCTAGAAAGTAGAAGGGAAGGTAGATGATTTTATAAGTGACAAGAGCCCATGGCTTAGTGTTAACTGCAAAGTTATTTCATGATGTTGCTTATAGCCCAAGGGGCTTATAGAGAAGTTAGCATCTTATTATGCTTTCTTATGATTACCAGCAACAGTCTTAAAAAGGTGTGTGTACCACCATGCCCACTGGCTTGCAAGCATCCTGGAAGTGTTGTGGCAGGTCCAGTGTTTTCTGAGAAATGCATATAAACAGTTCTGGCAGAAAAGACAAGACTAAAACATATCTTAATCTCCTTCTGCTTTCCCTTGTGAAATATCTCTTTTTAAAACTAAAATTTTGCCACAGGCCCCTTTCAGAAATTTATGTAACCTGGCATTAAAAGTAAACCTTTCTTGGCCTTAAGGTAAAATGTTAGAAGGCATCAAGATAGTATCTAAGAGAAAAGCTTGGGGCTGGGCATCTGTTCGTACATTTCATTGATGCAGAAAGACTGTTTCTAGTATGTACCCAGGAAGCCCGTGGCCTTAGAGTCTCTGCTTTGGTGGGGTACAAAGTTTGTGTGACCATCTGCCATTCATAGCTGCCTGCTGGATTGTTCCACCAAGGCAGTAGCTTAGGCTTTACATAAACCTGACTGATAAGACCCAGGACATGTTTCTGTCAGGAATTCCAAGTAAATGAAATGTGACCATCTCTGCCCACCTTTGGAATTTTGTGGGGCTCCGTATCCCAAATGATTTCATTTCAGCCAGTTACTGCCTCATCCATACCTTGTTGGACAAGAATTAACATTGTGGAAAAACATTTAAAGGTCTTTCTTTTGTGTCCCTAGTTGCTTGCTTCTTGTTTACTTAACTTCCTCCCTTCCTATCCCCTTTCTCCCGCCTTTCAGACATTTTAACAATACAGAAATGCGTAATATATATATACAGGCACGTATGCATATAACAAGCATTTGTCTGCCTACAGCTGGGATTTAAGAGTTGTTAACTACTTTGCCCTATTTGGCTCCATTTTTATAAATAAAATAATTGCAGATAAAGTTGAAGTTCCCTTTGACTGTCTTAATTATATTTCCTGCTCTACATAGAGTCAACTCCTATCAAGAATTTGGTTTAAATAATTGCAGTCTGTCTTTTATAACTTTTTTTAAAAGATTTATTTTATTTAGGGGTGCCTGGGTGGCTCAGTTTGTTAAGCATCCAACTCTTGATTTCTGCTCAGGTCATGATCTCAGGTTGTGAGATGGAGTCCCCCATCAGGCTCCCTGCTGGACATGAAGCTGCTTGATTCTCTCTCTTCCTCTCCCTTTGCCTCTCCACTTACTCATTCTACCTCTCTACCTCCACCACTTACTCATTCTACCTCTCTCTAAATAAGTACAGTCTTTAAGAAAAAATAAAGATTTGGGTGCCTGGGTGGTTCAGTCGGTTAAGCATGTACCTTCGGCTCAGGTCGTGATCCCAGGGTCCTGGGATTGAGTCCCACATAGGGCTCCCTGTTCAGCGAGGAGCCTGCTTCTCCCTCTGCCTCTCTCTTTTTCTGTCTCTCATGAATAAATAAATAAAATATTTTTTTAAAATAATAAAAAAATAAAAGATCTAGTTTATTTATCTGAGAGAGAGAGGAGGCGTGCACAGGGGTGGGCAGGGGCAGTGGAAGAGGGAGAGTCTCGGGCAGACTGCATTGAGCACGGAGCCCAGCTCCGAGCTTGATCTCAGGACCCTGAGATCATGACCTGGACCGAAACCAAGAGTCAGACTGTGACTGTGCCACCCAGTCGCCCCTATAACTTAATATATTAGTAAAATATCATTGTTTTGTGTGGGTTTTTTTTTTTTTTTAGATTTTTTAATTTATTTATAGAGAGAAAGAGAGTGCTGGCAGGGGAAGAGGAAAGGGGCATTTGGAGAAGGAGAGAACCCCAAGCAGACTGTGCCAAGCTAGGAACCTGATGTAGGGGTCCATCCAAGGACCATGAGATCGTGACCTGAGTCGAAATCAAGAGTTGGACGCTTAACTGACTGAGCTACCCCTGTTTTGTGTTTCAAGAGTTGTATTTATATAAATGGTATCATACCACATACATCATTTTATACCCTTTGAAATTCAGTATTATGTTTTTATTAATCCATATTGACACAATTTGATTGATTTGTTCCTTTTGTTACATAGTATTCTAAAATTCACTTATACGCATCTTCTTATCTATTCCCTTACTAGTAAACATGAAGTTTTTTAGATTTTTACTATTGAGCATCCCTCAAACTTTTTTTTTAAACATATCTCCTTGTGTATGTGTGTGGCATTATCTCTAAGATATCTACCCAGAGACAGAATTGTGCTGGCTTCTTTTTAGTCACATAACACAGATTATTTGGCAAACAAAGACCTATCTTCAGAGATATATGAAGAGCATCAGAGGGCACCATTCTGGTAGGCACTCAGTGAAAACTAGAAACTCGTGATTTGTGAACTTTATTGCAAGCCCAGGACCAAGGAATTTTTTTCAATTCTTCAACTAGTTAGCTTCATGGAACAGATAAATGTATGTGTTAAATTGGGAATATTAAATAGTAAAATGTATAACTTTTTAATAGATCATTATAAAGGTAACTCATTACTCTTTCTGCCCTTCTAAAATTTGTAAGATAATACAGTTTTATTGTAAATAATTCAGATACTATCAAAATATGCATTTTTAAAAGTTTAAACATCTAATCATCTTGTTCCTGGTTGGTTTAGAAATATCTTTCTAAATTTTTTAAAGATTTTTTTCTTTAAGATTTTATTTATTTATTTAACAGAGTGAGAGAGATCACAAGTAGGCAGAGAGGCAGGCAGAGAGAGAGGGGGAAGCAGGCTTCCCACTGAGTAGAGAGCCTGACGTGGGGCTGGATCCCAGGACTCCGGGATCATGATCTGAGCCAAAGGCAGAGGCTTAATCCACTGAGCCACCCAGGTGTCCCATCTTTCTAAATTTTTTTCTATGCACAATCAAATACATGTGTGTTTTTACTCACCTATACATAGTTTTCTCCGTTTTGTTTTTTATAGAGATGAGATCCTACAGAATGATGGGTCAAGGATATCTTTCTGTGTCAGTACTTGTAGACTTTTTTTAAAGTGGTGTTCCGTAGTGTGATTGACTATAGTCTAACTTTTTTTAAGATTTTATTTATTTGAGAGAGAGTGTGAGCACAAGCAGGGGGGGGAAGGAAGAGGGAGAAGCCTGAGCAGGGAAGGGAGCCTGACATGGGGTTTAATCCCAGGACCCTGGGATCATGACCTGAGCCAAAGGCAGATGCTTAACTGACTGAGCCACCCAGGTGCCCCTAACTATTCTCTTCTTGATGGATGTTTAGGTCTATTTACAATTAAAGACAAGCTCTTTTTGCAAACTATTATTTGCTTGGTCCCATTCTTGGACTGCAAATTGCCTTCACATATGAATTGGTTCTTTATAATTCAGCCTGTCTCCATAATAGATAAAGACTGTAGTAGTAAAAGACTGCAGTAAAAACTGATTAGGACGTGTTTTCTCACTTGTAGAAGGAACAGTTTATAAGTGTGGCAATGACATGCCTTGCAGTTCCCATCAGTGTTCCTCACCCTTGTATATTTTGTGTTTGTTGTATGAATGACAGTTTCCTAAGTCCCATGACTGCATGGTATTTAAAATGTGAGTAAAAAGTTGACCCCTTCTGTCGTCTTAAAAGAAAGGGGGTGCCCAGGTGTCTCGGTTGGCAAAGCATCTGACTCTTTGTTTCGGCTCAGATCATGATCTCAGGGTCATGAGATCCAGCCCTGCATCGGACTCTGCTGGGCATGTAGCCTGCTTAAGATTTTCTCTCTCCCTCTCTTTCTGTACCACCCCTTTAAAAAAAAAAAAAAAAAAAAGGCCATGCAGTACCAACTGAAAATTGATGGCTAAGTATACAGGATTATAAACACTTAAACTCAGAGCAAACTTTATGTACTTATAGCCAGATAACATAAAAAGTGACCAATGTTTTGTGTTACAAAAATGGCCAGTATTGTGTGAGCAGAGATTTCTAATTCAGAAAAGCTTTCAGGAGGAGATAAGATTTTATTGAGGTTTACAGACTAGAAAGGCTAATCTGGATTATTGTTTAGCTTCCAGGTACATCCTTTTGGCTTTGTCTCAATATGGGGCTCGATAATAATGCTATTCCACTTTGTGCCTGGTATTAATGTCTGAACAGTGGATTTTAATTAGAAACTATTCCAGATTTGCTATCGCCATGTGACAAGTGTTGATCTCCTAGGATCCCACACCAGATGCATGACTCTGGGGACTACTCAAGCTTCTGAGCTTTTGGTTTGAAACAGACCCAGTCACCACACTTTTCCCCACTTATTTTTGCTCTAGACTTATCAACTAGTTATTGCCTGTTCTTGAAAACAAGGCTCTGAAATCTTTTTTCAGGATTTCAGGATCTAGAAGGAAATAGCCAGGCTGGGCCAGTAGAGCAGAGTGTCTTTTCAAATGTCTTAAATGATCTAGTTGCTAAGATTTTTGCCAGGCCCACTTTTAGCAAAATGAAGATGTAGTTTTTAATAAGATTCCAACCATCTTCTTACAAGCAACTGCCACAAGCATTAGAAATTGCTGCCCTATTCATCTTACTTAAAAAACCCAAGTCTCCTGACAAAAACGAGGTTGGCTGGATGCTTTATTTCAGTGTCACAAGTCCCAAAATACACGATACTTCCCTCGGACCTACTCGTGGGAAACCTATAAGATTGTCCACCTTTTAAAGATTGCTCTCATTCCAGGGTGAATGTGAAGCCCATGCTCAGGACTGAGTGTTCTGCTCTGTAGTCCACTTTCTCATTGACTTCACCTTTGACCGCCAAGCCCCAGAGTCTTCTTTCTTAGCCCTCCGAGCTTAGCCTTTCTGTCCCTGGCTCAGTAGTAATGTGGCAGTGGTTGCGGAGAAGTGACAACGTGCTGTCCTTGGCACTCCAGAGTCTTCTCTAAACTGAGTGAGCTAGGCTTTGGATTAGAGAACCTCACCTGGGGTTGCGGGGGAAGGGGTGCCTTCCCCTCGGAGAGCGGCCCTGGCCTCCTCCTTACATGTTGGCCTGGACTGACTCAGCTGGGTAATGGTGTACCCTAAAATGTACAGGTGTGATTTGACAGGAGCTTTTCACCCTTTACAAACTGGGCTCCCTAATGAGAATGTAGGCTCATAGAGCAATAATTCACGTGTAGGTGGCCTGTAAGGAAAGTTTTAACAAAAGAGTTGGTTAAGAAGCTGATTTATTTTCTTGCTTTAACTCTTGTCATGTGCTGAGTGGGGGCGGAAGAGGAGGGGAGGGTGGGGAATGGCGCTGCTGAAAGCATTTATCTTCATTTCTGCCATCTCCCAGTGTTTATTACCCTGTGATCGACAGATGAGGAAAGCTGCCAATCAAACCCACGTTCAGCACATTTCCATTTCCCTTCATTGCAGATTTTAGGCTTTTGAAATCTGCATCCTCTTTGCAGCATTAAAGGTCGTTTCCCTCCTGCTGCTGACAAGCCCAGGACCCTCTGGTCCAGTTCTGCTCACTTGTGCTTCCACCAAACAATAAAAGCTGCAGGAGTCCCAGCAATTTAAGACAAGTGATTGGTGAGAGCCATTCAGTGTTTGAGTCAGTCATATGCTCTGTTCCTCGTTCTCTCTCTCACCTCTTTCTCCCTCAGTCCTTCTCCCACCCTCCCCCCTCTCTCTGCCCATCCTCTTGCTGCTGAGCAATCCCTGGAGCAGCTCCATTGTGCAATAGTGAGAGGATGACAGCCTCCCCGACTTCTTTCCTGGCTTCTCTCAGGGACCTGCCTAAGCCAGTGTCCTCCTAGCAGCAGAGGTGGTGGGGTCCTGTAGTGAAGGCCAAGTTGTGGGGGATATGGAAGGAGGCAGAGTAATTCTTACTGCTCTAATCCCCCTGTATGTCTTCCGTCAGAGGTAGAGGCTTTGAGGAAATCCTGCCTGCTGGGAGTGAATGCTGGGTTTTTAACTTTGGTTTTGTTTGGGGGCTCTTGGGGTTTTTCCTCCTAAACTCTGTGGGTTTCAGAATGTTGTTCCTGATAATCTTTTATTTTTTTTTATTTATTTTTTTTTCCTGATAATCTTAAAGCATTTGTTCTTGTGAGCTTATTTGTTTTTGTCTTAAATAATGTCTGTGGGTGGAAGAAAGATAATGATATTCATTTCTTTGAAAATGGATGTTCTGCTTTCATAATTACTTGTCCCAATTACATCATTAGTGTAAGTGTTAGGTAATTGCTTCACAGGACATATATATTGAAGAAGGGCAGGTCTACAGAATGGTGATGAAAATGGGCCTCAGCCTCTTCATCTCCCCACACAGGAGCATCTTAGCTTGACTTCAGAGAGCTAGGAGGTACTAGTTGCCCTGCCAATGGTCAAGATGAATCCAGGGTTTTAATACGTTGGGAGGAAGGGGTGAAGACCTGGGGAAGAGCAGCTTACTCTCTTTGCCTTAGGGTGAAATACACGCTGAACTCCAGATGACACTGGTACTCTCAAGGCAGTGTGATCGAATCATTGGTGATCCCTGGGTTAGAAAGCAGAGTATCGGGGCGCCTGGGTGGCTCAGCGGGTTAAAGCCTCTGCCTTCAGCTCAGGTCATGATCCCAGGGTCCTGGGATCGAGCCCCGCATCGGGCTCTCTGCTTGGCTGGGAGCCTGCTTCCTCCTCTCTCTCTCTCTGCCTGCCTCTCTGCCTACTTGTAATCTCTATCTGTCAAATAAATAAATCTTAAAAAAAAAAAAAAAAAAAAAAAAAAAAGAAAGCAGAGTATCCTTGTGGCATAAGGATACTTATGGCAAAAGCTAAATTCAGGTTTTCTGAATGACACTGGGTCTTGTGGCATAAGCCCTATGGTCTGTTTGACCCCTCTAAGTGGCTTACGGGAAAATGGCCATGCCCAGCCTAGAAGTCACTACCATCTCCCATCAGACTAACTGCTTCCTATAGATTTGAGTAGGATCCTGATTTCACACCTTGTCTGTGAATGACTTTGGATGCATGCTATCTAGTTCTGTCTCTCTATTTTCAAGTGCATGCTAAAAACTAACACTGTTACTGCATGCTTCCACTCACACAGGTTTCTAAAGTAGATGAATTCATAGGAACAAAGTAGAATTTTGGTTACTGGAGGCTGGGGAGAGGGGAGGTGGCAGAAAGGGGAGTTGTTTAATAGGTATAGAATTTCATATTTGCAAGATGAAAAAGTTTCGGAGATTTGTTTCACAACAGTGCAAATATACTTAATGCTGCTGAACTAGTTAAACTACTAAACACTACTGAACCAGTTAAAAATAGTTAAGATGGTAAATTTATGTTACATGCTTTTTGTCACAGTTTTTAAAGAAATTAATACCAGGTTTTTTATACTACTTGCTCTGGAAAGGAAGGCTATATCCATTGCTCTGGCCCTAATGAATATAAGATAATATCTCTTCCTTCCTGGCATGTTATATGTGCTCACATAATTCTGGTTTGAATTGTTATTTTGAGTAAATTTTTGATGAAGCTGTGATGATATGTAGAAATAGTTCATAGCGATTTATTTTCCCTTCCTTCTGTATTCCAGGCCTTGCTAATTTCCTTGTTGAGTTCTCAGATTATGATTTGTAGTTTTGTTGGCTTCGTCCAAGGCCTTTGACCTCAACAATAAGGCATTGCCTTATCTTTTTCAGATTTGCCCCTGAAGTTCATGATTTGTGTGTAGACTACTGCTCCCCTTGTTATTAGGAGTGGGAGCTTTTCGAGCCTTCAGAACTTTATTGGACCGGGGCGCCTGGGTGGCTCAGTGGGTTAAAGCCGCTGCCTTCGGCTCAGGTCATGATCTCGGGGTCCTGGGATCGAGTCCCACATCGGGCTCTCTGCTCAGCAGGGAGCCTGCTTCCCTCTCTCTCTCTCTCTCTCTGCCTGCCTCTCTATCTACTTGTGATCTCTCTCTGTCAAATAAATTAAAAAAAAACAAAAAAAAAACAAAAAAAACAGAACTTTATTGGACCATAAAATTGTTGATTTAGGGGCCCAGTTCCTGCTAAGAGCATGTATAGTCATTGATATCTGTATCTGTAAAATGTTTACCCTTTCGTTTATGTTAAATACATTTCAAATTTATATTCTATATGATTTGATCAGTTTAAGTGACCAGTTAGAGCAGTTACTAAGTGCATAAATCTGATAGACCACATACCTTACTCAGAACATTTCCTATGTCAGAGTTACAGACATCTACATGATACCTGTTCTTGGTTTTATTTTTGTTTTTACAGAAAATGATGTCCCCTGATCCTCTTATCTTTTAGCCTCAGGAAAAAGTAAAGACTTAGTTTTAGCTATAGGTAATATTCTCAGAATTGAAAACCTCTTTAAAAACCTACTTTCTGGGGCACATGGGTGGCTCAGTTGGTTAAGTGTCTCCCTTCAGCCCAGGTCATGATCCCCCAGGTCCTGGGATCGAGCCCCATGTCCACCCTGCTCACTGGGGAGCCTGTTTCTTCCTCGGCCTCTGATTCTCCCTCCACTAGTTTTCTCTCTCTCTCTCCCCCTCTCCCTTCCTCCCTCCCTCTCTCAAATAAAATTGTTAAGTGAGAAAAAAAAAAAAAAAAACACGTACTTTTTCCTTCCACAGGAAATAGTTGTTTCCCTCAGACAGTTTTACAATTGCTACGTTCCATGCAGTGTGTTTTCTATAAATAAAAACTGTTACACAGTGGAACATGCCTTGGCCAGAAAAAAGGATGAAGTGCTGATACATGCTACGGCATGGATGAACTTTGTGAACAGGGTGCTAAATGAGAGAAGCCAGACACTGTCCCTTGTTGAATGTTTCTATTTAGGTGAAATATCCAGGGAAGGCAAAACTATAGGGACAGAAAATAGATTAGTGGTTTCCTCGGCCTCGGAGGGAGAGAGTGGGCCAGAGGGGAGGGGAGTGACACTAATGGGTAAGGTAAGGTACTGGGGGAGGGGGAGGAGGATGAAAATGTCCTGAAATCACATAGTAGTGATAGTGATAGTCATTGTAAAAAATTGGTTTTGATAATGGTTGCGCATTATCAATGCGTGAATATACTAAAACCCCTTGCATGGTATACTTTAAGTAGGTAAATTGTGCAGTCTGTGGATTACATCTCATAAAGCTTTTATTTTGAAACAAACTATATATAGTTTGGTCATTTTCTTTAGTGTCAAAACTGTAAATGGGAATAAGAGAGACTTCTACCCTTGAAGAAGTCTTGGTATCTGCCACCACGGCCTCTTTCCAAGTCCCCAGGCTGTAGAATAATTGACTGTGGTCTTAGATGAGATTTTTTTAAATGGTGAATAAGGCGACAAAGTGAGTATGACAATGTGCTTAGTTATATTTCCTTCTTAAAGCAGATTTAAAGACTGCATTTGAATGCGGCTTTCTGGAAAGAAGAAAAGTGTTCTTCCTAGGATGCCGTTCAGTATATACTTAGAGAGGAAGAGTGCTTTTTATGTCCAAATAAGCCCATGTTGTCCTGCTCTAAGAATTATTTTTCATGACAAAAACCGATTTATTAATTTACAAAGAGCTTAGACAGTCTTCAAGAAAAACCTTAACCAAACATAAAAATGTATGTAAGATGTGGGTATGTGCAGTACATACTAAAAAAATACAGGTTGGTGGTAAACAAAAGATACTCTCCGGTACTTGAAATTATTAAAGAAATGCAAAGGGAAATAGACTTCCATATTTTGCTTCTCAGATTCACCAAAATTTATACAGAACAGTATTTTTTAATAATAGCCTTACTGAGAGGGACACCTGGGTGGCTCAGTTGGTTAGGCTTCTGCGGCTCAGGTCCTGATCCCGGGGTCCTGGGATTTAGTTCCACATTGGGCTCCTTGCTCAGTGGGGAGCCTGCTTTTTCCCTCTGCCTGCTGCACTCTCTTTCTCTCTGACAAATAAAAAAAAATTTTTTAATCTTAAAAAAAAAAATCCTTATTGAGATAAAACTCACATACCATTCGTTCACCTATTTAAAGTTCAGTGTTTTTTAATATAATCACAGAGTTCTGCAACCATTGCCACTATCTGTAGATTTCAGAACATTTTTATCACATTCCCATACGTATTAGCAGTTACTTCTCCCTTCTCCTTCCCTTTCCCTGCCTCCTCCAGCCCTAGGAAACCACTAATCTACTTTTTGTCTCTATAGCTTTGCCTATTCTAGACATTTCATGTAAATGGAATCATAAAATATATGGTCTTTTGTGACTGGCTTTCTAAAAAGAATTTTGAAAAGTTGATAAATTGTTCGGTTGGACCACCCTGGAGTTTGTGGTTGCTGTTCTGTTGACCAATTAGCAAGCTGGTTCTTGACTTCATATCACAACTAAGCAGAAGGATAGTAATTGTGTTTCCAGGCTGGTAAGTCTTTGGTCCCTAGCCCCATTCGTAGTCTGTCTTCCCAGTAGCAGCACAGTCAGAGATGGCCATTCTGAATTAGGCAGCCTCAAATGGAACAATTTTTATAGGACTGAAATATAATTTAATCGTTTCTTTCTTTGTAACTTGCCCTTTTTTACCCTCCTAAATTAGCTTCTCTGATACATTTGCTAATGATTCCCATTGTTCCATATTTTCACTGTACTGTTGAATCATACTCTTCATTTTCCTGCTCCTAGAACAGATCTTGGAGAGAGGCTAAAAGCTGTTTTTGAAAAAAGGTTTCTAGTTCTCCTTTCCAAGCAACAGAGCAGGGGACTCAGAAGCAGAGGCAGAGAGAGGCATGCAGGCTATCGGGCTTGGCAGAGCTCACCTACCACGTGACTGTCATGATTATTAAGATTTTATCCCTAGACACATTCTCCAGACTTCCAGCCTATAAGTTGAAGACCTGACTGGAGAATGAGACTTGGCAGCTTGGTTTTGCTGTTGTTCTCTGATGGTTGGCCAGGATCACTGGATATAAGTTTCTTTTTCCCCATGTTTTATCTCTTGTTAGACTCATCCTTATTTTCTCTTTTGCTCTGAGGCTCCAGGGGAAAAGCTCTGTGGTCATATGATAGAGAGTGAACTGCTGTGACTGCCAGTATCCTCATAGACACCTGCTCTTTCCATTGTCTCCTAGAACATGAGTGAAAGTCTAGGGGCTCTTTATGTCTTTCTCTCTGTTTTTGTTTTTAATTAATGGCCTTTTTTTCTTTCTTTCTTTTAAAGAGCTGTCTTAGGTCTACAAAAAATTGAGTGGAAAGTACAGGAGTTCCCATATATCTCCTCCTACACACATACCCGTAAGCTCCCCCCCATCATCATCCTTCTCCTACATTTGTTTTTGTTTTTAAGATTTTATTTATTTATTTGACAGAGACACAGCGAGAGAAGGAACACAAGTAGGGAGATTGGGAGAGGGAGAAGCAGGCTTCCCGCTGGGCAAGTAACCCAATGGGGGCTTGATCCCATGACCTGAGGCCGAAGGCAGCTGCTTAACAACTGAGCCACCCAGACGCCCCTAAAATGGTACATTTGTTATGTACAATCCACGAACCAACACTGACACACCATTATCATCCCAAGTCCAACATTAAGTTTCATACTTAATATTGTTAAGTTCTGTGGGTTTTGGCAAATGTATGATGACATGTATCCACCATCATAGTATCCCACAGAATAGTTTCACCATCCACAAACATCTCTTCTGGTGCTACAACTGTACCTCCCTCTCTTCCCACTAAACCGCTGGCAACCACTGATCTTTTTACTTTGTACATAGTTTTTGACTTTCCAGAGTGATATAGTTAGATTCACACCATATATAGATTTTTGCTTCTTTTACTTAAATTTCCTCCATGTCTTTTTGTGGCTTGATAGCTTGTTTCTTTTCAGAGCTGAATAATACTCCACTGTATGGTTGTACCACAGTTTATTTATCTATTCTCCTATCAAAGGACATCTCGGTGGCTTCTAAGTTTTGGCAGTTATGAATAAAGCTGCTATAAACATCTGTGTGTAGGTTTTTCATGTGACATAGGCTTTCAGCTGACTTGAGTAAATACCAAGAACATGATTGCTGGATAATATCGCTAAGAGTATGTTTAGTTTTGCAAATAAATTGCCAAACTGTCTTTCAAAGTCCCTGTACCTTTGCATTCCCACCAGCAAGAAATGAGCATTCCTGTTGTCTTGCGCCCTCTTCACCGTTGGTGTGATCAGTATCTTGTATTTTAGCTGTTCTAGTAAATGTGTAGTAGTTTCTCATTGTTAACTTTATTTTGCAGTTCCCTAATGAGAAATGATGTTGAACATCTTTTCATATGCTTATTTACTATCTGTGTATCTTCTTTGGTAAGGTGTCTGTTCTGATTTTTTGCCAGTGTTCAAGTCACGTTTTGTTATTGTTGAGTTTTAAGTGTTCTTTGTATATTTTAGATACCAGTCCTTTATTAGATATATATATATATATTTTAAAGATTTTATTTATTTATTTGACAAAGAGAGAGATTACAAGTAGGCAGAGAGGAAGACAGAGAGAGAGGAGGAAGCAGGCTCCCTGCGGAGCAGAGAGCCCGATGCGGGGCTCGATCCCAGGACCCTGGGATCATGACCTGAGCCGAAGGCAGTGGCTTAATCCACTGAGCCACCCAGGCGCCCTAGATATATATTTTTTAAATATTTAATTTATTTGATAGAGAGAGATATCACAAGTAGGCAGAGAGGCAGGCAGAGAGAGAGGGAAGAAGCAGGCTCCCTGCTGAGCAGAGAGCCCGATGCGGGGCTCAATCCCAGGACCCTGAGATCATGACCTGAGCCAAAGGCAGAGGCTTTAACCTACTGAGCCACCCAGACGCCCCTAGATATATTTTTTAAAAAGATTTTATTTATTTATTTGACAGAGAGAGAGGGAATACAGCAGGAGGAATGGGAGAGGGAGAAACAGGCTTCCTGCTGAGCAGGGAGCCTGATGTGGGGCTCAATCCCAGGACCCTGAGATCGTGATCTGAGCTGAAAGCAGATGTTTAATGACTGAGCCACGCAAGTGCCCCTAGATAAATGTTTTGTAAAGGTTTTTCTACTTGTCTGTGGCTTGGCTTTTCATTCTCTTTTCATAGTGTCTTTCACCGAGCGGAAGCTTTTAATTTTAATGAAGTTAACTTTGTCCATTTTTTCTTTCATAGATTGTGCTTTGGTAGAAAAGTCTTTTTTTCTGTTTTTTTTTAAGATTTTATTGATTTATTTGACAGAGACATAGAGGGAGAAGCAGGCTCTCCGCTGAGCAGGGAGCCGGACAAGGGGCTTGATCCCAGGATTCTGGGATCAGTGACCTGAGCCAAAGGCAGCCGCTTAAACGACTGAGCCATCCAGGTGCCCAAGAAAAGTCTTTACCAAACCCAAGATCACCTAGATTTTCTCTTATATTATCTCCTAAGAATGTTACAGTTTTGTGTTTTACATCCAGGTCTGTAATCCAATTTGAGCTCATTGTTGTGAAAAGCACAAAGTTTGTATCTAGATTCATATTTTTGCATGTGGACGTGCAGTTGTTTCAGCACCATTTGTTGAAAAGACTGTCTTTCTCTATTGAATTGCTGTTGTGCCTTTGTCAAAGATCAGTTGACTGTATTTGTTTGAGTTTGTTTCTGGGCTTTTTGTTCACTCCATTGATCTGTTTGTCTATTCTTTTGCCAGTGCCACACCATCTTCATTACTGTAGCTTTGTAGTCAGTCTTGAAGTCGGATAGTGGCAGTCCTCCAACTTTGTTCTCTCCTTGCATACTGTGTTGGCTCTTCTGGATCTTTTCCGTTTCTAGATAAATTTTAGAATTTGTCAGTATTCATAAAGTAATGTTTAGGGATTTTGATTGGGATTGCATTTAATCTAAAGCTCCAGTTGGGAAGAATGGACATCTTAACAGAAAATATTGGAGATCTTTTGTGATTGCTTTCATTGGAGTTTTACAGTTTTCATTGTATAGCTCATATATGTATTTTATTAGATTTATACCTAAATATTTCTCTCTTTCTCTTTTTGGTCTAATGTAAATGGCATTTTATTTTTAACTGTTAATTCCAGTTCCAGTTATTCATTTGTTCATTGCTGGTATATAGGAAAGCTATTAACTTCTTGTATCCTGCAGTCTTGATATAATTGCTTAATAGTTCCAGGAATAACTTTTACTGTTCTTTGGGATTTTCTACATAGACAGTCATGTCATCTGCGAACAAAGACGGTTTTATTTCTTCCTCTCCAAGTTTTGTTTCTTCCTCTTACTTTTCTTTTTTTATTGCATTAGGTAGGATTTACAGTAAGTAAGGAGTAGTGAGAGGAAACATTCTTGCTTGTTATCAGTCTTAGAGGAAAAACATATAGTTTCTAATCATTAAGTATGACATTATGTAGGGTTTTTGTAGATATTTTCTGTCCAGTTGACATAGTTCTCTCTTCCGAGTTTCCTGATAGTGTTTATCATCACTAGATATTGGATTTTGTCACATGCTTTTTTTTTTTGCATCTATTGGTATGATTACATGATTTTTCCTCTTTGTCACACTGAGGTACCGGATTATATTTATTGATTTTCAAATGTTGAACCAGCCCTGCATACCTGGGCTAAATCCCACTTGGTCATAGGATATAATTTTTAAAAGATATTACTGGGTTAGGCTTGCTAATATTTTGTTGAGGATTTTTGCTTCTGAGATAATTAGTTAATTTTCCTTTCTTCACTGTCTTGGTCTTGGTCTTGCTATTGGGACAATACTGGCCTTATAAAGTAAGTTAGAAAGTAGTCCCACTTGTGTTTTCTGTAAGAAATTGTAGACATTTGATGTAATTTCTTCCTTAGATGTTTGATAGAATTTACCAGCAAACCCACTTGGGCCTGGTGCTTTATGTTTGGGGAAGTTTGCTTTTGTTTTTGTTTTTAAGTATTTATTTTTGTGGGGGAGGAGTCAGAGGGAGAGAGGGAGAGGAAAAGAGAGAATCTCAAGCAGTCTGCCTACTGAGGACAGAGCCTGATGCAGGACTCCATCTCAGGACCCTGAGATCATGACCTGGGCGGAAATCAAGAGTCAGATGCTTCACCAACTGAGCTACCTAGGCACCCCCTGTTCTGGGAGGTTGTTAATGGTTAATTCAGCTTAATAGATATAGGCTTATTCAGGTTATCTGTTACTTCTTGTGTAAATTTGGGAGACTGTGTCTTTCAAGGAATTGGTCCATTTCTTCTAGGTTATCAGATTGTTCCTAGTAGTCTTTTATTATCCTTTAGTGTCCACACATCAGTAGTGATGGCCCCTCTTTTGTTTCTTATATTGATAACTTGTGTCTTTTCTCTTTTTTCTTCAGTTAGCTTGGCTAGAGGTTTATCAATTATATTGATCCTTCTAAAGAACTGGCTTTGGTTTTATTAATTTTTTTCTATTGCTTTCCTGTTTTCAGTTTCATTGATTTCTTCTCTAATTTTTTATTTTTACTTCTTACATTGAATTTGATTTGCTCTTCTTTTTCTTATTTCCTGAGGTGGAAGCTTAGATTATTGATTTTAGATCTTTCTTCTTTTCTAATAGATGCATTCAGTGCAGTACATTTCCTTCTAAACACTGCTTTTATTGCAGCCAACAAATTTTAGTAAGTTGTATTTTCCATCTTCATTTGGTTCAAAATATTTTAAATTTTTTCTTGAGATGTCTTCTTTGAGCCATGTGTTACTTAAAGTGTGTTCTCCAAGTATTTGGGGATTTTCCAGTTATTTTTTCTTGCTACTAATTTCTAGGTTAATTCCATGTTGTCTGACAGCATACTTTGTATGATTTTTATTCTTTTAAATGTGTTATAGTGGTTTTTGTGGCCCAGAATGTGATGGGTCTTGCCCTAGGCTGTTTTTCAAGGAGAAAGTTACTAAAGAGTCCAGGGCCTTGACGTTTGACCTTAATTCTAAAATGCATCTGTCTCTTGGCCCTGGCACATAATTTTTTTTTATAAAGATTTTTATTTATTCATTTGACAGAGCTCACAAGTAGGCAGAGAGGCAGGCGGAGAGAGAGGAAGGGAAGCAGGCTCCCCGCTGAGCAGAGAGCCCGATGCGGGGCTCGATCCCAGGACCCTGAGATCATGACCTGAGCTGAAGGCAGAGGCCTTAACCCACTGAGCCACCCAGGCGCTCCCCTGGCACATAATTTGCACCACTCTCTTATAAAAGGAACTTTCTCTATGACTTGTTGATTACAGAGCTATACCTGCAGAAGAAAAGCATACAGAGATTGAAATAAATGATTAGGGGCACCTGGGTGGCTCAGTGGGTTGAGCCTCTGCTTTTGGCTCAGGTCATGATCTCGGGATCCTGGGATCGAGCCCCACATCGGGCTCTCTGCTCGGCGGGGAGCCTACTTCCCCCTCTCTGTCTGCCTCTCTGCCTACTTGTGATCTCTCTCTCTGTTAAATTAAAAAAAAAAAAATCTTTGAAATAAATAATAAAATAATTTTAACAGTAGTCATTTATTAGACACTTATTATTTGCCATCACTTTACATTTACTGTTTTGGTAAGTTCTCCAAATGACCCTATAAATTGTAGGTATTACTGTTTTTTTAAAGGTTTTATTTGAGAGAGAGAGAGAGCAAGCAGAGGGAGAGGCAGAGGGAGAGAGAGACTCTGAAGCAGATTCCATACTGAGTACAGAGCCCAACATTTGGGGCGCCTGGGTGGTTCAGTGGGTTAAGCCTCTGCCCTCGGCTCAGGTCATGATCCCAGGGTCCTGGGATTGAGCCCCACATCGTGCTCTCTGTTCAGCAGGGTCCTGGGATCGAGCCCCACATCGGGCTCTCTGCTCAGCAGGGAGCCTGCTTCCCCCCCTCTCTCTCTGCCTGCCTCTCTGCCTACTTGTGATTTCTCTCTATCAAATAAATAAATAAAAATCTTGAAAAGAAAAAAAGGGAAAAAAAAAACCAAACCAGAGCCCAACATTTGGGTCAGTTTCACCACCCTGAGATCATGATCTGATCTGAAATAAAGAGTTGGATGCTCAAGTGTCTGAGCCACCCAGATGCCCCTGTAGTTGTTATTATTATACCCTTTTTACAGATGAGAAAACTGAGGTTCAAAGATATTAACACAGTCACACTATAGTAGGTACTAGGAGGAAGTACCAAAATCAGGTCCATCTGATCCTGAGGACTGTATTCTCAGACACCATACCAAAAACAAACTACAAGCCATAATACCCCAGTTCAAGCTAGCCTCTAATCCATGACAGAAATGGGAAACTAAATTTGCTAAGAGAATACTTGTATAATGGTATGCCTTTGATTAGTTTCTTTCCAAAATCAGTATCACTTAGAGTTTGCATGCTGTTAGCAGTGGCTGTTAGCATTCTAGTAGTGGTACTTCCTAAGAGCACCTATCTTAGAGTTACAATGTAGGCTATATTTATTTAGCTTGGAATTTTCTAACTAGGGATGATTTTGGTTCCCGGGGAACATTTGGCAATGTTTGGAGATAATTTTGGTTGTCATAATTGGGTAAGGGGGTAGGGTGCCGTTGGCATCTAGTGGGCAGAGGCCAGGAATTTTGCTAAACGTCCTCCAAAAGCCGAAGACCAGCCCCACACCCTAAACAAAGAATTATCTGGCCCCAAATATCAGTAGTGGAGGTTGAAAAACCCTGAGTCTAGCTTGTTCCATCCCATTATTACTGAGAAAACCTTGAGGTCTCAGAAGTCTCTCAGCAGTCCCTTGGGATTTGGCTTCGAGGCTAAGTGCCTCCTATGTAAATACTTAGTAGCTTAGTCCATTAACTCATTCTGGCACATTTCCTATACCTTCAGCTTAGTGTCCAGAGGCCTACTAAATGGTTGGGGCTTTTTAATAGGGTGGTACTTTTTCTTCCTGATGTTTCCGAGAGACAGGCTCACCTGGCTTGCAGCCCTTGCAGAAGAGAACCTGGTGACAATACGCTAATCTGTTGCTGGCATTTTTTGCTTCCTAATCTGTGTTTACACGACACTGAAAATTGACTCCCTGGTGCCAGGCACCATTTCTCCTCAGCGCTCTGGCACCGTTGGCGGAGAACACCTCCCCAGTCCCTTTCACACAGTGCTACCCATCCATGTTTATGACATTGCACAGCTGTTCTCCAGAAGACATTTCTGGAGGCTTGGATGGTATAGGAGCTTCTGGAGCTGGGCTTGGAGTCGTAATCATGTTCCCGGTTGCAGATCCACAGCACTCTTAAAGCAGCTGTTATTTTCCTTAACTGTTTTCCTGATGGTAACTCCCACCCTCCCCTCCAGATTTTAAGATCCTAGAATACAGAGTTTGTTTCTTCAGTTTATTTCCTACTCTTTTAGCAGCTAACGTTTCATTCATCGTCTAATGAGAAATCAACTTATCTTCTATTACTTTGTGTTTTATGATTTTCTGTTAAAAGTTGGAGGATGTGATAAGGAACTGTAGTGGTGTGAGAAAGATTGGTGGTCAGAGGGAGATGTCAACACTCTAGATAAACAAGCCGGGGGACAATTCATAAGCTCAATGATAGTGAGCCTGGACCAGAGTGAAACTGAGTAATTCTTCCAGGGAAGTGGTAGACCTTAAAACTAAAAAATGATTTTCATTATCAAGGGGGCCTAAAAAAATCAAAAGTCCCCCCTCCAAAAAAATCAATAAGTCTCCTGTTAAGAAAGTCCTAAATGTAGCTTACCCTCCTCATGACCCAGAAGAAGTTCAGCAAAGTTCCCAAGTCAGGTGCAATTATTATAGAATATTCTATAAAGATTAGACTTATTAAGGACATTTATTTATTTGGGGCGCCTGGGTGGCTCAGTGGGTTAAAGCCTCTGCCTTCGGCTCAGGTCATGATCCCAGGGTCCTGGGATCGAGCCCCGTATCGGGATCTCTGCTCAGCAGGGAGCCTGCTTTCTCCTCCTCTCTCTCTTCTCTCTGCCTACTTGTGATCTCTATCTGTCAAATAAATAAATAAAAAATTTTTAAAAAGACATATATTTATTTACCTCATTTGAGTGATATGCACAGGTCCTCAGTAGGAGTTCGAGGTCACTGGGCTGTCATTCTCAGGCCTTCCCAAATGCTGTCATTCTCACGCCTTCAGGGAGATCATGACCATTTGGGTCTATGTCTTTGAATCTGTAAGATTTTAAAGAATAAATTGTGGTGGGGGTATTGGCTTATCTACTTTTTTTTTTTTAATATTTTATTTATTTGACAGAAATCACAACTAGGCAGAGAGGCAGGCAGAGAGAGAGGAGGAAGCAGGCTCCCTGCGGAGCAGAGAGCCGGACATGGGGCTCAAACCCAGGACCCTGGGATCATGACCTAAGCCGAAGGCAGAGGCTTTAACCCACTGAGCCACCCAGGCGCCCCGGGTATTGGCTTATCTAAAACAGTATTCCTCAACCTTCACTTAAAGTATTACCCTCCTAAGGAGATTTAATAGAGTGTTTGCCTAATCACCCCCCCCCATGAAATTTTGATATTACAGGTAGGCTGTGTATCTGTCATGTACTACAGTATATTTGAGGCGAGCTAGTGATTGCATTAAGATTTCTCCATGAACAGTTTTTGCCCCCATGGGGGCAATATTACCCATATTGAGGATATATAATGTAGCAGTATTATCATCTTGGAAATAAACTGGTTTTATCTTTCTTTACGAATGGAAACTGGGACGAGGACACTACAATAATAAACTGATGGTGAAGAGAGTCTTCTCATGTAGTAGCTTGCTACAACTAGAGAAAAGAGAGAAGAGTACTTTTCTGGCTTATATGGAGAACATTTTCTCCCCGAACAACCTCTTGACCATTTGAGGAGAGAATAGGGAAAGATCAGGAATGGCAGAGCAATAAAGGCAGCTCACCAAAAGGGGGACGGGGGGACAGATGACAGGACCCTTTTGCAGTGATATGCCAAGGAGGAAGGTAGTGATACTGAAGAATCTAGGTATAAAATTGTCCATTGTTCCGAGGCTACTAAGTTCTAACAAGTTCAGTTTCTTAAAGTAGGAGGTGATTTGCAGCAGAGAATACCATTTAGGTTGTCTAGCATGCAACAGTGTTCTATTCTCCCAAGAGGGTTTGGCTCTGTCTGATCAAAAGGGTGGTTGTGTATGAAATGCACCTCGGAAGGAGGAGGAGGAAATGACATGTTCATGTAAATGAAATACAACTGCAAATTAAAGTGTCACCCTGTTAAAAAAATCCATTTTTTATTTAATTGGTTACCAAGGAAAAAAATGTCATACAGAAGTGTATATCTCAGGAAAAGTTAAACTGTGAGATGTTTCAAGTGAATCCAGATTCAAGGAAGTTCTCATGGGGCGGGGAGGGGAGGGGTTTGTAAAATACTGCCTTAATAAAAATATTCAGATACTGAAAGCCAGACTCATAAATTTCTGCTGTGTTACATACCAGGGGTCCAGAAAAAATTAACAAATATGAATTCGTTTGTTCTTCACCATCTCTAACGATTCAATCAGCTATATACTGGCTGCCTCTTCCCTGGAGGAAGCCTCCTTTTGAGATGTTTTATTAGGAAGATCATGTACAAAGGAGGAGATGCTTTCTCCCAAAGACCACTGCCTATTACAAAGACATCCGGGAATGAAATCCTTCTCTGTGTGGCTTCCTGTGTTAATGTTGTGCTCCCATTTTTCACCCCCCGCAATACTGTGCATTTTTATGAAACCTCCTCTGTCTCTAGATTGAGAGTTTATCAGACAGGACATAATATGGTACCTGCCACATTTTTGGCACTAAGGAAATGTTAAATAATCATGGGAGGGGCTGATGAATGAAATTATGTTTCCGGTAGAATTGTTCTTGAGATATGTCTGGTTTCTCTTTGAGATGGGGACTTGGCAGATGGTTCTTCCTCTTCCCCCTCTCCTGCTGATCCCAGTACATACTGTTTTATGTTTGCAGGGGAAACATGGATGAAGACTAAACTCTGCTCTCTTCTTCTTCTCCCCTACCAGGGGCAGTGATTGGTGATGGACAGTCTGCTGTGGCCAGTAACATTGCCAATACTACCTACCGGCTCCAGTGGTGGGACTTCACTAAGTTCGACCTTCCTGAAATCAGTAATGGTAAGCCAAGGTAGAGCTGGTACTGGTGGAAGGGGTATTTCTTACTGGTGAGCCCAAACTCAGAAACCCATGGAGCTCTGGAGTTTCTGTCATTTTGCTGGGCAGCTGATTCCCCAGTTCCATTCCTGCAGCTCTCCATCAGTAATTCAGCAGACATGTTTTGAGCACCCACCCTGAGCAGCGACCCGTGGTAGCTTTGGTGCTAGGAGCAATACCAAGATGGACACAAAGACAAAGGTGTCTCTTTTCTGGGGAGTTCACCAACAGTAGCTCATCATCCTAAACCTCAGTGTTTAAGTGGAACTGAGAAGCAGAGAAAGAGAAGAGTATAGGAACTGAGAGCAAGCCCTTGTGTCCCTTGAGGAAAGACTCTGGTGATGTAAACTCATTTATTAATCCAGAGCTGAATGGAGCAAAGTGAATGACATGGTTGGTGTGTGATTTACAAATGTCTGTCTGATCGTCCATTTCCCAGCTTCTAAGGACGTCTGCAATCCCATATCCCAGTTTTGCTCATTACAGCATTTCATTTCATTTCATCTTGTTTTGTTTTAGGTTTTAAAGATTTTGTTTATTTATCTTAGAGAAAGAGAGAGAGACAGCACAAGCGAGAGGGGCAGAGGGAGAGAGATTCTCAAACAGACTCCTTGCTAAGCGTGGAGCCTGATGCAGGGCTCAGTCCCAGGACCCTGAGATCGTGACCTGAACCGAAACCAAGAGTGGGACACTTCACCACTTGTGTCACTCAGGTGCCACCCATCACAGCATTTTAGACAACTTATTTTACTATCTACTGACGGACTCGCACATTCCTAAGAAGTGGCAGCTCCGTCTCTGCTTGAATAAAATGATAGGTCACACTATCTGATAAGATGACCGGATCCATCACTGATAAGCTCCTGTTCTTGTTCCCAGGCTGTTATTTCTTCCCATTGGTCCTGGTTTTACCTCTGAATCTCCACAGAATGCGTCTAATGACACCTCTTCTGGTGGTCCTCCAGCTGTTCAAAGATAAATTGCCATGTCTCTTTGAATCTTTCTTCTCAGGCCAGACTTCTTTCCTGAGATTCCTTTTACTGAAATACAAGAAACCTTGGACTGGTTTCTAAGTCCTTGATGGTTCTGTTCACTTTCCCTTTTGACTTTGGGGGGCCAGAAAAGAGTAGAAAACCCCAGCTGGGAGTTGTCCAGTGCATACATAGCACAATAGCGGTTTGGACAGTGTTAATTCAAGCCTGAGATCTCAGCAGCTTTTCCTGAAGCCACTTTTCAGTGTGCAGTCACTTCAGATTCTTGGATAATTATTAAGAAATTGAGGCTCTACCATTCTGTTTATCTGTGCAGTTTGAATCATTTAAGAAACCAAAACAGGTTTATATTTGCTTCTATTAAATTTTATCTTCATAGTATCAGTTGCATTTCCTAGCTCCTCCCTCTCAATGTTTTTTTGAACTTTGGATTCAGTCCTTTTCTCTCAGTCTTTACATCACATACTAATTTGACAGATACACTTTCTCTGTCTTCCTTTGGATTACTAGCAAAAATGGTCAGTCAGCGAGGACGTTGTACTGGGCCTTGTGTGATACAGGTGTGGACTTCCTCTTTGTTGACTTTGGTTCCTGAATTAGCACCCTGGGCATGGTGTTCAGAACTGTAGCCCATTTTTTTTGTTTTTTTTTTAATCTTGTCTGCAAGGTACTGTAAGAATTTGTCAGATGCCTTAAATTAATCCAGATAGTCTCTGTCTGTGGCATTTCCCGATATGCCAGTCTTGGTATCCTTATCAGACCATGAAAATGAGGTTAATTTTTCATGTCCTGATCTTAGTGAAACCACAGTAGCAATCATTTCTTTCTTTCTAAGTGCTTATAAGCCACATGTTCAATATCTTTTCTTTAACTCTGCTGGGACTCAACTGCAGTCTACTTTTTCCTTTATTGAATACCAAGTTTGCTTGTTCATCTCCAGATTTCTGGCCCAGATCTTCTTTTTTTTTTTTTAATTTATGGCCCAGATCTTCTTTACCACAATTTATTTCTAGTTATTTTGTTTGTATTGTTTACTTTTAAAAAATTATAATCTGAAATATATTCACCATTCAAAAAATTTAGACTGTAAAATAATAGACAGTGAAAAGTTGACCAACTCGTCTCCCAGCTACAGCCCATTCCTCCCCAGAGGCAACTACAATTAGCATTTCTTGTGTACCTTTTGAAGGATATTGTATGTGTGTATATATAGGCAAATGCAAATGTCTGTTTTTTCTTTTTTCATGTTATATACTCTTTCTGCACTTTGCTTTCTGTACTTTATAATATATCTTGGTGATCTTTACATACCAGTATATAGAGTTTACTTTCTTTTTTAATGACTGCTTAGTATTCCATTGTCCAAGTAGAATCTCTAGGTTCCATTTTTTTTTTTTTTTTTTAAAGATTTTATTTATTTATTTGACAGAGAGAGATCACAAGTAGGCAGAGAGGCAGGCAGAGAGAGAGGAGGAAGCAGGCTCCCTGTGGAGCAGAGAGCCCGATGCGGGGCTCGATCCCAGGACCCTGAGATCATGACCTGAGCCGAAGGCAGCGGCTTAATCCACTGAGCCACCCAGGCGCCCCTAGGTTCCATTTTTTAATTAGTCATTTTTCAACCAGTCTTGCTCTGAGGAACTTTTAAAATAGTTTTCAGTCTTTCCCATACAAAGCATGTTGCAGTTTGTCATTGCATACCTGGGCCAGATTATCTACAGGATAAATCCCTATAGGATAAAGCCCTAGAAATGGAATTGTGGTTATGAAGAGCACATACGTCTATGATTTGGGTAGATGGCTGCTAAGTCACCATCGGTAGGGGTTATGCCAGTTTATACTCTTGCCTGCAGTTTACGAGGATGCCTATTCCCCCTAAACTCTGGCTTGCAGAATGTGTTACCATATGTTTTGGATATTTGCAAATCTGATAGGTTAAAAAATAGTATGCAAGTATTTAAAATTTGTATTTCTCATATTACAAAGCAGATTGTGTGCCTCTTCACACACTTAGCTCGTGTATTATGTTGCCCTTTCTTGACCTGTCCATGTGCTTTACCTATTTTTTATTGTGTTGCTCATCTTTTCCTTATCAGTTCTACAGGAACTCCTCCTAAATCAGAAAATCAACTTACAATGGGAGTTTCCTGGTTGTCATTTGTCTTTTGACTTTACTGAAGGTTATTTTTGTCATCGAACTTATTTTAAGTAGACAGAATTATCCAGCTTCCCATTTATGGTTCCCAGATTTTGTGTCATCATTAGGAAGATCAGTTAGTACTTTTATATTTTAGGTTTTTTCTTGCCCTTAAGTCTTCAATTCACTAGAAGTTTAACCTCGTCCCAAACAAGCAGAGTATGATCCAGCCTTTATCCTGTCTGGCTACTCATTTGTGCCAACCAGTTTACAGAGTAATTCACTTGTTCCCAGTGATGTAGGATGTCCCTTTTTTTTTTTTAATTTATTTATTTATTTGACACACAGAGATCACAAGGAGGCAGAGAGAGGCAGGCAGAGAGCGGGGGGAAGCAGGCTCCCTGCCCAGCAGAGAGCCCAACACGGGGCTTGATTCCAGGACCCCGGGACCACGACCTGTGCCGAAGACAGAGGCCTCAACCCACTGAGCCACCCAGGCGCCCCATGGGATGTCCCTTTGATCCTATTTTTACTTTCCTGTGTATATTTAGATGTATTTCTAGATTATCCATTCTGTCCTAGTGATCTCTTCAGTTATTCATGTGAGAGTACCACAAGGGTTTAAGTTTTCAGGCATTGTGTTTTAGAATCTGATAGGAAACTCTCTCTTCTTGTTATTTTTTTAATCCATATTTTCCTGTTTGCTCAAGCAGTTTTATTTTCCTGTATGGACTTTAAAACTACTTTTTCCCTTCACCCCCCCCCCCCCTAAAAAAATCCCATTAATATAATTATTGCAGTCACATTAAATTTACAGGTTAACTTATGGAGATTCAATATCTTTATGGTTAGATTTAAGAATATGGTATGGTTTTCCATTTCCACAAGTTTCTCTTGTGTTCTTAGGAATGTTTTAAAGTTTTCTTAAGGGATGCCTGGGTGGCTCATTTAGTTGGTTAAGTGTCTGCCTGTGGCTTAGGTCTTGATCTCTGGGTCCTGGGATCCAATCCTACAAGGGGCTTCTGCTCAGCAGAGAGCCAGCTTCTCCCTCTGCCTGCCACTCCCCCTGCTTGAGCTCTCGCTCACTTCTCTGACAAATAAATAAGTAAAATCTTTTTAAAAAAGGGGGGGGGGGGTGTGCCTGGGTGGCTCAGTGGGTTAAAGCCTCTGCCTTTGGCTCAGGTTATGATCCCAGGGTCCTGGGATCAAGCCCCATATCGGGCTCTTTGCTCAGCAGGGAGCCTGCTTCCCCCTCTCTCTGTCTGCCTGCCTCTGCCTACTTGTGATCTCTGTCTGTCAACTAAATAAATAAAATCTTAAAAAAACAAAACAAAACACTTTTCTTCATACAGATCCTTTATAGTTCTTTTTTTCAAAGATTTATTTATTTATTTGAGAGAGAGAGTGTGCATGCATGCAAGTAGAAGGAAGGGCAGAAGGAGAGGGAGAGAATCCCAAGCAGATTCCCTGCTGACCGTGGAGCCTGACTCGTTGCTTGATCCCACCACCCCAAGATCATGACCTGAACTGAAATCAAGATGTGGATGCTTAACCTACTGAGCCACCCAGGCACCTCTCAATCCTATACAGTTATTAAGTTTACTGTTACAAGCTTGTTTTTAAAACCCTACTGCTATCTTACTGAATTGTTTACTAATTGTAGTTGTTACTCAGGTAAATCTCCTGCATGTTCTAGGTTTGTTATCCATAAGTAATGGTAATTTTACCTTCTCCATTCAAAATTTTACATTTGTGTATTTGTTTCTCTTGTATGTTTGCTTTGGCTACCATCAAAACAATGTTAAATCATAGCAGTCATCCTCATATTGCTCGGGATTTTAGTAGGAAACTTCTTTTTCCCAGTACTTTTTTTTTTTTTTAAGTTTTATTTGTTTAAGTAATCTCTATACCCAATGTGGAGCTTGAACTCATAACCCTGAGATCAGGAGTCACATGCTTCTCTGACTAAGCTAGCCAGATGCCCCTAGCTTTTCCCCAGTAGACATATTGCTGGCTTTTAGGTTGAACTAGTTTATCATTTTAAGGAAGGCATCTCTTCCTATTTTATTAAGAGTTTTTATCAAGAATGGATATTGAATTTAGTCATGACTTTTCAGTATCTATGAAGACGATCGTACTTTTTTCCCTCTCTCCTTTGATCTAATAGTATAATCATTATGTTAATAGATGCTGTAATATTGAACCCATCCTTACATTTTTTGAATAACCCCCACCTGGTTCGCGGAGTAGTCTTTAATGTAAATTGCCTTCCCTGTAGCTTACTAAATAGACTTTTTTCACTGATACTTGTCAGTGAGGTGGCTCTATCCAGACTTTTCTTTTTTATGAAGTCTATGGATTTGGGTATCAATGTTACTATGCTTGTGTTATAAATATAATTTGGAAGGTTTTCTTTTTTTCTTTGGAACAGTTTAAATAGAATTGGAATTACTGATACTTTTTATACTTTAAAGGTCTGGGCCTGATGCATGCATGCTTACTTTTACATGCGTGGAGGGAAGTACTTCTTTGATAACTCTGTCAACTGTCCTATGATGGTTAAACACGTGATCTTTTTTTTTTTTTAAGATTTTATTTATTTGACAGAGATCACAGTAGGCAGAGAGGCAGGCAGAGAGGGAGAGGAGGAAGCAGGCTCCCCGCTGAGCAGAGAGCCCATGTGGGGCTTGATCCCAGAACCCTGGGATCATGACCTGAGCTGAAGGCAGAGGCTTTAACCCACTGAGCCACCCAGGTGCCCCAACACATGAGCTCTTAAGGTTACACTGTCTGGGTTCACATCCCTGGTCAACTGCCTTCTAGCAGTATGACCTTGGTTAGTTACTTAATCTCTTTCCACTTTGTTTTCCTTTTCTATAAAATGGGAATTGTAATAGCGCAAACCTCAGAGGGTTGTTTATGAGAATTAAGTTAGTTAATAATACTAGGCATTCTGAACAGGGCCTGACATAAAGTAAATGGTCGGTGAGTGCTAGCTATTTTCATCATGTCTCTTTCTAGAAAATTGCCTGATCCTTTGAGAGTATGGCCATAGCACTATAAATTCCCCCCAGCCCCTGTCTTTACTACTGTGAGGTATGTAGTCTTCCTTTTTGGAGAGTGATGTTTATGTGAACGAGGTGGTGTTCTCACCCTGTTACCTTATTTGTAATGGGCTTCCCGTCCTTCTCAAGCATGTCATTTCTACCCAGTCACAGACCATTTGCCTTGACAGAAAAGCAAAATATTCAGAATACAAGCATTGAATATGCTGCTAGCATAGCTTTGATGGACTTTCTGGTTGTCCTTAACATGTTTTGTATAGGCCTTAATTGTTCCAGCTACAGCTTCCTATAATCCTCCTTCTGTGTTTCTTCTTACATCTTTTGATCCTGACTCTTGTAAAACCGGAGTTGATCAGAGAGCATCATGTGCAACCAGATGGACTAGTTTGGATCATGCATGGTGTTCCAATTCCATAAATGCCCAGTTTACGGCATATATGTCTAATGATAGACGATGTTCCTTTCAATGGTATTCCCTCTAGAATGCCAGTCACTTTCATCTGAGTTTCCTGTCATTAGCTCTTAACTGTGTTTGCTGGTTGGTCTGAATAAAGTCTAGTTACAGTTGGCAGCTTCGCTCTTGACAGGCGCAGCTGTGAGAAAAGTAAGTAGGGAATCTCTTCTGCTGTAGGATTTGTTTCTGAACACCACATATCTCTCAGTGAAGGGTAGCCTTTGGCTTTGGCACAGGTTGTGCCTGAGAGCCACTGGTCTTGAATTTGACTCATATGTTCAACAGCTATTATGTTGCTGGTCATCTGACTTACCTGAATGGTATTTAACTTTTCTCTGGAGTTAGGTTATAGATTTTTGCCACATGTTTCTCTTAGTTGGGATGCAGCATTAATGAATTACTCTCTTTAAAGTTTGGAAGTTTATGAAAAAGACCTCATAGAGTAGATAGTCTCAAAACCACTTCATGAAAAAGTAGTTCATTGGGTTCACTCTGGTTTTTAAGAGTGAACTCTTGTTGGTAAAGAGCTTTGGTCACTTGGGTGCCCTGCCAGCACCAGCCTTGTGGGGGGAGAAATCCGGCAGCTGAGCGGTAGAAGACAGATACCATACCACAGATGTAGTCATCGGTCCTTTGGGAAGGGCTGCTTGGGTCATCTGGAGTACTGTGAGTACTGTGAGTACTGTGAGTACTGTGAGTACTCCAGTGGAGTAGGAGGTCTTATTCTGCACCTTGAGGGCCTCAGAGGTAGCCGAAAGGAAGTGTTCCTGCTGATTCAGATCCCTTTGTGTTTTCCAAATCAGTATCTAAAATGCATTTGCAAAAGTGCTGTAGCTGCTGATCATCTGCCCGGCCTCATCCGGCCGCCGGCAGCAGGCTACAGATCAGTCTTTGTGCGAGGTGTTTGTTTATAATTCATGGAGCTGATAGGAAGGCAGAGCCATCTGCTCCTCCAGGCATCACTATTTCTGACCCCTCCCATTCCCTGCTAGGGCATTTTCACTTGGAAATCATTTATAATTAGGAGGAGATTACATTGCAGAGTCTGGAACATGGCTTCCTGCTGTCTTCTACATCACTTTTTCTCCCTCTGGAGCTGCCCCCTGAAGCTCTTAAGCAGCTTTGATTTGAAAAATCCTTTCTTTCCTAACCTTTTTTTCCATTCTGAGCTGCCCCATCACCCTTCCCCACATGTGTTTTTGCCTTTAAGTGCAGGGCAGGTTGCTACAACTACAGCTCAGGGATCGAGGACTGTTTGATAAGGCAGCACTTGTCAAGTGTGGTGGTCCCAGACCAGCAGCATGAGAGACACCTGGGAACTCGTTAGAAATGCAAGTTCTCAGGCCTCACCCCAACATTCTGGTTTGTTTTTTAATTTTTATTTCTTTTTTAAATTTCTTTTCAGTGTTCCAGAATTCATTGTTTATGCACCACACCCAGTGCTCCATGCAATACGTGCCCTCCACAATACCCACCACCAGGCTCGCCCAACCTCCTACCCAACATTCTGTGTTTTAGTAAGCCCTCCAGGTGATTCTGATGCATGCTAACACTTGAGAAGCAGTGTTGTAAGGCCAGGCAGGGGGCAGAACAAAGATTTCTAGTTGTGTGTGGGTTGCCAGTGTCTCGGGCTTTATATCACTTCACCTTTTTCTCTACCTGCTTACATTATTGTTGAGTCCAAAAAGAGTGAGTTGTCCTTGTCATCAGTGCATTACTTTCCTAGTAACAGGTAACAGGTCTAAGAAATCTCGTCCTGTGTAAATTAACTCATCAAAATTCAGCCTTATGAGGAGAAGTGGCATAGTGGATTGGAGCAGTGACCACTCACCATTGTTACATTTCCATTTCCACGTGGGAAATTAATAGACAACAAGCGGCAAATGTAAGCTTCTAATTGGAACTTTAGCATAAAAATGAAATTGTAAACACACCACCCAGTACTCCAGAAAGGAAGCTACCAGATCACTATGTGCCTGCCACATCCCCTTCATTAGGGCAGGAGTGAAACCCTAGATCACTAGCTGCTCGGTTTCTGCAATTAAACCTGCTGCCAGAGAAGCTCTGCTTGAATTTTCAGCATTCTCTCTGCATTTGTCATCTGCATGTCTGTCTGTCTGCTCACTGCAGTGACCGGGAGCGCTTTTGAAACTGGGTGGGGTTGGTGGAAAGGGGATGAAATTTGAGAGGTGACCACTGATTTGGAATCATCATAATGTAAACACAAACACAGTGGCTTGGATTAGAGGCTGACAAAATGCTTTTTGTCTATATGCCCAGTTTTTCAGGGGCTTAGAGCCAAGCTTTCCAGAAAAAGGAAAACCTTACTTGTACTCTCCTTCCCACCCTGGCCCCACTTAGGAATTAATCTGACAGTAAGCAGTTAAATGCCTTTTTTATATTGGTGGTGAGTTTTGAGGGTTACCATAGGCTTCCGTACGTTTGACAGAGTTGCGTGTTAACACACGTGAGTGAGAGCTATATAACAGCGAGACAGAAAAGCATACTTTCATAAAATACCCACCATGCATTTTCTGAGACATTAAATGTGGAATAAATGGTAATTGTGCAAAACTGTCTTAAACTTTGGTGGTTATAGTCTTAATTGTCAGTTTCTTTTTATCTTTCTGAAGGTTGTGCCAGCCTCAAGGTTAGAAAATTAAGATGGACTCATTCTTGATGCTTCCCCCGTTCCTTCCCCCACCCCTTTTTTTATATATCCCCAACTGGAATCGTGTGTCAATCCAGGGAAGGAGGAAGAGACTGTCATCTTTTTGGCACAGGCTTGGGACCCTGAGTAAGGAGCAGACGGTCTCAGTGCTAACTAGATAAATCTAGCCACACAGGGTAGAGCAGATGGTGGGTTGGAAGTTGAGCAGTACAGAGCCCTAATGGTGATAGCAGTGAATATTTGGATGTCATTATTTTATTAGTTAGCAAACAGAGACATCCTTGTGGTCCCGTCTCGGTTTTGTGTGTAATGGTGGTGTAGGTGTCAGCCCCCAAGAGTTGGCACAATAGCCTAATCAATGTGTTCTGATGTCTTTTTTGATCTATTTTGTCATCTCTGTGGCTTCATTAGCAACACACAGGGAAAGGAGGATGAATATAGAGTGTTAGAAATCTGAGTCCCTGAGCGCCTAAGCCTCAAGGCCTCTGAAAAGCAATTCTTTGTTTTGTTTTCCTTCAAGTAATTTCCTGGGGAAACTTGCACTTGATCTTCCAGGGCAAGCCTTTGGGCTTCCTGGAATAGATCACCTGGAATCTGGTAAGAGCAGCTGAGCTTGGCTTCTTTCTTTTCTTTACTTCCTTCCTCCCTCCCTCCCCGCTCCTTTGGTTTTTGTTGTTGTTGTTGTTGTTGTTGGTTTGTTTTTTTTTTTTTTTACCATAATGTGTTTCAAATAAGAGAAGGACCAAAAAGTTTCTTTCCATGTGCATTTGAAGTAGATCTAAGTGATGCAAAGCCCAGAGAAGCTTGGTCCCTTTGGATGTGTTATGCTGTTCTGCTTGTGCCAATGGTTTGGGCACTCTGTTCCCAGGCTCATATCAAGGGTAAGCCACTTCCTCCTGGCAGGGAATTACACAGTGGACTAAGGAGATTCGTATGAAAACCAAAACAAAGCATGCAGGCACACAGCCAGTGCCAGCCAACATCTCATTAGTTCTGTCCTGTGGAGCAGGATCGCCCATCCCCACCAACACATTCTTCCACCACCCTCTCCCCCACCCCGATCCTGCTCCGTTGAGCCAAGAGCCTGCTGCCTGGCGGATCCTGGGCTTAATTCTTTTTTTTAAGATTTTTATTTATTTGACAGAGAGGGAACACAAGCAGGGAGAGTGGGAGAGGCAGAAGCAGGCTTCCCGCCAAGCAGGGAGCCCGATGCGGGGCTCGATCCCAGGACCCTGGGGTCATGACCTGAGCCGCAGGCAGACCCTTAACAACTGAGCACCCAGGCGCCCCAGGATTCTGGGCTTAATTCTTGGTAGCTGCCAAGTACAGACTGGGGCTGCCCCTGGATGCTTGCATATGGTATGGGTAAGGCCTAGAGCATAGTGAGAAATGAAGAGTTCCAGCCATCCAGCCACTGCTGGGCTGTGTTTCTCTCCGGCCTCTCTTGTGGCTTTATGGGATTCGTATTAGCAAGGAGCTGTCCAGAAGACTGAAGTCTCTAACTGTTCCATTTCTCTGAAATGAGAAAATCAGACACAAACTCATGAAATGACTTCTTCTCCAAAGTTGCATAGCAGCTGTGTGGCAGGACTCTCACTCCAAGGAAGCTTTTTTTTTTTTTTAGATGTATTTATTTATTTATTTGACAGCGAGAGAGAGAGAGATCACAAGTAGGCAGAGAGGCAGGCAGAGAGAGAGAGAGAGAGGGAAGCAGGCTCCCTGCCGAGCAGAGAGCCCGATGTGGGACTCGATCCTAGGACCCTGAGATCATGACCTGAGCCGAAGGCAGCGGCTTAACCCACTGAGCCACCCAGGCGCCCCTCACTCCAAGGAAGCTTTACCTGAATCACGTTTCTCTTGGAATCAGTGGTTTTGAGTTTTCATTCATCTTAAGTTTTGATCTTTTGGACAATAGCAGCTGTTGAGTGGCTCTCCAGGAACAATTTTTAATAACTTTTTCCTTATCTAATCTCTCTCAAATGAGGTTTCCTGAGTGTGAGCTAAGACTCAACAGGTGGTTGTGATTGTGTTGAATATCTGTTGTTTCCTATTAAGGTGGTAAAAGACATGTCTCTTTCCTGTCTCTTGTGTTCCTTGTTCTATGACATTTTAGTTTGATTGACAAGGCGGCCTTTAGCATTTTTAGAGAGGGTTTAGGCCCTTAGAGAAGCTCCAGAATTTCTTGGCCCAGAATTTTTCACACCATCAACTCCAAACTTTCTTACCCTCTTTTCTTTCTTTGTCTGATGCAGCTTCCCTGAATGTGCTGGTGCAGAACTGCAAGATCTACAATGATGCCAGCTGTGACATTTCTGCAGATGGCCAGCTCCTGGCAGCTTTCATCCCTAGCAGCCAAAGGGGCTTTCCTGATGAAGGCATCCTGGCAGTGTACTCCTTGGCTCCCCATAACCTGGGTGAAATGCTCTACACCAAGCGATTTGGTAAGGGATAGGAAGCCCAACCTAGTGACAGAGGGACGCTGGTGCCTTGGCATGGGCATTTCTAGGTGAGGCACAGATTAGGTAGGAGTAATGGTCATATGCTTTCCTGGGGCACAGGCCAGAGGAAGATTGCTTTGTAGGAGTCCTGGCTGGTAGTATTACAGATGACTCTCAGAGTAAGAGTCCTTCCTGCCATGGTAGTATCCCCAGCGTGCTCCTGTTGGGCTGGCCACAGATAAAGGAGGAGCCTTGGTCACGGCTTGGGGAAGCGGGCACACTCATACACTGCGAGGCAGTTTGGTATTGTGTATTGAAGTCCCTAAAATTTATGTTCTCTTAGATTCAGCAATCCCACTTCTAAGGAAATAATCAGAAAACGATACCAAGATTTATATACAGGGATGTTCACAGCAGTGTTACATATCACAGGGAAAAATGTCTAACAGTGAAGAATGGCTTAAATAAATGGTGGTGCACTGACAGGGCAGAATACTGTTTGGCCTTTCAAATGCTTTTACAGAAGAATATTTAATGGTGGAAAATGGTCATTGTGTATGAAGTGGAAATAGTAGATTTCAAAGTGGTATTTACAGTATGGTGCCAGTTTTTAAAGATATGGTGCTATGATGGCAATGGTTAGCATTTGTCAAGTACCTTCTGTATGTCATACATTGTACTTAATACTTGACATGCCTTGTCATTGTCCTCTGCACTCCTGTGAGAGAGCCCCTGGGTAACCAAAGATGCAAATTGGAAGCAAAGAAAAAAAAGAAAAGGACTGAGAGGAACATTATTTCCTTGTGATGGCAAGAACCCTGGGAAACGTCTCTCTGTTCTGTTGGCTCTCAGGTCCCAATGCCATTTCGGTGAGCCTGTCCCCAATGGGCCGATACGTAATGGTGGGCTTGGCCTCGAGGAGGATCCTGCTGCATCCCTCCACAGAGCACATGGTGGCCCAGGTCTTCAGGCTGCAACAAGCCCATGGCGGCGAGACCTCCATGAGGGTGAGTGCCATGGCTCATGCCTCCGCTATAGGGTAGCTGTCCAGACTCAGCAGGGTAGTAAAGGACAGTGGTATGACTTCCCAGTCTGGGCTAGAGGTAGCATGTTTGTAAGGAGTACGAAAGAGTGCAGTCCAGCCCATCTGTGACCAGCAGGCTTCACTTTTAGAAGCTCTAGACTGTTAAAAGGCAGGAGCTTCCTCACACCCTAGATCTGAGCTGAGCTCCCCAGAGGCCTGAGAGTATCTTTGGATGAAGCCCAAACTGAATACCTCCTTACTGCAGTGTGAGAGATACATGAAGGACCCAAAGAAATACTTATGCTTATTAAAAAAAAAATTTTTTTTTTCCAGAAAGCAAGTTATAAAAAGTGATATATGGTATACCATGAAATGTTCTTTTCTGTGAGTTATAATCATGTTGGAAGATGAGGCCTTTGGGTAGCTGCTAAGCTCTTAACCATTTCATCCATTTCA
Source organism: Meles meles (assembly GCF_922984935.1). NCBI lineage: Eukaryota > Metazoa > Chordata > Mammalia > Carnivora > Mustelidae > Meles > Meles meles. The sequence continues at coordinate 19,846,582 of NC_060073.1, forward strand.
TTAGCAGAGGAAGGTCCTATTGGGATGCTCTCTTGTCTCAGGTGGACCTCTCTTGTATTACCATAATAGCCTTCTGGGCATTGTGGGGTTAGCGGCCTTCTGGACTCAACCATACTGGTTTCTGAGTTCCCATGGGGGCTCATTTGCTTTTGCCAGGGGAATTGAGCATTTGAATGGTTCTCTAATTAGATGGTATTTAAGCTCTGTCTCAAGCTAAGAACCTGTGAATTCCCTTAGCACTTTGTGTTGTGCCATTTATAGTTTTATGCACTTGTTTATGTGTTGTTTTGTGTTTTCTTTAGCTGAGTGGTGTGTATGTTTAATCTGCCCGATTAGGTGCAGTGTAAGCTCCTTAGGGGTTTATCCCCCAGGGCCCTTCATTTAGTGCGATGCATATAGATAGATGCTTGATGCCTGCAGTGGAAGCATCCTTTTAAAGAAAAAGAGATAGGATCTGTTACCTAAAATGTGGCAGAAAGTGGGCAGCCTAGTGTGGTGGTCGCCAGCCTCTTCCTCCCATCTCCTACAGGGACCCTCTGTCTGACTCTGCTGAGTCACTTTCCAAGCACCCTGAATTTCAGAAGGCACTTTCTCGCCAGTGTCTGGCCTGCCCTCCTCTCTGTCTCAAACCTGACTTCAGCAGCTCTTTTCCTTCTGTGGGACCTTTCTAGATCACTCCCTCCTTGTGCCACCACCCTACCAGGTTCCCTGAGCTCATGTTAACACGCGTCACGCCAGATTGCTCTGACTTGTTTCTGTATCCTTGTCCTCTCTTGGACTGTGAGCTCCTCGAGAGTGAAGACCATGTCTGTGCCATGTTTATGAAGTCCAAGTACCTAGGAAGTAAGCTGGCATTTAGGAAGAGCTGAGCAAATGGAAGAGAATCCCCAGAAAAGTGTCCTCCTTAGCATTTCTAGGTGATAACAAGCAGAACCAGGGGTAGGTGACAGCATGTTCCACCAAGCCCCTGAAAGAGTAGAAACAGGCAGTCTGTGCTCTTGACATCATGCTGACAGGGAAGTCCCACTTCTTGAATCCCAGATGACTTTGGAAGGATCTGGTGTTAGGTGCTTGGGAGAGGACGTCATGGGGAGTTCACGGGCCTGTTTTCTTACCTAGATATTTGAGGATGGGTGTTGAGGTTTTGTTTACATATTCTTATTTTGCTTCTCTTCAGGAGATTTGGATGGTAAAAGTACCTGGCGTCTGCCTTTCACTACCTAGAATCCTGGTCCTACCAGCTGTTCTTCTAAACCCTTCCTGCCTAATTATGGAATAATTGTTTATAATCATTAAGAGACAGGATCTGATTTCGGCAACACTAATGGACATCTTGAGCCTCTTCCGGAAGCCAGGGCTCCTGCCCAACTCATGGGCACAGCCTGCCAGGCCTCCATCCTAGCAAGGTTCCTCCTTCCCATAAGTAGCTAGAAACATCTGGCCGAGGGCAAACAGCTACAGGGCGGAAGCCAAGATGTTGGCACATATGGGGCTGGCAGCTCAGGGCGTGCCGTTGGAGGAGTCTGCTGAGACGATGTGGTAATCCATTGCTGTCCTGCTAAGGGGCTCAGGGCGGCTAGCCAGCTGCTGCATGCCTCGTGACAAGAGCTATTTCTCAGGCCTCCTAGTGAGGCTTTTTTGATTCTCAGTAGGCACCATCTGCCACTTAGGGAGCTGAAGTAACTAGAAAGCTCCCATTTGGGAAGTGTTCCTCTCACCCAGGAGACAGGATCCAGGCTTCTGAGCAAGGTTTCGCTTACCCTGTGTCCACCGAGTCTGACTTTAAACCCCTGTGCTACAGAAAGGTTTCTGGTTTTCCAGGTGTTGGTTGCCCCTTACGTCCAGAGGCACCAAAGCATTCAGCAAATGTCCCTGAATTCAGTCACTGGTGGAAGGGAAGAGACACCAGCTTTTTTGGATAGCTGTGCTGTACCACCGTTTAAGGCAAGAAGTGCCTTTTTGTATGAGAACAGGGAGCGAGGGTTTAATGGGACAGTGGAGCATGTCCCTCTTTGCACAGGTAAGTATAGGTGGGTGTCTCCATCTGTCATGTCAAGCTCTGTCTTCCGAAGGAATGCTTTAGTGGCTGATGGGCCTGTCCTCAAGCTTCTCTGCCCAGAATTCCCCTTCATTTTAGTCTTAAGTCTTGGAATTCACTATGGTAATATTCAGAGAGGTGAGCTTGTTGGGTCAACAGTCAGTCCCAGGAGAATGTCCTCCAGAGCATTGACTTACCTTATTTTAATTCCCACTAAGTGACATCTCTCCCCGAGAGATGATCTCTTACCCAGTCCCATACGAAAACGCTTCTGAAAATGAATTGCTGACTGCTGGTTCACCTCGGTGCATTTGTTCTAAGCGGTTCTTCAGACCTCTGGATTAGTGCTTCTCAAACTGTGCTCTTGGGACAACCTGCGTTAGAATACATGGGGTCCTTGTCAGAAACAGTACTTGGGGCCTGAAGAGCCACCTAAGAATGGGGCGGGAGGGGCACAGGTGTTTGTATTTGTAAAACAGGCTTTACAGGTGATTCTGATACACACTCGAGTTTGAGAACTGCTGTTCTTAATGACTGCTTTCTCCATTTGAGGTCTCTGCCCTCAGCCTTCTCGGCAAGGAAGAGGCGCAGTCTCAGGTTTGCTTGGGGTTTTATATGTGGTGCTCTGATCCTTGGCTAATCTTGTTGCGGACACGGTGGCCTTTGGGCTCCATTTCCCACCAGACTCTTACCTGGCTTGTTGGCTGGCTGCCCATCTCTCCTCCGCTGTTGCTGGCCTCTGGGGCTCTCCCTTCTGTAACCATATGCTGGATTCTGTTCTTCCCCCTTATTGAGCCATTTTAATTTTATCCTTGTTTCTAGGATCCAGGGTCCTTTTGATACTTCCCTTCTCTGCTTCTGAGGCTAGGCACAGTCTTCCTGATTTTAGAATGATTGGCAAGTCTGGAAAAATTAGACTGAGAACGTATTTTCTCTCTCCCTCCCCTCTGTCCCTTCCAGCCTCCTCCAGGCTGGGGATGCCACTCTGCCTCGGGGTCTTATTTTCTGTCTGACTCCCTTGCTCTGGAGCCAGGGAGGGCTTTTTGGTTCATTTCTGTTTGGTTTTTTAAGTTAGGCATTTGGAGATTGCTGAGCTGAAGTTTTGCTGAATTCTCAAAACACTAAGCTGCCTGTGTGCCCTCTCTGCTTTCATTTTCTAATTGGAAGAAGGCATAATATTGTAACAGAAAACTGCAATTAATTTTCCAAAATAGTGGCAACTTGCACATTTTAATAACTTTGGTTGTAACCAAGTGGAAGCATAATAACAAAAATATAAAATTACTAATGACACCAGAAATAGTCCTATAGCAGACTGTTCTTCCACTTTTGTGTAAGTAAATTTTGCCTAGAGCAAAAGTCAGCAGCTGGGGGAGTGGTTCTGGGGCATTTTGAGCTGGAAAGAAAGAATAAGGATTAGTGCTTTCAACACAGGAATTAAAGTGCCGTGTACTCTATTTCCCAGATGCGTAGACATCCCCGCCCCCAACAGGTAGGGGATGTGGGCACATACGTGGTTAAGTAAGAACTGAGGCGGACCCTCACTGCGTAGTCCCTGCAGGCCTGGAGGCAGTGGTTGCTTGGCTCTGACCAATGCTGGTTTGCTTTTCTCTCTGGTTATTTTATTGGCAGAAGTGATGGATGAGGACACCGTCATTTGACTTGGATGGGAGAAGCTCTAGGACAGAAAGCAATTTAGCTCTCCTTTCTCTGTGGAACAGCATAGTGCTCTTTAAGGCAAAGCCTCAAATACTTAAGGGTCAATGTTATTGAAAGCTTTTTCTTTGTGGCTGTGTGGTAAAACCGTATTCAGTTGTGGAGCTACTGTTACCTAGACAGATTATTGGTTTGGAGGGGGTGTTGGAAAGAGAGCCAGCCGCTCTCTACCTCTCTCCCTTCTCTCCCCTTTCTCTTCCCCTTCTCTCCCTCATCTTCTTCTCTTCTTGCTCTCACTTTCTCTTCACTCCCCTCCCCCCACTTCTTCTCCTTGAGAGTCCTACTCTTCAGTGGCGGACTGTCCCCACTGTACACCTTCTTCTTCTGGAACCCTGGCTCTAGAGATATGCAGCCCCCTCATTCTCAAGCGATCCTGGGCAGCAGGGAAGGAAAGGAGATTTGATACCGTTTTCTCTACAGACCGGCTGTAGTTCTCAGTGTGTACTCCCCTGGGACCACATCAGCATCATCAGAGAACTTAGTAAAAATTTGGATCCTCATCCTCATGCGAGACCTGCTGAATCAGAGGATCTTGGAGCGGGGCCCAGCCATCCTTGTTTTACCAAGCCCTCCTGATGACTGCACACTCAGTCGAGATGGAGAGTCAGTCATTGACTACACAGGGATTCTAGTTAGACCTACCTTTGTAGGTCAGTGTAACCTTTGTCCTTTTCCTTTTTGCTCTCACCCCGTCTCTGGAACCTCATCTGATTTACTTCTATGGCTCCTATTTAACCAGATCTTTCAGGCACTTCCAGAAAGTTGAGAAATTGAGGATACCTCCAGCCCAAAGCATTCTGGATCATGCTAGCATCCAAGTAATAGTACTTTTAAGGACTAATGCCCTGAGGCCTTTTTCCTTTTTTGATTAAAATTCTTAACCTGTCCATGGTTGACTTGAGCTCTTAACTGCGAGCCCATGCCTGCTTGCCTGCATGCTATAGAATGTAGAGATGCCTTGGCTTAAAAGGTGAGAAGCAGTATGTTTATCTTTCGCTCCAGGCCCTTCCCCATCTGAAGGAATATTTCTGGAGTTCCCCTTTCTAACATTCCACCTACTGTTATCCTTTGATGGGATACATCACTGTGATGCCCATTAATGGATAACTTAGAGTCATCCTGATTATAAAGAAACATCGGTTGTATTTCTATCTTTTTATAGCCATTTTCTGTCATGTATACAGCCATCTTCACAGAGCCCAGTGATGACTGATCATTATTATAAGTTCATTAAAATGAAACACAGAAAAGGCTTGGTATCCAGAATGTTCAAATTAGTCACCACTAAATTGTAGCTTAGATCCTGGGGCAGGATGGGTGTCCAGCGCTGTCAGCACTGACCAGCACTTATGTAACTAACATGTACAGGCTCTTTGGGCCTGTCCTAGCTCTGTTCTGCAGTATATAATCTTCACTGTAGCCTCCTTGCCCTGAACTTAGCCTGTGACATAATCCGCTCATCTATACTTCCCTAGATTCTGAAGGTTTGATTTTCAAAAGTGACCTAGAACTCTAGTTCAATCTGGAGTATTCTCCAGAAATCTAAGAGAATGAGATTTTCTTAATCTTGTCTGGCCTTTTGAGTGGCAAAAACCAAAAATAAAGATACTTTATTTTTGTATCCTGGAAGGGTACTATTTCTTCAAGGAGAGATTGGGATAAAAGAGAGACAGCTTTGTTGTCAGAAATGATTTACTCCTTCCCAAGATTTTGTCCTCATTAATTTTCTTAAAGCTGCCTGTCAGTTGATTAAAAGCTGCTTCCGCTGCAATTATCTTAAAGTTGACTTCTGAGATGTGGTACAAAGCATCTATCCCCAGAAAGTTCCTTTCTTCAGCACATTGTGGGAAAGAGGGGAGGGAGTAGGGGAGAATTCAGAGGTGTCTCGGATGCAGTTTGTCAGAGAAGGGAGGGAGCAAGATAAAACATTAAAAATAACAGGAGAGCTACAATTAGTTTAGGTGAATTTTTCCATGACAGATCCTCTCAGGTAACTCTAATGATTTCTTTTCCTCCATGGCCTCTTAGGAGAGTAGTCTATTCTGTGCATCATTCTTTACGCTGAACAAAATTTTATTGAGTTCCTACTATGGGCCAGGTATTTTGTGAGGTTGGGGAACACCATGCATAAAATGGACCTGGACCCTGCTCTCTTGCCACACAACTGGCTTCTCTTTTTTTTTTTTTTTTTAAGATTTTATTTAGACAGAGAGAGAGAAAGAGAGTGCACAAGCAGGGGGAGAGGCAGAGGGAGAAGAAGAAGCAGGGACCCCTGACAGGGGGCTCGATCCCAGGATCCTGAGATCATGACCTGAGTGGAAGGCAGACGCTTAACCGACTGAGCCACCCCGGGGCTCCCACAATTGGCTTCTCGACTAGTCTTTGCACTGCTGTATTCCCAATCTGCACTGCATGGGGCACACAGGAGACACTCAGCATTTGTTCCAGGAATCTGTGTCCCTTTGATATCTTGTGTGCTGTGTATTCCCCACACATGCATGAACACACACGCCTGCTCACCAGCATCATCAGTGTGTCTAGCACGTGTTGTGGTGATGGTGATTGAATGAAAGTATCAAGGGGATAATCCTTATGAAAATACAGAGTGTCCTACTCATTTCACCATGTGCCCAGTATCGGTTTCTTAGGGTGCTAGTCCTAGCACTAAGATGTGGTGAGAGATTAACAGGAGGTAGTTTCAAAAGCAAAAGGCAAAGCATTTTGTTTTTTCAAAATTGGTAGGGGAGAACCAGTTGCATTTATAGAAGGTGAAAGCATTTTAATGTATTTTTAAGTATGAAATACAAAGCATTTTAATGTTTAACCATCCTTAACACTCCTCTTCCAAAAATATATATCATCTGAAACATATTGAATGTGTTGGTATATATTGAAAACTCTCTTGTCCAAGGTAGATATCTAGAACAACTACTCATTTGGCCTTTTCCTTTGAGATTTGTGAAACCAAGGGTAGTTCAAGAACTTGTGCTATGTATGGACATGTGGGAACAGGAGGAAGTAATTATTTTAATGTAGGGGGGTTCTAGGAACATTAAGTGCCTCATTTAGCACCAAAGTAGTTCCCTGAGCTGAAGGAACCTCTCTCCTTTGATCCTAATGGCCTAAGATGGCCTTTGGAAAGCATCAAGCCAATTAAAAAAGAAAATTCTTATCCTCTGTCTTTGTGGGATCTCTCTGAGAAGAGGAGTAGGTGAATAAGAGTTTACATGTCTCAATAAATCACAGGAGGTTGGCTAGAAATGACTTTAAGGCAGCAGATTATCAATGGCAGCCGAGGGCAACATTTCCAAGAGTTAAGGAAAAGTGGGTATCTGGCTGGCTTGGTCGGTGGAGCGCATGACTCGTGATCTCAGGGTCGTGAGTTCAAGCCCCATGTTGGGCCTAGAGCTTACTTTAAAAAAAAAAAAAAAAAAAAAAAGTTTCAAAAGGAGCTATTGCTCCTCTTTTCCGTTGGGAGAGTTTTGGTTTGGACAAGGGGAGTTCAGGCAGATTTGTTCCCACTTCCGCTGAGTTAAGGAGAAAGGTAGGTGAGCTGGTGTTCTGATTCTTAGTTTTAAATGGTCACTTTAAAGTCAACGTCCTACAAGTTCTAAACTCCAAAGTAGAATATAAGGAAGGCTTAGAGACAGTAAAAGAGCTTAAAATGTCTAAAAAACAATCAGATTTTCCTAGGGATGAAGAAACTTCAGTAATTCGTGAAACTAAGCAAATCAGCAGCTCGAAAGGAAGAAAAGATTGACCAGAGTGTCTCCCGCCGCCTGCTCTGGGTAGTGTGCATTTCTCAGCCTCTGACAAGATATGTAGCCGTCCATTTCCAATGGAAAGGTCAGCTGTCTCTTAGCATCTGCTTTCCATTGATTTCTCCCTCTTCCAGAGAGTTAATTTTCCTCTAGTAACGCTCTCTAAAAGCTTAAGGCCTCCCTGATTTCCATCATTACCAAGAAGGTATTTTTCCTCATTCTTTCCTTTCTTCCTCGCAGCCCTCTTGGCTTGTGCCTTCACTCATGGCCCTTCCAGCCTCAGTTTCCAGTTGTCCCCTTCCTACCACCAGCTTCCATTGTCTTAGTTAAAACAGGGAAGCTCTGATGAGTGCGTTCGACCTCTTGCCACTGAGGAGCCACTCCAGTTTTAGAGATGACGAGATTCCCAAATCCAGACAAGACAGCCGCAAAGTTTTTTTCTTTCAGCTTCTTACCTGAGCTGATCTGAACAGTACAGTTTGCTGCTTGTACTAATGGTCTGAGCTTTAGTGATAAGCAGCCGAAAAGAAAACATCTTCTTGAGGGCAGCAATACATTTTTCCTCTAAATTTTAAAAGGTTGGAGAAGGAGGTTTCCCACTGAGCAGCTCTGGTCGCCTCTCATTCTTTTCTGTCCACCACTGAACAAGAAGCAAGGCCCCTTTAGTTCTGATCTGGAAACTGTTTTCTTTTGGAGTACAGTAGATGGTCTTAGACCCCAGAAGTGGAAGAATGATTATCTTCTCTCACTCCCTTGGAACTGTGAAGATCTTGGCGACCTGACTCATTCCCTGGTGATGTGCTGAGGCCGCTCTGAGCCTCCTTCCAGCATATTGATTCCAGTTCCCTTCATAGATGTTAGACAGAAATGAGAACAGTCTGCTTGGGGAGGGGGGGTTGCTGTCAGCATTTGTCATCTACCAGGGCTGTAGCCAAGACAGGTAAAACCAGGACTCTGCCAACATGAGTCGGGAGCTGGGTTTTACATTCAGCCCCACAAGGGTCCTCAGGTCCTGATAATCCTCCGCCGGTGTCATGGAATTTGGTGGTGCAGCTTCATGGTGAAGAAGGGAGAGCAGGATTTTTGGCAGGCCACCCAGCTTTGTCCTTGACAAGTGTTAAGGAAACCTTCACTTGAGATAAATATGGGGTGCCTTTAAAAGAAGGCCAGAGCTGTCCCTTAACACTATCTCAGATCTTCTTTCTTGTCAGTGCCGATGAACCTGGAGTTTACAGAGCCAGCTGTAGTCCTCACTAGTGTCTGTCAGGAGACTGCTCCCCAAGTCACTGGGTCGGAAAGACTGCTGGCCGAAACCCTACATGGTATGGGAGTAGCCAGAGCTACCGAACCTCCTGTCTGCGTTGGGAAACTTGTTAAAACTTATTGTCACTAGGGCTATTTGTGAGGAATATACCCCCTTCAGTGAGGCGCTTTGAGAGCTCTGGCCAGAGAATGGAATGGAAACTACATCTCTGGGTGGTTCTGAAGATGGGCCAGGTTCTCATTCCTCCGGGCTCTGTTAGTTTCAGGCATGTGTGAAATCAGGAGTGTTAGACTAGATGGCCTCTCAGGCATGTAAAGGTGAGTCCTACCCATCCTGCATGCTCTATGCTCTCATTACCCACCCCCTGTATGTTCTGCTCTCCTCTCCCTCCTTCCCACCCCCACATTAGAGTGTGATAAGCAAGCAAGTGCTTATTAGGAGTCGTGGAGGCCGCTGATCCTCATGTGGCATTTTCTGGCTTCCTACCACAAAGCGGAATTTAGTTTAATACCCAAACGGAGGAGATGTGCACTTGGGAGTTTCCCTTTCAGTGGTGTTGACTTGACGGGTCGGGGACCAGGGGACCGCCGTAGTCCAAGGACAAATCAATGCCTTGTGACTACTATTGCCATGAAGGTTGTGAGTATCTATGCAGCAAGGTCTGGGGGTCTCAGTCTCGAATGACCTCCCCAAAACATCTGACCTTGTCACACCTGAGCTGGGTCGTCCGTCCTACTGGTCTCTTGAGGGTTTTGTCTCCAAAGTAGGTTCCTGTACTTAGCAGCAAATTGACAGTATTTACTTGTTAATTGCTCTGCAGCAACTGTAAAAGGTAAATGTGTGACATGTGACTCGTTTGCTTCTTTACTGCTGTGGAACTTTTCTAGAAGAATTCTCTTAGCTTCTCTTTGAGACTTCCATCAAAAAACTCAGCACAACCTTAAAGCCAAAACCTTAAAGAAAACTCTACTTTACTAACCTTATTATCCCCCTTCTTGCAAGGCTGCTTTCTCTGCCCAGCTCCCTGCAGGTATGAATCATCGTGACTTTAGGGGAGACTCCCTTGTGAAGCTTTGTAGGCTGCCACAGGCCAAGACCAAAGCTCCCCTCATCCAGCCCCCTGAGCTTAACACACATCCTTCCCTAACCCTGGGTGTCTCCCCTCATGCCACCGACCCTTGAGGCGAAGGAAAATTAAACAGTCTGTGATCCTGGCCACAGTGGTTAGATCCTAGCCACTTTGTCCTGAGTGCATATACCAGCTCTCATTTAACTGTATGACCTATGGGGGGGACAGAAACAATTGATTTCTCTTCTGGGAAGGAAAACCTCTGTGAGAAAGGGTAAAGGCACCACACCCCATTCCCTGATTTGAAGGAAAAAGGGTTGATTAGGTGCACAGGGCAAAGGCTGGTATTGCCGTCTCCATTGAGGCTGGTAGAGGGGAGTAGCTGTAGGTTTGTTGAAGGCGCCTCCCAGATACATAATTGCAAAGAAGAGACGATCCGAAGGGGTCAAGCAACCATGTTCTATATGACTAGTTTAGAAATTCATAAACTCCATTGGGCTCTTTTTTAGTAGTCTCCTCGGTTAAAACAAAGATTCTTGCTCATTCTTACATTTGGAGTTGAGTCAGAAAGGGAGGGCATAGGAGGTTCTTAAAGCAGCAGCCATGGGGCAATCTCATGCCTCAATATAGGGCCAGTTCCTTATCTGTAAGAGACCTCCAGCCTCAGGACCATAGCAGGGCCGCTCTGGTGGTGTGCCGCTGGCTGCCCAGGCACAGTTCTCAGCACCACAGAGCCTGGGAAATTGTTCACAACAGGATTCTCTGTGTATGTGTCAGTACGTTGAGAACTCGTGCTGCCTGCTCTCCGCTCCATTCTAGAGCCTGTCCTGATGAGGGCCTTTCAGGTAGATGCGCAGGGCACATGAACAAGCGTTCCCACATCCCGGGCTTATCACTTCACTTGTGAATGGGCAGCGGACCCTTTGTTCAAGTTTTGCTTCCTGTCTTCCCTTTTTTTCTTTTAATTTTAAATCTCTCATCAGGACAATCTGAAAAGTAGTAAGTATTGTACCACCCTAAATTCATTTTTGAACATTACTTTCTAAACCAACCTCTCATTTGGTCTTCCTTCCCTCCCCGCCCCAGCACCGTACCCCTCCATCAGGGGGCAGATATAGTTCATCCCTTTTTGATAGATTAAAACCTATTGAAGAGGCAGGGCACCTGGGTGGCTCAGTTGTTAAGCATCTGTCTTCAGCTCAGGTCATGATCCCAGGGTCCTGGGGTGGAGCCCTGCATCAGGCTCCCTGCTCGGCGGGAAGTCTTCTTCTCCCTCTCCCCCTCCCCTTGTTTGTGTTCCCTCTCTCACTGTCTCTCTCTCTCTCTGTCAAATAAATAAAATCTTTCAAAAATAAATAAAACCTGAAGAGGCTAAAAGGGGAAACATTGACTAATACCCTAGTTTAGGGGCGCCTGGGCGGCTCAGTTGGTTAAGCATCTGCCTTCAGCTCAGGTCATGATCCCAGGGTCCTGGGATCAAGTCCCAAATCAGGCTCCCTGCTCAGTAGGGAGTCTGCTTCTCTGTCTCCCATCTGTGATCTCTCTCACTTTCGTGTGCTCTCAAATAAATAAATAAATTTTTTTTAATAAATAAATAAAACTCCAATTTATAGATTCTTGGCTTCATCCTTTTCATAGACCCTAACAACCTTTTTTGAAGCCCCAAGATGCAGGTTCCTGGTGATCTTAGCAATAGTTACCATCTGTGAGCTTGCACTGTGCCAGACATTTCTACACATCATGTCTTTTCATCTCTCCAATTACTTGGTTGTTGGTGCATTCTCTCTCTCTCTCTCTCTTTTTTTTTTTTTTTTTAAGTAGTTTCCATGTGTAGCATGGAGCCCAGTGTGGGGCTTGAACTCATGACCTTGAGCTGAGATCAAGAGTCAAATGCTTAGGGCGCCTGGGAGGCTCAGTGGGTTAAGCCTCTACCTTCGGCTCAGGTCATGGTCTCAGGGTGCTGGGATCAAGCCCTGAATCAGGCTCTCTGCTCAGCAGGGAGTCTGCTTCCCCCTCTCCCTCTGCCTGCCTCTCTGCCTCCTTGTGCTCTCTCTCTCTGTCAGATAAATAAATAAAATCTTTAAAAAAAAAAAAAAAGAGTCAAATGTTTAACTGAGCCGTGGAAGTGCCCCCAGTACTGTCTCTTTTTAAACTGAGATCTGGAGAAGTCACTGTTCTAGAGAAGAGGTGTCAGGACTCCAAACCAGGGCTTTCTATCTAATTCGAAAGAAAGTCTGCATCCTTCATTCTCCCACTGCCCTGCCCCTGTCTCTGACTAAAGTTGCTGTGGAATGCTGGAATGCTGTGCAGCTCGGTGGCTGGAGAGATCGGAGGCTGTCTTTCACCTCTGGTCCAAACCCCGGCTACAGCTAAGCTGCCTCCTGGGAAAATAGTAGTTTTGGAAATAAGCCAACCATTGAAGGGGACTCTCTCCCTTGGAGAAATGGAAACAAGCTATTTAACGGTGATTTATATAAGCTAGAACGAAATCACGTACCTGTGTGTTCAAGATCCCCCTCTCCCCTGCTTCCTACATCTTAGTGCACCTTTTAGGTTTCCTTAACAATAGCAGTTTTAACATTGCTTTTAATTAGATGAATTAAGAATGTTCTCTGGTGTTATCACCCCCTCCCGCCCCCCTATCACCTTCAATTCCCCATTGCTGTGAGAGCTGTGATTGCCATGGTAACAGGACTCCCAGTTGAGCTTGGCTCTCACTGGTATGTCTGGTCAGGGGAAAGTTAGGGGCAGGTCTTCCTGGTGAGCTGAGTTCTGACTGGCTTTCCAGGGGATTGCCTTAAAGCCATGAAACGAAAAGAGCTAAAAGACTGTAAAGAGAGCATGAGCAAGCCTCCTGCAGAAACGCCCAAGTGTGCCCCTAGTCTTGCTCGAGAGTGTTCTAGCCTTCCTCCTAAAGTAAGAGGACCCCAGCCTCCCCCTGCTACCCCAAGTTTGCCAGTATGTGTGAGAGGCCTTCTTTCTTATCTGTGGTTAACTTGCTTCTGGCCATAAAAGGGACTTTGTTATTCTTGGTAACAAATTGTTTCTCCTCGAATTCTCTTTTCTTCCCTCTTTCTCCCCTACCCAGAGAGTTTTCAACGTCCTTTACCCCATGCCTGCCGACCAGCGGAGACATGTCAGCATCAACTCTGCCCGCTGGCTGCCCGAGCCAGGGCTTGGCCTGGCCTATGGTACCAACAAAGGAGACCTGGTGATCTGCCGACCAGAGTGAGTGGCCCAGGGTGGGCGGCAGTGAGGGTGGGAGGGGGTCATCCAGGCTGAGGATGGGAGTAATTGGCATCATCCGTGGGTCTGGCCATGAGATGGGCTCTCGTAGGTGGCAAATCGAAGCTCTGCTAGAGCCTGCCTCATTCTCTGCATCACTCTGTAAAGGGTCCTTTTCACTTAGGGTTGCTAGGGTTAGCTCTCCGTCCCAGAAATCTTCAAAAGACTGGTTTAGTTATTATGTCTTCATAAATCTAAGGCAGTGTTTTTTTCCTTTGTTTTCTCTTGTTCTCCGGTTCCCTAGTGATAGTAAAGTTTCCCTGCAGGCAAAGCATAGATATCAAAGATTCTTTTCTAAACGCTTTTAGAAAAATTCAACAGGTGGTCTTGGGTTTGTGTAAATGCCACAGACATAACTTAAGAAATAAAATTGGAAATAGAGTATTGTTAAAGCCCTAATTTGTCAGGCCACTGATCTCTAGCAGCCTGGCTCTGTGTCCTGGCTGTTTTCCTTTCTGCTTGCACTTCATAACAGCGAAGGCAAATTGAAAAGCTCCATTTAAATCAGAACGCCTATTATCTGATCCTGAAGTAAGGGGTAGGAGGGGACACTTCTGTCGTAGGTCCTGATGACACCCCTTCCCCTGGTGTGGTGGAGGACAGAGGTCTGTTCTTTCACTTGAGACCCTGGGAGTCAGCCAGGTCTGTCGTCAATTCCCAGACCCAGCCAGGTGGGGCGCGTGAAGCTCTGTGCGTCAGTGCAGATCAGGCTGATTGCTGCGTGGGCCGCCGCAGGGTTCCAGCCGACTAAATGCCACTTCTGCCTCCAGGCCGTCCTAATGCTGTCTTCCACTTGGTGCGGAGTCTTCTCCAGGGGTGTTCTGCAGATCACAGAGCATGGCGTGACTGGTCTGGTAGGGTCTGTGGCTGTTGGAAGTGTCTGTGTTGCCTTTGATAGGGCCTCTGGTGATTTTTCCTAGGGTGTGTATTTGGGTCCGTTCTCATGCCTGGTAGGTGACTGGTGACTGAGCCTTGTCCGCTGAGCTAGGTCAGTGGCTCAGGAGAAAGGAAACCCTATTCTAAGGGCAGCTCTTTCACTTTATCCTGCATTTTGGGAGTCCCTCCCAAAGAGAGGCTGCCGTCTGAGACTGTGGTTCTGCCAACCACACTCTGCTCAGGCTCTGTGTCCAGAGGTCCCCTCTCACTAGCTCCTCATGCCTTCCCAGAACCGAGCCTGCCTCTTTGACGACTGTGCCACTGTTAGTCTCAGCACTGTGCCTGTCCGTTTCTGCCCTCCCCCTGGCCTGACCATAGTCCTGGGATCAGTCTGCTCTGAGCTCTTTCTTTTTTCCCAAAGCACATGAGACCAGTTATCTTATCTCACCCTCTTAGGAGTTCATAAGAGGACTCTGATAGGCATCTTTTCCAAAACTGGCACAGAATTCTGGGCCATAATTTTATTCTTAACCAATACTGCAGTTACAGGCCTTTCTTTCCCTCTTTCTCCAAGATATCCTTCCTCAACATTATTGTCTCATCTGTAGCTCCAGCCACTAAACCTTTGTCCCAGCCAAACTCCCAGCCCCTTCCCTTTTAAAAATGACCTGCTCCAACAGAGGCAGACTCTCTACCTCCAGTTCATCGTGGTGCCACAAAGGCTTATATGTCTGAAACCCCGGCCTCCGCACTTGCTGTGAGTCACGGACACCTCAGCCAAACATGAAGCTGGCTTTGGCCTCTCTTCTCTCTTTTCTCCCCATATGTTGTCTTCAACATCCAGCACCAGCAGGCTGGAGCCATCCTGGGCTGCCTGGGGAACGTAGCTGCAGGAACTCAGGCCTCTTCCAGGAGCAAGCGGGCACTGGCATTTGACACCACGAACAGGGGCCCACTGCAGACCTAGTTGTGTTGGCCATGTTGGCCCGAGAGAGAGCTAGCTTGCCCTGCCTATGTGGGGTTGCTGTTTTTCCTGAATTGTTGGGTCATTCTGGCAAATGCCCTAAATCTTAGGGCTGCATATTGAGGGAACCATGTAAATTAAGACAGACATGACTTTGTCCTAACTTGTTCAGAGCTTCTCTGCTTCTCAGTCCCCTTCGTATCTGTGGGGTTTGGCTTCAGGCAGGGAAGACTGAGCAGTATTCAGGTAAAGATGGGAAGACTTAGCCAAGGCCGCCCAGCAGATCAGTGACAGAATTAGGCTTCCTGACTTTCTAATTCTGAGCTCTTTCCTACAGCTGGTTTTGTTGTTTTTTTTTTCTTTTTACCTTTTTTCTATCATGAATAACTTTAAAATTCTGAAAGAAACCATGTACGCTCTTCTACAGAAAAATATACCACAAGAACACCTGCGTAATTTCATAGCTCTCTTAAGACCTCAGGTAAAGCATGCAGCCCTAGATCACGTTGAGACATTTAAGTGGGTCAGATAATTGACATGGAGGGAAATGAGAGAGGAGAAGGGAGAACGTTCACATCATCTGAACAGTCTGTGGTGGTCTCTGGCCTAGAACAAGGAGAACAAGTGAGAAGGGCAGAAGGAGCTCAGGGTTGTTGTCTCTCTGGTAGGCGGCTGCCTGAGGCTCTCCGCCCTTCCCCGGGTGACAGGGCTCTTGCACACCTGTTCCCGAGGGCATAGCAGCTGGCCTGCTGGGGTTACAGCCCTCCCCCCAAGAACAGGTGCTTGTCTGCCTTCGTCTGCGGACACTGGCAGCTGCACCCCGCTTTGTGCTGTCTCCCTCTTGATTTCTCCTCCATTGTCCTAGCCTCCACACACTCTCCAAGCACAAAGACAGAGGTCACAAGCCCCTTGGGCATCTCTTGGTGGCACTAAAACCCCACTGACAGTAGAACAAGGCCTCAGGAAATACTCCCTTCATTCCAGGGAACGAGATTCTGATGATAGGCGAGGAGACTAGCAGCTGGCCCCGTAGCGCCTGTGCGAAGCCATTAGGGTGGCTGATAGCCCGGTCCCCCCACCCTTCCTAGCAGCAAGGCCCTCCTTTCTCCTTTGCTTTGCTCCCCCACCCGCCACTCCTCCCAAGCTGCTGCTGTGCTTCTGGCTGACTGCCAGCCCAGCCAACACCCCCACCGATAACCACAGTGGGTGTGAAGTACCAGATTGATGTGAGGGGGTGCTTGCTCACTTCCGGCTTCATAGATCAGCCCTACAAATAGGGGGGAGGTGTTGCTGGGAAGACCACTGCTTCTCAGAGTCAGCTCTGAAGACAGAATTGAGAGATTCCTGCCAGAAGAAACTAGGCCGGGACTATGGGGCATCCGGCCCCCTGGCTGAGTGTTGGACCCCTGACAGGGCCCCAGCTCTGTCCCTTAAGAGGACGCTACTGCTGTAAACAGTGATTGCAATCAAGCATCACTGACCAAGGAAGAGAAAGGCACACCCTGAATCAGAAGGGGAGCCACAGAGACTTCATCTTTCCGGCTGTCCCACAGGAGCCAGGTGCCAGCTCTTTCCCACATTGCAGAGATAGCGGGGATGAATGCCTGTCCTTCTTTCAGAGAGACAGCCATGTAAGGGATAGATGAAAGAAGATGTTCTCAAAGAGAATATTCCCTAGAAGTGGAGAAATTCAGGCTGAGTTGGTGGAACGTTCAGCTCTTGATCTCGGATGTGTGAGTTCGAGCCCCACTTTAGGTATAGAGATTACTTAAAAATAAAATCTTAGGAAAAAAAAAAAAGTGGAGATGTTCAGAGCCATCATCTGCATGGGAGCATGGTCACCACTGAGGAAGCCAGGCCGGCTCCTAGCTATGTTGAGGGAACTCAGAAGATCCCAGTTGTGAGGGAGTCACTGAGCCCAGCCTGGCAGCCCAGCCTGCAGATGCTGCTGACGGAAGCCTGGGATGAAGTAGAAGCAAGTCCCTTTGAAAAGGCTGGCCCTGCTCAGCCTTCCCGCACTTCCTCATCCCTTCGTGTGTTTACATGGCTTCTGGGAAGAACCCAGAGGCAACAGTGACTCATTGATCCTTACTAAGACCCAAGGAGAAAAGAGATGGTCGGAGTATTCTTCAGCTTTTAGGAGGAAATCAGTGATACTGCATATTGGAGGCTAAGAGTTTCAGTAGCCAGAGAGGGTGTCCTCACCTCTAATCCTTGTACAGTACCTGGAATTTTAACTAAACTTCCAAAAACATGAGCTTGTTGTCATCAAGCTGCTCTGACCACAGAAAGTAGAACAGGTCAGGGCTCCAGTAGACCTGTTGATGGCGGAGGGGCGGGTGGTACGCAGTAAGGAGGGGGGCCGGCTGGAGCAGCACATCTGCCAGTCTCTGTCGTCGCCTTTTGCTTGGCCGTCGACCTCATCACTGAATGTCCTGAACCCGCAGCTCTGAGCTGACAGTGCATACTGCCCAACGGAAGGTGTTTGAGGGGACCCTTTGACCATCAGCATGACACTGCCACTTCCAGCACAGGGACTGGGGCCTTCAGGTGGCCTGTCTTCTGAGACCGGAAGGAAGGTTCCTGTCCATGCAGCGCATGGCTTGGCATAGGTCTAGTGTGGACGGTTTGTTGTCGCTAACCAGCCCTGGCTAGCGGGAGTTACAGAGGAAGGATTTGGCAGGGCCCCACATGGTACTGCCACCTGTCAATAAATCTTGACAAGTTTGTAAATCAGAGGCTCCCTGGCAGCTGGCTTCACGTGGGGCCTCATGCAGCCAGGATTTGCTCAGCAAAAGCTGCAGTGATGGCTTTGTTCTTGGGGGCTGCTGCTGTTGACCTCTGGCCCTTTGCCTCTTCCCTCATGGAAGGTCCTTTCCTGTCTCCTGGGCTCTGCAGTGCCCCTGCTGTTCTCAGAGAGCACCCCCCCCCCCCACCAAGAGAGCTGAATGCTCTGGGGAGGAAGGAGCTGCTGCTTTTTAAACAGACAGTCTGAAGAAGATCACACCAAAAATGCAGCCCTGCGGGCCCCCGGGGTTACCCGAGGGCGGTTAGACTGGAGCAGGGAAGGAAGAGCACCTGTGCTTGGCTGTGGCTCTTTCCCTCCAAAAACGCTCGTGTGCCCCTTAGGTGAAGCCCAGTCCCCAGAATCTTCATGACCCTTGAGAGACAGGTGCAAGGCTCTGGGCCAGGCCTGTTCCCTTTCACCTGCAGTAGCACACTGTCCTGACATGGGGTCCCTCGCCATCCAGGCCCTGTCAGGAACCCATCCTGGCTAATCCTGACATCACTGCCCCCACAGATGGCCTTTTCCTCATGACCCACTGGCTTTGATTTTTCTGCTCTTTGTTGAAGAAGTTCTGTCATTAAAGGAAGATGGCCGGGGTCTCTAGGTGAGAAAGTTGGCTTTTGTCGGAGCTTGTCTTCGTCAGGCAGCCATTACAGAACACCACAGACTGAAGGTCTTAATCGACAGAAATTTATTTCCTCACAGTTCTGGAGGGTGGAAGTCTGAGAGGAAGAGCCAGCAGGGCTGGGTTCTGGTGAGGGCTGTCTTCTCACTGTGTCCTCTCATGGTGGAGAAAGAGAGAGATCTCTTTCTTACTCTTCTTTTTCTTCTTCTTCTTTTTTTCTGAGATTTTATTTTTAAATAGTCTCTACACCCAATGTGGGGCTCAAACCTCACAGCCCCAAGATCGAGAGTTGCAAAAAAAAAAAAAAAAAAAACAACAACAACAAAAAAAAAGATCGAGAGTTGCATGCTCCGCTGACTGAGCCAGCCAGGCGCCCCCCTTTCTTACTCTCCTTAGAAAGCCACAGTCCTTCTGGATTAGAGTCGCACCCTTCTGGCTTCATTTAATCTTAATTACCTCCTAAAGACCCTCTCTCCAGCTGCAGTCTTGCTGGGGGATAGGCCTCCCCTCTGTGGATTTGGGGGGATACAGTTGAGTTCATGGCCCGGTTCCTCCAGCATGTGTGCGCGCCCTTTCCCATTTAGGGGCAGAGCCGGCTGTTTCGGGTATCTCTCACGGTCTGCAGAGGGGCATCAGGGTTTGATTTGGTTTTTGTTTTTGCCTTTTTTTTTTTTTAAGATTTTATTTATTCATTTGACAGCGCGATCACAAGTAGGCAGAGAGGCAGGCAGAGAGAGAGGAGGAAGCAGGCTCCCTGCTGCACAGAGAGCCCAATGTGGGGCTTGATCCCAGGACCTTGAGATCATGACCTGAGCCGAAGGCAGAGGCTCCAACCCACTGAGCCACCCAGGCGCCCCTGGTTTTTGTTTTTAAGTGAGGTCTGCGCCGAGCATGGGCCTCAGACTCACCACCTGGAGATCAAGAGTTGTGTGCTCTACTGAGCCCGCCAGGTGCCCCAGGGCCACCAGTTTGGACAGGCTCAGACACTGCTTCCCCATCTCCTGTCCCCACCTTCACCACCAGCACCCCACGCTCAACCACAGTGACTGTTAGGTAACCCCTTTTCCAGGAAGGAATCCTTAAAAACAAAGCAGTCTGTGGGTTGCTGCCTTGGGTGGCAGGCCATTGTAGAGACACGAGAAGCCACTGCTTCCCTTCTGCTAGTGGGCCCCGTGTGAGATTAAAAGAAATGGCTTGGGGCACCTGGGTGGCTCAGTGGGTTAAAGCCTCTGCCTTCAGCTGGGTCATGATCCCAGTGTCCTGGGATCAAGCCCCGCATCGGGCTCTCTGCTCAGCAGGAGCCTGCTTCCCTCTCTGCCTACTTGTGATCTCCGTCTGTCAAATAAATAAAATCTTAAAAAAAAAAAAAAGGAACAGCTTGATGGCCCATTCCAGGGAAAGGAGGAAGCAGGGTGAGGTTGGCAGCGGGAGAACTCCAAAGGGTAAGATGCCTCATTTTCCTTCCTTCCTGCTCCATGGCAGCAGGGAAGACCCAGTGGCAGAAGCCTATGCTTTGTCCGCTTTGGAGGACAAAGCCTGGACTTTAGGCAGGGCCAGCTGTGGCGCCCTGTCTCTCTGGGGCCTCCCCGGCCTCTCATTTGCCACCTTGGGTCCTTTATTCATGCCTGAAGAACACTAAGCCCACTGCCTCCATATAGGGTGGCTCTTCTTTAGCGCTGTCTTAGGCCCTAAGAGGGGTTGCGTAGGCATTCAGAAGAAGGAAGGGTCCCACCACTACAGGCACTTAGGCTGTTGGAGAGTCATCAGCGTCGCTTCAGTACTGAGCATCCTGCTGGGAATCTCTAGTCCTGGTCTCAAATCAGCTCCAGGAGAGGCTAAAGAGGGCTTCCAGGCCACAGTCCACGAAGCCCTAGAGGTCGGAATTCTGGCCATTCTCTCTAATGCTCTCTACCTTTTCTCCTCCACCCTCCCCAACTGATTTTCAGGGCCCTAAACTCTGGTGTTGAGTACTACTGGGACCAGCTAAACGAGACTGTCTTCACGGTCCACTCCAGCAGCAGGAGCAGTGAAAGGCCTGGGTGAGTTTGGGAAAGAGGAGGGCACAGCTGCTGGAGGGAGGCCTGTCCCTTCCTCCTGTTTCTGATGGGTCTCAAGCAGTGTCCTCAGACCGCTCCGGCCTGCCTCGGTGCCTCTCCTCAGCCACAGCGGCTCCTCTTTGATCTGCTTCATGCACTGAGCTCTTGCAGTTTCATTTAAGAAAAGCATTCTATGGCTAAGGAAGAGAACAAAACCCTCCACTCTTAGAGTCTTGACTGAGAACAAACTAGGACATCCTGTGGCCCTTTCCCATCCTGGCCATGGTATCTGGGCACACTGTGAGGGGAAAGACAGAACACTAGGGAGGGATGCTGTCCCCAAGAAGTATGCCTGTGGCCCAAGGAGAATCTGGGGACAGTGCTGCAGGTGACCAGGGCCTCGGGGAACAAGCTACTCAGAGCCCAGGGACAGACCTTCCACAGGGGCCAGTTAGAGAGTAGAAGCCTGGTACTGATCTTCTTATCACTTAGTTTATTAATGAGGACTGGAACATTCTGACAAAAAGTGCTGGGTCAGTAATACACCTTAGGCAATCACTGCTTCCTAGAGGAATTACAAGGCATAACTCGAGGAACAGTCTCCAGAAGCAGCTAGAAAGGAGTAGCTGGTGCCTGTCACGGAAGTTGTGGGCTCCCTCTGCTTCCAGCTCCAGCTTTTCTAAGTGGTCAGTGCCTGGGAGATGCCCAAGGGAAGAGGGGTGCTAGTTTTTTGCCTGGGCCTTACTCATAGGTCAGCTTGAGCTGCCTGCCTTCAAGGGTCTGCTGTGGGAAGGCCCTGAAGGAGACCAGAGGGCTTTTCCTCTAACGTGGAGATCCAAGGAAAGTTCCAAGAATTTAAACTGGAATCTTGTCAGCACATAGTTAGAAGGAAGGGAAAGCTGAGAGAGGAAAGGTCCTGCTGCTCACCCTTTGTCCCACAGACGTCAGCTGGTGGCTTCCTGCTTGTAAATAAGAGTCTTAAGATCAGCCACCTCTGCCTCCCTAGAAAGACGCTCCCTGTTTAAGGGAGTGATGGAACTAGCTGGTTTGCAAAACAGGGTGGTTCTGCAGCCTCCTCACATCATCCCAGGCTTGGCCTGACCCAGAGGAGTGACCTGCCATTGGGAGGGAGCCACAGGAGCACAGAGTTTGTCCTCGGAGCCTGCAGGCTCTGCTCCAGGAGGCTGTGCAGGATTGGTGGGGAGCAAGTAGAACTTGGCGAGGCGTGCTGTCCCAAGTGCTGCCTGACTTCCGTCTGCCTTTCTCTCTTTAGAACCAGCAGAGCTACGTGGAGGACAGACAGAGACATGGGTCTGATGAATGCCATTGGACTGCAGCCCCGGAACCCCACCACCTCCGTGACCTCTCAGGGCACCCAGACTCTGGCCCTTCAGCTGCAGAACGCTGAAACACAGACAGAGAGGGAGCTGCAGGAGCCAGGGACAGCGGCTTCGGGCCCTGGTGAAGGTAAGAGTCACATAATTTTAGAGCATAAACACGACTGAGGGTCCTCTCAGCCCTCCTGGTCCCTCCGCAGAGACAGGGGGTGCCAAGAAAGGGCCCTCCTGTCTCTGGAGGAGGGCCCTCTCACCTGCCTGGGGCGCGTTCCCCTGGGGGCACGAAGAGACTCCTCTTGGGGAACAGCGTTTCCCTGATCTGGGTCACTGTTTGCAGCAGGCAGAGCTGCTCCTGCAGCTCTGCTCGGCTCCCACCGAGTACCCTGACCGCCCTCTTCTGTAGGACTCGGAGGACCCAGGCTGATGTTCCAGAGAGAGCACACAGGAGATGGCCTTGATGGAAAAGCCTGCGAGAGAGACTCAGTGCTGCGGGCTCTTGTTCCTGGGACAGGCACGCCGGGCCTGGGCTTCTGGGGCCGGCCGTGATCTCACTCACGGCTCCTTGCCATTCTGGCTGTGGCCAGCGCGCCACTAGCCCCTTCCTTCACCTACCTCAGGTGTAGCTTGGCTGGCCTCGGCTCCGGCTCTGTGCTGGCCTCACGCTTCTGAGAACCGATTAGCACTTCCCAGCGGTACAGCTTGGAGCCGCTTTGGAGTCTGTCGGCAGCTGTGTTGAGCAGGCTGTTCTCACCCAGTCACTCCCCTTACCCTCGCCCCGGCCCCCTTGCTGGTCGGACCTTCAAACAAGGCAGCCTCCAGCCGGACACAACATGCTTCAGGTCTGTGTGAGCCATTTGCCACAAAAGGGCCGCAGAAGGAGGAGCTGTCCATGGTTTGAAGGAGGCGGAGGGACAGATCTGCCTGTGTCTCTCCCGGGAGCAGCTTTCTGTCCGGTAGCCCCCCACAGGGCACTGTTCCTCTCCCCACTGTGAATGGAGATTTTTAAAAGTTGAGTCCTTTTTTTGGTTTGTGGCCCAGGCCGCATCCCCATCTGAGGCCCATGACTCTTCCTTGGTTCTGGCTAGTTTCCCAGGGCGGTTCCCTTCCCGTCCCCTCGCCACAGAGGACAGCAGCTGGCGGCGGCGCTCTTTGGCAGGTGCAGCCATGTGGTGCCCGAGTGCGGCAGAGGGGCTCCTGCAGCTCGCCGCGGCGGTCTGGGGCCTGTGACCTTTGCCTGCAGCTCTGGACCCCAGCCCTTCTCAGCACCCCGGTCCCTTTCAGAAAGCCCCTCACATAGAAGCGAGGGGAAAGGGATGGGTTATGGGGACAGATGTCACTGGCCAGCTTCATCTCTCCTGGCGCCAAGAGCCTTGTTCTGAGGTGCTTACCCCATCGGACCACTGGCCACTCCTGCCACGCTGGTAGCAAGGCAGGGGCCCAGGAAGTAAGGGTCTCCTCAGGCGCACACGTCCCCTCTGGCCCACCTTCCCCATCTGGCAGGTGGGCCTCAAGACTCCACATACCGGAATCCCAACTCTCACCCCCGCCTCCTCTCTCTCCATGTTGGCAAACTGGTGGCCACAGCTGCAGGAACATGTAGCAGAAAGCCTTAGTGAAGTTAGCTGACCCTTCTCCTGGGCTTAGCTAGAAGGTGGGGCCCAGGTGGGTATCCCCCGCGCACCCCGACACGTCAGTGGCCCGGGTGGGTTCGGTGGGGGAAACGGCTCTGCATGACTGATTCTCATTCTGGGGCCGCCCCTCCCTTATCCCTTTCCCTGTCAGTCAGCACAGAGGGTTTCCAGGCCACCCTTCATTTTCTGACTCAATAAAAATTGGATTAGTCTCCTCAGCTCCTTCTAGGACTTCTAGGAAGAGCCCTCCGCAGAGGGAGTTTGCAGGTATCAGCTCTTTAGCTTGTCCACCTTCAAAGTTTCCCATCACTCAGAAATGGAGGGGAGTGTTCCCTGGGCTCACTCTTTGCTCCCCACACTGATACCGTGCCTGCCCGGCATACGGTAGGCATTCAGGAATTTTGTGGAATGAATGGATTGAGTGAGGCAAAGGCCTGCCCCTGAACTTGGCTGCACTGCACTCCTCTCCTCTGACCGCTGGAGAAAGCTTGCCTAGGCCTCTTCTTGTCTGGTGAAGATGAGAGCCCCACCGCAGTAGCCTGGGCCTGGGGCCAGGGAAAAGCAAAGGTGGAAAGTGAGGGGCCAGAAGGCCAGCATGTTCCCTGAGGGCAGGAAGGGCAACTCTTCCTTCCACTCAGCCTCGCTTCCCTCTTCGGGGCAATGAAAGCCCCAGAATTAAATGTAGTTACAGGGCATTATGGGAACTTGCTGATCCCATCCTGGCTTCTGCATCTAGAATATACCTTAGAACTTGCCAAGGAAAAGATGTCCTGTCAACAGTAACCCAGTGTCCCATTTTTCAAAGACAAAAAGAAATGCTTTTGCTGGGGGTGGAGACAGCAGAATTAACCTTGATGGCCACCACTGCCCCTAGAGCTAATAGCTTGGATCCCTGGCCATGGCTGCCTTTTCCCTCAGGCTCCAGCGTGTTTTCTTCTTGAAGAATGTGCCAGCTGAAGAGTTAGCCTGGCTTGGAGTCCTGGAGGGAGAAGCACAGCTCACAGCTGTGTGCACCAGCCGAGAGGACGCCGTCCACGGACACGCTTAACTTCACCATCTAGTCTGTTTGAGCACTGACTTTATGATTGATACTGTGTTAGGCACCATGAATCCAAAGACATTGCAGAGAGAAGCAGATTCTGAGATGAAACCATTGCCTTTTCCTTCAAAAGCACGTTCAGAAAGGAAACAAACACTTAAGTACTTCTCATGCAGCAGATGGGTGACGTGTGACCAGATTTCACAGAGTACCTTAAGTCTGGAGCACCTGTGATCAGCCTGGGAGCCCTTTCATTCAGCCACACATTCACGTGACAGATGGATGCCAAGTGCAAGACCATGCATTAGACACCAGACCCAAAGAGAAATAAAACTCACTCTGAGACCTTCAGGGACTTGCAGCCCAGGAGGGAGATACCACAGCCACAAATAACACCTGTGGAAGGATGGGGCACTGGGAGGGCTCAGGGAGGGAGCAGCCACTTCCTGCTGGGGTCCACAGAAGGCCAGGTGGGAGGGGTGATGTTTACATTGACCTTGACATTCCCAGGGTGTCCCCAGTGTGAGTGAGCAGGGCCAGGCAGGCACACAGCAGTGCCCCACACAGCAGCTTTGGTAAGGGCATTGGTGCAGGAAGGGAGGATGTTCGGGGAAGTGGCTAGGACGTGACCAGAGGGCCCTTAAATGCCCTGCTAAGATGTCTTGACAACTTCGAGAGCCCTTGGAGCTGCTGGGTTTTAAACAGATTAGGGACTTAACTAGAACTCAGTGAGTCTGAGCTTAATTAGAATGGTAATAGCAGCAGCGTGGAGGCTGGGTGGAAAGGGAAGAGGTAGGAAGCAAGAAGACTAGTCAGGACATAACAGCCACAGTTGTGGTGAGAGGTGGCCCCGGCCAGAGCCATGGGTACAGCAGGAAAGCACAGGAGGGCCTCTCCGAGGACCTGGCTGTAGCACTGCCCTTGGGGCACCAAGGGAGCCCTGTCCTGCCCCTGGAAGTGAGCTTCGTGAAAAGAGCTCGTAGTTCACTAGGCACAGAGCCCAGCACAATGAGTTCCAATGCCAGCAGGCCTCGGGCCAGCCCCCTGCACATCCCAGACCCAGCTGGGGAGGCCCTCAGTGCACAGAGTTCTTGGAAAGCAGTGGGGTGGCAGCGAGCACAGAGAGGTCCCCAGGGGGCCTCGCCAGCAGCCCTTTTGGCTTACAGGGTGGAAGCTTTGCCAGCACCGTGGCCCTAGTTTGACCTTTCCTCTTACCCTCTGCCCCACCGTTGGAAGACTTTGTCCTCTGAGAGAAGTGTCTTCCCTTCTGCCCTGGGAGTTGGCGCTGAGCTCTCTGAGGGGGAAGCGGGGAAGAGCGGCCGCCTTAAGGGTCGGGGGTGGATGGGTAGCGTTGATGGGGAGAAAAGCAAACTGCAGCCACGGAAGGGAAAGCTCAAGCAGAGTCTGCACTGCCTGGTGCTGGAGAGATGCACCTGGCGAAGACCCATGGCATGAGGCTGCCAAACACTAACCAGGAGGGAGAGATCTAATGGGGCCTCAGACACCATGAAGCTGTGAAACTGGCTGGCTGGAAATCCAGCTCTCACAAGGCAAGCAGAGAACAGGGACTGGACAGGGAGGGAGGAAAAAAAGTCTTACAAAAATAGCTGTTGACAATAAGTACCCAAAAAAAAGAAAAACCCTCACCATCAGTGCCCCCAAATCTGTAAAATCCCAAACTGGCCAGCAAGTAGCCAAAGCAGATAAGTTGATAGGTAGTGCCAGTCCGGGCGGCCCACAGGCTTGAGTTGGCTGTGGGGCTAGCACAGGCGGAAGGAGCTCAGGACAGAGCCCCACTCCTCCCAGACGCCAGGTTCATCAGCACAGCTGCCGCGAAGCTCCCGCTGTGCCTCTTGTCTCATTTTCTCGGCCCGGCACTGTGCAAGGTGGAAATTAAGGGACTTGTCCAAGGTCACACTGCTAGTGTGACAGCACAGATTTGAGCAAGAGCTTCCCCTACCCCCACACAAGGGGGTGGGGATGCCCAGGCCTTTGGGGAAGGAACAGAACCTTCTCTCCCTCCCTGGAGATGTGCGGTGAAGCCTCAGGCCTGGGCAGTTGGCTGTCTCCAGGGAAGGATGAGGGTATCAGGCATCCTGCCCAGGCCAAGGAGAACAGTAAATGGGAAACAGCTTGGGAAAGCTGGTGGTTTTGGGAAGAGAGGAGACAGAATGCCTTCTAGGGAACAGTTAAAAATCCAGTCTTCCTTGTGAGCTTGTAGGAAGTAAACAGAACAACACCGAGGGAAGACAGCACAGCTTTGAAATGAGGCCGAGCAGACTGTTTGCCTTCAGGCCACACTCTGCAGGTCGCCCTCTCTTTCCACAGACCAGGCAGCACGCCCTCTCTCTGGGCTGGGTCCCCCAGTTACCAGGACAGGGAGAAGGCAGACAAAGCCAGCCATCTGTGGCCACCCCGCCACCTTCATTCACGTAGTGACTAGCCTGCCACTTGTACTGGAAGGGCCGAAGCCAAATGCCCGTTTTCTGGTCCAGCTCTGCCTCTTAACTGGCTGAGTGGCATTGGCCACCTCATGCTATCCTCCACCTCAGTTTTCCGACCAGTAGAACAGAAATGGGAATTAGGATCATTTGGGGAGTCTTGTCTAGCTTTCAAGTCTCTGACTGATTCTCCAAAGGAGTTGGACTCTTCTCGTTTCTGCTTTTGGCAGAGAATCCCCCAGCTCCTCCTCACGGTGGCCTCCCTGCTGTGTGGTCCCGGTCAGCCACAAACTCCCTCTTTCCTGTGCTCCCTACTTTCCAGGCGAGGGCTCCGAGTCCGGTGCGAGCGGGGAAGACGCCCTCAGCCGGATCCAGCGGCTGATGGCAGAAGGGGGCATGACGGCCGTGGTGCAGCGGGAGCAGAGCACCACCATGGCCTCCATGGGCGGCTTCGGCAACAGCATCATCGTCAGCCACCGCATCCACCGCGGCTCCCAGACAGGCACTGAGCCCGCGGCCACCCGCGCGTCCTCTCCACGGCCCTCTGCCTCTCGGGGACTGCTCGTGGAGCCCGGGCAGCTGGCAGAGCGGGGCCTCAGCCCCCGGACAGCCTCCTGGGACCAGCCTAGTGCCCCAGGGCGGGAGCCGCCCCAGCCGCCCCTGCCGCCTTCCTCCCCGGTCCCCTCCCCTCTCCCCATTCCTAGCACCGAAGGACCAACCCTGCACTGCGACCTGACCAATAACAACCACCTTGCTGAAGGCGGTGGCAGCGGCAGGGGGGAAGCTGCGGGCCCCAGCAGGGAGCCACGGAACAGGTAGAGACCCATGTGTGCACTGGTGCTTCCCCTTGGAACCGCTGAGCAGAAACCGGACCTCACAGCTGACTGGAAACTGTCCACGCAGAAGAGCTGCGGGCTGCATCAGGGAACAGGAGCAAGAGGGGGGCGCCGAATGAGGTCAGAGGCAGTAGGCTTGAGGCAGTCGAATGGGCAAGGCTTGCCTTGGGATTAGAACCTTCTGGAGGATCTGGAGCCCAGGAGAGCCATACTGCTGTGCTCCATATAAAGGGAGGAGGAAGTGGGTACCCTGCCATGAACCTCCCTTTCTCCCAGAAACATGGCTAAAGAGACTCACCCCTGGGCAGAGAGCCCAGAAGGGTGAACTGTCTTCCAGGTCTGGGCCAAACCATCCGGGACAGTGGCCAGTGGGGCAGCTTTGCCCTGTCCCCTGTTGCATGGGCAGAGCCACTAGGAGCCCAGGAGCAGGAGGAGCAGCCTTGCCCCCCCAGGAGCCACCTCCATCTCTGAGCCTTCCAGAGCTTCAGCCTCTCTTGAGCTTACCCCACAGAGACCACAGTCGGGGGTCAGGCCAGGCTCCCGGATTCCTGAAGACAGGGACTTCCTGCACTTACTGATGGCGGACAACCATGGAGTGAAGGGGGCAGCCTGCTTGCCCGATACAGGATGGGGTCAAGGGATGGTGGGCAGGTCCTCACTCAGGAGTGGGGGGTGTAGGCTGGCCAGCCCCCGGGGCTTGTCCACCAGGCTCCTCTCCGCCTGCCCCCCGGCCCTCAGAGCAGCACCTGTGGGTAGCAGTATTACATGAGCCCAGGCCAAAGCCAGCCCCAGGCTGGGGGAGGGGATGAGACTCCAGGTCAGAGTGTGAGGTCTCGGTCTGTGACTTAAGGTGTTGCATGTGGAATCTTGAACTGTACGTGTAGTTTCTAGTGGAGAAATCAAGGCTCTAATTATTTTGTTTTTAGTATGAAAATGTGATTTCTTTTCTGTTTGTAACTCATCATAGAAACATTGTGGTGGGAGGAGAGGGGATAGTCTGACTGCTAATGAGGGAAACACCAAAGATCTACATCATTAAAATGATGACACGCCCCTCACCAGGCTCCTCTCTGTTTGTTTCCATGGAGGACGGAGGAGGGGGTGGTGATTGGGGGGTTGCGGGGGAGAAGGGGCCACTGAACTAAGCGGGCCGGGTTCTGTCATGCAGTTTCTGGTGCTGCTGTCTTATGTGGGGAGCCCTGTCTGTTGCCTCAACAGAAGAAGCCAGTCAGGTATGGGCTGCCACGTGTGCGTGGTACAAGGGCTCTGTCCCCGCCACCTCCTGCTTCCCCCAGGCTTGCTAAGGGTTGGGGCAGCCTTAACAGTGACAAGGGGGTAGGTAGGAATGACAGAGAGGCCCTCATCCTGATTGCTTCCTATCCAGGACTCTGGGTCTGGAATGGTGTGTGACATGACTGACCAAAAAGCTGGATCCTCGCTGGTGCCCGGAAACCATCCCTCATGGGTGTCTGGGCTGGCCAGGTGGGGGCCTGGGCTGGTCGTCTACAGGCATCCCTCTAAGACGCCACTTGCTGGCTGCTCAAGTTCCCTTTATTTTGTGTCCTTGGTACAGTGGCTGAAGGGCCTCCTGTAGCTATGGGCCTTGGCCACTTTGAGTTTCAAGCCACTTAGAAAGTGGGAGGAGGATATTTGCCCCAACTCTTACAGAAGTGTACAAGAAAACAGCCTTTAGCCCAGGGGTTTTTGCCAGCAACAATCTTTTTTTAAAGATTTTATTTATTAGAGCACGAGCATGAGTTGTTGGGAAGGGGGCCAGAGGGGAAGAGGGGAGAAGCAGGTTCCCTGTCGAGCAGGGAGCCCTGAGGTAGGGTTCGATCCCAGGACCCTGGGATCATGACCTGAAACAAAGGCAGACACTCAACGGATGAACCACGCAGGTGCCCAAGCAACGGCTATTTCTTGACTATCTCTTGTGTGCCCGACTCTGTCAGGTGCTCTGGGGCTTGTAGAATTACTGTCCCAACAGAGACAAAACCAAAAGATTAAACAGGCAAGCAAGTAATACAGAACAGTGTGTAGAGCTATTACATAGTTACGAACGCTAGAATTTTCTAGAACATTGTAACAGTGGGTTCTGGACTAAGACACATCAGCCAGCTGTGTGACCTTGGGCAAGCCACTTGCCTTTTATCTGCTTCACTTTCCTGCTTTGTAGTAAGATACAGAGCTTGTATTATGTAACCTCTTACAGTTACTTGGAATTACTTGGAACTCTATAATTTCATTCTAGGTCAGAGAGCACTGGAGTGGTTAGGGCCAGCCGTCTTTGAAGATGTGGGATTTGAATTACTCATTGAAGGACAGAAGGAGTGCCCCACTGCAATCCCTGCCCTCTACCCACATATCCCAACCCCCAGGGAGAGGAAGAATTCCTTGGTCTGATAGTAGGGACTATGAATTTGTTAGGTGTAAACCACGTGCCAAGGACTCATGTGTATTATCTCCATCCTCATCACAGAAACCCTCCAAGATGGGACTGGTACCACCCCCCAAACCAAACAACTAACTGACCCAGGGTTTGAACCCAGATGAGGACCCAACTTGCTGTTATTTTGGAAAACGGGGTATGAAGAGGCCTTGTGGATGAGAGGATCCAACTTTGGTCCTGCCAGCCTTGCCTCTATCCTGTCTGGCCAATGAAGAGCCCAGCAGCTACCTGTCAAAACTTTATCTCCACACCAACCCCTTTCCTTCTTTAGAAATCCCTTGCCTGGTGGATAGAAGCTCCCTACGAGGGACGCCTGGGTGGCTCAGTTGGTTAAGCCGCTGCCTTCAGCTCGGGGTCATGATCCCAGCGTCCTGGGATCGAGTTCCACATCGGGCTCTTTGCTCGGCAGGGAGCCTGCTTCTCCCTCTGCCTCTGCCTGCTTCTCTGTCTGCCTATGCTGGGTCACGGTCTCTCTCTGACAAATAAAATCTTAAAAAAAAAAAAAGTTGAAATCATTAAAAAGAAAAAAAAATAAAGAAGCTCCCTACCAATAGTAGAGCCTCTAGGCCCCTTGTCTGTCATAACAAGGTTGTGGGGTCAGCAGGGCAGAGCTTGGCGGAGATGAGGAATTCGGTTCAGAGGAGTTCTATACACCCAAGTCAATGAACCCAATTGAGTCAAAGGCAGAGAGCAAAGACAAAACCAGGTCCTCCGGTTCCCAACTCCACTCTCCATAGTTCACTGTTGGGTTTGGGATTGGAGGGGTCAATCCTACCTACCCGATGGTTAAGGATTTCAGGGAAATGAGCAATTTTGCCTGACAGATTCTGGAAGAACTCAAGGCAGTGGTTGGAGACATTTCTTATTTCTGTGGCCCCCATTCCTTGGCCTGGCTTGTTTCCCCTGTTTGACTTTATAAGTATCTGGCCTCCTCTGTCTCCTCATTACACACACACACCATAATTTCACCTTCCTAGGAGTACCCTCCTAGACCCTAAGGAGAGATGGCAGAGTGGAACAAGGGCAGGACTATCATCTGATTGTCATATGAACCAGCTGAGCCCATTTCCTCATCTGTGAAGTGGGGGCAAGAACAACAGCTTCTTTCGTCCTTGGTTATGAGGCTCATGGGAGACCAGATCATTCACATTCAGTATGGAGAACACACCAAAAGCCCTGCAGCTCCGGCTCTTACCCCAGTTCCCACCCCTTCTCTGACAGCTCCTGCCGCCTCCCTTCTACTGTCTTACCCGCCTCCACCGCCCCCCACACAGCCCCCCGCCCCCCCCCGTCCTTGGGGGAGGGTGGAGAGGCGGGACCTGAGTTGTTTTTCCAAGAGAAGGAACCCGCGGTCTTAAGGTTAATCGGGTGTTTGTGCTCAAAGAGTTTGGGGTAACAG
Source organism: Meles meles (assembly GCF_922984935.1). Lineage (NCBI taxonomy): Eukaryota > Metazoa > Chordata > Mammalia > Carnivora > Mustelidae > Meles > Meles meles. The sequence goes on from NC_060073.1 coordinate 19,878,136, forward strand.
GCATCAGGGCCTGGGCGTGGGGTGGGGGTGGGGAGGAACTAGTCGGACCATGGCTGGCTCCAGGAGGTCTTGTCAGAAATGTGGGTGCCCTGTAGTGCGGTGTGGAGCCTACAAGGTCAGGGTAGAGGTGGAGCTCTCCGAGGTGCTGAAGTCACCGGTGTCGTTCGCGGGCGCCACAGCCGCGGACTCCCGGGCCCTCCCCTCCCGCTCCGCACTAGCAAGGCCCCAAGTCTCCAGGCCCCGACCCATGCGGTTCCCGGAAACCTCAAGACACCACGCGCCCTCTGGGGTCTCGCTCCGGGCTCCGCCCCAGGTGACCTTGGGCACTCAGCTCTCCCTCACAGGCATCGTGAACTCGCCCTCCAGACCGCGGCTGCCTGGGCGGCGCGTCCCATCCCGGGGCCGGAGAGGGGATGCGCACCCCTTCCCCGGCCTGGAGTGCGGGACCCGGGAGCCGGGCGGCGGTGGTCGGGGGCCGGTCAAGTATTGTGTGCGATGGGCGGTCTCCTTCCTCCCTGGCGGACTGTTGCCTGTCTTCTCTCTCCAGCTCCTTCCCAGGCCCCGACGGCGCCCCTCCTCTCTGGCAGCCCGGCGGTCGACAAGCGGCCCTGAGGCTGGAAGCTGCGGGCCCTCGGCTCTCTGCCCCGACGGAACCGTGACGGCTGAGCCGACCCCACCCACCCGTAACCTCTTGTTGGGGTCAAACACTCGCTCCTCCGAGGTCCCACTGTGAGCGGGGCCCCGTAAGGAGGGAGGTCCAGGCGGGGCGCGAGACCACCTCCAGGTCCTGGGTGCTTGGTCAGAGCGGAGGCGGAGAGCGCAGCCAGACGGGGCTGCCAGCTCCCTCCCCAGCCCGCGAGGGGGCGCCGCGTCCCCATGACAACGCGGACACCCCCCCCCCACCCCAGCCTCCCGGGAGGGCAGCGCCCCCCGCTAAGCCGTACTGCCAGCCGGGGGCGGTGCCCCCACAGTGGCCGAGCGGGGAGCTTGTCGGCCGGCTCTAGTGAGGGGCGCGCGTAGCTGGGGTCCCCGACGCCCGGGGTGGTGCCCCCCGCGCGTCGCAGTTGGGTGGCCGGCCCGGGGCGGGCGACGCGGCCCCACCAGGATTGGCTGCTTCCCCGTGACATCACGCGGCTCGGGGAAAAGTGCGAGCGTGAGCGCGAGTCGAAGCCACAGCGCCGGGAGCTGCGGGCGGAGCAGGGGCCGCCCCTCGGCACCCCGTCCCCGCCCCCGGCCCGCGGCCCGGCCGCGCGCCCCGCCCGCTGGCCCGCGGGCCGCCCGCTGGTCCCGCCGTCTGTCAGGTGCGAGGGGACCGGGGCGGAGGTGTCTGGTAAGTGACTCCGCGGCGGCGCGGGGGCGGGGGGACTCGGTTGCGGGAGAAGGACATGGGGCTCCCGGACCCTCTGAGGCTCCCCGGAGGCGGGTCCCACTGGGACGGGGCCCCAGGCTCTTTTGGGGACGAGCGCGCTGCTTGGAGCTGCTCAGAGCCCGAGGATGAGGGGCCCCGCGGGAAGAAAGACCCGGAGTCTCGGAAGCTTCTCCAGGTGCGCCTCTGGGAAGGAATGGACATTCAGGGGGTCGGGGGAGGGGTGCCCGCCCACAGCCCTCCAGGCGCCAGGGGCAGCCGTCGGGGGCGGGACCCCGCACTCCAGCCCTCCCACCGGCAGCTCTGGAGGGCGCCAGGCTCTGGAGCCCTAAGGAGCCTTTTTCCCGCCCGTCTCCCCGCCCCCAACCCCCGGCGCTGCCAGCCCACTCCGGTCCATGAAGTCCTCCATCCGCGACCTTGAGCCCCGACGGAAATACCCCTACCCTCCCCCTGGCGCCCCTCCCCGACTCTAGGACTACCCCCTGCTGTTGCCCAGGCTCCGAGCCCGGGAGAGCCGGAGCCAAGCCCCGGGCCCAGTGGCGGAAGTGTCAGGCGCAGTGTCCCCGGCGAATTCCCTGAACCCCTTTTCCCTCCTGTGAACTCTTGAGTCTCTTCTCCCGCCCCAGGGACGGATCCAGGGGCACAGCCTTCCCGGAGCCTTAAAGTGAATGCCTAAGAACCAAGGACCCACACCCCAACCCCCTCCCCACGGCGTCCAGAGCACGCGCTCCCTTCTCGTCCGGAAAAGGGGGGGCTCCAGAACCCGGGAAAGCACGGTGCCCACGCCCAGAGGCTGCAGGAACTGCGTGCTAGGGGGTTGGGGGGAGGGCGGGGCACCGGAGCGCCAGGGCCCCATTGACTAGGAAGGGGACCTGGAGGAGCCTCCAGAAGAGCCCAATAATAACTCCCAACCGGCCCTCGAGGTCCGCCCAGGCCCAGGGCTCGAGAAACCCGGAGCCCACTCTAGCCGCTGGGGCCAGATGGTGCCTCTCCGGCGGGGTGTAGGGTTAGAAGTGTGGGAGGGAATGAATCTTACACTCAACTGACCTAAGCCCCAGCTGGGCCTCCCCGTTTTGGGGGTGCTGCCGGCATACTCCCACCGGCAGACTGGGCACCCTTTGACCATAATGCTCCTGAGCACGCTGAGCTGAGCCGGGTGTCCTGGAAGGCCAGTGGGGCGACTCCTGCAGAAATCAGTCCCAGGCTGGGACACCACGCCACAGCGTTAGGAACCCATACACCACTGGGCGCTGGCCGAGATGATGCCCCAAGGTCAGGAGGCCCGTCGCAGCCCAGACTGTAGTCTGGCCGCCACCCCTTCCCATCCACGAGCGGGGCACTGTCACGATTCAGACACTGGCTCTAGACTGGATCTTCTCTGCGCTCAGACAGCGGAAGTCTGAACTGAGGTCTCCTGGCAGGGCCATTTGAACCCGGGCAGGTCACCTTACTGTGGGCTCTGCGTTTGCTCTCATGCACAAACTCACAGGCATAAGCATACCCAAATCGTGTGCATTCCCCAGACCACAGCACCCTGGGCCCGCGCACGCATGCACAAGCACGTGTCCACATGGCACGGGCCTGCTCACGCGCACACGGGCCCACTGGTATCCAGGCGTGGCCGAGCGCGCACACACGCACATGCAGATAGCTACTCGCTTCTACTCGCGCTCCCCAGTAATCACACACAAACAGAACTCGCACTCGCCTTCCCGCCCACACATTGCTCGCCGGGGCCGGGTGGAAGCCCGGGGCCCTTAACTTTCCCACCACTGAACCCGCGCGGGGCCGAGGGCAGCTCGCGGGCAGGGCCTGGCAAAGGGGTGGAGTTGGGGGGTGCGGGCACGTCCTACCCTTGGGAGACCCTGCCCTGGAGCCTCCTCTGTGTTCTCGGTCGCACTGGAGTTGGGGGCGGCGGTAAAGAGCCGCCGCCCGCCGGGAGTCAGGAGCCGGCACCCAGGGCTCGACATTGCCATCTAGCGGTGTGCACAGCCCTGGGCAGCGGCTGCTCGACTCCCGGTTCTCCGGTGGACCTGGATGGCAGAAAGAGGCCCCAGAGAGGGTTGCTGTCAGAATGTGTGCGGAGGAAACCGAGGGGTTCAGAAAGATGCTGGGGCGGGAGTCGGTGAGGCACCATGCTTCACCCTTTCTGCTGCTGGCAGCTTCCCCTAGCGGACCCAGAGGGGAACTAAACCACCTGTCACCTCCTTGGAGACAAGATGTCCCCCATGGAGATAAGAGGTCTCTTCTCTTCTGGGAAAGCTAAGTGGGGGAGCCGGCAGGGAACGGGAGGGGACCATTAGTTCTTTGGTTTTGAGCAGTGGACAGAAGAGGCAGGAAATCCGAGACAGGTTGAGGTTGAGAAGGTGACTCCTCCTGGGTTCTAATTGAGCCCTTCCCCCTTACACACGGGATGACTTCGGGCAAGTTAATTAACATTATCCTCGTCTGTAGGAAGATAGTTACATCAGTGAGATGGGGATACTAATAGTACCGGCCTTATCAGGCTTCTGTAGGGATTAAACCAGGTAATCTGCTGAAAAAGCTCAGAAGGATTCCTGACTCCTAGTTAACACTCAATAAACCAGGGCTCCTATGTTTTTCGTATTTGGGACTTCTAGCCCCATTCCCATCTTGCTAGCCTGTGTCCTGGCCCCCGGAGGCTGAGACGGGGCTTTCCTTGGAGCTGGCGGACACAAATCCATCCTGCCCACCTGGCGCTGGCTTGCACCTGCCTGGGAAGGGCTGGCCCTCCCTGCTAGGTGCTTTTGCCCTACCAGCGTAGAGGGAGACACCGGAAACGCTCCAAGATGAAATGGGGCTGTCAGACACCCCAGAGAGGCTAGTTTTTAGCCTTTGCCCTTGAGTCATGTGTGACCTTGGAAATGGCAACTCCCCTCTTTGAGCCTCTCCTCCTGAGAACCAAGGATTTGGACAGGCGAACGTGAACTGCCAGGCCAGGAGGCCGGGGCTGGGTCTGCAGAGGCGAATGAGAGGGGTTGAGGCCAGGCGTGGGGCGGGGGTGGGTCACCCTGGTCCTTGCCTCTAGCCTCTGGCGCATTTTCTTGCAGGAAAGTTCAGTTACTGGTCCCCATAGCTGCTTGGGAGGGGTCTGGGACCGGGTCCTCTCTATTTTGCAAATGAGAAAGAGAGGGGTGGGAAGGTGAGGTGGCTGGTCCAGAGCCAGGACCCTGCTGGCTTTGGAGCCTGGGCTGCTGGGTGAGTGCTCCTTCCTCCACACTGGCTGCCTCGCCCTCTCTCTTCCTCTCTGTCACACACAGACGTTGTGTATACGACAGCGCGCGGGGCTGGAGGGGCTGGGACGGGGCCCGTGTGCGTGTGTAATGGTGCATGTGTTGGCGGGTGTGAAGGAGGCTGGGCTGAACGGCTGCCCTGGCACAGCGCACTGGGCGTGGGCCTCCCTCACGTGTATGGGAGAGGAAGGCAGGGGAGAGATGAGGAGGGACCTGGGTGGGAGGGGGGGTACAGGCTCAGGGGAGGGGCCATGTGCTTGGGGGACCCCAGCCGGGATGCTCTCTGTGTATACTGGCAGGCCAGGGGGTGTCCTCGGGGTGGCCACAGGCTCCCCTGCAGCGTCCCCCCCTTTCCTCAGGGACACTTTGGGGCCCCTTTCTGTCCCCAGTTGGGCCGAGAGCTGGTGCCGGCCCCTTGGAAGCCCTGTGTGTCTTTCCTTGGCTGACAGGCCCTCTCGGCTTCTGACTCCTCCTGGTCCTCCCTCAGCCCCTTGCTGTGGATGGTCCCTACCACCCCTGCACTGAGTGCCCCCCACACACACCCTGGGGCTGGGAGGGGGAGCTCAGGGAGGGGAGGCTGTGTTGGTATGTACCTTCCTGGGCCCTCTACATGGCACTCTCCTCGTCCTCAGTGGTTCCCCCCTCCAGGCCACCCCGGTCATCCCCGGAGCCTTCCCTGAGGTGGCCTCACTGGCTCTTGTGGCTCTTCAGGTCTCCCTCTGGCAGAACCCTTAGCTCTGGGGCAGCAGCAGGACATCAAGGACTTGTGGAACCTTGGGCAGGTTATTTAGCATCTCTGTGCCTCAGTTTCCTCACCTGAAGTAGTGAAAAATAAAGGTTTCTACTTCACAGACATGTCATGAGGAAGACATTAGTTAATATTGGTAGAAAGTAAAGTGCCCAACACTTAGTAGATGAGAAGTCTTAGCTGCTAATATATATTCTTGCCTGTGTCCCTGGTGCCATCTAGGAGGATGGAGGACAGGTCCCCCGGGATGTTTGATCACAAAATGACTGAGGAGGTGAATAAATGCTCCCGACCAGAGCTACATGCTGATGTCTGGATCCACTGAAGACCCTCCCCATTGCTTCTCTGGGCCTGCACACACTGGCCTTCTCTCTGTGCCCCATATGTGCCCCAGGCCCTTTGCTCTGGCTATTGCCCTGACTAAGCCACCTCTGTGACTCTTCACATGGCTGCCTCCTTGCCATTGTCCAGATCCCCTCCTTGGAGAGGCCTTCACTGGTCCCAACAAGGAAGCATCCCTGTCTGTCCTCTGACTCACCCACTATATGCCATTTATCCTCGTTTTCCTTCCAGCCTTTTTTTTTTTTTTTGGTGGTTTGCCGTCCATCTGTCTGCCCCAATCAGACTGGGAACTCCGTGAGGGTGGGGACCTTGTGTGTCTCAATCACTTCTGTAATTCCTGCACCCAGGATGGTGCCTGCACACAGTAGGCGCTTCATACGTGATGAATGGTTAAAGAAATGAGGCAGTGGGGCGCCTGGGTGGCTCAGTGGGTTAAAGCCTCTGCCTTTCGCTCAGGTCATGATCCCAGGGTCCTGGGATCGAGCTCCGCATCGGGCTCTCTGCTTGGCAGGGAGCCTGCTTCCTCCTCTCTCTCTCTCTGCCTGCCTCTCTGCCTACTTGTGATCTCTATCTGTCAAATAAATAAATAAAATCTTTAAAAAAAAAAAAAAAAGAAATGAGGCAGTGATGGGACGGAGTTCTCCAAGGCCCCAAAGGACAATGTTCCTCTGTCACCTCGCGTTACCTCTCTAAACCCCTTCAGCAGCTCACCCTTTCCTCTCTCCCTCCTCCTCCAGACACTGCCTGGCTGCCAAGGCTAACCAAGATGGCGAACATCACACCAGTCAATGGCAGCTCGGGCAACCAGTCTGTGCGCTTGGTCACGTCCACGCATAACCGCTATGAGACCGTGGAAATGGTATTCATCGCCACGGTGACGGGCTCGTTGAGCCTGGTGACTGTCGTGGGCAACATCCTGGTGATGCTGTCTATCAAGGTCAACAGGCAGCTGCAGACAGTCAACAACTACTTCCTCTTCAGCCTGGCATGTGCCGACCTCATCATCGGCGCTTTCTCCATGAACCTCTACACCGTGTACATCATCAAGGGCTACTGGCCTCTGGGCGCCGTGGTCTGTGACCTGTGGCTGGCCCTGGACTATGTGGTGAGCAACGCTTCGGTCATGAACCTCCTCATCATCAGCTTTGACCGCTACTTCTGCGTCACCAAGCCCCTCACCTACCCAGCCCGGCGCACCACCAAGATGGCAGGCCTCATGATCGCCGCCGCCTGGGTCTTGTCCTTCGTGCTCTGGGCGCCCGCCATCTTGTTCTGGCAGTTCGTGGTGGGCAAGCGGACGGTGCCAGACAACCAGTGCTTCATCCAGTTCCTGTCCAACCCGGCGGTGACCTTCGGCACTGCCATTGCGGCCTTCTACCTGCCCGTGGTCATCATGACGGTGCTCTACATCCACATCTCCCTGGCCAGTCGCAGCCGAGTCCACAAGCACCGGCCCGAAGGCCCCAAGGAGAAGAAGGCCAAGACCCTGGCCTTCCTCAAGAGCCCCCTGATGAAGCAGAGCCTCCAGAAAGCCCCGCCGGGGGACGCGGGCCCCGAGGAGCTGCGCAACGGGAAGCTGGAGGAGGCCCCTCCCCCTGCCCTGCCGCCCCCTCCGCGCCCCATGGCCGACAAGGACACTTCCAATGAGTCCAGCTCGGGCAGCGCCACACACAACACCAAGGAGCGGCCCCCCACGGAGCTGTCCACCGCGGAGGCCACCACGCCGGCCGTGCCCGCCCCTCCCCTCCAGCCGCAGGCCCTTAACCCCGCCTCCAAATGGTCCAAGATCCAGATTGTGACAAAGCAGACTGGCAATGAGTGTGTGACAGCCATCGAGATCGTCCCGGCCACGCCCGCGGGCATGCGTCCAGCGGCCAATGTGGCCCGCAAGTTCGCCAGCATTGCCCGCAACCAGGTGCGCAAGAAGCGCCAGATGGCGGCCCGGGAGCGCAAGGTGACTCGGACCATCTTCGCCATCCTGCTGGCCTTCATCCTCACCTGGACGCCGTACAACGTCATGGTCCTGGTGAACACCTTCTGCCACAGCTGCATCCCCGAGACGGTGTGGTCCATCGGCTACTGGCTCTGCTACGTCAACAGCACCATCAACCCCGCCTGCTACGCCCTCTGCAACGCCACCTTTAAAAAGACCTTCCGGCACCTGCTGCTGTGCCAGTATAGGAACATCGGCACAGCCAGGTAGGCGGGCAGAGGCGCCACAGGAGGCGCTGGTGGTCGCGTGTGTGCGCTGAGCCGCGGGGGTGGTCACGGGGGGTGGTCCCTCCCCCGGCGGTCGCGGAGAGGTCTGGAAATCTGGAAGCTCTCTCCGTCTTCCTGTTCACCGAAGAGAACTGAGGTCCCCGAGAGCCCTGTGAGGCTCAGGAAGCAGCTGTGGCGGGATGCGGACAGACCAGATCTCCACTCAGCGCAGGCCGAAGGAGGCTCAGCCCCAGAAGCGTCTGGAGCAAGACTGCCTGGCCGCCCCTCTGTTGGCCCGCCTCAGGTTGCTGGGAGGTGCTGGGCTTCTGGGGCACCTGGCCCACTGTGACCAACCGGCGCAGCTGGGAGAATGGACATCTGGGGGGGAGCAGAAGCCCGGGATCCCCTTGGGAGGAGCAAGAGAGCTGATGCTGGGAAAGGAGGCTTGGGAAGGGAGTAGAAGGGTAGGGTCCCCCCATTCTGCTGTAGTCGGTGCTTTCTCCCTGCTGCACCCCGCATGTAGGCCCAGCCCCTCCTCCTAGGTCCCATTCCAGGGCCAGAGCTCTCCCCTTGCTGCAGCTACTCGGCCAGGCGCTGGTTGGGTGGGCGGGTGGGCTCGCTGGAGGCCAGGCCCTTGTGGGCTCTCAGGCACTCCCCTTCCCCTCTCAATCCCTCCCCCACCCCATCACTGTCCTGGTCATGGTCAGGATGCGGCAGCTAGGAGGTCAGCATCTCACGCTCAGGAGCGGAGGTCTGGCTTCCTGTGGTCCCATGCTGAGCAGAGAGGAGCCCCCCCAGCAGGCTTCTGCAGCATGTGAGGGAGGCCTGGGTCGCCGGGGAGAATGGGTTCAGGCAAGCAGCTCCCATCTCCTCTCTCCCGATGAACAGAACCTTCTATTGGTAGTGGGCTGTACCAAAAGACCTTTGCTTGAGAGTGGCTGAGATGAGGAGTGTCAGTTCTAGGGAGCCTTCTGGCCTCCCGTCCCCCCCACCCCACCCCAGGAAAGACCAGACTGAAAGGCTCAGGGGACTGGATGGGGGCATCCTTTCAGGAGTCAGTCAGGGCCCTGAAAGCAATTTTTCATAACCATTCTGCTTTTTCCATGAGCTCGGGGAGCACTCACCAAGCCCCCCAGTCCCCTGAAAGCCACATCCCTACCGCCTTTCCTTTCCTTCCCAAGTTTCTGCCCCAACAAATTACCACAGCAAACTCCCTGGGTTGGAGCTTTTATATATTAAATGAAAAGCTTTTATTGGGAAAAACAAAACAAAACAAAACAAAAACACGACTGTTTATTTATTTCTCAGTAATGGCATCTTTGTGGGGAAGAACAAAAGGGGGTACGGGGAATCACATCCCTCTGGGGCAGGAGGCTCAAGCTGTCCACAATCCCCTGTCCCTCCCCATCTGGGACACTTGGGGCGGGGACAGAGGACTGAAAGGGAAAAACAGGGTATGATTGATAAAGCTAACGAGTAGACAAAAGGCACTGTAGGTTAGATCTTGGGCCTGTGGGAGGGAGGGCACCGGCCCCGGGCTCCTCGGCATCCAGACCTGGCTGCTAGTCCTTTCCCTTCCCTTTCTTGGCTGTAAAACAAGCAAGAAATAGCGTGTTATCGGAGTCACCTGAACTTCAGGTGACCTGGTAGAGACCCCCTTGTACGTACATTAGGGAGAAAATTCTGCCCCCTAGTGGCTGCAGACCGACGGACCGGGTCGCGGGAGGGAGAGCGCAGCCATATTGATGCTGGAAGGGCCGCCACGCTGACTTGGGACACTTTCATTGGGGCTCGGGAAATCTTCAAGTTCTTGGTCCCAGGGGCCCTCAGCCTCCACCTCCTCACCTAACAAGGTGGGCTGATTCACCTCTGCCCTGATGGCCTCTCTGGGCTGCTGTGAATTGGCAATGAGGGGTGGCGAGAGTTAGGACTGGAAAGTCCTGATACTAGAAAGGACCCAAGCTGACCAAATGTTTCCTCTGGCTGGAGAGGTGACAAAGCCAAGCCCTTCCGGGACAACTCCCTGACTCCAAAGCAAAATGCTCCAACAGAACCCAACGAGTTTGTACTTCCACTCTGGCCAGACGGATTTGCTAATCCTTGAGCACCTTCTGTGGTCACCCTCAGTACCTGCCCATCTAAGGCATCTCGCAGAGGCGTCAAGAAGTCACCCGCCAGTCCAAAACTTCAGGCTTAACTATTCCCTCTCACAGGTTGTGGAAGGCCCCGGCAATGACCACCCCCCACCCCCAACCAGTTCCCTGACCTTTGGCCTTGGCTTTGGTCTTGGGGGTGCAGGGCTTGGTCACGCGGATGGTCTCCTGGCACTGGGCATTATACCGCGCCTTCTTCAGGGTGCCTTGGCGGGCTTTGGTGCCCGTGCCCCCATCACACGCTCCCCAGCTCTCAAACTTGTACTTGCAGTCCGCTGGCGGGAGAGCGCCCTGGGTCAGATCTGGGGACCCAGTGGTGGCCACAAACCTGCCCAGGTTTCAGTGAGACTGCCCCCACCTCCCCGAGCCCTCCCTCCGCCTGCACCCCACCTCACCTCCAAACTCCTTCTTCCAGTTGCAAGGCACCCTGCACCGGGTACGCTGAGTCTGGGCCCCACAGGTGCCCTCGCGGAAGCCCACGCCGCAGTCTTTGCTGCTGGGGGTGCAGGGCCCCCAGGCCCACTCCGCGCACTCGATCCCCGGGCCGCCCTTCTTCACTTTGTCTAAGACGCACGGGGAACGGAGCTCAGACTCACTCGGGACCAATTCCTGGGGTCCCGGCCTCGGAATGCCGGCGGCCAGGCGCGAGGCTGCCGGCCTCGCCCGCCGGTCTCCAGCCCTCCTTCAGTCCCCCACACCCCGTATCACCTTTCTTTTTGGCCACCGCGGAGGTGAGCGCCAGCAGGGTGAGGAGGGCGAGGAGGAGGAAGCCTCGGTGATGCATCCTGCGGGGAGATGTCGGGTCAGCGTCCCCTGGCCAACCCCCTTCCCCACGGGGGGACCGCACGCGCGCACCACCCACCCCCGGCCCCACTCTCCGGGCCCACAGGCCGCGGTGGCGGCGGGAGGGCTCTGGGGTCGGCCCCTCGCCGCTAGCCGGGGCGCACAGCCCGAGGTGTCTCGCTGGGGGCGGCCTGGAGTTCGGGACGCAGCTCGGACCCCCACCCCGCCCTCGGGGTCCGGGGTCGGCCGAGGCCCAGCGGGCGAAGGGCTGAGGCCGCCGCGGCAAGCCCGCCGGGGACCCCGCGCCCTCACTCGCTCGCTGCCCGCGGTGCTGCGCTCCCTCCCGCGCCGGGCCAGTCCCGCTCCGGCCGCCGCGGCCCCTTTTGTCTCCAGAACCGGTCTGAGCCGGTCACATGGGCCCCCGCCCCCTTCCCGCCCCCACTCCCCACTGAGGAAGGACCCGCCCCGCCCCCCTCCCCTCAAACCCGCACCGCCCCCCGACGCCGGCGTCCCCGCCTCCGCTCCCGCCCAGCGGCCCCCGGCGCTCCTACCCCGGCTTCCCGCCGCGGGTCCCCGCACCCCCTGTTCGCTCCGCCCGGGCCGTCCATGCTCAGACGGCGGGCTCTGCCTGCCCCCCCGCCCCCCATTTTCCGAGCCCGGAGTTTCCCGGCCCCAGGCCACTGTCCTGCCCAGGCTCCACCGGGCCCTGCCCCAGCCCCAGCTTTCCGCCGCCGACTCTGCCCCACTCTCCTGGGGCCGTTCTCTTTCCCCGATGGGCTCCCGCCTTTCTTCCCGGGGAGGGAAGCCCGGGCGGATGGGGACTCGGGAGGGAGCTCGGAGCTCCGGGGGTGTCATGGGTCCCGGCGCTCCCGGGGCCTGCGTTCCAGCCTGTGCGCGGCTCCGTCCCGGGATGACTGTTTAACCCCGTCGAGGACCGGCTCTCTGCGCCCCCTTAGGTGCTGGGGACAGAGCGCCAGCCCCACCTCGGGTCGCTTCACCAAGTGTGCAGGGAGCCGCTCCGCTGAGTGTTCGGGGAGCCTGGGACGGGGAGCCCCAGAGAAAGCGCTCCCGCTTGGGGGACGCGGACCGCGCCGCGCCTTTCAGGAGCGCAGGTTTTCGGGGGCGGGAGCTGGGGGAAGTTGGGGGTAGAGGAGCCCTCGGGCCTGGATTTGGTGAGGCTTGGGAGTTGACAAGAGCCGTCTGAGAAGTTCCAGACCCAGCCAAGGCGGCGGCTGCAGATGCCCACCCTTTCCGATCCAGGAGCCTGGGGGATCACCTCACCCGATCCCCTAACAGCAAAAGCTGTCGAGGCCTGGGGGAAAGGGCTTGCCCAGGGCCACCGGGCAGGAGCCGAAGAATCCAGGCCTCGCCGCCCCCACCCCCGCCGCCCCACCTCTCTTTCACTTTCATTGTTGTCGTCCCTGCGGGAAGCGGGAAGGGAGAGGAAATCAGCTCCTCCCCCGGCCCGACCGAGCCGCGCAGCCAGGCAGAGGTCAGGTCCTGGGCAGGCCATGAGACCCCACCCCCAAACGGGAACCAGGAACCCCCCCCCCCATACACACAAGAAAGGGTCTGGGTCCAGTCTCCCCACCACCAGACCCCGCTGCTTCTGGAAGACCTCCTCCGCAAGAAAAGAAGAGCAGAAAGGAAAAAAATCCTCTTTACTGAGTCACACCCAGCTGTAAACATGTCACCACGAGAGCCCCCACTCTAACCCCCAGGCCACACAGTCGGCGGTGATGAAATGACTGGGTACACGGGGAGGGTCTCTGGGGGTGGGCACCAAGCGGGGCAGCGGGCGCGCAACGCCGGCAGGTTCTGTGTTTCCGGGAGGAAACTCCCCGGAGGGTGGGAGGGGGCAGGAGAGGGGGCCCAGGCTGCCAGGCTCAGAGTCAGGGCCCTCACCAACCGGGTGGCTTAGGAACCCTCTTCCCGAAGGCTCCCAGATAGGGTCCCCAGCCCTGCTGCCCTCCCCCTGTACCCCAAGGCCCAGGGAGGGCATCCGCAGCGGGGAGGGCGAGGGCCGCCCTGAAGTGGTCCAGCCCCAGCCCCCTCAAAGGCCTGCCCTGTCCAGTGCAGTCTCCTGTCCCCCTGTCAGCCCAGGGTCAGGTTGAGGCCTCAGGCCCACAGGTGAGATCCCCCAGCTCCTCAAGAGTCCAGCCCTCGGCCTGGGCAGCTCCTCAGGGGGCAGCACGGGGCTCCTTCCCTGGGGCACGGGTCCCCCCGTGGTCATCTGACTGGAATGTGGCAGTGAGGCGGGCGATGGGGGGTTTTTTCTCCGGCGGCCGCAGGCCTTGCGGCTACACAGCCGTCTCCTGGTCCTCCCGCTGGACCATCTGGTAGTGCTGCCGGTTCTCCAGGTAGGCGGCCAGCTCCGTGTCCTGGGCCTTCTCCGCCCGCTGCCGGGGAGTGTCGCCCTGGAGGGGGGGCAGTGGCCGTCACTTCTGGGGCCTCCCCTTCAGGTGGCCAGTGAGGAAAGGAAAAGCTTCAAAGGACAGGCAGTCATGGGCCCTCCCCACCCTGCACCGCAGGCTCAGGTTTCTCAGAATCCAGAGGATGTTGGTTAAAGAACAGCTTCCAGTCCTAAAAGGCGGCCCTTCTCCATGGCTCCCGCTCACAAGGGCCAGAGCTGGGGCAGGGCTGCCCTGTGCCCGCCCTGAGTGGCTGCTCACCTGCTGGTCCGTCTTCATGAGTGAGGCCCCCGCCTCCACGATGTAGTGGCAGATGGTGCGCTGGCCCAGGGCTGCCGCCTGGTGCAGACAGGTCTCCCCGCTGTGGAAACGGGCTGGCTGTGGACCCCCGTCCTGTCCTCGGGGTCTTGTCCGCCTCCAGTGGGCGATCAGAGAAGGGAGCTTTGGGACTGGGGGGGCAAGGGATGGGGCCTGGAAGGGTTTCTAGGCTCTGACCAGCTGAGTGGGAGGGGCTGGAAGAAGACGGGGCAGTTTCCAGGGTCTGGCACTGCCCAGATACTCACTTCTCCTCCACAGCGTCAAGGATCTCTGGGGGTGCTGGAGGAGAGGGGACGGGGCAGTCAGAGAAGCCTGGCAGCCTCCCCTCCTCCCGCCTTGGCCCTAGCCTGGGCCCCCTGGTGGCCCAGCTCACCATGGTCCAGCAGGTAGCGGACCACATCCTTGCTGCCCGTGCTGACGGCATGATGCAGGAGCGTTCGGCTCTGCTCGTCCCGGTGCATAAGGTCACCCCCAGCTCGGTGCAGCTCCTGGAGCTGAGGGCAGGGGATAGAGCAGGGCTGGGGCTCCTCAGGGCCACTTTCCTGCCAGCCACAGAAATGTCCCCCAGTGCACAAAGGTCATAGGCCTGACACTAGGGCGCTCACACACATCATCCCTCTGGGGGGGGGGGGGTCTTTCTGGAGTGCGGGGGAGAGACCCTGGGCTTCTGGACTCCTCAGGAGCATGGACCCCCAAGCCTCGGGGCCTGTGGATCCCCTAAGACTCACTCCTTCCTGAACACTGGGGAAAGGCAGACTGTGCTAAGCCCCTATGAAGGGACACTGTGAGGGGGACAGGGGCAAGGCGGAATGTGGCAATCACCACGGAGACCCTGTGGAGTGCCATCCAATCACAGATGACAGCTCCTTGACAGGCTAATTTGGCCCCACCCAGAGGCCCTGACATCCCTGGGTGTTACCTCCCGGCTGCTGGCTGTGGGGCCACGGGACCACGAGGTGGAGGAGCCCAGCCCTGGCTAGTAGTACCTTACAGAAGTTGTTCCTCTTGGCAGCCTCAATCAGCTCCTCACCTGCACGGAACACCTGCCCGTCACACTCGGGCCGGAGACCCGGCCCTGTGTGGGTACACAGATGTGCCTGCCCGAGGTGTGGGTCTGCCTGGGGCGCCGACACTAGGCTGGGGGTGGGGTGACCCCAGGGCCCTGGCGGGTTGTGGCTGCAGCAGGCTGTGTGTGTGGGCTCCACCCCCATCCCCCACCAGGGAGAAGGGCTAGGCCTCACCTTTAGGGGGCGCCGTATCCCGTGGCAGTGACCTGCAAGCAGAGCAGGATGAGACGGGACCCAGAGACCGTTGTCACCCTCCCCACCAGGGGGCGCCCTGTGTTCTGTCAAGTTTATTGAGGGCCCCCTACAGAGCAGGCCCTGTGCCAGGAGCCAGCCACACAGCAGAGAACGCGACACATGGAGAGCTTGCTCTCACCGAGCTTACATTCTAGTCAGGGAGACACACAAGTCAACACATAAATCAGGCCTTCTCAGAGCAGGAAGGGCTAGGAAGAGCACAAGACACTGGGGTGGTATGATCTCACAAGCAGCATCAGCTGGGGTTCCTGGGGAGACTTCTCTGGGGAGGGAACCCCCAAGCTGATGCCTGAGTGGAGCAGGGAGCTTGGTGAGGAATGGGGGACCTTTCTGAAGTGGCAAGAAAAGGGCAGAGGCTGGCACCCTGGAGGCCACAAAGGGCCAGGAAGAGCATGGCACCGGGCAGTGGGGAAGGACGTGAGGTTGGAGGCTCCAGCCCAGGCTGCCGTGCTCGGATGCTGGGGAACAGCACACAGGACTCGCAGAAGAGAGGTCAGAGGGGGAGCCCGGGTCTCCAGACAGCGCAGCAGCGTGGATGATGATGGCACTGCCCGGGGGGCGGGGGGGGGGGGGGGGGGGTTGGCCAGCTGAGCTTTGGGCGGGTTTGGTTCTCCGCCAGGGAGGGTCTGTAGGGACCCAGCAGTTAGCAGGACACTGGACACGTGTCTGGCGCCGAAGGCAGGACGTCAGGAGGTACCGGCTTGTAGGTGGGGTTTTGAGCCAGGGGGCTGGAGGAGACGCAGGACTCACCGGAGTGTGGGTGAGCAGGGGGAGGTGGGGAGGGGGGAAGTGGGGGTTGGGAGGTCAGGCCGGGCCGATGCCCCCAGCAGCTCAGGGTCCAAGATATAAATCTCGTCCTGTGCAATCTCCGTCACATAGTTGAGGTGTTCCTGTGGGTGGGGAGGTCAGGGGCTGAGAGTCAGGACCTCCCAGGGTAGCCGATACAGGCAGTGCAGACGCAGCCAGGCCGGAAAGGCCTCTGCCAGGAGCACAAATAGCCGCAGGTGGAAGCTGGGTGAGGGGACCCTGCCAGTCTCTCTTCCCCTTGCCTTCCCAGCTCCTTCCCATGCTAAGCCTCTGCCTGGATCACCTAGCACCTGGCCAGAAGTGCCTCCACCTCTGGAGCTAACTGGGTGGCCCTGTGCTCCGAAGCCCGTGCCCCCACCCAGCCAGACTTTTCCGGGCACGCCAGCTCCCTGTCCCTGTGGGCAGCGTGCCTACACCCTATGCGCAGGTGGGAGCAGGTGTGCGGGCCCCATCCAGCAGGACAACAAGCAGATCCGTCTGTGAAGGTGAGGGCCAGAGGTAGAGGGGCCCCTGGGCTGGCCCGAACGACCGCAAGGTGCTCACCTGGGCCCGGTCAATCCTGTAGAAGCGGCTGGCAGTGGTGGCTGTGAGGAAGCAGAGAGCTGTCTGAGGTGGGAGGAGGCCCTTATCCAGGCCCAGAGAGTCTGTTACCCCACCAGGAGCCCTTTGGGAGGGGACAGGATGCAGCCCAGGACTGCCAGGAGCTGGCACTCACCGTCTAGGAAGCACCACTTGGGGGACAGTTTCTGGCAGGTAGGGGACTTGGCTCCAGCACCTTCGGGCTCCTGCTGAGAGAAGCCAAGGACAGGAGTCGGCAGAGAACAGAAACTAGGGCGGGTGGGCCCACGCCGGGCCAGCTCCCGACCCCCTCACCTGCTGGAGTCTCTCGATGTGGGCACGGCAGAGCTCCAGGTCGCTGTCTCCAGGGACCACCACAGTGCCCAGCGGCACGGCTGGGGGGACAGAGCAGGCTGTCAGCGGCTGGCCGTCCCCCCTCAGCCCCCTGCCTGGCCCTCAGGGCCCTCAGTGGCTTCTTGCCGCCCTGCCCCCGGCCCCCCTGCCACTCACAGGCCTCCTTGAGCTGTTCCTTGTCGTAATGCAGGGCCTCGTAGTCATGCATGCTGACTCTGCTCACCTGGACCCGCAGCTGCTCGGGCACGGGCTGCTGGCTGTGGCGCAGGCAGCAAGAGGGCACTCGGGAAGGGTCCTCAGCTGGGCGCCCCACCCAGGGGCCCCACCCCACCTCCCTGCGGCACAGCGACGCAGAGGCCCCTGTCCAGCTGGGGAAACTGCGGCTCGAGAGAGGGGCAGAGTGGTGGTGGCCGGGAGGGGAACGTACTCGCTGTGCAGGGGGGCGGCACTCCGCCGCTTGGCCTTCTGCACCATGGTGGCCTGGTTACGCAGAGCGATGCGAATGCGTGAGGCTGCGAGTTTGCAGGGCTCACCGTCCACCTGCACCGGGATGGCCTTGGACGTGGTGAGCACCACCTCTCGGCACTGTGTCAGCCGTTCGCCGTGCCCGCCCACCTGCAGCGCCGCCTGTGGGCGCAGAAGGCTCAGGTCAGGAACCGGGACAGGGTTAGTGGGGCCCTGGGCTCCATTCTCCGCAAGGATGCTCCAGCCAGGGAACACAGTGACAGTAACCCCCAAGACAGAGAGCAGAAGGACAAGACTCCAGTCAGAGAGGGGAGGAGAGAGAGAGACCCTGGTCAGAGAAAGAGGGGGAGCCGCCAGCCAGGGAGATGAGAATGAATTCTCCCATCTTGGCTGGTGAAGGGAAGTTTCGTGATCCCCCCACCTTTCCATCCTGGGCCAGTGTTCCTGGTCACTGTGGGGACAGAGCCAGGGCTCCAGGCAAGTCCCATACTGGCCTACTCACCAGGGACGTCATGGTAAAGCCAATGACCTCGAGGTAGCCATCGTCGTGCCGCTGGGGCTCAAATTCGTGGTGCTCCCCAGGGTGGCCCCAGGGCATGGTGCCTGCGCAGTACCTGGAGGGGACGGCAACACAAGGACCCTCAGAGAACAGTCGTGCAGGTTGGACATATCGGGGCGCACACAGAGACTCCCCTCCTCACCTGGGGATGTTCAGGAAAACAATGCACTGGGGTTTTAGGTCGTGAATCTTGGGGGTCAGGTCAGTCCCGTCACACTGCAGGCAGGAACAGGGAGCGGGTGTAGGATATGTACCCGTGGCGAGGCGGCTTCCCTCCCCGCCAGGCCCGCCCACTCTGCCTGCCAGCCTGGCCCACTTACCACCACTCGGATGTGCTTGGCCAAGTCCTTAGAGCTGCCCATCAGGAAGTCAGAGAAGGCTGTCTGTGGGAGACAGAGGGCGTCACCACCTGGTGACAGCGACTTTCTCTCACCACTGCCGGCAGGGTCCAGTGGCCCGGCAGACACAGGTACGCAGGGTGTACAGGCGGCAGAACAGTGGGCATGCGGAGGGAGTGGGAGTGGCTGGGGGGCCTGTTGCCAGCAGACCCCAGACTCACCCCGGCATAGAACATCTTGTTCCGAAAGCGGCTGTTGAATTTCTCTGGGTTGGCCTCTGGGTGGCGACAAGAAATAGGGGACAGTTAGTCTGACCCTGCTGGGGCTTCCCAGGCTGGGGTAGGATCCAGGGCTGGGAACTGCCCAAGGGCAAGTTCTGACCCGCTTGGGGGAACCTCCTGTATGCCCCCCTCTCCAGCCTCCTGATGCTTTCCCAGCAAGTGGTTGCCCACCTCGAGACTCATGAAACTCCAGGGTGACGTGGGCATCAAAGCCCAGGCTGAAGTAATTGTTGAAGACATCCAGGGGCAGCTGGAAAAAGGTCAAGGGCCCAGCATGAGGGCCGGACCTCACAGCCACCTCCCTGCTCTGGTCTGCTCAGGGCAAGGGGCCACCAGGCTGTCTCGGTCCATGCAGTTCTGGAAGCTTTTCCCAGTTAACAGCTCTTCCCTCTAGCCTGCAGCCTGCCTCAGGGTCCACCCTCTCAGCTCCCAGCATCCATGGGGTTCCTCCAAGTGCCCAGTATACAAAACACCTGGGGCCCTGCGGGCACTCTCTTCCCTGGCTTTCTGACCACCCCTCACCACTTCTTCCCGAAGTGCCATATTCTGGAGGAGCTCCATGAGGATGAGGACTTTGTTTTCTTGGTGCTTACAATGGTGCCTGGCATGTGGTGGATATTCAGAAACTATCTGCCCAGTGGCTGAACAATGGCTAGCTTGCGGGGGTACCAATGTCACCACTGCCCAGGAGAGGATGACAGTCGAGGTGAATGAAGAGATTTATCCAAAGCCCCAGAACCGGCAAGTAGGAGAGAATGCTTCCCTTGCTGCCCCCATGATGGACACCCCCACACTGGCCCTGCCGGCCTACCCGGTCAGTGGCGCCCTCATCACGCTCTTCTGGCCCTGCATCGGGGTTGGGCTCAGCACGGAGGTCCCAGCGGTCTAGCTGCACCACGTTTCCCTCCTCCACGTGGGAGAGGATCTTGGACACGGGCTCATCCGTGTAGCCCTGGTGGGACAAGGCAGGAACTGAGCCTCTCCTGGGGAGAGGGCCCCCCAGCTGCTCAGCCCACCCCCACCCCGCTCCCCGCCTGTGGGCTCTTACCCCACCCCAGTTGAGGGTACGGGCCAAGTCATTGCCAGTGCCCAGGGGCAGAATGGCAACAGGCGGCGGGGGCTTTAAGCGCAGCTGGTCCAGAGTGGAGAGGATCCAGCCGACCTGGAGGGAGAGGAGCAGAGCAGAAGAGGCCGGGTCAGACCCGCATGGCCCAGGCTCCGGCCCTCCGCCTGGGCAGCCCAAGGAGCGGCCACAGGACTCACCGTGCCATCGCCTCCACACGCCAGGATCCGCAGGTTGTGCACTTTGCGGTACATCTCCAGCCTGGAGTCAGAGGACGGGAACAGGGTCAAGGTGTGTGGGCCTGAGCCCCTGTGCCAGGCAAGTCCTCCCCACCATCCCCACAGGGCCGCAGCAAGCACTTACGCCTCCTTGGGCCCTCCCTGGCTCAGGTCAAACACTTGTCGGGGGTTGAGATACCACAGGAAGGACTGGATGATCTTAGCGCCCTGCAGGGGACCGGGGGAGTCAGTCAGGGCCTGCGGGGCCCGCAGTGGAGAGCAGCACCAGAGAAGGACCGACGCTGTAGGAACCAGGCCCAGCAGGGCCGAAGGGTGGAGACAGGCTCCTATTTCTTCAGAATCTCTGGGTCAGAGGGATGGGGAGGGAGCTGCAATGGGACCTGGGAGGAGCTGCTGGGGATGGGGGCAGGGGTGAGGAGGGGGTGGTGAGGAGGAGGGGTGCGGAGCCGGAGCCCGCTCCTCCCCTGCAGGCTCTCCGTGGAGCGGGGCGGCTGTGCGTACCTGGTTGCCCCCACTCTTGGGGTTCACAAACACCAGCAGGGGCTTCATGAGGGGGGAGGGGGTGGGCCTGATGATGAAGGGTCTCCAGCGGCCCTCCTTGGAGACAGAGAGACTGTAAGGCTCTACCCCAGCTTGGCAGACCTCACCCCCGTTCTCGGCAGTGCCCCCTCCCGTTCTGCCTCCCGGGCAGACCTTAAGGTGGGCCTGGCCACAGAGAGGCACCTTGGATCCGGCCTTCCACCCTCCTCCGGGGCCCAGAGCCCACCAGTGGCTGCACTGGCCCAGGGAGCTCAGTACTTCAAGAAACAGGCCCACCCAGCCCCAGAACCAACCTCTGGCCCTTTCTTGCTAGATTTCCTCTTGAAGGACGCTCTCTTTTTCTTCTTGCTTGCCTTGAGGGTATTCTGGAAGGGAAGCAGGGGCATTGGGGACAGGCAGGTGGGTAGGCTGGCAGTGCCCACGTGTGGAGGCGGTGTCCAGGGTGCAGGCAGGACTCACCTGCGGCCTGCGGGCGCGGAGGATCCAGGTGGGCGGGATGACCACAGCAGCGTGCACGCCCAGGGAGCACGGCTCCTCTATCTGTTGCAGCATGAAGCAGGACACCTTGCTGTGGTACTGGGGGGGAGAGGGGCGCAAGTGAGCTGGGCCTGAGCTGACACCCAGGGGGCCCCCACCCAGTGCCACCCAGGGGACAGCCTCCGGGGGCCAGGCGAGCACCACTCACGGCCTGCTTGCACCAGGAGCAACTGATGGCCACAATCTCCTTGCTATGGAAGGTAAACTTCTGCTGGAAGCCCTAGGGTGGAGAGGGTAGGTGGGGCACCAGCTGGGGCCCAGAGCAGCAGGCCCAGCCCCTCCTCCATGGCCAACACTCTCCACCCAGGGCAGTTGAGCCCATTCTTTAAAATTAAAACAACTGTCGAATAAGCCCCCAGAGCAGGGAGGCCTGCAATTCTCTGAAGTTAACTCCAAGGAGCTGGGTGCTCACACCCGATCTGCTAGAAGGGGTCATAGCTAACTCCTGCCAGTGGGAATGCCCCCCTGCTGACCCCGAGGCCCCCCAGTATATGCTTAGAGGGCTTCACACTTCTTAACAGCACCTGCCACTTCCATTCCCTTGTTCATTCCATGGACGTTTACCGAGGGCCTGCTGTGTGCCGGGCCCTGTGCGCGGCACTGAAGTGAGCAGAGGAAAGAGGAGCAAGGCCCCGAGACCTTCTAGAGCCCACGCTTACTGAGAGAAACAGAGCAGAAGCAGATGATGAGTAAGTGACCGCCACACTGTGGACTGGGCTCGGGAAGACTGCCCACAGAGTCTGTCTTCAAGCCACATCCTCCTCCAGGAGGGCAGGGACCTCACGACCCGACTCGGGGCTCAGCACCCAACAGGGGCTCGACACATACTGTGCTCAGTCACCATACGAGGCCGTCTACACAATTCTCAGAGGGCGCTCGCACGGCTTCCGGGCAGTCCAGATACACTGCGCCAGAAGCTCGCTTTCTTCCCTGCTCTCCTGCTTCGTCCAGAGACCTGGGTGTCTGGGACTGACTGGGCCCCTCGGCCAGGCTGGGAGTGAGCCCCAGGACTCTGTACGCACGAGACAACGTCAGCAACGGGCAGGTCACACTGGACGCACGGCCCGAGGCTCAGGGGCTGCAGGGGCCAGGTCCGGGGGGCCGCGGGCTGGCCCACCTCCCCGGGCAGAGCCTCACCTTCCCGCAGTGCCGACACTTGCCATCCTGGCGTCGCCGGTGTACCCAGTGGTGCCGCACAAAGGTCGGCTGGTGGAGGAAGAGAGAGCATCACTGGAGTGAGGGGTGGAGAGGCATGAGGCCTGAGCGCGGCCGGCACCCCCAACACGCTAACGTGAAGTGTGGGGCTGCAGCGGGAAGCTCTCTGGAGCTCTCCTTGCTCCCAGAAGAGCAAGGAGGCGCATGAAGCAGGCGGTGCCTCCCCCCCTCTGCAGGCAGGGCCAGCCAAGCCTTCCCCATCAAGACCCTCTCTGAGCCTCAGCCCTGTACCTCCCTGGGCCCCAGAGTAGTCTCAAAGGGGCTGAGTCCCCCAGTGGCACTCTGGAGACACCGCAAAGTCCACTCAGGAAACTTGGGGCCTCCTTACCAGTGACTACCCTGGGCACTTACCTCACGGATGTTCCTGGAGCCTGATTCACGGAAAGACGGCTTACAGCGGAAATTTATCTGTGAAACATTGCAATGACCCCCCAAATGTCAGAACCTCCTTTCAGGGGGCCAGGCATCTAGCCACCTCCTCCAGGAAAGTGTCACTCAGAGTCATTCTCACAAGGCAGGGATAGTCCCAAATCATCCTGGGAGCCCTCAGAATATGAGACATCTCTTCTCAGAAGCCTTCCTGCATCCCCTGCCCCCTCTCCACTAGTCAGAAGGACCTTTCCTTTCTCCTTTATCACCCGGGGATGGGGGACACTGGGAGTTTTATGCCCACTCCCCCACTAAAAGGTAGCATGCTTTACTCCTCCCAGATTTCCTCTTGTCCTCCGGCGCTCCCGGCCTAGGCTTGTGCAGGCACCCTGCTCCTTGCCTACAGACTTGTGCAGGCTGCTTCCTGGAGACCGTTAGCTCATTCCTGGAAACTGCTTTGGTTTCCACCTTGGGCTCTGGAACGCCTAGGGCTATGTTTGTTTCTCTTTTCCCAACTGTCCTTGCTTCAGCCTTAGCACAGTTAACGGGAAACCTCACTCGAGGAGGCAGGGGCAAGGGCAGGGGCAAGTGGCCCACATTAGCCATGCTCATGTTGTTCTTATTCTACAGGCTTTCCCATGTGCTGCTGGGGTTTCTGCTGCCTGGGGAGCCCTCGTACCCTCTGTCCAGACCTGCCTCCCCAGTGCTGCCTCTACTTCCCTTTGGGAGCACAGGGCCCGCACGTGCCACCAGCCGTCGACACACTGTGGACAATAGTCCTTAGGGTGGAGAGAGCCAAGCTTCAGCAAGACAATGGCCCCTTCTACATGTGAACTTAGGCACAGGTAAAATGGTGTCTTGGCTGTCACTCATTCATTCATCCCACTGAGTAAAAGTGAGCCCCACTCTGTGCCAGGCTGGGAGAGGGCTCCCAGGTTTGTTTAGGGTAGTGGGGACAGGGTAGATACAAAGGGGGGGAGACAGGATTCAAGAGCAGACATTCCAGCTCTGGGGTCTTTGGCTCTTCCCACCACGCGGGCTGGGACACTCGTGGCAGGCCAGGCTTGTCACGTGAACATGCATGTGGAGACGCACACGTGTGCACTCTGAGAGGCCTTGGACACCCAAGGGAGCAGCGGGAAGGGCCGAGCCCCTGTCCTCACCTTCTCCAGCTGTTCGATGCAGGGGGTGTGCACCACGATCTTGCAGGCTGCACACTTTCTCCGGGATACTGATTTCTGCTGCAGAAAACGAAGAGAGGGCCCTGAGGCACCAGGTAACTCCATCCAGGACTCTGCCCCAGGGCGGGAAGAGAGAGCCTTACATGTGCCCCAGCACGGCTGCCCTCTGTTCACTGGGACATCCCAGTTCTGGCCTCAGAGCAGAGCCCCCATTCGTCCTGCCGTCCTCGGGCAGCCCTCAGCAGGGGCGCGCAGTTGAGTGTCTTGTTCCCATCTTCCTGTCCAAGGGCTACCACTACCAGGCCCACAGAGGTCCACCCAGGGCTTCTAGACGTGCCCCACCAGCAGGGGGCAGCCTGCCATCCAGAGCTCACTCACCAGCATCTTAGCTACACAGTACTGTTCCCCAACATAGCAGAAGTCCCCCGACACGTTGGTCTCGAACCAGATGTGTTCCCCATACGTTGCGGACTCCTAGACCACGAGATGAGTATGCTCAGCACAAACCCGCTACCCAGCCCATCAGTCAGTCCCCGCCCTGCCCTATCAACCCACCTCCCTCCCAAGACAAACCTCCTTTGGCCACCACAATCCACTTTGCTCCATCCTGTTTCCCCACTGTCCTTACTTTTCTTTTTTTGAAGGTTAAAAAAAAAATCTTAAGTAATCTCTACAACCAACGTGGGGCTCAAACTCACAACCCCCGAGATCAAGAGCCGCAAGCTCCACCAACGGAGCTGGCCTGGCGCTCTTTCCACTATCCCTGCTCTTGAGGACTTGGTTCAAACGTGGCCACTCTAGCAGGTCGGCCCTGACCCTAAAGGCCCACAGGCTCCTCCCGCAGCTACCCCCAAGCCCAGCAGGGGCCAGTACCCTCCTGTCCCTCCGTCCCAGCACCCTGCCACTCACGCTCCAGTCCACAGTGCTTCGAATCTGCCGCTCCGGCTCGCCGCACGGGGCTCCGGGAGTGGGAGGAGGGGGTGCCAGGTGCTGGAGGCCTGACTTGGTGATGGCTTTCCTACAGAGGAGGAGATCGCTGAGGCCAGCTGAGCGCCTGGAAACTCTGCTTCCTTCCCCCCTCACCTGGGGTGTCCGTCCTTGCTGCAACTTCAACCCCTGGCCCAGCTAGGGATGGCAACGAGGAGGAGAGGGGACGCCCCACGGCAGCCCAGGACTCTGATAGGTTCCCTCCAGGAAAGCCAGCCCTCCTCACAGCCCCTGTGGGGTGTGCTGGCTTCCAGGCACTGTCTGGAGCTATTCCCGAGGGGGGAGCGCCCTCGCACCAGACCAAGCCTGGAGGTCCTTCCTGCAGGCCAGCCCCCTTGGGGTCAGCACACTCGCCCTGCCGGCCGCAGCTATACCTACGCAAGCAGGGCACTCCAGGCCTGGGGTCCTGCCGACTTGCGCCGCAGGGCCACCTGACGCCTGCGGGACAGCGGGCGCACACAGGCGGGCATCGGCGCACCAGCAGGGCTGCCCGAGGCTCTTCGGCCCCCCATGCCGAGGTGCTGGCCTGGAGGCCGCTGCTGGCTGAGGCGCCGATAGTAGCCGTGCAGGCCCCACGGGGCACGGTCATACACTGCCTCAGCCGGGAGCAGGTGGGAGGAGGCTCGGCGCCGGCGCAGGCAGCGAAGCATGGGCGCGAGGGTGCCCTGGTGTGAGGAGGGCCCCAGTCTCCTGGTGCCTGGCTGGGAGGCACTCGGTGCCGCAACGGCCACATCCTCCTCCTCGCTCATGCCTACGAGCCCTGCCAACAGCAGGCGTGTGCCCAGAAGCTGTGGCCCGGCTGCGGCAGGCTGCGGGGTGGGCCCCTCGTCCACGATGAAGCGGGGGTTGCAGGCAGGGGGCACGGTGCTGGAGCGCCGGCGGCTGGGAACCCGGGTGCCCCCCCCACAGCTCAGGAGGCAGCCCTGGAGCTGTGCACTGGAGCGGCGCCGCTGTGCCAGTGAGGACGATGCCTGCCCGGCGGGGGAGCGGCGTCGGGCCTTGCCTGTGGGCAGCCCCACGCCGCTGGGCCGCCGCTGGCCCTCCCCAGGGCCAGGCACCTTCCGCTGGAAGCGTGTCCTAAAGAAGGTCTCCATGGCAGGGGCAGGCGGACAGCTGTGGGGCAGAGACCGGGAGTATCAGGGGCTATGCCAGGATGGGGCCCGCCCTGCGCCTAGGAGCCTAGCCACAGCCTCTGCCCTTTGAGTGGACAAGGGACACAGGGAGGAAGGGGGAAGGTCCACAGCCTCTGACCTCCATCAACATGGTGTCTGAGGGGACCACGGAATCCTCAGGGGGCCCGTGTTTACCACGGGGGGAAGCACTAACACGCACCCCAGTTATACCCTATGCTGCCCCAGGAGTTATGGGGGAAGGGCTTCCGGCTCCCCATGCGGCTCCCCGTCCAGGCACCACACACCACAAAGCCCTGGCCTTTGGCTCCCTAGCCTGAAGCTGATGGAAAAGAAAAAAGGAAGCTGGAAGCCCGCAGTCCTGAGTCCCAGGTTGCAGTTGGCCTCTTCAGACTGAGGGGCCAAGGACAAGCCTTTTCTTTCCTTCTCTTTGGGCCTTTGTTTGGCTACCGACTCAAGACGGCCCGGGTGTAGGTGTCCCCTCCCAGGACACTGCACAAACTAAGCTATGATAATAAAAAGAGGCTCTCTGAAAAGAAATTCAGTCCGGTTACGACCCCTGGACTCTCTCAGCCCCAAGTCGAGGGGTCAGGCTGAGAGAGCACTCCACACGGAGAAGATGTGACTTAGGGATCAAAGGGCCCTGGGGACCAAGGCCCTCAAGAGCGGGGGAGAGCCACCCCAGGCCTCACGCAGGGGCACCCTGTATGGGGAGCAACGAGAGGCCCGAGCCAAGAGGAAAGCGCTCTGGCTATGCATCTCTAGCTCTGAGGGGCTACGAGAAAGAACTTTCCTGTTCTAGACTGCTCTGTCTTACCGTGCTGCAGAGGCCTAGTACACATCTCCCTCGTGTGGAAGTACCAGCTTCCAGGTGAGGTCTGCAAACCCTTCCAGCCCAATGCTAGAAGCTCCAATGCTCTGCCCAGAGATCCCTCCTGAGGGAGGCAGGACCCACAGGACCATCCTTCCTTGACCTGTGCTGAACACGGGCCCAGCTTCCTTCACCAACTCACCTACTCCTGGCTGCCCCTTCTTCACTGGCTGCTGTATTCCTGCACTCTCACTTCTGAATGGTGGGGGAAGGGCAGGAAGCCCGGTAGGCTTGGGTGGGGGAAGAGGACGGGAATGTCTTTAGAATGCCCAGGGATGCCTGTGCCCTGCCATCGGGTGATCTCCTGGGCCCTTGCAGCCACAGAGATGTCCGAGCCACAGTCATGGGACACCTGCCTAGGCCCGACAAGAGAAACACGTCTGCCTGCTGAGGGTCTGGCATAAGTCAGGCATGGCGGGTGTGAGCCTTGGACAAACGGGGGGTGGACACTAGGCTCGAGGACTCAGACCTGGGCTGCGTGTCTACTGGCTGTTTCTCCCACTGCCCACTCTTTACTGTGTGACAACCCTGTGAGTCTGGGGGAGCAACGCCAGGCTAAAGCCCTGGATGGGTGCAGGGGTATTCAGGGAGGGGCACACGGGGCCAAGGTGTGGGGAGGCAGGGCACCTGGGGAAGCAGGGTTGGACACTGCCTGTTACAGGCTCCCGCCTCTGCAGGGGACAGGGAGAAGGGCAGGAGTTAAGCTCTGCGGGTAAGAGGACGGCGTGGGCAGAGAGCTCCCGGCTTCCTATGCAATCAGTATCATCACAGCTAACGTTTATTGAGCTCACCATGTGCCAGGCACTCTGCTAAGCCCTTCACAAACACACGTGTCATTTTATAAGCCAGAGCAGAGTGGAAGAATAGGTCTGAATCCTGCCATGTTCCTGATGGGAAACTGAGGCACAAGGCGGTAATGCCCGAAGTCCACAGCGAGTCAATGGGGAGCCAGTGATGGAACCCAGGTCTATGTGAAGGCAAAGCCTGTACCCCAGAGCAGTGGTGGAGAATAGGCTCCTTCCTTTTGGGCTACAGGGCTGGGGCTGAGTGGGGACAGCACAGGGAGGGGAGCCCTAATAAGAGCAACAACAGCCCCGCTGACTGAAGACCTACAGTGGAATGGCCCTGAGCTAAGTACTTTCATTTACCGTCACACTTGATCCCCAGCACAACCCCGTGAGGCCTGGACAAGCACAGCATGTGGCCCAGGTCACAATGCCGTTCAGCGGCAGGACCAGCACCCGAACCCAGAACTGCCTGGCTCCAGTCTGTTCAGCACCCAGGGAGAGAAGCCGGGAGGCCTGGCTGCCCACTGCTGCCTGGGCGCTGACTTGCCAGCGCTCCCCCAGGGTGTCAGCTTTCCCCAGCCGTCTGGTCAGGCCGCCCTGTGACAGCTGCCCAGCCTGGAGGAGATTAGTCACCCGGACACACCGCCTGATGCTAGTGTCACCCAGAAAACAAAAGGCCACAGTCAGTAGGGGGGAGGTGCTGCGGGCACTCTGAACAGCGATGAGGTCTGGGCCCTGCCTGCTGCCCCAGACCCAAACCGACAACTCCCACGGCACTCTGGCCCACACACTGCCGGACAGCCCCAAGTGCAACCGTCCTGGGGCCTCATCGGCTGCCTGACGGCATGGTCCCTGGGAGTGGGGAGCAAGGCAGGCTAGGCCAGGCCAGTGCTGGGTGATCGTCCCCACACGGGCCTCAACTTCCTTGTTTGTCCAAGGAGGCTGTGAGACTGGCTGAATTGATCTTTTATGAGAAGCTGTCCAGCAAGGCACCCATGCCTCTGTGCTCCCAGTGCCCCCTCCCTCCCAGGCCCCATGCTTCCTGCTCCTCTGGTCTCCATAGAAACCTCTGTCCTCTGGTCAGCAACAGCCTGATACCAGACTTCCGATCTCTGCTGAGGCATCTCATGGGTCCACTGAGAAGCCCTGGCTGGCCTCAGGCCTGTCCCAGCCCTTCCCCCACTGTCCCAGCCCTTCCCCACAGCAGGGCCCTGAGCAGTGGTATTTTCACACTGCGTGCTCTCCCATCTCGATCATCCCACGCATTACGTGGGGAGGTCACTGCAGGAGGCCCCACAGCGTTCTGACACCAAGAGCCGAGCACAACGTCTACCCCTCAGCCTTCTCGTGGGGGACCTGAGAGAAGCCTGTCACACCTAAAGTGGGCAGGATGGGAAAGGACTCAAGGGCTCCATGAACCTCCAGCTGGCTGCTGAGAGCCTAAGGAGGACAAAGGATGCTACAGGAGAGACGCCCACGGTGGCATCCGGCCATGTGCCCTGGATGAACAGCCCCCAGTGTGTCTACAGGCACCTGCCAGGGGGTGAGCAGGCACAAGCGCCCTAACTTCGCTGGCTACTGGCTAGAAAGAACCAGACTCCCTGCCTCCCAGGCCAGACTCTCTCATAGCCTATGTTAGTTTCAAGTGGAAAAGACCAAAGGCTTTGGAATCCTAATCTGCCATTGCTTTCCCGGCAGTGGATCAACTAACCTTTCTTTTTTTTTTTTTTTTTTTTTTTTTTTAAAGATTTTATTTATTTACTTGACAGAGAGAGATCACAAGCAGACAGAGAGGCAGGCAGAGAGAGAGAGAGAGGGAAGCAGGCTCGCTGCTGAGCAGAGAGCCCGATGCGGGACTCGATCCCAGGACCCTGAGATCATGACCTGAGCCGAAGGCAGCGGCTTAACCCACTGAGCCACCCAGGCGCCCCTCAACTAACCTTTCTGACCCTCAACTCTCTCCTCTGCAAAATGGGGATACCACCTAGTTCAGAAGGCTGGCGTAAGGGAGGTTCCAATAAAGTACCTGGTGATACCTGACAGAGGGCAAGGCCCACACCGGCAGCAGACACAAGGGCCTGTGGATCATGCCATCTCCTGGGGTTTGTCTCTGCCCGCGGCCAAAGTGGGAACCCAGAAAGGGAAGTAGGGGAACCCAGGGTGGTCACCACCCACCACATGAAGAACAGAGCCTGACAGCCCAAATCACCTGGGGATCTGCTCAGCTGTGAGAGATGCCCTCTCCCTTGCACCAGGCCCGGCCCCCAGAGGTGCTCGCACAGGATACCCCGTGGGATGCAGCCAGGGTTCTCACTCCCTCAGGCTCCTCCCCTCAGGGAAGGCTGGGAATGGTGCACAGTGGCCCCATTTCCAGCAGCCCCAGAGCAAGGGCCTGGAGCGGCCTCCCCAGGGGGATACTGGTCAGAAGCCACCTCTCGCTGCTCTGCTCCCACAGCCGAAGGTCAGAGGGAAGGAGGTGGGGACAGTGGGAAGGGAGCACAGCCTGGAGGCTGCTGAGACAGGGTCTCCCTCTCAGAAGGTCTTTACTTGCTGAGAGGAGCCGGCTCCCAACAAAACAAAACAAAACACAACAAATACCCAGCGGGGAGCAGGTGGGCCAGCGGGGCACAGGAAAGGCAGCCAGCAGGCCATAATGTTTACCTCCACAGGGTCTGTGGGCGCAGGAGCCCAGCCCACCCTTTCCTTTCCCTTCCCTTTTCCGTCAGCTTCAGAGTCTCATCCAGGAATGGTGGTGCCTGGACCCACCCAGATCCCTTCCTCCCCGACCCACCCTGACAGATACAGGAAGGAGGAAGCAGAAGGCAAGGAAGGGTTGGGGGGAGGGTATGGGGAGGAGTCCCCTTTGACCTGATCTAGAAGGCAGGGTGGCAGGCAGGAGGTGGGCGAGCAGGTGGGGCCCTGGGGTCCCTTGGGTAGGCGAGCCCCGGCTCTGGCTCCAGCTCCAGGCTGCTGGCCTCTAGCTGAGCAAGTCCTAGTTTGGAGAGCCAGCCGCTGTGGCTGCTGCTCTGCCCCCTCCCCCTCGCCACCCTCCTCCCCCCAGACTGAGCAGCCGTTATGAAAATAACCCCATTGGTAACCAACTGCACTTCCTCTCCCAGCGGTGGCTCCAGGCCCTGCAGCGAGCAGGCGGCCGGTGGGCGGGCAGGCACACACATATCAGTCCTGCCTCCTGGCTTCTCTTCCCAAAGTCCCCAGAGCCAGGCTGAGCATAGCCCAGGGGCCTCCCCTCCACCTGGCACCCGGCAGAGCACACACAGCCCCTGCCTTGGCTCCTGGAGGTTTGGGGAAGCAGAAGTGGGGGGTGGGTCGCGCCCCCTCTGGCCACCGTATGTCCTCTCGTACCCACTGGACAGGTGTTCTGGGGTCTGGAGCAAGTGTATGAGACAGCTAATCACTGTCCATCAGAATAACCACAAAAACATATGTGTTGAGGCTTTCACAACTTACAAAGCACGTTTTCACAAGTATTATCAGACAGGACGCTTATGATTCTCCCGCGCGGGTGGCATTACGGTCCCAGCTAAACCAACAGGGCCACCTGAGGCTCCAGGAGGCCCGGGGCTGGCCCGAGCTCAGAAGTGGCTAAGCTGGGACTGTCCAACCCGGGTCTCCTGGCCCTGCCAAGGGGGCCTGCCAGAGCTGCCCTGGCTCGTGTCCCGGAGAGGCCAGCCCATGTCACACTCATGCTGTCCAGAATGCCACCCCTCTCCAGCTTACACTCCTGGTTCTCTAGGGTCGAGAGTGGCAGCCCTCAAACGTTCACCACCCCTTGACACTCTTTAAAATTACTGACGATCCCCAAAAGATTTTGTTTACGGTGGTTAGAGCAACTGCTATATACCATATTAGTAATTAAAACTGAGGGGACGCCTGGGTGGCTCGGTTGTTAAGAAGCTGCCTTCTGCCTTCCGCTTGGGTTGGGACTGAGCCCCCATTGGGCTCCCTGCTCAGCGGGAAGCCTGCTTCTCCCTCTCCCACTCCCTCTGTGCTCCTGTTCTAGCTCTCTGTCAAATAAATAAATAACATTTAAAAAAATTAAAACTGAGAAATTTAAAATACACTGACTCATCTAAAAACAATAAACTCCTGGGCACCTCAGTCTGTTAAGTGCCTGCCTTTGGGTCAGGTCATGATCACAAGGTCCTGGGATCGTGCCTCACCCTGCTCGGCGGGGAGCCTGCTTTTCCCTGTCCCCCTGCTTGTGTTCTGTCTTGTGTGCTTCTCTCTCTCAAATAACTAAATAAAATCTTAAAACAAAAATAAAAACAAAACCAAAAACCCCCAATAAACTCATTATGTGTTAACATAAATAACACATACTTTTCTTTTAAAACACAAACTGTATTTTCTAAAAAAAAAAAAAAAATTAGCTAGAGGAGTGTCATTGTTTTAATTTTGCAAATCTCTTTAATTTCTGGTTTAATAGAAGACAGCTGGATTCCCCAACTGCCTCTGCAGCCAGTCTGTTGTGATACGTTATGGTGGAGCATGTGAAGAAAATTCTGCCTCCCTCTGACATGTCATTAGAAGAGAAGTATTTTAATGGGCTTTTCAGGCAGTGATGGATGTTCTTCTTTGCCACTACATCACGATATGACAAGTGGTCGTTTCTTAAAGGTTAGTGGCTATGTGGAGTCTGAAACTGTATCAATGAACTTTTCACTCTTGTATTCTGAATTCTGTAACATCAAGCATTGGGAAATATATTTTACTGAGTTATGCAGATCTGCCAAATGTTGACACATTTCCTTATACAAAATCGAGAACTCACACTTGCTAACATCACCACTGGTCTCATCAGAAAAGTTCTTAAAAGTCCTGGGAAGCTGTCAGGCCCTAGACAGTGGATACCAGGTTTCTAAAATTCTAATTTTTGCTTTTCAAAGGCTCAAAGTTGACTATTAGCAACAAATACTGATACTGGTTTTGAAGTGGCAAGCTCACTTCATTCATTTCTGAGAAAATGTCTGCCAGATACCCAAGTCTGAAGACTTCTGTCTGTCAGGTGTTCTTTCACGTTACAATGGTGTTCCTTAAAGCATGATAACTGGCACAGCTTGCAACTCAGCTACAAAACTGCTTTGCAAGGGGCGCCTGGGTGCCTCATTGGGTTAAAGCCTCTGCCTTCCGCTCAGGTCATGATCCCACCTGGGAACAGGCCCGAGTTGGCTCTCTGCTCAGCAGGGAGCCTGCTTCCCCCCTCTCTGCCTGCCTCTGCCTACTTGTGATCTCTCTCTGTCAAATAAATAAATAAAAAATCTTAAAAAAAAAAACAAAACACCAAACCTGCTTTTCAAGACAACCATCACAGTCCGGTTTGCAGCAAAACTGCCTCCTCCACACAGAATATGTGGAAAGAGGTAGACTCGAGGATCTGGACTTTGTAAAGTTAATACTTTCTGTTGCATCTTGCTGTCGTGAGCGGGAGGCATACAACGGCTTCCAGTTTACGTTGGGGCGACTGCCTTGGTTTGTGCCCAAGTTCCAAGCTGCTTCATGCCACCCTCGCCTCTGCGCCGTGGGTACAACTGTTAACATGGTGAAAAGGGCATGAGCCAGGGCAGCTCTGAAAGTACTATTATGCGAATAGTGTTGATAGCGCCAACCCTCTGCAAGGGTTGAGGGCACCCCCAGGACCGTACTTTGGGAACCACTAGTTCAGAAGGAACTCCAAATGATCCGGCCTGGCAAATGTGGCTTCGGTGCAGCAATAACTCAGCCTCCTATGCTGACAAAAACTGGGTTCTAATCCAGCCATCCTCTCCTCTGTCCCGCAGTCCGGCCGTGCATAGCCTACCTTCTGCCTGGAATACGGGCCCCGTGCCCCCTGCTCACAGCTGCCCCAGCCAAGAAGGCACCACTCCCACCGGTCACCTCACACCACTTATTCGGCTTCTTCTCTGCCTCTGGACCCCTGGAGCCCTCATTCTTTCAAGTCCATATGCCTTGTTCCTCCCCCAAGCCCATCGGCCACCAGGCCACAAGCTGCTGGGGGCCA
Source organism: Meles meles (assembly GCF_922984935.1). NCBI lineage: Eukaryota > Metazoa > Chordata > Mammalia > Carnivora > Mustelidae > Meles > Meles meles. The sequence continues at coordinate 19,911,333 of NC_060073.1, forward strand.
GGGCCCAGGGGCTGTGCCTCGGGGCCTGTCCAGCACAGGGCCTGGCAGTGAGTCCAGTGTTTACCACCAATCGGCTCAGGAGGAAGGAAAAGGGAATTCCGTGGGGGAGGGGCGAGAGCCCTGAGGGAAGAGAAGGGCTTCCTCTGCCTCGGTACCGCACCCAAGGGCTGACCACAGGGCCTAGGCCGGCCCAGGCCACTTCTCTTTGTTGGACACAAGGGGATGGCAACAGCCTGCTAATTCTAGCAGCTACCTTCCTCTCCTCTCCAGAGGACCGGAAGAGTGACCAGCAGAGACCCTGTCAGGGCTAGGTGCCATTGCCCACTCCCACTCTCCATGGCTTTCCTTGTGAAGCCTGGACAGCAGGACGTGGCAACATGAGGGTTGTGGGCAAGGAGGGGAGAGGAAGGGTGACTCAGATGCTTGGGGGCTGGGCCCAGGCCCAAGCCCCTGCTCTGAGCTCCTTGCAGAAGCATCCCCGGTCTCTCCTTGGTGTCCCGAGTCCCTGTCTCATGGTCCGGCTCCTGCAAAGCCTGGGAGAAATGTCTGTGGAATGACTGGCTCATTCCTCTAGGGCCTCCCCTCCAAGCCATCCTGCCACCGGCACCACAGGTCGTTCCAGAGCGCCCGCTGACCCAAGTGGCCTTCCACTGTCAGGTGAGCACGACGCAAAGCCCCGGGCCTGGACACGACTGGCCTCTCGGCCTCTTGTCCCATCTCTTCCGTACTTTCTTACATTTTATTTGACAGACACACAACGCGCTTTGTGCCAGGCACTGTTCTAAGCATTTTACAAATTTAAACTCATTGAACCTCATTAAAATTAGTAGTAGTGTTATCCCCATTTTATAGGTGAGGAAACTGAGGAACAAAGAGATTAAATAACTTGCCTGTGGCCATACAGCTAGGAAGTGGCAGAGCTGGGGTACCAACCCAGGAGTCTGCTCTAGGTCCAGGCTCCAAACCCCTCACTCCCCACCTCTGGAAGGGGTTCTCTGTGCTTGGCCTCTGGCACCCAGTAGTCTATCTGGAACACCATTCCCCTCTTCTGCTTAGTGACCTCTCTCATCTTTTTCCTCTTGTCTTTTCAGAGTTGGCTCAGACACTGGCTCTGCTGGAAAGTTCCTCCCAGCCCCCTCTCCCCGGGGGGGTGGGGGGTGGTGAGCTGCTCCCACGCTTGGGCCCTCGCTCTGTCATTCTCAGCCATTAGCACTAGTTTGCAAGCCTGTATCCCCTACCAGACTGTGGGCCCCTGGAGACCAGGAACTGCCCGTAATTGCATCCCCAGGGTCTAGAAGTGCCGGACGAGGACCGAAGAGTGAATGGAGGAAAAAGTGAATGGTCCAGGCTCCGATGCCTGGATGAAACTGAGAGCACAGAGCTTTGGGCACACCGACCCAGAGGCTGGCCGGCTTCTGAGGCCTTCCTGCCGGTACTGGGGGGACAAGTTGCTGGTTTGGGCTGCGCTCTTGTGTCTCAGAGGCACACACTGAAACTGATCCCTGACGGGGTTGCTCATATCTCTCCGTGTCTCCCAACACCCTGCTGGCCCCCAGGTCCTTCTTCCCTCGTGGCCGTGGCTGAGACCTCTTGTTGCCTTCTCCTGTATCCGCAGCAGGCTCCCATTCCCCATCTGCGCGGAGCAGCATGCCCCGTCATCCCTCATTCAAAATTTAACTCCCTCTCTGAGCTTTCTGTCCATGTTGCTCCCTCCTCCATCCCCTAGGAGATCTTCTCAGAATCAGCTGTCAACCCCTCCCCCATGACTCCCCAGCCCTGCCGCCATGCACCACTCACGGGGCCTTTACCTGCCTCTGAGGCAGACACTGTGCCTAGATCTTTTGGAGAAGTTGCAGGAGACAAAGAGCTTTTGCGAGGATGTGGACCCAAAGGTCCAGAGGGGTTCCGCCTCTTAAACCAGCTACAGGACCTCAAGTCAGGTCTTTCACCCTGAGCCTCGATTTCCTCACCTGATACCTGGGGTTAACACCTCCTTGTCTTGCTCATGGGAGCTGGAAAGTTTGTTCATGGCAACCCATTCCTCAGTAGACCAAAACTTTCAAGACAGGAAATTAACTCCAGAGACCTAAAGATTAGGACAGCCACTCTGAAGCATAGCTTGACAATGGCTGTCTAGAAGGAAGATACACCATCCTGTCACCAAGCACCAGCGGCCTGAACACACGAGGAGCCGTGGACTGGAACAGTCCCTGAAGGATGGCTCCCACAGCAAAGACCCTGCCAGCTCCCGGACTGTCCATCAGTAGGGGCCTGGACAAACAGGCTGTCCGACAGTTTCGGAAAGGATTAGTACACTGCAGCCCAAATGGGCACACCAGATCTCAGGTCTCAAGATGCCTAAATCTCCACAACGATATGGAGGAAAAAAAGCTGAATTCCGAATAGGTACAGCATGCCATTTAAATCCAGTGCAGAACCATACAGAACAGTACTACCTGTTGCTATGGACAGACACCTACGTAGGAAACATTTTCAAAAGGCCTGAGAATACAAACACCAAAACACAGGATTGCGGTTTCCTCTGGGGAGGGACACATGGGGCCTCTACCTCCATCTAAAGCAGATACAGCACAACGGTGAGATTTGACCGAAGCGGTGGGTGTTTCATGATTCTGTACGCTTTTCTAATTGTAAAATATTTTATGCTTTTTAAAAGATTTTTTAAAATAACTCTTTAAAAACGCCCTCCCCAGCCCCCGAGGGAGAACAGCTCCCTGGGGTTGCCCTGCGTCTTCCGAGGATGGGTTTCAGCAGCGGCATGGAACCCCAACTGTGTTCCTTACACTGTCTCGTAGTAGGAACCCCGTGTCTGTGGGGCCGGAAGGTCTCCCCCCAAACGATGCCTTCCAGAGCGGGGGTGAGCGGGTGGCAGGTTGTGTCAGTGGGGTGTCTGTGTGGGCTGGGGAGCAGGAACCAGCTTGCTCCCTTTCACAACCGCCCCCGCCTTAGTAAAATGTCAGCAAGCTGGGGAAGGGGGGGTGGAGAGCCAGGCAAGCTGTTAACCCGCGAGATGCTGATGCTGGGGCGTGGGCGGCACAGGCCCAGGCTCCCAGACAGCTATTTTGGCATGTGCTGTAATCGGGCTCAGCCCTGGCAGGGGAGAGGCCTCTACGTGGGAGCTCTGGACTGGCGCTCTGCCAGGAGCAAGGGGGAGGAGGTCTTTGAAAGGGAGGGAGAGGGCTCTGGGGCCCTTCCTCTCTCTTCAGACCTCTCACCGTGAGGCGCTGAGTACAAGTGAGGCCCAGTGCACTGTGCTCTCCTCCCCAGCACCTCTCCCCAGGCCACAGGCCACAGGCCACCTGTGACCTCAGGGTGATATCAAGGGTTCCTTTGCACATGTCTCGGGTCTTCTGCAACCTGTACTTTGAAAGCAAGACAAAAGATCACAGACTTGCCCCTCCATTCCACACCCAGCCGGGGAGCCCAGGACAACCCGCTCACAACCCATTCTCCCTCATTCTCTCGTAGTCCCGTACCCAAGGGTCCCCCTAGCCCAGCCTTGCTCCCCCTGCAGCTGGGATCCCGGTGGCAGTTCTCTCTTGGGGGTCCAGGAGCAGGACGTCTCATGGGTCTTCACTCCCACACAAGACAAAAATCTCTTCATCTTGGGGCTCCTGGGTGGCTCAGTGGTTAAAGCCTCTGCCTTCGGCTCAGGTCATGATCCCAGGGTCCTGGGATCGAGCCCCGCATCGGGCTCTCTGCTCAGCAGGGAGCCTGCCTCCTCCTCTCTCTCTCTGCCTGCCTCTCTGCCTACTTGTGATCTGTCAAATAAATAAAAATATTAAAAAAAAAAATCTCTTCATCTCACAGAGCACTCAAGCCCCTTTTTAGGCTCTGCGAGTTTGGGCCTGGGAAACTAAAACAGAAGGAAAGGGTGCTAGTAAGTAGGACGGCCTGTGTTCTAAAAGATTCAGTGTGAGCTGCGTGAGTCCCAGGCCAGGCCTCTGGTCTCTTTGAGCCTTTGTTCCTCATCTGTAAAATGGGAATAAAACCAACTACGAGATTGTTTTAAGGACTACATGAAAACAACTGTTAACTGGCAGACAAAGATGAGCTGGTACATCACATGCCTGGATGAAGGAGAGTGTGGGGAGGGCAGGAGTGGTCGTGTCCTCAGCCTGCCCCTCCTCTCCCTGGGCCACAGAGCCCCTGGTCTCGCTTAAACCTGCTCTCCACCACCTGACCGGGTCCCTTGTGTCTCAGCTGAGGAAGAGGGCAAAAAGGAAAGAGGGTGGATGGATAGCTAGTTCCTCGAGGGCGCCTGGTCACTGCTCTGGCCTACTCTTCCCCACACGAAACTACCTTCCAAGGCTGCCAGCCCTGACTAGAGTGCCAGGCAGGTCCCATGCCGAGAACTCTGGGGGTGCCCTAAAGGTATCAAGGCCTCCACAAAGGAAACAGAGGAAGCAGACCAGGGGAGCAAAAAATGAGTGCTTGGCACCACCCACTCATCTCACCCAGGAACAAGGGCCGCTGCTAAGCCTAGACACAGGTGTGACAGCTTCCCCTTCTTACCCACGCCGTCTCCCATGATGACTTCGAGAACTACTCAGGTGGCAGCAGCAGCCTCCAGAAGGAGAGGCAGAGGGGGCAGGGAGGAGGACAGGTGGAGGTGGGGTGGAAGGTGCTGGATGAGGAGGATTCCGCGGAACACAAGGAAGGCTGTGGGGTCCTGAGATGTGGTACAAACTGACCTGATACTGCAGTCAGGGGACCGGTGCTGGGGTCCCAGATAACCCCTACCTGGTTGTGAGACCTTGGCCCAGTGAGGGCCACATCACTGGGCCTCAATGTTTAGGGTGGGGGAGGGGCTGGGCCAGGTGCTATGGAAGCTCCCGCAGGGCCTGCCTTCTGCCTCCTTCTGACCAGCTCTGTCCTGGCAGGCGGGGTATCAGGTAACCGGCCACTGGGCGCTGGCTGTGGGTCCACCCACAGCAGGTGTTTGGTACAAGTGGACTGGCTCCAGGAAGAATCTCCCCTTCCACCTCCCTCTCCACAATGGTAGCTGTCGCCCCCCTGTGTCACTCTAGCAATACTGCAAGGACAAGATGCCTATCAGCTTCTGGACCTTGAAACCCTCTCTAGCCTTTGCAGGGATATAGGGACCCGACCTCTGCTTCTCCTGGAGCCCAGCACAGGCCAAGTCTCAGAACCAGTGTGCCCACTCACTCCTCCTCTACTTGGGGAGAATGACTGGTAAATTCTGGAGAGGGCTCCAGGAAGCCGAGGAAGCGGGGTCTGATTCTCTTTCCCCTACCTCCAGCTGCCCAGGGCCAAGGCTTTCTGACTAGGGTCACTCAGTCCTTCTTCCATCCTTGCCGGGGAGGACACCATTCTCCTGCTCTCTTTGGGAGCTGGGGTGGCTCCACATCCTGAGATCTGACCTTTTTGGAGTACGGCACAGACAGAAAATGACAAGAGTTGCCCATCCCCTCCCCTGACTTGTAAGCCAGAGACTCAGGCAGGTGTGTGACGGCAAAGGAAGACAGAGTGAGAGAGACAGACCCATTCCAGTTCCTGACCTCCGCCAGCTCCATGCTCGCACATGACATTACCAGCGGGGGTGGGGGTGGGGCCGTGCAAAGCAGAATGGGGTAAACTGACACACAGCTCAGCCACTGGGGTCACTTTTTCTTCTCCAGCTGGCAGGAACCCAGGGACTCTGACTTGCACCTGGGCCACTCCCAGTATTAGCCTGAGTAGGACAAACCACTCAAAGAGGCCCCTTTGCTCCCAGACATCCTGGCACCGCGGACAGGGGTTCTTGCTCTGCAAGAGGCATCCCTCAACACGTGCCGCCCAACCACTGCAGAAACCAACCCAAACTTCAGCTCAGGCAGCCCAGCGGGCACCCTCTACTGGTCTGGACTTCAAGCCCAGGCTCACTTGGGTCCATGCGGCATCACCTCTCAATGGGACCTATTGTCTCAAACTTGTTCCACAGGTGCATTTCATGCCCTCTGGGAACTAAGGACTTTGAGCACTACGGAAGGGCAGTGGTGGCAGAGCCAAAGCTCAGGCTCCCAGGGGCTCCGAAGGCCCAGGCTCCTTATGTCTGGGTGTGTGAAGCGCCAAGTAATTTCTGATGCCCCTGAGGTGCAAAACCAGTTAATCCACAGGCTGTGCGACCTGCCCAAGGTCAGGCTGCTGGGACCAGGCCAGGGGCTAAGTGAGTCCTCTCTTTAGGTATGCCCTGGAAGAGCAGGAGGGGACAGGCATCAATTTGCCTCCCACTTGTGACTGTCTACCCCCTAGGCCAATAGGATCTGAAGGATAAGGACCGAGGAAAACCCATTTGTCCTGGGATTAGGGCAGGGCCTATACGGACTTCTCCGGGAGGGGCTGATGGTTCCCAGCAAGGATCCATGAGGTGGAACGGGGCTGGATCATAGACTAGCTTTTTGTCTTGCTAGGCTAAAAAAGAAGAGATTCTTACTGCTCCCCAGATTCCAAGAGGGTGAAACCAGTTGTGGGGGTCTGAGATGCGCTTTAAGGAAAAACCTCTTGAAGGAAGATGACAAAGAGGCTGCCGTTCAGAGACTGTTCTACCTGCCCAGCTCGGGGATGGCAAACGCGTGGCCCAGGTACCACCACTACCCCTCCCAAGCCCACAGCAGAGTGCTGATCATAGAACTCAACCACCAAGCCAAGATCGGAATGCAGCAGCCACCACCAATCTATCTGTTATCTTTGGTCCTCCCTTCCAGCCACTATCAATTCACTTATCAGATCCCTCAGCCCCAAGGTGTGAGAATGGCCTAAATGCAGAGGGTGGAAACCCAAGCAGAGTCAAGAGTCTGGTTAAGGACGAACATGGAGCCTGAGGAAAAGATGGAGGTGAGGGGCTGGCTTCAGTTAGGGCACTGGGGACTTTCACCTGAAAACGGAAACCAGCAAAGGTGGCTGGATGAGATAAAAAAACATTAAAGGCGCCAGGCCCCAAACAAGTGTACTATTCCAAATGTCTGCCCCTCCCTCCAACCCAAGCAAGGCGGAGGGGATCAGTCCCAGCGGGCATCTGATTCTCCGAGTTCCCAGGCCTGTCAAGAGAGTCTTTTCCCTCACTGTCCTCTCCCTGGCTACAGGGTCTCCAAATACATTCATTTCTGAATGCCCCACTGCCCAGCACAGCTACTACGCAGAGACACTCCTTCCATGCTTCCAGAGATCGCCGTTTGATTTTCTTTTCATTAAGCGCCTATCAGATCACTAACCATCCCCAGAGTGATGTCATACTTTGGTCCTCAAACCCGGGAGCATATGAGAAACACTTGTGAAGCTTAAAAACAACAACAACAACAACAAAAACCCCACCCAGGCCCCATCTCCAGCCCCGATGAGATAGGCATGCTAAGGATAAAATCTAGGAATCTGAATTTCCTAAAGCTCCCTAGGTCATTGTGATGTTCTGTTCAGGAACCTGGTCTAGAGAAAGGATTTTGGACTACAGTTCAAACTCTCTCTCCTTTTTCCTTGCTGTGTGATTCTGGGCAAACCACTTATGTCTTTGAGCCTGTGTTTTTCCTCATCTATAAAAAATGGAAAAGTCACACCTCTCCTGCTTAGAGAATTACGTAAAGGTATTTGTTGGTTCTCTTGCTTCTTGTTCTTTCCCCCCTGAACGTGCCTGAGGTTCATCCCACCTGCACTAACCTGTGCCCTTCAGGAGGGGCACAGCTACAGGTCACAAGAGCCCGACACTTGGTACCCTGTGGGCAGGGACAGGAAGCCTCTGGCGGAGCCCCTCCCTCCCCCTCCTGAGCCTGTGAACACTGGAGGCTACATCCTGCAGGGCTGGGTGTAAACTGCTCCATCTTGTAGGGCTGTGGGTGACAGAACGAGGTACTGGAAGCCTTGCGCCCTGCCCCGTTTTATATGACACCGAAGCTTGCGTGGCTTCACAAGAGCCCACGGAGCTCCATCTGGCACTGTGAGAATCCTGATCTCTGGGTGTGCTTGGTGACACAGACACAAAGAACAGGGCCCTGGCCAGGGTAAGGCTGGCAGAGGGCACAGGTCAGCATTATAGGTTTGCCAAGCCGCACAGCAGGAGAAAACTGCCCATGTTATTGGTGGGTAAAGTCTACCCTGGGAAGGGTCAGGGCAAAGCTCAGGGAGGGGGTGTGCCGAATGCCACAAAGCCAGGGCAACTGAAGAAAAGTGAGAGGGAGGCTTTGGGCAGGCTCCAAGTGGTCAGAGTCCAGCCTGAGTTGGCTCTGGGGTCCTTAGCTGATTGGCTGCAAGCTCCCTGGCCAATGAGAAGGGCAGGGGTCCATCAGGAAAAAGCCCAAGGAGCCAAGTGAGGTCCTCGTGGGGCTCCACCTTCTCTCACCTTACACCAGGGCTGCATGGCAGGAAGGTCTCCCAGCCAACACCGGCACACATGCCATGAGCTGCCTGCCTTCCACCTTTCCACACCCTCCCCCAGTTCCTCACCAGAGTCCTAGTCAACCCTGTCCCAGGCATAAGACAGTGTGACATTTGGTGTGCCGGAGGAGGAGGAGGCAGCACGGAGCCTGAAGAGCCACAGCGCATATTTGAGACTGCTGCCCACCCCATCCCTCACCCAGCAAGAGCGGGATGGGGGTAGGGGGAGCAATGCCTACCGCCTATCAGAGGTAGAGGGTAGGGTCTCTCCACTAATTAAGAGCAATATAGAACAGGTGGCCAGGCACTCCCAACCTCAAGGAAAGGCTTACAGTGATGAGCAATTAGCTCAGTGACCAGTGTTCTGGGACAGCCAGTATCAACAGAGGCCATGTTCTGCAGATGCCGTGCAGAGGCGGTAGGCGAACGGCCCCACCGAAGCGCGGGGGTGGGGGGCTGCCGTGACACCCTCCCCACCTCACTGCAGCCAGGGAGCTCAGAGGAGGCCCTGTTCTCTCAGTGCCCAGAACGGGTGAGCGGCCAGTCAGGGGGGCCCTACCTGCTGGTCCTACCCCGCAGGCAAGTCAGAAGCAGACGCTGCCTTGGTACCACAGAGGAGGCGCGCTAAGCCGCGGGTGCCAGCGAATGACTCCCACCCGGTGCCAGTGCCGGGACTCTAGGAGCTGACCCCGACGCGGAACCAAGCCAACTCAGTCCATCCGGCCGGCGCCGGGCGGAGACCTCCACTAGCTGTCAGTCCGGAGACGGCGAGGGGCGCCTCCCGGAGCCCGGCGCGGTGTCCGACCGGTGCCGCGGTGCCCACCCCGCTGCCGCCGCGCTCACCTGTGCCCGAAGAGACGCAGCCCGGGGAAGCGCCGCTTGTTGAGGCGCCGCGGCGCCTTGTCCGGCTCGGGACCCGCGTCGCGCTCGGAGCCACTGGACGAGGCGGAGGCCGACTCCGAGTCGCTGCTCCGGGCCTCGGGGCTGCCGTCCCGCGGCTCCATCCGGCCCTAGCCCCGGCCGGCGGCGGGCCCCCGGGAGACGCCCATGCCGGGCCGGCGGCCGGGGCTTAGCACGCCGGCTCCGCGCCGCCTGCCGCGACCATGGCGCGCCCTCGCTCCGCCCTCCCCGCGCCGCGCGCCCCCGCTCCCCACGCCCAGGTGCCCGGGAAGCGGCAGTCGCCGCTCCAGGAAGTGCCGCCAGCAGCGGCCACAGGACCCCGCATAGCTGGCCGGGCCGCTGCCTGCCCGCCGCCGAGCACGCCCCCTCGGCTGCGCGGCGGTACCGGCTCGCGGCGCCCTCTGCCGGCCGCCGGCCGCGCCGCCACCCGCCTCGCAGGCCAGGAGAGGGCGGAGCCCGGGAGGGGCGGGGCCCCGGAGGTCCCGCCTCCCCACCCCTAGGCTGGTCCCCCTGGATCCCACAGTATCTCCTGGGGTCTCACACGCGGGCACTGAGCACACCCAGGCACACACGATCTTTTCCTACCCTCAGCCCCGCCCTAAACAACCTACATGCTCACGAACGAACCCCTGCGAGGGCAGCTGTCACCACCTCTCTGCCCCAGCCGCACCGGTGCGGACACCTCTCTAGCACACCCCGTGCCTGCTCACAACCACTCATACAGTCTCCGCCCTTACCCCCTTGGCTCTCCCAAATCACACCCCCAGGAACATAAGTCATACAGTGTTCCCTGTACACGCAGAACACACACGCCTCTCACACACACTTCTGCTCACTCATTACTTAAACTAAGAACATGTCTCACCCCAGCATCACACTCAGATATATACATACCAGGACCAAAGTCACTTAGTGACCCTAGCACATGCCAGCAGAGAACATACACGGTTCTCATACAAACTCATCTCCTCAGCTGTTCATAGCTGTTTCCAACCCTTTTGGACACGCCTAACAAAATCGTTTTCCCACAATATCCAATAGATCCTGTCAATCTCTTACACTACGGGAGTCACCCGCATGCCTCTTACACACTCATACAGATGCACACATAAGGACCACACTCTCATTCACCAAGATAGACACCCACAGGGAACACATCTTTCTCCTGCTCACAGGTCCCCCCCCCCAGAACAGTTATGCGTGGCCATGTCCCTCTTGTACACACACGTACCACCCACTCAGAAACATACCTCGAGGATGCACACACACACACACACACACACACACACACACACAGCCCCAAAGGCAACAGAGGTCGTCACCCTCTAGAGATGAGGAACGCAGTTGGAACCAGAGGAATCCCCTGGGGATGGCACAGCCAGGACATGCGCTGGGAACCAGCAGCGGAGGCAGCCTCTGACAGCCCTTGCAGGGCTGACCGATGGAGGCCAGGAACCTGGAGAACATGGTCCTGTCCCTCCCACACTCTGCCACCTCGATGCCCACATCGGGTGCCGCTGTTTCTGTTAGCTCGCCTCCCTGCAAAGCCACATCCCGTGTCGCCTTCACTTTCACCCTCTCCACGGGGCTTTGTGGCAGCCCATTTTCCAGCCTTACCCAGCCACATATAACCAATGCTCAGGGCTGTGACCTATGGGCAAGCCTGTGGTTTTAAGAAATAGCCGACACCCAGAAGCTCAGAACTTTCTCCCAGCGTCCTTCAAGATTCCTGTGGGCCTGGAGAAGGTCTGACCAGGGAGGTCAGCACAGCCTTCCAGCTAGCAGACGTGCCCGGGGGGACCAGGAGGAGGGCAGTGAAATCCCCAAGTGGGCCTGACGCTGTCCTTCTGGGGTGCATGGGTCCCTCTGAGGAAGTTTCCCAATGGTTCTGACACCAAGCTCCGAGGGAGGAGACCAGAGGCAGCTGGAGACCCCACTGAGTTTGCTTACACAGCCTTACAACGCCCAAAACCGCACTCCCGCAGGGCTCTTCGTCCCAGCCCCTCTGCTGTTAGCTCCCTCAACAACCCAGCCTCCCACACACAGTCCCCCAACAACTCAAACATCAGAAATTCCCTCACCCCGTCAAGAGCCCCTTTGCCCTTTTCTGAGCCTCTGCAGAGCCGCTGGACTACAGGTGGGCAAGCTCACGTTTGCCACCACCCCCAGCCCAGAGAAAAGAGGACTCAGAGAGGGTCAGAAGTCCCCGTGCCCATTCCTGGGCCACCTCGAGTACCTACTGTGTCCGGGGGGCCTCGGCTGGGATCTGTGGCACGTCCCAGGAGCGGTAGCGCCACATCTGCCTCAGTGCCCCTGGCTTTTCCCCTTCTTCTGTCCCCAGCGCCTCCGCGGGGCCCAGAGCTGTGGCCTCATCGCAGCCTCCCCCGGTACTGTGACCAGCCCCCAGTACGCTCATCCTGCCCGGCGGCTCTCTTCCTCTTTCGGCACTTCCTGACCGGGGGGCCCTGCAAGAGGCCGGCCGGCCAGCTGCCCCAGAAGAGGACCAAGGCCTCGCAGGCGCCTTCCGCTGGCTGGGGCAGGAGGCTGGCTGGGGCAGGAGGCTGGCTGGGAAGAGGAGCTGCATGGGAGGGCGGGAGGCAGGTGAGGACAAGCCCAGCCCAGCAGCCAGGAGACAGCCCGAGTCAGAGGCTGCCCGTCAGCTGCCAGGCTTGCCTGGGCTGGAATCTGAACCTCAAGCTTCAGTCCAGCCTTCTCCATTCAGACTTTCTGTGCTTTTCCCCTCTTGGTCCTGCTAAGATCTCCCGCTTCATCACAGCTGTGAGGGTAAACGGGCGGGCAGTGTACAGCCCCCACACTCCTCTCTCTCTCCTTCACACCTCTGCGAGCATCACACCATCTAACGCAGGGCCAGGCTCGTGGGACAGCGGCGGAGTGGAAGGAGTAACCAGAACAGAGCCAGAAGATGTGGGCTCCTGTCCTGTTTCTGCCATTTACTGGATCAGATCAGAGAGGGTTACTTCTCTGAGTCATCTTCAATCCAACAGGGTAGGATATAAACAGACTGATGAATGTATGTCAGGGAGCTTTTCTGAGCCTCAGTTTTCTTATCTGTAAAATGGAAGGGGGGGGGCGATAGTAATAATGGGGCTCATGGAGTTTAGTGAGGATTAAATAAGAGGTAAAAGGGTTTACAAATGAAACCGTTCAGTAAATATTTATTCAGTGCCTTCTATGCATCCAGCACTATATCAGACCATATAATAATGAGTGAGGAACCATAGCTCCAACCTCACACAGCTCAGATTCTAGTGGGGAAGACACCTAGGAGACAAATAATACATGAAATAATGTTGGAAGTGCTATAGAGAAAAATGAAGCCAAAATGAAGGGGAAAGAGTTTGAGGAGGAGGAAAGAGTTTGGTCTCCTACTTGAGTAGGAGATCAGGGAAGGCTCCTCTGAGGAGGTGACATTTGAGAACAGACCTAAATGAATCAAGAGAGCAAATGACAGGACTATTTGGGAGAACAGCATTCTAGGTAGAAGGAACAGATGCGGCAGAGGCCCTGAGTAAGGAAAATACTCGATGTGTTTGAAAAATAGCAAAAAGGCCTGCTGGACTTTGAGGGCTTTGTGGAGATTTGGTAAATAAATAGTGAGGCATACACTTACTCTTTATTGTCAGGGTTGGTTCTGGGAGGGAAGTCGTCCCTTCCTCAAGCACTCTTTAAATCACATTGCTCTGTAATTAGTTCTTGAGCTTTGTATGTGTTTGTTACCCCAGAAAAGCTGTAAATTTCTCGAGGACAGAAATGGTGTCAGTTCAGTTCCGTTCAATAAACATTTACACTACAGAACTTGCAGACACAGGAATGCACACGATGCCATCCCAGCCCTTGGAAACCTCCATCTGGTGCTATAGTCACCTTTGTGTCCCTCATGACATAATATTTCTCAATAAATATTTGTTTAATAAATCATGCTATGTCATGAATAATTAACACCCAGTAGTGATAAAACAATGGCTAATCTTTCTCGGAAGAGTTCTGTGCTAGAAGCTTTGGAATCCTTACAATGACCCTATCCTGTTATTTTCCTCCTTTTACAGATGGGGAAACTGAGGCCCGGAGCTACTAAGCTCATTTGTCCAAGGTCACCCAGCTGGTAAGTCGTAGAATTAAGAACCTCACCCCAGAGTCTGTATCCTTCAATAAGACATCCCTGGCCTCTCTGGGGTTGAGACATAGCATGGTGATTACTCCGAGGCTCGGCACTCCCCTTTCCTGCAGCTCTCCCTCCAGCCGGTCATCTCTGAATTTCTCTGGGCAGGTCCTGTGTGCTGCAGCCCATCAGAGACTCTGCCAGCCAGGTCAAGGCCTCTTCTAGAAGGCGACTGATGCAGGGCCGTTTACTCCTCTCCCAGGGATTCTGCAAGGAGCTTGAGCAGTTAAACAGAGGAAATGGGGCTGGGCTTGTTTTTAGTCTGAGGCTTCTGGCAGCCCTGGAGCAACAGAGAGCAGGAAATGTGACTCGTGAAGGGGAAACCGGACAGGCTGGAGGCTCTGAGAGGCAGAGCAGTCCTGACTGTGGGACCAGGATACCCCGGGCTTGTGCTCCTCCAAGCAGCCAGTAATTCCCAGGTGGAGTTGGGAAAACAAGGTTGGAAGGGACAGGTGCACAGTGCTGGGGAGGACGCCCTTTACCGTTCCTAGGACGACATGTGCCAGCACTGGGGAGCTGGGGACCCCTCAGAATGCACCCAGAGACACACAGGAAGAGGAATCTGGGTAAGAAAATTATTCTGGGCTTTGTTGAGGCCCCAGAGGGTAAGGTGTTCTACTTTCAGTGGCCTGGATGAGCAAGAGGGAGCTGGGGAAAAGAAATGTACCAGGGCACGAAATGCTCAACCCACGATTTGGACAGCCTCTGCTCTCAAAAACATCCTAGCCAGCCTCCTTGGCCTGACCTTCGAGGCTCCTTATGCTATGGTTCCCAGTGTCTTTCTTTCTTTTTTTTTTTTTTTTTGCCTCTTTGTCCAGGCTTTCCCTGTGGAGATTTTCTCTTAGCTCACACCATGCGGTGTCTGCCTCACAGTAGGTGCTCAATAAACATCGCTTCTCTTTTTTTTCACACTGGCCTTAACATGCCATCCTCACCCGTGCCAATCCCTTCTGCCTCTGATGCTCTCCTTGGCCTGTCTGCCCATCAGGCTTGACCAGTCAAGATCTCCATCCTTCCAAACTCAGGCCCAAGAAGCAAAAGCGAGAGAGTGAAAAGAGGCCCGGATGCAGAATCCACGGGTTCAAACTCCAGCCCTTTGCTGTGTGACTCTGGGCAAGTCCCTTAACATCTCTGGGTTGGACCGGATGATTTCTGAAATCTCTCTGCCCTGATTCATTTGGCTCTCCTTCCCAGCCTCCAGGTTTTTCCTTATTCATTTGTATGAAAATATTTTATAAATACCTAAGTCTCAAAGGTTGTCCTAGAGCCAGCATTCTCACTCCACTGATTTATCTCTGACACTTACTTCTGTCCCCAAGAATATTCCTAGATCAGGGGACCTTTAGTACACATCAGTTTTGTCTCCTTACAAAATTCTTGACCCCTGCGCTGCTCTCAGCTCCACGCTGAGCACACAGTATGGGCTCAGTAACTTCCCATGGAAGTGGAGAAATGCTGAATAAAGGTACCCAATAGACTGAGAGCAGAAGGAGGGAGACTGGCTTCTGGCTTGCAGGAGGGGCTGTGGTGAGACCTGGGGAACTTTTTGAATCTAAGTCCCTCCTCAGCCACTAAGCCTGTCCTCCAGGCACCTGCTGAAGCCCTTGGGGGCCATCCAAACCCCAACAGCACTTGCCAATCCCTGGCCTCTGCCCAGGTGCGAGGCCTCTGCCCCCACAGAGGAGACAGATGTACCTGAGTAGGGTTGCAGGTGCCCCTGGCTAGTGACAGATGGAAATTTGATTAGGCTCCTTTTGGGCAGCCTCATGAAAGCCATGTGCGGGAAGAAATCGAGAGTGGGGAGCTGGGATCCTCCCCCACTGTGGGGATAGCACTGGAAGTTCAAGGGCAGTCCCTCAAACCACGATCTCTCTTGGAAACTGTCCCTGCAGCCAGGTCCCCTGGCTGGAGGTGAGAGGAGCCTGGGTGGTTCTTCCATTACTCTGGGCCGGGTGGATCTGCCCAAAGGCGTTCCCTCCCACCCTTGCTGTAGCCAAGCCCCTGGGGGCAGGATCAGCAGACCTCCTGCCATCAGAGCCTCCTACCCCCATCTATCAGGTCACACTGTAGCTGCAGAAGCACATTTCAGTCCTCATGCCTCCCGTCTTATTACCCCTCCTAGAGAAAGGTATATTTAGAGCCAAAAGAAAAGATCCTTAAAGATGAAAGTCCAGGCCCTTGGAAACCTGACAGATTAAAAAGGGCTTTGGAGGGGCGCCTGGGTGGCTCAGTGGGTTAAAGCCTCTGCCTTCGGCTCAGGTCATGATCCCAGAGTCCTGGGATCGAGCCCCACATCGGGCTCTCTGCTATGCAGGGAGCCTGCTTCCTCCTCTCTCTCTCTGCCTGCCTCTCTGCCTAGTTGTGATTTCTCTCTGTCAAATAAATAAAATACTAAAAAAAAAAAAAAAAAAAGGGGGCTTTGGAGTGAACTGCCCAGGAGCCCTCCAATCCCCACCTACTCTATGAACACTGCTTGGCCTTCCCTCTGCAAACAACTGTAGGTCAAGAGCACTGGTCAAACACAGTCAAACTCAGCAGAAGCCAAATCTCATCCTAATGCCTTCCCTAGCCACTTCGTATATCCTTGAAGAGAAGTCTTCCCCAGCCTGTCCTAACCTTTGCCCTTGGGACCTGGACCCTTCAGGGGCCTCTGAATGCTCTGCTCTGAAGTTGCACCAATCGAAGCAAAAATGAGACTCCAAGCCAGGCTTCCCAATGTCTGGCCCTGAGCTACATTTTCAGCAGCATGCCAGAGAAGCACCCGTTCAAACTGGTCCTCCCAGCGTCCTTCCAAAATGCCCAAATGGCTTGTGCCCCTCTGGTGCCGGGGTGGGGACATGAGCTACTGGGGTAGGGGGAGGGGATGTCTCAAGCACTGTGTGCCATAATAGGGTTGGAGAAGCCCCGCTTTGGGATCCCAATCCCTGCACTGCTCTTGGCCCCACCTTTGGGCACTGCCCTCCATGGCCTTTGACTCCCTAGACAGCAAGAACCTCAGGTCCCTGAGGGGAGGAAGGATCTCCAGGCCAGGCCTGGTCCCTGCCCTTCCCAAAGGAAGGAAAATAGATAGACACCCCCCCCCACCCCCAGCTTCCAGCTTCCTTTGGCAGCAGACCCCTCCTCCAGCTCCAGCTCAGCTCTCTGCCCCCGGTTTTTGCATTTTTAATTCAGGACAGAATGTGATCTCTTGCAGCTCCTTGCTTTATCCTGTTGCTATTTAAATTACAAATCGGCCCCATCTCCCTGTCACTCTTGGGTTATTTTTAGCTTCTGGTAAATAGCAGCAGGGAGAGTTGGATCAGGTGCCCCTCCCTTGAGGAGCTGTGTCCCTGCAGCCCCGTGCCCACAGGAGGGGCACCCTTCCCTGCCAGTTGGCGCCCCCAGTCGCTCCCCTCCTCCCAGCCCCTCTCTGGGGGTGGAGGGGGTAGGGGGAGAGCTGGCAGTCTGGGACGTGCATCCGTGCTCAGCTCTTGCGTAGTCTCCATTCAACTCTGCCACTCCTAGGTCTTCCTATCCATCACTCAGGGCCGACTTCCTTCAGGGGTCTTCCTGGACAGCCACGCCCTCCCCGTCCCTGCCCCGGAGGTCCAGCTCTAGAGGGCCAAAGATCTCCTAACTGGTGTCTCATCCTTGCTACGAGTCAGGAATTTTACATGTCTTATTGTCTTCTTCAATCTTCCCAGCCCTTCTCCTGTGCGGGTCTTTAAAAGCTGTTCCTGTTTTCCATATGAGGAACAGGGTCAGAAGGGAAAGGGACTCAACCAGCTAGGAATTAGCACCCAGGTCTTTCTGACCCCAAAGACAGCATGTGTGTGCAAGCCCTCTCTTGGTGGGAATGTGCATGCCACTTCACCCAACGCCCAGGTTGATTCTCAATGCCAACCATCATTGTCTTTCCCGTGTGTTTGTCCCATCGCGTCCCACTGGATCGGGGATGGGCAAACCGTGGCTGATGGGCCATATCCGGCCTGCTGCCTGTTTGTGGATGGCTGTGAGCTAAGAATGGTTCTTATAATTTTAAATGGTTGGAAAAAAGGCCAAAGAATAATATTTGTGACAGTGGAAATGATATAAAATTTAAAGTTCAGGGTCTATAAATAAAGTTTTACTGGAATACAGCCACACTCATTCATTTACATATTGTCTGTGGCCACTTCTGCACCACAATGGCAGACTGTGGGACTGGAAAAGCCCAAGATATTTACTATTTGGCTCCGTACCAATCTTACTTTTGGCAGGGGACGGGGCCATGTCCCACCCTTCTGTCTCATGCAGCACCTGGCCCAGGGCCGGAACTACAGATGGAGGTGCTCGTCCCCCTTCAGGGTCCTTTTGGGGCCACAGGAGTGCCCAGCTTGGGGGAGCCTCCTGCCAGCCACACGGGAGTGATTCAGCTCACATGTTACCTTTTCTCTCTCCTTCAGCTTCTTCCCAGGTTTCTAAATGTGCTTCTCTACCCAGATCACCTTTTGAGATGCTCAAGTCCAACCCCAGTCTACCTATAGCTGGGTCTCTAGGGACAGGACTTTAGAAAGGGTTTTTGGGAAAAAAAAAAAAAAAAATCCCCAGGTGATGCGGTGTGGGAACCACCGGTCTTAGCTCCAGAAGCCCCAGCTCCGCATCTCCTGACCCTTTCAGAGCAAACCCAGTGTCCTTGGTACCCCTCTGGCTTTTCCCAGGCTGGACGCTGCCCTCCAGTGGTCTCCTGAGCCCAACCCTGAGCATTCAGGACTTTTCAAGTATAGGGGAGATAGCTGTCCTCAAGCCCAGATGTGGATACGAGAAGTTCCCCCCACTCCCCTTGCCCACCCAGAGTCCCTATGGGCCCACACCTGCCATCTTTCCATCCTCCTAAAGTAGCTGCCAGGGCTGCATCCAGCCCACAGTGGGGCTGTGGGAACCTATTTCCCAGAAGCCATCACGTCCCTAAAAGCTTTTAGTGTCCTGCTGAAAGCCCCCGTCCTCACTTACGTCAGAGACAGCCCGGCCTCAATCCTGCTTCCGCTTCCACCCCTCGCCCGCCCTCGGATTTTTGTGCCTCCGCATTTCTGTCTAAAAGCCTTTTCTCTCTGTGAAGGGCTTTCAACTGCTTTTCTTAGCAACTCCTCACAGCGGGGTGGGAGGTTTATCTGCGAGAGCCTAAGCCGCATGGAACTGTGGCAGGCTGAAGATGTGAAAAGGCCACCATGGGTCTTAGGCTTACCAGCCCCCTCCCACCACCGCCTCCCCCCTCCTCACCTCCCGCCTCCCCCGACCTGTACCAGGAAAGGTGGCATCAGTCACCAGGCCATGCAGGACTGCAGCCACACGGTAGGGCTTAGCTTGAAACCCAGCTCATTCTACTGGGGTAGCCCTGAGAAGCCCAGGGCTGTGCTTTTCCTTGGGCTGCTTCTGCCCTTTCCCCCCGGAGCTCTTGCCTTAATGCCTTGTGCTGCCCTGGTCCTAAGATCGGGCTCCTGGCCTGACTACAGGGTGTGAGGAGGTACCTTGTATTATCTCTCCAGGTGTGACAGCTGGACAAGCACCCTCCCCGCTGTCTCCTGTAGCCCTCACACAGGGGATGTGGAGGTCTCCTGATCCCTTCACAGCTAAAGAGGAGCCACAGCTGGGCCACCCTGCGTCCTTTGTGACTAGAGGCCTCGAGTTTGGGCTGAGGAGGGGTATCCATTCAGGAACCAGCCTGGGGGGGGATCCCAGCCCTTGCCACTGCTTGGGGGGGGGCACGTGCATGCGTGCTCACACACCCGTCCCATCTCAGCCCTTTCATTGTTCTCTGGTTCCAATCCTCTAAGCCTTAAACCCCATTCTGGCCTCCTTTCCAGCTTCAGATGCTGTGTGTCTCTGTTCCACAGCCAAGGAAAATCTTGGGGTCATCCCCTTGTGTTACAGATGAAGAACTGAGGCTCAGAGACAGAGAGATTGCCCAGCTCAAGCACATATAGTCAGGCCCTGGCAGAAGTGAGGTGCAGGCCAGGCCTCTGGACTCCCAGACTAATACTTCTTCCAGGATTCTACATTCTCTGTTCCATTGCCCGTCAGTCTCTGGTCCTCTCTCCTCCCCCAGAGGACTTTCAGGGGCTCTGTTATCTGCAACCAGAAGGCAGGGGACAGATGACGACCTCTTCCCAACCTAGTGTGCTAGAAGAACTGGAAATGGAGCCCCCTGATTCCTTACATACCCCAGAAAGTGAAGGTAGAGCCCACGTGAACCCAACCTACTTCGTATTTATTCTGAGTATCTCACTTCATGATGGTGACGTTTTCTGCCCTTCTCTTCCATCCTCCCTCAAGCGATGGAGGCCTGATACTATCATAATCCATTAGGTCCTTCAAGCTCCCAGGGCTGGGCCAGTTTCATGAAACCCCTTCCCAGAAGCCCCAGGGAGAAGCGGGGCAGTGTGAGACGCACCTCAAGTCCCCAGGTTGTAAACAGACAGGAAACCTGTACTTCTAACTGGGCTGATGGCTTCAAGGACTGCAGATGCCTCAGTGTCCCTGTGGACCCTCCAGAGGAGGTCACTCTGGTCTAGGGGATTTAGAGCGGCAGCAAGTCCAAGTTGAGGCTGTGGTCTGGGAAAGGAAGAGGAAGGGGAGGGCTGCCCCTGCCCCACCCACTCCTCACACCTATCCTCTGGGTAACTTACCCACTCTTGTTGGAGGGGCAGCCCTTCCTCACTCCATTCTAAGTCATAAGTGTGGTCTCTGAGGCCCAGTCTAGCTAATTCCTCCAGGAAACCTCCTGGGCAGAGATGGCAGGAACCCAGAGGCTGGGAACCTCTCACAGGCAGAAGATTCGAGGGAAGTGAGAGGTTCACCGTACCACTGGGGATGCCAGTGAGGGCCCCACAGGGCAGAGAGGTCCAGGTGGAGATTCCTGCTTCATCTCTAGGCAGCAGGGTCTCAGCCATGGCGTCAGGAAGCACCTTATTCGCTTCTATGAGCCAGTGCCTAGCACACGGTCAACCCACCAGAAAGTTCAGGTAGTGCCTATTGCCTGAACCCGGGTCCCTTTTCTCCCAGAAGAGGGGCCCAGGGGCCATCTCCCGGCTCTCCTCAGTAGAGAGAGGCTTGATGTCTTGGTTATTTCTCTCCTAGGCACCTAGTACAGTGTCTGGTACTGTTAGCCTCAGTAATCCCATCTCAGATGAATAGGGCAGTTCATAGAGAGAAGGGCTCCCAGCAGCGCCCCTTCCCCTTGCACACCGAGAGCAGAGACCCTTGGTAGGCATCTCTGAATCCCCAGGGCCTAGAGCAACGCCAGGCAAGCGGCGGGTCCTCAATGAATGTTGACTGAAGGGAGGGGTGGTCCCCAGCGTTGCGCTTCCCTCTGCCCCCATTCTCCTTACCTGTAGGACACCTGCTTGCGTAGGTGCAGCTGGCGGAACCGCTCCTCCACGGGGGCCATAGCGGCCATGCCCCGGGGTCCCTCGGGCCACAGCTGCGAGACCTCGGCCTCCTCCCCCAGCCGGCAGCGCCGCCGCACCACCTCCTCCTCGGCTGCCCGGCCGCCGCCAGCCCCGTCCCCGCGGGGCCCTGCGCCGCCCGGCCCCTCGGCCATCCCGCGGCCGTCGTCTTCCTGCGGCAGCTGCGGCCTTTCGGGCTTGCCCGCTAAAGTTCAGTCTCCCTTCCGCCTGGGCCCGGGGACGCGAGGCGGGGAGCGAGGGAGGGGAGCCCTGGGGCCCGCACGTCCCTCCCGACGCCGAGGCTCAGACGACGGGAGCGGCGATTTGCCCGGCGACGCGCATGGGGAAGGCTGGCGGGGATCGTTCCGCGCCCCCGGGGGTCCTTGGTGGGTGTCGGGGTGCTGCGTCGTGCGCGCTGGGGCGCTCCCCTGACGGCTGGAGCCGGAGCCCGAGCCGAGCCGGAGCCCGGGCGGCGAGCGCGCTCCAGCAGCCGCCGCCACTGCCGCGTACCAGAGTGTCACCTTAGAGACACCCGCCAGCCCGCGGGGTCTGGAGGGGGAGGGCGCCTCCCCGCCCAGCCAGCCGGCTCGGGGCACGGAAGGAGCGATCCCGGCCCAGCCGGCGGCGGGCACGAACCCTGCCCCGGGCTGAGGCTGGGGGTGTAGGGCGCCCGGCAGAGCTCACCCCTGCACCACCTTCCCCGCACCCCGCTTCCCGGCAGCTGCCAATCACCGCCCCGCCCGTCAATCAGCTGCTGCGATGCACCCCCCCTCCGCCCCCCGCAGCCCTTGTCCCGCGCTTTCCGGCTCCGGCATTCGCCCGTTGCGGCGGGCAGGTGGGGAGGAGGGGGGGTCGGGGGCGGTGACAGGAGCTGGCTTTAACCCTGTCGGCGCCACGAGAATTTAGAGACCCAATTAGATTTGGGAAAGAGCACAGTAAAGGGAAAATGCTCTGGGGTGCATTAAATTCGGGGATGGGCCTAATTGCCGGTAACCCCTTCTCTAGGCTTAGAGCTCTTCCGGACTATTCCTGGAGAGGGACCCACAGCTAGGGGTGGGAGTGGGGCGGAGAACTTCCAGACCCTGGAGCCAAGGTGAAGCCCAGCCTGCTGCTTCCTATGACCTTACTCCGCTAAGATTTTTGGGCTAGGGTCTTCCAGAAGGTTCAGTCATCCTCCTGGGTCAGTTGACGCTGATGTGAGAGGAGGAAACCAATTCAGAAAGGAAAGACTAGAGAGGTCTCCTTGGAGTCCGTTCTGGACTCCTCTA
Source organism: Meles meles (assembly GCF_922984935.1). Classification (NCBI taxonomy): domain Eukaryota; kingdom Metazoa; phylum Chordata; class Mammalia; order Carnivora; family Mustelidae; genus Meles; species Meles meles. Next base: position 19,933,472 of record NC_060073.1, read on the forward strand.
TTTCCCTCTCCAAATACCATGGTTCCCCCTTGCATACTCTCCTCTTGTCTCTGGGATGTTCATCTGAACCTCACATCTGGTTGACGATGGGACCCTGGTTGACTTCTCAGATTTAACACCTCCATTTCACTGTCCCAGACTCATCTTCCTGAAGCTGGCCTTTGACCATAGCACTTACTCCCCTTCTGTGGAATTTAAGGTCTCCCTTTGCCTATACATTAGCCTGGCATTCAAGGCCTGCCTCCATCTTTCCACATGCGATACTGTGGTTGCATCGATTTCCTTCCACTCATCTGCGCTCCTTATTCTGGGAATTGGGGTCAGGCCTGTATAGCATTGTTCATCTCCAATCTCCTCCTGTTGATGTATTTCAAATTCTGGGGCTCCACTCAAATGCCCACTCTTCCAGGAAGTCTCCCTGGATGGCTCCAGCTGAAAGTCATGCTCCTTCCTCCAAGACCCTATTGCCCTCTTCACCAGGAATCTAGTGTGTGTCTAGTCTAGTCTATGGTTTATCTTTTGCCACCGACAGTGAGCCCAGGGAGGTGGGAAGCACCAGACTCCCAGAAATAGAGAATGGGCTACAAAGGGGGACAGCTGCTTAGGGTTCCTCCAACTCTAATCGGTCCTACAGTGGCCGTCGTCCTCTGTGTCCTTGCTCAGGTTGTTCCCGTGGCCTGGAGTGTGTCCTCTTCTCTAAAATCCTGTCCATTAGTCAAGGCCATTCTCAAGTGCCACATCTCCCAGGAACCCCTCCCTGATCCTCTGCTACAGATGCCGTTTCCCTCCTTCAGCCCTAGAACTATTTCCTGGGCCTCTGTCAGCACCCTCCCCTTCACACACGAACAATAACTAACATCTCATTTGATTCTCACCACAACTCTGGGTCGTAGATATTATCACTTCCTCCATGTTACAGACGAGGACACTGAGATGTCATACAAACGATTCAAGCAAATAAATCACTTACTTAATAAACAAAACTACCAAAGGGCAGGACCCTGCTTCCCTCAGCTCTGCCTCCCACCTTTCTCTTGGTCCAGCCCTCCCATGTAGGGTGAATGGAATAAATGGAAGTGCATTTAAACTTCTTGGCCACAGGGTAGCTTCCTCCCTAAATCCAAGTTCTAAAGAAGCCCACCCTTGGAGGGGGTGAGGCAGGGTACTTGGGAGCCATCTCCTACCCCCAACCTCCCAATGTGCCTTTGGGTTTGCTAATTTTCCTAGCATCCTGGCCCAAGGTAAGCTCCTATACCATGAATTATGGTAGTTCGGGCTGGATTTGACATTCCCTCACCAGCTGCCTAGCTGCTGGGTTTCCGGGTTGGCTTTTCCTTCAGCTCTTTCCTGCTGAGCTCTCCCCACTCAAACCTTTTTAAACTAAAGCATCTCCCCTTCGTTCTCACACCACCTCCCCCGGCCCTGCCCCGCCCCGCCCCGCCTTAGGACCAGCTGTTGACTGTGTTATGGGTGAGTTGTGGCTCTTGCTCACTTCCCAAGAATCCAAGGGAAGAATGAAGGCGCTCTCCCCTGACTAGCCCAGCTACCTTCTGCAGCCTCTCCCGGCTGCAGCTAGCTGCTCTGATCATCTCCAGCCCACTGCCTCTGCGCTCAGAAAAGAATAGCAAATGCCTTTTCGAGTGTTTACTGCGCAGCTGACCTTGGGCTAAGAGCTTTGTGTGCAAGCTTTCACTTGCCCCTCACAGCACCTTCATGAGGGTGGGGACTATTTCACAGATGAGGGCACTGAAGCTCTGAGAGCTGGGTGCCTTGTTAAGGTCAAGTGCAGTGCAGACGTCAGGACCTCCACCCTTAACTACCACTCTATTGACAAAGCAACTGAGCCTCCTTTGGAGGTGAGTTCCCAGCCTGGCTCCGCCAGCGACCCAAGGAGCTCCTGTTACCTACACCCCAATTTGGCCAGCTGGCTCCTGGGACCATCCAGCCCTCTGGAACTGGAGCGTCGCTCTGGCTTACTCCATCTCCAGGCATTGCCCACAGTTGTTCTAGGGCTTCGGTTTCCAGGTGGAACCAAGGGTCTGTTGTGGCCGTCTGGATGGGATGGCTGGCCCCGGGACAGCCATCAGCTGTGTGCATGGCAAAGCTGGCTGCTGGCAGAGCGTGGAATCTACAGGTCCAACACCAGGGACACGTGAGGGATGTGATGCATGACCCTGAGGAGGTCGTATGTCAACAGGTGGCTTGTGCAAGCAGACTAACCCTGCATCCTTACAGAGGCAGGAGAGACTGCCCTGGGTGGACAGACATCGGGTGGTGATCGCAGATGACATCACTTGGATTACCTCACCAAGCCCTGAGCTCTCAGGATTAGCTGTTCTAGGTAGCTCCAACGTCCTTGGATTTTAGAAAATATTTTATTTATTTATTTGATAGAGAGTGCACTTGTGCACGCACAAGTGTGGGGGGGAGGGGCACAGGGAGAGGGAGAAGCAGACTCCCCACTGAGCAAGGAGCCCAAGGATCCCAGGACTCTGGGTTTGTGACATGAACCAAAGGCAGCCGCCTAACTGACTGAGCCACCCTGGTGCCCCTCCTCATCTTTTATTTATTTATTTATTTATTTATTTTTTTAAATATTTTATTTGACAGGGAGAGATCACAAGTAGATAGAGAGGCAGGCAGAGAGAGAGAGAGGGAAGCAGGCTCCCTGCTGAGCAGAGAGCCCGATGCGGGACTCGATCCCAGGACCCCGAGATCATGACCCGAGCCGAAGGCAGCGGCTTAACCCACTGAGCCACCCAGGCGCCCCCCTCCTCATCTTTTAAATAAGATTTATTTATTTATTTGGGAGGGAGGGGCAGAGGGAGAGCCAGAGAGAAACTTAAGCAGACTGTGCTGAGCACTGAGCCTCTTGGGGGCCTGGATCTCATGACCCTGAAATCAGACCTGAACTGAATGGTGGTCTGCTTCAGTTTCCTGTCTCCCTACATTCTGCATCTGCCAAATGCCCTCCCTTTGTCTGGGCTTCTCTGGTCTAGAGTGGACCTCTCCATCCACTCCATGAATCCTTGCCCCACCTGCCTAATCCTCTTCCCTCTCTGTGGGCTCCCTCTCTTCTAGAAATAACCATGGCCAACTTTCTCCCATCCAAAAGAATCACTATATTGTACACTTGAAACTAAAATTGTACTGTTTGTTAACTAACCGGAATTTAAATAAAAACCTTAAAAAATTGAAGAGCCCCCAAATTGCTCTTGATCTCACCTACCTCTGCCCTCCAGGTGCCACCCTCTGTTCCTTCCTAGCAGAGCTCCTCGAAAGAATTCAGTGCATCTCCAGGTCCCCCTGCCCCCTTCCCATCCATCCCTCCTGTTCTCACTTCCACCTCACCTCTCCCCAAAACAGCTCTGACCAAGGTCACTGGGGACCTCCTCATTGTCCAAGGGAGCAGACACTTTGTCTTCTTCTCATCTTTCCCAGCCTCTCAGATGTCATCTGATACCACTGATCTCCACTCCTGGAGGCTTTCCTCTGTCGGTTTCTGGGCCACTCTCTTCTCCTGTTTTTTTTTTCCCCTCTCCGATCATTCCTTCTCAGCCTCCCTGTACACTCCTCGCCTTCTACTGTCTCTTCATGTCCATATTCCTGGAGTTCTGCCCTCAACTCTCTTCCCTTTATGTAGACTCAAGACTTTAACACATCAGATGCAGACAATGTCCTTATCTCCAGCAGGGATCCCTTTCTCCTAAGCCCTAGACTTCCATTTTTTTTTTTAAAGATTTTATTTATTTATTTGACAGACAGAGATCACAAGTAGGCAGAGAGGCAGGCAGAGAGAGAGGAAGGGAAGCAGGCTCCCTGCTGAGCAGAGAGCCCAATGTGGGGCTCGATCCCAGGACCCTGGGATCATGACCTGAGCCAAAGGCAGAGGCTTTAAACCACTGAGCCACCCAGGCACCCTTAGACTTCCACGTTAACGGGAACCTTCTACAGGCAACTCAACTTCGAGATGTGCTGAAATGAATTATTTTGTCTCCAAACCTGCTCTTCCTCCTGTATTCTTTGTCCCCTCCGATGATCCCACGAGCCACCATGGCCTCCATGTCAGACATTTCAATGTCATCCAGGCTCCGCCCTCACTCCTGCACCCCACAGCTAATTTGATGTCAGAGCTCTTGTTAATTCTTTCTGATTATCTCTGGACTCTGTCTCATCCTTTTATACCACCTGCAGAGCTGTGGGACAGGCAAATCTGATGATCTCACTCTCTGTCTTAAAAATATTCAGTAGCTCCCCATCACCTTCACAATGAAATGTTCTTGGTTTAGGTCCCTGGAAAGGCCATCCTTTTCACCAGGGCCAGGACTCAGGCGAGGCTAGCTGCGTGCCTGGGTGTACAGTTTAAGGAGGGGCTCTTTCTCAGGCTTGTTTGTGCAAGCACCTCTATGCATGGGGCACCCTAACCCTCCTGGCTCACTTCAGTCCTGGCCCTGTTTCTTATGGCTCCACACCTTTGCCCTTGGCCAATCTCTCCACTCCCAACACCCTTACCCCTCTCTACCTTACCAACTCCTACCCATTCTTTGAGACTCAGTTCAAGGGCCACCTCCTCTGAGTGACCCTCCCTGATTCACCCAGTCTGAAATCCATGACACTCTTCCGTTGCCCTCCGTCACACCAGCTCCGATGACTGGTTTACTCCCCAGCCTTCACCTAGCCTAGCACCTCTGAAGACAGTTTGTTGAGTGACGAACAGAGGGGACAGATGAATCTCAGGAAAGAGGTCTGCTAAAAGTTATTGTTAATGAGACTGGAGTTTAGGGCCAGGAGCCCAGCTTCTCATGGCCTTGCTGTAGTGGCCTGCATGTCCTAGCAGCTCAGACTGATGCCCAACAGCAGGCAGCGAAGTCCCTATCCAGTGGTCAGGATGAGGCTGTGAAGGTAGAGGGAGAGAGGATGGCCTGATGGCCAGATCTGAGGTCCCAAGTTTCCACCAGCTGGTGGGCAGCTGATGTAGGCACATCCCACCACCAGGTCCTGCTTCTGGGTAGGAAAGTATCACACCTGCATGATGAAGTCCAAATGCCTTAGGAAGACATTTGAGTCCCCTTGGGATCTGGCCCCTGATCACCACCTGGCCTCAGCTCTCTGCTTCTTCTCTCTCTACCATCGGGCTGTTCTAAATGATTTGAATTTCCTTGAAGTTTTCCTGCTCTCTCACATCTAAGAGGCCTTTGCTCGGACTGCTCCCCTTCTTCTGAAATGCCCCTTTCCTCTCTCCTGCCTACTTCCAACAGTCCATGTTGCCTCCTCCAAGAAGCCCTCCAGTCTGGGTGAGGTGCCCTCCTCTGTGCTATGACAACACCCTCTAGCTTGGACCTTAGGAGGGGGCTCGATATTGCCTCTAAATGCACAGCTCATCTTTCTTGGAGTCACCATGGGCCAAGACCTGCCCTAAGCCCCTTACATAATTTACCTTGTTGACTCCCACAACCACCTCATGCCTTGGGTGTTATGTCCTGTTTTACAAATGGGGAAATGGAGGCTCAGAGAGATTTGGGTTATATAGTATCTTACTTTCCTATGCTGTGTAACAAATGACCATGAGCATGGCAGCTTAAGATGACATATGGATGATCTCAGTTTCCATGGCCCATAGTCAGCTCAGCCTTGTTGGCCCTGTGTGTGTGTGTGTGGGGGGGTCTCATCTGGAGCCAAGATGAGGCATGTTGAAGTTTTTGGTGGAATTCAGTGCCTTGCCACTTTGGCCCTCAACTCCTGGAGGCCACCGCCTCCATGCACTTCACACATAGTTGTTTGCTTCAAGGCCTGCAGGGGACCGTTTCTTCTCAGGAAAGGCTCAGTGCCTTTTTTTAAAAAAAATGGCTTTCACCTGATTAAGCCAGGCCCACCAAAGGTCATCTCCCTTTTGATGAACCCAAATTGGTTGATTTGGGACTTTCATTACACCTGCAGTATCTCTTTCCTTTTGCCATAAAAGGTCACCTAATCATGGGAGTAACATCCCCTTATATTTACAGGTCTCCTGCACACCCTAGGGGAGGGGATTAAATAGGTGTGTATGGGAGGGGGAGGGGAGCAGAGGGGAAGCAGAGTAGGGGCCAGGAAGCTTGGAGGCGGCATTAGAATTCTGGCTACCATGCCCAGCTAGGGAGCAGCAGCTCCAGGAGTTAAACATAGATCTTCTGACTGTGGAGTCTGCACCTCTGACCCAGCTGAGGCAGAGGACACAAGGGCTGAAATGTTGGCAGGTGTTGGGAGGACCACACTGGGTACAGCATGGGAAGTGTCTGGCACAGCGTCTGATCCACAGGACAGGCTTGATCCTAGCAGTTCGCATCCCCAAAGGCCAAGACTGTGGCTGATCTGCTTCTCTGCCTCCACTGTCAGCCGTCGGGGGAGCAGCCTCAGGATGGGGGGTTTACAGCAGAATCCTTGGGGCATCTAGTCGGAATCCTGCACCTGGCTGGAAGAGGGAGAAATGCCCTCTCACATGCCCACACTCCCAATGAACCCCTGGCGGAATATAAGATAGATTTCCCCTTCTCACTCCCCATCTCTCAGTCCTGGTCCCCTCCCTGCCACGAAGAAAGTCCCTTCTCCCCCCATGAAGAAAGGCACAAAGTCAGGAATTGATGCTGCATCTTTTTTTTTTTTTTTTTTTTACTTTTGCCTTCTTAAAGCTTGTGCTGAGCTGATGGAGGAAGCAGTTTGGCAATTAAAAAGGCCCAGCGGCTTGGGCAGCGGCAGGGGGAGGCCGGGTGAGGGCCAGGGGAAGAGCAAAGCCCGCACTAACTTCATAAAATATAAAACAAGGGAGGGGTGAAGGGAGGATGGAGACTTGTAAAATACAATATTTTAGGGGATTGGCAATAATAAAAAATAAGGTTCATTATTTACAAACAATTTCTGTTCTTGGTCTCTGTACAGTGGGGTGGGGGGTGAGGGGTGTGTGTTGGTGTGTTGATGGATGTGTTTGTGGGGGGCGCAGGGAGGCAGTGGTCCAGTCGGTCATTATGAGAAAGGAGGGGGTCAGCCCAGTGAGTGGTTCATCTGAGAAGGACGGATGGCTGTGGGAGGGAGAGGTGAGAACAGAGTGGTCCGCCCAAGGGAACAGTCCAAATGTGGTGGGGAAAGGAGAGGCCCTGGTAGGCAGTGGGGCAAAGAAGGTCTGGGGAGAACTGGAACCCTTTCTCCTGGGGTGGGAGCCCAGGGAGCAGGGGGACAAGCTGCATCCGGGTTAGAGAGCAAGACCACCCCTCTTCCGGGTGCCAGAGGGTACGTCCTGTGTCCTGGGTCTTGATGCGCCTAGGAGAGTTTGATGGTGGTATTGGGGCCGAGATCCCTGGAGAGAGAACAGAAGTCTGGGGTGAGTCTGTCCATTGCGGACCTTCTCACCCCTCTGCAAGCTGGATCAGAATGCGGGTGGGATGGGGCCTTGGGGAGGCGTGGCTGAGATGGGGTCCAGTCCCCCTCCCCGCGGAGAATGGGTGGAGCCTGGGGCCCCGCCCACCTACCTCTCGCGGAACCACTCTTTGGGGTGAGAGAAGTCCGGGCTGGTGCCGTTTCCACTAATGTCTTTCGGCCAGGCCTCGCTCAGGTACTTGGTGGTCTCGTGGGTGCTGTCCAGGTGGTCATGCTGCAGGTGGTCCTGGGGCCGCTGCTCAGCCGGCCCCCCCGGCTTGATCTCCCAGCCGTCTGGGGGCTCCACGGGCAGCAGGGCGCTGCGGCCATCCTCCCACGAGCCTGCTCCCTCATCGTAGAACAGGAGGCTCCGGGAGGGCACTGGACAGAGAACTGATGGTGAGCCTCCAGGCCGAGGCTTCCCACTCCCAGCCACATTCCTGGCCCAGCAATGAAGTACGACCAGGGCCTGAGTCTGAACCCCAACTCTAACACTGCCCTTGGGTGTGACCTCTGGCGCCTTAGGCCTTTGCTTTAGACTTTCTGAGCCTCAGTTTGCTCCTCCATAAAGTAGGCATACTAGGGTCGAGCTCCTGTAGATGTGGTTTGATGAGACCGTTATCGACAAAGTGACTGAAACTGTTCAGTAAGCACTCGGAGAAAGTAGTTCTTCCCAAGCAGAGGGTACCAGGGCGGGGCATCTGAGAACTGGGTTCTTTTTTTTTTTTTTTTTTTTTTTAAGATTTTGTTTATTTATTTCACAGAGAGAAATCACAAGAGAGGCAGGCAGAGAGAGAGGAAGGGAAGCAGGCTCCCCACTGAGCAGAGAGCCCGATGTGAGAACTGGGTTCTAATCCTACTTCTACTACTCACTTCCTGTGAGACCTTGAATCAAAATCCTTCCATTTTTCTTTTTTTGGAGATTTTCTTTTTTTGAGAGCGAGCACAAGGCGGGTTGGGGTGGGGGAGATGTGGAGGAGTAAATTCCCCCTGAGCAAGGAGTCTGAGTAGGGGGTGATGAGGGGGGGCTACGCAGAGGCTTAACCCCCAGAGCCACCCAGGCTTCCTCTTCCCTGTTCTAGGCCCTAGTGTGCCCTTCAGGAAAGTGAAGGAAAAGAAAAGTTTGCTGGATATCTTCCCTGTGCTGGGCATTGTGGAAAGCCCTTTGACCTGTATATCAAATTACGAGCACCTCACAGAAACTTCTGGGAAGGAGATACTTTTAGGCCTGTTCCAGAGAACAGGTAACTGAGGTTCTAGCTTATCAGGTATTTTGGCCTACACTGACTGGAAACGAGAGGCAGACCCAGGGCTGCCTGCCTCCAAGATCTACCACCACCTTCCGGGCCCTCAGGCCCTGACCTAAGAGAGTGTGTGAAGGGCCCTCCCTGCCATGGAGCCACGCAGCTGCCCGGAAAGCCAGCCGGCTCCAGAAGCCACTTCCTACCACAGACATACACACAGGGCCTGACACCCACTTCATTCTCTCCAAGGGGCTCATTCATTCCCTCACTTCCTCGGACTCCCTTTGTTCATCCACACTGGCCCTACCCACCCACTTCCCTCCCTTCCTCTCCTCTGGCTTCCTCTACCTCCAAATACCCCAGGGCACCCCTGGCCTTGGGAAACGGATACGAGACTCTCTGGACTCTCACACCCCCAGGGCCCACCTCCCTCTGCAACTGTCCTGTCTCCTCTCAGGCCACGCTTGTCCAGGGAGTGGTTTTGGCTCACCACCTCCACTTCCTCTTCCCCTAACCCTCCCCACCCCTTCCTCCTTTCAAGGCCCTGATGGTCTAGCTCATCACTCCTTCTTGAATCCTACTCCTCCCCGTCTCCTTTCTCTCTGACCCCCCACCTCTTTCCTCCTCCTCCTCCTGTCCTGCCTGATGATTCATTCCTGGTAGACGATGAACCATTAGAACGTTCCTCTGTAGGTCTACCTGAAGCACCTTCTGTTTCTGGAAATCCAGACTATTCTTTGCTGTCTCCTTGCCACCCACCTAGTGTACCTTTTCTTCCCCCTGGCAAGGTCTTCAAAAAGGGAGGGGATTGGGGCGCCTGGGTGGCTCAGTGGGTTAAGCCTCTGCCTTCAGCTCGGGTCATGATCTCAGGGTCCTGGGATCGAGTCCCGCATCGGGCTCTCTGCTCTGCGGGGAGCCTGCTTCCTCCTCTCTCTCTCTCTGCCTGCCTCTCTGCCTACTTGTGATCTCTGTCTGTCAAATAAATAAAATCTTAAAAAAAAAAAAAAGGGAGGGGATGCGCTCAATGAGTAAGCGCCGGCTGTGGACCAGACCTCGTGCTAAGAGTGTGCGTTCCCTGTGCCATTTAGTTGTGACAACCGCCATGCTTGGGGAGTGCAGAACTGGAACTTCTGTTTTTCAGGTGAAGACACGAAAGCTTAGGGAGCTCAAGACATGTGCCCAAGGTCAAGCAATTAGCAAGTGGCAATGGCAGACATGAGAACTTTGAGGCCCCATGCTCTTAATCACCATCGGTCCCCCGTGGGATGATAACTACCTGAGCTCCCACCACCGCTGCCCCTCCTCTGCCTGTGCTCGACATCCTGGCATTCCTTAACACGATGCTTCAGCCACCACTGTCTGATCAGAAAGTGCCCTTGAACCCAAACTCATGTGCTACCCCAGTCCTGAAATGCTAATTGTTCCTAGCAGATGCCCTTTAACCACTGGCACTATAATTCATGGGGGCTGGGGGGGTGGGGGGGAGCGGCAGTAGGGTGGGAACATTCCTGCTGTCCCCTAAACCACCCCCCCCCAGCCCCTGCAGGCCACTCTTGGGTGGGCTGGGATCAGGGAGCTTGCACTGTAGTCCCGATTCTACAACTAACATTGAATAACTCGTAGACCCATTGGGGGCCTCAGTTTCTCCATCTGCAAAACCAGGAGGCAGAATGAGATGTCGCCAACCCAGAACCCTCCCGGCTCCTATCTTGTATCTGGCTGGTGCCCAGACGTTGGGACTGATGGAAGATGGCCTGGCCGAGAGCACTCACTCTGACTGGCTGTGTAGACACTATCAGCAGCCACGGGGTCTTCCTTCACAGTCTGGGAGCTGGAGGAGAACTCAGGGAGGCAGGGCACAAGGGAGCCCAGCACCAGAACGAAGCACAAGGCTGCCACCTGGTAGTGGAGAGAGTGGGAGTCAGAGCAGGTTGGGGGAGGGTACAATGCCTGCCACCCCAATTCCTCTCCCCCAAAACAATAGGTATAAAAAGCCTGGTATTTTTCCAAGAAAGCAGCACCCAGAGCCAACCACCCCCTAGATGTGCGGTCTTCTCCCCTTGTTGGAGAAGGTGGAGATAGGCTGATCAGGCCATCTCAGCCCCTCAGGGGCCACCACAGGCAGTATCAGAAAAAGAGGGAAGTAGTCAATATGGATATCACCTATAAGGTGGGAGAATCGGGACAGGGAGAAAGGAGTGGGGGGGGGGGCTTGGATGGGCAACAACGGAGGGGGACAGAGCATCACACCAGATTTGCAGCAGGATGAGGAAGAGTCACACATCCGGAACTAAGCCGGGTCCACACAGTGCCTGACACCAGACAGCATGAGGATCTCAGAGGCCCCGGGGGAGCACATTCCCAGGACAGCGTGCAAGAGGAACCTGCAGATGCCTGAACCACACCCTGCACATTCTTTTGCATTTCTAGAGATTTGCTCAGGCTTCTCCTCACTCACTATTCCTTCCAGTAAGAAAGAACGAAGTGTCTCCCAACCTTGTGTCTCCCTAAGCTCTTTCTCCCTTAGGGTACAGAAGCCATCTCCTCAAAGGACTTGCCCTACCTCCTAACTGGGTTCACGTGCATTGCTGCACATCCACATTATGTTAGAACTGGTCAGGGAATGTCATGTTCTAGAAGGCTCCACGGGCTTGGTGAAAGAGGCTGGGGTCTTCAAGAGCCAGCCCAGCAGGCACTAGGGTGGTGTACCCTGGTGGTGTTGCCCAACCCTCAGAGCTCTGCCTGCCTTCCTAGAGAGCCAGCCTGGGGAACACTTGTCCTTGTCCTTGGCCCTGTGGTGAGGGAACAGCACCTACCATGAGGCAGGTCCCAGTCTGGGTGGCAGCCATCTTGTAAGGTCTTGAGATCTTATTGGTGACCAGAGTCTGGAGTTTCTGCAGCTGCTGGAGCAGGGTCCTGAGGAGGGCACAGTGGTCACCCGGCAGGCTCTGCACCAGCAGGCATCTCTGCCTCCTGGAGCTTTCCCAGGGAGCCCCCGGGCTGGCCCTACACTTGGCTTCCACACTAGGTGCCCATTTCGGTCAAGACAGGAAAGGTCACCTCCCGGTTGGCTCCTCTGTGGTGTGGCCTGGGGAACCTAGGGCCCATCTTGGGGTGAATTAGCTGGGTCACCCTATGGGAGTTCAGGGGTGCTCTGTGATGCTCCTCGCCAAAGTGGGGTTGGGATTAAGGTCTGCCCCACCTGGGCTGAGGTCACCTTTATCTTCACCTACGCCAGTCACAGCTACCTTGACCTTCCTTCCTTTGTACCCCACGACTGCCGGAATTGATAAGAAAGCCATGTCTGGCAGGTGTCTGGTGTGTAGAGAGAGTCCAGTAAATAGTAGCTACCATTTTGGTTAACTGTCACCGTTGCTTTTATCCCGGCACCTGTAGCACCTTATTTCTGTTCGTGGATTTCCACGTCAGTCTCCTTCACTAACTGTGGGCTCCCTGAGGGCTAGGACTGGGTCCCACCCAACGTGGAGCCCTCTGGGCACACACAGGGGGTGCGCAGCCAGTGCCTGGCCAACTACAGTTTAACTCTCTTTCCTCCACCTAGCCGGCCAGTGGGGCTGCAGTTACCAGAATGTACAGCAGGTGGCGAAATAGCTCCAAGGGCCTGGCCCTATTTTGGGCCAAGAGAGGAATCTGGGCCAGAGGTAGAGGGGTGAGGGGTGTGGGCCCCAGCCCCTCCTCCCTGAGTGGGGGCATTCTCCAGGTCAATTAGGGGGAGTGGCTGGATCCTGCTGGAGAAGCTGGGGGAGAAGGAAGGAAAGAAGGGGAAAGCCTTCTGTTGAGCACTGGCTAAGTACCAGCTGTCATCTCTTGTCAGTTTAATTTACCCCAGCAAATAATTATTAGAGACCTATGGTGGGCTCATGGCGAGGCACTATCAAGAGTTCAGAATAACCATAAAAAAAGAAGAGAAGAAAAGCTAACATGAATTGAGCATTCCTAAATGCCGAGCACAGTGCTGTACCGTGCCATCACATCTTCCTAAGAATCCTGGGAGATGGAGCTTTTATCGTCCCCTTTTAGATAAAGCAACCAGGAACCAGAGAGCTTTAATGGTTTTCGCAGGATCACAAAAATGGCAGAGTGGGAGTAAAAAACCCAGGCTGTGACTTTAGGCAGCTACTACGTGCTGGGCCCCGTACTGAGGTTTCTCAAAGGGAACAGTGCGTGTGAGTCATGGAAGATCTTGGTGAAATGCAGATTCTGATTCTGCAAGTTGGGGTTGGGGGTGGGGAGAGTCCCAAGATCCTGTGGTTCTTACAAGCCCCCAGGTGGTGCAGATGCTGCTTGTTGGTGAGAAGAGCTTGGAGTAGCAAGCACCCGGGCCAGGGGTTCTAACACTAGGGCTCTAATGTTAGGGGATGTCAATATCACCTGGAGGGCTTAGTAAAACACAGATTGCTGAGTCCTCCCCGGGAGCTCCTGATTCAGTAGGCTGGCTCCAGGCCTGAAAATCAGCATTTCCAATAGTTCCCAGGCCTGGGGAATTCCGCTTTGAAGGCCACCGCCCTACACCAACTCATTTAAGCGGCTCACCTGCCCTGTCAGTGTCTAGACCTATGCGTGGATGAAGGATGGGAAGCCAGGGGTCCCAAGCGGCAGTGTGCCATGTTTCTGGGGTTCCTGTCATCCTGAACTTAGCCACCTGGCCTGTCTCCTGCCTCCCAGAGCTATGCCAGAGTCGGGCCCTGGCTGCAGAAGGACGGGGGTCACGGGCGATGCAGGGGACACTACATACCTGTTGGCATTCTCCAGGGTCTCTACCTTCTTCCACAGTTCATTGTTCTCTGATGTAAATGTCTCCACCCTGAAGGGGCCAAGAAGACACAGGCTCAGGGGCAGTCCCCAGGCTCACTGCTTCCCCCTCTGCACCGCCCACCCCTCCCTGAGCGCCCCCCCCCATCCCCACTCCTGCTCTGGTGCCCTTGGAGTGAGCACTGGGGAGAGGGGCAGGTGGGGAGTGGGTCTCAGGCCCACTGCCCTGCTCAGGATGCTTACTTCTTCTCTAGACATTCCACGTACTCCTTCTTCTTACGGCGGCTCTCCTGGGCCGAGATCTAGAGGGGGAGGTCCCAAAACAGGGGTTACCACAGCCACATAGCCATTTCCGGGGGCCCCCACAATTTTAGGGCTCGTATCACCAGGGGAGCAGAGGCTCCCATCCACCAAGGAAGGAGCCCTGGGACAGGGCCAGGGTCCAGCTCATGCTTTACCTTATTCTTGATTTTTCTCCGGACCCTCTTTAAGGCCTTTTCTTCGGCTTTGGTGAGGGGGAGTTTCGTGGGGATGGGGTAGCCCTCAGCGATCAGGGTGCGTTTCTCCTCCTCCGTCAGGAGCAGTGGCCCTGATGTCCCCTGTAGTTTCTGTGGGAAGTCAGACATGCTGGTTAGGAACTGGACAGCCCTGGGTTCAAATCTGAGCTCTGCCATAGACTCTGCGTGACTCAAGGAAGGCATTGACTCTCTTAGCCTCGGTTTCCTGATCTGAGATAGGGTGGACCTGGATTAAATCCGCTAACATGCAGCAACAGTGCTGGGAGCCCAGCATGTCAGGCGCTCAGTATATTATCGCAGGGTGGGCGTGGGGGGCCCCCAGACAACATCCTGGAATCCACAGCCTCAAAGCTTACTTGTTTCGAGCCACTAGACAGCAACCCTTTTACTTGCACTATGATCTTTGCTTGGGAGGCTCCATACAGGACTCAGCTCCATGTTTCCCAGGCAATTTTAGGCCTCCTGAGTGCCACTCCCCAAGCAGTGCTCCTTGGAGCCAGCCCGAGCCATCCCCGGTAATGTGGAGTTCTAGTCCTGCCTCTAGTCCCTGCCACAGTGGGGATTTGGCAGCCTCTTCTCTAGAGAACTATTCTATAGGTAGTTCTCTAGAGTTCTATAGTTCTAATAGGTAGTCTATACCTATTCAGGTAGAGAGCCTGTTCTCTAGAGAACAGGACTTCTCTACCTGTTTCCTCTTTACCCCAGAGCAGGATGAAAAGATTCTCACTCTCATCTGTTGGGCTCACACCTCTCTGAACGCTCATGGGGACAGAGACCACCAGGCTTGGGGGTCTCAAACCCTTCATCGCTGCTCACGTGCAGGGTGGACTTACTCAATCCCTTGCCTCTAGGGCCAGCCCGCCCCCGGCTGCTTACGTGAGGGGCGGTGAGAAGAGGGGAGGTGGAGATGGCCGTGGACGAGCGGGCCATGGGCCGAACAGGGCTGGAGGGGGGCAGAGAGCGGGGACTCTGGGAGCCGTCACTGTCGCTGCCGTGGCTGCTGGGAGGTGTCAGAGGCATCTGCACCAGGTCCTCTGGGGAGAGCAGGGGGAATCCAGGTTAGCAGGGTTGCAGCCCACCTCCGCTCGGACATCAGAGATCGGCCAGGCCCCCCCGACACTGTGGGGGACGGAATGCTGGGGCCTTGACCAGCTGTTCCAGCAGAAGCTCCTCTGCCATGTCAGGAAGTTAAGCTAACATCCCGGAAGTTCATTTCCGAATGCCAGCCCATCTCCGAGGCCACAGAAGCCTGGCTCCTTTAAGCCTGGTCCCTGGTGTGACTATCACGGAGGCCAGATTTTCGAAGTCCCTCCCCTTCCCTGACTTCACAGGGTCCAGGCCCTTGGGAGGCTCCACTGGTAACCCCAGAGGGGACTGGAGTTTGCCCACAGCCAGACCCATGGGGATCAGGCGGGGCAAGCACCAGCCTCTGTCACTTCCTTTTTCCCACCGCCAAACATCAGCCATAGTAATCCCAAGGTTTCCACTTCCAACTTGAGCGTGACAGGACAGCAGGCACTGGGCTCTCAGCAGACCAGCCAGGAGCCCTGCGGTCCCAAGTCTCCCCTTCCCCGCTGCTGCTCTGTGGCCACAGCATCAGGAAGACTGACACGCTATAGGTGGTCGGAGAAAGGCCAGGGTAGAGCCACGAGGACCGAGAGCCCAGGTGCAGGGAGAGCTTCCAGGACAGCACAGAAAGCCCTGATCATTGCAGAGCAGGCTGAGGCTCCGGAGGAACACCCTCGTCCTTCCAGACTCTGCCTTGAGCTGCCCCCCCTGGAGGAGTCCTCCCTCCCTCCCTGGACTTTGATTTGCCTCTTAAGAATGCCATAATGTAAAGAGCCTGGAATGTGGAGTCAGGGAGCTTGAGTTCAAATTCTGCTGTCAGGTGCCCCAGGTGTGTGACCTATAGTCGTATTTATTAACCCCTCCCAGCCTCACTTCCCTGCTGGAAGGGAGTGAATGGACCGCAGGGAGCCGTGAGGACACAATGAGCTCATGTCTGTGAAGATGCCTTACGGATTGAAGGACGCTTTACAACATGATGTGTTTTCACGATGGCCCCTTCCTACCTTCTGTGAATCTTCTCTCGGAGGGAGTGAGCAACAGGAGGGCGAAGCTTGGGTCTTTTCATCTTTCTAAACCTTGTGCTACTCAGCCCAGAGCATGTACTGATACACAGTACATGCTCAATGAACGTTTGATGAATTAATGAGATAGGGTTGGAAAGATTGGGTCAGCCTGTTCTTCTTCTGGCCAATTCAAGAAGCTTTCTCTGTTCCCTTCTCCCCTGTCAGATCTGGGGATGTGCCTCCCGGAAAATCTTCCATCTTTAACCCATATGTGTGCTATGAAATTGACCCTCACTACTCTGTGATCTACTTGGGCACAGGACCTGTCTTCTGTCTCTGCTTCCCTAGACATGCCCAACGAACTCTTCTGGATGGATGGATGGATGGATGGATGGACGGATGAATGGATGGATGGATGGATGGATGGACGGATGGACGGATGGATGAATGGATGAATGGGTGGGCGGATGGATGGGTGGCCAAAGAATGGGCTTCCATTAATGAGTGACAGGAGGGGGGATTAGCTAACAGGGTGAGGGTGTCATTAACAGAGATGACAGTTGTAGACTAGGTTAAAAGGGAGCTGGATGGTTGGAAAGTACACAGGGCAGGGAGGAAAGGATATTCTGGGGAGATATGGGGGCTGTTGAGGGAGATGGGTGGGCTGGGCCAAAGGATGCTGTCTGCCCAAGACTGGAAAGAAACAGTCCCTCTCTGGACACACTTACCCGGTGTCACTTTGAGGAACTGATTCACCTCCTGGGGCTCTGCTTTGATCACTGGCAGCTGAGTCATCTCTCCTGGGGCCTGAGGAAGAGACAGGTCCAGCTCCATCAGCTGCCCCTGGGGCTGTCCCCACCGTGCCGTTCAACCTCCCACCTCCCTAGGGCTGGCGGTCTGCTCTGCACAATTAAGGAGGTGGCTAGACCCAGATGGAGGAGAGGCAAGTTTTCAGGCTTCAAGAAGTCAAGTCAGACCTAAGAGAAGAGAATGATAGCTAAGTAGCTAGTGTAGTTTAGACCTAAGCTCGGAGAAGGAGGGGTTCTTACGGCCTCCAAGGGCAAGGCCATCTTTTTAATGGAAGTTGCTCTTTGCTGCCTGTGAAGGTCACAGGCCTTGGTATGTGGGTTGCCAAGAGGAGAAAAGTAATGTCTGGCACATTGTTGCTGTTCAGTGAGTGGCAACAGTAGCACCAATGAAGAAGGCCTGAACTGGCTGGGGGTCCGGGGTAAGCTCTTTAGGCAGCTGAACCTTGAAAGGAGTCTTGAAGTATAAACAGGAACGTTCCAGATAAAGGACAGGGCAGGTGGTAAGTGAAAGGAAAGGAATTCCCATCTGCAAAGGCCCAAGGGGCTAGAGAGCATGGCTGGCTCTGGAATCTGCAGGTATTCGGGGTGTCCAGAGTATAGGGGTATGCCAGCAGGGAGTGGCAGAAAACAAGACCAGAAGGCCTGGCCAGGGGGTGGGGTAGGGGTGGTGGTAGGATTCACAGAAGGTAGAAAGGGACCAGACAAAGAAGTCTGAAACAATAAGGAGTCCCTGATGGGGTGTATCTCAAGGGACTGATAGGACTAGATTTATGTTTTAAACAAACACGCACTGCTATTTCTTTATGTTCCAACTTGCTATTCCAGAAAGGACATCAAGAACATGCATGGCCTACTAGGTATTTACCCCAAAGATACAGATGTAGTGATCTGAAGGGGCACCTGCACCCCAATGTTTATAGCAGCAATGTCCACAATAGCCAAACTATGGAAAGAGCCTAGATGTCCATTGATAGATGAATGGATAAAGAAGATGTGATATATATGTGTGTATATATATGTATATATTGTATATATATATGTATATATATATGTATATAATGTATATATATATACACACATACATACATACCATGGAATATTACTCAGCTATAAAAAAGAAATCTTGCCATTTGCAATGACATGGATAGAACTAGAAGGAATTATGCTATGCAAATAAGTCAATCAGAGGAAAACAATTATCATAGGATTTCACTCATACGCAGTATTTAAGAAAACAGGAGCATAGGGAAAGGGAGGGAAAAATAAAACAAGATGAAATTGGAGAGGGAGATAAACCACAGGAGACTCTTAACCATTGGAAACAAATTGAGGGCTGCTGGAGGGGAGGGGGTGAGGGGATGGGGTCACTGGGTGATGGGCATTAAGAAGGGCACATGATGTAGTGACCACTGGGTGTTGCATGCAACTGATGAATCACTGACCTCTACCTCTGAAACTAACAATACATTATGTGTTAATTAATTGAATAAAAAAAAGAACATGCTTGGCTTCCTACACACGATTATCAATATGCATCTAACTGGTACTCTCTTTGTGGAAGGCACCGTGTTTTTGGGTGCTGGATTTCAGGACTGAGTCTCTCTTCTGGGTCCACAGCCAGCAGAGAGAGGCCACGACACTGTGGGTGGGACACAGAGTCTCCAATGTAGGCATATGAGTAAGAATCACAGAAAGTTCAAGTTGGCAGGGATCTTGGAGAGTCTCTGGTCTACATCCCAGCTCAGCCCTCAGGGGACAGAGAAGGCACTGTGATGCAGGAGGGTGGGTCACCCAGCCTATTACCAACAATGCCAGCTTCTGGTTCCTGGACCTTCCACGAGGGCATCGTGCTCTTACTAGACTGGAAAGTGTGGGCTTCTGCGTCTTGGAGGCCAAGTTTGGAATGCGGTTCATTATTTCCGTGTGTGGGATTTTTGTTTTTGTTTTTTTTAGAGAGAGGGGGAGAGAGGTGGGGGAGGGACAGAGAGAGAGAGAGAGAGAGAGAGAGAGAGAGGCTCTTAAGCAGGTTTGATCTCATGACCTGGAAATCATGACCTGAGCAGAAACCAAGAGTGGGACGCTTAACTAACTGAGACACCCAGGCGCCCTGCAGCTCATTATTTCTCACTGTGTGATTCTGGGCAAGTCGCTTAGCTCCTTGAGCCTCAGTTTCCCTCTCTGAGGCACGTGCCCAGCCTCCCGAGACTGGCTCTCGCTGCTGCTGCTGCTGCTGCTGTGCCTTCCTTTCCTGCTTTGGAAAGGCCTGAGGAGTCACTGAGCCATCTTGGAGATGGTCACAAAAGATCTTCCGTCTTTGCAAGGGCCCCTTGTCCGCTGGGTCAGTGGGGGCAGGTAGGTAGAAAGGGGCAATTCTTGGCCTTGGGCCACATACATTTTGATCAGGTGAGATATGTGGCCAGCAGGGGGCAGAGCCAGTCAAACCCCAAATGTAGGGATTTCAAGCCGGCCCTTACATTGTAGACTCAGGGCTTGGAGCCCCTTAGAGGCAGTTTATGCTCCCATTTTACAGATCAGAAAGCTGAGGAAGAAAGAGAAGGGCAACATGCTCAGAGCACAAATGAGAGCTGAGCTGGGACCCAGGCAGGGCCCAGAGTCTGGGGCTCGCATTCCTAGGAGGCTCTTCAGATGTTCATGTTGGATCTAGAGTTGAATGTGTATCATGGGGAGTGGCGGGGTGGAGGGGTGGCCTGAGTGTATGAGGTAAAAAATATTGATCTCACAAACATATACAACTGAAATACAGCACAACTGTTGTATTCTCATTTTGGTCTTTCTTTTTTTTAAAATCCTGACACTTTGAGAGAGCTGTCTGACCTGGGCTTTCTCCATCCCTGAGACCCTGGATCAGGCCCCTGGTGCTCAGCCTTGCCCAGGTCCCTGTCAGCTGCCTTCTGCACACAGGGAGGGGCCCCGGCTTCCTCCGAGGGTGCTACAGTTTGTTCCCATTCTAGGACGGGGAAGGGGCAGCCCAAGGGGTCGGCAGAGGCCTAGTGCATGAGTTCTGACCCTCAGCCCCAGGGTCACGTTGCTCCCAGTTCACACAGTGCCGGGCTACACAGGGCTTCCGAGGCCTCTTCCCACAGAGGCCCACCCCCACCCCCAACCCCGGCATCCCTCCCTCAGTCCCTGGGAACAGTCCTCAGGCTCACCTGGTGGGGGACGGGCAGCCTGGACAGGGGGCTGAGGCCCAGCAGCGGGGGGGCGGCCATGGCGGCAGCAGCGGCCATGGCCGAGGAGGCGGCCAGAGGGTCCACGGGCAGCTCCGGGCTCTGCTCCTGCTTCACCATGACGGAGCACAGTTTGTGTCCCAGCACCCATGCTCCATGTTCCACGTCTGGGGAAGGGGGCAGGACCAGGCTCAGGGGACTCCCCGAGCAGAGGGCTCTGCTGCCCACCTCCCCCTAGGAGCTGCTCTAGACTGGGCTGAGGAGAGAGGCTAGGGTACAGGCAGGCAAGGGCAAAGTGGGGCACTTGTGAGGCAGGCTGGGGCCAGAGAGGTGGGGGTGGGCATCTACTTTACTCAGCAGCTCACAGAGCAGGCATGGACAACAGATCTGGACCCCTCCTGACTGGCTGTGTGACCTTAGGTAAGTTGCTTAACCTCTCTGAGCCTTAGCTTCTTCATCTGTAGATGTGCCTGGCAAGAAGTACATGCTCAGTAAATGCTAGCTATTGTTAATAGAATGATTGCTGTTCAGTGAACATTTGCTGAGCACTGTGCTAGGCTTTCGGGACCTTGTGAGAGTCGCAAGCAGTTTAGAGCAGCTGGAATGGAAAGAGAAAGGGAAGGTGGGCCCACAGAGGCCAGCAGGGGTAGTGCGGCCTTGGAGGCTGGGCTCACAGCTGTGACTTTGTCCTAAAGGTAATGGGGAAGCACTGAAGGCTTTTATGCATGCTCCGATTTGTAATGTCAAAAAAAATCATGCTGCGTGCGTATGGAGAAGGGCCTGACTACAGGCAAGATGGAGGCAAAGAGACTCGCAGGAGGCTGGTGACATAGTCCAGCAAGAGAAGATGAAGCCTGAGCAAAGGAAGGGACAGAGGGATGGAGGGGAAGGGACATACTGGAGACAAGTTTAGGGAGAATCCACAGGACCTGGCGATGGGGTTGGGGGCGTGGTGAGGAGGTAGGCGTGGGAAGGGCACATGGGTGGTGAGGTGTGATGTGCAGGTTTCCTAGGGGATGTCCACTTCCTGCCCTCTTAGTGGAGCTCCTGGCCTCACCTGGGCCACAGGGCTGGCAGGCATTACCCCTTTTTCTGAGTAGTGCCTACAGTCCTGTACCCCAAGTCAGCCCTGTGAGCCCCTGGCAGTGGTGAGATGAGGCAGGGGTCTGGGGAGCCAGGATGCAAGGGAAGGACCAGGGTGCTCTGGTCTTTGGGACCTGCTGTGGGTAGAGAGAGGGGGTCAGTGGTGCCCGGTCCCACCTCAGAGACGAGGCCCCACCCTGCTGGGAGCCTGAGTGCCCCAGCTCTGGGCCACAGCCTGCCCCAGGGCTCCAGGAACACCCACAATCTTCCCAAATTACAGGGCCAGCTGTCCAGCCTCCGGGAAGCTACCCCTGCAAAGGGCCCACAGACAAATTGCTCTAAAAATAGACTTGGGGTGGCCAGCCTGGGCCGGCCTAGTGGGGGTGGATGGAGAACCTGCCATGGGAGGAGGTCCACCCCACACGCTGCCCCTCCCCAGGGTGGGGCCTGAGGACCTGCTGATGCGATTTCCAGAAGCTTCCCTGAGAGGCCGGGGCATGCGGGGATGCTAAGACCTCTGCAGCCCCAGCCCTGAAGCCATCTGAACCCCAGGCAGTGTCCCTGCCCCCACAGAGGTGAGCAGGGTGGGGATGCAGAGTCCCACCTCTGCCCCTGGGGGGATCTCAAAGACCCTCAGAAGCAGCACACACTTCTTGAGCTGAGTGAGGCTCTCAGGCCTCGCTACTTCTGAATTCTTTTATCCCTCCCAATATTCCTACGCGGCAGGCACTATTATTCTTCCCATTTAATAGATGAGAATATTAAGAAACTCATTCAAGACCACGGTCCTCAGAAGAGAAAGCGGAATTAAAAACACTGGTCCCTGTGCCAGCCACTGGAGTTTTAACAAGACTTTAACACTCATAGTGAAAATAGCCACTAATTCTTTTTATATATTATGTGCTGGGCACTCAACTAGGTATTTTATGTACAGATTTAAAAATCCCGGCCAGAATTCCTATGACACCTTTATTATCTTCATTTTATTTTATTTTTTTTTAATATTTTATTTATTTGACAGAGAGAGATCACAAGTAGATAGAGAGGCAGGCAGAGAGAGAGAGAGAGGGAGAGGGAAGCAGGCTCCCTGCTGAGCAGAGAGCCCGATGTGGGACTCGATCCCAGGACCCTGAGATCATGACCTGAGCCGAAGGCAGCGGCTTAACCCACTGAGCCACCCAGGCGCCCCTATTATCTTCATTTTATAACTGAGGAAACAGGCCCAGGGAGATAAAGCAACTTGCTCAAGATCACACGGCGGCTCGGAGAAGCACCCTGTATCCCTGGAGGATGTGGTGGTGGCAAGGGTGGGGGGCTTGCTTGCTCCCAGGTCCCTACCAAGCACTTTGCCCTGTGTGTGACCTCAACAACTTTCCTGAAGCCTCATTTTTCTGAGGGGGGAGGAAGCTTTCAAAGGAGCAGAGAAGGGCACTGCAGGCTGAGATGCCCAGGGTCTTCCCGGAGGAGTCACCCACAAACACCTCTCAGAGGACTGCGGCCCCCTGCCTTTTTGTTCTCTCTCATATCAAACCCTCCTGGGGGGGGGGAGTCCTGGGGTCTGGGCTGTCCCTGGGTCCTGCGACCCTTTCTTACCTTGGGTGGTGTCCTCCATCTTGATGGGCACGAGGGGGCTCTGAGGCGCCGAGTCACCGCTCAAGGAGTAGCTGTGCTCAGCCTGGATGCCTGGGGTGGGGGAGTCCAGTTCCATGTCCAGTAGAGGGCTCTTCTCGTCCAGCACGGGATCATCAAAGAAACTGCTGAACAGGTCGTTGGAGAAGTCCTCCATGTTTTCCGCAAAGTGGTCCAGGTGCTCCGGGAAGTGCTGGGGAAGGAGGAGGGGGAGGGGGCGGTTAGCTTAGCTTGGAAAGGGGGCCCCCCCCATGCTGCTGTGGTGGGGCTCCCAGACCCACCACCTCTGCCACTGGCACTGCAACCTCCCCATTATGCTTCCTGCCATCAGTAACGCCACCACGCTCCCCTCTACCCATGTCCCCAGGACCAGCTACGTTATGGGTTCCCTCATGATCACCACTGTCACCACTACCTCTCCCTCCACCCCTGCTTGCCATCTCCAGCCTCACTGTCATTATCCTCAACGGGAGGGCGCAGGAGCATCCCTGTACCAGGAGACAGGATACCAGGCTCTCAGTTCTGGCTCCGGGACCTTGGTTCAGTCGCTCAGACTGGCTGCGTCTGATTCTCCATCCACCCTCCTTCATGGGAAGACTAAATACAGAGGATGTGTCTACGCCAGGCAAGTGTGCATCCCAGAGACGCATTGGTGACTTTGGTATCTTTTACTGGAGTGCAAGGTGGGGGATTATCAAGGCTTCTCCTCCCCTCATTAGCACAGTCCGCACCTGTCCTTGTGCCTCCAGACTCTGCTCTTCCAGACGTACTTTATGCCAGGAGATTAGGCTCCAAAGCCATGTTACATGGGTTCGAATCCTGGCCTTGATGCTTGTAGCTTTGACTCAGTGTTGATGAAACTGTGGCTCAGGGACTCATGAACGGGTTGTGAAATCAATCTAGTAGGTCACAACCAGGGTTTAAGAAAAAATAGAACGGAAAGAAGAGTAGAAAATACCAGACTGCACTTCACGTAGGGAGCTAGAATACCTGGTGAGGTTTTTGTCTCAGTTGTGTGTGTGTATATGTGTGTGTGTGTGTGTGTGTTTGCATGTGTATGTGTGTATACTCAGTAATGAAGTAAAATACCTTTCTTAGAAACAAAAAAGGTTGAAAAATATTCGTCTCTGAGATCTTGGGAAAGTTAATTAACGTCTTTTTGCTTCATTTCCTCCTTCGTATGGTGAGGATGATAACAGATTCTGTCAGGATTGTGTGACGATGGTCCTGGGTACATAATAAATACTCAACAAACCTTGCCTCTTATTATTAATAAAGCACCCCATGCCTGGTATGTAGTAGGTGCTTATTTTTTTCCCTCTTAAAGAATTATAAACATGTAACGAAACACTACTGCTGTTCATTATTTACTGACTGAGTACATTTGCTGGTGGGGTGGAAGAGGCAGTGGGAGGGGGGTTGCTTCAGGTCCTGGAGTCCAGCCTGGTGAGGGGTTAATGGCTGGCTTCTGGGGGGGTGGCTCGAGGTTTGGATCCGTTGGCTCTTTCTGGCATGGAATACTCAAAGCTTGCCCCAGTCCTGAAGGGGTGAACACAGAAGCCCTCTGAGAATAGGCTTGAGAATATTTTAACTTCTCTGTGCCTCAGTTTCCCTATCTGCAAAGGGGAAATAATAGTGCCTACATCATAGTGTTGTCATGAAGAGCAAATATTTGTGAGGTGCTTAATATTCACCTTATAGGATTATGAGGGTAAAATGAGTAAAGTACGTATACCCCTTACACACAGAACACACACACACGCGCGCACACACACACACATTAATGAACGTGGCAGAATGGTGCCTAGTGTATAGTGAGTACTCAGTGGTTGGTAGCCATTATTAGTATGAAAATAGCAGCTGCCAAAAGCCAGTCTGAGCTGAAGAATGATCAAAGAATCAAGGACAAAATAAATGCAGAAACCCATCAAGGCAGGTTCTCTCTCCCCTTCTCCCAGTTTGCCAGGACTTATCATCTACTCTCTATTTTTACTGTGATTTTAACCTTCCAAAGTGCTTTCATACCCATGATTTTAGTTAATCCTCATAATCACCCAATGGGATAAGGAAGTTGCATATCTGCATTTGACAGAGAGGGAAACTGAGGCCCAGGGACGCCAAGTACAACAGGAAGTGTCCACAACCCCTCATTGTTCAGTCCTTCCCCAACTGTAGCAGACATTGCTCTGTTCACAAATTGCCTGTTTACCAGCCTGACAATTCCCCGAGATGGAGTCTGTATCTTGCTCACCTCCTGGATCCCAGCACCTGGCCCGTGGAAACTGCTGGTGGAGGGACATGGCCTTGAACCCCAGAAGGCAATGCCATCAGTATGTCAATTGATCATCGGCGCCTGGGGTGAGGCAGTACCAGGAGATACTAGTACTAAACACATCTCTAAGAATAACTGATCCGGCACTAAGGCCATTTACAAGGCACCCCCTCCCCCGGCCCCTCCCCAGGACTGTGACTATGCTAGCTAGACCCTCTGCAGGACTGGGCCAGCCCAGCTGGGGGCGCTTTGTCCCTGCCCTTTCTCCCGGGGTCTCTCAGAGGCGTGGTGTGGGGCCCAGTGGGAGGGGGTGGTGAGGAAGGGAGGGCAGTGAGTCAGCCGCTAAGGTATTCCTCCAGCAGCTGCTTCTCAGGCGATAAGGGTTTGCCAAGCCTTTTCCTGGGGCCTGGGAGAGGAGAAATTCTTCCTCCAGTCTGGGCTGGGGGTCCCTGAAGGCCTTAACTCCAGGCAGATGAAACAGGCCCTTCTCAGAGACCCTTTTCCGGGTGCCCGCAGATCCTGCTCAGGGAGCTCAGCTGGCCCCCTTTTGTGAGCAGCCCCCACCTGCTGGAAACAGCGGCCAAGGCCGAGCAGGATGGAGCTTCCAGAGGGTGGGAGCCAAGTGTAAGGGGAGGGCGGCCAAGGGGCAGACAGGGTGTGGGGGGGAGGGGGAGGACATTCAGAAAACACGGTCCTCTTTGCTCAGGGCTTCCCTGTGTGCTGGTCGGACCATTGGTGGCCATGGTGGGCATGTCTCATTACCTCCAGGCCAATCTCCTACTCAAGGGAACAGACCAGAAGGGACTCTCTTCAGAGAGCTTTGTAGCATTATTTCTATCCGGTGCCTGACTTCTCAAAGCAGCCCAGTTATGGCTGGTTTGTATCATCACATTAGAGACAGAAGGTACTGGAGAAAGCTGACGGTCCTCACTCGCCACTCCCATCTCATTTCCTAAAGAAGAAACTGAGGTCCAGAGAGGGAAAGTCACCTACCCAAAGTGATACAGTGAGTTGGTCATGGTGAGGGAGGGGTTCTCTGCAGCTCCAAGGCTGCACAGGAATGGAAATCACCTTCTCCTTGTCCTCTCACTTCTTCCACGGTACTCACCCTCCCCCAACCTTGGAAAGCCTACTCCAGGGATCTCGGGCCTCCTCAGCTCCAGCATGCCCGCGTTTCCCCTAAACCCCCAACCACACCCAGCGCTACATCCAGTTCACACTCAAAAAGCTGAGATTTTTTTCAAGACTATCCGAAGGAAATTATTCTTATTCGGGGTGGGGGGAGAGGGGGTGTTAAATCTATAAACGGCAGGGGGTCGTGGGTCAACGTCCAGAGGGGGATAGGGTTCTATGGGGGTGGTGAGCGTTCTGGGGTGCCTTGCCAGGCAACCGGGATGGGAAGCCAGGGAAGGAAATATTATGATTTGTTTCCCTCCTCGTTAAAGACTTTTTCCTACAGTCCTGCCAATATAAGCTCCTTCTCGGAGGCCACGCGCAGTTAGCCCCGGCTTCCCTCTCTCTCTCTGTCGGAGAGGTCTCGGACTGTCTTGCTTGCATCCCCTCGCACACCACTCCCGGCGACACCCGCCGCCGCCGCCGGGTCTCAGCCGCCTGCGCTTTAAATGTAAAGAAGCGCGGGGTCCCGCCAGTTGCAAGCCGCCCGCCAGAGGTTAACGCCCGCGCGCTGTGGGACCGCCCCGCGCCGGAGTCTGGCCTGCTCATTGGTGGGTCTCGCGGAGCTCCTGGCCAATGGAAGGAGGCTGCGGGCAGCCTGCGGCGGGGCGCGGGCGGAGGAGGCTTCCGCGCTTTGCAGACCGCCGGGGCGTGGGAAGGGCCCGGAGCGCCAGGTCCCGCTGCGCGTGCTTCTCTGCGCTTGGGGCAGAGGCACTGACGGCCCCTGCGAGCTTCAGGAGGCCGGCAGCCCCACGCAGTCCCAAGACCTTTATGAGTTGCACGGGCCCCCAGCAGGCGGGGGGAAGCGGAGAGGGAGGGTCTCGCCGGACGTCCCGGCTCGCAGGGGAGGCGGAGCCGCAATTCTTAAGTCCCTTCAAGGCTCTTCCAGCTCAGCTCCCTCCGTCCCTCTTCGAGCAGTCCTACCGCAGGGCGCACTGACGGGGCAGCGGGTCCTTGGCCTTGCGGGGAGTGGGAACGCTCTTGGGGCGGTAACAGGACCATCTGTAGCTCCTCTCAGTTCCCCTCCTGTAATTTCTTCACTGGCGTCAAGGCAGAGAGGGGAAAGCTCCGGGAGTCCAGCGGTCCGCCCAGATGGTGTGTGGGAGAAGGTTCTTCCCCCGACCTGGGGCAGCCTCAGAGCGCCCCCTTCCCTCTGCCCCTAGCCCCACGGCGCATGCACCCGGGTCCCTGACTTCTGCCTCTCCCCTCGCCAGCGCTGATTCAGTCCGTGCTTGGGGTAAGGGGGGAGGAGACCAGAGTGGGTCCAGCCTGAGCTGTGGGATAAGGAGTGGGGGGGAATCCCGAGCCCGGACATTCCTTCCGAGAGTTAGCTCTGGGGAGAGAATGGAGGAGAGTCCTCTCACATTTCCCCCTTCCCTCCCCCGCAGGCTGTCCCCCCCACCCCATACTGATCCATACATTCCGGGACGGTTACTTGCCTCGTGGTCACTAGAAAATCGACCCCATTTCAAGCTGAAGGGCCACCAGTCTGAGTCAGTGCTGTGCCCTGAGTGTGTGTGTGTGTGTGTGTGGTGGGGAGAGGGGTAGGCTCAAGAGAGGCCAGGGAGGGACTTAGGGGAGAGGAGGTGGGCCCCTGGGTATCTGGTTGTCAGGGCCTCCCTGTCCTTAAGCATCACCATCCACCATTTGGGGGTTCCCTTCCCAAAGCCAGAATCAAAGGTCTTCCTGTGAAGGGGAAAAGGCCCTGGATCCAGACTTGGGAGGCCCCAGTTCAAGATCCAGCTGTGCTCTGCAGCAGACCTGGGCAGGGGCAGGTGGTATCTCCTTGCCAGGCCTCAGTTTCCCCCATCGGTTATACACCGTGTTCCTACTGAGGCAGGGGTGGTAGGCAGGAACAGGGTGAAGCAAACAAGTCTTCAGAGAATGGGCTCTTTTCCTCTGTCCTGGCCTCCCTGGGGACTGGGAAGGGATGGAGCCAGTTCTCCAGTCCCTGGAGCTGGTCCCTGAGTCTTCCTGGCAAGGGCATGGGGGTTAAGGAGGGGGACACACTGTTCCAACCTCCAACCTCACTCTCATCCCCCATTCCCCACAGGCCCAGGGAAGGCGGCTGCTGAGGTTTCATATTTTCCCCCTACCGAACTATTCACCACAGAGCCCAAGTCCAAGTAAGCAGAAAAACTTCTCTGTGTGTGTATGTGTGTGCATACATGTGCGTGTGCTCTACAGATGTGGGCTATGAGGTTCCTTCTTGCACAGGGAAACACCACTTTTCTGATACCACACAACGGAAGATCCACATCCTTGGACACATCCCACATCCAGCCTGGCACACACACGCTCAGGGGTTCCCCTAGGCTGACACCGGCAGGTACCAACACAGCCCCATCAAGGACACACTCCCCAGGAGGGGTCAGACGGACACGCGTTCTCCTGTATACACACACATGCGCGCAGCCGCCCCAGAGAGGGTCAGACACGGCCCCGCACCCTCTCACTTGAACACACACAACATGTCACACCACCACAGAACTAGAGGCTGACTGCGCCAACCCACACGCCTGAGTCATATGACCCCCAGCGAGGCAGCATTGGGAGTCCCAGGCTCGCCTGGGGCTGGGACAGTGAGGGCTGGGACTGGAGGAGGGGATGACCCAGGGATTGAGCCTTTCTGTGCTTGTGCTGGAGAGAGGAAGGGAGAGAGGAGGGCAGGCGCAGGGTGCTGCCCACCAAGGACTGCTTCCTGTGAACACAGCACGCTCTGGGGAGGGCGTGTGTGTTCTCATTCTCCCCTGTAGCCCCCAGCCCTGCTGGTGTGGCTCTCCGCTCCCCTCCCCTGACACTGGTAACCCTTCCCTGGCCAGGCCACAGACCCCTCAGGAAAGCAGAGAGAGCTGGCCTGCAGGTTCCTGGCCAGCCCCTGGCACCTTCCAACCAGGCGGCCCATGTGCTGTGGCCCAGCCCTGGGGTTAGTGCCAGGTACTGTCTGGGCAGGAGGAAGCGGTGGCAGCAAGTGCCGCCGCCCAGGGCTGGGATTAGCTGTGACTGGCACCACTAAGGGCACAGCAGCCCACGGTCTGGCTGCTGGAGATGTTGGTCCACACACGGTGGCCAGAGGATCCCTGTGGAACAGCTCAGGACACTGGAGTCTAAGTGCCAGAGCCGGCTCTGGGGGCCTCTGGAGAATAAGGGCATCTGATCACATCCATTTATTCATGACTTATATAGTCCTTCAGGATTTACTAAGCACCTACTATGTGCCCAGGCCTGTGGATACACAGATGAACAAAGTCCAGCTCCTGCTCACGAAAGGCTTTCTGACCAGCAGTATGAATACATCCCACTGGGAAGGTAAGTCAAAGGCTTGAACTCTGATCAGTCTCCAGAACATTCTCTGCCTTCCATTAAGAGGTATCTCCTAACACAATATGACTATGTGACTCTCCTCCTCGGCATCCATCGATGGCTCCTTACTGCCTTTAGGATAGTTTCCTAGTGTCTTAGTATAACTTGAGATGATCCAGCCACATCGCCTCTGTGTCGGCTGTGGCCAGTTCGCATGTGTATCTCCGAAGCCCAGCGCTGGTCCCAGCACATGCTAGGTGCTCAGCTGTTTGCCGAGTGACTGCCTGATGGACTGAACGAATGGGTGAATGAAGGAATGTGCCAGTGAGTTAATGGACTGAGGCCTTTCTTCTGCAGCTGAGCCTCCAGGAATGACTGGCCTGAATTTTGCTTCCATGCCAGCTTGCTCCTGCTGCAGGCAGAGTTTCCATGCTCCTGGCCTCCTTCCCTCAGCTCCTCCCTAGTGGGGCCTGTGGTGCCCAGGTGGTTCTTTCCCAAGGCCCTACTGTTCTTAAGCCCGAGACAGACCAGTTCCCGGGGACCAGAGTCCCCTACTTGGTGCTGTAGGAGCCGTCCTCAGGGTTTGACTAGGCCCAAGAGTGTCAACAGAGCCCCGTGGCCACCCAGTCAAGCTGCTCTCCCGGCCCCTGGCCAGCTGGAAGGCCTTTCTCAGTTGGAGCCTGCCACCCGGCTCTGGCTGGAATTCCCTTGGCCTCTTCCCTCTCTCTCCAGTGCACTCAGCGTTCGGCCCCTGGCTTCCTCAGCTGTCCCGGCCTGTCTGAGTTGTCCTCAGGTTTTATTTTTGGAAGACGCTGCATTCTCTCTCCTTATTTACTCCTTGCCTTCCGGGAAGGTGCGGGACCCCTGGGTTCGGCTGGGGATCAGGCTGTGGCTCTAGCCTCGAGGGTTTGGGCCTCTTTGGGACTCCAAGGGAGGGGACCTCCAAAGACTCCTGACCCATCAGATGCTTCAAAGCCAGCTGCCTCTGTTCTCCTTCCCCCACCCAGTGTGTGACTAATGCCTGCCCCTGCCCTTCTTGAAGAGTCCCACGATCGCCAAAAAAAATCATCACCATTTTTGAGCTAAAAAGAATTCTGGCATCGTTAGGTCTGTCCCCTCTTATTCACAGAGGCAGTGGAGTTCAATGGTGAAGAGCAAGGGAGGCGGACCGGTCCAGTTCTAATCCTGGCTGTTACTTGTGTAGCCTTGGGCAACTTTCTTAACCTCTCTGGGCCCCAGTCCCAGCTCTAAACTAGGGGTACTGATCTCTAACTACTAGGGTGCCATGAGGCTTCAATAAATGATGACATTTGCAAAGTTTGGAACACAATGCAGGATGTGTGCAAGGGTCTCACTGACACGGAGCTGTTGTTATTACTATTATTATTATTATTATTACAGAGAGAAGAACGGAGAGCCAAGGAAGAAAGTGGAGTTGCTCAGCATCCCACAGCTTGAGGTAAGCAGCCATTTCCAGAGCCTTTCCTCTGTCTCTATCTCCCTTTCAAGGAGAAGAGAGGGGCTGGCATCAGCCTCCGAGAGGAATCTCCTGGAGTCAGCTGCACAGGCAAACCCCTGGGCCTTTGGTGTGGGCCTCCTACCGCCATGCCCAGCCCCTCCTCTGGGGCAGGCATTTCCTCCGGGGCCTCAGCAGCCTCGTTCTTGCTCAATGAGGATGAAGGGTCTGGGGAGGAGACCACAGCACTCAGCCCCAAGGTGGACCTCAGGCCAGTGGGACTCAGAGAGGAGGGGGAGTGCTGGGTCCTGACATCACAGAGCAAAGAAGCTGGAGCCACAGCCATGCGGGCCAGCTGGGGCCCTTCCAGTGCGTCCAGATGTCTCAGGAATGTGCTGAGCTGGGAACTACCTCGCTCCTTCCCTCACCACCCCCAACCCCTCATCCCCTCATATGCTTTGCTCAAGCTCTGTCTCGGCCCCACCCCCTCTACCCTCTCTCTTTCATCTCTCTCCGGGAGGGCCTCCTGTCCGTGGTCCCTCCGGTGCCTTGCCACAGTCTAGCTCCCTCTCAGACCTCTGAAGAGGTCACGGAAGGCAGGAGCTCTTCCCCTTCTGCAGACCCCATGGGCTGACCATGTGGGGTGGGGGGAGATGGGAGCCTGAGCTAACTGGGAGGGGAAAGTTCTGAGCAGATAGTGCATGCCAGATCCCAAATGTGGAACTGATTTGCAGCTCTGGGAGAGGAAGGGGTGAAGGCCGTGGGGCAGCAGAGGGCAGGGCTGGGCCTCTTCTCTGGGAGGATGATGAAAGGGGCTCTGGGCATCGTGTCTTAGCTGATGGGTGGGAAGGCCAAGGAGGTGAGGGTGCCAGACTGGGATGGCCTCAGAAGGAGGTCTCAGATCCTTCTAGACCCCCAGCAAGTGGAGGGTTCTGAGCTGTTGCCTGAGAATGGAGGGTCCTGAGCTATTGGAGGGGTGGGGGAACCCTTTAGGGCCCTGGGGTTGGGCCAGGAGGAAGGACATGGTTCAGGCTGGAGCTCTGGCCCTGCAGAGCAAAGCCTGTTTCCCTGCAAGGGTGGAGTTGCCTTGGGCCTCTCCAGGTCAGCCTGGCCCGAGGGCTGAAGATGAAAGAGCCTGATGAGAACTGGTACTCCGGCCCAGTGTGAGAGTCACATCAGGGCACAGGGTGGAAGTCAGAGAAAAGAAGGGACCTGGGCTCAGCTACAGCCTCAGGCTACTCCAGACTCCAGACACAATCCTCTCTCCCTTTGGTGAGGGTCCCTCAGCATCCAGACAGGCTGACAGAGGATTCCTAATGGACCCTAGACCTCCTAGCACTGAGACAGTTCAGAGTCACTGGGACCACCACTTTGTCCAGTGTCCAGCTCAGAACTATCTTTGGCTCCCTCCTCCCTACTGAAAAACTCCTATCTCCTAAGCATGGCATTGAAGCTCTGTTATTCATGTGTCTCAACTCAGCACTGTAGTTGGAGACCCTCGTCCTTCTCTTCCCTCCATCCCAGTTGGATGACCACTCCCAGCTCCTTGAAACTGCTTTGAGCTTCAGTGCCCCAGGGCCTTTGCTTATACCATTCCTAGTGTTTGGAATACCTTTGCCCCTTATTTCTTCATTCCAACTCCTGTCATCCCCTAAGGCCCAATTAAAATGCCACTTCCACTAGGAAGCCCTCTTTGGTTGCCCACCATACTACCTGATGCCCCTCTTGAACCGCTACAGCACTTATAGATTGCTGAGTCACTGGTTAGTATCATGTCCTGAACTCTAAGTAGGCACAATGGGACCCATCTCTCCTTCTAAAATCCTACCTTCTTGAGGGAAGGATGCAGGATGGAGTTCATCCTTGAACCCTCTGCTGGGCCTCACACAGGGCCTAGCATATAGTATGCCTAATAATGAAAATAATAATAATAATAATAGCTAATATTTATGTCCCAGGCACTGTTGTAGCTCTTCCATGTAGTATCTCATTTAATTTTCAGAAGATAAGGTAGTATCCTCATTTAAAGTTGAGGAAACTGAGGCACGGAGAAATTAAGTGGTTTCCCCAGGTTCATTCATTTACCAAGAGACTGAATCAGGATCTGAACCCAAGCTCTTGATTGCAGAGTTCGTGTTCTTAAGCAAACATGACAATGCTGGTTATTCAAGGAATCGTTGATTTTCTGCTGCCCTGTACCAACACCCAGTACAAAGCCAGGTACAAACTATGCCCCCAAATTCCACGCACTGGGTCCTCACTTGGGGCCCCAATGTAGCTCATCCCTGGGTAAGCCCAGAAAGAGCCTTGCGAAGGGGTCTGGCATCTTCTGTCTTTACTCAAAAGAGCCTTCCAGCTCCCAAGAGGTCAGACAGATAAGGGAAATAAAATTCCTACAACCAGGGCTCATCACAGGGATGGAGAAGGCGGGACCTTCCTCCGAGGACTGGCCAATGCTGGGACCTCCCTTTCAGGCCATGACAACAACAATCAGAATAAAATCAGTGGCAACAGCTACAATTTATGGAGGCCTTACTATGTGCCAGGCACTGTGCTAGGCCTTATCTAACTGAATCCCCTGAAGAACCCCATGTCCTATGGTTATACTTAATGGATGAGGAAAATCAGCTGGGAGAGGTTCTGGCACTTGCCCAAGCTCACAGAGATGAGAAATGATGAGAGCCAAGTTTTGCTCCCAGGTCTGAGCCCTTAAAGGAGACCATTCACGGCCGCCCCACCCCATCTCAGGATGGCTCAGGACCCCTGTGTTTTTGAGGTATTAGCTATCTGACCTGTGGGCTTGCTGTCTGGTCAGGTTGGGTCTGGGAGTAGGCACCAGGACCCAGGACATTCCTGTTCACAATCTGGCCAGAATGGAGTGGACTCAGGGTCCCTAGAACACCTCTCCCCCAAACTCAGGCGGCTTTGAGAGACCCAGATACTCAGAGCTGGGCCCAGTTCTTTAACAGGGGTAGTGAGTACACACGTATCTATTTTATTTCCCTTTATAATTCATATGCACGCATCACCTATATTCTTTTATGACAAAAGGCTAATGTGGTAAAGTGAAAGGTAGATGTAGAATTTAGGTTAACATTCACTATGTCAATAAAAAATAAAGTCCACTTTAACAAAAAGTATCATTAAAGCTGGAAGTGTGGAAGTGTCCTTTCTTCCACTGTCTGTTCATCTACCCATCTATCCGTCCATCACCTCTCCCCACTCCTTCCTTGCTTTCCTTCCTTCTACCCACTCATCCATCCATCCATCCATCCATCCATCCATCCATCCATCCAATAAATAAGCATTTCCTCAGCACTCAGTCCCTATAGCCATAACTAGGCAACAGATAAAAATAATCGTCTGACGTTCCTGCTCTCAAAGAACTCTCAGTCTAGTTCAGCAATGATGCAGCCAGGGCCCAGAGAGGGGAAGTGACTTGTCCAAGGTCACACAGCGAGTTTAGGGGAGGTGAGGACGGCCCAGGCAGAGGGGCACACTTGGGAAAGGGCTTGGGCCTCCCCGCCTCAGAGGCAGTTCCCCTCAGTGACTGCTTGAAAACCACCTCCCGGCTCTCCATGAGGGCCTGAAGAGCCTGCCTTACTCCTCTGCTGCTTTCATTTTTGTTTTTCTTTTGGAAGGGGAAAAGGGGGACAGCTGCTGCCGTCCAGCTGTTATGCTGGACCACACAGCCCAGCCCAGATGTGTCAGCTTCTCTGGGATGGGTGAAATGGCTCCTGAGCCAAGAACCAAGGGCCAGGGGCCAAGGAAGCTGCGGTGAGGGCTCTGTCCCGGGAGAGTTGGGAGAAGAGGCATGGCGAAGTCGGCAGCAGGGAAGCCCATAATTGCCCCAGTTGTCAAGTTGACTTTGCTGGAGACATGGTATGTCCAGGTCATGGAGATCAGACTCTCTGACATTTCAAGGAAATTGATCCCTTTGACATATTTTCTGTGATGGTCAGAGTTCTAGACCATCTCTTGTGCCTCCCAGCCTCTTCTGAACCAGATGCTCCCACCCTGACCTTCTTCTCGCCCATCCTGGTCAAGGGTCCTGCCACTTATTCTGACTTCCCCTCGTCTGCTTGAGGGGGTTACACAGTGTTCCAGGCAGAGCAATGCTCAGGGTCTTGACTTAACTCCACCCAAATCTTTCTCTTCTATCCTGCCCCCTGGAGTGCAGAGACTTCCAGAAGAACAGCTTGTTCTCCAGCATCTGGAGCTGGTTTCTTGAGGGAGGTTCAGGGGCAAGCCAGGTCCCAGAGAGGGTGCTCCAGGAGGGCCTCTGGACCAGGATTTGCAGGAGGCACATGGTATGGGGAGGGGAAGACACAAGGTGGGGCTGTCCTTTGTCCTCTCCTGGCACAGCAGGCAGGCCGGCCAGACATAAATAGACCCTCCTGGGGAGTCCTGGGAGCTACAGAGAGCAAAGGTCCAAGTTCCCAGGTGGGCCGGGGAGCAGCATGCCCAAGCGAATCTGAGGACAGGGCATGGGATGGGCCGTGGGCTCATGGTCTTGCTTTGCTCTGCACCATCCCTGCTCAGCTCTCACTGGCCAGGCAAGCTGCTGGCACTGCCCCTAACGCTCCAGGCATCCGTGGTTCCCTGAGGTTGACAGTGGGCGAGAATGAAGGCCGGGTCCCTCTCATATCAGACAGCCCGAACTTCCTCCGCCTAGAGAGCAAAGTGCAAACCAGAACGAGAGAGAGAGAGAGAGAGAGAGAGAGAGAGAGAGAGAGAGACTGATTGAAAGAAAGAGTGAGTTGACGGTTCTCTCCCCAACCTGACTCACTCCAGGGGACCCCTGGCTCCTTTCCACACTTGGCTTTCTTATCTGGACAGGGGACAAGGATACCTCTACAGGCTCAATAAAAGAGAGCGCCTTCCAGCAAGTCCTTTGCCAAGAGGGATGGGGCCATGTGGAGAGAGTGTGCCAGGTCCCCTCCTCTAAGAAACCTGCCGTGACCTCGATCTCAGCTGGATGCTCCTCCTGGGGGGCCCGCCTTGCTCTGCACCATCCCTGCACCCGTGGGGCTGCTACTGTGTGCGCCCCCCCACCTTCCTGTCAGTTGCTGGAGGTCACTATACACAGTGACCAGCAAAGGGCTCCTTCTCTGCCCATTTGTTAAGACTGGACGCATGGATTGAAGAACAACCAAGCGAAGCCCCAGCTGGTCCAGGGAAGCCAGAGGGACCCCATCATAGTTTGGGGGACAGGCAGCATTTTTTTGGGGTCCAGCATCCCCATGACCTTCCAGGCTAACCAGGCCAGGATCCTGAGAACTCCGGGCCCCTTCTGGAATTAGCAATATACTTCTGGAACACTCAGGCCTGTCTTTTAAAAAACATTCTCCTATTCCCGTCCAGGGACTGCTCTAGTCTGAAGTAATTTTCTCTGCAAATATGGTAAATCCTTGAAATGGAGCAAAATCCACTACAGGGCAACCCAAACTCGGCTCTGTCCTCTGCCTGGGGCCCACCTCAAGTGATGGTGGGCAAAACCCTCATCTTGGGGTGGGCCGGTTGGTAAAGAAGTGACTGCCCCGTGCTCCTCCAGAGCTTCCTCGATTTGGTCTGCTGCATGTGGTCAGGTTCCATGATCTTGACTTTTGGGCTTTTTGTGGTAGTACGGACCAACAGAAGAACGTTGCTTTTCATTGCTCCTGAAATAACGTAACTCCGCATTTTACATGACTGAAAAATTTGGACTTGGCTTCTTGTCTTATGATGGAGTTTGACTATATTAAGCCCCTATTTTGTACCAGAGCACTGGGCTAGGTTTATGGCCTTGAACAGAACTGACAGGGTCTCTGTTCTCATGGAACTTGCTTCCTCAGTCGAGGAGAGGGACAGTAAGCCAGCAACACAGCTGCACACTGGGATGAGGGCTATGACGACCTCAAGGGATGAACCAGAAAACGAGAGGGGGTCCCACCTGAGGTGGTCAGGAGGCTGCTCCAACGAGTTGGCATCTGGACTAAAGAGAACAGGATGGAGAGAACTGGAGGGAAAGTGTTCTAGATGTCAGAAACAGCATATGCAACGGCCCTGAGGCAGGACTAGAAGAGACTTCCTTTGAAGCTGGGTAAGTGTGGATCCAGGAGTCCCAGAGCAACCTGAACAAGAGAAAACTGGGGAAGATGGAAGGCCTAGGGCTGATGTTCAAAGATGAGGCCTCAGCCACAAGTTCACATCTGCTGTGGGTCAACTAATTTACATTATCCTTGTCCAGGGGCCCCGGCGGTCTGTGCCATAGGATGGGGATGACTCAAGGCAATGACAACTCATTGGGAATCATGGAGATCCCTTCTTGAATCTCAGAGTATGGCTTACAGGATCCCGATGGCTGGCAGCTTAAGTACCCTTGTTCCTCCTCCCTAAAAATATGTGAGGTCTGGGGTGGGCCACCTTTCCTTCATTTAGCCATCCTCGGTTGAGGCCTCCTCTGTGCCAAGCACTGTACTGGGCACTGGGGAGAGCACAGCGAACAAGACAGACTCCTGCCCTCAAGGAGCTTGTATCCCAGTGGGGGAAGCAAAAACAAAACAGAAGACCCCCCACCCCAAACAAACTCAGTGTTTTGGAGGAGGACTAGGTGTCTGGGGAGATCTCCCTTCCTGAGCTGGAGCCCTGAGATTTTAGCTTCTCCATTAGTCCTTTTCTATGGGATTCTACTCTGAGACCAGAGTGCCTTGGCCCTTGGGTCTTCTTTCCTGTTGGTGAGAATTTAAAGAGAAACACACACACACACACACCCCTCCCCTTTTAGGGACTGTTAAAGGCCCACACACAGACATAGGAACACCCAAATGCACATACTTCTCTAATCTCCCTAATCCCCCAAGGCTGGGATAGTGGTGGTTGTGGCAGGTCTCTGTTTCCCTATTTAGCTCTGGAGAAGCCAGGCTCTGGGCCTGGCTTAGCCCCCACACCTCCCTTCCCCTGGGCTTGTCCCTGGGTCCTAGTCATGCCCACACCTGGCCTCCCCAACTGTTGGGAGGTAAATGAATGAATGTACTGGGCAAACATCCTTGCAGCTTCCTGCTGCTCCCCTCTAAGAAAACAGCACTCCTCTTCCTCCTTCTCCTCCCCACACCCTCCCAGCTGGGGCATCTGTGGGATCCAAAGCCGTTTCTCTCTGGAGAAACTAGAGTCAGTCCCTCTCCTTAGCCAGAAGAAGAAGGCAAGAGGCACACAGACCTAGTATCTCTATCTGGAGACACAGCCTGTTCTCCCTCTTGTCCTTTATCCCAGCTTTCTGAGCACCAGTCCCTCTCTCATACCTGCCCAGGGGCTGAAGGATCACAGGATACTGGGGACAAGGGCTCTCCTGTGGTCACATCAGGAACTGTGAAGGAGTGGGGGATGGAGGGGCAGTAGAAGTCCCCACATCTGCCAGGAAGTGCAACCCCTTCTGAGGGGTGTCCCTGAGAATCACATGGATAAGCTGGGAACAGCATGAAGGAATCTTCATAGAAAGTAGAAAGAAAATGTCCCTAACCCTCCAAACGTACCTGACTTGAACTGCAAACTCATTCTGTTTCTGTCCACATGAACGTGTATTTCTTACAGAGTTGTGTCCAGGGTGAGCATCAGAATTTTGGGTTCTTGCTTTTTGCATGGGGCAACAGAACACACACATTTTCTACATGATCTTATGGCCTTTATCTGGATTTTTAAGGAGGAGAATGAATACCCTGTTCTCTATCTTCTAGACTTGGAAACACACAAACTCCATCCCTTCCCATCCTTACCTTGGAAATATTTCCCTACCCTCATGCAGAATGAAGAGGGAGTCAAGGGGTAGGGTTGGTATGTGGTCCCGGCTGTAAGGGATCTTAGACATCTAAGCGGAGGCACCAGAGAAGGAAAGTGACTTGCTCAATGTCACACAACAACTCGTTGCTGAGCAGTTCTTAACCACCACTCCATCTAGTTTCTGGAACAAAGTTAACTATAGAAACTTACCTGCCAGGCATTTTCCTCCATTGATTTTTAAATTAATTTTCTCACCACTATGGGGAAGGATCTATACCTCCATTTTTCAAATAAGGGAACCAAGGCCCAGAGGAAGAAAAGCCACTTGTCTGAACTGCCCGGCTGGCTGGTGGCAGAACAGCTAGAACCAAACCTCCAGATTCCCAGCTGGGAGTTCTTGGTCTATCCTCCTAGAAATCCTTGCCTCTCTCCCTGCCTGGCCTTGCCTTGCCTGGGTTCAAGGTCAGGAGTTTCCCCGGCAGGGCTTTCCCTCCCTAGTCCCAGTGCTGGATACCACTGTGTCTGATCCTGCCTCCTTTCCTGCGCTGGACCAAGGCCCAGCTGAGCAGCTGGGGACACAAGGCTGAATGGAGGATCAGGAAGAGGCTGTAGGCGGCAGAGTTCATTCAGAAGAAAAGACCCACTCAGCTGCTGAGGGCACCTCATGGTGCTGTGGGGAGAGCTCTACCAACCCCCAACCTCAGCTGCATGGGTACAAACTCCAAACTCCTCTCCCTCTGACTGGTATCGGTTACCAGCCCCAGGAGGGGTGTACGGAACCCCCAATCCCTGCCACTTGATCCCTAGGATCTGTGCCAGACTATCCTTAGAAAGACTTGATTCAACTTCTCCCCACTTTACAGACAAAGCAGCAAAGGCACGCTCACAGTGGGATGCCGAAGCAGGCGGAGGACTAGAACCCTGTTCTCCCCACTACCAGCTCGAGTCCTCCCCACCTCCTGTACTTGGCCTGTGTGCAGAATTGTGCTGCTCCCTTTGCCTGGGACCAGGGGCCATCCTCAGAAAGCAGGGTGACCCAGATCTCCCTAATGGAGGGTGGGAGACCTCACACCCCATGCCTCCTGGACTCAGGTTCCTGTCCCTTGGCTTGTTTCCCCACCATCAGTCTAGAGGTCTGGGACAATTGAAGTCAAAGTCCAAGATGTCCAATCCTGGAAGTCTCTGTGCGTTTGGCTCTTATCTGGCCAAGTTTA
Source organism: Meles meles (assembly GCF_922984935.1). Classification (NCBI taxonomy): domain Eukaryota; kingdom Metazoa; phylum Chordata; class Mammalia; order Carnivora; family Mustelidae; genus Meles; species Meles meles. Next base: position 19,973,347 of record NC_060073.1, read on the forward strand.
TCGTGGTCCCAGGAGGTAGAGACTAGCCAGCAGAGACCCCTCGGATGGGTGTGTGTGTGTGTGTGTGTGTGTGTGTGTTTTGTGTGTGTGTGTGTGTGTGTGTGTGTGTAGGAGGGAGGGAGAGAGAGAGATGGGCAGTTGGGCAGCTCACTACATGGTGGGAGGGGTAGTGGTGGTGGTGGTGGGGGATCCCAGCAGATTCCCCAAGCTGTCCACATTTCAACCCAGCAGGCCCTTCTGAACCCAAATATTTTCTTGCCTTGCGGAGCCCATGCCCCTCCCCCCAGCAGGGCTTTAGGGCTGAGCCTGAGAGAGGGAGGAAGGGAGGGAAGAAGAGAAGCCACGTTTCCTTAGGGAGGGAGGGGAAGAGAGAGAAAGAGAAGCACAAGCTCAGAGACAGACAGTCACGAAAACACAGGGAGAGAGACAGAGAAAGGGAGATACGAAGGACGGAGGAACAGAACTAGAGACACAAAGGGAGATCTTTCTCCCTTCTCCTGACCGATCACCCTGTGCTGCCCTGACCATCTCAGCCTCAGGTCCGTCCCTGGGGAACCTCAGGCCTGACTCCGCGGGGCGGCCGCGGCAGCACCCCTCCGTGACCAGGACTGCCTCAGAACCGGGGTACGACTCTGGCCCCCCCAAGGGGCGTCGGGTCCCTGGCCTTCCGAACACTTCCGTGTGCGCCCCCCAGCGGAGACCAACCGCTGAGCCACCGAGGTCCTAAAGGGGGCGCAGGCAGGGGCGCCGCCACTTTTCGCCCAATCTGGTCCGGGAACCCCGGGGCTGGGTGGAGAACTGCTGGAAGACGGCGTGGGGGGGGGGGGGCGTGTGGGGGGCAGGACTGGTGTCCCTCGGGCACGTATCCAGGGATCCGCTGGCCCCGACGCCTCGACATCCCCTTCCCCCTAGAAAGCCGAGGTCAATGTATCCACGGACGGAGCCCCCAGGAGGGGTGCGCACTAGCGCAAGCTCAGAGGCTCCGGCCCATGTTCGGGGTCTAGGGTGGTTATGGAGGGATCTATTGCCCAAATCTCACAGCTCTAACCACGTGTCTCTCGGGGACCCGGCACCGAGCCCCCTCCCCCGCTTCTGCCCAGTGATGTGTAGTCCCGTCCTTCGGGGAGGGGGGGTCAGGCGCGCCGCGAAGAGGGGTGCGGAGTGATGGAAAGGGGACGCAGACCCTTCGTCTTACCGCATTGTTGAGGAAATCCGACTCGTTCAGATCCCCCAAGTCCAGGAAGCTGGATCCGGGGAACAGCCTGTCGGCCGGGAAGGGCTCCAAGACGGCGTCCATCGCGGCCGGCTCCGGAGACCCCCTTCGCCTGGGCTTCCCTCACTCCAGGGCGGCGGCGCGCCCGGCCCAGAGCTCCTGCCTGAGCGCAGGCTAGCGGGCGGGGGCAGGTCTGGGGCGAAGCCCGGGGCGGGGGCGGGCAGAGGCGGCGCGGCCCCGAGTAAGGGGCGCCGGGGGCGCGGGGGCCTTAGGGCAGCGGCGCGGAGCAGGCTGGGCTCAGGGGCCCCGGGCGCACCGCGAGCATTTAGCCGACTCCTCCTCCTCCGGCTCCTCCTGGGGCACAGCTGGCTTCCATGGGGAGCCTGGGAGTGGGGCTGAGGGCTTGAGAAGCCCCCCGAACAGGGTGGCAGCCGGGGGTGGGGGAGCTAAGCGCTCCCCCGAGACTGGGTGGCTGCCCGGCGCTCTGCTCTCTCTGCGTCTCCCTCTGCACAGCTTCTGTCACTTTCCTCTCTGTGAAACCGGGAACCCCTGGCTGGTTAGCCCAGCTGGCCGAGGCGCCACGCCCCCACATCAATATTCACGATAAATTTCATATTAATGAGAAGAGGGAGGAGCCTGAGGAATGGTCCCTCCTCTTTTAAAGAGACATCTGCAAGCCGATCTTCCTTGTCAATGTCTCTGTTCTCTGAAGATCAAGGTAGGGGCTTGAAACAAAATTATCCTGGAGCCAATAAGCATCTCGTTGAGGCTTTGCCAACCACTGTCCCATAAATTCATGAGGGAGCCGAGTTATTTCCATTTTTTCAGCCTTATGCTAGAGCCTGAACCAAATCCAAAGTTGGGCAATTCTATCTCATGGGCCCCTCAACAGATCTCTCAGTGGAGATCTGTTCACATGTCTCCTCCTCCAGGGAGGCTTCTCCGGTCTGCAGGCTGGAGCAGTTAGCATCCTATACCCTTGAGGGACACAGTGAGCTTACCTCCATTGTGGTGAGTCTAATGTGTTACTGTCACCGTTTGCTCACATGTCTATGACCCCACCGGACTCTGAGATCCTTCAGGACAAGGACCGTATCCAGGTTTCTTGTGTGTGAAAGGGCCCAGTGAACAGCAGAAATGAGGCGAGGACTCCTCTTCTCATCAGTCATCTAGTCCCTCTAATGGCTTGGAAGAGAAAGACGTGGAAGAACAGCGGAGCCCATGGAGCTTGCCAGGTGTAGCTGTCTGCACACCCCACGGTCACTGAACACTCCCAGGCCCCCTGGAACCAGTACCTAAGTGGCCTGCCAGGGAGTTCAGCTTAATCTCTTGAAAGAGCTGATAAACAATCACCAGGCACCTGAACAAATGGAGGGAATGAGAAAGGCACTGCACTGGTTCCTGCCCAGAAGTCATTAATAGGATTAAGTGTGTCCTCTCAGTCTGGGGCTTTTAATTAGCTCAGGAACCAAAAAGCCTTTAAGAAGCAGAGATGTCATTGCAGTTAAGCAGAATGTCACCGAAATTGCTCTCTCCGTGCCAAGGTGGGCACACACGGTAAGGCAGAGATAGAACCTGTTTGCTCGCCTGGGGCAGGTAAGCAGGTGCGTGGCTTTCCCTCCGTCTCATGACCCAGTTGACAGAGTTCTGGAGAATAAAGTTCTGACCCTCCAGGCTGTCACATGACTATTAGTGCCCAAGCTTCCTGAAGAGTTTGCTTCTGAGAAGCTGAGAATATAGCCCACACTCTAGGTGGGCCCCAAAGCAGTCAGCTGACTCTCAAAACAGTGAAGGTAGAATTAGGGTGCTGAGACCGTGGGCGTGTTCCCCACATGCCTCACATCTGTCCACCTGGGGAACATTCCAGCACTGAGAATGTGGCCGATCCTTTTCCAGCAGGAGGGGCATAGTCTCTGGCAGGGCCAACACACCAGTCTGTGGCGGGTCAGTTTGAAGTAGCAGGTGTCTGGGATCCTGGTTCCCAAGCTTGGAGTCCCTGCAGGCCCCTGGGAGGAAGAAAACTGTCCCTCTGCCTGAGGTTGGCTGGAAATTTTGTGTGTGTTCCTCCCAGCCGGCTCTGTAATTGGAGACAGAGGCACCATTTAAGTGATTGGGGAAGATTATATAGTTTCAGATAAATAGGATTAGAGTGTCCTCTCTTTCCTGATTCTTACCCAGGTGAACACCCCAGGAAACCATTGGAAATAATCCTGGGGAGACAATCTGGTTCCGGCACTTCTCATGGAGTCTGAGAGGCAGGATCTCCCAGGAGAAATCCTGAGGGTGGGGGGCGGTGGAGGGGACGGGGGTGGGGAGGAGAGAAGAGGGGGAATGGACAGTGCAGAGCCTGGCACATAGTAGGAGCGTGATCTTGCTTTTTTCCCCCGGGTTGAGGGGATGGCGAAGTCCCGCAAGGACGAGTACGGCAGGGAATTTAGTCACACGTTCTGCAAGTATTACTGAGCATGATAAACAGCCCTGGCACTGGAGATACAGCGGTGATTAAGAATTTTTCCACAGTCAATGAGGGAAGAATGGGTAGAAAAAATGGAGGAAGATGATTTCAGATAGTGGGAGGACCACGAAGGAAATAAACCAGCGTGATCTAGCTGAGTGGGGAAGGAAGCCCTCTCTGAAGAGGGCATGTGTGAGCTGAGAATGCAGGCCTGGACTGAACAGTAAAAGGGGGCACAGAGGAGGGAAAGGACTGCAGCCAGAGCGAACCGTTAGTAGAACAGAAAGAGTGGGCGAGGCAGGCATTGGCGTGGGAGCGAGAGGGACGAACGTGAAACCCCGGTGCCCTCCACCAACCTGATACATATGATCATAGGAGGCTTGAGGCTCTGTTCTTTTCAGGTATTGAAGAGAATGGTTCTAGCTGAGGTTCGAGGAGCCACCCGAAGCCTCCTGTAGCTGTGTGTCCTTTCTGTATCTTCTCTTACCGATTTTTGGGGAGAGGAAATTAGACAACTCACTGGGTCTGAGGTTTGGGGGTCTCTCCTCATAGGGAGGGTCTGCTCTCTCCCTACCAGTCCCTGAGCCTGGCCCCACAGCCCAGCCCCTCTTGGGCCCCTTCTCTGCATCTGAAGGGTCAGGGGAAGGAGGCCAAAATTGACTCTGCAAACACCTGCAGTCCAGGTCAAGAAAAGCACAGACTGTAGCCCCTTCCGTTATGGGCTTAGGAACATCTGCTTGTTGCTCTCCAGCAGCTGTTTCAGATGGTAAGTGAAATGCATAAAGACATCCCATCCCAGGCAATGACGCACAGGAGAGAAAGGACAGATAAGCTTCCTGCCTGTCCCAGACCCTGAAGGTCAGGTGGAGAGAGGGGCTCCTTGTCCAGCTGAGCTGTGAGCAGGGATGGTGTGTGTGTATCTGAGGGTGGAGGGGGTGGGGTGTGGATGGGGACGGCTATGCTTTCATACCCCTGGAGAGTCACTGTCCTTCTCTGGGCCTCAGTTTTCACATCAATAAAATGGGAGCTGTGTTAATGACGCAGAGGGTCCTGTCCTCTCCAATGACCTTCTAAACGCACCTTTACCAGCATAGGTCTTGTTGGAGAGTGGAGGTGAGAGGGGGCGAAGCACCTGCTTCCTTAGGAGGCTTGGCACTCCCATGTTCCAAGCTCCTGCCCAGAGCCTCCAGAAGGGTGCAAGGCTGGGTATTTACACTCGGCAGGCAGGCCCTGGGTGGTGGGTAGAAGGTCACCCAAAGTAAACCTGCCTTGTTTGCCTGGATTGTAAAGGGAAAAACACTTCGGCATACTCTAACAGGAACTTCTGAGAAATGAAAACACATTCATCCTGGAGATTAGGCTGACTTCCGGGGCACAGATGGGGCCCTTTGTTCTCTTGTGGCTTAGTAAAAGGGGCTGCATGGCTGCTTTCCCTGTGCCCCCTGCTGGGGCTGGACCTGGAGTCCCTGGGGTGGCACCCTGCCGGGTGGGTGGGGGTGGGCTTCAGACCCATCCGCTTGGCCTGGTTCCTTCCCTGCTTCACCCTGAGCGGTAAAAATACCTGAAATCTATTGAGTACTTGCGTTGCGCCAGGCACTAAATACTTATGTTATCGCATTTAATTCTTGGAAGATGCTTGTGAAATGAGTATCATATTCACTGATGCTGGGAGGTATGTTTCAGCATCACGGAAATCAGAATGTGTCTTATAATTGATGGCATGTGATACTCAGGTAGTTTTTTCTGAATGTACAGAAAATAGTGGTGCATCATACAATCGATGATAGCGATTCTTAGATTTGATGAAAAGTGATTTATTATCATCCCCAATCCTCAGATGAGAAAATCAAGGCTCAGAGAGTTCATGACTTACCACTCCTTTATTTTGCAGGAGACCAAGGCCTGGGGCATAGGAGGCTTGCCTTAGGTCGCCAGGTTTAAAGGAGGCAGAGATAGGGATGAAATCCGGGCCTCCAGGCTTCTTACCCAGGGCCCTTTCCGCTCACCCCAGATGAACTGGGTTTGCTCACTAGGGAGAGGCAGGAGCTGAGGGGAGGGCCTTCCAGGGCCTTCCTCAGCAGCTAGTGAATCACCAGTCACCCTGCCTTGGAAAAGGACCCTGAAGATAGTTTTTTCCCCCCCTCTCCAAATTCTCTGAAGACTGAAGTTCCTTAAGGACTAAGAAAACACTTGCCTCTCTTCCAGCGACTTTTCCTGGTACTTATTTAAGCTTCGTTTTCCCTGAATTTCTGTTCTACTGTCCCTTCTTTGGACTGGAGGCAGGCCCGCCCCTTGGCCCTCTGTCTGCCTGCCGCCTGGGGAACAGCTCCACCCGCTTCCTGCTTTGCTCAGTCCTGCTCTGAACTCACCCCTCTTTCCCCTACCTCGAGTCACCTGTCCCAACTTTGCTTCTAGATGCCTCTCTAATTCAGGCCACTGGCTCCAACCCCAGAGTACATACACCCAGGTATCCAGCCTCTCGCCCCTTTGCTTTCTAATGGAAGCCAGGGGAGAAAAGTCAACAAAGCCAGGCCTTCCTCTTGCCTTGGTGAGTCCTTGTGTTGTTGGGGACACTCTCCAGCAAATCCTGCCCCACCTAGGCCCAGCAGAGCTGGAAATATGGGACTGAGAGGGAGGACAGGGGTACGGAAAGTTCAGAGGCTAGACCCTACCCCCTACTGCTGCACTTGCTCAGTCTGCCCCCTGCCTGCTTCTGTGCCTCAGTTTCCCCAACCTCCAAGCCTGGCGAGGCTGAAAGGGCCCATCAGCAGGAAAGCACAGAAGCAGCATCGGGCATTTTTAAATCCAAAGGTTTGCTAAAATGCACCCAGGCAGTGTTCAGGTGTGTGGGGACAGATAACGGTCAAGGTTAAACCAAGCCTTCAGATTTGTTTTGGTAAAATGAGGGTCTGGGACAGGATGATCGCTCAGATTCCATCCTACCAGTCCTGAGCTGCTGTGATTCGGTCTCCCTCTGTCCAGAGAGCACATGTGGGCTGTGTGTGTGAGGAGCTCCTGTGTCTCTGGGCATCCATTGGCCCGGAGCTGAGTTTGCAGTGGGTGGCCTTGAGACCGTGCCCGCTCGCGCTGCTCAGGTGGCTGATCCTGTGTCTGGAGGTGCCAACCGACCTGAGGGGGCTTCTGCCATTCCCGCCCACATGCAAGCCTCGGGAGAAAGCGCCAGCTCACACCTAGAAGTGGGCCCACCCCTCTGTGCATATCCTCGCCAGCGCGTGCGGCCGCAAATCTGCTTTCCATCTTCTTCCAATAGGCAGCAGGGCCGGGGGAGACGGAGTGGAAGATTAATGGTGCTTTTGCACGTGGCTGAGCTCCATGAATGTGGTGGCAGGAGGGAGCAGCCTGAAGCTATGTGGGGAATGAGGGGCAAGCCACAGGATTGGGGTTCCCTGGGGTTTATAGGCCTGCTGGAGGGGAGGCAGAGCCCTGAGACCCGGAAGGGTGGGTGGTGGGGGGAAGGGAGAGGACTTCTGAGACCAAGAAGGATCTGGGGACAGCAGGAAAGAATTGAGTGAGATTTAGGGCAGTTCCTGCACTGTCCTTGCCCAGAGCCTGGTACAGAGTAAGTATTTAATTAGCATGTGCTGAAGGGTTGAAGAGCTGTGTGCACAGATCTCACACTCCTTACCTGGGAGGAGACTGAGGACCGAGGAGGAGGAGGAAGAGGAGGAAGGAAGGAAGGGAGGGAGGGAGGGACGATGGATGTATTAAGCACCTACTATGGGCCAGCTGCTCTAAGGGTCACTGTCAGGCATTTTATTTTATTTCAAACACACAAAAGCCCTAGAAGATAGCCTCAGCTTTGCTGTGTACACACTCCTCCTCCCCAACCTGTCCCCTTTGCCCGGTCCAGGGGAGAGAGCTTCGTTGACCTCAGGGCACAGAAAAGCTGGTCACTTCTGAGCTGTGGGTCTATTTTGAATCTCATGGCCACTTCAGATTTTGGGTCTCATTGAATTTCCTTTATCTGGGCTGTCAGGAAGCTCAGAGGTGAATTTGCTGGGGCACACCTCTGTAACAGGATCTCACGGGCCGGGGGGGTTGGTGGGGGCGGGACGGGAGTGTTCCATTTCACAGACTGACTGCAGCCCTGGTTTCATCTTAGGTCTTTATCCCCCCTTTCTCTGTATCCTTTTTCTTCTATTAAGATCTGTCTAATTCTATTGTCTGCAGGGTTTCTCAAATACCTTTAATATACCCTGAAGTGAGATAAGATGTAAGTACGGAAATATTTTTACTTTTAGAGATGAAAACGGTGAGGCTCAGAGAGGTTATGTTATTTGTCCAATGTCACACAGTTATTAAGTTAAAGAGTGGAAATTTGATCTGTTTGACTTAATCTTTCCAGGTAGGATCCAGACTCTAGGACTGGACAAGTTTGCAGTAATCGGGGAACTTCTGGGGGCATTGGGAGGAACCTGGGGGCTTTGGAGACTCGGTAGCATTCACTCTGTTTCCTTTGCTTGAAGATCAGGTCCATGTCTGGGCTCCCACCCCCTGTCGTGCAGAGAGAGAGGACTTTGGGGGCCATGGGCATCCCCCCATCCGCAGGAACCAGCTCCAGCTCCCATGGCTGAGTAGAACAAACAGAAAACCAGCAGAGCTGGCCTTGGCAATCACCAGTGAGAGCAAATATATATTCCAGATGCTCTGAGGAACATTTCTGGAGCCTCCAGAATTGAAGGGCAGACTAATTCCCTGGAGAAAATGAATGGATGTGGGCCCAGGGGAGTCACTTTTTTTCTCAGCTCTGTGGCAAGCAAGCACCAAACACCCAAGGATCAGGGCAAGGGGCTCCAGTGGTGTGTATCCGGGGCCCTGATCTCTTGCTGTACCCCTTCAGGCCTGTCCACTTGGAGTCTGTCTCCCTGGGGAGCCCCTGCACGAAGACTTGGGGATTCCCAGGGTAGGCCTTAACTCATCTGTTAGCGAATTCAGTCCTTACACCGCCCGGCACCACGCATGTGCTCCACAGACGGGGCACCTCTGGGGAAGGTGCAAAGAATGAGTCTAATCGAGACTGGAAGGGGAGGTTGTTCTGAGAGCTGAAGTGGAGAATGACGGTGTCTGGCAACCCCGGGGACACTGGCAGTGACACACAGTGACACAGAGCCGATGAATAAAGACTTCGTTCCTCGGGCCTGTCCAGAGGAGCCCTAGGGCCTCTAGGGCGGGATGCCTGCAGACACTAGCCTGCATTGCCCGGAGGGGAAATCGTCAGAGAAATAAGGATTCTCACAAACTGCCATGTATTCTGGTCCCGTTGCCCTTCAATGCTCTGCCGATTTGCCGCAAGGATCTCAATCTTCTGAATCCATAAATCGCCCCTACAAATCAATAAGACAAAGACCAACAATTGGCCAAAAATACCAACAGTGGGCCTGGTACATTTTTACAGTAACAGTTATCACCTCTCAGGATCTATGCTAAGCGGTTCCTCTGCCTTTGCTTATTTAAGCCTCATTTAAGCCTTATCACAGCCCTCGGAGGCAGTTGCCAGGATTATCCTGTTTTCCTGGGGCTCACACTGTGACTTGGACCCCTGCTGTAGCCTGCCCTTCTGTGAAGTACCTCTTGGGACAACAGCCACTGCAGACCAGACCCGGACCCAAGGCCTCAGGAAAATAGGGCAGGGCCCGGGAAGGGGAAGTAAGGTAGGATCCTCTCTACCTAGCAACTTGGGAAAAAGCCTAGAACCCCCAATATCTAGGTTTGTTTTTTCTTTTTTTTTTTTTTTTTTGGTCTTTTTGAATTTGTTGAGTAGATAATACCACACGTGACTCAAAACATAAAAAAAGGAATACAGTAAGAGGCAATCCTCCCATCCCTATATCCTCCATCCTCATGGCTACATTTTCAATTAGCAATAATCGCGCCTCGGATAAACCTCATTGGCTACGATACTGCCACTGCGCAAAGCTGATCATGGCTACATTTTCACCCTTTAACCAACATACAATCAATTTGATTGCTTCCTTGGGTACCCTTCTTTGGGGTGTAGATGTTTGTGTGTATGTATGCATATGTATCTATATATTTTTTCCTCTCTCTCTTTTTTTTGGAGAGAGAGAGAAAGAGAGAGTGGTGGGGAGGGGCAGAGGGAGACAGAAAATCCTAGGCAGGCTCCATGCTCCATGTGGAGCCCGACATGGTGCTCGATCTCATGACCCTGACATCAAGACCTGAGCCGAAATCAAGAGTCGGACACTTTGCCCACGGAGCCACCCATCTCTTTCTCTTTTTTGAACTGAAAAGAGGATTATTATATACATTGTTCTATATCTTTTTTCCCCTTATTTTATCTGTTTTGGAGATCTGCCTATATTAGTACATAGAGAACTTCCTCATTCTTTTTTTTTAAGTAGCTGCATAGCTACCCATTGTATGACTGTACCATAATTTACTTATCTATCCCTAGATGATGGACATTTGGATTGTTTCCAAGTTTTTACTATCACAAACAATGCTGTAATGATAGTCTTGTTCAAGCACTGTGTATCTGTAGGGTAAATTCTCAGGCAAGGTATTACTGGGTCAAAGAGAATGTGCATTTGTAATGTCGATAGATAGTGTCAACTATCAATATCAATAACTATCAATATACCCCCTGGAGCAGCAATGTACACAGTGCTGCTTTCTCTACCGTCTTTCAAATAGAGGATGTCAGTAAACATTTGAATGGTTTCCAGCTTGCATTTCTCTTCTATTAGTGAGGATGAGAGTCATTTTAGATGCCCAAGAACACTTTAAGTTTCCTTTTCTGTAGACCCTGTTCATATTCTTTGACCTTTTAAAAATTAGTGGTCAGTCTTGTCTTATTGATTTTTCGAAGCTCTTTATATGTTAGGGAGATTGTGCTATGATTGATAAGGGCAGTAAGGCCACAGTTGGCATCCCCTCTGGGAAAGGCTGTGGAGGTGGATTCTTCCTCACACCTCCATCCTACCATCCAAAACTCAGTCATTTATTTAATGAGCATTTACTGAGTACCTCTTGAGTGCTAGGCTCCGTGCTTAGGCATCAGAGACCTTAGGTTGCTCAAAGTCCGGTGGGGTCTCAGATCTGTAATCAGACAGGTTGGATGTCAGTGTGAGATGATCGGTAGTTCAGGGATTCAGAATGAGTGCTTCCGGGCACGGGAGAGGAAGCGGTAGCCTGTGCCTCCCAGTAGACTCTGACATTTGTCTCCATCTGGGGCTAGCTCAGATCTGCTAAGGCTTTGCCTGCCTCCCTTGTCCTTGTGAGTTCAGCCCTCACACCCTGATTGCCGAAATGCTTGGCTCCAGGAAGATGGTTCTGTCAGTGCGTATCTACAGAATGCTTACCGCACGCGAACCTCCCACTGGCGCACTCTGACTGCATGCGATTTCCTTCCCTGCCCCTTGCTGGTGATTCTATCCTGTCTTGCCTCGATTACCACCTGTTGCTGGTCTGCATTCCTCCACTGCTCAGAGGATTGTAATCTCCTTGATGGCAAGATGATAGACTTCCCTCTGTGTCCTCTCTCCTTGGTGCTTAGCATCCGGTGACACTCAGCAAAGGCTTGTTGGATGATGGGTTGTCAGATGGCCGTGTTGGCCGTTAGAGAAGCTGGAAATCACGGCTCTCCTGCACTGGGGCGTGCATGGTGGACAGGCGAGACGGGCACACGTTGGGCACAGGAATGGTTGATATGCCAGGCTGAGACCCCAGCATCAGGGCCCAGCCAGGAAAGGGTTAAGCTTGCTGGAGTTTTGTATATGAAATGGCACCAGAAAAAAAAAATGCGCAGACTAGCAATTGAGCCCTGTCTCATCCTGGTTCAAATGACATTGTCTGAGCTTTCCCAGCCTCGCCTCCTGCACTAATTACAGACCTTCCTGGGGAGGAAGACTGGGACCAGGAGGGCTTCATTACAGGCTCCTTTGCTGGAGGGAGCAAACCCCAATGACTGAACCCAGTGACCAAACAAACTCTCTTGAAGAAAGGCCCGGGGGTTCCTCTGATGCACTTCCCTGCTGCTGTCTGGCTGGGAAAGGGTTAAGAAGTAGGCATGGGCTGAAGGAACAGGCCCAAGTCTAATGCTGGGGTGGGGGGGCCAAGGCTGGGTGGGGGGCAGCCAGGCCCTGGCTGAGCTACCCATCTCTGCTCTAATCCACTCGCCTAGGCTTGGGGCCCCCTCTTACCTCTTGCCCCCCAAGATGGCCACCACCCGGGCTATGTCAGGGCCTCCCCTCTGTGGTCGCCTGCCTGTTGCCTCTCCCTGTGGCCTGTGGAGACCTCGCCTTCTTTAATCTTCCATTTATCTCGAGGCCTCGCCCCTCTGAGATTGGCTTTGATGTGGGGCCTGCTCCCAGGGGGGTGGAGATCAAGGGTTTCCGAGGCCTGGTCTGGACACTGCCCACTGCCCCCAGCCCAGGCGGGGCCCAGAGGTCTCCTGGCCATCCGGACAAACCCTGAGGTTGACCCCCGCAGGCAAGAGGGCAGGAGCTTTGGTTCCTGATCTTCAGGTCCATGGAGGGGCTGCTGCCTGGGCCCCAAAGTGGAGGACTGTGTTCAGAAACAAGAGCTTCGTCACCACACCGTGTGACTTACTCTCACGCCCATCACCCCCACTGCTCCCCCATTGGTCCCCCAGTGATAACAGCAAGAGCAAAGCAAATACCAGCGCTCTCCTGTGCCAGCCAAGCACCCAGCACCGGGCTGGGCATCTTCCATGTATAACACAATTAATCCTCCTAGCTAGGTGCTCCAGGCATCATTTTAAAGGGGAGGAAACAGGGGCGCCTGGGTGGCTCAGTGGATTAAGCCACTGCCTTCGGCTCAGGTCATGATCTCGGGGTCCTGGGATCGAGCCCCACATCGGGCTCTCTGCTCCGCAGGGAGCCTGCTTCCTCCTCTCTCTCTGCCTGCCTCTCTGCCTACTTGTGATCTCTCTCTCTGTCAAATAAATAAATAAAATCTTTAAAAAAAAAAAAGGGGAAGGAAACAGCATCATGGATACATTCCTGTTCATCAAAATTTACTGAGTTCCTGCTATGCGCCCGGCGCCGTTCTAGGCGCTGAGGGTATAGTAGTAAACACAGTGGGCGCATTCCTACCCTTCTGTACCAGGAGGTCGTAAATGGTCAAATACACATAATTGTCCTATGAAGACAGTACCTTGAAGAAAAGCACGGGGCCATCGTTTCGGACTCAGTGGTGTCCTGCCGCTTGAAGACGCAAAGACCGGGAAGGGCAGGAGAGATTTCGCTCTGTGACTATCTGTGGGAAACCGTGTCCCGGAGAGGGAAGAGAAGGTGTGGAGGTCTGAGGTCGGAGGTCCTTCTTTTGATGAGGGCACAGCCAGGAGGCCAGTGGGACAAGAGGTGGGCGGTGATAAGAAGAGAGCTGGGTCAGGTCGGGTACTGCCGAGCGCGATAGTGTGATGGGAGGGTTTGAGCATCAGACAGGTTTGATCTCATTTATGTCTTGAATCAGAGACTCAAAACTCTAAGTTGCAGAGGCTAGCAGGAGCTCAGGCTCACCCGGCTACACCCAGATTCAGATCTTGGGGCCAGACAGGGTCCTCCCATAGGAGTAGGGGCTATGGCCAATTCACCTCGGCATCCCTTGAACCCCGCAGAAGACCTGGCACAGACTAAAGGCTTGCAAATACCTGCGGAATGATGGGTCAGTTTCGGAACTTCCACGGCCTGGTGGTGGTGTTTGGGGGCATGGGAGGCAAGTCTCAGTTTGTCCATCTGGAAATGGGGGAGAAAACAGTTTATCTGTCTTGCCCAGAGGACCTCACCAGGTGGGGATCCAGTGGGACCCGGTGTGTGAAAGGGCGAGGCATGGTGTGAAGTGTCTGAGAATGCTCTGCAGTCTGATTTCATCTGTCTTTGCTTCTGGATGGCCCCTGACCTGATGGCTGAGGGCTGAGGTATGTGTGTGCCCATGTAGATGTCTGTTTACCTGTGTTAACAGCACCTGGAAGGCAGCTGCCTTGGACTGGCTGTCTGTGAGGACTTGGACTCCAGAACTGGAGCAGAGGGAGTGGAAGACACAGACCCAGAGGACCTCCCTCTACCTCCGTCCATGTCGTGGTCCCCGTAATTCTCATCACTCCCACATCCTCTGTCCCAGCTTACAATGAAAAGTGAGGGAATTGTCTGTACATCTGTCATTCTATCCCACCTGTCTATGGGGTCCTGGGGGCCAGGGCCACTCCAGGAACAACATGGCATCTGCTGGGTGGTTGGTGTTTAGGAAGCCATGGATGGATGAGTGGATGGGTGGTCCCTGGTCTCTGGAATCAGAAGGTCCTAGAGTCAGAGGGCCTTAGGACTCTACTTTAACCAAGTCACTCCTCCTCTCTGGGCCTCAGTTTCCTTCTCTAGGAATGGATTTTTGTCTTCATTCATTCATTTGCAGTCCTCCCTTGTGAATGTTAGGGTACTGTCTATGTTCTGGGAAAACACATTACTTAGAATCAGTGCTGCCCTCAAGAAGCTGAAAGGTGTCATAGGCACAGGTTGCAGGAATTGCAATGTAAAGTGAGAAATGTCTCTACGGAGGGTGCCGAAGGGGCTCAGAGTGGGGAGAGGCCTGCTCTGCATTGAATGGGAGGACAGGAAGATTTCCCCGTACACGGGGTCCTTGATGTGGGCATCAAGTTCTTAGAGGAGAAGCAGGTGTTTGCTAGTGTGGACTTTCCGGGCCAAGGGGATGGCATGCCAAAGATCCTGGAGGTACAGAGCCTGGCACCCTGGGGAGAGTGCCGGCTCTGGGGTACTGGCCCCAACTTATCGAGGCTGGCAGGGTGTGGTGGGTGACTGGGCTGGGGAGGGTAGCCAAGGGCCAGATCGTTCAAGGCCTAAGCCCCTTCAAGGAATTCTAAGCGTTATCCTGAAGGCAAATGGGGCCGCTGGCAGATTTCGGGGGGAGAAAAGTGGCATGATTGGGATGCATTTTCAGTAAACTGCTCTGCGGTAGTGTGGACAACAGATCAGAGGTGCGTAAGACTAGAACCAGCCGTGGAGTTAGGAGGCTGCTGCGGTTCTAACCAGGTGGGCAAAGATAAGGGCCTGAACACAAGTTAACAATAGCCCTCAGTCCCCAGAGCTGACTGTATGCCAGCCCAGCTCTACGTTAAACATTTGCAAATACTATCGCATTTCATCTTCAGAGTCCCCGGTGCGTAGGTGCTATTAGGATTCCCTGTCCCGGGAGCTCTGGTTAAAGGCCCTGTCGCCCCAGGAAGAACATTTCTGCGGCCCTTTCCAGGATCCTGCTACCTGCCCCCGGCGCCCCCAGGGGGCGCAGCTAGTGGGGTGGGTCAGCCTGAGACCCTGGCCCTCACCTGCCTCTCTCCTTGGGCCCCGAGGACTGCCCTGCCAGGGCTGGAAGCGTCCCCTGAAGGAGCCTGGCCCTCCGGCCAGAGCTGAGCAAATGGGATATTCTTCCCATTAAGAGGTTTCCCGCGGGCCCACTGGCCATGTGGCTTCCCTTTGTGCTTCCTCTCCTGGGCCAGTTTGAAGTGCCGGCCTCCCCCACTTACCTCTGTGGACTTTTCCAGGCCCCGGCAGCCAGCTGGGCCAACTGACGTCAGGACACCGGTGGCCGGCGAGCGGCGTGCTGAATCACCCCTGCCCCGGGTGGACGCCCCAGCCTCTACCTGCGTGTTGCTTTGTCTTTCACAGGTCAGGGCGTTGGTTTTCTTTTTTAAATAAATAAAGCTGAACCTGACTCACAACTCAAGAGAGGCTGCCGCTCCGCTCGGAGCCATCAGCGTCACCATGGTAACTGCTCCATCCATGGAACCCTTGAAAATGTAATTATCAGCAGTGACGCTGACACTTCCTTCTGGCCTCTGAGCAGCCCTGGGCTGCACAGTTCTCGGATCCTGGGTGCCCGGCGAATGGTCCAGGGCTATGCCTGGCTCCCCCAAAAAGCAGGGAGTTGAAAGTGGGGACTTCAGGTCCCCACTCCTGCCGACCTGCTTGCTGCTTGCACGTCCTTCTGGAAGGTCCTGAGGAAACCTCTTTCATGCTGGAGCAGGCTCTAGGGGTACCCCAGTAAGCCCGCAATTCAGAGCCATGGGTCCGTGGTTCCATCCATGATTTCTGTTGGAATTAAAACGAACGTAAGGATGATAGTAATAATAATAGCCGTGTATTGAAGGCCTAGCACCCGAGCCAGGCAGCCTATAAGAAAGCTTTCTAGGGGTGCCTGGGTGGCTCAGTGGGTTAAATCCTCAGCCTTCGGCTCAGGTCATGGTCCCGGGGTCCTGGGATCGAGCCCCACATCGGGCTCTCTGCTCAGTAGGGAGACTGCTTCCTCCTCTCTCTCTGCCTGCCTCTCTGCCTACTTGAGATCTCTGTCTGTCAAATAAATAAATAAAATCTTAAAAAAAAAAAAAGAAAGCTTTCTACACCTGTCTCCGGTCGCTGGCTCTAACTACTTACCTAGAGGCAGTTTTAATTAATTTAATAATAGCTAGCTTTTATTGCCTGCAGAGACACTCTGCTATGCTCCCATGTTTGTTTTCGAGTGGGGAGCAGGAGTCTTCCCATTTTACAAATGGGCAAACTGAGTCTCAGGGAGGTTTAAAAAATTTGCCTGAGGTCGCTCCACTACGGAAGGATGGACAGGCTATTTGGGTTCAGGTGTGTCTGACAGGCGTCCTCATTTTTTGTTACAGCTTAACGTTCAATCAAGACTTAAGACATATACTGAACCGACAGAGGCTCCAGGTGTGCCTGATTTAAGAGACCTCCCAACGCCTACACTGATAGTCCTCCACCTAAACGGTTCCTGAGCACGCTCGTCGGCCACCTGGGGAGACTGGAAGAAATGCAGATTCTAGGCCCCCAACACGAATTGCTTCAGGTATTTGGGTATGGGCTTGAGGATTCTGTATGTGAGGCAACACAGCCGACTGAACTGTAACATCTGAGAATTTAGACTTGACTGGGTTCCTGGAGAGCAGGGACCATGTCGTCCCTGAGGCATCCCCAGGGACTGGTGCAGGGCATGACCCCGAGTAGGGACCCAAAAGGCACTGGTTGAACTTGAGGGAAGAATGAATTGGGGGGCGCCTGGGTGGCTCAGTCTGTTAAGCATCTGCCTTCGGCTCTGGTCATGATCCTGGATCCTGAGATCGAGCCCCACATCAGGCTCCCTGCTCAGCAGGGAGCCTGCTTCTCCCTCTCTCTCTGCCCCTCCCACCTGCTCATGCCCTCTCTCTCTCTCAAATAAATAAATAAAATCTTAAAATAATAAAAAAAAAATGAATTGGGCCCCATGAAGTCCCCTTGCCTCTACAGGACCATGTCCACCCCTGGCTCCCGAGAGTCCACAGTCCCCTCCCACTCACTCCTTACCCCCAGCCACCAACCCCCTTGTCCCCCACCCCATCTTCCTCCCGCTCAGGGCAGAACTGCCTACCAGGCTCTGCCCCTGCCCCTCCGCCCCCTGCACCGTGATCTCCTCTGCAAGGGGAACAAAGGTGTGCACCTGTTGTCAAAAAGCTTCACTTTTTTTTTTTTTCCAGAAACAAACTTAGACTGGTAAGCCAGCCTTCAAGACACTATCCTGACATCTCAGCAAAATGGCTTTGGTGGTCACCCCCAGGGTATAGAGGAAAGGTTAGGATCTCTTCCTCTGACAAGTTTTAACCACAGAAGAGCCTTATTTGCCAGAGCAAAACACCCAAATATCAAGGAAGAGGGCGTTGGGTCTATGAGCACTGCTACCTGCGTATTAGGGAATATGAAGCAGCCATGAAAATGGAAGAATATTTAATGATGCTGTCAAATGTTCCTCAAAAGAAACAGAAAAAAAAAAATGGGATATACAGCTAGGTGCCCTGGGGAGATGTTTGTAAAATGCGGCTGAGAAGCCAGTTAGCCCCCCAAAATCTGTTCTTCCTTTTTTCTATAGTAATAAGAGCTCTACTCAGATAAATCCTATTTCCTGGTGGTGGTGGGGGGCACGGGACTTATGTTCTGGCTAGGTGCTATGAGCAGGTGTGATGCATGTGAATTCCAGGAAATGCCCCTTTGAGGAAGGGGGGGTCCCTCTTCTTTACTGAAAGAAGCCGTCTTCCTCCATCAGCCGTCCTGGGTCACTAGTGGGAGGCATGTGCTGATGATGGAGAGCCTCAGGTAGAAGGGCCTGGGTTCCTGATGGTCACAGGGCTGCTGTACTGGCCAGGGCTGCTTACTTCCAGACATCAGTTCCTAGAGAGCAAAACGAACATGTTTAAGGCACTGTTCCTTTGGGTTTTCTGTCATTTGTAGCTGAATCAATCCTAACTGATGTCAGATGTATTGTTAAATAAACAACAGAATTGCTAAAATTAGTAGGAATCATAGGATTCCAATTTTATTGTAAAATGTATGTTTTCATATATTTACCTGTGTACCTGAAAATGTGGACAGGACGGTTCAACATGAAAATGTTAGCAAAGGTTATTTCAGCAGCGTGAGGCTGTAAGGATTTTGTGTGTTCATTTGTTTGCTTGTCTGTATTTTCTAACTTTTCCACAACAAAAAAGTACATTACTTTTCGGGTAAGAGAAACTAATAAATGCTGTAAATTGTATGATCCTAATGGGATCTATACGGATCCCAATCATAAGAAATATACCTTATTCGTGATTACATGGGAAAAAAAACTGAAATGAAAAGAAGTGCACTAACGATTAAGATCCAAGGGTGTGGGAAACTGTTCAAAATATATTGTGAAGGCGAAATATATATGTATATAATATATAAAAAATATATTGTGAAGGGGAAACAATGAAACAATATAAAGCCATTTTAACAAAAATAAAATGAACCTAAAATAAATACAATATTATATGTCAATTATATTTCAATTAAAAAAAAAAAGAATAGGGGCGCCTGGGTAGCTCAGTGGGTTAAAGCCTCTGTCTTCAGCTCAGGTCATGATCCCAGGGTCCTGGGATCGAGCCCCACATCGGGCTCTCTGCTCCGCAGGGAGCCTGCTTCCTCCTCTCTCTCTGCCTGCCTCTTTGCCTAGTTGTGATTTCTCTCTGTCAAATAAATAAAATATTAAAAAAAAAAAAAAGAATAGGGTGCCTGGGTGGCTCGGTTGGTTGTGTCTACCTTTGACTCAGGTCGTGATTCTGGGGTCCTGGGATCGAGTCTCACATCAGGCTCCCTGCTCAGCAGACGGTCTGCTTCTCCCTCTTCCTCTGCTCCTACCCCCCGTTTGTGCGCACTCTCTCAAATAGATACATAAAATCTTAAAAAAAAAAAAAAAAAGAATAAAAGGACATGAATACATGCTAGAAAAAGGACCAGATATGAGGACCAGGATGTAAGTCAAATGGATAAATCCTCTGGTTGCCGAGAAGAGATTCTGGTGATTCTCTTCTCTTTCTACCTTTTGGTATCTCCTGAATTTCTCCCCAATAAACCTGCATGAATCTTATCGACTTAAAAGTATTTTGATTTACAGGTGCCTGGTGGGGCTCAGTTAATAGAGCGTGCACCTCTTGATCTTGGGGTTGTGAGTTTGAGCCCCACGCTGAGTGTAGAGACTACTTAAAAATAAAATCTTAGAAAAATGTTTTTACTGAGAGCAATTTTAACAATACAGAAAAAGATGTGACAGAGAACAGTAAGACACACACATCCATCTCCATGCCCAGAATGAAAATGATCACTATTTCATTATATATATATATTTTTTTTTAAAAGAAGATTTTATTTATTTATTTGACACACAGAGAGAGAACACAAACAAGGGGAGCAGCAGGCAGAGGGAGAGGGAGAGGCAGGCTCCCTGCTGAGCAGAAAGCCCGATGCGGGGCTGGATCCCAGGACCCTGAGATCATGACCTGAGTCGAAGGCAGAGGCTTAACCCACTGAGCCACCCAAGTGCCCCATTATATATATATTTTTAAAGATTTTATTTATTTATTTGACAGGGAGAGATCACAAGTAGGCAGAGAGAGAGAGGGAAGCAGGCTCCCCACTGAGCAGAGAGCCTGACTCGGGGCTCGATCCCAGGACCCCGGGATCATGACCCGAGCAGAAGGCAGAGGCTTTAACCCACTGAGCCACCCAGGCGCCCCTATTTCATTATATTTAGTTTCTGTCTTTGTTTTTAAGAAACAAGGAGTAACAGGAAAGCCCTCCTCAGGGATGTCTATCGGCATCCTGGAAGAACATTTTCGTGTGAGAGCACTTGCCCCTTCTGGGATGGCCCAGGGTGGGGCTGTGGGATGGCAGGCGAGAAGCAGCGCTCAGGGACTCCGATTTCCTTCCACCTTCAGCCGAGGGTTTGGCTCCAAGTGCCTATTTCCAGGACGGAGGCGGCCTAGGTCCGAGGGTGCCAGATTCGCCTGGCGCTGCCTTTGGAACATACAGCAGCAGGAGGGTCCCAGTGAAGCACTTCCCTCCTGAGGTCACTTGGTGCCCAACGGGTGTTTACAAAGAGGGTGGGGCCCCCCAGGCACAGGGCTCTGAGGCCTTTGCTCTCTGGGGAGCTGGCCCGTGGCAGGCCACAAGCAAAGGGTGGCAAAACCACTGTCTCCTGCGAAGCTCAGAAGCCGGGCAGCGGCTGGGAGGATGCTGGGAAATGAGGGGTCTGAAGCGAGGTGGTACAGTGGTCAGTGGAGGTTAAGGGGATCCAGAAGGAAGAAGGGGAAAAGGGAAGCGGCAGGAACGTTCACGTTGACTGCACTTACGACCACGGTTATTACCTCTGTTTTACAGAAGAGGAAAATGGCTCAGAAGGATTGGGTCCCCTGCCCCGGGCCTCATGGCTCCTGGACTGAGGTCCAGGCTGAGATTTAGATGAGCCCAAGGTTCGTGCTCCCCACACCACGCTGGGCTGAGTCCCATGGGGCGATTCCGAGGGAGCCATTCCGCTTTGCCCAGAGACCCGGGCAAGGCGTGGGGTCATGTAGACGCTGATTTTCAGGAGGCAGTGGCATCTGGGGATGAAGTGCTCGGAGACAGCCTGTCCTCACTTGGCGTGAGTCCCCCCCTCCGTGAGAGGGGCCGATAAAGTTGGAACTGATTTTGGAGAAGAGTTTATTAGTGTCCTTTCTTCTTGACTTTGTGGAGACCCACGGCCTCCAGGCTGGTGGCCAGCTTTCCAGGAAAATATTAGAGTCTTTCCCTGGGAACAGAGATGGGGATGACCGTGGAGCCACCCAGCCCTTCTCTCCTCACCTAAAAAATGTGGAGTTCTCCCTGATTCTCTCCTGCACCAATGTGGAGGTTAGGCTGGCGTGTCCACATGCGTGTGCACATGCACACACACACACACCGTGCACGCCTTCCTACAAGCATCAGCAGAGGCAACCTCCCAGTGGACCATCCTTTTTGGCCATTGCCTTGTCTCCGACATCTGGCACACACCCCAAAGATGGGACAGGCCCGGAGCCCCACACTGGGTGACGGGCAGGTTCTGCAAGTGACCCGTTTCTATAGATCGCTTGGACTTAAATGCCAGGGCCATTGCCCTCTCAATGCCAGAGAGATGAGACATGAAATCGTCCTGGGGAGGCTGGAGGCTTCTAGCAGATCAAGTTGGTTGGCACTGTGGTTCTACCACATTCTGGCTGTGTGACACTGGGCAGCTTTCTTAACCTTTCTGAGGCTCCATGCCTTAATCGAATGGGGGGGATGTTTTGGTTGATGGTGATAACAGACTCCCACCTCCTCTTCTAGCGGCCGGAGCAGGAAGCCCAAGAGTGCGCAGTGGTGTCTGGGAGTCGTGCACAGAGCCTGGCAGATGGCAAACGCCCAGTGGCAGCATCTGATACTTGCGTGGCCCTCTGTCTCCCCCACCCCCAACCCCGTTCAGGGATCCCGTCTTCACTCCGGAGTGGCCGGGGAGGCCCCAGACCTCCTCCACTGCCTTCTTAGGCATGGAGTAGTCCCTTGTTCAGGACTGGGTCAGCTAGCACGTCTGAGGAGCTGCCGGAGGGAGGACTGCGGTCAAGTCTGAGGGACCAAAGATATGGGTCCCAGTCCTTCAAGCGGGGAGACCAGCACTACCCCTAATCCTGTCGCTTCCCTGTTTGATGGCCCCACAATGGCTGTGTTTCTTCTGCCCCGGCTCTCCAAGACCCTCACCGTTTACAATTCTTTCTCCTAGTGCTGCTCACGCTGTTCTTCGCCGCCAGGATGAACATGGCTCCCGGTTACCGACCCCAGTGTCCCCATAACACAGACGAGGACACTGAGATCCAAAGGGGTCAAGTGACTCGGTCATCCCAGAGGCAGTGGCCCACCCGAGTCTGTCTCAAGGCTGGGAAGACGTGAGTGGGCGAACGGAGCCTGCTGGGCAGGAAGACATTCTGCATGTCCGGACCCCGTCGGGTGACAGAGCTCCTGGTTTGGGGTCCACAGTGTCCTGCTGGGGACTGCTCGGTTCTGCTCACTGGTGGCCTGGTTTGCAGGGTAAGTGGCTTCGACTCCCCCTCACGCTTAGGAGTTGCCTGCCTCCTGAATTCAGACCTCTTGTGGTCAAATTCGTGTGTTGATATCCTGATGCCCAATGTGATGGGGTTAGAAGTTGGGCCTTTAAGAGATGATCTGGTCATGAGGGTGGAATCCTTTGACTGGGATTAGTGCCCTATGAAAGAGACCCCATGGAGCCCCTTGGCCCTTCCACCACTTGTGGACAGGACAAGGAATTGGCAGGGTGTGACTCGAAAGAAGGCTCGCCAGAAGCCAACCCATATTGGCACCCTGATCTTGCGACGTTGGGCCTGGGGAACTGGGAGAATGACATTTCTGTTTCTGAGCCACCCAGTTTGTGGTCTTTTGTCCTAGTGGCCCTAGCAGACCAAGACCCTGCTGCTCTGCCCAGGGAGACTGCCCCATCCACAGCTGGGGTAGGAGGTGAGGACCCGGTCTGGGCTGGAAGTGCGGAAAGAGGGTGTGGGAGTGGGGAGGCACATGGGTTCGTGGCCGTGGGGAGGAGGAAACTCAAAGGAAAGAGGGGTGGGTAGAGAGCCCAGGGCTGGGGCTGCCCACAGAGAGGCCGAGGCTGGAGGTGCTGCCTAAAGCTGGGGGGCGGGGGGTCCAGAGTAACACCCGGACTTCTCTCCTCTTCCCGCACTCCCCTTCCTCTGGCACCTTTCATTGGGTGAACCCAGTCAGAAACCCGTTGGCAGAGAAGTCTGGCATGTGTCACTTGCCCTCTGAGATGTTGAGCAGAACAGAGAAAGGTAAGGAACAGATGCGATAGCGAACAACAAACAAGCAAGCAGGACCCAGACCTTTCTAAGGTGATGTCCTGCTCCCGTGGCCAGCCCCAAGCCGCTGTAGGGCTCCTGCGAGGTGGCGGGTAGGCAGGCTCCTGATGCTGACGACCATACTCCCCCTTACAAAGAAGACCTCTATTTGCTGCTGGTTGGGTCCCATGGAGCCGGCCACCCTCCTTGTGTCTGACTGGGACTGCCGGGTGGTCTTCGTCCGCCTTGTCCTTCACTCCAGTGACTGCCGTTCTCCCCTTGCCTGTCCAACCTAGAAGACGCAGAGAAGATGCTGCCTAGAGTCTCCCACCAGACACTCTGGTTAAGAACCTGAGGTCAGATCCAGCTCTGTGGCTTACAGGCTCCAAGCAAGTGATCTCGCCTCTCTCCGCCTCAGTCTGCTTATCTGCAAAATGGGACCAGCAACAATACATCCCTGCAGAGCTGCTACGAAGGTAAAATAAGCTAATGCAGGGGCGCCTGGGTGGCTCAGTGAGTTAAGGCCTCTGCCTTCGGCTCAGGTCATGATCCCAGGGTCCTAGGATCGAGCCCCGCATGGGGCTCTCTGCTCAGTGGAGAGCCTGTTTCCCTTCCTCTCTCTGCCTACTTGTGATCTCTGTCTGTCAAATAAATTAATTAAATCTTAAAAAAAAAAAAAAAGCTAATGCAGGTAGAGTGCTGAGCACAGGACTTGCTCTCAGTGAGTGTCCTATAAATGGCAACTTCAAAAAGCATGGGAAGGAACGGTTGAGAGTCACTGCAGACTCGGGAGGGAGCACCTCCGGACTCTCAAGGTCCTGGCCGCCAGGGTCCATTGCTGGTCATTTTCCTTGAGAGCTAAGTCTCCCACATTCCGGGGGGCTAAGGAACGGGACAGCTCTCTCCCCGGTCTCACTGAGTTCTCATGGCTGGAAGGAGGAGATGTTTTGCCCGGAACTGGCCTGCGGTCCCATTTTGTGCGGCACTAATGGCAGTCTGGAGGCTTGGGCTTTGGGTGCAGGAAGCTGAGTATCCTTGTGGCAAGACCTACTGAATGTCTGAGCTTTTCAAGGCCCCCTTCCTGCCACCTGTCTGTGTTTCTGGTCTCATCCGGAAGGACAATGTTGGAATGGTCTAGGCCCTCCCTAAGCCTTTATCTTTTGTGCTTGGCTGGAAGTCTAGCAGCCAGTCAAAAATTTCTTGAGTTGTGCAGTGTATTATAGTGTCGTGGGTCTTCAGAGCTTGCAAAGATGTCGAACAGAACCCTAGATAGTTGGTGCTGGAAGGGGCCTCCTGGGGGACCACAGGAGTGTTATGTGGCTTGTGCTAGATGGATCTTCGGTCTGAGAACGGAATGACTCCTTCAGAACGAGCCTCAGGCAGAGCCATGGGACATGAGAGCAGGACAAGGGACTAGATGTAGCTAATCCAACTCTCTCATTTTATAGTCAAACCCTCAGCTCCCTATATAAGTAGCTAGGGGGGAGGTTCTGAAAAGAATTTACTAGAGATGAGGTCCACATGACTACTTTAGGTGTTTAAGCTGGGGCAGAGAGAAAGAGAAGGGCTTAGAGCTTCTGTGCGGGGTGGGGGGTGGTTAGTCATTACAGGTAAGAGAAGAAAAAAAACAATAGGGCGTTCATTCCACTAGTGATTGTTGACTCCTGTGTGAGGCCCAGCAGGGATGAGAAGAGGAGTGAGACTCCATACGGTAAGATGTGACAGAAAACCAACGCAAGCTGGCTTAGACAAAAGGTATTTGTCAGCTCACCTAACCGGAGGCCCAGAGGCAGGGTGAGTGTTATGGACTGAATGGTCCCCCAACCCCCAAATTCGGTATGTCGAAGCCTTAACCCTCAGTGTGACTGTATCTGGAGACAAGGCCTTTAAGGAGGTAATGGAGGTTAAATAAGGTCACAAGGATGGAGCCGAATCCAAATAGGACTGGTGTCCTTTTAAAAGAGAAGAAAGAGAGGGGCGCCTGGGTGGCTCAGTGGATTAAGCCGCTGCCTTCGGTCATGATCTCAGGGTCCTGGGATCGAGCCCCGCATCGGGCTCTCTGCTCCGCAGGGAGCCTGCAGGGAGCCTGCTTCCTCCTCTCTCTCTGCCTGCCTCTCTGCCTACTTGTGATCTGTCTGTGTCAAATAAATAAATAAAATCTTTAAAAAAAAAAAAAAAGAGAGAAGAAAGAGACGCCAGCGCTGGATTTTTACACACACACACACACACACACACACACACACACACACACACAGCTCACAGAGGGAGGACACAGAGAGAAGGTGTCTGTCTACAAGCCAGGAAGACAGGCCTCACCAGAAACTGCCCCTGATGGACCTTGATCTTGGACTTGCAGCCTCCAGAATTGTGAGAAAACAAATCTCTGTTGTTCAAGCCCCCAGATCTGTGATAGCCTGTTATGGCAAGCCAACTATGACAGCGGGTGCAGGGTTGTTCAGTCCAGAAACTCTGACTCCATTTTTCTGCCATTCTCTCAGCTCTCCCCTCAGGTGTGGCCCCATTTTTAGGCCGGTAGCAAGAGGACTGCCATCGTTCCAGGCCCAGCAATGTCCAGAGGAAGAGAGAGAAGGTCGCTCCATGATCTCTCTCATAACAACAGGAGAGCTCTTTCCCAGAACCGGCCCCCCAGAGAAAAACCTTGCCTTCTGTCTCACTGGCCCTAACTGGGTCCCAGGGCTTGTCTTGAACGAGTCCCTGAAGCCTGGGGAAGCCAGGCGCTGTGTATTTTGCAGAGCATGGGAAAAGTCGCTTTAATAAAGAGACTTCAAATCCAGAAGAGTAAGCAAAATAGAAATTTATGTCACTTTGATATCCTGTAAGAGTTCAGAGAGAAGTCATCCAAGACTGAGAAAAGGACTCCGCCATCCTCCAAATGTGCCTTCCCTCCCTCTGTCCAGGGAGATCGCAGGCTTTATTTATTTATTTATTTATTTATTTATTTATTTGACACAGAGAGAGAGATCACAAGTAGGCAGAGAGGCAGGCAGAGAGAGAGGGAAGCAGGCTCCCTGCTGAGCAGAGAGCTCAGTGCAGGCCTTGATCCCAGGGCCCTGAGATTATGACCTGAGCCGAAGGCAGAGGCTTAACCCACTGAGCGCCCCAGCAGACTGTTTTAATTTCCATCATCTCCTAGTCAGGGGGAAGGGTTGAGGAAGGGTCAGGGAACCACACGCACAATCCTTTTGAGGGCACAGCCTAGAAGTGGTACAGTCATTTCTGCCCACAGTCTGTGGTGAGACTTTAACTCAAGGCCACCTCAAGCTACAAGGGACGCTGGGAAATGGAGCTCTTACGAGCCAGCCACCTGCTTAGCCAAAACTCAGGAGTCCTGTTATTATAGAAGGGCACTGTTGATATTGGGAAACCAGATTTAGTTTAGGCCCAAGTTCTTGAACTAATTCTTGGAAGGGGCAGTGGGCCGACCCCTGGCGCCGGGCATGGGGTCGGTCAGCTTCCACTGAGGCACACGGGCTTGCCTCTGGACTCTGGGTCTGTTTGTTAGAGCGGTTTAGCTTGGACGCTAAATAAGACACTGTGCCTTGCATTTCTTTGGCTTCTTTTAGGAAGGGAGAGAGTGGGTGTTGGGTAGCCAACCAGCAGTGAACACTGCATGACCTGGCTTGGAGGCCCTCTGCCTCTGGGTGGGGGAAGGGATGTCTTCAATCAGATAACTATGGGTCAACGTGACAAATGGTAAACTAGCAGCTATATATAAATCCCAATGAAAACAGAGGGGAGAATTAAGAGAAGGCTTCTAAGAAGGGGTGGGGGAGTATAATGAGTTCATTTTGTCTGGGTCTCAAAGGATAGGTGGGAATTCCCCAAATGACTTTGGCTGGGGAAGGACGATTCTGACAAAGAGAACGGCAAACTCGCAGAGCCATGGGGGCGCGCAGGGTGTGGCTTGGCGTCTCGTGTGGCTGGAGAGTGGGAGGGAGGTATGCTGGGAGCCGGGAACGAAGAGAACCCGAAAGTCACGAAAGTCACTGGAAGAAGCAGCCTGTCTGACAGGCCTCTGGAGGCCATGCATGGTTTTTTAACCCAGCAGAGATGTGGGCTTTGTCTCTGTCCTTCTCAGAGGTAGAGACGGGAGGATGACTCGTTAGGAAGCTATTTCATAAATTCGGCTGAGTAATGAGGAGAGCCTGCGTCGGGGTTGTGGTGCTGGGAATGGTGACAAGGAGCTAGATGACAGGGAGTCTGGGGGTAGGACTGACAGAACTTGGTAGCTGAGTGACGGAGGGGATTGAGCGGGAACAAGGTGGGGGGTTAACTATGGTTAGACACGATCCTAAGTGTATATGCTTGTACTAGAAACCCGGAGAAGGAACACAAGAGAAGTAAGTTCGGGGGTGAGAGGAGAGGACGACTTCCCACCATCTGAAGCCTGGTTCATGACAGGCTCCTTTGGGATCCTTGGATGTATGACATTCTCTCTCTCTCTCTTTTTTTTTTTTAAATATTTTATTTATTTATTTGACAGAGAGAGAGGTCACAAGTAGGCAGAGAGGCAGGCAGAGAGAGAGGGAGAAACAGGCTCCCCACTGAGCAGAGAGCCCGATGCAGGGCTCGATCCCAGGACCCTGAGATCATGACCTGAGCCGAAGGCAGAGGCTTAAACCACTGAGCCACCCAGGCACCCCATGACATTCTCTCTTAACTCAGGGCTTCTGAACACTCTGTCCCTACTCCACAAAACGTTCCCTCACCCTCAAAGGTCCAGCTGGCTCATTCCTCATTCCCTCCAAGAGCCCTTCTTGACCCCCTTCCCCCACCCCACCCATGCGACAAACCCTCTTTGATGATCTTATGGTATGCCGCCATTTCTTCTCTTTATGTGCCTCGAGCTCGGGGTTGTTGAATGTCTGTCTCCCCTGACTCAGCCTGTCAGATCTATAAAGACAGGGGCCAGGTCTGTCTGTTTGCCCCTTCCTGCTCAACAGTGCATAGTGTCTGGCACCCCCTAGGCACTCACGCTCGAAGTATTCAACACTTGTCATTGGAAATAAGAGTTGGCTGTTAGTTTTTTATCATGGCCCATTGAGATGTGATGCAAGGCAATGAGGCCACCGTGGGGACAGGTGGTGTGATCTAGTTGAAGACCTGGATCACTGCAGACCAGTGGTTCTCAATTAGGAACCAATTTTTGCCTCCCAAGGACATTTGGCGTGTCTAGAGACATTTTTGATAGTCATGACTCATGTGTGTGTATGTGTGTGTGTGACTAGCATCTAGAGGGTAGAGGCCAGGGATCTTGCTAAACATTCTACGGGGCACCAGACAGCCCCCCACAACCAAGACTTATGCAGCCCAACATGCCAATCGTGCTGACGCTGAGAAATCCCGCTCTAGAGACTGGGGAGCCAACCGGATGGTTAAGTTCCCATCTGGCCTGCTGGTTGCTACAGCCCAACTGAATGAGAGCAAGAGAAACTTAGCGGCTGTCATAAGAAATATGGACTTGTGATGTGTGGCCAGGAACCACCTTGGATCGGGCCTCAGTCAAAGGTCCCAAAACCTTGGGCAGTTTCCCCTTAACTGAACTCCCGGCCTTAAGCCCAGCAGACCAGCCTGGCACTCGCCCCTTTCTGACTCACTCCATTGGGTTTCTCTCACTCTTTGGTGGAAGCGGCCACCACACTCTCTTCCCACCCCATCTGCCTCACTGATTATTTTCAGCTTGGCTTGCACAGGCCCAACGCTGCAATTACACCCCAACCTCAATGGCTCCTTCTGAAAATAACATTTGGGTCGAAGAAAACCTCAGTCTGGTGGGCTGGATTTTATACTAAACAGTTAAAGAGTGGGTGTGGGCATGGGGGCTGAGGGGGGGACAAGGGAGTGGCACAATGGTACAATTAAAAGAAGAATCTGGAAGAAAGGGAAGGAAGAGGAAGTGAAGAGAGGGAAGGGGTGGTGGTGGTAAGGGCAGTCGCAGAAAAGAAAATATACCTCCTGGGCAGGGGTCAGCCATCTTCTAGAAGTCTTATGCCAAGTCTTCATTTATGCCTCTAATTGAAGGTTTTGTTTCTGAAATAACTTGCCCCATCACCGAGGCCTGGGAAATTCATGTCTGCCTGGGGCCAGAAAAATTAGTCTATGGGCATACCAATCTTCATCCAAGCTAGTGACCAGATTTTCCAGCCCCAAAATAGGAGCCACATGGTTGGACATAGGATTTCTGTTCTCTTTCCAGGTGAGAATAGCAGTCTGGGAAACGTAGTTTCACCATGCTGGTAGATGGAACTTCCATGGTCCGTGGAGAAGAGTGGGTAGGACTTTTAAAGTAGGGATTCTCATGGATATCACGAGAGATTTGTGGGTTGCTTTTAGTTCAGAGGAGAGAAGGAAACCGTTCAAAGAGAACATCCGTCCTACCTACAGGGGTGGGAGGGGGGTGGGGATGTAGAGGGCGAGGAAAGAAAGAACTTGGAAGCACCTTTTGAATTCCAAAGGAGGCAGACAGATTTTAAAAGGCTGTATGAGGTGAATTTGGGGAAATAGGGAAGAGTTCCATACAGTAGTTAAAAGCTCAGCTCTGGAGTCAGACTGACTTAGGTTCAAGTTCAGACTATACTAACCCCTGGGTGATCTCCAAAGGTCACTCACTTGGCTGTTTCAGAGAGGCCAGCAGTAGAGGCTCTAGAGTGAGGCTAGTAAGGATTTGCATCCTGGCTCTGTGATCTTCTGCAAAGGTATTTCCCTTCTGCGTGCCTCCCATTTTCCCTTTGTAAAAATGGAAGGGTATGTATCAGGACCCAAACCTTCTCACAGCACCACTTCTCAGGTGTCATAAGGCCAGAGAATAAAGGGCTTAGTCCAGTGCCTGGGATACTGGCAATTACGCAACATATGTTAGCTATTTTTTTTTTTATTACCTCTGGAGTTTTTCCTCCAAATACAGTAGGCAAGAAACTTTTTAGCTAACATATACATTTTTTTAAAAAAATTGAACAGTTCTGAATTTATTTTCAAGTGTATTAAAATATATGACTAACATGTCAAACTGTGGTTTCGCTAATGTTATTGCTTAGGGCAAGGCTATGTAGAAAAAGGGAATCGATTTAAAGTTAATTTAGAGAATAAGGAGAGTTAATAAAAGAAGTCAATTAAAAATATATAATATAGATGGAATGTGGGTATGGAAGAAAACCATGCAGGCAATACCTGAATGGCTGAAAAAATTGGAAAATAATCCATGCTGCTTTCTGCCAATAAAACCTTCTAAGGCGGGGTGCCTGGGTGGCTCAGTGGGTTGAGCCACTGCCTTCGGCTCAGGTCATGATCCCAGGGTCCTGGGATCGAGTCCCGCATCGGGCTCTCTGCTCGGCAGGGAGCCTGCTTCCCTCTCTCTCTCTCTCTCTCTGCCTACTTGTGATCTCTGTCTGTCAAATAAATAAATAAAATCTTAAAAAAAAAAAAACCTTCTAAGGCACATGGGTGGAGAAATGAGGCAGGAAGATACTGATCAAGACACTATCAGAACGTCGTCCTCCCCCCTCCAGCCCCCCCCCCAACCACTGCTGTTCCCTTTTTGAGAAATTGGTAGGAGGGCACAGACAAGCGAGGCCTGACGCCCCAATGTCTTGGAACCCGGATAGATTTGTGGCTGGTGGGGCTGGGGTGGGGGATGGCAGGCAGAATCCAAAGGCCCAGCTCTAAAAACCGAAAGCCAACTCCCCAACTTCTCTCTCCCGTCGCGTTCAGGGCGATTCAGGCCTCTCTGATTTTTTTGGATCACTGGGTCAATCAGTCAGCCAATGCCTCGGGAGAAGTTTAATTAAGCTCAGATCGCCGGCGTGAGCTGCCAAAGGTCTCCCTGCCCTCCCGCGCCCCGCCCCCCCCCCCTCCCCGCACATCTGGTGAAAAGCTTCTTCCCCGCCCCGCCCGGCCGGGCCTCAGCCCGCGCATGCGCGTCAGCAGGGCGCCTAGCGCCCAGCGGCAGGCTGGGCTCCCAGAACCGAGCGTTGCAAACTGTTGCATCAGACAGCAAGCAGCCCGCCGGGCCGCCAGGGTTTCTAGGAAGATAGCAAGGGTTTGAGGTCCTCTCTGGTCGAGTGGGAGCGTTGGCTGTCACTCACGGGGTTTACACGCTGGTAACACGATCCCCTGAAACCTCAAGTTTGCGCCAGTCGGGGGAGGGCTTTAGCCACAGGTGAAAGTCGTTTGAACCCCACGGCTTCTGCCTGCACTCCACAGCCGCAGGCTGGACCGACCGAACGGACTCGGCCTATTTTATTAATGGCATGAGCCCTGAAGGAATGAGCTGGGTTGGATTTCTCTTCCCAAGTACAAGAATGCCCCTGAGGAATTTCTCACTCTGTGAAAGTGCAAAACTAATTTCCCCAGACAAGCGCTGTTGCCGGTTCCCAAAAGGGCTTGGAAAAATCCCAGCAGGAATGTTTAGTGGTTCCAAAGCTCTTCACCCCAGCTGCTGGACGTGCAGACACTGACCACCAAGAACTTGGCGGGTGGACACACGTCCTTCATAGACGGGCCTTCGTTTTAGAGTCTCTCAGGCCCCTGTGTTATGGACGTTTTGGACATCAGCCGGAAAATGCACAACCCCGAACTCACACAGACACAGCACTAATGTAACAGTTGTCTAGATTTCAAGTGGCTCTGCAACTCAGGTAAGGGAAAGTTTTCCTCACTACTCCCGCATCGTTCTGATCTCTGGGCCTCTGCCTTCCTCAAGGGGAGAGAAAATGATGCTGTAGCTAGCTAGCAGGGAGGGGACAGTCTTGGGCGGGGGGGGGGGGGGGGGGGGGGGGGGGGGGGGGGAATTCAAGAAGAATGAATATGATTTGGAGTCTACTCTCTAAAGGGATTCCCAGGGAGATCACCTGAACCCTGGGGTTCAACACTCTTTTTTTTGGAATGGGTGAGGACCAAGTCATTGAGTATTAATGGATTTTCCAAAAAGACAAAAACTGACAATGTATACCTTAAGCATTCTGTCTTTACTAGGGTGTTGATGTTGAAAATCTATTCCATCTGAATAATCTGGAAAGCTAAAATAGGGCTAGTGTTCTTCCTTCCCCTCATTATTTTGAATCAGTCAATCCCAAGGTTCGATAACAAAATGACCTGAAAGACATCCACTTGCCAGCCCATCACCGTAGTTTGTTTAAGCCAACACTGTCCTTTGAACAGTTGGGTATTATGGCACTATGGGATTTGTTGTTGATGTAACCGATGCTTCATACATATGGCCCAAGCTCTTAAGGTCGTCCACAATGATCATATGAGCTGAAGTCATGCCAGCTGGGGAAGGGTAGGAAGGAGTATGGGCAAGTATGTTTCCAGGCCCTGCTTCTGAGGGTATATCTCAGGGCCCAAACCTCCTGCCCAATGGATGTCACCAAGGTGGTATCCTGGGGTCACAGAGTGTGGCCTCCTGGAGCTATCCAGAAAGTCAGATATGCCTGAGTAATAGTCCCCACTTAGAGAAGCAAGTCATTGACTACTGTGGGGCATGAAAGTTGGAGCCATGAGGCCAGAAGCTGGGTAGGAACTGGTGAAAGTAAGCTTGTGAGCTCATGTTAGCTTCTCTGCTGCATCCACAACGCTTACACACAGTGGGCTGTCAATGCATGTTTCTAGAATGAATGCCCTGAAAAAATGAGGGAAGGAGCAGAGAGAGGTAAGGTCAGAGAAGTCCAAGAATTTTGTAAGAAGCCTCCTGGGATGCTCAGGGTTCTTCTGTGTTGGGCAAGAGGGGAGTCCTTGTAGTTCAAAGACATAGGGCAAGAGACTCAGAACTGTGAAGTGACAAGTCTCCCGAGGTCCCTTCTGCCTCGCTTTCCCTGTTTGGAAAGGACTCCAGTTGGTGATTCCAGAGCTGAGCAGTCATTGTATTTAACCAAGCCTAGTGACATCATCATCAATAACAATTGCCTTGACTCGATTCCCAGAGCGAACTTCTGGGAAAATAAGGGGTCTGAGGCAGGGTGTGTGTGTGACTAAGACCCAGGGGACAGGAAAATCCCCTAGAAGCCACACTCTAAAACCATAAGCAAAGTGGTGGCCCAGATGGTTAGATGATGCAGACATACACCAAAAGTGTGATTCGTTTTCCACATTTCTCGGGCACTCACCGATTCTAGACACTATACAGAGCCCAAACCCAGACAAAGCTCCCGTTCTAAGGGTTTATGATCTAAATTCCTTGTGGAAAGTCTGTCTTTCAAATGTTTAAAGCACCTCATTCAGTCCTCATTTCCATTTCAAGTCATGCATCTCCTTCCTGAGAAACCCACCAAGTTTGAAGTTTGTAGCTGGCCTTCCTTCTGTTTTTGCTATTTATGTGCCAATTTAAAGGGTGGGGAAAGCTACGTTAATTTAAAAATAAAACACAAATAGCTAAATGAGTCTTGGTTAAAGTAAAAAAAACCACAGAAGGCATTTTCCCCCTTCTCATATTTTTCAGATTTTCCTAGAACCACCTTTATTTCCTCGGAGTGCAGTCATAGAAAGTGATGCTCTTCCAAGTGAAAGCTACAAGCCTTATTCCAATTCTCCTCTCATTGCGCCCTTAGGTTTTCTTTTTCTTTTTCAGACATTTGAGGGAGCAATTGAAAGCCCCTAATTCACATGTGGTATTTCTAAGCACTCCTGGAGTAGATTTTGGGTTGATTTTGCTCGGTTTGTATCTTACCTCTTCTGTTCAGTTGGATCAGCTTGTACATTCTGGGGATGGGAACATGGCTTTAAAGTTGGATCCTCCTGGCGGTTGGCCGGACCACCATTTATCAGTCTTGTGGCCTCTTCTATCAAAAGGAGAATACTGGTATACTTCTCCCAGGGTTGTCATGAGGATTGAGGAGTCAAGACACATAAAGGGCTCAGCACAAAACAGGCTCTTAAGACACAGTAGCTATTAAAAACAGATCCTTTCAACCAATCTGCTCCTTCCTTAAACAAGCCCCTCCTCCTGGGTTTGGAGAAGAAAATCAGTTATCTATTCCAAGTCGATGATTTATCCCCATTTTACATCACCAAAGGGCCCGTGAGAAGGGGGAACAAAACCGAGACTGACCTTGCAAACGCGTGAGCCTTTTAATGGAGTGAAATCAGTGTTCTTGCCTTTCAGCAAGAGCCCACCAAATCAGCGGGGCAGGGACTTGGGGAAGCCTTGAAGGCCCAGGGTGGGATAGCAGAACCACAGAAAATGGGGGAGAGTAATCAGGGAAAGCAGGCCCAGGGCTGAGATGAGGGGCCAGAGGGGTGACAATCGCCAGGTAAGAAAGCTTCCCACTTGAGGAGTTCTGAGTCCAAGCGTCCGCTGGGCCCAGGCTGCCGGCCCCGGGGTTTGGTGACCATGGGACCCGAAGCGCGTGCGACAGCGCCCTCTGCCGGCCGCGCAGAGCAAGTCGGCAACCCAGCCGCTCTGCAGGTGGGACCAGGGATCCCTCTCGCAGCCTCCGCCCCGGCTGCATCCCTTCTGAGGACAGCACCGCCAGGTCCTCACCGGATTCTGGGAGACACGTCCCTATCAGACGCCTGCGGCCTGAGCAGAAACGATGCTCGGAAACGTCCGATTCACCCGGGGATCGGAGGCTGCGGGAACCCACCCAAACCCCGCAGAGGCTGCGCCTCTTGGGACCCAGGGCCAAAGCCTACTGGGCTGTCAGAGGTGGTTTGGAAGTGGCATCGCCTATGGCCAAGACCGCGGGTTCTGCGGACAGAGAGGAGCCCTGGGCTCGCTTTCTGCCTCATCCATTTTCCAGCTAGGTGACCTTGGGCAAGGTACTTAAATTTCCATGTGCCTTAATTTCCTCATCTTTAAGATGGAGAGAATGATCCCGACCTTATGGGTTGACATGAGGATTACATGGGATCAGACAGCCTGGGTTGGAATTCCGGCACTGACATCAGCTAGCTGTGTGCCTGGGGCAAATTACTTAACCTCTCCGTGCCCCAATTTCCTTAAAATAGGGATAATAATGGTACTTACCTCTGAGGGTTGTTGCCTGCAAAACGCTTAACACAGTGCCTGGCACAGAGTAAACGCTCAATAAATGGTGGCTCTTATGGTTGTTGTCGTTATTATTGTTCTTAAGAGCGCTGAGCACACGAGCAGAACTCTAGCGGGCTGCTATTATTAGTCTCTTTCTTGGGTCCGGCTATTTCTTTCCGGGCATTGTTAAAATCTTTACCATGCGGTCGCGTCCTTATCAGTAGCCGAAGGACAGCCGGCCTTCCTGAGATTGGAAAAATCGAGGTTCCCCTGGAGGAGGGCCAAGGACGCGGCCGCGGGCTGCAAGGACCGGGACCTCCCCGGGGGACACCCGCGCCGCGTCGCCTCCGCCCGTGCCTCCATTAGCGCGCGTCAGAGCCGCAGTGACGTCGCCAGGTCCCGGCGCTGGGGAGGCGCGGCCTGGGCACGCGGGGAGCCTGGGTTGGGGGCGGAGGGTGGCCGGGGTGGCCTGGGTGGCCGCCCGGCTGCAGATGTCCGCGGCCGCGCGGTGCCTTGCTGTCTTCGGCGGCGTCGGCCGAGGCAGCCCCGGGAGCTGCGGGGAGTCCGCGGCCGGGGTAGGCTGTTCCCCGCGCCTGCCCGCGCGGTGCGCCATCGGGCTCCGCCCGCACCCCGCGGGGAGGCCGCGGAGGCCAATGCCAGGTCCGCCCAGCCGGCACGGGGTTGGTCTCCCCGCGGCCGCTCAGCGTCTGCGTGGTCCTCCCCCTCCCACCTTTCTCTTCCCCCGCCCGCCCCAGTCCCATTCCTCGTCGTCCCGGAGAGACCTGCTCACTTTCTTCTTCCTCTGCCCTCCTTCCGAACCAGCTCCTTTGCTGGGAGTGGTCAGCAGCCGCCCCCAGGAGGCGCCTCAGGTCCCAGCTTGCGGCCCCCGGCGCCCCCATCCCGTTGCTCGCTAGAAGGTTCCAGTAGACTTGCCCAGCACGCACCTCCAACTCACCGAGCCTTGTCCCCATTATTGCCTAGGACGGCGGTGCGCCCCCACCCACCCATCGTCCTATAAGTCTCACCTTCCCTCCTAAATACCTCTCGGGGCACTCTCCACTTCTTCGGGGATGGCTTCGTAGTTCCAGCCATCCTGGTTTGCGCTATTGACATATTCCTCTCAAAGGTCTCCTTCTCTGCACCCCAGCCTCCTTCACATCCGTCCTCCACGCACTACGAGAGCCTGCCACCTACAACCCATGTCTGGCTATGTCTCTCCCGGCTTGAGGTTGGCTGCCCAGCCCGGGACCTCAAACCCTCTGTCTTCACGGACACTCTTGTCTGCCATTTTTGAACATGTCTGGAGGTAGTCCTGGGTCTACCCACTCTATGGAAGGTCCTCGGTTTCTTTATTGCTCTTGGTCCCTCTCCAGGGAATTTGCACCTCACTCCCTCCTTCTCCTTCCCCAATTGGCTTCCTCTTACTCATTCTCCACAACTCAAGATATGAGTCACCTCTGACAGGAATGCCTTCCCTGTTCTGCTATCTATGGAAAAGAAGTCTCTCCGGGACCCAAAGCTTCCTCTGTTGCTTTCCTCATAGGGTAAAGACCGGACTTTCAAGATGGCCCTGGAGCCCGGCATGGTCTGTGCACATGCCCCACCCCCATTATCTCCAACTCCAGTCCTTTTTCCCTTTGCTCTAGCCACACTGGGGTCTCAGTTCCCAGACCCTGTGCACACCCTCCAGCCCCAGGGTCTTTGCACAGCTTGTTCTCTTGGCCTGATACAACTTTCTGCCCTTCCTCACCTACTCAATTTTTGGCTCTCATCCTAAGTGAGCATCATGTCCTTAGAGACAGCTTCCCTGACCCTTCCCCAACCCCACCTCCAATTCAGTCCAATTCTTCTTGGGTAGATAAAAGCATTTTAAAAACTACGGGAGAGTAAGATCATCAAACCAGTTTATTCTGCACCCCTCCTGGGCCCCTCCAACCTTTGCCAAAGCTCAACATTTGCCCTAATTTCTTCAAATCTTTTTTTCGAGAACATAAAACATCTTTAGATCTAGATAGGGCCTTTGAACCCATGTCTGTCCCTCTCCTAAGGTAACTAACCACTCTCCTGCTTCTGGGGTGTATCATTCCTATACATGCTTTTGTATTTTTACTACATGTGTTTCTGCCTATAAACACTTCATAGAATTGTTTGGCATGTTTGTAAACTTTGGGGAAGTGGCATTATACTGAATATATCATTGTGCAACTTGCTTTTTTTTCACTCAGTGTTAGGATTTCAAAATGTATTCACGTTGATATATGTAGTTCTAGATCATACTAGATCTGCTGATTCGGGCCCCATTGTATGAGTTCACCACACCCTATTTACCCATCTCTTTGTGAAGGTCGTGTAGCTTATTTTCGCATTTTGTGTTGTTAGAAACAATGCTACAGTTGATGTTTCTTATACCCATCCCCTTGTGTGAAAGTGAACTGTCGGGCAGATACTTGTGTGTGAAATTGCTGGACCAGGTCATGTCTATTGGCAGCTTTACTCAGCATGGCTGAACAGTTTTTCAAAGTGGTTGTACCAATGTACACTTTGATAGCAACATGTAAGTAAGAGTTCCCGTGCTTGGCATCCTCAACAAGACTTGGTAATGTCAGACTGAAAAATTTTTTGCCAAGCTGATGGGTGTGAAATGGTATTTCAGTGTTTTAATTTGCAATTCCCTGTTTACAAGAGAGATGGAGCAGACTTTCATTAGTTTGTGGGCCATTTGCCTTTCATCTTTTAAAAATTGCCCTTGGTTTGACAGTGCTTCTATTGGATTATCTCTTATTATGCGTAGGAGCTCTTTATGTATTCTGGATACTAATCCTTTGTCAGGCTGTAGCCCATCTGGTGTGTTTAACTCCACTCAATTACGGTTTGAATCTGTGTGATGATTTGATTAATGTCTGACTTTCCCATGAGACTATAAGCTGCAGGAGAAGAGGGACCATTTCCTGTGACTAATGCAGGGTCTAATACCTGCTAGGAACTCAATAAATACTTCTGGACTGAATTACATTGACCTTATTTGTCTTTTTCTATGCTTCTGCTCAGCCCTCACCCTCAGCCTCTCACAAGGCTATAAATTCCTCTCGAGCAGGAATCTGGTGCTATTTTCCTCGTCTTTGTATCTCCATCTTTGGCTCTGTCACGACACAACACCCCTGGCTCAGAGGATCTATCCAATCATTTCTGCTTGAGTTATTTTATTTGAGCTTTCTCTTTCCTTTCTCCTCAACCTATCTTTTATCTCTAATCCCGGGTATATATTATCTATGAAATGAATGAATAATCAAAACCTCCTTGGGTGTTTGTGAAAATCACAAGATATAACGTATGCGGGTAAGAAGAACGGTGCTTAGCACACAGTTGGCGCTCGGTAAGTGGTGACTTCCGTTGTTCCCACAATAATCATTTGGGTGACTAAAGATACACTCTGTTTAACTTTAACAGACTGAATTCTTTCAGAGAGAGAATAAAAGTGAACTTCCTGAAGATCTGGTGAGCAGGGTTTTTTTTTTTTTCCTTTATTGGCATTTGACCCATTATATAAGGCTCAGTCCCAACACGATCTCTGAAAAGCATCAAATATCATTCTTCTCCTTCTCTTTTATAAATTCCAGACATATCAAAGGCATATGAACCATACATAGAATTCAAACTTTTAAGTGGAAACATATAAAGGCCAATTCCACTCCTTTGGCCAGAAGTCAGAGAGCAGAAAGGAGGTCTGTGGGTGATACCAGGGGTGGGATTGAGTGGCTGCAGCCGGGGACAAAAGCAGAATTCTTACATCTGTTTCCTACATCTGCCATTGATTGTGTGACCTTTGATCTATTTATAAAATGAAGACAATAATTCTTGCTTTTTCTGGGAGGTGGAACTTCATTAATTAAGCATTTTAAAAAATGCCTTGAGATCCTTCCCATGAAAGCCGAAAGTTCCGCTATATTTAAACAGTGCTCCCGAGAAACGAATGGCCCAGCCCCACCTGTCCACGCAACAGAGGAATATGATCTCTTTCTTACCAGAAAGCAAGGCTCAGGAAGGTCGATTTGCATGCCCGATGTGGTGTGTTACCGGCAGACAGGGGAAACCCCCTTCATCTCTGGCCCCAAGCTCGAAGCCATGAGAAATCTCAGGGTGTTACAGCCTTTATTTGATCAAGTTGTCATGCTCTACAGAGACCCGCCCTCTCTAGGGTTTCATCCCTGCTACAGGAAAGCAGGTGACTGTGATGGGCCCACTACAATGTGAGCCCACCAGAGAGAATGGTTAGAGGCACAGTGACAGCTGGCAGGGGCTCTCCTCAGAAGTCCCAGAAGGAATGAACTTTGCTGCGGGATGTAACTGGAGAAGGTGGGCTGCCTCCAGAAGGTGGTGTAGGCAGGGCCCCCTCTGGAGCCTGACCTTCTCTTCAACTCCAGGGTCTGGGAGAGGGACCTGAAGGCTCAGGGAGGGCTGAGATCCCCAACTGACAGCTCTGTGCAGTGGCTTCCGAGGGTTATGCCTGCCCTTACGGTGGCTGTTGGAACCAGCAACACCATCTTGTAGGTGCTCGAGGAGAGAACCCTGGAACCAGAAGACCAGGCTGTAAAATCCAACTGCAAAAAAAAAAAAAAAAAAAAAAAAAAAAATCCAGCTGTGCAATTTGGTCATGAAACTTCTCCGAGCCTCAGCGCTGTACCTGTGGGCCGGGGCTAATGATAACCTGTCGGGGTTGTTAAGCAAGATCACAAGAGAAAAGACCTGCGACAGTACACGATACACAGACTGCGGAAGGGGGAAGCTAATACTCGTTGAGAAGATGGAAACCCTAACAACTCATTTAAGTCTGAGCAGAGCTCAGTCCCTTATCACAGCTTTTTTCTATTCTTTTTTTTTTATATAAAGATTTTGTTTATTTGTTTGACAGACAGAGGTCACAAGTAGGCAGAGAGGCAGGCAGAGAGAGAGGAGGAAGCAGGCTCCCTGCTAAGCAGACAGTCCGATGCGGGGCTTGATCCCAGGACTCTG
Organism: Meles meles; assembly: GCF_922984935.1. NCBI lineage: Eukaryota > Metazoa > Chordata > Mammalia > Carnivora > Mustelidae > Meles > Meles meles. The sequence goes on from NC_060073.1 coordinate 20,013,215, forward strand.
GGATCACGACCTGAGCCGAAGGCAGAGGCTTTAACCCACTGAGCCATCCAGACATCCCTCTTTCTATTCTCTCTCTTTTTAAAAAAAGATTTTATTTATTTGTCTGACAGAGAGAGAGAGAGAGAGATTACAAGCAGGCAGAGCAGCAGGCAGAGAAGGGGGAAGCAGGCTCCCTGCTAAGCAGAGAGCCCCGACTGGGGGGGGGGGCTCGATCCCAGGACCCTGAGGTCATGACCTGAGCTGAAGGCAGAAGGTTAACCCACTGAGCCACCCAGGCACCCCCTCCTTTCTATTCTTAAGGTAATACTTGCACCTGATTAAAAACAAAAACAACAACAACCCACACCAAAAACCAAAGAGCCCGAGAGAGGATACAGGGAGAAATGAGCATCTCTGCCATTGGAACTTCTTCTAACACTTTCTCCTCCCCTGGTGGCAATAAATATTAAATAACAGTGCCAGGTTCTGGTGTATCTTTCCAAAGATCACCAGTGGGTGTATGAGGATGTATGTGGATTATAAGCTGTGCCTCCTTTGACACAGATAACATGCAATCTACGCTTTTCTTATACTCTGCATTTTTTTCTCACTACACAGTGTTCCTTGACATGACTTGCACGTCAGTAAGTATAGAGGCCCCTTTCTTTGAAGGCTGCACAGTATTGCACTTGCTCAGCCGGTTCTCGGCAGATAGACGTGTAGGTCTGTGGAGTTTCCTGAGGCTGCTGTAACAAATTAGCACACGTTCAGTGGCTTGAAACGACAGAAATCTATTATCGTACGGTTCGGTAGATCAGAAACCCAAAAATGGGTCTTGCTGGGCTAAGATCAGGATGTTGGCAGGATTGCTTTCCCTCTGGAGGAGACTTGAAGGGAGAATCCGTTTCCTTGCTCTTTCTAGCTTCTAGAGACCACCTGCCTTCCTTGGCTTGTGTCCCCTTCCTCCATATTCAAAGCCAGCCATGGTAGGTTGAGTGTTTCTCGAATCACCCTAGTCTTATTCTCCTTTTCTGCTCTCCTCCTTTCACTTCTGAAGACCCTTGTGATTACATTGAGTCTGTTCAGAGAATCTCCCTATCCTAAGGTCAGCTGTGTAGCAACCTTAATTCCATCTGCAATTAAAAAAATTTTTTTAAAGATTTTTTTAAAAGATTTTATTTATTTATTTGATATAGAGAGAGATCACAAGTAGGCAGAGAGACAGGCAGAGACAGAGGGGAAGCAGGCTCCCTGCTGAGCAGAGAGCCCGATGTGGGGCTCGATCCCAGGACCCTGAGATCATGACCTGAGCCAAAGGCAGAGGCTTAACCCTCTGAGCCACCCAGGTGCCCCACATCTGCAATTTTAATACCCTTTTGCCATGCATTGTCACAGGTTCTGGGGGGGTGGGGATGGGGGACCTTTTGGGGGGGGCATTATTCTGCCCGCCACAAGGTGATTTCCTGTCTTCTGTTATTAAAGACAGAACTGATGAATGTCTTGTATAAATGCCATTTCCTACCTGTGACTATCTGTGTGAGATTAAATCTGATAAGTGGACTGTGTAAAAGGACATGTGTTTTAAAATTTGGGGAAGGTATTGTCAAATTTTGTTCCAAAGGGACTGTGCTAACTTACATGCTTACTGAATACCACTGTATTCTTGCAAGTTTAAAGAAAAATTAGTAGCTTTTATTTATTTTTTTTTAAGATTTTATTTATTTATTTGACAGAGAGAGAGAGAGAGACAGTGAGAGAGGGAACACAAGCAGGGGGAGTGGGAGAGGGAGAAGCAGGCTTCCTGTGGTGCAGGGAGCCCAATGTGGGGCTCGATATCAGGACCCCCAGGATCACAACCTGATCCAAAAGCAGAGGCTTAATGACTGAGCCACCCAGGCACCCCAGTACCTTTTATTTTTTTAAAACCAGTTTTAGGTTTACAGGGAAATTGATCAGACAGTATAGAGTTCCCACATCCCTCTGGCCCCCCCCCCATAGTTTCCCCTCTTGTTTACATGTCGTGTTAATGTGGCATGTTTGTTACCACCAATGAACCAATGCCCATACATTATTATCACGCAAAGTCCATACTTTACAGGAGGGGTCAGTCTTGGTGTTGTACATTCTGTGGGTTTGGACAAATGTATAATGACGTGTATCCATCATTGTAGGATCATACAGCGTAGCTTCACTGCCCTAAAAATCCTCTATGCTCTGCCTATTCATCCCCCTCTCTCTTTTTTTCCCAGACCCCTCACAAACACTAATATTTTTACTATCTCCATGGTTTTGCCTTTTCCGGAATGTCATATAGTTGGAATCACACAGTATATAGCCTTTTCAGACGGGCTTCTCTCACCTAGCAATAAGCACTTAAGATTCCTTCATGTCTTTTTGTGGCTTGACGGCTCATTTCCTCTTCTTCTTTTTTTTTTTTGGCTCATTTCTTCTTATTGCTCAGTCCTATTTCCTTGTATGGACGGGCCACAGATTGTTGATCCATTCACCTTTTGAAGGACATCCTGGTTGCTTCTAAGATTTGGCAATTACGAATGAAGCTGCTATATAGTTGACCCTTGAACAACGTGGGGGTTAGGCGACCGGACCCTTGCTCTGTGGAAAATCTGAGTATAACTTTTGACTCCCCCCAAAACTTAACTACTGATAGCCTACTATTGCCATTACCAATAACATAAACAGTCGATTAACATGCATTTTGTATGTTATATGTATGATTTTCATATTTTTATAGTAAAGTAAGCTAGAGAAAAGAAAATGTTATTAAGAAAATCAGATGGGGGCTCCTGGCTGGCTCAGTCAGTGGAGCATGTGACTCTTGGTCTTGGGGTTGTAAGTTCGAGTCCTGCGTTGAGTGTGGAGATGAATTAAAAATTAGATCTTAAAAAATTAGGGAAAAAATCATATGGAAGAGAAAATGCATTTGCAGTACTTTATTATATTTATTTTTAAAAATCTGCATATAAATGGACCCACGCAGCTCAAACTTGTGTGTTCAGTGGTCAGCTGTAAACATCCGTGTGCAGGTTTTTTTTTTTAAGATTTTATTTATTTGAGAGTGAAAGAGAACACAAGTGTGTACAGGGGCAAACAGACTCCTTGCCAAGCAGGGAGCATGGTGCAGGGCTTGATCCCAGGACTCCGAGATCATGACCTGAGCCGAAGTCAGACGTTTAACCAGGTACCCCCTGGCTGTCCTTGTGTGCAGATTTTTATGTGGATGTAAGTTTTCAGTTGTACCACTTTTTACACAGCTTTGAATGTACAGTATTTTAGAAAATTTTTTCGCCTTGGCTAATCTGACAGATGAAAAATAGTATCTGGTTGTTTTAATGTACATTTCTTTATTTAAGAGTGAAGTTTGACATCGTTTCATATTTACAGTTTTATTTCTGGAAATGGTCTGCTCATGTTTGTTTTTCTATTGGGTTGTTTTTTCTTAGTGATACAAACACACTTTTTATATAAAAAGGAAAATTAGAAATGTGTTAAATTTTTACAATTATTTTGTCCGGTTTTCTATTGGTCTTTTTATTTTTTTTTTTCTGTGTAGAAATTTAGAACCTTTATAAGTCAATTTTATACCTTTTCTTCTTGGGGGCCTTTGTGGTTATGCCTTGCCTTTTCTACTTTGAGATTCAAGAAAAAATTCCCTGTTTACTTCTTGTGTTTTTATGGCTTTCCTTGGACATTTAAGTCTTTGATACATCTGGATATGTTTAGGTAAAAGGTAGGTTTCCAAGTATTGCCCTCCTCCCATTGTTAACCCATCAGGGAATGTTGGTCCAGGATCACTTTCCAGATAATCCATCTTTCCTTTTTTTGGAAATGCCACCTTGATTATATACTGAAGTCTGGCAGGTAATTGTATTTTATTCTGGTCTTTGGAGGTAACTGTTTTGCTTACCAAAGTTTTACACCATGGTTTGTTTTTTTTTTTTTAAAGATTTTATTTATTTGATAGAGAGAGCGAAGAGAGAGAGAGAGAGTGAGAGAGGGAGCACAAGCCAGGAGAGAGGAAGAGGGAGAAGCAGGCTTCCCCTGAGCAGGGAGCCTGATGTGGGGCTTGATCCCAGGACCCTGGGATCATGACCTGAGCCAAAGGCAGACACTTAATGGCTGAGCCACCCAGGCACCCCTACATCATGGCTTTTAAAGTAACACTTTATTGAGATATAATTCATTCTTTTATATATAAAATTCACCCTTTTAAGTATACAATTCAGGTTTTTGCTAGCTTCACAGTATTGTGTAATCATCACTGCTGTCTAGTTCTTTTTTTTTTTTTTTTTTAGATTTTATTTATTTATTTGTCAGAGAGAGAGAGAGAGAGAGCAAGCACAGGCAGACAGAGTGGCAGGCAGAGGCAGAGGGAGAAGCAGGCTCCGTGCCGAGCAAGGAGCCCGATGTGGGACTCGATCCCAGGACGCTGGGATCATGACCTGAGCCGAAGGCAGCCGCTTAACCAACTGAGCCACCCAGGCGTCCCAGTCTAGTTCTACCACATTTTCATCACCCCACAAAAAAAACTCTGTACCTGTTAGCAGTCCTTCTCCATTCTCCCCTACCCCCAGCTCTTGGCAATCATCGATATACTTTCAATTCTATGGATTTGCCTATTTTGGACATTTCATATAAACAGAATTCTACAATATGTGGCATTTTATGACTGACTTCTTTCACCTGCCATAATAGTCTCAGGGTTCATCCACATTGTAGAATGGATCAGTACCTCTTTCCTTTTTATTGCTGTGTAATATTCCACTGCATATCTGCACTACATTTTATCTATCCATTCATTTGTTGATGTATATTTGGATTGTGTCCGTTTTTTGGCTATTATGAGTAATGCTGCTATAAACATTTGTGTATAGGTTTTTGTGTAGACATATGTTTTCAATTCTCTTGGGTCTATCTCTCTATCTCTCTAGGAGTAGAATTACTAGGTCATATGACTACTCTATGTTTAACTTTTTGAAGAACTGCCAGACTGTTTTCCAAAGTGGTTGCAGCATTTTACATTCCTTCCTAACAGCAATGTATGTGGATTCTGACCTTGTAGGTGTGAAATGGTATCCAGTTGTGGTTTTGATTTTCATTGCCCTAGTGACCAGTGATGTAAGACATCTTTTCCTGTGCTTATTAACCATTTGTTTATCTTGTTTGGATAAATGTCTATTGCAGTACATTGCCCATTTAAAATTAGATTACTTATCCCTTTTTATTGCATAATAAGAGCTCTTTATATATTCTGGACACTAGTCCTTCGTCAGATATATGATTTGCAAATATTTTCTCCCATTCTGTGGGTTGTGTTTTCTCTTCTTTAATGGTGCCCTATGAAGCACAAATATTTTTAATTTTTTTTCCCTTACGTTTTTAATTTTGTTGAAGTCTAAATTTATCTGCTTTTTCCTTCTGCCCGTGGTTTCTGTGTTCTAGCTAAGGTGCTACATTATGTTTTGATGTCTGCTAAGGAATCTGTCCTCACTACCCTCCCCCACACACTCCCCACGCTGATCAGGCTCTTCTTGCTTATGTTTCTTTTTTAAAAAAATTTTTTTTTTTAAGATTTTATTTATTTATTTGACAGAGAGAGAGAGAGAGATCACAAGTAGGCAGAGAGGCAGGCAGAGAGAGAGGAGGAAGCAGGCTCCCCGCGGAGCAGAGAGCCCGATGCGGGGCTCGATCCCAGGACCCTGAGATCATGACCTGAGCCGAAGGCAGCGGCTTAATCCACTGAGCCACCCAGGCGCCCCTTGCTTATGTTTCTGTGTGAACTTTAGAATCAGCCCATCTTGTTCCAAAGCAATTCTTTTTGTATATTTTAAAAAATTGGAATCACTGTAAGTATAATGATTTGTGAGAACTGACATCTTTACAATAGCACATTTTCCTATTTGAAAACAGGGTATGTGTTTACATTTCTTCAGACTATTAAAACTAGTGGTGTTCTAAAGCATTCTTCTTAGAGACTTAGCACAGTTTTAACAGTTGTGTTTTTGTTGTGGCCCATCTGAATGGAATCTTTTTTTTTTCTTTAAAGATTTTATTTATTCATTTGACAGACAGAGATCACAAGTAGGCAGAGACGCAGGCAGAGAGAGAGGAGGGGAAGCAGGCTCCGCGCGGAGCAGAGAGCCCAATGTGGGGCTTGATCCCAGGACCCCGAGATCATGACCCAATCCGAAGGCAGAGGCTCAACCCACTGAGCCACCCAGGCTCCCCTGAATGGAATCTTTTAAGAAATAGTTTCTAACTGGTTGATGATTGTGTATGAGAAAGCTACCCACTTTTGTTTATCGGTCGTAAAATTGGTCATCTTATTCTATTGGTACTGAATGATTTTAATTCTTGAGTGAGTTATCCTGCATTTTCTAGGCTTCCAGTCACATTGTCTAAAAATCATTATAATTTTGCTTTCTTCTTTCCTGTTTTCATACTTCTTGCTTTTTTTTTTTTTTCCTGTTGTATAATTGTATAGGCCAGCACTTCTAGAACAATGTTAAATAATGCTGGCTAGTGAAGATCTTTATTTTGCTCCTGACTCTAAGGGAAATGCTTCCAGTGTTTACAGACTTTGCAGAGAGAAGGTTTCCAGCATCTCTTTTCTTAGTCTTTTCTTTAATTGTGTTCTTTTTGTCAGGTTTCATACACGGTTCTGTTGGCTTCATAAAAAGAATTTGGAAGTTTTCCGGCTTTCTCTTTGCTCTGGAACAATTTAAATAGCAGGTAGAATTCACCCATGAAACCATCTGGACCTGATACTTTTTTGGGGTATAGCTCTTTGAAAACATTCTCAGTTTATTCTGCAGTATTTAATAGGTTTCAGTTTTTTGGAGAGTATTAAAAAAAAATCTTCTGGAATTAGCTGTCATATTCTCTATTTTCCTAGAAAATCATCTTTTCTCCCCAGGGTTTAAACATTTCTGCTTTTTGGTTGACCAAAGTCATTGCTTAGGGTTCTGTTAATTTGCCCAGTATCTATGCTAAGGTGATTTCTCAACTCTTATTTCTTATTTTGTGTATTTGATCTTGACAAAGCAGGTAGGGGGGTGTCTTCCACTGCAGGACTGTCTGTTTATATGGTCACCCTGAAATGGAGGGTTCCCAATCATGAAATCCACCCCCCTCCCCCCACCTAGCCAGTTCCATTCTGTTCAAGATGGCGGAAGATTAACATTTCTTCCTTTACCTGGCTTTAGCTGTGACCGTTTGCCATGTGTCAGACCCTGTGCTAAACTTTTTACTTTTGTTTTCTCACTGAATTCTCACAGCATCTCATGAGAGACGAAGAACTGCATTATTATTCCCATGTTGCCAGCGAGGAAACAGAGACTCAGGGAGATTAAGTAACTCACCCAAGATCCCACAGCTAGCTGCTGGCAAAGCTGAGGTTCTGTCCACCTCAGGACCCATTTGAATGACAGGGCCCTGCCCCACCCCCCAGCCCCATTCTGCATTTGCTTTTCACCTCATCTGCAGTCAGCAGCACAGGATTGGCTCGAGGTGGTGGACTTCTAACTCAGGCCCATGTTTTCTGCACTTTTTATTTAAAGATTTAATTTATTTATTTAACAGACAGAGATCACAAATAGGCAGTGAGACAGTTAGGGGGAGGGGGAAGCAGACTACCTGCTGAGCAGAGAGCCTGATGTGGGGCTCGATCCCAGGACTCTGAGATCATGACCTGAGCCGAAGGCAGAGGCTTTAACCCACTGAGCCACCCAGGCGCCCCACTTTTTTTTTTAAGGATTTTATTTATTTATTTATTTATTTTTAAAGATTTTATTTATTTGTCAGAGAGAGAGAGAGAGAGAGAGCACTGGCAGACCGAGGCAGAGGGAGAAGCAGGCTCCCTGCAGAGCAAGGAGCTCGATGTGGGACTGGATTCCAGGACGCTGGGATCATGACCTGAGCCGAAGGCAGCTGCTTAACTAACTGAGCCACCCAGGCGTCCTGGATTTATTTATTTTAGAGAGAGTGTGTGCACACAGGTGATGGAGGACAGGGGCAGAGGGAAAGAGAGAGAGTGAAATCTCCAGCAGCCACCCTGCTGAGCGTGGAGCCCGACGTGGGGCTGGGTCCCAGGACCGTGAGATCATGACCTGAGCTGAAATCGAGAGTCTGGCACTTAACTGACGAGCCACCCAGGTCCCCCTGTTTTCTGCACTTCTCGTGTCTCACAGTGTGACCCCACTCCATCTCCTCGATGATGTTTGAGGGCTCGTTCTGTGCTAGCTACAGCGCTAGGTGCTGGCACAATGGCTCTCAGGCATGGTGCTTATAATCCAGTGGGGAAGGAGCTGTGTCATCTGCTAAATGATGAAGTTTATTTAACTAGCAGTCCCCCACCCCACCCCACCAAAACCCAGGCATCAAATCATAGTGCCTTGAGGTAGAATTGTTGAGACAGCCCGGGACTGGTTTGAATTGCGCAGGTCTGCCCCTTAACGGCTATATGATCAAGACTTGCCACTCCATTCCTCCGAGCCTCTTTCCACGTCTATAAAACGTGGATAACATCACACACATTTTTCACGTGGCAGGCATATGTCTTAGAGTTGATGGGTGTCTCTCCAGGATCCTTGACAGTGTTGTTGTTTCTGCTGCCTGTGCCATGAAAGAGTGGTGTGTCCTATGGATGGTCTTTGATTTGATGACATATGATAATAATCACATGGTTGTTGTGACAATGAAGTGACATAAAAGAGGAAGGCTCTGTTAAATAGTGCAAGGAGATGGGCTGGTGCTCTAATCCAGAGTTGGTCATCATTACCTTGCTGGGTGATCCGGGATTGGGGGGTGGGAGGCAGGTGACCGACATCGTGTGGTTCCCCCCAGTTTCCTTCTCTGGTCTTCCGTCTCAGCAAAATGAGAGATTTATTTAATTTGTTAATTCAGCGGGCATCTCCTGAGCCCATTTTCTGGGCCAGGCGCAATGCCCCTGGGCCATGGGAGTCCCTGGCTCAGTGGGATGCCGACAGGGAAGAGATTTTCCTTGTGAGCAGTGCGATGACAGAGAGAGAGACAGGAAGGGTGAGCTGATCTCATGGGGCTCTTCCAGCTTTAAATTCTGTTCTTCTGGAAGGAGGAGGGCCAGATAGGGTTGTTGTGTTTGGAGAGGCCATATGGTGTAGGGGTTAATGCACAGGCTTTGGGGTGGAGCCATCTTGGGCCAGTGATTTCTAGCTGTTTGACCTTGGGGCAGTGACTTAACCAATCTGAGCCTCAGGACCCTTATCTGTGAATGGAGAGTAACAGTAGTCCTGAACTCATAAGATTGAAATGCGGTATGTAAATCACTCAGCTCAGTGAGGGGTAGTAATAAATGACTAATGAATGGTAGTCCTCTCCCTCCTTCCCTCCTTCCTATTCTGCCTCTCCCTCCTTTCCCTCCTCCTTCTCCCCAGTTCACTTTCTGTACTTGAGAGGCAAAAACCTATTGGTGCAGGAATTCCTTGTCCAAAATTTCCTACTTTCTGTTTGGAAGTTGGCACAGAAAAAACAACTCTGGTGGATAAATTTGCCTCTCCCATTGCCGGCCTTTGCAGTGGCTCCCTAACCTTGCTGGAAAAAGTAACCTCCCTAACCTCCCTAACCTCCCTAACCTCCATTCACTGTGCTTGCCCTGTGGCCAAAGGGACTCAAGCGGGGCATTTTCCTCTGTGAGGCCGGGTTGACACAGAACCTAAGGCTTAGGTACTTTTCAAGGGCCTATGAAAAGGTCTGAAATCCAGAAAAAGCTATTGGCTCCAAAATGTGAAGAGGAAAATGTAAAATCAAGAAATGTTTAATTAGAAGCCTATTAAATGCCACAGCGTGTTAACATCATGAATTGTTGAAATTTACAGTTTCTTTATGTTTGAAAACAATTTGTAGGTTGGATTTTTTGCACTTTGCCAGAGTTCCCAAACATGTACAATAGTTATTACTGAGAAATTATAGCCAATTATAAATTAAGTGAGTTGTTCACCAGTTGTAAATTAAGTATGTTTAGCCAAATTCCAGTTGTAAATTAAGTATGTTTAGCCAAATTCAATAGCGAAAGTATAAAAAGCCCCTTCAAAAAATTTTCAGTTAAGATTGTTATTATGGAATATTTTAAAGTATTTTAAACAATGTAAGCCCTCTCTCAGGTCTAGGAAGGTCTTTAAAATGCTTATGCTGTGCTTGGGAGGTTGTTAACCCTCTTTTTAGTTTCCTCCTCTCCCAAGGATAGCTGACTTTTCTAGCCCTTTGTGAGACATCTAGCATTTAGAATTTGTAATAATTTTTGCAAATATTCACAGTGTAATGAAAAATTGCAGGACATTAAACTACAGATCAGTTTGATCTCAAGTAGTTTAAAAAATTCATACATGCATTAAAAAAAAGACTAGAAAGAAAGATACTAGAATGTTAATAGACTCTCTTGGTAGAACGACATGCATAATTATCTTTTCTTTTTTATAGTTTTCAGACTTTCCAAATTTTCTACAATGAAAATGCATTACAATCAGAAAAACAATTTTGGTAGTTAAAAATTTTTTTTCTTACTACAAAGTAATTTATGCTCATTATAGAAAAATCACAAAATACATATAAGCATAAGGAAGGAAAAGAAACATGCAAATTCCACCCACCCAGAGACAACCACTGGGTCCTTCCAGACCTTTTTTATGCATACATAAACATTTATATTTTTGTCACAAAATGGGATCATTCTGGACATAGTACTGTTTTGAAACCTGCTTCTTTCCCTCACAATATATATTGAGAACATTTTTTTTTAATGTCAACAGCACATTTCCACAAGATGATTTTAATGGCAGCATACCACATTTTCCGGATTAACCATAATTTACATAACCTCTAATTATTAGACATGTATATTGCTTCCCAATTTTCCCTATTACAAAGAGTACTGTAATGAAAATATTTTAAAGCATTTTAAGAAGTCTTTATTTTCATGAGGAAATCATAGAGCACTACCCAACAGACATTTGTTTCTGAATGATGCCAGGCTGAGGATCCAAAGGTGTTTAAGTAGTGATCTGTGCTCCAGGGGAGTTCCCAGTCTTGGTGGGGTAGACAGTGGTGGGAGCCATGAACTCTGCCTGAGAAAACCAAGGAAGACTTCTATGGGAGGGAGACAAGCCTGGGACTTGAGGACTGAGTAGGATTTCACCGGACAGATAGGGTGGGGTGAGCAGGGAGCCCTTCCCTGGCCCAGAGAATAGGACAGGAGAAAATGGGAAGGTAGCCTTTAATTTAAGTACCCGCGTGATGCGCTGGGTACTTATACATAAGTTTTCTCATTGAATCCTCACATCAACTCTGCAAAGGAACCATTCTCATTCCTGTTTCCCAGCCAAAGAAACTGAGGGTGCGTGTTTGTTTCCAGAGGTAGAGCCAGGATTTGGACGTGGGTCTCACTTTAAAGTCCACGCTCTTTCTTTCTTCCTTTCTTTTTCTCTTTTCCCTGATGATAACAGAGGCAGTTCTGTGCTCCAGGGAAGGTAGGAAAAGGTCTAATTCGCTTTCTTTTCATGTGCCTTTTCTTGGTAGCAAACATCCCAGCTATTTTAAGGCCTGTGCTATTCCCTGCCACAAAGAAGGGCTTAAGTCCCAGCCCTCTTCCTTCTCTTCCTTACAGAGCTTGAAAGAGAGGTGGGAGCATCCAGCCGCCATCTTGGGCGTTGTTCTTTGCTGGTCTTGAGCAAGACTGTCCCTCTTCTGTACCTCATTTGTCTTGGTGCAAGGACACAGAGTTAGGCGCAGAGAGGCCTGTTTTAGGAACAGTGAGACGGAGCCTGGGGGATGGGGTGGAAAGTGGAAGGTGAGGGCAAGAGAGGTGAGCTGGACAGGTGGGCCATGCTAAGGCCTATGTTACTGATGTTTGCTAGGGGATGGACGTGGTCAGGGGCTCCTAAGGAAGAAGAGTCAGACTAGCTCGGGAAAGGATGGTGTGTCCTAGAGAGATACAGGTGTTGGAGAAAACGTGATGCAGACCTAGAATAATAATAGGTAACATTTTTTGATTGCCAGGCACGGTGCATGTAAAATATTCTCAGTCTTGATGGGGTAGATGATACTATTATCCTCGTTTTCCAGGTGAGAAAATTGAAGCACAGAGAGGTTAAGTAACTTGTCCAAAGGCACACAGTAAGTGGAAAAGCCAAGATTTAGACCAAGGCAGCCTGTTTTTACCTTTCTTTTTATTTTATTTTATTTTTTTAAAAGATTTTATTTATTTATTTGACAGACAAAGATGACAAGCAGGCAGAGAGGCAGGCGGTGGGGGGTTGGGGGTAGGAAGCAGGCTCCCTGCTGAGCAGAGAACCCGATGTGGGGCTCAATCCCAGGACGCTGGGATCATGACCTGAGCCGAAAGCAGAGGCTTTAACCCACTGAGCCACCCAGGCGCCCCATGTTTTTACTTTTCCATCTAACTTAGCTCTCATGGAGCTCTGTGAAGACAGGGGTCCTGTAAGTTTCACCACCTGTGTAGGGTTGAGCCTGTGAAACAATGCACTGTCAATAAATAGGGTTTATTAATATTTATTATGATGATAGTATAGTTAGGGGTGATGTATTTAATGTATATTATGAGAATTATATATATTAATATATTAATGATTAAGTATGGAAGCGACGTACAGACTAATACAGCAGCTCAGCAGCGGGAGGGAAGAAATGTTTCTGAATTACAATTACAGGGTTTGGTGACAGGGTGTGGGCTGAGGAGTAGAAGGGGAGGATTCTGGGTAGGTGACTCGGTTTCCAGGTTCGAGAGCAGGGAGAGGGTGGGGTTGTTAATGAGGGTCTGCCTGGGGGGTTGTGGTAGACAGTTATGTTTGGGCTGTGTTCATCCGAGGGGCCCGTGGGCCTTGGCTCTGGTCTCTGAAGAGCTCCTCTTGTGAGAATCCTATAAAGCTTGTTCTTCTGATTTGGATAGCAAAACTAGCAGGTTTACAAACTTCTCACATGCTAATTAAAAAACTAATTAAAACCCATCAGTTCTAAAAGGCATATGGTTTATTTAAGGTTGATCCAAGCTTGATGTTTGGTTAAACAACATTTTAATAAATCATAAAACCAATTGGCTCTAATGATACTAGTATGCGTTTCCAATTTACTGGGTATGTTTCACATGTGGGTTTGTTTTTTTTTTTTTTTCCCATTTGAAGGACATTAAATGAGGCAGTGTAGATAAAAATGCCTACTGCCTCATGGTCATTTAAAATTTGTTTTCTTTTCCTTGAACCCCTCGGCGACTCTGTGGGGCAGGTATGGTCTTTATCCCCATTTTACAGATGAGGAAACAGGCACCCTTAGGAGAGGTGAAGGAACACGTACGAGATGCCTTGGCACGGAAGTAGAAAAGTCAGAACTCGAACCTAGGTCTGCTCCATGGTTCCTGTCTAATAGATTATCCCCAAACATAGCTGCTTAAAACAGAAAATATTTATTATCACACAAAGGTGCTCCAGGTCAGGAATCTGGAAGTGGCTTGGCCCGGTGGTCTGGTTCAAGGTCTCTCAGGAGATTGCTCTCGAGCCATTGCTAGAGACTTCAATCTCCGGAGGCTGGACCAGGGCTGGAGGTGCCATCTGTAAGCTCCTTCATAGGGCTTTTGGCAGGAAACTTCAGCTCCTTGGCATGTGGGCATTGCTCTGGGAGTGTTCATGACATAGCTTTACCCAGACTGAGTGATCTGCAAAAGAAAAAGAAAGGGTGAGGGAGGGGGAGAGAGGGAGGGGAGGAGAGCAACCAAGTTGGAAGTCATAACCTCATCTCAGTAGTAACATCCCCATCAATTTCACTCCGTAGGAGCTAGTCCCTGGGCCATCCTCCTTTAGGGCAGGGAACTTCCCAAGGGTGTGAATGACAAGAAGCAGGGGTCCCTGGGGACCACGTTAGAGGCTACCTATCACGGGCACCTTTTCCGCTCCATCATACCATATCTTGTCATCTTCATCTTTGCACCCCCTCCCCCGCTCCCCGTAGAATTACTTTATAAACTTCCTGAACTTGCAGTGTGACCAGTTTGGTTATATTTTCTGGAGACAGACAATAGCATTGAACTACTTAGCAAACCAGGAAGTGGAAAATGGTTATGAGGAGATCCAGTCCCGTTCATTGCCAAGGCAGTGTAAAATGCAACATGTACAAATGGACTTAATTGGTGAAAAATTAATTAGATGATTAAACTTATTTCTGCTTAAATACACCTAGGTGTTAATTGGTAATTTGACTTGAAGTTTATTTTAAGGTGGATTTGTTATCCTGACTCTGTCCTTTAAGAAATGATCTCTGTTTAATATGCCACGAACACTCCGGTTTGCTGAGAAACATCTAGTTCATTGTCATGGTTCTTCTCCAGATGGGACTGATCAGGGTCAGACTGGCCCAGAGAGCAAAAAAGGCATTTGCTTTGGAAGTTCCATCAAGAGGAAAATCTTTCTATTGCCTGAGGGGCTTTTCTGGGAAGGCTGAATGTTACTGGGAAGGACGACCTAGGATTACAAGTGGAAAAAACCAGGGACTCCTTACATTTCTCTACTGTGCGATTTTGGGCGCGTTACTTATGCTGTCTGGGTTTCGTTTTCTACATCTGTAAAATGAAGTGGTGAGAGTACATAATGTCTGAGGTCGCTTCACCCAGAAAATTCCATGATTGTCAAGTGCTCTCACTACAGTGGGGCGGTGGGGGAACTCTGCAAGAGTTTTCTTTTCCTTAAAAAGAAAAAAAAAACAAAACCTCTGAGCCTTGTCTGTTTGCTAGAATTTGTTTCACAGGGTATCCTATGCTCTGGTTAAACAAAGTGAGTTGGATACGTGTTTACCATCATGTTCTCTTCAAGTCCCATTTAAGTGAAAAGGAGAAGGAGAATGGGTAAAGGGACATTGGTGGACAAGAGAAGGGATGGAAGGAGTAGATATTCAAGCCCTGCAGGGGGAAATGCCCACGAGAGGTCCAAAAGCTTGCCCTTCAGAATCCCAGAAAGACCCAGACATTTCGGGGAGTCACTGAAGGCAGAGTGAGTAGAATTAAATTAAATTTAATGGTGAATTATATTCGCCTCCCAGACCTCTTCCTTCTCTCACCACCTCCAGGCAGGAGACTGGAAGATTCTTCTCTGGAAAACCTAAGCAGTCCCAGAGGAAGGAGCTCCCCATTTGCCACCGGTGCAACTCACAGGGAACACCACCGGCTGACAAGCCCCACGTCATAAAGACAGAACTCACCATCAGCCTGTAGTGCCTCCGTTTCTGTGAAGGGTCAGCCGAAGATCACCAGGCACATAAGCAAAGCATCCTGACAGGAGAGAGGTCAGGAATTTTCCTCAGGTAGATGAGAAGATGTTCATTCAGATTTCTGCTCAACGGTTAACTCATCAGAGAGACTTGCCCTGGCCACTGTGTCTAACACAAAACAAAACCTTCCATTACTCTCTACCCTTCACTCTGCCTAATTTCAGAAAGAGAGAACAGAGAAATGGAAGGGAGGATATTACCAAAATAAGTAGTAGGAAAAATTTCCTCAGAACTGAAGGAAACAAGCTTCTGGTTTGACAGGTCCATTGGGGGCCAAGCCCAACGCTGGACAGAAGACCGTACTGTGGAAGTTTAGACCCTGGAGATAAAGGAAAAAAAAATCCTAAAAGCTTCCCAAGACACAGGTAGATTTGTACAAAGGAGCAGCAATCAGAACTGCCTCACTGCTCAAGAAAAACATCAGAAGCTGGAAGAAAATGGAGCAAGTTATCAAAATCCTGAGAGAGGATGATACCAACCTACAATTCTGTATTTAGTTCAATGATCGATTAAGTATTGAAGGGAAGTAAAGATATTTTTAGATACACAGGGTTATTTTTCTCAGAATAAGCCAAACCAGAAGATGACTGGGGTTCAGAGGATCTAAATCAGGAGGATGGCAAAAGAAACTTCTAGGATTCTAGCATGACAATGGAAGCAACCAGTCCAGATGGAAGGAGAAAGCTGGTTAGGGAGGTCTGTGAACAGAAAAAAAAACAGAATGGGTAGAGATGATCCGATTTGCTTGGTTTGAGGAATATCAAAAGGCTGTTAGAAGGCCTGAGAATAACTATTGCTAGGTATCCAGAATAATAAGCAAATGAAAAAAGGGGGAAAAAAGGTAATTATTAACTTTGGGGTAAACAAAAAATTATCCAAGAAGAGAAGCATATCTTGGTACACTAGCTGAAGTGAATACAAGGTATGTAATCAGAATAAGGTCAACATTAAGTGTGATCGTAAGCAGGGGTTCCAACTACACTGAGCGGAAGAGGGGAACCCTAGTGCTTCAGAGAAGCGAACCATCAGGCAGCATTCATTGGCTGTCCGAGAGTTGATGGGGAGCTCAGCAGATGGAGATGTAGAATGTTCTTTAGATTTGTGGAGGTGAATATCAGAAAAAAACATGCCAAAGAATGATCGTGCTGGCCTCTGGGGTGGAGAGGAGCCGTTTTTCATTAAAGGCGTATTTAGCACAATTTAACTTCTTAAACTAAGAGCAGTCATTACTTTGAGAAAGATAAAGGGGACGTTCAAAAGCTTTGCATCTCATGTATGGACCCCTTCTTCATCAACCGGTGTGAAGAGAATAACACTGCCTCCTGAGGTTAAGGCCTGGCTCATGCTTGCACTGCTCCCTGAGTTTGAGCTGAGGGGGCCGGGAGACGCCATCTTGCCGGCAGACCTCACCCCTGCCGCTGATGGATGTCCACTATGTGGAGATGGTGGAGAGGGAAAGCAGTGGACTGGAGTTAAAGGATTGGGGTTCACATTTAGTTTCTACCGCGTGTTAGCCAAACAGTGTTATGAACAAACAAAACAAAACAAACCTCCTCTCAGATATTCCCTGAGCACCCACAGGACAGCTGTTAGACATCGGGGATGCACATCCCTGTCTTTGAGGAGATTGAGGAAGGGGAAGAGTTTGTTTCCTGGCTGGCTCAGTCGGTAGAGCATGCGACTCTTGATCTCAGGGCTGTGAGTTCAAGCCCCATGTTGGCTGTGCAGCCTAATTTAAAAAAAAAAAAAAAAAAAAAGGTTTCCTCAGGGATAAAATGGGAGCTCATTTATTCACTCATTCAACAACTACTTCCTGAGTATCTTCTGTGTGCAGGAGCCTGGGACCGAGCTGGGATAAAAGGAGAGGAGAGCCTGGCTGCCGGCGAGGAGCAGTAGTGATGAGGCTGGGGCTCTGGGTGGCCAGCCTGCGGAGCACACGGAAGACTGTGGGGGTGAAGGGGGGCCGGAAAGGCAGCATCTCAGGGCAAAGGCCCAGACTCAAAGCCCTTGAGTTGGGAGATGGAGTCACATAGCAGTGGTCCTAGTCCCCCACCCCCACCCCTGTACCCTTATATTTTCCTTCTAGGACTATCTTTAGAGGACTGGGACTTCAGGGTTTTAGAGGCAAGAGGCTTAAATAGTATCTAGGCCACCGGGGCACTGGGGTGGCTCAGTCAATTAAGCGTGTCCAATTCTTGGTTTTGGCATAGGTCCTGATCTCAGGATTGTGGGATTGAGCCCCTCATTGGGCTCCACAGTGGGCATGGAGCCTGCTTAAGGTTCTCGCTCTCCCTCTCTCTCTCTCTGCCCCTCCTCCCTGCTCCGTGCACTCTGGCAAAATAAATAAATAAATAGATAAATAAATAAATAAAATAAAAAATAAAAAAAATTTTGAAATCTCTAGGTCACTAATTCCTACACTTTCGCTATTCCTAAACCAGTAACATTCCCAAGTTGATGTGGTGGGCCGACAGAGATTAACCAACTTATTTGCTAAACAAAGACATGAGAAAGAAATGCCATGGGTTGGGGGAAAAAAACCCAGCTACCATCTACCATCATTTCACAAAAGAAAGGACAGCTTCCTACAAAAAGTCGGAAAGACGTAATCTCAGAATAAAGGACAGACTTTTACATTGCATGGAGTTACCTTCCTTCATGAGAACACCCTACGTGGGCCTTATTTTTCTCATCTCACTGCCGTCAGGGGGAACCTTGGGGACAGACCAATGCTGAACCGAGGTCAGCTTCAGGCACCCCTTTCGTCACCGACCTGTTTGTGTTATGGGTAAAGATATCAAAGGTGAAGCCTCAGTCAGATATCTGGGATTACAGCAGAGCCAGGACTGAGAGCCAGGCCTCCCCGCCTCCCCTCGTCTTCCATTTGTACTGCAGGTCTGCTCTGGTGGGCAGGAAAGAGTGGAATCACTGACCAGCTCCTGGCCTGATGAAAGGAGAGACAAAACCTTGAGAAGAATGGGTTCCTAATGAGGCTGCTGTCTTCTCTCACACCTTCCTGACACCCCCAGCCTGCCCACTCTGCAGGGACCCTCCTCCGTCTTCCTCCGCTGACTCAGGATTCTTGTGGGACCCGAAGCATCTGTCACTTCTGACCTGTCTCCCTCCTTGAATCTCTCCCTCCCCCTGCTGTTTGCTGTCAGTGTCTGTTGGGTCCTGTCCCGCTTCCTAAGCAACTCTTTCTCCTTCCTCATTCCTCTTTCTGCCTTGCGATGGTCAGTTTCTCCTGGTGTTTACTCCTCAGCCCACAATGATCTCGTTCATTATCATTTACATACGGATGGCTCCCAGACTTTTATCCCCGGTGCCATCCTCTCTTCCAAGCTTCAGATTCATGTCGTTAATGGATACGTTGATGTCTCCACCTGGAACTTCTGGAAGGTGCCCAAAGTAAGGAGGTGCAATCAGGAAGCTTTCTTTTCCTTCTAAACCTGCTCCTCCTTCCCTTCTACCCTGCCTCAGGCTATAGCGATCACCCTCCACTCTACCTCCAAAGCTAGGCATTTTGGAGTCAAATTTGACAACTCTCACTTCCTGCCAGTTTCAGATCAGTCACAAATCCAACCCATCCTTTCTTAAAATGTCTTTCTAATCTGGAACATCGTTCAGCCCATTCTCACTGCCTGGCGATGTCATTTCTTCCCTTTGCTAACACACCTAGTACAGTGCTCCCATGCGAGCACTCTCCTGCCTCTCTTCAGCCCAGTTGCTCTATCATCTAAAATACAAACCTGAGCATGCTGCTCTTTCTTAGGAACCCTCTAGTAAAATGAATTATTTTTAAAAGGAGAATTTTAAAAAGTATAAGCCTCAGTGCTGATGAGGATGCTGTGAAACTGGCAATCTCATTTATTGCTAATACAAATGCAATTTGTTGAACTACTTTAGAATGCAGTTTAGAATGCATCATAAAAGCTTACACATATTCAGCCTTTGACTAGTAATTCTATTTCTGAGAAGCTAGGGAAATAACCCCATCTATGGAAAAGCTTCATGAACAAAGATATTTATGACATCATTATTTATATGGAGAGAAATTGGAAATAGCCTAACTATATTACAATAAAAGTAATCTATGATACTGGGTGGCCTATTATACAGCTATTAAAAATGACATTTACTCATAGAACAAAGACAAAATAAAATACACTAAAATGTCTGTAATGATTATTTCTAACTGGTGGGATTATGGATGGCTTTAATTTTCTTCTTTATAATTTTCCATATTTTCTGAAGTTTCTACCATAAATAACTATTATAATTAGGTAAGAAAATTTACTTTTAAATAATGCTTAGGATAAGTTTATGGTAACTGAAAAAAAGAGTATCATATCAAATTGTACATAGAATATAATCTCAGTACAAACACTAATGTGAATGTAAGGAAATACAACAAACCATTCAAACTGATTGGCCTGAGGTCATAGCACCCTAGGGAACTTTTGTTGATTTCACGTACCTGATTTTCCCCCTATAGTGGAAGAAGAGTGTGCACATACACACACGCACACACACAGGTGCATACACATGCACACACACGTGGCACTAAGAAACCCTCCATTGCCTGAAGGACTTAATCCACATACTTTGGCATGGCCTACATGCCACAGGGACCCCAGATGACATTTAAAAAAATTGAGATATAATTCGCATACCATAAAATTTCACCTTTTAATTTGTGTAACTCTGTGGTTTTTAGCATATTCACAAAATTGTACAATCATCACCGCTGTCTAATTCTGAAAGAAACTCTGTATCAATTCACAGTCACTCCCCAAATCCCCCTTTCCCCAGCCTCTGTAAATCACTAATATACTTTCAGTTTCTATTAATTTGCCTATCCCAGACATTTCATACAAACAAAAGCATACAATATGTGGTCTTTTGCATCTGGTTATTTTATTTAGTGTAATGCTTCCAAGTTCACCCATGTAGTACCATGTTTCAGCACTTCATTCCTTTTTTATTGCCAAGTAATATTCCATTCTATGGACAGACCACATTTTGTTTATTAATTTATCAACTGATGGGCATTGGGTTGTTTTCACTTTTTGACTATTGTGATTCTTGATGCTGTGAACATTCATGTACAAGTGTTTATGTGGATATATGTTTTCAGTTCTCTTGGGCATGTGTATGTGTATATATTGTGTATGTATGTATATTCCATTCCCATATATATATAGATATATATATGTACACAAATGGGAGTGGATTTGCTGGGTCATACTGTAACTCTATGTTTAACTTTTGAGGGAAAGTTTTCCAAAGCAGCTAACCTATTTTACATTCTTACCAGCAATGTGTGAGGGTTTCAATTTCTCCACATCCCCACTGCCACTTGCTAATGTCTACCTTTGTCATTAGCACCCTTTTAGTGGGTATAATGTGGCATCTCTTGGTTTTAATTTGTATTTCCATGATGAGTAATGATGGGTTGATTTTTGTGCACTTACTGGCCATTTGTGTATCTTCTTTTGAGAAGATCTTTTGCCCATTTTTAAAGATTAGGTTATTTGTCTTCTCATCATTGAATTGTAAGTGTTCTTTATATATTCTGGACACTAGTCCCTTCTCAGATATATAATTTGCAAATATTTTCTCTCACTCTGTGGGTTGTCTTTTTACTATGATGGTCTCCTTTAAAACACAGAAGTTTAAATTTGATGAAGTTCAATGTATCTATTTTCTCCTTTTTGCTTTTGGTGTCATAGCTAATAAACCATTGTCTAATCCAAGACCATGAAGATTTGCACCTAGGTTTTCTTCTAAAAGTTTTGAGTTTTAATGCTTACACTTAGGCCTTTGATCTATTTGGAATTACTTTTTGTATGTGGTATGAGGCATGAGTCTAACTTCATTCATTTCCATGTGGATGTCCGGTTGTCCCTGTGCCATTTGTTAAAAAGACGACTCTTTCCCCATTGTGTTATTTAATATGCTGGTTCCAAACCAACTGACTGTAAGTATAAGGGACAGATGATGTTTTCACTTAATTGCTAGTCTTGGGGCGCCTGAGTGGCTCAGTGGGTTAGAGCCTCTGCCTTTGGCTCAGGTCATGATCCCGGGGTCCTGGGATCGAGCCCCATGTCGGGCTCTCTGCTCCACGGGGAGCCTGCTTCCTCCTCTCTCTCTCTGCCTGCCTCTCTGCCTAGTTGTGATTTCTCTCTGTCAAATAAATAAAAAAATAAAAATTTAAAAAAAATTGCTAGTCTTCATCAGACTTCTCAGTTTGCTATGCTTTTCCTATCCTTGATACCTTTGGGCAGGTTGGTCCTTCACCTACCTTCCACTTGTCTTGGTAGGGGACTATCTTCATTCTCCAGATATTATCTGTACCCACAGCCTTTCCATCTCCCCCCTGCAGTCAGATTCAGTGTCCTTGGAGCATTTTACACATACCTCCATCGTTGCTCTATTCACATCGTATTAAAGTTGTTTATTCCTGAGTTCATCTGGCTGTGCTTTGAGATCTCTGACAGCTGTGACCACGTCTTACTCCTCTTTGAAACATGCAGCACAGCACCTGGTACTTAACAGGTTTTTCATAAATGTTAGTAGAGTGACCATTGACTGAAATTTCTGAAAATAAGCACTATGCTGAGAACTTTAATGGGAAAAGAAAGGAGCAATTTATTGGATCAATGCCTCTCATGCTCTCTCTCTTTCTCCAGTTCTGGAGAATGGTATTTGTTCATTCATTTATTTAAGAAGTTTTTTATGAAGTACCTATTATCTGCTAGGCATTGAGCTAGAAACTGTAGGTCACGTGGTGAACACAAGCAGACGTGGTCCCTACCCTTAATGGTGCATACAGTGTCATGAGTAAAATCAACATTAATAAAATAATCATATAAACATGAAAAATATGAGTGCCCATCATCAGACCATCTGTGAGCTCTGTACCTACCTCCTGCTCATGAGTTTACTGATAGTTTGACTACCCGGCTTGCTGACTTTCTCTGTATCTCCACTCCTGCTGTTGCCCATGACGACTGTGAGACCCACGTAGACGACCCTTTGTCACCCTGCCTCTTACTTCTTGGTGCCTCCATACCATGGCCCCTCCTCCTCTCCATCTCAGCCATAGTCACACACAGACTTAGCCATAACAATAGCACCTCTAAAGTTTCCATTCTAACCATCCCATTCAGACCATCACCACGTACCTTCCCAGCTCAGTGATCCTAGGACTACCATTCCAACGACTCTGGGATCCTTTTGAGGTCTCAGTCCACTGACTCTGTACCCTATTTTCCATCTCTCACCACCTCTCACCTAGGCCCTCCTTCCCTCCTCAGACCTCGACTCTACGGCCTAGTGTTGTGATTTCTCTGTAATTCCCATGCTCACTGTTAACCCTGGTTAAGCTCAGTGGAGCATCCCCTTTGCATCTGCGTCTGAGATGGCACAGGAACGCGGTTGGAGAAAAATGCAGTTTTCTCAAATAACTGGATTGCCTCAGCAATGCCCAGCAATCCCATGACAGTCCCCATTCAATCTGCCACTCTCCAAGATGCCTATTTGTACTTTCTCCTCTTTTCTTCAGCCCCAGTGCCCTTCTCCTGCCTGGTTCTCAGCTGATGATCTCATCCTCCCATTCACTGAGAAAACGGAGGCTGTCAGAATGCTCATTATCCACCACTAAACTGACCAGCCTCCAGCATCAGTATGTATGGGCTGTGCCCTCTCCTGTCACAGATTACAAACTGTCCCTGGGCCTGTGTAGTGCCAAGCTCTCCACTTGGGCCCTGGATCCCATTCTCCCTCACTTACTGGAGGACTGACTGCAGTGATCTCTCTCTCTCTTATGAATCACCTGAGTCACCCTCCCTACTGGAACATTCCTTTTGGCACGACTATGCTGTAATGCTTCACATCTTAAAACAAAGTAAAAACCTAAACAGAGCCACCCTCCATAATGCTCATGGGCTTCCCTGGTGGGAGCCCTATCTCTCTGCTCCTGGTTGGAGCAAAATTCCTCAAAAGGCTTGTCTACATGCCCTCCAACCTCATGGAGTACCTTCCCAATTTGCTCTCTCAAGTCTAGGCATGTTGGTCATCTGCTGTTCTTCAGACTTATACTAAGTTCATTCCTGCCCCAGGACATTTGTCCTTGCTATTCCTTCTGTCTGAAGTTGTCTCTCCATACACCTCTTCATGGTTTGCTCCCTCATTTCACTGAAGCCTCAGTTTAAGTATCACCTGCTCCGAAAGACTTCCTCTGCTGCCCTTAATCTGAAATGATTACCCCCGCTCCTGCCACCACACTAATCCTTACCCAGTTTTTTTTTTCCCCCCTCACAGCACTTACTACCACCTGATTCTGGTAAACATGTATGTGCTCACTTGCTTATTGCCTCTTCTTCTGTTAGAGTGGAAGCTCCCTGGGGACTTCTTTTGTTCACCATTATATCCCTCACCTTCAGAAGACTGTCTGGCACGTAGTAGACACTCAATAACTATGAATTAATAAATATTTGGATGGCTGAACATAATTCTCTGAGGGTGTAGAAGGGAAGGATTTATCTAGTCAGGAAAGGTGGAGAAAGCTTCCTTGAGGAAGTGTGATATCAGGACAAAAAGTGGGGGTTAAACAAGTGAGCTTGGGAAGGACAAGTACTCTAGACAAAAGGAGTGTGCAAAGGTCCTGAGGTTGGCAGGAGGACAGCAAATTCAAGCTGAGAGAAGGCGTGCAATGTGGCCCAGGGAATGAGAGGAAGCTGGTGCAAGGTGGGCAGGAGCCAGGCCCTGCGGTTCCTCCTACAAAGAATGCCATGAAGGGCCTAGAGGCCGGGGGTGCGTTCTGGCTTCTATCCTAATAGCAGTGGGAGGCCTTGGACGAAAGGCACAATGTGATTAGATTTGCATTTGAAAAGCTCCCCCGATCCACTTATTATTGCTAATAACGATGATATGATGATGATGATAAATGCTTGCATCTGGGTAGTGAAAGGTCTTTTCAAAGTGTTTTCACACTCTCCACCCCAGCCTCAGCCTCTTGAACCCTTCAGCAAAAGCTGTTGGACCTGAGGGTATAGTGTTCACCTGTTACAGGGATCAGGTTTTTTGAATCCCAAATCAGGGCACATCTAAGAAAGGACATCCCCTCCCACACCTTTTTTCTAAGTCTATAAAAGCTGTACATTCCAATCACATTTAATTACACATTTGACAAGCCACCTCAATTTTAAAAAATGCCCAGATATTGAGACTGTTCTAGAAGGTTAGGGAGAAATTATTACTGTGAGTAGTCCCCCCTCCTCACCAAGACACAGTCACGCTTTTAAGGCGATATGGATCCTAACATCGTTGGGTCGTAAATTTGATATATTATGACAATGATTTACAAGTCAACCAAAGTTCTTCTCCCTCCTCCCTTTGGTAAAAGGGCAGTCGCTTCGGGGAGCCTGGAGGTCTTGCTCTGATTTTGGGGGGTGGGCAGGAAGGCAGAGAGAAGGCTGAGGGCTTGACCTTTGGGGACCCAGGGACTCAGAGGGTCATGAGCCAATGTCCCTTCAGGGAGATCTCCCGGCTCACGTACACTGCTGTTGCTGTTGTGTATTTTGAGTGATGGTGAACCTGCTTACTTTATGAATGGGAGACACAACCCCAGGGAAGGCAGGAGAGGGTGTATATTGGGCAGGATTGAGGGCAGATGAGGGTAGACTATTTTATAGGTTCTAGAAATAAAGGTGCTTATGCACACACAAAAACACAGGAAATCAAGTCCTCCCCGAGTCTGGCTGGGAGATGGGCAAAGGGACTTAGTGTGACCTTGAGGATGGACTGGTGGGCCTCAAGAAATCTTTCTAGAAGTTTCCTGGAGGAAAGCAAGAGGAAAGGGTGACTTTCTGGGTGATGACTGTGGAGAACGATCACAAAGGAGAGGCAGAGTGAGTTCTAGGGACCAGGGAATTTATGGCAATCAGCCGTCAGAACTGGAACGTCCATGAGTCACGTTCTTCCCTTTTGCTATTAGTAATTGGCATCATTTGGCCGGGAAATAAAAGGCCGAGACATGATTTTATAACTGCTTTCAAGTAGGGAGAAGGTTTTCCTTTGGAAGATGGTCATGAGCTGTTTTCAGCCCTTAGGAGGGGGAAAACAGCTTGTTCCCACGCTGGTATAGATTTCAAGAGCTTTTCAGCTTAAGTATAAGAACCGCCAGACCCTGGGGCTGGCTCTTGAGAAAGACTCAAGAAGGCCCCGGCGTTTCCTGAGGTCTCGGCATGAGGCTTTGGAGTTGGGGCCCCATGGGAGGTGTGGTGTCCTGCCCCCCAAAGCCTCCTTTTCCAGGCGTGGGGGCAGTGGCGGGCGGGCGACCCTAGCACCTGCCCACAGCCCTCTGCACTCTGGAAGGATCCCGAGATGGTGAACCAATCACATTCCAGGAAGGCCGGTCTCCTCTTCTCTTGGGGCAGAGTGGCTGGGTTCACTGTCTGAATGATGAATGCAAAAGGGCCATGTCCTTTCCTGCTCCATCTGATGTGAGAAGCATGACAGAAGTATGACAGAAGGGAGTCAAAGTGGGAAGAGACAGTAGCCTTCACTGATTGTTGTTAACACGTTTTACAAAAATGTGTCATGATGTAAACTCATTGCTGGGCTCCTCTGAGGGCATTGTAAGGGACTCATGCAAGTGTGTGTGTGTGTGGGGGGGGGTAAATTCCCAAAGCTGCCTTAGCTTTGGGGTAAACCTGCCTTTGATGCCCACTGCTGTACATTCATGACTTTATTTTATCTTTATAATATTTTTATGAGATAAATACTGTTCTTTCTCCATTTTCCCAGAGACTGAGACTGGGGAACTTAGGAATTTGCCATACAACTAGGGTGTGATAGGCAGGGATTTGAGGACTGAGAATAAGGCAGAGATCCTGAGGATCCATTTAAGAACTGGCATTTCTAACCACTGCCCTCTCTTACCCTTCAGGAGCATGTATTCCCAGAGATACCAAGCACATTTAAGTAGTCTCCTACCTTCTTCCAGTCTCTGCTCAATTGTTACCTCATCAAAAAGTGAGGGTTAACCAGGTAATGTAGGGAGGGACAAGTATTCCAGACAAGAGGAGCGTGCAAAGGTCCTGGGGCTGCAAGGAGTGTGGTGAGTTGGGGAAGCTGAAAGAAAACCTGCCTGGGGGCACAGGGAGTGAAAGGGAGCTGGTGTGAGGTGGGCAGGAGCCGGGCCTGACCATTCCTCTTACAGAGTAATGGTCACCCACCCCCAACCCTGCTCTGATTTCCTCCACTGCACTTCTGGTCACCTGCCTTACTCTATAGTTATTTTCTCTCCCCTGACTCCTCGCTGGAGTGTGCTCTTCATGAGGGCAAGGACCTCATCTGTTTTATTCATTGCTGTATGCCTAGCACCTAGGACGCTGTCCAGCAATGCAGAAGGGCATATTAATGTATATTCATTGTGATACCCGATTACAGAATTAAATAGGACCAGTGTGTTTTCGATAAAGGCCTAGAGCATGTTACAGCCCACAGGTGATGTAGCGGTTGGAAGACAGAAAACATTTCAAACCAGATTATCAGACAGGGTTTCCAAAAGGACGTTGGCCTGTGAAGGATGGCTAAGCTAATATATATATTTAGGAGGCAATGGCGGGGGAAGGGATAGGATTGGGTAGCGGTCCAGCAAGCTGCTTGGCACGCCTCCCAGCCTCTGCCAGGCTCCTTGGATGTGGGCCTCTGTGCTATATTCACACATCATCTAAGTGGGTTGTGAAACACTGGCACTAGCTACCAAGGGATGCTATGGTTTCTCCTTCCTTGGAGATCTTTAAAAATAGGAATAAGCAATCAACTGTCCTAAATTCTTTAGGAAGGAAAGCACTGGCGTTGGCTCCGACAGCGTATGAGGCCGTTTAACTTTTCCATCTGATACAAGCATCGTTGTATGGGGCACCGTTATCCCCATTTTACAGATGAGGAAACCAAGGCTCAGGGAAGCTCGTCCCACAGGGATGAGATGTGTCTCTCTGACTGCTGAGCCTGTGGTCTTCCCGCTACCCCAAGGCTCTGGTGCATTCTCCCCCATCCATCTTTTTAGGACATGGTTTTTTTTGTTTGTTTGTCTTAAAGATTTTATTTATTTATTTGACAGACAGAGATCACAAGTGGGCAGAGAGGAAGGCAGAGAGTGGGGGTGAGAGGAGCAGGCTCCCTGCTGAGCAAAGAGCCCGATGCGGGCCTTGATCCAGGACCCTGAGACCGTGACCTGAGCTGAAGGCAGAGGCTTAACCACTGAGCCACCAGGCGCCCCATTTTTTTTTTTAAGATTTTATTTATTTATTTGACAGAGACAGCAAGAGAGGGAACACAAGCAGGGGGAGTGGGAGAAGGAGAAGCAGGCGTCCTACTGAGCAGGGAGCCTGATGCAGGGCTCGATCCCAAGACCCTGGTATCATGACCTGAGCTGAAGGCAGATGCTTAATGACTGAGCCCTCCCCCACCCCCCGGCACCCCGGACTTGTGCATTCTGTATTAGATTAGCATGTGGTGCTACCCAAGGCTGATGGTAACCCGTGGCCTTCTGATCATGGTGGTGGCAGACATGACTCTTGTCATGTGGCTGGATGTTAGGACAGGGTATCTTTGAGGCAGGAGGCTGGAGCAGACCCCCTGGTCCTGCCTCCCCTTCGGTGTTGTTCTAGTTGAAAAAGGTGGTATGAGTACGGATTCACTCACTCACTGAATGAACACCAGGTGCCCAGTGCGGAAAGGTAAGTTACGTCAGTCCGGGGATGTGTTGTTCCAGCCTCGTGGGTTGATGGATATGGAAGTCAGTGTGTGAGAATTTTCCAGGTAGGAAGCAGGTGGCAGAGAAAGTGAAAGTCAGGACTCGGAAGGCACCTGAACTTAACCCTCGATGCATATCCTTTGAGAAGTGGCATGGGGCTGGGACATCAGATACTTGGGTTCAAAATTCTCACTTAGCCATTTACTGGCTGGGCAGTCTGGGGCGAGTCAGCTGACATTTCTCTGTCCGTCAGCATTCTTCGGTTGCATGCGATAGAATCCATCTGTGGCTGCCTTGAGCAGGGGAAGGTCGCGGAATAGACAGAAAAGGCCCAGCTTCTGACCTCAGAAAGGGCTGATGAATGAGCTCTTCAGAGCAGTGCTCAGGGCACTTCCTCGTGGGTCTGAGGATTCCTCCATGTAGGCTGGGGAGGGCGGGAGAGGTCTGGGTGCTTCACCATCCCCTGGGCAGGAGGGCAGGGTGCATTGAATGTTGGTTCCCTCGTTATAGTACCCAGTGGGGGAGGGGAGAGTTCCCCCGAAGCAGAATCAGGGCAGAAACATTACCTGCCCGCAGAACTCTGTGGTAAGGATTTTGAGTTAATATAGCTAAACTGGTTTGCAGAAACTACTTCCAGGAAATGGTAGTTATTGCTGTAATAGAGCCAAATCTTTACTACCCCTTTTGTAGGTGTCCTGCGGCAACTCCTATTTATTTATTTATTAATGCTAGTGTGCAACTTTAGAAAAGAAAGAACAGATCCCTGCATCGCTAAATTAATACGGATATCCCAGGTAACGCAATTAATAATGATTCTTTTTAGATCACCTCTTATGTCCATATTGGGATTTCTTCGGTGACTGTTAATTCTAGCCCGATGACTGCCTCGTAGAGTCTCTCTCTGTGAGCTCAGGAAGGATAAGCTCATTGTAATATTCGCCTAAGCCAAACAGAATTGGAAAGGTACATCTGTTACAGGAAAAAAAAATCATAGACTGTATTTCAAGACTAAATAGAGTTGATCTGGGATTTCCCTCTGTTTCGGTGTATTCAGGTCACCACTCCCCCTCATTAGTACCGACTGTATTTAACACTGCCACAGTTAATGAAAGCTTTAGTAGTTAAACACGTACACGAAATCCCCTATTACTCCAGGGTGTGTGTCCAAGTCTTCCAGCGCGGTTCAACAAACATTTATTGAGTGCCTACTATATGCAAGAGATTTCTCCTTATAACCAGCCTCGTGGGGTTCTCGAGCCAAATTTGGGTGGTTTTTTTTTTTCCCCCAGTAAATTTTATACATCAGGACAGATTTGGCTGTCTAAAGTGGGAGAGAAGGAGCAGTCACACTACAGAATTACTTATCTATGAATTTTAAGATCTACTAAAAGGAACCCTCCTGGTTCCTTTGGGGACAAACATTTCATAATAGAAATGTTTAAAAATCAACCAAGATTTTTTTTAAAAAGGGTAGCCTGTTTGTTTCTTCTTGCCTAGTGACACTTTTCCCACCAAAGACAAGGGCAAAGAGATTTGCAAAGGAGTGTCTTCTGCAAAATCCAGGAAACTGCAGCCTTTGGGGCTTTATAGAAGCAGGGAAAGACAGCAATTCTCAACCTGTAGTCTTCCCCGAAGACGGCTCTTTCCAGCTCCTTGAGTCAGAAATCACTGTCTCCAAGACAGCAGAGAGAAAAAGAGAAGTTGCAAGGCAGGGTTAAAAAGGTACAAAATATAATGTTTTATAAGACCAGCTGTGAGCAGTGATGTGGGGAAACGGGCCCTCCTCGACTCTGCTGGCGGGAACATAAATAGATACAACCTTTCTAGAGGGTGGTTTGAAAATACTACCAAAAGCCCTAAAAACAGTCGTGCTCTTGGAATTGATCCCAGGGAAATAGATAGGGCCATACTCAAAGATTTATCCATAGGAGTAGTCGTTTCAACATTGTTTACAATAGTGGAAAATCGGAAATAATCTTAATGTCTAACCATAGGGGACCGACTTAGGTTGGTTCAGTAACTTACAGGGCATCCTTCCATGATGGAATATTATGCAGACATTAGAAATGATGTTGTAAAACTGGCTCTCAGTTAGGGTCCATGGTTCAGGGGGGTCTCTGGAATTATATGCCAGATCATGCGTGTGTATGTGTATGTGGGCATGTTTGGGGGTATAGGAGGATTCTTATGGATTCTCAGACAGGTGCATGACCCAAGAGAGTAACAAACCACCATTGTAGAAAACACCTGAAGCAGAAAGGTGTTGGGACACCTGAGTTAGGGTTAAGCATCTCCCTTTGGCTCAGGTCATGATCTCTGGGTCCAGGCATCGAGTCCCAAGCTGGTCTCCCTACTCAGCAGGGAGTCTGCCTTTCTCTCTCTCCCTCTCTCTCTCTTTCCCTCTGCCCCTCCCCACTGCTTGTTCTCTCTCAAATAAATAAATAAAATCTTACAAAAAAGGCAGAAAGGTGTTGACAACATATTATATTAGAGAGTGAGGGGTAGGGTAAAAGTATATTTAATATAATCCTATTTTTGTAAAATATGAGTGTGCATGTTGTGTGCAGGAAAAAGATGAAAAGGTGGACAACCAATTCCAATTTCCTCCCTAGAAAATTCTAACACACTTACTTCCATATCCATCAACCGCATGAAAATTTTGTCCACCAAAATGGTAATTACGGTTATCTCCAAATGGGAAGATTATAGGTAATACTTCCTTTTTTCTTTGTTGTATTTTCTAAAATTGTTACCATGAACATGTATTACTATTATATTAAAAACAAGTATTTTTTAACATATGAGTATGGACCTTGCGACCTAGACCCACACTGCCTGGGGCCCAACTGATCGACCAGCTGAGAGGGTCTACAGTGAGTTTCTTAACTTCTCTAGGCTTTAATTTCCTCATCTTTAGTATGGGATGATCATGTTCATATTAATAGCTGTAAAAATACCAGGGCCTGGCACAGGCTCAGTGAAGACTGGCTATTGTTAATAAAACAGAAGTGAGATAAGTGCACGAGCTTCGGAGACACAGGCTTGGGTTTGAACCCAGGTTCGCAACTCCTTAGTGAGGGATCCCTTTGTGAAAGCCTCACTTTTCCCATTTGTAAAATAGACACAGTAATACCTACCTTGCTGGGGTCATTTCAGCACTGGAGAAATATGTGCCTAATCCAGAGTAGGGGCTCGGAAGATGATAGGAAAGTTCCAACTAAATTAGAACTGTATTCTTTGGGAATTGACAATCGGTGTTTAGAACTAATCCTTTGGCTTTTCTTCACACCTTAACACAAATCTCCTCCTGAAGAACATTTTGGTTGCTTCCAAGTTTTGGTAATTATGAATAAAGCTGCTCTAAACAGGTTTTTGTGTGGACATAAGTTTTTAATTCATTTGGGTAAATACCAGGGAGTGTGGTTGCAGGATCATATGGTAAAAGTATGTTTAGTTTTATAAGAACCACCAAAGTGTCTTCCAAAGTCCCTGCACCATTTTGCATCCCCATTAGTAATAAATGGGAGTTCTTACTGTTCCACGTCATTGGCAGTTTTTGGCATCAGTATTCTGGAATTGGGCCGTTTTAGTAGCTGTGCAGTGGTATCTCATTTTTCTCTAATAGCAGATGTCGTGTCTCGTTGCCATCTATATGTCTTCTTTGGGGAGATCTCTGTTAGGGTCTTTGGCCCAGTTTTAACCAAGCTGTTCATTTTCTTATTGTTGAATTTCAGAAAATCTTTGTATATTTTGGATAATAGTCTTTATCAGCTATGTGTTTTTGCAAATATTTTCTTCCAGACTGTGGCTTCTCTTCTCATTCTCTTCACAGTGTCTTTCACAGAGCAGATAATTTTTAATTTTAATGAAATTCAGCTGGTCAGGTCTTTATTTCATGGGTTATGCCTTCGGTGTTGTATCTAAAAATTCACCACCAAATCCAGGATTATCTAGAATTTCTCCTATGTTATCATCTAGAATTTTATAGTTTTGTTTCATATGTAGGTCTATGATCTATTTTTGTGTGTGTGTCTTCAGCCACTTTATGATCCATTTTGTGTTACTTTTTGCCAGGGGTGTAAGATCTGTGTCTAGATTCAATATTTGGGCATGTGGATGTTGAGTTGTTCTAGGACCATTTGTTGAAAAGACTATCTTTTTTCCACTGCATTGCCTTTTCTCATTTGCCAAAGATCATTTGACTCTATTTATATGGGTCTTCCGCTTGGCTCTGTGTTCCGTTCCTCCTATATGCACTTCATAGAAATCTTGTGCACATTTTGTTAAGACTTACACCTAAGTATTACATTTTTGAAAAGTGCTAATACAAATAGTACTTTGTTTTTCATTTCAAATTCTACTTTGCTCACTGCCAGTATATAGGAAAGTGATGAATTTTATATATTAATATTGTATCCTGCAAACTTGCTGTAATTGATTATAAGTTCCAGGAGTCTTTGTTCTTGTTGAATATTTCAGATTCTCTACATGGACAATCATGTCATATGTGAACACAGAGAGTGTTATTTCTTCCTTTCCAATTGGCATGCTTTTGTTTCCTTTTCTTGTCTTATTATATTGGTTAGGACTTCCAGTACGACATTGAAAAGGAATGGTAAGGGGACAGACATCCTTGCTCTGTTCCTGATCTTACTGGGAAATCTTCCAGTTTCTTACCACTAAGTATGGTATCAGCTATAGGTTTTTTTGAAGATGTTTTTAATCAAGTCGAGTAGATTTCCCTCCATTCCTAGTTTGTTGAGAGTTTTTATCATGGATGAGTGTTTGATTTTGTCAAATACTTTTCCTTCATCTATTGATATGATCATGTGATTTTTTTCTTCTTTAGCCTGTTGGTGTAATGGGTTATATTGATTTCTCAATGTTGAACC
Organism: Meles meles; assembly: GCF_922984935.1. Lineage (NCBI taxonomy): Eukaryota > Metazoa > Chordata > Mammalia > Carnivora > Mustelidae > Meles > Meles meles. Next base: position 20,046,176 of record NC_060073.1, read on the forward strand.
AGCCTTGCATACCTGGGATAAACCCCACTTGGTCATGGTGTATAGTTCTTTTAATGTATTGTTGGATTAGACTTACTTAATACTTTGTTGAGGATTTTTGTACCTGTGCTAGTGAGAGATTCTGATCTGTAGTTTCCTTTTCTGTAATGTCTTTGTCTGGTTTTGGTATTTGGGTAAGGCTAGTCTCATAGAATGACTTAGAAAGTATTCCCTCTGCTTCTATTTTCTGAAAGAGAATGCACAGAATTAGTATAATTTCTTCCTTAAATTCTCGGTAGAATTCCCCAGTGAGCACATCTGATCCTGTTACTTTCTGTTTGGGAGGGTTGTCACTTACTGATTTGATTTCATTAATATTCCGATTGTCTGCTTCTGTGTGAGTTTTAGCAGAGTCTTTCAAATAATTGGTCCATTTCATCTAGGTTATCAAATCTGTGGCAATAAAGTTGTTCATAATATTCTTTGATTATCCTCTTAATGTCCATGAGATCTGTAGTGATGTCCTCTCTATCATTTCTGACTTGTGTCCTCTCTCTCTCTCTCTCTCTCTCTTTTTTAAGATTTTATTTATTTATTTCACAGAGAGAGACACAGCAAGAGAGGGAACACAAACAGGGGGAGTGAGAGAGAGAGAAGCAGGCCTCCAGCTGAGCAGGAGCCCGATGCGGGACTCGAGCCCAGGACCCCGGAATCATGACCCGAGCCGAAGTCAGACGCTTAACGACTGAGCCACCCAGGTGCCCCGTGTCCTCTCTCTTTTTTAGTTAGCCTGGTTAGAGGTTTATCAGTTTTATTTATCTTTTCAAAGAACCAGCTTTTATCAATTTCTCTGTTGATTCCCTATTTTCAACTGCATTAATTTCTGCTCTATTTCTGCTTTAATTTTTTATTTTCTTTCCTTCTGGTTTTGGATTTCATGTTATTTTCTTTTTCTAGGTTCCTAAAGTGGAAGCCTAGATGACTGATTTTAGTTCTTTTTTTTTTTCTAATACATCCATTCAATACTATAAATTTCTCTCTAAGCTCTGTTTTTGCTGCATGCCACAAATTTTAATAAGTTGCATTTTAACTTTTATTTAGTTAAAATATTTTAAATTTCTCTCAAGAATTCTTCTTTAACCTATGTATTATTTAGAAGTGTGTTGTTTAATCTCCAAGTATCTGGGGAATTTTCCAGTTGTCTTTCTGTAATTGATTTCTAGTTAATTTTACTGTGTGATTCCCGTTCTTCTGAATTTGTCACTGTGTGTTTCATGATCCAGAATGCGGTCTCTCTTGGTGAATGTTCCATGGGAACTTGAGAAGAATGAGCATTCTGCTGTTGTTGGATGAAGCAGTCTATAGGTCTCAGTTATATCCAGTTGATTGATGTTGCTATTGAGTTCAACTATGTTCTTACTGATTTTCAATTTTCTGGATCTGTCCATTTCTGAGAAAGAAGTATTGAAGTCCTCAACTGTAATAGTGGATTCAGCTATTTCTTTTTGCAGTTCTAGCATTTGTTGCCTTACATATTTTGACACTCTATTGTTAAGCATATACATACTAATAACTGATATGTCTTCCTGGAGAATTGACCCTGTTATTGTTATATAATGCTCCTCGCTTTCCCTGATAACTTTCTTTGCTCTGAAGTCTGTTCTTTCTGAAATTAATACAGCTACTCCTGCTTTATTTTGATTAGTGTTAGCATGATATATCTTTCCCTGTCTAATTAACTTTAATCTATCTATCTATATATTTATATTAAAGTGGGTCTTGTAAACAATATATTGTTGAGTCTTGTTTTTTTATCCACTCTTATAATCCCTGCCTTGTAATTAGTTTATTTAAACCATTGATGTTTAAGATGATTATTGATATAGCTGGATTAATCTACCACATTTGTTAGTTTGTCCTTTTTCTTTGTTCTTATTTTTATATTATACTTCTTTTCTTCTTTATGTGGTTTTAATTGAGCATATTAGATGATTCCATTTTCTCCTTTCTTAGTATATTGGTTATACTTACTATTTTACTCTTTTTAGTGGCCTAGAGTTTACAGCATACATTTATAACTAATTGAATTCCACTTTTAAATAACACTATACCACTTCATGGGTAGTGCAGATATCTTATAATAACAGAATAGTTCTTTTTTTAAAAAAGACTTTATTTATTTATTTGAGAGAGAGAAAGAGCATGAGAGGAGAGAGTTCATTGGGAGAAGCAGACTTCCTGCCAAGCAGGGAGCCCTATGTGGGACTCAATCTTGGGACTCCAGGATCATGACCTGAGCTGAAGGCAGTTGCTTAACCAACTGAGCCACCCAGGCGCCCTGATAACAGAATAGTTCTAATTCTCTCCTCCTGTCCCATGTATCATTGCTGTCATTTCTTTTACTTATACACGAGCATGTAAGCCTGCACACACACACAAGATTGAAACCGTTGTTGTTATTATTTTGAACAAACTGTTATGTTAGATCAATTAAGATAAGAAAAATAAACATTTTTATTTCTACCTTCACTTGTTCCTTCTTCCATTTAGGTAGATTTAAGTTTTGACCAATATCATTTTCCTTTTCTCTTTTAATATTTCTTGCAAGGTAAGTGTACTAGCACAAACGCCTTCATTTTTTTGTCTGAGAAAAAAAAACCTCTTTTACTTAAAAAAATTTTATTTATTTATTTTAGAGAGAGAGAGCAAGAGAGAGAGCACACATGCACAAGTTGGGGGGGTTGCAGAGGGAGGAATCTTCAAGCAGACTCCCTGCTGAGTGCAGAGCCCAACATGGTCTCTATCCCATGACCTATGATATCGTGACCTGAGCCAAAACCAAGAGTCAGATGCTCAACCTACTGAGCCACTCAGTTGCCCCAAACTCCTTTATTTTTGAAGGACAATTTCACAGCATACTGAATTCTAGGTTGGCGGGTCTTTTTTCTCCCAGCAATTTAAATATTTCATTCTACTCTCTTTTTACTTGCATGGTTCTGAGGAGAAGTTGGATGTATTTCTTACCTTTTATTCTCTATAGGTAAGGTGTTTTTCACTTTTGGCTTCTTTGAAGATTTTTTTCTTTACCTTTGATTTTCTGCATTTTGAATATAACATGTCTAGGTATAGTTTTTTGTTTGTTTGTTTTGTTTTTTTTAGGGTAGTTTGGTGGGGGGAAATTTATCTTCTGAGCTTCTGTGTCTTCTGAGCTTCATGGATCTGTGTTTTGGTTTCTGCACTAATTTGGGGAAATTCTCAATCATTATGGCTTCGAATATTTATTCTTGTTCTCTTGTTCCTTCCCCCTTTTTTCTCCTTCTGTTATTCTCATCATGTGTATATTACTTTTTTTGGTAGTTTTTCCACAGTTCTTGGATATTCTGTACTGTTTTTCTCCAATCTCTCTTTTCTAATTTTTTTAAGATTTTATTTATTTGACAGACAGAGATCACAAGTAGGCAGAGCAGCAGGCAAAGAGAGAGGGGGAAGCAGGCTCCCTGCTGACCAGAGAGCCCAACGTTGGGCTCAATCCCAGGACCCTGGGATTATGACCTGAGCCGAAGGCAGAAGTTTTAACTCACTGAGCCACCCAGGTGCCTCTCTAATTTTTTAATTAAAAAAATTTCAATCTCAGAAGTTTTCTGTGGTGATATCCTCAAGGTCAGTGATTCTTTCCTCAACTGTGTCCAGTCTACTGATGGGCCCGTTGAAGGCATTCTTAATTTGTTAGTGGTTGTTGTTGTTTTTTTTTAATCTCTAGAATGTTTTTTTTTTTGATTCATTCTCTGAACTTTCATCTCCCTGCTTGCATTTCCCTTTTGTTCTTGCATGCTGTCTACTTCATCCACTAAAGCCCTTAGCATATTGATCTTGGTTGTTTTAAAATCTAATCTGATAATTCCAGCAACCCTACTATCTCTTCAAGCTGTGTTTTTGCCTTTTAGTATGCCTTGTAATTTTTGCTTGATGGCAAGACATAATGTACTAGATAAAAGGAACTATAGTATATAGCTGTGGGAGGAGGAAGGTGTTCTGTAGTTCTGTGATTAGGTGGGTCTTTGTCTTTAATGAGCCTGTACCTCTGGACTGTGAATTTCACAAGTGCTTCTCAATCCCTCCCTGCATTAAGTAGGACAACCTGGCTAGAGAGGGCTGGAATTCAGTATTTCCCTTCCTCCATATTGGTTAGGCTCTGGAAAAGCTCCCATAGTTTAGGCTACAGTAAAATTGTTTCTCTTGAGGGCAAGCCTTATTAAGAAGAACACAATATTCTGGTTTATTTCAGATAGTTCCTTGTCCTTAACCCATGCCAGAAGCAGGAGGGGCTTTTTCTTCAACATTTACTGTGAGAACCTGGTTGAGTTCCTGGAGGTAAAACAGAATGTAGGTGCCCCTAAAAGACAGGGTCCCCTAGAGTTTTTAACTTTCAGACTTGTCTGCACTGAGCCTCTAGCAGTGTGTCAATTAAAGTTTAGGTTTTCCTTATCCAGCACTGCCTCTCACAAAGGTTTCTGCTGGTGACCTCTGCTCTGACGAGTTGTGATTATCTTCATTCACCTGTCTGTCTCTCCACATTTGGGCAGCAGTGATTTGCCCTGAGATTTTTTTCTCTGACAGATCTAAGAAGGGTTGTTGTTTTTTCAATTTGTTCAGCTTTTTACTTATTGTTAGGCAACTTCCAAGCACCTTACACACTGGGCCAGAAACTAGAAGACTCAAGGGGATTTATGTTATAGTCTCCTAACCAGTTTCCTTCTGCTCTTGCCTACAACAGAGTAGCTCAAACTAGCCTTTAAATTTTAAATAATTTTTTTCCATTGGACATTATTTCCTGCTTTGTCAAAGATTAGTTGACCATCTAGTTGTGGTTTCATTTCTGGGTTCTTTATTTTGTTCCATTGATTTGCATGTCTGTTTTTGTGACAGTACCATTCTGTCTTGATGACTGCAGCTTTGTAATATAGCTTGAAATCCGGAATTGTGATGCCTCTAGTTTTGTTTTTTTTTTCTTTTTCTTTTTCAGAATTGCTTTGGCTATTTGGGGTCTTTTGTGGTTCTGTACAAGTTTTAGAATTGTGTGTTCTAGCTCTGTGAAAAATGCTGTTTTTTTGTTTGTTTGTTTGTTTTGTTTTTTTGACAGAGAGAGTCACAAGCAGGCAGAGAGGCAGGCAGAGAGAGAGGGAGAAGCAGACTCCCCACTGAGCAGGGAGCCCAATGCGGGGCTCTCTATCCCAGGACCCTGAGATCATTACCTGAGCCAAAGGCAGAGGCTTAACCCACTGAGCCACCCAGGTACCCCATGCTGTTGTTGTTTTGATAGGGGATTGCATTAAATGTGTAGATTGCTTTGGGTAACAAAGACATTTTAAAGAATGTTTGTTCTTCTAGTTCATGAGCATTGAATACTTTTCCATTTCTTTGTGTCCTCTTTAATTTCTTTCATAAGTGTTCTATAGTTTTTAGAGTACAGATCTTTTACATCTTTAGGTTTATTCCTAGGTATCTTGTTGTTTTTGGTGCAATTGCTAATGGGGTCGATTCCTTGATTTCTTTTTCTGCTGCTTCATTATTGTTGTATAGAAATGCAACAGATTTCTGCACATTGATTTTGTATCCTGCAACTTTGCTGAATTCATGTATGAGCTCTAGCAATTTTTTGGTTTTCTATATAGAGTAGTGTGTCATCTACAAATAATGAAAGTTTGACTTCTTCCTTGCCAATTTGGATGTCTTTTATTTCTTTTTGTTGCTGGATTGCTAAGGCTAAGATTTCCAGTACCATGTTGAATAGTAATAGTGAAAGTTGACATCCTTGTCTTGTTCCTGATCATAGAGGAAAGGCTCTCAGCTTTTCCCCACTGAGGATGATATTAGCTGTATGTCTTTCGTATATGGCCATTTTGATGTTGAGGTATGTTCTATCTATCCCTTCTTTGTTGAGGGTTTTTAATCAACAAAGGGTGCTGTATTTTGTCAAATGCTTTTTCTTCATCTATCGACAGGATCTTATGGTTCTTATCTTTTCTTTTATTAATGTGTGTATTACATTGATTTGCAAATGTTGAACCACTCCTACAGCCCAGGAATAAATTCCACCTGATCATGGTGAGTAGTTCTTTTAATGTACTGTTGAATTTGATTTGCTAGTATTTTTAAAGAATTTTTGCATCCCTGTTCATCAGGAGTATTGGCCTATCATTCTCTGTTTTAGTAGGGTCTTTGTCTTGTTTTGGAATGAAGGTAATGATGGCCTCATAAAATGAGTTTGGTAATTTTCCTTCCATTTCTATTTTTTTGAACAGTTTGAGGAGAATAGGTATTAACTTTCTTTAAATGTCTGGTAGAATTCCCCTAGGAACCCATCTGGCCCTGGACTTCTGTTTGTTGGGAGATTTTGGGTTCCTGATTCAATTTCTTTGCTGGTTATGGGTCTGTTCAAATTTTCTATTTCTTCCTCTTTCTATTTCTATTTCTAGTTCAGCTTTGGTAAGTTTGCAGATTCCTAGCAATTTGTTCATTTCCTCCAGCTTGCTAGGTTTGTGGCATATAATTTTTCATACTATTTTCTTATAATTGTTTTTATTTCTGTGATGTTGGTTGTGATCTCTTCTCTTCTGTAGAACAGTTTGGAGATTCCTCAAAAAGTTAAAAATAGAACTATCCTACGATCCAACAATTGCACTACTCAGTATTTACCCAAAGGATAAAAAAATACAGATTTGAATGGATACATGGATCCCAGTAAAATACAGTTTTGAATGGATACAGGCATCCAAGTGTTTATAGCAACATTATCAACAATAGCCAAACTGTGGAGAGAGCATATGTCCATTGACTGATGAATGGATAAAGAAGATGTGGTAAGTATAAATGTATGTGTGTGTATATATATATATATATATATATATATATATATATATATGCATGTATATATATTCACACAATGGAATATTGCTCAACCATCAAAAAGAATGGAATCTTGCCATTTGCAATGACATGGATGGAGCTAGAGTATATTATGCTACGTGAAATAAGCCAGAGAAAGACACATACCATATAATCACACTCATAAGTAGAATTTAAGAAAGAAAACAGAAGAACATATGGGAAGGGAAAAGAAAAAAGAGAGAGAGGGCAACAGCCATGAGTAACTTTTAATGATAGAGAACAAACCACAGGGTCACCTGGGTGGCTCAGCGAGTTAAGCCTCTGCCTTTGGCTCAGGTCATGATCTCAGGGTCCTGTGATCAAGTCCCGCATTGGGCTCTCTGCTCAGCAGGGAGCCTGCTTCCTTTCTCTCTCTCTCTGCCTGCTTCTCTGACTACTTGTGATCTCTGTCAAGTAAATAAATAAAAAATCTTAAAAAAAAAACCCCAAGGGTTAATGGAGGGGTATGGATGGGGGATACGCTAAATGGGTGGTGGGCATTAAGGAAGGAACTGGTTGTGATGAGCACTGGGTGTTGTATACGAGTGAATTCTATTCCAGAAACCAGTATGACACTGTATGTTAGCTAACAAAATTTAAATTTGAAAAAAGTAAAAAAAAATTTAATTAGATTATTATCTCCTGCTCAGAACCTTCTAGTGGCTCTCACTCAGAGTAAAAGCAGAAGTAACAGGTCCATGTGGTGGCCCCATCTCCAATACTCTCTTCTGATGTCCATCTTCTCTCCAACTACAAGCTCTCCTCCCATCTTCCTGGCCACCTTGTGGTTCCTTGGACTTTCCAGTTGTGTTCTTATGACTGGGCCTTTGCACTAGCTATCCCCTTTGCCTGGAATAGTCTTCCTTTAGATATCTGCATAGTCCAGTCCTTCCCTTCCTTCATCTCTTGGTTCAAATGTTCCTGTCAGAACGAGGCTTTCCCTGATCATCCTACAGATCATAATGACTCTTCCACGATCACCCCACTGGCTTCCTTTCTAGCTTTATTTTCTCCATAGCCTTTATCACCATCTGATATACCATATATTTTACTATGTTCTTGTTTATAGAATGTAAAGTCCATGAGGGCAGGGGTTTTTAATCTACATTGTTCCCTATTGTATCACTGGTGCCTAAAATAATAGCTGGCATTTAATAAGTCCTCACTAAATATTTGTTGAATGGATTATTGTCATACTTGTAAAGATGAGGTAAGGGATGCAGCTAGAGTTCAAACTCAGGTCTTCATGACTCAAAGCCCGTGTTCTGAACAACTATGCTACATTGCCACTCAATTCTGTGTTGAATATTGAATATCTGATGCGTTCTTCCAAATGGCTATTTCCTACACCCTGGCGGTTTTCTATTTCTTGGCTCTCCCTGGAGTTGATTTTTCTGAGTTAGTAAGAACTCTCTATGAACTGCATCCTAATATTTCCTCAAGATCATTGCATTGCAAAATAGGTAGAAATAAGACTGCCCACTGCATTACCTGCAGGGCTGTCTCTCCTTCATCTCACTTCACTGCAGCCTGTCTGCCAGCTAAGGCAAAACACACTGGTCCTGGCCAGACACAATCTCAGGTTAAGAAACTGGTATAATGTAATCTGTGAAATAAGTTATTAAAAACCCAGGCAGACCAGTATCAGCCCCTCAATTTTGCATGTTCAACAGCTTTCAAAGTGCCTTCATGTTCATTATCTATTTTGATGCTTATAATGACCTGCTGGATAGATCACTGCTTATCTCATTGCTCAGATGAAGAATCAGAGGTCACAACTGGTAGCAGTTCTGGACCTAGAAGTCAGCTCTTCTGAACCCCCAAACCCAATTTCTCCTCTAGCTGAGTTTCCTTCAGCTGGTTTATCACCATGTTTGACTTACAGATCTGCCAACTTTTGTTCATACACAGCACCTGGAATCTTGTGGCTAGGTGGCTAGGTGAATTGTGTAAGTGGAGAGAAAATGGGGCTGTTTTGGACATGGGTAATTTTTAGCCCCATTATCCAATTTTTGGCCCACCAGTCTGCTTCCTTCTTTTGGTAACAAACCCAGTTTCAGTTTTAGACAATTACTCATGCCCCATTGGTTGCAGTCTCCATTGGGCTGTCAATCAAGGTGGCAAAGGAAAGGGCATTTTGCTCAAGCCGAGCTCATCAGAGTCAAGGACTTGGGATCTTCTCCAGAGTGGCAGAAAGATAACATAAGGTTGTGCCAGAAACAGAGCCCTAACAAGATGGTTGATTGGCTCCTATTCTAGGATGTCGTGGTTGTCCTCATTCCCAACTCCACCAGCCATATTCTCAGCTGTCTCTTGATTTTGTGAGCTGGGGCCCTGCCTCCTAATACATCCCCTTGTTTAAGTTAGCCAAGGTTTGTTTCTGTTGCTTGCAACCAAAGAATCCTGCCTGGAGTAGGGGGGGAATTATGGAAAGGCTGGCCTCCTTCAGCAAGACTGGGCCCAGCTGGAGTGAGTGGGTGAGTGGGTGAGTATAATGTGGTGGTACTCTTCTTGGGCAATGGATTAGTGAATGCCTTTGTTTGTTTGTTTAGGATTTATTTATTTTAGGGGGCATAGGACAGAGGGAGAAGGAGAGAGAGAATCCTCAAGCAGACTCTCTGCTGAGCACAGAGCCTGACCTGGGGCTCTGTCCTGGGACCGTGAGATTATGACCTGAGCTGAAATCAAGAATTGGCTGCTTAACCAACTGAGCCACCCAGGCTCCCCAAGTGAGCCTTCTCACCTGGGACCTCACAGCCTGGTGTGGGTGTGGACTTGGCAAGGCCCTCAGGCAAGTGAAAAGTCAAGTTGGGGAGGATGTGAGTGGAATGGGACTTTGGGGGCATTCCTCAAAGACTTGGGTGGAGAGAGTATGGAGGCTCAGGGTGTCTTCCTGGAGCTGAAGGAGTTGTCCAGACAGGAGGAATGAAACCTAAACTTGGAGAACAACTTTTGCTTTGCTGAGAAACTTTTGTGGTGGCCAAGGCTTCAGTGTCATGTTCTCGGGTCCTGATTTGCATATTTTAGGTAAGTGGCAAAATTGTGAGCCACTTATCATGGAATGGAGAGTGGCACTGGTAGATTAAGGAGGACTCCCTGCTGCCACCCCCAACACACAGAGAACAGAGCTATTTCTCTCGGGCACCCCCTTCCTGCCTGCTGCTTCTCCACTTTTCAGCCCTCCCCACCAGCTCTGATGTCTACCACACATCTTCTCTGCTGTGGACAAAGTATGTTGGATTTCCTGTTCCTCATTTTCACGGGTCATCTTTAAAGTACTAAACTCTCCCTTCCGAGCACTCCTTGCTATTTATTGGGAAGTCAGTGGGTTCCAAGAGTCCACTACATGCCAGGCATGGCGGTCGGTGTTCTTACATAAAATCTATGAATTTATTCTCACTGCAACTTTGTGAGGTAAAAACCTTATCCCTTTTGGGGTGCCTGGCTGGCTCAGTCAGTACAGCTCTTGATCTCAGGGTTGTGAGTTCGAGCCCCATGTTGGATATAGAAAATAAATAAACTGTAAAAATATAAGGAGCTCTTCAGTGCTCAGCACTGAAAAATAATATTATCCCTGTTTATAGATTAGGAAATCGAGCCAATGAGAGGTTAAATAACTTGTCTAAGCTAGACCACATAACTAAAAAGTGGCAGAGCTTGGCCTTAAACCCATTTGATGAATTTCAAGGCTCTTCAGGAGTCTGGAGCTTTAATCCTACGGACACTAGCTACTTTCCAGCTCTGTGACTAGCTCTGCAATTAAATCTTTTAGGTCCCAGAATCATTTTTTAGTAAAAATAAAGGTAGACATTGGAGATGGAGATTGGTTTTACATCCTGTGCCAAGTCTGGCTAATTAGTTAGTGGCTGTTCAGAGAAGGGCTGAGAAAGATCTAGAAGCCATGCTAAGTTCACGAGGAAAGAGTTCCGGGATCACTTGGTGATGTTTGCCATGGGCCTGGCGGAGAAGAGAGATGGTGATTAGGTCACTTGTTAACCCTCCCTTGCCTAAGTGATCACAAGGAGGTTTAGGCTGTTCAAATGTTATGATTCTTTGATTTAAACATCCTGAACTTTCAATAAATAAGCCTATCCTGACTATGTTCTTTCCCGTCCTCTTTCTGTCTTTCCTCTGCTTGCGTCTTCTGAGTTTTCTACACCTGTCCAAAATCCATCATCGCAGATTCATTGATCCAATTGCTAAAGCATCTCCTTCCCCCAGCCTAGACAGCATTAAGTGTATCTGGTATCTATTGCTATGTAACCAGCCATGCCAAAGCACAATGGCTTCAAACGAAGTGGTTTGAAGCCATTTCTCATGATGCAGAGGCCCGGTCAGGTAGCTCTGCCCCATGTGTTGTTAGCTACGCTCACTCAGATGCCCACATTCGGTTGAGAACTTGACTGGGCACCTCGGTTCTCCATATGTGGCCTTGTGCATCTCTGTGTGTTCTCTCTCCAGCAGGATAGCCTGGACTTTGGTCCCACATGGCAGCTGCATTCCAAGAGGGAACATTCCAAGAGGATAAGCAAGCTGTGGCGTGCAGGTGCTTATCAGGCCTCTACTTTTGTCACTTTTGCTACTGTCCAAGGCTCTGGATAAGTACAGAGTCAGTGTGGTTTTACAGCGAAGGTATTACTCAAGGACTTACATCCCAGGAGGCATGGTTCATTGGGGGCTGCCAATGTAACAGTCTGTCATAATAAGCAATTTCAGTATTCCCCAGAATTCTCACTATGCATTAAAGTAATCACGGAGCACTTACTGATGTGTTAAGTGCTAAGGCGTAAGAGGTGTAAGGCAGACTCCTCGTCTTTTCGGAGGTTACCAATGGGTGGATAATACAGAACCTGCTCTGAAGGAATGAAGCAATACGAGTTAGTGAGAGTGGATTCCTACATAGAGTTGTATGTTGCAAAACTATACTGGGGGTCTATTATTTGGAATATTGTTTATGTAAACAGAATGGCTGGGCCACAAAAACCTGTTGAACCCAATCAAGGTAGGGCTTCTTAAGCTTCACACATTTATGTACCAAGTTTATGACTTTTGCTGTCAGCATGTACACTGGAGCTGTTACTTAATATTCTCCTTTGATACGACTTACTTTTTAAGACCTAATTTTATTTTATTTTAAATATTTTTTAAAAGAGGGAGAGCTTTTATAAAATATTTTTTATTTATTTGAGAGAAAGAGAGAGAGAGAGAGCATGAGAGCGGGGAGGTCAGAGGGAGAAGCAGACTCCCTGATGAGCAGGGAGCCTGATGCGGGACTCCATCCTGGGACTCCAGGACCATGACCTGAGCCAAAGGTAGTCGCTTAACCAACTGAGCCACCCACGCATCCCTATTTTAAATATTTTATTTATAGTTGAGAGAGCGAGCAAGAGTGCACAGGTGGGGTGGGAGGAGGTGCAGAGGGAGAGGGAGAAGCAGGCTTCCTTGCTGAGCAGGGAGCCTGATGTGGGACTCAGTCCCAGGACACTAGGATCATGACCTGAGCTGATGGCAGACGCTTAACTGACTGAGCCACCCAGCTGCCCCTTAAGACCTAATTTTATTTTTACATAAAATTTTAGGGGCGCCTGGGTGGCTCAGTCATTAAGTGGCTGCCTTCGGCTCAGGTCATGATCCCAGGGTCCTGAATGGAGCCCCACATCGGGCTCCGTGCTTGGTGGGAAGCCCGCTTCTCCCTCTCCCACTTCCCTTGCTTGTGTTCCCTCTCTCACTGTCTCTCTCTGTCAAATAAATAAATAAAATCTTAAAAAAATAAAATAAAATTTTATATCCCTGCTCTAAAAGTGAAACTAATATTATTTGCCATAAACATAAGAATAATATAAATAAATAAAATGTTAATATAAATAGAAGTAAATTCAGCTAAAATGTACAATAGTGATAACACCAAATGCTTTTGAGGATGTGGAGAAACCAGACCAGTGATACGTTGCTGCTGCAAGTGTAAAATGGTAGAGTCATTCTGGACGATAGTTTGCCAGTTCCTTTCAAAACCGAAAACTTACTGTATAACCCAGCAAGTATACTTGAAGGCATATATTCCACGTGAAAGGAAGGCTTATCGTTACGCAAGAATTTGTACATGAACATTCATAGCAGTTTTATTTGTAATCGCCAAAAAGACTGGAAACTACCCAAATGTCCTTCGGTAGGTGAGTGGTCAAACCAATCGTCATACCTCCATACCATGGACTACTACTCAGTAGTAAAAAGGAAGGAGCTGATACGTACAACTTGAATGAACCTGAAAGAAATTTACTAAGCAAATAAAGTCAATCCCCAAAGGTTATGTACTGTATGACTCCATCGATAATAAAATTTTTGAAGAGATAAAATTTTAGAAATGAAGAACAGAGTTGAGCCTTCGGTAAAGGATTCTTGAGATGATGGTACAGTTGATTATCTTTGTCATGGCGGTGGTTTCACAAGACTGCAAATGATAAAGTTGCATAGAACTGCACACACACAGGGACGCCTGGGTGGTTCAGTGGATTAAACCGCTGCCTTCGGCTCAGGTTATGATCTCAGGGTCTTGGGATGGAGTCCCGCATCAGGCTCCTTGCTTGGCAGGGAGCCTGCTTCTCTCTCTGCCTCTGCTTGCCTCTCTGCCTGCTTGTATGATCTCTCCCTCTCCTCCTCTCTGACAAATAAATAAAATCTTAAAAAAAAAAAGAACTGCACACACACACACACACACACACACACATGCATACACACACACGCAAGTGCATATAAAACTGATAAAATCTGAATAAGCTCTAGGGGTCATTCCAAAGCCAATCTCTTGCTTTTTCCATGGTACTATTGTTACGTAAGATGTTAACATCGGTGATGATTGGGAGTAGGTGCCTGGGACCTTCCTGTCCATTTCCTTGCAACCTCCTGTGAATCAAAAATTATTTCAAAAAGAAAAGTAAAATAAAAGTGAATTCACCACAATTAAAAGATGTTTGTCAGTATGCTAGTTAAAATATCTACAATCACTTCAGAAGTCACCAGCACATGGATCCCACAGTGGAAGATTCTGAGTGGGGGAAATAATAGAACTAACCTAGGTTTAAGGAATGAGGGCAGACTCTGGAAAACAGCACGGAGGCTCCTCAAATAGTTGAAAATAGAGCTACCCAGCAATTTCACTACTGGGTGTTTACCCTAAAGATACAAATGTAGTGCCCCTATGGGGCATGTGCACCTGAATGTTTATAGCAGCAAAGTCCACAATAGTCAAACTATGGAAAGAACCTACATGTCCATCAACAGATGAATGGATAAAGAAGCTGCAGTATATATACACAATGGGATACTATGCAGGCATCAAAAGAAATGAAATCTTGCCATTTGTAATGATGTGATTGGAACTAGAGAAATAAGTCAATAAGAAATAAGTCAATCAGGGATGCCTGGGTGGCTCAGTTGGTTAAGTGGCTGCCTTCGGCTCAGGTCATGATCCCAGCGTCCTGGGATCGAGTCCCATATCGGGCTCCATGCTCAGCAGGGAGCCTGCTTCTCTCTCTGTCTCTGCCTGCCACTCTGTCTGCCTGTGCTCACTCTCGTTCTCTCTCTCTCTGACAAATAAATAAATAAAATCTTTTTTTAAAAAAAAGAAATAAGTCAATCAGAGACGGATAATTATCGTATGATCTCCCTGATGTGAAGAATTTGAGTGGCAAAGTGGGGAGTTTGGGGGGTAGGGAAGGAAAAAATGAAATGGGATCAGGAGGGAGACAAACCGTAAGAGACTCTAAATCTCACAAAACAAATTGAGGGTTGCCGGGGGAAGGAGGATATGGAGAGGGTGGTTGGGTTATGGATATTGGGAGGGTATGTGCTATGGTGAGTTCTGGGAAGTGTGTAAACCTGGTGATTCACAGACCTATACCCCTGGGGCAAATAATACATTATAAGTTAATTTAAAAAAAGTAAAAAAAAAAAAAAAGAATGAGGGCAGGACACTACACAGTATTGGAGAGAGTAGTAACAATAAGCATTTATACAGGGCTTACTCTGTGTTGGGCACTATTCCAAACCCTCTCCCGAAACTAAGTCATCTAATCCTTGTAATGACTCTGGGTAGAAGCGTTAGGTTCCATGGGAGACAGATACTGAAGCCCAGATTTGCATGCAGGAAGTGGGAGTACTCTTAGGGACACCTGTGAAGGGTGATGGATCCCCTTAAACAGAGGGAGTGGAACTGTTACAAAGTCTCAGCAGATTCTAGGGGGGTGCGCTGGGGCTGGCATGGCCCTGCAGAGTTGTCCCAATCAAACCCAGGGACCTGAATTATTTTACCTCCCATTAGCAAGTCGCTGGATGTGGGCTGCCTCTAGAGAGAGGACATAAATTTGAGCAAAGCAGCTTCCTTTGGCAGAGGTCAATGCCTGGAGAGGAGCTGAGCTGTAAGTTGTTAGCAACCAACCCTCAGCCCTGAACCGGGAGAGGGTCATCCGTGCAGTACATCAACGTATCCACTACAGTCCACCCCTTGCGCACAGATCCACTTGCTTAATATACTAAGTTTGCCTTCTCAGAAGCTTCTTCAGAAGCCTCTTTCCAGGGGCCCGTAGACGAGGGAGGTAGTAGGACAAACAACTGCTCTGATTCTCTAGGCTGCTGCTTGATATTCCTTGCTACCTCCTCTCCCTGAATTCCAGATTCCCCTGCTCAGTTAACATCTGCTGGTTTAGGCAGATTGCTTGGCCTCAGGCTGTGGTTGATGCATTTGTCCATTTACTGCTGAGAGTGGACATAGAGTTCGAAGGGATATAGAGTGTGTCCCAGTGATCATCTGGTGTCACATATCTTCTTTGTTCTCATTCTACTGCAGTCCCACGTCCTCTTGATGCTAAGTGTCAGTTGCTCATTCCAGGAAGATGAACCCTTTCCTTCCCCACTGGTCTCTTAGCACAAGAAACTTAAAGTGGCAGGGCAGCCGAAAGTCTAACTGGATTACTGCATCCCTGATAGAAGGAACCTTCTAGGGATCAAGACCTCTAGACTTCTTGAGCTGAGGTCACTGGGAGTAATGATAAGCAGAGCCACTCCTATCTCCACTCCTCGGTCCCCAGATCCATGTATTCTACCCTAATTGGGACACAGCACCATATAATTGTCACTGATGTAGGCTCTAAATTATGTCCTGGAGACTGGTGTTCCGTCTTCACAGGGCATTATTTCTGAGCTGTATCTCAGTTGTACTTTCAAAAGGCCATTCTATCACCCTGGGAGGTCAGCTGCTTCTGAGTAGTGCAATATGCCATGGGCCAGGGATCCTGTGATCAAATATCCATAGCCATACCTCTTTCATGGGTCCTTTGGTCTCTTACAACATTATGTGAGATTCTGTTTCAGTGTATCAAACATTCTGTCTATAGTCAAGCAAATTCATGCATGGAACATGTGTCCATTCTAATCTGCTGCCCTAATCAGATTGGAAGGGTTACAGTGTATTCAATTTCCCATCAAGTTCCCGTTGCTTTCCTGGAAGGATGGGGCCATGTAAGGACCCCAGGGTTGGTCTATGTTGCTGGTACATTGATATTTGGCAGCAGCAGTAGCTAGAGCGGTTTCTTTCTTTCTCTCTCTCTCTCTTTTTAAAGATTTAATTTATTTCTCAGAGAGAGAGAGAGAGAGCGTACAAAGAGGCAGAATGGCAGGTAGAGGCAGAGAGAGAAGCAGGCTCCCTGCTGAGCAAGGAGCCTGACGTAGGACTCGATTCCAGGACCCTGGTATCATGACCCAAGCCAAAGGCAGCGGCTCAACCGACTGAGCCACCCAGGCATCCCTACTAGAGCGGTTTCTTGCTGAGTGGGAGCCTATGCTGTTGGGCTCGTGCACAGCTTCTATCCCTGCCATTATGGCTGCTCTGTTCATGCCAGTACCAGGGTGGATGGTGGTAGAGTCTAGCTGATATCAACAACCTGTAAAATTCTGCCTACTTGATTGTTTGGTGTCCTTTCCGTGGTGGATGACCTTTGATGGCTGTTAGCTTGGAGTCAAAGCTTCACACGTCATGCACAGTCCCATAGATTCATCTGCCCACCTCTTTCCCAGATCCCTTTGTCCCTAACCTTCTGCTCTTTCTTCTTCCAGACCCTTGACCAATGAATCAAGCCAATCACACCTGCCTTTGAGTCACTATATAGTCTTATTTCAGGCCATTTTTCTCTGTACACCATCTAAAGGATTTCCCTTCACTGTTAACCTTCAGAACCACCACTTTCCCCCACCCCTCACTGAGTGGGGCTGTGTGCAGCCACGGTCCATTTTCACTTTGCACCCACATACTGAGCTGACTCATCTGTGACCTACGCCCAGCCTTTTCCCTTTGTCATCTCCTGGCCGTAACTGATCCCCCATGTGGTCCGTGGTGTGAACTGAGGGAGGGGTACATGGGAGCCTGAGCCTCCTACTCACGAAGCTTACTTATGCCTGCATGCTCTGCCCAGGCTTGATCCTGGATATGCTGCCTCTGTCTTATGATGGGGGAGCTCTGAGCCCAAATGACTTTGTGACTTGGTGAGTCTGATAGACCCAGCGTGTGATGGAGCATTCTGGCTTCACAGTCACGGTCACAGCCCATAACCAAGGGCTCTGTGTCTACCGGAGCTCAGTAGAATACAGGTTGCTGTTTTTTGAATGAGATGCACAGTCCTCTGCTCTAGATGATATGGCCTTGATCCAGAATATTAGAATCTGCTTTGTGACTCTTCTCAGGGTTTGCCATAAACTCCATCCAGTGTCGTGTCCCATCATAGGTGCCTATGATGGGTCACTTGCACCACAGCCGGGCTCGACTGAAAGCTGACAGTAGCCACAGTGTCTTCAAGCATGGGACGCACTATCTCCAGAACCTGAAAAGGTCTGTCACGTTGTGGTTGGCAGCCTCTAAGGTGGTCCCCCAAGACCCCTGCCTCCTGGCATGCCCTCCCTCATGTATTATCTCCTTAAGTGTGGACCGGACCACACTTGGTCCAGTGGTTTGCTGCTAATCCACAGAAAATGGCAGACGGGTTGGGATGACCCGTCCAAGTTTAGAACCCAGAAAGGCTATGGCTTCCATCTAAGACTCCCTGGTGCCTTGTCACTCTTTCTCCCTGTCTCCCTCTCTCCCTCCCTCCTGTCACTGGCTGCTATGTGGGGAGGACAAATAGGACACAGGGAAAGGTACAAAGGCCTACGAGCAACTGCATGGTTGAGCTTGGGAAATGATCTCCTAAGGCCTGCGAAAGTCATGAGAATGAGCTTGGACAGATGTTCCAGTTTCAGCTAAACCTCAAGATGCCTAGAGTGCTGACCAGTCTTGCCTGCAGCCTCGTGAGACTCTCAGGGTCCCATTCTTTCTAATCAGGCCCCCGATCTTGGCATAGTGGATCCGCTGGAGTTGAGGATTCAATCTTCTTGGGAGTCCTATTCCTCCTATAATTTAGTGCCGGGCCCGATCCTTCATTTTCTCTGCCCTCCAGTGCAGGAGATGAGTGTCTCTCTATATGCTGCCAAAGATGGCCTCAGGCTCTTCCACTCTGCCCTATATTGGTGATTAATCATTCTGGGCCTTTCAGTGTCTTTCTCCAGTGAATCAATCCCCTGCCACCCCCAGCAACAGCCCTCTCATTCAATATTCTTTACAAATAGTATTACCAGAACCTCCGAAATGCTTGAGATGCTGTATCCCCCAGGCGCCAGTGTTCACCTCTGTCCCATCCCAGGTCACCAGCAGTGAAAGTTTGGGCAACTGAACTCCAGCCAGGTACCAGAGCTCTCTGTGCACCACCTGCCGTCAGTAATGGGGTCCTCAGAGCCAGTGAGCTAGCAAGCAGTTCTGCTCCCAAATCCCAGTTTTGAGACTGCTTTCCTAGACCAACCACCTGTTGTAGGTCAGGTTTCCTGGGAAACAGACTTTGAAGCAGAGATTTTGCATGCAGGCAGTTTTTTGAGGGGTAGTTTTGGGAACAACACCTGTGAGGGAAAGGAAAGGGAGCTGGAGTGGGCAGAGAGAGAAGTTGGTCTCTGATGCAGTCACAACAGGGAGCTCAGGAGAGTTTGTGGGGAGAATAGAAGCTGGTGTGCCCATTTAGAGTTGTCTCATCAAGGCGAGGGGGCCGGGCTTTTGTACCCCGCCGACTGCCTCTGTGCTGGATGCAGGCTTCCCCAGGGAGGGGACATGGCCTTGAGCAGTGCTGCTTCCTTTGGTCAAGGTCAGTTCTGGGGGGGACTCCATATGAGCAGCCAGCGGCCATCACTCCTGCAGCTGGGGATTAAGTGTCTCTGTTAAGTGTCTCTGTCTTGAAGGGGGATGGTTGTGCATACCGCCACATCCATTCCCGAAGGTACTGGGTAAAAGGCAAAGGGTCACTACCTCCCGCTTACAGATGAGGAAAACTGAGGCAAAGAACAGATAAGGAACTTGTCCAGCCAGGAATTAACAGAGCCAGAGCCCGTGATCTTAATCACCATGGTCTATGCCATTCTAGGAGGAGGAGGAGGAGGAGGAGGGGGAGGAAGAGGGAGAGAATCCTTCCCCCATTCCTGGGATCATGGCCAAGTCAAGTTAGAAATGCAAAATCTGCTTTTGATATTCCCCAGTCTCCATTTTGGTGCCTTTTTCTCACTTCTCAAGAGTGTCTTTCCCAGACCTTGAAGTCATGGGAAGAGCATTCCAGGCTTGGGAGTGGAGGAAATGGTGTTGTCCGGGTGGGTGTAGGTATGACCCATAGGGAGGCAATCAGTAGACCAATTTGGCTATTTAAAAGAAAAGAAGTCTGTGTAGGCAAGCAGGGAGTGAGAAAGGGCTAAAGGCGACCCAGAGGTCTTGACAGTCAAGCTGAGGCATTTGAACCTCACTTTGTAAAGTGGCCAGGGAAGGGTGAGTCTGAGCAGAGGTGGGTGGATGAGAATGCTGTGCAAAGGGTTTAATGTGTCCCCAGGGCCAAGGATGAACCGGCAGGAACAGAGAGGCTGGAGGGAAATGTGCTAGGAGGCTGTGAAGAAGGGCTCTCTGAGGAGGGCAGAGAGAGCAGAGACGAGGAGGGTGGAAAGGAAAGGCAGCAGGGTAGGCGTCATGAAGGAAGAATGTCAGGACATCATATGTGTTAGATGCGATGCTCTTAGAAGAGACCAGCAGGGACGATAGGACTTTAGGCATAGTAAGCAAGGGGTCCTAGAGCCAAGCTCCAGAAAGGTGGAAGCTCTTCAGGCTTTCCATGGAAAAGGCCACGGAAATCCCTTTCCCACATGGAAGCCTGAGTGCCCACACGGGAGCGACACCAAGAGCCCAGGAGGCGTGTGGGCAGGTGAGAGAATATTTGTCAATCTGGGAAGCATTTTCTTTAACAATAAATATGGTGCTCGCTCTGTGCCAGGCACTGTTCTCTCCGCGAATAGCAACTTGCTTAATCACTTGTGGTCATTACAGCTCTGTAAGGTCTGTATGCCATTGTCATCTCCGTTTTACAGATGAGAACACCGAGGTACCGAGAAGTGGTCATTCATCCAAACCTACCCAGGAAACGGAGGCACCGGGATTCAAACCCTCGCCGTGCCTTCACATCCCGTGTTAGGTTATTCTGTGGTCACGACACTTCGTGGTTAACCATGATAAAAAAAATAAAGTGGGGATAAAAGAGACAATCACCGATTTACTGATAGGCACCATGAAACTCTTAAAATCCCCAGGATTTCCCGTTTTTGTTTTAAAGCTGACCACTTCCCCACTTCTATCCTGTGAGCTTATCTTCCCTCCTCTATCAGATCTTCAATTCACGAATACGTTTTGGGAAGCTGTGTCCGTAGCGATGTCCCAGGTAGCTAATGAGTCCGGACAGCCTGCTGTGATCACATAGGTCGGCAAAGACAGAAACGGTCCAGATTAATTGCAATGGTTATTCATTCTTTCGCCAAGTGCTTCATCCGTTTATACAAGGAAACACCTACCCCATGCCTAGTCCGCTGGTGCCCTGGGGTGAACATTAGAAATACGGGTGCGAATAAAGGCATGGATCCTGACCTCTGAGGGGTCGGTAGTCTTCTGTTGCCTCCCTGAGCTCCCCAAACCAGAACTCTAAGAGCAGCCAACAGCTAGTGATGCAGAAGTACACTCTGCGGTGGTTGGAAGTGGTGAGGGGTGAAGGTTTGCTGGATGAGTACAAGGAGACTTGGAGCCGTTGCTCTATAAGGGGAAGGGATGTGAGCCAGTGCCTTGCCTTGATACTGTTCCTTCCAGCCTGACCTTCAGATGCTTATCAACTCTTTTCCCACAGTCTTGGAAGAAGCTCAGGGGGCCCATTGTATTGATATTTTGCTGTATCAATGAAAGAGGTGACTTGCTTAATGTGGGTAGAATTCTCTGTCCTCCAGTTGCATCAATTTCATTTCTATAAAAGATGTTTGATAGCTAAAAGAATACATACAGTATATATCTAGATACAAAGTATAATAATAAAAGGAACATTTGTAAACTGCCCAGTGCAATAATGTTTCCAGTTCTATTAGCTACCTGTGAGCTCCTCCTCGGTCCTGCCCTCTGCCCCTACCTCAGAGGTACCCACTGTCCTGAATTTTGTGTTTATCATTCCCTTTCTTCTTTTTTTTAAAGTAAACTTAAAAAAAAATATTTTATTTATTTGACAGACAGAGATCACAAGTAGGCAGGGAGGCAGGCAGAAAGAGAAGGGGGGGGAAGCAGGCTCCCTGCTGAGCAGAGAGCCCAATGTGGGGCTCGACCCCAGGACCCTGGGATCATGACCTGAGCCGAAGGCAGAGGCTTAACCCACTGAGCCATCCAGGAGCCCCTATCATTCCCTTTCTTCTTAAGATAGTTTCATCACATGTATGCACCCCTTAGCAATGTAATGTTTAGCATTGCTTGATTTATTTAGCTTTTATTATTAAAAAAAAATTTTTTTTAAGATTTTATTTTTTTGAGAGAGAAGGAGAGCACATGAGCAGGGAGGAGGGGCAGAGAGAGAAGCAGGTTCCCTGCTGAGCAGGGAGCCCAACATGGGACTTGATCCCAGGACCCTGGGATCATGATCTGAGGTGAAGGCAGACGCTTAACCAACTGAGCCATCTGGGCACCTGAATTATTTAGCTTTTATTTTATTTATTTTAAAAATTATTTAGCTTTTAGAAAATGGTTTCATTCAGGGCACCTGGGTGGCTCAGTCGGTTAAACATCTGCCTTGAGCTCAGGTCATAATCCCCGGATCTTGGGATCGAGTCCCATGTGGGCTCCCCACTCTACGGAGAGCCTGCTCTCCTCCCCACTGATGCTCTCTGTCAGTAGGTTTGTCTCTCTCTCTCAAATAAATATGTAAAATTTTTATTAAAAAAATGGTTTCAGGGTGCCTGGGTGACTCAGTGGTTTAAGCCTCTGCCTTCGGCTCAGGTCATGATCCCAGAGTCCTAGGATCGAGCCCTGCATCGGGCTCCTTGATCAGCAGGGAGCCTGCTTCCCTCTCTTTCTCTCTGCCTGCTTGTGATCTCTCTATGTTCCAATAAATAAATAAAATCTTAAAAAAAAGAAAAAAATGGTTTCATTCAGCATAGAGCTGTGATTTGCTTTGTCCACTCTGCATTGTATTTCTAAGATTCATCCAAATAGCTCATTTTCACAGCTGTTTATTAATTCATTCAATAAACATTGATTGGGCCCCTGTAATATTCTATTAGGTGAATATATCAGAACTTATTTGTTTAGCTTCCTATTGATGGATGTTTGGATGGTATTTTTTTTTTTTTTTTTTTTGGCTTCTCTGAAGCACGCTACTGGGAATATTCTTTCACATGGTTCCTGAAACACCTGTGGACGGATTTCTCAAGAGCACTGGTTTCCTAACTGAGATTCATGATCTTTAGTGGGCTGTGAAATCAATTTAATAGATTCAACCATGATTTTTTTTTTTTTAATGAAAGAGAGCTATAACAACGTTAGCACATTTCATGTGAAGTATTGCTTCATGAAACTTCCTTTTCGGTTGGGTTTGTGTGTCCCAGGCTGTGATATGAAGAGTTTTCTCACTATGGTTTTTAGAAAAGTTTGGAAGCCTTTACTCCAGGATGGTGCTTCTTGAACTATCTGTGGGTAGAGTGGAACTTGTTTTCCTATCTGTGCCAGACTGATACTTACGTAAAATACCATGAACATGATTACTTGGAAAATGAAATGTTATTATATGCAACAGACATATATTTCAGTAAATATGTTGTGGCAGTTAGTTACAATAGACAAAAGATAGAAACAACCCAAGTGTTCACTGATGGATGAATGGATAAATGTAATGTGTGTATATTCAGTGGACTATCATTCAGCCCTTGAAGGGGAGGGAAATCCTGACACGTGCTACCACAAGGACGAAGCATGAGGACATTAAATTAAGTAAAATAATCCAGTCACAAAAGGACAAATAGTCTATTTTTCCATTCCCGTGAGGTACCTCGAGGAGTCAAATTCATAGAGATAGAAAGTGGAATGGTTGCTGGGAGCTGAGAGGGCAGGGAGAATGAGGAGTTGTTATTTAACGGGTGTGGAATTTCTGTTGGGGAAGATCGCGAGAATGTTCCGGAGATGAATGGTGGTGATAGTTAAACAACAGTGTGAATGTGCTTAATGCCACTGAGATAAACACTTAAAAATGGTTTAAATGGTCCATTTAAAAAAAAAGTATTATTTGTTTTTTAGAGAAGAGAGAAAGCATGAGCAGGGGGTGGATCAGAGGGAGAGGGAGAATCTCAAGCAGACTCCCTGCTGAGCGCAGAGCCTGATGCAGGGCTCGATCCCAGGACCCCAAGATCATGCCCTGAGCTGAAATCAAGAGGCAGCTGCTTAACCGATTGAGCCACCCAGGTGCCCCTAAATGGTCAACTTTTATGTTACGTCTATTTTACTCTGATAAAAAAATGTCTGAAACATAAATAGAAGTTGGTAACATCAAGTTGCTTTTGCATTTTCTAAATGCTGACTTTCAATTTTTGTACTTGTCTCATGAGGGCTTATCACAGATCATTTACTTCCTGGCACCAGTCTGTGGGCTGCACCTTGAGTGGCATTGTTCCAGGGTATAAACCTAAGAACAGAGAAACAAACCGACAGGCAGGCTAAGCACATGTTCATTTTACAAGATAATCCCAGTTGTTTTCTAAAGAGGGAAATAATTCACACTCCCCTGAGGAAGTGTACAAGAATTTCCTGTGCCCCTCATCCGTGTGGATACTTAGTATTGTCAGGATTCTTAATGCTTGCCAATCTGCTGAGTGCAAAGGAGTATCTCATTTTGGTCCTAATTTGCATTTCCCTGATTATTCGTAAATTCAAGCATTTTTTACTTTACTTTTATTGACAAGTTTTTTTTTTCTTTTCTTTTCTTTCTGAGATGCCTTGTTTAAATCCATTGCTGATTTTTCTGTTGGGTTGTTGGTATTTTTATTATTGGTTTGTAAGTGTTTGTAGTCAATGCACATTTATTGGGCATCTGCTATGTGCTCTCTTGTATAGGCTGGGAATGCAGCCGTGAACAAAAGAGACCAAAATTCCCGGTCTCGTTTCAGAGTTTACAGTCTGCTGGGAAGAAGGGGGGACAGGCAATTAAATTATTTAGTCACATATATTGTATGTATGGTAATGATAAGTGTTACGGCTAAAAATAATGCAGGAAAGGCCAATAGGCAGGGCCAGGAGTGGTGGTGAACTTGCAGTTTTTTACACAGTGGTCAGGGAAGGTTTTATTAAAAACATGACATTTGAGTAAAGGTTCTGAAAGAGACAAGGAAATGAGAATGCAAACAGCTATAGGAAAAGTTTCTTATATATTCATTGGTCAGTTAATGCATTACAGACATCCTCTCCCATTTTGTGGCTTGTCTTCTCACTTTCTTTAAGATATCTCTATATATCTTTTTTTAGGGGAGAGGGGCAGAGGGAAAGGGAAAGAGAATCTTAAGCAGGCTCCATGCCCAACTCAGAGCCTGATCTGGGGCTCGATCTCATGACCCTGAGATCATGACCTGAGCTGAAGTCAAGAGTCAACACTTAACCAACTTAGCCACCCAGGTGCCCCATTTAAGATATATTCTGATGAAAGACGGTCTTATTTTTAATATGGTCTAATATGTAAGTCTTTTGTTTTATGGTTAACATATTTTTTACCTTGTATAAGAAGTCCTTCTCTTTTTGATTTCTTAAAGAAATTCTATATTTTCTTCTAAAAATTTAAAAGCGTTACCTTGTATGTTTTGCTTTTAATTTACACAGAATTCATTTAGGGTATTGTGTGAGATAGGGATCTATCTTCTTTCCCCTCTCCCCACATCAACGATAAATTATGGGCACCATTTAATAGATAATTCATCCTGTCTCGGTGGTCTGCTGTGTCATCTATGTCATAAATCAAGTTTCCATAGGGTTTTCCAAGGTTTCAAGTAGGTTTGCTTTGGAGTATTTTGTTCCGTTCCTTTGGAGAATTTGTCTGTCCCTATATCTATACCACACTATATTCCTTACTTTATATTACGTTTTTTATATAGTAGAAAAGGTCCCTACACCTTATTCTTTATTCAAGAATATCTTGACTAGTGCTAGGACTCTACCCTTCCATATAAGTTTTAGAATTAGCTTGTCAAGTTACTTGAAAACACCTCTTGAGATAAGGACTTGAGTTGACTCAATAGATCAACTGAAAGAGAATAGACATCATTTTTACATTATGACTTTTTATCCATGAATATGGTTCATCTCTCCATTTACTTAACTCTTATCTAATGCCTTTCAATAAAGTTGTTTTTTTTTTATAAAGGTCTTCCACACCTTACATCATGTTTATTCCTAAGTACCTTAATTTTGGTTGCTATTATAATTAGCATCTTTTGAAATTATGCCTTCTGTTTATTGTTGGAGTTTAGAAATGCAATTGATTCATATTATCCACCCACCTTGTTAAACTTTCAAAAATTAACTCCAGTAACTTATCTATAAAATCTTTTGTGTTTTCTAGTAAACAACTATATTATCTATAATAATGTCAGTCTTGTTTTTTTGTTTTCCAAAATTTATACATTTTAATTTTTTTTTCTTTTCTTATTGTACTGGATAGGACCTCAAGTACAATGCTGGAAAGAATTGCAGACATTTTTGTCTTGTTCCTGATTTTTAAAGGAATGCTTCTAACATTTCATCTTGAAGAATGATGTTTGAAGAATGATGTTTGCTGTACTTATTTGGTTAAAAAAAATTCTATCAGGTAGGAAGTTTCATTATGAATTGGTACTGAATTTTAGCAAATGTTTTTTCTACAATTGTTTAGGTAATCATACAGTTTTCCTTCTTTATCCGTTAATGTGGTGAATTACATTAATAACTTTCCCAATGTTGGGGCACCTGGGTGGCTCAGTGGGTTAAAGCCTCTGCCTTCGGCTCAGGTCATGATCCCAGGGTCCTGGGATCGAGCCCCGCATTGGGCTCTCTGCTCTGCGGGGAGCCTGCTTCCTCCACTCTCTCTGCCTGCCTCTCTGCCTAGTTGTGATTTCTCTCTGTCAAATAAATAAAATATTAAAAAAAATAATAACTTTCCCAATGTTAAATCACTCTTGCATTCTTAGGATCAGCCTAGCTTGATCATGATGTGTTATATTTTTTATACATTGCTGAACTCAATTTCTAGGACAACCCCTCTTCTCATGAACCCCTTCTGTTTTGCACACTGTACTCAGTCATCAAATCCTTGGTGAAGCCTCTTTCCTCTTGCCCTGCTTCTCACCCCCTTGTGGTCAGTCTTCCATCCTCTGTGCTCTTCAGATGTTGCATATGGGCCTTTAAAACAATCTCTTTAACCCGGAAGTACTTCTGTGTATATTTTCCAAGGTCAGGACACTTCCACAGGGCTGCAGTCGAATTGTCATAGTCAGGATTTTTAACTTGAGTACAAATCCATTATTGAATGCACGGTTCATTTAAAAATCACATCCATTATCCCTTTCTTTAACTTTATCGTAACACTTGTCACATGGTTTTACAGATCCTTGTTCACATTCGCCTGCCTCCTGTGCTCTCACAGGCATGCGGTAACCCTGTGGGTTCGGGCTTATAGCTTTCATCCCTGGCTCTAAGGAGGGGCCTTGTCAGTTTTTATCCTCGGTGTGTGTGTGCATGCGTGTACGTGTTTAATTAGTTCTTGAAGCTGCATGGCTTGTCTTCGGTTCCTCTGGTCTTCCCACGATGGCCCTCCTGTCCGTTCCCCGGGTGGGTCTTCCTTCTACAGACTGTGTCTGCTTGTGCTCTCTCTCTCTCGTTCTCAGCCCTTACACTAACTTCATTCCTGAGCCTTCACTTATACTAACTAGTACTTGACTCATGGTGGCTTGCAGTATCCCTCTTCTTAGGGGTAGTTACTGAGGGATAGGGAAAAAAAACCCCAAACAAACGTTACACCCCTCCTGTCCTCAAGGACCTCCGTTTCCTGCGTCCTGTGTGGTTCTGTTTCTCGCGCAGAGGCCAGCTGTGTGCCTTCCCTGCCGTCTGTGCTAGGTGACCGCCGGTTTGGGGAATGAATGCTAGCCTGCCAAGGTGGTCCCTGAGAGGAAGCGCCCAGGGTGCAACCACCCCCACCGTGGGGCCAGCCGGCCATGTCATCAGTGGCTTGACACGATGTTCCCAACCAGGGTATTTCATTACTTCCCTTTAGCTCACTTAAAGCCAACGGGCCATTCTGAGAAGCAGGTCAGACTAAAAACTTGGACTGCCTGTTTTAGGAGGTAAAATCAATCAATCTTAATCAATCACCAAGAGACCAAGGAGAGAAATTGAAAAAAAGATGGAACCACTCCTTCTGAGGGTTGTCACTATTTTAAAATGCCTTAAGAAAAAAAAAGATTTTATTTATTTATTTGAGAGAGAGAGAGAGAAAGCAAGATAGGGAGGGAGGGAGATGCAGACTACCCACGGAGCTGGGAGCTCAATGCCGGACTGGATCCCCAGGCTCCAGGATCACGATCCAAGCCGAAGGCAGTCACCCAACCAACTGAGCCACCCAGGTACCCTAAAATGCCTGACTTTTTAGCTGGCATCGTTTATCCTTTAAATGCTTGGAGCTACGTGGGGAGAACATTCTCTAGGATCTGTAGTCAGGTTCCCTGCCCTCTGTATGCTTATCACTTCTGCCTTGTGCCTTAGTTAGCTCCTGTGATTCTTTGAGCCTGTCTATCTTCCCATTGTTTTTATGTTTATTTAGTTGCACTATTTAGTTTATTTAGTTGCACTGGGATGATAAATCTCCGGGAACACCAGTGAAAGGCAGGACAATGCAAGAAACTTTTAATGGGGTCCTTGGAATACAAGCTTGACCAGGTTTCTAGGTTTTTCCACCTCTGTTGCTTTTGGTCCGTCTCCCCTCGGGTTCTTTGTGCTCCCAAGAAGGAGCTACCCCTCACCTGCTCTCTCACATGTCCAAGCTCTAGACTCTCCCCTGAATCTACATTTTAACCTTTGAACTCCTGAACCAACTCCTGTCCTGGGAGGCTTTTCAGGACAACGACCTCTTCTTCCCAGTTTGGCCCAAATGACTTGCTCTCAGTGGGAAGCAGACAAAAACCTTGTCTTCTATCCTTTTCTGGGGCCAGGACCCAAGCATTTCTAAGGCATTTTTAGGGCTTTCTAAGAAACCATGAATAGGCAGAAGATTCCAGAGGCTGATGGAGGCTGAAACTCTGCCCAGATCTCACCTTCCTCTGCCTACAGTGATGGGGAGCGAACCCCTTTCGAGCTAGCGGTTAATCCTGCGACAGCTGGCTTTGGACAAATAAGTCTGGGTCACCCGATCCCCTGCAGGGCTCCAGGGGAAAGCCTGCGAGGGCCTGCTCCGTCCGTCCCCAGCATCACTCTGGAACGGGACTGGTTTCTCGGGGATCATTAACGCTCCTCTGTCATGGCCCCAAGTCAGACCCAGCCCGGCTTACATTATGACAGTTTGCGATATTTGTTGGCTCTGTTTTCCTCCTTGAATTCTCATCCTGTCTTCCTGAAGTGGAGGAGGAGGAAGAGAAGGCGTGAAAGAGGCCAGGGGGAAAGACTGAAGTAGGAGATCATTGTCCCGCAGGGCCCAGAGCGGGGCTGCTCCCCACAGCATCTCCAGTCTCCTCCACACCTCTACCCCCCTGAGGATTTGGCCCGTTCTCCTGGGGAGGTGGATTTTTCACAGTGACTCATCTTGTCCCTGACTTGGGGCTTTTAACACTCTCTTAATTCCGGCCATTGTTTCATTTCTTTTAATGCACTCTAAACAGCCCATCCTTTGCTTTGGTTCTTTTACCTTGCTGGTGCTCGTAGATGGAATGATCGTTCTTGATTTATGAGTTAGCTAAGCTCTATAATTATTTCTTCATCTTTACTCATGGCTTCTTCCATCCCTTAATCACTCTTGTTTTTCCCTAGACTGTCACTTTCTTTATCCTTGTCTGATAATGAGGCAGCCGCTGCCGCGTCCGGTTCCTGTTCTGAGGACTGGGCGTCTGGAGAGGGCAGCTAATGCACCAGGACCCGCCTCTGCCCCTTCGTGTTATGAATCAGCTCTCCTGACCGTTCAGCACTTAACACTTTCTTGATTTCAGCCCTTGTGTTTACTGAAAGTGGATCAACCACGCAATACCATAGTCCATCTCCCTCTCTCTCCCTCTGTCAGTGGATGGAAGGGTTTCTTTTTGATCTATGAATGTATTTATTTACAGAGGCTTTCTGAATAAGACTCTTCACCACGTCAATTTTAGATGCTTTTCTGAATTCACCGTTGCTGAGGGAAGGCAGGAACAGACGTTGTGAGGTAGAGGAGGACACGCTGGATGGAATTTCCAGCAGCCGGGGTTCAAATCCCGACTCAGTCCTCTCCCCCTTCCCAGCTGAGTGGTCTTGGGCAAGTCACTTAACGCACTTAACTGGCAAGAAGCCTCACTCATCACATGGAATGGCCGTCACCCTGGCCACAGTGTGGGTGGGAGGAAATGGCTCGCGGGAGCCCAGCACGGAGCACGTACCCAGTTCACGCACATCTTCGGACACGCGCGAGGCTGTCTCCTTTTCCTGGTGATTCCCAGACTCGTGTAGTTTGTAGACTGGGTAGATCTCAGAATGTATTTCGATGAGCCTAAGTTTGCCAACTTTTTATTTTGCCAAGGTAGGACAGCATAAAGAAAAGCAAAAACCACAACTCACCTCTATCTATTCTCACTAACTCTCATAGAAGAAAATTTGAAAACAAAAAGGAACAAGGACATGGTTTACAAGTGAGATGTGGAATACATTTGGTGTTACAGAAACCTCTCTGTATCGTTCCTGTTTCTCTAACCTCACCAGGGATGCGTGAAAACTCGGATGACAGATCAGCGTTTGGGAGCTGTTGCATTCCACGGCTCAGGCTCAGAAGGGTTTTCCAGATTAGGGTTTCGGAGCTGTCGCATTCCACGGCTCAGGCTCAGAAGGGTTTTCCAGATTAGGGTTTCCTGCCGTGGACACGGCACCCTGAGGTGGGGAAGGGGACGGGTGAGTATGAGGGAGCAGCACATATTCTGGTATAGTTTAAGGAAGCGCTGGAGTGTGATTGCCTAGTCCGGGGACCTTGGCACAAGGAGAGACACCAGCAGGTGGGAGAAGTGGTTGTTATGAAACAAAGTATGTGGGGGGGGGGGGGGCAGAACATTTCATGTCTGAGTTCCAAGTAAAATAATGGCTGTATCTGCATTTTGGGTCTAAAAAAAAAAAACCACAAACAGATGCAAGTAAACAATGAAAACTTGCCGCGTCTGGTGGCTGAAATGTGCTTGGACTCAGGATGATTTCACTCTGACCCTGTTCCAAATCACTTGTGGGTTTTCCGACAACCCCCTCTCCAGAATACCTTAGGGTTGAAGCATTCCGTATCTGGTCGAAGTGCAGAGGTGAATGGTTTTTGAGAAGTTTGAGTTAACTCTGCTCAGCTGGTTTTGCTTAGGGGCGTGTAGAAAAATCCTTGTTCCTTTTCCTAGAAGAAAAAAAACATCATACACACACAGACACAGATATGCATATCATTCGGGGGTCTTTTTAAAGTTGGGTTAGCTCGGGCGCCTGGGTGGCTCAGTGGGTTAAAGCCTCTGCCTTCAGCTCAGGTCATGATCTCAGGGTCCTGGGATCGAGCCCCGCAACAGGCTCTCTGCTCAGCATGGAGCCTGCTTCCCCCTCTCTCTCTGCCTGCCTCTCTGCCTACTTATGATCTCTGTCTGTCAAATAAATAAATAAAATCTTTAAAAAAAATGTTGGGTTAGCTCATGCCCAGGTAAAAATCAGATAGAAAACCTTAGCAGACAACATCTGAACTTCAATGACTGACTGATGTCTGGAAGCAGGGGCGGAGCAGGCCCACAGCACCTCTGTGTCCATGAGGAAGCACGCTGCCCTGTGCTGGGGGCTGCTCCTGATCTCCCAGTACTGTTGACTTTGCAGAATGAAGATCACAGCCACTTACTATGTGCTGGGTGCTCTGCGGGGTGCCTGGGTTGGATCATCTCCTTCAACCCTCACACAACCCTCTGAGCTAAGCATTTTAGAAGGCCCATTTTCCAGATGAGAAAACAGAGGCTTACATAGCTGTAGGCAAAGTTGTTCAAAGTTGCAGCAGAGTGGATGAATGGCAGAACTGGGATAGAAACGCAGGCCCTCCCGACTGGTGTTTCAGCGGCGAGGGTGGTTAGCTCCTAAAATCTTTGGTCTGGCGTGAGTGGGAAGAAATGGACTTGAACTGTGCCTTCTGAGACAGCATTTGAGCAAGGAGGCATTGTCCCACCACATACGCACACATGCTCTTCAAGCTCTTGGAAGAACTCCGAAAGCACATAGCATCTCTCCCTTTCCTTTGAGAAGGCGACCTCGGAAACTCTCTGGATAACTTCGCAGTATTAGCAAAAGCCTTAACGTGATTATGCTCTTTGACCCAGAAACGGCCCCGCTCGGAACTGGTCCCGGAACCAGTATGCTCCAGGCTTCTCCAGCCCGTGGGTACAAAGTGGGCGGTGCTCAAGTGTTGCCTCCTCCAGTGGAGGGGGGGGGCCTGACCAGCCCCACTGATGTGTCTCCCCCGTTCCCCTCACCCCTCCCCGTCTTCCTCCAAAGTACCCACCTCCAGGTGAAATGACAGCACAGAGCTGTCACGGAAGGGGCGTCCTGTGATAGCTGGGATTTTTCTGTTTTGCCCCTGCTTAATCCCCAGTGACTAATAGAGCGTCTGACTCACTGAAGGCCGCCACAAAGGTTCACGCAGGAGTGAGTGAGCTCGGTTGCATAAATACCTCAGATCTCAAAATTCCGCTTGATGGGGAGCACATCTGGGCTCTTACAAATGTCCCAGTCTCCCACCCTGCTAAGGCTCTCCTTCCCATCTCCATAAGTTGTTTACCATCCCGGCCCTTAGGTGGAAGGGGACACTCAGTCGTGTCCCTGAGACCAGGGTCTCAGATCCTGGTCTCTCTGACGGCCTCTGAGAGCCGCTTCTGCCGCGTCACCTGGACCTGCTGTCCCCCGGAACCCCGGGTGCTGTCTCCTCTTTAAGGTACCACGTTGCTGCTGTTCGTACCAGGACCAGAGGCTCACTCCTCAGCCGGCAGCCCACCTAAGTGGCCTTGTGTAAACAAACCTCTGTCCATTTTCACTGGCAGTGAGGCACTCACACTTTTGCCAAGTTTTTTCGGGGTTGTTCTGCGGCAGAGTTGCCGGGGCCCCGACACTCTACAGCCCTTCCCCTGCACCCCAACAAGCAGGCACAAGGCATCTCCAGCCTCCGGGCTTGCCGACCTCAGGGCGTGCCTCCTCCTCTCCAAGCCCAGGCCCGGCAGCTGACTCCTTCAGCCTGTGAGGTGCCTTCTGTCATCCAGCAGGAAGTCAGGCGGTGAGAAGGGGCCAAGGCAGGACCACAATTAGAGTCTGTGGTTAGTGAAGGGGGTGAGAGGAGCGGCAGAGGCCCCACCCCCTGCCCTGAGAAGGCCCGCCCCAGGGCAGGGGCCTCCCTCCCTGCCTATTCCCTTCAAGGCAGGGTTTTTTCCCAGCAACCCGGACTCAGTTTTGTTGTTTTATTTAAATCGACTTTACTGAGGTGTAATTTACATTTGGAAAAATGCATCCATTTTAAGAGCACCGTTCAGAGTTCTGACAAACGTATAAACCCGCGTAACCAGGATCTAGAAAATTTCCATCACCCTAAAAAGTTCCCTCGAGGGAACCCTCCTACACTGTTGATAGGAATGCAAGCTGGTGCAGCCACTCTGGAAAACAGCATGGAGGTTCCTCAAAAAGTTGAAAATAGAGCTACCCTATGACCCAGCAATCACACTACTGGGTATTTACCCAAAAGATACAAGTGTAGTGATCTGAAGGGGCACATCCACCTGAATGTTTATAGCAGCAATGTCCACAATAGCCAAACTATGGAAAGAGCCTAGATGTCCATCAACAGATGAATGGATAAAGAAGATGTGGTGTATAAATACACAATGGAATACTATGCAGCCATCAAAAATACAAAATCTTGCCATTTGCAACAATGTGAATGGAACTAGAGGCTATTACGCTAAGTGAAATAAGTCAATCAGAGAAAGACAATTATCACATTATCTCACTGATATGAGGAATTTGAGAAACAGGACAGAGGATCATAGGGGAAGGGAGGGAAAAATGGAACAAGATGAAACCAGAGAGGGAGACAAACCATAAGAGACCCTTAATCTCAGGAAACAAACTGAGGGATGCTGGAGGGGAGGGGGCGGCAGGGATGGGGTGGTTGGAAGATGGACATTGGGGTATGTACTATGGTGAGTGCTGTGAATCGTGTAAGACTGATGATTCACAGACCTGTACTCCTGAAACAAATAATACATTATATGTTAATAGTAAAAAAAAAATTTCCTTTGAGATTGCTGCCAATCTCCCCCACCCATCCCACCCTGCCCCAGGTACCAGCAGACCGCAGATTCTAGGACTGTGGCAGGAAATACACAAGGTCAGCCAAGGAGCATTTTGTCGGGCCAGAAAGTAAGGATGCGCTCAAAGAAACAAAGACCACACCCACAATGGTTGCATTGTGGAGAAGAGGCACAGAAAGAACTGCCGATTGGCTAAAGGTAGAACAAAATAGAGCAGTATTGGATTATAACCCAGAGTATAAAATAACTATCCACAAGCCCATGTTGATATTAGTGATTGAATAAGTAAATAAGTGGAGGAGAAGAGACCTACCTGTCATGCAGAAGAATTTCAAATAATTCATGTAGATACTTTGTCCTCAAGGCGGGGCAGCAGACTCCTCGCTCCAGAAATGTGGGCTTCACAGACTGACTTTCTTCCAAAGAGTAAGGCATAGGAAAGGGGGAAAAGCAGGGAGAAACTTGACAGTGGAAAAACACGACAAACCCAATTCCAGCTGGTGGACCAAGGTCAGCATCAGTAGTGATGAGTCGTGTGGATAGTGTGTACCCTTAGTACGATGGGATGAAAATGGTAGTTTACTTCCAGGGTCTTCCTTCTCAAAATATAACCTCAGTTGAATCATGAGAAAAACATCACATAAATCCCAATTGAGATGCATCCTACAAAGGATCAGATTAGACTTCTCAAAACTGTCAAGATTGTTACAAACAAGGGAAGTCTGAGAACTGTCACAGTCCAGACGAGCCTAAGGAGACATGATGACAAAAATGTAATATGGTGTATTACAGAATGGGATCCTGTAACAGAAAAAAGATATTACATAAAAACCAAGGAAATCTGAATAAAGTGTGGACTTTCATTAGTAATGATGTTATCAATAGATATTAGTAATTGTAAAAAATCATTCCATACTAAGGTCAGATGTTAATAATAAGGGAAACTGTTATTTAATTAAGTGTGAGGAATATGGGAACTCTCTGTCCTATAAACCGTATACTGTGTATATTCACAATTGTCCTGTAACTCTAAAACCATTCAAAAATAAGAAGTTTGGGGTGCTTGGGTGGCTCAGTGGGTTAAGCCTCTGCCTTTGGCTCAGGTCATGATCTCAGAGTCCTGGGATGGAACCCCATATCAAGCTCTCTGCCTAGCAGGAAGCCTGCTTCCCCCTCTCTCTCTGCCTGCTGCTCTGCCTACTCTTGTGATCTCTCTCTCTGTGTTAAATAAATAAATAAAATCTTTAAAAAAATGTTTATTTAACCTACCCTGCTCCAAATAGCGGACTACTTATAAATATAAAATAAATTATAGTAGTTTCATAAATTGGAACATATGACAGCTTTTAACATATATGCAATAGGTAATTATGTGTAGATATAGAAAGATATTTTCAAAATGTGGGATTGGGAAAAAAGTCAGGACCAGAATAGTATGGATGTCATAATCCCATTACAAAATACATATGTACATGGGAACCGTGGAGAGCACTAAGTCAACCCTTAAGAGAAATTATCTCTAGATGGTAGCATTTCCAGTTGTTTACTTTTTTTTTTGCTTACTTATATTTTCTCATTTGTCCATGATAGCTCAGTGTAAAAATTCGATGCAATAGGCAGAATTCAAGATGACCTCCAATGACCCTTGTGTAATTTCTTCCCCCTGATTGTGGGTGGGACATGTGAATATGATGGTCACCACAAGTTTGAGAGGTTACATTATACAGCAAAGGTGAGGGGATTTTTTGCGGTTGTAATTCAAATCCCTAATCTGTTGCCTTGATATAATCAAATGGAAACTCATCTTGGGTGAGCCTGACCTAAGCAGGTGAGGCTTTTAAAGTGTCTTGGACCATCCCTGAGATCAGAGAAGTTCCTACTGGTCTTGAAGAAGCAGGTGCAAGGAACGGAATTCTTCCAATAACCACAAGCTTGGAAGAACACCCTGAGTTTCAGATGAGACCCCAGCCCTGCCTACATTGCTCACTTTTGAACCCCTGAGCAAAACACCCAGCGAAGCCATACCCAGACTCCTGACCCACAGAAACTTCGAGATCATAAATGGGTGTTGTGATAGTTTGTCATGCAGCAATAGAAAATCAACAGAGATGGTAACGAAAAACAAAACATGAAGAAAAAGGCAACGTAGGACAAATAGAATAAGATAGTTTCACTTCCAAACGAACAAAAAATGCCATTTTTATCCAGCTTTTTGGACCCATTTGTTGGGCTCTTGCCACTCACTTTTCATGGTTTCTAACTCCGAAGTCTTTCAAACGATGTAGGCAAAGTTGTTTGTATTTCATGACAATGGATTTATCATATCAAATGTGATGGATAACCGGACAAATAGTCTTAAACCGTACCTAGCTGTCATCCAGTAAACTCAAGTGAACACGAAATAACCCCGCTGTGAAAAATGAAGGCAGAGAAAGCTGTTCGGAAGTCTGCTCCTCCCCATCCCCCACAAAATGAAAAAATAAACCCTCTTTTTTTTTTAATAATACAAAATCGTTATTTTAAAAATCTAAGCATACAAACAAAATGGAAGGACATGCTTCCAGGAAAGTCAGTTTCAAGATTAAGAACTCACCGAGAGAAGGACAGTGTGTGAGGAACGTTAGTTTGTGTATGTGAGGATGGAGAAGTTGTGCAAGTCCCTCATGGGTGCTGAACTCGTGACCCCGAGATCAAGACCTGAGGTGAAATCAAGAGTCATGACGCTTAACTGGCCAAGCCACCCTGGCGCCCCCACACAAGTGGTTTTATGGCCCAGATGCTGCCTTGTATGTTAAGTAGGGACGAGATGGGAGTTTGAGAAAAATGAAGTGGGAAGCGGGTGGTCCCGGAAGCCTCCTCTCACCAGGGTTGACATTCATTTGGGTTTTCCCATGTTTGGGGCAGGCTTGCCCTGTGGCCTAAGCAGGCTGGGGAGCCTGTCCAGGCTGGGAGGATGCGGTCATTGGAGACATCAACTGTTCATGTGTCCTTTGGACTGTAGAAGGAGCAGAAGAGGAAGCTATCTCTGAGGTGTGATTTAAAAGGTGGTGATAAAACTCTGGCCCCCAAATTACTTCATTGACTCAGTTTCCCTGTGCTCTTGTTCACCATTAAAAGATTCATCTCTGGGGAGATGTTGAAGGCCTGTCTCTTTTCAAGAAGCCCTTCATGTATCAGATACCCATGGGAGACATAATAGGGGGATGACCCTTCAGAAAAGACTGGATGGAACCAGTAAATAGTAAGAGAAAGGTGGAAAGGGGAAAAGAAAGACATAAGTGGTCCAATTCCTGGAAAGGCTGTCCAGAGCGACAGCCTTTGCGTCTTCCATTTGGTATATATAGAAGACACAACGTGTGGTCACGCCATGCTCCTGTATCCACCTCAGACATTGCTAACGGACCGTGATGCACTTGCCCCCTGGCCTTCAGCATCCTTTCCAACACAGTTGCTCAAGGTGCCATTACCAGTCAGCTGAGGCAGGCTGGTGAGGGGAAGCCTCCCTGTCGTGAAACCAGGTCCCGGGCAAGCCGTAGCTGCTTGAGATGAGCACTTGGATGGAGGACAGTAAATGAGCTTTTGGGCCCCAAGGTCTAGTGTTAAGATAACGTTAGTGACCAACTGAATGGTGCTCATGATACAGTATCATCTCATTTGGGGTGCCTGGGTGGTTTAGTTGGTTGAGTGGCAGACTCTTGATTTGGTTCAGGTCATGATCTCAGGGTCATGGGATCGAGCTGTTGTCAGGCTCTGCGCTCAGCAGGGAGTCTGCTTGAAGTTCTCTCTCTCCCTCTCCCTCTGCTCCTTTCCCTGCTGATGTGCATTCTTTCTCTCTCTCAAATAAATCTTAAGAAAACCCAACAATATGATCTTATTGAATCTTACAAAATTCAGTGAATGCTCCCATTAAACAGATAAGAAAAGGCTTCAGGTAGTATACGGTGGTCCTGGGATCACCATCTGAGTTTTCTTACACCTCGAGCTCTTATTCTTTCTACCCCGCCCCCAAAGCCTGGGGGTCATGGTAGAATAACAGTACAGGAGTAAACAGTATGGCTTCGCCCCCATCAGCTCATCCCTGGATACAACCCAGATAAAACTCATCACCGATAATCCATCCTCATCTTTCTGAATGCCTTGAGCATGAAAACACTGAAACTTAAACAATTCATGAAT
This sequence comes from Meles meles, assembly GCF_922984935.1. Classification (NCBI taxonomy): domain Eukaryota; kingdom Metazoa; phylum Chordata; class Mammalia; order Carnivora; family Mustelidae; genus Meles; species Meles meles. The sequence goes on from NC_060073.1 coordinate 20,084,198, forward strand.
ACATTTTTGTTTTAAAAATGCACACCATTCTCGGGACACCTGGGTGGCTCAGTTAGTTAAGTGTCTGCCTTCGGCTTAGGTCATGATTCCAGAGTCCTGGGATCGAGTCCTGCTTTGGGTTCACTGCTCAGTGGGGAACCTGCTTCTCCCTCTGTGTGCCACTCCCCCTGCTTGTGCTCTCTCTCTGACAAGTAAATAAGTAAAATCTTAAAAAAAAAAAATGCAAACCATTCCAAAGTAAAAGTAAGTCTTCCTTCACCCATCCTTACTAACCCTAAAACACTTTTTAAGTTCATCATTAACAGTTTGCCAGATATGCTCCCAGACATTTTTTCTATGCATTTATACACATATAAATCTAAATGTTCAATATACAGGGTTTTGAACATATACCAATTGTATTTTATTATATATATTGTTCTATGACTTATTTTTTCACTTCACAGTATCTTGGAGAGCTTTCCATTTAAGTGTATATAAATTTACTTTATTCTTTTAAACTGCTACCCAGTATTCAATAGTATGTGGCATTGTTTTCTTACCACCAAAGGACATTTATGGTATTAACAGTTTTTCAGTTTTATACACGGTCCTGCAGTGAAGAATATTGTAATCACAGCCTCTTGCACATGAGTGAGTCTCTCCCTGGGATTAGATACCTAGAATTGAAATTGCTGGGTTACAGAGTGTATATCGCTTATATTTCAAAAGATGCTGCCAAGACAACGCAAAAAGTTGGTACCTTTACATTTCTACCAACAAGATGTGAGATTAACACTTCCCCCTATCCTTGCCCACCCTGGATATTATTAATCTTGAAAATCTTAACCATCTGTTGGGTAAACAGTGATATCTTATTGTTTTCATTTGTATCTCCTGATTTTTAGTGAGATTGAACAATAAACTTTTTTTTTAAGTTCATCTCAATAAATCTCTCAGAAATTGTTGATGATCTCTCCCTAAAATTCTCCCTTTCCTTGGTTTCTGTGACAGTCCACAGAACACAGTCCTGGCGTTGCTTCTACGCCTCTGGTCACTCTCAGTCTCCATTCCTAACTCTTCCCTTTCCACCTGGCTTTAAATATTGATGTTCCTCAAGGCTCGGTCTCTCTCCCTCCATCTTCCCAGCACACAGATCTCTCAATCTACATCCCTTCCCCAGAATATATCATCCAGGCCCGTTCAGACTTCAGATATTGCCTGCACATCCATGACTCCCAAATTTTACCTCCATCTTCTCCTCTCCTCTTGCTCTGACCTGTCTATTTCACATCTTTCCTTGGATAAGTCAAGAGCATGTTAAATCACCATTCCAAAACTGAACTCAAGATTTTATTCCCCCAAACCCATCCTTCTCTAGGACTCCCAACTCATGGACTGTCTACCAACTTCTGGTGGCCCCAAAAGAACCGTAGGAGTCTTCCTTGATGCTTTCCTTGTCAACGATTCTGGAATCCAATCCATTCCAAGTCCTTTTGGCTTTATGTTCTAAATATCTCTGGAAAGTGTCCATTTCTTTCCATTTCCCCTGGCCCCATCTCCCTAGATCTTTGGTGATGGTTTCCTCACTGGCTGAACCTATGCTTGACTTTGGCCACCGTGTGCTCTACAATATGACCAAAGCGATTTCCAAAAGGCAAATCTGATCACATCATTCTCTTATACAAAGATACCGCCACAAACTTATTAAACACAAAACTGTTTATAATTGTTAAAAGGAAGAAAGGTAGAAAAAAGAAAGGAAAAAATAACCTAAAATATTCAACAATAACAGTTGGTTAACCACATTTAGTTCATCCATTTGATGGGACAATATGCAGTTGTAAAAAAACAAGTACGGTTCTAGCAAATGTTAAGTATCAGATAATTGCTGTTATTTAAAATTTAGAGCAGTGTCGCCCAATAGAAATATAATGTGAGCCTCATGTAGAATTTAAATTTTTCTAATATCCACATAAAAAAGTAAAAAGGAACAGATGAAGTTAATTTTAATAATATATTCTATTTAATCCAATATATGAAAATATTTTCATTTCAGCATGTAATTAATACAGAAATCATTAATGGGGTATTTTACATTATTTTTTCACACTCTTTGAACTCCAGCGTATTTTACACTTATCACGGGTCTCAATTCAGACACTAAATTTTCATCAGAAATACCGATCTCTAAAGATTTAGATTTCATGAAATTTACAGTTAAAGAGTAGGTTTACATACCCACATTATTCCAAACATAAGCAAAAGTTTTCCAGTAACTGAATCGAGGACCAGTTTTAAAATATAAATGTAAGTTAATCCAAATTGAATCAAATTAGAAATGTAGTTCTTCGGTTGCAATAACCACATTTTTAGTGCTCAGTTGCCACACACGGCCGGTGGCTACCGTATTGGGTAACAGGCTATAGAATAAGGGAGAGAGCGCAAGTTCCCTAATTCATTTATAAGCTTTGCAAATTTTATTATAAAAATACTTCAAAGGATAAAAAATACAATAGCCCAAGCTCTCTTGGGAATAAATGTTAAATAACATATTAGCAAATTGAATCAAGTCATGTTTTAAAAATCCTCAAAGCCAAATAGGGTATATTTAAGGAATGCAAGAATGGTTCCTCCTTGGCATTTTTTTTTTTTTTTGGCACAAAGGATCCATTCCCAATTGGTGTAAAAAATAAAATACTTACAAATAAACTTAACAAAAACGGATATTTCATAAGAAACTTGCTAAAGGACATGAAAGAAGACTTGAAAAATAGAGGCACACTCCATGATCCTGGGAGGAAAGACTAAATATTGGTAAAGATCTGAAGTCTTCCAAAATTAATCTGTAATTTTATTTAATTAATTAATTTTTTTAGTCTGTAATTCTGATGTAATTCCAACCCAAACACCAAAAAATAACATATGTTGGAGATGGGGGAGATGGCTAGTTCATTTTTAAAGAATTTTGGGGGTGGGAAGGGCCTTTGGTAATATGGTAGTAAGTCCCAAGTCATGGAGGAAATGATTGACAGGTTTGACTATTTTGGCAGACACTACTGCTTACCAGTGAGATGTAAATAAAAATCTGCTGGGGACTACTGGGAAAGATTTTCCTTCCTGATGAGATAACAGATCTGTGAGATGAAAAAAAAAATTTTGTCCTCATCCTCTGCCTTGCTAATTAGACTATGAGACATAAGATTTGAAGATGTCACAGCCTTCTCATCTTAGGAGGGGAGACCCTGCCAGCACATTGTAGCTGGCAAATCTGAGAGACGTCCTTAAAGAGACGGATGAGACCTCTGAACCCCCACACTGATTCTGGGACCACATACCCCTGGATCTCAGGTTAATTAAATAGTTAATATTTTCTGGCTTAAACCCCTGTTACTTGACTTTCTGTTACCTTGGGCTGATACAAATATATAAAAGAAAAACTCTCCATGACAGGGGTGCCTGTGTGGCTCAGTGGGTTAAAGCCTCTGCCCTCGGCTCAGGTCATGATCTCAGGGTCCTGGGATTGAGCCCTGCATCAGGCTCTCTGCTCAGCGGGGAGCCTGCTTCCTCCCTTCTCTCTCTCTCTCTGCCTGCCTCTCTGCCTACTTGTGATCTGTCAAATAAATAAATAAAATCTTAAAAAAAAAAAAACAACTCTCCATGACAAAAGACACAATGAACTAAGTAAGAAAAAATAATTTCGGGGCGCCTGGGTGGCTCAATGGTTTAAGCCTCTGCCTTCGGCTCGGGTCATGATCTCAGGGTCCTGGGATCGAGCCCCACATCGGGCTCTCTGCTCGGTGGGGAGCCTGTTTCTCCCTCTCTCTCTGCCTGCCTCTCTGTCTACTTGTGACCTCTCTCTCTCTGTCAAATAAATAAAATATTTTTAAAAAATATTAAAAAAAATAATTTCAACATAGGTGTTCAGGTTAATATCCTTAATATATTAAGGACTTTTACTAACCAATATAGGGAAGAAAAAAGAGAGAGAGAGAGAATATTTCAGTGAAAGAAAATGGACAAAGAACATAAACAGAGAGTTCATAAATTAAATTAGATGACAAATAGATAAAAACACGCTCAGCCTCACCAATAATCAAAGACTTACAGATTGAAACCACAGTAAAATATAATTTTCGGCCGTCATATCGGCAAAGATAAAAAGGAGTGAGAATGGCCAATGCAGGAGACAGTGTGAACAGTCATCCTAACTCATACATGTTAGTGAAATGGAAATTGGTACAACTTTCTGTAGAGTGATTTGTTAATATGAATCAAATTTAAAAAGATGTATGCTATTTTTTGAAATTATTTTTATTAACATATAATGTATTATTTGCCCCAGGGGTACAGGTTTGTGAATCGTCAGGCTTACACACTTCCCAGCACTTACCATAGACAAATACCTTCCCCAATGTCCATAACCCCAACCACTCCATCCCTACCTCTCCACCCCCAGCAACCCTGTTTGTTTTGTGAGATTAAGAGTCTCTTAGGGTTTGTCTCCCTCCCGATCCCATCTTGTTTCATTCTTTCCTTCCCTACCCCCCAGCCTCCCCACCTTGCCTCTCAAGATGTATCCTATTTTTCACAGCAATTTTCCTTTTAGGAGTTTTTCCAAAGGGAACAATCAGCCATGTAGCAAAGATATGTATACAGTGATGTTTAGTAGTAACAGTAAGTAATAGGAAAATAATAGTTAAAGAAATTGGGACTAACTCACATGTTTCCAACAATAGGTGATTAAATAACTTCCGACATTCATTCAATGGAATGGAATTCAAGGTAAACGTGAAGAAAGATGGTTCAGTATATGTATTGACATGGAAGACGCTCATGATCTATTGATCGGCAGTAAAAAGCAGGTTACAAAACACTATGTGTTATGATTCTGTTTATGTAAATGTGTGTTTATATATACACGAACACTTGAAGGATTTATTTTTTAGTAACAGTGGTTATCTTTAGGAAGTGGAATTAGGAGGGAAATTTTATTTTTCTGTATTGGATGAATATTTTATACATCAGAAAAACAAATTGGATTCCAGTTTAGGAAATAAAATGTTTCCAGAATAATACGCAGGGATGTGCAAAGACATATATGACATATTGCTAAGTGGAGAAAGAGAATACAGAATACAAGTCAATGCTGTAGTAAGGAGTTATTTTAAGAGTGGGGCTAATTTAATTGACAATTATCGGGAAGGTTATACACCACAGTGTTAACAGTGATTATTTCTTGGGGTGTGAGGTGGAAATTTGAATGATTTTTATTTTATTGGTTATACTTTACTTTTAAAAATATTTTTTAGAGATATTTGTATTGCTTCTACAGAAAAACGTTACTTTGGGACGCCTGGGTTGCTCAGTCATTAAGCGTCTGCCTTTGGCTCAGGTCACGATCCCAGGGTCCTGGGATGGAGCCCGCATCAGGCTCCCTGCTCAGTGGGAAGCCTGCTTCTCCCTCTCCCACTCCCCTTGTTTGTGTTCTCTCTCTCACTGTGTCTCTCTCTGTCAAATAAATAAAATCCTAAAAAAAAAAAAAGGAAGAAGAAGAAAAATATTACTCTTGAACAACAAAAAGAAGAAAAGAAGGAAGGAAGGAGAGGGGGAAGGAGGGATGGCAAACCAAGGCGAACTTGAACCCAGTCCTCTTGGAGGACAGCTAGGATCCTGAGAAGCCTACAAGATGTGTGTTGATTTGATGACATTACAAACAAACCCTGACATTTATTTAATTTTTTTCTTTTGTCGTGCCACGAAGAATTTGAGGCAGCTCAAAAGAAAAGATAGGATAAATCAGAAAATTACAAAGAAAAAGATATCAGGCTCAAGGAAAATAACGGCACGCTGGAACGACAAGATGGGGGAAAGCACGCTTTGGGGTCATGCACACTTAGGAAAAGTGAGCTCCATTCCACTGTTCTTGGGGTCCTCTGCTTGCCCGGATGGAGACTTGTAATAGCTGGGGATCTGCACAGAGTGAGCTCACGAAGAGGATAGTGCAGTAACTACACTGCCCAACCCCTGATGACCTCTTTTGACCCCTTTACTTCTATGCCATAAAGGAGCTGGCGGTATTGCGATTGATGGTGCTGGGGTGAACCTCTGGCCCACCGGGAGCAGGGCAAAATCTCTCCCCAGACCTTCAGAACTGGGCCTGAGAGCTGGCCACTGGTGGTGGCTACCCAGAGCAGAGCACACCCCTTAGTTGGGGCCTTGGAGCTCATTTCTATTTTGTAAGGCTCCTGGTACATTAAGAAATAAAGAAACAAGGTTACAAAAACGATGGTATATTTTTTAATGTTTATATTGGACAAATTAGTGCTTTGAACCCAAAAAATAGAGTGCCACGCATATGTTCTGTTCACAAGATAATTACAGGATTTATTAAAAATATTAATTCATGGTGCACTACAGGCGGTGTGGTCCAGAGCCAAAAGGGCCTGCGCCAACCTCCTGCTCCCCTCCCACCATGTGCCCCTGAGGCTGTGAACTTGGGGATGAGCTGGCAGCCAGCAGACGTGGGGAGCTGCTTCTCCTGCTTCTCTTCCCTTTCCAGGGTTCAGTTCCAGGTCCTTCTGAGGCCTACGGACCTGGCCCCATGAGACACCTTCATATCCCTCCAATGAGGTCCCTGCCCCTCCTTCACCGAACTCCGCTCGAAGTAGATTTCGACCACCAGCCACCAAAAGAATCTTGCCAGAAACAACTTGCAGAGATCCCAGATCCTTATTTTTTTTTTCATTTTATTTATTTTTTCAGTGTAACAGTATTCATTCTTTTTGCACAACACCCAGTGCTCCATGCAAAACGTGCCCTCCCCATTACCCACCACCTGTTCCCCCAACCTCCCACCCCTGACCCTTCAAAACCCTCAGGTTGCCCCAACCTCCCACCCCTGACCCTTCAAAACCCTCAGGTTGTTTTTCAGAGTCCATAGTCTCTTATGGTTCGCCTCCCCTCCCCAATGTCCATAGCCCGCTCCCCCTCTCCCAATCCCACCTCCCCCCAGCAACCCCCAGTTTGTTTTGTGAGATTAAGAGTCATTTATGGTTTGTCTCCCTCCCAATCCCATCTTGTTTCATTTACTCTTCTCCTATCCCCCTACCCCCCCATGTTGCTTCTCCATGTCCTCATATCAGGGAGCCAGATCCTTATTTTTTCACAGGAGGGGTGTGTGTGTGTGTGTGTGTGTGTTTTTCCCTTGCATCGAAATCCCCTCCCAGGGAGAAAGGGAATTCTCAGCTTCTGTGGCCCTAGTCTGCAGCGAGTTCATGCGTTTTCTCCCAAGGTGGAGGAGGATTGTTTAAAAGATGCTGAGTGGCAGGGAGAAGAATGTCACCTCAACATCCCTCCGCCAAGCCGGGAGAGGTTTGGCTGAGTCTCAAGGACGTAGGTTCAGACAAGGGCGGGCCCGGCTGCCTTACTGAGAGCCAGAGTCGTTTTCCTGACGCTGGAGAATGCTGGGGAACCTTGGGGTCCTACTTCAAGCCCTCTCCTGGACTGGGTGGGCCCTAAAACTGGCTTCTGAGGGGGAAGACAACGAGGTGACAGCCCCTCTAAGGGGCTGCTTGGCTGACTCTATTCCGTGGAAAGATAGAACAGTGGAAGCTGGTTGCATTCATCCATATTATTTCCCGCATGGCTCCTACGGTGCCTAGTAGTGAGCCTTCCATAAAGCAGATACGCCACAGCTGTTTGTGGTCCCCAGGACTGTGGCAATGTAAAGCTTGTGTCCTTTGTTCTTAGCCCAGGCAGTTGCGGGAAAATGTTCCAGGACTCTCCTCCCCTCCTGTTGCAAACAGGAATTCATTCAGTTAACCAACAAGTATTTCCTGAGCACCTACTTCGTACGAGGCTCTGTCCAGGTGCTGGGAACCCAAGGGTGATGAGAGAGAGCCGTGGCCCTTTCTCTCCTAGAACACACATCTTTACATTCCACTTTTTACCACCTACCCATCTCCTGCATATACATAACGGGAAAACACACAAACAAGAGTGAATCATATCTTCTTTCTCTTGACTCACCAAAGAATACCAACCATATCATTCTAGACAGAGAGAGAGAGAGAGAAAGGGAGAGAAAGCTCTCCTTCTACTTGCCAGAGAGAAAACTCCCAGTTTTGTGGTAGTCTCCCAGAACAAGGGGCCCATTTTTGTCATTCCTTGTTCAAAAATCCCGTGTCCCCCACTCAGTGCACGCACACACATACATATGTTCCCCACCCAGTTTACATTCATCCCATGTACAGCTGGAGAGCGTGGAGGTCTGCCTCCCACATGATACAGAACGGATTGGCAGCTGGGACTGAAGGCAATAGAAATAAGCTATTGATCAAGGGTTAGAAGTACAGCCACTGGGATCCCATGATGCTTGCGAGCTGAGGGCAGCAGGAAAGTGTTACACAAATGCAATAACATTTATAACCCCAGGGCAAGTGCTTTTTACATGAAAATAAAAAGCTGATCCTCTGTTTAATTCTTTCCCCCTCCTTGGGCCAGCCTGGCCAAGTGCAAGGACAGGAGCTAAGCAGGGCCACTCTGGTTGGGCTGGCCTCTTGCTCTCTGGGTAAGTGACAAGTGACGGGATCTTTTTCCCCCTGGCTGGTGCCTTCTGGTGGTGTGGGGAGTACCTGCACTGTTTAAGCTGCTCTGGCAGGAGGGAAGAAGTAGCTATGTCCTGCCATCCTGAGAGGCCCAGTCATGCCTCGGCCCCCTGGGTCTTCCTTGGTCAGCTCTGTGGATGTTGCCTGGTCCTGTTGGGAGCTGAACTTTTCACTTGAATGGGTGCTAGAAATCGCTCTTTTGAGCTTCATTCTGTGACATTTGTAAAAAGAAATCCTATTCTGGGGAGAAATAGATGGAGAGGAGAGACGGCTCTGGAGGTCCTACAAAGCAGTAAGCGAGGGCTGATGACTGAACTTGAGGAGCCCAGCTTTTTCTTCCCAAACTCACCAGACCACTGCTTTTTAACACGTGTTCCACAGGAATGTCAGTCCTATAAGATGCTCCATAAAAAATGGGGCTCTCTGGTCAATGATTGGGAAAACGCTTCCTCTTGGAGGTTTCCTATTGTATCTTTGGAGATTTCTTATTGCATCTTTGTAATTTAAAGGCTCTGAAAAGGGGCACTTGGGTGGCTCAGTGGGTTAAAGCCTCTGCCTTCAGCTCTGGTCATGATCCCAGGGTCCTGGGATAGAGCCCCTCGTTGGGCTGTCTGCTCAGCGGGGAGCCTACTTCCCCCTCTCTCTCTGCCTGCCTCTCTACCTACTTGTGATCTCTGTCTTTCAAATAAATAAATAAAATCTTTAGAAAAAAAAATAAAGGCTCTGAAAAGTCCTGCAGTAAAGGAACAGTGTGAGTTTGCTTGAACTACATCTAACAGATTTACTTGACTGCCAAACCGTCCCTCCGCTTAGAATTTCTTTCATCTTTTCCTTTTATTACTTAATGCTTACTAGCAACACATTTTTGGGAAAACGCTGCCAAGCAAGGTACTTAGAAGGATATGATATATTGCTGCGCTGTATCGTATGCCTACCACGTGGAGAGTACTTGACATGAATTATTTCTCACCACCAAAACAACTTGGCAAGTATTATTATCCCTATTTCACAGATGAGAAAAACGAGGTTGAACATGGATACGAAACCTGTCCACGGCCCTTTGACTAAGTAGTGGCTTTGCCAAGAGTCTCACATAGACTGTTCTGATTCCAAACTCCACATTTTCCTTTATATCATGTGTGTCCCTACGTGGAATAGAGACTTCTCTTTTTGCCAAAGTGAAGTTAAGTTGCTCTTTTTGGGAGACCCTTGCCCCAGAATCCATTCATTTTTCTTTAAGCCTTGCCTGATTCATCTTTTAGCCTGGCACTAGCCCATATTGCCTTCTCTGTGACTCTTGGGGATTCCCATTAGAAAGCAGAGCCTTAATCTAAGTAGCCATGGCAGGAGTCCCAGTTTTGCCATTTACTATTTATGTGACTTTAGGCAATTTACCTAACCCCTCTATACCTCAGTTTTCTTATCTATAAAATTCTAAGTATGCACAGAACATCTGGCCCGGAATGCTTATTAAATGGCAGCTGTTAAGTTTGCTGTTAATAATCAAGAGCAAGGGGTGCCTAGGTGGCTCAATTGGTTGAGCGACTGCCTTCAGCTCAAGTCATGATCCTAGAATCCTGGAATCAAGTCCCGCTCAGGCTCCCTGCTCGGCAGGGAGTTTGTTTCTCCTTCGGACCCTTCCCCTTCTCATGCTCTCTCTCTCTCTCAAATAAATAAATAAAATCTTAAAAAAAAAAAATAACCCAGAGCAAGACTTTGTCGGGGCGGCGGGGGGAGTGGTGAAGAAAAGCTTATTAGGAAAATTTTAGGAGTTCCTGTTTTAAATCCCCCAACAATTCTGGTATGATAAGAGACAGACATTTTTGTGTTGAAGGTGAAAAAACTGCAACCCGGTAAGCCAGTGACTTTTTCAAGTGTACGGGTACCGAATAGCAGAACTGGGACCTGGGCTCCCAGTTTCCAGAAATTTAAGACACCCGGATGTGTCAAACAGCTAAATGCCCCCGAGAAGGCAAAGACATTTAGATTTAAGGCTTTGGGAGCTATTTCCAGCTCAAGTCCAATTAGCAATGAGGATAAAATGTCTCTGGAATTGTTAAGTTTGGTAAAACTAAATATAAGAAACTTTAATTTTAAAAATTAGACCCACAATTAGATTGGAAGTAGGGCGCACTTGTCTTACTCACTATATCATAATTTGCTTGTTTGTTTGCTTTTTCTGGTTGAATACAATTACTCAGGCCAAACCATTTTCTCTTTAAAATGACATTTTTGTAAATTGACTGAGGTTCTGATAACAGACAAACCTAAGATCTCTGTGTTAATGTTGTCATACTCTCAGTTGGTTTTGCACTCTGATCTTTTTGGTTTTGCCTGAGCTGCTGAGGCGAGGACACTCCAGGATGAAATCAACTGTCTTTAGGCACAGTTAGTCACAAAGCTTACGTTGGAGCATTTCAACTTGGAATGGGTCTGTTCCCATCAACCCACTGACGTTTATCAAAGGAAATGTAATATTCATCCAGACTGGAATTGGAATGAGTTTTTCTTTTCTATTAGATGAACAGTGACAACACAATGTACTTGGAAAAATAATAAGTTTGAGCCTTTGCTAATTGAGGAAGTAGTATTAAAATAAAGTGTGTGGTTCTGAGACCCATGCCTTATACTTTCGGGGAGTCAAAAGTCCCCTAGTGGCTACTGGAAAATGCTTCTTGTTTTTTTTAATTCTCACTCTCAATATATGAGGAAAACATAGTGTTCAGGTCCCAGCTTCTCTGTGTTAGTTGCATAACTACCAACAATTCTTAGCCCAAAGTCCATAACCCACTGCTACCCCTAATTGTATCCAGTAACTCAGATGCCAGTATGGTAGAAGTGGAGTTATTTTAAACTTAATTAATTCCTCTTTCTTTCGCTTACAGCACCAGTTTTCAGTAAACTCAAATCTTTTGCAACTTTTTAAAAAGAATTTTTATTTATTCATTTGAGAGGGAGAGAAAGAGAGAGTGAGTATGAGAGGGAGAAGCAGATTCCCCGCTGAGCAGGATGTCTGACTCAAGGCTCCATCCCAGGACCCTGGGATCCTGACCTGAGCTGAAGGCAGATGCTTAACCGACTGAGCCACCCAGGCGCCCCTCTTCTGCAACTTCTATCTAATTGGTTCTCTCCAGGCAAAGAGAGAAACGAGCATTATGGTACGTCCATTTCACAGATGGGAACACAGACTGTACCCCAAAGCTGTAAACAACCTTTCTCCCATCTCATAGTGCAGAAGAGACCTGGCTCGTCGATGTAACTAACAAGGTGTAAAACACAAGCGATCAACCTCTGTTTAGCCCTCACTCTATCTACAGAAATAGCGCTTTGAGTCTAGTGTTTTTGAGTTCTGAGAGCCTTCAAACCATTTATTATTTTAGTAGATCTCTTAACACTTCCATCTATGGGAAAATAATATCCCATTTTAGAGGTGAAGCTAAAAGGAAAGGAAATTGGCTGGCCTTAAAAGGAGGGAATACTCTCCAGGCCTTCTGCCTTTCTGTTCCCACCACTTTGGGGTGTGGCTCTCCATGTGTTCTAGCTTGGATGCACACAACTGATTAGTTTAACACTAATGGGTGTCAGGTTCATCCAAAGAGCATGACCTCAGTATGTAAATTATTCAGCAATGAGGTTGATGTGACTATTTATAGGTCATAAATCAGTTATAAACTCAGAAATATGAGAACAGGTCCCTAAATAGAGAGGCACTTGTTACCTATCCAGGGCTTAATTTAAATATGCAGGGTTGAAGCCAGGCAAATTTCAAATCTGATACCCTTTGAATTGGGCTTTGGGAGAAGTGGATAGAGTAGGTGTTACTTATAACAAGAAACGAGGGCCAAGTCCAGGTGTGACAAGATGGATTTCTATCTTGAGCAAGTCCCAAACATTTGGTGATGGCTGCCTGATGCCCTGGGGGGAGAAGGGATCCGAGGCCAAGTTCAGGCTCTGGGAAACCCACCGGCCACCGGCGGCTATCCCTAGCTTGGTTACTTCATCCCCTTTACTCATTTGTGACAGATGTTTCATGAAAGTGAGGACACCGGGTCACACTTGTTCACCAAAATTGCCCCGCTGAATCTTATTTATTGATTCATTCCCTGTAACCGGTCAAGAAAGACGAAAGCAAATTGCTTCCTTTTAAAGATGCGTAGAGCATTGTAGGCCTTTTTCCAGACTGAGATGATGAAGAGGAAATAAGGACATTTTAAGGTCCAGCTGTGACCGGTTAGGTTGCTGGCTGGATTTGGGGCATCTCCTTGTCGTCGTTGTCCAGAGGGGAGGTTTCCCTGCCACGTCTAGCTCCTGGGACTCTGTTTGCCTCTTTCTCTCATTCAGGATCCAAGTCGATCGGAGTGCACAATTACATCTTATTTCAGTGTGAAGGAATACCAGGCCTGACAATATAAGCTTGAGGTCACTCCTAAGCTATAAGTAGCTCCAGTCTCTTAGCCTGGATAAAGTCCTAAACAAGTCCCTTCCTTCGGTGCATGGGCCTTTCAAAGCTCTGACCCCTGGGATTATGATACCTATGGCTGCTTCTTCTCTCGTTCCTCTCTCTAGACTCACATCAAACAAACAATCACTCCTAGACCTTACTCTGGTCTCTGAAAAAAATCAGGTCATGTCCTGTTTGGATGCCAGGCACACCCCTGTGGCTTTCTGTTCAGAACTGCACTATCTTTACAGTCCCTTGGCTCATCACCCTGCCTGCTGCCTCTGGGTACTCTGTTTCTCTTAGCCTTCATTCTCTAGCACTTGCTGGTCCCGGGGGTCAGTGATAGCACCCCTTAGCTGGTCTGATTCAGCTCCTCTTTGGCACAAAGTCTCCCCCTTTTCTAAAAGAATTCTTGCTGTCGCCATAACTTCTTTCCTATTATCCTTTGGAAAATCATCCTAAAATGGAAAATCATTTACGTGTATGAAGAGCGTGTGTATGTCAGAACTCATCCAAATTTCTGCAAGCATTATTTCATTTATTCCTAATAACAATGTTGTTACCATCCCCATTGAATAGATAAGAAGACTGAGGCCCTTGAAGTTAATCATCTAGAACCTTGTATCAAGCGATAGATGGTGAAATGACCTTGAAAATCTGATTCTAATTTATCGTTTTGCAGTATTGCCATGTGACAATTCAGAATCACATTTGCATAGGAAAGACAGTTACTGTCTTGTCTGCGAAATCGCCACTGTTTTCTTTCAGATTCATAGTAACCTTTTGGGACTCCTGGCTCAGTCAGTTAAGCATTAGACTCTTGGTTTCAGCTCAGGTCATGCTCTCATGGGTCATGAGATCCAGCTCTGTATCCTGCCTCCATGCTCAGCGGGGAGTCTGCTTGAAAATTTTCTCCCTCTGCCCTTCCCCTGCTTTCTCTTTCTCTTTCTCTAATAAATAAATAAATATAAAAACGAGCAGAGTAACCTTTTTTTTAAACCCCTTAATGATAAAAGACATGTTTATTACAGGATCCTCTAATCTTTAAAAACACCCAATGATTATATAAATGTGTTTGCTTTGTGAAAATTTACTTATTTGTACAACTTGTGATTTGTGCACTTCTCTGTATGAATGTTATACTTTAATTAAAAAATTTATATAAAATAGGGGCAGGACGCCTGTTTGAGCATCTGTCTTCAGTTCAGGTCATGATCCCAGGATTCTGGGTTCTAGTCCTGTATCAGGCTCCTGCCAGGAGCCTGCCTCTCCCTCTGTCTACCACCCCCTTGCTTGTGCACTCTCTCTCTGACAAATAAATAAAATCCTAAAAAAAAAAAAAAAAAAAAAGACAGGCACCTGGGTAGCTCAGTCAGTTAAGTGTCTTCCCTTGGCTCAGGTCATGATCTCAGGGTCCTGGGATTGAGCCCCCACTGGGCTCCCTGCTCAGTGGGGAGTCTGTTTCTGCCCTCTCCCTTTGCCCCCTCCCTGCTCACCCTGTCTCTCTCAACTAAATAAATAAAATCTTTTTAAAAAAGTTTATATTAAAGGGTGCCCGGGTGGCTCGGAGGGTTAAGCCTCTGCCTTCGGCTCAGGTCATGACCTCAGGGTCCTGGGATCGAGGCCCACGTGGGGCTCTCTGCTCAGTGGAGAGCCTGCTTCCCCCCCTCCCGTCCTGCCTGCCTGTCTGCCTACTTGTGATCTCTCTTTCTCTGTCAAACAAATAAATAAAATCTTTTTAAAAAAAGTTTATATTAAAAAAACCCTTTATTTTTATTTAAACCTTTTATATAGGGTTTGTATAAAAGATACCCTTTATTTATATTTATAAAATCCCTTTATTTATATTTAAACTTAGGAAACACCTCCCGCTACCCTTTTAGAACTGCAGCGCAGTTTGTTAATGATTTTGGGGAAGGTGCAACAGCATCTAGTCAGGTTCGAATGTTCAGGAGTGGACGCACATTGTGCGAGTTGGGCGTGCAATGCCTGACCCATGTGTTTTATGTGACAGAGAGGTTGTAAAAAAACTTACTAGAACATTATTTCAGTAAAGGGAAGAGAACCTTATGTTACTGCAACAAACCTGTGCCCTGACTGATTTAACAGGGAAGCTGGAAGTTTGCACACTAGTTTAATGCTGCTTTCCCTTGGTTGGAATTTGGGATGCTACTTATTTATAACAGGCTCTCCCTCCCATAGGAGTATTCATTAGTTATTCCAATTTCCAGGTTTCGATGTTCACAGGGAAGAAGTTGCAATGAAATGATATGTATTTGTACAATTTGAGACAATTTGCCAAAGACCACTAATAATATTTACCCGGCAGATGTGACACATTATCTCATTTAAATTCCGTAACAACCCTACGAAATCATAGGATTATTTCTGCATTTTGCACATAAAGTGTGGCTTGCGATCATGCATCATTTGCTCAAGGTCGACCCAGGACTCCATGAGCCTAGGGTTCCTAATTCCTCAAGAATAAGCCCTGCTAATTTTCACTAACAGCCTGGAACCTCATAACAATCCAGTGGATTAAGTACTATTTTTTCCCCCTTTCTGGGCAAGGAAATAGGCCCGGAAAGATAAAGTGATTAACTAGACATTTGCAGAGCTCAGACCCAAGCTCAGGTTCTCAGACTCCAAATCTGGGAATGCCTTCTACTAGATAACGTCATTGCTCGGGCCCACAGGACAATTTATTTACGTTGATAATGAATAATCTAAAGGTGGAAATAATAAGATGATAAAATTCTTTTAACATCCCAAGTCCTGGATGTTCTCCCTGTGATATTTTTAGCTCAGCAGCTTTAAGGCCATCATTTCTACAGTTCTAATTTGTAAGCATGTTTGTTTCTAACAACAGGTCCTGTGAAGGCCCCCTTATCTCTACCCTTTGGAAAAGGAATTGGGATCTGCTTCTGTGTGGAAGGCAGAGTCACCTACATGCATGTATACACCTAAATCTGTCCGTGATGTTTGGTCCAGTTCAGTGATTTTTGCACACCCCGCCACCCTCAACACCACTCCACCTGAGATTCCCTGGTATGATTTCACCCTCCTTCCCCCTGCCCCATACACACACACACACACACACACACACACATACACACACACGCACAGGGGACATTTGGCAATGTCTGGAGATACAGTTGGTTGTCACCACTGTCGGGGAGAGGTTATCGGCATCTAGTGGGCAGAGAGCAGGCATACTGCTTAACATCCTACAGTGCTGCCCACAACAAAATATTATCTGGCCCCCAAATGTCAAAAGTGCCAAGGTTCAGGAGCTCTGGTCTAGTTAATTCCATTATACATGCACACACCTGATGTTGCCTAGGATTAAATTGACCTTGGAGATTATGGCAAAGGAATGAAATTGAAGGTCTTCTCTAGAGAGTCAACTGTTTATCCAACACTATTCATATATTTACAATTTATACCTGATCCATTTCCAATTATGATTTTGGCTTTCTGTAAATGCACATGCAAGAGAGTTCAAGTGAAGATTTTTAAAAGATCAGGAACACTTGAGACAGTGGGGAGAGAGAACATATATTCAACTTCTGCTAGTCCCTGGGGATTTTCTGTCATAAGTCTTTAAAAATCACATGGATAGGTTTCCTGTACTTATTTAAGCACTTTGTTGGTACAAGCCAGGTTTTCATTTATTCCAGCCCATGAAGAATTAGAAAAGACCTGGAGAACTCCATTAGTTACTTCTGGGCCCCCATGAAGGAGGACCCTCGTTTTTTT
The DNA here is from genome assembly GCF_922984935.1 of Meles meles. Classification (NCBI taxonomy): domain Eukaryota; kingdom Metazoa; phylum Chordata; class Mammalia; order Carnivora; family Mustelidae; genus Meles; species Meles meles. The sequence goes on from NC_060073.1 coordinate 20,100,986, forward strand.
AGACAGTTTAAATTTCCTTTAGACTGACCTTTTAAGAGACAATGGGGTTACTTTTCAGCCTAAGAGAAAAGGAGGATAGTTGAGCGAAGGACAGGCAAGGGGAGTTGGATGAGAAAGCTTTTCAGTTAAGCCTTTGTGGTGCTGGTAGGGGTGGGGGAGAGTTCATTACCTTGTTTGAAATACACTCAGATTCAGTCAGAACATCAGAAACGATCATGTACGAATGCAAGTACAAAACAGTTTACTCTCCCTAGGTGAAGTATGTGTACTCTGCTACCACCAAACTGAACAATAAGAAAATTCAGAAGAGACTTTTCTATTATAATGCATAATGCCTCCATATAATACTAATATATAAGCCTCTGTTATATTTTTCCTACATATACAGTATCTCCGCATTAGTCCTCACAGGGAGCTAGCTGTCTTAGCATTTTGAATGACATTTTATATTATCCAGTAGAATTCCAATATGAAATATTTTCTAGCAAGCAGAAGTTATTTAGATTCCTACCTCCTTTTTTTTTTTTAAGCTTTTATTTACTTTGAGAGAGAGAATGCAAGGAAGGACAGACAGAGAGAATCTCAAGCAGACTCCCCGCTGAGTACAGAGCCCATCCTAGGCCTCTGACATCACGACCCCAGCCAAAACCAAGAATTGGATGCTTAACTAACTGAGCCACTTAGGTCTCCTCCTACCTCTATGGTACACACACACACACACACACACACACACACACAAATTATATGTGATAATGAGGTAAACATGAAAAATAGAAACCATAAAAATACAAGAAGAAAATTATAGATATTTTTCTAATCTTGGACTTTGGATGACGTCTTGAAACATGGACCAAGAGGCAGGAATAGGAATATATAGGAAACTAAGATAGATTGACTAGTTTTATAAAAATGAAAAACTGTACTCCAATATTTAATAACATTCAAAATTTGAGTTTACTTTTGTTCAACAGGGTTTTGATAGCTATTGAATAGTTTTGGAGGTGTAAACGGGTTGTAGGAGAGCAAATTCTAAATTGATGCGCACCTGCCCTTACTATTACGTCATTCATGCCTAAAAGTCGAATGATTTACTTTTGAAAGTGTAAACTTTCAATTTTCAGCTTATTTCTGGGATTTTCACTAACTTACACTAATTGTTAGCTTTTTTCTTTAGTATTTATGCTACTCAACCCTTTCAAAAATCCAATAAAGATTATCTGGTTTTTTTTTTAAGATTTTATTTATTTATTTGACAGAGAGAGAGGTCACAAGTAGTCAGAGAGGCAGGCAGAGAGAGAGAGGAGGAAGCAAGCTGCCCATTGAGCAGAGAGCCCGATTTGGAACTCCATTCCAGGACCCTGAGATCATGACCTGAGCAGAAGGCAGAGGCTTGAACCCACTGAGCCACCCAGGTGCTCCATAAAGATTATCTTTAATTTGTGCATGAGAAACACAGGGTTCAGAAGGCTTAAGTATCTGTCTAAGGCCATATAGCTAATGTGGGTCTACCAAATGCCCATGAGTGGCATGCTTAGAAATTGAGAAGGACCCACCAAAATCTATCACAATACCAACCCCACGACCTTGACTTACCCAAGAATCCTTGGAACTCCTATTGCCCCATCAGTGGCAGTGCAGACTGACAAGATGCTGGGACTCTACCTGTTCACCCTCTCCAGAGTTACTTTCACCCAGAAAATGAATTTGAGGGCACAGGGAAAAAACGTATCAGGCACTGTACCAAGCACTTGACGTGAACTATTTTGTTCAGTTTTCTTGACAGCTCTGCAAATAAATACTAATGGCTGCATTTTACAGGATAGGAAAACTGAGACTTTGAGAGGTTAAGTCACTTGTCCAAGGTGTCTTATATGAAAAGGAGTGGTACTACTCAGGTGCCAGAATGTGGGTCGGTTTGGTTTGGTTCCACTCCTCCTCAGCATCTTAGGGTGGGAAAGAGTGTGTAAATGGAAAGAACTATTAATGAATCACAGCTACTCTTTTCTATAGAGTTTGATAAGCTATAGGAGTGTTAAGAAAATGAGTCAGAATATTTTAATTACATGTAAATACCTGAAAAGAGATTTTGCATGACAGTGATGTTTGATTGACACACAAACATCTTAATGTTTTTCAGCTTGAGTCTTCTAAAACCAGGGTTGGTAAGCCATAACCCATGGGCCGAGTCCTGTTCACCCCCTACCTGCAAAAAATGGTTTCAGTTTTCTCTAATGGTTGAAAAAATTAAAAGAGTATTTTGTGACACAAGAAAAGTAGACGAAATTCAAATGTCAAGGCCCATAAGTAAAAGCTTTATTAGAACACAGCCAGGTTCATGTTTATGTATTGTCTATGGCTGTTTTTGTGCTACCAAGTACCTAGAGCTGAGAAGTCATGATCACTGTGAAGACTCTCTAGTCTACAAAGTCAAGATATTTATGATCTGGGCTTCTACAGAAAAAAGTTTACAGACTCCTCCTCTACGGCATTTACACACTCAGGTACAATATGAGTTTCTAAATTTTTTCTGTGAAATCCTGGAACATTTTAAAGTATTTTTTCCAGAAAGAACACTAAAGCAGTCTTGCTCTGAAAAAATTTCAACAGCCTGGGCTGATTTTTAGGCTGTGGTTCCAGTGCCTAGTTGGTCCAGTTTGAAAAGCCCTGCCTTAATTCATCTCTTAAATACATTAGCGTTATCTCTAGGTGGCAAAGCTGGGTCTTACTACCCAACCTGTCCTTCCGTGATTCATCTTGACTGTGTTATGGGTTCAGTTCCACAACATTATGAGTTCATCCAGGCTTCCTGAATCATTTATAGGGATTTTCATTTTTGCTCTCAAACTCTTACACACTTTCTCTGCTGTGAGGTTTTTTTTTTTTAATATAAAGCTCAGAGTACTAAACGGCCTATGCTTGTAAAATGAAGCCCATACTTTTTTTTTTTTAGAGCTTTAAGAGATCAGAATTCTTAAATTTGTTTTTCTTGAGAAACTAAACTTAATTTTGCAGGTCACAGAAGTAAGAAAACACCTTCATACCCAAGGATCTCAAAGCACCTCTGGTGGAAATACACAACAAGGTAAAGAACGTCTATTTATTTTTAAATAACTTTATTTCTTGGAGGAAATACTGTTTAATGGGAAAGATGTGACTAGTAACAAATAAAAGTCTAAGGCTATTTCTGGTTCTGTCAATGACTCACTTTGACTTTGGGCAAATCATCTCACCACTGTTGCTCTTTATCTGCAAAAACTGGACTTCATGCCTATGGGAGTTGCATGGCTAATCAATGCCTGGAAAATGCGTAGTGGCAGATGCTACAAAAGTGCTGAGCCTTAAAAACATAACCACCCCCACCCCCCCATTTGTATTCAGTTGAGGTTGGGGTTTATTGTTATTTAACATTCGAAGGCCAACACTATGTTAAGTCCAGCGTGCTGCACAGACCAGATAGTATCACTGTCCAGCAGGGATTTTTTTCCTTTAATCTAGGATTTTGGACTTTTTTTCTTTGATTGTGGTTGGGGGTTATTTTAGAATCCAGTAGTAGATCCATACAAAAACATTAAGCTTTAAGTTGAAAACTATCGATTTGAAAATCTAAATAAACCCCCTCCAAAAAAAAAAAAAAAAAAAAAGCCCTCCCCTCCCCGCCAAGAAATCTCTCAAAACAAGAATTCCTCTGATATGTGTGTGTATGTTTTTTTTTTCCTTCCTGCAGTTCTCCATGTTACAGTCCTTGGAGGTAGAATAGGCATAAAATACTTTCACTAATAAAATATGACAAACCGCCGGATTATACGTGGCCGATTCCCAGTGATTGCCCTGCTACACAAAGCAGAAAAGTAAATGCCATCATCCCCCTTAGAACAAAAGAACTTAGGAATAAAAAACATGGAGAGGGGGGAGAAAGCAGCAATAAATAAAGGTGAGGGAAGGACCCCGTCCCCCGCCCCTCCCCGACGCGACTGTGGGACTAAGTGTGGCTAATAAAGTGGTTCAAGGGTAGTTATTTGGAAAGGGGGCGGGGTGGCGAGGGGAGGGCGCGGGCGAGCGGCGGCCGGGGATTGCATGTTGCATTCGACTTGAGGTTGCATCTTTCTCCTGTTGCCTGGACCACGCTCCCCCATTGCAGTGCTTCCCCATTGCTTCTCTCCGCTCCTGCCCTCGCGGCTTTTTTCCCCCCTTAAAACTGCTGTTGCACTGGAGGGAGTTGGGGCCGCTCCGGAGCCCCTTTGCAGCTCTTGCCCGGGGGGAGGGGGAGTTGGGCTCGGGCCGCGGAGTTGGGGGGGCCGCAGCGGGCTCCGGCCTCGCCTCGGCTGCAGCTACACAGGAGCAGAGCTGCAGCGCTGCACCGGCCCATCATTGCGGCGGCCCCGGAGTTTGGCCGCCGCCGCTCCGTGCTCAGCCCCATCACCGCCGCCGCCGCCGCCGCTGCACTGGAGTTTGGCTGCTGCTGCCCTACTTCACTCTAGTTTAGTTTCACTCACTTTACATCCGGGTTTTTTCCCTAGGCAATGGGGGCCGCAGCACACCCCGTTCCTTAGGCAAAGTGAAATAAATTCGCCGCACCGACACGTCAAGTAGTCCGCCCGCCCGAGCGCCGCCGCGGGCCCCCGCCGCCCCCCCCGCCGCCGCCCCGCCGCCCCCGGGAGGCCCCCGTGCAGCCCGGGAGCCGCCGGCGGAGGCGAGGGGGCCCGGGCCGGCCTCCGTACAACTCCGCCTGGCAGCCCCCTCCCTCCCCGCCGTGCCCCTCTACCCCGGCGCCTCCTCTCCCCCCCCCCTCCCTCGTCCCCGCTTTCCCAGCCCCAGTCCCTCTCGCCCGGCTCTCGGGAGCGGCGGGGGCGCGCACGGCGGCGGCGGCGGCGGGCCGGCGGGGCCGCGCGGCGGGTTCCCGCGCGGGCGAGTGTGTCTGGGCCTGGGCGGAGGGATCCCCGGGCTGAGGCGGCGGAGGTGCTGCGGCCCGGGGCCGGGTGGTGAATGGGCTGGTGGTGCTCGCTGCTGCTGCTGAGAGGAGGAGGAGGAGGATGAAGAGTTGGGCTTGTTTGTCTCCCACAGTTTCTCTCCTGCTGCTCTGATTCCCCCCCACCCCTATTCCGGCCCGGGGCCTGTGTGTGTCTCTCCTGGAGGAGGAGGAGGATCCAGTTCCTCCCCCCACCCCCCTCCTCCCCACCCCCCCCCCTTGCCTGGGGAAGAGGAGGAAAGAAACAGCCCAGAGAGAGAGAGGGAGAGAGAGTGAGTGAGTGAGTGAGAGAGAGAGGGAGAGGAGAGGAGAGGAGAGGAGAGGAGGAGGAGGAGGAGGGAGAAGGGAACAACCTACCATCTTAACACACTAATATCTAAAAAGTGCGAGAGGCCCAGAGCAGCAGCAGAAGCAGCAGCAGCAGCTCCAGCTTCTTCCCTCCCTCCCCATGAAGAAGAGTTCCCTCCTCCTCCTCCTCCTGCTTCTCCTGCTCAGAGTTCCTGCCTCCAGCTGCCAGGGGGGACAACCAGCCAGCAGCAGGAGGGTGCAGTATCCCAGCTTTTCCATTCTCTCTTCTCCTCACTCTCTCTTTTTTTTTCTTGAGTAGCTCTATTTCCCCTCCCTCCCCCCCTCCCCCCTCTCCCCCTCTCCCCTGCTCCCTGTCTCTCTGTCTTGTCTCTGGTGTTTGTCTCTGGGAGGAACTGGGGCTGCCTGCTTGGAGTTTGTTGTGGGGGGGAGGGAGGGGGAGGGGAGGGGTGTGTGGGAGGGAGGAGGGAAAGGGGGGGGTGTTCTCGTCAGGACCCCTCAGTCAACTTGAGATTTGAGCAATAACTTCCCCTTCGGGGCGCCCCCCTGCGTGCCCTTCCTATTCCTCCCCCCTAAAAAAAAGACAATGGAAAAACCTTGTCTCCCCCTTCCTTCCCTCTGCCCTCCACCCCTCCCCAGGATAAATTGGAAGTAAGTTTATGAGCAGCCTCGGGAGCCTGGGCGCTGAGTGCAGGGCCGAAGCGGGTGACAGAGGCGGCGCGCCGGGGGTGGCGGGGAGGGGGCGTCACATTGTCCCGGCGGGGGGCCGGGGAGGGGGCCGCGGGCGGGGGCGGGGGGCGCGTAGCCTCGTCCGCCCCCTCAGCTGTCCCTCAGCCCGGGGATGGTCGCCTCGGGCCCTTCACCACCCTGCCCCCCGCCGGGATGCTGTCGGGGGGAAGTTTTTATTATGATTATTTAATTAATTAATTAATTTTTTTTTTTTTTTTTTTTTTTTTTTTTTTGGAAAACCATCTTGTTTGGTGACTGAGGGATCTGGTTTTAAAAAAAAAGCTGCGGCTGCTGACGCTGCCGGGCCGTGTGTGTGTGTGTGTGTGTGTGTGTGTTGGTGCATTTGTCTTGGGTGGCCGGAGCAGCGTTGGGGAAATTCCGCTTATTCTTCTTCTTCTGCAACTTGTTATTCCGGAGAGTCTGCCTGCACCCCTCACCCCGGGGCCGGCCCTCCCGCACTCGCCCCCGCCGTCCGCGGCCGCGGGGCGCCCCCGGGACCCCGCGCGGGCCGAGGCCGGCAGGCCGCTCAGAGAGGGGCCGCGGCCGCCCCTCCCCCGCCCGCGCCCCCGCCGGGGGGAGGGGCGCGCGGAGTGGGACTCTTTCCGTTTGGTCCAGCCCCGTTGTGCACGCAGTTCCCAACACTTCTCGTCATCCTCTCTTTGGTCTCTTTATTCTGCTGAGCGGTGCTGTTAGGATTTCTTTTTTTCCCCTGACCACGTTCGCGATGGTGGGTAGCAGCAAGGTGGCCCTGGTAGGGGAGGGGTTGATATCGAGATTGGGCACCGGGGGAAGAATGTCTCGTTTCAACTTTGTGTGTGGCTTGCACCCCCGGAGAAGGCCACACGCCGGTTGTAGGGTGCAGATGTGCTGAGAGTGATTTCTAAGTAGTTGAGTTGTTGAGATGAGGGTACGACTGCTAATGGTAGGCAGGTTTTGTTTTCATTAGTGAATCTGGTGTCATCATATTCGGGGCATATGTTGAAATATTCTTTGTTTAGGTCTTGAAGTAGAGGATCTCACTCTGCACGTCCACATTGTGTTGTTTTTAAATGATGTCTGCAAGTGTGGCTTTCTAGAATTTCAAATGTGAGTTAAGGTCCGGGCGTGTGTGGGCCTCAGCATTGGCCTTGACAGTGAACTTTGTGGCTGTGTTTTGGATTTCAGAGATTTGCCCCATAGCTGGGGTGCAAGCTGTGCATTTTTTGTTAATAGTAGGTGTCAGGAATGTAGATGTTTAAGCTGGGGACATTAAAGGGAGAGCATTCCTGTATTAATAATTGATAGCTGAATATTAGAATCAGATTAATTGGGGTTGATGAAAGTTTATTTTGTTTTGTTTTGTTTTTTCAAAAGCAGCTGTGCACTCTAGGAAGGAAGCCTTTCCATAGGCACACTTTATAGGGGTTCTTTAGAGTAGGGAGCTGGAATATCTCCATTTAGAGAGAATACTCATCAACATCTCTGGCTTCATTGAGGGCCTAGTAAGGGGACTGAAATTGGGGCTGAGACATCTAAGTGTACTTTTCAGTGTTTATGTTGTTTGTTTACATCTGGTGTTTATCACATTTGGGCACTAGAAATAATAAATAGGGCAGTTTTTCTTTTTTTTTTGAAGAGTAGCCCCCCCCCTTTTAAGTTTCACGATTTACTTGATTTCACAGCATTGTAGGAAACTGTTACTACATTTTTACTGGAAATACTATTATTCATTTTGAGTTTGGTAAGTTCTTTCTATTCTTTTTTTCTATCTTCACTTGTGTATGGAATGTACATTGTGAGCTCAAAGCTAGCTTAGTAGGGGCTATTTAAAATGTCCGAAAACTACATTTTAAAATACCAAGACATATTTGATGGCAAAGAGGAAATTTTTGTGTGCACTTATACTACCGTTTATAAAAAAATTTCTGTACTTAAAACTTCTGTAGATGGACAACTGTTCTTAAAAGGAGCATAGTAATAGTGCAGAAAACTCTCTAAACACAAACTTCCAGCTAATATGTTAAAAATCTTCCAGGTATTTTTCTTTATGTCAGACTTTTGCTTTTGCTAACATAATGGTATTTGCAATATGACTGGCATTGCTTGGCTGGCCGTAATAAAGTCTTTTGCTTGAGTGCTTTTGATGGCTTTTTAAGGTAGTTTTTAGATAATTTTGCAAGCTTTATTTAAGCATGTTGCCCTTTGGACTCAGGCAGGTCTTATGGAACCAGAATAGTAATAGATTAAAAAAACTCCTACCTATGCCAGATTTTCTTTTTAAGAGGTATAAGTGATGGACGGGGCCCTATTTCTTTTAAGCTTTGAAGGGTCCATCCTTTTTCCCATTCAGTCATCTGGAAGGAGTTGCCTCAGAAATACTCTTCTTCTGCTTACATGAAGAACTCTAAATGCTATCCAGCAGGAGGTGCTACAGCAAGATAAAGCCAATCTCTGAGTTTTGAGGGTCTTGCTACTTATTACAGTTCTGTTAGCTTCAACTTAGCAACAGGATAAACGCCTTAAAGTTCCAGAAAGATTTTAAGTAAGTCCATTTTAAAAGTCCATTAATAAATTACGTTTGCAATTTGAAACTGAAATCTTAATTGCTTTTACCTGCTTACCATATTTTACAAAGTAGATTTGTTATTGTGGTAGCTTAAAAATGCCACCCTTAGCTACAGAGTGCTGTTACAATTATTTAGATGTGGAGTTAGTCTTGTATTGGTGAGTGGGGAGTTGAACACATCCGTGAAAAGATGGTGTGCAATGGCTATAAACAAAAGAAGTTGGTGTGATGGTTTTGTGTCATCCCTGTAATATAAATACAAATAGGATATAGAGGTATGAGATTTTGGACAGGGAAATGCTGTATGGAAAAAAAAAAATTTAATTCCTTGTGTTTTTTTCCTCACATCTATAGACAGTGATCCTAATAGATAAATTCTTAGGCACTCAGCTTTACAAATATGTGTCATTGATGTATTTGAGTTGGCCTCCAAAGACTGAGATTCTCAAACTGTAAGTAAAGTTACATCTGTGTGTATAGGTCATTGCTGAGATGTCCTTTAGTAACACTTAACAATAACTGCATAAAGATGAAAGTTAGTTTCATAGCATTTATAACACATGCTCCTTTGAAACTCTGTTAGTGTTAGGAGAATTGATTTATCCCTGGGAATATCATGCTACTTCGGTGCTTGTAAAGTTTTGTATCAAAGTTTTAGAAACTTAGGAATGTGTAGAAAATTTGATGAAGCTGCTTTGAATTTTGTCAGTTTTCTAGTCATAATACTGTACATTTTTTTTTTTCAGTAAGATCAAATGAGATAGTACATGTGAAAGTTCTTTGTAAATTGTCAGAAACCATGCAGATGTTGAGATAGGTAGCTAATTAATACATGGACAGAAATGTCTGTCTTTAAAATGTTAACGTTCTCCACATCATTTGGGAAATGAACACATTAAAAGTATACCCCCAACACTTCATGAATTTTTTTAAAATGCTACTGTGGTTACCAAAAAGCTCTTTGTTACAGTTTTGAAGCTTTGTGTAAAAAAATGCTGTGGAGGCAGTTTCTCATAATTCAAAAAAAAAGATCATTTTTCTTTTTGTAGATCTTATGAAATGTATATCCCCCATTAAAATTTTTCTTCATTTCTTTATTGATGTGATAGTAGTTGATTTTAGTGAATATTTAAGTTCCTGGATCTTTCTATAGACTCTCATTAACACACAGAGTAACAGATGTCACAGTTAAGTTTTTGATTGTTTTTAGTGAGTCTGCTAACTTTCTGAAAAATTCTTACTAAGTAAAGCTTTCAAGATTGTTTCAAAGTGAAGATGTGTATCTGTATGTATTAGTATTAGGTACATGGGTATATCATTTTGTTTTTCTCTTTTAGAGGGATGCATGAGGAAATGACTACTCAAATCTAGAAGAGTGCACTGAAATATTTTTGTGTAAAAATAACCCAAAAGTTTAAAACTCGGAGCCTTGATTTGTGGCTTTTTTAAAAGACTCTGCTTGCAAATTTGGACTAAAATAAAATAAAATACAGATAATTGGGAGTCCCTGTGTTTATGAGCATATCAAAAGGTTTAGCTTTAGTCTTACATTTTAGAAGCTACTGCTCTTTATGAAATAGCCCCTTTAATTAGAAATTAAATATAGAAACTTGTTTCTGTGTGTAAGTGAGAAAAACATTTAACTGTTTAAATAAAAATGAAACCTCTCAGGGAAGTATTAACTTTTTCATCCTATGGACACTGAATACTAAAGTTGGTTTTGGTTTTTTTGTTGTTTTTTTGAGGAAATACGGAAGTTAAGGTTATAGTAATGTGCTTTTAAATTTTGTGTTGTTGGTATTTTATTGCTGAAAGCTTTTGTATTTAATAGCTATTCAAAGGGAGAAAAGGCAGGGATTAAAGTTTTCCGTCTCTAACCTTTTACAGAATTCCTTTATATCTATATTCAGACCTGATTTCTTGAAATCTTTCTGAACGTTCATGTTAATTTGTGCTAGGAAATAGTCACGATTTTTGTTGACTTCTCAGGAACTTTTTATACATGGGCTTTTTGGTAGGCCTTAAGTATTCTTTAGGAGCACAGCAATATATTTTAATCACTTTAACTTTACCCAGTGTGTATTTTTGCTGCTTTGAGGTTTTTTTTTTTTTTTTTTTTTAGGAGGTAATATGCTAACCCTGCTTTAAATTTATTGTAGATAATTACTTTTTAAATAGCATATGTTTTCTTGTTTGTGTGTTTGTATGTACATGTGGCTGTGCTATTTTGTAGATTTTCCTATAATTCTTGTGTGTGAAATTTCTGGAGTTAACTTTTGTGAGATTGTTGAAGTGGACTTTTAGGGATAATTTTTATATTACTTGTCTGTTAGTTCAGTGTTAAACTGGGGGTGGTGGTGAACTCTTCCACCACATTTAGAGATCATATGTGAGGTTCAGTCAACCTTTAGGTATTCTACAGCAACTTTCTCACACTAGATACTTGTGTGGCAGTTTGAATAACCCTCCAACTTCTCTCCCTCTAGTACATTGCAAGTCCTCCCCCTGTTTAAAAAAAAAAAAGGTCTCTGTTGAAGGAAAGTATTCTTTTCTATATTTTGGAATCATCTATGGAAATGTTTTCTGGTTTTTTAAATAGACAAAAAAGTGAACCGGTAATATGGAGATAGGAAGGCAATGGGGCCTAACAGGTTGGTGATCTAGGCTTTATTTTGACTCTCTGGGCCTAGGGGACAAAAAATAACTTAAACACAGAAGCCAGAAAGATGGGTTTTGTTTTATTGTTTTGGCTGCATTGAGGATACAAACTGTCAGTACTTGAGGAGAAGGAGCAGCAGAAAGGAATTGATTTTTTTCTGCTGCAGATCCAAGTATTGTTAACCATGTGCATCTCTGAAGCAGCATACTTAAAAATCAAACAGTAGTTGATTCTTTCACTCAATTAACAGTCAAGACCTAGACAGGTTTTTTAAAGATTTTAAATAAGTATCAAAAACTTCAGAGTAATGACAATAATTTCCTGATAAAAGTGGGTGATAGTAACCATGGCAACTGCTATCTGGCCTTATGGCCAGTATGTTGTATTGATGAAGTCTCAGGTCCTGTAGTAGCCTGTCACTTTTATGGTGAAATGTAGTAACATGTGTTGCAGGTGATTTTTAGCTGGATTGTGTTAAATTTGTGTGCCAGCTTATCTTTCCTTGTTAGGAATTTCTTGGACCATATTCCACAGCATGTTTGTGAAGGTGCTGTTGCCTGAAAATAACCCACCACCTGTGTTAGGCCTCCTGATGCAGATTGCACTTAGTTCTTTCCCAGCCTCCTTCTTCAGTCTTGCAGAAAATAGGGGTGTGTGTAGAAACTATATACACATAAATAACAGCTCAAAGTTATCTATTTGGACACGTTATTGATAGTTTAAAAAAAAATCTTTTGAATGAGAGAAATGGGAATATTTTTTTTTTCCCCAAGTGTTCTTTCTGGAAACTTGTGTGTGTGTATGTGTGTATGTGTGTGTGTGTGTGTGTGTGTGTGAGAGAGAGAGAGAGAGAGAAATGAGGGGTTAGGAGCGGAGGGCATAGATATTGAATAAGGACTTGACAAAAGAGAAACTTAAGTATTAATTGTTTTTGTGTGTGTGTGGTGGTGGTATGTGTACCTGTTATTATAAGAATGTTTTTCTTAGTGGACATTATTAGAGTATGGGAAATGTTTTTGTATGAGATTTTCTGCAAGGAAATTATTTATAAAATATAACTTGAAAGACTGTTAAGAGAAAACCTGGTAAAACTTTCTTGGGGGAGGGGAATAGAGAACTTTGAAACTGATCAACCACACTTTAAAAAAATGGCTTTAAAAATGATGTTTTAAAAAATAATTTAAAAATTGTATGAAATCTTCTTGCTTTTTAAACATTTCTTTTATTGCTTAGCCTGTGTAAGATTTTTCTAATGTGAAAATGTTGATGTAAATATTCATTGATACTTTTTCCAGTATGTGGTAAAGAAACTGCCAGAGCAGAGAGCAAACAGGTTAGATCTGAATTTCACTAGACCCTGATAATAAGATCTGGTGAAACTGTGCTTAAATAGTTCAGACTTTCTTAAAACTTACTGTGATAGGGTGAAGTGGTTTACTTACTACATGTCCCAGAATGCATTTCGGGTTTTTTTCTTAACTCCGGATTAGAGTGTTGCATGCTGGGACCTGTAGTTGATTTAAACAGCACAGAGAACCCTTCCCTCTTGTCTACTCCATTTTACACAAACAGCTGCCCAAGCCTCTAAGAACTTTCTGCTAAGTAAAATTTGATTGCTAAGGTTATGATTATCATGGTGCTGATATTCTAAAGTGAGTCTTCAGAAACACCCTAGTGTTTTAGTTTACCTTGGATTAGTTTGTTGTTTTTTTATCAGCTACTTTAAGATTTACATGTAAAATAACTGATACATGTTTATATGTGTTTGTGTTTATATATTTAAAACTTAGCAGTTGTAAATTTTTTTTGTCTGTGCTGCTGTAGATCACTTTATAATTACAGCACACAGATTGCTAATATGGGCATTAGGAGGTTATTATTATAGGGCCTGTTCTCTTTTCTTTGAATGGGGCCAGTTACTCAGTGCCCGTATTTAAATTTAGAGTTTATTTAAAAATTATTTTGTAATAATGGTCAGTGTCTTGAATCTTAGTGTTTTTTTAAATGGAGGATGGATTCCTGAAAATAAATGTGGTTTCAATGTAAATTTAATACTCATAGGTATAATCTGAAAGGTAGAGGAATAATCTGAAAGGTAGAGGAAAAGTTAAGGTTTCTTTAATAATTTGTATTTTCACTTGTAAAATTTAAATTTCTCTTCTTTTCTTTGAAGTTCTGATACTTTATTAGTGAATATCAGAATGTTGTTTCGGGGATTAGTTGTTGAAATCTGTGAAAGTGCTTAGCACAGTGCCGGCCACATAATAAAGCCTCAGTAAATGTGTAGAATTAGCAGCAGCAGCAGCAGTAGTGGTTCTTGTTATTAAATAAATAGCATGCCTCACATTTTTCCTCTCTTTTTACATTATTATTTGAACAGAAGCCCAACCTGTTCTGACAAGACCTTGAGATTTTTGGCCTATGGTAATGATGTGGCAGTTCCTTAGAATTTTTTGCTGTACATAAGATGTCTTTGCACCTCAGTTTCTCCCCAAGTGATGTATGCCTGTAGTTAGCTACGAGCCAGTCACAGACTTTTTGACCAGGATTCAGCTTGCCTATTCAGTACTCTTTGACACTGTACCACAGCCCTTGTTTGACTTTGGAAAGTTCAAAAGATAATAAAAAAAATTTTTTTTTCCATAATGTTTGCACTGATAAAATACCCAAACTAGTTGATTAATGAAAATAAGATGCTGCAAAAATGTTCCTCATGTCCCGGTGTATGTAACCTTGAAAAACTCTGCTGTGTTTAGAAGCACGAACCAAGCTATCACCATAGTTCACAGTGTTAACAGGACTGGTGTATTGGAGGCCAGTGAGCAGCCCCAGAAAGAAAATGTAGTTTCAGGTCCGTGGGTTGTACTTAAAATGTTAGGTTCAAAAAAATCATAAGTCTTTACATTATTTTTCTCTTTTAGGACACTCTAACTTCTTTTAGGCTCTTGAACTTGTAGGATATTTTTATCTGCATGGCTGGTCTCTTTTAGCTTTTTGAGAAGGGAAAGGGACATCTGGGAATATTGAAAAATGTAAGCATAAGTTGTGATGTATGTGCCTTAGTTTGAGGGTATACAGAATCGGTACAGTGTCTTTCTTACCTGCTTGGCCCATATCTGTTCCAGCTTTTTCCCTTGTGTGGCGTCCCTGGAATAATATTGCTGAGGACTGCTGTGTTTATTTAAGAGAATTCTGCCTTTAGTAGTGATTATTTAAGTACTTGTTCACAAAACAAACCAACCCACTGTAGTAATACTAACCTTTTTTTCTCTTATAAATATGAACTGAAATTTGTTAATATTTGTATTTTAGACATTGAATAGATTCTTTAGCTATGTCAAAAATTTGTGGGGTCTGAGCTGGTAATGCTGCCACATCATGAGTGGCTTTATTTATCTTCTATTAACTTGACTTTTTAAGACCTAACATTAAAATGAAATAAACTCAGTGGTTACCAAGAAGTTAAATACAAAGGACTAAGTATAAGGGGTAAAATTGTTTCTGGCATTAATTGGTCAGTGCAGGAAAGATCAGATTTGGATGACTGTTCCTTATCTACATTTTATAATTACACACGTGTGTAATTCTTAATATACTAAAGTTGGAAATAAGGAGAGTAAAACTGGGCAGCCGTATGTAATCCCTGTAGAGTCCTCTGACACACCTAAAGTATTGAGCACAGTTTTCTGTCTTTTTTTAATGAAATGTCCCAGGCCAGTGGAAATGAAACAATTGTGATGGTGTCAGAGGACTTGGCCCTAAGACCAGTCCTGTCACTAGTGGTGTGCTCTTGGGAAATTCAGCCTGCTGGGCATTAGTTTTTGCATAAGATGGGAATAATGGTAAAAGGTGGCTTCACAATGATGTTAAAAGGACTGGATGAGATAATACTGATGAATGCACTTTATAGACTAAAGTAGTATATATAAATTGAGTTTGTAATCACTAATAGATGCCTGAATTTTAAGGTATTTCTCTATATTGTGTTAACAATGTTAGTATTTTTAAAAGTTTAAATATAGGAGTTAGAATCATATCATATTTGGTGATCTGAATACCCGCTGCCCATGGTCAACAGACAAGTTCTTAACATGTTTACAGCACAGATAGTGACAATATGCACTGATGCGTTTGTGTGTGTGTGTATATCTATATAATATACACAAATGTCATAATTGTACTGGTGTGTTGTTATGGTAATGCAAGCTTTCAATTATGGGCTTTTATATTGAAAACTATTTTTATGTGTTAATATACAAACTTACACAAATACAGATATTTGTTCTATAAATATATAAAGATTTATAAAGATATAAAATTGAATGTTTGGCAAGTTGAGAGCTGTTCTTGTACCATAAAGGTATGTTGTTTTAATAACAACAATAATAATGATTTTATATTTACTATTTATTATATATAGAGTTAAGCTCTTTTGTATATAGTATCTCATTTAATCGTAATCCTCAGCAATATTACAAGGATTTACTATTACTATCGTACCCCTATTTTAGAGATAAGGAAATGAAGCCCTCCCTGGGATCACATAGGTGTAGCAAATGCTATAACCTGAATTCAAGCCCAAGTTTGACTCCAGAGCCTTTCTTTTAAGAGTCCATAATACTGTACTAAACTTTTAATTCCTCTAGAAACCTAGAAAGTGAATTACTAAAGAAGTTTTCAATTTACTGAAAAGGCCCCAGCTATGATGTATCATCTTGAGACTGTTTCCTGCTGGTTTTGGTTGGGTTAGATTGAGTATTTTGGAAATAGTAAGCATTGGAATGGAATGGAAATGAAGGCATTTGGGTTAGTGCCTGTTTTGTTCATCACTGTATGCCAATTGTGAAGCATAGTGCCTACCATGGAGTGGGGACTGATCCTATTTCTTAAGGTTGGAATTTGGGCACTTTAGCATCATAGGTTATTTTATACATTTTTTAAAGTAAGTGCAGATATTTTACATTTGCTGTTTTAATTAGTTCTTATGTAACTACAACATTTTAGAGGGTTTGATGAGAAATGTTCTTTTTTTAAAAGAAATATTATAAAGGTAGTGCATCTGAATAATTCTAGCCATATAGATATGTATCAAGTAGAAAATGAAAGTCATACCATTCTACTTTCAAATTTTCCTATGCATTAAATATGTACTATATATTTCCATTTAAAAAATAAATAGAGTTATACCATAATACTGTCTTAAAGTTTACTTTTTTCAAGTGGCTATTTAAAAAACTTGTTTTTGAAAGTAAAGCTCAGGTGGAAAGTGGGAGTGAGGTTGGAGGGAGAGAGGTAAGATTTATACATTAAGATTATAAACTTAAACTCTAGACTGGTTATTACTTATGGGGCAGAAAGCATTTTAAGATCTTTTTAGTTGTGCGTAATGCCGTAGAGATGGTCATTGTTATTTTTAAAACTTTAAAAAATGTTAACCAATTTAAAATGGCAACACCATTTTCTGTCCTGTGCAAGTAATTTAAGAGGCATCATTTCAGAATTAAGTTCTACTAGTTTATTCTGGTAGCTACTATTTATAAAGAGATCAATTATGGTTTCACATAACTTTTTTTGAAACTGGTGGGTTCTCCTCTTGGTTGGTTAGAGGCATTCATTCAACATTTACCAATTGAAATAGCATTTTAAAGCTGAGAAAATAATTGTAATATTTTAATTAATGGAAACTCAAACCAAGTGCTTAATCGGCATTCAGATAGATTCCCTTCATAGGAATTAGTGCTGGTACTCACATCTTTATGTCAGTAGTGTTGGCTGACCTCACCCCCATCCCTGTCCCTACTCACTCAATCACTATCAAATGCTATAATGATAACCCACCATTTTTTCAAGTGAGAAAAAAAAAATTGAGTACATGGTGTAAAATAAGACATCCTCAAGGCCTTATAATCTACATTAAATGTAATTTTTTGATTCTGGCTTTGAGAGTTTTATCTTGTTGCTAAAGCTATTAGTCATAATTCACCTTTATAATTTTTAGATTAAAAAAATTTTAGGGGCGCCTGGGTGGCTCAGTGGGTTAAAGCCACTGCCTTCAGCTCAGGTCATGATCCCAGAGTCCTGGGATCGAGCCCCACATCAGGTTCTCTGCTATGCAGGGAGCCTGCTTCCTCCTCTCTATCTGCCTGCCTTTCTGCCTACTTGTGAACTCTGTCTGTCAAATAAATAAATAAAATCTTTAAAAAAAATTTTTATATCGTAGGCAATAAATTTTTCATTACAGAAGTTTTTAAAAAGAGTCTTCCTTGTCCTAGAATGTACTCCTCGTGTCTGAGGTGCCTTAACGTTTCTTTAGACTCATATTTAGTGAAGTGCTGACGCCTGGCCTTAAAATTCCAAGAATTAGATCTGACAGGACATAGCAGTTTATTTAAACTACAGTATAGCCAATTATTTATTTACTTATTTATTTGAGAGAGAGGGAGGGCACCCAGGAATGGGAGTGGGGGTACTGGGGAAGCAGAGGGAGAGGGAGAACGAGAATCCCAAGCAGGCTCCATGTCCAGAGTAGAGCCCCATCTCACAGCCCTGAGCCAAAATCAATATTCGGATGCTTTACTGACTGAGCCACCCAGGCACCCCCAGAATTGTCAGTTTTAACACACCAATTCAAGAGTTTTCTCATTGGCCGCATTCATATGTGCTTTTCATTTTGTGCTTTTCATTTCTCAGGCCATGCCCTAGAAAGTATTTTATTATTTCTCAGCATAGTCTTATAAGTATACAGAGGGCTCAGTTCATGTCATGGATGGTCAAACTGAGGCAGAGACAAGAATTCAATTAAGTGAATGGCAGAGCCTGATTTTCCTCTCTTACTCTACCTTTGACATTCTTAGCCTGTTGTCTCCAAACTTTAAAAAATGACTGATAGCAGTAAATGTAAATTTATATGTAATTTTCTGAATTAATGTATGTTTGAAAACATATAGAAAAGTTGAAATTTGAAAAAGGGTGATATTTAAAAATAGAAGTTGCAGTAATTCCTTCCATGTCCTCTTTTCTTCTCTGGGGTGGGTGCACCCACTTGGAGACGAGTGCTTTAGATAGGCCATTCTTCTGCGGAAGAGGCAGCCATGGGGACACCTGGAGGACAGTTGGCACAAGGTGTGGGGCTTTTAAGTTGGAGTGATCTTTTGTAGCTTTTTAATCTTAAAGAAACAGCCTTTCTTTCTGTGAAAGGGTGAAAGACTGAGAGTAAAGGCCTTGAGAGAGGTGAGCTTAAAAGACGGAGATAGAAGCCTTACTTGTTTTCTTCAGAGTTGACCAAAGGGAAAAGGCTGCCTACCCTGTCAGCTCTTACTATAGAGATGGCAGTGCCTTTTTCTGTTGTTGTTAGGCAGTTTATAGAACGCAGGATAGCTTGGTAAGCGTCTTCTCTGTGCCTGATATGACGTAACATTGTGGAGTATGCAGCATGCATGTTAAGTACAAGTGGTTGTATTTGGCTTGTTGCTGCAGCATTTTTGAGGATGTCTTAAAAAGCAGTTCTCATTCGATAGAGTTGGAGATGTGCAGATTATTGAAATCATCATTTCATGAAGCCCAAACTTTGTAACTTGAATTATTCTATTTAGTATTTGTTTATTTCTCTCCTCTCCTTCTCCCCTCCCTCCCTCCACCCCCCCCCCCCCCAGTACTTCAGAGCAGAATTCTTTTTCTGAAAGGAACAGATGCTGTTAACTTATCAGGACCTGATACTAAAAAGCCTACAAAAATCTTTGTGCTGCTTATTTTCTTTATTTAATCTATATGCAAAGCATATTGTAATTATTGCTGTTAGAGGGTTTTAAACTGATGGTTCCCCACCCTTTCTGTGCACAGGGGAGATAGATTAGGAATGCCAAATGGACAACTTGGTATAAAGAAATAATGACCACTGAAATAAAACAGGAGTTCAAATAAAAAGCAAACCACATACAAATGTAGAATGAAAATATCTTTTAGTAAAATGTTAGCATGCTGTACTTGGAACAGATGCCACATTAATTCAAAAGAGAGCCCAGAAAATGTGGCAACTTTACGATGTCAATGGAGAGAGCTGCAATAGTTCCTTTTCTCATTGTGTCAAGTTCTCAGTACCTCTAGGTCCAGTCCTGTTCTTCTGTATTTATTTTTCTGGGTGTATTCCATGTTAGCATACAATTAATAAATCCATGCTCATTGTTTTTATTTATGTAATTAAATACATTATCATACTAGTAGATATTAGGGTGGAAAGCCCAGTAACTTGTAACAGTCATGATTTTTGTTTCAAATATATGTATCAAAATATTCAGAATCTGAGGCAAAAATTGATTTTTCTTTCACCTTTTAAGGTGCATTTATGATAATAAGGTAGTCTAAGAATTGAGACTTTCAAAGAGGCCTATGCTTTTTTCTTTTCTTTTCTTTTCTTTTTCTTTTTTCTTTTTTTTTTTTTGAGGCCCATCCTTTTTTGAATGTAGAATTTGGACAAGTTACAAAACTATGAGAATTTTGCATTTTTTTCTCATTTAAATTTGTAGTTATCATTGGACATTTGTTTTGATTTTTAAGTAGCTTAGATTCATTCATTCCTTTTGCGGTGTTCTTTATGGTGTTTGGGAAGAAGGAGAAAGGGTGTTGGAAGGGTACTACCATATACACTTGGATACTTCCAGGCTCACGTTCATTTTATAGAGGATTGCACTGGGACATCTCTGAATTGCCTGCTTGTTGCAGTGCATGGTTAATGTGATTCTGAGCGTGGAGAGAGATGGACTGGGGGTTCTTAACCAGACTTACAGTATGCCACTTCCTGAGCAGTGCAGTGACCTAATCACCAGGGCTGTGTCCTCTGTGCCTGTAAAGTCTGGCAGGCATGCTTAGAAGAGTACTACTAGTTTTCTCTTAATTAGTCAAAGCACGAAGGCTCACAGTCCAGTAATTTTGTTGAAAAGGTTAAAAGTTTTGTTTTCATGCAATCCAGGTGAAGGGAAGTTTTTAGCATGGCAGTAAATAAAGCTCAGTGGTTGGGTATCCGTGCTGAAGCTGGAGCCAGTTTGCATGGGCTCAGGTCCTGGCTTTGCCACCTATGAGCTCTCTAGTAATGGTCAAATCACTTCACTGTCTGTGCCTCTGCCTATGTAAAATATGAATAAATAATAGTACCCATATGGGTGCCTGGTGGTTCAGTGGGTTAAACCTCTGTCTTCAGCTCCGGTCATGATCTCAGGGTCCTGGGATTGAGTACCACATCGGGCTCTCTGCTCAGCGGGGAGCCTGCTCCCCCCCTCTGTCTGCCTGCCTCTCTGCCTACTTGTGATCTCTTACTTTGTGTCAAATAAATAAATAATCTTAAAAAAATAATAGTGCCCATAGCATGAGATTGTTAGGAGGAATTAATAGGTTAATGTATAAACTGCAATAAGTTCTTGACACATATAGTATGTACTAAATAAATGGTAACTGTTGTTAGGTAGTACTTAACCTTCATTCTCAAGTCCTTTCTTCTCTCCTCAAGGCTTGAGACAAATGTTGCATAATGGGAAAAGAGCCTGAGCTTTGTGGTCTGACCCCTCAGTTGGAATCTCTGTACAACCACTTAAAGCTGAGTGTGTGACCTTGGACTAATTATTTAAGCTCCCTTCAACAAAGATGTCTCTCATACATGCTGTATACCAAGCCCCATGCTATTCATTTGGACTTCAGTTTCTTCATCTGTGATGTAGGGTTGATAACACCAACCTTTTGGGATTGATGTGAAGATGAAATGAGGAAATTTAAGACGCTTGATAAGTAATAACTGCTGTTATCATTGTTATGGTTACAGTCCCTCTAAAAGTTTATGGGGGAAGAGTAAATATGGAAGAGCTTAGCCAGAAAGGAGGCTTTTTTCCCCTGAAATGTCATGGTGAGAAAAGGTATGGGTGGGAAAAGTGTATCTAATGAGTCCTTGTTTGTGAAAGCTCTGGGAGAAATAGAAAATATGTGGGAATATGTCAGTTTTAATAGACTTTAAAAAATATTATAGGGCACTTTAAAAAAACTCTTAGTGATATAATAAGGCTTTTCTTGTACCAGCATAGCGATGTGGTTTACAGTAGGTCACTTAGCATGGAGTCAGTAGTAGACTACGCATTCTAACTCAGAAGTCTAAAATCCTAATCAGCTGCTCAGTCCCTTGGGTCAGCTGCTCAGGACAAAGTGTGTGCTTAACCCTGAGAACACATGCTTGAATGGAATAACTAGTGGAAACAATTGTAGAGGCACACAAATGCTTTCTAGTAATGATGGACATCATTTATTTGCCTTCTGATTTTGGGCATTTGCCTTTGTGAAATTTCTTCTCATCTGGTGCCTGGTCTTTTCTTATGGCAATTGTTATTTTCTTTGTATATTTAATTGTCATATGTTACCTGTATTGAGCTAGAAACTGGGCCTGAGGACAAGTTGGTTATGAGAAAAGCCACTCTTTAAGTTTCCGCCTTAAAATGATCTCAGACTTAAGATATTTTGGTAAAGTATTAGAGTTTTTAATATGTCTCTTAGTGGGCATGTGTGCGTGTGTGTGCATGTGTGTGTGTAAGTATCTGGTAAGTGAAATAAGTCGTTGAGGGAGGGGGAATGATCATTAAGTGTGACATAGAATTGATTTTATTTATTCACTAGCAATTTGGAGCTGAAACTTTTTTGATCTTTGATCTGTGTAGTTTTTTCCCTAGGATTCAGCAAATGTATTTACAGTAGCTTACCACAACACCCTGAATATGGCATGTGTTACCACGGATGAGCATTTGAGTTAAAGTAGAATAATAGCTTCCATTAACTTTTTGTTCTTACTTACCCAATTGAACCAGTTCATAAAGGCCTAGAAGGTGGATAGGAGCATTTACTGGATTTTATTTTGTCTGTGTTCCTAAAATGTTTCTGCTTTCTGAGCAGAAATTCCAGCAAGTTTGTTTTGATAACATGATTGTACTTTATATCAACAAATATATTAAAAAATTGAACAGTTTTATAGCAGGCTGCATAGTTTTCTTTCGTTCCCCCCCGCCTTTTTTAAGTAGGCTCCATGTGGGGGTTGAACTCAAAACCCTGAGATCAAGACCTGAGCTGCGACCAAGAGTTGGATGCTTAACCGACTGAGCCACCCAGGCACCCCAGTATAGTTTTCTTTCATTAAAAAAAAATTGTAATATTACTTTACAATTTCTAGAGTGGTCAGTAAGTGATGCTTTGTCGTTTTAGAATTAGCATAGTGTATGCACAGTATTAAGGTTTCTTTATGCAGGGCTTACAAAAAAGTTGCTTTTCTTGGGTGAATGGAATTGTAGAAAATTCAGAAGTGTATTTCATTTCAATAAATAGAGGAGTTAGAAATAGACCCTATGAGGCCTTTGAGGTTGACTTAAAGAATTGTACAATTTTAAAAATCAGTCTGTCTCTGATCAATTTGTAAAAGTTGGGGCATTCATGTCAGGGCTGAACTCCTACTAGACTTATGTGGGAACCTGTCTCGTTCAGCTTGGTACATTAGCTGCTTTACAGAGAGACGCACATTGATTGCACATACTCCCTCCATTGCCTTTCCTCGCCTTTCTCCTTTGCTATCTCTTTGCCGTCTCTTTTCTGTGTACGCTGTCCTTCTGCTGTGCATCACTCCCTCCAAAGCCACCACTGTCTTCTCTCTCTCTGAAAAACAATACAAAACACCATTGTAATTATTAGTTTTTAAACAGAGCTGTTATCAAGACCTTAAGACTTTAACACTTTGTGGACCTCCTTATTTTGGGCCCTCAGCCAGGAGTTGGATAATTGATAGCTTAAAATCACTTGTGAAGTAACTGAGTATTTGTGAAACATTTTATATCTGGACTGAGGAAGAGAATAGAAAAAGACTTTTTAACCTCAGAAATTGCTGTACTTTCTGGTAGAGGGTGAGGTAGGGGCATAGTCAAGAAAGGGGACCTTTGAAGTTACTTAAACTAAGATAAGGGAAATAGGAAGCATTAGTTGATTAGATGGTTCTCTGTACTCCTGTGGACCTAGCTGGAAAAGAATTTGGAAATTCTGGTGTTGCTAACCCTAAAAGTATTCTGGTTTAGTATGAGAGGACTAGTAGAATTTCTTTCTTTACTTTGTAAAATGCAAAATACGGCTATTGTACCTTGTTTTTAGGCATTGATTGCATTTCATTAATTGGTAGTTGGAAAAAAAAAGTTGGTAGTTGCAAAATAGCAGATCATTTCCTCTCCAGATTTCTCATAGTGGTTTTGAATTGTTCACTGAGTTGTTTTGGTAAGTAAAGTAAAACTTGGAAATTAGTTGTGGTTAAATGTTAATGGCTGTATTGGATTAAATTCAGTAGCATATTTGAGACAAGAGTTTTAACTTTATAGGATTTTTAAACTTCTTTTTATGGAAATTTAAAAACATATGCAAAAGCAGAGTGAATAATATTAGCAAATGCCACATACCTCTTAACCCGACTTCAAGTTATCATTTTATCAATGTTTATAGTGTGTGAAACATACAAGGAAAGTACTTTTATGTTTTTAAAACGGGCAGTACAAATAGATCTGTTGATATACTCAAAATGTGTGTGAGAATGTTAACTCTTTCATACATTGTAAATTCAATGCCGATTATCACCCTTTACCATAATACTGTTTTCATTTGTCTTTTAACTTATTGGGGGTGTCTGAGCCACTACTAACTTAACAGAACCACATCTGCTGGAAAGATTGTAGTTTTCTTGTGCCTTCTGTCTGTAGAAACTTATGGTTATTAGTTTTTTGAATTTACTATCCTTCTTAATTACATTTTATTGTATGTACACTTGCCTATCGGCAACTTTCGTATGAACCACCAATAATGGTCTTTCCTAGAGTATGTAGAGCAACTTAAAATTGGAAATTCTTAGATCTTGTTCTGCATATTCTCCTTTGAATATTCTATTTCTCTTTCTTATCTGTATATACCAACTGACTAAGGAATACATGTTATAACATGTAAAATAGTTTGTTAAGGAGGGAATCTTGACTATCTGCTATCCCTGGACGTGATAGCGGTGAACAGGAACTTAAGTTGTTTTCTCTCTTGTTCACTCCTCTTTGGAGGGGTAGTAAGTCCTGTATGTGCCTGCAGTGGTGGGGCCTATTCATTACTAGTCAAGGTGATGATAGCCTTATTTCTGAATTTGTTTGCTTTTATTAGTTTAAATTAGACCCACAGGGGTAATTATTCTACCCCAGTGCATGAGGAAGCATAGTCACTGGGTGTTGTGCATCTGAACCCTTGTGAAGTGCATTGAAAGGGTATCTCTAATGTTACGATGCTGTTTGGCATACTTAGTTTAGTGCAAGGAGTGTACTTATTTAACAGGACCGCTAATAAGCTTCCCTTACACCAAAGATATATTTTTAAAAATTATACTTAAGATGACTTTGTAGTATTCCCCAGTAGAGTTCATCCAGAGCAGCAAAATCTTTCTAAAATAAAACTTATTCCTTTAACCGGTATTCATTTAAGTGGGTTTCTCTGTACTTCGTTTCCATGGAAATAGCGAATAGCTAACGTTATTTATAAGGTGGAAGTAAAATAGGGTGCCTAATGGGACCCCATGCTGCTCTGATGAAGAGACTTAGGAAAAAAATCCATGCTCATGGGATTTTTTTTTTTTAACAAGGTTAATGGAAGCCCTGATTTCTGTCTTCTGTAACAGAACATATTTTTGGTTTTAAAGGCTAGCATTAATATCAAGCAAACTTTTTTTTTGTTGTTGTTGTTGTATATTGCTTTCACTTTCAACTTTTAGGACCACTTACTTATCAGCACGATTGAGGCTTTTATGCTTCAGACTCGTGTTTCTTTGTGGTTTTTGTTTCAAAAGTTAAAATCCCCAGCATATTGTAGCTTTTTCAATTTCTCATTGACATTTCAAAGTACAGATACAAAGCTAAATGTTCATTAATGGTAGCAGCAATGATAAAGAATCAATATGTTGGACTACATAGTTTGTTGTTTTGTTTTTACGGTGAATATTATGGAACCATATTTAGTTTTCAGGCCTTAAGTCAGGGTGCTTTTTTATTTGTCTTGTGCAGCTAAACCAGTGTAGAGAGAAAAGATTCTAATTTTCTCTTGGGGTTAGAAAGGAGGGAAATCTTAATTTCTCTTTCTTTTTTTAAAAAAAGGATTGTTGCCAAAGCATTTCAATTGAAATAAATGTTAATTCTTTTAGTCTTTGAATGTGGATTTGGACTAAACCTTGGCTTTTTCCTCATTTCTTCGGTAAGGCCTACTGTTAGGTTTCTAGGCCTATAGCGAAGCCTTGCATTTCTTAAACCCCTTCAAGTGAAAGAATATCATCCCCTTTGTGTTTGTGTTTGTGATTGTGTGTGTGTGTGTGTCTCACTAATTTTTCTGTAGCCTGAAAGGCACCTGCTCATTTTCCAGCCTGGTGAATACAGCAGTGCTATATTGAGAACTGAGGCAGTATGGAACACAATAAGGTGCTATAATTTTTATTTAGTTAGTTTTGGTCGTCCTTGGCAGCTTGTGATTGTTACCGTTTGTCTGGAAGTACTCTGTGATTATTCCTGGCTATCAATGCAGCAGGAGTTTTCTTCTGTGTTTTAAAAGCAAGGGTTGTAGTGTACTTAGGGCTCTTCAGGGGAGGAGTTTTTGTTTTGTTTTGTGTGTGTGTATGTTTCTTTGGACAAGCTCCTGGCTATACTTGGGTTTACTCTAATTTTTTTGCTCTAATTTTTAAAAATTTGATGGACTTGATCTTGTTGAATTTTTGTGTGAGGTATTTTATCTCCAGCAATTTTCTAGTTTCTTCTCTACGTATTGGTCGGTGCTATTTTAAAAAATTTCTCCAGTGTGTCAGTTGCTTTAGTTTAGCTTTTTCTTGTAAATTTTAAAAATCAGGTGTTTACCAGTGACCTTCCTTAGTGACTTTTATTTGGATTGTCTTGGTGCTTTAGAGACGTAGGAATTTGGGTCTATTATCCCATTTCTGAGAGAACAAGTCCCAGTTGTTGCAGTTAGTACAGTAGAAAGGGGTTTTGCAGATACAGTGCTGGGCATTGATCCTCCTCCTTGGTGCTACGGTTTACACCCAGAACTCCCATTAGTGTTAATAGGAGACACTTGCTTAAATCCCTGTACATCAGGATAAACCCAAACTCTTTTGTGGTGCCTTATAGATACCTGAGTTGTTTTTTTGTTGTTGATGGCAAGAGTTTTGGTCTTGAGGTTAGCTGATTATTAGGATAAGAGTGTGAGTTATCTTGGGATATGGGGTGATTTACTAAGTCTGATCTGTAATTAAGTTTATGTTATGATTAGACTCAAAACATTTACAGCCTTGTGAGCTGTGAAAGCTTTTGAAAAAGGATTTTTGTACTTTATAGCATGATGAAGCAAGATTTCTTCTTTGCGTTTATTTCTTCTAATACTTCTCAACTACAACATAAATGATTTTACAAGTTTTTATACATATTGTAAGAGGACTTGGTAAAACTATTTTTTTTTATTTGTAAGCCTTCCCGTAATTACTCTCTGGCCTTTAAAGTGTTTTGTCAGCTAATGTTGCTCACATTTTTTTTTTTTTTTTTTTAATAGACAGAGAGGCAGGCAGAGAGAGAGAGAGAGAGAGGGAAGCAGGCTCCCTGCCGAGCAGAGAGCCCGATGCGGGACTCGATCCCAGGACCCTGAGATCATGACCTGAGCCGAAGGCAGCGGCTTAACCCACTGAGCCACCCAGGCGCCCCTGTTGCTCACATTTTCAAGCATAGTGTGCACTGTCTTAGAGTGTGGACATTGCAATCACTGGTCAAGTGTTAGAAAATCACTGTTTACTGTGATTATCTGTGAATTGTGGATTTTTGGTACTTTCATTTATTTATGCACGGTCTAATGTAAGGATTCCTAGATTGAGAGCAGTAAATCTGGGTTTTAGGCTGGGCTTTGCCTCTTACTATCTTTGTAGCTTTTGGCTAGTCATGTAGACTTCTTGGATTGCTGTTCCCCTGTGGAATGAAGGAATGGATTTTGTTCTCTGGGGTGTCCATTCTAGCTGTAGGCTATTTGAAGGCCTACTTTCCTAGGTACTGAAGGCAATAGAGAACTGTGAGGCAGTGATTCCTAATCCCTACCTGTCAGAATCTTCTGGGGGGAGTTAAAGTAATACAGATATCTGGGCTCTAAATCAGACATCATGAATTCAGAATTATTAAGGGTAGGGCCTGTGAATTTATGTATTTTTTAAAGTTTTAGATTTACCCTGATACAAGTTTGAGAACTACTTGTGCAAGGCATTATTTCTACGTGTGTGTGTGTGTGTGTGTGTGTGTGTGTGTAGTCAGGGAGATAAGACATGCAAGTTATGGTGTGGGACAGTATATGGCTAAATTTTAAGATGAATGTGAGAAATGATCAAGTATCTGAGAAGTCAAAGAAAGGAAGAGCTGGGAGTTGAGATGGTTAGGGAAGGTCTCCATTTATCACTGTATCTTTATCTGGACTTGAATGACTGGCTGAGCTTGGCTAGGTGGAGAGACAGTAAGAAAGGTATTGTTGGCATAAGAAAGAACATCCCCCCAGTAAGTTTGGGGAGAGGAACAATTCTGAGGACAACTGTGGTTTTTATTTTAGTATTCTCCTCTTACAGCTGCTGTAGATTTCCTAAACACTTTGAGGGAGTGAACCATGAAGATATTTTATGGAAGAGGATGTTCCAATCAGAGGGAAAAGCACATAGAAGAGCCCTTAGAAGGGAACTTGTTTTGAGTTTTTGAAGTACAAAAAAAGAGGTCAGTGTGGCTGGAGCAGATTAAGCAGTGGCAGAGGTGGAGGAGATGAGGTCTGAGAGTAGCAGAGGCCCAAATCACTTAGTCTTGTGGGCCATTTTAAAGGACTTCAGCTTTTTTTCTGAGTATTATGGGAAACCATTGGAGGATTTTGAATAGAGGAGTAGCTGGATCTGTCTTGGATTTTGAAAAGGTACTCTGGCTGCCAAGAGAATAGACTGTAGCAAGACAAAGATGGAAAAGAGGGAGGGCAATTAGGAGGCTGTTGTAATAATCTAAGTGAAAGATGGTGGTGACTTGGATCAAGGAAGTTGTAGTGGAGTTGACACAAGTGGTCAAAACCTGTGTATTTTGGGGCGCCTGGGTGGCTCAGTGGGTTAAAGCCTCTGCCTTCGGCTCAGGCCATGATCCCAGAGTCCTGAGATCCGGCCCCACATCAGGCTCTCTGCTCAGCTGGGAGCCTGCTTTCCCCTCTCTCTCTGCCTGCCTCTCTGCCTACTTGTGATCTCTGTCTGTCAAATAAATAAATAAAATCTAAAAACAAAACAAAACAAAACTGTGTATTTTGAAGGTGGAGGCAAGGTGGTTGGCTGTTAGATTGGATATAGGGTGTGGAAAAAAGTGGAGAAGAGGAGTGAAGCATGACTTTTAAGGTTTTGGCCTGAAGGGATAGAGTTGCCACTTACTGAAATGGGGATGACTCTGAAGAGGAGGTTGGGAGATAGGGTGTCAAGAGTTTACTTTTGAACTTGTTGAGCTTGAGAAACCTATTTGGCAAGTGTTGAGTGGGCATTTGTGTCTATGAGCTTGGAATTCAGGGAAAAGGTCTGAGCTGGAGATAAAAATTTGGGAGTCATCAGTGTATAGATCCTTTTCTAGCCATGAGAGTGGGTGAGATTACCTGATGGGAAGCGCTCCAAGAACTGAGCCCTGGGACAGTTCAACATTTTGAGGTCTTGAGAGATGATGTTGCTTCAGTAGAAAAGTCTCAGCCCTCACTTCCATGTTTGATCAATAGTATCTCACCCGATGGATCATTCCTTCCTTCTTGAAACCCTTTCTCTCCTGACTCCCCGGACACCACCCAATCCTGACATTCCTCCAGATCTCTCTGGCCACTGTTCTGTATTTCTTATGCTGGTTTCTTCTCATCATTGGTGATCTTAAGAATGGAAGGAAGGCAAAGCCCTAATGGAGTGAGTCTAGTAGAGGATGGGGAGAAGGAACTCGGGACAGTCATATGGTTAAATGCTCTATAAATGGGAGCATAGACATGAGACAGTAACTAGAGAAGGATATGGAGGCAAGGGAGGCCTTTTTTTTTTTAAAGATGGAAGAAACAGGGTGCCTGGCTGGCTCCAGTTGGTGGAATGTGCAGCTCTTGATCTCGGGGTTGTGAGTTTGAGCCCCATGTTGGGTGTAGTGATAACTTATAAAGTAAAATCTTAAAAAAAAAAAAAAGATGGAAGAAACAAAATGATCCAGTAATGAGGGGAAAATTAATGGTTCTTGAAACTGAGAGAAGTGCTAGAAGATGTCCATGAGAGCGTAAGACTAAGAGGGCTGGGGGACACAGGGATGACTATGATATCGGGACCTAAAGGTCTAAATTTCATTAAGCAGGATTCTACTTTATCTTCTGAGTATTTATTTGCATTTAAATTTATTTCAAACTTATTATGCTTTCTGTTAGAAGTTAGGAAGGGCAGGTAAAAAAGCAGTAAAACTTATTGTACATAAGATTAGTGTATTAGTGTATTGGTGTAGTAGAAGAGAAGAGATTGAATCTTTTGCGTAAGGTGACATTTTAAAATGTCTTTGAATGACAATTATCTGTGCTATTCTAGTCCCTTATCAAAATTTATGATTGAGCACAGACTATAAACTTAATTGTTTGAATTTGTAGTGGGATGAATTTTAGCCTAATTTAAAACATGATCTAATGTTAAACCTTTTGTCTGCAAAATTTGTTTATTATTTAATATATATGTTCTTCATATACAAAGGTTTTAGATATTTTACAAAAGGTACTTAAGTTGTTATTAATCACCTTTGATTTATTGATGGTATTTTAAATTTTACAACCATATTAGAAATCTGAGTGATTCATTTCTTTACCAGCTCTAATTAAAGCAGCTACCAATGAAGTTCTGGAGAGGTGAACCATCTTCAGTTTGCAAAAATCACGGGAAGTTATGTTAGCAAGATAATATTCACCTTTAAAAGCAAAAATAATTTCCTTTATTCCAACTTATGTGTTTTGAGTGCATTTTTTAAGAATAAATCTATATTTGAAAAATTAAGCAAATATGGTTAAAAATTTTAACTACCTCAGCTATGAGTATGAAGAATATGTGAGAAACAAATTAAGTGGACTTAAAAAAAATTAAGTGGACTTTTAATCACTTTAACATGAGGAAATCAAACTTGCATTTCAGACTTAAATACATCTTGTGTAAAGGTAGTGTTAAAATATACATTTAGGTATAGTTTTTTTTTGCTCACTCACTCTTACTAAATTATAGAAATAAAATCTTTTTTTAAATCAGTTTTCAAATGGTAGTTGGTTAATCAGTCTTCAGAGGAAACACGCTAGTAGTTGGGATGCACAGTGTTTAAAAATCACTAGTCTGGGGCACCTGGGTGGCTCAGTGGGTTGGGCCGCTGCCTTCAGCTCAGGTCATGATCTCAGGGTCCTGGGATCGAGTCCCGCATCGGGCTCTCTGCTCAGCAGGGAGCCTGCTTCCCTTCCTCTCTTTGCCTGCCTCTCTGCCTACTTGTGATCTCTCTCTCTCTGTCAAATAAATAAATAAAAAATCTTTAAAAAAAAAAAAAAAAAAAAATCACTAGTCTAAAAATAATTGATTTTTTTTTGGTATCTGAACTTCTTTGCAAATCTTATTAAAGATGTGGGGTCCTCTTCCCAGAATTCTTATACATACAGAACTTAGCATATAGTATTGTAGGGTTGACAAACCCCTCTGAAACCCATTCATGAGGATCCCTTAGGCATGAGGGATCTTAGGTTTTAAAACCTGCCCTGTATAGCTTACTTATAATAATTTTCTTTGAAACTTTATATGGAGACTTTTCCAAAAAGTATTTTACTAGTATTTAACTGTAGTTTGTTTCTTAGAAGTGTTACTCCTGCACCTGGTTAAGAGGCGGTGAGGTCTAGTGGAAAGGCCAGCTCAGTCAGAGGAATCTCAGGGTCTGTAAGCTTTTCTCACGCTTTACAACCAATTGGATTGTGACCTTCAGAGAAGTCACTTAACCTCTCAGGCTTTGATTTCCTATGTGACATCTACAGTCCCTGCAAGCAATTTTATGAGTAGTTTTATGATATCATGGTTTCATGATATGGTAAAATTCTTAATCAATTTGGGATTGACTCTGCTATTGATTTTTGGAGAAAATGCCCTAGAGGTAAGGCGTACATCCATTGTGTCTTTTTACTGAATATGACTTTTCAGAAGAGTTAATGTGACTCTGCTTTCTCAAATGCCATATAAGTAAAAGTAAAAATCACAATTCTATCCTGATCACTTTGAGTTTCAACATATTTCATATGTTCTGGTTATAAACCATTGTTACTCTGTGTGTTGGAATTGTCATGTCCAATTCTGTGGCTTGTTTTTTCATTCTCTTAATGGTGTTTTTTTTTGACGAGCAGAAGTACTTAATTTAGTACAATGTATCAGTCTTTTACTTTTCGTTATATTTTAAAATGGCAATATCTTCCTCTCTCATCTACTGTTTTTATCCAGTCATTCATTTAACGAATAATGCTGTGGGGGATTGGTGCATAAGAAGGTATCACCAGCATGAAAAAACTAACAAGAAATGTCTCATAGGGAAAATAAGTTATCAGCAGAGTTAAGGGTCCCCTCAGTCACTTCATTCATTTAACAAATATTTACTGAACATTTACTATGTGCCTGGTACTGAGTGGTACAGAATCCTGTAGGCACTATCTGTAATGTTAAGAATTCACTTTTTAAAAATCGAGGTGTTACTGGCCTATGACATTATATTAGTTTTAAGTGTACAGCATAATGTTCGATATGTGTATGGATTGCAAAATGAATACCACAGTAAGTTTAGTAAACCTACATCACCATACATAGTTACAATTTTTTTTCCTACTGAGAATCCACTTTTAAAAAATAATTTTTTAAAAAAGATTTTATTTATTTATTTGACAGAGATCACAAGTAGGCAGAGAGGCAGGCAGAGAGAGAGGGAGAAGCAGGCTTCCCGCTGAGCAGAGAGCCCGCCGTGGGGCTTGACATCATGACCTGAGCCGGAAGCAGAGGCTTTAACCCACTGAGCCACACAGGCACCCGAGAATCCACTTTTTAATGACCACATCATTCTATGGATCTTTGCATGATTTTTCTTTTTTTTTTTTGGTTGGAAGTCATTCTAATCTTGGTGATTAAAATAGCCATTTATATGGACTTGAGAACTTTCAGAGGTACTGCTGCTAAAGAAAAGGCAGGATAAAACAGCAAATTGAATTTCTTTTGGAAATGAATGTTAACTGCTTGAACTGGGACCCTTTTAAGTTATTTTACTGCATGTTTGGTCTGACTGTACTTGATTAAGTAAAAATTTGTAATCTGGATGACATGAAGATTTTTTAAAATATATCCCTTGAAATGAGAACCCTACTGAAGTAACATCAGTCAACAAAACACACTATGTTTAACAACATAAGGAGGTTTTAGAGCATGCTACGTGGAGTTTGAATAATAGTAAAATATTAGGAGAAAAGTTTTAATTTTTGTTTCCTAATGTTTTTTAACTGAAAAAGAAGTTTGGAAAAAAAAAGAAGTTTGGGGTGGTGAAGATTTAAAAATAAATAATATAGCGGTGTCTGGCTGGCTCAGTCAGTAGAGCATGTGACTCTTGCTTCCTGGATCATGAGTTTGAGCTCTATGCTCGGTGCAGCAATTACTTAAAAATAAAATCTTAAAAAACAAACAAAAGCAACAAACAAAAAACGAACAACCCCCACACACAAAAACCAAAACCCAAGAAAAAAAAAATCCCTGAGAACAAAAAACCCTGAAACAAACCAGTATAGCTTGACTTGACTCTTCTTCTTTTTTTTTTTTTTAAAGATTTTATTTATTTATTTGACAGACAGAGATCACAAGTAGGCAGAGAGGCAGGCAGAGAGAGAGGGAGAAGCAGGCTCCCCGCTGAGCAGAGAGCCTGATGTGGGGCTCAATCCCAGGACTCTGGGATCATGACCTGAGCTGAAGGCAGAGGCTTTAACCCACTGAGCCACCCAGGTGCCCCTTGACTTGACTCTTCTAACTTTGAAGTCAACTTAATGGAGTTTAGTTAATCATAAAAAATGCATTTGATAAGAGCATCATTAAATGTTTGATCAAGATTCCCAAAACCTTAATTTTCTTTCTGGCTCTATCACTGATTAAATATGTGGCAGAGAGAAAGGCATGTTTGTGTTACGTAGCTTACAGTCGAAGTGGTGAGACTTGAAGAATGTAAATGAAAAATGTAATCGAAATTACAATGATACATACAAGACACTGTGAATTTTAAGGCCTTGTATCAGACAAGTCAATTTCAAGATTAATTGAAAAAGCCTTTTAAAGAGACCAAACTAAGGGTCAGTGATGTAATCTTAATTTGTTAGTACAAAGCAATGAGCAGGGAAGACCGTTTGTTGGGGATGAGCCTATATTTGTGTGTTACTTAGATGAGGTGCATTTTGTTTTTGTGCGTCCCTTAGGAAAGGGAAACTGTCAACTACTTACTTTTCCGTGTCTTGGAAAAATTGCAGTAAAGTGAAAAATGGAAAATTAAGAGATTTAACTGCCTTTGAATTTTTTCCCTTTTTTGAGGTGGGGTGGTGGTTAAAGCTGTGGAGATTTTTGTGTGTTTTACTTTTTCTTCTTAAAGTCACATAGAAATCTTTAAGTCTTCAGCTTTTGTTCACATGTCATAAGTCTGTGTTTGTAGTCTAATTCCATTTTCCCCTTCTTCTGCTGTAGGGAGCAAGAGAGCTGAAGGAGAGCCCGTTTCCCCAAAATTGGTAAGTACTTTCACAAGGCAGGGATAATGTGCCTGATGCTAGTTGGGTAGTAATTCAAATGATCAGTGATTTTTTTTTCTTTTTCCCCAAAAAGCTCTCTCCTAGAAATGAGGCTTTACTGTTTGCACTGAGTGAAAGTGAATTTTTGTCTAATTTCGCATAGCTATATCTCAAATGCATTTATGTTTCTAATAATACTGCTGGGCTTGCATGTTCCTACATTCGATAACCTGTTAAAATGTAAAGATCCCCTTTGCCAAAAATGTCCTTAATGCAGTGGATAGAGCTGAAAATTCTAAAGTCAGGAATTTCAAAAGTTTAGGTTCCTATGTGTTTTGTATTACTTAATATGCTGTTAAATTTGATGGCCTTAGTATGTGTGCAAAATGGCTAGGTTAATGTAACTATGGGAACCTTGACTTTGAAATTTAGGACTCTTAAGCATTTATATCCTTAAATTTAGTGCTGGATTGGCTTTATGTCTGATACTACATTTTTAGTGTGTGTTGTTTAGATAATTCTAAAAGAGGAAAAAATAAGAGAGAGAGTGAAATGTAGCAGTGTGGGGGCATATATGCAAACATATTTTTTTCCTAAGATCTACTTTAGTATCTACTCTAACAGCTTATAGATCATCACACTTTAATCATTTTTTTTGGGAATGTCTAATTCAGGATTGCAAATCGCACAGAGCAGTCTAGTGACCAAGGATCAAACAAATATTAACCTCATTTGGAGAGCATGTATTATAATCAAAAATTAAACCAGAGAGCTAGAACAGGATCATTCCCTAATACAAGGCTACTTCTTTTCGTTTTGTTTTTTAAATTCTCTCTCTCAAATTTTAACTAACGTAGTGGCTGGAGTAGATATTTGGTTAAGGGTTCTTTTTGATAATTCACTGTCCTTGAGGTGTCTCTCTTATCTTTTAGGGATTGGGCTTTGAACATGAAAGGGAGGCATTTGAACCAGTTAACCTTGCATTTTACTACGTTTTTATTCTACTTGCCTTTCTCTCATGGAACCTTTTTAAATAAATAATCAAGACCCTATAGTCCTTTTCTTTGAGAGGTGCTAGAATCACAGAATCTTAGAGAAGGGACCCTAAGGGCTTTTCTCTTCCAGCCTTTTACCGGTGTGGCAGTTTCTTCTCTTATATCCCTGACAGATTGTTATTCGGGTACATACTGAATACTACATTTAAAAAAATGTAGTTCATTATTTTCTGTAATGTATTCTGAGGAATTCTAGTTCCTCAGAAATGAGTAACTATTATTGAGGTGGGGTGGGGGTGGGAGAAATGTTCTGTGGTCAAATAATTTGGGAAATGCTGCGTTAAACAAAGTTAAACAGGTTTCTTTACTGCAGGACTTCTCAGAACCTTTAATATGCTAATGTGCATTGTGAATCTCCAAGAGGGGGATATGATATGCAGCATTCTTGAATACTTCTAATGACAGGGAGCCCACTACCTCATAAGGTAACCCATTCCTTTTTTGTACAGCTCTAATCCTTAGCTCTTCCTTAAATTGATCTGAAATCTATCCTCCCAACTACTTACTTTTCCACTTACTTACCACTTCTATTAAGTGCTTATTGGTTATGCCAAGATGACCACACCCTCTTGTGTTACCCTTTGTGTAGTAAATATTGATATGATTCTGGCCAGGCTTATCTGGACAATTTTTTATCATTAAATAGCATTCTAGTAAATGTGGCAGTCAGCTCTAAAATCTCTGCCTCGTTTTCACTGTGCTCTTATACACTACTCTCCAGACTCCATTCTGAATTTCTGTGAGTTTTTAAAATTTACTTGAAATGGTCTTAGTGGGTATAGTTGGGCTGATTTTAGTAGACGTGCTTGATTTCTGTAAAGAAAGGTAGGAAATAGAAGAATGTGTATGTTAGCTAGGAGTGGGCCCAGGGATATGAGGTAGAAACCACATTTCAGAATGAGCATTGGTGGTAGAGAGAGATGCAAGACAGTGCAGCCGACCATGACGAAGAGGGTGCTGCTGGGAACCCCTGACTTGATGCTGTGTTGCGATGGTGTAACCTGTGTAGGGATTCCTTTTCTTTTTCTAAATAAGGATCTGGCCCCTTCCCCAAAAAACAACACACAGAGGAGAGATTTTTCAAACACATTCAGACATTATCATAAATCTAATTTTGTGTGTGTGTGTGTGTGTGTGTGTGTGTGTGTGTATAAATCTAATCTAATGGTTAGGGAAACATCAGTCTCACTAGCTGAGGTGATTTTTGTCAACAGCTATTAATACCAAGACTTGAGCATAGTAACCTTGCCAGTGTCGGAGGGTAGCCTCTGAAATCAGGATTGCCAGGTTCTTTGTGCAGTAGTATTTTCTGTTGACATGTTGAGAGTCACCAAAGAAATACTGTCACGAAAATAAGAAAACAAACTTTGTATTTTTTTTAATGTCATTTTTATTCATGTTAGTAAATACTAGTTTTCATTAAGTGCTGCTAAAGAGCTTTATCATCTGTGATAAATTTTAGCACTATTAGGTTAAAAGTTAAAGATATTATTTACGTCTCTTAGCATTTTTATGCAAACTGAAACCTGATATTTTAGTATTTGACATGTGACAAGTAAGGACACATAGATCTGTCAAGACTTTCTACTTTGCTTAAATTTTATTTTTAAGTAATCTCTATACCCAGTGTGGGGCTTGAACTTACATCCCCAATATCAAGAATCACACACTCCACTGACTGAGCCAGCCAGACACCCCCTACTTCTTTTTTGAAAAAAATTAAACCTACTCTAAACAGTATTCTGCATAATACATAGATCAAAAGTGGAGTCTTGGAGCACCTGGCTGCCTCAGTCAGTAGAGCATGAGACTTGATCTTAGGGTCATGAGTTTGAGCCCCACATTGGATGTAGAGTTTTCTTAATTAAAACAAAACAAAACAAAAAACCAACTGGAGTCCTACACCAAGTAAATATTTGTTTTAGACAACACTGAGCTGTCCATTTTTAGGGAATTCAGTCTGTGGGCACAGTGTTTTATGGACTTATTGTTGGTTAATGAAACTTGGTGGACAACTTGAGTTTTGATGGGAAAAAAGGTTTATACCAATACAGGAATGGAGCAGTGTTTCTTAGCAGTACATTCAGAGGTACAGAGTTACTATGTTATTAGAATCATAATGAAAGATCTAGAGGTCACATATCTTTAAGCACAACTGTACCGAGCAAAATAGTTAGAAAGTCCTTCCTTAGAGAGTTTGAAAATAGGGAAGCTGACAGTCTTCTCATCGATATACTGTGTTGAAAAGTTTATTAGAAAGTTGATTTGTATGAATGAAAGAGTTAAGTATGTTAAGAATAGCATAGAACTTTGTAGTTTACAAAGAGCTTTTTGTATAAGTTCATCTCTTAAACCTTGTAACAGTTTTATGAGTAGATGATACTTTCCCCATTTTTCTGATTTATAAGCAAACAAATTAAAAACCCTGAGGCTGAGAGTGGTTACACAGCAAGTAAATGGAATCCATTTTTTCTTGTTTTAGGGGGATGGTGAGTGTGCTTTCCATACATCACAACTGTCTTTTTAAGTGGGATTTGATTATTATTTTTGTTTTGTTGGTTTGTGAAGTTTTTATTTGTTCGTGCTTTTGGTTTTATGTTCTTTGAACGTGAGAAGCCGCTAGGTGTCCCAGGAGTTTGACATGTACAGTTCTGAAGATAACAAATATTAGTATTTTGTGCTAGGCAATTGCCCTCTCTGATGGTAGCGTTTAGAGCTGCTAGGTGGTAAAAGGCCTTGTATCTCAGTAAAGTGTGTCTGTTACTGCTTTGTGAGTCTGTTTATATTTACCTTGTAGCAACTGATTTGTTAGTTGTAACTTACTGGAATTGGTCAAAATACGATAAACCATGTTTTTACAAATTTATCAAATAAAACCTTTTCTATGATGCTATAAACTGCCCCCAAATTATCGTCATATGATAGCTGTATAAGTTGTCTAAACCCCCAAAATATTTTTTAAAAGGGTTCAACATGTGCTTGCCTTGTTTTTATAAGTTATACGTACATGTATATAATGTGTTTCTTTAGGCAGAGACCAGTCTCTTAAAACTGCTATCCAGAAAGAGAACTTTTGGAAGAAGGAGGGTATAAAATGAATCTTCTCATCCTTCATAAGCTTTTCTATAACAAATCACTAACTTTTTTAACCCTTCAGCTTTATTTTGAAATAAAATGAATAATTGGCATTTAGGCATGGCCAAATAAAATTTTGTGCCTTTCTGTGTGTCTAATAAGCAGACAACAATCTGATGAAGGAATAAAAGCTGTCAGCTCCTCATTAACTTGAGTTGCAGGCTTCTTATCCTGCGAGGCACTCTTTGACATTTAGAGCCCCAGGTTAAATCCTGGTTTTACTACTTCTTTTCCTGAACATTTTGTTTCCTCGGTATCAGATTTTCTGAGGCTTTAGCCATCTTCAGTTAATTTTTTAAAATTTTAAAAATAAATGGATATTTTCTGTGGAAAAAATGTCAAAACATCAATAATCTGAAAAATTGAAAGTAAGTAACCCTTAGTGCTACCACCCACAGATAACCAGCAGCAAATTATGAAAGTGCCACCTGACCTGAACTCTCGACAGCTCAGTGTATTCCTGTTTCTACAGATCTTTGTCAGTTTGAGAGACAAAACTCGTCTTCTTAAAATTTACAT
Source organism: Meles meles (assembly GCF_922984935.1). Taxonomy (NCBI): domain Eukaryota; kingdom Metazoa; phylum Chordata; class Mammalia; order Carnivora; family Mustelidae; genus Meles; species Meles meles. The sequence continues at coordinate 20,139,763 of NC_060073.1, forward strand.
TTCTGTGACTATTGAAGAGGGATGTTTTTCATGTTTGTTGGTCATTCTTATTCTTCTATGAGCTGCTTTATTCATATTTTTAAAATTTGTAAGCACTCTAATGTATAAATTATGTTAACCCTTTGTTTTGTATGTTGTAAGTTCTATGTTGTAAGTTCTCCCTGTTTTTAACCTGTTCTTTGTTTCCAGAGTTTACATGTGGAGTTGAACTATAATATTCTGTGTTACTACCAGTAAAATCAAATATGGCCTTTGTATTGTTGAAAATACCCCTTTAACTTCCAGGTGATTCTTAATTTGACAAAAATTATAAGAAATCATTTTTGGACATGTTTTCTAATAGAACCTTGCAAAAATTAAAACTAATTCAACAAATTCAAGTTGAACTCTTTTATATATATATATATATATATATATGTATATATATATATATATGTATATATATATATATGTATATGTATATATATATATATATATGTATATATATATATATATATATGTTGCAAATTCGAATAGGAAGATTATTTTACTATTTAAAATTAAAGGGGGAGCCCTGGGTGGCTCATCAGTGGAGCATGTGACTCTTGATCTCAGGGTTGTAAGGTCAAACTGCCCCTTGGGTACAGAGATTACTTAACAAAATCTTACCAAAAAAAAAAAAAAACATTAAAGTGATGCTATAATTTTAACAATTGCTTTTGTATATAGAGTACACTTACATGACAAGAAAAACCCCAGTCTTAGTAACTTCATGATTCTGATAGTTATTTATTACAGTTCTATAGGTTTTCTAAGATAATAAGTAGCTAAAAAACTGCTTTTGTAGTTTGTTTATCAAAATATATCTCCTTTTGTAAATGGTCTCCCCTAAGCATGCTGTCTTTTTTTGGTTAATAATTTTTTGGTTGATAGTATGGTTGTATAGTAATCCTTTCCTAGCTCCATGGATGTTGTGTTTGAAGGAATTTTATATTTTTGACATTTATTATTTTTTAAGTTGGAGTGTGTTGGTATTACATAACACAATATATAAATCCTTGGGGGAAGATTGCCAGTGATGTTTTAAGTCTAGCAAGATTAAGCAAATTTAGTGAAAATTAATATTCACAGGAATATATTCTCTAGTTATTGATCTCATTGTAACTGTTAAATAAGGTTTTAAAGAAGTTTTAAGAAAACTTAGGTTGAATATGGACTTGATCCATAGGTAAATAACTTTTGGAAAGTGTAAAAAGATTATGAATCTCATTGAATTGGTTTAAGGAGTAGTGGTTCTTTCAGATTCCTGATTGTTCCCTTCCTCAGTTTGTAAGAATGCTGAAAAGCTGCTGTAGCTACAGGTTTTATAGGTACAAAGAGGAGAAAGGAAAGAAGTAAAGTTTAAATTTATTTTGGCAAAAGAAAACTTTTGCTTTGGGAGGTTACCTCAAATCATGTCTAAGGCCACGTTCAAGAAAAAGGAAAAAAATTACAAGAGAAATTAGTCATTAAGTTCATTTAAATTGTGGTGATGAGCAGAGAAGAATGGGAAGGCTTACATGCACAAGTCCAGACCTTTGACATTATTGCCACAGTTACATACACAGCCAAAAGAGATGCACTGGCAGGCTTGAGGAAGATGATGTTCATTGTCAGGCTGGAAATGTCTGATCCATTGCTAGACCACCACCTCTATTATACATGAGAGGTTTATTTTTTTAACATGCTTATTGTAACTTTATGCAGAGCAGAGTTAGATTGCATTGTATGTGTGTAAAGTATTAATTTGTTAAATGTAAACATTTAGATGATATGAGAAGTTTCCTGTTTTGAGTTTTATTTTAAGATAGAGTAAGAATCCATCCAGACAAAATTATTCTGGTCTTCTTTAACCTCTGAGAGACCCTGAACTTTCCAGTTCACTCTGTGTGATGTTTAAAAATGTATGACCCTGTTGTTGTGTGTCTCTAAGGACAGTGTGTCCTGGATGGTTGTAGTCTTGCCCTCTAGATTCCCAGCTCATCTGAAGAAGTGGTCTTGTTCAGCTCTGTGTCCTCAGAATGCAGGATGTACGATGATGCTGAGCATGTAAGCATGACTAGATGTTTTCATGATGAGATTAAACACCTCCCCCCCGGCCCCAGTTTCTTACTTACTTGAAGTGTTCTGTGGAGGAATGTTCAATGAATTAAACCCAGAAAGATTTGGTACTAATTCCTTATAAAACTGTTTATTTTGGAAAGAAATCTGTTTGGGAAACTTCTTGCTCTGTGTTAGAGCATCAGATAATTTTCAGCTAATGTAATTTCTTTTATTTAACACGAATATTTCCTTTATGATCCAAAACATTTTATGATCTCCACAGCTGCAGTGAGAAGAAGAGTTTGTTATTTTAAACGGAGGCTGAAGAAACTGTAGAATTAGCAGACATAAGAGAAAGTGGAGAAGCTGGAGGATGGAGTTGCAGACTCTACAGGAGGCTCTTAAAGTGGAAATTCAGGTTCACCAGGTATGTTCCATTATTGGCTTCTCCGTGTTGTGTTATTGAGTAATGGCTAAGATTAGTACACTGTCCAGTCTCTGAATTTCAGTACACTTTTTAATCGTCTTTCAGACAATTAAAGATTTCAGACAACTGTCTGGGAGTCATGTCATTTGCCTTTTATTGCTACATAACAAACTCACGGACAGTACTTCTAAGAAATTTAATAAAGTATTCCTGACTTCTGGAAAATATTTTTTCATAGACTAAAGGTGTTAAAAAAACAAACCCAAACTCTTTTTTGGTTCATTTGGAGAACTTTGTTCATGTGAATTAATTTGTATATTTTAAGGAATGAGACATGTTTAAATTGACTACCATTTATACTGAAGTTTTTATACATAACTCAGCTTTATGCCTTGATTCTGGTCTTTAGTAAGGAAAACATCACTGCCAGAGTGCCTGGGTGGCTCAGTCTGTTAAGCCTCTGGCTCTTGATTTCAGCTTAGGTCATGATCTCTGGGTCATGAGATCTATCCCCTTTTGGGCTCCATGGTCAGCATGAAGTCTGCTTGGGATTCTCTGTCTCCCTCTCCATCTGCTCTCCCGCCCCCAACTCATACTCACTTTCTGTCTCTCTCAAATAAAAAAAAACAAAAAAACAAAAAACTTCACTGCCTTCACAGATGTTTAAATTTCAAATATTATGATTCTTAAAATTTACCTCAGGTACATAGGCTAAACAAACCTTAAAATGTATAAGTAAAAATATGTAGTAATTGTTTATATAATATCAGTAAAATGATATTAAATATGTATAACATATTATATATATATAATACATCTTATTTAATATAACTCTAATCCAGAAATGAAGCTCTCCTTAAATAACTGGGTCATTACCATATATCTTGTAAACAGAATGTCACTGTTTCTATCCCCTTTCTAGACATTAGCTGGATGTGGTCCCAGGCTCAAGATAAACTGATACACACATACAATCAAAAGTGATAAATGATGATGAATTAACTACTTTTGAATGTTTGGGATGTAGAAGTAGAAAGGGGAAAGGAACAAGTTTCCCTTGTTTTATCTGAATAGTTCAATGTAAAGTTAATTTCTGAAATTGTTGGAAGCACCCCTTGGGCTTTTGATAACTACTAAATTTGCAAGTTGCTTAGAATTAGGGTGGATGAGAGCTTACAGGAAAGCTTCAAAAGCATACACACACTTTTAAGTCTCTGTGTGTGCAGAAATTTCCTGCTTCTGCTTTGGATCTGTTACACTCTTGCTCAGCAGTAGTCTTATCGGTTGTGTGTACAGGTGGGCTTCTCCAGGTGAGGTGTGTTGTGCTTTACGGTAATTTAAAGGAATTTAGTATATAATAAGTTATGCACATTTTATTTTATTTGGCCTTGTTCTGTTACTAATTGAGGAGAATAAAAATCTGTTTATAAAATCAAGCTTGTCTTTTTTCCCAGATGTAAGTATTTTAACATAGAGTTGTGTTGAATACTTAATTTGGCTGAATGGCAAATGACAACAGTTAAATTCATAATTTGTTCAAAGCTGACATCATCATAGAAGGAACTTCTGGAAACAATAACCAATCTGAATTTGTATGGATCAAAGATATTTAATGAAGTCGTATGTGATTTTAGGAGCTACTCCTCCTCTCAAGAAATTTGGAGATGGCAGCATTGACATTCTGCTTTTAGTTCATTCTCACAAGATATGAACAAGTCTCAAATAAGACTTTCTTGACTCATCTCCTTAATTGAACTAAATTACTAAAAATGAGAATTTTTTTTTTTAATGGAGAGAGAGGGGGAGAGGGAGAGAGAATCCCAAGCAAGCTCCATACCTAGGGTGGAGGCCAGCATGGGGTTTGATCTCATGACCCTGAGATCCTGAACTGAGCTAAAATTAAGAGTCAGATGCCTAGGGGTACCTGGGTGGCTCAGTGGGTTAAGCCTCTACCTTTAGCTCAGGTCATGATCTCAGGGTCCTGGGATGGAGCCCCGATGTTGGGCTCTCCGCTCCGCAGCGAGCCTGCTTCCCCCCCCCAACCTGCCTCTCTGCCTACTTGTGATTTCTCTCTCTCTCTGTCAAATAAATAAATCTCTGTCAGACGCCTAACGAACGAAGCCACCTAGGCGCTCCTAAAAATGAGAATTCAGCTTTTAAAACATTTGTCAGAGAGACAGAGAGGGAGCGTGCATTCAAGAGAGAGCTGGCGCACAAGCAGGGGGAGTGGCAGACAGAGGGAGAAGTGAGCTCCCCACTGAGCAAGGAGCCCAATGTGGGACTCAATCCCAGGACCCTGGGATCATGACCTGAGCCGAAAGCAGATGCTTAACCGACTGACCTATCCCAGCATCCCCAAAATGAGAATTCCTAAATATTATTTTGCTTCTTTATTTTTAATTCACACATACCAATTTTATGAAAATTGTAATCATGAAAAAATTTAATGTTTATTCCTTTTAAAAATCTAATTTAATTTTTAAAATTACATTTATTGACTCAAAAGGGATATAATGTTCTTCTGAAAGTTATCCTAGTCTCTTAATTTTTACACTGTTTATTTCCCTATATATTCACCTTTTTTTAGGATAAATCAGGAGCTTTTATATTCATCCTTAATTATTACACATTTTGTTTGTGCAATAATAATCATTTATTTATATGCTGATTGTTAATATTTCAACTTATATACTTACAAAACATATATTTGCACTGTAATTACATTTAGAATACTTTCCTATCTGGGGAAAATTAAGTATTAGTAGTAAATACAAGTGACATGCCTTGTTTGTAAATCTGATGTTGTTATTCTGGTTCCATATGTGGTAACCTACATGATCACTGATCATGACAAGTTCAGGAATGCCAGAAATAACATCAACGTAGGCTCTGGCTATTAGGCTAAGGCCAAAGCCAGATCATACTTTTGACTAAATAATGGAGCAAAAGCCTCCCCTTTGCATTTCCAGCTAGGGATGAAATTAGTGCTGAAATTGAGCTTACTGGATAGAAGCATGTTAGGAAAGTATTGCTGTGGTAGAAGTATATTTTTCTATTCTTTATGGAGAGGGAGATGGCTAAGAAAGTTGCAATGTATGTATGGGTTGATGTTGAGTAAATGTCAAATAATAATGGCCTGTGATGAGTAGCTCATCTTTTTTGAGAAATTGCGTTTTTAATTATTCTTACATAGATTTGATGGAAACCATATTTAAACTTTTGGAGTATGTATATGGAATGGAGGATAGTATAAAGCAGAGATTAGCAAACTTTTTCTGTAAAGATGGTAAAATGTTTTATACTTTGTGAGACATTTATGGTCTCTTTCACTACTACTCTGCTGCTGTATAGACAAAGCAGCCGTAAATAGTATATAAATGAATGAGTGTGGCTGTGTCCCAATAAAACTTTATTTATAAAAACAGATTGTAGGCTGGATTTCTCTACGGACTATAGCTTATGCCGACCCTTGGTGTAAAGTATATCCTCATAAAAAATTGTTGCATTCTTGCAAAATAAAGGAGTTTAATTTTGATAACGTAGTGTCAGCTTAAAGTCATGAGGGATTTGGATGGTCTAGTTGACTAGTGTCTTCTCCTGTCCTGCCTTTGACTGTCTAAAATTGCAGCTTGAGTCCTTATAGATAGAAAAGTTGGTTTATTTATTTCCTCCAGGAGTGGAGGATTAGAGTGGTTATCAGTTTTTAAGTTCCAGTGTTATGGGAGAAAATCTATTTTGGCTTTAAAAAGGCAACTTTGGGGGCCCCTGGTTGGCTCAATCAGGTTAAGCGTCGGCCTTCAGCTCAGGCCATGATCTTGAGGTCTTGGGATTGAACCCCTCTGCCCCTCCTCCCTGTTCATATGCATGCTCTCGCTCGCTCTCTCTCTCTCTCAAATAAATAAAGATCTTAAAAAAAATAAAATAAAAAGGCAACTTTAGTGTAGTAGCCAGCTCTCTAGTAACTAAATTAAAAAAGAAAACCAAGGACTTTTTTCATTGAAAAATGAGGTTAATCTTTAGGCTGCACTGGTGAAAAATACGTATGTATAAAGTGTATTTCAGTGTCACTGAGTTCTTGGAATGTGTGGTGTTACTGTTTTGTAGATTAAGGCCAGATATAGAAGAATTAACTACTGTCACATATGAAGTAGAACATAATAACATGTACCTTGTGCGTATGGAAGTTATGTGGTTGGCAACCTCAGCTATCCAGAATGCATCTTAGCCCCTGAAGTAAGGCTCCTGACCAACTACAGTAAATATCAGAAGTCATTCACTGAAGAGTATACATTTTACTCAAGGGGCATTTCTTAAGCTATTACAACCTATTTTCTCATCTTAGAACTAGTTCACTGTGCATATCACACAGCAGATCAGAAGCCACAGATTTGAGTTGGGGTTCAGGGGCTATTGGAGGAGACGTAATAATAGTAACAAGATTTGCTAGCTAACTCCTTGGCATTAAGAAGCAGATCGAGGGGCGCCTGGGTGGCTCAGTGGGTTAAGCCTCTGCCTTCAGCTCAGGTCATGATCCCAGGGTCCTGGGATCGAGCCCCGCATCAGGCCCTCTGCTCATCAGGGAGCCTCCTTCCTCCTCACTCTCTACCTGCCTTTCTGCCACTTGTGATCCCTGTCTGTCAAATAAATAAAATCTTTAAAAAAAAAAAAAAAAGAAGTAGATCGAAAAACTAAAATGCAAGCAATGAGAGCTCTTTAAATTATAGCAGTTTGGGGCCTTTGTTTTAAGGACCTGGTACAATGTTTATAGAATAGTATATTAACTGATGTAATCATGCCTCTAAGTATCTGTCAAAGCTGACTTTTTTTCTCTTTAAGATAAGGACAGATAAGTATGTATTTTAGAAATATTATGAGTAAAAAATTTTAAAGTACCTTGACACTCAAAGAGAGGGACAGATTTTTTAGTTACATGAAAAATTCGCTTGGGGAACAGCTTATTACCAGATAACTTTTAGGAAAGGTCTTTCTTTTTGAGTATTCTGGTAGCACTCCCCTTCCCAGAGGAGCCCAGGTAGGTAGTTTGTGTTGTTATTCCTTCACTTCCTTACTCTCAAATACTGAGCATCACAGCTCCATGGAGTACACCCGCCCCCTCCCCCCCCAAGACAGTGGCAAAGTCGCAGCTGATACTAGCCTCCTTTTGTGGTAAGAACCAAACCAACAGACTTGCCAGATCTGTAGTTTGCTGTATACAAACAGGCCTGTTTTGTTAGGGGAGCAGCTTCTTTCCAGGCTTTTTGGGACTCTAAACAATGACAACATTTTAAAGGGATGTTTGGCTTTTGGAGCATCCAACTTGTTTAAATCGCTTTTTTTTTAATTCTTTATTTTTTTATAATAAATTGCTTTGTAAAAGCCCCCATCCCCCGCTCCATCTCCAGATTTGTTAAAAAGCAGGAGCTTTTAATTTCAAACACAAAGTGGTAGTTTGGTGTATATATATCTCTATATATTAAGAAGAGTGTCTCAGTAACCTTTTATATGGCTAATAGAAGCTTTTGGTCTGTTCTGATTGTGTGTTGCTTGTTTTTTTTCCAGGGAACTTAAAACTTTAAATTTTTGGAGCCAAGTCCAATTAGCCATAGTGGGTTAATATATAAGACTGATGGCTCTTTTTCTCTCTTTATTTCTAGAAACTGGTCGCTCAAATGAAGCAGGATCCACAGGTAAAGTACTACTTTTATTCATTTAATTTTTAAATTAAAATAATTAAAAATAACTATAAGATACTAAAATACAGACCAGGACTTAAGTTTTAGAAACTATCTCCTCTGTAGCAGCAATTGTTTTTCGCACATTAGTCTTCATGTTACAAGCGTTTAGAAAAATCCAGTCAATCTGTTATAGTGTAGCTATCATTTTATCTTTGTTTCTGTTATTTTACTTTTATTTCTTTACTTTCATTTCTTTGAGTATTTTGGGGGGAAAGACTGAGTTAACATTCTTCATATGGTTTGCATTTCACTTCCATAAGCCAACTTATTCAGAATCAGCTTTTGAGACTTTGTATTCTCCAAATTATTGTATATGACCCAGCACAGTTCTCATAGCTTATATAGTACAGGTATAGTACAGAATGTTTAAATACTTAATTCCATTATGATTAAATAATTTCAGAATAATTTTTAAAGAAAATTTTAAAGATTATCTTAGAGCTCTTAAAGAGGGTTTAAAAGTACCTTGTATGATAATCCAGCAGATGTTATCTTCTCTTTAAATTCTCATAGGAGTTTTTGACTTAGGCATTTTCTTCTCTATCCCTGAAGAGAAATCTTCCTAAAAAGTTATTTTGCCTTTGATGATTACATTTATTGTTCAGGTAGTGTCTCTTTTGTAGCCATTAAGCAGTGGGTCACAAGTTTGGAGAATATTTATCAGACTTTCAGGATTTGTTTACCCATAAATCTGTTAACAGAACATTTAGGCCCGTGTGTGTGTGTGTGTGTGTGTGTGTACACACACACACACACACACACACATATATATGGCTGTTAAACATACCATACGTGCCTTGTTGTAAAGTTAAGAAAGTAAATTCCAGGATTAAAGAATGGTACTGAAGCAGATTGATATTTTTGGAAGTGGGAAATATATTCATTTCTCCAAAAACTTAGCACCCAGTGGCCTAACTAGTGTATGTTAACATAATCCATGGATTCTGAGGGCTGGCATTATGGCCCACATTTAACTCCTGTTTGACAGCTTCTTTGAGAAGCTTTTCCATTTTTATTTATTTTTTAAAGTATATTAAAATTTAAATTAGATTTAGGGAACCAAGAGGCAGTAGACCTTAGATTAATAGACTCTTTCATATGTAATATGGTAACCTACATTGTCAGCAACAGAAATATTAGAAAATTTTAGCATTTCTGATCGAGCTGGTGGTCATTAACAGAGTAGTCTTAACTCAAAAGAACCTGAAGGGGCAGTAAGTTGTTGGACAGTCTTCTGAGTGATCTCATTAGTGAAGCCTTATATCAAGCATAAAAAAGACAATGTAGAGTAAACATGAGGGGGAGGCTGTGTGCCCCACCTCTGGCAGAAGACCAAGCAGGGTGAATCAAAAGAAATGCATGTGAAACAATGAAGAAAAAGTAGTCTTTTATTGGAATGGTGTTCAGTCTGTTAGTAGACTGTCCTGCTACATTAAGCATTTGAAAATTTTAATTTTGGATTTTTTCCCCACTTGAGTAAAAAGCAAGCACACTCAGTGTATCTCATCTAAAATAGTATTCTTTTTTGATTCCTAGAATTTTAGAACTGAGAAAATACCCTGGTAGTCAGTGTGTTAATTTGAATGATGTAGTGTTAAGGCGGTTGCAGCACTGACAGCATTTCAAATCTAGGCTAAAATAACAAATGTACTCTACTAAATAAGAGAGAGGGCAAGTAGAGAAAAACTCTTATCTTTATTGATAATGCCATTAAGTATGCAGTGGATGCATACTTATAACTTCCATTTTCCTGCTTTTGTCTGATTAGTGGAGCTTGGGGTTTTTGTCAACTGATACTTTCTGTAAAGAATAACAATGTTTCAATAGAAGGGAATACTCTTACAGTACAAGATGCTAAGATATAAAACTTCTTGTAATTTGAAGCAATTGCGAAGGAACTGCTCCTATTCCAGTGTTAGGAGCTACATTTAGGATCTGTGCATTAGGTGGTGGTAATATTTAATGCATGACAGATGTGATTGGCTAAATGCTTAAGATTGCTTCATCATTTGTAATACAGTATGCATAAAGTCTTCTTGCTACTATTCTGTTAACAAATGAAATATCTTTCTCACAGATATTTTTTCTTTCCAATCAGAATGCTGATTTAAAGAAACAGCTTCATGAACTCCAAGCCAAAATCACAGCTTTGAGTGAGAAACAGGTAGGGAAAAAAGGGGGAGGGGGCATATTTTTAACATTGTGTTCTAAAGATATGTCTGCTGGAGGCTTCTAGGAGAACTGCTATTTTTCCTTATGTGTGAAAATAAGTGTGGGCAGCCAGACTCAGTTTTAATTTTGTTTGAGCTCTGTTTATCTATTTTTATTTTTGGTTGAAATCAGTGTCTAGAGTATCCCATGGGTATATGTTCCTGGCAGATACCTAAAAGCAATGTGGCAGGCTGCTGTTAACTATGTTAATTAAACTCTATAGTTTACCCATAGGGGAAAAAGGTAAAGAAAGTTAGTGGGAGTATGTGATAGAGAATCTTATAATTGCTGGATGTGTCTTGTTAACCTGTTTTAAAGGCTTGAGATGACATGTAACTTACCATGGAGAAAATGGTTGTAAATAAATTGCTGTAAATGTAAGTCTCCCATTCTGATTATTGTCATACCTTTATGTTATTCTTTATTAGATGGTGACTACTATATGGAGAAACTTTCATGGCACCTTGTTAGATTTATTTATATAGAGCAAGAGAAGAGCATCTTGCTTTTTTTCCAAGGACATCTGCAAAGTTTTCTTTGGAATTTCTTGTATAATGACCTCTACTTCACCAATTCAGGCAGCTCCTGCCACCAGGTGGAGTGTGACAATTGATAGAGCTCTTAGTAAATGTCTATGGTAATCTGACAAAGCATTTGTTTCCTGTTCCTTCCCCACCACTCTCCCTCTGGTTAAAAGGAGTTTTCTGCCTTGGTGCAGGTGAATGTGTGAACCAAAAGCCTAAGGTGACTTGCAATTCATAATTCCTGCTAGTGACATCTTACTGAAGATTTTTGACTAAATATTTCTCAATAACTGATTTTCATTTTTTTTTAAACTTTTGTTTAGTGAAATAATAGTAATGAGAGTAATTTATCCCTGGAGATTTCTGATTGTGTTTGTATTGTGTTTTCTATTTTGTTTTCACTTAACTAAGAGGAGAAATAAATTTTGAGAACTATGTGGAATGGATACGAGTTGTTAATTGTTCAGAATAGAATCTCCTTCCAAGCTGAGTGAACAACAGCTTTTTTTCTCCCTGCTCCTGTTCTTATGCTTCTGCATACCCCCGTTGTCTTCTCTAGAGACAGGAGATATTTTAGATTAGGGAATTGCCAAACTAAAATTGGGAGGAGATAGCGTGGTAGAGAACAATTTGTAAGGAAAAATATAAACAGAATTCGTTAGTATGTATTTGGCTCTGAAAGTGATTCAGTTCTCTAAAGTCAAAATGATGTGTGTTAGTGGAAGTGTTCTAGCTTTAGAATTCTGTTAGCGCTGAGCCTCCTTATAGTTTCAGGGTTAGTTTGACAAGATGCCAATGAATGAGTCACTTTTGCTGAAAAATTCACGTGTTGCAGCCAGAAAGGAAGGTGAGAACTGATTAGTGGAGTAGGGTTGGGGAATGCTGTCACAAAGTTAAGACAATCTAAAGCTACATTTGGGGAAAATGGGGCAATTGAAAAAAATTTACATTTATTTGAAATTTTTGTTTGTGGGAACTGATGTAAAGATTTAGTTTATTTCTATAACTTTTTCTTTAATTTCTTTCTTTCTTTTTTTTTACTAGGGACCTCAGTTAATAGAAAATTGTAACCATTTATGTTTATGTTCAGTAAGACATTTCATCAAGTGGTAAACTCTGTCATCTGAACTAAGTTTGAAATTTAGAAACTAGAATTTTAAAAAATGGGCCTGCCATCAGGAAAACCTTAGATATACAAAGTAAAGAAAGTAAAGAGAAACTGAGTCAGAAACTGAAATGCAATCTTGCAGTTTTTAAAATATTTACTTAACTGTTAAAATAACCTTTTGATAGAACATGAAATATATCATTTTTAGGTAGGCTAGTACTTGAAGAAAGCACAGCTATAAAGTTCAGAAGCTGGGCCTTCCTCAGACTTATTTCCAACGTAAAACATTGATACTCAGTAAAATAGTTTTATTTTAGAATAAAAGCCTAATGCTGAATGCCTAGCATTTTGTTTTTTCCTTCTCAAAAATCTATTTAGCCTCTGGCAAAACACTGATTTTCCTTTTACTTTCATTACTAAAATCTGAATTACCTTACTCATGTGACAGATACTTTAATTTAACATTAATTTTTTTGGTTGTGAGAAAAATGCTAAATTCAGCAAAGTACAAAGAATGTCATATTCCAGAATTAACAGCTACTAACCTTTATCATTATTTGTTTCTGTTCCTTTTACACTATGTTCACTTTTCTATTGTCATTTTTTCTATAGCCACTTAGAAATGTGTACAAGTAATAGATGCACATAGGCTTTTTTTTTTGCTTTATTAAAAAAACAAACATTGTAGATAGTCATTAATTCTTACAGTGGGCACTTACTTGTTATTACTACCTCAATCTTTGGTACTTAATCAGTTTCTTCCTCAAGACTAATTATGAAATGTTGTGCTCCATTTGGGAAAATATGGTCTTTAGTGAGCATCTTTCATGGCTAAAACTCAGTGAATTTCATTGAATTCTTGGTTAGAAGCTTCCAGTGTTTTCAAACTGTAACTTGAGATTTTTGAATAAACTCCCTGTTGCAGATTTTGAAATCAGCTCCTTGGCCCACAGGGCTTTAATTTGTGGTTGACAGATTTAACTCAGGAAATCCCCAGACTTGATTGGTTAAACCAATTACATGGTATGGAGCCATTAAAAAATCATGGTTTCAAAAATATTTTAATGATAGAGAATGTGCTCATGATAAAGCAAGTGAAAAAGTACACGCAGCTTCATATGCATTATGATCCCACTTTTGACTGTGTCTTATGTATGTATGTATGTAGGCATGTAAATACGTAATAGAAACAGTGTCACTATGGAGTGTTGGAAGGTGACGAATTTATAGGTGGTTTATTTTTTTCTTTAAGGTCTTATGTATATTTGCTTTAATCTCTATAATAAATATGTTGCCTTTTTATAACCAGAAATAGACAAGAAACATTATTTAAAAAATTTTTAACACCAAACTTTTGTCTGTTCTAGAGAGTGTTAACATTTAAATATCCAGTGACATTCTCCTCATGGTATATGAACCACTCTACTCAGAGAATCCATCTATTTTAAATACTACTAATACTGAAATGTAGAAGCAACTATTAATTTCTTTAATAGGGTTCATTCTTATTTTGCACCACTTCCTCCTCATTTTGGCATGATGTGTGGTCTTTTGCTTGTCAGAATAGAGGTTAGATAGTTTTTTAAAACAGTCATCTTGCATTTTATGCTTTTTAAACTGAGAGTATTATGAACATCTAACATTTTTGAGTGTTTTTTAAAACTATGATTTTTATAGGTTCAAGTATTTAGTGTATAATTTGGTCATTCCTCTAATATTTGATGATAGGATGTTCCCAGATTTTTGCTGCTACAAATATTGTTGTGATAGAAATGTGTGTGTGTGAATTTGTTTGTCTCTGATTGCCTTAGGATACATTCTTAGGTGTGAGATTACTGGATGTATTGGTCAGCTATTGCTGTAATAGTACTGCATAACAAACCAGTGTTGTATTGAGTAGCTTACAACATTTATTTTCACACTGGGTCTTTATATCATCTTGAGTTTTCCTGATCTAGGTTAGACACATCTGCTTTCCTGATCTAGGCCCAGACACATCTACTTGAGTTTGTGGGTTGGCTGGCCCTGCCATCTCTGCTCTGTACCTGTTCACTCTGAGGCCTACCACGAAGAGGCAGCAGCTACCTGAAATGGCATACCCATTTCACCAGAATACCAGAAGCAGATCAAACTACCAATGTACATTTTAAAGCCTCTGCTGGCATCAAGTCTTTTAAAATCTCATTAGCCAAAACAAATCATGTGGCCAAGCCCTGCAAAGTTACATGACAAAGGGTGTGGATGATAATTTTATAACAGAATATAAAGAATTGAAAACAATAATCCATCTACCTTACTTGGTTAAAGTTAGTATAAAAGAATTTAAGTTCTTTTTCTTGAAAGAACTTAAGTATATATATTTTTTATAAAAACGTATTTTTTACTACTTATTTCCAAATAGCCTCCAGAAAATGCTGTGTCAGATTAACAGCAAATATGACAGTACCTAGTTTTTCCAGGAGGTACCCTGTGGGGGAAAAAAGCATTTTGCTAATGTGGAAGATGAGTTAATAGGTATCTGATGCTTAACTGGAGGCTTATTTTTCAAGCCACTTGTCCATGGTACAGATACTCCATAGTATTCCTTAGAATACTTAGAAACTTAGAATACTTAGAAACATTTCAGTTTTAGGTTTTATTTTCCTTTTACCCTTTTTCCTATTTTTCTTATTCCTTTTTTAGAGAGGTAGACATCTTCATAGTCTTTGGTCTTTGCTACTGCTTTGCTTTTCCGACTCTATGTTTAAAAATTACAGTCTCTATTCCTTACAGATTGCTTAACCTAATATAAGATGAAATACTTTCTGGATTTAATAAATAGTTGCCATTTATGAAGCCATTTGCATTTTAAATTTGAACATATCTTACTAAAATGGATTTGAAGCCTTTGAGAGAGAAATTTCTGTTCCTGTCATAACAATTAGATTTTGAGTTAATAATTTAATATATCTATTTCCTTTTTTATGGAATGTTTGAATAATGCCTTTTAGGAGTCAATGAACATGTATCATTGTATATGTATATCTATCATGTATGTGTATCTATTGAGTGCACTGAACGTTTTTGGAGGTAAGTTCTATTTCAATGGAATAGGTTAGCTTTAGTCATAGTGGTTAACTTCATCTCATATGGAACACTTCATCTTACCGGTCAAGTACTACTTTTCTTTTCCCCAAGTACTACTTTTTTAAAGAACTTAGAACATTTAATGCAGTCATGAGTAAGTGCATCACTGTAATACATAAACTGGGACGTGGACTGTTTTGACTTAGCCATAATTATATATATAATTAATCAGTATCTGATTTGAGACTAGAATCCAGATCACTATATTCTTTGTTCCGTTTTATTTGGTAAATTATATTCTTAAACTATTCTGTGGACCTTTATCAAATATTTTTGAAATAGGACATTAGGCACAATAATTACATTACCTTTAGGCTTCAGTGCCTTGGAGTCAAGTGAGTAAATTAGTTCTTGTAGTCTAATAATGGTAACCTGATACATGACTATCTCCAGCCTCTGATGCCAGTGACTGTAGAATGCTATACTTTTTCATTCATAACCAAACTAGTGTGATTGGCTCATCACATTAGAATTTAAGATTGTTATTTTATTAGAGATTCTTAAATTATAGTGGGAATTTGACCTCATCTTTGTCCAGAGCTTAGGAGTTCCCTAGGATTGAGTCAAGTTCATCCCTCCTGCACAGTATTTATGGGACACCATTGGTCCAGTTGTTTGTTGAGTTTACGTCCTCTTGTGTACACAGGGGATCAGCTTCTTACCTGTTTTTTCTTTTTATATCCTTTATTCTTGGAGTACATTTGTTGCTATTGCCAGTAGTTGTACCTAACTAATCAAAGATTGACAAAGAAGCTTGATGAAGTAACTCATATTTTAATAATGTGTGCCATGTTATTGTAGGACATTTTATTTGAGTGTGGTGGAGGGAATCAAGTAAGGTGGTGATTATTGCCAAATGCAGCAATTCTGCTTCTCGTAGTAGGTTGGGGCAATCTTAGTTCATTCTAATCATTTACTTTTGATGCTGTCAAATGGAATGAATTTTTATTTTTATTTTATTCTTTTTTGAGAGGAAGAGAGACAAAGCAGGGGGGAGGGAACAGAAGGGGCAAAGAGAATCTTAAGCAGGCTCCACTCCCAGCACAGTGTGGATCCCACAGCCGTGAGATCATGACCTGAGCCAAAATTAAGTCAGATGCCTAATTGACTGAGCCACCCAGGTGCCCCGTAGAATGACTTTTTCAATTCAGTTTGAAATTCTTAATGTTCATCATCGGATGTTATATGTCTTGACACTGAACTACTGGGATCTATTGTATTTTGTTTTCTTTCTATGTTTATTTCTTACTTACTGAAGAACATTTGCCTCAAGCAATGAAAATCTAGACAAAGTCTAAGGTTGTGGAACTTTTTTCAAGCTCTGTATTTAGGGACTCTTCACTTTGACTCTTTGGAGAACACTAATCTTAACTTTTGACTGATAGATGGTGTGCACAACAAATGCTTATTTAATGGGGCCTTAGCCAATAGAACTCTGACTTCATTATTAAATTACTTTGTGCTTTCAAGTAGTCTCTTCCCTTCAATGTATTCCCTTCTCCCTGGGATCTGTGTTTTTTCAAATGTCTTTATCATTCTAAGATTCTGACTCTTCTGTTTATTCCACATACATTTATTGTGAGTTTTCTTTAGTGGAAGGTATGGTACTAGGTCCCTGGAGGGTGCAAAGAATGAAAATGTTGCAAACGACATATCCAGTAAAGGGTTAGTATCCAAAATGTATAAAGAACTTATAAAACTCAACACTAAAAAGCAAATAATCCAATTAAGAAAGAGCAGAAGACATAGACAGTCATTTCTCCAAAGATGCCAACAGACACATGAAAAGATGCTCCACATCACTCATCATCAGGGAAAGGCAAATCAGAATCACAATGAGATATAGCAGCTTACATCTTTCTGAATGTCTAAAATCAAAAACTCAAGAAACAAGTGTTGCTGAGGATGTGGAGAAAAAGGAACCCTTGTGCATTGTTGGTAGGATTGCAAACTGGTGCAGCCACTGGGGAAGACAGTATAGAGGTTCTTCAAAAAATTAAAAATAGAAGTACCCTATGATCCAGTAATCTCACTGCTGGGTATTTACCCAAGAATATGAAAACAGTAATTCAAGGGGATATACGCACCCCTATGGTTTCTGCAGCATTATTTAGCCAAATTATGGAAGCAACCCGTGTTCATCAATAGATGGATGGATAAAGATGTAGTATACATACACAATGGAATATTATTCAGTCATAAAAAGAACAAAATCTTGTCGTTTGCCATAACATGGATGGATCAAAGAGTAAAATGCTAAGCAAAACAAAGCAGTCAGAATAATAAATACCTTATGATTTCACTCATATATGGAATTTAAGAAAGGAAACAAATAAAGGGGGGAAAGAGATAAACCAAGAAACAGACTCTTAACTATAAAGAACAGATGGTTACCAGAGGTGAGATGGAAAGGGTGATGGATGAAATAGGTAAAGGAGATCAAGAGTACACTTATCTTGATGACCACTGGGTGGTAGAAGTGTTGAATCAGTATATTGTATACCTGAAACTAATAATAACACTGAATGTTAACTACATTGGGATTACACTAAAAAAAGAAAAGAAAATCTTGGAGTGTTATTTTCCTGTGACATCACCTTCAAGATGTTCAAACTCATTAGCACTGATGCCTTTAGCAGCTCATTCTTGATTGACTCTCTTGCATCCTTCCCTGCCTTACGTATCCCAGAAGTTCCCTGGTGTCACGTCTTTATACTGGTCTCTTTCAGTTCTCCGTGCCTTTGCATATGCTGTTCTCTATGCAGGAAATCTCTTTCCTTTTTATCTGGTAAATTCCTACTTATCCTTTGAAGATCCAATGTAAGCAAGATCCTCTAGAAAGTTTTCCTGGACTTCTTTCTACTCTCCAGGCAAAGCTGGATAGGTATCCCTCTTCTGTGTACTCATGGTATTTGTGCCCACCTCTCTTATTTGTTTTCATTGCACTGTGTTGTAATTATTTGTAAGCTCCTTGAGGATAGAGAATGTGTCTTCCTCAGATTTGTACCCCTCAAGCCTAGCATAGTAGATATGTAGCAAGTGTTTTTGAATGTATTAATTTATTAGGCCTTCAAGAAGCTAGTAGTCTAGTAAGGTGGCCTATGATGTCCATGCTGAGGCATTTTCCCATTCAAAGATTTTCCATTCAAATAGTTCAGTTCCCTTTTTTTTGAGAAAAAATATTCTCAATATTGCTTCCTACTTGAATGTTTTAAGAATGTTCAATAACATTTTTAACTGTTTCAATTCAGAGCAGCTTTCTCTTAGTTTCAGAAAAGGAAAACGCCTATGACGTGAAGTAGTATAAAACAGTAAATGAGCCAGGCCAGCAGTCTGGAAATGTGATGTATCTAGAAACAGTCTCCTCTGTGGTGTTGCTACATCACTTATTTCCGTTTGTTGTACCTTCTTTGGGTTCTCCTGACTTTATAAAACTTGCTTACATTTCTTTTATCTTTTAAATAACAAGAATTCCTTTGTTTCTTAGTTTCTTTCTGCCATTGCCCTGTCTTTTTGTCACTTCATGATTAAACTTCTTAAAAAGCTTAATCTTGGCTTAGTCTCTATTTGATGTTACTTTTTCCTTACCTTATAGTCCTTTATCAACCCGCTGCAGTCAGTTTCCATCTTCATTCTGCTCTAGTGAGCTCACTGAAACTTCTAGTAACATAACTACCAAAGCTAAAGTACTTTTTTTTTTTTTTACTTCATTTTACTTGAACGAACTGTAGCATTTCAGATTAATGACCATTTCCTTCTTAAGGTTTTCTTCTTCAGAGAACCAAGAAACTTCCTTTCTTAGTTCTTTGACCACTTCAAATGCACCTACTCACTTTTCTTCTCAGGCACTTCTTCCTTACCCTGCCCTTTAAAAATTAATATTCTGTGGTGTTTCATCCTTGTCTTCCTGTTCATCTTGTTCTCCCCCGCCCCATGGGTAACATACAGCCTCAAACCACCACTGAATGCCAGTGACCTCCAAACCTTTATTTCTTCTTTCCCTCTCTCTCCAAACTCTAGACAGATGTGCATTTTCAGCTTCAACCTCTTGGATGTCCCAGGGCTCCATATTCTCCAGATAGAATCCCAAATCCACCCACTTCAGATTCTACTTCTTTCCCTTTTTGGTTAATGACATTCCATTTATCTAGGGGCCAAGCAAAATGTAGAAGTCATCATGGACCTTTTTGTCTCTCTCTCAGTCTCTTATCCGTAATTTCAAAGTCCTGTTTATTCAAGCTCTTTAACATTGCTGACGCTCCCTTACTCCCTTTCCATGGCATCCCCTTGCATCCAGTCCTGTCTTTATCATCTAACCTTTCACTTTTAACAGGAAGATGTAAAATACAACCTTTTTATGTTGGCTTTCGTGCTTATGATGCTTCAGTAATTCCCTTTGCCTTAGACTCTAGGAAAAAATCCAGACTCCTTACGGTGGCCTCATTATCTTACCCATGAGCCTCTCCATTGAACCCATACACACCTCGTGCTCCAGACTTGACACATACTTACATTTTCTCGGTTATGCTCTATCATTTCTTCAACCTGGACTATTCTTTATTATCTTCTTTGTTTAGTACTTAAACCTAATGTAAGCAAAGGTTTGACCCACAGGCTCATTTACAGGACAGTACAGTACAGAAATAGCCACAAATGAAAAGTGGAAAACAACTACAAATGTATCCGTGTGCATTAGCAAGTAATACGTAAGAGTTAACAATATATGCATATTATGAAGTACTTACCTGAGTAGGAAGATGAATGGAAGGTAAAAAAAAATCAAATTGTAAAACATTACAGTATGATTTATTTAAAATGCAAAATATTAAAAAACATTTGTGTATATGCATTCATGGTTATTTACACTTGAAAATATGTGGAGGGTGCATGGATGGCTCAGTCAATTAAGCATCTGCCTTCTGCTCCCTCCGGTCATGATCCCAGGGACCTGGGATTGAGGCCTGTGGCCAGCTAAATGAATAGAATCTAAAAAAAAAAGAAAGAAAAAAAAGAAAAGAAAATACGTGGGAAAAGTTCTAGACTATTTAGAATTATTTGCATGGAACTGTTAATAGTGATTTCTCAGAAATGTGGGATTCCAGAGAGGTGACCAGAGGTAGACTGGTGCTTTTAACTTTTTATACTCTTTATTATCTCTATTTTTTATAAGGAACGTACTAGTTTTTTAAACTACTGAAGTATAGTATAGACACAGAAAACTACATATATATATGTATATATTTATGTGTGTATATATATATAGTTCAGATATATTTTTGCTGAAACACCTGGGTAACTAGTACCCATGTCAGTGTCAGATATTTACTACATGAAGTTTTTGGGCTTTCTTTATTTCACTCCAGTTCCCTTCCACCAGAGAAACCACTATTGTGACTTCTAACAGCATAGATTAATTTTGCCTACATATGGAATCATGTAGAGTATGTTTTTTTTCTGTCTTTCTTATTTTATTCAACATTATTTTTATAAGATTACATCTGTTTCTTGGGAAGTTTTTTAAAAAAATGTTTATTTTGAAATACAAGAGTCATAGGAAGTTATCTTTTAAAATTTTAAATCACTCAAGAAAAAAGTTTGTTATCTCTCAGATATATTCATCCCTAACATCTTTTGGCTTAGTTAAGTGCTTTCTCTTGTGAATTGATGGTTCCTTGCTCTGTTTCTCTTTACCGTATTTATTTTACTATTTGTTGGTATGTTTATCTCCCACTAAGAACTGTGTCCTCATCACACCTAAAACCTGGTGTATACCTAGTGCTTCACTCATAGTGATATTTAAACATTTCTTAAAGAAAAGCAAGAGGTTCTAATCATGACTGGCCTTTATATCTATTGAATTTCTCTGAACTGGTTTCCACATCTATAATATGGGCATTATAATTACCAGTTCAGATGCTTTTAGCTGTATGTAACCGAAAGGCTAACTAAAAGTGGCTAAGACAATAAGTGGACTTATTCACCGAATGAGTTACTGGAGTTGTCTGGTTCAGGAGCACCATCAGAACCCATGTTCTAGTCCTCTATCTGCTCTGCTACCGTCAGCATGTCAGCAAACATTGCTCATGGTCATTGCTGTAACTCCAGACTTAAAAAAAAAAAAAAAAGACCAGTTATTCTTAAATGTCTCTTTTTAAGAGCAAGGAAAACCTTAGTTAGAGGCCCTCAACAGACTTTGCATCTCATTGACCATTTTTGTCACATGCCAATGCTTAAAGTAGTCACCGGCAAGAAGAGTGGATCCAAGACTGATTTAGGTTCTGGAGCTGAGGATTTGCCTCTCAAACATTTGGAGGCTAGACACCCAAACAAAATTGGTTTTTGTTAGCATAGGAAGCAGAAGGAATAGAGAATAATGGACGTTGAAAAAGCAATCAACAGTGTCTGTCTCCATCTATGACTGTAACAGTTTTCTCTACTAATGTAAATTAATTGTAATGTATATCTGAAGATGTGTGAATCCTAAAATACTGTAAAATATCCATTAGTGCTTGTTACTGGTTTTAGAAAAGTCTCCCTTTGCCATCCTAAACTAGCAACCTGCTTTAGGGCAAGGAATGCAAAAATAATTTTACTATAAAAAAGATTTTACTATAATATATTGCCAAGGCAACGTATTGTAAGAAGGTAAATCTATTTTAGAAAATAATGTAAATTATTTCAAATGTGAGCTATGAATTATTTTCAAAATTGTTTGATATTTAAAATATTTGTTTATAAGCTATAGTGTCACCATTGTTATTAATATTAATATTCCATGCCTTTGAAGCATAGGAGCCTTGATGTCCCTTTGTTAACAATACTTTCATACCTACATTGTTTAAGAATATCAGAGTTTATCAAAACCCAGTGGTATTTATGGATTTCGGTTTTTATAATTGTTGAACACTATAATAGACAGGCCAGATCAAAAGATTCTTGCATTTCTTTTTCCCAACAGAGAAGGGTGAGAAAACCTGACAGGAAAAAGAAGTTTACTCTTGGGCTGCTGTCTTCACATGGTAGCTGGTTGGAGGGGCTGCCCTGTAAAATTATCTTCACAGAAGACATGTTCCCCGAAGTTGATTTACTCCAAGTTCGGGAAGCAAATGTTTGTGTAAATCAGTAGGGATTGGCTAACCTCTTTCCAACTAGCTCTAGCTGAAAATGACAGGAGTAATTATTAGTTTCTGTTAGTTAAGCACCTGAACTTACATTCCTTTGCCCTGAAAGATGAGGCCCTAGAAATCTCTAACTAATGTGTTTAATTTGTCACCTTTTCTCCTAGCCCTGCCTCCTTTTAAAAAAACCTTTTAAAAAACCTTTCCACCTTTTGCCAGAACAAATTACATCATTTTGACCAAAAAGAAAACTAAAGATAGAGATCAATTCCGAACTTAGTTCTTTTTATGAGCAGTGAATGATTATTGCTGATCTCATTTTATCTAGTGCTTCTGTCACCTAATATAGTAATTGGAAAAGAAATTAGCACTCCTGTTCCTCTGGAGTCAAGAAGCACAGATAAACTTAACCTGAAAAGTTATAATGCCAAAGGAAAAGAATTTGGTGAAATTGGGGAGTGTGTTCACTGACAGAACTTGAGATTTGTTATGTAGCAGTTAGTCATGAATTTGAGACAAATTTATAGAAGTATAAGTTAATTGACCTTTTAATTAAGAATGAGATAGCAGCCTTACTTTATTTTTTTTAAAAAATGTATTATTTCACAGTTCACCTTTTTCATGGAATGTTTATTTGATTTTTAAAATAATCTGGAGTGACATCAGGTAAGGGAAGCAAAAGTGAAAGTAAACTATTGGGACAACACTGAAATAAAAAGCTTCTGCACAGCAAAGGAGACCATCAACGAAACAAAAAGGCAGCCTAACGAATGGGAGAAGATACTTGCAAATGATATATCTGATAAGGCTTTAATATTCCAAAGTATGTAAAGAATTTATACAACTCAACACCAAAAAACTCAAAAAATCCCATTAAAAAATGGACAGAGAATCTGAATAGCCATTTTCCCAAAGACATGCAGATGGCCATCAGACACATGAAAGAAGGTTCCACATCACTAACCATCAGGGAAAGGTAAATGAGAACCAAAATGAGATATCACCTGATATCTGTCACCATGGCTAGAATCAAAAAGATAAGAAATAAGCGTTGGAGAGGATGTAGAGTAAAAAAGAACTTCCATGTACTGTTGGTAGGAATGTAAATTGGTACAGCCACTGTGAAAAACAGTATGGAAATTCCTCAAAAAATTAAAAATAAAAATGTCATGTAATCCAGTAATTGCACTTTTGGGTATTTGCCCAAAGAAAACAAAAAAACATCCAGATAGATATGAGCACCTCTGTGATTATTGCAGCATTATTTACAATAGGCAAAATATGGAAGCAACCCAAGTGTCCATTGATAGAGGAATGGGTAAAACATAAAAACTCATGCACGGGTATTACTTGGCCATAAAAGAGGATGAGATCTTGTGACAATGGATAGACTAGAGAGTATAATGCTAAGTGAAACAGAGAAAGACAACTACCATGTGATTTCACTTACATGTGGAATCTAAAAACAGAGCATAAATACAGAGAGCAAACTGATGCTTGCCAGAGGAGAAGGGTAGTTGAGGGATGGCCAAAACTGGTGAAGGGGAGTGGGAGGTATAGGCTTCTAGTTAATAAGTCCCTGGGATAAAACATTAGAACGCAGGGGAATATAGTCAACAGTACTGTAATAGTGTTGTATGGTGACAGATTGTAGCTACATTGGTGGTGAGCACAGAATAACATACAGACTTGTTAACTCACTATTTTGAATACCTGAAACTAAGTGTTACATTGTGTGTCAGTTAAACTTAAATGAAAAATAATCTGGAGTGAAATCTCCCAGAATATTATTCATATCTTAAAGCCGCCAACTAAAGTCAAGGTAGGCAAAAGTAACAGTTGGAAGCCACTTGTAAACACTTGTCACAAAAACTTCTGAAGGTGTACTTTTCCTGCTCTTATTTCTGTTTGTCCTAGATACCAGTTCATCAGATGAAACAGTTTTTGCAAGTTATCGGAAGTATTGCCCCTGCTGCTAATAGCTGATAAGATTACATATAACTCTTTTTAGATTTTTCAGTTTCCCATCTTACTTGCTTAATTATCTTCTTTAGGTTTAAAGCATTTTATAGCCATCACTTCTGAAGAGAAATTGATTAGTTCCCCAAAGATGGAAAGACTAATATGATTCTCTAGAGCAGGGATTGGCAAACTATGGCCTGCACCTGGGCCAAATCTGGCTTTCTGCCTCTTTTTGTAAATAAAGTTACTGGAACACAACCATGTCTTTCATTTACATACTGTCTATGGCTGCTTTTGTGCTATAATGGCAGAATTGAGCAGTTGTACCAAAGACCTGTTTATAGGCTGTTTATAGAAAAAGTTTGTCAGCCATACCCTAGAGAATTTATCCAGGGGGACACTTGACTCAGATATTAAGCACAGTATAACAGTCTAGGACGGGAGGGAATGCTACCCTGAGAATAATAGGGTTTATACCAAATAATGAGAAGACCCTCTTACATACAGGCTAGCCCTGTGGTTTTCTACTGATTTTTAGTACCTCATTTTCTAAAAACCTCTTTTATTTTGGATACTTTCTCTCTCCTTCTTGTTTCCATTCTCCTTCTCTCTTCTAGATTTATTAAGGTATAGCTAATATGAACTCACATTTTTAAAAAGGTTTAATTTTTGTTGGGCTGAAACTATCTAGTCAAGATAATGAACATATCTGTCACCTCTGAAAGTTTCCTTGTGTTCCTTGGTAATCTCTCCCTTCCTCTCACCCCCCAGTCTTGTCCCCAGGCAAACATTGGTCAGCTTTTTGTCACTACAGATTAAGTTTACAGATTTTAGAATTTTAATAAATAGGCATATACAGGATCTACTCTTTGGATTGTTTCTGGTTTCCAGCTATTAAATATAAAATTACTATGAACATTCATATGTAAGCCATTGTGTGGAGATATTCTTTCATTTCTCTTAGGTAAATACCTACTTGTGTTGGGTGGTATGGTAAGTGTATTTTTAATTTTAATGAAACTGCCAAAATGTGTACCATTTACATTCCTACCAACAGTGTATGAGAGTTTTAGTTGCTCCACATCCTTACTCCTTCATTCCTAAATATAAACATAACAGCCAACAATCTCAGATATATAAGGGAAGGCACTAAAATGAAAATCAAAACAGACCAAGAACATCTAAGGGACAATTCAAAATAACTATAACTTTAGGGGCGCCTGGTTGGTTCAGTGGGCTAAAGCCTCTGCCTTCAGCTCAGGTCATGGTCTCAGGATCCTAGGATGGAGCCCCACAAGGGGCTCTCTGCTCAGCGGGGAGCCTGCTTCCCCTTCTCTCTCTGCCTGCCTCTCTGCCTACTTGTGATCTCTGTCAAAATAAATAAAATTAAAAATAACTATAAATTTAGATCCTCAAAGAGAAGGTATTGCATCTGTGGAACAAGACCAGGATAATAGGGATAAGAGAACAATTAGAAAACAAAAAGGATTCTTGATAATAAGAAAAGGTTTTGAAAATGAGATTGGAATAATGTCTTAATACAGGGAAGGGTGAAGTGATCAGCAATGGAAGAGAGAAAAATTTTAGAGGATCACACCAGAGGTCTGCTGCATGACTAATAGAAATTCTGAGACAAGAGAACTGAAGATGGAGAGGGAGAAAATCATCCAGTAACTAATACAAGGAAATTTTTCAGATGTCTCATATATTCCAGATGAACAGAATTTACTGAGTACCAAACACTGCAAATGAAAAAAGACCCACACGCCCATACTGAGAGGCACATCATTGCAAAACTTCAGAAAAACAGGAATAAGAGATATTAAGCTTCCTCAGAGGGAAAAACAGTTGCAAACAAGGATTGGGAATCAGATGGCATCAGACTTGTCAGCAGCAGCAGCACAGGAAGCTAGGATGGGGAATGATGTTTTTGAAATTCAGAAAAGCAATTTGCAATTTGAAATTCTGTTCCCAGTCCAACTCTTGATCAAGTCGGAAGGTAGAGGGGCGCCTGGGTGGCTCAGTTGGTTAAGCATCTGCCTTCAGCTCCAGTCATGATCCCAGGGTCATGGGATCGAGCCCCGTGTCAAGGCTCCTTGCTTAGTGGGGAGCCTGCTTCTCCCTCCCTCTACCTGCTGCCCCCCCACCCCCGCTCGTGATCTCTCTTTTTCTCTCTCTCTCTGTTAAATGGATAAATAAAATCTTAAAAAAAAAAAAAACTTAAAAAAAAATTCTGAGGATAGAACAGAAACATTGTAGACATGCAAGGTCACAAAACTTACCTCCCATGCATTCTTTTTGAGGAAGCTACTGGAGGATGTTCTCCATTGAAATAAAATGAACCAGTAGAGATGAAGACATGGATCCAGAAAATCGGGAAAATCTGAAAATCAGAAAAAAATCCAGTACAAAAGAGAGATGAAGAAAATCCCCTGTTTGATGAAGGAGAAACCCAGATGGCTATTGTACAACAGGTTTAGAGACCAACCAGTTTAGTTTGGACAAGAGGATAGATAGGAAGGATGTAACCAAGGGAAGAAAATGGACTGACTTATTCTGTGATGTGGTGTGTTTTGAGCCATCATTCAGAGCGGTTTTATACCTTCTTTGGAGAGTATGGGGAAGAACTAATGACAGGAATATAGAAAACCAGGCAAATAACAAAGCAAGGCATTTTTAATTCCAGGAATAACAAAATGTATAAGTATAATTACTGTAAACTAATTATCTCACCGATTAATGTTTTTTACATGATTCTAATCATACAGACTTTAAATATGGATTTAACTAAAAATTGTGGTATTACTGTAATGGTAGTAGGGGATAGAATAAGAGAGGGTAGTATAAGAACTAAATTTCAGCTATCTGTGGTAAGAATTCAGTAGGTAATGATTAAATTGAAAAATTGGGAAATCACAATGAGCATATATTTTAAAATAAGAAGATAAAATACCTGAAGAAATCTCTAAAAGACTTGCAAGTAGTTTCCTGAGAGAAACTGAACTAGATGTCTGGAGAGGGTTGGTACAAGGGACTGCTATTAGTATTATAAGCCTTGTATTACTATCTTTTAAAGCTATTTGTATATATTATTTTGGTTTAAAAAATTAGATAGAAGAATGAAAGTCTGGACTTAGCATTAGATAGGATGTTGTCTTTGTGGGGTATCCTGGACTCCTGAAGCACATTACCTGCTGACTAAGTGTTTGACCATCCATCCATCCCCAGACTGTGCTAGGGGCTCTGCTGGGCCTCTAATTCTCCCTTGTCACTTGTCTTAGTACAGACCACATGGAGCTCTACAGTTTGGGTAAGACATTCCTTCGCAGTCTGCCAGAGAGATGATTGTGTCCTTTGGTTGCACTTCTCTTCTGGATGGAGAGAGGATGTAGGCCCTGATAATTATGATAATATAAAACATAATAAATGTCTATTACTCTTAAGTGTAGCCCCATGAGATATTATGTTTCTTCTGCCCTTAAACTGATTCCTTCTGGTACCATACTCAGCTCAGAAACTCTCAACTCCACGAGGTCAGAGATTTTTACTTGTTTTGTTCATTGATGTATTTATTGGCTGTCAGTAAATATTTGTTGAGTAACTGAGTGCTCCCTGCATTACTTAAGTTTCAACAAATGTGTATCTAGAACCTCTGGTTGCCGAGCTTAGGCTTTTGTAGGGAGTATGAACATGAAAACAGAGTAAATTTGAAGTCAGAATATACATGGTACCCAGAGAGGAGATTGTCTCAGTGAGAATAACTTATGGAAGACTTCGCAAGCGAGCTGATGGCTGGAGTTGAGTTTGGAAGGATGAGGAGCAGTTTGCTAGGTAGACAGAGGCCTCCCAGGCAGAAAGAACAGTGTGTGCAAAGGTGTTGGAATAGGAATAGGAAAGCATATTCAGGAACTACAAGTAGTTAGGATTGCTAGAGCAGTGTTTCTGTCAGGTAAAGATTAAAATATAAGCTTATATGGTTTGAAAACAAAGCACTTTGCACTATTGTTTTCCTTTCAATGCTCAGTATTATAGTATTGGTAATAGTACAGTTACACAGCACTTAATATTTGCCAGACACTCTTCTGGGTACATTGAATCTACTAATTCAATTTTTAAATCATCACAGTAACCCTGGGAGATACGTACTGTTATCCCATTTTATGCAGGAGAGGTTGAGTCACTTACCCAAGGTCACAGAGCCAGTAAGTGGTAGAGCCCTGTATGAATCCAGGCCATGTGGCTCCCACTATTTTGGAATTTCAAATTACATCAAGGAAAAACAAGAGATTTACATTTATTTAAAGGGGTGGATGATCTGAGTTGAGAACACTATTAGATTGTCAAGTGAGAGGGAGAACATTGGGAAGTGTATAAAGACAAAGCTAGATCACAAGGAGGCATAGTGTACCCATTTCCTTGACTTTTTTTTACTCTTTCTGCTTTCGTTTCAGGGCAGCTTGATTTCTGAAGCTCTATCTCTCTGAATTTTTACTCAGTTATAAATAATGCCTGGGAGGTCATCTTTCTTTTTCACCTCAGTGAAATGAGGACCTTCCTCCTCAAATCCACCTACTTAAAAATAGTCTCTTTTGTTTAATATCAGTGAGTTAATTTTTAAATAAAAGCATTTGTTACTATACTAAAATTGCGTGTGTATGTATGTGCACATGCCATAGCTATAAAAGGAGACTCAGATTTTGGCTGGGGGTTGTACTCTGTCTTTCTTAAAACTTTATTTTTTTTCATTTTTAGAAAAGTCATGAATGTTCACTTGGAAAATTCAGCAAGTGAGAAAAATCAAATTTCACTTTGATCTCACTTTCGTATTTTAGATCCTTTTCTTTCTTTTTTCTATGCCATACATTTGTATTAAAAATAAAATTGGCATTATGCTTATTGTTTTTGAAATACCTATTTTTTAACGTGTCTTGTGCATTTCTTTACATTTTAAAGTATTCTTCAAGAGTGTTAATTTTGAGTGGCTTGATGGTATCCTATCATATGGGACAGGTTTTCTCTGCTAATTGAAAATAGAGCTTCCCTGTGAAACCTTTCAGAAGCCAAAACGATGGCATAAAATGAGGCATATCCCCCCACTTTCTGAAAGTTTGCTTTTCACCATCTTGCTTTTATGAAAGACCTATGTTAATACAGTAACGGCTTTTTCCCTTTGGATTTGTCTCAGTTAGTGAAAATGGGTAATAATGTAGGTCTTCTGGGACAGCGAAGTGGGATAATTCGAACTTTTGGAAAGTGGCAGACACCTGTGTAGGGTTTATTTAGCCAGTTCACTCTTTTTAGACATTTAGATTGTTCTCGGTTCTCCTGTTCCATGTCTAGCTTTGCAGTATATATCCTGGAACATAAATATTTGCACGTAATTTTGGTTCTTTCTTGGAAGTGAAAAATGACAGGAGAAAATAAATGTTTTTTACATTTTTTTTTTACGTGTCTTTGTGAAAACTTGGTTCTCTGTAAAGGAATCTGCCTCAAACTGGCTTAAGCATAAAGGAGAATTTATTGGAACCATGTTAGAACAACTCAGGAACCCAGGAGCAGCTTTTGGGACTAGAACTGGAGAGTTGCTGTCTCTTGTCTCTCTTTGTCTTTTCTCTGCATCTGCTTCATTTCCCCCCTCTCTCAGCTTTTGTGTATACACTTGGCAGACAGAAGTCTTCTGGGTACTGTACATTTCCTAAGTTTATATCTTCTCTGTTCAAGTCACCGTCCCAGACTTGCCAGCTTGTTCTCTTTCCTGGCTTTTGGAAAGGGAACGTACTGAGCCTCGTTGGACCAGGTATCTAGTCCTGGTCCAGTTAGCTTTGGCCAGGGGACCATGTATCTAGTACAGAGGTGGCTAGGTCAGGGAGTAACTCTCAGAGAAAGGCAGCTGGATTAGGCCCATATCCCCAGAAGTTTCCAAAGCCTTGTATATTACCTGCTTGCTCTCTGGAAAGATTGTACCCATTTTTAAGGCCATTTTCTTAAAGGATAAGCTCTTTAATGTGCTGGATGGACTTCTGTCTTGAATGTAATGAGAAGCTTTCACAATTAATTGATTTGGCAAATATTTATTGAGTATGTTTCATATGCTAGATATCCTCCTAGATGCTCAGAATATATCGGTCCAACAAGACTAAGTCAAGGCCTTTCTTTTAGTCATCTGTGACAAGTTTGACATGCTTTGAATTGACCTTCAAAATAGCCTTTTTAAAGTCTTAATCAGATTTCATTTTACCAAGAGTATAATACAATTAAGCATTGTGTAAAAAGGAAACACCCATAATGTTTCCTTTGTTGGATATATCCATTCGTTTTTTTTCTAAGTGATTGGAAGTTGTGAGGTTCTGATACTTGACATCTTAGAATTTTAAGTTAACCTTCCTCCTTCCTTCACCCCTGTGGGAGGGCAGTGACTGAGTGCAGGGAGGCATTCAGGCTATTCAGTTTCCGTTCTCTGCAGATTTAAGTGCGATCCTTTATATTGAACTAGACTTTCTTATAAGTAAGATGTTGCAGGACTAGAGTTCTTCTCCTAGAGGAAAATTAACTGACAGAAAAACCTCTGCAAAGTAGGAAAAGTGGTGTGTTTGGAATTTCCATCAAAAACAGATTAGATGTGGAGAAAGGGGAACCCTCTTACACTGTTGGTGGGAATGCAAGTTAGTGCAGCCACTTTGGAGAACAGTGTGGAGACTCCTGAAGAAATTAAGAATAGAGCTTCCCTATGACCCTGCAATTGTACTGCTGGGTATTTACCCCAAAGATACAGATGTAGTGAAAAGAAGGGCCATCTGTACCCCAATGTTTATTGCAGCAATGGCTACGGTCGCCAAACTGTGGGAAGAACCAGGATGTCCTTCAACGGATGAATGGATAAGGAAGATGTGGTACATATACACAATGGAGTATTATGCCTCCATCAGAAAGGATCAATACCCAACTTTTGTAGCAACATGGACGGGACTGGAAGAAATTATGCTGAGCGAAATAAGTCAAGCAGAGAGAGTCAAGTATCATATGGTCTCACTTATTTGTGGAGCATAACAAAGTACATGGAGGACATGGGGAGATGGAGAGGAGAGGGAGTTGAGGGAAACTGGAAGGGGAGATGAACCATGAGAGACTATGAACTCTGAAAAACAACCAGAGGGTTTTGAAGGGGCCGGGGGGGGGGGGGGGGGGGGGTGGAGGGGTGGGGTGAGGTGGGAGGTTGAGGAACCAGGTGGTGGGTAATAGGGAGGGCAAGTACTGCATGGAGCACTGGGTGTGATGCCAAAACAATGAACACTGTTATGCTGTAAATAAACAAATAAACGAATAAAAAAAAAACCAGATTAGACCCTTAGGGGGCGCCTGGGTGGCTCAGTCGTTGGTTAAGCACCTGCGTTCGCCTCAGGTCATGATCCCAGGGTTCTGGGTTTGGGCTCCCTGCTCTGTGGGATGCCAGCTTCTCCCTCTCCCACTCCCCTGCTTGTGTTCCCTTGTGTTCCCTTTCTCACTATCTCTCTCTCTGTGTCAAATAAATAAATAATCTTAAAAACAAAACAAAACAGGTTAGACCTTTTTAAAGATAGTGCTTTCTACCTATCGGTCAGGTTAGCAGCTAAGTCACCGAGTAAGAAACTTGAAAATGTGCTGTGCGAGCCTGGAGTTTTAGAGGGAGAATTCCCCTAAGAATCATATTTTTATGTTTTTGTGCTCTGAGTTGGATTTCACCAGAGTTAGTGGGTAGTGCCTTCTCATGAGACCTGATTGCAGTTAGGATGGGGCAGACCTCCTTTAGTGAGCTGGGCAAGGTCTAGAACAGCCTACGCACTTGTGAGACCCCTCGCTGCTGTTAGAGTTAGAGTGTTAGTGGGTTTTCCTTATTTCAGCTTGAGCCATATTCTGTTTGACATTTTTAAAGAGACACCACTTTTTTCTTTTCTTCCTCTATTTAGAAAGCAAAACATGGAGAACAAAAAGTGTTAAGTTTTCCGATGTAATTTAAGAAATTTCATTCTTTTCTTCAGTTTCTAAACAAGACTGGGTTTGATGTGAGAAGTAAACCCTAATGCTCTTGGCATCCATTATGTGTATTGAATTAATATTTCAATGCATCTAGAATGATACTAGTTATGTACTGTACTTGTGGTAATTGAGAAAATAGTCCCTAAAATAAGGTTTTGTGTTCTTTGGTTCAAACGAGGAATCTTGGTTGAGAAAGGCTATTCTAAAAATGATAGGAAACCCTGTCCTGGAAAACTTGGAGACACTCAAAGATTATAGCTGTGTGAATTGTTCAGTGATACGATAACTCGTTTTTTGTTCTAAGATGGGAAACAAAAGGTGTCAAGCATTAATAGCCCTCTGGACATGATCTGTTGAAAAGAACTATTCTGGCTGTTTCCTTTAATCAAGTACAGTGTGAACTCAGGAAAAATCCTTAGTTACGGTTTTTATGTAAACCAAAACAGATTAATACCAATAATATTTTTATTTGTTTTTGTTTATTTTTGGTCCTAACATTCGAGGCTTTTTCCAACACTTTATCCGTCTTGATTTTTTTTACTTTGTTTAAAGCAAATAAAATCAGTTATCTTTATAAGATGTGGCACTTGATTAGCTTTTTAAAAATAGATAAGTAAAAAGCCCATCAGCTCAGCAAAAAGACTAAACTATTTGTGCTTGTAAGTAATGTAACTTTTATGGAACTGAGCCCTGAGGGGTAGGGACAGCACATGGTTTGTTTACTAGCATGAAATACAGAGATTCTGTAGCTAATCTAAGTCTCCCTATCTAAAGGTCTTTTAAACAGGAGCATCTATGAAATCTACATTACATGTTTACAGCCAATTCCTGATTCATTGATTGGGAGAGTTCTTGTGGTAAAACAAACACACAGGCTAGAAAATGTTTCATGGACAGTAGAAATGACATGTCCATCTTGAACAAATTTAGATTCCTAGAAATTGAACATTGTTGACAAATTTATTCACCATCTTTTTAAAAAATATGTTAACAAGGACCTTTTTTCAAAAATCTAGGTCCTTGTTTTGAAATCTTGAGTATGAGACTAGCTGAGACTAATTTGAAACTGTCAAGGTTTACAGATCCTTAAAGTAAAAGTCCTCCTTTTGCCATTGTCACCACTTCCATATTTAACCTAGAAATAATTTGAATTAATTTGTTATGGATGCTGGCCCACACAGTCCAAGCCAATGAAAATGCAAAGTGTATTTTGCTTTTGGAGTCTTCCACCAGCTGTCCCATGGAATAAGGTTGGAGTTATCAGCTTTGTTGGGAAAGGCTGAAATAAAAACAAAACTGCTGCCTACTCTAAAAACATTTTAATAGTTCTGTTTTCTTCTTCTAAGATAAAATTCAAAATCTGAGGCTTTATTACCTAGAAGTAGGGAGTAGAAATGCTATAACTTTACTAAAAATAACTTTCCGTGGAAAACTTGTGTATTTGAAAAGGTATCACATTAGCTGTAGAGAAGCAAGAATATTTTAAATTTTAAGGCTTTCAATAAAAGGTACATTGTAGAGCCTCCTGGTGGCAGCAGTTCTTTGTTGCCAGAATGTCCTCATTTGAGACACCTGCCGAATGGGAGCTGATTCTGAATGAGCAAAACAGACCTCATTCTACTTGTCTATATCCTTTTGAGGCTTTTATTACAAACACTCTCAGTGAAATAATACGTTGAGCATTTAAACATTCTGATTTTAGGCTCATTTCCTCTTATATTTTGTTTTATTTTTATTTATTTATTTTTAAAGATTTTATTTATTTATTTGACAGACAGAGATCACAAGTAGGCTGAGAGGCAGGTAGAGAGAGAGAGAGAGAGAGAGAGGCGGAAGCAGGCTCCTCGCTGAGTAGAGAGCCCGATGCGGGGCTCCCAGGACCCTGGGATCATGACCTGAGCAGAGGCTTTAACCCACTGAACCACCCAGGCGCCCCTCCTCTTATATTTTAGATGGATCCCCTAGTTGTTAACTTATGTATGCCTTCCAACTGAGTTAAAGAGTCTGGATGTACATTAAGGTGTTTGTACTAAGAGATTCCATGACTCCTGCTGCCTTTATACCTGATGACTCTCTGATGGTGCAGTATGCAGACCTGGTGCTACTTTTCAGTGCATCTCAGTTCAGATGCTCTGCTAGTGAAGGGATGAACTGACTGCTCTAGGGATTTGGGAAGGTCAGTGGGAAGAAACCTGTGGCTAGCTTTTGTCTAACAGTAAAAGTTCTGTGCAGAGAAAAGTCTTGACTGACTATTGGCTTAACTGTCACTTGTCAGTCCTTCTGAATGCCTGTGCCAGTAGGTTGCTGTCTGAGGTGCTCACATACATCTCCCATCAGCTGTAGAATGCTTATCAAGAGTGAGTTGTGTTTGTTCCCAAGCCCGTTCATGCCACTTGTTCTTGTTGTTGTAATTACGTAATTGAACTGTTACATAAACCAGTGACTTATGAAAAAACAAGTTGTTCCCATGAAAACCAAGTTAAATCTTTGGGAAGAGCTGATAAAGGTGAGTTAGTACAAAATGGCTGCCCAATTACCTTGTGGGTAAGACAACTGTAAAAGAATGGGATAAATTTTTAATTCCAGAAGGATCCTACATTCAGATTGCTTCAAAGTGTCTTAAATTCTCACCATAAAAGTCACAGGTGACAGGTGGCCTTGGTGGGAATTCAAACTGGTGCAGCCACTCTGGTGAATAGTTTGGAGGTTCCTCAAAACGTTAAAAATAGAACTACCCATGATCCAGCAATGGTATTACTAGGTATTTACCTAAAGGATAAAAAAATGCTGATTTGAAGGGGTACATGCACCCCAGTGTTTATAGCAGTACCACCAACAATAGCCAAATTGTGTAGAGAGCCCCAAATGTCCATTGGTTGATGAATGAATAAAGAAGTTGTGGTACTTACATTCAGTGGAATATTACTCAGTCATCAAAAAGAATGAAATCTTTCCATTTGCATTGATGTGGATGGAACTATAGAGTATCATGCTATGTGAAATAAGTCAGCCAGAGAAAGACAAATACCATATGATTTCACTCATATGTGGAATTTAAGAAACAAATGAACATGGAGGGTGGAGAGAAAGGCAAACCATAAAATGGACTCTTAACTAGAGAGAATAAACTGATGATTACCAGAAGGGTGGTGGGTGGAGGGATGGGTGAAAGAGGTGATGGGCACTAAGGAGGGGACTTTTGACGAGTACTGGGTGTTGTATGTAAGTGATGAATTACTAAATTCTACTCCTGAAACTAATTATTATACTATGTATTCCACTAACTGGAATTTAAATAAAAACTTGAATCTCCAAAGAAAAAAAAGTCACAAGTAGAAATGGTAGAGGATACATAATGGTTATAACTTTTGAGAGACATTTTGATATTCTTTAAGGTATAGATCCACACAAACAAAAGGCCTGGTCCTGTCTTACAACATTAGCAAATGGATGTTCATTTAAGTTAAAATGCTTAGGTATATATACAAATTTTTATGGTTTACAGATTGATGATCCCCCCCCCACCTTTTTTTTAACTGATCCTAAGCTGGTCATTATTGATTTAAGAGAGTCTGTGCTGTATTGCTTCAAGCTACTAAAACTGAAGTGTACTTTTTAGTTTTTAATTCATTCATTCACAGATATTTATGGAGCAACTATTTATG
The DNA here is from genome assembly GCF_922984935.1 of Meles meles. Lineage (NCBI taxonomy): Eukaryota > Metazoa > Chordata > Mammalia > Carnivora > Mustelidae > Meles > Meles meles. Next base: position 20,175,713 of record NC_060073.1, read on the forward strand.
TGCCAGGCATTCCACTTGGCTTCAGTGCTGAACAAGGCTGGTAGGGGTTTCTCTTTTTAAGGATCTTATCTTCTACAGGCACGTTCGTGAAAGTACAGTGATTTAAATAGTAATAATTTTCTCAACAATTATAGAATAGTTATCAAAAGAAAACCTAGTCTATGCATTGAAGGCCAGACCCACATCTGTCTGCTGACTAGTGGTTCTCAGTGCTGGCTTGTCCCCTAGAATAACCTGAAGAGCATTTGACAAATGCTGCATCCAGGGCCCCATATTAGACCAGGTAACTTAGATTCCCTGGAAGTGGAGCCCATACATACAAAGACATACAGCAAGTTGAATTTAGTAAAAAGCAAGTGGAATGTAGTGAAAGTTGTTTGATACTGTCCCAACTAAATCTGATAACCCCAGGCCAATTTGACATAGCACTTTTATTCCTAAATCATCTGGGAACTAATCTATATGCTGTTGGTTTGTTGTTTGAATCTTGCTGAAGAAGAAACTTTACATAATTTAGTTTGTCAGAATAACTATTATATTAATACTCTGGCTATCAGTTTTTCCTTTTGGAGAAAAATTTTTAAGAAAGATGAGTTGACAGAAATTATCTCTTGACTCTTCTTTATAGTTGGAAGTGTACAACGTTTACCAATGTATTTTGGATTTCAGAAACATTTTGGTGGGTTAGAAACCTGAAGAAAAGCATCATATCTCTTATTTGCTTTAAAATATTAAGTGTTCAGCTCACATGAAACACTGATTAAGGTTAGGAAATGCTGAGCCATGGGGTTCTTTTTACCAGGTGTAGCATGTAGTTATCATTTTATGTATAATGAAAAAGCTAATTGATGTCAAAGGTACTGAAAATACCTTGAAATAAAACCTCCTCTTAAGAATGATTTCATTCATGCTTAATCTTTAGGCCCCAAAGGTTTGGAAGTTGAAGGTGTAGTGCATTCATTACTTTTCTTCCTAGCTCTTGCAAGTGTAGTTGCAAAATGTAGTTGTGCTTGTTGTTTGTTGTTGGTTTATCTTCCCACTTACATCACTCAGAAGAGGACTAGACATTAGTACTTTTACTTCTGCATATTTGTTTTACTAATAATCCTTCTTTCCTATTGATGTTTTATAGACCAGGTACATTTTTACAGAAAGTTTTAAATTCCGTTATTCATGAGGGAGGTGACCTAGTGTTCTGTGCAAACAAGCATTTATCAAACACTCTAACAAATTCCAAAACACACTTACATTTAATTACGAATTCTGACTTGAAAATTCTAATTTTCTAATAAAAACTAATAAAATACTCATCTTAAAGAGTTCAGTTCTGCTCTTAGAATATCAGGGCTTTGGGGAAGGCGGTGGTTTGGCGCATTCTTTGAGGGACTTAGATTTGCATCTTGTGTAGGGGTAGCTCCTTTTCATCCCTGATTTGCCTTCATGTGAGGATTATTCCTTTACCTCCTCTCCCAGCATGGATGCCACACACACCTACACACACACACACAGACACACACACTCCCTCTCTCTCACTTACATAGTTTCTCTGTCGTTCTGTCGTGCGCCCACACGCACACACACACCCTTGAAGATGGTACTGTTTATTTTCCTTTTCTGTGATCCCTTTGCTTATCCATCACCATAAGCTACTTAGGTAGTTCTGTCAGAAATGTCCAAGAAGGGGCGCCTGGGTGGTTCACTGGGTTAAGCCTCTGCCTTCGGCTCAGGTCATGATCTCAGGGTCCTGGGATTGAGCCCCGCATCGGGTTCTCTGCTCGGCAGGGAGCCTGCTTCCCCCTCTCTCTGCCTGCCCCTCTGCCTACTTGCAGCCTGCCTCTCTCTGTCAAATAAATAAATATTTAAAAAAAAAGAAAGAAAGAAAAAAAAAAGAAATGTCCAAGAAGGTGGAAAAGTCTTGTTAACTGAAAGTCAAAGGGAAAATACTTAAAGATTTACTAGGTGATTAACAGGTTTGATAAAGATTCAGCAGGCCCCGCCAGGGCAAATGATGAGAAAACTAAAAGAAGTGGAATGTTATCTTATCAGCACTCGCAGCTCGGAGCAATTTAGCCACTTGAATATCTTATTCCGTGTATCTCTACCTTCTGTTTTGGTTAAAATATCAGTGCCTCCTGTGTAGTACTTAGCAGTTTTCAGTTCTGGAAGGTAAACATGGTTTTTGTTTTGTTTTGTGTGCCTCCGCCTTTAGAGTTGAGAAAACTGGTACACAATGAGATTGAATGATTTGTCCAAGGTTATTTGGCTGTTTTAATAATGTGAGGACTCTTGGTTTCAAATGATAGATATTCAACTCCAAGTTGTTATGCAAAAAAGAGAATTTATTGGCTTATGTAGCTAGTAAGTTTAGGGATGTAGCTGGTTTCAGACATGGCTGGGTTTAGGGGCTTCCACTATGTTTGGAACAGTTCTCCTGCTTTCAGCTACACTTGCTTCTGGGCTGTCTTGTAGCAGCAGTGGTTTCCTCTGGCAGCTCTGGGTTACAGCCTACCGTTTTGTCAACCCCAACGAAGAGAGAAAGCTTTCTTTTTCTCTGGAAGTACCAGCACAGACGTGGACATGATTTTCAGTCCCTGAACCAGTCATCCTTCAGTGTGGCCAGGTGTCTAGAGTTGTCTCATTGACCAAACCTGGGTCACATGCCACCCCTGAAGCAGGATTGAGGTCATGTCTGGATGAACTACATCTACTGAGAGTAGGGAGAGAGTAGATCTCTAAAAACGTACGGGGGAGAAAAAAAATAACTGGTAAGTTACTGAGCCTAGATTTCTGATTCTTGAGCTGATGTTATTTTCTATTTTATTACTAGTAAAAATGGTAAGAAAAATACAATCACAAAAGTATAGTTGTCTTGGGGTGCCTGGGTGGCTCAGATGGTTGAGCATCTGCCTTTGGTTCAGGTCATAGTCCCAGGGTCCTGGGATCAAGTCCCGCATCAGGCTCCCTGCTCCTTGGGGAGTCTGCTTCTCCCTCTGCCTCTCTCTCTCTCTCTCTCTCATGAATAAATAAAATATTTAAAAAATTTTAAAGAATAATAATAAATTTTAAAAAATCTAAAGATCGGGCATATAATTTTGAAATTTGTAAATTGTTTAATTTCAAAATCCATTTTCCTTCCTCCTGGCAAGTTGAGTACTATCACCTCACAGCATCTTAAGAATCCAGGTACTATTAAATAATCTGATCTCATTCTGACTCTTTCATAGGAAGAAACTTCTGAAGATTACCTTAGTTTTTTAATTCTGCTACTGACCTGAAATATATAGTGGGAACAGAGGCTTGACCGAAGAGCTGTTATTGGGTTGTTTGAGTGTTCTAGCAGTGCAAGAGACCTCGATTTCTGGACAGAAGAATTTTTCTCCTACTTCAGCATGTCTTCTCCTGCCTTTCTCCCCTCCCATCATTCTTTTTTTGTTTTGTTTCTTGGCTTATGTCCACACCTTCCTCCAATTCTCCTTGCCCCCAGAGCAAGGACTGGAAGGTTTCCTCACCCTCTTGAGTAGAGGTACAATGGCTATTCTCTTCCTTCAGGGAAAAGTACTACAGAATGGAATTGCACACTAACATGCTTAAAAGTGGTTAAAGAGAACTCACTTTGCTTGTGTGGACAAGAAACTTTGTGTCTCTGAGGACCAAAGTCAGAGTATCCAGTCCCAGATATCCTTGGCAGCTTCAACTTGGCTATCTCTGGAGGCTCTAGATGCAGCCTAGATGCTGGGGATGTAGGCTTAAGGGCTTCTGTAAGCTCTTCTGTGCCCAAGATGGCTATGAGAATAGAGGCGGGAGGTAATGTTAAATGCTCTGGTTTTCATTCCTGCTGTCACCAGAATAAAAATGACCTAACTGTATTTTGGGCCCCCAGGCAGCACTGAAATGACATGCCACCTGCTGACCTAATCCATTTCATTTCTGGTACTGGGATAGCCAAAGCAATTTGCTCAATTTGCAATTGACTATTTACTCTAAAGCAGCAACGATTAGAATCTAGTGTAAGAAATCACAGACTCCATTTATCAAGAATTAAAACTTTAGAGATGGAAAGTTATCCTTTTTGGGGAAGAAGTCATTTAAATAGATGGTGTATTTTACCTCAGAGACTAGCTATGCTTTTAGAAAACTACTTTTTGCTGTTGTTCCCTAGGAAGAAGTACAATCTGCTGATGAAACTTGAGATAACAGAAGTGTTTCTCAGTAAGAACTGAATGGAGTAGAGAACAGGAGACTGCTATTTTAACTTTAGGTCAGTTTTGCAGTTTACTAAGGAAAAAATCTGAGTAGCATTCAAGCAGATTAATTTGTGTTAATCCAACAACTCTTCTCTGGCAGATAGAAGAGAGGGGGCTGCAGCTCTGGTCTTAGAAACACACACTCAGGGCTGGACACCCTTCCTTTGTCTCGGGTGCCAAGAGCTACCCATGCTGATGAGGTCCTGTTCCCTAATCCCATTTTTTTTTCTCTCCCCCCATCAAGATGAAGTGATTAAAACTTTTTGAAATGTTGGTTTCAGGAGCTTGGACTCTGGTCTTGAGCATTGTGTTGAACAGTTATGTCTAGTGCTGCAGTTGAATTAGAGTTTTAGAAGCACCTACTTCATTGCCCTCCCAGAGATCCTTGTATCAGTAAGTAACATGCTGGCAGAATTAAGGTGTCTACTTCCAGTTCAGCCCTCTTTTATTTCTTATTGCTCTCTGATTCGGCAGCAGTGGAATTTGCTTCCCTGCATGGGCCTCTCAGAAGCCAGCTCGCCTGCTCTCCCCAACGTGCTCACAGTCAGCAGAACAGGGAAATCACACTGATCAGCACACCACTCAGTTGATCAAAGGAAACCAGCCACTTTCCTTCAACATGCCCCAGCGGTATTAGTCACTATGCCTTCTCCTGCCGTGAGCAAGGCCACTGGAACTCTGCTGGCAACATTAGTCTGTGTGTAAAAAGCTGCTTATAGTCTCTTTGCCTTGGCTTTGGTTTAGGCCTCAGAAAGTTGGGGAGAAAGAGAGAAAAATGCCCCCAAGAGCCAATATCTCTCCTTTCTAAAATTTGGTGTGAAGCATTTCCCTTCATTGGCAATCTCTAGTGGCAGTCCCTAACTCTGCTGGGAAAAGACTTGCTAATTTTCTTTTAATTGTGAAAGAGCAGAGCCCCACAGCATACTGAACATGTGGTGACAATGTGAAATACATGACAGAGTACGATCTTACGTTGAGTTAATCATAGGTCTGACAAAACTACAAAATTAAGCCACATTTTAAAGCACTTAATCTTCTGATTCTGTTGCTTTTTAATGTTTTTTTGGGGGAGTCTTATGTTATTTTGCAGGGAACCTGTGGGTCTCAATGCTAATTTTTTGGCTATAGGCAGCAGTTTGCTACTCGAAGCTTTAATGGGTGTGGAATTCCCTTTCTTGTAAGCAGTTGGCATTTCAGTACAGTTTACAGTATGGAACATGGAAGGGACCCCCTGAGTAGGACAGTGGCTGCTCTTTGTCACTTGCAGCTGTGTTTGCAAGGGAGCATGCTGGCAACCAGCAAGGAGAGTGCTGTGACAGGTGGGAAGAGCAAAACCAGAAAATATGGTTCTCCTTTCTCTTATCCTCTTTCCAGTTCCTTCTTTCCCCCACCCTTTTCTACCTGACCTTCTGTTTTTCTTCTCTTCCCCTTTTAGAAGCCATCTGTTTCCCTCTACCAGTTCTGTTTGACTTGCAGATGCCACTGTACAGGAATACACTGGTTGGAGCTAGCATGTGCTTGACCTATGTTGAACGTATGTATTTGGGCTGGGCTCAGCCTGGTGCACTGAAGGGAATGGTGAGGGCCTGGCATACCGAATTTCATAAATTTTGGGTACCAATTCAGGAGACTCAAAAGGGCAACATTATCTTACCACCTGGATCTGAGCTTTTTTTTTTTTTTTTAAAGATTTATTTATTTATTTGACAGAGAGAGAGAGAGAGAGATCCCAAGTAGGCAGAGAGGCAGGCAGAGAGAGAGAGGAAGAAGCAGGCTCCCCGCGGAGCAGAGAGCCCGATGCGGGGCTCGATCCCAGGACCCTGAGATCATGACCTGAGCCGAAGGCAGCGGCTTAATCCACTGAGCCACCCAGGCGCCCCTGGATCTGAGCTTTTTAAAGCCTGGTTCTGCAAGTTCTGTATGACTTCCTATTAGAGACGGGAGCAGCACTAGTCTATGTGTAAAAAGCTGCTTATGTCCTCTTGACCTTAGCCTGGGCCGAGGCAAGGAGGGAGAAAAGGAGGAAAATGCCCCAGCAGCCAGTTTCCTTCCTTATAAAACTTGGTGTGAAGCATTTCATCTCTGTTGTCAATAACACAAATTGTCACTGTGCAGAGCTGGTTTAGCTGCTCCCTGAGCAGGCACCAACCAGTTCACGGTCTCCCTGCTGTGGTCCGCCTTCACTTCCCTTCTCCTTGGGCCCTGCTGGTGGGGATGTTATAATGGTGCCACCACTTCAGAAAACAGCCTGGCAGTTCCTCAGAACCTTAGACCATAGCGTTACCACATAACTCAGCAATTTTACACCTAGGTATATATATATTCAAGAGAAGCAAAAACATACGTACAAACCAAACTTCTACACAAATCTTCATAGCGACATTATTCATGATAGCCCAAAAGTGGAAACAACCATTGACTGATAGATGGTTAAATAACACGTGGTATACCCATATGATGGACTACTGTTTGGCAGTAAAAGGAATGAAGTGCTGATACATGCTACCGCATGGGTGAATCCAGAAGGTGTGCTAAGTGAAAGAAGTTGGTCACAGGAGGCCACATATTTTATGATTCCACTTAGATTAAAAGTCTAGAATATAGGGGCGCCTGGGTGGCTCAGTGGGTTAGGCCGCTGCCTTCGGCTCAGGTCATGATCTCGGGGTCCTGGGATCGAGTCCCGCATCGGGCTCTGCTCAGCAGGGGCCTGCTTCCCTCTCTCTCTCTCTCTGCCTGCCTCTCTATCTACTTGTGATCTCTCTCTGTCAAATAAATAAATAAAATCTTTAAAAAAAAAGTCTAGAATATACAAATCTATAGAGACAGAAAGTAGATTAATGGCTCCTAGGGTGGAGAGAAGAGTGTGTGTATGTGAGAGAGAGAGAGAGAGTGTGTGAGTGAGAAAGGGTGGTGGGAATGGGGAGTGGCTGCTAATGTGTTTAGAGTTTCTTTTTGGGGTGCTGAAATGTTCTAAAATTGTGGTGATGGTTGCGCAAGTCTGTGAATATGCTAAAAGCCATTGAACTGTATACTTTAAATGGGTGAATTGTATGGTGTGTGAATTATATCTCAGTAAAGCTCTTTTAAAAATTATTACCACATATTTCATTTAGTCTGAGGGCATGGAATTACCTGTCCTAAAGTTGTAGAGGTTAGGAGAACCCATATTCTCAAGAATATTGAGATGTAATAAAGGTAATAACTTATTTGTACCATGTGTCACTGCTTGCCCATAGTTCCCATACTTCCTGTGATTTGACCCTTACTGAACCCCACTGTGCAGAGGAACGTGACACACGTAAAGAAAAAGTCACTTCTTTCAAGATTATACAACTAGTAAACGGTAGAGCAAGTATTTAATCTTGGGCTTTCAGATTCCTAGTTACTGCACTCTTGTCCGAGCAATGTCAGAGTTTCAAAGAATGCAGTGGTGACCCTTGATGTTTTCCAGATTCTTAATTATGCTTACCCCTCTCACCTCTTGAATGTGACTGAAAAAGCCACTCACCTTCCTGTCTTGCTTTCCATATCTGGAAAATGGAGATAAGAATGCCTCCCATCTCAAAAGTCACTGTCTTGATTTCTTTATGTAGAAGAGGGAGCTAGGAATGTTTCCTATCTCCCGGGCATATAATAAAGACTAATAAAAAACGATTATAAACTATTTTGTCAGGCTATAAAAATTCTTCATAATAAACTATCAAAGAGTTGTTTTTATCTTTTTTTAATGTTGTACAACCTCACAACCTCAGTGGGATGTAATAATAACCGCTTGTATCACTTTTCTCTATGGAGCTCAAAGCACTTTATGGACAATATCAAATTAATCCTCCCGACATCCCTATGAGTTACATGGGGAACTGGTGTGAGAGGAGCGAGAACACAGAGAGGTGAAGTAACTTGCCTGAAGCCTTTATCACAGGCTGGGTTTGTACTATACCGATAGCTCATTTATTTGCCCCTAGTGATATTTATTTGGTCAATTCATTTATTCTCTATGAGTTTGTCACTTGTTAAATCTGAAAAAGAATGCTTGGATAGCCCTCCTGAATCACTGTAGATCAGTTTAAACTTTATTGAGGGTAAAGCTGTTTATTTTGATCTGTGTCCTCCTTGATCTAGACTAGAAAACAGTTCAGAGGTCCTGAATATACACTTTTGACTTCAGCATTCACTATGGGGAGCTGTGCCAACTGTGTGTCCTGCTGTGTAGACAGGAGAAATCCTTGATGAGTCTTTGAAAACTACCCTCATTTGTCCAGACACTCTTCACAGAGTGAAGGCAGACTTCCTTCCAAGTCGTTGAGTTTTACAGTGTGTTTACATGTAGAAAGCTCATTTACCATCTGGATTACAACCTAGATCTTCACCACTGCCATCGTTGTCTAATATTGGTTTTTGGTCTTATGGCTTAATTCCATTACCAGCCCTTCTGACAGAATATATATGAGGGGAATGGGTAAGATGATTAGAAAGGCCTGTATGAGACGGCCTTGGAGTGGCTTCTGATAACCTGCTAGAAAGCAGAGTAAACCTGAGCCATCCACTAGAAAACACTAAACTCTTTCCTTGTGTTCAGAGAAGCTCTGGTTTCTTGGCGAGACTGTCCTGGCAAGGTTTTTGGGTTTGGGTGTGTTTGTTTGGTTGGTTGGTTTTTGATTATTTGTTTTTTGTTGTACCGATTGCCTCCTTGATGGGAATATACTCCCCCCTCAGCCCAGAAGTGGATTTCCCTTGCATATTAGCCTTGTTGGTGTGCTACCCCAGGGGAGTTGGCCCCAGTACTGTTGGCACTGTCCTGTGTATAGTTAATTAAACCTCCTGCTGTGGACCTGGGTCTCTGCTGCCACTGTTCACTGATGTGTGAGAAGCACATGTACACAAGCTCAGGCGCACTCGTGGAAACAAACCCCGAAAATAGCAAAAGATGAAGTTGGGGTAAAGCCTTCAGCTTTTAAACAAGCTTGGTAATCTGGCTAAGCTGAATGCCAGAGCTCACAAAGCTTAGAATTGCATTTCTGAAGATAAGACAGGCCCTTTTTGTGTTTTTATCTTTTCTTCCCCAAATATATTGAGTTTTCATATGGTACTTTTATCTCTCGGAGCAAGAAAACAGAGTCAGTGGTGCACTCATGGACCACTGAGTCCAGCCTGCAGAGGAGTTTGTCCTCATTTCTGTGGTGACCACATTCCAAGAAGGTAAACCTTGACCAGAGTCTTCTTCCCAAGACGTGTGGCTGCCAACATCCTCTGTAGCATAAAGGGATCAGGCAAGTCACGCAAGAGGAGAGTGGTTTGAAGTTGGGGCCCTGCCCTTTTTCATTAACTGAATGTGCAGAGAAAAAAATCTTGATTTCTAACTATTCTTTTTTTGAAATACTTTGTAGCTCTTTGGCTCTTTCTTGTGATTCTGTTTACTAAGACCTAAAATGCTTATTTAAGAAGCTCTGAATAAATTTTTTCTAATTCCTAGCTTGCTTACTTGGGTAAAATATAGCAAGTAATCAAGCCGGGGTAATAGTGGAGTCTTAAAAACATATCAGGCACTCTCTCTTTCTCCACGCATCCTGACTCCCCATAGCGAATTTTAACTGTGTATATTTATATAAAAATCCATCAACTAGGAAGTATTTTTTCAGCCCTTCCTTTGTGTTAATATCTACTAAGTGATCCTTAGTAGGAAGAAAGGAATAAACACACATGGCAGAACAGGACACTGCATTAAAAAAGTCAGTATGTGGTATAGATAATGAGAGGAGAGAGGGCAGGGAAGGCTTGGGAACCCAGGTGGGACTTGAATCCAGAAAGGCAGAGAGAATGGAGGCATTCTAAGTCAGGGGATCCTGTGAACCGAGGCAAAGATAGAGCAATGAACATGATATGTAAGAGGAAACATAATACCTTTGCTGCATCCTAAAAATTTTTCTTAAGTTGTGGGAAATAAACAAACCAAGTTGAGACTGAATGTTATGATAGGTCCTGGTACTAGAAGGCTTTAATTGACTACACTGTCCCCTGCCTACACAGAGACTTGCTCAGAAAGCTTTGATCAGTACCTGCCTTGTGAGCTTTGATTAGCGCCTACAAATGCTTGAGCATTTCAGGGCTGGAATGAGTTTGTATTTGGAGGAAATAAGGTTTCGTTGGCCTGTTTGCTTTTTTTGTTTGCTTGTGTTGCTAAAACAACACAGTCAGGAAACTAAATCAATTCTCTATCTTGTAGAAAGAAGTAATGTCTATAGTTAAGAGAGCAGGGTTTTCTTCCTTAAAAGGAATTTTGTTCCTAGTTGTGAAATCTTGGCCTGTTTGTTTACAAATGAAAATATTTGTGAGTGAAAGGGCAGGTTTAATGTTTAAAAAGAATTTGGATAGCTGTTGCAGAAGCAAAATTGATTTATAACATTGCTTCCTGACCTGGGGTTGCCTGAAGGAATAAGAGAAATCCTCCATTTACTTATGATAAGTGATATAGGCTGTTACTTAGAAAAACTGTTTGTTTGAAAGATAAATATGAGATCCAAGTGGGGGTGGTGAGGGTGGGGGAGTAGTAGTCCAGGAGGCCCGGCAGTGTAAAGACTGGGAGTTTCTGTGTAAATTTTAATTATAGATTCGAGTAGGAACAGATGACCCTAAAATTTCCAATTATATCTTTTACCTTAATATGAAGTTTCTGATGGTGATTTTTCAACTTATTTAAGGTACATTTCATTTAATAATGTATTCTCAGTAAAGCCGAAGAATCCCTGTTGCTGTAATGGAGGTAGGCTTTTGAATAGCAGGTTGATTTATTTTCCAGTTCATTTTCCTGTATCTTGTGTTGTATTGATAGTTCCTATTATTTATCTCATTTAAACAGTAGTGCTTAGGTTGAAACTTGATTTTAGTCAATTTTATTATGATGGGTTTACCATCTTCTCGAATGGAGTACTCCTCTAATGCATTGTTACTATATCATGAAGGTAAAAACAAATTTACAGCTGTTATAACCACAAACCTAACCTTTCATCAGTTTGCTTGATTTACTACAAATTAAATTATATTATGCCTGATATAAATCATTAACTGTATAATTTAAAGGAGTTGCTGTGATCCATCTTTTACTGTTTTCTTCCCTCACATCCAAATCTGGAACTTGAAGTCTGAAAGGCAGTAAAATGATTAGAAAACTGCCCTTCTGGAGTCGCAAGTGAGCATTCATTTCCATGTTGGGATATGACAGCGGGATCCTTTCAGCTCTGAGCTGGAGATGCACACATTGCATTCAGGATGGAATGTTTGCTCCTTGACTTGTCTGCCTGATTTAAATATTCATACTTCACCAGAAGGAAAAGCTGCTGACTTCTAAAAGTGGGTCACTTTTTTTTTTTAATGGCCCTTTTGGCACTTTGTAACGTGTTAATACTGCCTTAGAGCTGGGGAATAGCTTGGCAGAGCTCATCTTTATCACTTCAGGGGCCAAGGCTTCACTAGGCCACTGGAAGGAGAGAGCATTGCAGATATTAATAGCTAATAGACTATGATAGGGGCTTCATTTGCCTTTCTGTTTGCTTTTCTAGATGTAGAATGTAATATGTTAACCAGAAAGGATTAATTTGAGAAAAACCTTTTATGTGTAGATGAATGATAAAGGTGATGATGTAAGTAAACAGTAGTAGCCTGTCTTCAGATACATAGTATTTCAGAATAAATTCCACAATTGCATACATTTGTTTTCTCTCTTTAAATATGATAGCTTCCGAAAGAAGTCTTTGGATAAAATGAGATCATTGGTAGGTTTTTGAATCTTACTCCTATGTCATTTATTTCAACTTAATGGTCATATAAAATATACTTTATATTGATTTGAGTTTATTACATCTAAGTGACCCAAATAGCATTTTAAACATGAATGTTCTATTTATCCTCACAGAGTTAAAAATGTAAATATCTTTTATGGAAGGGAAGGGCGGGACATAGAATGAGAAAGGGAGGATTAGAATAATAGGAGGTACTAGAAGGAGAGAGATCTTTGAGATCCTGATTACCATGTCTTCTTAATCATAGGACATAGGCGAGATTGAGAGAGTTCAAATTACTTGGCCAGGAAAAATGTTACGTATTTCACCAGTCTCCTCCTTCAGTTCCCCAGGATTTGCAAAAATGAGTTGATGGTTTCATTCCAGTCTTATAATGTGTCCATGACCTGTTCTATACTGTACCCTAGAGCAGCTTGGGTGGTGCTGGATTCTCTTAGAATTGTGCTGATCACACAGACTAATATTGGCTTCTTCTAGGATCTTTTTGATCATTGTCAAATTCTGACTCCCACTTTAAAATGGCTGAAGACTTGCTTAGATCATTACCTAAAATTTTGGTTCAGGTATCTTTCCAAATCTGGAATATGCCCAGTTGAGGAATATGATCGGTCATGTGACTCTCCCACAGCCCTGAGATGTGTTTGCTTTTATCAAAATGATACGGTTACATTTAGTTGCCTGCCATCCTGAAAAATACCAAACTATTATTGAACTGGTAATTCTGAGGAATTATTACATTCCATAGACATTAATTGTGTTCCAGAAGATTGTTCTGTAAATCTCAAAACATATTAAATATAGGAGGGGAAGTGGCTATTTTTAATAAACAGACTTCTAGGATTTAAAAAATAAATTAGGTGAATCCTGTTCTCAGAGGTCTCTTAGTGTAGAAAGTTAAAGAATTCCAGGGTACATCCTTACTTTAGGCACAGAAGCTTTCTGTAATAGAGATGCCTACTACTGAAGTATGTTAAGGATTAAAATCATGATTTGAAGGAAAGTGGAAGGATATATAGATATTTGGTTTATTGAAGGGATCATTGTATGATTCTTTGAATTTTTCTGTACGTTTGAAATTTTACAAAATAAAAGTTCATAAAAATAAAAACAAGAAGTGCTTCCTAATTTATTTTAAATCTGGGTCTTTGTGTGTTAGGTATGCTTATAAAGCAGCAAATGGGGCAGAACCTGTACCTTTGGAACCATGACATGCATGCTTCACTCAGTAGATCACACTTCCCCTGAAAGAAGCAGGTAATCTTGGCCTGCCTATAATTGGAACCAAGGAAAAGAGACATCTAGCTTTCAGATATACCCCTTGGTTGATATTTCCAAGATAAATTTGACCCAGATGACTAAAAAATAATCAATTTTCAGTGTGTTTAGTAGTGTGCAGCAAAAATGGTATTGCTCAAAAGAAATAACCATAACATTCAAATCATTGTCAGCATAGTACTTTCTCTGTATGTCCCGGATGTTTCTAAGGTCTCATTTGTTACCGACTTGTCTTTTCCATTCTCCTGACCTTTCTTCCCCCTTTTTTAGTGAGTTTTACTGTGTATTCTAAAAAGGATTTGTGTGTGTCGAGAGAATTCAATTTTTAAACATATGACCAGTTCTGCTTTTGTATTTGAAACTGTGTTAGTGGAGGGTGAGTGAGGAAAGATGGAGCAAAGAGGGAGAATAGGGGGGTTAGATTTTTGTACATGTTTTAAAGGGGAGAGAGAGAAATAAGTTCATGTATCTAGTGCTCACTGTATTATCTTCACCATGAAAAGTCAGCAAGAATGACCTATTTACTGTGTATAGTCATGTTCAAATCTAGTACACTGACAAAAGATGGAACCAACCTGGGAAATCCTTACTCTGGCTGCATCAAAAACCTTAGTCTTATGAATGGGTGTGTGCATGCATGTGTGTGCATGTGTATTTGTGTGTAGCACCCTACAAGCTCTGTCAGCGTAGTTCTAAGGGTGAATAGATTTATATTTAACTAAAGAGGAAAGGGGGAGCTAGCTATTCCTGGGTTTTTACTATTTAAATAATCAATTCACGAGAGAGCATCAGAGCTAAAAGAAAAAACTGCGGCGGTGTTTAAACTTGAACATATACAGAACCTTCCACTCTCCAGCGTGGTATGCAGTTTTGTTAAAGATACTTTAGGACTGAACTGTAAGCAAGTATTTGTTACCAGCAGAACCACTTAATGCAGTCCTTTAGCATATATTCTTATTCTCCACACACTAGATTATGTTAGTTGCTAAACCGTAATTTTCTGTACCACAATGAGTAATCCAACTATTTTACTCTTAAAGTCATCTTAGATTGGACAAGACTATAAAGCCCCACGTCCTCACTTCTCCCTAGTGTTTAAAAATCACTGTTCAGGCATTGTCTCTTCTACTTATAGATTGGTAAGTTATTTTGGGATTAAAGAATCCATGAAAAAAACTTTATGTAACACCGTATTTTTCTTTGTTTATAAGTAGTATTATCACTCTGTAGTGTAGGTCTTTCCTTCCACCATCACCCCACCCTGCCTCCATTCTTCCACTGAGGTGGGACCACTGTGTTTAATGAAATTCTGTTTCCTATGTGATTTGTATTATGTTCTCCCCACTAAAATACAAGAGTCGAGTGAAAAGTCACTTGGGATTACTGCCAGAGGTTGTTCAGAAGAAACCACATCTAGTAACCCTGTTATATCTGGCAGAGTTCATACTCAGAAGCCAGCACAAAAAGACTTGGAAGGTTAAATTCTCCTACTGGAACATTTTCAGTTACATGTGCTTTAGGCCTATAAAAGACCTAATCTCTTTTCAAAAAATAAAAAAATACTGTTCATATCAAATAATAGTAAACTTATTTGAGTTTTTTTTTTTTTTCATAGATGTGTTGCTTGAAAGTCTTGCAAAGCTGCAGAAAAGGAAACAGATTGATAAGCACTCGGTATTTTTCATTCATGCAGATATTTTTAATCCCAGGAAAATTTTAAAATTATTTTCTCTGACTTTAGTCAAGGACTCTAGAAAGCTGCAGATTGTGCAGTTTTAACTGAGATCTTGATAGTGATCTGTAATTTTAGTTTGCTCTTTATAATATTGACCTTTTGTCTTTACTACTGAGAAGGTTGGCGTGAAATACAGAACTGAATTCAGTGTTTGAGATCTACAGTTGAGCCTATACCTATCCTGATTTTTAAGATGTTGACTCATATGAAGAGTGTGAGGATTAGCATTTATAGGTCTCTAGATTTAAGTTAGAGCTCTCCATGCTAACTGTGCATGCTTCTTGAGAATATTATAATAAAAATTATGGTGAACTGCTTCCTTGAAGACGGGCCTTGTACTTGTCTGTTCTCAGACTTCCCCACACATTCATTTTGCCTGGGACAAAGCCTTTTAGATTTTAATGGCCAGAGATATGTTGATTTTAGTTAAAACTTAATTTGGAAGTATAAGCAGATAAGAAAAAATGACCAGTTATATGAAGTAAACCCGCAGTTTGAAAGTGGGGGAATGAAGCTGAGCCATCAAATCAAAACAGATTCCCCACCCCACCCCTCCTAAGATAGCTAATGCAAGAAAATGGGAGATATGTTTTTTAATTTTTCATTAGTGTTTTCAGTGAGGTTTGAGAGAATATTATTTCATCGGTAAAACAAAAACAGGCTATCCTTCTTACCCCCTGAATAAAAAGTCAAGTCCTTACAGTTGCCAGTAAGACCTCAGGGCCTGTCCTCATTTCCTACTTTTCTCCAGCCAGCCCCATGGGGCTCTTTGCTGTTCCTTGAATGTGTTGGGGCTGCTTCCAACCTTTAGGGTTTATAAAGACCAGTCTCTCCACCTGGTAAGTGCTATGTATAGTCATACAGTTAACCCCTTTACCTCCTTTGAAAGCCTAGAATGGTGTCTGACACATAATAAATAGTTCTTGAAAGAATGAAATAAACAGGAATATCCAAAAGTAAACTCAGAGATAGTGAATAACAAAATGGATTCTGCAAGAAGATAAATTAGCAAATTAGGAGAAAATTAAGAAATTGTATAACATAGTAAATAGTTAAAGAGATGGAAAATAATTAAAAATATGGAGATTAGATCAAAGAGATTTAATATCTATATGATAGGAGTTTCAAAAGAAAAGCAATGATTAAAGAAATTACAGAAGAAAAAATTACTGAGCTAGAAAAAAAAAGCCTCAGATCTTGGGATAAAGCTCTTGGCATCAGGCAAGATTATTTGGGGCGAGAAAAGATCATCTTATTGCTAAAAATTTTAAGTTCTTAAATAAGGAGAAAAATCACCCAGACTTCTCAGTGGCTAATAACAACTACCAAAAAAACTTACTTGTGAAGGAATGAGAGATTAATGTGACATTTTTCATCAGTGGGTCGGAATGCCAGAAGATAGTGGAAACTCATAGAATTCTGAGAGAACAGGATTGTGATACTAGAACTATATGTTTAGGAAAGGAATCATGGCGGTGGGAGGGGGAAAGAAAGACATTTTTGGTCTCACAGGGTACCTTTCTGAGAAATTTTGTGTCTGAAAAATTTTGGTTGGATGCACTCTTACCAAATCAGTCAGAATTAAAGATTCAGTAAACAAAGTTGATTCTTTGAAAAAGGTGAACAGAATTAACAAACTAATAATGATACTGACGAAGGAAAGAGAAGATTATTCTGGATATTCTAGATAATACAACAACATAGGAAAAAGAAATGAAAAACCCTATTGAAACAGTAGATATAAAGTGTCATTATTTACAGATGATGTAATTGTCTACATAGAGAAACCAGGGAAATCAGTGTATGTTATTACAAGTAATAATAGTATAGTGGCCATATGCAAGGTACAATAAAAAACCCAAGAACTTTCCTTTATATCAGCAGCATCCTGTGAGAAAATAATAATGGGAAAAATTATTTTGCCACAAAAGCAAGAAATCTTTTAAAACACAGAAATGAATTTAACAAGAAATGTATAATGCGTGTACCTTTATTTTTACTTTGAGATGTAAAGGAATTTGAATAAATGAAAATCTACACCTTCGTTCAGGTTGGAAAGATTCAGTGTTTTTTTTTTTTTTTAAGAAGTTAATTCTCCTGAAATCTGTAAATTTAGTATTCTTCCATTCAAAATTCCAATGGATATTTTGGGGACTGTGACAGATTGATTCTAAAGTTCACCCAAATATAGCCAGGGAAGCTTTGGAAAAGACAGGGAATGCTACATTTCTGGCCCAGACCTGTAATCCAGCTGCTACTGAACTTCACTGGAATGTCCCATAGGCTTGTCAAATTCAGTGTATGTCCCAAACTTGAACTCATTATCTTCAGCTGTTTTCCATGATGTTCCTTATTATAAATGTTACCACTGTCTGCTGTAATAATAAAGTCTATAAACTATAATGTCAGTTTTGACTCTGAAAGGCATCCTTGGTGGTTTCCTTTCACTCCTCTCCAAAATTTAGTCACCTTTCCATAATCATTGCTTTAGTCCATGCCATCATCTCTTGCCTGGCTCATTAAAAGAGCCTTTTTGTGGCTCTCCTTGCTTCCAGTCTTCATCCCTTCCAATTACTGTAGTTAGAGTGAGTCTTCAAACATGCAAATCAGAATCGTAGCTTAAGATGTCTCAATGTCTTTGCTTTGCTCACAGGGCCAAGTACAAAATCCCAGAATGACTTAAAAACCTGTATATACTCATCTACTTTTTTCAGCCTCTCTTCATTCTGCTTTTTATCTCTTTCATTTCAAACACCAGCCATTTTGGGGCATCTCTGTGTTTTTGAACTTACTATTCTCCTTCCTGAGTCACAGTTCTCCCCACCTTGGTGAACCCATATGCATCTTTTAAGTCTCAGTGTGAAAACCACATTCTCCTGGAGGCGTTTCTTGACCTCTAGATCAGGCTAGGTCCAACTGTTGGATGTTCACCTACTACATCCTATTCATTTTAACCTAACATTCATTATATTTTAATATCACTATTCATCCTTTTCTTGCTTTTAAGTTTGTTTTTTTTTTTTAAGATTTTATCTATTTATTTGACAGACAGAGATCACAAGTAGGCAAAGAGGCAGACAGAGAGAGAGAGGAGGAAGCAGGCTCCCTGCGAGCAGATAGCCCAATGCGGGGCTCGATCCCAGGACCTGAGCCGAAGGCAGAGGCTTTAACCCACTGAGCCACCCAGGTGCCCCTTGCTTTTAAGTTTTAAACTCCTTGAGAGTCAGGACATCCTCTGTTTATTCAAGGGGGTATTCTCTGTGTCTAGCACAATATAATATATTCAGCAAGTATGTGTAATGAACGAATTAGTTGCCAGAGAGAAAAACATACTAGAAAGTTATAATAAGTGAAACAGTGTGATGCTGGCAAAAACAAACAGATCAGCAGAACAAAACAAACTCAAAAACGAAGCTTTCTTATAAATTGGAATTTAATGAGATAGAGGAAGATGGATTATTTAATAAATGGTGTTAGAACAGTTGGCTGTCCACTTTAGGAAGAATATCAAGTGAGATTCCTGCGCTGGTCAGAACTTGTTTTGATTGCAGATTTCAAACTCAACTCAAATTAGCTGAAACCAAAAAGAGGATTTCTGGAAAGAATTTTAAGGTCGCCATGAATAGAAGGAATAGAAGAACAACTAAAGCTTCAGGAATGCAAAACGCAGCAAACTTCTTCAGTCCTCACAGACTCGAAAGCTGCGAAAATATTCTTTCTCTTACATCTTATGTTCTCAGCGTCATTTTCTCCTACTGTACACTAACTCTGTGTGGCAGAGAATGTAACCTGCAGCGGTTTTCAGGCTCAGAATTGTCGCTTTGTGAAGAGAAGTGCTCTCTCCACCTTTACCTCCATGTTGAAAATCTCTGAGGAAGTACTTTGATATGTGTGCCTGGAGTTCCATGTTTGCCCACCATCCTCATCTAAGACTTAGAGCAATTGCTGTGTCCAAGGAGACAGAATAGTATAAGCTCCTGTTGGTTTCTGTCGGTGCTTGTGGGTGTGCACACGTGCGCATGGTGGGGAGGACAATGGTGAGAAGAAAGCTTCCTTAGGACAAGGAGGTGGGTAGCACAGCCATAGCCACGGAGGGACTTGTGAACAGTTGATTAGTCAGTGTAATTTTTGTCTGCTCTTCCTTCACATCACACTCAAAAAACACATTTAAAATGGATTAATCACTGAACTCTACGTCAGAAACTAATACACTATGTCTTAATTGACTTTAAATAAAAATAAAGTGGATTTGAGATAAAATATAAAATTAGAAAAATATTAAAGAAAACCGAGTTTTATTATTTTTTTAAAAAACCTTAGATATAAAATACCTTCTTTAGTGTGGGAGAAGACCAGAAACTACACAGGGAAAGACTTAACATAAGGGAAAAAAAAGAAGACAAACCTTCCTTAAGGCAAAAAAGCAGTAAAACAAAATTGCAAGAACAACAATAAAAAACCCAAGAAAAATATTATCAACATGTCTGACAAAAGGCGTTTAGTCTTCATATGAAGAGTTCTTAGGAATCTCTAAGAAAAGGATGAGATCCCAAGGGAAAAGGAGGCAATGCCCTTTGACAGTTCACAAAAGAAGTGAAAATTTTAGTGTATGTCACAGAGAAGGAAACATCAATGAACAAATATATGAAACTTCATCAACCTTATTAGTATTTAAGGAAATGAGATTCCAAAACTAAGAGATACCATTTAGCTTCTGCCAGATTGGCAAAAATTATAATATCCAACAACAACAACAACTGTTGGCAAGAGTAGAGCAGCAAGAAACTGTGTATACTGTTGGGGGAAATGTAAAATGGCTCGACTACTTTGGAAAACAATTTTGTATTTTCTACCAAATTGGAAGATAAGCATACATTATGACCCAAAAGTTCTCCTCCTAAATGTATACTCTAGTGCAGCACTATCCAATAGAAATAGAACAGAAGCCACATATGTAATTTAAAATTTTCTAGTAACTATATGACCAAAAAGTGAGCAGATGAAGTTAATTGTAATTACACATAGTAGTTTTAATTATATTTTATTAACTGTTTTATTTAGATAAAAATACATCTAAAATACTAGTGTTTCAACATGTTGTCAGTATTAAAAGTTACCAGAGATGTTTTACGTTCCTTTGAAATCTAGTCTTTATATTTTACACTTACAGCACATCTTAATTGGGCATAGCCACGTTTCAAGTGCTCAGTAGCCATATGTGGCTAGTGGGCACTGTATTGGATAGTGTGTTGGTAGAGACAGTATTCATAGCAGCATTGTTAATAATAACGTAACATGACACAAACAGAAATGGAACCCATTTAAATGTCCTTTGACAAGATAGATAAATTGTAGTGAACTCCCACTGGGGAATAGTATGCTTCTTTTAAAAAAATGAATGGCAGGGCATCTGGGTGACTCAGTTGGTTAAGCGACTGCCTTCGGCTCAGGTCATGATCTCAGGGTCTTGGGATCGAGCCCCGCATCAGGCTCTCTGCTCAGCAGGGAGCCTGCATCCCCCTGCCCCCTCTCTGCCTTCCTCTTTGCCTACTTGTGCACTCTCTTTCTCTCTGTCAAATAAATAAAATCTTTAAAAAAAAAAGAAAAAACTAATAAAACATTGTTTATGGATAGTTACATAAATGGTGAAGTTATAAAGGAAAAAAAAGAATGATAAAAAATAGTTCAGGGACACCTGGGTGACTCAGTGGGTTGAAGCCTCTGCCTTCAACTTGGGTCGTGATCCCAGGGTCCTGGGATGGAGCCCCACATCAGGCTCTCTGCTCAGTGGGGGAGCCTGCTTCCCTTCCTCTCTCTCTGCCTGCCTCTCTGCCTACATGTGATCTCTGTCAAATGAATAAATAAAAATCTTAAAAAAAATAGTTCAGAATATTAGCCAACTCTTGGGCAGAAGGAGAGGAATGCAATCAGAGAAGGGCTCACACGGATGCAAGAATGTGAATAATAGCTTATTTCTTAGAGATATATGTATGTGCTATACATGTGTTCATACATACACATATGCACTTACACTCATATAAATCATTGGCCATATTAAAATCTTTAATAGCCAATAAATGTCAGTTTCACTAATCAAAAAATTATAAATTAGTACAATAATGAAATATTTTTTGCTTATCAAACTGATAAAAATTTTGAAAATTGTAGGGCACCTGGGTGGCTCAAGCCCCAGCCTTCAGCTTGGGTCATGATCCCGGGGTCCTGGGATGGAGTCCTGTGTTGAGCTCCCTGCGTGGTGGGGAGCCTGCTTCTCCCTCTCCCTGCCCCCCCCCCCCCGCTCATGCTCTTTCTTGCTGGCTCTCTTTCTCAAATGAATAAATAAATAAGTAAAACCTTCTAAAAAAAACTTCCAGGGGTGCCCAGGTATCCAGTCAGTTGAGCATCTGCCTTTGGTTTTGGGTTGTGACCGCAGGGTCCTGGGATCGAGCCCCGTATCAGGCTCCGTGTCCAGTGGGGGGGGCCTGCTTTTCCCTCTCCCTCTGCTGCACCCCCTGTTTGTACTCTTTCTCTGTCAAATAAATAAATAAAATCCTAAAAAAAATTTTTACAGTTGTCAAGTCCGTGTACTTATAAGGGATAAACTAGTAGGCAGTTGACACACTATTGATGATAATTCACAGCCTCTCTGGAGAACAGTTTTGGAATAGGAATACAAGTTCTAAATTGGATTATCCTTTAACCCAGCAACTTAACTTCTAGAATTTATTCTTAGGAGAGATGCAGTAATGAATAAAGGTATATTTATAAGGATATTCATTATATCTTTTTAAAATATTCATTATATCTTTTTAAAGTAGGGGCACCTGGGTGGCTTCGTCAGTTAAGGGTGTACCTTCGGCTCAGGTCATCATCTTGGGGTCCTGGAATCAAGCCCTGAGTCAGGCTCCATGTTCAGCGGTGCATCCTCTTCTCCTTCTCCCTCTCCCTCTGCCCCTGCCCCGACTCATGAATGCACTCTTTCTCTCTTTCTCAAATAAATAAAATCTTTAAAAAAATACCGTGGAAAAATGAAAACAATTATTGTATGGGATTAGTTAAAGTAGTGGATCCATGAGTGTAGTTGTTAAGAAGTAGATGATACATGTATTGGCATGGAAACGTGTCCATGACACATTGTTAAATAAGCAAAATAAGGGTAGAACAGTGTTCGATATATAATCCCAATAGTTTTATATAAAATTAGAAAAGCATCAGGGGTACCTGGGTGGCTCAGTCGTTAAGCATCTGCTTTTGGCTTAGGTCATGATCCCAGGGTCCTGGGGTCGAGCCCCACATCAGGCTCCCTGCTTGGTGGGAAGCCTGCTTCTCCTTCTCCCACTCCCCCTGCTTGTGTTCCTTCTCTCTCTATGTCTCTCTCTGTCAAATTATAAATAAAATCTTTTAAAAAATTAGAAAAACATTAGAAGGAATAAAACCACAGTGCTTATTTCTGAGGGATTTGGATAATTGCACAGTATTTTAAATTAAAAAAAAATTCCTAGTGAAATTTATTACATTTATAAATAGGAAATCAAAGTTTATCTCCCCATTGTCTTATGAGATTGGCATCATTTTGTGTAGTAGGATTCTAAGGTCAGTGGATATTGCTCTGGACTTAATTAAGTCAAACTTTGATGTCTTTCCTTTTGAGAAATTCATAGGTAAAGACACTTTTCTTTCTTTTAAAAAAATTATTTTTTAGTTGTAGTTGACACACAATATTTTATTAGTTTCAGGTGTGCAACATAGTGAGTGGACAATTGTATATGTTCCATTGACTATTTATTCCCTCTGGTATACCTTTCATTCCTGTGACTTATCCATTCCATAACTGGAAGCCTGTACCTCCTTCTCCCTTTCCCCCGTTTTGCCCATCCACCAACCCCCTTCCCCTTGGGTAACTGTCAGTTCTCTGTATTTAAGAGTCTGTTTTTTGTCATCTTTTTCTTTGTTCATTTGTTTTGTTTCTTAAATTCCCCATATGAGTGAAATCATACGGTATTTGTCTTCTTTGTCTGACTTATTTCACTTAGCATTATATCCTCTAGGTCCATCCGTATTATCACAAATGGCAAGATCTCATTATTTTTGTGGCTGAGTAATATTCCATTGTGTATATATACCACATCCATATGTTGCCTATTGTAAGTAATGCTGCAGTAAATACATGGGTGCATATATTTTTTGGAATTAGTGTTTTCATTTTCTTTGGGTAAATACCCAGTAGTGGAATTACTGGGTCGTGTGGTGTTTCTGTTTCAATTTTTTGAGAAAAGTCCACACTTTTCCACAGTGGCTGCACTGATCACATTCCCACCCATAGTACACGAAGGTTCCTTTTTCTCCACATCCTTGCCAACACTGGTTATTGGTTATTTCTTGTCCTTTTTAAAAAAATGTATTTATCTTAGAATGGGTGTGATCATGTGAATGGAGGCAGGGGCAGAGGGAGAGAATCTTCAGGCAGACTCCCCACTGAGTGTGGAGCCCCACATGAGGCTCATTCTCATAACCCATGAGATCATGACCTGAGCAGAAACCAGGAGTCAGACATAGCCGACTGAGCCCTCAGGTGTCCCTCTTGTCCTTTTGTTTCTAACCATTCTGACAGGTTTAGGGTCATATCTCACTGTGGTTTTGATTTGTATTTCCCTGATGATTAGTAATGTTGAACATCTTTTCATGTGTACTTGTATGTCTCTTTTGGGAGAACGTCTATTCAGATCTTCTGCCTTTTTTTTTTTTTTTAAATTGAGATAGAGACAGCTCTATCTCTTCTTATTTTTATTTACTTCTAAAAAAACTTTTTTAGGAGCAGGGGAGAGAGAGGTGGGAGTGGGGCAGAGAGCGAGGAAAAGAGAGAATCTTAAGCAGGCTCAGTGCCCAGCATGGAGCCCAGTGCAGGGCTCGATCTCACAACCCTGAGATCGAGACCTGAAGCAAAATCAAAAGTTGGGCGCTTAACCAACTGAGCCACCAGGTGCCCTTGCCATTTTTAAATCAGATTTGTTTTGGCATTAAGTGGTTTAAGTTCTTTATATATTTTGGATATTAATTCCTTGTTGGGTATTTCAATTGCAGATATTTCTTTTTTTTTCTTTTTTTTTTTTTTTTTCAATTGCAGATATTTCATTTGCAAATATTCATTGCACAAAACCCATTCAGTAGGTTGCCTTGTTGTTTTTATTGATGGTTTCTTTTGCTATGCAAAAGCTTTTTATTTTTGTGTAGTCCCAGTATTTTGTCTTTGTGTTTGTTTCCCTTGCTTGAGAAGACTTACCTAGAAAAATGTTGCTAAGGCTGATATCAAGGACATTATTGGCTATGTTTTCTTCTAGAAGTTTTATGATTTTTCAGGTCTCATATTTAGGTTTTTAATCCATTTTGAGTTTATTTTTGTGTGGTGTAAGAAAGTGGTTCAGTTTGGATCTTACATGTAGCTATCCAGTTTTCCCAGCACCATTTATGGAATAGACTGTCTTTTCCCCATTATATATTTTTGCCTCCTTGTTGTAGGTTAATTGACCATATAGTGCAGGTTTATTTTTGCACTCTCTATTCTGTTCATTGATCTATGTTTTTGTTTTGTGCCAGTACCATGCTGATCTGATTATTATAGCTTTATCTAGTATATCTTGAAATCTGGGATTGTGATACCTTCAGCTTTGTTCTTTCTCAAGATCACTTTGGCCATTTGGGGTCTTTTGTGGTTCTATGTAAATTTTAGGGTTATTTGTTCTAGTTCGGTGAAAACTACTGTTGACTTTTTGATAGGGATTGCCTTGAGTCTGTAGTTTGCTTTGGTTAGAAGAGCACTTTAACAATATTAAATGTTCTAGTCCATAAGCATGGTATATCTTTCCCTTTGTTTGTGTTGTCTTCAATTTCTTTCATCAGTGTTTTATAGTTTTCAGAGTATACAGTTCTTTCACCTTCTTCGTTAAGTTTATTCGTAGTTATTTTATTCACTTTGGTACAATTATAAATAGAATTGTCTTTTTAATTTCTCTTTTTGCTACTTTATTATTAGTAGTAAATAGAAATGCAACAGATTTCTGTATATTAATTTTATATCCTATAATTTCGCTGAATTCATTTATTACTCCTAATAGTTTTGGTGTAGGACAGTTTTCTTTTTAAAGCAGCGTTTAACATTTGAGTTGTGACTTTGATTTAAACTATCAGCCAGTAGAACTGTGGTTCTCATTTTGGTGTGGAAGAGGAGAGAAAAAATGTGCATTGGGAAAAATTATGTAACTATGTGACCCAGTCCAATTTAGGACCTTGGACCTATAATGGTACTGCCAACGTTAATCAAGCATTTGTGTCTCATCCCATTTCACAATGTCCGAGGAAGTTTCACTCCTGAATACTTAAGGATAATTTCAGCTTTTGAGTATGGTGTTAATAAAGTCTCTGGGAAAAAAAATAAGATTATTGCTTTCTTTTCCAGACACTAGTATGTCTTACAGACAAAACTAGAGGAAGAGTCCCAGCCAAACCCTTTGGATTTGAACTGCCTCCGAGGACCTTTTAATCTAAAGAAAAAAGCATCTGCTAACTAAACAATTTAAAATGTATAGTGCCTGGTTATGCATGTTTATTATAAACTCTTTAGAAAAATAATGAATTTGTGTAGTCTGCATGAACAATTAGGTTAAATCCTGCCAGACTACCTCATTGGGTCCTGTGGACTGCCTTTGGGTTCCTGTTTCTAGGCTTCAGCTCCATTACCTTCCCTTTCCCCTCTCTCTCAACACATGGTTTCAGGGACCACCAGGGCCCCTTCCAACTGTAATAGTCTATGATTCTTGCTTTTTTTTTTTTAATCCAAGGAAGTGATATAATCAGTCTGAAATTAATTTGGGAGCTGTGTATGTAAAGGCAGAAATGGGGTGCCAAGGTATAGGGGTAAGGAAATTATTTCTGACACAAATAAGTAAGGGGCAAGAGGTATGAGGAGGAAAGGCTGGAATGAACAATACTGCTGATACAGAACAAGAATCAGTAGGATTAGGAATTGATTAAAACTGGGCCACAAGGCAGATGGAGGAAGAATAAGATGATTCTGGGACTTTGAGCTTGGGAAGCTAACAATGTATGGCACACGAGCACTTGGTTTAAGTGTTCCCTTATACATCAATTTCTTGTGGAATTTCACTCACTGGTATAGTCTCTAGCTCCTGTGGTTCTGCATTATTTGCTATTTAAGACATTTATTTCTTTGTGAGCTAATATGGATGGATGCTGCTGTTCTTTCTCTGGTCATTCCTCCCATTCCACCCCAGAGTAGTAGAAATTGCTAACAAAAACACACACACATACACACATGTGTGCAATATTCAAAATCTGAGAATTTCAGGTGTAAAAAATACAAGTGAGGGGCTCCTGGGTGGCTCAGTGGGTTAAGCCTCTGCCTTTGGCTCGGGTCATGATCTTGGGGTCCTGGGATCGAGCCCTGCATCGGGCTCTCTGCTCGGCGGCGAGCCTGCTTCCCCCCCCTCTCTCTGCCTGCCTCTCTGCCTACTTGTGATCTCTGTCAAATAAACAAATAAAATCTTAAAAAAAAATGCAAATGAAAATAGTTGAATGAGAGCATAAAATATTACTTGAAGGCGAATTTGAGATTTAGTGAAAAATTGGTTTATTATGTTTATGATGCAGTTGTTTCTTTATTTTTATTTATTTATTTATTAAAGGTCTTATTTATTTATTTAACAGAGAGAGAGAGACAGATCACAAGTAGGCAGAGAGGCAGGCAGAGAGAAGGGGGAAAGCAGGCTCCCTGCTGATCAGAGAGCCCTACGTGGGGGGCTCGATCCCGGGACCCTGAGATCATGACCTAAGCCAAGGCAGAGGCTTTAACCCACTGAGCCACCCAGGTGCCCCAAGTTTCTTTAAAAGAAGAATGTATTTTAGGGTTGAAAGATCTTTTGAGTTTTGTGTCCAGGGTTGTTTAAAAGTTAAATTTTAGTAACACCCAGAGAGTAGACTAATGAAAAGTAGTAGTGATACATTTTGGGCTGAAATAAAAAGAGTGTTCTCCCCATGTTTGATTTTTTTTTTCAGATTATTATTTTTTTTAAGTGCTAGTATTGAAATCAGAGTTTAGTCTCCACTCTTTGGTTCAAAGAAGAATCTCATGATTGTAATGCTAGACAAATGTTTAAAATCTGGGCAAATCATATAATTAGCATAGAAGACTGTGCAGTGTCCTCTTATAATGAAAGAAGCATTCTTGATTGAAACAAGAAAGCTTACGGAGAGAAGGCTAATTTTTGGTCGTTTGACACTCATTTAAAGAAGCCAGAGAAGTTTAAAAAAAAGAGAGAGAGAGAGAATAGAAACCAAAATGTAGCTTGCTCCTATTCTGTGGATAGTTCTTTTCAGAGGCTGGGATTCTTAACCTGCAGTAGCTTTTAATGTAGTAGCAAGATGTTCTCCAGATAGAGTCAGCAGTTTGCTCTGGGTTTTAGTAGTTGATTCTTTATCCAAAGTCTGTAATGAGTAACAACCTCCTGTATTAGTTGTGTATGTCAGGCTTTCTTCCTGCAGCAGAAGGAGTAGTGCATTACATTTCGGTTTTGAGAACAAATTTCAATGAGAAGGATAATTACCAAATCAAGTTATAAAACACCATCCTAAGAGTCTTTTTAAAAAACACTTTCATAAATAAAAAGTATTTTATCTGCCTCCCCCTCCCAATTTAGGGATTCACATTCTTATTTTTTTATATGCCTTTGTTATTTTTACTGTGTAACTGCAGAATAGGGAAGATGAGTAAAGTTGAAATACTTTTAACTAAAAAAGCATCTCAGTAGTGATTTGTTGTTTTTATTCCAGGTACGCTACTGAAAATGACATGGAACTTACTGCTTGGTTTTTAGGTTATATTTTTCACAATGAAGACAGTGAAGAACTTTTTGAACCTTAAACTCAAAGGGAACTGTAGGACAAAAACAGTCTGTTTTCAGAACAGTTACTTAGTTGGCTGTCTAAATAGAATAGAATATTGTTTTGGGAACCTATTAAGTGAGGAAAAATTCAACTCAAATAATTGCTAGACTTTGTGAAACTCAGTAAGTATCAAGTAGAATTAATCAGTGAAAGACAATCTCAGAACATTGCAAAAAATTTCCTGAAGATGATAGGATGAGAGGTTAACATTAACTTCTTGAGTTAACTCTCTGATTGCCCTAAAGTTTAGTCTGTCATTGCATATACCACTCCTTTAGGAGCTGCATTTTGTTTTGAAAGGTTAAGTTTCAGATTAATAAACCATGGTCACATAAGCATTGGACTTTGACTCAACTTGGAGAGCCAGTAGGTTTGAAAGTGCATCTAACAGTCTGCAGTCCTCCTCTGTTCATGTGTCCTTCAGGGCTGTAGTAGTACACACTTGAAGCTGGTGACAAATTTAAAAGACCTTTAAAAGATAAGCTTTTAAAGTATAAAAAAAGTATTTTAGCATATAGACATTAGCTTTACAGGAAGCCTTCAAGTATATGGAGGGAAAAACATTTTTTTAACCTAAAGTAAATAATATAATTACTATTCTGATTATGAAAACTAGAGAGAGAGAGAGAGAGTGTGTGTAAAAGAAGAGAGAAGGGGTGGGTAGAGAAAGAATCTCAAGCAGGCTCCATGCCCAGGATGGAGCCTGATGCAAGGCTCGATTCCACAACCCCAAGACCACGATCTGAGCTGAAATCAAGAGGTTGGATGCCTGACTGAGCCACCCAGACCACCCCCAAAACAATGTGTTTTTATTGTAAACCTTCAACTAATTCAGCAAAGCAAAAATTGCCTACAGGCTCAGCACTCAACTGTTACTATTTTGTTGCGTGCTGTGTTAAAATTTTTGTGGAAATTAATGTGAGATTGTTCCAAAAGAACCAAGACATTCCAGTTAAAAGGTCAGAGACAACTGTGTGTGCATGTACTTGAAAATTGAAATAATTTTGCATCCTGACACCAAACAAATGCTGGAAAGTTAAGTTTTCTTGATAATTAAGAACACAAGTGTAGGTTTTGGACAAGACAACTTTTTCAAATCCTTTTTTGTTATAACCCCCACAGCCCACCCTTCAAAAAAAATTGTTCCCGGAGATTCCCAACTCAAGTATCTAGAGAATTAACTACCAGCGTATTAAATAATTCCAGCTGTAATAAACGTTATCCTCTTTGTATTATTAGGCTGAAGTGAACTGAATTCCTTATTGACAAAGAAAATGGTAGTTTAGGCTGCTTTCCCTTGGCATAATATTAGGGTCTGTTATGGATAGGGGTTGATGTTTCTTTGGTAGCCAAATAAGATTTCTTAATGTACTTACTACAAATAAGAAAGTAATATATTGACCACTTTGCTTATTAAGTATCTTTCCAATGTGAATTATATGCTGAAAGCAGGATAAAGAGAAGATAGGAATCATTTTTTAAAAGGTGTCCCCTGAATACTGATTTTTGAGAAGGTAGCTTTTCCATCTGGGAACAAAAGGTGTCTCCTCATTGCTTTGGCTGTTAGTCCTTACGTGATGGAAGATGAATTGGGAATGTCTTTAGCACTTGGGTATTCTAAAGATCTTAAGCAGTACATTTAGTTGATTGGTTTGCTTCATCTTGAAAGAGTTGTATGCATTAAAGACTTCATCAAATTGCATTGTATTTTGTGTGTTTCCTGTGCAGGCGTCTGCATTCAGGTGTAGGTAGTACTGTTTTCCAAGCCTAGAAAGGGCAGGGTGCTCAGTTGCCTTTATAAAGGCAATTTCTTGGTTGACTGCGATTGAGTGCAGAATTGTAATACTGAGGGCCTAATTTATAAAGGAAAATGCAGGAGTGCAAACCTGTTAAACCTCTTACACATGTATAAATAAGGTAAACAATGGCAGATTAATATGGAATATCATTTGACGTGAATAATCTTAAAAACAAATTTTCTTGGCCTGTGCATGTTGTACCTGTTAGCGCAGAGAAAACTTGTAGAAATCGGTGCATCATCTTTGAAATACAATAAAATCAGGGAGAAAAAGCAGAGCGATGTGAGGCAGCTGCTGCTTGGATTGGCAGCCTATTTATAATCTGGGAGGCTCGTAGCTAGATTGCTGTGCTCTGTGCTGTGCTCTCACACATCAGATAGGAATGATGATTTGCGTGCATATGTGCGTGTGTTCCTACTCTCAGACTTTTAATTTTTCTTTTCCTGCAAAGAAATGGAGCATGCTAGCAAAAGCAGATTTTCTGAGTGCCAGACACTCAGCAGTCTCTCCCTAAGACCTCTTGGGCATTTATCCGTGCTGGGGGAGAGACCTTTGGTGGGCTAGGCATTTAAAGATGTAAGGCCTTCTCAGCATTCTTCATGAGGCTGCCTCTGCTGAGTGAGTGAGTCATGTGGGACAGAATGTCGCATTTCAGTACCTTTTGGCTATCTGTGCACGTTAGACAATAACGATTGCCAAGCCAACACGTCTCAGGTTTTTTAATTATGGATTTAAATGCCCACAGGAGCTCTGCTCATATGTTAATTCCACTGTTTGACTTTAAAGGATTTTTTTTTTTTGCATTTTCTAATTCAGATTATAAAAGGCAGTCAGCCATTTAGTATGGAGACAGTTTA
Source organism: Meles meles (assembly GCF_922984935.1). Taxonomy (NCBI): domain Eukaryota; kingdom Metazoa; phylum Chordata; class Mammalia; order Carnivora; family Mustelidae; genus Meles; species Meles meles. The sequence goes on from NC_060073.1 coordinate 20,206,376, forward strand.
CCACGTAAACTTATTTGAGGGCAAGCAGGGTATAGAAGAGGTAGCTAAAGCTTTTTCTGCGTTTTTATTCTGAGAAGGGGGAAAGTCCTCCTCCGTACTCTTCCTCAGTTTTTATTTTAAAAGGCCCAAATGGGGGTGCCTGGGTGGCTCAGTGGGTTAAAGCCTCTGCCTTGGGCTCAGGTCATGATCCCAGGACCCTGGGAAGCTCAGCAGGGAGCCTGCTTCCCCCCACCCTCTCTGCCTGTCTCTCTGCCTACTTGTGATCTCTGTCAAATAAACAAATAAAATCTTTAAAAATAAATAAAAAAATAAAAGGCCCAAATGTGGTATATTAGTAAAAATAACCTTGACACTGTTCTGCAAAGGATCGTAAGGTGTTGGAATGGCATTTTTAAGTACATGTACTGTCGGCTTTCAGGCACCTGTGCTATCTACATTACAGACTGTCTGCAACTGAATTTTCTACCCAGGGCAGTTTTCCCTGAGGCATACTCTACTACAAAAACACTCCCTATGCCACAGAGCTTGGGTGTTTAGAACATTCTAATGGAATTTTCATTTTAAAACTCCGTCAAGGGGTGCCTGGGTGGCTCAGTGGGTTAAGCCTCTGCCTTCCGCTCGGGTCATGATCCCAGGGTTCTGGGATTGAGCCATGCATCATCGGGCTCTCTGCTTGGCAGGGAGCCTTCATCCCTGTCTCTCTGCATACTTGTGATCTCTGCCTGTCAAATAAATAAATTAAATCTTTTAAAACAAAACAAAACAAAAAAACCCCATCAAAACACAATTATAGAGTTATAGCTGACCCCAAAAGCACTGATGATTTTTTTTTTTTAAAGATTTTATTTATTTATTTGACAGAGAGAGAGCACAAGTAGACAGAGAGGCAGGCAGAGAGAGAGAGGAAAGCAGGCTTGCTGCTGAGCAGAGAGCCTGATGCGGGACTCAATCCCAGGACCCTGAGATCATGACCTGAGCCGAAGGCAGCGGCTTAACCCACTGAGCCACCCAGGCGCCCAAGCACTGATGATTTAACCCACTGAGCCACCCAGGTAGCACTGATGATTTAAAAGCCAAATATAAAGGAATTTTGGATATTCTGATATTTTGGTTTATCCTTGGTCCAGTTTGCTCACATAATCATGAATTATCAGAAAGCTGACTTCCTCTGATGCCCCATCAGAGAAATAGAGAAGACAGGACACATTTAAATAAGTAACAAGGCATCATCTGGGATTTTCTTTGGCTTAAAAGACATTATTGGGACATTGGCAAAATCTACTTTTGAATAAGGTCTGTGGGTAATAGTATTGTATCATTGATTTTCTGATATTTCCCCCTAACATTTTACTATGAAAAGATTTCAAATGTAAAATAAAATTGAAAGAAGTTTATAATGAACATCTGTTGGGTCATATACCCATTACCTGTACTTGCTATATCACACATCTGTCTTTGAATCCATCTTATTTTTTTATTAGCAAAACAGTAGTAAAGACATATCACGCTTGCAGCTTACTCGAAAATGGCTTGGGGGAAAAGTGTGTTTGTGTATGGGGAGAGAGAAGGGAATAAAACAAATATGGCAGTTAATATCTTGGAAGCCTGGGTGAAAGGTATACAGGAACTCTGGGCCTTTCTTATAACTTTTATAAGTCAGAAATTATGTCAAAATGAAAATTTTTAAAAAATGAGATTGTATGAAAAACATAATTAATGAAATCAGAATGTCCTCAGATTACCAGAGAAACAATTACTCCTTCTCAGGTAAAAGGATTTTTGTAGGTCAGAACTGTAAATGCTTAGAGTTTTATTGTTGTCTTATTAGGAGGAGAATATTACTACTAACTTAACCTATTATGGAAGTTATAGAGTTAGTGCTAAAACAGGAATAAAAGGGATATTTTTGTCAACAGCAATAATTGACTTTTATCTAAGAGCCACCTGTAATGTTCACCTGCAGGTTGGTCATGTCTAAGTGAAGGGGACACAGTAAGTTTGGACAAAGAAAAAACTCAGTGGTGATAAACCATCAAAACTCCTCTCTTTTTTCAGTCTGTGGTATAATATTGACTTTATTGTGAGATGGAGAAAGTTTTAAAAAATAAACTTTGTATGTGCGCCTGAGAGAAAATTCTTCCCCTTCAGCATATACCCACATCAGTGTTCTCTCTTTCAGAGAAAACTCCTGTGTGTCGGCAATGTATACTTATTTCCATAAAGTGTCTAGAACACTACTGCATAGTTGATGAGTGGTATCTAACAGTGACAGGATTAAAAAGCAAGAATGGAACAGCATAGCCTAATGTTCATCTTGAACAGCTTCCTGTGAGGAATTATTTACTGGAAAGGATGGATGTTCAGTCATAAGAGATGGTGGCTTTATAGACCAGCCTGGAGGTGTGGGGAGTCGTGATGGTAGAGAACAGGGAAATTAGAGAATCATCAGAGCAGCAGGTTCAGGCTGAGAGACATCCCCACGTCTTATCCACATAAATTAAAGTGGAGAGTAAAAAAATAAAAGGGAAACTGAACTTAGATGGCTACATCAGAGAAATATTTAATATTAATTGAAAAGCAATGATAAACATTTTTTAATGGAAGAAAAGTGATGTTGCTTTATTAATAAGTAGAAAGCACTTTTATGGGAGAAAGAGGTCTACTAATAAGAAAAAGGAGATAGGAGGAAGGGAGGGAAGGTTCTGATAGTGTAGAGGAATAAGTAGGAGAATTAGGAAAACCAGAGGAGATAATAATTTAATGGGAGGTAGGTTTATGCCTGGATCACGGCATAAATGCGAAGGAAGAGAAAGGAAGCAATCAGCATTCCACTTGGGCCGATATATATAAAATCATAAAGTTGGGAGATACTCTCAGAGAGCACCTCGTCCTTTCCTTGCTTTCACATTCAGTTGTACCTAAATCAGCATTTCCCAAACTGTGTTCCTTGGAACATTAATGTTATAACCGTGTTAACAGGTTTTCCATGCAAAAAGCATTCTGTAATTAGAAAATTTTAAGAAATGTTCTATACTCTCTGCCTCTCAGAAATTCTTAACAGACATTATCCGTTGAAAATTCTGGGATTCTGTAATCAGTTGTTAAACTGCTTTTAACTTGGTATTTAGCAAACTCTTTTCCAGGAACACACCTTTTCATACCTCAGGGGACACCACTCTTCCTCATTACCCAGTTTGGGAATGCTGAGAGAGAGAGAGCACCAGCAGTCTTCCTTCTTAGTTTCCTGACCTGTTTTTGGAAATGGATTTTGGCACTTCCCAAATGTTAGTCTAGTTTCTGACATATTGGCTAAATCCCTTCTTCATGGGTCCTCTGGCTCCGTGCGGAATAGCCTTGTGCAGGACATACCACACTGTTCAGAGTGGGAGGGACCTGAGTATCAGCCCCTCTGCCAGCCCCTAGCCTGGCCTCACGGAAGGCTGGGCAACTGTCGACGCTTACCCTTACACGGGACCTTTCTACATCACTTTCTTTCTTTCCCACATTATTTTTAGACCAAATAATACAAATTCTTTTAACTTTTCCTCTGTTTATTTTCTAATCTTTTCTCTCATTATTTTTGTTATACTCAGCCTAGGTCAACTGTAGTGGGAACTAACAGAATGCACTTTTATTGTGCAGTGGAAACATGGCAGAGTCATATGTGTATGATGAACTTTCACTTCTTTTATGCCATTCTTTCATTTGTTTCTCTCCTTATGACATTTGTGTCTCTTTAAAGAAGATAACATTGACTTCCGATTGTCTCTGTTGCACTGGGACATACCACATGCACACATGGGTCTTTTCTGTTCCCACTTAGTGTGATGCCTGCATTTTCTCTTGTGTGCTGGTTTTCTTTTTCTTTTTTTTTTTTTTTTTTCTGGCCAAGGGAATTATTCTACACCTCCTGGGGAATTCTTGAAATGTGAGCTCTAGGAGAATAAAAGTCTCTGTCTTTGGCTATTTTCTGTGGCACCTTCTGTGATGCGTGGCCCAGTGTGACACCATTCGCAGACTCACAACACTGATGGAGGTGATGGTGTATGCTTGTTAGTTGTTAAAAATTTGGTGAAGGTATTTCAAAAGTCTAATGGTTCCTTCCATGTATTTGAAATGCTTAGTTTAGGGATAATCTTTTTTGATTATGATTATCATGGGTTTGGCACATCAGCATTCAAGACAGGTTACCTTTGAATTTGAAGTCTGTACACTTGATGCAGGTCCGAAGAGACAGCTTAAGATACAGGGAGCTGGGAGTCCTGTTCATATTAGAAATTTCATAACTTCTGGAGGTAATTAGGACCAAAGAGATTATTATTTTATATTCTAGATCATCAGACAGTGTTAGAAACATGGGGAGCAGAAAGAGTGAAAGTGGGAGCCTGGTGTGTTGAGGGTCTGCTTTGAAAGACATGGCAGTAATACACATGGCCCGGGAGACTCGCCCACTGCATATGCACAAGGTGCTTCCTTCCTGCTGCTGCACGAAGACCAATCAAACAGTGTCAGAGCCAGCTCTCCTGTTCCTTGGTGGCAGCTCTAATGAAAAATTGGTTTGCTGCAGGATATCAGCAGCCACTTAAGGGAATTCTAGTATTGTCCCCAAACATGTCACAGGATCTTACTCTGCAGATGCAGTATGTGTGAATGAAATGCCATGTCTGAGAATGTCAACAGGGAACAAAAGAAGACATTAGGAAATGACTCCACTGATGCCACAAAACAGGGACCAGATCCAAGAAAAAGTAATCCTTTTGCCAATCAGAGTATTTTTGAGGGGCACAGTTGCCCACTTACTGGTAGTGAATAGCCAGGATAAATAAAATGGGAGTAATGGAAAACCTGCTTTCACTAGTCTCTTTGCTTTTTGGAATTGTCCTAAGTTCCTGTCGTTCATGGAAAGCCATGTTTTCAAACTGATGGCCAAAAAAAGGGAGTTAAAATTTTGAAAATGCTGGTCTGCCTTTGAAGGGCAAGAGTCTGTGACATGAGAGCAAACATTTTCAGGAACTCTGAAAGTCAGGTGCACGCTGGGTTTTGAGGTCTTTTTCTGCTTATGGTTATGTGGTCCTTTTCTGCCTAGGAAGGATAACTCATGTTTGACTTGCTTCCATAGTGCAGCGTTGTGCTCTCCTTTCTAGAGCGTAGCTGCTGTTTAACTCCCAAGCAGAAATAAAAAAAACAAAGGAGCCAGTCAAATCCAAACAAAATGATGGGACTCAATTTCATTGCTAAGACTAGAGTGTAGTCTAACTGCCTCATAAGTGAATTCAGAAGCAAAGCATTTAGGTCTTGAAAAAAATTGTTTCGAGTGGATTGAGTGCAATTTATAACATCAGTAAGAACGTGATACTTTGTAATACCGACTCCAGAACTTATTCAGAAGTATGGCAGAGTATCTTTAACTAAATCCCTCTGATCCCTACATTAGGCAGACTTTGGATCGGCCATATACAGGTGCCGTGTGGGTCGGGTTTGATCCTACTTAGTCTATAAAGGCCATCTTATTTTTTGGCATGGCATGCATATTTACCAATAAAAGTTAGCTTCTAGGCTAATCTAGATCCCAAATGAAAAAAGTTAAGACTGATTTGATGTGATGCTTCATTTTGATATGAGTTCATTTGAAACTCAGAGCCCAAACTCTTCAAAAAGTGCCTTTACTGCCAAGTTCAAAAGCTGACAGTCTTTTCTCCTGTCTCCTAGAAAGCATTAAAAAGCAGATTTTTCTTTTCCTCTTCAAAGAAGATAAAGCGAAAAACCGATAACTGGGAAGTTAGCATCCACAAAAGTTGGAAAATAGAGTATGTGAGTTTCAAAGGCTCCAAATTAAAAACAAAAACAAAACAAAACACCCAAGTAGACTAAGTTTCCAGAATGGGAAGGGGTTATTTTAATTCTTTCTTTTTCTTGCCTTATTTTTGACCAACTCAGTTTGTCTTTAAGTACAATTTTAGCTTCTTACATGATTTGTGTGTTCTTGCTGCTTACAGTGATGATACATTGATTTTGTCATAAGAAGTGTTGCACTGGGTTGCATTGCTCTGAGATGTTATTTTAGAAATTGGTGATGTGCCTCTGTGAGAGTGTGTCACGGTATGCAGTAAGCAGTGCCATTAAGTGGGTTATTGCCATCTGCTCCTACCTGCAGTCATCCTCAGTACAGCATCATTTTTTTCCCTACAAGCATCCATTGTCCGTTTTCTTTTTCTAATATAATTTGGCGTCCATTTCAGGATTTTGTTCATATTTGCCAAATTGTCTATTGCCAAGTCATGTGATATATTCTTGTAATTGTATGGAATCCCTTCCATAAGAAAATGAGTCAAATAGGCTAGTGAGATTTTAAAGGCATTTGAATGGACACATAAATTATGCACAGACAGCTATTTCGGGATAGCTGTTTTCTCTGAATTGACAAGAGATGAAGTCCTCAGACAATTTCCTTTCAATTTTAGGAAGATTCTTCCCCTCCTCCCCCATAGATTTCCCAACTGGTCCATCAGAGACTAGATGGTAATAGTATGTGTTCTTCTGAAGGTGATGATGAGCTTGAGCCCAGACCCTAAGGATGCACAACCATCAGATGATGAGGGCATTCTGGGGAAGTACATTTCAATGCTTTTATTAAAAAGGAGCTTTTGAGGCATAGGACACTTTTTTTAATCCTTACAGTAGAGTAATTAATTTAGCTAATCAAAGTAGAAAATTTTCCTTTTTGCACCAGTTGAGATTACAATATTGAAAAGGAAAAGTATAATAATGGCATTCAGTTTGGGCAGTACTTTGCTATTTGATGGTCTTTTCTATTGAATGCTGCCTAATTTTTAAGGAAAAGTTTAGTTTTTCCTTTCAGTCTACATATTTATTAACCATTGGCATTTTGATTTGTGTAACTTTCGTTAATTTTATAGAAATTAGGAAGAAAATGTTATAGTGAAAAAAGATAGTAATCTCTTTACCGGTTTTTGTTTCTTTGTTTTGTTTGTTTTTAAGAGCAAATCTAGAGTTCTTCATTGTCAGGAATTTCAGCTTACCAAAAGCTTCATGGAGCCGCTCCACTATAGGTAGACAGAGTCTCCTCTGTCCACACTCACAGGCAAGAAAAGAGCACATCCAAGGACTGTCATCAAGGAGTGTTCTGCACTCTTGTTAGCTTTTAGTATATTCTGATATCTTCTGTATCTTTACTCATTCTGAGTTTTGCTAAAATAATCTCATTTTTCACTATACTGGAGCTATGAGAAGATAGCAAATGTATCCTATAAAAGTCAACAAGTATACGTTTTCTTGTATCGAAATTTTAGTTTATTTTTTCTCTACATATTTATTTAATTTTATTTTTGGTGATTTTTGTAGGCCTCACGATATTTCAACCCTAAGTAAATACTTCAGCATTTATCTCCAACATAGCCACAGTATAACACTTAGGGGCACCTGGGCCCTCAGTCATGAGTTCAAGCCCCATGTTGGGCATGGAGCCTACTTTAAAAAAAAATTTTCCAATCCATTGTTTATACTTTTGTAAAATATGATGAGTTACTAGAGAAAAGAAACTTTAAAAATGGCATATCTTATTAGGTTTATCTTATTATGTTTAACAGACATTAAATTACTTGTCATATTTCTGTACAAGTTTAAAAATGTTTACTCTCAGTTTTTATACTTAACTGCAACACGTATCAGTAACAGTTTACCGGTGAGCGTGGGTCATGGACTATACTTTTGGGTATGTAATCTCGTACTTATAGTTCCTTAGTAGGCAACCATTATGTTCTCTAAAAGCTTTTTTATTTTTAATCCAGGCCAATCAAGGATCACACATTGCATTTGATTGCCGTTTCTCTTTGATATTTAACCTACAACAGTTTTATGGCCTTTTGGGGGGCAGGCGGTGGGGGCGATGGATGGGAATGTTTCATTTGTTGACATTTTTGTAGAATCCAGGACAGTTGCAATGCTGAATGCTTTGTAGTTTTATCTGGTTGTTTCTTCATGATTAAATCCACGTTAAATGGTTTTTTTTTTTGTTTTTTTTTTGTTTTTTTTTTTTGGCTTAGAGTACATCGTGCTTTCATCACAGCAGGGCACATCATGTCCATTTGCCATTAGTCATTCATGATTGTTGGTTGGGATAGTGTCTGTTCAGTTACTTTTTTAAGTGCTGTAGGTCTGCATTGTAGATGATAGAATCATATAATTGCTCTCTTCAGTTTAACAAACATCTGTGAGAGCTACCAACTTCCAAGCAATGGACTGCAAAAAAATGAGTAAGACTTAGACTCTCTTCTTCTCAAAGCACAGACAACATAGAGGAGACAGATGTTTAAACTACAAATTGAAGGATAAAATAGATCATGATACATACCATCATAGAGTTATAAGCAGGGTATTCTGCAGATACAGAGAAAGGTGATCTTAATCCTGAGTAGGGGATTAGGGAAAGATGTATGTAAAAAATGGTATTTGTTCTGGGTCTTCAAGAATGGGTGAGATTTAGACAAGTAGGAGAGGCGCTGGGTGGAAGGGAGGGAATAATTTAAGCAAAGGTGCAGAGGCAAGAAAAAGCATTTCAGGTTCTAGAAATAGTGAATAATTCAGAGTAGTTGAAGGAATGGATATAGTGGGAGATGAGACCTTTAATGCCTCACCTAGAAGTTTAGGCTTTATTCCATAGTTACTAGGGAGAAGACATGGGAAATTTTAAGCAGAGAAATGACATAGTGAGATCCCCTTTTTGAGAAAGACTATTCTACCAGCAAAGGGATCTATCTGCTCTTAGATGAGAAAGATACCAGTTAGGAAGATGTTATAAATTGTCCTATTAAGAGCCCTGAATTAGGGGCCCCTGGGTGGCTCAGTGGGTTGAAGCCTCTGCCTTTGGGTCTGGTCATGATCCTGGGGTCCTGGGATCAAGCCCTGCATCGGACTCTCTGCTTGCCGGGGAGCCTGCTGCCCCCTCTCTCTCTGCCTGCCTCTCTGCATATTTGTGATACCTGTCTGTCAAATAAATAAAAATCTTTTAAAAAAGAGAAGGAGGCCTAAATTACAGCAATAGGACAGAAGTACAAAACCGTGCAGGAACTAATTAGATGTAAAGAGTGAGGGGGAGGATGGAGTGAAGATGCCTATGATTCCAGCTTGAGCTCTTAGGGGGTTATTAAGATAGGAAAAACAATGATGTGCTTCATCTTGAGCAAGCCAAATTTGAGGTGTTGGTGAGGCATTAGGCTAGAAGTGTCTCATATGATTAGAAGGGGGTTCCAAGAGAGGCCAGAGCTAAAGATAGATTTATTGACCTAAACTATGTCCCAGGCACTACGCTAGGTGTTTTATGTAGTGTTACGTCATTTAATCATCACAGCAGCCCTTTCAAGTACATACTGTTATTCCCATTTAAGAGCTGAGTAAACTGAGACTGAAGTTAATTAACTTGCCTGAAGCCAGCTAGTCATACAGGCCAGAATTCTTTCCAAGGTATGTGGTCTTCCATTGCTCCATGGAAATAATCGCAGCATTGAGACTGACTGTAGTTACCCAGTGGATAAGGATAGAGAGGGAAGGAGAGGAGTCTGGGCTAGAAACCTGAAAAGCATCTGAATATAAGGTCTAAACTTAAAGGAACTTTCAGTGCCATGGGAAAGAGAATCAAGACAATAATGACAGATGAGCAGAGGGTTCCAGGAAGAGCATGGTCAGTGGTGCAGCTGCACAGAGAGGGCAAAAAAGACAAGAGATAGTGTTTGAGGGAAATTGATAGATGATCGCATAAGGGTGAATTGAAGGTGGGGGTAAAGACAGCATGAACTCAGACTCCGGTAGTAATGAGCAGCTCAGGAGTAGGGATTGTCGCGGTTAAAAGGAAGAGGCAGTTGCAGGGGAGAACAGAATGGGTAGTTTACCAAGGGTCCCAAGAGGCATATGCATAGGAGGTTCTGAAGCCATGATTGGCTGATAGTCTGGAAGTCTATACAAAGTGAGGGTCCTAGAGTGTGCACTTTGCTTCTAATTTTTGTGCATGAAGTTTAAAGATTAATGTTACACTTAGGGGATGGCTCAGTTGGTTTAGCATTCGACTCTTGATTTTGGCTCAGGTCATGATCCTCGGGGTCCTGAGATCGAGGCCCACCTTGGGCTCTGTGCTGGGCATGGAGTTGGTTTGGCATTCTCTCTCTCCTCCCATTGCCCTTCCCCTGCTCGTGTGTGCATGCATGCACTCTCTTTCTGTCTCTCAAGTAATAAATAAACAATAAAATCTTTTAAAAAATAAAAAATTAGTGTTATACTAAAGAAGTTTTGGTCTTTCTATTTTGATGGATTGCATATACAGCTTTAAAATGAAAAGAAGGCAAGAATTAATAGTAATTGCTTCATTTTTGAAGTCAATCAGTAAGTAAAAACTGCATTTTAGAGCAGTTTTTAGAGGGGAGTTTTAGCTCCCCTCTGCCAAACTCATGGACATCCACATTTTTTGCTTTGGGGAAATTTTGTTAGCTAAAGACATTGCCTGAAATAACATCTCTATTCTGCAGAAGTCAGAGAAGAAAAAGGATCTCAGCCAAAACTCTTTCATGAATTTAGAAATGAAAAGCAATGTTTAGTACCAAGTGAGAGATGTCATGAAATACTAGACTTCAAGAGCCAGAAGATATCTAAGAGATCTCCAGTCTTCTTATTTCAACAATTGGTTTATTGAATGCTTATTGAATACCCTATCACTTAGCTAGGGTGAACAGTGAAGTGACCAGTTAAAACAGTCCATTCTTGTCCTCAAGGAGCTCTAAGTCCAGTGGGAAGTTCAAAGTGCCTAGTAACTCTGTTAAGAAATTTAGCGAAGGTGCTTAAAGATTTGTTAAATGAATGAAAAAAAATCCATATTTTAATTGATATCCTCAGGCCACCTGGCTTTCGAATTGATTACATAATCTAATACAGCTATCACATGCTTTCCTAATAAAATTAATATTTAAAAAGCAACAAAAGAGAGATTTAGTGATGAAGGGGAAAGAGAACTATAATTTAGCAGGTGCCAATTTTTTTCAGGTACTCTACTGATTGCACACTTCATTTCACCCTTCAGGAAAGAGAAGGAGAATGAACAGCAGACTGAGAGAGAGAGAGAGAGAGAGACAGAGTTTTTATACAGAAGAGACTTACGCTTATTTATAGTTGGCGGGGAAGGAGCCAGTGAAAAGAGAGATACTGTGCACTTTCTGGTTACTTTTATCACTCCAGTGCACCCAGCAAGTCAGCCTTACAAATCAACTAATCATTATTACCCACCCCTCCCCCCAACATCCACTGGATTAGGGTGGGAAGCTAGTTAGGGGAGGGGGACAGTAAACTTCAAAATAAAAGGTAAAGAGAGGTACAAACATAAATTTATTTTGACTTCTTATTCTCTAATTCTATGGGCCAAGACTTCGCACACTGGCTTAGGAAATCTGCTGTTTGTTTCTTACGGAGCCAAGAGTGTTTTTATTTTTGTTTTATGATTATTGCTGACTTGCAGTATTATAAATTACCAAAAGATGAGACCCAAAAAAAACATACTCGAAAGTCAAATATAATTTAATTTTGAGTTATCCACACCACTATTCCCAGCACTGTTGTAAAGCAGAAGGGAATGTAGGCATTAAGAGTCAGAAAACAAAGATTTGAGTCCTGTTTCTGTCACATAGCAGTGTAATTTTGGACAAATCATTATATCTCTTTGAGCTTCACTTTAGTCTTCTTTAAAATAAGTAGTTTCCCAGGATTTTTGTGAGGTACAAATAACATGTACTTAAAAGAAAAGGCTTTGTAAACTGTAATGTCAGTTTTATTTACAGGATGCTGACATTTTAAAAATAACTGTGTATCTGGGACTGGTACTATACCTGTTTCCGGATGACTTAATCATTGAATTATTAAATCTCCATTATTAATTTTCCTTACACAAACTCCAGAGTCTGCTTTGTGGAAATGGGCATAAATCTGGAGAAAGCGTTAGTTTTTGTTCTAAAAGATTAGTCTTATTCCTGTAACTATCAAACCAGCTGTATTTTTTGCCATCTTAGAAAGTAATCTATTGTTTTTTTTTGTTTGTTTTTTGTTTTTTGTTTTTTTAAAGATTTTATTTATTTATTTGACAGAGAGAGATCACAAGTAGGCAAAGAGGCAGGCAGAGAGAGTGAGAGGGAAGCAGGCTCCCTGCAGAGCAGAGAGCCGGACGTGGGACTCGATCCAGGACCCTGAGATCATGACCTGAGCCGAAGGCAGCAGCTTAAACCACTGAGCCACCCAGGTGCCCCTTGAAAGTAATCTATTGTTAAGTGACCAAATGAATGTTTCTTAGACATTTCTAGATTTTTTGATTCTAGACTAGAAGTAGGAATGATCTCTTACTGGAAGCTGACCAAATTGAGATATTTATTTAAAAGAAAATGCTGAAGTCTGAAATGGCTCATTGTAAAGTTGAACTTCTTTCCCCAGATTATGGTGACTGGTGGTCCCTCTCTACTTTCAGAGAAACCCTGAGTACCAAATTGTAAAACCCAGGAAAAGGCGAGGTGGTAGAAGAGTTAACACTAGACGAAATGCCCTTATTGTAAGGGCTCACGCATTCTGGGTCAGAAGACAAATGCATGCATTTAAAACATTTAATGAGAATCAGTACTGTATGTTGGATAAGAGTATGGGCTCTAGAACCGGACTGCCCAGAGTTAGAATCCTGCTTTCTGGCTCTGCCACTTACTGCCTTTGGAACCTGGGAGCTTGCTTAACTTTCCTGTACTTCAGTACAGTACTTCAGTACATCTGTAAAATGAGATACTAATAGTACCTATCTTATAAGAGTCGCTTTGCAGATTAAATTATATAATACATGGTTAATGTGCTTAGAACTGTGCCTTCAAGTAAGCAGTCTATACCTGGTTTCAGCTACTATTACTGTTATATGCTTATATGTTAAGTTGTATGATTCAGACATTTGGTGAAATAGGCTTCCACAGATCATTCTAGGCAGGAAGAGTGAAGGAAAGTTTTATGGAGGCGGTGGGACTTACCGGAACCCTCAAGGGTGGATGGACAGAGACAGAGGAATGAAAGAAAGGGTACTTTGGGCCCAGGAACCGTCATCAACAAAAGCTTCAAAATAGCAATTGCAGGGTCATAGGGTAGCTCTATTTTTAATTTCTTGAGGAATCTCCATACTGTTTTCCAAAGTGGGAGCCAGTTTGTTTAAGTCCACTGAGCTGGGAAGAGACGGATTTTATTGAAGGATCTAATTCAAATGGAGGGAGAATATGGGTCAGATCAGTGGTGGGATGAGAGTGGATAAGGTAAATAAGATTATTAGGCTGCAAATAGCATTTTTCAGTTTGTGTTCACATTTGTTCACTTAAATTTAACTGTTCAGATATATTTATGTAAGAGAAATATACACTTATGTTATTGTTATTCATATTTTCATTTTATATGTAGATACACTGGAGCTCGGAGAGGTATAACTGTCCAGCAGCATGAGGTTTTCATACTCTAAACCCAGCCCCATTTCATCATCTCTTACTGTTTGTTTTCCTTGACTTGATATGACAGTCAAACTTGCCAGTCGAGGGGAAGCTCCTTCCCCATCTTCTGCCTTTGAACCCTGGAGTATCTTTTAGGCCATTGACATTTGTCTAGTGAAGGAAATCTGGGTCAAGATGGGATATATCACCCATTTCCTGACTCCCTTCAGGAAAGGAAGAGAGGAGTTTAGATTAAATTCAGCTCATCTGTTCAGAACACGGCCATGTAAGATTCATAGTGGCCCAGGTATGCTTTACAATATGGAACTCCACTCTGTACTTTCTTTAATAAGGACAAACATGCATACACAGACACACACATACAAAGGAGAATTTCCATGTCCTGAAGAGCCCACACATGTTGCTAAATTTGATCGTCCAAGCATTATTCTATGTTATTCGTCGGATGTTGACCTGGTAGAGTATAAGGGAGAGATGTGTAAACAAATACGCAGTGCAGGGAAGATGCCAAAGTCTTAAAAAGTTAACATTCCCACTTGGAAGATGGAATAGTTTGCAGGTTACTTTCCTGAACTTCACTTTACATTAATTCCTACCTCCTAGTGAGTCAAAGAACAGTGAACACATTTTACTTGAAGTTCCTATATGTTCCCACCCAGAGCGTGGTACTCCCAAGAAGTGCAAAGGAAGAAGTAGAAGCAGGTAAATGACACAGCAATACTGATCACGGTGCCAGGGCCCGTGCCTTAGGAGAGAGTCTGACGTTCCACGGAGGAGCAAAGTGGAGAAGCCCATTATCCTGAGATTTGTAATTGTAAAAATAAATCACACGTGGAAATTAAAGATTATTTTCATTGTTAGGTTATGGGAAGGACCCACATCTTTTTTTCTTATTAATATTTTGGTTTAAATTGTGTAACTAACTCAAAATTGTGATGGATTTAATATTCATGGTAGCAGTTTATGTTTAATGTGAGGAAAATTAACAGTAAAACTACAGTAAAAGGTAGTTGTTGTAAGTATCTTCTGCAGGGTGCCACCAATTCCTGGCTTCAGAGCTCTGTAGGCTTCTTGAAAGGCTGGGTCTCGTCTCTTAGAACTGGGTCTCATCACTTGACATGTTTCTGGGCACGTGGTAAACATACAGTGAGCTAGTATTGGTAGATGAGACACTCACATCATAGTCCTAAGAAAAATCACTCTTTTGATTAGTCACTCCAGGTTTAAGTGTTTTTGTAACAGAGAATCTTCTGTTAGAACAACATTGCAAAATAGCTTTAAAGATTAAAAAACTAAATAATTTTAAATAAACCTATTAAATAAATAATAGGTATTTTTAAAAATTTTTATTGACTGGATGTTGTTTTGAATTTGACTTTGCACCTTTCTGAGATCTTTGAAAATATAAATTATTAGTACATATTGATTATTATTCTGTGCCTTTGAAGAATAGAAATATTACTCCCTTCTAAATGAGGATTGCTCATCTTAAAATACTTTTGTGCCATTTTTATGATAGACAAATTTACCACATCCTTATAGTAAGCATTCAAGATAGTGCACTTATTAGTAGAAGTGCATTTATCATTTAAAACAAGATATTTGACCAATTGAGTAGATTGTAGTAACCTGGAGTAAACTAGATTCAGTTGAAATCTCACTGATCCCACTAGATGGCGTTAATTCATTAAGTGATAACTTCATCCTCTAACTGAGGCAGCCAGCCTCCTCTGTGGTTGAACTGCTTGTATCTTTAGGAGTTAAGTGTAGTGGTACATTCTTAGACTCCTTGCTATTTATATAGAGTGATTAGTGGAGGTTATTTGGAAATACTAGGCAGATGGGAAGGCTGAGAGCAGATTTATTCAAACTTTAAAAAAACTGTGATCTACAGTATTTTGTTAGGTGCTTGTTAATTCTATCCTTGACTTAGCCTTTGCCCTAATTGTATATCCAGCTGAAAGATTCTGAACTTACTGTTTTCCCATAGTTTATTACCCTGTTATCATATTTCTTGTTTGGGCTTCTGGAGACATTGGAAAACAATTGAAAATAGGAAGCTGTTACTTCTTAACACTCATAGTTTATAACAGATTTAATTTTAAAATCATTTGGTTCTTATTTATAGGAATTGGATCAACAATGATTCATTTGTAAGTTATTCTGGTTCTTTAGTCATAAATGCAAAATAGAATGAACATCCCAATTCTTTAATTCTTTCTTGTCTGAATTTGAATTATTTATTATCTATAAAGACCATTTTATGCTACGTATTAGTCCATTTTCAAAGTTTAAAAATTGTGCTCTACCACAGTCATTTGTAGGCTCTAAATTATTAAGCTATTTTATTTATGCTTTCTTTCTCTTGTTAAGAATTCCGAAGTGAAATTTTTTTAAAGAAATGATGACTATATTTCACATGCAAAAAAGTCATTCCACATTTCATTAGAAGTGATTTTTTTTCTTTATGATCAGATTCATACAGCTAGAGTAAAATTGTTTCACAATTGATGGGATGATCTATCTTGAGCCATAGAGGCTTAATTGTGCTACAAATATTATTATTTTATTCATTGCCCATGGGGAGTAAGTGGTTGGTGCTGATGTTCGCTTAATGTTTGTTTAACTATTCCAGTGTGAGGCAGTTCAGGTTTCTTAGTTAAAAAGACTGCCGATAGTTTCATTCACTAGTTGTAATAAAAAGCTGAGAGCAATCAAGGTCTTTTGCCAATACAGTCAAAATGACCTGTTTTATAAGTCAGAACAGGAAGGCCTGAGTATTTGGTGTCCATTAATCAAATTAATATCTCGAATAAGGATTTTGCTTTTTCTTAGGATCTGAGAAAGCTTTAACCAAAAACAGCAACAGCTTAAGGTTATCTTAGGAATGTAGTATAAACAAGGCATAACTATTTTGTGACTGATTTTTTGTGACTTATGAAAATAAGCTCATTTCTTTCTAATCATACCTTATGCACATATTTGTACTTATGAATGTCATACAGACATGTATTAAAATTTAACTGCATAAGCTCATTTTCCATATTCAGAGAAGTTTCTGTTGACAGAGAAATCCACTGTAAAGGGGCAGAGTAAACACTGTTGCATAGCACTTGAGGTTATCTACTTGCCTGTGTTTCTTTTTGGAAGTAGACATAGGAAAGAAAAAGAAATTTTGAGTGTATGCAGGTGTATGAGAATAGTGAAAGAGAAGGAGAGGTCGTTTTTTCAGGAGACATTAACTCTGTTTTACAAACAGATCTCTGGGTGATAAGTCCCTTTGTCTTGAGGAGACAGTCTAATGTACGGTCTCCTGTCCCGGCAGGAAACAGCCCTCACCCACTGGTAGAACTTAAGTACTGTAACAAGATAAATACTTCTGTGCCCTGCAAACCAATGTGAAGGAAAATGAGTTTCTGTTAGATAAGAGGTCAGACGAGCACAATTCTTTAAAACTGTTATGTTGAAAAAGAAGATATAGATATTCTATTATAGCCATGGACCAAATATTCTGGTTTATGAAATGTCATCCCTTACATGTTTTAAGTAGCTTTTAAAATAATCTTAAAACAAGGATTTCCTTCTCCTCTGCCCCTCATTCCCAGTGTCTCTTCTTTTTTTCTTTTTATTGAAGTACAGTTTGACATATAGTATTAAATTGATTTCTTATTTCTTGCCTATTAAAAGTGAAATCCTTTTCCTTCAGTCAAAAACGGAAATTTTTTGCCGTGTCTGAGGCATCTCAGGTTGAGTGTCTTGTACAGAGGCACCACCCATGAAGTCAGACCCATTTCCGAGGACATTGACTGTTGTTAAGGTCTCTTTTGCGTTGAGGTATTTGATTTTTATGAAGATAAAATCTGATGAAATTTCTTACGATATAAATAATTTGGTGATTTTAAGAATTTGAGGAAAATAAATCTTTAAAAATTTAAGTGAAACAGGTTAAGAAAAAGGGAGGGGAGGACTTTGATCGTTGGTGTGTCTTTTTAATTTTCTACTTTGTGACTCCATTAAAAAAAGAAACCAACTCTGTAATTTTGAAGCAGAGATTCTGAAATTACCACTTTTCTAAAAATACCACTTACAGCTGAAACTTAATATATCTAAGCATTTTAGTTCTGGGAATGATACATATTTTCATAAAGATGTATTTCCAAATGGAAATAGCGCCGAGGCTTCTGAAATAGGGAACCTTTCCAGAACAGGCTTGTGGTTGCCTGGGTGAGGAGTATTAGGTTGCAACACTCAAAAAGGAAATCCTGGCATAGGAAGCAATTGATGAAGGGCAAATATCCAGAGTCTAATGAAGCTTTCGAAGGGACTTGTGTGGGCCTGCATGAGAGCCCTGGCCAGTACCTCCCAATTTAAATACCATGTGCTCCACAGTGTTCTGGGCCATGCTTATTCTTCCATCTTTGCTTCCGTTCTACACAATATATCATTCTTATTTTTAATCTTCTGTAAGTATTAGTCATCATCCTAGTGAGAACTGCAGCCTTTCCTCGTCCTGCTCTTCGCAAATGCATCGTCGTAATAAAGGGCGACAGGGCAGCTTTATGGTGTTTTAAAAACCAAGTTCATCAGCACCTTTAGGCCGTCAGTTTATTATTTAGTGTCATTTTGAGGACTAGGAATACCGAATCTTTTATAACTCTAATTTTATGAAAGATTTTCTCTTCTCTCTTGGAGAGCAGTCAGAGTGGAGAGGTATGTTATCCTCATTTTGTAACAGAGGAAACTAATACTGAAGAGAGGCCGAGTGAAGATCAGAGTTGCGTGGATGGGGTGGAAGGAAAACCAGCATCCTGGTTTGTACAGTTGGTAGCCTTCAGCACAAGCTCTTTCCTTGCACAGCGGTACAGGTACAGTGTGTTCCAGGCTGTTCTCGTTCAAGTGGAACTCTTTCTATACAGATCTTCTTTTCAAAACAAGAAACATCTGAGTTACAAAAACGTTCGACCAAGGAAATTATTCTGGCCCTGTTTTTACAAACTCCTATCTCGGAATCTCTCAAAATAATCTTCACATGGTTTTATGCCATTTGGGGGAAGAATAAAGTCACAAAAACAAACTTACCTGATGGTGCAGATCCTAAAGAGTTGAAACGCCTAGTGTTGAAGCTTTAGTAAAATTTCTGCAGTAGATACATATTTACTAAACTAATTCATTTTTAATTAATTTGACCTGGGTTTTTAAGCCAAAAGTTACCGTCAATCTACTTAATGTTGAGAATGTTAAGGTTTTTTGTTTGGGGGACTTCCATTATTACAGGTATGGAATTCTGGCTTTTGGGAAGAAGGAACCTGAACCAGGATGTGAACTAGGAGCTCTGTGGAGGACATTCGGGGTAGGGCTCTAAATTCCTTGAAATATGTGCAAAACATGGATATGTGTTCATGCACATATAACATTTTGGGGGACAGGCTTCATAGTTCCTCATTATGATCTGAAAGGGTGAGTGATACCCCTCTCCCACTGGTAAGATCCAAGATCTAAATCCATTCTTTTTTTTTTTTTTTTAGATTTTATTTTTTTTATTTATTTGACAGAGATCACAAGTAGGCAGAGAGGCAGGCAGAGAGAGGAAGGGAAGCAGGCTTCCTGCTGAGCAGAGAGCCCAATGCAGGGCTCCATCCCAGGATCCTAAGATCATGACCTGAGTGAAAGCAGAGGCTTAACCCACTGAGCCACCCAGGCACCCCTAAATCCATTCTTTTATAAGGTTTAAATAATAAAACATTTTATTTTTTCCCTCAGATGAAGAGGATCACATGTGAGTATACCTTTCTTCAAAATAGTGCTTTAAAAGTCAGGAGTGTTTGCTGGGGATTGTTCTTAAACAGAGCATAATTTATAAATGGTAAGACATACGGTAGATTACTCTTGCATTCTGTTGGAAAGTTAATAAATTTCACAAGTTGTAGTAAGTACGAGTTACAAATTAGTTCCTTTCTGAAACATTAGCCATTTCATAATTATTTTGAGGACTAAGTACTCTAGTTATAAACGCCAAATACAGAAACAAATCTTGAAGATAGAGCAAAGGAAAAAGTCGCTCAAAGGAGCTCAGCTCACCATTAAAACCCAGCCAGTGTGCCAGATTGTAATGATTTAAATCACTAATGAAATTCATGTTATTTGAGAGGGATTTTTTTTTTTTACATTAAGTGTGGTAGTAATTTTCCAGTAGTCAAATTTAATGAAAACATTTACTCATGTAAATTGGAGCTTTATTTTTATATATTAGTTTTACTGTTTTATTTGTTTTTACTAAAAATAGTCACTCTTTTCTTTATATTTGCTCATGAAATCTTTCAGAACCACTTCTAGAAATGGCATCATTTTGCCATAAGTATTTTGTTTTCTCCCCCATCTAGTTTTTATGAAGTAGTGCTAACTCTGCCTTAATTTGATTTGGCATCCCTGCAATTGAACATTTGTAAGTATCGTGTATTATGGCCCATCTGGGTTGTCATAGAAACCAAAGACCTCCATCCTCTTCCCTCTAGTTAAAAATGGAATGCAAACAGGGCTTCAAAGTGACGTTTTTCTAGTACGAGTGACAGCCCTGTGAAGTGCAGAACAGAAAGGTTTCTTATTGGTTTTATTCTCCCATGGCCTATCGTACCAGTTAACTCTGATGCGCAGCTTTTCTCTTGAAAATCTGGCAAGATACTAATGGAATTTTTTTAATGTAAGCATCAGGCGGGGAAAGAATGCAGTTAATCCTCTTCCTACTCTTTTCTTACACAAAAATGAAGTGTTGGCTAGCAGTGTTTTTGTTTTCTTCTCTGTGTTATTAGCTGGTCTGTTGAAGCTGTGGGACACGTGGCAGAAGCGTGGATTAGTCATCACAACTGTGGCTTTCATCCTTAGTCTTGTTTATTTCTCAGGTCAGGTGAATGTGGTTTTTTTCTCATTAGAACCTACAGGCCCTTTGGTGAAGTACATGGCAGGAATTTATTAGACTAGAAATTTGTTGAAATGGCAAGTCTAAGGGCCTGTCATTGGACCCGTTTCTAAAATATCATAGCGGCCCGCTTTCACCACCTGGGTTGTCACAGAATCCTTGCCTTTGATGGATTTTCAACTTCTGCATTCCTTTCAGCTTCTCTTTCAGAGCAGTACATGACTTCTATGATGTTTCTGCTCCTAAACAAACAGCTGTGTTAATAAGTTCTGGTGTGTGATTTCACTTGCGTTAGCAAAATATCTGGGTTTGATGGCTAAAGATATGTCGAACTGTTGGTGTGGCATTACTCAGAGTTTAGAGTGTCAAATTCTTACTTTAACATAGGCTTTGGATTTAGAAAATGACACAAAGAGTGATCTTTGACTGTGAAACAAATAATGACAAACTGACATACAAGCTTATATCCTAGTAGGAATGTTTCAGAAGGGTTGGATTAAAATAACTACAATTGCACTGGGTACAGTTTTGGTCAGTTTTACGTCTACTCGCTTTCAAAAGGAAAACGTTAGAATCCCCAACATCTACAATTCGACTGTTAGCTTCGTTTTTGGTAATTGCATACTTTCTTACCTTTAGTCCCACATCTCAGCTAGTGGTCATTTGTAGCAGTGAATTCGGAAGTGTTATATGAATTTTCTTAGGGTGGAGTGGCTCAGTCAGTTGAGTGTCCAACTCTTGATTTCGGCTTGGTCATGATCTTGGGGTTGTGGATTCGAACCCCCCGTCAGGCTTGGCACTCATTGTGGGGTCTGCTTGTCCCTAGCCCTCTCTCTGTCCCTCCCCCTGTTCTCTCTCTCTCTCCTTCTCACTCTCTCCATCTCTAAAATAAATAAATAAAATCTTAAAAAAAAAAAAAAAGAGGGGCGCCTGGGTGGCTCAGTGGGTTAAAGCCTCTGCCTTCGGCTCAGGTCATGATCCCAGGGTCCTGGGATCGAGCCCCGCATCGGGCTCTCTGCTCAGCAGGCAGCCTGCTTCCTCCTCTCTCTCTGCCTGCCTCTCTGCCTACTTGGGATCTCTGTCTGTCAAAGAAATAAATAAAATCTTTAAAAAAAAAAAAGAATTGCTATGAGTATTCTCATCTATTGATGAGACAGACCCAGCAAACTCCTAGGAGAGTATAAGTAAAGGTAGGGTTTCACTACTGTCCTCTCAAAAGGTAGGAGAATGCAGTTTCCAAGTAACACTATATTCCTTGGCATGTAGTGTAGAAGTGAATAATTTGTTTTCATAGCAAAGTGTGGGAAATGAGGTAGCAGTTTCTTCTCGCTAAACATGTTGCTTTCTTCTTTCAAGTCTGCTATCTTCACTCATGATTTGATGGTGCCATTTGTTTTTTGTTTTTGTTTTAGGCTTTTTTTTGTGAGCATCAAGCAGATGAGAGGGTTAACATGCTAACCTCAACTTTACAGTCAATTTAAAATTAGAATCTTTCCTTCATCGCTATTTTCATTTATCAGTATCTGTTTAAAAAAAAAAAAAAAGACTAGGGGTGTTGCTGGTTGTTTAGTAAATGTCGTATTGCCACCAGGCTTGCAGAAGGTTGTGACTTTGCCTTAGCACAGGGGAACGGGACAAGCATTTCTATTCACCACGGCTATGACTCATCCTCAGGAGAAAAGTTAAGATGTTTGTGTATAGTGGAGAGAGTAGGGCCTTGAATAAAATGCAATGCGACGGATTTCTTACCCACTAAGAGACAGAAATTCTCATGTAGGTATCAGTCTCTCTCTCATCCCTCTGCTTTGGTTGCTGCTAATAAGCAATGTAATATTTGCTTTCTTCTGACCTGTTCATAGGTATATTTCTGCACAGTTCTTCCTCCTCTAAACACCAGTCTAGAAGCTCTTCATCTCCTGTTAAATTATATATTTTTTGAGTCCTCTACAGATAGATTTTAAATTTTCCTTTCTAAAAATAGACATGCATTTTTCAAGTACATGTGTTAGAAACAAGATAGGTTAATTCTACTTTCGATTCTCAAAGAACAGTCTTCTTAAATGTAAAGAATAAAGCCCAGTGGAAGTATATATGTCTTTCGTTGGATACATATTTGTTTATCATAATATTCAGGGCCCTGTAATCAATCACTACCTTCTAAATTTGCCTTACCCCATTTCTCCAAAGTAATAATTTTTACTTATTATTGATAGCCTGTTTTTCATTATTTTCCTCCCTCCAAAATTTCCTTGAATTTAGCATCGTTCAAAATGTACATTCTTGGGGGGGTGCCTGGGTGGCTCAGTTGGTTGACCTTCAGCTGAGGTCATGATCCCGGGGTTCTGGGATCGAACCCTGCATTGGGGCCCCTGCTCAACGGGAAGCCTGCTTCTCCCTCCCCCACTCCCCCGTGCTTGTGTTCCCTCTCTTGCTGTCCCTCTCTCTATCAAATAAATTTTTTAAAATCTTAAAAAAAAAAAAAGATTGGAACAACAGAAACTCTTTAAAAAAAAAAAAAAGTACACTCTCCCAGGTTTGATCTTGTCCTCTATGGTGGCTTCACTTTCTCTATTGCTCACTCTCTGTTTACTTATTTTTAAAAAATCTTCTAGTAATTTTGCTTATTAATACTCCATAGGAAATGTTATAATTCTTTTGCATATATATCTTCTATTTCCTAAAATAGCTATATAAACCTCTTAAAAATTTAACTTTCTAATGTTACAACCACAACAGCTTATGCAACAGCTTATATACTCTGTAGGTATGTTCAGTAAATACTGTCTTCAGACCTGTACTGTTCTCCCTTCTATTAATGACCTTAACATCCTTTCACATCTAAGATGAGAGAGTGATTAGCAAGTACATGCAAAACAGAAAGCAAATTTCAGAGGATGTTCTAAGAACCTTTTCTAATGCTGCTTTAAATTTGTGTGCTAATCACACAGATGGAAACCCATCTATGAATAAGTTGCCAGTCTTTAAAACAAGGAAGGCCAGAATGGTTTGTATTTATAGTTCATGCCCTTGTCCTCCGGGATTCAGTAATCTTTTTAGCCTCTTGCCACAGCAGTGCATGTATATTCTGAGTAGCAGGCTGACTGCTGCTGATGGTACTAAAATGTTTTGATAGGAGCAGAAATATGCTGCCACCTTCCTCTCGAGCCCAACGTTCAGAGATGACCTGTTTGCACGTGGGCCTGTGGTGTATCATTTTTTTGTACCAGAGCGGTAGAATAAGGTCTGCCTCTAGTTGATTGAAGTGGTAGTTTCAGATTCCGATAAGAGGACCTATTGCTGGTGAGGGAGGTTGAAACTGCAGAATGAGTTTGCAGTGTGAGGCCTCTCTGGGCAGCAGCAGGTTGCTGTGCACTGTGAGCCACACGGCCCACATAAACAGACGGCCCAGCGACGAGTCAGAGCAACAGGGTAGATTGGCTTTTGCCTGATTCTTAACATGGTTATAGAGAGTGGAATTTTAATTTGTCTGACGCTCTTTAAAACTGAAGAACAAGTACTTAGTGAATGAAATTCTGTCATTGGGAAATGAAAAATATGCATGATTAGGCAGAGGGGAAATCTGATTGTCACCTGGATCTGGACATTGGAAAACCGTTTTCAGGAGCTGCTGCTTTTAGGGATAGGTTGGTTTTATCTTTTGGCATATAGTCTTTCAACATCCTTACACTAAATGCTGCAGCATGTAACATGCAGCAAGAAAATACTAAAATTTTATCATTGGTATTGGATTTTAAAGAATTATGAACTATTTAATTGGAAGCCTAGAACTGATATTTAGGTTAAGAAAAACAATTTTGAGGGGCGCCTGGGTGGCTCAGTGGGTTAAGCCTCTGCCTTCCGCTCAGGTCATGGTCCCAGGGTCCCGGAATCGAGCCCCGCATTGGACTTTCTGCTCAGCGGGAAGCCTGCCTCCTCCCCTCTCTCTCTCTGTCTGCCTCTCCAACTACTTGAGATCTCTGTCTGTCAAATAAATAAAATTTAAAAAAAAAAAAAAAGAAAAACAATTTTGAAAAGGATACCATGGTAGGAAGTATGATAAAAACACACAATAATGTAAGTTTGTAGTAGTATTAAGCGAAAGAAAAATATTAATGGAAAAAATCCTTCAGTTTCATGCATAAGGCATAGAAAAAAAGGAAGAGTAAAGTAGAATTCCCAGATCTAATCATGCATTTTCAAAATGTAAATGTAAACAATCATTTCTCTGCCAAACACTTTCAGAAGTACTAAGCATTTCATTAATTCTCAAAAACAAGATTTTGCTGTAGTTTTATAGCTCTAGAACAGTGTTTTAAATATAATATTTGATGAAGGAAATACTGTACCACTTGAGTTCTTATGCTTTAACTCCCTGTCAGGTTACACGTGTCATAGACCAACATCTTCAGTATATACAGTTGCCAAAGAAAGTGAGGTGGTAGTGGGTAGCATTGTCAGGATACCTGTTGACCTTCCTTGGGTCACTGTGGGTGGGAGATGTGCCTAGAAACTCAAACTAGCGTGACGGAAACCTTATTCTGAGATGTGTGAGGACTGTGAATGCCATTAGTTAAGGCAGAGGCATAAATAGAGCTACCTTTTGTTTCCCAAATAATTGGGATCCTATTGAAGATTAATTGTGCTAGCACCAACTTCCCAAATCGACTTTCGTTTTATCTGCTCAAGCATGTAACACCTAGCCTTTGCTCAGGGTAGAAAAAACACTAATCTACCTCTGTGCATATGGAAAGTAGTGTCTGTGCATATGGAAAGTAGTGTTCCGGGTGCTGCATTAAAAACTCCGGGAAAATGCATTATTAATGGAATAGGTCTCTTTCTCTTTCAAAAAGGGAAATCATTTATGTGGCCACTGTCAAGAAAGGTAGAGAGAGACTCAGTGCTAGTTCTTAACATTTTTTTTTAATGAGTTATTGAGAGATAGGTAAGGAGAGATACTTCAGCAAGTAAATTACCTTCACAACATGCAGCTTGTAAACACCAGTGTGATCTAATTGTAATATAGATCACCCTGTAATTTTCTCACCCTGTAAGCTTGAGAATTCCAAGTACATTTCTTATAGGATACCACATTATCAAAGGTTAGAAAAATAATAATAAACTTGGGGTTTTAGTATTACAAAGATTATCAGAAGATTTTCAGATCACTTCTGGTTTAAATGAGTTCCCATCATCTGTTTGCGCGTTGTAAGCTTTATGTTTTCAGTTTGTTTTTGTCTACACACGTATAATTGAGCTGAGTATGTGTGCCATTGAGGGGCTATGGGGCCGCGTTGAGCTTCTGCTTAAGTCTGCAGTATTAAAGTGTGCCTTTTGTTGCATGTGCTAGTCTTGCAGACTCTGTAGAGCCTTATCAAATGCAGCCAGTTGGTGCTGCTGGTATGAAAGCACAGGGGAGCTCTCATGTGGAAGGTTAATGGAGTGTAATTATAAAGAAAAATGAACTGCTCAACCACTCTATCTCACTCTACCTGCACCAAGAGTGACAAGTGCTCTGATCCTTTATAAACCCTGGAGCAGAGGTTTAACTATCTAAAATTATGGCGGTATAACTGTCACACAAACAAACACCCTGTGAAGTATAGGTATGCATCCCTGCGTAGGAATGATCCCTTCTTGTTACAGGGTGTCTCAGTTGGGAAAGGAGTACCTTCAACCACCAAGAAGAGCTGTGTGTTAGACATTGTACTTCCGTGTCACTACTTCTTTTCCAGTCAATTTGTTCCATTTTCTTTTCCTAAATATGCTCTCTCCCCTCTGATTAGTGGCGAGGCTGACAGCCTGCACACGAGTAGGTCCATTCCACCGTATCCACCAGACGACAAATATCCTTGCTTTCTCCAAGAAGGTCCATCTTACTTGCCCTCACAGCCATCCTTAAATCAACTGAGTTCTTTAATTTTTTTTTAAGACTTTATTTATTTATTTGACAGAGATCACAAGCAGGCAGAGAGGCAGGCAGAGAGAGAGGGGGAAGCAGGCTCCCCGCCAAGCCGAGAGCCCAATGCGGGGCTCCATCCCAGGACCCTGGGATCATGACCTGAGCCAAAGGCAGAGGCTTTAACCCACTGAGCCACCCAGTCGCCCCTCAACTGGGTTCTTTTAAAGGGGATGAAAACGGTCACCTCTCCTCATTCTCAGCACCTAGACAGAGGTGGACTGTAGGAAGCTCAAGTACCACACAACAGGTCTTTCTCCCAGGATCTACAAGTAGCATAAAGATTACACCCATTTCTGCAGGCTTCGATCCTTATGTCCTTCAGTTGAAAATATTACAGGAAATATTTAGTAAGGAAAATTGCAGCTGGGAGAGACAAGGACAGAGAAGGACAAAGGAGACATTCAAAGGGTGTGACAAATCTGTGTTCCTAGTGTGTTACATTGTCAGTGAATGTTGCAAAGTTGTCCTGCTCCTGGAATGGCTGAAGGGTAAGCAGAGCTAGATTGTGGGGCTGGGTTGATTTAGTACTTTTGTCAGCTCAGCAGAGAGTTGAAATAAGGTGTTGCAGAACCATGCAGCAACAACGAAACCCCCCGCCACCTTGTTCTTACCAAGTCTGAAACACAGCCACTCTTGGCAAGGCCGTGCTGCCTACCGAGATAAGTAAATGCAGCATCACATCCATTAGGTCTGTGGAGACTCAGCAGAAGTGATGGCTGTGTCATTCACACAGCCTGCTTATTGACTGAGCCCTGGTCTTGCATGATGGGCGGGGGAGGAGCAGCCAGGCTTCCTGGTAGCAGCTCTACAAGTGGGGAGGCTGATTTTAAAACCTCTCTGTGTGGTTTATAATGTTATTTCCTCATCCCCTTTGCATATGGGTTTTGATCATCTGTGCTCTCTTTTAAAAGCAAAATAGCTGTATGGTTTTTATGGCAGGAGGATAAATCTGTTAATGAGTAAAAATTTTAAATCCAGCTTTGTATTAGTGGCTGATATGTAAAGTTACCTGTGATATTATACTCCTTAAAAAACCCAATGGGGGCGCCTGGGTGGCTCAGTGGGTTAAGCCGCTGCCTTCAGCTCAGGTCATGATCTCAGGGTCCTGGGATCGAGTCCCACATCGGGCTCTCTGCTCAGCGGAGAGCCTGCTTCCCTTCCTCTCTCTCTGCCTGCCTCTCTTGTGATTTCTCTCTGTCAAATAAATAAATCTTTAAAAAAAAAAAAAACCCAATGGGAGGGACGCCTGGGTGGCTCAGTTGGTTAAGCCACTGCCTTCCGCTCGGGTCATGATCCTGCGGTCCTGGGATCGAGTCCTGCATCGGGCTCCTTGCTCGGCAGGGAGCCTGCTTCCTCATCTCTCTCTGCCTGCCTCTCTGCCTGCTTGTGTGTACTCTCTCTCTGACAAATAAATTTTAAAAATCTTAAAAAAACCCACTGGAATCCCAACATTTTACTAGCTTAAATGTTGCCAGCATCCATTCCACTTATTAAATTGAAGTCGTTGTTACAGAATTGAAGTTTTGGCTCGAGGTAGAAGGTTAGCAATAGAATCTTAACATTGTCCATCACACTTCATAGATGAAGACGCATATCGTTCTTGCTGGTTTGGCTTCAGCGTGTATCCCTGCTCCGCTGCCAGAGAGAGTATCTCTGATGACAGAAATATAGTCTCTGGCATTTTGGAGCAGGTCATCCAGCCCTGCCCCATCCCTTTAAGAACATTCCTAGCCGTTTCAAGTGCTCAGAGCAGTTTATAGGAAACGTGCCCCAGAGTGGGCATCGTCAGTGTGATTTGCTCTAGTCCGATCTCTTGAGCTGTCCATGCCTCACCTCTGGCTGTCACATTTCCAACCCTGACTGCATCCTCTGGCTTCTCTCCTGCTTGGCCCCATCAGTTTGTTGCACAGCTTACTTCCTTGGCTTTCAACAGCCTGTCATTGTTTCCTGGCAGTTTACTGTATCTAGACACTGATGTCCAGCAAAGGACATCTCTCCCCCTTGGCTCATCTCCCCACACCAGTATATTCTACATTCAGTCAGTCCACTTGGATATCACCCAACCTCCTGTCAGCCCCAGAAGTGTTGGCTCAGACAAATGAGCTCCAGCTCTTTGTTCAGTGAACAGAGCTTCATTCAAACTAGTTTCCAGAGGATAAGGATCCCATATTCTAGTGCCTCTTTTACTATTAGGTAGCTGTTGGTTGGCCATTGGTTACCGCATGCCTTAGTTTCCCTGTCTGAATCAATGACACTTGCTCTAATCCACCCTGCATGGCTGTGAAAACCTTCTTTGCTAAGAGGGCATGAAAATTTACAAGTGTAAAGTGCTAGGTACATGTATGAATGACTACTTAAGCTAAAAATATC
The DNA here is from genome assembly GCF_922984935.1 of Meles meles. Taxonomy (NCBI): domain Eukaryota; kingdom Metazoa; phylum Chordata; class Mammalia; order Carnivora; family Mustelidae; genus Meles; species Meles meles. The sequence continues at coordinate 20,235,132 of NC_060073.1, forward strand.
ACATCATTAGGAAAATTGTGGAAAGCGGGACCATCATTTTTCATCTAGGGTTCGTTCAGAAAGTAGAATTCTTGAAAATTTATTAAATAATCCATATATTTGTAACATGAATTCCTTTTTTCTTAATCATGTAAATTAAATGATTTTGAAAACTCTCAGTACTCAAAAACGAGAACCAGTTAAATGGCAGGAGGTGTTTCTAGTGTTCTGGTTGGATTCCAAGTTTGATGATCACATTTTGCTTACTGTAATTCCCTGGACAGCTTCAACAAGGCAGTTTTCATTTTTCTGACCTCTACAATGCGGCTGTTAAGCAGCTGCTCTCTCCAGCCCTAGAGACAGCCACAGTTCAGTGGTAGATAAACTGATTCCAGCTCATTCTTATGTCAGTGCAACATGACAAGGAGGGGGTTAAATTATCTGTGAGGTATTTTAAGCTATTTTGAAAAAGTCAGCACATTTCTGGGACACATTATTATTAATTTTGTCATTCTTATATATTTTGTACGTAGTTGTTTGTCTCTGTCCTATCTTCCAGATATTTTATCTTAACCACATTCTTCTCAGGGCCCATTGATTACTTGGCATTGTATGTCTGTACCTTTTCCCATGAAAGTCACATCCTAGCCCTTTCACAGTGGTAAATTTTAATTAACCAGAAAGCCATTTTAATTTTCTGGTTATCTGAAATCCTTTTTGACTCACCTCCTATTGTTGAAAATTTTTCCAAGTAATGGCTGATTTCTCTCCTGTAGTAACTACAGTTCACTGGTTGTAATTATTGTCTAGGGATTGAAGACTAGGTAGCCCCTGGGCTTAATCTAACTGGCGGAGAGATTTTGTTTGCCTCACAGCGTTAAAAGCAGCTCTTACATCAGTGCCTTCAGACAGGGCCCTCCCTCTCGAGTTGACCTTAGTCCCTATCACTCCTTATTATCTCATAGTTGGCCTGCTTCATTCATGTACATTACCTGACAGTGAGTTTTCAATCTCAGAATGAAACATTTTTAAATGATATAGTTTCTTTGTAGTGTGTGTCAAGATCATCATTATGAGCATTAGTTTTCTGTGTATAGCACTTATAAGAAGTATAGATCAAGAGATTGTATTCTTGCCATTCAGAGATACATAGAATTTTAAGCAGAAGAGAATGTTGGAGACTGAGAGAAGCTGACCCAAGAATAGGTAAATAACTTACCTGAGGACACAGATATGACTTAGTGGCAAATATGAGACCAGAACCCAGATTTTTTTTGACTCTGTATTATTTTTGCTGCATAATACTACCTCTCTACTTATTTTTCGTAAAAGTGGGTGATACATGTAAAAGGTATATATCTCAAGATTTTTTATGAGGTGCTTTTGTGGCTTGTTATATTACGTAGTATATAGATGTGAGGGCTCTTAGTCCTTACCAGCAGGTAAAATAATTGGGGCAGGGGGAAAGGGGATGGATATGGAATTAGATATGAGGAACTAGAAGTGTTAATTAAGTCTGACTCTGCACCTGGCTTGAGACTTAGGTCAAGTCACGCAGATGCTCTAGGGTCTCAGTGTGTCCTACCTGGCAGGCAGTATCTATCCGATAAAATTGTTGCTTCTGTTGTGACCATTTAGAGCTCACCAGTGCCATATTAGACTGTATCTAAAAGTCAAGAAACTGCTGTGGCCCATCCAGACAATGGAATATTATTCAGTGCTTAAAGAATGAGCTATCAAGCCATGAAAAGACAAGAAGAAACTTTAGATGCGTATTACTAAGTGAAAGAAACCAATCTGACAACGCTCCCTGCTACATGACTTCAACTATATGGCATTCTGGAAAAAGCAAAATTATGGAGACAGTAAAATGGCCAGTGGGAGGGAAGAAGGAATAGAGCACAGAGGGGTTTTGGGGTAATTAAAGTGTCTCATATGCTACAGTGGTGGACATATACATTGGTCGAAAGGCATAGAATATACAACATGGGGAGTAAATCCTAGTGCAACCTATGGTTTTTGGGTGATAATGTGGTGTTCAGTGCAGGTGTATCAGTTTTAACAAATGTACTATTCTGATGGGGATGTTGATACGGCTGGAGAAGGGTATCTGTACTCTCCACTCAACTTTACTATGAATTTGTAGCTGCTCTAAAAAATAAAGTCTAATTTTAAAAATCAAGGGACTGATCTTACATCGAGTACAGTGTCCTCTCTTCTGACCCTGCACCTCAGTAATTTTGTTGGATGTGGAAACTGGAGAACAGTAGAGGTGAAAAGCGTGAGCTCCATTGAGTACCAAGAAGTATGCTGAAAAAAGATAAAAACAACACATCATTTTTACTGCAGCCATGCCATCTATTCTAAACCTCGGAGTGTGTGTGTGTGTGTGAGAGAGAGAGAGAGAGAGAAAACTAAATATTCATATAGAGATTCATGGATTGGATTTAATGGTTTTCATAGCCTGTGAAAAATGTTTTCCTTCACACTTAAGATTTAATAAAATACTTAAATTTTTAACCAAATGCTTTTTATTCATTAGGAGGTTATTCATGCTTTTCTTCTATATTGCTGAATCTCTAGCTCTCTTTAATAAAATTTCTAGTACTGACAAGTTAAAACAAAAAAGCAAACCCGCTCTGAAATTCTGAAAGATGAGTTCAAGTTTCCTCTGTCTCTGATGCAGAAAACTCAGACTAAACACAGAGTAGTGCAAATCATCTTTTGTCACGTGTCTTGGAAGATCCAGTCCCTTGAAGTTCCCCATCTCTCATCTTGGCAGCCTACGTAGGTGATGGAATTGCTTCCTTGGTGTTGTTTTATGTGGGGTCTTGTCAGAAAGCAAATTTGTAACACTGTTCATTTTTCTCTTTAAGTGATTGTAACAAATATTTGGTGATAAAATAACTACACAAATAGCGAATACTTTGTGAAATTAAGAGACACTTATTGGGTAGCTTTAGAATCTTTCTAAAATCCATGTGTTTATGCTGTGATGGCAGATGATAACAATTATGTTTTTAGACATCAAGAGTGTTGTTTAGGATGTTCTTTTGTTAAGATACTTCCCAATTCAATATGTCAGTGTTTAGTGATTTGTAAGACTTACTTTTTTTCCACATGCAAGGAAAATGCTTCATTTCATCATAGAATATTTTCTACTTGATGTATCCAGCCTGACATAGTATATTGTTCTAATACTGTTGTCTGTCTTTCCCTCTTTTAAGATAAAACTGCAGAATTAAGGATTGTTAAAAGATCCTCGCCTTTAGACGTGATTGATTTGTGTCGTAGTACCTGCGTTCTGCATAGAATTTGGTTGTCTATTATATTTACCTCTTCCAGCATCTTATTCTGTCTTGTGATTCTGTGAAAAGAGGACTTCTTACGTTCTCTCTTACTGTATGTAGGGCTTGGGAGTAGGCAACACCATCTTTTATCTGAGCAGTATCCCACAAAATGACAGAGGGATTTGGTTTTGTTTTCCCTTTTTCCTCCTCCTGTTTTAGGATCATTACTGTGCTTAAATTGTATTTTCATATCCAACTTGTCAGGGACAGCTACTGCCCAGCAACCTCCAATCATAATTCTTTTGTGAGGAAAACCAAGCACAGCAGCTTCAGGACAGAGCAAAGAGAGGATTTCTGTAGTGTATGGGACAGCTCTGACATTAACAAGGCAATGCTGCCTTTTAAGTTGTGGAATAGAGCCGTGGAATGATGAATGACAAGCTCATGGTGTGTGCAGGTCTGTAACAGATAGTTACAGAGGGGCATGCATTTTGATGAACTGGAGCTTAATTTACAAATTAATAGCCTCCGTGTCATACCTCATTGTGGTACAAACACAAAGATTCAGGCACTTTTTTATATTGGCAGGCAGCTAAATTGTGCAGATTATAAATGGTTCTTGTGTTTTTTCATGCTGTTCTCATTACTATATCTAGGGTGTTTGCTGGGTCAGGTTGCATTTAAATTGGACACCTATTTTATGCATTCAGAATATGGCCCTGAACCGCTGTAGAGGTATAGGAAACCTGGGCCATACCTAGATTTCTATACAGGGAAATATTCTCTAATGTGTTTGACTTTTTTTTTTTAAGATTTTATTTATTTATTTGACAGACAGAGATTACAAGTAGGCTGAGAGGCAGGCAGAGAGAGAGAGAGGAGGAAGCAGGCTCCCCGCTGAGCAGAGAGCCCGATGCGGGGCTCGATCCTAGGACCTGGAGACCATGACCTGAGCCGAAGGCAGAGGCTTAACCCACTGAGCCACCCAGGTGCCCCTGTGTTTGACTTTTGAGATGAAAAGGCAACAGGTAGCATTCTCTTTCTTAATCCTGTACTTTTTTTTGGTGATTCCTGCTAAAAAAAAAAAACTAACACAAAAATATTTGACTAGATGTTAAATATCAAGCCATTGAAATATAATTGACATTGAAAGTAAAAGTCACATTTAAGTAGCTGTTGCTTTCAGTTAAAAATTCCTGCTAGACACATTGTATTACTTATTGGTTATCATGCCTTAATTTCACATTGCCCTCAACAGTTTTCTAAAGCACTCCCTACCATTAATGCAGTTGATCCTCAATATTTTTCTGAAATAGCAGGACAGTATAGCTTAGTGCTTCAAAGAAACATAGAAATTTTTTTTAAAAGGTTTTGTTTATTTATTTGACAGAGATCACAAGTAGGCAGAGAGGCAGAGGCATGGGGGAAGCAGGCTCCCTACTGAGCAGAGAGCCCAAGGCAGGGCTCCATCTCAGAACCCTGAGATCATGACCTGGGCTGAAGGCAGAGGCTTAACCCACTGAGCCACCCAGGCGCCCCAAACATAGAAATCTTAATTGTAAGCCAAATGGGTTATGATTTTGCTTTCCTTTGTTTTTTTATTGTAGAGAGATATCTTAAAGCCACCAACCCCAGCATGCTGTACTCTTTTTTTTTTTTGGTCTGTCTCTGCGTTTATACTATTTTGCCCTTCCATCTGGGTATGTTACATCCTGGAGAACCGTAGTGCTCCAGGGACATATCTCTCTTGAGTACAACAGCTACACTCTTTCTTGTTGGATGCAAATAAAGGCAGTTCCCAGGTTCTTAGAAGGTTTAGGTAGAGTCTGACTATGGCAATCTTAGCAGTCTTTCATAGTCCTGCATAAGGAGTTTCTCTGTTAGAGCATGAATGGACTAAGTAAGAAAAATGTAAACCACATTTCAATCAGGCCATCACATGAAGGCTCTAATCCCTTACGGACATGGAATATAATCCCATTGATATGAATAAAATGTCTAATTTCCTGTGGAGATGGGATGTGAAACCTATTGATTTCAATATCATCATGTGTATGTGTGTGTGTATGTGTTTTGAAGGAAGAGTAAACCCCAACAAATGTATTTTTAATTAAAAAAGTAAGTCAAAAATCAGTACCATGACATACATGTGTGTTCTCCACCATCTGTTACGTATGCATGTGGAGAATGTTGAACTTTATTAAAAAAAACAAAAAACCTCTGGTAATTCCACCTGCTGCTGTCCTCAATTTATTTATATTGTACTGTACAAATTCCATGATGCTCTGCAGAGCTCTAAAACAAGCATCAGCATTCGCAGCTCTCTAAGATCAAGCAGGTCCTTGTTAGTAGACAGTAATGGGTTCTGTGTCTAAGGTGAGGGGTTGTAGGTAGTGCTTCTGTCAAACAAGTGGTGTGTTTAAAGGGCATATTCCTTTTTTAAAGGCTTTATGGGTTAGAATCTATTTGCCTAATTCTAACCGTGAAACTGAGTATCAGAGAGTTTGGGGAAAACTTTTCTAGTGCCTTACAAAACAAATAAAATGCAGCTATTTTTATCTAAGTATATTTTTATACCTGCTGCCGCCAGTATTCCTTTTCCTTCCTCTCTGTCAAAATTCTGTTGTGTGTGTGTCTTACCTAGAACATTTTCTCTAATAACTTCAGTGTATGTTCTTCCCTTGAATTTTACTTACTGCATTAGAAAGGGGCTGATTGTGAATTTATTGTCTTTTCTTTGTGTTCTTATTCATAAAATGGTAGAAATTTCCCTCATTTTTCTCTTTCCTTTTAATAATGCATACCTTTTAACCAGGATTTAATTTCTTTTAAAAGATTTTATTTATTTATTTGATAGAGATCACAAGTAGGCAGAGAGGCAGTCAGAGAGAGAGAGAGGAGGCAGCTGGCTCCCTGCTGAGCAGAGAGCCTGATGGCGGGGCTTGATCCCAGGACCCTGGGATCATGACCTGAGCCGAAGGCAGAGGCTTTAACCCACTGAGCCACCCAAGTGCCACCCCCAGGATTTAATTTTGTGACTAATTTTATGACAGTAACATATACCCTATTCTTTAGAGGATAATTACGTAGTAGCATTCTGAAGACTGTTACCTTATCTCCTTCCTGTGTGTCTTCAGTGTTGAAGAATATTGGTATTGCTTATAAATGCAGTAGTTGAACTTCAGTCAGATAGTAGAAAGTTTTTTTTTTCCCATCTCTGAGTAAATTTGACTTCAACAAATGTAAGTTTCTCCATGTTAGTTTCTCTGCACACTAAAATTTAGTATCGCTGGTTTCATTTACACAATTGGTGAGTCTGAAGACCTGGAAAAATTTTTCACTGCATTTTACATAGGGTAGGTTAGATTTGCTCTTGACTTTCTGGATTTGTGAAAAGTTACAAGTCTCTTACGGTCTCTGGCATGAAGGGTGCGTGTTCTATTTTCAGATTGTATGATTGATTGATAGAGGGGACAAAGGATGAATTTTTAAGGCAGTACCGTGTAAGAAGATGTCTGTGTGGGTGTTGCCCTATCATAATTGATATAAAACAGGTAATGTAGAATGTAACACAAGTAAGTGGAGCAACTGACTGGATCACTGACATGATTATGGAGGGCAGGGCCTGGTACCTGGAGCTCCTTTTGAGAGATTTTTTTTTAAAGATTTTGTTTATTTATTTGACCGAGGGAGAGCGAGTGAGGGCACACACAGGGGGAGTGGCAGGCAGAGGGAGAGGGACAAGCAGGTTCCCTGCTGAGCAGGGAGCCGGATGTGGGACTTGATCCCAGGACCTTGAGGTCATGACCTGAGCTGAAGGCAGGCGCTTAACCGACTGAGTCATCCAGGAGCCCCTGAGAGAAGATTTTTAAAAGCTTCTTGAGAATTTGAAAGAAATAAAGTGGGGGCTTGATTGGGGGGAGGGTCCTGCCATCTCTCCATCTCCCTTCTGTATTGACCAGTGCTGTGGAACTTGGAGTAATCGACTTAAATAGCTGACAAATGAACCCGATTTCCTGTTGAGTCATACCTATAAACTTCTGTATTTTTCTTTGGGATCTGTCTTGCTGTCGTGTGAACACGTTGATAGTATCGCTGAATGTCACAATATTGATCACCGTGACTACCTGTCTCAGAAACTGTGACTTGAAGCGTTACAGTCCTGTGAACTCTTCTGCCTGAAGAAGCCCTGATAAAACCTAGTGATGGGAATGTCAAGGGGCTCCGAGACTTGGAATTACATGGGGTTTATGGAGCGGTTCTTGACAGATGGATTGATTGGAGGGGGCAGTACTAGCTAGCCATTCTGGGTACCAGACCCATTGGCCTATTCTTATAGGAAATACATTAAGGAAAGAAGGTGATACATTACTGGCTTTTTCTCCCTCCCTCCTGCCTTCATCCTTTACAGCTTTTCCTTTCTCATCTCCTTTTCCACCCCCTTTCTTTTTAACTTTCATTAATTTATTAGTCAGTGACAAATGGCCAGTTTGTGACACTTAGCCTTTTCTCAAAGCTTCAGGTTAATGTTCCAAGATAGTTAGCTACATTTCAAGGTCTCCTTTATATGTGAATAACATTGAAAATGCCAAATTGTTTACTTTGTATAACCGTCATTAAAGACCAGCAGAAGTCATGATTTCTTTGTTTAAAACACGTAATAATAAAAATATAGGCTCACTTCCTGTGGAAGTGAGAGGATCCTTAAGAACTTTGCTTGATAGCACATAGCTAAAATTTATGAAATTTGATAGCTGTAGTCTCTTCTGCCCATAACTGGTACTGATCCAGATCAGGTTCTTGCTGGAGTTAAAGTGACTGGTGTGTTTGCCGGAGCTGCAGCACTAAGTTCTAGAACAAGGCTGCGTTTTGGAACTTAGGAAAGCTGACTAAAGCATAGGGCACCTCCCTTAGCAGCCTGCCGCCTAAGGCATGCCTCTGCCTCTCTAGACCTCGCTTAACTTCAGGTCCTTGGTATTCAAGACGCAGTGATAAATTTAAAGTGACAGGAGGCATCAATGCTTCCCTCAAACCTTCATTTTTTAAAAAATTATATAGACATGCACAACTGCAAGCTTGGCGTTCTTCTAATGGAAACAGAGAAAGGGCAGGGGCAATGCATTTCCGAGCTGCACTCCGAAACATACCAGAGCCTTCTTTCAAAGAAAATTGTACCGGGCTCCTATGATCTGACCCATGTCCCATCTGCACAGCTTTCTTCTCTTCCCTCCCCTTCTTTTTCCTTCTCTCAAAGACGAATGTAAGTTTGCAAGTATTTTGATCCCTGTGCCTCCCCATGGGTTCCACAGGCTTTGTTTCAGGCCCTGGGGGAGGAACAGTTGTGAATGCAGTGTGACTCACTGACTCCCACTTCGCTGATTCTGGTTCTGATTGGTCGTCACCTTGTTCTGGCCATATGGCTGCAGAGTACTCTAGCCTGCATCCCTTCCTTGTTCTTTCCCCTACTGTTCCCTTCTGTTGTACACGACGCTGGGAGTGGGTTCTGGGCTTTGTCTCTTGCTTCTAGTTTACCCCAGTTAGGCAGTTAAGTAGGAGAGCACACTGTATTTCCCAGGGCTGTAGAGGGGAAAAATATCTTTTCCTTTTGTGCCTGGTAGGGTAATTATTTCGTTTCCTGTGCTGTTTTGTTCAAAGTTTATTTTTTGGCAGGTGTCACATTTGTGTTCTATTATTTCCTCATGGTTTCTCTCCTCCCCTCGATTTGAGCTGGGGTTTTTTGTAGAGGTTCTTGGAGTCCCTTTTGTGGTGTACCGATGCTACACTTCAGCTAGTCGTTACTATGTTTGTTTAGTGCTGGTTTTATGTTAAGGCGGGGGGACTGAAAGCAATGATTTAAAGTAATGATTTAATTGTTAAATGTCTTAATGTTCTGGAAGTCACCAAGCAATGAAATCTGTGATACTCAGAATTATCTGTAGCACCACTGCCACTTCTTGCCCTTCTCCTAAACTGTATCAAATCAGTTACTCTATCTTTTTATACTTGAGAAATAGGATTTTGAAGACTTAAGTTAATTTTTTATAAGAATTTGATATTTTTATTAATTTGCATTTTTATTATTCTACAGATGGTTTCTGCAGAGACTTTGGACTCTGCATCCTTTTTTCTTTTCTTCGTGAAATTTAACTACTCAAAGAGGCAGTGAAGACAGAATATAAAGTTTATATTGGCCTTTATATGATATTTTCATTGCCTAAAAAGAATCAATAAAAATACAAAAAAATTCTCTCAACAATATATTTTGCATTGACTCAAAAGTTCTTAAAAATCCATTTTATAAATATTTTAATGTTCAAATATGTTAAGCAAGTAACAAGTTTGGGTTCTTTAGAGGATGTGTGCAATGAAGTTGGTTATTAGCATCATAAGGGGAATTTGAAATCAACCTGGCCATATGGTATCACTTAACCCTTTATTTAAAGATCTTCATTTACTTAATTTTCTTCACTCATGATCTGTATTAGAAAATGACAGTCTATTTTATCAGAAATAACAAACCTCAGCTGGTGAGCTCAGTTGAAAGTATATGAAGAGTGCTGCTTACACTTGCTTCCAGCCATGAGGAGGCCCAGTGGGCAGCCCCAGTCTGGCCCCCAGTGGTTTTATAGGACACGTTCCCTGAGTCATTTGCTGGTCACCGGTTCCCATCACTTTACACATCTTGTGAGGAGACATTTACTTAGCTACATAGTTCTAGCCCCAAGTATAATCATGGACAAAATAGGTCTTTGCCCTCATGGAGCTTATGTTCTTTTGAAATATAGTAATGAAAGTATCCAAATACATATTTTTCTTGGATTTGGATAAGATGTAGAAAATTCAAGAAACTTCAGTTTTTAAATTTTTATCCCATGTAACTAAATCCCTCCTTTGCCTAAACAAATGTACACGTTTCCGCAGATCCTATCCTAGCAAAGAGGTCCTGCTCATGAGTTTCACAGTTGAGTCATTTAGAATGAGTATTCTTTATACGGCGTATTTCTGAGATCAGGGTTTCTCTGTTTAAGAGTCCGTTTAATGTTTGAAACCGATACGTGATGTTTGTTTGAATAACAAAAATTAGTATGGCCAATGTCTGTGTTACCAGATACTAAAAGTAAAACCACTAGCAATGTGCCCGTCACAGTTGTACTTTACTTCCAGCAGCCTGTTAAGAACCCCAAGGATGTTGTTAATCACCTCATTTTACAGAACAGGAAATCGAGACACAGATAGGTTAAGTAGCTTGATGAACATCAGAGAGCTGGTAAGTAGTGAAACGGAAGTCTGTGTCTCCAGAGTCCAGTGTTCGTGGCCACGCAATATTGCCCTTCCAGCCGAGCACACCAGGCTAATGATGGTCAAGAAATGTGAGCTCTGCTGTGTGAAGTCCATTATCTTCTCTTCTCCTCTGTGTGGCTCCGTCTCCCTTGAGCTATAAAATGTTTCCTATGCTGTCGGTTTCTCCTCCTGTGTCGCATCTGTAAATTTCAGACGTCACAAGTTTTAGGTGAAGCCAGTCACAGAACGATGTCAGAGGTGTGTAGCTGCACACGTCACAGAGCTGACAGGGCAATACTCTGATCCATGGTCTTTCTTTTTGTCTCCACGGGGTAGAAAAGGGTAGTTGAACAGCTACGGAAGAACCTGATAGTGAAGCAAGAACAACCAGACAAGTTCCAAATACAGCCATTGCCACAGTCTGAAAACAAACTACAAACAGCACAGCAGCAACCCCTCCAGCAGCTCCAGCAGCCGCCGCAGTACCACCACCACCACACCCAGTCGACGGCACCCTCTCCCAGCCTGACCGCTTCCCAGGTAAAAGTGTGCGGAAACCCTGCAGGCTTCCTGTGCTAGGCTGGTTTATTATCAGGCATGTAGAGCTGGGGCCCCTTTCAGTACTAAGCTCAGCTAGCACTAGACAAAAGTTACTGTGGTTACTTTTTTATACTATACACTGGGGTAAAAAATCCCTTGAAATTCCCTGGCAGAAGGAAATAGTATTACTGAGGAGTAAAAGTCAAATGATTTCCCACCTGTCCAAAGAAGAGGGGAAAGGTAGTCAGTGACAAAGAAAAATCACTTCTCTGTGTTAGAACAGAACTAAGGTCTTATTTTGCATTTCTGGAAGTATTTCTCTGCACCTGTTCTAAAAGTCTGTGTGACTCTGCCTCCACTGAAATCGTTTTGCTGGAACTCTTAGCAGTTAGGTGTGGAGGTGAACCAGGTAGAAAGGCATTCAGAAGAAGGGTGATGTGTTTCCATTATTCAGAGCATATGAATTTGTTCTAATATATTGAAGGAAATCTGAAATGGAAGCTACGGGTCCAAACTAGAACTAAGAACTGGAGGCTTGATAACATTCTGACTTGGTATCGTTACGCAGATGTTTTTGCTGAAAGGGGAATTTAAACTAGCATGTAAGGACAGTAAGGCAAAATACACAAAAAGGACATATTTGGGAATAATGTTCAGTTAGGAAAACTATTCAAAGCAAATGTTTTTGACATTTTTAATGGTTAAAGGTTTTTCATAGTATTTGTATTATTTTGTATGAAAATTATATGAAAGTCCATTTTCAGCATCCATAAATGAAGTGTTATTGGAACACACACACACACACACACACACACACACACACACACAAACTATTCAGGCTTGATCTCCACACACCTTCCTGTAATGTAGGCATACCTTTTAAGATGGGATGGTTGAGCAGTGGTTCTTGATTCTTAGGGATCATGACCCCTTTAAGACTTTGGTGAAAGCTGTGGATCCTCTCTCCAGAACAGTACACATTCACACCTAAGAGCACTCATTTTTACACATGATTTCAAAGACGTTGGGATCTTCTGAAATGCAAGCATGGGCATCCTTTATGCATCAGTACCAGGTCTTCACTGTATACATAGAGAAAAAGATTATAATTCGCTTGATTAATCACTGTCTATGGACATTGGGCTGGTTCACATAGGACATTTTTCAAGTGAGGAATACATACTTGTAAAAAATAGCAAAGATTAGTAAAGATAGTTGACATTTAGTCGAGGTTACTGTAAATTGCTACTCTCCTGAGTGCTTTACATATGTAACATACACAGTCCTCACCACAACCCTAATAAGGAAGGTATTATTATTGTTGTTGTTGTTATTGTTTAGAAAAGAAAACCAAGACACAGAGAGATGAAGTAATTATTTAAAATCATATAGATAGTATGTGTGGTAGAGCCAAGATGTGAACCCAGATCTTCTGGTGAGAACGTCTGTCCATTCATGGCTCTTCTGTACTACTGTACAGTACCAAAAAATGAAATGCCAACATTATAGAAAACGCTGCCAGTGTAGGAAAAAGAGTCATTCCTGTTGTGAATCAGATATCTGGAGCATAAATTTTACCATAATCTCCACTCCAGGGCTCTTTGAAAATGAAGCATTTAAACTGACTTTTAAAACCCCCTGACCAGGACTTGTATTTCTTCTGAAGGATTGCTTATCAGATTACTTTTGTTAGAGTTGATTAGTTTGTTCTCTTTACAAAATACAGTTTCATCAGAAAGTGTCTACAGGGAAAGAGTGTGGTAGAATTCACTGTTTCCTGGTATGTAGGAGTTTTCTCTCTTAACGCGTGGAAACTTTCTGTTCAAGTAACATTCTGTGTCCCACAAATCAGGAAATATTTATGTAATACTTATAATAGCTCTTCCCTCCTAGTCATCTGAGTTCTGTGCTGCTGTGGGATGGTGAGTGATAGTAAGGGGTGAAGGGCTAGCCCCAAAACAGTGTGGTGTGGCATCTGTCCACCTGGTAGCCCACCTACCATATATTTCATTGATTTAGCTGAGCTTGTTCTATTCTATTCTGTTTTGTTAAATGCAGATGTATAATTTTAAAAGCCAAAAGACCCTCTAAGTTTTTGGTTTCTGTCTTTACAATAAACTGTCAGTCAGTATTTATTGGGTGTTTTCTGTGTGCTGGATTCTGGTATACAAAGAGGTGTTGACGGTCCCTGCCTAGGATCTGGTATATTATCATCATTTTCATTCATCCTGTAAATTTTTATTGGGTCGCTATTATATGCAGACACTGTGCTCGGCAATGAAGAAGGTGGATTCAAAAACAAGAAAATTAAAAATTTAGAAAAGAGGACGGTGTAAACAGCCAGTGTAAACAGCCAACAAAGAGAATAAAACGAAAGTACTAGTGAAGAGTAAATTTTAACTAGAGAGATCAGAGGTGCTTCACGGAGGGGTGACACTTGAGCAGGATGTGGACAGATCAGTGAGATTTTAGCGATAGAGCAGAGGGGAGGAGCGTCACAGATGTAGACAGCTGTGTGAACAAAAGTAAATGTGTGTCCCAGGAATAGCAAAGAGACTGATGTGGCTCTCGTGTGGATTCTGGGCAATAATGGAGAGGGAGATAAAGCCAGACAGGTAGAAAGCAGCTAGCTTGGAGAAGCCCTCCAGTGCATTGCAGAACTGTTAGTTTTGGGCAAAGGGAGTCCTTAAAAGTCCATGAGGTCAAGGACAACTGAGCAGTTGTATATGGCATATGTTAAATATCTAAGTTTGGAAAGGAATATTAAGTAGCAGTCAGCACAGGCAAACAGGAGGTGCTTGACAGAGAATGTTTTTTATTCTGAGTCAGGTGGCTAGCAGGGACCAAGGCATGGGAGTGGGGGGACCGGTCCCCTTTACTTAGTTAACTCAAATTCATCCTTGTAGGTAGATGTTGAAAATTTTTCAATTCACAGAAAAAAAATGAAAGACTAGTAGAGTTGAATGCAAGTATACCCTTCAACTCACATTCACAATCGTGTCCTTTTTAATGATGGAATACAAATATAATGAAGCAACAGTTAATGAAACCAAATAGAAAATAAATCCTAATGGACCAAAAGAGGAGTAGGGTGGTTCTATTTGTAGTCATGTGAGTGCGCAACAGTTACTTGCCATTCAAAATTAAATGAAAATAGCCTGAACTAGGGATGGAAGTTCACTAGCGCCCATAGTAATAACCCTTGGCCGTTCCAATTTGTTCATTTCAGTCTGTTTTAAATCAACACTGCATGCTGTGCTGGTAAACTACAATAACTTGGCCGAAAAAAATAAACAAATAAAAGGATTTTTAGTGCTTCATGCCATGTATTTCTGCATTAACTTTTCGTTGGTGCAGTTTAGATTTTGTCAATTAAAGAACCTCTTCATGACGCTGTGGGGAAACTGCTCACTTATCTGGAAGCCAGTCACAATTGGACAGCATCAACCAGCCAGGGACTACTCACAGCTTCCAGAAACATCATTTTCTTTGGATACCTTTCCTCTCCCGTGTCTTCTCTCCTTCCTGCCAAACAAGTCAGAGGTTGTCATTAGGTTTGGATTTCAAAATTCTAGATTCTCTTTGTCATCTAAACTCTAACACTCCCAAGAGTTTGGTTTATATCCCCAAGCACTTAGAATAAGCACCCCACCAGAGGGAAGGATTTAAGCAATATCTCTGTTGATACCTGGTGTGAATAAGTGGTTAGCTGATGTATTTTCCAAAAAGTTTTCATCAGTGAATGTAGTACTAGATAGTACTACACCTTTACATACAGAGAATTATATAGATGCTGGAGTACATGTTATGAGATTAGCCATAACTAAATATTTATAAAGGGGAATAAGATGCTAACCTAAGATGTCAACACACTTGTTAGGTTTTAAGGTTATTTTTAAGTGTTGCGGTCAGTGGTAAGTATGTAATTCAGGTGAATTAAAGGTTTCACTGACTTTTTTTTTAGAATAATCGCTTTAGGGTGATTCAAAATATTGATAATAATTTACCTGAACCAACAATGTTTCAAACAAAAGTACATGACCTCTTTCAAAGCAGTAACAGCATGCACAATTGTTTTTTAAAATCCATGTCAGTGAGTTCTGCTGATGAGAGATTTTGCTTCCATAACCTGTGTTGGCACCAAGATTGAATGCCATCTGGTGTGACTTGCTCACCATTTGAAAAGGTCTTTGTATTTCAGTGTCTTAAACTGAAAGATAGGGCTAATGTCACACTGGGTTATAAACACTTACTACAATAAATGGCAATGTAAAGTCGGCCCTTTCTGCTACACTAATGTACTATTTCAAATGATAAACACCATTTAGCTTTTATTTGGTTTTCATCATGCATTAATAGTAGATGAACCCCCACCCCATCCCCCAAATAAATACCAGTGGTCTCCTTTTACTCCCATTTCACATTTGAGGAGGCACTGGCAAGGAGAATGAGACATGCCTGTTTTGTTGATTAGAGAAGAGGAAACCAAGATTTGGGTGATTTTTGTTACAAGCATTAATAAAGATTGTTTGTAGGCTGCAGTGGGATAGGTGAGGCCAGATCGCTAATTGTTTTCATTGAAAGGCAATAAAGATACTAAAAGATTAGATGATTTATGTGTGTATTTCAGGCAGAAGATGGAAATAAAGAATTACCCCCCCCAAAAAAAACCCCAACTTAGTACAGAAATATTGACATAGTCACTGAACTAGAAATGCACGAGGGCTTTTGTCCAGATCTGTTTCAGGGAGAGTGGGGTCCTTTTCACTGGTCTAGAGCAGTGCTGTCCAGTAGAACTTCCTGCAGTGTTGGAAATCGCTGTCTGGTTTGGTAGCCACTAGCCACAAGTGGCTTTTGAACACTTGAAATGTGGACAGTGTGGCTGAGGAACTGATGTTTTAATTTTATTTTGTTTTAATTAATTTGGATTGAAATGGCCACGTGTGGCTGGGAGCTACCAAACTGGACAGTGCCAGTGTAGAGTAAGAAGAAGAAGGTGGAGTTGTACCAAAATCAGAACCAGCCTGTTCTGGTTGCACTTCCGTGTTCCTGAAACAGTTGGATCTCAAGGATCTTGAGTGAGTAACAGCACTGGATAGGTGTGTGTGCCGTGTATAAGGTCGTTTGCATTTTCTTGTTTCGTAACTGTTCCCTTTACCTACTCCACTAAGAAGTCTAGAAACTTACAGCTGCAGAGCTTCAGCACTAGTGGAGGACTAAGTCCTGTTACCTCTGCTTGTCCTCTCAACCATAAGGCTTTTTTTATTTTTATTTTTATTTTCCTAAGCAGTGGTGAAGGGCCAGGAGGAGAGGGAGAGAGAGTATCTCAAGCAGGCTCCATATCCTGTGCCAAGCCTGACACGGGGCTCAGTATATGACCCCTAGATCATGACCGAGCCAAAACCAAGAGTCAGATGTTTAACCAGCTGAGCCACCCAGGCACCCCTGATCTGTAAGGCTTTTTGAACCACAGGTGTTTGTTTCCACTTTGTCATATTTCACCGGATCTTTGATTGCTTCTGCAGCAGCTCTCCAGAGAAAAGATTGTAGTTAGTGACTCTCAGCCCTTTGGTATCAAGAGCTGGTATTTACTATACTAGGTGGTTAATAGGTTTTATTATCTAGAGTTTGGGATTTACTGCCTCTGAGGCAACAATTGTGCTAATCCTCATGTGAGTTTCCCTTCCTCCTCTCTAGGGCGACCCTCAAAAGAATGAAAAGACACTGTCCTTTTATCCCAGCTTTTGTGTCACAGGAGGCAGATAACCAGAATTATATGATGGCTTCCTATCGATGAGGTTGTAGCAATTAAAAATAGAGATGTTGTGTACCCCATTGAGAACAAGCAAAGAATAAAAAAAAGAAGCAGATAAATAGGTGCACTTACATTCTATACCTGTAAACCCACCCCATTCATTGTTGAAAATCCTGTGCCCATATCTATCTGCAGTTACGACTATGAACTTAAAGCTAAGTTTGAAAAGTCTGGCACAAACTAGAGATTATCTTTCTCTACAGTAAGAAGTGTGCTGTATGTAAACAAAAGAAATACTGTTATATTGAGAAACTTAATTAGAAGAATCATTGCTTTGTTTTTTTCTGGGGATTAGCAGCATATTGTTTAGTGGGGTCACACTTCAGTGTCCTAATATCTGTTCTCCATGTCTCCTAGAAGACTGTAACTACAGCTTCTATGATTACCACAAAGACACTACCTCTCGTCTTGAAAGCAGCAACTGCGACCATGCCTGCCTCTGTTGTGGGCCAGAGACCTACCATTGCTATGGTGACCGCCATCAACAGTCAGAAGGCTGTGCTCAGCACTGATGTGCAGAACACACCAGTCAACCTCCAGACGTCTAGTAAGGTCACTGGGCCTGGGGCAGAGGCTGTCCAAATTGTGGCAAAAAACACAGTCACTCTGGTAAGCCAGCAGCTGCTACTCATGTGTGGCGACATGAGAGGGTTCAGGATAGGCATTTGTAGAGTATATCCATTTTATGCTCCTGCTGAATTTTTTAGTCTCCATCATTCAGCCATACCAAGTTTTCCTTTGGGGCTGACAAGGGAATATAGCATTCCTACTATCTGCTCAAATAACTGTACAAGTGTCCCTTGACACCAAGGACCCAGATCCATGCAGTGCATTATCTGCAGTCGAAGTCTGACTTGACTTGGGGAGGCATGTCCTTCATAGGGGCATGCACACT
Organism: Meles meles; assembly: GCF_922984935.1. Taxonomy (NCBI): domain Eukaryota; kingdom Metazoa; phylum Chordata; class Mammalia; order Carnivora; family Mustelidae; genus Meles; species Meles meles. The sequence continues at coordinate 20,252,932 of NC_060073.1, forward strand.
GTTGCATGTTGCTCTCTCCATCCTGTTCGCAGACCTGCCTGTGAAACTTGAGTGCTTACAGACTTTCTGGTCTGTATTACCGATTTGGGGAAAACTCCCGGCTGAACTCCTTTAGTTCACTATCCCTTGAAATTGGCTGCACCAAGGAAGTACTAGAACAAGCTGAGGTACTTAAAAATATTCAAGAAACTCACAAATTAACAGTGTCTGTGTCCAAGGTCTGTCAGGGGACCAAAAAATCCCTTGAAGAATTACTTGAACAAAAACTGATCATGAGATTCTAGGGTGAAACTATTAGAAATTGATGCTCTCTGAAGCTTGGGGAAAATATAACCAAATTGTGGTTTTAAAGTCTGTTCTTAAAATTGCAGCTAAGAGCTCTTGGTGGCTTTTGGGTGATGACCAGTGATGAGTAAACTAGATAGCAGTAAAGTGAAGCTTCAGCATTTACTGGGAATCTTGAGAGAAGTGACCAGTTATCTCAGCCAAATGCTGAGAATTAGCGACTTCTCTACAGGAATAAAGCCATTCAGTGCTAGATAAAGCTCTTATATTAGGAAAAAGCCCATTTGGCCAGGCAGCAAGTTTGGTTTTACTTTGGATCCAGTCTTGACTTTTAAAATATGTACGTGCAAGAGTTCTTGAATGTCAGAGGAAATTGTCTAAGATTGCCAAGCCCGCTGTGTTTTACTTTAGGCATGTAAGGACACAGAAATGCAGTTGGTTCACTTCCGTAGGGTAAAATGTGCAGGTGGGAGAGTAAGAAAGTTTTCTTCAGGAAGTATTAATTCAGATGGTTAATTCTGCAGTGAAAATTTTTAGAAAATACTGTCTGACCCAGAGAATAGTGATGCTAAAAATACTTTAAGAACGCCTAGCTTTGGTATTGAACAACTGTCATTCTCTGTGGTTTATTTATTTTTCCTGTTTTTCAGCAGGTTCAGGCAACACCTCCTCAGCCCATCAAAGTACCACAGTTTATACCCCCTCCTCGACTCACTCCACGTCCTAACTTTCTTCCACAGGTGAGTAAAGCAGTGACAAGCCCAGTGATGGGTTAGGTGAGACAGAAGTCCTCATGGGCCCTCTCTGAGCCGCCTGAAGTGTGCATATCAGCTCAGCTTTGTTCAGATCTTACTTAGTTAGCTGAAGGTTCTAGATGATGATTTCTATACTGGGAAGAAGCTTATTTGATCCCTGGGGTTTTTTAGCAGTGACCAAAGGCAGTAGCGGGGGATGTGAAGAAAAGGAGAATTTAAGGCACCATTTCAAACCTTATGATGTTAACTTACTGGAAGTTTAGCCAAACCTGCCTGCCAGTGGGGAAGGAATGCAATCACTACTCCCCACCCCCCACCATGAGCCAAAGAGAGTAGGGAAGGAAACAATAGGCAAACTAACCAGTAGAAACCAGAGAAATTTAGTTTTACTCTGGGAAGTAATGGCATTTAGTATCATTTTTAAACACAAAGATTTGCCTATAGAAGCGTGGACTAGGGGTCTACACAGGAAACTTTCTACCTAGACCCTGGCAGCTCTGCTTGCCCGTATTGCCCTGGGAGAATTCTTTTAGCAATTGAACTAAACTCATTCTCATGGCAGGATGTCAGGATTGCCCCAGTATGGGTTTTGAGGGGACTTGACTTGCCAAGTAGAAAGCCTAGGAGTTCCCATCTGAGGCCCATGTTGCAGGCAAAGAGAGAAGAGAAAGGAATTTTGTGGTCAGTGGACGTGGGTGACTTCCAAATTGCCTGTGCAGTAGGTTTGGGCATTGAGAACATAAGATAAAGTGATTTCAGTCATTTATCCAATAGATCCTTGGGTATCAGAAAAGCCAGTTTTCAAGATAGACAGTTCTCTGCCCTCAGAGAGCTTCAGATCTATGTACAGGCAATCACAGAGTCCATTATGGGAAGTACAAGGTAGTCTGACCACACATGGGGGGAACCCCCATCTCATTCTTAAGAGTATTCTAGAAAGTTTCCTAGAAGAGTTGACATTCAGTCTGAGCCCTAAAATCCTAGTAAAGTTAGCCTGACAGAGTTTTGGAGGAAGAATAAAAGTGTCCCAGGCAGAGGATAGAGCATATATGCAAATCCAGTATGGAGAGATACATGTAAGCCTAAGGAACCAAAAGGCAATTTGGTATAGCTCACCATAGTGGGCCATGTAGCCGACTCAGGCTAGGGGAAGAGGTGAGGCTGGAGAAGCCCATTGTGCCAAAGCTTATGGAGCCTTCTAGACTATGTAGGAATTTGGGCCTTATCCCAGAAAAACAGGGATCTATGAAAACACTTCAAACAAATATCTGAAATGAGTTTTTTGTTTTTGTTTTTGTTTTTTTTTAATTCCCTTTTGTCATTGTGTGGAAAATAGATTGGAGATGATGGAGATTGTGGGCAAGAAGACAATAATAGCGAATGTTTAAAGACTGCTGCTGTGTACTGTTTACTGTGTGAGGCACTTTCTGTGGGTTATCTGTTTTAATCCCCACAACAGCCCTGTGGAAGTTATTACTATTGTTATTAGGTAGGGAACCTAGGGCTTAGTCCATGTTTTCCAGACAGTGGGTCATGACCCATTAGTAGGCTATGTGAAATCAATCTAATGGATCGTGACCAGGGTTTTTAAATAAAATGAACAAAACAAAATATGAAACATTAGAGTACAAGCACATATGTAATGTCTCATCAAGTTTTTGTTTTATAGAGATATAGAGGTCTACGTCTATATGCAAGTACTGGTTACAGTAAGAAATGTATTCCCTAAAAAAAAGAAAAATGTATTCCCTACTGTGTGTCTACAGCAGCCACCACACGGTCATTTTAAGTTCAGCTAAATATTCAGATTCGTGAAGACTGTCAAGGCCCACACATGGTACCAGTCTACTTGGAACAATACAAGACAGAAACCACAGCTTACCAGCAAGACAGCATCAAACATTTTTCGTCAGCCTGATTGGCAGTCTCTACAGCTGTCCAGTGATAGCTCGGGTGCAGGGAGATGAGATCTTGATCTAGACGGTAGGAGAGCCATCCTGACATAGAAGGCTTATGCCATGCAGGAACCAGTGTATCTTATAACAATTCCATAGCCATGGCTTTCAAGATCCCCACACATGGGGACATGCTCCATTACAAAAGTAAGCCCACTTCATGAAGCCCAAAGCATGGTGTCCTATCAAGTATTTTTAATTCTCCCCGTTCAGATTCAGTTTAGCAGTAAGGGATCATTTTTACCATAAGCAATGTTGCCTGGTAACATAGTTGACATTCTTACCCTTAATCAGGTTTCCAGGGGAACAGAGCTGGAGAGTTAACTGCAGGTCAAAGTTTCATGCATAAGGGGAAAAGATTTTGCCCACAGGGTCACTGTACAGAAAGTTCGGAAAATGCTGGCTTAAATCACGTTATGTTACCTGAGGTTAGCTGTCTAGTAAGAGGCAGGAACCAGGATTTGAACCCAAGCAAGGCTAACCCCGTGTTTTTAATCATAATTCTTTGTCACTGTTCCAGTAAGCTAAACATAAGGTAGAGTGATGGCAGGATGAGCATAGAAAGTAGCCATATTTGAGAGGGATTTAGGAAGTAGAGGTGGAGTAGAAAGCATCAAGAATGGTTCTGAAGTTTATTTAGCAAGGTTATGTATTTATTGAGGGGATGATAGGAGGAAGGAGAGGGTCAGAGGAAGAAAAAGGTGAGTTTGAGACATAATGATTTTTTGTTGTCATTGTTTTTAAAGATTTTATTTCTAAGCAACCTCTACACCCAACATGGGGCTCAAACTCACAACCTCAAGATCAGGAGTTGCACATTCCACTGACTGAGCCTGCCTGGAGCCCCTAGACATGTTGATTTTTAATTTCTTGGAAGACTTCCAAGTAGAGATATATGACGGGCAGTTGAGTATGTGATTCTGAAGTTCAGGAAATGTCTGTTCCTGAGATACCAAGTATGGATGTTTTCAGTACAGTAGATGGTAATTGAATCCATGGGATGGGTGAGAATTCGCAGGAAGAGTAAGGAGATTGGGAAGAAAAGAGGTTCCTAGACAAAACTCTGAGAAATACATTTAGGATTGGGCAGAGGAAGAGGAAGCCCACAAAGGTGACTTAGAGGAGCAGCCAAGAACAGGGAGTTAGAGAGCAATGAATCACACTGAATTGAAGCCACGAACATGAAGAAATTTAGAATGTGGAATAAGACCAGCGGCAGCATTATTACAACATTGGGCACAAACCCTGAGTGTGACCAGTCTCTGGATTAGGCATTTGACCTCAGCCTGAAGAGCCAGCATGGTATGGGAGAAGGAGCTAAGGTCTGGATTCAGAAAAACCACATGGTAGGGTAACATTTGGACCCTCTTAAGAGCTGATGAGTCTGTTGTAAGATTATATGTCCTGATAGCTATAGAATTAATACTACCAGCATGAATATTAATAAATATTGGCACTAAATACCATTTCACATATAAAGTGTGAAAGACCTGGCAATGTCTTAAACTTACAAGACTTGAGAAATTTCTTTAAGTAATATTATCCTCTCTTTCCCCATAGGTTCGACCCAAGCCTGTGGCCCAGAATAACATTCCTATTGCCCCAGCACCTCCTCCCATGCTTGCAGCTCCTCAACTTATCCAGAGGCCCGTCATGCTGACCAAGTTCACCCCCACGACCCTCCCTACCTCCCAGAATTCCATCCACCCCGTCCGTGTCGTCAATGGGCAGACTGCAACCATAGCCAAAACGTTCCCCATGGCCCAGCTCACCAGCATTGTGATAGCTACTCCAGGGACCAGACTCGCTGGACCTCAGACTGTACAGCTTAGCAAGCCAAGCCTTGAAAAACAGGTACAGGCAGACTATGCATCTGCTTCGGGCAGTAATAGCCTTGCCTTTGAGGCTGGGCTGTCTCTAAATACATTCTCTCAAGAATGCTTTATCTCAGCACTACTGTCGGTAACCTGTTGCTCATCATGTGATCATTTATCCGCAGTGCAAAAGGGCCAGTCTTATTGAAGAAAGTTAGGTTGCTTTTCCCACCATCCCCTTACAAATGGATTCAGATTCCTGTGGGAGTGAGTGCCCCCTGCTGGTTCTGAGCAGATATTCACAGATGGGTTTCTGCTGCTCTTGGGAAGCACAGAGGTATAATACACAGAAAATGGCATATTAGTTTTGACCCAGTAAGAATCCAGATGAGGATATGACTGTGAAAGTCAGGAAGAGTAAACAAAACAGGGAAAGGGATTTCATTTGACAGATTTCCCCTGGTTATTTTAGAAAATGAAGAACCAAATGAAAAATTTTAAATTTCCAAAAAGCATTTTTTTAAACTCTAGAGAATACAGCCATTTTAGCTCAAATATTGAAGTCTCTCTGTATATTTCTAAAGTCATATTTTCTCTTAAAAACACAAGGCTATGGAAATACAAGTAACCTCCAAAAATACTTAAGGGTTCTGTGATAGAAGACTTCTAAAAACAAGAAAAAGGATTTATAGGCAGTCACCATAATCTATTTAAAGAAAGACCAGTGACGAGAACGAATTTTGCAAAGAAAAGCAACCTCTTTCAAGAAAGTTGCTTTAAAAAGTCATTGACCTATTTCTAATTGCTCAGGCTTGAGTTCTCATTCTTCTGAAAATAGTCTCTGGTGATCCTGAATCTTCTGCTTCTGGATGGCTGACCATGATTCAGAGAGGCTGGCCAGATGGTGGGAATTAGAGGCTTCCTGCTGCCTTGGCCTTCTTGAACAGAGGATCCTTATGCATAGAGCACCCGGCTTTCTACCCAGGCTGCTCATAAATGCAGCAGACCTTGCACTAAAAAGCTGGTACTAAAACCTCATGCTCAGAAAACACAAGGGAAAACAGATCTCTTTTCCCGGGGAGCCTACTCAAGCCCCAGAAAGTGCTTTGAGGAACATTCAGAAATAAATTAGTTATGTATGTTTTACATCCTAAGTTTTCAAACTTAGTATCAACAGAAATTCATTATTAAAATATGAAAGTGAAATGCTCAAGCTGGGTAGTTTGGGTAGGGGCGTATTTGGAGATCAGCTGCCTCGTGTCCTTGCTGGCTCTCAGATTGCTGGTGAAGAGCCTTAGAGTTCCAAAGAATGCGGTTTCAAAACTCTCCTTTAGATTACCAAATCACATTTTCCTCTGACCTCTTTTTTGGTAAAGATACTTTCAGGAGACATATTTTTTCAGTATCATTTTATTTTTACATTTCTCATTTTCCTGATTACATCTAAGATAATACATACTCCTAATGAAAGAAAAATCAAACATTATGGAAAGATATAATGTACAAAATGCATCCACCTCATAATCTATGGAAAGAGTAAACTTCCCGCATTATTCTAATCTCTTACACATATAAGCAGTATAAACAATTCAGATTAGATTCCCTCACTTATTTTCTGTGCATCTACTAACATTTTTAAAGCAAAAACCAAAATTAAACAATACATATTTTGTAACTTGCTTTTTTTCACATTGGATCTTCAATATCTTTTGTAGGTTCTGGCCTTCCATGTTCATAGAGCTTTTAATTTTAATAACATAAAAAGGTACCCAGGAATTCTCAAAAATTTTAAAAAGAATTTCTTTCCTAGCAGCAAATTGCATGGTCTCTCTTCTTGTTGATCTAATGGAGGAATCTGGTCATTGCTCTGTTAGTTTAGCAGACCACCTGGCCTGATGGGCTTGCAGGTTACTAAGCTCCGTCAGCAGGGGTACGCTTTAGACCAGACTCCATTCTCAGAATCCTCTGACTTGAGAGCATTCTGCTGTCCTTCTTTTCTGTGTCTCATTTCCAATATCACATTTATAGTGATTAAGAGATCTCATAGATGGGCTAAGAGTGAACCAATATAAATATTGTAGCCACAGAAGTATTACAGTCTGTTCATAGAGTTATCAAAACTTGTGTCCAGCCTTCTCTGTGTGACCAGGTTACATGGGTTCCTTTCTGTTTGCTTTAGGGTGATAACATGCATTTAATAGAAATGTATTGATTAGGAGCCAGCTGCTATGCTGAATGTGATCCCTGAATACAAGGGTGGATAAATCAAGGCTAAACCCTCACAGACTCAGTGTGCAGTGCATTTAGGACGGGTACAGATGGAGGCTGTGCCTCCAGGGAAGGAAGCATGGCAAGTTGTGTGGTTTCAAAGGCCTCCCACCTTGGCACAGAAAAGGAAGAAGGCAGTGTCAGTAATAACGACAGCGTCTCATGTCTCCTTCTCCCATCAGGCATTACCAACTCCTTATCCACCCAAGAGAAGAGCTCCCCTGTCTTACCCTTATTAGAGGCCACATCACATGGTGGCTCTGAGAAAATGAGTGCTAGAGTTTAAAGAGCTTTGAGGCTAGAAACGTTTTGGCAGAAACATGGAGCCAGACAACTTACATTCCCCGCCCCCCCGCAATACCACTGCCTTTTATGTCCCTGTCTCTCCAGCACTCTGTGAAATGGGGCTAAACACCTGTTACTGATACATGGAACTAAAGCATTTAAAGTCTATTAGACTGATGTAGTTAGTTCCCAGGAACTATGTTTGTATTTTATCCACTGCACCCTTCCCCTGCACGAAAGACCTCTTTGTACGTCCCAAGGTAAGCTACTGAAAAAAAGTCCTGGGTTCGTTGGGAGAAACTGCCAGATTACCACCCATTTCCCTACTTCTATATATATCTTGCATAGGAACTTATACTAGATCCTCTAAAAAAGGAGTGCTTCCAAGATGAGAATATTATCCGATGTATTATCCTCAAATCCCAGTCTTCCCTCTTAGGAAACATGAGCTGCCAAATCTTCACCTTTCGTGTCAACACTGGTGTTCTATCAGGGAAGGGAGATCCAAGTGACCAGGGATGGATCTTGCTTTACCTTCCATCCAAATTTATTTAACCTTGATTGATGAAACTATTTGGATGTTTAATCTTTTTATTTTTTTTCAAGATTTTATTTATTTATTTGACAGAGACGCAGCAAGAGAGGAAACACAATCAGGGGGAGTAGGAGAGGGAGAAGCAGACTCCCCACTGAGCAGGGAGCCTGATGCGGGGCTCGATCCCAGGACCCTGGGATCAGGACCTGAGTGGAAGGCAGACGCTTAATACCCCTTGGACATTTATTTATTTGCAAGTGGCTAACTTTGATTATTCCTGCAGCCAAGTTTCAGAAGATGAATTTGGAATTCAGGGTATAACCGGTTAACTTAGTTTTTCTAATCCTGTTCAGAGTGTTTGATTTCTATATTTATCATACCAAAAAGAACAGGATCTCTAAATTCAAATAGTCATGGGTGCGAAGCAGTAAATATAAATGAGTAAAGCACGCTGGAAGTAAACATGTGGACTTTTTATTTTTCAATTTTCAATGGGAGTATGAGTACAAGAGATATCCCACTTTTATTTTTTTTTTTTTTTAAGATTTTATTTATTTATTTGACAGCGAGCGAGAGAGAGATCACAAGTAGGCAGAGAGGCAGGCAGAGAGAGAGAGAGAGGGAAGCAGGCTCCCTGCCGAGCAGAGAGCCCGATGCGGGACTCGATCCCAGGACCCTGAGATCATGACCTGAGCCGAAGGTGGCGGCTTAACCCACTGAGCCACCCAGGTGCCCCCCACTTTTATTCTTAATTTCTCTTTGAAACAAGCATGATAAAACTGACAATTTGGCCTTGGTGTCAGGAAGTCCATAGGAGGTGGAAGAGACTGATAAGCTGGAAAGTTAATATATGCCGTCTCAAGGAAGCAACTACTTCTTGACAATAGCTTTTTTTTTATTATTATTATATGGAAACTTTGCCTTTAAGAAAGGGCAGAAATCCAGATATTTTGAGAAATCACCTACTTTTAAAAATACTGATAACTGTTTAAATACCATAGGCAAAAAATAACATTGCAGGACAGCTTTACCTCTGGATAAATGGTTTTGTTTATTTTTTATTTTTTATTTTTTTTATTTTTATTTATTTGACAGAGAGAGACCACAAGTAGGCAGAGAGGCAGGCAGAGAGAGAGAGGAGGAAGCAGGCTCCCCGCGGAGCAGAGAGCCCAATGTGGGGCTCGTTCCCAGGACCCTGGGATCATGACCCGAGCCGAAGGCAGAGGCTTTAACCCACTGAGCCACCCAGGTGCCCCTGGATAAATGGTTTTAATGTCTGATTTTAGCTTTTTTTGGGTTTTTTTGTTTATTTCCCAGTTATTGTTTCACTCGGGTGATATTCATACCCTGTAAAATTAACCATGTTGAAATGAAGAATTCAGTGGCATTTAGTATATTTACAATGTTGTGCAACCACCACCTCTGTCTAGTTCCAAAACATTTTCATTACTCCAAGATAAAACCCAGGATCTCTGAAGTAATTACTCCATTTGCTCCTCTCTCTGCCTCTGTGAGCCACTAGTCTGCTTTTTGTGTCTATAGATTTACCTATTCTGGATATTTCACACAGTTGGAATCATGTAATGTGTTACCTTTCATGTCTGGCTTCTTTTACTTAGCATAATATTTTCCAGATTCATCCATATCATAACATTTATCAGTACTTCATTTCTTTTTAACAGTTGAATAAGAGTCCACTGTATGTATGTATGTATATACCATAACTTGTTTATCCGTTCATCCATTGATGGACCTTTGGGTTATGTCTACCTTTTGGCTATTGGGAATAGTATTGCTATGAGTATTCATGTACAAATATTCGAGTATCTGTTTTCGATTCTTTGGGGGTCTATACCTAAGTGGAATTGCTGGATCATGTAATAGTTCTGGGTTTAACTTTTGGAGGAACTGCCATACTGTTTCCAAAGCAACTGAATCCTTTTCCATTCCCACCAGCAATGTATGGGCATGCCATTTTCTCTGCATCCTTGGTAATACTATTTTTTCTTTTTAAAAACTATAGCCATCCTAGTGGGTAGGAAGTGGTATTGCATTGTGGTTTTGATTTGCATTTCATTAATGATTAAAATTGTTGGACATCTTGTGCTTGTTGGCCATTTGTATATCTTCTTTAGAGAAATAGTTCTTTGCCAATTTCTATATTGAGTTGTCTTTTTGTTGTTGAGTTATAAGGGTTTTTTGTATAATCTGAGTATTAGAGTCATATCAGATTTGCAGGTATTTTTCTCCCATTCTATAGGTTATCTTTTCACTTTTTTTTTCTTGGAAGCCTGTATTTTCCTCATTTTATGGGTAGTGTCCTTTGATACACAAAACTTTAATTTTGATGAAGTCCAGTTTATCTGTTTTTTTTCTTTTGTTGCTTGTGGTTTTTATGTCACATCTAGGAATCCATGGTCACATCTAAGAAAATGAAGATTTACCCCTAATTTTTCTTCTAAGAAGTTGTATGGTTTTAGCTTTTACTATTTAGGTTAGTAGTTCATTTTGACTTAATTTTTGTATAGAATATTAGATAAGGGCCCAATTTCATTCTTTTGCATGCGGATATCCATTTCTTCTGTCACTATTTGTTGTAGGACATTCCCCATTTGAATGATCATGGCACCATTATTGAAAACCAGTTGGCCGTTGATGTACGGATTTATTTCTGGACTCTCAATCCTGTTCTGTTGGTCTGTAGATCTGTCATTGCACCAGTACCAACCAAACTCTCTTAATTACTGTAATTTTGTAGTAAGTTTTTAAATTGGGAAGTGTGGGTCCTCTAACGTTTTTCTTTTTCAACATTGTTTTGGCTATCCATGGTTCCTTGCAGTTCCTACGTGAATATGAAAATTGGTTTTTTTCTTCAGTTCTTCTGCCAAAAAAAGGCCGTTGGAATTTTTTTTTTTTTAAGATTTTATTTATTAATTTTGACAGAGAGAGATCACAAGTAGGCAGAGAGGCAGGCAGAGAGAGTGAGAGGGAAGCAGGCTCCCCTCAGTGCAGAGAGCCCGACGTGGGACTCGATCCCAGGACCCTGAGATCATGACCTGAGCCGAAGGCAGCGGCCTAAACCACTGAGCCACCCAGGCGCCCCGGCCGTTGGAATTTTAATAGAAATTATATTGAATCTGTAGGTTGCTTTGCCTAGCATCGTTAACAATATTAAGTCTTCCAGTTCTTGAACATAGATTTCTTTCCATTCATTTAGGTTTTCTTTATTTCTTTAAGCAGTGGTTTATAGTTTGCAGTGTGCAACTCTTTTATCTCTTTAGTTAAATGTATTCCTAGGTATTTTATTCTTTGGGATGCTATTATAAATGTAATTGTTTTCTTAATTTCCTATTACAATTGTTTGTTACCATTATATAGCAATACAGCTGATTTTTGTGTTCATATTGTACCTTGCAACTTTGCTGAGTTTCTTATTAGCTCTAGTAATTGTTTGTGGATTCTTTGGGATCTCTATATGTAAGATCACGTCCTTTGCAAATAGAGATAGGTTTACATTGTTCTTTCCAATTTGGATGCCTCTTATGTCTTTTGCCTAATTGCTCTGGCTAGAACTTCCACCACAGCAGTGAGTAGCACTGATGGAAGTGGGCATGCTTCTCTTGTTCCCAATCTCAGAGGAAAAGCTTTCAGTCTTTTGCCATTGAGTATGATGTTAACTATGGTTTCTCATTAATGCCCTTTAAAAAGTTGAGGAGGTTTCCTTCTATTCCTAGCTTTCTCAGTGTTTTATCATAAATGAGTGTTAAGTTGTTTTTTCTGCATTGAGATGGTCATGTGTTGGGGGGTGGTTTGCCCTCATTTATTAATGTGATCTATTATATTCCTTTCATTCCTGGGGTAAGTTCTACTTTGTCATGGTGTATCATCCTTTTATTTCATTATTATTTTTTAAGATTGTATTTACTTTGTAGAGAAAGTGCAAATGCATGGGAGGGGAGGGCTGAGGTGGAGCAGAGGGGAGAGGAAGAAGGAAAGAATCCCAAGCAGACTCCATGCTAAGCTCAAAGTCCTACATGAGGCTTGATCTCATGACCCCGAGGTCATGACTGGAACGGAAACCAAGAGTTGGGCACTCAACCATGTGTGCCACCCAGGTGCCCCTGTATCATCCTTTTAATATGCTGTGAGATTCAGTTTTCTAGTATTTTATTAATATTTTTTCACTGTATAAGGGACATTGGTCTGTGTTTTCTATTTTGGGGATGTCTTTGGCTTTGGTGTCAAGGTAATATTGGCTTCCTAGAACAAGTTAGGAAGTGTAATTCTTGAAATATGTGATAGAATTCACCAGTGAAGCTGTCTGATTCTGGACTTTTGGAGGAGGATTTTAATTACTGTTTCAGTTTCTTTTTCTGTTACAGGTCTGTTGAGATTCTCCATTTCTTCTTGAGTCAATTTTGGTAATTTGTGTGTTTATAACAATTTGCCCATTACACCTATATTATTTAATTTGTTGGTAATTCTTCAGTGTGCTCTCCTCTAGTCCTTTTTATTTCTATAAGATTGGTAGTAATGTCCCCACTTCTACTTATGATTTTTATGATTTGTGTCTTGTCTCTCTCTTTTTTTTCCTTAGTCTGTCCAGCTAAAGGCTTCTCAATTTTGTTGATCTTTTTGAGGAATCGACTTTTGGTTTCATTAATTCTGTTGTTTTTCTGTTCTCCATTTCATTTATTTCTGAATTTATTATTCAGAACCTTTATTATTTTCTTCGTTCTGCTAGCTTTGGGTTTAGTTCTCCTTTTTTTCTATTTTCTTAAAGGTTTTTCTAGTTCTTTAAGGTTTAAAGTGAGGTTTTTGACTTGACATCTTTCTTATTTTTTAATGTAAACTGTTAGAGCTACAAATTTCCTCCTGAATACTACTTTCACTACATCACATCAGTTTTGGTATATTGAGTTTTCATTTTTATTCCTCTCAAAGTATTTCCCAATTTCTCTGGCTGTTTCTTCTTTGACCCATTGGTTGTTCAAGAGTGTGTTGTTTAGGGCTCAGTGGGTTAAGCCTTTGCCTTCGGCTCAGGTCATGATCTCAGGGTCCTGGGACTGAGCCCCACATTGGGCTCTCTGTTTGGCAAGGAGCCTGCTTTCGCCCTCTCTCTGCCCGCCTCTCTGCCTACTTGGTGATCTCTCTCTGTCAAATAAATAAGTAAAATCTTAAAAAAAAAAAAAAAAAGAGTGTGTTGTTTATGTTCCACATACTTTAAGTTTTCCATTATCACTGATTTCTAGCTTCTTTATGTTGTGATCAGAGAAGATACTTTGTATTATTTAAGTATTTTAATATTGTTAGGATTTGTTTTGTGGCCTAAAACATGGTCTGACATAGAGAATGTTCATGTTTACTTGAGAATGTGTGTTCTATTGTTGAATAAACACTTCTTTATATGTCTGTTAGATCTAGTTGGTTTATAGTGTTGTTCAAGTCCTTTGTTTCCTTACTGATCTTTTTTAATTTTTTTTAAGATTTTATTTATTTGACAGAGAGACTGCGAGAGAGGGAACACAAGCACAGGGAGTGGGAGAGGGGAAAACAGGCATCCCATAGAGCAGGGAGCCCGATGCGGGGCTTGAACCCTGGGATCATGACCTGAGCAGAAGGCAGATGCTTAACGACTGAGCCACCCAGGTGTCCCTGGTCTTTTTTTTTAATAAAGATTTTATTTATTTGTTTATTTGAGAGAGAGCAGGAGGGGAGTTGGGGAAGAGGGGTAGAGAGAGAGGGAGAAGCAGACTCCCCACTGAGCAGAGGGAGCCCATTGCAGGGCTCAGTTGCAGGACCCTGAAATCATGACCTAAGCTGAAGTTAGTTGCTTAACTGACTGAGACACCCCAGTGCCCCTCCTTACTGATCTTTTATCTACATGTTCTTTCCATTCTTTAAAGTGAAGGATTAAAGTCTCCAATTATTATTATAAAATTTTTGTTTCTTCATTCAGTTCTGTCAATATTTGCTTCATATATGTGAGAATCTGTTGTTTGGTGCATATATATTTAAAATTGTCTTATCTTCTTCATGAATTACCTTTTTATCAATATATAATGACCTTTCTTGTCTTCTGTAACAATTCTTGACTCAAAGTGAGTTTTGTCTGATACTAGTAGAACCATCCCTGGATTCTTTTGGTTACTATTTGCATGGAGTACCTTTTTTCATTCTTTGACTTTCAGCCTGTTTGTATCTTTTACTCTAAGATGAATCTATTATAGACAGTGTATATTTCAGATCATGTTTTTTTTTTTTTAACCATTCTGTCACTCTCTGTCTTTTAATTGGTGGGTTTAACCCAGTTCCATTTAAAGTGATTGCTGATAACAAAGGACTTAAGCCATTTTGTTGTTTGTTTTCTGCATGTCTTTTTTTTTTTTTAATTTTTATTTTTTTATTTATTTGACAGAGAGAAATCACAACTAGGCAGAGAGGCAGGCAGAGAGAGAGAGGAGGAAGCAGGCTCCCCGCGGAGCAGAGAGCCCGACATGGGGCTCGATCCCAGGACCCCGGGATCATGACCTGAGCCAAAGGCAGAGGCTTTAACCCACTGAGCCACTCAGGCGCCCCTGTTTTCTGCATGTCTTATGTCTTCTTTGTTCTTGGTATCTCCAATACTGCCTTCTGTTGTGTTTTGTTTTTCTTTCTAGTGCACACTTTTGATGCCCTCATTTCCTTTTCTGTATATATTTCAGTTATTTTCTTAGTGGTTACCGTGGGGATTACAGTTAGCATTCATAAATTTTTATGAATTTTTTTGAATTGATACCAGCTCAGCTTTAATAATATACAAAAACTCTGTTCCTATACAGCTCTGCCCCCACTTTTTGTTGTTATTGTCACAAATTATATCTCTATACGTTACATGCCCACTAATATAGATTTATGTATTTCTCTCTTAAATCCCATAGGAAACAAAAGAGAAGTTACAAATCAAAGATACAATAATACTGGATTCTACTTTTACCTTTGTAGTTTCCTTTACTGTAATTCTTATTTCTTTGTACGGCTTTAAGTTACTATCTGGTGTTTTTTTATTTCAGCCTGAAGAACTCCCTTCAGCATTCCTTTTAGGTCAGATCTACTAGCAATGAACTTCGTTAGCTTTTTGCAGGATATAGCATTCTTGGTTGATAGTGATTTTCTCTCAGCACTTTTAATATATAATCCTGCTACCTCTGGTCTCTGGGAAGAGGTTGGCTGCTAACCATATTGAGGACCTCTTCTATGTGATATATCACTTATGTCTTGCTGCCTTTTTTTTTTTTTTAGGGATTTTATTTATTTATTTGACAGACAGAGATCAGAAGTAGGCAGAGAGGCGTGTCTTGCTGCTTTTAAGATTCTCTCTTTGCAGGGCACCTGGGTGGCTCAGTGAGTTAAGCCTCTGCCTTTGGATCAGGTCATGATCTCAGGGTTCTGGGATCAAGCCCCGCATCGGGCTCTCTGCAGGGAGCCTGTCCCCCCCCCCCCGCCTGCTGCTCTGCCTACTTGTGACCTCTCTCTGTCAAATAAATAAATAAAAATCTAAAAAATAAAAAAGATTGTCTCTTTGCCTTGGCTTTCGACAGTGTGACTACAAATTGTCTCACTGTGGATCTCATTTATTTATTTTTAATTTCTTTTTGTATGGCAACACAGATTTTTTTAAAATTTAAGTTTATTATTATTATTTAAAGATTTTATTGATTTATTTGAGAAAATGAGAGTGCACAAGTGGGGTGGGGAGGAGCAGAGGGAGAGGGAGAAGCAGACCCCCCCTACTGAGCAGAGAGCCTGATGTGGGGCTCAATCCCAAGACCCTTGGGATCATGACCTGAGCCTAACACAGATGCTTAACCAACTGACCGACCCAAGTGCCCCTATTTTATTATTTTTTAAGTTTTTATTTTAATTTCTGTTAGTTAACATACAGTGTTAGTTTTAGGAGTACAAAATAGTGATTCAGCAGTTCCACACACCACCTGATGCTCATCACAAGTATAGTCCTTAATCCCCTTCACCTATTTAACTCATCCCCCACCATCCTGCCCTCTGGTAACCATCAGTTTATTTGCTAAAATTAAGAGTTTATTTCTTCATTTGTTTCTCTCTCTCTTTTTTTCCCTTTGCTCATTTGTTTTGTTTCTTAAATGCCACATATGAGTGAAGGCATATGGTATTTGTCTTTCTCGGACTTGTTTCATTTAGCATTATATTCTCTAGATCCATCCGTGTCATCCAAATTGGCAAGATATCATTCTTTTTTATGGCTGAATAATATTCCATTGTAAATATATAAACCACACTTCTTTATCCATTCATCCAACAGAGGGGTGATGTATCCCTTTGAATTTTTGTTTTTGTGTTTTTTGGGTAAATACCCAGCAATGAGATTGCTGGATCATAGGATAGCTCTGTTTTTAACTTTCTGAGCAAACTCCATACTATTTTCCAGAGTGGCTATACCAGTTTGCAGTCCCACCAGTAGTGCAAGAAGGTTTCTTTTTCTCCCCATCCTCGTCAACCCTTTTTGCTTGCATTTCTGATATTAGCCATTCTGACAGGTCTGAAGCGATATCTCGTTGTAGTTTTGATTTGTGTTTCCCTGATGATAAGTAATGATGAACATCTTTTCATGTGTCTCTCGACTGTCTGGATGTCATCTTTGGCAAAATGTCTGTTTATGTCTTCTGCCCATTTTTAAATTGGATTATTTGGTTTTTGGATGTTGAGTTTCATAAGTTCTTTATATATCTTGTCTACTAACCCTTTAGCAGGTAGGTCTTTTGCAAATAGTGAAAGTTTTGCTTTTTCTCTACCCATTTGAATGACTTTTCTGTGTGTTGTCTGATTGATGTGGCTAGGGCTTCCAGTATAATGTTGAGCACAAGTGGTGAGAGTAGACATCCTTATCTTGTTCCTGACCCTAGGAGAAAAGCTCTCGGTTTTTCCCCATTGAGGATGGTGTTAGCTGTGGGTTTTTTTATATATGGCCTTTATTATGTTGACGTATGTTCTCTCTAAGCCTACTTTGTTGAGGGTTTTTATTGTGAATGGATGTTGTTATACTTTGTCAAATGCTTTTTCTGTGTCTATCAAAATGATCATATGGTTCTTATCCTTTCTCATTGATATGATGTATCACATTAATTGATTTGTGAATATTGAACCATCCTCACAAGTCAGGAATAAGTCCCACTGGTCATGGTGGTGAATGATTTTTTAAGTGTATTGTTGAAATTGGTTTGCTAGTATTTTGTTGAGGATTTTTGCATTCATGTTCATCACAGATACTGGCCTTTAGTTCTCTTTTTAAGTGGTGTCTCTATTCAGTTTTGCTATCAGGAGAATACTAGCCTCATTTAATGAATTTGGAAGTTTTCCTTCCTTTTCTATGTTTTGGAATATTTTGAGAAGAAGAGGTATTAACTCTTCTTTAAAGTTCGATAGAATTTGCCTGTGAAGCCATCTGGTCCTGGACTTTTGTTTATTGGAAGTTTTTCATTACTGATTCGGTTTCTTTGATGTTTATTGGTCTGTTCAAGTTTTCTGTTTCTTCCTGTTTCACTTTTGGTAGTTTATATGTTTCTAGGAATTTATCTACTTCCAGATTGTCCACTTTGTTGGCATATAGTTTTTCATAATATTCTCTTATAACTGTTTGTATTTCTGTGGTCTTGGTAGTTACTTCTCGTCTTCCATTTGTGATTTCACTTATTTGGGTCCTTTCTCTTTTTTTCTTGATAAGTCTGGCTTGCTTCCCCCACTCCCCTCCCAAAGAACCAGCTCTGTTCTGTTCTATTGTATTCTGATCTGTTCTATTGTTATTTTAGTTTCTGTATCACTTATTCCTGCTCTGATCTTTATTATTTCCTTCCTTCTGCTGATTTTAGGTTTTGTTTGCTCTTCTTTTTCTAGCTCCTTTAGGTGTTTAAGCATAGTTGTTTATTTGAGATTTTTCTTACTCCTTGAGGTGGGCCTGTATTGCTATATACTTCCCTCTTAGAACCACTTTTGCTGCATCCCAGAGGTTTTAGAATGTTATGTTTTCATTTTAATTTGTTTCCATGTCCTTTTTTGTTTCTTCCTTTAGTTCCTGGTTGACCCATTCATCTTTTAGTAGCATGTTATTTAATCTTCATGATTTTGTGGTCTTTCAAGATTGTGGTTGACTTTTAATTTCATAGCACTGTGGTCAGAAAAGGTGCATGGTATGACTTCAGTCTTCTTGAATATGTTGAGGCTTGTGTTGTAGGCTAATATGTGATCTGTTCTGGAGAAGGATTTGTGTGCACTTGAAAAAAATGTGTGTTCTACTGTTTTAGGGTGAAATGTTCTGAATCTATCTATTAAATCCATCTGTTCCAGTGTGTTGTTCAAAGCCACTGTTTCCTTGTTGATTTTCTGTTTGGATGATCTGCCCATCGATGTAAGTGACATGTTAAAGTTCCCTATGACTACTGTATTATTATTGATTAGTTCATTTATGTTTGTTACAAACTGTTTTATGTATTTAGGTGCTCCTATATTGGGTGCATAAATATTTACAGTTCTGTCTTCTTGTTGGATTGTCCCCTTTATTATTATATGTGTCCTTCTTTGTCTCTTATTACAGACTTTGTTTTAAAGTCTTTCATCTGGGGCGCCCGGTGGCTCAGTAAGGTAAGGACCTGATACTTGGTTTTAGCTCAGGTCATGATCTCAGGATTGTGAGATTGAGCCCCGCATCAGGTGCGGCACTGGATGTGGAACCTGCTTAAGATTCTCTCTTTCTCTCTCCCTCTGCCCTTCCACCGCATGTGCACAGTCGCACACTCTCTCACTTTCTCTCTCTCTCAAATAAATCTTTAAAGTCTTTTTTATGATATAAGTATGGTACTCTGGCTTTCTTTTGATAGATATTTCTCCATCCCCTCATTTTCAATCTGTAGGTGTCTTTAGGTCTAAAATGAGTCTCCGGTATGCAGCATACAGATGGGTCTTGTTTTTTTTAATCCACCCTATCACCCTGTGTCTTTTGATTGGAGACTTTGGTCCATTTATATACAAAGTAATTATTGATATATTTTAATTGCCATTGTATCCCTTGTTTTGTGTTTTTTTTTTTCTGAGGATTTTCTCTGATCCCCTCTTGTCTTTGTCTTTCATGTTTTGCTGATTTTCTTTAGTGATATATTTGGATTTCTTTTTCTTTTTTCTTTGCATATTTATTATGGTTTTTGATACATGGTTACCATTTGGTTTGTATATAACATCTTACACATATAGCAGTCTGTATATTAAGTTGAAGATTGTTTAAGTTTGAGCCCATTCTTTTCTTCTCTCCCCGCCATGTTTTAGGTATATGGTATACTTTATATCTTTGTGTGTGTGTGTGAGTTCCTTGACTTCTTTTACAGAAATATTCACTTTTACTGCTTTTGCATTTGCTTCCTCTATACTGTCACTTTTGCTCTCTCCCTTCCACTCAACGAGTCTCCTTTAATATTTCTTACAGGGCTGGTTTAGGGTCATGAACTCCTTTAGTTTTTGTTTGTGTGGGAAAGTCTTTATCTCCTTCTATTCTGAATGGTAGTCTTGCAGGATAGAGTATTCTTGACTGCAGCTTTTTGCCATTCAGCACTTTGAATATATCATGCCACTCCCTCCTGGCTTGCTAAACTTGCTAAACTAAAATCTCTTGCTAGACTTATGGGTTTTCCTGCATAAGTTATTGACTTCTTTTTGTCTTGCTGCTTTAAAATTTTTTTCCTTGTCACTATATTTTGCCAGTTTAAATCCAGTATACCTTAGTGTGGGTCTGCTTTTGTTGACTTTGATGGGAGTTCTCTGCCTCCTGGATCTGGATATCTGTTTCCTTCCCCAGATTAAGAAGGTTTGCAAATATTTTTCCTTCTAATACATTTTCTGCCTCCTTTTCTCTCTCTCTTCTTTTTCGGGGACTCCTATAATATAGATGTATTATATTTGATGGAGTCACTGAGTTCCATAAGCATATTCTCATTTTGTATAATTCTTTTTTCTCTCTTTTGTTCACCTTGATTACTTTCCATTGCTCTGTGTTATAGGTCACTAATTTATTCCTCTGCTTCTTCCATCCTGTTATTATTCTATCAAACACATTTCTCATTTCATTTATTGAGCCCTTTATCTCTGCTATATTTTTCCTTATCCCTGTGTTAAGGGTCTCACTCATGTCTTCCACTCTTTTATCAAATCCAGTGTATCCTTATGATCATTGCTTTAAATTCTCTATCAGGCATGTTACTTATATCTGTTTTACTTAGCTCTCAGGCTCTGGCCTTGTCCTGTTCTTTCATCTGGGATGGGTAAATGTCTGTCATCTCCTTTTGTCTGCCCCTGTGTGTCTGTGTCTGGTTGTTAAGAAATTCATCTGTTTCTTCTTTTCTTGCAAGTAGTGACTTTATGAAGAAGAGTTTCTGGAGTGCCCTGCAGTGCAGTGTCCCCTGTTCCCCAGAGCCTGGCACTTCGGGAAAGTATCCTAGGTGTTGCTTTTGCCCTGCTGTTGAGCCTGAATCACATTTCCTTTCAGTGCAGTCATCTGCCCTGACTCTCTGCCTGTTACGGGCTGTGCTTGCTCTCTGTGGTGTTCCTGGGATCCAGGCAGGCTAGCTCTGAGGGGTTGTGCCCACGGGGGAACTTGTGAGTGTGGGGGTAGCACAACTTGCCCTGGGCCACTGGTCCTATGATGAGTTTCCTGTGGTGCCGTGGGTGGCCAGTGGAGTGGGCTGGGTGTGGCTGGGCCTGGCGCAGGACTAAGGGACCACAGGAGGCACACTGCATGCAGTGGCTGGACCCAGTGTGCACACTAACAGAATCTACCATGAGCCTAGGGCTGAGGCTAGCAGGTCCTCCAGAGCACTTGTGGGTGTGGTGCCCTGCGAGCTGGTTTGGTAGCAAGCATCTGTGCAGCACTGCCTCCTGCAGGTTTATGCTTAGGGGAAGGATGGGGGAGGTGGAAAATAGCACCTGCCAGCTCCTTCGTTTTTAGAGAAGACCCCCAACATGCTGCAAAATCAGTATGAACAGATCTGTCTCCCGTTTGACCCCAGTGTTGTGCAAATTGCCATTTTTATGTTGCCTGTTGGCTCAGGTTGCTATCCCTTTAAGGATGTTGACCCAGCTATCACTCACCCTCCTGGCTTGCTCAGTGCTGAGTCAGCTGACTTTTAAAGTTCCAGGCTCCAAGTCCCACTGGTTTAAAAAGCGTACGGAATTCAGCCCCATTTTTTTTTTTTTAAGATTCTATTTATTTATCTGACAGAGAGATGACATGTAGGCAGAGAGGCAGGCAGAGAAAGAGGGGGAAGCAGGCTCCCCGCTGAGCAGAGAGCCCGATGCAGGGCTCGATCCCAGGACTCTGAGATCATGACCTGAGCCAAAGGCAGAGGCTTTAACCCACTGAGCCACCCAGGTGCCCCTCAGCCCCATTTTTGAAGCCAAACATTATGGGGCTCAGTCTTCCCCCAGCTGAGCTCCCTGGTGCAAGGACTCATTGCTCTGCCATCTCCATGCGTACAGCTCTCTCCCATCTGCAGGCAGCCTCCCCCCACCTTTCTGAACTTCCTAACCTTTCAGATCCTGCTTCTTCTGTATATTTAGTTATGGAGTTTGTTCTGCCAGTCTTCTGATTGCTCTCTGGTTTATTGACTTGGGTATGGTTGATACCTAGTTGTAAATGTAGGGACAGGGAGAGCTTTGGGTCCTTCTACTCTGCCGTCTTCCCCCAGACTATGAATCTTTTTTAGTTTATTCTATATGGATGTCAGTGAGCTTCTTGGATGTGTAGATTCCTGTCTTTAATCAAATTTGGGAAGTTTTGAGTAGTTATTCCTTCAAGTATTATTTCTGCTTCTCTCTGTCTCTGCTCTCCCCATGGGAGTCCATAATGCATAAGTTGATAATGCCCCACAGGGCCCTTAGGCTCTGTTTATTTTTCTTCATGTTTTT
Organism: Meles meles; assembly: GCF_922984935.1. Taxonomy (NCBI): domain Eukaryota; kingdom Metazoa; phylum Chordata; class Mammalia; order Carnivora; family Mustelidae; genus Meles; species Meles meles. Next base: position 20,274,791 of record NC_060073.1, read on the forward strand.
CCTTTCTTTCCTTCAAACTGGATAATTTCAGTTGTCCTATCTTGAGTTCACTGATTCTTTCTTTTGCCTGAATCCCTCTAGTGAATTTTTCATTTAAGCTTTTATACTTTTCAGCTCCAGAGTTTCTATTTGGTTCTTTTCAGTAATTTCTGTCTCTTTTATTGATCGTCTGTTTTTGCTGGGAAATTGTTCCTCTGGTTTCTTTCAGTTCTTTGTCCGTGATTTCTGTTAGTTCTTTGAGCATATTTAAGATAGTCTTTCTCTAGAGAGTCCGAGAGTCTAGGTTTCCTTAAGGCCAGTTTCTCCTGATTTCTTTTTTCCTCCAAATGGACCATACTTTCCTGTTTCTTTGTATGCCTTCCAATTTTTTTGTTAAACTGTTCATCTTGAAATTCCAATGTGATAATTCTGGAAATCAGATTCTCCTCCCACCACAGATTTTGCTGTTATTGATTGTTATTGTTTAGTGCCTTTTCCAACTGTATTTCTTGTCATGGATAGTCTCTAAAATCTCTGTTCTGTTGTCTTGGGTCAGCTTATGACCTGACAGATTTCCTTAAACAGCTGGAGCCAAAAAGACCAGATAATGATGATGATGAAAATAATAATAACAACAACAACTAAATTAAGAAATAAACTTTCCTATCTTTACAGATTGGCTCTGAGCAGGAGTACTCACTTCTTCAATGCTAAGCCAGGCTCTCTCTAACTCTGTCTTAGCATTTACCTCTTTCTTGGACAGAACTCAAAGATCAGCCAGAGGTATAAGCCTAGGGTTCTTTCATCTGAGCATGCATCTAACCCTGGGAATATGAAGTGCACTCTGGATTCCCCAGTATATGGGATACCCCTTCAAAGCCCTTACTCTTAAGAGAATCTTCCTCCTCAGGCTCCTTCTTCCCACGCCTTTGGGTCTGTCTACTGTATACTCCATCCACCATCCCTTGCACCAGGTGATTGGGTAACATGGCCTTAGATGCTTTCATCAGATGCCACCCCAAAAGGCACTTTTAGCCTAAGATGGACAAAACAAAGGTCAGGCTCGCCAGTCCTCAGGGAACCCCCCCAAAACAGGTCAAAGTGCACAACAAGCTTTGAGAACAAGGTCCACGTTGGAGCCTATGGCACCAGCAAGCCACACTAGGAACACAGGGTGCCATCCCCAAAGCCTCTGGCCAAGCTGTGCAATGGGGTTTGTATGTAGGTAAGGAAAAATGTTTTCTTAGGGAAATTTACCAGCCTCTTCAGTGAGTGTCCCCCTGGTTGCTATAAGGTTTTTATTAGATTCCAGGATTCTAAAAAGTTGATTCCATTTTTGCCAGCTTAATAATTGCTCCAGTGGAAGAACTAATTCTTAGAGCTCCCTGTTCTGCCATTTCTGTCACTCCCCCAACCCTAATGTTTTAGGTTTGTTTTAAGCAGCTTAAAGCAAGAAGTATTTATTATCCCATTTAGCTTGTGAGGGCCAGGAATACGCTTGCCTCCTAGCTAGGTGCTTCTGGCTCAGCGTCCCTCACAAGTTTGCATTCAGACAAGTTGGCCATGGCTTACCTCCTCTCAAGGCTCAGCTGGGACTGGATAATTCACTTCCAGACTCAGTGGCGTGGCTGTCGGCAGACGGCACTACATTCACTCTGGCTGCTGGCGGAGGAGGTTCAGTTCCTCACCACATAGACCTCTGCATAGTGCTGCTCACAACATGGCCTGGTTTCCCCCAGAGCAACAGCTCTGTGAGAGAAAGATCTCTCTGGTGTTTTGATTGTTTTATTTATTTATTTTTTGATGCTTTTTGTGTTCTTTATCCAACCCTGAGATAATTGCACTCTTTTTGAGTGAGAGAGAAAATCTGAACCCTGGATATTGGTTTTGCCCTTCCCCAGAGGCATTACCACTACGTGTGTCCCTCAGTCCTCAAGATGGAACCAAGAGACCCCAAGAAACCTCACATAGCCTCGGAGGAGCAGCAGACCCTTGAAGTTGACCTCTTATCCCCCCTCCCTCAGACTCTTGCCCTTCCTCACTCAGCCATGAAAATAAGCTTTCTGGACACCCAGGGTCTTAAAGATGACACTATAAACTGCTTCCCCATTGTGTCCCCTTGTAGTTGTTTAGTGGTTTGTTTTATGGAGGAAATATGTCCTTTTTGGTTAAAAAATGTATGTGAGAGGTGAAGTGAGTGATTCTTCTAGAAGGGATGGTACTCGGCACAGAGGACCGCAAACCTGTGTAGAATAATGCCTTTTCTCAAGTAGTTTATCATATAGAGGAGGAAATAGGACAGGAAAGTGATGAAAAATAGAATATCGGGCAGCATTTGTGCCTCAGAACAGTGGCTGCCACAGTATTGATAAGGCAGACGCTGACATTCTCCTAAAGTAATAATATGAGAAGCAGAAGGAGAATACGGAAGTGGCTAGGAAAGAAAGTGAAAGATCTCTGTGATCACATTTGTCTTTCAGATCTGGTAGCATATTTCACAACATAATGATTTTTGAAAACTTTTGATTGTCCTGCTTACAGGACCGAAGCTGCTGCTTCTTCAATGATCAGTTTCATTCTCGTTTATTTAGTTCCTTGCTGCCATACAGAAAGACAATTAGCATCCACATTTTTTTTTAATTTGGAAAAGTAAATTAGGTTCATGTTCGCAGTTTTATACCAACTGTTCTAATATCATTTCAGTATTTACAGAAGGGTTCATAAAATGAATAAGTCATTGAGTAGTAATAGTAATGCAAGAATAGTAATGCAAGCCCAGTCTACCAATTTGCTAGCTGCCATTTGTGCTTAAAAATGATAATGCTACGGGTGTTCTTTTGTTTGAATGGATGCATCCGGAAGACAAGGTTGGGGGTAATCAGAGGATCAGCCTCTTGCAAGATGACCTTTCCTTGGCAAGTGCATCTCTCCTCTAATGAATGATACAGGCAGGTGTTAAATATCCCAAGCAAAGGTAGTTCTGCATCTTCTCTTAGGTTATGATTGGAATTGGAAATAGGAGAAAGTGTATGTAAGATTTTTTTTTTACATTCAGATCTTAAGCATGCTGTGGACTGGAGTTTGACCCACATGTAAAAAGAAAACTGGAAAACTGCTTCTATGTCCTAAAATATAGTGAAATCAGACCAGCCTTTTTATACATTGGAATTAAACTGTGGATTTTTCTTTTTGTATAATTTAGACTGTTGTAGTTATATCTACAATGTATCTACTCTGTCTTCGTATCTACTCTAGTTATACAATTTAATTATTTCAACTGGGGCCTTACATCTTATTTTTCCCCTTCCAAAGTGTAATCCATATTACCTCCTTTATTAATATGTTTCCAATTTGAGTATGTTCTTTTTTTCTTTTGGCTACAGTTAAACTGTGTTTTTATTTTTTTAAATAAAAAGTGAATTCTGAATTTTCATTTAATTTTCCTTCCCTAGACAATTAAATCCCACACAGAAACAGATGAGAAACAAACAGAGAGCCGTACCATCACTCCACCTGCTGCACCCAAACCAAAACGGGAGGAGAACCCTCAGGTAGGCTCAGCCCTCCAAAGGCATGGTTCAGTCATGAGATGTGACTTATTCTCAACTAACTAAGAGGGACACTTGGCTGTCTGAGTCACTTGGTTTTCCATTTCTTGTGCTTCCTCACTATTCAGTAACGTATTGCCAAATCGGTTTGTCCTAAGGCAGTTTAAGAGTATGGTCTAGAGTGTCCATGAGCTGGCATACAGGTACTTCATGGCAATGTACAAACTTGAAATGTAAGATTAATGATAATTTTCCCTCATGATAATTATATTTTGTCTCAGCCAACATTTCTAAGAGGTCCATCCAGTTCACTCGGCTAAGGTCTATTTATGTTATCGATTATAGTTGTTATATGTGCATTTTTGTTTCTACCATTGTATTGCACCAGATTCCCAAATCCCAAATGAATCAGTAGCCCAAAAAGTGTTCATTGAAGCATAAAAGTAGGGATGAAAATAGTAACATCTGTACTATAACTTAGGATAGAGTTACAAACTTACATAGCCAATAGGACTGGTACAATACACAGTGTGAATTTGTGTGTCCCCTTAGACAAGAGAATTTTTTAGTTTGGCTCATGGATAAGCAGCTCTGAAAGAAAAATGTGGACAGGTAATATGATGATAAAAATCTGATAGTTAGATTTTATTAGACCAGCAATCTATTTCCTTCTGTCCCCTGTGCATTCTTTTTAATGAAACCATGTCACCTAGTAGCATGAAGCCATCAAAACTTCATGTCTTTTTTTTTTAAGTGATGATTTATTAAGTTAAGCCAGTTCAGGTTTTTCTAAAACAAGTATAAATTATAATTCTGATATGAAATGGATTTGGTTTTTTAAAATATATTTTTAAAGTTTTTTTTTTTTTAAAGATTTTATTTATTTATTTGACAGACAGATCACAAGTAGGCAGAGAGGCAGGCAGAGAGAGAGAGGAGGAAGCAGGCTGTCCGCAGAGCAGAGAGCCCGATGCGGGGCTCGATCCCAGAACCCTGGGATCATGACCTGAGCCAAAGGCAGAGGCTTTAACCCACTGAGCCACCCAGGTGCCCCTATTTTTAAAGTTTTTATTATAATTCTAGTTGGTTAACATACACTGTTATATTAGTTTCATTTCTTTCTTTTTTTTTTTTTTTTTAAGATTTTATTTATTTATTTGACACACATAAAGAGACACAGCGAGAGAGGGAACACAAGCAGGGGGAGTGGGAGAGGGAGAAGCAGGCTTCCCGCAGAGCAGGGAGCCTGATACGGGGCTCAATCCTGGGATCATGACCTGAGCTGAAGGTAGACGCTTAATGACTGACCCACCCAAGTGCCCCTGAAATGGATTTGTTTTTAATTTATCTGTAAAGAAGGGATCAAAACTTGAACTAGAAAGAAGTACCAGTGATGCAAATTGCTGAGGAACTTACGAAGGCATCCACAAAATTACCAAAGGAAAAGGATATCTTACGTTGGTAGCCCAGTGTGGGCAAGCGAGCACCACTACCATGTAGAGTGGTAGATAATTCACCTTCGAATTGGACAGAATCACTGCCAAGAAGAGAATAAATTAGTTTTTGGTACACGCGTGATGCATACATGAGGCAGAAGTTCTTGACAACTTTTCATTCTCTTTATCACTGAAAATCTGTTCCAGAGGAGAGGAGATTTTGTTTTTACTTTTTTTCTTTCTTTCTTTTTTTTTTTTTTTTTTTTGGTGAGCTCAAAGTAGACTGGCAAAGATGAGTTGTTTGTGACTAGCCAAGAAGAGTACTGCCACTTGATTAAAAGAAGGTGCATTGGGATGTCAAACTACCTGCTGCTCTACAGAGAACAGCTGGTAGACAGCCTTCTAATCTTGTTCAGGTTGTGAAGAATAGTGAAAAGCAGGAATGTAGTTCATTGGCAATCACCGCATGTATGCCATTTCAACATGCAGTGTGGAAAATGGGCAGCAGGTCTAAGAGTGCTTTTCCTTACCAAAGTACGCTGGCGGTCGGGGATAGGCTCCCACCTAAGTTTTTGAAATAAGAAATAAAAACATTTCTTCAGAACTCTGAGCATACCGGTAAAGGACACTTCTGTGTTCTCAAGTGGCTTGTTCAGGGACTGTTTCTTCCTAAAATACTCAGTATCTTAAACAGCTTGAATCTCTCACTTCAGGCCAAAATACCATGGTATTGAATGTTGAGGGTAAGCTGTCAGGATTTTTAAAGACCAAACGGTGATACAAACAATTCCACAGGACTATGTCCTAACAGTTGATGATATTCTTTTTTTATAATAATCAGTGAGAGAAGTTGGTGATCTGTTGTTTGGCATATTTAGCAGCCATGTGCAAATGAAAACATACTTTCCAGACCACACGTGACTGCTGAGCAAAATAGGAATCAGTGTTTTGCACTCTCCAACTCTAAGCGTCTAATGTTCCAGCTTTGGGATTCAGTTTTCTAATCAGTTGAACTTCTGATGGAGCCCTGAGAGTGGTCTCCAAAGAGAGATTCCTCCATAATTTTTAGGTCCATGTTTGATTTTAAAACCGTAGTATTAAGCAGAACTATCAGCTGTTGTTCCTAAAACTCATTTAGCTTTGAGCTAGCATTGTCCAGTCATTGGAAGTAAAAATGTAAGAAACCCTGGCCTGCTATGATAAGTGAAGTACTTAGAACTTGGAGCGTGTTGTATGGGAGGCTCTTTGTTGTAACCTCTGCATGTTTTCTGAGTATGAAATCCTCTTCCCTCTCTGAGGATTTTTCTGGAAAAAAAAAACCAAAAAAACTTAGGGCACTCAAAGATGCTGATTTCTGTCATTGAGAAAGTAGAAGATGCAAGCCACAGTCCTTCTCTTGTGATCCCTTTGAGACCAGAAAGCCTCCACAGTGGCTCTGGGAGGTGTCTGTTCTTTGGTCACCTGAACCTGGCCTCCTTCCTTCACGTGACCAGCCCGTTGGGCTGGCTTTGCCGAGGAGTCTAACTAGGAACATACAGTTGGCTTTGTGAGAACCCAAACTGAAGTACATTCTTGTTTCTCTGGCACAGAAACTTGCCTTCATGGTGTCTCTAGGATTGGTAACACATGACCATCTAGAAGGTAAGAGAAGATACAGTGCTGCTTTGCTTGTGGCCCAGAGCTTTGTTCTTGGAAATGGTGTTGAATTTATTGCTGGAACGCCAGTAGTGTATAATTCAGCTAGTGTGGACTTTCTTTCCTTTGGAGTCAAACTTGCCTTTCCTCTAACTTCATCCCCTCCCCTCCCTGTTGTCATCCACACTGCTGTCCAAGGGAGACTCCCCAGCTGCCTGTATTAAACTGACTGCTGTTCCCTTTAGAGGAACTCTCTTTTTTCCCCTGACAGCATGAAGTATCAGATGCCCCTCTGACAAATCTTTGTGTTTTTCAATCACTCTGGGTTATCCACATCTTAAGAAGTTACAAAGCTACACCTGTCCTAGTTATTTTACTCAAGAATGGTGAACTATGGTCAGTCTAGGTCTGTGGATAGAGTTCATCCACACCTGTATTCCAGTGAACTAAAAGTAGACGAGGACAGCCTGTTTATAAGTGTCATCTGTTGTTCAGCTCTGGGTCACAGAGAGCCACCCTGTGGGACAGCATGGTCTTGCTTTCTGAGAGGTGAGAATAGATGGCCCCATGCCTTTGTTCCCAGCAGTGCGCTTGCCTCTGCTGAGGCTGCGGTGACACAGAGAGATGTGCCCCGTTTCTCATTTGTCATGGGAAAACCAAAAGATAAACAATGAAGTTCGGTTTTCGAGGTTCTCTATACCTCCCTTCTAATTCAAACCTTTTGCTTTCCCAAGAAATCCAAAGCAAGAGGCAAGAGCGAAAAAGAAGAACGACGGCAAATCCAGTGTACAGCGGAGCCGTCTTTGAGCCGGAGGTATTCCTGGCCAGAACTTGGCCCTCCCCTCTCTGTTCTAGTTTTATTTATGGTTTTTTCCGTCTCCTCCCATCTGAAAAACCTGCCGAAGAACAGTACCCTGATTATACTTGGCCAGCTTTGTGAAATGATGGGTTTTCCTCGGGCTAATCATACTACTTCATTTGTATCATTCACTGCTTTCCCCTTCGTTTTTTCCCTAAGTTGGAGTAAATACAAACCTATCGTAAAAATTTAACTCATCTTGGCTTCAACACAGCTGTCATCCGAAGCAGAGGCAGACCTCTCTGGAATATTCTGTTCTCTCAGAGCCAAGTAGATATACTAAAGCCCATTAGCACTGAGACCTTGGGTGACTTGCACTCACTCGCTGGCGTGTTGGCAGGCATGCTGTGCGTGGCCATAGCTTATGCCGGTATTGGTAGGAACCATGATATTCAGCTAGTTACCTTTCCTCCTTCAATCCTCAAAGCGTAAGAAGAGCGCAGTCACATACCTGAACAGTACAATGCATCCTGGGACCCGGAAGAGAGGTGAGTACCTTTTTGGAGCTCTCCCTCGCTATTGCTTCTGCTTTCTGTGTCATGTTTCTTCCCCCTCCTTCCTCCCCTTGTCCTAGAGCCTGACTCCTAAATCCCTTGAACATAGTTTTGTTGTTGCTGTTCTCTGAAAATGGGGGGAGAAGAGAGGGAGACTTCTCCTTAGAGTTCTGTATACTGAACTGCAAGCTGCCTTTCCTAGGATTCTGGCAAAGCTGACTTAAGGAAATGGCTTAATACAGCATTTCTGCCCCAGGCCCATCAGACTGTCCATGAATAGCACAGCGAACAGAACATTGTGTGAAAGGAAGCATTTTAGCATCATTGAGCAGAGCAGAGCAGAGCATTGCTGTTGCCAAGGTGTTCTTAGTAGTGTGGAAGTCGTCCTGCTGCCAGCAAGACCAGAGCTTGACTCGGGTCTCTGTGAGCTGCAGACTTTCCAGGAAGGAAAGACGTAGCCACACTAAGGACTTAGAATCTGTGAGTGGAGGACATCTCCAGCTGAGGAAGAGGAGGTCATTGTCGAAACAGTCTCCCTGAAGTAGAAGTTCCTAAAGAGCCCCATCTCCCATATTTCAGGCCTGGCGGGGCGTTGGCGCCCCTTCCTTGTGGGCAGGGCAGAGGCAGCAGCCTTCCATGCAGGTCTGAGTAGGTCTTAATAGCTCTGGGTTTGAGCTCATAAATAAGGTTCTGAAATTGTTCTTTGATGTCAGTAATACATCCCAAGGTCCCTTTCTCCACATGATAATGTGTCCCTGAATTATAGTTCCAGGCTAGGAAGGTTGCAGAGTGGAGTAGCATACTAATTTTTGCATAAGCACACACTGTCTCAGAGCTCTCGGAAGCCTAGGAGGTCATCCTGACCCTTTTCTTTCGTCTGCCTTAGGCAGGGCTGCAACTGTACTATTACCACCTCCTCGCCAGATCAGATCGTGCACCCACCAGCAGCCACCCATTCTAATGGTTCATTACCTACCTGTCCTCTAGGTGGCTGCAGATATTTCCATGGGAGATCCTAAGTCATTCGTTCCTATTGATTTCTGGGCCACAGTAACCAGTGCTGTGGGTTACTTTTTGTTGTTTTAGTTTTGGTAATTTTTAGTGACCTCTGACCCAGTTCTCAGAAAGGAGCCCCCAGTCAGAAGCCACAGTTAATTGGTGTACTGGTGGGGAGTATCTGCTAAGAGGACAGGGGTTAAAGGAGCCAGAAAGACCTTGGCCTCACTTGCCAAGGTCAGAGGATAAAAGCCTGTATTCACAATGCCTACGATGTGCCTTCTGCGGGTAAACAAAGAGCATTCATCTTTCACTTCCCCTTTGGGCAGCCCTCAGTTTCCTAGAAAAGACAAACCTGTATGTTCTGTTTGTACTGCAGACATTGTCAGTTTAACACAGATAGGTAAGATTTGTGTAATGTCTGACAGAATCATGACTCTTGTGCATAATCCTGATATAAATTATAACTGTTGGCAAAGTTGTGAACCCCTGTACCTTTCACCAGTGCTCGTAGGCAATTGTGTGCCTCTCTACCTTTTTTTTTTTTCCCCCTTTGCCGTGCTGAGCATATACTTTTGATCAGTCAAAGCTTAAAAGCTTTGATCCTGGTCCTTCTGACAAGGACCCTGGCTTAGGTGTATCATAAAGCAGGAGTGGTTGACCAGTGTTGCCACACCCATCAGGGTCCATTCATAGATCCTCTGTAGTGGGGGGCTTGATTCCCAGGGCTCTTCCTCCAGGCAGTCTTCTAGTGGCATTGCTGATGGCAGGGCCTTCTCCGAGATTTGCTGACAGGCCCCAGTCTTTAGACATGGAGTTCACCAGAGTGTTTGAGACAGAAACGGGAGACAGTTGTTGAGCAACTGCGGAGGGGATCTGACTCCAGTCATACTTAAAATCGTTGTTAAGATCAGATCATCCTTTTAGCTCTCAGGTTCCAACTAGTCCCAGGACATATTTCTGTCTAGCTCCATCAGCAAGGGGTAAGAATAGTTAACTTGAATTTTGCCTCCTCAGTGTGCCTTCTTCCATCCTCACAAGCAGTGAAATGACCAAAATATAGATAGGAGAGAAAAGAAAAAAGCAGAGATCCTGAATAAATCCATTTGTGGGAACAGGGACTCTTTACTGATTGCAAGGATGATGGTTAACAGAGAACCTTTAGAGAACAATATGTAGAAGTGGTGGAAAAATAAACTCATATTCCTAGCTGTGGCCCCTGTAGAGCTTCGGTGTCTTATTCTCACCCTAGAAATCTCAAATCATAATAATCCAAGAGTGTCACCGTGATCCACCCAAGGCCGGGCCCTTTGACATGACGTAGCCCTCCTGTCATTCTCCAAGGCTCTCTTAATCCTCCTTTCTTTTGAGACTCATGCAGTTGTTTCTAATGACATTTAAATCTTTGCTTCTCTTCCTCTCTTTGAGACTGTTGTATTAACCTTCTGTCTGCTACCTCACTTCCTTTTCCATGCTAGCCAATGAGGAACACTGGCCAAAGGTATGTAAGATCATTTTTCCCCCTTTCTTTCCCTCCCCCTTTTTCCCCTTTTGTTCCCTTCTCTTGGTATATAGGTCGTCCTCCAAAATACAATGCAGTGCTGGGGTTTGGAGCCCTTACCCCAACATCCCCCCCATCCAGTCATCCTGACTCCCCTGAAAATGAAAAGACAGAGACCACATTCACTTTCCCTGCACCTGTTCAGCCTGTGTCCCTGCCCAGCCCCACCTCCACAGACGTAAGTAACTTGGGAAAAGCATGCTCTCTTTCTGAGAGCTTAAACCGGGGAAACCGTTATCATGTGTTGTGTCCTTACCAGCTGCATCTCCTTGACTAACCCTGGAACAGCAGTAATCCCTACAGGACACTAGACCACGGAAAGCAGCCTTGTGCTGGGGCCCCAGGTCCCGCATGTCCTTGAGAATCACCTACAACATCATGAGGCTCAGTCAGAGTTCTTAAAATCTGCATTTGGTCAGCTGTGAATGAGCTCTCAGGAAGACGGATGGGGTGGGAAGTCAGCTCATGTAGTTGAAAGGTGCCCAGGTTTCCATCGTCTGTGTTTTGGGGTGAGGGAAAGGAGCAAGGCACGCGATCGTGCAGCAGTCCTTGCTTCCTGCTTCAAGCAGCATTCCAGAGGTGGAAAACTTCTTTCAAGCCACTTTATTCAGCAGAGCCGACCAAACAGGTTCCTGGAAAGTGTCAGATACTTAGTAGCCTGCACGTGGAAACTGCAGGATTCGAAGCTAGTACCCTGAGATTTTGTGTTTTTTGTTTTTTACTTATTTTTAAGTTTTTAACTTTAATTCCAGTCTCGTTATCATACAGCACGGTTATTAGTTTCAGGTGTACAATACAGTGATGCAGCAGTTGGATACATTACTCAAGGCTCGCCACGTCAGGTGTGCTCTCGAGTCCCCTTCACCTGTCTTCCCCATCCTCTCAACCCCGCCCCTCTGCTGACCATCAGTATGTCTTCTCACAAGCGCACTAATCTTAAATGAGCATTTACCTAGCCGTGAGTTTAGTCAGCAAATACTTCCCCAGCACTACTCTGCTGGGCAGGTGCTGTTCTGGAGGCTGGGGACAGAAGGGGGAACAAAACCAACTCCCTGCCCTCCAGGAGCTACTGTTACAGGGCCAGAGGCAGGCGATAAGCAAATGAACACAGAAAAGGTAGTGATAAGTGCTGTCGAGAAAACAGGGACAGAATTAGGGGGAATGAAGCAGGAGGGCTGCAGGCTCCTCTGTTTTACAAGGGGAGGGAAGAGAGAGCCTCTCTGGTGGGAGGGGGAGGGTGTGAGAGTGTGTCAGGGGGAGACCATTCCATGCAGAGGGAGCAGCAGTGTGGAAGCCATGAGGTGGGCACCTACATGGTGGGGAAGAAAAGCTAGAAGGCCAGGACAGCAGGGCTGAGGGAGGCCGAGACAGTGGGAGATGACTTTCCAGAGGAGGCGGGGCCCAGGGCTCAGGGCCTTAGGGCTTTTGGTTGGAGGGAGAGGTGGGGACTGCTGGAGGGCTTTGAGGAGAGGAGTGATGTAATTTTTCAACTTTTTACTTTGAAAAATACCAAACCTACAGAGTAGTTGCAAGAAAATACAAAGAACAACTATATACATTTCACCCAGATTCTCACTGATTGTTACCATTTGCCATATGCTCCCCCTACACACACACACACACACACACACACACACACACACACACACACACTCTCTCTCTCTTTGCTAAACTAGTTAAGAAGTTGCAAACCCTTCAGCGTATTTCTTCTTCCAAGAACAGAGGTATTCTCTGATAGAGGCACAGTGCAGTTATCAAATTGAGGACACTTAATATTAAGTAGATATGATTCTGTAATATATATTCCATATTCAGGTTTCTCCGGTTGTCTCAGTAATTGCCTTAGGCGCACTTTGGTTTTTTTTGCTCCAGAATCCAGGTTAAGATCACTCTTGATAACTGTTGTCATGGTATTCCCTCTTCCCTCTCCTTACTCTAGAGCAGTTTCTCAGCCTTTCTTTGTTCATGACATTGACAGTCCGTAAAAGGTAGGCCAGTTGCTGCATAGCAAGTCCCTCAATGTGCATGATCTCGTTGTCTCCTCAGTAGACACTTGTAGGAACACTGAGTGCGTGATGGTGGTCCTTTTCATGACAGGTACCACATGCCGTCAGTCTGTCCTGTTGTCGGTGATGTTAGCTTTCATCTTTTAACATAGATTGCGTCAAATTTCTCCACTTGTAAAGGTGCCTTGTTTCTCTGGCAGAGATAGTTTTGAGCTGTATAAATATCCAGTTCCCCAGCAAATTGTTACCCAGTGATTTTAGCATCTTTTGGTGGTTCTTGCCTGCATTTCCTATTTTTAAGGTGTTTACAGAATCAACTTGGATTTTAAAAGGATTACTGTGTCTGAAATCTGCAGAGAGACTGTGGAGAGGGTAGGATGAGGCAGGAAGACCAGTTAGGAGGCAAGAGCTGAGGATGACTTGGCCTGGTAGCGTGGTAGACCTAGGGCTGGAAGAGAGTGACCAGGTCTGCGTATATTTTGAAGAGCCAGCAGGAATAGATATGAGGTGTGAGAAAAAGAGAATAGTCAAATGTGAATCCAAGAGTTTTCAGCCTTGGCAACTAGTAGGATAAAACTGTCCTTTCCTCGAGATGGCAAAAGGAGTGGGTTTGAGGAGGGAAACCGAGAGTTTCATTTTATACATGTCCCATTTCTTTTGTGAATTACAGAGTTTGTCTTTAGGATCATCTTCAGGTAAAAGGTCACTTGAACTGGAAGGTTCTTAGTGCTTGCTAATGAACTACCCTTTTCCAAAGATCAAAAGAATACCATATGCACATTCTGAGTTTAAATTCTAGAAGCAGCAAAGGAAGTGTCCTCTTTGGAGGACTGGGTCATAGTGGAGTTCCGTTCTCTGGCAGCCTTCCTTCTTGGACATAACTGGTGACTACAGACTCAGCTGTGCTCTTGAAATTCAGAATTTCATCCAGCCCACCTGACTTTGGCATGAGTAATTGATGCAGGTTTTCTACCTGTCCGGAGTAATGAGGACTAGGAGTCCTTGTCAGAAACCTTGTTTGCGGCACCAAAGGTTGTCCCAACTTCTCTGCAGCTGAAGCGTTGCTGGAAGAATTGGTGGCCTCTGACCTCTTGGTAGGGGACTCCCACAGAGTGGGATACAAATGTGGGGGAACAGGTGATTCTGTGGTTCTGTGCGTGAGTGTCTTTCCTAAGTGTTGACCCCTGATGGGGATCTGTGGCTTTCTTTGAGAGACTGAACCCCAAGGATCTATTTAGATCCAATCACAAAAGCTTCTGCCAGGTTTTGTCTTAAAATGCAAACGCTGCACTTTTCAGAAATCTGAAAGTAAAAGAAGGCTTTTCTAAAACCACTAAATACGTTAGAACTTTCTGAGTTAAACCTAGTGGAATGGATTTTTTTTTTTTTTTTTTAAGATAATTGACTTCTACTTTTACAGTATCCCAACAGTAGCTGTGATTAAAATCAGCACACAGGACTCTGTATGTTTGCTGCTGGGTAAAACAAGCCCCAACAACATTAATTAAATAATCACAGCTGAGCAGCAAGCATTTCCTGGGGATCAATAACCGTCTAGAAGGACTTGGTAATGCAAAACCCAGCCAGACACTAATCCTCAGCACATACCTTGTTGCCACTCACACTTTATGAGAAGGGAAGATGTGTTGACACAGCTATACAGTTCTTTCAGCGGATGATGAAGTTGCGGTTGATACAGCCAGGGTGTTTGCAAAAAACATACAGACTCGGCTCCTATCAGAGAATCATGGGGTCACCATCTTTCAGTTTAACCTTTGGTTTATGGTAGGGATGCAGTCACCAAAGCCTGAGCCTTTTGACCTGGAGCAGCACCTCCACGGGACTTCTCTGCTCTCTTGAACCAGAGAACCCGTTCTGGGTAGATAACATCTGTACCTGGTCATTGTATTATTCATTTCTTTGGGCAGTCATTCTCCAGGTGTGGTCCCTGAGACTCTTTTTGGGGTCCGTAAAAGCAAAACTATTTTCGTGGTAATACTAAAATATTCTTTGCCATTTTCACTCTCTTTCTCTCAAGAGTAACCAGTAGAGTTTTCCAGATATTACCTGACCTGTAATGACGTCATAACTCTGAGGGCTCATGGAATGTGCCCTTAGTGGGTTCCGGGGTCTGACGGTTTTTCAGTACACTGTTTTTGTAACTTCCTGTATTTCTGTAATTACTTCAAAAATGAAAATTTGAAACTTCTAAGTCTAACTCAAATAATATATAAATAATATGTAGGTATATATTATTTCTATATATAAAATATATACATATATATAAACATTTATATTATAAAGTATATATAAGTATATATAAATAAATTTAAGTTTTAAGATTTATAAAGGGGTCCTGACTCCGAACGGAAAGACCTGTTGCTCTCGAACATGGAAATAGGATAGGATGTCTTCTTCTCTTTAGAAACTTGAAAGAAATTATTTAGCCTTTATTTACATACTGTCTGGCCTCCAGTTCTTGCAGTGCTCCTGCTCAGGGGTAAAAGAAAGTGAGCAGAACTCTTGAGCCAACGGAACAAGATGTCCGGTATTTTTGTTTTGTTTTGCTTTGTTTTACTTCATCACTGGTAATTTATCTAGGGTTCATCTGACAAGATCTCTGAAACCTTAAAATTTGTATAAACTTCATAAAGATGCAGACTCATTCAGGCTCAAGAAAGACTGTTTCTCTAGAGAGGAGTGCGGTTCAGCCTGATTTTAAGAAGGAAAGAAGAAAGTTCCAGTTAATCAAGGGATGAAACCTTCACCTCTTTAGCTGCCTCAGAGCTGAACCTTGAGGCCACACATTCATGCAGTATTTTTGGTCGTATACTATTTTTTATTGCCCAGAGATGACATTTTCTTACTAAGAAAGACTAAAATTGGTCCACACTCTAATTATCTTACAACTTTTTGCAGCCAGTTTTCTAGGCTCTGGATACCTCAGTGAATTACAGAGAAAGTTTCCTTTTCTTTAGAGAGAAACTGTAGGTCTGGGAGGAGTTCCTCCAGCAGTGGTGGCTGAGGGTTTAACAGCATAGGAAGGAAGACTGGAGCATTGCTGTCTGTGCAGAGTTTCTGTATCAGGCCTTCTGGCAGAACAGCCTAGAAACATAAAACAATACACCGGAAGCGAAGAGGGGGCTCCAGGACGTGGCACTGCGTTGGCGGCCAGCGTCTGGCATGTTCCTTCAGTCTTCCTTCTCCGTCCTCTTTCCAGAACAGGCCAGGGATGGACCTGCTGAAAAATACCTTTCCCCTAAATAGCTTTTGTTGTTGTTGTTGTCCCAGTGTTCTCCTCTCCAGTTTAAGTAGTTCTCCTTTTCTGATGGCGCCTTCTGTTCAGAAGGCTCCAGCAGACTTAGAGCAGCAGCACTGTCCGTGGTGGGGGCTGGGAGACAGGCAGGGGACCCTGGGGCTGCGCATCTTTTTCCATCTGGTGACGTATTTTATGGGGAGGAATAAAGCCTCCCAGCATAGAATGGTCCATTGAACAGCAAATGCCAAATAGTGGTTTTAAGAGAACATTGTCAGCTGTTGCTCTGGCTTTTAAATTCTTCATATTAGAAAGCTCGTGTGAGTTTAATTTGTTCCTGACTTAATCTTTTACTATTTGTACGTGCACTGTATTTTTTTCTTCCTGAGCAAGCAAAGAATTTAGTAAAATTCCAATTCTTTTTTTTTTTTTTAAATTCCATTTCTTATCTGTCTTCTTTTCCCAATCCTGAACTCCCCTAAAAATGATGGGTAACGAGAATTGTTGGTATCCTATTGTGGAACACTTTGATGAATGGATTTCAATGGTTCAAACTTTATGACTTGTGGGTTGGACTCTACCAAAACATAAGTGCTATAAAATGAATTAGGGCCTAGGTGATTACACGGCTTTTCTGTAAACTCTAGTTTAAGGAGACTGCCCTGCCCAGGGTCGGCTGTGTGGAGCAAGTGGGGGCTGTGCCACTGGTAATTCCTGCTTTCCTCGAGTACTTTTGTAACATGTTGGAGGGGGCACAGCTGATTGTCCGGAAACATACATGTCCAGAATGTGCATGTCAACGTTCACATTTCACCTTTTTTGTCCTTTCTCTTACCTTTCCTCTCCATTTCCTAGGGTGATATCCATGAGGATTTTTGCAGCGTTTGCAGAAAAAGTGGCCAGTTGCTCATGTGTGATACGTGTTCCCGTGTGTATCATCTGGACTGCTTAGACCCTCCTCTGAAAACGATTCCCAAGGGCATGTGGATCTGTCCCAGATGTCAGGACCAGGTACTCTGGGTGGGTCAGACGAGGGCTCAGGAGGAGAAGTGTGGTCAGGAGCACCTCCTTTCCCCTCAGATCCGGGGGCATGGCGAGTCTCCTGCCTCTCCTGATAGTTCCCCTGGCCACCTCTGGTCTGTTCCTGGTACCGCACTCACCCACATAGCGTCCATCCTCTCAAGCTTCTCTGTCCTATTACTGAGGTGGTGAGTCTGTGTATGGGTAGAAAGACTCTAACTGCTTCCCTTTGTTTAAAATGACTTATCTTCTCATGACCTTGCTCTTTCAAAGCCATAAGACTTTCTGCCTCTTTCTCTAAGAACGGTCCAAACCCAATAGGTGGCTTTGAGACTCTTCTTTTGGACATAAAAACCCTCAAAGGAAAGTGCCCAATTGACTGTTTAATTCAAATAAACAATAGTTTCCCCTTTAACCTGTGTTGTCACTGGGATCAGAGAACTAACTGTAAAGTGGCCGTCTTGCTATTTCATGGACTGGAAAGGCAAATGTTAACTGTCCTAGCCTCTTCCTCCTTCTCTGTTTAGTTTCTGGTTTCTTTTTCTCAACTATCCATATATGATAAGCTCTCTCAGCATTTTTTGAAAGTAGGCAAAGTATAAATAATAAATAGACCCAGTAGCTCAGGAAGCTTTGGGATGCTGCTCAGTTCTTTGGAATCCTGTTTGAGAGAATTCTGGTTTTCCCCTTTTATTTATTTATTTATTTATTTATTTAAGGTTTTATTTATTTGACACAGAGAGAGCAAGCGAGAGAGAGACAGCACGCACAAGCAGGCGGAATGGCTGGCAGGGGAGAAGCAGGCTCCCTGCTGAGCAAGGAGCCTGACATGGGACTTGATCCCAAGACCCAGGGATCATGACCTGAGCCAAAGGCAGCCGCTTAACTGACTGAGCCCCCCAGGCACCCCAGTTTCCCCCTTTTAACCCTGGTCTTCATCCTACTGTCTTCGAGAGGTAGTAGAGACCATTCTCTCTGTGTTCTCTCCTGATGCTGCTCTGTGACCATCTGATAATTTTCTTCACAAGGTCTAGATTATACTTTAGTATTTGGGACTAATATTTAATTTTCTTGGTCAGGCTATCTTTGAGGATCATGAAAAACTAAAATTAAGACATGGCGATCAAGGATAAAACTACCAGTGGTTGCTACTGTCCTGCAGGCCCGTGGCTTGTCTGAAAGTGGTTCTGGCTGTCAGAGCAGTTGGGCCTTAATATGTGGCATATATGAGAAGCTAGGAATGCCCAGCCAGGTCCCAGCCTCATCCCAAGCTGGGGCTCAAGTGGCTTGGCTTTTCCTGTCATTGAACCTCATCCTGTCAGGAGTATCTGGAACCTCATAGTCTAGACAGTATAGACCAGGGTTTTGCAACCCTGCCACACCGTAAGTCCTTCCTGGTTTGTGTTTACCGATAGCTACAGACAGCGTTGCTTGTCACTACACAGGGGTTGTGTGTTTATACCACCTTTCAAGGTAAAATTCTAACCCTCGTTTCAGATGCTGAAGAAGGAAGAAGCAATTCCATGGCCTGGAACTTTAGCAATTGTTCATTCCTATATTGCCTACAAAGCAGGTAAAGAATCATCCTCATCCCCTTTTGTGTAAGCCTCCCCTTGCTTTAAAAAAAAAAAAAAATAGTACTACAAGGTCGCATTTATTTTGTTTTCAAAAGGAAATTTAAAGTTAAAAATGAATAGCTTTTCTTGAACAAAATGAAAAGATTGTGTATTATTTTCTTGGGGCGGAAGTCCTACATAGAGCCAGGCCCACACCACCACCAGTCTCCTTAGCGTACCTGGCCACGCACAGACTACGGGAAGTTCTAGGAGGGCACAATCTGCACGCCAGCTGGCGCGCAGGAGAACTTTGGCCAAAATACCTTCTTTGGCCAGCATTCTGAACACAGTGGCCTTTTCAAAGAATTTATTGTTAAAACAGTTTCTTTCTTTTTTTTTTTTTTTTTTCAGCAAAAGAAGAAGAGAAACAGAAATTACTTAAATGGAGTTCAGACTTAAAACAAGAACGAGAACAGCTAGAGCAGAAGGTGAAACAGCTCAGCAG
This sequence comes from Meles meles, assembly GCF_922984935.1. Classification (NCBI taxonomy): domain Eukaryota; kingdom Metazoa; phylum Chordata; class Mammalia; order Carnivora; family Mustelidae; genus Meles; species Meles meles. The sequence goes on from NC_060073.1 coordinate 20,293,642, forward strand.
TTCTATAAGTGTAAGTAGAGCTCGTGCCTTCAGCTGTGGCTACAGACCGGGGCCCTTGCATGACCACAGTCATCCATGTGTCTCCCGGGGCGGGTTCAGGTCCGTCAGCTTACTAACACGGGAGACTGGGGGTGGACGCAGAGTTCGCCTCTGGTTACAGTCTGGCCCTCAGGACAGGTGGCCAGTTGGTATATGGTGTCTTCACCAAGCTCTGGAACCTCCCACTGGCTTTGGTCTGAGAGAGGCTTTTCAGTCTCCAGGCTGAAGAGATGCCGTAGCAGCTATAGCAGGACGGCCACACCCCTGTGTGTTCCTCAGTGGGTTTGGGAGGAGTGTGAAGCCTCTCCCGGTGCCAGGGAGACACAGATCAGGCCCCTGCATAGAAGCCTTTCTCATCGTCCTAGTTAGTGGTCTGTCTGCGCGGCCTCTCGTTCCCGTCCTTTCTTCCACACCCTGCTGATGGTGTCTCTAGATTTTCCTGACCAGCCTGAGGAAGAGAGGTTCCTGGAGACAAGTATTGGAAGTAAATACTGCCCAGCCTGGCCTGTCCAGGTGGAGAGCAGGTTGTCTTTGCAGCAGAGATTCTGAGGCCCCTTCCAAAGCAAGTTTTACTTCTCGTTGAGTAGGTGCCCCTCCCCTTGTTGGAGCCAGGGGGCCTCAGCCCTCATGGACAGCAGGTGGGACCCTGGACTTGGTGGCAATTGGGCTGTCCCACTCGACTGCCTTCTCCTCATCACCATACTCCCCATGGCATGCAGGTTTTGCGTCTCTTCCTGCCTAGAACAGAAGCCAGCAGCTGTGGGAGACCTTGAGCAAAAGGGCAAAAGACTCCGAGTCCATGGCCGAGCAGAAGGGTTTCTGTTGGCTGCAGTGTTTGATTCTGCCAAATATCACTGTGCTGCCCCAGGCCTGCCTCTAAATTCTTGCCGACCAAGTGATCCTCAGTAGCCCTCCGATTGGACCCAGATACCACTGGTTCATTTTCTATCCTCGAAAGCCCAGCCCAGTCCTGAGCACGTTAGCACCCACTTGCACGGCAGAAGCATACCGAAACCTGCCCCAGCAGCCTCAGCACAGCTCTGGGAATGTTGTTTTTAAATTGCTTTTCTTTTGTAGCGTTAGAGTGGTAACTCACCCTTTGTTTTAAATCCTAGTGTCAAGCAGGGTTGGCTTTTTTTTTTTTTTTTTTTTTTTTTTTATTTTAAGATTTTATTTATTTATTTGACAGAGAGAAATCACAAGAGAGGTAGGCAGAGAGAGAGGAAGGGAAGCAGGCTCTCCGCTGAGCAGAGAGCCCGATGCGGGACTCGATCCCAGGACACTGAGATCATGACCCGAGCTGAAGGCAGTGGCTCAACCCGCTGAGCCACCCAGGCGCCCCAGGGTTGGCTTTTAAAGCACGCACTTGCACTCTCCCTCCTGCCTGTTGGGCCTCCTCCTTCCGTTGGGCAGTAGTGCCGCCTCCAGTGCAGAGCAGGGCAAGGTCTAGGGGCTGCACACCAGCCAGCAGGGTTCTTTTCCCTGGAGAGGGCCGCCAGGCCTGTCAGAAAAGCCACGGAGGCTCAGTGCCACTGCCCTTCTCATTTGCTGCAGAAATGCATGGAAATGAAGAACACCATCTTGGCCCGGCAGAAGGAGATGCACAGCTCCCTGGAGAAGGTAAAGCAGCTAATCCGCCTCATCCACGGCATCGACCTCTCCAAACCTGTAGACTCTGAGGCCACTGTGGGGGCCATCTCCAACGGCCCGGACTGCACCCCCCCTGCCAACGCCGCCACCTCCACGCCGGCCCACTCTCCCTCCTCCCAGAGCTGCACAGCGAACTGTACCCAGGGGGATGAGACTAAATAACAGAGCCCCGCGAGGAGGAGCCACGGGATCCCGGCAGCCAGGAGAGCAAAAACACTGAAGACTCTAGAAAAGCAAAGCCGGATTTCTTCTGGAAAGTACAGAATTCTTTTGGTTCTTTGGTTCCAGAGAGAGAGAAGATGCTTGTGCCAGGTGGCACCAGAGTTTGCCAATTGATCCTTCTTATTCTGTGTGTACATGCAAAGATTGGACCATGTTACATGAAATAGTGCCAGCTGGAGGTCCTTTGCCAGCACCATGCCAAGTGAAATAATATATTTACTCTCTCTATTATACACCAGTGTGTGCCTGCAGCAGCCTCCACAGCCACCATGGGTTTGTTTTTGTTTTGTTGGGTGGGGAGCAGGGACGGGCGGAGGGAGGAGAGCAGGTTTCAGATCCTTATTTGCCGAGCCGTTTGTTTAGGTAGAGAAGACAAGTCCAAAGAGTGTGTGGGCTTTCCTGTTTCTAAACTTTCACTACTATAAAACCAAAAAAGGGAAATCGAGATTTAACCAACCCCAGTGCCCAGAGGAGGGATGGGAGGGAATGAGGGGGAGCCGGGGTGGGAAAAGTCTATCAAATAAGCAGTATTTCCTCTTGTCTGGGGTGGGGCCCAGTGCACGGAGAGGGGGACACCGAGGGCAGCCACGGGGTCCTTCTCCCGCACACCCCGCCTCCCGCCCTGGGAGCCCCCGCCACTCCCCGCGCTCCTTCCCCGCTTTGGCAAATTGGCGTGCGTCCCGTGAATGGTCCGGTTACCTTCCCTCTCCAAGAACAGGCAAGAGGCCACCCCAGAGGGCCATTGCCCGGGGCAGGGAAGAAGGGTGTGTGTGTCCAGGAAGGAAAAAAAGGTGGATCAGTGATTTTTACTTGAAAACAAGCTCCATCCCTTTTCTATATTTATAAGAAGAGAAGATTCTGAGCGAAGCAGCACGCGACCCAGGTGTGTGTGAACTGAATGGAGATGTTTCTTTTCTCTCTTTTTTTAAAATTTTGTTTTGTTTTGTTTTTCTTTAAGAAAAAAGTTTTATTTTGTTGTTTATTTTACTTTTTCGGTAACAAAAACTAAAATAAGGAATAGAAAAGCTGTTTTTCAGGCTGACAGTCAATTAAGGGTAGTCGAGGCCGTGCATGGTAGGGTAGGAGTCATAGTGTCAGTGAGGTCCAGTGAGTCCGTGTGAGTCCTTGTGTCATCGTCCGGGCACTGTTTTTTATGCAAGGGCAAAAATCTTTGTATCTGGGGAAAACAACAACAACAACTTTTTTTTAAATTAAAAAGGAAAATAAAAGATATTGAGGTCTTCCTAGTGTTACTTAAATTAAGATCAAGGTAAGAAACATTGTAAAAAAAATTACAAAAGTGCTATTTGTTTCCTAAAAACAGTGATTTCTATTAAAAAGGTGTCAGAACTGGAGAAAATGCTGTGTAGTTATAATTTTTTAGCACAGAACCTGCTGATCATGATGACATTTTGCTGTGTTTGGTGTCTCAAGACTGGTGGGCTAGTGTCCATGATTTCTGTCCTCTGGACGACTGCAGCCCTGATGGGCAGCAGCCGAGCCCTCCCACCACTCTCCTCTCCTCAGAAAGGACTGTCCTCTCTTCTTGGCGCAGGGATCTGGGCTTCTGTTCTTGAAGCCCACGTGGAGTGTGGATGGTATCAGGGCCCTACCCTACCCGTTGTCTCCTCGGATTTTGCTAGAGCAAAAGGCTGGTGCCTAAATAAGATCCCTTCCTTTGGTGCTGCTCTCCGTCTTTCAGCCACCAGCATTGTGAGTGCCTGGGGGACAGCTTTGAAGGACGTGGCCAGTGACACTCATTGGTGCCCATGCACCCTGGCCTTGGTGGGAGGGTGCAAGGGGCAAGCTGGCTGCATCAGCCCTTGGTGCTGAGAAAGGACGAAGGAGTGAGATGTCTTGAGGGTACATGGTGTCTCTGAGACAAAGAGCCCCGGGGTGGCCTCTGTGTCTGTCTTGCCTTTGAAGAGGTCTGACTCTGCAGCCGCTTTCTCTGCCTGCTGGCTCCAGGTACCCGAGATAGAGTTTACTGCCCTCTGCCCATCCACAAGCTTCCTGGGCGACCTTTGGCTAGAATCGGTGTGCTTGCCTTGGCGTGGCCCGTCTCCTTCTTGAAAAAACCAGGGTTCTGAAAGGCTCGGACCATTTCTATCATCTTGCCTCGTGGGAAGTAAATTTTGTCAGGTGCGTGCCGTCATCAGAGACCTTGGCCCATCGTGTGCCTGGCCCACAGGAGGGAGGCAGGCGCTCCTCGCCCCAGCTCTCCTGGGACAGCTCTCCCAAGCCCACCCCATACTGCATAATGGCCAGAGTCTAGAAGGGGCAGAAAAGGTCCCGTTAGTTTCTCCTTTGTCCAGTTAGTCCCAGAGATCCCCATTAGAAACCTGAAAGCAAATCCAAGAGAAAGGGACACTTCTTAGGTCAAATATGCCTCATCTCTACTGGCCATTTCACCTTCCCAGGAATGTTGGGGGATTAAGAGTGGCTGCACAGGCCTCAGGGTCAGGCCCTGGCTGCAAGGTTGCCTGAGGGGGACAGGGAGCTCCCCTTTTCTCCTGCAGAAACCAAGGTGCTACGTCTAGCCAGGGGGCTTTGGAGACGCCTGGACTAGTTGGAGGCATAGTTGGCAGAGGTTCAGAGCCCGGCAGCAGGCTGTACGCCCGGTCTTAAGCTCTCCCACTAGACTTGTCTGGGCCCAGGGACTGGGAGTTGCCATATGATACCTATCTTTTCTTGAAAGAAGTTAGGAAGCGATCATCACTAGAAGACTTTGCTCAGAGAGGAGCTGCCTGAGAATTCTTGGGGTGTCGGCAGAGACGGGGGGATGGGTAGAGCTAGGGATTGACCGGTATCTCAGCCTGCTGCTGTGAGAACTCACACTCTGGCCTTGCCTGAGGTTGGGATATGGATTCTTCCTAAAGTGCAGATGCAAGCTGTTCTGTGAGCCAACTAGCATGGAGTACGAAATGCAACCCTGCTTCCGGGCCACCACATTCTGGCCTCAAATTCCAAAACTATACTTACTGCCAAGAAAAGGTCCTGGTCATCCCGTCTCCTTTTCCTCTGCTGTCCTGCCAGGAGAAGACCGTCTCTCTGTGCCCTAGACCTTGGGTGCTTGTGACCCCCTGAGACACACATTCAGGACTGCCTCACATGGGCTGTCTCCACCACTCTCCTCTCCTCTCCTCTGCTGCTCTTCCGCCATGCCTGGGCCCAGCTGCTCACAGGCACATCTCAGACCAGCTGGCTTTGCAGTCACTTCAGAAGCCGGGGAGTGGCTGATCTGGGACGAGGAGCTGGCTGCCCCCGGGCCCTTGATCAGGCAGGTACTGCACCCTGGAGCCGGTGAGCTCATGTTACTGTCATCTTCCCACCTCTCGAGTTCTAGCCAATGCCGCCCGCAGGTCCTTCTTCTCTCCTGGAGCCTGCTGGGTCTTGTCTCATCGCTGCTGAGCTCATCCAGAGTTGTGCTTTCTCCCTTCCTGATTAGGCCCTTGGGGCAACCAGGCTCGGGGCAGCCCCCGGTGGGGCCTTCCCTTGTGGGACTGCACCCCCCGTTTCCCCGCGGGGCCTACCTGTCCCGGCTTCTTCCTGGCTCAGGCCCGACAGGCGGTGCGAACCGGCACAACGGCTGCCCCCAGGCTTCTCTCCATGAGGGGGACCTTCTCCCGCTCCCTGAGTCTGCAAGTACCATTGGCCCTCCAGCCATCTCTGAGACTTCCTCTTGGGGCCAGCAGAGCCCCTCTGGGCTCTCACTTCCAAGTCGCAGGACACGCTCTAAGTGGTTTCCTCCCTTCACTCCCTTTTAGGGTGTGGTCTTTCTTACTTATCCAAAGGGCTTAATTTAGGAGACTTTTACCCCAGGGGTAAAAGGCTCTTCTGGGTAGGAGGGCGGATGGTGGCCCAGGTATTCTCCAGGCCCTGTGTTCTCCAGGTTCCATGGCTTCTGTTGGATAGGGGCAACTTTGCTCAGTGTAAAGGACTGTGGGCCTCGCCCCCACCCCTCAGCTGGGCACCCTGGCGGGAAACAGGAGACCCATTCGCACCCTGGCTTACAGCCGTCCTCGGTGTCCGCTCCTCTCCAAGGGAGGGGATGGCCCCGGGGAAGACAGCCCTGGCCCTCAGGCATTAGTGAAGGGGAGGCCACAAGGTCAGCCCCTCCAGAGAGCCAGGGTAGAACTGAAAAATCGCCCTCGCAGAGGAAGGGCAGGGTCACAAATTCTGCTTTGCTCCCCCTCCCACGAGGCCCTTCCTCCCTGAGGACTCCCCCACTCCCCACAGCAGCCTTTGGCCTCTGCACCTCTGTGTCATTGGGTCTTCAGCCCAGGGTAAGCTGCAGTCAGGCAGGACAGGACGGGCAGCCAGAGGTCAGTGAGCTCCGAGCAGAAAAGAGCCAGCCAGCCCCCAATCCTGTCTCTTGTCCACGCCCTTTGTGATTTCAGTCTTGGTAGAACTTGTATTTGGAGTTTTGTGCTTCAAAGTTTTTGTTTTTGTTTGTTTCATTTTTGTTTTGAGGGGGTGGGGGGGGATCCAGAGCAGCTGATCAATTTGTATTTATTTATTTTAACATTTTACTAAATAAAGCCAAATAAAGTCTCTCAGCCTCATGGTGTTGGGTTTGGGGCAGGGGAGGGTGGGCAGGTCACACTCGGGTCCCCGCCCTCCTGCAACTCCGGGGAGACTCAGCCCCTTCCCGGCTGACCCACACCCTCATGCCCCAAACCAGATGAAACATGAAAAAGAGCTTGAAGAACTTTAATTACAAAAAAGGGATGTACAGATGAAGCTGGGGGAACCAGCCCCAAACAGCTGGGGCACCAGGAGAGTAGACACCAGCTGTAGCAGCAAGGGGAGGCCCCCAGGACCCGCCCCACAGGTGCTCCAACAGAAGCCCTTTCTACCGAGACCTTCAATAATTTAAGTAGCAGTGGGGGTAGAGAGGGCGGCCGGGTTGCTCCAGTGTCTACAGGGAGCCGGTGAGAGCCAAGGGGAAGCGCAGGGGTGAGCCATGCAGGCCCAGCCTCCGGGAGGTCAGGCAGGGCCTCGGGGCGGCTGCAGGGCAGTGAGGTATTTGAGGGCAGCAGCCCCGTAGTGGCGGGACAAGTCCTGGTGGAACTCATCCTTGAGGACCTGGAGGCAGTCACGATAGGTGGGGCTGGAGCGGAAGCGAGAGATGTCAAGGCTTGGGGCGTGCGGCAGGTGGATGGTGAAGGCCTCGGGGAGCACCAGGAGCTCGTATTCCTATAGGACAGAAGCAGATGGACATCCATTGCCTGGCTCGGGGGAGGGCTGCAGCTCTGGGGGATGGGGAGCAGACTTATCTGATCGCCTCTAATAGCCAAAGTAAGGGTCAAAGGGCAGATTTTAGTTCTACACCAGTGAAATTTCTAATAGTACTGCTTAAGGGTGCGGTGTGGCGAGCCGAGGTGTAGTGAGCCCCCTGGGCCTGGAGGTATCCAAATTGAAACTGGAGGCAGTAAGGCAGCTCCTCACCTGTGCATCCAGCTCCACGATGTGGGCCACCTTGTTCCAGCCAAAGCCTACAAATCGGGGATCATAGCGGGGACAATCACGAGGCACCACCACGTAGGGCTCGTAGTCAGCGGCCCACTGTACCCGGTATGGGGTCTGAGCCTCCCGCCAGCGGACATAGTCTGTGGGTGCGTGACCCCGGGGCCACTCGTGGTACCTGTGGAACAGGATGGGCCTCGGTGAGAGGGTGGGGGGCGCCGTATGGGCAGGGGAGCAGAGCCGAGCAGGGGCCTCCCCTACCTGAAGGTGTAGAGAGAACCAGAGTCCAGCAAGGCCAGCAGCTCAGCCTTGGAACCGGGGAAGCGGAAGCGGTAGTGCAGGGTCTCGAACGCGGGCACCACCAGGGCCACTTTCCGCTCACTGCCCAGCTTCAGCTGCTCAATGGAGGCCCTGAGCGGGGAGCGCCCATGAGCGCGGGAGGCGAGGAAGGCTCCGGGCCCAGCGATTCCCTTTCCTTTGCCGCAGAACCCAGCCTCCCCTCCTCTCCAATGGCAGCCCGGAGAACTGATGCGGCCCCTCCACGCCGCTATGAACCCCATCTTACAGGGGACATGGGGGCCCACAAAGGAGCCACCACACACTTGCCTAGGGTCCCAGTCCACACACACCCGTCTGCCGCTCCTCTCCCCCCTCCCTGGGCCCACCTGAGGTAGTCGTAGAGGGAATAGGCAGGCAGGAAGTCAATGTCGCTGAGGAAGACGAAAGGCGTGAGGGACTGGGCCAATGCCACGTTCCGCAGCTGGTTGACGGGATAGAGGGGACCCTCGCGGTACACCACGTGGTAGGCCACGTTCTGCCGGGCAGAGAGCACTGCCGAGGCCTCGACAAAACGCAGGAACTGCTGGGCCTCTGCGTCTGTGAGGTACAAGGCCAGGCTCATGGGGCCCGGCCAGTGCTTGCACAGGGCTTCCAGCATCTGCAGCCTGGGGCGAGGGGGGTGGTCAGCCCGCTGGGGCAGCTCTCCGGGGCAGCTGCCGCAGACACCCCTTCCCGTGGGTGACCGAGCACCTTCCCGGGCCTTTCTAAGCTGGTCTTACCTGACCTGCACAACGACCCCACAAGGGGGCCCCTTCCCAGGGAACAGGTAAGAACAGCAAAGGCTGGAGATATGAAGACTTGCCCGTGGTCCCCCAGGTACGGACGTCGGTGCCCAGTCACCCAAGCTCTTAACCACAGCCCGTGTCTCCGGATCCAGGAACTCCTCAAGCCTCAGGCAGCGAGCGAGAGCTCTTCCTCCCACCCACCAAAACCGTCCTCTCAGAATCCCCCGTCCCAGCCCCTGCCTTGCTCCCCGGTACTCTCACCGGTCCATAGAGAGCTGGGCCACCAGCGTGACATCGTGAGGCCGGGGATGCGGTGGCTCGTGGGGCAGGAAGGTCAGGTGCACGCGGTGCACGGTGAGCTGCTGCTGCCGGAACTCGAAGCAGGCATCTTCCTCTTCCAGGTGCGCCAGGGCCTGCTGCACCTGAGAGGGTTTCGGGGAGACTAGCGCTGGGGCTAGGTGGGGAGGGCAAGTCCCAGAAGAGGCCGGGTCCCATCAGAGCAGGGAGAGGGCAGAGCCTCCCCAAGGGGGGGGGAAGGCGGCGCCCTCACCTGCTCGGCCCCGGACGGGGGTGGGCTGGGGCAGCCGAAGAGCTCTCTCCGAAGGAGGTTGCCGTCATACCCCAGGAAGGTCAGGTGGAGGTTGCGGAAGTATCCCACGTGCTTGTTCTTCACGCGAAGCTTCTTGGGTGAGTTCCAGTGGATTACCTGGGACCCAGGAGGGTGGTGTTCGGGGGATGGGTGCAGGGACCAGAAGCCCACCGCTCGGCCCCCACCCCACTGACCTTGAGATCAGATGCCCCCGAGTAGCAGCGCTCAGCCAGCGTGTGGTCTGACAGCTGAACGTTCCAGATGCAGGGCAGGGGCCGCACCAACCCTGGGTGTTCCTTGATTACGGCATTGAAGATGTCCTGGGCAGAGACAGCCATCGTGTCGTGGCCCAGAGCCTGCCCCCCTCACCCTCCCATCGCTCCCCGTCAGAGGTCCCCCCCTCCAGACCTGGTCGGCCAGTGAGGTGGCCAGCAGGGTGACAAGCTCCCGTGTGGCCGTCAGCTTCCACATCTGCCCCCAGCCAGCCTGCCGGAGCCGGTCCAGCCGCAGGAGGATCACACCTGCCCGGGAGAAGGGGTCGTCATGCCCACCTAGGCTAACCTTGCTCCTGGGGTCAGGGTTCATGAAGATGTCTTTTGAATGTCTACTTTTTGACTTATTGGTATTTTCTGACTGTTCGGACAGGAGCATGGACCACCTCAGTCAACCATCATTCCTTTTGGGGGTGAAGGGGGCACCGCCCAGCTTACAGAGCACCTCCACAGCCATCCTCTCCCACTCAAGTGATCCCTCAGCTGGCAACATCATCCCCATTTCATGGATGAGAAATCAAGAGGCCCAGGGGTACCAGGTGTCTTGGCCAAAGTCATCCAGCACAGCCAAGGTTGGAACTATTTTCCAGCTCTTCTTCTGGTGTCCATAGCACTATTCTTTGGGGGGGGGTCCCCTAGCATTCTGTGCCCTGACCAGTGGTCACCCCTCCCGCCTCCCCTCACCACTGTCCCACCTGTGTTAAATCCCCGGCCCAAGGCAGGCCAGGGCCTGTGGTTCCTCCAGAGGTTGCCCAGGTACCAGTCGCTCTGATTCTCCACAAGACCAATCACCTGCTCGTCTGGGAGGGGAGGGCATGAGGGAGCTGCCTGAGGCTGCCACTGGCCCTCGGCTCAGGGCTAGGCCACAGCTGGGCCTGGACAGGCTGGGGAGGGGGGACTGGCTGGGGCTGGGTCCCAGGCCTCTCACCAGAAAAGTGAGCAAAGAGTGCCCAGAGCTCTGCGATATCAGAGGCGAAGGTGACATCTGTGTCCAGGACAATGACACGGGCCAGGTCAGGGGGCAGGGCAGCAGGCAGCACTAGCTTCATGAGGCCGTACAGGCCAGAGTAGTGCTTGTTGGGGATCCAGGAGACCTGGGGCTGTGGGGGGCGGATAGGAAAGACAGGGCTTGAACCTGGCAGAGAAGGGCCTATGAGGGCCAGAACAGACGCCGGGGGTGACATGGGGGGGAAGAAGGCATGGGCCCCAGGGAGGATGAGGGATTTGAGCTTCTGTGGGTATGATGGGATTGGGGGGGTCCAAGGCAGCTCGAACCTCTCCCCCACGCCCCACCCCCGATGCCCTGGGACGAAGGAAAGGACTGGGCACCACCAGAAAGAAGTCCAGAAGGGCCAGGGCCCCTGCCTTGAGCTCCTCTGCGTCATAGAAGCTGACCCGGACAGCGGGCACCATCCACGTGTAGAAGAGCATCTCCAGAATGTTCCTGGCCACGGCGTCAGTCACCAGATGGAAGTGCAGCGGGTTTTTCCTTTGGGAAGGACAGGTGAGGAAAGCTGATAGGCCCAAGAAAGAAGAACTCAGGCCAAGACCCACCGGAGGGGCTCAGAAGTGGAAGCACAAGCTTCTGCAGAGCTTTTCCGTCCCCAGCTTCGGATGCTTGAAGGTTAGAACCACCTTCAAGGGAGGAAGGGACACTGTCCCTGTGGTGCAGATGGGGTCACTGGAGCTCCCAGATCCCGCCCAAGCCTGCATTCCCTTCCCCACTGCTGACTCCCCACCCCCCACCTAGACACCTGGTTATACCTGTAGAAGAGCACAGACTTCACCAGGGTAACGAGGTCTCGGCTGGAGTTGTGTCCCGCACACACGATGGCCACGTGCAAGAGCTGGGGAGGGGATGACAAGGTGAGCAGAAGCCCCTCGCCCACCGGAGCCTACGACGGGGCTAGCCAGGCCTAGGGCAGCAGGGCCCAGCCCGCAACAGAGCTAAGGAAGACTGGGGTGGGGGCACGCGGAGCAGGAGTCCACCCATATTTCACAAAAGGGGAAACTAAGGCCGGGAGCAGGGGAGGCGTCCCCGGCCGGCTGGTCAGTGTCAGAGCCACCTGGCGGAGCCTCTCCAGGTGTCGCCATTCCCACAGGTGCCCAGGAGGCCCGGCTGGGGGCGCGGCGCCCCTGAGATTTCCGCCGCCAGGGGCCGCGCTCACCTACCTCGCACCTCTGCAGTGGCGGCGGCGGCGGGACGCAGTCCGAGTGGTTGTGGCCCCAGCGGCCCGCTGACGGGTCTCCGTCTAGGGCACCAGAGCTCGGCTGCCGCCCGACTGCAGAGACACGTGGCGTCAGCGGGCAGGGGAAGGATCCCAGGCCCCTCCGCTCGGCTCCGCGCTCGCCGCGCTCACACTCCAAGTCCCCGCCGAACAGGAAGAATCCGATCAGAAGCAGCAGGAGCAGCAGCGCCGCGGCCCCCAGCGCCCGGGGGCGCCCTCGGGGCAGCATAGCTGCCGGCGGGCGCTCAGGGCGGGGCGCGACCCCGGGCTGCGGGCTCCATCGCGGTCCCTGAGGATCGGGGAGGGAGGCAGGAGGATCAGCTTTGGGCGACGAGGCCCGACGGCCGCCTGGTCCTCCGTCCCGCTCTCAGTCGCCACCTCACCTGCTCCAGCGGCTAGGGAACCCCGACCTTCCTCTTCCAGAAGGCGGCCGGGGTGCAGGGGAAGGAGGTGGAGGCGCAGGCCAGGCCCGTCCAGAGCAGGAGCCAGCCCCGCCCCCAACCTGGGTTCAGGTTTCACCTCCGCTTGGCTGAGCCCAAAGGGGCGGGGAGACCCCAGAGGTTGTGGGGTGGCTGGCCCCGCCCTCCGCTCCGGCATCCGACGCTCCCCCAAAACCCGGGAGGAACCCGGGGAACCCCCGGGATGGCTGGAGGGAGCGGGGGCAGCCACCCAGGAAGGCACGGTCCCCGCCACCTGCCCTGAGCCCATCCCCCTCTTCCAGCTCTGAGGCCCCATCTCCTTCTCTTAACCTCCCATCGGGGGAGGGGCCCGTGACCCCGGGCCCGGGATCAAAGGGACGGCTGGGTTAAGGCGGAAGGAGTGGAATGCGGGGCCTCGAGGGTCCGGGACACCTGCTCCGGTCACTGGAGGCGGGGCTGGCCGAGCCCTGCCCAAGAGCTGCAAAACACCTGGAGCTCCCGGGCCGCCCCACCCCCATTCATTTCTGGCAACACGGACAAAGCCGCCTTGCGAAGATCGACTCCTGCCCGGGAGCTGGCGAGGGGCCTCCCTGACGCGGGGACCGGGATTCCCCACCCTGCCTAGACCTGCGCCTTGTGACTGAGGCTGGGACTGGATCTCTGACTCGGCCCCACCTCGCAGCCCGCAGCCGACCGCAGCCCGGCCTCGGCCCTGGAGGGAGCGGTGGGCGCTCTGGCCCGTGAAGGAGAACAGTCACGGATGGCTGGCTGAGCGCACATCCGTGCCAGGCCGGGTGCTGAGGTTTGCCGAGCCTCTCATCTCGGTTAACCCTCCCCTCGGTCCTGTGACGCAGGCGTTATTCTCCCGAGGAGGGAAGTGACCTGTTCCAACACCCAGACCCCTTCCTAGGCTCTTCCCTGAAGGCAAAGTGTCCCGCCGCTCTTCTCTAAGGCTTCCTGCCCCGGGACTTGCCCCTGATGTTCCTCCTGCCTGGATTCCACCAGATCGCCTACCCCCACCTTCCCAAAGGCGGGCTCCTCCTTCCACCTCCCTCGGTTTATTTTATTCCTAGCCCTCCTGGAAGTTGACCTTGTGGACCTGTTTACAGCAGGTCTCCCCGCCTAGAAGAAGGCTGCTCCTGGGCCTGGAGCCTTGTCTATCTTGTCCTGTGCCGGCCCGGGAGCCCAGCCAGTGTCCAGCACCAACAGAGCACTAAGTCGGTGCTGAAAGTGGACGGAATGCCCCAGGCCTCTCTGCCAGCTGGGTTAGCGCCACTTCACCTGTGAAAATGAGGGTCTGGGAGATCCCAACCCAAAAGAAGCTGTGGAAAGCAGTCCAGCATGAGACCCCCTCAAGTCTCCTCCTCCAAGACTCCAGGATACCTTTCTCTGGGAGATGGGGGTTTTCCAGGAAGGTTCAGTTTGGGAGGCCGGGGTCACGGTTGCCATGGAGACTGATGGTGGCTCCCTGCACATCTGGGAATTAAAAGGAGATGGGGATGCAGAGGCTATCCTGGCGCTTGGAACTTTGAGCCTTCAGCCCCTCTGGCCCTCATCTCTAGCCTGGAGCTGGAGTACAGGTGGATGAATTCCTCCCCAAGCCCCTCAACAGAGACTGGGGATGGGAGTGAGGGTGGGTAATGTGAGCGAGAGGGTAGAACACACAGTCAGGGCCTGGCCAGGGAGTGCGACAGGAGCTGGGGCGGGAGAACTTAACCGTGGCTGGCCCCAGCCCTCGCTTAACCTTACCACTCAAGGGAAGCGGCTTGCTGAGACCCTCCCTGGGCCTCCGAGAGGTTGCTCTGGGGCAGGGGGAGTGGGAGACAGGTGTGGCCGTATGAAAGGGCAGTCTTCTAGGCCTGAAACCTCGTTTGACCCAGCTCTGCCCAGGACTTTGCTGTGTGACCTTAGCCTGGTCAGGCCCCCTCTCTGGGCCTCAGTGACCTCTTCTGTACTGGTTAGACTGGTCTAGCTCTCTTCTCCCGTGGCTCAGGGCCGACCGATGGGAGGTTCTGGCCCAACTTGCCCAGAGGCCCTTCCATCCCAGCCGGGTGACCAATGCCAGGCAGAGGGACCCAGCAGGGAGGGGCTTTGCTGAGTACCTCCTCCACACATGGCCATTCTTTGTTTCTGGGACCTAATCAGGCCTGAGATCTGGAGAGGAAATTCGGGCAACCCTGCTGCTTCCCAAGTGGCTGGGCTGGCTCTCCTCTCCCAGTCCTGCAGGGAAACAGAGTTTCTCTGTGGAGAAACAGAGGCCAGTGCCCCTCACTCTGTCTGGGGGATGCTGCTGCTCTGTCCTCCACAACTTTTCTCCCCAGAACCACAGGCCCATCAGCCCTGTGAGTATCACAGACACTTCACACTCCCCGTCCTATCCTCACTTTCTCCACGGCTGCAGAGGGAGAGACTGGAGGAGTGCCCACTGGTGAGGTTCGGAATCAGGTTCATTAAGATGGTGGGGTACAGGGAGGAAAGGAGAAAGAGCCCCACACTGAACGCCCTGAGCCCTGGTGTTAACCCCAGCTGCTAGCTAGACTCACGACCACGTGGCCTCACTGTGTCACTGCCCTTGCTGGGCTGTGGGCAGTGGGAGAGAGGGCACTGCTGTGGGAGACACATGTTGTGGTCCATTGGGCCAACGCCACGCCACATGACCTGGAACAAGTCCTTTCGCCTACTGGGGCCTCTTACTCCCCATCTGTGAAAAGGAGTTCACACCTAGCTGGCAAGGCTGCCAGAAAGAGTGGTCTAGGAGTAAGCCTGGCATCCAGGAGGGGGTGAGAAACCGTGTTGATGATGCCCACAACTGCCCCTTCTGTTCTCCAAGAACTTTAGCCTCTCCTGAGGCCCCTGGACACATCTCCCTGGGTCATCATTGCCTGGCATGAGTAGGGAGGGCAGCTGTGTTTTCCCACCTGATATAGAAGAAAACGAAGCTGGAGAGGAGGGTGAGGGAGTGGGGAGGTCTAGAAGGGGCTGTGGCTTCCTAGTGAGGCGTGTTGTTGAAGCCGTCTAGGCTCTGTGGTCAGACTACAGCAAGATTCGAATGTGGCTGGGCGTTCTTAAGCAGATCCTTTCCACACCTGCTGATAATATTCCGTAGAGGGAATCGGGTAAAACAACGTGTTACTACTTTCAGAGTTCCCTGAACCAGCTAGGCCTGTCCCTAAAGGCTCAGACCCTTGACCCCGTCCAGGCACCGCCCCTTTCCCCACAGCCAATCAGTGGCGCCCTCCCCGGAGCGTCAGATGCCCCGCCTCTGGCGGCTCCCGTCCCGCCACAGCCTCTTTCAGGGAGGCCGCCGGGTTTGGGAAGATTCGCGGTATTCTCGCCCGTCCCTTGGGGAGCAGCTGAGGACCGGGAGGTGCATCCGAGGGCCGAAAAGCGCTCTGAGATTGAGCCCGTGTTCAAGGACCAAGGCTCCCCTCAAACCATTTTACAGATGGGAAAACTCGAGGCCCAGAGAAGGGAAGCACTCGACCAAGTCACCCCAAGCCAAGAACCGAAGGCGGAAACAGTTTTCTCCGCGAGGATGGGACTGCACGCCCGCACAGTGCATGCGGGAACTGTAGCCGAAGCCCAGCACTAACAGTGGCTGACCAGGGATCGAGACTGCGTGGAGGGCTGGATTCTTCCTTGCCTCGGTTTCTCCCGCATTGCCTCTGGTGGGGGTCGGGAGACGAGGCAAGTGGCCAAAAGGGCGCCTGCCAGGACTCTCCCCGCGCCTCCTCAAGTCTGATCGAAATTCCTTTAGCAAGCTACCTCCCCGCCCCTTAAAATACGGCCCTCCCGTTCGAGCCTCTCGGCGTTCTATTGGAAAGACTCCAGGGTCCTAGTCCATTCTCTAGAACGAACTGCTCAGACTACCGCGGGAGCTTTCCTGACTGCTAACTGCGCAGGCGCAAGGGCCGCCCACCCGGAAGGCGGAAGAACCGGGTCCCGACGCCGCTGGGAGGGTCGGGGGCGGAGAGTGTATTAACCAATGACCTGAAGGAGCAGGGAGGGCGGGATCAGGCCCGCAGTTGCTAAGCGCTACCCTGGAGGGAGGTGATTTAGGCAATGGGGTGAAGGGTGGTTCACCCGCCCTCGGAAGTTAAGCAACGAAGAGGCGGGCTTAGGACCGGAAGCAGGAAGGAGGGCGCAGGAAGCAGGGTGTTGCAGCTGGTCGTGCCGTCGGTCGGTGAGTCTATCCGTCTCGAAGGCAGGATGGAGAAACTGCGGCTTCTGAGCCTCCGCTACCAGGAGTACGTGACTCGTCATCCGGCCGCCACGGCCCAGCTGGAGACTGCAGTGCGGGGCCTCAGTTACCTGCTGGCAGGTGCTACCCTGACCTTTGCCCCAGCCCTTAGGGGCTCTGACCCCTGACCCCCACTGGCCCCTTCCCTTCGGAGTCAGGGTAGTGATCGCTGTGCTTGAGAAGTTCCGTCCAGGTTCCCGTCGGGCATAGGGAGGGGACGTCTGCGCCCGAAGCCGCAGGCTGAGGCGAATGCTCACCGTCGCCTCCTGTGCCTTCTCCCCAGGTCGCTTCTCCGATTCGCACGAGCTGTCAGAGCTGGGTGAGCGGGGCTCTGGGGTGGGTGGGGGGCGGCGAGGCTTCCCAGAGCGGGGACCACCCCGGTCCGCAGTCCTAGGTTTTCCGTTACATGGTCCTGTGCTGAATCGGACACAGTTCCAGAGTCCACTGTCTTGACGCCCACCCCCCCCCCCCCCCCGCCCTCGCAATAGACCAGAGACAAATCTGGGGACCTTGACTGGTCGGGCTTCTGACCCAAGTACCTTGCCTGCCTTTGCCCAGTTAATCCTCCCTGTAGTCATAGGAGGTGGGTAGTGTAACTGTCCTCAGTGTCCAGTTAAAGGAACAGCTCAGTGAGGTTAGGGGACAGCTACTGATGATCCCAGAGGCAGGATTCAAGCCCAGATTTCTCACATTTGAGGAGCCTCAGACTGGAGCTGCCTCTGGGCAGGTGTAGGCTGCAGAGAGACGAGGCCAGGAGGCGAGACCACCCATCCATGGCTGTGAGAGCGAGGGGCTGTTCTGGGCAGCCGGCCAAACAGGGCTCTGGGGCAGGGCAGTCACTGCTTTGTCACAGAGATCAAACCATCCCTTCGTGTTCCAGCGACCCACACGAGATCTTACCGGGGAGCGTGGAGCTCTGAGGAAGTGGGTGGGGAGGCGGGTTGGTTTCCACACAGTCTGGGGCAGGAGGAGTAGAGCAGGTAGCAGGTGATCCCTGCAGCTCTGGGGAAAGGGGGAGGGTGGCGAGGCTGCAGGACCAGCCCCTGAAGGCCACACCTCTCCCTCTCAGTGTACTCTGCCTCTAACCTGCTCGTGCTGCTTAATGATGGGATCCTGCGGAGAGAGCTCCGGAAAAAGTTGCCTGTGGTGAGAATTCTGGCAGGAGCTGAGGACGGGAAGCTTTGGGACTCGGGAGTGAAGCAGTAACCTGCGTGTGTAGCATGTGTTACCGTCTCAGTGTGAGACGTGCCCACGTCTGCTGAGGTTCAGGCCATCTCATCAGGGGAAGGGTCGAGTTGTTGGTGCCCCATCTCAGATGAGGAGACTGAGTTTCAGAGGCGTAGGGTAGCCTCTGCCCCTTGGAGAACTCAGGCCTACACGGGTAGTCTTAGGGGAAAATCCACCTCCCCTAGGGGGAAGGCCTGGGACTGGTCCCCCCAGCCCTGACCTCTTGGCCCGGGGTCCTTGCAGTCGCTGTCCCAGCAGAAGCTGCTGACATGGCTGAGCGTGCTGGAGTGCGTGGAGGTGTTCATGGAGATGGGGGCCGCCAAGGTGTGGGGTGAAGTGGGCCGTTGGCTTGTCATCGCCCTCATCCAGCTGGCCAAGTACGTCGGGACTGAGGAGGGCAGGTCCTGGGTGGAGGTGACTCGGGCCAGCAGTTCGGATGGGGTTCACCAGAGCCCCTGACCCCCTGCTGGCTAGCCATCGCCCCCGCAGCCCTGTCATACTCCCAACCCAGGGCTGTCCTGCGGATGTTCCTGCTGATCTGGTTCAAGGCTGGCCTCCAGACCTCACCCCCCATTGTTCCGCTGGACAGGGAGACCCAGGCACGGCCCCCTGGTAAGCTGTCACCACTCTCTGGAGCGGCCTGGCACATGGAACTGATTCGTGGGTTTCGAGCAGGCCGGCGGGAGTGGCGTATTGTGTGTTCAGGGAGCACATCTGTCCCCACCAGTTCAGTTTGCTCTCATTCCCCTGTATTGTACAGAGGAAAAAAAGAAGGATGAGGCTAGGGGCAAAATCAGAACTTGAACTCAGGACTCCTGGCGCCAGAGTCTTCATTCTTTTTTGTGGGTGGCAGGAACGAGGGACAGCATGAGTGGGAGACAGAGGTCCTGCCAACCATGGGCCTTGTTCTGTATCTCAAGTGCCACAGTTGGGTACCCGGCAGATCTGTCCCTTCGGGGCTTCGGACTCCTTACCGGTTAGCCTGATGCTTCTGGCCCTCCATGGGGATCATTCTTTGCTTCTCCTCCTGGTCATATTGAATGCAAAGGCCTGAGAAGGCCTGGGCCCTCCCTCCCTCCAGTCCCCGGGAGGTCTGGCTTCTTGGCTGGCTCCCCTGCCACTGGTGATGCCGTGCTGTCCCCACGCGGGAAGGGTGCTGACCCCACAGCGCTGGCCACTTTGTCCTGCCTCAGCCGCTGCCTCGGTCTGGGCTTGTCCACACTCACCTGTTCTCCCCTCAGCCCCCCAGGAGCGTTCACGGCACACGTGTTCTCCACAGGCTCTGCTGGAAACGTAGTCTTCTGACAGCATGGCCTTCTGTCTGTCCCTGCTAGATGGTGACCAGAGCGCTGGCAGCCAGGAGCAGTCGTACGTGGGGAAACGGTCAAACAGAGTGGTACGAACCCTCCAGAACAGTAAGTGTAGGATGTTGTGGCCTGAGCGCCTCAGGGCTGAGGTCAGCCCGGGCCTGAATGCTCAGCCGCAGCCCTTGTATTCTAGCCCCATCCCTGCACTCCAGGCACTGGGGAGCCCCCCAGCAGCGGGACGGACGGCAGCAGCAGCAGCAGTGCGAGGAGCTGAGTGTCGCCCCCACCCCTCTGGGCCTGCAGGAGACCATCGCAGAGTCCTTGTACATCGCCCGGCCGCTGCTGCACCGTATCCTCAGCCCACGGCCAGCCAGCCCTGCAGGGCGGGCTGATGGGGAGCGGGGGGCGGGGTGGGCCATGTGCCGGAGACGACCTTGACACCATGGCCGTCAGTGCTCAGCCTGGGCCTGTGGGGTCAGCGGTCGTGGACACCCTGGCTCCTCTCTGGGGTCGTGGATGTGACCAGGTGAGCCCGGGCCTGCCTGGGGAGACCACTCCCTCTGCTGGGTTTCGTGCTGCAGACCTGTCTCCACCGGAGCAGATGGGAGGGCCCCTCCCCCATGGCTGGCCTTGACCGCGTTCCCTCCTGCCCCCAGCCTGAGCCTCCTGAGCGACAGGAAGGGCCTGAGCCGGAGGGAGCGGCTGGAGCTGCGGCGACGGACCATCTTGCTGCTCTACTACCTGCTGCGCTCCCCGTTCTACGACCGCTTCTCCGAGTGAGGACGGGCCCCAGGAGGGGCGAGGCCCACCCTGGGCCTGGCCCGGCTGCACCCACTGCCTTGGGGTGTTCAGGCCCCTTGCCCAGCCCTGGGCGTGCAGGACTCGGGCAGGGACAGTGTGCCGAGGGTGGGGCCATGGGGATGGTGGTGGGGGGGGGCCTTTGTTCCTGCTGAGTGGTTCAGAGCCCCACATTGCAGAGAGGCCTTTGAGGTTCACAGAAACTGGGCGCCTTAAACCGAGCTGCCCAGCTGCCCTTTGGCAGAGCCAGGGGCCACCGCCATGCTCTCTCTTAGCCTGTCCCTACCTTGCCCGGCCCCTGCTCTTGTCTCCTTTGAGAGCCCAGAGCTTCCGGCCTTAGCCGCATTCAGCAGGCCCACTGGCGGCAAGTGGGGGGTGGCTTGGGACCAAGTGCCCCAAGGTCTGCCGGGTGGGTGTGACTGTGATCTGGGGTGGGGGTGGGGGGGCTGTACGGCGACAGGGGCCAGGAGACAGACCGGAGGCTCCCATCTAGTCCTCTGCTGGAAGACTACCGTCATACCGGAATCACATTTCCTACTACGACGGCACAGCCTCTGTTTGGGTTTGGTTTGCTTTGTTTCTGAGGCAGTAGGAAGTGAGTTTGGGCCGCACTTAATGCCACCTCAGTGAGAACAGCCGGGCCTGGCAGTCCCTGTTTCCAGCTAAGTTTGCAAGCTCACAAGCTAGTAAAGCCAAATCCCATTCCCTGCTCTGAAGGAATATTCCAGAGACTTACGTGGACCATATGAGCTCCCCTCACAGACGGTCTGCCCTTTACAGAGGAAGCGTAGCCCCAGGATATCAGAACTGAGGCATTTTGAGGCAACCATACAGGCAGAGGTGGCCCCATAGGCGGCGAGCCTCTAGTGTGGCTCCTGCTGAGCAGACCAGCCTAGTACCCTTACAGCAGTGGCTCAGACTGAGAAAGGTCTAGAAACCTGCCAGAGAAATTCCTGTTGCCACAGAGGACAGGGAGGGGGCTGCTGAGCAGCTCTGGGGCACAGGCTCTGCGGGGAGCCCGCTGTCCTTCCTGTCAGAGACCGAGTGTCATCTCTGGGGCCGGGCTGCCTTCCAGTTGTGTGACCTTGGGCAAGTTACTGAACCTCTCTGTGCCTCATCTGAACAACGGGGACATGATCGTGCCCGCCTCAAAGGGGTTGTGGGAGGCCTTCTGTGACCTCAGACGTACGGGAGTGCTTGGAACAGAATCACTCAACAGATGCTGAGTCTTGTCATCATTTGTCTTGTTACCATCCCTGGCACTGTTGTGTCACCCCAGGTCCTCCCATGGGAAAGTGCCATCTCTTAAAAAAAAAAAAAATAAGGCCTTGGCCCTGGCCCCTTCCTCTGCGTGTGCCCCCCTCAGGGGGCCTGGTCACTCCATTGGCTCATGAGGTTTCAGTGTGGCTCAGCTCTTCTGGTTCACGGGGCTTCTCAAAGGTGGGGCTGTCCTTCCTTCTGGGCCCTCACCATCCCTGTGCTGGGACTGGCCCATGTGTGGTGCCCCAGGAGTGCGTTGGCTCAGGTGAAGGAAGGGCAGGACCAGGGAGGAGTGTGTGTGGTGCCGCGAGTAAGGCCCAGTCCGGAGCTGAGCTGTGGGCGGTCCAGGCCTGTGGCCGGGGTCATAGGCACCCAGACCCCCTACTCAGCCTGCTTCCTGCTCGTCTCTCTGCAGGGCGAGGATCCTCTTCCTGCTCCAGCTGCTGGCAGACCATGTTCCGGGCGTTGGCCTGGTGGCAAGTAAGTGCGGGATGGGGGTGTGATGATTATGGAGTGTCACGGGTCTGTCCAGTGGCCCGTGTCCTTGACTGTTGTCTCTTTATCTCCTTGTCATTTGATTCTTGACACAGGAGAGGGAGCCCAGAGGTCAGGTTGGGTGGGTGACAGCTCCTGGGCAGGGCCAGGCTGGCCCGTAGAGCCTCAGGGATGGCTGGAAGGGGGTGTCCTATCCTGGGAGAAGTGTAGGGCCACCCTGGGCTGTCAGTCTTAGCTGCCCCGGGGCCCCGGAGCCGTATACCGCTGGCTTCTCTGGGGCTTTCTGGTGCCCACCAGGCTGTTTGGAGCTCTCCCTGCAGTAGAGAGGCCATCGGTGTCCACAGTGGGACCAGCCCCGTGGCTTCTTGAAGCCGGAGGGTCTTTTTGCAAAGGGGACAAAGGTCGCTGTTGCTGTTGCTTTCCTAGGGGCGGGCAGGTGGGAGAGTCTGTGGGGCGGGTGGCCCAGCAGATGTGAGCAGCCGGGTTAGGGCCGCTGCGGCCGAGAAGGGCCTCAGGTAGAGTGGAGTCAGGTTGGGGCCAGGTTAGACTCTGGCCCTCAGCCCCGAACTCCCTCTCGTTGCAGGGCCGCTCATGGATTACCTGCCGGCCTGGCAGAAAATTTATTTCTACAGTTGGGGCTGACCCATCCCAGGAGTGGGTGCAGGGAGGGGCAGGGGTGTCCCAGCTGCTCGGTCCCCCGGGGCCCCTTCACCCTAATAAACCGACTCTGGCAGCGAGCCCGCCTGTGGCGTCTCCATCCCGCTGCCCAGCGCTCCTGGCACCCCCACCAGCAGCTGGGCCACCCGAGCACCTCCCGAACATCTCTGGCCACGGAGCCACTGCCTCCTGCCCCTCATCCCTGGGCTGAGAAGCCTCCGTTGGGACGGGGGCCTGGGCTTCTCCAGCCACAGAGAGCTGGGATCTGGTCTCTGCGAGCGTGGGAAGCTGCTGGCCATGGCAGCTGCGGAGGTTAATCCCACACCTCTGTCCCCGGTCCCTGGTGACAACAGACAGGGCCCAGCTGGGCAGGCAGTGACAGCTGCCCGTGTGGCCTCTGGCCAGAGCCTCTGTCTGCCCCCTCCCTGCAGGGCCCTGTCGCTCCAGCCTGCCAGGCTCTCTGTGCCGGAGCCTAGTGAATGGTGGGCCCAGCTTGGTTCGGTGACCCCTAGAGCCCCCAGCCCCCATTTGATGGTGGGAGGTTTTTTCCCATAGGCACCAGCCAGCCATGGGGCCAGCGCTGGGGCACGTGTCAGAGGGGCTCAGAATCTGAGCAGGTGCAGGTTCGGGAGTGTGAGCTGGGGTCTCCATGCACGCTCCCTGCCAGCTCCCTGGAGGCCACGTCTCCCAGAGCTGCACACACACACACACACACACACACACACACACACGCACGCGCATGCTGCTGGGGAAGGTGCAAGTGCCCAGACCGAGCGACTGCAGCCTGGCCGATCTGCCTGGGCCATCCCCTTCCTAGCCGCCACCCCTGTCCGCTGTGAACAGACTGTCCTCTCCTGCTGCAGTGTCTAGCCCAATGAGCTGCCCTCTGAGTTCCAAGGGCTCCATCCGCACCAGCCTCTACCTTGCCTCACTTCCTCTGTTGCTCTGGGGGGAACCGTGGGGGGGGCAGCCTTCCTCCGCTCCCCCCCCCCCCCCCCGTGCCTTTGGGAAGGCACATCCAGGTCCAGGACTGGAGAGTGAAGGGACAAGCCCTTCAGGGGGGGTCACAGCTTGGGGCCCTGACTGTTGCCGGGCATGTGCCCTGTAAGTGGGGTCTGGCCTGGGCTGTCGGTGCAGCTGGAGGAGAGCAGGCCTCCCCGCCCGGCACTCACCCACCAGCAGAGACACGGAAATGAGGCACGCGGGGTGTGAGAACAGGTAGGGGCGGGTCCTTGAGGAAGGCTGGGTCCGAGGCGGGGAGGACGCTTGTGGAGGGCACACCCGTCAGGGAAGCCTCTGTTCTAGCGGGGGTGACCCTGTGTCAGTGTCCTGCAGGCCTCGGCTGGGAGACGACATTGTGCACAGAGAGTCGCAAGAGACAGACCTGCCTCTGGAAGGCAGCGGGGAAGGGAGCATTTTCAACCTCATCCCCAGGACGCCTGGGTGGCTTAGTCGGTGAAGCATCTGCTTTAGGCTCAGGTCCTGATCCCGGAGTTCCAGAATCAAATCCCGCATGGGGATCAAGTTGGAGCCCTTCATCAGGCTCCCTGCTCAGCAGGGGTCTGCCTCTCCCTCTGCCCCTCGCTGTGCTTGTGCTCTCTCTCAAATAAAAACTTGCTAAAAAAAATACACCTCACCCCAGTGGCCTGGTGCACGGGCTCCCATCGGGCAGTGCTGGAGGCTGAGCACAGGGACACGGTGGCAGAATCCTCCAGCAGTGGATGGGCCCGGATTCAGTCAGGCTCGGGAGTGGGTGTGGCTAGAGAGGGAGCCGGTGGCATCTTAGAGGCAAGGAGGGTGAGGGACGAGGGACTGAGTTGGGCAGAGTGTCCAGAACTGTGGGTTCCCGGCCGCGGTGAGAACAGGACAGGGACCCGGGCTTGTTGAGGGACAGCTGTATCCAGGACACAGAAAGGGAGATGACCACTGAGTGGTTAGCGTGTGGGCTCAGAGCACACAGGCACAGTCTGAAGGAGATGCCAGCACGTGTCACCCTGGGGGTTACTGAGGACCAGGAGCCAGGGATGTCCCTCTTCCGGCCTTGGGCACGTGGGCAGTTATGGGTGCGGGGCTGGACCCCCAGAAGGTCTGCTAAGAAGCGCTGGGGTTCCCAAAGCGTAGAGCCCTGCTCAGCCCTCGGGTTCTGAGTGCACAGGTCTGGAGTGGGCTGGGGTTCAGTCGTGAGGTTGGGCTTCGCGCTCTGATGGGTTGGGCAGCCCCGCCCCAGCCGGGAGGAGCCCGGCTCCGTGCTAGCACGTTGCAATGATTCATTCAACAAATCTTTATTGAGCATCCACTGGCTGTGGCTGGGGATCCTGCCGCGAACAAAACTAGTCTCTACCCTGGGGAAGCTTCCACTCAAAATCCCTCTGTCCAGCCTCAGGGTTGGTGGCAGGGCTTGGGGAGCCCCCGGGCTGAGCTGTTGGGAGCTTCGGGGAACTGGGGGGGGGGTCTCTTAGAGCAGCCCGCCCCCCACCCCCCAGGGCCAGGGCTGAATGGCCTGCTTGGTGCTCTCTGGCTGGAGGACGGTCCTGGCGTCACTGAGGGGGGGACAGGGCGGTGACAGCTGGAGGCCGGGGCCGACGGAGTGGGAATGGCTGGGTCTCCGCGTGACCTCTCCTGCGCCCCACTCCTTGGGCACCTAGGTGTGCAGCTTACCTGAGAAACGAGAAGGCGGCCCGCGACTGTGACATGGCCCCCTCGCAGGAGGCAAGGTGGGGCTATGAGTGGAGGTCAGATGTCAAAAATCTATGCCTTTAACCCGTGGGCAGTGACACTAGAGACAGAAGCTGTTTGGCACCTGTTGGCTGACAGGGTCGACAACATGAAGATCAAAGCTCCGGTGGACGTTTCTGGCCTGGCCGAGCCCTGGAACCCCGCCCTTTGTGAGGCGGCCCGGGGAGTGGGCAGCAGTTCCGTCCTTCTGCCAGGGAAAGGGGCAGGCAGAAGCCAGGGGACAGGGACCTGAACAGGTGATGGTTCTCGCCATGCTGGGGGCTCTGCATCCCAGGGCTGGGCTGAGCCTCTTCCTCCTCTACCTCGTCCTGGCAGCTGCACTCCTCCGCCCCCAGCCACTGAGGTAACAACCGGGGGCACAGGCTCAGGGGCCCACAGAAGGTGGGGCTCTGTCGTGCTGCCTCCCGCTCCCCTTCCCGGAGGACTGGCTGGTGCCTTAGTCCTGGGGGTCGCGGCTCACGCAGTCCCCCACCCTGAGCCTGCACAGGGGGGGTGGTTAGTGGCCTGCAAGGGCCCAGGCTGAGCATCCCAACACCTCCCGCAGGCCTCAGCGATCTGTTCCTGAAGAATTTTCAGCCCCTCTGCAACTCTCGCAGCCACTTTCCGGCCTAGTGGATGGTAGTATCTCAGCCCTGCCCTGCCCGGCCGCTCCCCTCCCCACGCCCCGCGTGCCCCCCCGGGACACATGCCCTAGGGGAGGGCACCCACACCCAGCCTCGGGGGCTTTTCATCCAAACGGCACCATTCTGGGGTGATCTTGGTGGATTCCCCCTGCCACCCACACCCTCTTCTCTCCTCAGACTATGGGGTTCGACCCAAGCACCCCTGGCCACGAGGACCTCGACCCCTCCTCTCCCAGGCCCAGCAGCGCAAGCGAGATGGGCCAGACATGGCCGAGTATTACTACGACGCACACCTGTGACTGGCGCCCCTTATAAAGCTGTTCTGTGCAGCCAAGGCTTGGGCTTTCCTGACCCAGACGCCAGCTGGGGCCGGGGGGTGGGGGCGGGAGACACAGCCACTGCAGTCCAGACAGGAAATGGCACTTTAATAGTTGTGGCCAGGATGACAGGACCAAGCTGGGGCTACAGCCAAAGCAGCCAAGAGGCCCTGGCTGGCCCGGGCCAATCCGGGAGCCGCCTTTTCCTGCCGGGATGGGGCCCTGCCACAGCGCTCTCCTTCCCTGGTGAGGCCCCACACATGCCAGGGGCCAGTGTGACGGCCACCCAGGTGACAGAGCCGGGACTGCACCCCCCACCTGCTGCGAAGTCCTTGGGAGGTGGCTGGGCTCAGCGTGAGCTCAGGGCCTTCAGTTGGGGTTAGGAGTTGGGGACGGGGTGGAGGGGACGCTGGCAAGTGGCATGGGCTTTTTCAAAGCAGGAGCCACAGCCTGAGAGCCAGAGGCCCTGGCAGGGGAAGCGATGCCCAGGATGGGCCAGAGCCCTCCGCTCCTACGATGGGCATCCTTCCCGGCCAGAGGCCTGACGCCAATTCCCACCCGCCCCGGCCCGCCCCCTCCCAATCCCTGGGCAGCCTTTGTCCTCCATAGATGAATCTAGTCCCATATATTACAATAAACTGCATTTGCCTCTCCCCGAACCCCGCCCTCCCCCACCCTCGGCCAGAGGCCCCGACTTCCCCATCTTCGGGGGGTGACGGGCGCCCCTCTGCTAGCATGTTGCGTCCTGTCGGCAGCCAACTGTTCCGGCGTGGCCCACGGGCCCCGGGGATGGAGAGAGCGGGGCCACGCGGCTACTCCAGGTAGATGTCTTCCGTGGGGCAGGTGTACTCCACAAACTGCTTGTAGAACTGCTGGAACGCTCTCCTAGAAGGCAGGCAGACACACAGGTGACGGGGAGAATACCACGTCCACCCCTGGTTTTTCACCTGGTGCCTAGGGCTCCCTGGGCAGGGCTGGGGCTCCCCCAGATGGAGGGGCTCGGCTCTGCTCTCTGCATGTTGCCCTTCCTGGGTCAGATGGCCGCCGAAGGAAGGGCCTGACCCGGCGGGGAGCTAGTCCTCAGGACCACCCTGCCTGGGCTCGAAGCCATGAGGCCCGGGGGCCCGGGGCTCGCTCTGGGGCCGGACGCGCGGCAGGAGACACAGACACAGACACAGACACACACACACACACAGGGCCGTACCCCACGGACTCTGCCAGGGCTTTGGTGGATTCCTCGGACACAAAGACATGGCAGGCAAACCGGTGGTCAGCTGGGTGCTTGGTGATGAACCCAAAGTACCTGCGGGAGGACAGCCATCTGTCTGAGAGCGGGACGGGCGCAGACCCCCCAGACACACTCGCAGACCCACACCCAACCGTAACGGCCCCAGGCCGCCCCCGCACACCTCATGGTGTCCCTCCCACTTACTTGTTGTTCTTTGGATGGTATCCACAGAAAGAGATGTTTTTTAACTGGAAAAAGTGGCTACATTTATTCCCCTACAGGAGGGAGATGAGAGGCAGGGTGTCATCAGCCCGCAGGGGCCACAGGTGGGAGATCTGGTGGGGGGCCGGGGGGCAGAGGCGGTCACCTTGGCCTCCTGGGAATCATCAGCCTTGACGCCGATCTTCACGCCCCGCACGCTGATCTCCAGGACGCAGCTGGACGGCGGGTTAAAGTGCACGGTGAGCCGGCGGGTGGTGGCGATCTGTGGGTGAGGGACGGGAATCAGGCACTGGGTGTCTGTCTCCCCAGGAGAGGAGGGGGCCCAGGTGGGGGGCGGGGACCAGGTACCTTTTGCATAGCAGCACAGAGCACGTCATTGCCCTTGTGGTAGGGAACCTGGACGGAGCCCAGGAACTTCACCCGGAACTGGTCCACCCAGTCGCTGTTTTTGGTCAGGGCTGGAAAACAAGCACGAAGCGAGGCGTGGAGGGGCAGCAGAGGGGCCCGCCATCCACAGATGTCCCAACTTGGCCAAGCCTCCCTTCTCTCCGAGGGAATTGGACCTAATGTCGTCCCCTCTGTGAGGGCCCTCCCTGCGGCTTTAGAGTCACCTGGCAGCACGTCTGGGCAAAGGTGGGGCCCAGTGGCGCCAAGGAGGGGAAAAGACGCTACCTGCCATGTGCTCGGGCTCCTTGGTGACCTCGATGGCGTAGTAGGCAGGGAAGATGCCCCGGGCGCCCGTGCGCATGTTGTAGGCCTCATACCAGTAGTCCTCGGCCTGCAGCTCCACCAGCAAGGGGTCGTCCACCTCCAGCTCCAGCTCGTCCTCGTGTCGAGGCACAAACCTGTCCCCCGCAAGGCCATGGGAGGAATTCACCACTGGGGCCTCCCCAGCTGGGCCATCTTCGGCTCCCCCTCTCTCTGGGGGGCAGGCTGCTGCCAAAGCGGCACCAGTTCAATAAACCTCCACAGAGTATCCTGGGCCTGGGATCATGCTAGTTCCTGGGGAAGTTCAAGATCACGCAGACGAGCCCCTGCCATCCAGGAACTCCGGGGCTCAGGGAGGAAGTGCCCAGAGCCACTCGGAAAACACAGAGGTAACAGGAAGTGAGTGCTTCCCTGTGGGGGGCAGGGAGGGCTATGCCTTGTGCGGGGTTGGGCAGCATCTCTGCCGGACCCCCACCCCTGCCCTGCCAGATGGGCTGCTCGGTCCTGGGCCCTGGTGGCGCATCACAGGTCACATGGCCTGACCCCATCCACCCGGAGTCCCGCCAGGGTGTGCCCTGTACCCCTGGGGCTGGCAGAGGGACAAGTGCCAGCGTGAAGGCTGGGTCTAGGCCACATTGTGAGGGCAGAGGCAGGGAGGGGGTGGCCCCACAGTTGCCTGGCTGGCCCAGCCATGCAGTTCTTACCTGAATATGGCCCGGTGCGTCTGCTCCTGCTCCTCCCCGTTGATGACACAGGAGAAGAGTCCGAAGGACTCGGCACCTGGAAGCGAGGGGCCCAGCTGGAGAATGGACCCACTCCGCTTGGGGGGGGGTGGGGCAGGCAGCAAGCTCTCAGTCCTGACACATTGAAGCGGATGGGCAGGGCCACCTTCCGGGAGCAGCCTCAATTCGGCGCCCTCTCCCTCCCAGCTGCCCCAGCACGCCGGCCGTAGACTCACTGGAGGAGCGCGAGCGGCCGCTCATGAAGACGTTCAGGAACTTCTTAGAGAAGTGGACGTCGGGCTCGTCAGGCGTGGAGTCCTCGGAGAGGCAGGCGGGGGGCCGCGGCCGGGGGGCCTCCTCGTATTCCTCCCCGATGGCCGACTCATAGGGCGAGGAGGCGGAGGCGCAGTTGTCGTAGACGGTGGCTGAGTCGCTCTCGTCGCTGTAGTCCCCGAAGCACGGCCGCAGGCTCACCAGCTCCAGCTGCGCGTGCTCGTCCACCACCAATGTGTACTTGACCGAGTCGTAGGACAGCGCGCTGGTGTCCGAGCTCAGTGAGGCCCTTGGGGGCGGCGGCGGCTCCCCGAGGCTGCCCCGCCAGCCTCCACCCTGCAGCTCAGGCCGCTCCGGGGACGACAAGCAGTCGAAGCCCTCGTCCTCCTCGCTGATGGAGGGGTGCGGCCGGCCCGCCGCAGAGGGGTAGGTGGCAGGGTCTGGATCGGAGCTGACAGACATCCGGCTTTCTGCCGGGGGCAGGAAGGCAGAACTGGGCTCCGGGGGGTCCGGCGGCCTCTGCACCGGCGTCAGGTAGATCTCCTCGGTGGCCTCTAGCCGCACGTCGGCCTGGTAGTGGATGCGGTCTCGATGGGAGTGGCCCCGGCTGCTCGGTGGGGCAGCGGTGGGGCCGCCGGGGGGGGCCATCTGCGTGGCGGTGCTGCGGCGGCAAGGGCTGTCAGTGGAGGTGCCTCGGTCCTTGGTGGCCGTGGGGCTGCTCGGGGGTGGCAGCTCATCGCTCAGGCAGATGTGCTCATGTGGCGGCGTCTGCTCCCCTGGAGGGCAGGCAGGTCACTGCTCAAGGCGGGTGGCCTCGCCCCTGCCTCCCAGGCCACCTGCCCTCTCCACTCAGCATGTGGGACACAGAAACCCAGGCGAAGGCTCCTGGGCCCCGGGGGGCTCTGGGACCAGTGCTCTCCCTCCCGCCCCAGCTGACTTCAGATGGGCCTGCTCCAGGCTGTGGGACGAGCAGTTTACCTCAACTCGGCAAGATGGAGGCTGCCAGGGTTGCTCTCTGCTGAGGAAACTGAGGCAGGTATAGAGCCAGATAAGGGAA
The DNA here is from genome assembly GCF_922984935.1 of Meles meles. NCBI lineage: Eukaryota > Metazoa > Chordata > Mammalia > Carnivora > Mustelidae > Meles > Meles meles. Next base: position 20,323,464 of record NC_060073.1, read on the forward strand.
ACGGTCCTGACTTACCAGTCTTCAGGGGTGAGGATGACCGAGACACCCGATCCTGCCAACTGTGCTTCTTGCCCAGAGAATTATTATTCAATGTGTCCTGTGCAGAAAACAAAAGGCCCTTGTGACAGAAGGCGTCAACAGTACCCGGCACAGGGAGGCCCTGGCCCTGCCCCCATCAGGCCATCCCTCGGCCATTTACTGCATGCCCCCCACCCCAAAACAGGGCCTCACCCCCAACCCTCCTCGGATAGGCAGGAGGGGCGGCATGTCACAGCCCTCCCAGCCTGACCTATTGGCTCTAGATGGCTCTCCATCCTGACTCAGGGAAGCTGGCCAACCCTTGGGGAGGTGCTCTTATCAGCCTCCTCAAAGGCGGTGATGACCAGGATGTGTGGTGGTGAATGGGAGAGAAGTGGGGGAGAAGCAAGAGCCATCTGGGGAGACAGCCGGACCCCTGGTACCGGACACAGAGGCTTTACACGGTAGATGCTCACTGCCAGCCAAGTCCTGGAGCGCTATGGCCTAGGGGGCAGAGACATTCTAGGAGAAGTTGAAAAATGGATGAGGAAGGGTCCCTCAGCTGCCGGCCTGGGGGACCGGGATGAATCACCCAAATGATGAATCAATAGCATGGCTCTCCCACCCCTGCGGGAGCACATGACTGAAGAATGACAGATATAGTTGTCAGCAGCCTGCCTTCCTCCTTGGATCTCTTGGGCTGGTGCCCTGGGACCCCTCTCCGCCATGCCTGCAAACAAGGCTCCCCACAAACTATTCAGGTCCCCTCCCCTGGGAACACTCTCATAGGCCCTCACAGGAGTTTGGCTGCCAAAATCCACCCCAGACGATTCTGGGAAAGGCACCAGTCCTTTGCCTGCAGGCCCTGCACCCTCCAACAGCCCCAGCTCCCTGAGCCCCTCTTCTGTACCTCTCCTGACTGGGCCTGGAAGACAAAGGGCCACAGTAGGCTCTCCTCCACCCCATTCAACCCTCCTTGGCATCCGGCCATCCAGCAGCCCAGGGGCCCTGGGCCCCCAACTCAGCCAAGCAGCTCCGCCTCCCATGCCTCTTCCCTGCCTTCTGGGAATTCCCAGCTGCCCATATTTCCACCTGCCTGCTGCCTCTGAGCTCCCCATCCCCACCTCTTCACAATTTCCCATGACCTTCCTCCTGCAACGACCACTTTAGACCCTCTTTTCTCCTGGCCTGCTTCTGCCCTTCTCCAGGATCCCCACACCCTAAAGGGGAAACCCTGCCCCAGCCTTAGGTCCCAAGCTCCAAACCCCTGCAACTAGCCCTCAAAGCTCTGTTCTGTCCTCCTTAAGTCCCCACTGCTCTCCTTACCCAGATCCTTCCACCGTCCCTCTCGGTCCCTTCACTCTTGCAAACTCAAAGCTCAAATCCTGTTGGCCCGATCTGGTCCCTCTCTCTGAAGGCAGATTCCACTAGCCGCCCCCCCCCCCCGCCACCTCCCCTGGGCCGGTCCCCTTGGGAAGTCGCACCAGACCGACTTCTCCCTGCCCTGGCCCTCAGGTCCCTTTGACACTGCCCCTCCTCGCTCCTCCCGCCCGGGCCAGGGGTGGGCAGCGAGCTGCCCGGCGCCCCCCACGCCTCGCGTGCCCGGCCTCCGGGCGCCGCCCCTTCAGCCCCGCCCCACGCCACTCGCGCCTCACCTGAGACCGCGGCACCTGCGGGAAGAGGTTGAGCGTGGTGGGCCGCTTGGGTCGGTAAGTGTCCCCGCCGCCCTGGCCCTGGCCGCGGGGCGCCGGTTCCTGGCGGGGCTCGGCCTCCGGCGGCCCCGCTCCCGGCCGCCGCGCCGCGCGCTCCTCCTCGTCGTCGTCGTCGTCCTCGGCGCCGGGAGTGTCCCCCGCCGCGTCGATCAGGTCCATCTGCAGCATCTCGGCCTGAAGTCGGCTCCCCGCGCTGCCGCCGCCCGCAGACAGCAGCCCAGCGCGCGGGGGCTGCGCGGCGCGGACGGAGGGGCGTCAGGGGGCGGGGCCGGGGCGGGGCCGAGGCCGGGGCGGGGCTCCCGCCGCCGCGCACCGCCCCCCGCCCGGGCGAGTCCATTATGCGGCCGCAAAGGGGGAGAGCACGGGAGAGAGGCAAGGGGCCCGGCGACAGGGGGCCGCGCCCTCCCGCCCCCAGCGAAGATGCGCGAGACCGACTGCTCCCCAATCTAGTCGGCGCCTTTGGCGGTCCACACCGCCCCCTCCCCACGGTGCCCGCCTTCCTGACTCTCTAAACCCTCCCGTTCCCTTGGCAACGTCCAGTGACCTCACCGGGGTTGTAAGCCGAGCCCAGAGTGAGGTCACCGATGTTGCTATGGGGACGCGGGGTCGCCAAGGAGTTCGCGGCCCCACAAGGGATGGAGGGGGGAGGTTAGTACTTGAAGGAGGAAGTGAGGAAAACTGGGAAAACAGCCTCAGCCAGGCGGAGGGTGGTGGGAGGGCCGCAGGGTGAACAGGGGAGGAGGGGTGCGGGGGGAGGGGCGAATGGGGGCACCTGGACGTGGCACCTGTCCACAATCTGAAGACCCCCCCAACCTGGGGTGTTCCCTCAGGCCATCCTAAACCTCGGCACCCGGAGTTTCAGCTCTGCCGCTAACTCCTGGGCACCCTGGACAGATCCCCTGACCCTCGGATTCCCTCCCCAGTTAACTGCCTCCCAGCTTCCCAGGGAGGTGAAGACTCCTGGGCAACAGGGTGTGAGAGTCCCCCAGAGCTTGTCTAAGGCCCCACAAGGTACACCTCCAGCTAGTACTGCCTCAGGGCCCTGGCTGTCACAGGGACCACCCTCTCTAAAACTGTGCTGCTGTGTGTTGGGTGAAAGGGTGGTGTGGAATTCCGGAACAGGTGTGTGACCTTAGAGAAGCTACGTCAGGGCCCTGTGACCATTCCCGCCCTGGCTGGCCTAACCAGAGCGGGGAGGGTTAGGGCATGGGGTACTGCAGGGTCATCCTCACCCCTTGGTTTCCTCTTGCCTGGCAGAGCTTACAGAATCTCTGTGACAGGCAGGAGGTCACCCGGAGGCTGACCCCCCACCCCAGCTCACGCAGCAGCCCTCCTTTATAACCATTCTCCTAATGCCACCAGGGTGGTCACCCACCCCCTGCTGGAGACTGCCAGAAGCTCTGGGTTCTGCAACCTAGTCCCATGCTTTGCCTCCCATGTCCTGGCCAGTGGCCCCTTGTTCCTGTTCTGAAAAGACACAGGGGTATCCCTGTCTGACCTAAGCTCCCCAGATGCTGAGGACCTCCTGGCAGGATTCAGAACTTAGGGAATGGAGAGAGCTATCTGTCCTACATGACAAAGCCAGGAGGCCAGAAGCAGCAGCAATGCTGGATTAACCCTCTAGAGGGGCCCTCGGAACAGCGGGCCAGGGAGGGTGTGTGGGGCTATGTGGCATGGGTTGGTGCAGTGGCAGCTGAGGGAGCGCCTTGGCTCTTTTCTTCCAGCCCCGGAGCACTGCGGATTCCCCTGGACTCCACCCTTGCTCTGCCTCAGGCCCTCTGCCAAGGCCGCCCAGGAAAGGGTTTAGAGTAGGCCTGATCCTTCCTTTAACCCTACATCTGAAGGCGACCTGCCCTCTCCCTCCTGGTGGGCAGTTGAGGGAGCTGCCTCTTGCTTTAGCCCCCCTGGCAAAAACAACCAAAAAGTCCTGCTTGAGCACCCCAAGATGTGTCAAACACTAAACTGGATGTGTTTTTTGGACGTCATTTCATTTTCTGAGGATGCTGTATAGAGATACGGGGATGCCGTCTCTCCTGTCCCGACCCACCCTGTCCCCGCCGACCCCCCCACCCCCGGGGCTCCCGAGAGCCCACTCTTACCCGCAAGGACAGAGTATCTTTGCACTGCAGGCTGATGCCACACTCCTCGGTGATCTCTGAGAGGTCTTCATCCTCAAACTCCTCCAAGCTGATGTCATGGGTGAGCCTGGTGAGCACAGGAAGTCGAAGTTACCAACCCAGGGGCACTACGTAGCCCACCGAAGTCTTCCTAGTACCTCTTCCAAGGGATGGCCCCTCGAAGGCAGATCACAGCCCCCAGAGCATGGGACTTGGTGTCCACCTGCGCCGAGGCTGGGGGTAACAGGCAGGGAAAGGGAGGTCCAGGTTCCTCCCACTCCTCCCAGCTGGGAGCTGTCCGCTCTATTGCCAACCAGGAGGCGGTGCCTAGAAGGCCCAGCTGGTCAGAGCCTAGGCTCTGCCAGAGAAATGCCTCCTGGGGTCAAGGCAGGTGCCGAGGCCAGTTCACCCATGGAGGACGCAGAGTTGAGAAGCGACTCCAAGGGATGCCTGGAGTAGGGGGGTTCCCGGTGCAACCCCTGCAGTGACAAAAACCGAGGAGCTGGCAGAGGCCCCTCCCCAGCCTCAGGAGAGTGCTCCGTGCCCCCAGCCCAGGAAGACCAACGCCTCTTGAGCCCTGGGAGCAAGTGAAGGGAAATCTGGTGTCAACGTGGCGAGTTGCTGCCTATCCCAGGAGAGGTTACACCCCCCATTCTGGGTTCTCCATTCCATCTCTCCAACCACACAATCGCTTGCCCAGCGCACAGACCCTAAACAGAAGGCAGCAGAGGGGTAAGGGAGGCCTGGGGTTGGGGCTAGAGGGGTTGTGCGCTCAGGGGACAAACCAAAGAACGTCACCACCACGACTCTGGCTGTGCTAGAACCCTCTTCCCCTGTCCCCCAGGCCCGCTGTATGCCCCCACCCCACCGCAGCGACTGTCTGCTTGTCCCCTAGACCTGACTCACCACCAGCCCCGGGCACTCCACCTGGTTTGGTGTGGGTGGGATGTTTGGGAGAATTCTGCTGGGGGAAGTTGGGGCCAACTCTGAGCCTTTTCTCTCAAATAAGATCAGGAGATTGAGGCACAGAGCAAGGGACACCCAGGAGTCCAAGGTCACCGGGGAGAGGTGGTGGTCCAGCCCCCAGGGGGACCTAGGAGGCCCACACCCCCTGCCTCTTAGTCAGACCAAACAGAGACCCAGAGCTCCATGGAGGTGCCCCCCCAAATGCCCCCCCCCCGCCCAACACCAATCCCTGTACCCCCTACCAGCGCTCCCACTGATCCTCCAACCAGCTGTCATTGTCTGGGCTCGAATCCATCTTCAGCACCAGCTTCATGGAGAGCCCTGCCCGGCTGGGGGGCTGCAGGGCCCCAGGGCCACCCTCTCATGCCCAGAAAGGTTGGGAGGCCAGGGCTCACGGCAGGGCTGGGACCTCGGGCCTCCACTGCCTGGGCCTCCCTGTCTGCGTCCTGCCCGCTGCAGAAGCCCGGGGAGCTCATTAAAAATAGATGTGCCAGCAGAAGAGGCAGTGGCTGCCGACCCGGGCCCCGGCCCCAGCGCTTCCCAGCCCAGTCCTCCGCTGCCGGCCGCTGCCTTCCCAGCCAGGCCAGCAGTGGTGCTGAAGCCGCCCCGTGGCTGCCACCTCCCCCTCAGGATCGGGTTACTGTGATCCGATCGATGCCACCGGCTCCACCTGCCCTTCTAATGCCCCTGTCAGGGGCTGCGGTGGCCCTTCTCCCTGGCCCAAGCTCTTGGGCAGATGGCAGAAATCTGGGATGTCTCCCCCCAAAATCCAGCCCTGATCTGCTTTAAAGGGCCAGCGCCACATTCCGGGCGCCTGGTGGTAAGATGGGGGCTTCTGCAATTCTCCACGAACGGATGCCCCCATCCACACGGCAATGTGCTCAGCCCTCACACCCCCTCAGGGAGGCTTCTGTGGGCCCAGGCGGCATCCACACAGTGGCAGGTGACCGAGGAGGGTCTGGGTTGCCTCCACGGACAAGCTGGATGTGGGACAGAACCCTGGCATCCCCCAGAGTTTCATCCTTCAGCACCCAGGACGTGCCTATGGGCTCAGGGGGCTCCACAGCCAGGGCTAAGGGCCGACCCCTCGGGTCTGGACCCGGGTATGGACCCCTTGGGGCAGGGCCGGAAGGGAAAGAGCTTTCTGTCACTGCGGAGTGCCGCCCACAGAAGCTGGAGGGAAGAGCAGAGAGGGATTCTGAGCAGGACGAGGGAGCTGGACAGACGAGCCCAAGGCTGGTAGGCTCTCAGGGCTGGGGAGGGTGTGGTATGGAAGTTGGGGGAGGCTGTGGAGGGGCTGGGCTGGCCCAGAAACCAGAGCAGCCCTACCATCTGGCCAGCACGGCCCACCATCTCGGGCCCGGAGATGAGAAGCCAGTGGCTGGCACTAAGTAAGTGGTCAGCACACCCCCGCTGCTGGGACAGTCACAGAGAAGGCCCTCCTGGAACTCTGCCAGCATCAGGGAGCTGCAGGGCCACTGGGCATCTGATCCAGAGGTGCCCTCGGGTGCCCCTTGCTCTGCCAGGAATCCCTGCACACCTCTCTCCTTCTCTTCCCTGCTGGGTCCCGGCTCAGCTCCTGTCTCTGCAGCCCCAGACCCCCACCCACCCGCCCCGCAAACACCAACCTGCTCCCCTCAGTGCCCCCATGCTGGAAGAACTCCACCCCATTCACCACCCCGCAAAGCTGCCAGAAACACCACCCTTCTGCCCCACTCAAAACCCCCTAAAGGTTCCCTGCTAGTGGCAGACTCCTTGGTTTGGCATTCAAGGTCTCCAGCTCTGGGTGTGACTGCCCACGCCTCCCACGCCTGCCTCCCCGGGGTCTAGTCCAGGGCTCAGATGGAGCCCCTGGCAGGCTTTTCAACCTGTGCCTGCTGGAAGAAGGCTTGGTTAAGCCCACTCCTCCAGGAAGCCCTCCTAGCCCGGTGTGCCGTGCCTTACAGCCCTCCTGGCAATGCTCGCCGGTCCCTGGGGCATTCCCTCACTTGTAGCTGGTGTCACCATCTACATGGATGCAAGGCAGTGTGGGGGACAGACAGAGCCAGGCCTCCATCAGACACCCCACCGGGCTGCCCCAAAGGCGGATGGAGCTCACGTCGCCCACCCTCCTAGCCAGCAGGGGAGGCAGGCAGGCCCCCGCTCGCCCAGCTCCAGCTGGACTGCATGTTCCTGGAGGCCAGAGCTGGGGAGGCCGTCTTGCACACACCAGGCTCTCGGTACACGCCTGGCAGGTGTTTGCCAAGGGACATCCTCAGCATCCGCGTGCTCCTCCCCAACCCAAGCGTTCAGGGCATGCCTGCGGGGGAAACTTCTTGGCTCATCTCTGCACACCCACGGCCTGAGACGGCAGGTCTGGGGGCAGGCGGGGACAGCTGTGGCCTCTTGCAATGAAGGGCACGGAGGTGAACGGGGCGGTGGGGGGGAGCGCGGGGCTTGAAAGCCCGTGCCGGGTTCTCGCTCCAGTGGGGAAGGTGAAGGGAGTTTCTTATCTGAATTTTTTCTCCTACGTGAGGCAGGATGGCAGAGCGGTCACCGTGGCAGGCTTGGGGACAGGACACGCGGGACCAGATGCGGACGCCCTCACTTAGCAGGACTAGCCGCACCACCGTCTGAGCAGCTGGACCCTGCACACCAAAGCCCCCTCACGCTCTGTGTCTCTGTCAATCCTCTCCACCACCCAGGGAGAGGGTCTGACTCAGCCTGTTTTCCAGATGAGGAGCCCTGACAGAAGGTGCCGTGAGGCTATTTATACCTGCCCCCCAAGGGCGCTACTGGGGGTTCACAGAGCGGAGCAGCGGCAAGCCGGAGTGCTGTGAGGGGGTCACGACCAAGGGACAAGGGGAGGGACTGGTCAGGCAGTCTCCATTGCAAGTCACCCCCCACCTGCACTGTCCCTGCCCTTAGCTCCCGCTTCGTAGGCCCCAGATGTTCTGGGTCCTTCGTGGAGGAAAAGCTGGACAGACCCTTGGGCCCTCCGAGCTCAAGGAAGGCAACTGTGGAGAGGAAGGGAAGAAGAAGGAAAAGCTGGGGGGAGGGCGGATGGGAGGGTGTCCCCCTTTCCCCTGGAAACTGGAGCCCCGAGCACCAGGGGTTCTCCTCCAGCCGAATCACACGACCTCGTGAGGACGGCTCCCTCACCTCCCAGCCTGGAGGCCTCGGAGGCAGCCCGTCCATCAGTCAGACCGGCTTGCCCGTCCGGGTGAGACGCCTCCCAAGGTCCCATCCAGGTTGACATTTGGTGGCTCTGCGTCATGAGTTTGCTCTCCCGGGACCTCCCGGACCTCTGGAGTCTGTTTCTGTTCGAGGCCCCCTCTTCCTGCACGAACCCTACCTCTTACTCCAGCACGCCCCAGTCCTCTCTCCTGGCCGAGCAGCCTCCTTGCTGCGTTCTGAACATGCCGTCCCCCGCCCCCCCCGCCCCGTGCTCCCCACCCCCTCCTGCGATGAGCCCTCCCAAATGAACAAACATGCCTTTGTGCTCTGATGTTTATTACGTGCCCATTTCCCTTCCACGGGCCGTCCCGCCTCCCTGGCATCCTCGGTCCCCAGTGGCAGCCTAGCCCTCACCAATTCCTCCTCCCAGGAGTGGGCTGGTTTAGGAGAGCAGGCCGCGGAGGGGTTCAGTGGCAATGTGCTGAGGCTTTAGCTGAGCAGGCCAACCCTGAGCCAGGCATTTGGCGGTCCAGAAGCCATTCCTGTGTCTCCGGTCCTGGCTCTCTGGAAGCCAGGTAAGTCTGCCAGCTGAGCGACCTTGTGTCCTGGCCATGGTGCCCCATGGGCCTCTCTCACGGCTGAGAGCTCTGTGGTTCAAGTGTCCAGCTTGTCCCTCTGCCGCCCGTGAGCGCTGAACAGACAGCTGGCCCCCGGTGCCCTCGCAGAGAGGCAGGTTCCCCACTGCCCGCTGGCTCCCCTACAGGCCATTCTCCACCCGGCCACCAAAGGCAACATCTGACATGCAAATCTGGTCTGGTCACCGGCCCCAGTTCAGAGTCCCTTAGAAGCTTCTCCTGGCCCTTAGGGAAAGGGGTCCAAATTCCCTGTGGCCTGAAGGCTCAGGAGGACCTCCCCCAATCTCGGGTGTCATCACCACCCCCCCACCCCGCCCTGCTGACCTCCCCCCTCCTGCCCCACCGGCTCCCTCAAAGCCTTCCCTGATTTCCCTGACCTGGCACACGGCCCTGCTACTCGCTCTCTTAGGTCCACTTGCTGGGTTCCTGGATCGCTGTGACTGCACCTCTGGGTTCTGCCCCCAGTGGGGGGCTCCCCTCAGAGGCAGCACCATGTCTGTCTTGATCAACAAGGCAGTGCCTGGGAGCTACTTAATAAATGCAGACTGAGTGAACCACAGGTCTTTCTAGATTTTTCCCCTTAAAACTCCCTAAGTCGGTTGCCCTTCCAACTCAACTTTCTGGGTCCCCACCTAAGTGGGGATGGTGGCAGTGACCCCATTTTGTAGGATCCATGGGGGCCCCAAGCCAAGAATCCAGAAACCGACTTCAAGGATCTGGACATCAAAGAGGTGAGGGGCACAGACCCTGCGTGGCCACGTCGTGGCAAGTGAGCCAAGTCAACACTCTGGCCCCAGATTGGGGGTTCGCTAGGAGCCGGGCACCCAGGGCTGGGGGGTGGGGGAGGGTGGCTCCAGCAGCAATGGCATTTCCGGAACCCCTCCCCCTGCCAAAACGTGGCTGCTGGAACCAGCCTGGCCACCCGTTCTCTCCCATCGCCCTGCGCTCTGCTGCCCCCCCCGCCGGGTAGCAATGTTCTCTTTGAGGCATTGGAGTGGGGGGGAGCCTCTCTAAGCTGAGACTCCTCCCAGGGTCTCTGGCCCTAGCCCCATCCTCTCCAGTGACCCCAGGCCCCAGACCAACCCCTAGCCTGAATGCTCCAGTTGGGTACCCCAGTGGTCACCAACCTCAGACTCAGGAGGGCTCCTACTAAGTTCCCCTCCCTGCCTGCCAAGCTCCTCCTCTCCCCCAGCGCAACCCATCTCCAGCACCATCCTGGACGCCAGCCTCCCCAACCCCTAAAACCAGATACCTCACCCAGGGGGCTAATCCCTCCCACCCCCGAAGTCCTCCTCAGGTCCTCTCCTGCCCCTGCTTGTCGCACGCAGGATGACCAGCCTCCAGGGGTCTCCCTGCCTCCCCGTCCACTCTACCTAGCGGCTGGCGGGACCTTCCCAAGACAGCGAGCCGATGCTGCCATTCCTGCTGAACCTTTCCTGCTTGCCACCGAACCTCGGGCCTGGGCTCCCCTGGGCCCTGGACCTCAGTCACCGTCACCTTGTCTGCTAAGGCCTTGTCTGTCTGTCCGTCTGTCTCCCCTCTATACAGACTGCATGACGTTAGGCCCATGACTGTCTCTGGAGCCTCTGTCCAGGGAGCCCTCCAAAGTGCAAATATTTGTTGAGTGAAGGGAAGGAACAGCCACGTGCGTGCTGTTGAGTGAAGAGAGAAATGAGGAGGTCTCTGTGCCTCTCGGGGGCCACATCTCTCATCTACAAGGCAGCACGGGGAGGTCGAAACCACACCATCCGGCCAGTCAGGGGGCCCGGGGTTGGCCACTCACGTGCTGTGTGTTCTGGGGGATGACTCTCACCCTCTCCTGTCTCCTCCTCAGTAAAAGGGGGGGCGGTCAGGACGAGCTGATTTCTGGGGTCCCCTCATCTGCAACTCTCCTCCCCCATGGCCTGTCCCACCGTCCCTCCCCTTTATCCCACCCACCCAGCTCAGTGTAGCCAAAAGCTATGTTTCTAAAGTCTCTTTTCTAGAGTTTTCCTTCTAATGAACATGTATCACTTGAATTTTAAATTCTCTTTTCTAACTGTGTAAGTTACAGAAGTAACCCATGCTCCTTGTAGAAGAAGTCAAATCATAACAGCGGCGCGTCAAATAAGTGAAATCCCTTCCCCGGTTCCCCATCGACAACTACAGGAAACTGGCTGGAGCATTTCTATCAGCAGAAGGGAAAAAAACAAAAAACAAAGCAAAAAACAAAAAACAAAACCAAAAACAACCCACCCATCTATTGAAACCAACCAGCAACAAACAGGTGCTCTCTCTCCAGCCTCCATGTGTCCCAGCGTGCTCACTCCCTGCACGCACTCTCCCCCACTAGTCCTGGGCTCTCTTTTCAGGGTGCCTCTGGAGTCAGACCGCCTGCATCCGAATCCCAGCTCTGCCATTCACCTAGCCTCTGTAGGCCTCAGTCTCTTTATCTGCAAAGTGGGGACAATGGCAATGCTCAGTTTACACGGATCTGGGGAGGATGAGGATGAGACGCTCTTGCGCAGAAAGCCCTTCGAGGGGCGCTGGGCAAAGTGAGCGCCTCCCGGGGGCCAGCGCGCCCTGTCCTTATCCTCTGATAGCAGAGTCGGTCTGTTACCCTCCGAGCTCCAGGAGGCCCGTGCACACCTGATCTGCGTCATCACCCAGGGAGGCATTACTGAGCACCGACTCTGGGCTGGGCACTGTGTAGACCCGAGTTTAGGTGTCAGCTCTTCTGCCTTCTGGAAGCTGACAGTGGGGCTGGGGGCATACAGAGTTAACAGCAGCAGCCTTGCAGGAACACAGCTCTCCACAGCCCTTGAAAACAGCCAACACGTGCCGTCCCGGGACCATCCTGAGCGGGAGCCAACGCTAGCATCGTAGACAAGAAACAGGGGCTCCAGGGGTGAAGTGCCCTGTCTTGGGGCAGAAGTAGGAAGTAGGAAGGCAGAGCCAGACGGCAAACCCAGGCCAGATGGATCCACGGCCCCACCAAAGAGCGGTGGGAGAGCCTTAACCACCCAGGGTTAACCCGAGCTGGGCGCAGGGCTCTGTGAGGCAGGACAAGGGAAAGGTCAGCGGGGGCTGCTGGAGCAGGCAGAGAACGCCATGTGGGGCTGGAAACACTGCCCTTATTATTCCCAGAAGCTGGCCTTGTCTCCACAGCCAGGCCACGGTGTCCTGGAGGGCCAGCCCACGCCTTAGCCTTGGCACACTGCTGTTCTCGCCCACCTGGCCCGGACAGAGCATGCTCTCTGGCTGGCGCCCACCTCATCAGTTCCTCTCACTAAAGCATCCATGAGAACCCACTAGCCAGGGACGGGATCTGGAAGCAGGTAGAGCAAGGCAAAGCAGTCCTCTGGGCCAGAGACAGGGCCTGGAGGCTGAGTGCACTGAACACACACAGACGGCCCCAGACTCTGACTGGGGGTCCTCAGGCAAGCCACTGCCTTACTGAGCCTCAATCTTGTCATCTACAAAATGGGCAGACCGGTACCCACGCCCGTGGGGGTAAAGGAACCTGCACTGGGAATGCTTTGAACAGCCACGAGCTACAGAAGCGGTCACCAGCATGGAGGGCGGACACTTGTTGAACACCGACTTGATGCACACTAAGGAATCAATATTCATTAGCTCGCCTGACAGATGGGACTGTCGGGTCACTTTGCTAGCTAGAAAGTGGTGGAGCTCAAATTTGAACCCAGGTTCCTCTATGCTGTGCCACTGCAGAAGGGCCTCCTGTAGGCAGGCAGTATTTGCCTCTTGGCAGCGCATATCATGCCAGGGGGAACCGGTCTCAGGCTTCAGCCTCATGACTCGGAGGCACCAACCACAAAGGCCCCAGCCCCGGAGCCCTCACGCTTGGCCTCCTCCATCTGGTCCCCTCCCTCTGGTCCTCCTGACTCCTCAGCTCAGGGCCTCCAGGGAGGTTTCTAGCGCTGATGATGCCATTAGAGATCCCCAGGGGTCCCTACCCACCTGAGGGCCAGGGAGCCAGCAACCCCTTGGTCAGAGAGGGGCTGGCGCCAGAGCCCAGCTGGGGCTTGGCTGGGGTGAGGGGCCCAGGAGAGGGGAAGGCGCCAGCTCCTTAGATGGAGAAACAATGGGGCATGTGTAGGCCTCCTCCTAGGCTCTGGAGCAGTTACACCCTCCTCTTCCTCCTCTACAAATGGGGCCAGGTTTATAATGGAGGGATATCCATCCCTTCCCCACAACATCCACTGTCCATGTCTCTAAAATCCACCTCCCAATACCAGAGAGTGGGCAGAGAAAGGGGTGAAGGGGAGCTCAGAGCGTGGTCCCGGGTACTTGCTCCAGCAGGAAACCTTCCACCCAATGTCCTTGGCTACTCCTGGGCTGTCCAAACCAGACTTCCCCAAGCAGAGCTGGGCGGGCAGTCTCCTGGTTGAATTTGAGCCTTCTGCACCTGCACACCCCTGACCAGGTCCATGCTTGCCCAAATCCACAGAGGGTCCTGACCATACCAGTCCTGGGAATTAGGCCCCTCTAACCAGACAGGGCTGGGGGAGGGGCCCCGACTTCCTCCTTCCAGCACCAAGGCTGTCAGTTGCCCTGAGAAACTGGGACCCACGAGGCACCCCAGTCTGCTCCCATCTCTATTCAGAAGCTTTCAGACTGGGCATAAGCAAAGCCTTAGCCTGCCTGCCTCCTCTGGGATCTCATTCCAGACCCCAGGCCCTGCCGCAGTCCCAAAGTGGGGGAGAAGGCGGCCTCCGCGCCCCCTCCTCCAATTCCAGCTCTGAATCTCCCAGCCTAGGACGTGGAATGGCGGAGGGAGCTGCACCACTGGCTATGCAGCGGCTATCAGCCTGGGCTTGAGGCTGAGGGGGGTTTCTGGGGACTCTGTCCAGGGGAGAGACCCCATCCCCATGCCGCCCTCTCGTTCCCGGGATCGGGTGTGTGTGTTGGGGGCTGGGGTCCGTTGGGGGGGGGGGCGGGGGACGCGGAAGCCGGGGCAAATCAGGCTGGGCTGAAGGGCGGGGCGCAGCGGCCGGGGACTCTCACCTGAAATTGGGCGGCGACGCGATGTGCAGCCCCAGGAACGGGGAGGCGGCAGGCGGGGACGCGGCCCCCCCGCCCAGGCCGCCGCTCTCTCGCTCCGCCATTCTCCGGCACAGCCCTGGCCATCCGGGCGGAGCGCGGCGCAGAGGCAGCGGCGGCTAAGGCGGCGGCGGCGGAGGGGAAGGAGGCGGGGGCTCGGCGAGGGACCGCCGCCGCCGCGGGGTACGGCTCGGGCGGGCGCGGCGGGCGCACCTGCGCAGGGCAGGGCGCGGCTCCGGACCGCGCGCCGCTCTCGGGACTGGCGCGAGCTCCGCCGCGCGCCCCCGGGCCCTCGCCAGAGTCTCGTGAGCTCCGCCCCCGCCCCGCCCCCGGCCCCGCCCCGCCAGCGCTCTCCGAGGTGCTGAAGTGGCGGCCCCCGCGGCCCCTGGGCTCAGACCAGCCCAGCTCGCAGTCGCACACTGACTCCTCTGCCCTCTTCCCCCGTCCCGTAGCGCCTTCGCGCCATGAGGGTTCTGCTCCTCGGGTGGGCCTAGCGCCTGGGTATGAGGGAACTAATGGCGGGACCCTGGTCCCCAGGGTCCTAGCTGGTCCCCAGCAGCAGACAAAGAAGGCAGACAGGAAAAGGAGGGCCGTTGGAGGAAAGCAGAGAAAGGCGAGATGGTGTGAGGAGTGGGCTCCTAGAGCAAGCCAGGTTTGGAGTCAGGGCGTGTGAACTCACAGCCTGGCTTCTCGAGCGAATAGGTGGTGTGGCCCTGCGTTAGTGACTTCACAGGCCTAAGTTTGGTTTTCTTATCTGTGAAATGGGGACAATAACGGTCCCTCTCACGGTTGTTGTGAGGATGAAAAGGGATACAAGTATGTTGTCAGCAGAGGCAGGGAACACCCCACTTCTTGCTAGGATTCAGGTCTCACCCAATCCTGTCCCCCTTATCTTGAGAAGACCCTCTCGTGGTCTCTTCCTAGAGGGTCTTCTCTCTACAGATTGACCCTACAGCCCCAAACACCTATCAATGATGAACTGAACCCTTCCTCTTGGCTTCTGTTTCTACTCCCTCACACCAGGACTTTCCCGGATTTCTCTCACTTCTCACTTAGCACCTCAGTTGCATTTCTTGCCGAGCACCTCTCTTTTGCACCCACAGACACCCCATGGCTGACTTCTCACATTCTAAGACTAGGAGCCAGCCTTTCCTCCTGCTGCCATACTGACTTCTTGAGATTTCTTCTCGTGGTTTTTCTGCTCCCTCCGGCTCTTCTACCCCTGCCAGTTCTGGGCCATGTTTCCCTTCTGATCTCTCCCCTAAGTGGGCTAAGCCCATGAGTTCTACAGAGCACACTCAAACTGCTGGCCAGGGCTAGGGCCCCAGCTTTAGTGGGTCAAGAGCCTCTGACCAAACGTTATGGGTCCCTCTGGCCTCCTGAGGGCAAGCGAGCAGAGGCCTTGCCCTTACCTCTCTTTGAAGAAGGGGCAGAACAAACTGTTTCACAGCTTTTGGGATCCCATTTGCAAATCTGGACCATTACTGGTCATGTCACCCCCTCTTCCTTCAATGTAGCACCCAGAAAGGAGCTGCAGGCACCTGCCCTGCAGGAAACAGCTCCCCACCTCCAGCCCCAAGAACATCATACCATGCCAAAGGCTTGTCTCCCTGCCGGTGGGCCCAGAGGAGTGGCACCTTCACCTTTCCTGCTATCTTGGCTCCGCCACCTTTCACTAGGACCAGACAGTAACCACCTTCTGCTCAGATGCCTGGCTTTTGCTCCCGGGAAAGCAATCTTGCCATTGTGGCTAATAATTGTTGCTTAAGAGTGTGTGCTTGCCTCAACCAGGAGCATCCTTAGGTGAGAAGTGTGTGTGTGTGTAGGACAACTCCATTTTCTAGAATCTTCTGCTCAAGAACAAAGCTATTGTAGTTCCTGAGGTGAAGCCAAAACCACATTAGAGAGAAGCCAGAAGGGAGAGAAGGAAGGACAGGTCCAGGTCTTGGTGGGAAGGAGCTTCAAAGCAGAGCTAAGAATGAGATGAATCCCGGGGCCAAGTTCCTCCCTTCCCCCCTTTTCACTCTGTGTAGGGCAATTTGTGTATTCTTGGGCTCTGTCTGAGCCACTGCCCACATGAAGTTGGAGTGTGGTGTGAGTTAACAAAACTCTTCCAGGGGTCCAAGGCTAGAAACTACCATAGAAAACCCCACATACACTGCAGAGAGGCCACTCTCCAGCCAGATGGCATGAGACAAAGCCAGCATCCGGGCCCTGGGCTTGGCTGTGGGGAGAGCTCCACCACCTAGAGTCAGCACTTGCAGCTTGCATGCCCGCCCCACCACACAGTGCTTAAGTGTCTGAGTCCAGATAAAGGATGACTTGGGGGCCTGGAGAGAACCCTGCCACTCACTGAGCCTTGGCCCTGGGGCTTTAGGTGGCCCGAGAGGCTGAGTCACTGCAGGATAGAACTCAGAAACCTCATCCTGGGCCTGGAGTGCCATTCTGGCTGACTGAACACCCCCACCACCCCCGCCCCAACTCCGGCTAAGCTCCGGAGCTGCCACTAGTCTGCCCTGCCTCTCACCTAGGGGCTTCCAGCTTCCCCCATCTCTACCCATCCCTCTCCTCCCTGCCGAGTCTGAGGAGGGGTGAGAAGCTCCTGGTTCCAGCAGAAGCAAGATGGTCTGGTATAAGGCTTACTCGGGCTCAGCCTGACTCCGGGTTCCCAGATCTCCCACAGATTGACAACAACACAGCTTTGCTCAGACAGGATCAGACATTTATGAAACACGTGAATATTCACAAACTGTGGGAGAAACGCACCTTCCCAGTAATAAGAAATCTCTGTATAAAGTGCATTTTGCCTGCGACCATCTCTTCCCCATGCTGGCCCTTGGATTAGGATTTGGGTCAATGTTCTGTGGTAGCCCCGGGGACACTCGGGCTAGAAGAGGGGAGGCACGAAGCCGACGTGGAGCTCTGGGCCACTGGATGCACCCTCCCCCTTCCCCGGCCCTCCCAGCTCTGGGAGGGGACCACTCTGTTCCCCTGGGAATGGGCCAGCTTGCCAGGGATGGTGAAGCAGGGGGAGGTGATCCTGCCAACTTGTACCTCGGGGAAGAGGGCTGTCATCTAACAGGCAGGAGAAGGGAAACATCCTGGGATCTGAAGGCGCTGCTGAACAAATACGGACTCTGGGCCCAAGGCCTCTGTCGTTCCTGATCCCTCAGACCAGCCCGTCCAGGCTCACTCTACTCCCCTTCTGGCAACAGCCCCCAATTCTCCTTCCTCCTGGCTGGGGCTGGGGGAACAGAGAAGACCCCAACTCAATGCTCTGAATACACCCCGTCACCTGGGCCCTGCTTCCCCCACGATTACGGGACATTTCTAGTGAGGGCGACACACATACAACAGGGGGACTCGGAAGGCAGCTCTCCGGCTGAGAAAGCCTGAGGACATCTCAGGAAGGAGCCTGTCAACGTGCTGGACAGCTGAGGGAACAGAGGCCTGACCCCAGGGTTCTGGTCCGAGGACAGAGGAGGACAATGAGGGACAGGGCAAGGGCCAAGGGAGTTAACAGCTATGAGGCTGGGAAAGGTCACAGGGAGGTAGAAAGGAAAAGGCCCGGAGGCCAGCTTAATGTTACACACGAGGACAAAATCCAAAGAAGAATTAGGCTCTGTTACACACGCACCTGTACACACACACGCACACGCACACACACAGTGTGGCTCACGTGCAGGCCACAGGGTGGAAGGAAGACTGGCTGTAGCTGACCACACAGTCCTTTTCATTATGTCCTTCTCAACACAGGCCTTTAACAGTGGGAGGGCTGAGGTGGGAGGCCAGGCCAGTCCCGGAATGCAAGGCCTTGGCTTCTCTGGGTCAAACCTCCCACCGGCCGCATCTGGAAGGGTCGGTGTGCTGGCTGAGAGCTCTGCTCGGACATTTCCCAACCGTCTCTGGCAGTTCTCCCCTGAGTCCACCTGCCGGGGTCCTTGGCATCCGGCCACTGGCAGAGCTGACACAGCAGCTTGGACGCTGACTGGTCCCAGGCAGGCCCAGAAGCCTACAGACCACGGGACAGAATGGCTCTCCTGGCTGGGCGTCAGCTGACCTCAGTGCAGCACTGTGGTGTGGCTAGGGGAACCAGGGGGCTTTCTGGCACCAGGAACCTGGCTTCTTCCTTGTGGAGGCACCGAGTCTCCACAGTCAGTGCTGAGGCTGGCTCTCAGCTTCTGAGGCAGGAACAGTAAAAGCTGCGATTCAATTCCTAACTTTAGGTTTTCAGCCCCAGAAAGGTGGGCACTTTTTGGGCTAGCGTCTACCGTACCGTGGGTATGGCACATGAGTCCGGTGTCTGGGTGGACCTCCCCGTGATGGCGGCATGTGTTCAGATCTGTTTACAGCCTCAGGTTCAGGCCCAGATGTCCGAGGAGGGCTCTGGAGGACCCAGTGGCAGGAAATTTTAAGATGAGAAAGAAGCCAGACCAGGTGACTGTATCTGGAGAGCATCTGTCCCCTGCAGCCGGCCCAGCCTCCTGCGTCATAAAGCAGGAACTCAGCAGGGCCCTGGCTGCTTCTAGAATCCCATGCTCTGGACAAAAGCCAGCAATGTCGTCCTCCTGCTCATCAGTCTGATGTGATGAGAGAGGGAGGAAGGGCTCAGGGTCGGGGTGGGGTGGAGCAGGTGCCAGAGTCCCAGCTAGGGTCCTACTACTCTCCTGTTCAGACAAGGTAGCTGGCTCCCAGGGACAGGTTTGGCTGAAAGTCACTGCCATGACCTCTAGCCTGGCGTCTGGAGGCTGAGGTGAAGCTGCTACACGTGCTCCTCCAGCCCAAGCCGTGCTCAGAATCACGAGTGTAAACAGATGCATGCACACGCAAACACGCACGCCACTCCTTCCCGCACACGCGTACACACAAGCACACATGTTCGCTCAGTCTAGTCTCCGTCGGTGATCAGCTTTTCTGCAGGTCGCACTCTGCTGCCGCGGCGGCTGCTCAGGCTCCCAGGCTTCGCTCACGGAGCTACAGTGCTGCCGCTGAAAGACAAAAACAAGTGCAAAAGGGAGCGTTCAGGGTGCTGCTCGGTGGCCCGGGGACACAAATTCCGCTGGCTGCTTCTCTGAGGACACTCAGACTGTGAACCAGGAAGAGCCTGGTGTGAGCTGCACAGGTCTGAACGCTGCCCCTCGGAGACAGTGCACAGGACAAGCTTTCCCTGCAGACCCTCAGCACCTCCTTGGCTCCAGGGCTCAGGTCAGGAGAGGAGGAGGAGAAGGAGGAGAAGGCCACAGGGACTCCCCACAGGCCTTGGGTGATAGGTGCTCTGATAGGACAAGGGCAGTTTTCAAATCAAGGCACAGTGGCTGCTGCCAGAGACGCTCAGAAAACAAACAGCAGAAGAGAAGCCAGCGGGGGCCAGGAATTGGAAGATGAAGGCAATGACCGAGTTTAGAATCAGCAGGTAAGCAAATTTCCACATAGAGATAAAAGAACCCTGGGCGCTGTGTGAGAAGACCTGGGGGGGGTGGGTATCATGGAGACACAAGGAGTCATTTTAAATATTTATAACATCCTGAATTTGGAGCAGAGGGAAGAAATGGCCTCATGTCTGAGAACAGAGGACAGGGCACGCCAGTCACAATGCTGGGTTGCCTGTTTAAATAGGTCTAGTGTATCTCAGAGGGTACAGAGACCTGAGGGGTTCCAGTAAAGGTTTGTACGTTTAAATGATGTGAGGCAGATGATACTAAGGCTCACTGTACCTAATGCAGTCAGGCACTATACAGTCGTATTTTTAAAAAGGATTTTATTAATATATTTGACACAGAGAGAGAGACAGAGCACAAGCAGAGGGAGAGGGAGAAGCAGGCTCTCTGCTGAGCAGGGAGCCCGATGCAGGGCTCGATTCCTGGACCCTGGGATCATGACATGAGTGGAAGGCAGACACTTAACCGACGGAGCCCCCCAGGTGTCCCTGTACAGGTGTATTATGGCTGAACTGTGTCCTCCACCAATTCATATGTTAAAGGCCTAACCCCAGTGCCGCATAATGTGACTGTATTTGGAGAAAGGGTCTTTAATGAGGTAATTAAATTAAAGTGAGGTGATTAGGGTAGGCCCCAATCCCATATGGCTGGTGACCTTATAACTAGAGGGGATTAGGACACAGGCATACACAGGAAGAAGGCAACCATCTGCAAGTCAAGGAGAGAGGCCTCAGAGGAAGCGACGAGCCAGCGCCTTGCTCTCAGGTGCTTGAGCCCTCAGAACTGCGAGAGAATAGACTTCTGTTGTTGAAGTCCCCCAGGCAGTGGCCCCTTATTCTGGCTGCGCTCGCAAACTAAAACAGCTCGTGATCCTGTTAATCCTGAAGATATGGCCTCTAGCTGTACAGATGAGAAAAGAGAAGGTAGACAGGACAAGTGGCCCAGGATGACAGCATCAAAAGTCACCAAGCCAAGCCAGGAAACCCAGGATGGACACCAACACCCGTATTTTCACCATGAAGCAATCTCTCTGTCATAGCACTGCTCATCCAGACTTCCAGAGGACACAAAAGGGAACTTCACATGGTGGCATGAAGGCCAACACACATCCGAGCAACATGAACGAAAGTTCAGAATTTAACAGAAGAGGGAACGCGCTCCGCAGAGTCACAGACACGAGCCAGAGATTCAAAATCAGTCTCCGGACACGTGCAATCTTTGAAGATAAATGCGATTCTGAAGAAAACTCTATCTGGCTGATGGTAAGTTATCTGGAAGCCAGGGAAGGAAAACGAAGAGCAACCTTAAGGGCAGGTACCTGAATGGGTTAGTACTGAGAGCCTCATTCTTTAATACATGCATTGTTTTCTTTTTTTAAAGATTTTATTTATTTATTGGACAGCCAGAGATCACAAGTTGGCAGAGAGGCAGGCAGAGAGAGAGAGGGGGAAGCAGGCTCCTGGCTGAGCAGAGAGCCCGATGCGGGGCTTGATTCCAGGACCCTGGGATCATGACCTGAGCCAAAGGCAGAGGCTTAACCCACTGAGCCACCCAGGGGCCCCTGATATATGTATTATTTTCAATAAATTTTTCCTTTAAGCTTGTACCATAATAATCAGCTAGCCATGTTTTACCTATAAATAAGTGTGTCAGTTTCTAAAGCACGCATATGTTTACTGAGACAGGATGTGATATATATTTTACACACAGGTCTCGCTCTGACCCCTGTTAAGCCAGAGGTGACTTTGCTTCTGAAACTGCAAATTTCAGACTGGAAAGCGTCCTCTTCTCAATACCTCTGTTTCTTGTGTTTTCTCTACCTTTTGGGATGTGGGAAGATAGAGTGCATACAAATTCCTTAGAACACTAGCTCTTACTCTGGGGTTCTTGGACTTTTTTTTTTGGTCCAAGGATAGGCTTAAGGGGCAATCCATGAGGGCCTTGAAGGTCGGTGCACATTCTCCTGTGTGTGTAGCTACCACTTTCTGGGGAGGGCTCCATCCTTTATCTGACTCTCCCAAGCACAGGTAACCCAACACGGTTTGCAAACCAATGCCGATGTATGGTTGGAAAAAATGTATTACTAAATTAATTTCACTTATTTCTCAATGTAGTTACTAGAAATTTAAAATTATACTTGTGGCATGCATGGTAGACCTGACAGGACTGATCTAGAATTTGAAGCAATGACGTCTTTGTAACTAAGGAGAGAGAAAGCTTCCTCTTTTCCAGATTCTCTGATCAAACACCTGGCAGCCTAATTCTATAGGCAAACTGTTTAGTTGTAGCCAGTGATCTTCCTAGCTTCTGGCAAACGTGTCTCTAAGTGCTTCTGACTGTTGCTTACAGAGCCAGGGCTTAGCAACAGAAGGTGATACTGGGTATGTGTTAAGGGACGGATTTCCGGGCTCCCTCTCCGTCTTGACCCTACAAGGGAGGAGACGCGCACATACTTCACTGGGCAATGGCTCTCTATGGTGGCGTCCAGGGTCTATGGGGCCTTTGTGGAAGAGAGGACAAGAGCCCTGCCTTCACTCCTGAGATCACATGAATAATGGATCCACGTGCTTGCTGTAGTGGCTTGCTTTTGGTTAAAAATGCCCTTTTCAGGGACTGGTTTAATTCAAATGCTTAGATGGTCTTTTTACCAAAAAGCATCAAAAATCCTTTCTCTTCTTAGCTGCTCGTTTTCATTGTTTTCTCGGGGGATGGCCTAAGACTTCCCAGGCCACTACATGTATAGAAAACACTATCTGTGAATCAGGTGACTTTGTGAGCATCTTTAATCAAATTATAAGATTATTTTCTAATATGCTTTGCCTGTCAACTGTCTTGGCGATTTTTTTTACACCCCACAGTGAAAATGACCCAGCATACAATCTGTTGATGGCATTCGCTGAATTTGAATTGGGCTTATAATGATTCTCATGTACTTTAAAGTATGATAATCAAGAGGCTATGTTCTTTCATGTGCAACGTTTCACTTTTTCATCTGGCATACACTGGTAACAGGCGGGTACTCCAGTCACTACGAGAGCCTAAGATGTACCCTGTCGCCCCCACATCTAAAACCCGAGCAATGCATTTGTCAGCTCAATTATTCTGCATCACAATTCCAACATTTTCCAAAGGATAACAATAAACGCCTGAACTGAGAACATGGGGCACCCGGGTGGCTCAGTCAGTTAAGCCTCTGCCTTCAGCTCTGGTCAGGGTCTCAGAGTCCTGGGATCGAGCCCCATATGGGGTTCCCTGCTCAGCAGGGAGTCTGCTCTCCCTGTCCCTCCTGTTTATGTGCTCTATCAAATAAATAAATAAAATCTTCCAAAAAAAAAAAAAAAAACCAAGAATTTAAGCAGCCAGGTGGCTCTAAGGCTAACACTTCAGACCCATGTTGACTTGAGCGAAATTGTGCTGTGCGGCAGGCTCAGGAAGGGAGCTGGCAGTGTGTGGTCACCGATAAGGCCCAGTGACCCAAGTCCCTCTGTGACGGGCTCGAAACCACAAATACAGAACACCATGGTTTGGAAGAACCAGCTTGTGCTTGTCTACAAAGTTAGTCAAAGGCCTAGTCAACTAGTTCCTCAAGCTGCTTGATCGGCAGATAACTAGACAGTTCCTATGCTCTGGTTCTCGAGCCAGAGCGTAAGTCTGCAGGAAAAAGGGGCTGGGGAAGGCAAATGAGGCCCTGCAGGAAAGTGATGACAGCAGCACTAAGAGAAAGGGAAGAACAGCTTGGGGAGGCACCAAGGGAAAAATCAACTCATAAAACATGTGCCGAAAAATCAATCTCTCAATTGTCCGACTCTTTCAACCTGTCATTAAATACAGCAACTCCAGAAGCAGCTGCTAGAACACAAAGTGACTTAACGGTGCCCCCCTCGGTGTACCCAGTGTTAGGGCCCCTCCCCCCGCCACCTATGTGCCAGATGCGAACAAGAAAGCCCCGTCTATGAGGCCGCCCTGCCCCGGATCCTAGCCCAGGACGGGTGTGCATGAAGTGCACGCAGGAGATTGCCTCAGCAGATAAAGTGGGCGGAAATTTCGTTTGGAGCCTGTAACCAAGACTCAGTGTCCAGGAGCTTGACAGGGGCAGAAGGCTTGCTACAGACTCCCACGTTAGGAACGGGGAAGAACAGAGGTGCAGCTGGGCCCAAATGGGCCAGGATGGGGTACAAAGCTGGGCTCTCAGCTCTGTCTCATTCCTCATGTCAACGACACACTGTCCCTCCCTGCACCATACAAATCCTACAGCAACAGGGAGGGGACATCAATCAACCAGCAGCCACTGGGGGGATGGAGGTGGGGAGTGCAAAGGGATACCACCCGTATCCCAACTTCTCGTTTCCAGGGTGAGAAGCAGAGGGCAGCAGCTCGGCAGGCAAAGGCTCCGGGGCAGTGAGCGGCAGGACGGCAGCGTACTGGCTGGTCTGGGTGGGAAGCCCGGCCATTGCACCGTGTCTTCCGCTGTGTAGCATTTCAGACTGCCCACTGCCTTTCACACACTCTGCTTCCTGTAAGGAGGGACACACAACAGAAGTGCCAAAACGACAAGGAGGAGAGGGTCAGGCTTTCAGCAGTGAAGCTCCAGGGCTAACCCAGCTCTGGGGAACCACGGGCAGGGGAGGGGAAGGGAGGGGAGATCCTCTGTCAGGAGCCTTTTGTATTCAGTGGGGCTTCTCTCAACAGATCGCTGTGCACCAGCCGGTGGGTAAATGGCTCACGTGAGCTGGTTCCCCATGGTAAAATGTTTGGACCAATAAGAAAAATCTGGACACAATTGGAGGCTAATGGAATCCTGGGCAGTCAGCAGCTTTGGGGCTTATGGGAAAGCCTCTGAAACAGCTATTTGGGGGCTGGCTTGTTTTTCAGTTTAGTGAACGTTGTATAATAAAACCAGATGCAGAACAGACAGCGGTGTGGGTTTTAGGTAAGCATGAAACCTACTGATATCAGGGCGTGCTTTACGCTGTAAGTCACTGTCTGCCCTGCGAACTGCCACAGGTCTGAAGCATTAGAAAAAACCAGAACCACAAAACGGTAGAGCTCAGCGCTGAACGGGGTCTCAGAAGGTTCAGGATGGAGACTTCAGGCTGGCCAAGATTGAG
The DNA here is from genome assembly GCF_922984935.1 of Meles meles. Taxonomy (NCBI): domain Eukaryota; kingdom Metazoa; phylum Chordata; class Mammalia; order Carnivora; family Mustelidae; genus Meles; species Meles meles. Next base: position 20,347,657 of record NC_060073.1, read on the forward strand.
TAGTCCCACTTTACAGATACCCGACAGCATCTCTGTGTGCTCCAGGACACACAATTAAAACTGACCAAGAGAAGGGGGGAAAGGGGGCAAGTTTTCTTAGTATAGTGTGGTGTCAGCGTAGGCCATGTGGGCACAGTGTGTGGCCCACGTAGCCCGGAGGGCTGCCTCTGACTGACATTAACAATAATACAATCCAAGATGCCCTGAGAAACGTGATCTCATCTCGTGGTGCATTTTACTTGTTCAAAGCTTTGAACGTATGGTTTTAAACTTTCTTCCCCTGCCGGGTATGCTCGATGAGCAGGGCAGGTGATGAGGTGCTTTTTTTTTTTTTTTTTTTTTTTAAGATTTTATTTATTTATTTGACAAAGAGATCACAAGTAGGCAGAGAGGCAGGCAGAGAGAGAGGGCGAAGCAGGCTCCCTGCTGAGCAGAGAGCCCGATGCGGGGCTCAATCCCAGGTTCCTGAAATCATGACCTGAGCTGAAAGGCAGAGGCTTAACACACTGAGCTACCCAGGTGCCCTAACGAGGTGCTATTATCACTATTTTGCGAATGGGGATGCTGGACGCCGAGGACCAGGCACTACCAGCAGCGGACAGTGAGACCCCAGTGTCCTCTCTTCTTGCAGGGTTTCCAAAGAATACCTGCCTTCCTCTCTAGTCTGTCTTGTCCTCTGGCCTCCTGGTTCCCACTTCTGAGCAACGAGCCATGACAAAGGGTATAGTAAACCTTGAGAATCAGTCCTTAAGATCCTAATAGGCCAAAGAATAACTTCCTGGAGGGCAAGGCCAGAGACAGGCTGACTTCTGCACCCTTGTAATGTTTTCATTTGGGGTCATGGCTATCGCTTCTCATCAGCCGGCTCCCACACTGCCACGGTTTCCTCTGCAGGCCCCAGACGAACGCCTCCAAAAATGCCAGTTTGATCACTTCACTCTCCTGTTCCAAAATGTCCCCTGGCGTCCAGAGTATACCAAGGATTCACTTGCCTGACATTTAGGACCCTTCCTGATCCAACCCAACGGCAGTCTTCTGTTCTTCTAAAATAATGATAACAGTATCTATAATAGTAACAGTGGATACTTGTGAGCTTATGAGCCAGGCATTGGGCTAACTGCCTTTTTTGTTACCTAGACACGGTCAGCAGCCTACCAGTATCCACAATTCGTCACTATCAAAACCTAGATTTTATTCAGTGGCTCATGGGCCTGACACAGACAATGAATCATGATTGGTCTAAGTCGTTGATTCTCAGAGTTCAGTCCCAGAATGGCAGAATCATCAGCTGCTGGGAAGCTGATGTTGTTAGAAATGCAAATTCTCAGGCCTCACCCCAGACCTACTGAATCAGAAGCTCTGGGAGTGGGGCCCAGCAATCTGTGGTTTAACAAATCCTCTAGGGGATTCTATGGCTCACTCAAGTTGGAAAGTCAATGGTCTAAACCAATCCTGACAATCCAGATGCCCACTTCCCACACTGGGCGTGGATTTCTTAGTCTGGAGTCACGAGACCAATGTGAAAAGCTGGGGGAGCAGTATTCTGGGAAAGCTTTTATTTTCTTCATAAAGAGGAAGAGGCATCCCCTGATAATCTTAATATAAAATTGCAACCCTCACTATGCCCCAACCTTTACTTTCTATCTTCTTACCAACTTTAATTTTTTTTGTATCACATAGAGCCTCTTGACTTTGTTCCTTGTCTGTCTCCTCCACCAAGATGCACCCAAGATGGAAGGCCGTTGTCAGCCTTGTTCGGCATGTCCCAATATCCCAGTAAGCACGACAGTGTCCAGCAAATTGTGCTCAAAAACCCCAAGTGTGTTTACTGATGAATGAGTACAGCTGTCTCCGCTATTCCTCCTCTTTTTTGCTTCCTCTTTCTTTCTCGGGGAACTGATGGCTGACGCTATGGCAGCCACCTTGAGACCACGAGGCAAGAGAAGCGCAGAAAAACGGGCTCTGACACTGCTGAGCCACCAAGCAATGCCCACCTCAGGGCCTCTTGTTAGGAAGAAAAATAAATCCCTACTTGCTTGAGCCACAGCAGGCAGCTCTCCTACTTCTAATGGCCCCACGCATTCCTACCTGACAGAGCTATTTAATTACTGAACCTTTACGACAACTGAACTTAGAGGTGAGGAAATGAAGTTTCATAGTGGTTAAGGAATTTATGCAAGATCATGTGATCCTGAAGCTATTTTTCTTGTCCCAAATGCCCTCCTTGTGGCCTAAATCCAACTCACCTTTCAGCCCCAAGTGTAAACGTCTGTGTCCTATTCCGTGATCACCCCAACCTACCAGCAGCCGGCCTGTGGGAAGCGTGTGCCGTCTGGATCATCCGTCTAGGAATCATAAGTTATTTGTATTCTTTTCTAAGGGGACTGTTAAATGCTTGTGGATGGGGATCGTAACACATTTTATGCTCATGTTCCCTCCTCACACACCTGCTGGCGACAGTTTCATTCTGACTTGGATGCCGTTAGCTTCCTAAGCAACCCTGACCCAGATGTCTACCCTCTCTATTCCTTGATCTTCTCACCTGAAAGTTGGAGTACCAGCCTGGCAAGCTCCAGATTTGTAAGAGAGAATAAACTTTGCTTAGTATCACAGAGCTAACAGATAACGAAGAGTAGCATCTTAGATACTATCTGGTAGTAGCTAAGTAGTATCTAAGGCTGCCAGTGCTTCTAGAACAAGCCAGTACAAATCAGTCAGGAACGTCTATGACACAGAGCCTAGCAGGGTAAAGGGCACGAGTGTCAAATACAGCACTCAGCACAGACGCTCAAACCAGATGGCCCTGCCTGGCCCTGAAATGGAAGGGCTGGGAAAAAAGAATTAATTGGTTCCACAGAGAAAAAAAATCACTCTCCAGTCTAATGATGCAGGCACGGCGCATAAGGGCGAACACCTGAGATGACGACTCAACGAGAAGAGGAATTTATACTTCCCCAAGAAAGGCAAGAAAGTCCCTTCCTGCTCTGTGGAAGGAGCCAGTTTTTATTTTTGTTTTTTCATGACATTCAGGGGGCTTCCAAGAAAGCTGAGTGCTGACACGGAGGCCCAGAGCCAAGGCCATGAGGAAGGTGAGAATGAGGAGTGGCTTTAAGAGGCACCGATGATGGGCAGCCAGACCCTACTGGTCCTCAGCTGGGGCTGGGCCTCCCCGCAGCGCACAGCCCTCTGCCTTTCTTTCTCCCGAAGGGGAGGGCCGCCCTCCGCTGGCCTATCTACAGGAAGCAGCCTGTCCTTGGCGGCAGAGGGCCCGGGAGCCTCCTCAGACCCTGCCACGGGGCCGTTTCTCCCACAGCTTCACCTCCTGGGCTCTGCTTTCTTTTTGTTGGATCTGACTCACTTTGGTAAGTAGAAAGAGTCAAAAACTATTCTCTTTCCCTTAGTTGGTAAAAAAAATAAAAAGGCTTTACTTTCAAACTTCCTTTTAAAATTTAAAAGTATGGAAGTCAGAAGGGTAGAAATTTAAAGTTGAAATCCAAAGGAAAAAATCATGCAATCCCCACCAGGTTTTAATCTAACATGCTGGGTTTTAACCTTCAGCTCCAAACCTGTTCCCACCTTCCTTCCCAAAGGTGATGCTAAGCTGCTGTCACTCACTCTCAGACATCCCTGCTCGGCAGCTCTGGGGCGGGCAACTCTGCCACCCTGGCCCGTTTGCTGAGTTCTTCACCCGGTGGCTCCTCGGCTGCTTCCAGCTTGCGTTTGGGGGACGCTGGGCCACTGGGGAGTGGTCTTGGGCCTGTAGGGAAGCAGGTCAAAGTGTCACACAGACTGTGACTAAAGCCAAGATGACCCAAAACTGGGCCGTGGCAGCTCTTTTCCGAGCGGGGAGGCTGCATCGAAGCCGTGCCCACATGTTGCTTCACAGGCCTGCCCCTCAGCCTTCCTTTCGGCAGTGACCTTGCCCCGAAATGTCTAAGGAGAGCATGACCCAGTGTGCTGGCAGTAGGGCCAGCTCTGGGGCCCAAGCTCCACGGGCTCCAGGCCAGAGACGGATTTGGCGTGTCTGCTGCCCTTGCTCCCAAGGTCAGGCATTGCCCCCGGGACGCTGGCTCAGCCTCCTGAGGCAGCACCTCCTCTGCGGAGCCCCCGAGCCCGCGGCGGGGTGGAGGGGGTGGGAGGCTAAGAATTCGGCACCACCACCAGGCTGTGCCGCCACCTCCTGCCTGGGCAAGCACGGCTGCCTCCTTTCTAGCCTCCCTGTCCTCCCTTCTGCCCGCCCACACTGTCCCCTCCACACAGCAGGCAGAGTGAGCTTCTGAAAACCTAGATCAGATCCCCGCACCTCCACCCTACTGACCACCGGCTCTGCCTTCTCAGGGCACGGAGGACAGACTCCTCCCCCTCACACATGCAGAGCCTGGGGACGCCACTCCTGCCACAGCTTGTCCTCCTCTCACGCTGGCTCCTCCCTCCCTTGAGACATGCCGGCCACCCTGGCTTCCCTTTCTGTTCCTTGCATGTCTCTGGTCTTTTCTTGCTATTCCCTTTGCCTGGAAGGCTCTTCTCCCAGTTCCCGGAAAGCCAGGTTCTGCTTGGCACTTGGGTCCCGGCTGAGACGGCCGTGCCCTGACCGCTCCCATCTGAAGTACCTGAGGGAGTCCCCGTTCCCCAGCGCCTCTCGCGTCCAATCGTTCAATTTTATTTCCCCCAAAGCACTTGTTTTCGGAAGTGATCTTGCACGGTTCCTTTACTACCTGTCTCTCCCAAGTGGACTATAAGCTCTATACATGGGGCATAGACTCATTCCGGCCTTTGTCCTCAGTCCCCTGTGACTCTAGTTCTGCGGTGGCCTCTGGACGGACACAGGCCACAGGAGGGCAGCTGCTACTCACCCGCACTGCTCATGCTCCCAGTCTGGCTCGAGCTGGGCTCTGCCACCGGGTTGCTGAGGTCTTCCACACAGGAAGGGACAGATGCCAGCAGACCTGGGGAAGAGGCAGGGGAGCAATCAGAATGTCACCTCACGGGAATGCAGAGAGCCACAGGGCAGCCGAAGACAGGATGGGCGGTGGGGGACAGGGGTGCTGGGCCATGACACTGAGGTTCCCCCTCTTCCCACCGGCCACACTTAAGAGAGGCCTGATCCAGCCCAGCCTGCAGCACCCTATGCCCCAGGAAGTCAAGTCAACTTAATAGCTGCGAAGTGAGTACTTGGTCTCCCTCTGCAGGAAGGACCTGGAAATCCCCGCTGAGCCCACAGGGGCGTCCCTTAAGTGAGTGAGGGCATGGGGGTGGGAGTAGTGGCTCCTTACAGAGTCCCCGGTAGCGGGACAGCTGCTGGTAAATCTGCTTCATTCGCTCGATGTTGAGCCGGCTGGTCTCAGCGTGGTTGACGATGGGCCGGGGGTAGTCCACACCAATGATGCACTTGGCTGCCTTCTGAATGGACTCGGGGGCATTCCAGGGCTCATAGATGTATCGAGAGGGGAACCCTTTCAATATGGGCAGGTAGCGCCTGAAACACGCGTGGGACAGCGGGTCAGCATGCTGTGACTTTCCTTCGAAGGGCCAAGGGTATCTATGTTTTACTTTTTAAAGATTTTATTTATTTATTTGACAGAGAGAGAAAGAGAGACAGAGAGAGAGGGAACACAAGCATGGGGAGTGGGAGAGGGAGAGGCAGGCTTCCTGCGGAGTTGATCCCAGGACCCTGGGATCATGACTTCAGCCGAAGGCAGACACTTAACAACTGAGCCACCCAGGTGCCCCTGGCCAAGGCTATCTTATCTTAGCAGCCGGTCCCAGCAGCCAGGAGCCAGACAGCCTGGACTGCATCCTTACCTGATGTAGTCCCCACTGGGGTCCGTGCGGCGGCCGAAGCCCACAGGGCAGTAGCAGTGAAAGAACTGCTGGAAGAAAGCACTGCAGGACAGCCACATCCAGCTGCCCGCGTTCACGCTGAAATCCGCATCGAGGAGCAGCTCATCAAATACCTAGATGGGGAGAGGGTGGGACAGTCAGCCTCGATGGGGACCTACTGCTAGGGTTCTCCCCAAGTTACCACACGCCCCATGGAGGAGAGAGAGCCAAAGCCCTTCTGCTGACGGCAAGCCAAGAAGGATCTGGAGGGGATCCCCTGGATCCAGGGATCCCACCCCATGCCTCAGGCCAGAAGAGGGCTACCCTTGCTGGGCCCGATGAGAGGGTATGGGCCAGCTTCCCCTGAGAGAGACTCACCCGGACCCCGCTCTCCCAGCTGACCCAGAGGTCCCCGCGGGTGAGGAAGCAGGCCACGGCGTGCCGGGCCAGATGGTGGATCCAGCCCTCCTGCCTCAGCTGGGTCATGATGGCGTCAATCCAAGGGAAGCCTGTCTTGCCCTCGGCCCACTTGGCCAGGGCCTCGGGGTTGCGGTCCCAGGGGATCTGGATGCAGATGGGGTTCCCTTCCATGCGGTCAAACCTGGGGTTGTTGGTGGCTGCTGTGTAGAAGAACTCTCGCCACAGGAGTTGCCCAAACAGGGAGAGAGGGGGTGTGCTGTTCCGCTTCACCTGGGGGATGGGGTAGCACATGGATGTAACATTCGCCCAGCCCTCGGCGCCGGGTCACTCAGATCTCTCCCACAGAGCAATCTGGAGCCTCGATGAATGTGGTGGCATAGACACGTGAAGGGGCTATGCCCTTGCAGTGGCCCAGCGTGCCTGCAGTCCGAAACCCCAGACCCTGGCTGTGGGCACCGGGAACCCAACTCCTCAGGCCTGGCCCATCCTTATCCTCAAGGGTCCCTGCTTGGCTCCACTTTCAACAGAGTCAAAGGGAGTTTTCCCATCAGCATGCATAAAAAATGCTCACTTTAGATTCTGGTTAAATAAGTGATTATGACAGCCTGGATCTGGGGTCTGAGGGAATTGAAAGATCAGCCCAGGCCTCCCTGCAAATAATGACTTTCCTGAAATCCCAAGATTTCAAACTGGCACAGCCACCCCATACCACACAATCCTGCTCTAGGCAAGGACAGGGAATAGCATGCAACGACACAGATGGAAGGACGACCTGCTGAAGGTGGACAGCTCGATGTGTCCTCCTCTTTTCCTTCCGGGGCAGGCATGCTACCTTAGGGTTATTTGCCTACAGTCCATAGAGGACAGCCCTGCTTTCAGCCCAGGTCATTTCCTCGTCAGTAGTAGACTGCAGCTGCTCCCGGACTCCCCCATTACATGCTGCGGACCAGCCCCAAAGAGGACTGCTGTGCTCCTCTGCTCGGCACTGGTTCCAGTCCTGCCCTCCCTGCCTCCCAGCCTGAGTGCTTGCCCCCCATCCACCTGTTCCCGGAGGATCTGCCACCTCGAGGGTCACACCCTGAGGTCAGCTTTTCGGCCCATCCTGCTCTACTTGATAACCTGGAGATTACTTAGATCAGCTGTTTGGGTGGTGCTGGGCTCTGCCACATCTTGGATGTGGACCCCCCACCTTCTCGGGACCATACACATATGTAAGCACCCCTAGAACCCACAACCCCATCCCCACCAACCCTCTGCAGGGTGTCTGACTGGCCCTGAAGGCTGGTCCGCGGGGCTGCGAGCAGGGGCAGGGCGTGCTGGCCTCGCCGCCCCCTCACCTTTTTATACAGGTCCCACAGGCGGTAGTAGAAGAGGCGGCACGAGAGGCAGCCGAAGCGCAGGTAGGGGCTGAGGCCCGTGGGGCTGGCCAGCAGGGAGTTGGCGTTCATTCGGGGTCTCTCGTAGTTGGCAACCCAGGCCTGCAGCGGGAGGAGAAGGTGAAGAAAGGGAAGGCCTGGACGTTGCAGAGAACAACCCCGAGGTGCTGGTGTACTTGGCGCTTTACTTCACAGCTCATGGTTACGTGGCTTCTCCCGTGGGGCCTGAACAACCCACTGGGGCAGCACTTATCAGTATCTCCTCTTGAAAATGAACCACAAAGCTCGAAGGGTTATGTGGCTCTTCTGGGGTTACAGAGGTGCTAAGAGCCAGGGCTGGGGGACGTAGCTTCCAACTCCAGATTCCATCTCCAGCTGCCAACTTTTTCTTCCTTAACTCTTCACACCCTCTTTCTCCTTGTGATGCCTCCTTCACAAACTTTACAACTCTGCAGGCCTGAGGCCTGCACCCTTCAATAGACAACTTCCCTTTCTTACTGAAATGCAAGCCTTCAGCTGAAAAACTCCTCAACTCTTAGCCACCAAATCTGCAAACTCAACTGTGTCCACGCCTCCCCCTTCCCACTGCCTCTCCATCTCCAGTGATTCTGCCCAAGGCCAAGGCCTTCCCTGGCTCTGAAGCCCTCCCTCTTCCTTCCCCTGCACCTTCCATCTCTCCCTCTCCAGTTTCCACTCCAAGAACATTGGCCAAATCATTTTGTTTCTTTGCAAACAAAACAAACAAACAACAAAAAACAAAGGACCCCTAGGAAGCCTGTGGACCTCTGTTGGGTCTGCTTTCTTCCTCTCTGCAGCCCACGTCCCACAGCCAGAGGCGCTTCTCGGCTTCTGCCTTCACTGCTCCCCCCAGGCTGGCTCCTACCCGAGTCCCGGTGATCTCCATGCCACTGAATCCTGCAGGCGCCTGCCTGGCATATTTGTGGACCTCTCAGCACACCTCACCCTACTCCAGCCTCCACACCCTCTGTTCCCTTGGCCTCTGGTCTTCTTCACACATTCCTGGCTGCCTCCCTCGTGGCTGGCTGCCTCCCCTCCCAACCCCTTCAGCATTGGCATCTCAGGACTCTGTGCTAGGCCCCGACTCAACTGTGTTCCTGGGGAGGCATGTCCAGTGCCACAGCTCCCAATACTACCTCTGTGCAGGGGATCAGCATGTTGGTGGCTCCAGCTCGGACTGCTCAGCTCCTGCTTCGCTAGATTCCCAGATCTCTCCAGCCAGCTCCCTGCCGGCAGCTCTGCCCGACTGTCATCCAAGCCCCTCAAAATAAGAGCTTTTGTCTTCAGACCACCCTTCCATGGGCATTCCTATCTCAGAAAGCGCATGGTCATCACTTGGATGCCTAAGCCAGAGGCCTGGCCATCACTTTTGACTTCCTTGTCACCAAACCCTGTCAATTCTACTGTTCAAATTCTCCTCCCATCTGTCCTTTTCTTCCCAGCCCTCTTGCTACTAACCTGGTTCAGGCTAAAATGTAGACTAGACAACTGCTGCCTCCCAGCAGACCTCCTCGCCTCTCTTCTCAGCCCCCTCTAATTCCATCTCCATACTGGGAGCAGGGCAATGGCTCAAGAACACCGTCCTGCACTGGGCTTCCTGTTGCTCTTAGGACAGAGCCCCAATCTTTTTTTTTTAAATTTTTAATAAACATATAATGTATTATTAGCCCCAGGGGTACAGGTCTGTGAATTGCCAGGCTTACATACTTCGCGGCACTCACCATAGCACATACCCTCCCCAATGTCCATAACCCAGCCACCCTCTCCCTACCCCCCTCCCCCCGGCAACCCTGTTTGTTTTGTGAGATTAAGAGTCTCTTATGGTTTGTCTCCTCCCGATCCCATCTTGTTTCATTTATTCTTTTCCTACCCCCCAAGCCCCCACGTTGCATCTCCACTTCCTCATATCAGAGAGATCATATGATAGTTGTCTTTCTCCGATTGACTTATTTTGCTCAGCATATTACCCTCTAGTTCCATCCATGTCGTCGCAAATCAGAGCCCCAATCTTAAACATGACTTATAAGCAACCCAGTGGGTGAGCCTGTCTTTCTAGCTTTATCTCTCGTCACTCTTGTAAGCACCATGCTCTTGTAGCCCTCTGCACACGCAGCTCCCTTGGCCTGGAATGTTGTCCTGCTTTTCATTCACCTTCCCCTGGTTAACTTTGACTCTCTCTGCAAGTCTCAACCCAGTAGTCCCCTCCTCTTCAGGTCGCCCCGGGTGTTGGGTTAAGTGCCTCTGCCAAACACTAGGTATATTTGCCTTCTCAAGCCCTTCTGTACCTCCCTCCAAAAGCCTTTTTATGTTAAGTAAAATACAGATACGGAAGCAACACGGATGTGTGGCTTAACAAATTATTCTAAGGCAAACACTTGTGCAAGCATCACCGAAGTTCGAGAACTGGAACTTTGCCGGCCGCCCCAGAAACCCATCCCAGTTACGGTCCCTTCCTGGCCTCACAAGTGACTGCTTACCCAACTTTTATAAAGATTTATTTATTTATTTATTTATTTGACAGACATATTTGACAGACAGAGATCACAGGCAGGCAGAGAGGCAGGCAGAGAGAGAGAGGAGGAAGCAGGCTTCCTGCAGAGCAGAGAGCCCGATGCGGGGCTCGATCCCAGGACCCTGAGATCATGACCTGAGCCGAAGGCAGCGGCTTAATCCACTGAGCCACCCAGGCGCCCCAACCAACTTTTATAATAATCACTTCTTTGCATGTAAAAATGTTGACATTTTTCTAGTTTGGAAAAGCACATTTGGAGGGAGGGCTTTACCTTTTCAATTATTCCTTGTATTTTTTAGAGGGGTGGAGGAGCAAAGGGAGAGGAAGAACCTTAAGCAGACTTCATGCCCAGTAAGGAGCCTGACTCGGACACTTAACCGACTGAGGCACCCGGGTGCCCCTGTTCCTTGCATTTTTAAGCAGGGTTTTTTCAACCATGCATGCATCCCTGGGCACTACAGTGTAGCCCTGGTCATCTATGGGACTATGGTGTGTTATTTAAGTTTCTTTTAGTCTACATATTTCCGGTCATTTCTTTCTTTCCTTTGCAGTTTTTTGGGGAAGAATCCAGGCCATTTGACTTGGACTGATTCTCACAGTCTGCATTTCGCTGTCTGCACACTCATGGTATACTGCCTGCAAATTGGTGGCTGGTACCAGAGACAGGAATGGACTCACATTCGATTCCACAAGGCTGTGGGGGGACAGAACGCCTGCCTAGAGTTCTTCATGGGTTCAGCTGTCATTAATGTACAACACGGCATCACTGAAGGCTGCAAAATGCTGGTGTTCTATCATTCCATTTTCATTTAAAAATGGGGATACTTGGGTGCCTGGGTGGCTCAGTGGGTTAAAACCTTTGTCTTCAGCTCAGGTCATGATCTCAGGGTCCTGGGATTGAGGCCCGCAATGGGCTCTCTGCTCAGCGGGGAGCCTGCTTCTCCCCTCCCCACCTCTTTCTGCCTACCTCTCTGCCTACTTGTGATCTCTGCCTGTCAAATAAATTATTAAAAAAAAAATGGGGATACTTTATTTTTTTTTTATTTTTAAATGATTTTATTTATTTATTTGACAGACAAAGATCACAAGTAGGCAGAGAGGCAGGCGGGGGGGTGGTGGGAAGCAGGCTCCCCGCTGAGCAGAGAGCCCAATGCGGAGCTCAATCCCAGGACCCTGAGATCACGACCTAAACCGAAGGCAGAGGCTTAACCCACTGGGCCACCCAGGTGTCCCGAAAAATGGGGATACTTTAAAAAGAGATGCTTGCCCTCATCTACTATCTTGGGTAACCCAGTAGTAAAGATCACATGGTTTGTCTCCCCTTTTCGGTGACAGCACCGCATTTTCTTGCGGTGATCCACCCTTCCCTAATCTCAGTCCAAGTGAGTTAAGTGGAGCTAAGCTCCCCTTCTGACTCTGGGAGCAGGCTCAGGATGCAAGTCTGGCCAGGGAGAGCAGCCCCCTTCCCTGCCCATGGTGACTGAGTCAGGCCAGTGAAAACACGCCTCGGGACTTTTCCAGGAACTTTTGGGAAAGAGGTGCGCCACCTCCTCTGGTGCACTAAGCAGATGGAAAATAAGCTGCTGGGGACCACTTTGCCCTGTTGAAGGAAAGCCCACCTGAGAATGAACTAAGCAAGAGGGAAGCAGAGCTCGAGAGATGGAGAGTGCGTCCCTGGTAGCATTCTTCAGACACCTGGGTCCAGCTGTGCCTAAAGGCTACAGCTTAGACTCTTAGTTACATGAGTTCAAAAACACCCTTTTTGTGGAGGCCGAGAAAATTAAGGCCATCCCACCTCGAGTTTAGCATTAGCACAAGTACAGCCATCTTAGCTTTGGCAGCCTTCTCGGGCCCAAGGGCTGAACTTTCCCCTACTTTACTTTAGTTCCAGGGACCCCCACCCTGCTTTAGTTCCAAGAAAGTACCCCACCCTGCAACACCCCGGCAATAGCTAATCAGCTTACTGCAGAAAAGTCTGAAACTTCTCCTCCTCCCCCCACCAAGCCTCTTGTAATGACCCATAAAAACCCCTGCCTTCGCTAGCCTTGGGGTCCAAGTCCCTACTCTGCTGTGTTGGGTATACCTGGGCCCACTCTTAAGCTTGTCAAATAAACCCTCGTGTGATTGCATCGGTGCTTGGCTCCTTGGTGGTCTCTCGGACACGAAAACTCGGGCATAACATTTTCAAAAGTCAGCTTGCAAATACGAACTGATTAATAGAATTTTCTTGCTCTTTGCTCTCCTAACCCTTTGAACTGCTCTTCTCCTGACCCAGAGTACATTGTAATTCCTTGTTTCATGCCTATCATCTGTAATAACCTATTCTCCTGGAGACAGACTCCATACCCGCCTCACTGAGCAGTCTTTGCAGCAGCTAAGCCATCTTGACATGAGTAGACAGATGCTCACTTCAGAGTAAGAAAACGGAAGACTAAAATAAACCTCCTCAGAGCTGCGTACACTCCTGCTCACAGCCCCTTTTGCTTCTCCCGGCTGTGTAGGACACAATGTTCCCACTGGCCACCAGAGAGTCTGAAGGATCCTGACACAGGGCCCCATAACAAAGCAGACCCTCCAGGGGTACATGGAAAAGGAGGCCCTGACTGGGGATCGAAGGGGCAGCCCTCCACAGAGCGCTTTTAAGGGGATGATAACCCACAAGGCTGTAAATTAGTTCTTTATACTTGTCTTACTCTATCCTGCATTTCGTTTGTCACGTTACCACTCTGCCCCCTGGCCTGGCCTGTGTCCTCAAACTGATACGGACAAGGAAAGCTGGTCCTGCCCATAGCCCTTGGACATCAGTCTCATCCTTCTCAGTCGGTGGGGCTGGCTGAAGGTAACATCCAGATAGGGGCATCAAGCCCTCTGGGCCTAAGGGAGGTGGGGCTTGTGGCACGTTTTCACAGCTGGTGAGGCACCTCCAGGGCTGGGAAGCATTTTTCCTATGTAGGTCTGCCTATTTTTCCTTGTTCCATAGTTATCACCTGGCTGCTGGGCCAAATGCCTACCTATCTGAGAGTATGAAAGGTTATGAACCGGTCTACAAACCAGCAACAGTGGGCAGGAAACCAGCAACTGACTCAATCACTAGAACCTTCTCTGCTCCTCTAGCCCCAGGGTAGCTACATGGAAGCCATGTGACACTGTTCAGGAATGTCTTTGGATCCTCCGTCTCTTCCCTTCCCCCTGCCAATCCCCACTTCACTGGGAGGTGGGCCATCTGTTCTCTGTGTCCAAACAAATGGAAATCGATGCCTTGGTGGGGACCCAGCAAAAGGTGAGGAGGGGACACATAAACACAAAGAAATTAATCTTATGGACTTCACTGACCAGCTACCCTCTTAGTAAGGGGAACCTGCAATCTATGTAAGTTCTGGAATCACACGGAACAAGATCTCAGTCTACTACTTACTAACAGTGTGACCTCAGTCAAGTTACTTACCTTCTCTAAACCTTAATGTCTTAACCTGTCAAACAAAGAGCTTAACACCTACCTTGCAGGGATGTTGAAAAGACAACAGGAAATCGTGCAAGTAGGAACTTCACGCAGTGACCAGCATGTGGTAAGCACTCACTGAATGGTAGCTACCATTACTGCTGTTCCTGCCCCAGGAAGGTTTTTCACTTTTAAGCACTCTGAGCTAAGAGGCACTAAAGGCCATGAAGCTGACCCTCATATCCCCTGCATCCTGGGTGCTAGCCCCCGAAGTTCTGTGTCCCAGAAGTGGGGGCCATACCTTCCGTTCCAAATGCTTATCCAGGCGGGCCAGAGCTTCTGTCTCTCCTCCTTGCCAAACAGCGGGGCCCAGTCCTTCAGTAGGGAACCCTACGCGAGGAGGAGAAGGTCACAGGACCAGAGGTCAGGCCATTTCAGTCATAGCTCAGCAAGTCTTGGCACATTTGGTATAGTTTTTGAGCTTTGTGGGAACTGAACGGTGTGTTCTTGGTGCTGCTGGGGCTGAGATCACCCTAACACTTCAGCGTCTGCCAGGCCATCCTGGTTCTCTTTCCACTGTGACTTTTTCCCCTGTCCTTTCCCTTGTCTTCCCTATCCCAGCCACTCCTCATTCCAGGCACATGAGAACAATCCTGTACTGCCCGCCCTATCAGGTTGGCTGGCAATGATTGCTGCTTTCAGGTGAGAAAGGGTAAGTTTATTTGGGTCAAAAAATGGGGACTAGGGGAGGAAGGGGAGAAGGGGTATAGTCAGTAACCCGAGGGGCTGAGAGACGCCCCCCTTCCAGTGGAAGCAACATCACTTCATTTAGTATTGAGGAGCCCACTGATGCCAGCACTAGACCGTGCCTATCTCTTCTGAGCGAGAAAAGTACAAAAACAGGAGCAGAAATTAGAAACGTAGCATCACATGTAGGAACAGAAAAGACTAGAGAGACATGCTCCAAAATGAGTAGTGGCTATCTCTGGGTGGTGGGGTCCTAGTGACTGTTATTTCCATTCTGGTTTCACTGTATCTTCTACACCATGTATAACATGCATCATTTTGACAAAGACAAAAAAATCTGGTCAGTTGTTTTACAAACAAAGGAGCTCTGGGCAGGAAGTACGCACCCAGCTCCTCGAGAGAGGGCACGCCGTAGGTGTCATCGTGGTTCTCCTGGATGTCGGCCCTGCAGCTCTCCATCTGCTGGCTCGTCACGGAGCCCACGGGCTTCTTGGGCAGCTCCATGCGGCTGATGATGGCCTGAAAGCGCTTGTAGGTAAGGGGTGGCTTCTGCCCGTTCAGCTCAATGATCCTGGGAATCCCAAAGCACAACTGCCGTCATGCACAATGCCCTTCATTTCAGGTCCCTGCCCACCCAGATAAGAGCCCAGACTCTGAAGGCTTAGAGGGTGGCTTTCCTCATCCACTTACAGGTCCCACCCCTAAGTGGAAAGGAAGGGGCAAGGGAGGCTACATCTCCATTTTACCGAGAGGGAAAATGAAGCCCAGAGAGCAGGAGCAGATGCCTCAGGTAATGGAGCAAGGCAGGGCCAAAGCTGGGACTCAATTCCAGGTTCCCTGGTGTCGACGTGGAGCCTCCTAAAGACAGAGACTGACCATATCTCTCTAATCACAGAAAAGTCCCCACTAGCCTTCATGGTACTCAGCCTGTTACTCAGCCTGTGTGTCCAAGTCATGGGAATCCCCATGGCACCTTTCTCTCTAACCCAATGTAAGCCTTCAGGAAGTTCTTTAATAAAAGCTGCAAGCATGTTCTTTTGTTGAAAAACCATTGCATTCTTGGCCCCAATTTATTAGCACAGAGAGGTGGAGAACAGCCTATCCTTCCTGGATCAGAGACTGGGACTGGGGTTAATAGCAACAACTCTTTAATGGGTGTTTGGCAGTTTACAAAATCTGTTTTCATGATCAAAGGGAACAGAGCTGCATTCAGGTAAGAAAAGAAGATATAGGACTGAGGAGGAGAATCAAGGCCGTTTCTACAGAATGCATTGGGGTGGTCTGGAGCCAGATTCCCAGGGCTCTTCCTGTTGGCCAACAGGCAGCTTACGCAAGACCTGGCCAGCTGGGTGAGTTCACTGTGGGGATATAAGGCCGGATGCAGCCTCTGCAGCACCTCCCCCCACCCGCCAAGTCCTCTGGCACGTGGCTGGAGGAGGAGCTCCATACCCAGCCACTTCTCCTGAGAACTAGTTCACGTGCAGAGATGTGTGACCTGGCCCCCTGGCAGCCGCTGGCTCCTGGAGAGGGGGGCAGGGAACAGTGACAGCAGCGGCGGCGGCAGCAGCAGCAGCAGCAGCAGCAGCAGCAGCAGCAGCAGCAGCAGCAGCAGCAGCAGCAGGGTGACAGCTCTGCCCGCGAAGGGGAGGAGAGGGTTCCCTCTGCTCTGAAAGCAGAGGCCAATCTCTAGAGAACAAGGCTGCTCTGTAGCTACTGGCTCCTGCAGGGAGCTCTAGAGCCTCCTGCACGACATCTAAATGCATGGCCTGGAAACCCAGATAGCCAGGGAGCCCAGGGAGCTCGTATTAGGTACAGAAATGGCACCTATGAGAACAGAGCTCTGTTGGGAAGGGGCTAACAGGCAGGGTCCACTGAGGTGACAGGACAGCCTTCCAGGAGCAGGACAGAAGGGGGGGCATGAGGAGGGGATAGGACAGCAGATTGGGAGCAGATCTATGAGGATCCTGTGTGGGGATTCTCACTGCTTTCATTCCTCAGCCCTAGGAAGCCTCTTTGCACCCAAACCGGGGAAAGCTCTTTACGATCTGTTCCACAGGTGCCCAACTCTGGCCCATTCCCCTCCAGCTTCTAGAAAATGCCATACTTCATGTGCCAAGTGGCTCTGTTGGTAAATAATCTCCCAGAGTTCTGTTCAGCAGGGGCCGAAACCACCAACTCCCGTAATTGGCAACCTGACCCCTGGGACCCAAGTCTTACTTGTCCAGGTCATAGAGAGTATGGGAGTTCTCAGTCACCACCTCCACGCCGGCCTCCTTGGCCATCTTCATGATGGCTGCATCCCGTTCTTTTCCAAAGGGTTCAGAGTCATATTCAAAGGTCAAGCGGGTCACCCCCCATTCCTGTGGGGAGAGAATCTGTTATGCTAAGCACTGTCTGGGGAGGAGAATGCAGCTGAGGACTCAGTTCCTTCCTGGGAAGAAAGGAGTCTAGAGACAAGTCCGAACGGGCTGCAGAACAAACTAGTGACCGAGATTTCTTTTTTTCCCCACCGACCCCTAGTGACAGAGATTTGAACTAGAAAGCAAACAATCTGAGATTCCCAAGGGTTGAGGAAGCGTGGGCCTTTGAGGTGAGGCCCCGAGCATGGCAAGAGTGGAGCCCGAGGCTAGTGGGATCAAGAGAGAGGTGGGTGGCCCCATACATCTGCGGGGTCCCTGGGGCAGGAGAATGCAGCAGAAGACTATAAATACGATGCTCCCAGGGGAGTCCCTAGTCCCAGAAAGCAGTACTGAGTCACTGGCAGAGACAGTGGGGGAAATGATCACTGCCTCCCTCCTGCCCAGCATGCCTTTCCCAGAGCTCCTCAGAGCCCTACACACTTCTGGCTTAGTTTTCTTGGCAGACTTGTGTTATGTGAAGTGTCCTAATGGTTTCCATAGAAACACTCCTGAGGCCAGTAGCAAACAGAGCTAACAGGCTCTAGCTCCATAAAAGTTGGGGAAGGAGAAGCAATCCTTAGTCCGGAGGTCAGAGAAATCAGACCAGAAGGGCCACATGTTAAAAAAGAAGGGAATTCTTTTCCAAGCCATTAGTCTTTTCTAGTAGAATTTTTTAGATTTCCTTGCAATGCTGGGAGAAAGCTGGCCTAGTAAAAGGTTGTACAGATAACCCACAGAAAGCCCTAGAACATGACTAGCAAGAAGAAAACCACATTCCAACCAAAGTCTCTGGTCATGGTCCCTTAATTCTCTAAACCCTTAGGGCAAATGTCCTGGTCATGTGGGACCTAACGCAGCCCTGCCTGTGGTGTTGTTCCTGAGCAGGGCTGGCTATCCCTCATCCTGGATAATGGGACTAAACATTTATTGAGCCCTTACTAAGAGCCAAGTTCCATGCTTAGAAATTCATATAGATGACATTGTCAGAAACTCATAAATCGGTGAGTAATAATAAAAATATTGTTAGATGCCATCTTCTCCAAGTAGCTTCCCTTGACCTTCGCTTTCAGTAGGATTCTCCTGCACCTTGCCCTTTTCCCACCCCTGCATTTACCATACGGCAGTGAAGCTGCCCATTACTTGCCTGTTTCCCCCATTAAGAGTGTGAACTCTCAGAGCAGAAACCATGTTGTCTCATCATTACCCTAGTACCTCATCAGGGGCCTAGGACATAGTAGAAGCTCAATAAATACATGGTAGTCGTATCTGCAGGGATGCGATGCTAGACCACCAGGGAGGCCTGCAGCTGCAGACAGTACTGAACCCCACACAGAGTGCTTGCTATGTTTTTTCCTACACATACTTACTTATGACAAAATTTAATTTATAAGTTAGGCACAGTAGATTAACGAGACTAATAATAACATAGAACAATTATAAAACACACAGTAATAAAAGTTATGTGAATGTGGTCACTCTCTTAAGACACCCATTCTTGCACCTTATACTGTACTGCTCTTTCTTCTTGGGATGATGTCAGATGATAAAACGCCTGTGTGATGAGAGGAAGAGAGAGGGACACAGGTGTTAGGACATAGTGTGAAGCTAATGGGGACCTTCTGACTTCATGTCAGGAGGGGGATCATCTGCTACCAGACTCCAGGTGACAGCGGGTAATGGAAACCGCAGAAAAATATGGGGAGAGAGTCGTTATATGCTGAACGACTGAATGAATGATCGATCTGTACCTCTGGGCTGTTACTGGTTGGCCTCTGAGGTTCTAGGAGGAGAGAGGAAAGACAAAGCAGAGGGTAAAGACAGGCAAATGTGTTTAATGGTGTGCAGGTTAAGAACACAAATCTGGAGCCAGAGAGCCCAGGCTTGAATCTTAGACCATCAGCTCTCGGCTTCACGACCACGGAGTCATTGCTCCCTCATCTGCAGAACAGGGAGAGCAGCCCATACCTCTACGGGCTGCTGTGAGAATTCATGTATGTAAAGCACTCACTCAGAACGGCTCTTGACTCCTAGTCTGTCCTCAGTGAACGCTGGCTATTTTCAGCACTGTGTGATTTGAATGTGTGTGTCTGTGTGGGGAGTTCGGGGAGGTGAAGTGAATGATGAAATATTTGCTAAGCTGCTTGCCTTGACATCAGACCTTCCCTCTGGTATTTTCCCCCAGGAAAGGCAGGGAAAGGAGCTGGGGCGGAAAGGGGCATGAAAATGATCCCGCACTGCTGAGGATGAGGAGAGACTCTCCGAGAGCCCTCAGTCCATGAGTACTTTTGCCTCTGGGTCTTAAAGTATGCTTTATTAAAAAAAGGGTTGGAGCAGGGGGTTGGGCAGGGGGTGGGGCTGGCTGGTAGGACAGACAGAGGCCTACATGGTACCCAAGTGAAGATTTTATCAACATTTGCCCCAGGGTTGGGGGTGGGGAGCAGGGAGCACCCTCAAAAAGGTTGATTTTTTTCCCCCAATAAACAGAGCATAGCAAGACAGGAAACGCTCCGTGCTAGAAAGGAAAACTCGTCCTCCAACCCCTGGCATAGGAAGAGCCCTAACAAATCTCATTGGCTTGAGCCAAGAAAACATCTGAGGACGCCAGTGGCATCTGGGGTGGAGTGACTTGCCTCATCCCCTGTCTGGACTGAGCTGGGAACCTTCCAACAAGACACTGGTTTCAGAGAATTTCTTCCTTAACCCAGTTTCCATTCTGTGGGCAAACTGATCAGCTTCGCTCCCAACTTCCCTACAGACCAGCGCTGCCCGGTTCCATTTTCTGAGTCAGAATATCACCTCATTCAGTCTGTGGGGGAAAGTCCAGAGAACAGAATCTCCCCGTCTTCTCCAGGACTCGGCACACTTACCTTGAATAGTCTTGGGAATACATCGGCTGGCTGTCCCCGGACTACAAACAGGCGAGAGTTCAGTTTCCTTAAACTTGTATCCAAATCTTCCAGAGACTGAAGTAAGAATCTGCGGAGCCCACACAGGCCTTTTAGTGATAAGGTTAGAAGAGGCAGTCGTTCTCCTGCCAGAGCAGGGAGATGCTGGTGCATCATTAGTACTGTCCTCCAGCCAGGACAGGGTGGGGGATCAGCACCGCCTCCCCTGAAATCCTGGCTTGGCCACTTCCTAGCTGCGTGACTTTGGGCAATTACTTAACCTATTTAGCTCTTTCTTTCTTTCTTTCTTTCTTTCTTTCTTCTTTCCCCCTAATCTGTAACATGGAGTCGATGCTAGCACCTACCTCCTAGAATTGCTAAGAAAGGAAAATCAAACAATGCATGAAAAACATTTAGTGCAGTACCTGACATATAGAAAACCTGGGAGGAAAGTGGGCTGCTCCTACTCTGGTTTTCTTTGATCTGAGGCAAGGCACTTCTTTCCTCTCAGCCTCAGGCTGTGTGTGTAAATATCCACCCATCGAAAGGGAGAAATGGGGGGAAAGTCATCGGATAAACGAAGAGCAATACCGTGGCACAGTAGCCTGAGGTCCTGCTAGCTAGGGAGGAACAGGACTGCAACAGCCCGGCAAAGCCTACCTACCTTGGTCCACCCTGCCTCTCCGTATCCCTGCTTTGGGCTGCACAGACATCCACTGCCACAGCCCCACAGCCTGGGCTGGGTCCTTAGGTCCCAAGGTTTCGTTTGGCAGGGGGCTTATTCTCCAGGGCTCTGGCCACCAGACTCTCATCCCAAGAGAGAGGGAAAACCTGAGAAGGTACTTCTCTATAGGATATCCTCACATGTTTTTGGGGGTGGGGGGCTGTGGTGGGCACCCCCAGATACTCAAGAGACCTAGCCTTGAGAACTGGATCACTGTGGAAAAGGAAACAGATTTTGCTAAGTGGCTTTGGTGTTTTATTTGTTTATATTTAACCACACACATTTATTTACTGTTCAGTTTGGCACAACCACCTCTCTGAGAAATCTATCAGTACCTTTTTGAGACATGTGTTTTATTTAAAATTTTTTTAAAGTTTATTTATTTATTTTTTTAAGTAATCTCTACACCCAATGTGAGGCTTGAACTTACAACCCCAAGATTAAGAGTCACATGCTCTACTAATTGAGCTAGCCAGGTGCCCCTGACATGTGTTGTTGTTTGAAAAGATTTTATTTTTAAGTAATCTTTACACCCAATGTGGGGCTCAAACTTACAGCCCTGAGTCAAGAGTCACATGCTCAGGGTGCCTGAGTGGCTGAATCAGTTATGTGTCTGACTCTTGATTTTGGCTCAGGTCATGATCTCAGGGCTGTGAGGTTGAGCCCCATGCCCTGTGCAGAGCCTGTTTAAGATTCTCTCTCTCTCAGGG
Organism: Meles meles; assembly: GCF_922984935.1. Taxonomy (NCBI): domain Eukaryota; kingdom Metazoa; phylum Chordata; class Mammalia; order Carnivora; family Mustelidae; genus Meles; species Meles meles. Next base: position 20,368,707 of record NC_060073.1, read on the forward strand.
TGCCTGGGTGGCTCAGTCAGTTAAGTGCCTATCTTCAGCTCAGGTCATGCATGGACCCACGGCCCTGTGCTGGGCTCCCTGCCTACCCTGGAGTCTGTTTCTGCCTTTCCCTCTGCACCTCCCCTTCCCCACTCATGCTCTCTCTTGTGCTCTCCCTCGCGCTCGCTCTCACATAAATAAAATCTTAAAAAAAAAATAGGAAAAGATTCTCTGTCTTTCTTCCTCTTCCCCTCTTTACTTCCCTCCCTCTCTAAAAAAAAAAAAAAGTTGCATGCTTTACCCACTAAGCCAGCCAGGCACTCCAACATGTGTTTTATTTTTAAAATTAAATTTATTTTTAAATTAAATGAAATTAGCATTTTAAACAGATAATTATGTAATTCAAAATTCAAGTTATAAAAAGGTACATGGTAAAAAGTCTCCCCTTTATCCATCAGGAATTTAATTCCCCTCCCGGAGGCAAACAGTGTCATCAATGTTATTATCTATCTGCTTACACTTTTTAAGCACGTTTTCTTTTTAATTCTTTCAATACATTTTGAAGAGAAATGCTGTCTTCATTTTATAGATGAGGAAAATGAAACACGGAGAGTATAATTAATTTGCTTAAGGACATAATTATTAAGTGACAAAGCTGTGATCAGAAGCTGTGCCCCACCTCTAAAGCCCCCCCCCTTTTTAAAGATTTTATCTATTTATTTGATGGACAGAGATTACAACTAGTCAGAGAGGCAGGCAGGGAGAGAGGAGGAAGCAGGCTCCCCGCTGATCAGAGAGCCCGACGGGAAGCAGGCTCCCCGCTGATCAGAGAGCCCGACGCGGGCCTCGATCCTAGGACCCTCGTTCCCAGGACCCTGAGATCATGACCTGAGCCGAAGGCAGAGGCTTTAACCCACTGAGCCACCCAGGTGCTCCCACCTCTAAAACCTTTTAGTGGCACACCAGACAGGACTCAGGGGCTGAGATTCCGCCAGACCTCAAGTGTTTGGAACCCCTCTCTGACCAACACAAACCCGAGTATAGGTAATCCATGCACATTCGGAACTTCTGCAGGAACTAAGCCCTGCCAGGTCGGCCTGGTTCACAGATACCCCTGCTGTCTACACTTCGCCATCTCCCACCTGTCTCTGTCAATGACAGAAATCACTAGATTTTATTTTGAACACAATGAAGTCCTGTGCCGCCTCTGCAGCACATCGCACCCCCTGACTGCTGCAGGCTTACAGGAGCAGCTCCTGTTCCCAGGCTGCCACCTAGAACCAGTCCCTGCTGCTGTCTCTGACGTCAACAATATGACACTCCCACGGCAGCGAATGCCACAGACCCACATTCCAGCAGGAGCTGAGTCCCACGCTCAGCCCAAAGCATCCTGCCAGCCTGCACAGACTCTCCAGGAGAGGCGGAGATGGGAGACTGTGGCGTTCTGAAACCCCCAGCTCCACCTCTGTGACTTTGTTTTTGAGAAATTGACACTGTCAGAAAAGGAAAGCGAAGCCGGGAGGGACAGGAGTGACGCACTTGCACCTGTGTTGGCCTCCTCCCAGGCCACACTGTTCTTCTCCAGAGGAAAAGAAGAAAGACCTCTGTGAACAGCCTCCTTCCACCTGAAACCTGGGTCCTGCCGGGGAGAATGCCTGGATGTAACTGGCAACTTAAATTCCAACTTAAATTCAGGGCAACAGGTCCTCTGTCCGAGGCTCTCAGGAATGTCCCTGCCATGCACGTTGGTGGCCTCCTTCCTCACAGGCCACCAGGCTGCACAGGTTTTCAGTCTGAAGCTATAAATAAGGCTGACGTGCACATGAGAGCGAGGCTCCAGCTGCCTCCCCAGAGCTTTATTTCTAGACCTCATTTACTAAAAGGAGAAATTCCGAGGTAAGTGTCTCTGAAGTAAGATAAGTAAGATAACCCCAAGACAGCCCTTTTCTTCTTTGACAAGAGAAGTCTACAGCTGAGGCAGGAAACAAAAGGCCCAACTCTGAACTCTGGCAACCAAATGACAGTAATGATAACAGCAACAACTAACATTTTTTAAAAGATTACTTATTTATTTATTTGACAGAGAGAGAGATCACATGTAGGCAGAGAGAGAAAGAGAGAGAGAGAGAGAGAGGAAGAAGCAGGCTCCCTGCTGAGCAGAGAGCCTGATGCGGGGCTCGATTCCAGGACCCTGGGATCATGACCTGAGCTGAAGGCAGAGGCTTTAACCCACTGAGCCACCCAGGCGCCCCAACAACTAACATTTAATCAGCATTTGCAATGAACTGAACACTAATCTATTTATTTTATATATGTTATCTCATTTCCTTCTCAAATAGATCTGGGACATAGATACTATGATTATTCCCACTTCACAGATGTGGAGACAAAGGCACAGAGTTATCAAGTAATTTGCCAGTAAGTGGCCACTATTCAAACCAGGCAGTATGGCTCGGCATCTGCATTCTTAACCACCAGGCTCCACTGCTTCTTGACCAGGACTCACTGCCTGAGCACTGAGGCTGAGCTGTCCAGTATGCAGCCATCAAAGAGAATGGCAGCCAATGCCTTTGCCCCCAGATCCTTGCTCCTCTGAGGCTCAACAGCTGTAAATCACACAGAAGCTTGTTGAAATGCAGAATTTCAGGCCTCCACGTTAGGAATCTGCATTTTAGCAACCTGGTGATTTTGTTGCACACTAAAATTTCCAAGCACTATTCTAGAAAACTGTTTATAAATTGCTTTTCTTTGCTTCTAATTTGTTTCTACTAAACTTTCTCTCTTTGAGATCCTGGTTTCTGCCTCTTCTTTGGTGCTTCTTTGGTGCTCTAGATATGATCTGTTACTTCCAACTTCCCTTCTGAGTCCAGCCCTACAGGGCTGGAGGCTTAAGGATGGCCCCCATAAAAGGCAACAGGCCCCTGGGAGCCCCAGCCCCAGGCAGCCAGAGAAAGAGAAGCCACTGCTATGGTGCCTCACCTGCCAGGTGACAGTCTGGCATAACACCAAAGAAACAGGAGCAGCGCTGCTATGGGGTCAATGCTCGCTGGGGCAGGTGGGTACATTCTTTCACTGGAGAGAATTGTGGGCCTTTTGCCCTCCTTTAGAGTCCTCCTCTCCACCTGGCCAGCTTCTCTTTACTCCAGTGAGGGTAGACTCTAAAGAAAACCGGCCTGGGCATTGGAGATGGTGGCGTTTAGGCCTGGTAGCTCACTCTTGGCAGCTCCAAGCTGAGCTCACATGGCCAAAATTCAGACCACATGGTCCTGTGCAAGCAGTTAAAGCTCACCCTTAGGATTAGACAACATGTGCAACTGAATTACATTATGTAAGTGCTCTGGAGCTAGAGGCACACAGCAGTGGAGAAGACCAAACAGGGATTTCCAAAAATACAGAAAGGACTCTGTCATTCAGGCACTCCATGGGGCTAGCTAGCCCTTTAGAATAAGACAGGCAGATCTTTAGAGAAGACTTTCCCTAGAGATGGCAGATTCTGTGTTGAGGAATGTTTTGCTGTTCATAGGAGGAGGGAGGACGCTAGTGAACTCTTTTTGGATCCAGATTGCCCTTGACCAAGTTTCTCTGCATCAAGCCAAGATTATCTAACTATATGATGATGTCATAGGCTGGCCCAGACTGGCTACATAGGATATTAATAGAAATTAATTTATCTAAGTAAGAGAGCATAAGCCCCATGGAAAAGGATGGCTTAAACTCACAATCCATAGCAGGGACTAATCTCTAAGTATCACTCACTTAGAAACAGATTTATTCTTTCCTAATTTCAAAGAAAAAGATGAAGATTTTCCTCCCTTTTCAGCACATGGAAACGTTTCCTCAGCAGCCGAACAGCGAAATGACTCTCTTGAGTACCCGTGTGAATAGCTCAGAGACCCAGGGATGAACCGACCAAATCGACATTCTCACCGTGACTAGCTCCCAGCACTGGGATGAGAGACACATTGTTCTCACCAGGCATCCTGGAGTTCCTAGTTCACCTCATTTATTAACTCTGAGCTATATGGCCCGATATTTCTACCAACTCCCTCTGTCCTGGAAGCTCCTGAAAGTACAGGCAGCACAGAGCTAGGGAGAAAATGATGTAAATGAAGGGTGCAATAAATTACTGCCAACACCGATCGAAGTTGCAGGAGCACGAGGAAGGCAATGAAAACCCACACTGAGTTCCATTTTTAAATCTAGAAGCTGAACACCCACCCCCCCTTTCGGGTGGTTCTTACTGCAGTACCTCCTTCCACATAGAGCAAATTTGGAGAAGGTGGGGCTGGGAAAAATGGCAAAGGGCTTAGCCAACTAGTGCTTGACAAAAAGTCCTGAGGCTCACTGAGGTGCAATTAGTCCATCAGCTTCCCACTACCACCAAGGCAAGGAGTCTGCCAGCCTTTCTGCTCTGCTAATATACATATTTCTTGGTTGCCTTTCTCTGTCCTCTTTGACTTTGGAAAGTGCTATGCATGGTTATTTTAATCTGATTCATCTGCTGAAAAATGCTGTGCAGGAGCTAGTGTAAGAAGTGCAGGAGGAAGACATCTGAGATCTTGATTGCCCCCCACCTCTCGCAGATGGCCCATGACCCACCCTTTCCAGGGAGGCTTCTCAGAGGCAGCAACTGACATATCTGCAGAGCTAGGAGGTTATGCTGCAGCACACTTGTCTCAGATCACTCCCAGCTTCAGACACCGCCACCGAAGATTACACAGACCGTAGTTATGGGAGGTACAGCTCGCTCCGTCACTCCTGCAACCCCCAAATGCGTGTCAAACAGTCGCAGCTCTGCCCTGAATCTGATCGTGGGAGCAAAGAATATGGTGGGGGTGGCAGCAGCAGGTCTGTTTCCAGGCCCAGGAGCAGTTATATTCGACCTGCTTTGTGTTTTTTCACCTCTTTCTTCTGAATGCCAAAGCTAATTAGCCTCCCTGGCCAAGCACTGCAACACATTTCCCAAGCTGTCAGGCTCAAGTCTGTGGTTCTCCAGTCCAGTGCTTCTCAGGCTTCATCGCACATGAGAGCTTTAAAAATCTGTAGCCTAGACCCATTAAATCAAAATTGGGGGAGGACGGAGTCAGGCATTTTTAAAAGATCCTTTAGTGATTCCCATGATGCTGCTCTAGTCCGTCCCCCTATTTTATTTATTTCATGGCATTTAGTTCTACTAAATTATGGTTGTTTACTTGTCTCCCTCTACTAAAACGTACACTCTAGGAGCTCTGGACACAACTGCTTGTTCACTGCTGCGTCCCTAGCAACGCCCAGCTCAGTGGCTGGCAGATACTTGGCACCCATTAAATCATTGTTCAATTAATATCTACATTCCTACATGGCCTCTGACTTTAGGATTTGACTAAGGCATCTGAGCTGCCACATTCCTTTGTCTCCTTCACTTCCTCAAAGGCACAGTCACAAAAGAGAGACCCATAAAAATCCATAAACACCTAGCTCCCAGCAAACCTGAGTTTAATCAGCAACAGAGGTTTTGTTGTTCATTTTTTTTTAAAGATTTTATTTATTTATTTGACAGACAGAGATCACAAGTAGGCAGAGAGGCAGGCAGAGAGAGAGGAAGGGAAGCAGGCTCCCTGATGAGCAGAGAACCCGGGGCCTCGATCCCACCTGACGTGAGCCGAAGGCAGAGGCTTTAACCCACTGAGCCACCCAGGCACCCCTTGTTGTTCATTTTTAATATCCACTACCACAAAGGTGCAGGCAGGCCTATGCAATGTCCTCCCAACCCTGGTAAAACAAAACCAAACCTCTTTCATGCGAATGTAACAAGCAAGTAGTCAGATTTATTTACTCTGCTCTAATTGGCACACTGCCATAAACAGAGGGCAAAGTCTAAGGCTTGGTTTAATGTTCATGTTAGGGATGGCCATTTTGAAGATGTTTGTCAAACCCAACCTCCTATCTATAGAAACTGGAGCACAGGCAGAGCAATAGAGCAGCCCGAAAACTGTGTGGGCAGGCTCTCCACAGGACTATCTTTAGTTGTTCTCTCTATATAAATGGGGCAGGAGGGGGCATTTAATAGACCCACTGCTAGGAGCACTCACTTTCCTAGCAGGGCACACACCTCCGGGAGGAAAAGAATGGCTACCATATCCTGGAAATAACGCTGCCCATCAGTGCAACAGGGACACAGACAAACATCACCCAGAACAATGCAAACAAACCAAAGGACAGCTGCGAGGTGTTTTAAAGAGAGAAGGGTACAGGATGTTTCAAAACGCCTTGGTTTTAAACACACTGATTACAGTGAAAGGACATCAGCTACCTATCTGTTAATCCCTTCCCATGATTCTGTTGACAGCATCTCCTGGGAATCATCAAAGAAGGATCTCTTTGATTATCACAGCTCTCCTGCTCCCTAACCTCAGGAAGTGTAATCCCTAGTGGCTCCACTATCCTTTAAAATCAATCTCATGAGAAGAGGAGGAAGGAAGAGATACTTTGGTTTCTTTACTTTTTTCTTTCTCTCTTTTTTTTTCCTAGCAAGCTCATAGCTAGCAGTTGAGGGAATTCTTCAAAATGGGTTTAAGTACTACTTTCTAGCTCAGGACACGAAGTGCCTCTAACTGGACAAGGCCTTGGGGTCCTCATAATAAAAGGGCAGAGGGCACCTGCCTTGTCTAATGCCAATGCAGGTCTCTAGACACCTCCAGAGGCAGGAAGGTCTTGGTAGAAGGAAACCAGGATGGGTGAAAAGATGGATTCAAACAAACCAGAAGCTTACAGACGACCTTCGGGAGCCCAGCAACAGGCTCTTTTCTCGAAGAATGCCAGAAGCACCCGCTGTGCTACCAACTCAGAAACCCAGAAACCCGTCCCTGCCCTCCCATCCCAGGATCTCCTTTCTTCCGCTCCCTGAGCACACCCTGAAGAGCCCTAGATCAGGAGTCCCTGCTCTGCCACTCCTTGGCTTCAAGTCCTCGGGCAGGCCCACTCTGCGTCTCTAGGCCTCAGGAGTTCCACCTGTACAATGGGGAGTATGATCTCTGATCATCCCGCAAGAACGCTGTGAGGCCCCCAAGGGACTAATACACAGTGCGAACGCGCTGTCAGAGGTGGAGCCCTGGCCCAGGCCCACCCAGGCCATTACTAAGATGACTAACCGCTTCCGTCGTCCGGGCTTCTCCCCTCTGGAGGCCCGGCTCCGTCTCCCTGGCCCACCTCCTCAGGCTGGGATTTTCCGGCCCTGGGACCTGGGGGGGTGGGGGTGGGGGTCAGAGCTTCCCTTTCTGTAGGGCGGGGGCGACCCGGGCTGTTCGCCGGGCGCCCTCGAGGCCAGGCCGCTTCCCTTAGGCCCACGACCCCGCTCTGGGCCCCCTTACCTCCATCGGTTGATCCCTACTGAGGAGGAGGCCGCGAACCACGGGTCCAGGATGTAAACGCAGCGCACGCAGCGCGCCCCACGCACGGCTGCCAGCAGCGCAGGGTTGTCGTGGAGCCGCAGCCCTTTGCGGAACCAGTGCACCGAAGAAGCGCCATCCACTCCGGCTGCCGGCGCCGGCATCGGGGCAGCCGCCGCCGCCGTCACCACAGCCGCCGCCATCACCTCTCTGACTGCTCACGCCTCCGCCGCTCCACCCCCGTCGGCTCCGCGGGCCCCGCCTCCGGCCCGCCCTGTGACCTACGACGCCGCCGCTCCTCTCTGTGGCCCCACCCCCAAGGCCCTGGAGCGCCCCTGCCATTGGCTGGGAGCCTCCCACCGGGCGATTGGCCCAGCAACGCGGAGTCCGGCCCCGCCCCCTCACGTTCCCACCATGTGTCGGTCCTCGGGAGCAGAGGCTGCAGGCTGGGCTGGTGACGCAAGTAGCCTATCCTTTCAGAGGTCTGGGCGTGGAAGGAGTCTCAAGGGACGGAGGATCTCTTACACGCGTCCTGTCCTAAGCCTGTCACTGGAAGCTGTCTGGGCTGGTGGGGGTTGCTGCGACTCCAGCCAGTGACTTAACCAGCATCATCCACTTCTGCCTCTAGGCTGGGACATCCTCTGCAACATTCTACTACAGCTGCCATTTATTCAATACATTTTATATAGCAAGCAACGGGATAATATCCTTATATAGACTATCTCACTTACTATTCCTAACCTGGTTACGTTCACTCAGCAGATCCCAGTGAAAGAACTGTTATTATTCTCATTTTAGATACAGAGGAATCTGAGGCTGCCACAGCTTCAGTGACTTGTTCTGTATCAGAAAGCTAATAAGAGGATCCCACCCAGACTATTCAGAATCTGAAGCTTCTGCTTTTATCCACAAAGCTACACTCTTAATCTGCTTAGAGCTCTTTGGCATTTCAAAGTGGCAAAGTCTAAAGAGGGAGGAGGGCCCTGATGTAGGACACTGGAGGGACCAGGAGTAGGAATGGGCAATGCAGAGGATGTGGGTCAAGACAGTAATTATGCCATCAGATGAATTTTTCTTTCTTTCTTCTTCCTCCTCTTCTTCTTCTTCTTCTTCTTCTTCTTCTTCTTCTTCTTCTTCTTCTGATTTCTTTCTTTCTTTCTTTCTTTCTTTCTTTCTTTCTTTCTTTCTTTCTTTCTTCTTTTTTAGTAGAATATAAAACAATGGTACTTCTGTGCTCCTGAAGCGCTGAACTGGATTCTGTGTGGGATTCAGAGATATGGAAGACACTGTCTCCACTACTCCTCTGGGGAGCCAAGAGGAGCCCTGTTATTCTTCTGGAGCCTAGCACTGGCCTTGCTGATAGACTGAATGGCAAGAGAAGCATATGAGCACCTGCAATGAAGTGTTGATGGTGAGCTAAGATAGCCTAATTAGACTGCAGCTCTGTGGTTATCGAAATGTGGTTACTGAATTTGGCCCTAGGTTGTGCCTATACTCACATCCCTTCCTGAATCTGGAAATGAGCGATGAAGGAATTTAGCAAATTAGTGACATTATTTGGCACAGCTCTATAAACCACAGAATCATTCTCAATCCCAGGTTCTCTCTCATATGTGTAAGTTTTTCCTTCAAGCCTGAATCACTCTTCACCCTCTCCCTTCCTTTTTAAAATCTTTTTATTTTTCTCTCTTTTTAAAAAGAATGCATTTATTTGGCAGAGAGAGAGGGAGCATGTGCACACACAAGCAGGGAGAAGGAAAGGGAGAAGCAGGCTCCTGGCCGAGCAGGTAGCCTAAGGTGTGGCTGGATCCCAGGGTCCCAGGATCATGACCTGACCCAAAGGCAGATGCTTAACCGACTGCACCACCCAGGCGCCCCTACCCTGTCCCCTTTTTAACTCCAGTTTGTTCCGTGTCCAGTTTGTTCTGTGTCACTCAGTATCGATGTCACTTTCTTGGTGTCTGGTCCCAGCCACCATAGTGCCCATCTCATTCTGTGCTGTTTCTTATCACTGGCTTTAGTACATGGTACTGGCATTTCTTACTCATCTCTCTGTGCCATTAGACTATAAACTCCTGGAGGGCAGGGGCCCTGGCTTATTCACAGGTGAATTTTCAGGGTTTAGCTCAGCGCTTGGCACTTACTGATTGAGGATTCCTTGAGCAAAAGGTGAACAGAGAAACTAGTCTTAGGTCAGCAGGAACCGTAAAGGTCTATCCAATCCCGACTCTGTCCTTGTTTTTGAATCCCAAATGCTTGCTGGAAGAATAGATGCCACCTCTCATTACTTTTCTCTTGAGACTTTGTGTTTCCCCCTCTCCTATCCCCTTTTCTCTCCACAAGGTTGAGGAGGGATGGAACAGAGAGTGTAAGGATGTGATTCTTTCCCCTAGCCTCAAAGATGGGTACTCTTTCTCTGCTAAACTCCTGTAATGCTTTCTGTGTAGACTGTGGGTCCATGAGGGCAGGGGCTGTGCTTATCTTACTATCAATGTATTGGCAGCTCCAGTTTGGTACTTGACATGTAATAGTTGCTAAATAAATATGTGATGAATGATTGAATGTCATTTATCCCTATCTGATTGGGTTATGAGGAGAGGCAGTGTAGTACAATGGTTAAGCCCAATATCTTGCATGTCTGGAGAGGCTGGATTCAAATTCTGCTTCTGCTTTTACTCTGTGTGACCTTGGTAAACTAGTGACCTCCTCGTTCCCCACTTTCTTAAGCTATACAGTAGGAATGACCATAGTAGTGAGGACATAGTAAGCATTTTATGAGTTAGCTACTATTATTCTGAACAGCAGGATCTGTGTCTGCATTTGCCTTCCTTGCAACATCTTGTTCTTGGTCTTACATGTAATGAGCAATCCATAAGTTGCTGGTGAATAAAATATTTTAATCAGGTTTTTAAAGACCTTGAAATTATACCAGTAATGAAAAATAACAATCCCTCAAACCACTGCAGTGTTTCATGCATTTTTAAAGAAAATATTGAGTATATTCTATATTGCTGTGTCATTGTGTTTGTTATTTTAATGACCATATAGTCCTTCATCGTGTTGATAAGGAGGAATTATTTTACTGAATGATTGCATATAGTTTAAGTATAAGAGGGTAACATTCAAGAATCTATCAGGAAGTGAATCTCCCCCTGGACAGAATACTGGAGTGCAAAGTTCACTTTTGAACTTTACACTTTAAAAGGGACCTGGGGAGGGGTACCTGGGTGGCTCAGCCAGTTAAGCAGCTAACTCTTGATTTTGGTTCCAGCCATGATCTCATGGTCATGAGATCCAGCCTGGCTTTGGCTCTGTGTTGAGTGGAGAGTCTGCTTCTCTCCCTCTCCCTGGGCCCCTCCTTTCTCTCTCTCTCTCTCAAATAAATAAATCTAGAAAAAGGGAGGGGGCATAGAGAAATTACCGAGAGACCAAAGAAACCTATACATTGCTAGGGAGGTGAAATGTAATCGAGTACTATTGTATCTTTGAGAGCAGTAAGAAGGAGGTTTGACCTCATAGCTGTATACCTCGTAATTTACAAGCGTCTCTGAAGAGTGGTTGCCATGAGGATGCCAAACAGTTGCTGCTTGTTTCCATTAGGGGAAGAGCCAAAGAATCTAGTTTGAGGAAAAAAAAAAAAATCTAGCTTACGCTGATTTAAGGAGGATTTAAGGAGGAACTTCGTATTCAGTGGTTTAGGAACGAGATAAATTAGGTAGTGGGAGATTTCTTTCTTCGCTGAGGATATTAAGAAGACAGAGATCAGTCCTCCACGTTTTTGTTGTCATAGCCTTGCGTGGAGACGGATTGGGCAACTTTTTACATTCCCTTTGAGCAGCGCTTTGGGTAAATATTTGATGATTGGTTGAAAGGTAACTAGGGGCGGGAAGGAGGGACGTCTCTGGCGAGTTTAAGTTACCCGCGCCCTCTAGTGGTGGAACTGGGAAAGAAGCGACCGTTCCGCGTGGGGCTGAGCACCCAGCATCCGGTCCTACCCGCCTCCCTTTTGTTGTGTCAACCCATAGTGTGCAGCCGTGGCATTCCTATTCCCAAGATTTCGCACAAAGCCTACTTTGATGTTCTTTGAACCCTTCAGCTTGAGAACCTGTAAAACTTACAGGGACATATGGACCGAAAAGCCAGACTCCTTGTTCCATTTCCAGCTCTGCCATCAACTAGCAAATTACCTGGGCAAGTTCCTTAGCCTTTCTGTGCTTCATCTTCCTCATCTGGAAAATGAGGATGATGACGATGGTGATACACGTGCAGCATGGAATTGGAGCATGATAAATAGGCAAAAGTCTCAGAATTGAGAGTCCAGGAACAGACTCTCCCATATCTGGGTATTCATTAAGGACAAAGATGTCTTTATACAGAAGTCAGGTAAGGTGGTTTTTCTTGAAATGGCAGTCAATCAGATAGCTATCCCAATGTTGAAAAAAAAAAAAAAAAGGCAACTTGACCCCTATATCCGAACATACACATAAATCAACTCCAGGTAGATTATATACTTAAACGTGAAAAATAAAACAGTAAATAAAGCTTTGGGAACATTATGTAGGAGAAAATCCTTATGACCTTGAGGGTAGACAAAGAATTCTTTTTTTTTTTTTTAAAGATTTTATTTATTTATTTGGCAGAGAGAGATCACAAGTTGGTAGAGAGGCAGGCAGAGAGAGAGAGAGAGAGGGAAGCAGGCTCCCTGCTGAGCAGAGAGCCGGATGCGGGACTCGATCCCAGGACCCTGAGATCATGACCTGAGCCGAAGGCAGCGGCTTAACCCACTGAGCCACCCAGGCTCCCTAGACAAAGAATTCTTAAATAAGACATGGGATGTATTAACTATAAATGAAAAGATTGATAAATTAAACTACATTAAAATTATGAACTTCTTTTTTGGTATTTTTAAAATTTTTTTAAATTATTTATTTATTTTTTCAGCGTAACAGTATTCTTTGTTTTTGCACAACACCCAGTGCTCCATGCAATACGTGCCCTCCCTAATACCCACCACCTGGTTCCCCGAACCTCCCATCCTCCGCCCCTTCAAAACCCTCAGGTTGTTTTTCAGAGTCCACAGTCTCTTCTGGTTCTCCTCCCCTTCCAATTTCCGTCAACTTCCTTCTCCTCTCCATCTCCCAATGTCCTCCAGTCGACATACAATATTGTATTAGTTTCGGTATAAGGCACAGTGACCCAACAATTCTCTGTATGATACATTGCTCACCCAGTAAATGTTGTCACCATCTGTCAGCATACCAAGTTATTACAGTATTATTGACTTTTATCCCTATGCTGTACTTTTTTTTTTTTTTTAAGATTTTATTTATTTATTTGACAGAGAGATCACAAGTAGGCAGAGAGGTAGGCAGAGAGAAAGGGGGGAAAGCAGGCTCCCTGCTGAGCAGAGAGCCCTATGCGGGGCTCGATCCCAGGTCCCTGAGATCATGACCTGAGCTGAAGGCAGAGGCTTAACCCCTGAGCCACCCAGGCGCCCCCCTATGCTGTACTTTTAACCTTCATGACTTACTTATTTTATAACTGGAAGTTTGTACCTCTTAATTCCCTTCACCTGTTTAGTCCACCCCCGGCCCTCTGGTAATCAGAGTTCTCTGTAATTATGAGTCTGTTTCTGGTTTTGCTCGTTTGCTTTGCTATGAACTTCTGTTTATCAAAAAATATTATTTAGAGAGTGAAAAAGCAAACCACAGAATGAGACAAGATCGTTGTAACCCCTATAATTCTTAAAGAGCTCAGATCCAGAATAAAAAACCAAAAAGAGACAAGGCAACACAGTATGAAACTAAGACTCGAAAGACACCTTCTCCCCCACAAAGGATAGATATGCAAGATGCCAATGAACACAGGAAAAGGTACCCACTTGCATTAATTAGTTCATGGGGGAATACAAATAAAAACTACAAGGTACCACTATAAACCCACTAACATGGATAAAGTTAAAAGAATAGACAAAATCACGTTTTGGGGAAGATGTGGGCATTTGAAACACACACACTGCTGTTGAGAGTGTAAACTGATACAATCATTTTAGAAAACTGTCTGGTGTTATATATTACATTTGAAAAACCAAATACTCTTATAGATTGCAAACCATATACCCTCTGACCTATCAACTTAATTCCTAGCACGTACCTAGCAGAAATTTGTCTACATGTACACGAAAGACATTGTCAAAATTTCAAAATAGCCAAAGTAAAACCAATGAATCATGGAAGCAGTAATCAGTAAAAATTTTTTGTGCACACACCAAAAAGGCAGCTTGCAAACCAGAGCAGTCAGAAGAGAACATGGAATGAGGTTTGGGGGTTATTGTTATAAAGCAGTTTACAGCCAGAAAGCAGTGACCGTTAAGATTGGTTACAATATTACCGTTTTCAGTGGTTACCCCATATTAACCTTGGGAAACAGTTTAAGTTTTGCTTATCTTTTCCAGAGCAGAAGCAAGAAGCAATTCAGGTCACGTTAGTGCAAAAAAGATAAATTAAGTTTTGTGTGCATGCCTAAAATTGGGGCTGGTTGCTCAGGGAGCCTTCAAGGCTAGCCTCTATCTGTCCTTGACTTTATGGAAGTCAAGACTCGAAACTATGAAGTTTCGACTTATGAAGGCTTATAAGGACTTTATGGAAGTCAAGACTCGAAACTATGAAGTTTCGACTTATGAAGACTTATAAGGACTATGAAGTCCTTGACTTTATGGAAATATCCACAGCGTGATGTTCTTAGGAATAGTCTTAAACCAGAAACAGCTCAAGTGTCTCTAAGCAGTAGAATGGATAAATAAATTAAGGCGCTTTCAAACAAAGGAATACTATACAACAATTAAAACGCACAAACCATAGCTACATTCATACATTCAGGGATGAAACTCACAAAATTTTTTTAAAGATCTTATTTCTAAGTAATCTTTACATCCAATGTGGGACTGAAACTTACAACCCCCAGACCAAGAGTCGCACTCTCCACGGAAAGAGCCAGCCAGGCCACCCCAATCTCACAAATTTAATATTGAATAAAAAAAGTTGGACATAAAAGCAAACATTGATATATGCACGGATCCACCATATAGAGTTCACAATGTGGCAAAACTAACGTTTGGTGTTAAGAGCCAAAGAAGTAGAAACAACTAAAATGTCCATCCTTGGATGGACAGATAAACAAATGTGGTAGATCCATACAGTGAAATTCCACTTAGCGATTAAGTAAGAAGGGAGTACCAGCAGATGCTTCACCGTCCATGAACCTTGAAAACATTTGCTAAGTGAAAGATGCCTATCGCAAAGTACCACGTATAGTAGGATTCCACTTATATGAGAAGTCCAGAACAGGCAAATCCATTGAGACAGAAAATGATTTCCTAGGGCAGGAAGGGCTGGGGAGAAACGGGGAGCAACAGTCAATGGATACCAAATTTGGTAGGGGGTAAGGAAAATGTTCTAAAACTGATTATGATGATGGTCCCGCGACTCTGAATTCAACAACGGGTGAATTGTATGGTATGTGAAACGGATTTCTGTAAAGCTATTATTTAAAAAAATATATAGAGGGCATTACTTAAAAAAAAAAAAAGTAAAGTAAGCCTCAGCAGCAGAGTGGGACTTTTAAAAAGAGGCCTTCTGTTCAGAAATGCCAAAGTCAAAAAATGTTGTTTATATCAAATTTGCATGTGTAAGTTCTAGTTTTTTATTGATGTTAGGGGTCTTTTATTTATCTGAATACATGCATTGGATTAAGATGTACAGTGTTTTAAACAGATGAGTGTCTTGGTGTCCATATTTAAAAGATCTTCAGGGACGCCCAGGTGGCTCAGTTGGTTAAGCGGCTGCCTTTGGCTCTGGTCATGATCCCAGTGTCCTGGGATGGAGTCCCACATCGGGCTTCTTGCTCAGCGGGGAGCCTGCTTCTCCTCTGCCTCTGCCTGCCACTCTGTCTGCCTGTGCTCACTTTCTGTGACAAACAAAATGAATAAAATCTTAAAAAAAAAAAAGAATTAAAAAAAAAAAAAAAGATCTTCAGCTTGGGGCGCCTGGGTGGCTCAGTTGTTAAGTGTCTGCCTTTGGCTCAGGTCATGATCCCATGATCCCTGCACTCCATTCTCCCCACTCCGAGAGGCAAGGTCCCAGCCTAGATGTTGGACCACCCAGTAAGAAAGAGCAAACCTGAGAAAGAAAAACCAGGGGGAGGGGCTCCAGCCAAGATAATAGGGCTATGGAACTTGGTTTAATTTCAACACTGAAATTTCAAGGTTCTTGCTCAAGAGAACGGCAACTACTCTTCAGGCTCAAGGGAGGGAAGTATGGTGTGTGTGTTTGCGGTTCTGCATGTGACAGGGATGAGAGAGACAAAGGGCGTGAGTGACATGTATGTACCTCTCGGCCACCAGGAAAAGGACCTGCTGCTGAGCCTTTCTTTCTCTGCTCATCTGTCTCTGAGGCCCAGGTGACGTATTTGAGGTGACAGATTCGTGAGACACTTGCCTCAGCCTGCCCTTAATGACAAGCCTCTGCTGGAGGAGTAGAGCCCCAGGCAGTGACATGCCCGAGACTGGTCTTTGGTCACTAACACAGAACCATGGTCTTCTCTGAGATATTAGCATTTGTTGACCCTCCCTCCCCTCCATTCTTTAATTTAGAAGAATAAAGTGCGAGAAATGAACTTTCCTTCTCCAGGACATCAGAGATTGACTGCTTGCCTTCTGTGGTGGGATATACTTTCCAGAGGGGTGGGGTACAGGCTGGCAGAGGGAGCTCCTGGGGCTGCCATGCTGTGCCCCAGACCCCTCGGGCCCCTAAGTTAAGACGGAAGCTGTGTGTGTGTGTGTGTGTGTGTGTGTGTGTGTGTGTGTGTGTGACCTTCGCCCAAATCCTTCTGGTGTCAGGTAACCAAAACGTTCGAGCTAGCTGAAGCGAAAAGCAAACATACATTGAGAGGACACAGGAACATTCTGTGGGACCCCAGGGCCTCACATGCTTCCTGCTTTACCAGAACTGAAAGCAGGAATCATTAAAGCCGCTGGATACGGGACAGCCATCCTCCCTCTGTTTCTCTTTCTCTGAGAACCTATGGTCTCTTGTTTGTTTCTTCTTGCAACTTTCTCCATTTTCTTTCCCCACCCTGAAGTCGTGTTTTCTCGGCCTGCTCTGTGAACAAGGCCAAATATGGCTTCCCCATAACTTCTGGCTACAACTAGGAGAAGACTGCCAGGATCTTTCAGGTTCCGGTTCAGGAACGGTGGGTGGCCTAGGACATTGGTCCAGTCAGCAGGGGCAAGGAACGGGAGGCTGTGGTCCAAACGTGGAGTGAGGGTACACCCCCGTGAGCGAGGAAGGTGTGGGAGATGAAGGTTTGGGTGCTGAGTGGACATTAATTATCATTGCCCTTGCTTATGAGGGTATTATAACCAAGTGCCTCCTGGGTCAGGCTCCAAGTAGGTTCTTGAAGATACAGGGTTGGGTTAGACATAATTCTTGCCCTTTGAGAAACTTAGAGCGAAGGAAGCAAGTGTATTAACATTTTTTTCTGTTATGTGCTTCGTAAGAAGTACAATAATAAAGAGTTTTGTGCAAACTGAGATCATAAGGTCACAGAGGAACATTAATAGTGAATATTTGTTGAACTTTGCTCAGCACCTACAAAGTAGGGTCTGTTGTTGTCACTCTTATGTTAGCCGTGACCTCCATTCACCGAGGACACAGGCTTGGAGCGACTGAGCATCCTCCAAGTGACAGCTAGGAGGCTGGGAGCAGGGATTCCAATGCAGGTCTGAGTGTAAAGCCTAAGGTCTTCCCACTCCAGCAACGGAGATTTTAGAAAATACCAAGAAATTATATGTCATTTATATTTCAATAAAAAAAAAAAAGAAGATAGGAGCTCCCGGGTAGCTCAGTCGGTTAAGTGACCTACTGACTCTTAGTTTCTGCTCAGGTCCTGATCTTGGGGTCCTGGGATTGAGTCCGATGTTGGATTCTGCACTCAGCTGGGAAGTCTGCTTGACATTCTCTCTTCCTCCCCCTCTGCCCTTCCTCCTGCTCATGTGCCCTCTTCTAAAACAAATCTCTAAAACAAATTTTTAAAAAATCTTGAAAAAAAAGGTAAAGAGGATAAAACTAAATTAATTAATTAATTTTTAAAAAACTATGAAATAGTATGTATAGGATATATGTGTAGAAAAAGGATAGGGTGCCTGGTGGCTCAGTGGGTTAAGCCTCTGCCTTCAGCTCAGGTCATGGTCTCAGGTTCCTAGGATCAAGCCCTGCATCGGGCTCTCTGCTCAGCAAGGAGCCTGCTTCCTCCTCTCTCTCTGCCTGTTTCTTTGCCTACTTGTGCTCTTTCTCTCTGTCAAATAAATAAATAAAAATCTAAAAAAAAAAAAAAGTAAAAGGTTACATGGGTCTCTAAATTTATAAAAACAAGATAATGAATCATAAATACATTTTAAAATGTAATAGGAGTCTGGGGCACCTGGGTGGCACAGTTGATTCAGTGTCCAACTCTTGGTTTTGGCTCAGGTCCTGATCTCAGGGTCATGAGATCGAGCCCCTGTAGAGCTCTGTACTCAGCATAGAGTCTGCCTGGGTTTCTCTCTCTCTCCCCCTCTGCCCCTCCCCCCCACTTCTGGTGCTCTCTTTCTCTCTCTCAGATAAATAAACCTTTTAAAAAAAAAGGTAATAAGAGTCAGCACTGGAGAGGGTGACATAACTTTTTTTCAGGCTCGGGTTACTGAGATTGGGGAGGGATGGGGCAGAGGGAAAATTGACCCTATACGTTTCTGGACCGTTTGAGTTTTAAAAACATGCATTGTTCAATTTGTGGTTAATTAATACATTTTTTCCAAAAGATATCAGGTTAACAAATTAGCTCAAAAAAAGCAAAAGAAATGTCAGACATAATGACCTTGCTTAGGCGTCCTGCAAAATTAACATGGCTCCATCTGTGGCGAGGGACTTCTTGTCAAGGGATCAGGACTTTGCCTTTCCCTGCTCCCCAGCATTTCACTTCCAGAAGCCCCGTAGCCCTGCCTCCTTTTGGAAAGGGAGGAGAAGGAGGGAGGTGATGAGGCCCTTCGGCCAGCAATTGGGTGGGGTCCAGGAACAAGATTCTAGTTTCTCTTGAGGAGGTTCTTAAATGCAAGCTTTCCTAGGTGTTCAAAATGCAGATTCCCTGCAGAGTCTGACTCAGGAGGTCTGGGGCAGGGCCTGGGAATTTGTATTTTGAACCATACATGGGGTAACTAAGATGCAGAGGGTTCTGCATGGACCACATTCTGGAAAATACTGCTTTAAGCCACGGGTGGGGCATTCCGTGTCCCCAAAGCTCTGAGGCCCCTCTGTCAAGTCAAGGGAGACAAGCAAATCACACCGAGCTGGGGCGAGGCCTATCATTATTGTGTGTCCCAGAGCTTCTTTTAATCCCTATACCACCCTGCCTCCACTACCCTGAGACTCAGGTGGAAACACCCTGGGGCTTTGAGAACACTGGCTGCGGGGGAAGCCAGCACCCAGGAGAGCCCTCTCTGGCTTGGGGTGTGGCTGGCGAAGATGACCATAGTAATGAGAACTCATAATAACATATGCAGCTTGTTCTATGACAATTCCTCTACTATGAAACAGATGTGAATATACTTAAGATCTTTTTCTTAGAAAAAAACAAAAACCAATGAGGTTGGTATTATTATCTTTTCCTTGCAGAGGAGGAGGTTGGGGCTCAGAAAGATGGAATAATTTGCCCAGGGTCACCCAGGGGCAGAGCCGGGATTTGAACCTGAATCTGGCTGATGCAGAGAAATGAAACACAGGCTGACACTGATCCTCACGGGGTCGCTCGATGGGTCAATGTGGTTTTCAAAAAGGATCGCCAATGTGAGTGTAAGAGAGCAGTGGGAGAAGCTTGGTTACAAGGCAGGGAGCACTACGGGAGCCCGGGCTGCAGGTGCTCCCGTGGTCTCCCAGCAGCTGGGGTTCCAGGCTTTGGTCTATTCATCATGGTAGGGTTCCAGCCCCCCAGGAAGATGTTATACACATGTTGGCAATCATTATTATAATCTGTTTTCTTAGCTGTCAGGGAGATCCTAGCCAAACCCAAGTGTGATAGGATCCTTTTCTGGCAGGGAGGTCTCATGGGAGGCCTAGATCCCTCAGGGGCCTTTAATGGGATTTGGAGTCAGGTAGACCTGGATTCAAATCCCAACTCTGATACCTGCTATGTGGCCTCGGACAAGTTACTTAACTTCTCTGGGCTGCAGTGTCCTTGTCTACAAAACATACAATACTCTTCCCTCCCTCTCAGGGGGATTGCAAGGATTTTGTCTCCTAAATCCTATAATGTACCCTGCACAGTGCCTGGCACACGAAATAGTGATTGGGACTTGGACTACTGGTGTTATCATGACTGGCCCAGGCACGTGCTTGTCTCAACCTTGGTGTTTTGGGTCAGATAATTCTTTGTCGTGGGGGGCGTCCTGAACACTGTAGGATGTTTTAACAATCCCTCAGTCGTGACACCCTTATGGCCCCTGTGAGGCAGTACTCCCCCCCACCCCGAGCTGAGAGCCTGTGAACACAGGGTAAAGGCATGAGAATGTCTTCAAAGGGAGCAATCCTGGAGGATGATACAAAAACATCCAGGCCAAATGAGGGGCCTGACGTGGTGGGGGGTGGAAACGGAGGGAAAGGATGTGTGCTCAGGGTGTAGGAACAGAGTCAAGCTGGGAGATCCCAGCTGAGCCGAGAAGGGGAGGGCTCCGAGCTAGAAGGGGCCAGAAGCCCCTGGAGATGGTACAGCAAACAGCGGCATCTGGGTCTATTTCTTTGTTTAGTGGAATTTTGTTTTTCCAATTGTACCAGTAGTACAAGTTCCTCTTAGACGATTCAGGAAAGGACACTCCAGAAAATGAAATCTCCTGTCATCCCAGCACCTCCCAGTCTGAAGTCCTCATCTGTTCTCTTCATTCAGCAATGTTTATTGGGCGCTCACTGGATGCAGGCCCTGTCTGCGTGCTGGAGGTTCTGGGGGTGTCTGTGTGGGCCGAGGTTGGGGGGGTGGGGACTGGCTGTTGGCCTCTCTTATGCGGCCCCTGCTTTGAAGGATCTGTGCAGCATCCTGACCCTGGCTCCTTCTCCTGGATCTTTCTGGAATCTGCCCATTTTTCTCCTTCATCTGGGAGGCCTTGATACTTTACATGGTACTTACGAAGGGCCACCTTAGTCCTGTTCCCAGGGCTGGGAATTCAGACTGGAGCAGGAGAGGCTTCATTGCTGCCTTCAAGGACCTTACAGTCCAGTGGGGTAGACGCTTTCCTTCCCATGGAGGAAGGTCAGAGGGGCTCAGAGATCATGTCACAAGAGCGAATGATTATTAAGTGCTAACTGTGTCTTAGAGACCTGCTCAACTCACGTGATCCTCAAGACCATTTGTGAGATGGCTCATTATGTTATTGCTACTTTACAGATGAGGAAACCAATGCACAGAGAGGTTAAGGCACTCAGGTAAGGTCACACAGCTAGGCAAAGCTGGGATTTAATCCAGGCAGTCCAATCCCAGCATCCACGTTGGGTGGGTAAAGGAGGGCTTCTCTGAGGAACTGATGTTGATCAAGGGTTCACAGTTCCGCATTTCTCACTCTCTGTTGTGTTGACCAAACTATAGTCGGGCTTCTCTCTTGCCTACAGGCCCGTGAACTCTGCTTGTCCCAAGCCCGAGCAAGCACAAAAAAGTAGACCGTGTCTCCCCTTATCAGCCTCTGGAAATGTGCTGACCACAGCCAAGACACTGCTCCTATCAGACACACTGTTCATTTCCCATTGCCTGCCTGGCTTCCACTCTAGAGATTCTGCTTGCCTCCTCCTTTATCCTATAAAAGAAAACTTTTTTTTCTGCTGGATATTGAGATGCTTACATATTTCTGAGACAGACGTGCCCTGTCTTTTGCAATAGTCTCTTTCTAATAAAAGTATCTCCCTATCTATGTCCAGATTTTGTTTTGTTTTTTTAAGATTTATTTATTTGACAGACAGAGATCACAAGTAGGCAGAGAGGCAGGCAGATAGAGAGAGAGGGGGAAGCAGCCTCCCTGCTGAGTGGGGAGCCTGACATGGGGCTCGATCCCAGGACGCTGCCATCATGACTTGAGCTGAAGGCAGAGGCTTAGCCCACTGAGCCACCCAGGTGCCCCCAGATTTTGTTTGTACTAGACAACATTGGAGCTGAGATCAGAGGGGGTAGCAGGTGCAGCTCAATGAAGAAAGGAAGAATAGTGCTGCAGGTAGAGGGAACAGCACGTACAAAGGTCCTGAGGTGGGTGGGAGCACTGAGCACTTGAGGACCTAAAAGATTAGATGTTGAGAGAAATAAGCCCCAGATCAAGCAGACAGGTTCCCTCTATCTTTCCGCTTATCTGTCCTCAGATGTTGGCTGCTTTCTTCATGCTGGTAAAATGGCTTCAGCGCTCTACACACCTTATGGAACCCTTCCTCTTGCTCCTTTGTAGCAGAGAGTAAAAGTCTTTAGGGAAGCACCCAGCCAGACCTGCCCCCAGGTCTCATTGGTCGGAATTATAGACACGCTCTTGCCCAGACTACTCCATTAGCGTCATGATTTAGACCAATCACAATTCGCCCTTGGGCATGGACTCAGGGAGTGGCTGCCATTTGCATCTGCTGTAAACATGGTTATGAAACTGAGGAATTTTGGGAGGAAGCCGATGGGATGGAATTGACTCTTGCAATCTCTCAAAATAAACTAGGAAATTGCATGCAAATGTTCCTTACAGTAGCAGAAGGCTTTGTTAGTATTATGACTGGTATGTAACCATTGCTATTATCTGTAGTAGCAAAAGCCCCCTAGAGCCCACGAGGTGCGCTCCTGCTTCCCTGTCCTTTGGCAAAGACAGGGTGGCGGGTAGGGGGGGCGCATGGTGAAACCTTTCACCTGCTCCAAGACCCCTAAACGTTTATGATATTCATTGCTGCTGGCAAGTGGTGAAAACAGCCAGAGAAACCCCCTTGGGGAAGCTTGTGTTGGGGGAGATGGGAAAGAAAGCTGCTTTAACAGGGACAGGCAAAGGGGCAATGCCGTTAGCTTTGGTTCACAGGGATACCGCCATCTCGGCCATGGATCCCATGTCCTGTCAACCTCTCACGGGGTGACAGGCAGCTAAAGAAGTTATACTCTAAGGAAGAGGTGTGAAAGGTGGCCCGAGGCTGAATCCAATCCAAGCAGGAGCCACAGAGCCCATGTGGCAGCTTATAAATTTGAGCCACTGTTTAAAAATCAGGAGCTTGCACGTAAAGGTTCAGATTTCCAGCTTCTTTGGCAAAAGTTGACACTCTAGCCATACAAGCCCTCACTCCCCAATGGCAACAAGTGAAGGGAACTGAGTTGTGAGTCTCTTGTTTACAACTGTCCATCACAGTGACCCCTGCCCCCCTTCCCCCGCCTCTGCCGGCCAGCTCCCCGTTCTCATTTACATTCCTGGTTTTCCTGGTTGTCTCTGTTGGTGCTTTCATGAGGACTTCCCTCCTGTGATTAAAGAAGAATAAGGAGGAGGATGAGGAGAAGGAGAAGAAGAAGGAGTTATTTTCATCTTCCCTGCAAATGCAGCGGGAGGGAAGGAGCAGAGACCCATTGAGCAGATGTGGGCAGCAGAGAGAGAGGCAGTCCAGGTTCCTGGCCTCTCCAGCTCCTGCCAGGGCAGCTCTTTTCCACCCAGCAGGCTGGAAGGCTGCTCTGGGTGGGTCTCAGAGCTGAATCCACAGGCCCATGTGGCGGAGGGAGAGTGTTGCACCCTTCTTTCTGCTGCAAGCGATCACACCTGCTGTGTGTGTACTAGATGGTGCGCTCAGTGTGCGCTGTGCATTGTCTCACCCAGTTATCGTAGTGGCCCCTGGGAGTAGCAACTCTTATCGTCCTCACTCCACATATTAGGCCAGCAAGGCTCAGGGACATCAAGTCATTGCCTAGGGTCACACAGCAAGGAAGTAGACAGGAAGCTGAGACACGTGAGGTGAACTCCCTCAGCTGAGGACACCCAGCCAACAGATGGCGGGGCTGGCGTTCCAGCTCAGGTCCAATCGACTCCAAAGCCTTGAAGTCGAAAGCTGGTGGCCAGAGGAGGCACGCTGGTTTGGCCCGCAGTGTTTTTGGAAATAAGGAACTTTTTGCCCTTTGCTGGGGGCTTCCTGGTCCCGTTTGCCACAGGTTCCACCAATACCTGGGATTCGCACCCTGGCCTCTTCCCTCATGTGTATTACTTTCTTGGCCTCTGGAGAAGATGACAACCTTCGCGTCCTTTCCATGTTCTCCAGCCTCCCGGTAGAGTCCAGCTCGATGACTTAGAGCTCTTGGTTCTAGGACAGATCTGGAGGTCTGCGTTTGCTTTTGTCGACCCCACCCCACCAGGCATTCTGGGAGTTGAGCACAGAGATCAATGGAATATGGTTAGAGTTCAGGTTCAAGTTCAGGTTCAGCTCCATGACCATGATGCTCCATGCCTCGATTTCCCCATCTGTGAAATGGGCATACTAATAGTACTTGCCTCAGACGTTAATACATGTGAAGTGTTTAGAAGAGCACTGGGCATGTGGTGAGTATCCAACAAATGTTAGTAATAATGATAATAATAGTAATTCTTACTGAAAAACTATTATGATGGTGTTCCATGGAAGGGCAGTAGTCTGGATTCTGTCCCATGTCGCTATGACCTTGGGCAAACCAGTCACAGTCTCCCAGCCACAGCCTTGTCTGTGGAATCTAGTGGAGGCTCCCGCTCTCCCCCACGGCCACACCCACCCACCCACACCCACACCCGCACCCACACAGCCTTCCTCCCAGCACACCGGGGCCAGGTGCTCCAGCTCAGCGGACTCTGTGGGCCCCATTTCAGCTAGTTTCAGACCCTAAATTTGGCCCTTTCACGGAAGCCACGGTTTGTGGTGGGGGCAGGGCGAGAGTGAGGGCTGTGTCTGGGGATGCAGCTTCCCCACCTGACTGGTGCTGTGAGAGGCAGGCAGGGTCAGGAGGGCTGAGAGCCATGCTTGACCTTGTCATTGGCTTGGGTATGTCTTTGGACCCTTACGGGCCTTAGTTTTCTTATCTAGCAGCTAAATTTCACATAGGTTGACTTTTTAAATCATCACGTTATCTCTTCAATTAAAACAGCTTTCTCTTCTTTCGTATGAGGAAAAGCTCAGAGAGGTTAAGTGATTTAGCCCAACCCAGACAACTAGTGTTTTATTCGAGTCATCTTTTAACCCCCAGGTCTAATCTTCTTTTATCCTTATTTTTTATCCTTTTATCTTTAGATGGAAGGTAGAAGCCATGGTTTTATGGTTGAGAGACAGACTGCCTGGGTTTGAATCCTAGTTCTGTCACGTATTAGCAACGTGACCTCAGACAAATTGCTTAACCTCTGTGTGCCTCAGTTTTTCTCATCTGTGTGATGGGAGATGATAACTAGACCCACACAGAATTGTTATGAGGATTAAATAAATTAATATGTGTAAAAACACTTTCAGCAGTGCCTGACACTTAGTAAAACTTATTCAAGTATTACTGAATTAATAAGATAGCTCCCTCGCCAATCAGATCTCGCGCATGGAAAAAAAAAAAAAACCCACTCTAGATCAGGACCAGGAGACCCGTGTTCCACTTTGGTTTCAGCCACTAATTTGTCCTGCCCTCAGGGACCTCCTTTTAACTTTCTGTGCCTTAGTTTCCTTAGCTACAAAATGAGGAGCTTGGACAAGTTCATCGATGAGCGGCTTTTTTTTTTTTTTTTTTAAACATCAAAACTGTTTTGATCACATCTTCCGTCTATCGGGGAGAATATTTCAGTGTAGAAGATGCTGCCTGGGCTGCTGTCCCAGCACTTGTCGATTCCCCCTGGGGGCCCCATAGCAATGGTCTGGATGATGTACGTGACTTTACCCGACCCAATCATACCAGGAATTGCGGAAGCAGACCCCAAAGGGAGACTGAGTCATATTACGAGTAGCGTTCAGGCAGAAAGGTCATGAATTCCTGCTCAGGTAGCTGTTGGGTTCTGGTTCCTGCGTTTTTGTTTTTGTTTTGAGATTTTATTTATTTATTTGAGAGAGAGAAAGAGACAGAGATATTGACAGAGAGCACAAGTGAGGAGGAGAGGGAGAGTGCGAAGCAGGCTGAGCAGGGAGCCTGATGTGGGGACTCAAACCCAGGACCCTGGGATCATGACCTGAGCCACCCAGGCACCCCATGATTCCTATCATTTCTCAGGCTTGGCCTGTCTTGAATTCCTGAAATTCAAATATCACCTTTCCCCCATTTACTTAGGCTAACCTACCAATTATTTATTGCTACATAATCAATCACCCCATAATTTAGTCTTATAATCTTATATCACCCCATAATTGGTCTTAAAATACCAATTGCTTGTTTCTCTAGATTCTTTGGTTTGACTAGGTGGTCTTTGGCTGGGTGGCCATTCGGCTGACCTTAGGGTCGTTCGTGTGGCTGTATTCACCTGATGAGTAAGCAGGGCTGTTGGCTGGGGTGCCTTAGTTCTCTTCCCTGGGACCTTCCCATATGGCTAGCTTAGGCCTCCTGAGGGTGGTCTCTGGATTGCCAGGGGCAAAAACAGAAGTCTAGTCAAAGCCTGGCCTTCAGAGCCCCAGAATATTGCTTTTCCTGTATTCTCTTGGTCAGAGCCAGTCACAAGTTTGGCCCTGATTTGAGGACTTGATGGACTCCAACTCTTTTTTTAAAAAAATTATTTATTTATTTGACACACAGAGAGAGATCACAAGTAGGCAGAGAGGCAGGCAGAGAGAGGAAACCAGGCTCCCCGCTGAGCAGAGAGCTCGATGTGGGCCTCCATCCCAGGACCCTGAGATCATGACCTGAGCCAAAGGCAGAGGCTTGACCCACTGAGCCACCCAGGCGCCCTCAATGGACCCCAACTCTTGATGGGAGATGCAGTCTGTGCATTGGAGGTGGGAGGAATAAAAGGTGCTGGGTGTGTAGACAAAAACCATAACTAGCTGCAGTGGATGTCTTAGTTGCAGACGAAAGAAACGTAAGTAATATATCTTGTGATTTACATATTCCCACCTAGAGCACTCTGATTTCATTTCTCACCACCTCTCAGCCACTGGGGCCTTGCCTTTCTTCACTCACACCAACCACACTCCCACCCCAGGGCCTTTGCACTTGCTGATCCCTCTGGACCTCAGATCTTCTTCTGACTGCTCCTTTGTTACTTTTAGATCTTTACTTACATCTTTGCTCAGAAAGGTCTTTTCTGATCCCTGAACTAGTTCCACCCCTGACATTGCCAGTGGCCTAATTAGACCTTATCTTCTTCATGGCACCTACTATATATATTTATTTTTTGCCTTTTTGTTTACTATTGTTCTTTTCTCAGCAAGCTCCAAGAGTGCCAGCCCCATGGTCTGTCTGGATCTCTGACGTATGCCTGGCTCATGGTAAGTACTCAGTTACTGAAAACATGAATTTCATGCTTTTTAGACATTATACTATTAATATGCAAAGAGTTGTGATGAGAGGCAGCTTAAATGACATGACAGATGATTCCAGGAGGGGATGCAGGGAGCTCACACCAACACTGGATAATTTCAACGACTCTCGCCTTTTCCAGTTCTGCTAGTCCATGACTATAAGCAGTATTCAAAGTGCTTTCAAGATCTACAGGTGTGATATAAACACCTAGTTATTATGACTGAGAGTGCGCTGGGCAGTTCTGTGAAGGACGAGGCATGGGTGTTCATTGTACCTGTGATCGAATGGGGTTCCTCACTGAGCTGCAGTAATAAACACATGTGTGTCATCTGTACTCCCTACACTTCATAGGTTACCAAGGGGCTGTTGTCAATGGACAGCCATAAGAAGGGCTGTGTGGTGGTAATGCGTATCCTCAGTGGTCTTGGACTCTCCTCCCATGGGAAGTGGGGACCCTGTCTCCTACCCTTGGATCGGAGTGGGCTTGTCATTGTTTCAACCAATAGAGAAAGGCAGAAGTGCCATTACATGACTTCCAAGGCTGGATCAGAAAAAGCCAGCTAACATCTTACTTACTCTTCTTGGGCCATGAGCTCTGGTGGAAGCCCGTAACCAGCGAGGGGTCACACCATCCTGAGACCACCACACTGGAGAGGCCATGTGCAGATCAATACTTAAGTGGGATAGGTTGTTTCTTTGGTGCTTTCTGCTTCCCAGAAACTTTTAGAGTACTAATGTCCCACATTCTACTTGACATTCCCCACTGGATGATGTCTTGTTCCCACCAACCATCTGACCTCTTGGACTTAATATGCTCCAAATAAACTTCTGGTCCCAAGCCCACCTCTAACCCTTAGTCTTCCCTGTCTAATCAATGGCACCTGTTTTCCCAGTTCTGTAAGCCAGGGTCTGGGCATTGTTCTTGAATTCTCCCTTAATTCAAGAATTCTCCCTTGAATTCCTCAACTCCACATCCAATCCCTCCGAAAGGTCTATTGGCTTTACCTCCAAAACGCATCTCAAACTTGTCCTCTCCCCTTCCCTAGGGCCACCACCCTGGCCCAGGCGAGCATCATTTCTTCCCTGGCCACCACTGCAGCCTCCCGACCAGTCACCCTGAGTCCTTCACTGTGCCTTCGCAGCCCTTGCCTTTTGTGCCCATCCATTGTCTTCATAACAGTCAGAGGGATTTGTTATTTTTTTAAGTTTTATTTATTTGTTTCTTTAGTATTTTATTGCTTTTTAAATTTTTAATTCCAGTGTAGTTAGCATCCAGCGTTATATTAGTTTCAGGTGTACAATATAGTGATTCAACAATTCTATATATTGCTCCGCATTCATCACGATGTGCAGACTCTCTAACCCCCTCTACCTGTTTCTCCCATCCCCCCACTGGGGATTGCCTTAAAATGTAAATCAAGTCATGGCACCCCCAGTGGCTGCCCATGGTACTGAGAATAAATCTAACCTCACTGTGGTCAGTATCCGGCTCTCTGGCGGGAGCTTGGCCTCTGACTCCTCTCTTTCTACTCCTCCCCTGGGTAAGTAGAACCAAAAGGAACTCGTGTTTCCCAGTAATGTCAGGAAGTTGCTAAGTCTGCATCTACCTCTTTTCCCATATCTGGGATTTTGTCTTCCTTTCCCTGTGAGGAGGAACCCAGTGGGAATGACTAGTTGGGTTCCCTAGCTCTGTTCCTGCTACCCTGGCCTTCACTCTGGTCTTTGACCTCGCCCAGCTCTTTGCCCTCCTCAGGGCCTTTGCACGGGCTGTAAGCTCTTCCTGAACATCATTTCTCTAGTCCTTCGTATGGCTGGCTCCTTCCTATCATTTGGGTCTGAGGTTAAAAGTTGTGCTCGCAGCGGCACCTGGATGGCCCCATCAGTTACAGTGGCTGAGTCTTAGTTCCTGCTCAGGTCATGATCTCAGGGACTCATGAGATCTAGCACAGCATCAGGCTCCTCCCTCAGCATGGAGTCTGCTTAAAACTCTCTCTCCCTCTCCCTCTGCCCCTCCCCACTGCTCTCACTCTCTCTCAAATAAATAAATAAATAAGTCTTAAAAAAAAAAAAAAGAAAAAAGAGTTGTGTTCACTGAGAGGCCTTCTCTGATTTTTCCCTCTAGAAGACTTTACTCTCTGATAGTCTCCATTTTGGCTCTTTATCTTTTTCATTGTTCTTACCGCACTGCATGGATCTGATTGTTTATAATGTCTTAGTCGCTGCTTGTCTCCCTAGTGCATGGGGCACGATTAGCACTCAGTAAAGAGGTGGTACTTGGTTGATGGTGATAATAGGGTTAAAAAAAAGAAACTGATATCCCTGCCAACTTTCCCCGGGGTGGCAGGGAAGCCTCTGGAGGCATGCCTTTAATTCTGTCCAGTTCAGGGGAAAGCCGAAAGGGCTCAGGATCTCTTCCAAGCACATAGCTAAGTTTTTTTTTTTTTTTTTTTTTTTTAAGATTATGTTTATTTTTCAGAGGGAGAGAGAGCGAGAGCACAGAAGGGGAGCAGCAGGCAGAGGGAGAAGCAGGCTCCCTGCTGAGCAAGGAGTCCCATGTGGGGCTCAATCCCAGGATCCTGGGATCATGACCTGATCCAAAGTCAGACGCTTAACCAACTGAGCCATCCAGACATCCCACTAAGATGGATCTTTAAGAAAGTTATGAATTTGGGGGTTTGAGAGAAATCAACCAGCTGACATCTTTTGGCAGCTGTAACAGTTCAGAGCTGATTCCAAACGAACAGGAAAACCCACAATAGCCGATTCGTTCTCCTCTCTCCTTGTGCATAAAATCTTTAGGAAAGGTTTGAATTTCAGTTCAGGTACAGTTTTTGACCTCAGTTTCTGCTTCTCCTTTTTTTTAAAAAAAATATTTTATTTATTTGAGGGAGAGCACGTGTGAGAGAGAGAGAGAGATCATGAGCAGGGGGAGGGATTGAGGGAGAATTAGACTCCCTGCTGAGCAGGGGACCCCCCCCCCCCACCGCCGGATGTGGGACTTGATCCCAGGACCCTGAGATCATGACCTGAGCTCAAGGCAGATGCTTAAGTGACTGAGACACCCGGCACCCTCTGCTTCTTGTTTTTAAACCTATTACCTTAACCTTACTTGTTGTTACTGGAAAATTTTGGATGACGTCACAGTGAACCCTCTTCATAAATGGCCACTTTCCTTTCCAGGGTGTCCTAATCGACCTCTCCAGGATTAGGATCTCCCTCCACTAGCGCAGTGTACACCTGGTCTTTGGGAAAGGCCCCCAGGCCTCTGGAGCCCAATCGCAAAGTCTAGGCTTGGTATGGGCACTGAACGACACCTAGAATGACATCCAGCACCCGTGAGGGTCTGCACTTGCCAAGGAGCTGGTGTATCTCCTTGGGGCACTTAGGAGACACTGGAACAGATGTTGAGGACATTTATAGGTCCATTATTATTATTTTTTTAGGTAGTGACAGTAGTCTTGCTCTCCAACCCACCCTCCTTAGCTCTCCTTGGCCTTGAGTCTGCAAGACCCTTATGAGCATTAATAGTCAGTTAAAGCCTTTGCAATTAGTGGTCTAATTGGCTCATTAGACCATATGGCCTTGATCAAGCCACTCTGGGGAGATCATTGGATCATCATGGCAGCCTCAAACTTTTGGGTGGGGCTACCTCAGGCCACACATGGCAGAGACAGCATGAGACAGTTCTCGGCAGTGCGGCAGACCCTCCAGCAAGCCGTGTTCCTTTTCCAGATGGTGTCACCTGCCTGACTTGGGTGGTTGGTAAGCAGGCCACAGGTAACAAGCGCATTCCCCTTGGTTGATTGCAAGGGCGATCACGCAGCCCTGCCAGCCACACTGCTTGTTTTGTGCTGGTTTTAGTCCGTCAACAGGCCATGTGGCCATGGGACTGGCCCCTGCGGTTCTTGTGATTACAAGACACCCTTCAGCAATAACCATCAGAAACTTCGAAAAAATAAAGGTTTATTACTTATAGGATCTGGAAACCACACAGCACACCTGGGGCCACACAGCGAGGTGGTGATGGGGGGGACAGGGAGAGAGAATGAGAGAGCACATGCAGGCCTGGGTTTCTGTTTTTATTGGGGGGGTCAAGGGTTTTGTGGGCTCCCTCTTTATTGGTGAGTTCAAAACATAGGAGTGGAAATTTAAAAGTGGAGGAGAAAAAACAAACAAACAAACAAACGGCCCAAATGATCAGTTACTGAAATCAACCAAGATCTTAAAAACCAAGGGGCCTCTCTGATGGGGGAGGCGGCCTGGCTCTTTGTCTGGTGCAGTGGCTGGCCATCTCTGATGTGGCTGCTTCAGCCCTCAGAGCTAAGTCAGGCACTTGCTTTGCAGAAAAGACAAGACCCCAGCGGTGGGGGTTTACACTACAGTGTCTTACTCCCGTTTCCATTCAGGGCATCAGGCCTTATTCACTTCCTCAGAAACCACCTTGAGTTAGAAGCCCGCCCTCCCCAACCCTTCACCCTCGTGAGGACTAAAAACATGAGGGCATTATCCCAAGGAGACGGAGTGCAACAGAAGGGACAGGGACTGTGAAGGCCGGCATGAGGTCACGGGGCAGGGGTGAGGGGAGGAGAAGCTTCTCTCAGCCTTAACCTCAGGGAAGAAACGTGGTAGTTTATCTCCTTCATCAGAGCCAGGTTGCAACCCCTGCACAAGGATCAGGATCTGGGAATGGCAAAGCACCGCAGGGGAGCGGGGGGGGTGGGGGCTCAGAGCCAGGAACCTTGCTCTAGCAGCCCCCTTGAGGATGCAGCTCTGAGAAGGCCAAGCTGGGAGGTCTCACCTGGGCTAGGTGCCCCTCCGGAGGGGAGGAAGGACACTTCCTTGTGTCAGGGATTGGGGTGGGTGTTAATGGCCCTGCTTCACCTCTTCAAGCTGTGTGGCTCCCTGTGTTCAAAAGCTGGGAACACAGGGTATGGATGGTGGGAAAAGGGCGCTTTCCCATGAGGTACCCCATTCCCAGGCCTATTCCCAGCAGGCCCTGGGGGGCCCAGGGCCGGGGTCGGGGACAAATGATCCTCTGTGCCCTTCCATGGGGCCTGCTGGGCTGGATGCAGAGAAGAGGGAACACTTGTCAGTTTCCTCCCTCAGCCCTGTCCACACTTTCCTCTAGAAGGCGGCTGATTTGTGGGATCAAAACTCCACTCCTTGTCTTGGGACTCAGAGAGATGAGGTTTCCCCAATCCCTTTAGTTGGTCTGTGGTGGGGTCGCACCCCCATCTCCCCTGGGTGCGAGTAAAGACTTACTGCTGTCCCTAAATGGTTGTGGCCTGTCCCCAACTCCAAAGGTCACGTGGAGGTAGAAAGTCCTGGAAGGGGGACAGGAAGGGGTGCTGCCTCCCTGAAAGTGAGGGTTCTTCCAGAGAACCCAAGTGGCTGTTCCCATGGGGTCCCATCCTCCCTAGAGGAGGATAAAACCCAGAAACAGGGCATGGGGTTGAGATAGGTTTGGCCACTTTCTGACATCCCTTGACAACACTGGTTTCATTTTAACCACCAGACTGTGATCAGGTTTGTAAACAATACCCCCTCCAGATCCCCTTCTCAGGGTCCAGAGAGATGTCTTCATGGCTATTTGGGCCCTACCCTGGCCTTTTCCCCAACTGGGCCATCCCCAGGTCCCTGGAGCAGCTCACACCCCCATGCTGCTCTTCTCCTCCTCTTTGGGTCTGGGTTCCTCCTGAATCTTCTTCATCTCCCAGCCCCGGACCCAGGTGTAGGCAGAGGAGCCCCCCAGCACCATCATGTTGCTGGTCCACCAGAGGAAGCTCTTGGTCTCCTCGTAGTAGAGCACCGCCAGCACCGTCTGGGCACAGGCTTTGGCCGTGCCGGACACGTTATGGGTCAGGGGGCTGGTGAACTTGATCTGTAGACCAGTCACGTAGCCAATGGCAAAGCCGAACAGGCCGCCCAGGGTCATCATGCCCCAGAAGTGGGCGCTGCCCAGCTGGGAAAAGTCGCGGAGGGCCTGCAGCTCCCCCAGCAGCAGGAGCAGGGGCAGGAAGAGGACGCAGGCATTGACATTGTTGTAGAAGGTCAGGCGCCAGATGCTGCCATCCACGGCCGGGAGCACCTTCTTGGTGTAGATGGCGTTGAGCGAGACACAGAGGCTGGCCAGCACACCGAAGAGGGTGCCCGTCCAAGACAGGGTACCCTCTGCCCCCTCCTGGTCCACACCAAGCCAGAAGCCACCTGCAGGGGGTAGAGGAGAGGGGTAAGGGGAATGAGGACAGGGAGGAAGAAGGACAGAGAATTTTGCCACTAGAGTGTAATGCAGTCCTCACCCTCCCATCCCTCCCATCCCTCCCTGCCCTGTCTGCAACAGAGGCATCCAAATGCTCGAATACATGCAAAGCACCATACGAGGGCTGGGAAGTGGCCCAGCACACGAACGCTTTCTCGGGAGCTTCCATTCTAGCAGAGTGGGAAGACATTAAAACGATTCATTTCCCAATTATTTCTTTAATTACAATTGTAATGAGGGCCATAAAACAGTGCAGTGTGCTCTGAGAACCCATAATCCACGACTGTGCTGCCTTGAGGCATCTGGAAAGTTACATTGGAAATGAGCTCCAAAGGGTTGAGCGCTTCGTGTTAAGGTGACTTGGGGCAAGTGACTTCAGGTCCCAGAGTCTCGGCTTCCTTGTCTGTAGAATGGGAGCCTATAATGAGTTTGAGCCACTTGTGGCCTGAGGTCTTTGGGGAGTCTTTTGGACACTCTTTTGGACACTCGCTCTGTTTTGCCTCCTGCTCACAGAGCCTCCATGGCTCCCCATTGCTCCCCAAGACTGCACTCTTCCGCCTGCCACACTGGCCTTCCTGCACCTTTGCCTGTCTCTGTCCCATGATTGTCCCAAGTTGTCTCTCTCATCTTCCTGCTTCTCACACTGGGACACAGTGTCCTTGTTTGTGTCCTGCACCAGAAACGCCTTCGTCCTTCTTTCTGGGGGATTCTACTCAAGCGTCAAGGTCAAAGCCCCCCCCCCCCCCCCCCCATCCAGGGAGTAAGTCTTTCTTAAAACCAGACCTCCCTTTGGCCTTTTCCTGCCTGGGCTTCCTTGCCAAGACCCCTTGCCTGTCCTGAGCTGTTAGGCGTCTGCTCCTGGGGACAACTATACCATCTCTTTAGCGAGACCCCACCTTCTGGGGAGGCAGAGGCTGAATCCTGGTGTCAGAGAGATTTGGGCTCTAATCGGGTTCTGCCGTTGAGAGGCTGGGTGGCCTGAGGAAAGTTGGCTAAAGTTTTCTAAGCTCCCATTTCCTTCATCTGGAGAGACCTGGGTCATTTTCTTGACCCCCTCCTCCAACCAAACGACTTCCCACTTGCAACCAGAATGATCTTCCTAAAGTACAGATAGATCTGCTTAAAGCCCTTCCTCGCCTACTACCCTCAGGAAACCTTCCAGACATACTTAACTTGGGCAGCCTCCTGTCTGGGGAATCCCGCTCTGGCCCGAACAGGAAGAAACGCATGGGTACTTTTTTCTGTCTAGAACATTCTCTCCTCACCCCTTCCTTATACCCATCAAGTACTTCCTCCAGAGCACTTGCTTGGATTACCCCATTCCCGATGCCGTCTTCCTTGCCACCCCCACCAGGTTCTCTTCTACACCCTAATCACAGCCTCACCCCTGCAGCAGAACTCACGGCCAGGCATCACCACCATGCCCATCCACCTTTGCCAGATTCGTATCCCCAAAGTTTGGCATGATCTCTGGCATATATCCGGCTGCCAGTTAGTGTTTGTTGACTGACTGAGTGACCACAGGAAAGGAGGTTGTTCCGGAGATGGCTTTGAGGGCTGAAGGAGATCAGGTGTCTTCTACAGTGTAGGCCCTCATGTGCGGTATTCTCTCTCTTGGCAAACAGCTATCTGTACACCTGCTCCGGGGGTGTGGAGGATTGCCCAGAGCACCCTCCGTCCTCCTGCTCACTACTTTCTGAGTCCAGGAGGGACACCCACCACAAGTTTCTGCATCCTAGAGGGGCTCCCATCCAGAAGGAGCTCTGAAAAGTACTGTGAAAGGAGCAAGGGCCTAGGAATAGTCACTGGAAACCCAACTTAAGGGGGAGCCCAGCTGAGAGGGGGCCAGGTCTGGGGCCGTCAGGGAGCACCAGCTGCCCCAGCTCGGCCCCATGGGTATGACCAGCGAATATGACCTTTCTTAGGAGCTATCATGTAATCAGCTACTTTGATTACTTTTAGGACCTGGGCCCAGTTTCCCTAGTGACTTCACCTTTCTGTATGCAAATTTCCTTCCCATCCCAGATTCCCCATACCCCACACCGCACCTCCTGATGTCTGTAGGGCTCAACTGAAGATTCCTGGGGCATTTGGCTAAATGAGGCCTGAACTCTGCATCAGCTCTGGAGGGGCCGGCTTTGCGGAGCGGGGGGGAGTGCAGGCAGCTGAAAATCTGTCAGGGGCCTCAGCCGCTCCTTCTGCTCTAACCTCAGCATCTCCCCTCTCCCCTCTCCCAACTTGGGGCTGGACCAAGGAGTCTAAGATCCAGCAGCTGCTCGATGAGGGTGACATTTTCTAGGACGGGTGGCAGGGGAGGGGCCCTTGGCCTGGGACTCTGAGATGCCAGCAAAGAATATATAGGTCAATCAGCAAGAACTTTACGGCACCAGGAAAAACAGGTTCGAAGAAAAGGCCACATTCCTGGATGACAGAGCACTGGGCGGATTCTGAGGGAAGTGGGTGCTCCTTTCCCCAGAATGCTGCAAGAAACCATTCTGTGACCATGGAAATAGTCTATCATCTGTGCTGTCCAATACAGTAGCCACTGGCCACATGAGGCTACTGGGCACTTGAAGTGTGGCTACAGAATCAGGTTATAACACCAGCAACTAAAGAACTGAATTTTATTTAATTATTTATTCATTTTTTTAAAAAAGATTTTTACTTATTTATTTGACAGAGATCACAAGTAGGCAGAGAGGCAGACAGAGAGTGAGGGGGAAGCAGGCTCCCCACTGAGCAGAGAGCCCAAAGCGGGGCTTGATCCCAGGACTCTGAGATCATGACCTGAGCCGAAGGCAGAGGCTTTAACCCGCTGAGCCACCCCAGTGCCTCCCTGAAGAACTGAATTTTAAAAATGTCATTGCATTTGAATGAACTTTGGAATAGACACATGTGGTCAGTGGCTAGTGTGCTGGCTAGCGCAGCTGCAATCCTAGGGCACAAGAACAGAGCAGAGGGGTTCAAAACATAGGCCTGGGAGTCTGGCCAGTCTGGGTTTATGCCCCTCCCCGGCTACTTCCTTGCTGTATGGCCTTGGACAAGTAACTTAACCTCTCTGAGCTTCAGTTTCCTTGTTGGTCTGGAGTTGATGAGGGTGATGTTACCACTCAGGGAACCTCTGGGGAACACAGGAGATGCTCTGTGGGAATGATCAGCACAATGTTCCCACCGATAATTCTTCCTCTTTCAGGGCCAAGTGTGGAAAGACAGCTGAGACCTCTCAAAGCTTATTATTTTCTACTCTCTTAGCCATTACTACAAGCCTGCGAGGTCAGAGGATGATGGCATATTTAGTGCAAGATGTATTCTCTCCTCTGGAAATAGCACTGGATGGGGGAGTCAGGGCACTTGAACCCTTGAGAAGCAATACAGTGGTCAAGCCTAGGGAGCCAGACTGCTTGAGGTCAGATCCCAGCTCTGCCGCTTATTAGCTGTGTGATCTTCAACAGATTACTGGACTTTTCTCTACCTTGGTTTTCCCCTCCCACTCTGTGCAATGTAAATTATAATCCCATCTCGTTATGAGGGGTCCACGCTGGGCCCCTAAGTTGCTGGGTGACCTCAGGAAGCTTATTCTCTCTGGGCCCCAGGCTCTTCTTCACATGACTCTGGGCAAGGGAACCGGGCTGATAAAGTCCAAAGATGCTTGGCAGGGTTGCTCTTTGGGGTTTTGGTCCCCCGTGCCCCCCTCCCCATGGCCCTGGCTGGCTACTCACCGATGATGACCCCGCAGGTGAGCAAGGCATAGAAGGAGGTGGTCTGCTTGAGCAGCAAGTAGGAAAGTAGCACGTTGAAGACGGTGGTAAGTGAGCGGCCCACGTTGTAGAAGGCCACCCCGACGTACTTGAGGCACAGGTTGTTGAACGTGATCATGCCGATGAAGACCACGGACAGGGGCAGGACGCTGCGGGCCACCCTGAGGTCCAGGCGCAGGGAGGGAAAGTCCATGGTGCCGGGGCAG
The DNA here is from genome assembly GCF_922984935.1 of Meles meles. Lineage (NCBI taxonomy): Eukaryota > Metazoa > Chordata > Mammalia > Carnivora > Mustelidae > Meles > Meles meles. The sequence continues at coordinate 20,405,785 of NC_060073.1, forward strand.
AGGGTGGCCAGGGTGCTGAGGCTCTTGCACAGCACTGTGGTCACCAGGCACTGGTAGAAGGTGACGAAGATGGGGGTGTCCAGCTGTAGGGAGGGGCTGTCCAGCAGGTACTTGTTAAGGAACACCATGGAGATAGAGGTGGCCCAGTAGAGTGACACCACCAGGGCGATCTGCAGTGCCCGCAGCAGGAAGGGCTTCTCCTTGCTGGCCTCTGCCTCGCCCGAGGGGTCGGAGGTCCCCATCAGTGCCATGTGCAGGATCCGGGACCGCTTCAGAGGGGCCCTGTTCATGACAGCAGAGGAACTGGGTCACCCTACCTCCAGAACTAGAGTGCTGGGCAGTCCACTCCTGCCTGCTCTCTGCCAGCCACAGCCCTCAACTGTCACATTGGGGGTTGGCCTAGAGGCCTCCCCATCCAGAGGTTCTGTTTTGGGGGTCCCTACAACCTGCTCCCACTCTGAGGGGGCGCATGAGACAAGACACGGGGAGGGGTGAGGAATGGGCTAAGGTTAGAAGACTTGTCAGGAGAGAAGGGCCTCGTGCCTGGTAGGGATGAGTCTCAGGAAGAAGGGAGGGGAGAGGGAAGGAAGAAGGGGAGGAGGAGGAAGGCAGGGCGAAGGTGCTGAAGAAGGGCGGAGGACAGCCTGGGGGAGAGAGGGAGTCTTGGGCGTCTGCAGGGAGAAAGGGGAGGCATGCAGGAAGCTCAATGGAAGGTGGGCGTGCGGGGGCGTTGGGAGAGAGGGGTGCAGGGAAGGTCAGAGGTGCTCAGGGCGGGGTCCGAAGGACGCAAGAGGAGGCCGGGCCGGCCCAAGCCCGAAGCGGGCAGCCCTCCCGAGCCCCAGCTCCGGTTCAGCAGCGGAGCCTCCCGACAACCGAGGCCGCGCTCCCCCGCGAGGCGGGCCCGGGACTCATTTCCTGACACGCCCCCGACCCCTCCTTAAAGGGCCCGCACGCCTGGCGTCACCCTTAAAGGCACAGCCCGCGAGAATCAGCCTTCAGAGTCGGGCTTGCGTGTGGGCCCCCAACCGCCTCTCCGCTCCTGCGCGCTCCTAGCTCGGGCATGGTGGGGGACGATCGGCCTCCGCAGAAGGTTCCTATAGGTGCTTGAGCCTCGGCCACCTTGAAAGCCCTCCCCCAACCCCAGCTCCGTCTCCACCAGAAGCTAACCCCGGACTCCGCTCACCTGCAGGTCCGCCGCCCCCTCCCCTATCCCGGGCCCGACCGCACCCCCCTAGCCTCGGCAGCGCCTCGTGTCCCAGGGCGCCTAGACAACCGCTACCAGCCCCCCATCCCTCTATTAGCCCTAGCTCACTCTCCCATGTCGCATTCCATTCCTTTCCCTCACTTTCACTTTTCCCATCCCTCTTCAAAACCTGAGGACCGCCTCCCCCCACCCCCCCAACCCGTGGCGCTCCCGTAGGCCGAAGGCCACAATACCCCTTCAGGACTTCAATCAGTCTGCGCGATCTCTCCGCCCCTCCCCCCCCAAATCCGAACACAGCCTATGTGAGCCTCCAGGCAACACACCCCCTACTCCATCCTCCTTCTAAAAAACCTTTTCTTCAAGAGGGGCCCAGCCGCTAGCTCGGGCCGCAGGGCTGGCGTTCCCCGGCCTCCGTGGGGACCCGGCGGCGCTCACCTCCTCTAAGGCACTGGCCTCCCGCCCGCGCTGCCGAGCGCTGCACCTGCAGCGCCACACCTGCAACACCGCGCCTAGGGCGCTCCCGCCGGAGAAGACTTCCTGCTCCCCGACCCGGGCGCGGGCGCCCAGCCAACCTCTCCTGCCTGCTCCCCACGTGGGCCCCGCAGGTGGCGGCGGGACGACCCGGGCCCCAGCCTGACCTTGGCCCCGGGCTGTCCAGCCAGTCGTGGGAGCACGGGTCCTTCTGTTTCTAAGACCACCCGAGGCCCAGTACCCTTGCCCGGCCCGCCCGGGATACCCCACTCCAATTACCGCCGCTTCCACGTCCCAGGACCCGGCTTCATCCCTGGCCTGCCGCGCGCCCCGCGCCCCTCGCCCCGCACCCCGCCTGCGCTTCCAGGAGAGCGCGCGGGAACCGCTTCCTGCTCTAGTAAGCCTGGAAAGTCGGCACCAGCCCGGGTAGGTTACTCACCAGGCAGCCTGGAGGGCCGACTTCTCCCTGGTTCTTCCTCTGGCACCAGCGTTGGGCGGCTCACCTCTGAGTTCTTTTTGTTGTAAAAAGGAGGGGGCTGGCGGGACAATTCCAGGGGGTCCCAACGTCCTTGCTCATTACTCTGGCTGGTTTGGTTGAAAGTAGGTACTACCATCTGTCTGTAGTATTTCAAACACCATTTAATTAGTACCATTTAATTTACAGGTGAGATGTCTTAGATCTGCTTTAAAATACTCAGAATACTCACCAGAGAGCGAGAGCGAGAGAGAGACGTGGATAGGTAAAACAAGATAGGCAAAATGTTGATAATTTTATAAGAGTCATTTTACTTTTGTGTACATTTGAAAATTTCCATAAGAGGGTAAAACCTATGGTGTACGTTTAAAGTCTCACGTGCTAACTGATAAACCCTGGGCCCAGTTTAACACAGCCCTTGGTAGGCTATGCGGAACCGGAGGGGTTACAGGGAAATAAGCACCATCCGCAAGCCCCAAGGAATGTGCAAATGCCCAGAGTGAGCTCTGCCCCAGGCCTACCCTCTTCCATCATCAGGCCTCTGGCCCTTGCTCTCAGGGACCTGTTCTACTCCCCCTTCCTCCAGAGCTGGAACTTCCTGGTTCCTAGTTATGGGCTGGTCTCCTGGTGAAGATTGCCATCTGGTTAACTTGCCACCTTGGGGATCAAATTTCTGGCGTGGAAGGACTAAAAGGGACTGGTCATCAGAATCCTGCTTGGAGAGTCTCATTCCAGGGCCAAACTTTGAAGGCTGTGGGCTTCAGTTTGTTAAAAGCAAATCAATGCCTCTTTGCTTTTCTATGTTCCTATGACAAATAATTTAATGACAAACAGGGCAAACTTGTCTGCAAAAGGCCCTGGTTTCCTGGAAGGGCCCTTCTTGGCACATTTAACAGAATTAATTTATCTGATGAATGTGCTGCCACTTTGAGCCCCTAGGGTAGAGACGCATGCTGTATGTAGGACAGACGCTCTTCACTGAGAGAGACCAGGGGCAGTCCCTACTGGGTATGTGGGGCACAGCCTGGGGTCTGCACATGTATCCCTGTCTCCAGTCTCTCTCCTTACATTTTACCTGAAATTCCACCATTAGCTTCAGTCTCCTGCATTAAGGTTGTAATAGGCCAGTAGGGCAAGTTTCCCAAACTCCAATCCTTTTTGTTCGTCATGAAGAAAAGGGAAGAGGAGTGTGTTTTTTTAGGGGGCCTAAGTCCCTGGGAGGTACCCTCTGTGCACCATTGATTTGCTTTTTATTTTTTCTTAAGGATTCTTAATTGTCGAAACCATTCATCAAGGATGAGGTTTTAGGTCTTGTCAAGAGTAATTATCCAGTGTGTGAACTTGGTGTGAGGCAGAACATAAGGTCATCAACGTGGCAGGTGGAATGCTGTATCCAGGAAGGAGGGCCCCTTAAGGGAGGAGTTCTGTTCTTGCCTTGGCTGGGAGCCACTAATGACCTCAGAAGGCATTCTCTTCCAGACACAGTGACCGGAACTAACCTCCCCGGTGTAGGGGACAGTGGATGTGTATCAGTAGGGCCTGAGAGTTTCTGGGAACACACAGATGTCAACTATCTCATTCCTGAGTTCAACAAGGACTCCTGAGTCTACTTTGTGTGGTGGACACTATGAGTTGTCTACCAAAATTCATTCTCCCATTTGACTAAGATAATTGGACAGTAGCCGATCACGTGGTTGCCCAGCCAGAGACTACATTTTCCAGCCTCCCTTGTGGGGATGTGAACCATGTGACTTAACGGATGGTAAAAGGAAGTGATACATGCTATTTTCCAGGTCTGAGCCCTATGACTTCAGGTGTGTGCTCTTCCATGCTCTTGTCTCCCCTCCCCATAACCTGGGACCCGAATATGTCTATAGCCCAGCTATGACCATGCAGGCAAGGTGAATGTCTTGGGGGCTCTGGGAGCAATATGATGGAAAGAGCCAGGGTCCCTGATTGTGTGGAGCAGAGACATTCACCAGCGTGGACTGCCTACATTGAAACTGTTAAACGAGAGGGAGATCAGCTTATGTTCTTTATGCACCTGTGCGGTTACAAAGGGATCTCTGTTACAGCTGCTTTGCCTTTAGCCACATACCCACTGTAGTCTGTATTCCTTTCTTTTTGCATACATATTCTCTAGGCAAAATTGAGAAGGCATGACATAATTATAATGATCTCTGACTCTCTCTCTCTTGCTCTCTTTCAGTTTATTATCTATCCCTCCACCCATTCATCCATTCATCCATCCTGTCCTTATCCGGAACCTGGCACACACCTGCCATAGTGGTTGCTCAGTACCTATTTGTGGAATGAATGGAAGTCAGACCACCAGAAGAAGTGCTTGAAAATCAAGGCCAGTTTAAGACCTTTATTGTCCTCCCTAAGCCCTGAAAGTGGATGAGGCTCCTCATGTATCCCATATGTAATTAAAAATTAAAAATTAATGCTAAACTGTAAAATAAATGTAAGCAGAGCAAAAAGTGTTCTGATTTTTTCCTTTTTTAAAAAATTTTAAAATTTAAACTCAATTTAGTTAACATGTAGTGTCTTATTGGTTTCGGGGGTAGAATTTAGTGATTCATCAGTTGTATGTAACACCCAGTGTTCATTACATTACGTGCCCTCCTTAATACCCATCATCCAATTACCCCATCCCCCTCCCCTCCCCCGCCCCTCCCCTCCAGCAACCCTCAGTTTGTTCACTGTGGTTGACAGTCTCTTATGGTTTGCTTCCCTTTCTGTTTTTATCTTATTTTTCCTTCCCTTCCCCTATGTTCATCTGTTTGGTTTCTTAAATTCCATTCTGGAGTGAAATCATATAATAATTGTCTTTCTCTGACTTATTATTTTTTTAACTTTTTTTTTTTTAAAGATTTTATTCATTTACTTGACAGAGAGAGATCACAAGTAGGCAGAGAGGCAGGCAGAGAGAGAGAGGAGGAAGCAGGCTCCCTGCTGAGCAGAGAGCCCGATACAGGGCTCAATCCCAGGACCCTGGGATCATGATCTGAGCTGAAGGCAGAGGCTTTAGCCCCCTGAGCCACCCAGGTGCCCCTCTCTGACTTATTTTGCTCAGCATAATACCCCTTAGTTCCATTCACATTGTTGCAATTAGTAAAATTTCATTCCTTCTGAGGGCTGAGTAATATTCCCCTGTATATATATACCACTTCTTTGTTATCCATTCATCTATCAGTGGACATCTGGGCTCTTTCCATATCTGATTTTTCTTATGAATATTGGGATTTTTTTTGAAAATAATATAATCTTTCCAGAAAAAAATATAATAACTTTCCTTTGCCAGTACTTGATGTAGACACACTAATTATTTACACTAGGAGCTGGCAAACTTTTTCTGTAGATAACCAGAAAGTAAAAATTTTAGACTCTGTGATCCATACAGTCTCTGTAGCAGCTGCTCAACACTGCTGTCGTAGTGTTGTAAATAAATGGGTGTGGCTGTGTTTCAATAAAACTTTATTTACAAAGATAGGCCATGGGCCAGATGTGGTTTATTGCCTGTAGTTTGCTGACCCCATTTTACCCTATATTAATTTCTCCTTTTTTCCTAGTAATGTCACCCATATTTTATTTGTATGTCGTGTTTTCCCCTAAGAATACCTACTTTTCAGAGTCCTTGTTGCTGGAAAGTAGCACGTATCACCTTCTTTTACCAGCCATTAAGTCACATGGTTCCCCTCCCCACAAGGGAGGCTGGATACTTTTAGCCAGTGAGTCATAAATTGCAGATTTCTGGGAAAGTTTTTCTTTTTGGATATAAGTATAGTCTTTGTTGCTTCTTTTTCTTATATGTTCTTTGTCTGTGTGTGTGTGTGTTTAAGATTTTGTTTATTTATTTGAGAGAGAGAGGGAAAGCACAGAGGGAGAGTGACAGAGAGAAGCAGACTCCCCGCTGGACAGAGAACCCCACGTGGGCCTCCATCCCAGGACCCTGAGATCATGACCTGAGCCGAAGGCAGATGCTTAACCCACTGAGCCACCCAGGTGCCCCATGTGTTCTATCTTTAATGCACACCTGAGTTCTGGAAGGGCAGCAGCTCTCTTGTCACCATGAGACAAAAGCTCTGAGGAGGAAAGCTAAGGGTGGCAGATCAGAAGCACAGAGATGAGCTGTCATCACAGCCCTTGGCTGCTTGTTCCTTATTGTAGAAGATGAACAAACCGCCGCTATCAACGCGAGCCGTTGCAGCGCGGTGCTCTGTCTTTGGCAGGCAACCATAGTCCCAATTGCGATAGTGCTCTAATGTGTAATTCATTGTTGCTGGAACTCATGCGTAAGATTCCGGGAAGGCTTGGGATTGGCTGGTACTGGGTCTGAGCCAACAATGTAGGGGACACAAATATCAGGGAGTGAAGCCAACCTGCAGAGCTGGCGGTGCGGCGGCGAATTCCGAAGGAAGAGCCCATTTGCTGGAGAAGCATGAGGAGCAGAAGAGCCAATGTCAGGATAGGCGAATCCCAAATCTTGGGGGTGCATGGCCAGGGATGAGGGCTTGTCAGCAAAAAGGAGGTCCTCACATGGGAAAAAAGCAGGAAAACTGCAGAGGATTAGCAAAGAGCTAGCTGTTCTTTAACAAAAAATGTCTGGTCTGGCTTCTGGAAATCATCTAGCTTTGGACTGTGCTGGCCTTCTTGTTTTTGTGAGATCTAGAGCAGCCAAAAGTGTTGCTCTCCAAAGCCCCTGTAATATGCATCTGTGTAATCTACGAGCAGGTTTGCGGTCTCCCCCAGATTAGGAGTTTATCTGTGGGGATTGAGAACCACGGTCGGTATCTTTGTTTTATATGCAACACGTCAGTCCTTGCAATGCTGTTATTAGGGGTCGTCTCATTATCACCCTATTTTACAGATGAAGAAACTGAGACCCAGAGATGTTGATTCACTAGCCCAAGGCCACCCAGGGAGGAAGTGAGAATCAGATCTGAACCCAACCCAGTCTGATGGCTGAGCTCAAGTTCGTCCTCTTGCATAAACTCAGCTCATCCTGAGCCCAGGTTTTCCGGTCAGTGTCCTGGATCCCTAGGCCTAGGGAGTGATGCTGGTCTCAAAGGTAAAAGGCTCTGATTCTCACTCCAGCGACAGGGGATAGCTTGTTGAAGCAAAATGGAATTTACTGGCTCAGGTCATTGGAAAGTCCAGGGGGAATCCTGGCTTTAAGTGCAGCTTGACCCAGCAGCTCAAAAATGTCATCAGATAGATCCTGGTTTGGGCCCTTCTCGAAGGATTGGCTTGTTCTCAGGCTCCCTGTGATGGCGAAATGGTTTCAAGCCTTCCAGAGCTTATAGCATTCAGAGTTTTTTTTTTTTTTTTTTTAGATTATTTATGTATTTATTTATTTATTTGACAGAGAGACTGAGAGAGCACAAGCAGGGGGGAACAGTGGGGAGAGAGAGGGAGAAGCTGGCTCCCCACCGAGCAGGGAACCCGATGTGGGGCTCCATCCCAGGACCCTGGGATCACGACCTGAGCCAAAGGCAGACGCTTAACAGCTGAGCCACCCCGGGCACCCTCAGCCCTTAGAGTTTTGTTGTTGTTGTTTATTTGTCTGTCTGTCTGTCTGTATTTAAAAGATTTTATTTATTTATTTGACAGAGACACAGTGAGAGAGGGAACACAAGCAGGAGCAGTGGGAGAGGGACAAGCAGGTTTCCCTGAGGAGCAGGGAGCCTAATACAGGGCCCAATCCCAGGAACTGGGATGATGACCCAAGCCAAAGGCAGACGCTTACCGACTGAGCCACCCAAACCCCCCTATTTGTCTGTGTTTAAATAGACTATTTTTAAAAATGACTTTCCCAGGTGCCCTAAACAGACTATTTTTAAGAGCAGTTTAAAGTTCACAGCAAAACTGAGCAAAAGGTACAGAGATTTCCCATTTTCCCCGACATTCAGGTGTTTTAGTCCAGTGGGTAAAAAAGAATTCACCGTCTCTCCGAAGCCATGAGGTTCTGAGTAGTCTGGCTCTTGTCATCTAATGACTCTTGACTAATCACTGCTGTCAGTTGAACAAACCCAGACTCTAGCTGAAGCCCGGCATCGCAGGCTCCAGCCCTTGGCCCCACAGAGGTGGTGTGAGGATGGGGAGACGATGGCTCTGGAACTGAAATTTGGGCGGTATTGTCTGAAGAAGAGAGATGGATGCTGGCGAGTGGCTAACATGCACTGTGCGGCACCAGGACTGGATGGGGGACAGGGTATCGGGAAGGTTGCATGGATCTCTTCCCTCCTCCGCTCCTATGGTTCCGCTTTGTTCAGGGCTCTCCCACACTCACCCTAAAGCTGGCTAAGTTCTTCTCCTGCAGGATTCAGTGCAAACCTGACCTCCACAGGGCACCTTCCAGTTAGATAAGATCCCCCTGATACGCACTCCTGCTGTTAGCCTCTGTCGCTGAGAGGCGAAGAGACGATGCACTATAGGCAACGATTCTCTTTTTGAGTAAGAATGTCCCGGTCTCACTTTAGAAGTGACCCACCTCCTCTGGCTTTTGCAGTCTTGGGAGTGGGGGAGTCAATCAGTTCACAAGCTTGCTTTTCTCTGGCCAAAGGGGGGTGGGTACACAACACAGGCCAGGCCAGTGAACCCGTTGGTGATTTTTCATTTGAGATGGAGCCTGGCGCAGAAACAGCCACTGCCACCACGAGACCTAAAATTGGTTACCTGGGATGGATCGTGGCGGCCACCGCCGAAAGCCTGGTTTCCTGCCCCAGAGCCTCCCTGCCCGCTGTTCCTTCTCAACCCCGTGCTGCTTTTCCCTCTGTTCTCCGAGCGACCCTGCCATCTTCCAAGGCCCTCTTTATACACGTTGGCTGGAGTCCGTATCTTTTGCTTGCAGTCAGAGAAGCCTGAGCACGAGTGTGGGCATTTCCATCTGTCCAAGAAGAGGGGTCAGGGTAGGAACCAGCCAGCTCCAGGGAATAAATCTCGTTTCCATAACCCCATTTCTCCCCCAAGTGCTGGGGTTCCAAGAGCAGGGTGGGGTAAGGAAAAGGCAGGGCAGCAGGAAGTGTAGACTAGATGTGTAAACACTGGCGTGTTTGCCGAAGGCTGCTGCAGGCGGGTGCAGACAAGGGTGGTTTCTTTCTTTGGGTCTTTGCGCTCAGCCCAGCAGGGGGTACACAGCAGTGGTGAAGGGGGCCCATGTGGTTACCTTGGAATTTGAAATTGGTTTATTTAGCAAACATCTTCTGAATGGTCTTTGTGTAGGAGCCCTGGCTTCGGCGCCTCCCCTCTGTTGGGCTCACTTTGCAGTTCCCATAGGATTTATGGGACAACTTAGGCTGGTATGCCGGTGGCACACATTGGGGCCGGGATGCACCACGTCTATCCTGTACACCGCAGTTTAACAGGTGACTTCTCTCTCTCCAACCAGACTCTCTTGTTTGCCACGGTACCCTGGCGCCTTGCACAGAGCTCGGCATGCGGTGGCTTTTGATAAAAGTTTGTTGCCGGGCTATTGAGCTGTTTCTGGTATGCTGGCGAGCCAAGTGCCCTGTCGATTTCCTGTAAGAGACATCCCAGCCCAGATGAGAACTGTGGTAACTCAGCATGCATGCAGGTTCCATTTCAGCATTCTGACTCAAACCAGGCTCTCCTCTCCGATCTGGGCTTCAGTCTCTGGAAGGCCAACTAGGTTGAATGCTTATTTCAGGGTGGTTCCTGAGATCTGGGAGACTGTGCACTATCCATGTTCCTATGATTAGGAGACAGACCTCATACGGAACCAGTGTAATTACATCAGGAATGCAAACAAGGTGGGGCATTTGAATTTATTATTAATATTCAAACATTTTCAAACATAGGTAAGCATTTTGGAAGAAACTCAAACTGAAAAATCTTCTATTGTGCTTTATATATTGAATTTATCTCAATCAGTACATGAATACACATATATGTATTATGCTAGGGTAAAATAATACAATGATGAGTGATAATTGGAAGATGTTAATTTTAGGCGCAAAATAATTGCTAAGTTTCAAATGTTTAAATAAATAAAAAATTGGTAGGAAAATAGACTCATATGCATGTTAAGAGAGAATGTGTTAGCTAGGTAACTTTAGGAACTTTTCATTCTTTTGGAACCAGTAAATGTTTGTACAAATTTAAATAAGAGTAGTAGGCAGAATAATAGAGTTTCAATTATCTTTTATAATTCCAATCTTTATGGAATTGTTTGGCAGAATAGCATTTTTAACATTAAATAAGGTAACTTCTAAGAACTGCATTTAATTTGTAGTTATTTAATTTCATTTAGACTATTAATTTTTCAAGAAAATGTCAATTTGGGAATTATTCCTGTTTTGTGGTATCAATTAAAATCAAAATGGCTGTTTTGCTGCCTCAGAATTTTACAAGAAAAATTCTACTATCAAGTGCAAGAAAATCAGTGATAATTTGATTTCCACTCACACATGATAAAGAATATAAAAAGTATGAAGGAAAGGGAAGGTGGTTAAAAATAAGGAGCTATCAGGGCACCTGGGTGGCTCAGTGGTTTAAGCCGCTGCCTTCGGCTCAGGTCATGATCTCAGGGTCCTGGGATCGAGTCCCGCATCGGGCTCTCTGCTCGGCAGGGAGCCTGCTTCCCTCTCACTCTTTCTGCCTGCCTCTCTGCCTACTTGTGATCTCTCTCTGTCATATAAATAAATAAAATCTTTAAAAAAAATAAGGAGCTATCCCCCTTATAAATACAAATATTTTGCTCTTCACTTAAAGCTCAGTTGAAAGCGAGAGACTACTTCGTGTAGCAAATGTGCAGAAAGTTCCTTCTGGTCATCAGTGAACTGATATCTGTCCCTATCATTTTGGTTTTTTCCAGAATTTTCCAGAACACAAATGAAATCATAGCATAAATAGCCTTTTGTGCCTGACTTCCACTTGCATAATGCTTTTACCATTCCTCCATGCTGTTTGCATCAACACTTTGACCGTGTGCCATAATTTGATCGTACAGTCATGTTGTGGACTTCTGGGTTTTCTCCAGTTTGGAGGGGGTTATCCTTTCACCATAAATAATAATAATTTATTATATTTATAATTAAATAATATAAAGCTGATTTCTGCAGCTTTATCTTAAATCTTAAAGTCAGGCACTGTGAACCCTCCAATTCTGACTGCCTTTTAAACAAGGCTTGACTAGCCTATATCCTTTACTTTCTCATATAAATTTGAGAATTAGTTTGCCAATTTCTTTTTTTTTTAATTAACATATAATGTACTATTGGTTTCAGAGATAAGGTCTATGATTTAACAGTCTTACATATTGCCCAGTGCTCATTACATCACATGCCTTCCTTAATGGCCATCACCCAGCTACCCAGTCTCTTATGGTTTGTCTCCCTCTCTGGTTTCGTCTTATTTTTCCCTCTTTTCCTCTATGATCCTCTGTTTCATTTCTTAAATTCCACATATCAGTGAGATCATATGATAATTATCTTTCTCTGATTGAGTTATTTCATGTAGCACAATTACCCTCTAGTTCCATCCATGTCGTTGTAAATGGCAAGATTCATTTTGTAATATTCCTGTGTGTGTGTGTGTGTGTGTGTGTGTGTGTATACATACCACATCTTCTTTATGCGTTCATCTGTCAATGGACATCTGGACTCTTTCCATAGTTTGGCTATTGTGGACATTGCTACTGTAAACACGGGGGCGCAGGTGCCCCTTCAGATCACTACATTTGTATCTTTAGGGTAAATACCCAGTAGTGCAATTGCTGGGTTGTAGGGTAGCTCTATTTTCAACTTTTTGAGGATCCTCCGTGCTGTTTTCCAGAGTGGCTGCACCAGCTTGCATTCCCACCAACAGTGTAGGAGGGTTCCCCTTTCTCTGCATTCTTGCCAACACCTGTCGTTTCCTGACTTGCTAATTTTAGCCATTCTGACTGGTGTGAGGTGGTATCTCTCCCTGTGGTTTTGATTTGTATTTCCCTGATACTGAGTGATATGGATCACTTTTTCATGTGTCTGTTGGCCATTTGGATGTCTTCTTTGCAGTAATGTCCGTTCACGTCTTCTGCCCATTCCTTGATTGGGTTATTTGTTCTTTGGGTGTTGAGTTTGGGAAGTTCTTTATAGATCTTGGATATTAGCCCTTTATCTGTAATGTCATTTGCAAATATCTTCTCCCATTCCATAGGTTGCCTTTTAGTTTTGTTGATTGTTTCCTTTGCTGTGCAGAAGCTTTTTATCTTGGTGAAATCCCAATGGTTCAGTTTTACTTTTGTTTCCCTTGACTTTAGAGGTGTGTCTTGGAAAAAGTTGCTTTGTCCACAGTTGACAGGTTAGTGCCTGTGTTCTCCTAGGATTTTGATGGATTCCTATCTCACATTTAGGTCTTTCATCCATTTTGAGTCTATTTTTGTGTGTGGTGTAGAAATGGTCCAGTTTCATTCTTCTGCATGTAGCTGTCCAGTTTTCCCAATGCCATTTGTTGAAGAGACTGTCTTTTTTCCATTGGATATTCTTTCCTGTTTGTCGAGGATTAGTTGATCATAGAGTTGAAAGTCCCTTTCTGGGTTCTCAATTCTGTTCCATTGATTTATTGTCTGATTTCATGCTAGGGCCATACTCTCTTGATGATTATAGCTTTGTAATAAAGCTTGAAGTCTGGAATTGTGATACCCCCAGCTTTGGTTTTCTTTTTCAACATTCCTTTGGCTATTTACAGTCTTTTCTGGTTCCATACACATTTTAGGATTAGTTGTTCCCATTCTGTAGAAAAAGTTGATGGTATTTTGATAGGGAATGCATTGAATGTGTAGATTGCTCTAGGTAGCATAGACATTTTAACAATATTTGTTCTTCCAATCCATGAGCATGGAACTTTTTTCCATTTCTTTGTGTCTTTCTCAATTTCTTTCATGAGTGTTCTATAGTTTTCTGAGTACAGATACTTTGCCTCTTTGGTTAGGTTTATTCCTTATCTTATAGTTTTGCATGCAGTTGTAAATGGGATTGACTCCTTAATTTCTCTTTCTTCTGTCTTATTGTTTGTGTATGGAAATGCAACCAATTTCTGTGCATTGATTTTATATCCTGCCACTTTTCTGAATTTCTGTGTGAGCTCTAGCAATTTTAGGGTGGGGTCTTTTGGGTTTTCCACATAGAGTATCATGTCATCTAGAAAAGGTGAGTTTGACTTCGGCTTGCCAATTTCTACAAAAAAAATTGCTAGGTCTTGGTCTCATCACTGTTTTATCATTTTTAGCATAGAGGCCTTGCACACGTTTTGTTAAATTTATCTCTGATTGTTTCAGGTTTTCTTATACTATTGTAAATGGTACTTTAAAAAAACTCAATTTTTGCTTATTTATTTCTGTATATAGAACACAATTGATTTTTGCATATTGATCTTGTATTCTGCAACCTTGCTTAACTCACTCATAAGCTTTAATAGCTTTTAAAAATAGAATTATTGAGATATAAATCACACACTGTACCATTTATGCACTTAGAGTGTACAATTCAGTGGTTTTTAATATATTCACAGGATCGTGCAATCACCATGATCATTTTAGACTATTTTCATCACCCCAACAAGAGTCCCACATATCCCTTAATAGTCACTCCTCATTTCCCCCAACCCCCTCAGTCCTAAGCAGACAAAATTTACTTTCTGTCTGTATTGACCTATCTATTCTGGGCATTTCATATAAATGGATTCATACAATATGTGGTCTTTTGTGCCTGGCTTCTTTTATTGAACATAATGTTTTCAAAGTTTATTCATTTTGTACCATGTATCAGTACTTCATTTTCTTTTTTTATGGCTATGCATTAGTCAGAATTCCCCAGAGAAACAGAATCAATAGGATATATATATATATATATATATACGTATACACACACACACATATGTATGTATATATGTATATGTATATTTGGGGTGTGTGTGTGTGTGTGAGTATGTATGTATGCATATGTATATTTGGGTGTGTGTGTGAGTATGTATGTATGTATATGATATATCTATATCTATGGAAGGAATGAGGAATTGGTTCATTGTGGAGGCTGAGACATCCCATGATTTGCCATCTGCTGGCTGGTGACCCAGAAAAGCTGGTGGTGTAATTCAGTCTGACTGTGAATGTCTGAGAATCAGAGAATCAAAGAAATTAAAGTCTGAAGGTGGAAGATGACTGGAAATGTACAGTATGGAGATTCTTAAAAAACTTTAAAATACCGTAAAATCCAGTAATGTCACTACTGGGTGTTTACCCAAAGAAAACAAAAATGCTAATTCAAAAAGATGTATGCACCCTTATGTTCATTGCAACATTATTTACAATAGCTGTGTTATGGAAACGACCTAAGTGTCCATCAGTAGTTCAATGGATAAAAAAAGATGTAATACACACACACACAGAGGAATATTACTTAGCCATTATTTTGTAAAATAATGAGATCTTGCCATTTGTGACAACACGTGTGGACCTAGAGGGTAAGTGAAATAAGTCAGACAGAGAGAGATACCATAGGATTTTATGTATATGTGGAATCTAAAAAACAAAACAAATGAGTAAACAAACAAACAAACAAACCCATAATTATGAAGAACAAACTGGTGGTTGCCAGAGGTAGAGGGTCAGGTAGAGGTACAAACTACAGTTATATAATAAAGAAGTTACAGAGAGGAAAAGTACAACATAGGAAATATAGTCAATAATATTGTAATAATGTTGTATAGTTCTGGATGGTAACCACACTCATTCTGGTAAATATTACATAATTTATAGAATTTTCCAATCACTGTGTTATGCAAATAATATAACATTATATGACACTATGCTTCAATAACAAAACTTTTAAAAGGGGGGCAAATTCCTCCTTTCTCTATCTTTTGTTGTATGCCCTCAGTGGATTAGATGATGCCCATCCACACTGGGGAGGGTGATCTACTTCACTGAGTCTGCCAATTCAAAGGCCAATCTCATCTGGAAATACTCTCACAAAAACAACTAGAAATTATGTCTAATCTGGATACCTTGTGGCCAATCAAATTAATATAGAGCTAACCAACAGAGGCTGAATAATATTTCAATGTATGGATATACCACATTTTATTTGTTCACTCATTGTGAATGCACATTGTGTTGTTTCTATTTCCTGATATTATAAATAAGGTTTTTATGAATGCTTAGGTTCAAGATTTTTAAAAAAGATTTTATTTATTTGACAGAGAGAGAGATATCTCAAGAATGCAGAGAGTCAAGCAGTGAGGGGGGAAGCAGGCTCCCCACTGAGCCGACAGCCTGATGTATGGCTTGAACCCAGGACCCTGAGATCATGACCTGAGCCAAAGGCAGAGGCTTAATCCACTGAACCACCCAGGCACTCTGTGTTCAAGTTTCAATTTCTGTAGTTGTAGGGTGGAGTGTTCTACATAATTTGGTTATACCTAGTAAGTATTGGTTTCTTTATTGATCTCTGTCAAGTTGCTCTATCCATTTCTGATAGTGGGATATTGAAGTCTTCAACTATTCTAGAACTGATATTATGGACTGAATGTTTGTGGCCTCCCCTCCAAATCCATATTTTTGAAGCCCTCCCCCGTATGGCTATATTTGAAGATGGGGTGCATATGGAAGTAATAAAGGTTAAGTAAGGTAATAAGGGTAGGGCCCTGATCTGGTAGGATGAATGTCCTTTTAAGAAAGGACATCAGAGAGCTCTCTCTCTCTGTGCATACACATGAAGAGGTCATGGGAACATATTATGAGATCACAGCAGCCTATGAGCCATGGGAAGAGGCCTCAGAATGAAACCTACTTTGCCAGCACCTTAAACTTGGACTTCCCAGCCTCCATTATTGTGAGAAATAAATTTCTGTGGTTTAAACCGTGCAATCTGGGACATTTTGTTATAGTTGCCTGAGCAGACTAATACAATTGTTTCTCCCTTTAATTCACTCAATTTTGCTTCATACATTTGGGTCCCTGTTGTTAGAGACATATATGTTTATAATTGCCATATCTTCATGATGGATTGACTCTTTTATCAACATATAAAGTACATCTTTGTCACTTGTAACAGTTTTTGTCCTAAAGTCTATTTTGTATAATATTAATATAGCCACCCCAGTTGTATTTTAGTTACTATTTGCATGGGATATCTTTTCCCAATTTTTTATTTTCAATGTATTCCTGCCTTTGGATCTAAAGTGAGTCTCTCCTCCTAACTATAGGAAACAAACTGAGGGTTGCTGGAGGGGAGCTGAATGGGCGATGGAGTAATTGAGGGATGGGCATTAAGGAGGGAAGTTGATGTAATGAGCACTGGGTGTTGTATGCAACTGATGAATCACTAAATTCTACCCCTGCAATAATACAGTGTATGTTAATTAAACTGAATTTAAATAAAAGTTAAAAAATAAAGTGAGTGTCTCATAGTCATAATATAGTTGGATAATGTGTGTGTGTATATGTGTATCTGTTTTGCCAGTGGATTTCCATTTGCTTTTTTTTTTTTTAAAGATTTTATTTATTTATTTGACAGAGATCACAAGTAGGCAGAGAGGCAGGCAGAGAGAGAGAGATGGGGAAGCTGGCTTCCCGTCGAGCAGAGAGCCTGATGTGGGGCTTGATTCCAGTACCCTGGGATCATGACCTGCACCGAAGGCAGAGGCTTTAACCCACTGAGCCACCCAGGTGCCCTTTCCATTTGCTTTTTAATTGGAGAACTTGATTTATTTACATTAAAGTAATTACTAGAAGGAAAGACTTCTGTCATTTTGCTGTTTTTCTATATGTTTTGTGTCATTTTTATTCCTCAATTCTTCTACTGTTGCCTTATTTTGTAGTTAGTCAATTTTTCTCTAGTGTGCTATTTTGGTTCCCTTATCTTCTCTTTTTCTGTATGTATTTTAGTTTTTTTTCTTTAGCATTTACCTTCAGGATTACAATTAAAATTGTATTAAATCTACCCTAAATCTAAACATCTAAACTAAATACCAATTTAGTTGCAACAGTATTAAAAAAACTCTGCTTGTCTGTAGATACATTCCCTTCTCTTTATGTTGTTATTGTCACTAATTACATCTTTATACACTGAATGCCCATTAACACAGATTTATACTTAATGTTTTATACATTTGTCTTTTGAATCTTTAGGAAAAGAGAGATTATGAATGAAAAATGCAGAAATATTGCCTTTTATTGCTTACCTTTGTAGCTATTTTTACTATTGTTTTAAAATTCTTCTTATGGCTTTAGTCTAGTCTCTTTTCATTTTTAGCCTGAGTGATCCCTTTAGCATTTATTTTAGAGTAGGTCTGCTAATGATGAGCTCTTTCATTTTTGGTTTATCTGGGGATGTCTTAATTTTTTCTTCATTTTTTGAGGGATAGTTTTGCTGGATATAGAATTCTTGGTTGATAGTGTTCTCTTTCAGCTGTTCTAATGTCATCCCACTGCTTTCTGGCCACCATAGTTTCTAAAGATAAATCAGCTGTTAAGTTTTTTGAGAATTCCTGTATATAGTGTTTCACTTCTCTTTTGCTGCTTTCAAGAATCTCTCTTTGTCTTTGCTTTTTGACAACTTGACTATAATGTCTTGATGTGGATGTCTTTGATTTTCCTGCATTTGATTGTTGAAAAGACAGGTTTGAATTGACCTGATCAGGGTCAGTCACTGCCACAGTTAGGGTCAGTGTCAGTGAGTCAGTCAGTCAAACTCTAACCTTATTTCCTCATTCAGGGCATTCTTCACATAGGACGTTGCAGGAGGGGCATGTGCACGTGTGTGCTTGCAAATATACAGGTGTGTATGCATTTGATGTTGAGAAGCAAGTGGACTGTTGGATAAAAAGCAATTTGGTTGAACAATGAGATATAACTTCTTACCTTTCAGAATTTAAAAAAAAATGAAAAACTGACACTAGGAAATGTTTGCCAGAATGGGGAGCAAATGGGATTCTTTTACACTGCTGGGAGAAAGTAAAATGGTATAGTCCTTTTGGAAAATAGTTTGAAAATGTCTTATATAGTTAAACATATATTTCTTACATGATCCAGGAACTTATTGTTAGGTATTCACTTGAGAGAAGCTAATAATTACATTCAGACCAAGGCCTATGCAAAAATCTTCATCGAAGCTTCATTTGTAATAGCAAAAAGTTGAAGACAGTCCAAATATTCATCAATAGATGAATGGATAAACACAGTGTGGTAGTTTCATGCAGTGGAATACTACTCAGTAAAAATGAAAGAACACTTTGCTTCAAGCAACAAAGTGGATAACTCTCAAAAACATTTTACTGAGTATAAGAAGGTAGACACAAAAGGGTAGTACCAGACAAGTCGTCTTATATGAAATTCTGGGACACACAAACATAAGCTCTGATTATAGAAAACAGATCATTGGTTGACTGGGTGTGGGTGGATTGGTTACAAAGAGGCACAAGGGAATGTTCTGGGGTGATGGATGTGTTCGGTCTCTTATCCATGTCAATATCAATCAATGCCTTGATTGTATGGTTGTTAAATGGGTATATATTTGTCAGAACTTAAACTCTTGCACTTAAAAAACCTGTGCATTTTATTGTATGCAATTACACTTCAGGAAAGCTGATACGAAAAGGTTGGTTGAAACAGTATTTCTGGCCTGTTTTTTAAGTATTAATTTTTATGCACCATGGGGTGGCCCTGGAACTTTAAAAGTGTATTTTAGGTTTTATTGGTATCTCTTTATGCTCCATCTCTGCCTTAAGACTTTTGGGCTTTTAATTTCTAAATAATTTTCCAGCAATTATGCATTTGTCTGACAAAGTTATAACAAACTGTAAAGTTTTCTCCCTAGGTTCGAGTGAATCAGCCGAAAGGAATTTGGTTGGAAATGAATGTTTACAGCCATTAGATCATGTCTTGATAAGGTCGTTGCACCCTGGAGAGATTCTGCAATTTTCATATGCATTTTGAAAAGCAAAAAGCAATTCTGTCTGCTTTTTAGGTTGTTTCGTTTAAAAAATTCATTTCCAGTCATCCATGTCCACTTTACCTATTTAGCTATGTTTTCACAAATTCCACAGAATATTTCTCCTCTCTTCAAGAAGACAGAATTGACAGTTCACAGAAACATTGCCAAACAAACAGAGCAGGCATAATGAATTGAAAGAGATTAGGACGTTAAATTAACGAACAAAAATCCAAGGTCTGAAAGGGAACTATAAGAATGTAAGAACATTGCAACACAAATGCATAAAAGATGATTTCATGAAGTTCCCAAATTCTGTCACGAGCTTGCTTTGTGACCTTGGGCAAGTTCAACCTCTTCCAGCCTCATCTCTTGGCCTGAAAAGTGGGGGCTCATCATAGAACCCACCTTATGGATTATTATGGGGATTAAATGAGATTGCTCATGGGAAAGCCTAGAGACCAGCACCAGACAGAACAGGCATTTAATAAATATTTGCAATTATTATTATTGTTATTACCTCCATGGTGTACAATTACATTGGGGGAAAAATGTGTGTAGACATATTATTAATCTTTTTTATTATTTCACCCAGGGTCATGCTGGGGGTGTGGCTGGCTGGCTGATGGCTTAGAACATGAGGTGACTGGTCTGCTGGAGGAAAAGAAAGACAGTTGCTGTGCAGAGGAGGCTCAGAGGCTTAATTCTGAGGGTCATTTAGTCACTCAACAAACACAATGATTCCTCAGTGCCCCATGAATATAGCTTGGGGGGGGTTGCTCACAGGTCAGTGAGGGGAAGACACCCAGGGGGGTTAGCCTAAATAGCCCTAAGCTCCTGTCCACCCTTCAGGTGGACACAATCAAGCTGGGAGCTGCTATTGACCCTGGGCTGACTCATGGGTCCAATGATCATAGCAGCTCATGGTAGAAAGTGCTTGGGACAGTTCTAATAGAGGAAGAGACACTTTCACCCAGGAAGTAGTGACATTTAGACTTGGCAGTGATAGACGGGGAGTATCCAGACAATAGGGATGAAAGACTTTTCAGGTGAAAGTGCAGAGGCATGAGAATAAGGGATGTATCTGGGAAACATCCAGTACTGTTTTTTGTATCATGGGACTTACCCCTCCCAGCCCAGAAGGGCTTCCTGGAGGAGGAGACACTTGGGGGCTGACAGCTGGCTCTGGGTTCAAGTAAATGGCTACACTGCATTGTCATAGTCATCCTGCCTAGGAAGTAGGTGATATTGTTGTTGTTATTATTAGTAGTATTGTTATTTTTAAGATTTATTTATTTGTTTTGGAGGGGGGTGGAGGAAGGGCAGATGGTAAAGTAGAGAGAGAATCTCAAGCAGATTCCATGCTGAGCTTGGAGCCCCACGACCCTGAGATCGCTACCTGAGTCGAAACCAAGAGTCTGACCATCAGCCGACTGCGCCACCCAGGATCCTTGGAAATGGGTGGTATTATTATCCCCATTCTGCAGAGGTGGAAACTGAGGTGCAAACAGGGCAAGTGCCATGGCTACGGGCTTGCTCAAGGTCGGAATCCCAGCTGGTGGGTTCAGAGCTGGCCCTGGATGTCCCTCCTCTCCTCCTTCCTAGGGCCTAACCTGCCCTCTCTTGGGCTCTGGCTCCGGCCAAGCTGAGCGAGTCTTTCTGGAAGCAATTTCAGGCAGGGGAAGGCAGAGAGACAATTCACAGGAGTTGAACTGAGAGGTCATGCTTGCAATGTAGAAAGTCTGCAGGTAAAGGAAAAGAGGTAGAGGAAAGCTGGTTCTCTGTTACCTCCCACCCCAACGTGGATCTAAAGCCCCTTCAGGCTCCATGTTGGGGAGGGGTATCTGGGACAGAAGGAAGGACAACTTGAACCAAATGCTGATGGGAAGAGGAGGCTGGGAGGAGACCGGAGCGGTGGGAGCCCCCAATGGGGCCTCTGCTGATGCTATGAGATGAGTGGCTGAAAAGTTCTGAGGTCCCCATCTGTGATTGTTGGGTGGAGTCATTCATTTCCACCCTTCTGGGGTTCAGGACCTAGCAAGGGAGATCAAGCAGTGTGAGGTCACAGTTAGGAGAATTTCAAGTATGTGACTTTGGAGAGCTGCAACATAAAAATGCTAATAAATGTTTATGCACTGAGTTGGGAATCACACGAAGCCCCTCAGTAAAGACAGATTGTCAAAATTGCAGTTTCCTGGGCTCGGAGGAGCTAAGTGAGTTGTTAAGTGGGAGCTGTAAGCCTGCCACATGGAGACGTTGCTCTGGTTATGAAATAGAATCTATATGCATGCACTTTTTTTGCATGCAGCCGAATTTCTTCCAATTTTGGTGTGGGGATGCTGGAGACAATCGTGCAGTTTCCCCAACATTCACAGTTATTATAACTTTAAATCTCTTTATCTGTATCCTGTAACAATGTCATCCAAGTGTTCTTTAAGTGGTGGGGCCGAAAAATGCACCTGAAAATCGATCGCGTTGGAAGGGAAGTAAGATGTGATAAAACGTTATGAAGAAGGCCAAACCACCGGCAGGAAATGCTGCGCTGTTAATTTAGCAGAGAGCGCGCTGTGAAATATTAGAGATAATGCTGGGAAAATAAAAAGCAGCATTAAAGCAAAAATATGCCACAATGCGGGGGGATTTATGCAACACATCCTTGCTACTTTGCATTCATTTCCATGGCAAAATTAGCCTGGAAATATGCATGTTTTGAATTAAGCAGGGTCGTCAGAAACACGTGCTTTTTGCAAAAGGTAAGACTGCCCTGTTGCTTATCAGTAGCTGGTGTAATGGGCCAGTCACTTTAGGGCTTTCTAAGGCCAGGCAATTCTATCTCCCCATCCTGGCTTGTGCCTCAGTGACTCCATCTTTAAAATGGAACAGTCGGACTGGCTTATCTTGCTCTATTAGACTTTCTAGAGCTAGTCACCATCTATTCTGAAGATGTCTTTTCCCGGATGGAGTCCATGGTCTGCACTGAGTTCATCTTTATTAATTGTGAGCCTGGCTGGAGACCAGCTCTCTTTACTTCCACCCCAGATTTTACAGACACTAGCCCTGGTGAGGACGGGTGGGAAGTTAGAAGACCCCCTGGGTGAACAGGAGAAAGCCAGGTGCGATGGCGACCCACCGCCACCAGAGGGCAGCACCAGCATACAGCTGAGGCCGACTCTCCCAGATTCGGCGCTGGAGGGAATGCGTCCCACTCACTGCAGCCCACCAGGCACTTTGCTGGGTGCCAGGCATGGTGGGGTGGGGGGTGGGGTTCGGGAGACGGGTTGGGAACAGGACACCCCAAGTCCCTGCTTTTACGAGGTTCACCTTCTCCTGGAGGAGACAAAATGAGCATTTAAGCATATTAATACAGGAGGCAGTTTCAAAGAGGAATAAGCAGCAGTACCGTGGTACAAATAAAATAGTGAGAGGGCAGGGCACCAGCAGGGAGGCCTGTTTGGGGACGTGACAGCCGACATGAGATCTACCTGGGAAGCAAGAGCAGAGATCTCAAGGTTCAGATGCAGGCAGATATGGAAGGGTCGGTCTGGGGCCTCCAGAGGGACTTGGCAGTGTGGGTGAGGGACAGCAGCTTCGTCACAGAGGAGGAAACCAAAGGACAGAGCCGTGAAGGCGCTTATTCGGGGTCACCGTACTTTATGGACAGAGTCTGACAAAACCGGAGGAGAACTTATCTCCGACATCCCTGCTTTTCTTTGACCCTTCCTCTCTAATCAGCCTGGGACAACAGGTTCCAACCCATTCCCCATTCCTGACCATCATCCCCACTGGGAGACCGGGAAGGGGTCATGGGCTGTGAGCTGGCACACGTCCTCTCCCACGCTGGGTCTCAGCTTTCTCGGTTATAAAATGCAGGGTCCCCCAAGCCTTTAAGCTCTGCATTCTAAAGTAGACGCTCTTGGGGTGTCTGGGTGGCTCAGTGGGTTAAGCCTCTGCCTTTGGCTCAGGTCATGATCTCAGGGTCGTGGGATTGAGCCTCACGTCGGGCTCTCTGCTCAGCGGGGAGCCTGCTTCCTCCTCTCTCTGTCTGCCTCTCTGTGTACTTGTGATCTCTTTCTCTGTCAGATAAATAAATAAAATATTAAGAAAAAAATAAAGTAGCCGCTCTTCGGGGACTCCTGAATTCTAGTTCCTGCGCGCCCTCTTGTGGACATCTTTGGAAGCACATGCTCAGCCGGAAAGGATGGTGGGAACCTGATCCGAGCCAATTTCTGAGGGATCTCCCAGTGAGTGTGCATATGTCTGGGTCTTTCTAAGTGTGCTGCGTTTGTGTGCACATGCATGCACGCATCTGTGCTTGTCTGTGCCCGTGTCTGTGTCTGTGTGTACAAGTCGGGGAGGATGTGTATTTCAGCAGCTGGGACATGATGTTGATTTGGGAAGTCCTCAGTCTTTCTCACAAAACCCTAACCACTCGCCCTGCAGCCAACTTCCTGCTCCTCTTGCTTCTGTCTGAGCCACCACCTGACTTCCCCCACTCTGGGGTCCTGTTCTCTCCTCCCTCACTTCTCCCCTGCACTGTGTCAGTAAAGCTTCTTTGACTGTTTTTCTCTTTTGTGTCACTTGAGGCTCATTTGGATGTCATAGATCATGGCTCAAAGCATAATTCTGCTCTGTTCTACTCACTTGGACCATGAGATTCGCCCCCCCCGGAGTGGGGTTGCTTACCCACTGCCCTACTGTAGGGTAGCAGACATGCGGGGACTTGTGCACACTTGTGCCCTGGAGGGGTGAGCAGAAAGCCAGGTGCGTGGTAGCTAAGACATGATGGCGTGTTAACACGATGCTTTAAATTCCCCGCACACAAGTGCGTCATCTCATTTGAGTTCCATGATGATCCTTCAAGCCTAGGCGAGGCGGGACTTATCCCCATTTTACAGATGAGGACATTGAGGCCCAGACAGGGAGGTGATAACAGGGAGCCCTGGGGTAACCCTCGAAGCAATACACAAACTCTCTTACCCGGTTTTCCTAACACCCTAAGAGGTGGTTATTATCACTACCTTTCTTTAGCAGACGAGGACATGGAGATTTTCACATTAGGTGAGTGCCTGGCCACTGTCAGGCCTGGGGAGGGGGTGGTAGAAAAGGCAGGATTTGAACTTGGCCTGGAGGTTAAAGGCTGACCACTCCCTCAGGTACAGTGGCCCGTGGGAGGGCTTCCCAGCCGTACCTGGCTCCAGCTCCCTGCGCAGCGTCCTCTCCCCATGTCTCCAGGGCTCCTTTCTTAAGAACCTTCTCTTGGGGGCCACCAGTGGGGGCAACCTCTGTCTGGCCTCCCTTACTCCTCCCCGGAGTGGGGGTGGGAGAGTCAACTTACCTGCACTGCTTTCCGAAGCTGCTGGATGGGGGCTGAGCATTAATTATGCAATAACCTCTCTGTGGTATGCCTAATTGCCTGATAACCATAATTGAATCTTATGGATTACACCAACATTATTGCAGGAGGCTGTTAAGGCAGTTAATGGCATTGTGATATTTGTTTCTGATCTCCCTGGCTGGCCCTATTGTCAGCCCCTTTGTGGGAGCTGGGCTGGGTTTGGGGGGAGCCTGCGGGGTGGGGAGGTGAGAAATAGCCCAAATATCACATCCCCTTACTCCGGGAGGGAGAAACTCTGCATGGCTGCTGGCATTGTCATTTGATTAATGAGAAGGTGGCCTGGGGAGGTGAAGATTTTCCCCGGCTCCTTCTTGATCATTCCTATGGGCCTTTCCAGCCTCTGCTGGGACCTTTTGGAAAGGTGCAATCTCAGAGCCCACCGTGGACCCACAGACTCAGGACCCGCATTTTAGTAAGATCCCCAGGTGACTCATATGCATGTCCTAGTTTGAGAACAACCCAGGGCTGCTTGGTTTACTTATTTATTTGTTTTGCCTACAGGGGATCCCTTCTTATTGGAGTAACAGCATCTTGATTTCCCTTCAGGAAACAAGCCCCTCCCGCAACCCCATCCGAGGCTTCAAGGGAGTGCAGCTGCCCCAAACCAGGCCATGGAGTCCATTCCAAGCTTTCTGAGGCACTATGGAGGGAGCTACATTTGATGACCATCTTTCTTCCCTCTCTGTATGCCTGCCTGCCATGGCTTGCTGGTGGGGAGGGGACTTTCTACCCAGGGGAAGGTGGCCGTAGCCATCTGACTTGCTCTGGTCAATGGAATGTGAGTAGAAGTGACAAGGCACCAGTTTCCAGCCAGGCCTTTGAGAGGCACCTCATGTTTCCACTTGTTGCTCTTGAGCTCCTGACCCCCACCATGAGAAGCCTTGACCTTCATCTGGAGTTCCATGGTGGAGAATGTGAAGCAAATGGAACCCAAGCTGAAGACCTGAGTCCAGCCCTACCCAGGTCATATTAGCCTGTGCCCCCCCCCCCCCCCAACTTGCCGATAGACTCATGAGTGTGCAATGAATGATTGTTATTGCAAGCAATTGCAATTTTCGGGGCTGTTTGTTGACAGCATCATTGCAACAGGCACTTGACTGATAGAAAGGTGATGTGCTCTTTCCAGAGTCACTAAGCGGAATCTGGACCAGGAGGGCAGAGCCTGACTAAGGCTGAAATCAGCACAGAAGGAAAGAAAGCTAAGCTAGAATGAGAATCTTGACCCTGAGGACAGCCTTTGTTTTTGTGGATCTGACCTTACTTGAGTTAGTCCATTGGTCTAAACCAGAAAGGGAATTAGTGGTTCCCATAATACAAAAGTTCAGTGCAGTTTCAGGTGAGGCTTGATCCAGTAGCCGACTGAGGGACCAGTGTCTTTGTCTCTCCATTCTGCTTCCTCTTGTGTTCATTTCATTTGGATGCTTGTTCCCCTTGAAAAGAAGCACGATGGCTTCCTTATTCAGGTCCTATAGGAGAGAGTGTTCCTTCTGGCAGCAAGGAAACTTCTTTTCCAGGAGCTGGCAGGAAATGTTTCCTCAAGTCTCGCTGCCTCACATTGGGTCACACACCCAACCCCCTAAGCCATTCTTAGAGGCTGGGGAAATGGCAGGTACCAAGCTGTCGAAGCCAACTGAAGTGGGAGCAAGTCCGCTTTACAGAACCACATGGATCCTCAAGAGAGAATCAGAACTTTTGGACTGCGGGTCAGGCTAGAATGCTGGTAAGGAAGTGATAGGCATTTCCTAGGCTGCCGTAAAAAGTAACAACAAAACTGGAGGCTTAAAACAACAGATATTTATTCTCTCACAGTTTTGGAGTTTGGAAATCTGAATTCAAGAAGTCAGCAAGGTTGGTTTCTTCTGGAACTTTCTGAGGGACAATCTGTTGTACACTTTTTGCTTATGGCGGTGGCTGGAAACAGAGGGCTTGTGGATACATCGTTCCAGTTTCTGGCTTTAGTCATTACAATGTCCTCCCTGTATGTGTCTCTGCAGGGCCTTCTTATAAAGACGCGGACCTGTCATCATCAGAATCAGAGCCCACCCGAATCCAGTATGCCCTCACTTAACTAACCGCATTTGCAAAAAACCTATTTCAGAAGTCCTCTTCTGAGGTTCCAGATGGATATGAATTTTTGAGGAACACTATTCAGCTCAGTACAGAAGACAATCAGCAAATGCTCACAAGATTATAATTCTTTTATACAAAAATAGGATTATAGGATCCATTCTGTTAAATTTTTTTTATTTGGAAATAATTATAGACTTACAGAAAAGTTGCAAAAATAGTACAGAGTATCCTTAATATCCTTCGCTTAGCTTTCCTTCATGTTAACATCTTGCATAACCATAATGCAATTATCAAAACTAAGAAAGTAACATTGGAATAATACTATTAGGTAACCTACACGCTGGATTCAGATTTCACCGGTTTTTCTATTAATAACATTCTTCTGTTCTGGGACCAAGTCCAGGATTCACACTGCATTTAGTTGTCAGGCCTCCTTAGACTCCTCTGGTCTGGCAAAATGTCTCCGTTCTTTGTTGCTCATGACCTTAACACTTTTGAAGAGTACCCATCACTTATTTTCTAGAACATTCCTCCATTTGGTTTTGTGTGCATTTTTTTTTCCCCATGGCTAGATCGAGACTTTTAGGCAAAAATACTCAGAAGTAGGGGTGCCTGGGTGGCTCAGTGGATTAAGCCGCTGCCTTCGGCTCAGGTCATGATCTCGGGGTCCTGGGATCGAGCCCCGCATCGGGCTCTCTGCTCAGCGGGGAGCCTGCTTCCCCCTCTCTCTCTGCCTGCCTCTCTGCCTACCTGTGATCTCTCTCTGTCAAATAAATAAATAAATAAAAATCTTAAAAAAAAAATACTCAGAAGTAAGGTGCCTTTCCCCGGGGGAGCGGAAGGTGAGGTTGGGTGGGTGGGTGGTTACGATGTCCATGGGTCATATCCCAGGTGTCGTTAACCTTGGTCACTTGGATTAGGTGACATCTGGTGGGTTTCTCTCCTGTGAACTTACTGTCTTCCCCTCTGTAATTTATAAATTTCTTGGTGGTGGTTGGAATTCTTTGGTCATAAAAATGTTACGTTTTCTCTCCCATTCATGCTGTTTTTATAACTTTATCCCCTCACTTAATACTAACTCTTGGAGTAGTCTATGTACAACTCTATCATGATTATTACTCACCCATTTCTCAATTGCTAGATATTATTTCCTCATTTTCTTCCAGTTACAAACAACATGGCAGTGAATTGAATGTACTTGTATTTATTGTGACCTCCTTCTGGGAAGATTTTTCCGGGGGGGGGGGCGTGCAATCCCCCAAATAGGAAGTGTGAGGTCAGGGGTATGAGCATATTTAGTTTTTCAAAGATATTGCCAAATTGCCCCTCAAAGAGATCGTACTAGGCAATCACGCCACCCTTATTCATTCATTCGAGGAACTTGTCTCCGCTTAGACTTCTGGAGGGCACACGGTGGGTACAGAAAGCCCCTCGGCCACTCCCAGACCCTTTACAATCTTAGCTCACTCCTCCTGGGCTCTTTATTCCCTTTCCTGTCTCATCTGCTTTGGCATAAATAAATTCCATGTGTACAGTGTTTCAGAAGAACATCTTTTTTCTTTTTTGAGATGGAATTCGTAAAAAATTCACTTTTTCTAAAGAGTACAGTTTAGTGTTTTGTCTGTCTGTGTGTGTGTATTTACAAGGTTATGCAACCATCCCCACTATTTAGTTCCAGAACATTTTCCCACCCTCCAAAGAAGAAACCCCATCCCCATTAGCAGTTAATCCCCCATGACATCCTGCTTCTAGCCCATGACAAACAAATCTATTTTCTGCCTCTATGAATTTGCCTGTTCTGGACACACATATGGAGTTGTACAGCATGTGGCTTCTTTTCATTTACCATAATATTTGCCAGGGTCATTCGGATCAGAGCACAAACCAATGGTCCATTCCTTTTTTACGACCGGATGCTATTCCCGTGCATGGTGATATCACATTCTGTTTTTCTGTTTCTCAGTTGATGGAATTGGCTTGTTTACACCTTTTGGCTATTACGAATAAGGCTGCTATGAATATTCATGTACGAGTTTTCGTGTGGACATAGATTTTAATTTCTCATGGGTATACATGTCTAGGAAAAAAGGAGCTGGGTCATACGGTAATTCTTTTTAACTTTTTGAGGAACAGCCAGACTGTCTCCGAAGAGGCTGCACAATTTTATTGTCTTTAAAAGATAAACATTTATTTATTGGAGAGAGAGAGAGAGAGAGAGTGAGCGAGCACAAGGGGAAGGGCTGAGGAAGAGGGAGAGAAAGTTTTTTAAGCAGGCCATGCTGAGCTTGGCCTCCGATGCAGGGCTCAATCTCATGACCCTGGGAGACCCTGAGATCACAACCTGAACGGGAACTGATAGTCAGACTCCCGACCAACTACAGCACCCAGGAGTCCCTCATCGTCTCTTTGATTACAGCCATCCCAGTGGGTATGAAGTGATAGTTCACGGTGGTTTCGATGTGCATTTCCCTGATGCCTAATAATGTCAAGCATCTTCTCTTTTTTTAAAAAATTTTATTAGCATACAACGTATGATTTACTTCAGGGGTACAGATCTATGAATTATCAGTCTTACACAATTCACAGCACTCACTATAGCACACACCCTCCCCAATGTCGATCACCCAGCCACCCCATTCCTCCCCACCACCCGCTAGCAACCCTCAGTTTGTTTCATGAGATTAAGAGTCTCTTATGGCCTGTCTTCCTCCCTGGTCCTATCTTGTTTCAATTTTTCCCTCCCTTCCCCCCACAACCCCGACCCCCCTTGCCCTGTCTCTCAAATTCCTCATATCAGAGATATCATATGATAATTGTCTTTCTCTGATTGACTCAATTCGCTTAGCATAAAACCCTCCAGTTCCACTCATGTGGTTGCAAATGGCAAGATTGTTGATCATCTTTTCATGCACCTGCTGGCACTCGAATATCTTTTCTGGAGAAGTGTCTGTTCAAGATCTTTGCCCATTAAATTGGACTTTCTTTTTATTGTTGAGCTGTAACAATTCTTTATATATTCAGGAAACTAGACTGTTTTCAGATATGTGATTTGCAAATATTTCCTCCCTATCCGTGGCTTGCCTTTTCACTTTCTTAATAACGCCCTTTGGAGCACAATGTTTTAAATCTTGATGGAGTCCAATTTATCTATTTTTTTTCTTTTGTTGCCTGTGCTTTCAGTGTCATAGCTAAGAAAACGTTGCCTAATTCGAGGTTATGAAGATTTACAGCTATATTTAGAGCAGTGTGCTTTCTTTTTAAAGTTTTTATTTAAATTCCAGTGGAGTTGACATACAGTGTAATATTAGTTTCAGGTGTGCAATGTAGTGATTCAGCACTTCCATACAACACCTGGTGCTCATCACGACAGCTGGGCTCCTTAATCCCCATCACTTATTCCACCCATCCCCCCAAGCCCCACCTCCTCCCTGGTCACCATCAGCGTGTTCTCTATAGTTAAGAGTCTGTTTCTTGGTTTGCCTCTTAGAGCAGAGTACTTTTAAAAAAATTTTTTTTAACAGATTTTGTTTATTTATTTGACAGACAGAGATCACAAGTAGGCAGAGAGACAGGCAGAGAGGGGCGGGGCGGGGGGTGCGGGGGAAGCCTCTATCCCAGGACCTTGAGATCATGACCTGAGCTGAAGGCAGAGGCTTAACCCACTGAGCAGCCCAGGCGCCCCAGCAGTATACTTTTTAATACAACTTTTTTGACCACTACTTATGGGAAGAAAATAGTATATATTGCAATCCAGAATTCCCGTAAGTGCATACATACCCATACATGTATATATATTTCATGTTTCATAAAAATTTTGTAAAGCAAGGTTCTTTAGCCTATTTTCTATCCCATTCTATTTTGTTAAAAATAATGCTGATCGGGGTGTCTGGGTGGCTCAGTGGGTTAAGCCTCTGCCTTCGGCTCGGGTCATGATCCCAGTGTCCTGGGATCAAGCCCCACAATTGGGCTCTCTGCTCTTTGGGGAGCCTGCTTCCTCCTCTCTCTCTGCCTGCCTCTCTGCCTACTTGGGATCTCTGTCTGTCAAATAAATAAATAAATAAACTTATGCTGGTCAAGAGTGCCTAAATTGATCTTGTGACTCGTTTACCGGCTGAGACCTGCGGTGTGAGGAACTAGTGTTTAAGAGTTTACAAAGTGCTCTTGCATACCTGACTTCAGTTTCTCCTCAAGGCAAATGGGTGAGGCAGGTGATCGTGGGTCTGTTTTACAGCTGAGGAAACTGAGGCTCAGAGGGGTTCAGTTACCTCCAGTCCCGTGGCTGATCCATGGAAGAGCTGGAATTCTATCGCGTGCTTGCCCGAGTCCATCTTTGCACTCAACCTCCCCGTGGTGATTCCCAGGCCTTAGTGTGCTTAAGAATTCCCTGGGGTGACTTGTTAAAAAAAATGCCTATTTCCAACCTCTACACACAGAGACTCTGACCGCACCTCCTGGAACAGAGGACAGCGAGACTAGCTGGGAGCTTGTGGAAAGGAACCTTGCTTAGGACTCAGGATGCCTGGTATCCCCTTGCTGGCACCGGCCTGGGCTTCCACAGATGTTCCCTGCCATGGATTGAGCACTCCCTGTGCTGGCCTGGGAGATGGCTGGGGACAGGCATGCTGTCAGGCCTGGAGCTCAGGAGCTCACACTCCAGTGAGCACATTTATGAGGTGATGGGATTGGATTTTTAGAGGTTGCTGACTATGGTCAGTAGGCTAGAGCCAAGAAGCAGTGGTGTTTTGTTTGCCTGCACCATGTTTGTTCATTCTCTCTTTTTTTTTTTTAAAGATTTTATTTATTTATTTGACAGAGAGAGAGATCACAAGTAGGCAGAGAGGCAGGCAGAGAGAGTGAGAGGGAAGCAGGCTTGCTGCTGAGCAGAGAGCCCGATGCGGGACTCGATCCCAGGACCCTGAGATCATGACCTGAGCCGAAGGCAGCGGCTTAAACCACTGAGCCACCCAGGCGCCCTTTGTTCATTCTCTTGAACAGCGAGCCAGCATAGACAGATAGGAAGATTTCTTTTTTTTTTTTAATTTCTTTTCAGCGTAATAGTATTCATTGTTTTTGCACCACACCCAGTGCTCCATGCAATACGTGCCCTCCCTATTACCCACCACCTGGTTCCCCCAATCTCCCCCCCACCGCCCCTTCAAAACCCTCAGGTTGTTTTTCAGAGTCCATAGTCTCTCATGGTTCATCTCCCCTTCCAATTTCCCACAACTCCCTTCTCCTCTCCATCTCCCCATGTCCTCCATGTTATTTGTTATGCTCCACAAATAAGTGAAACTATATGATAATTGACTCTCTCTGCTTGACTTATTTCACTCAGCATAATCTCTTCCAGTCCCGTCCATGTTGCTACAAAAGTTGGGTATTCATCCTTTCTGATGGAGGCATAATACTCCATAGTGTATATGGACTACATTTCCTTATCCATTCGTCTCTTGAAGGACATCTTGGTTCTTTCCACAGTTTGGTGACCGTGGCCATTGCTGCTATAAACATTGGGGTACAGATGGCCCTTCTTTTCACTACATCCGTATCTTTGGGGTAAATACCCAGTAGTGCAATTGCAGGGTCATAGGGAAGCTCTATTTTTAATTTCTTGAGGAATCTCCACACTGTTCTCCAAAGTGGCTGCACTAACTTGCATTCCCACCAACAGTGTAAGAGGGTTCCCCTTTCTCCACATCCTCTCCAACACACGTGGTTTCCTGTCTTGCTAATTTTGGCCATTCTAACTGGTGTAAAGTGGTATCTCAATGTGGTTTTAATTTGAATCTCCCTGATGGCTAGTGATGATGAACATTTTTTCATGTGTCTGATAGCCATTTGTATGTCTTCCTTGGAGAAGTGTCTGTTCATGTCTTCTGCCCATTTTCTGATATGATTATCTGTTTTGTGTGTGTTGAGTTTGAGGAGTTCTTTATAGATCCTGGATATCAACCTTTTGTCCGTACTGTCATTTGCAAATATCTTCTCCCATTCCATGTGTTGCCTCTTTGTTTTGTTGACTGTTTCCTTTGCTGTGCAGAAGCTTTTGATCTTGATGAAGTCCCAAAAGTTCATTTTCACTTTTGTTTCACCTTTGTCTTTGGAGATATATCTTGAAAGAAGCTGCTGTGGCTGATCAGATAGGAAGATTTCATGTGATCATTTGATCCCTGGCACTTCTTGAAAAGTCCAGTGATTAGGCAAGCCTGGGCTGGTATTGCTGCATCCCCGCGCTGGGCTGGGGTCAGGCTGGGTCTGCGCCTGCTCGGTCATCACGGCCCCCCTTTACCCCCTACTGTCTTGGACCCCACCAACTCCTTTACAGGCCGCCTCCCTCCTGTGGGCATGTCAGAGTGTGGCCTCTGGATCTCCACAGTGCCCAAAGACCCTCTGGGCTCTCGCTCTGAGGCAGTAGATTTTCTCCAGCTGTACTTGACCCACAGCTGGATGCCCTTAGCTTTCCCTCTGTCTTCTTCCCCACGCTCTCTCTTTGTTCCCTTTTCCTCACTCTCTGCTTTTCTTGCAGAGATGACTGTGGTGATGTTGAAAACTCACAGGCTCTGGAGTTGGACAGCCCCAGGTTTCAGCTGCCAACCCCACTGTTTCCTCACTGATTGACCTTGGACAAGTTACCAAACCTCTCTGTTAAGTAACCTCTGTTTCCACATCTGTTAAATGGGGAGAACACTTCTCACCCACTCCCGAGGTTTCTTTCTTCCACGTGGAGGAAGCGTCCATTACAGTAAAGTTCTGGGCTTCCCCCACCCCACCCCAGTCTTTCCTGGGAAGGAGGGGTGGCATGTCACTGGTGCACTGGGGACTAAGCTGTTGCTGTGTGCAGCTCCCCCTTTTCTTTTTGGGGGTGTACCCATTGCTTACTGTTGTGTGCCCTAAGTTTCACAGGGCTCTGTCTCAGCCAGGGGAGACTGGGGTGTGGTGCCCACAGTCTAGGAATGAGTGTGTTTGGTCCTTGAGTTCAGAATTAGGAAACTACAGACCCAAGACCCAAGAAACTACAGACCCAAGACTCCAGTCAGCTTTCCCAACAGTCAAGAGGCCATTTGAAATTCACCTGCCTGGGTCAGTCTCTGTTGGTTCTGAACAGGGCCTGGGAAGAGGGGTTCTCTTCACCGAGTCCCCTCAGATGCCCTCAGACAGTAGTTCTTGGGAGGGGCAGGACAGGACACAGAGAAGGTGCTCAATAAAGGGTAATTGTTCTTTTGAAAAAAAAATACTGCTCATCCTGTTTTAGTTCCTACATTCAGAAATAGGAAAGCAGGGCCTGTGCCCTGGGGGCGGGGATGGGGGGGTGTTCCAAGGAACAGGAAGAAACCGAGAGATAAGGAAGAAAAAGCAGTCTCGATAATACTTCACTCGAAAACTGCCTTCCAGGGTCCTTATAAGTGAATGCAAATTGCATGCAAATCTCACGCATATTTATTAGCAGCTCTCCTCAGGAAGTCTGCCTGGATGTGGCCCTGGGGAAAATTTGGGTAGAGGTCACGGAATTCCAGGGAGTTTGTGGTCAGAACTAGGGGAGCCCGTTGCCTGGGAACAATGTGGATGGAGGGCAGGCGGGGCGGCAGCGGAGGACGGGGGGAGCGTAATGGTGGGAAGAAATGGAGGGATGAGTTGAGTGGGGCTGGGATCTCTGGAGTGGGATGGGGGTAGAGGTGGGGGGTAGGAGGAGGCCACTCATGATGAGGACAGAATCCTATGGGAGGGGGGACCCCTGAGTGAAGGCCCCAGCTACTGCCGTGGCAATGGGTGTCTTGCAGTCCCGTACCCTGGACCCTCCATCAGCCAGCCCTGGTGGGGCTCCTCAGGGTCCCAGGTCCACTCCTTAGCCATTCCTGAGGCTTACAAACACAGTGTGGGATACTGGAACAGGCCCAGGGGGCCCAGGGTCAGACAAACCTCATTTACTTCCAGCTGCATGTCACGTCCAGCTGTGTGACTGGGGGCCGGTTACTGAGCCTCAGTTTCCTCTTCTGCAAAATGGGTTCATAGCAGTCTCTCCCTCAGAGAGTGGTCATGAGGACTGTGGAAGATGAGGAGCAGTGAAGCCTGAGAGGGAAGGCACACAGCAAACGTGACTTGTTATAGCTGCCCCAGAACCTTCATAGCTCAGCTCGGATCTGCTCTCTCTGCATTTACTCCCCGTGAGCTCCCCATGTGGAGACACCACAGTGCTCCCATTCTACGGATGCAGATGTTAGGGTCCAGGGAGGCCGAGAGCAAGGACAGAGTCGGCTTTGCACCCAGACCTATGCTCTTTCACAACGCTCGACTGCCTCCTCCCCGAATGTTAGATCTCGGGGGTTGGGGTGTGTGCGCAGGGGCAGGCAATCTCTTCATTTTATAAAAGAAATGAAACCCAGAGGTTGGGTGACTTGCCCAAGGTCATTCAGCCAGTTGGAGGCAGAGCCAGGGCTAGATCCCCTGTCCTGACTAGGGTCATGATTTCTTTCCTACACATATAATTCAAGACCCGCCCCGAGGCACCCCAGCCAGATAACCGTGGGGGGCTCTGGTTCCTCTTCGCTGAGCACGAGAGGCCTGGGGTACATCTTGTGGCACCAATCATAGGGGGTGGATGCTGGGAGCACTTGGGGCCACAGTCTCATATCTCCGGGGAGTGGGGGGATTGCAGGTCCTAACAGCTGGAGGGTCTAGCGGAGGCCTGCTGGGAGCTTCTGGAGGCCCCTCACTCCGTCCTCTTCCTTTCCCCCTGGGTCTCTCTGCCCCCACTCACCAACTGTCCCTTCCCCTTTCCCAGCTCTGAGGCTGTCAGTGTTTGGGGGAGATTATGCAGTGTTGACATTGGAATATGAATTAGGCGGCAACGGCAGCCAAATATTGGAATTAGGGAAAGCAGGAGCCCAGGCTGGGATCCAAGAGTGGCTGAAACATCTGTGTCTTGGCTGTTCCAGATGCCTGACCCTGCCGCCCACCTAAAAACGGCTGGTCCCAGAGCCACAGACAAGCTCTGCTTCAGCCAAGCTTTGGTCCTCTGTTGCCAGCTAGGAGTCCCACAGAACTTGGCCTCATCAGCAGTCTCTGTTCTGAGGCCTAGGAGGAGGCAGATGCTTCTGTTGTGATTTGGGGGACAGATGGAAGCCTGCCCAAGGAAGTATCCTTCATTAAAGTGTCTGCAAACTCACCTTTAGCGCTGCTTCTACTGGTCAGGTCAGTGTTTGTCAAAATGTGTTTCATGGGCTCCCAATTCTGCAGATTGTTAATAATTTTCTATAAGAAGGGGTTTCACGGTCAAGTTCAGGGGATGCTGAGTTAAACAGAATTACCACAGGACTTCTCAGAGCCTTTGATAATTTCAGAAGCATGGTGATTTTTCAAAAAGGGGATAAAGTTTGTATTATTTCCCGAACTTGCTTGACAGGTAACCCTTTCCTCATGCAGGAATGTCTACGCTAGGGTTAACAGATCTTACTCTAGCCAAGCAGCTGCTGGTACCGCTATCCAGGGACCGGTGGGAGGTAGACACTCAATGCATTTGGTTTGAATGGGAATCTCTCTGAACTTGTTTCTTGCATCTGTGAAATGCAATAGCTGCACTTGCACTGGGTGTTTATTTAATTTATTTTTTGGTCAAATGAGAGGACCTCATGGGTAGAAGTGCATTTTGAACCGCATACTTGTATACATTTCAGGGATGATGATGATCAGCACTGTTTCTTCTTGTAACTTATCTAATAAATGTCAACACATGGGCAGCTTGGTGATAATGCTCCCCCAGGGGCTTTTCTACTCTCCTCTCCAGGAAGAGGGTCACGTTTAACACAAACATTTGTCAGTATGAGTTCTGTGCCTTCATTAGGCTTCTCACACGGGATCCTTCCAGGATGAGCTCAAGGCCAGCTTACTGAGTGGTGGGACTGGAAAGCACTAGATTCCAGGGCTTGACTCCTGTGTCCAGAGCTCTGTCTGAGGCACTGTGGTGCCTGTCTTCTGGCATGGGGCAGGGTGCCAGAGAGCCAGGTGACAGAGGCCCTTACTACCTGGGCCAGCTCTTGGGGCCACCATGCCCACTAACTAGCCATCCTTCCCAGTGCCCCAGTACTACCCAAGGCCCCGGAGGTCATCCATGCTTGAGTCTGTTGCTCTGAACACTCCCCCTAGGGAGGCCCAGATCTCTGAGTGTGACCTTTGCTGCCCAGACTTCAAAGGGGGGTGTTCTCTTCCCTCTCTCTTCTTGCCTGTCCCCCTGAATGGGTATCCTCTGAATCAGAAGCTAAACAAGGTCATATTCTAGAAGGACTGAGCCACCTCTTCCAAGAGGCCCAGAGACAACTCAAAGTCATAAAACCAGTGGCCTGGAATCCCTCCTTTCTCCTACCTGGGCCTCAGTTTCCCCATATGTAAATTGAGCAGTCCCATCTAGCTCTGGCAGAATGTAAGTCTGGATTGATAAACATCATAACCTCCTGTCCCCCTTAGGACATGTCTCCTGTAATTCCCTTTCCTCCCATCTGCGCTCTGATGGGGTCCTCATCTTCTCTCCACCGTGGGATTCCAGCAGCCTCCTGGGACATCTCCCTGCCTCTGGTACTTGTCCACCCACATGCTGAAGCCAGAGAGATCTGTCTGGGTGCTGTTCTCCTCATTTCCTTCTCTTACTTTCAATACTGAATGACTTCCTACTGCCCCCAGGGATAATCAGTGACCCCAACCCATCTCTGCCACCTCCATAGTAGGGATTTCTCTAAGCCACCTGAACTTCCATGCTTCCCCGGCTTTGCTCTTGCTGTCCCTTCGGCCCCAGATGACTTTTTCCTTTGCCGTAGGATGAAACTGTAGGCCACCTACAAGACCTCACTTCTTCCCACCCTCTTTTCCTCTCTTTACCTCCCTAGTACTCCTGTTGTATAGCTGCCTCTCTGAGATGGTTGCGCTGTATTCTAACCAGCCGTGTACACACTTTTCGCTTCCATAAATCTCATTATAGTATCAACCATCCTCTATAGTCTCCAGTGTTTTGAGTTTTCTTTAAGTTAGCAAAATAATACAAGCTCTTGTAACATATCCCAATGGTTCAGAAGTGAAAGCGACATTTCCCCCCTTTCTGTTCCTGTTGGTCAATCCTGCTGCTAATGCTAACATTTCTTGTGTTATTCCCCACACATTCGTCTGTGTCCACATTCAGCATATATGGCTGTGCAAGATCTGTTTAACTAACTCCCACTGTTTCTCCTTCCCCACTGATACAAATGTCACTGCAATAACCATCTTCAGATGCAAATATTTCTGAAGGTAGAGTCTTAAAAATGGGACTGTTGGATCACAGAGTATGTATACTCAGAATTATAATGGGTACTGTCAAATCTTGTCTTCAGAAAAGTTGAGCTATTCACCCCTCCCAGCAACAGTCTTGCCATGATGTTTTAATGTCTGTCTCCTTCCCTCAAGAACAGAGATGGGGGTCTTGTTTATTGCAGTGTCCCTGGAACACAGTACCTGGTAAATTCTTCTTGAGGCAATCAATGGATTGCCGAGTCCTGGCCTTACTTTCAAGATGCCCATCTATCTCTAAAAAGTCTGTGAAGTGTGGGATCAGGAGACCTTGACCATGCCATTCAACTCTCTGGATTGCAAAGAATCTAAGGAGGTCCTGGGTACCTCTTTGAAAGTGTGGAGTGTGTGGTTTTTGTCTTCATCGCTGGCCTCAAGGAGCTGGGTTACCATGGCAACTCTTAAGTAGAGCCCCCTTTTCCCTTCCCTCCATCTTGGGAGCCCTGGTTGCCATAACAACCACTGATTCACTCCTCTTCCCCCAACCCTGCCACAGGGCCTCCATCTTTCCTGTGTGGGTGCCGCTATTCTCAGGTCTGGAGCAACCTTGACGTCACTTGACCCAGGCATGTTGGGGCCTTCTTGAGAGGAGATCTGAGGGGGATCATTCCTGGGTAGGGGTGGCAGCAGAAAGCAGCATGGCCACTGTGAAGCGGGGGGTGGGGGGCCCAGATGAGGGAAGAGTGAGGACTTTGCTCCTTCTGAGCCTAGTAGGGTCACTGTTGCCTGTGACCAGAAGGTGGGATTCGGTGGTGATTTGGAGGATCAGCTAGCTAGAGGGGTTGTGTGTCTCTGCTTCCTCAACACTCCTATTTTAGATGGCAGAGCAGATTGAATGGACACCACCAACTGGGCCTTTGGTGGGGCTGGGTCCTTAGACTTGGAGGAAGCAGGAGGCCTGGGCCATGGGGCCACTCACAGTTCCTGCCAAGAGCACCTTGGAGTTTATTGAGATCCTTTTTAGAACACTTGGAATGGTGGTCTGCGGAAGTGAAATATGGTGCATTTATTAACATGATGGAAGACGTTGGGCCCAAATTAAAGGACTTTTGAGGATTCTGTTGACACTTGGAAAGTGCTGTTAAGAGAAAAAAAGCAGGACCCAAATTGCTATGTGGATAGTGACTGCAACTCCATAATACCAGTGTGGACTTCTCAGAGACTGGAATTTGGAGAAATGCAATATAAATGCAAATATACTTTCCCCACACCTGCTCCTCCTCTAGCGTTCCTCCCTCTCTGTGAACAGTCTTGCCACCTGCTCTGTGGCCCAAACTAGAAACTTGGGATTCAAACTAGTCTCCTCCCACTGCCCTCATGCCCAATTCCTATTAGTCAGAAGTCCTGGTGATTCTATCGTTGAGTAGTTTTCATATTTATTTCCCCTCACATGGTGAATGCCTTGAGTTTACCTCCTTGCCATCTCTTACGTGGAAACCATTGTCCTATTCCCAGTGGCTCTCTCTCCTTTCAGGTGTGTCTGGCCCCTGCCCCCTTAGTACACCTGCTATGTTGTTCCTTTGGGGCGAATCTGGTCATGTGACTCCTCTCCCTTATGCTTTCCACTTGCTCCAGGGTCAAAGATAAAATTCTTGGCACACAAGGCCCTGCATTTCCTTAGCGTCCACCCAGCTTCTTCCCCCCTGAACCTTGCTTCCAGCCATCCAACATTGTAGACATTTCTCTTTATTCTTTTTGCCTGTACACACAATTCTCTCTGCCAGGAATACTTTTCCCTGCCTCATCTGCCTGGTCAGCTCCTACCCACCTTTGAGATTTAGCTCAAGACTTTTCAAGGTAATGGAACAAAGATATTTCCACTCTGTGTTCCTTCTAAAAACTACAGAAACCACCAGAAGAATAGGAACAGAAGGCTGAATTCTGTCTTTGATGGACACATACTCCTAGATATCCATACATGGAGGGGAAAGGTTTCTCAGGGAGGGACAAGTGACTTGGTAGAGAGGTGGAAGATTAAACCTCTAGGTTTATGAGTAGGGAAAGCAATCAGATTCCTTGTACAGTAACTTAGACGGTTAGGGATTAGAGGTACCAGGTGCCACAGGAAGTGGACTAGAGGTAGAGGCTAATGGGGGGGGGTCGTTTGAAAGCCTGTTAAATCTTATAAGATTTATAAGGGGAAGGAGTGAGTAGTCCTACCAAAAGCAGGGGGACTGAGTCTGCAGATAAACGGAGAGACTCCCAGTCCCCTCTCCCACCTACCTACAGAGCACCAGAATCAGGTTTTCATTTGTACTCCATCCCCCACTCCATAAGGACAGAGCAAGATATTTTCTTGGAGGAACTAGAGAGCCCCCCAAAAAATGACCAGTAGATACTTACATTGAGGGGTCTATAGCAGAGAAGCTGGTGGAGGCAATTGAATGTCCTAAGGTAAAGCTTATCCAATAACCTTGTCAAATTCAAACACTTAAAAGTCTCTGACTGGCCTTCTGGTAGTGTACTTTTAAATGTGAACACACAGCCAAGAATCACTGACATCCAAAGGAAGCTTTCACTCATTTTCCCTGAGAAAAACATGAATCAAGAAGAAATGGAGATTATGCAGTGAGCAGGACATAAGGTCAAAGAAACCATAATTAATATCTTTAGAGAGACAAAAGAACATACTACATTCATGGAAAAATAACAAAGTGGAATTGTAAGAAATAATCAGAGAGCAAGAAGGAACTCTTGGAAGTAAAAACTCTGATAGTAAACTTAAAAAAAAAAAGAGTTGGAAGATGAAGTAAAAAAAACCCCTTTCTCTGGAAATACATAGATATGGGCTAGAGAGGAAGCATAAAAAACTAGGGGATCAACCCAGGGTGGCTAACATTCAGCTAACAGGAGTTCTAGAAATAGAGAATGGAGGAAATAAAATGTTAAAGAAATAATACAAGAAAAATTTCCAGAACTAAAGGACATGAGTTTCCAGATGGTATTGTCCATTGAGTATCCAATTTTTGGGGATGAAAAAAAAAAAAACAGAAAACCCACATCCAAGCTCTTTATATTTCAAATGTAGAGATTAAGAGTTCCTTCTAATTCAAAGTTCCTTCTAAGGAGAATGGGATTAGGATGAAGTAAGTGAGCTCCTTGCCTTGTGTGCAAAATTTAAGGGGCACCAGAAAGCTCAGTAATCAAGATTAAAAAAAAAAAAAAGATGTACTACTTTAAAAAAATACAAAAAATTCAAAATAAATAATGGTGAACAAAATTCACCATTTAAATAGCAAAATTTAAAACAAAGTCAAGATCCAACAGTGTTGGGATTGGGGTCAGGCAAGTGAGGTCTCTGTTTTTATTTAAATTAATATTTTGTTTATCACAATATTTTTGCATTAATTTTGGTGCTCCTAAAATTTGTTGTTCCCTAAATTTTCCAGTGGAGGTGAGTGCTTCACTCACCTTACCCTGGAAGGATTGGGAATAACAGTGGTATCGAACTTCTCAATAGCAACATTGCAAGTTTGAAGTCAATGGAAACAAAGCCTTTAAAAATTCTGATTGAAAATGTTTTTCTACCTAGCATTTTATACCAACCCAGACTCTCAATGTGATATGAAGGAGATATGAAATAAAGACCTTTCTAGACATACAATGTCTTGAAATTCCTATATACCTTTTCTTACAAAACTACTCAAGGATGTACTCAGTTAAAACCAGGGAGCAAAGAAAGAAGGTGTGGGATCCAGGAATGGGGACCTCAGCACAGAAGACAGGAAGGAAGGGAATTCCTTGGGTAATGGCTAACAGAGTATTGGGAGGACAGCTGTGCGTTGGCCCAGAGAACAGCCAGACCCGATCAGCAGGAAGTCAGAAGGCTTTAGGGCATGAGGGAGTTTGTCCTCAGGAAAATAAATGAGACTGACAAAGTATCTGACAGGTTTGGTCATGTGGAAAATTTTACTGAGGGCATGGAAAGATTTAGTCAATTGTTTAAAAAAAAAAACAAACCTAATTGATGAAAAATGAGGTAGTTATTAACAGGATAAACAAAAAAAGAAAGGAAATAGGATCATAGTTGACTACTTGACTTAGGAATAAAATCTATGTTCATGGTCATAATGTGAAGACATAGAATAAGAATTAAAAAAAAAATTGAGATGTAAGTATTTGGGGAGAATTTGGGAAGGGGAAGAAGAGTTCTTGTCTACCACACTAAGAAGATGTTGATCGCTGTTTAAGATGATGACTCAAGCTATCTAAGAATACATGTGTTATTTACAAATAGGTAATGAACAGAAGAAACAGATTCAAGAGAAGAAGGTGAGGAAGATGGGGTGGCAGTGGGGATGGGTGGGTAGAGAACAGGAGACTGTTTTACTTGCACACATTTTTATACTTACCTAGCGTTCCAAAAGATTTACAAGTAATACTTGGATTGAAACAAAAAAAAATTGAAAAACAGATTTGGTTCATGTTATTTATTCTTCGTGAAGCCTTCCTAACCTCCTCCCTCCAGGAGCTGCTGGAGCATTAGGGCATGTGTCCTGGCACTGACACACAGAAGGGGTTTAGAGAGGATTCTTGAGGAATAAGTGAATGAATTCCTTCAAATAGGTTGGTTAAGTTCAGGAGAATTAAAAAAAAGAAAAACTTTTAAAGAGGTTGAACTGGGAAAGCCACAATAACAGAAGGGAGGTTTGTCTTTCATTGGTTGTCACATGTGCTAATGACCTTTTTTTTTTCTTTCGTTTCTGGGGGGTGGGGTGGGGTTGGTTGAGGTCACAGGCAAGATGGGATCAGATTGAGATATAGAGAGAGACACACCTGGGTCCCAACACTATCTCCACCATTTGCGAGCTGTGAGACTGACCCAAATCACTACCTCCCTGAACCTCGGTTTTCTCATCTGAATAGTGGGGAGAATAATGGAGAGAAAATACCTGTTCTTAAGAATGAGGGAAGTATAGGTAAAGTGCCTAGCACACTGTAAATGCTGGCTGAATGGTGGATGGGATATTCAGTGACCGTGGCTTTTCCCTTGACCCCACTTCCTGAGCTCCTGTCCCGACAGTACCTCCAGGAAACGCCAGCCTTTGTGTTACACGCCCTGGACACTGGGCTCTGGGTGGGCAGACCATATACTGGCAGAGTGGTTCAGAGCCTCCACACATTTTTGGGGCCATCTGAATCATTCCATTTGGGGAGCTGTGCTGAGATAATTTCAGTGGTTTGGGCTGGTTTCTAAACAAAAGTTATTTAGGTGGGAACGAATTCAATTTGAGGTTTCCATGATTTTCACATGACCTCTAAATACCCTGGATTTGCAGTTTCCCGCTTTCTCTAATGAAAATGTGGATCATCTTGGAAAAAAGAAACAGAATTTGATGCCATTGCCCTGCATATGTCCTAGCTTCCCTCTCCTCGTTTCCTTGGCTCCAACTATCTCTCTGGCCTCCCTCGCTCTTCCAGCCACCCACTCACCAGGCAGTCGGCTTCCATCCATCCCTCCCTTCCCTCCGTGGGAACTGCTAGCTCAGAGATCCCCAAGCTCCTCCCATTGACCACAGTGAGAGAGCTTTCACTAGTTCCTTCTGCAGGCTGCCTTCAACCCCCTTCTCCAAACACTCTCCATGTGTGCTAAGGAGCAAGGAAGGAGGCCCCTCACTTATTGTTAAAAACATCTTCACTCTTGATTCAGGGATCATTCCTGAAGGTCCAGTCCTGTCATTTCTTTTTACTTAATGGTCTTTATTCTTGGGGACTAATGATCACCTGTATGTTTCTGGATTGTTTCCTTAGCTCTCCCCTTTCCATTCCCGTCCCTCCCTGGAGTTTTACTCTTGACTCTCCAGTGGCCTCATGGACATTTTCCCTGGGACGTCACTTCTAAGACAGACCCTCTCATCTGCCCCACCCTGTTGTCACTTCTTGTCCTGGCCAGAGGCTCTTGAAATCCTAGTGTCATGTTCTGTTTCTCTCTCCTTCATTCCTCCCTGCCAACAGCCCCCTTCAGTTTTACTTCTTAAGCCAGCCCTCTGATGTAGTCAGGTGACCTCCACACTGTCCCCAGTTATGTGGTCTCTACTGGGAGGGGACACTGTCACTGCTGCCTTTTTTCTATGAATCTTAATGTTAGCCCATTACACATTCCCTCAGAATCCAAGGATGAGGCAAAGCATCTTGTCCCAATGATGAGGTTGGGACATCGCTGTACAGAGGCTCTGTCCCCCAGGGGCAGGCTGGTGGCCTCTAGGCATTTACTGGACTAAGGATGTGTGTGGGGGGAAGTGGTTCTGCAAGGTTCAGTTGAGGAGGTTAGAGGCTCAGCTCTGTTCTCAGTCCTGGCTCCACTCTGCAGGGGAGATGTTAGACCCTTAAGAATTTAAATTCTCCAAATTCTTAGAGCCTGTCTAAGACAAATCAGCTAGTCTCTCACTTCTCTGATGCATTATTATGCTAACAAAGTCTCTGCTTTTTCCCTTAATCTTGCCAAGGAGACTCTCTCCTCAAGGATGGGGAGGGGTTGCTCATCCCACCCAGCCTCCAATCTCAGATTGATCTCCACCCTATCTTTGTTTCTGTGGGTCAACTGTTTGGGATTTCTGTCCACTTCCTTACACTTATGTAGGCACAATCTACCTATTCTCCAAGTTTACAAGGGGAAGAGCCATTTTTGCATCATGGACCCTTTTGGTGATCTCACAGATACTGTAGACACCTCAAAAATTTGATTTGAAAATTTTTATAAAAAGATTTATTTATTTTAGAGAGAGGGTGGGCAAGC
The DNA here is from genome assembly GCF_922984935.1 of Meles meles. Lineage (NCBI taxonomy): Eukaryota > Metazoa > Chordata > Mammalia > Carnivora > Mustelidae > Meles > Meles meles. Next base: position 20,450,380 of record NC_060073.1, read on the forward strand.
ATACAAGCAGGGGGGGAGCAGAGAGGGAGGCAGAGAGAGGGAAAATTTAAGCAGACTCCCTGCTGAGGACAGAGCCTGATGTGGGGCTCCATCTCATGACTCTTGAGATCAGGACCTGAGCTGAAACCAAAAGTCAGATGCTTAACCGACTGAGCCACCCAGGCACCCCAAGAATATGATTTTAAATACATAAAAAGATTATAAAGGGAACTGATTGTGATGTGGTTATGAAAGTAATAAAAACAAAATTGGAATATAGTAATACTATGATTCTTTACTAATATGAAATAACCACTATAATTTCAAAGTAGTGATGAACATAAATTATCTTTTGAGATCTCTGTAATATTAGATGTGATAGGAAAATATCTGTTATATCTACATCTGTGGTTTGTAGCCTACATTTATAATGGAAGGAAATGCTAAGTTTCAGTTAGAGATTAGTGAACACAAAGATGTAATTTTTCCTCAACTAAGTTCACGGGCCCCCTGAATTCTGTTCATGAATTCCATGAATTCTTATTGTGAGTTCATATTCTGGGCCCCAGCTGAGAACCTCAACTCCCATTTCCCTTATGAAACCCTCCATAACTACCACACTTCCATTTGAGTTTTCCCTCATGCCAAACCCTTTCAACATTTGTTCATTTAACTAACATTTACGAAGATTGTCCATATTCATGCAAGACACGTAACAGATGGTGGAGGTCCATAGAATGAGACGCAAGACCCAGCTTTATAATCTGTGGACACAATGGGCATATTCTCCCCCAACCATAACCTGCAATGTAACACAAAAAGCATCACAGGAGAACTTTGAGCAAAGGTCTGCAGTATCCCAGAGGAGGGAGAAGTTAATAGTTCAGTTTAGCAGTGAGATGGGTATGGAAATGTTACAAGAGGAAGAGGATATCTGAGCTTGGCTTGGTAGAGGGAATAAGATAGAAACAACTTCCACATGGTGTAAGCAGGTTGGTATTTTTCCTTTGTCTCTCTTGTCATAAGTAAATATGAAGTTCCAAGCAGGTAGGGACCAGGTTTTATGTGTTCTTTACAGCTCTCAGAACCTATGACAGGACTGAGCATGGACACTGAATATATGCTTGTTGGTTAATTAATGGTGTTTCTTTCTAGTCTCTGTATCGGTTAGTTACTGCTGTGTTACAAATCACCCCAAACTCAATGGCTTTAAACAACAATCTGTTCTGTCTATGGGCTGTTCTGCTGATCTGGGCCAGAACCAGCTGTTTTCAGGTGGGCTCCGTGGTCACTTGCAAATCAGCTAGGGCTGGCTGGCCTAGAATGGCCTTGGCTGGGTGACCTGGCTCTCTTCTGGATGATTTTCAAGCCATGCTGGCATCAAGTCTGCTGCTGTACCACTGGCCAAAGCAAGTCATCAGGCCAATCCCAGAGTTGATGAAGAGGATGCTACCCAGGGGTCAGGATTCAAGGAGGCATCAACAATCTTGGCCGCTGATGTAATCAGTCCACCATTGCTTTCACAATTAAACAATCCACGACAAATCCTTTGTGGACTGGGACAGATCTAAATCATTGGATAAAGACATAAATAAATCAAAGTGTAGCGTGGCAATTTATAAATTCAACTACTGATGTGGTCTTTCTAGTGGCTGCATCCCGAGTGCTCAAAGAATGTTTTCCCAGAGACTGGCTAGGCTATCCTTTTATTAGTGTTATTTTAACTCGGGTGCAAACCCGCTGCCTTGTCCTTTCATGCTAGATATTCCATCAGTTAAGCCTCCCACACAATTTTTCATAGAGATGTTTTCTTTCCCCCTGAGGACATCTGCAACAATCCAGAACACACTTGCCTTGGTACTTGACTCTGAGTTGCTATAAATATCGGAAATTCTGTCAGCAGCTTAGGGTCATAGCTCAGGTCTCCCGAACCAACATCGCTTGCCCCTCTGCCTTGACTGGCGTCTGTGGTGGCAGCAGCCCCGTAGGCAAGGTGAAGTGGAAAATACAGGTCAGAAAACATCTTCTCTGAGTAACGGAGACAAAAGCGTGTGCGTGTGTGTGCATGTGTGCGCGTGCGAGTGCGTGTGTGTGCGTGCGAGTGCGTGTGTGTGTGCACACATATGTGTGTGTGCGCATGATAGGCAGACTGAGCCACACAATTGCTTTTCGTTCTTCAGGCTTTAAGGTAGGTGACAGCCCACTTTGAAAAAAAAGTTCAAGGTCATGGTGAGGGGAGGTTTTGCAGACCTGAGTGTGAATCATCTCCCCACCCAGGGGCTAGGTAGCCTCTGGCAAGCGGTTTTGACCTCTGAGCTCCAAATTATTTGTAAAACGGAAACCTTCATGTTCTGACTGCTCAGATTAAAAAAACAAACAAACCCTGAAGTCAGGTACCAATAGCAGGAATTCGGTTCTCTGTTAGTTTGGGAGCGAGCAGGAGGCCTGCGTTCTAATTGTTGCCTTGTTGCCAGCTAGAGGGCCATGCGAGCCTCAGTGCCCTCACTCAGAGGGGCGCAGAGCAGTTTCATGCTGTTCTGCACGGAACCCACAGCCTGGTTTTGGCAAGTAAGTGCGTATCGTACAGGGAGTCCTTTTGCAAAGTAATTTGAAGTCCCCTTGAATACATGTGAAGTAATGCTGCAGCGAAGGGTCCCTCCCACGTGGGATTTTATGGAGTGCCTACTGTCCGCCCAGTGCTCGGCGCGGCCCCTGCTGTTCGTGGTGATGCGGAGGAGAAATTAAAATTACAAGCGTGTTTCCTTCCAGATGTTGCTACAGGCTCAAGGTGCTCTTTTAACTGGGACATCAGGCTTTCTTGAAATAGACAGGAATTCTAGAAACATGACATGGTGCCTGATTCATCGCTTAAACTTGTGGCTGACTCATCTCTCCTTGATAGTTTTCTTCAACAGTAACTTTAATTACATCATTTGCTTATTGTTGTTTTTCCCCCCTCCCTTGATTTGTTCTCTTCTTCACAGTTCTTGTTTATCCTCTCCGTGATTGGGCTGTCTCACCTCTGAGCCTTGTGTAAGCCTTTTGGACTCTGGAAAAAGAAACAGAGTTTTTCACGTACCTGTCTTAATGTGTACACACACACCCCCAGGCTGGTATCCTTGAAATATGTCAGGAGAAAGAAGACAACTTTTGACTTTGTTAGTGTTTCATGGAAATTATCTTTTTATTTATTTATTTGACAGACAGAGATCACACATAGGCAGAGAGGCAGGCAGAGAGAGGGAGAAACAGGCTCCCTGCTGAGCAGAGAGCCCAATGTGGGGCTCGATCCCAGGACCCTGGGACCATGACCTGAGCCGAAGCAGAGATTTTAACCCACTGAGTCACCCAGGCACCCCTCATGGAAATTATCTTATTGAATGCTCTTAGCCAACCTACACAGTAGATATAATCCAGCTTTAAAAAACAAACAAACGCTCGGGAACAGAGGCTCCAAGCAGGGGCTATGCCTTGCCCAAGGTCAGTGTGGTAGATGGCAAAAGTGTGGTCAAAATCTTTATCTTTCCCTGTACCCACATCCTTTGCCACGTCATCTGCAAGGTCCTCCTCCTCGGACTCTGGGTTTGGCAACGTGACTTGCTCTGGCCCCTGGGACAAAGGCAAATGTGATGTAATCGGTGCTTAGGACTTGTGCCCTCAGTGGGGTTTGGCCTTCTTTCTTGTACCTCTGCTGTTGTCATGAGAACATGCTTGGGCTGGCCTAACGGAGAATGAGGGCCACGAGCTGAGTGGCACCAACAGACCCAGCTGAGGCAGCCTCTGTCCATCAATGGACCGCGTGGGGTAGGCTTGTTAGTGAGCCTGGTTATCGTCAGTCAGCAGCACCCACTAGCCGACGGTCATGCCCAAGCGGCGCATGCGTATTACTGCATACCATGGAGGTTTTGTGGTTGCTTGTCCCTCAGTGTTATCGTAGCGATATGTAACTGACCCAACCAGCATATGGGAAAGAGCAGATCCTAGGAAGAGGGCAGGCCTACATGGGAATTCCACAGCTGTGCTATTTGGAATGCACTCCTTTTTGAGACTAAATTGTCTTATCCTTAAAATGAGAGACTAGTCCTTCCCTCATAGAGTTGCTGGAAGATTAAACACGAGGCAAAATAAATTAAGCTCTTGGCTCCACGCTGGGCGGGGGAGCCTGCTTAAGATTCCCTCCGTCCCTCTCCTTTTGCCTCTCCCCCTGCTCTAATAAATAAATAAATAAATAAGGTGCCTGGGTGGCTCAGTTGTTTAAGTCACTGCCTTTGGCTCAGGTCATGATTCTGGAGTCCTGGGATCGAGTCCTGCATCATGCTCCCAGCTCTGTGGGGGAATCTGCTTCTTCTCCTGGCCTTCTCCTCTCTCATGCTCTCTCTCTCTCTCTTGCAAATAAATAAACAAAATCTTACACAAACAAACAAATACATGAATAAAACAAACAATCCCTTGGGAAACAGTGTGATGGTAGATGATGGCCAAAAATAGTGGCTTCTTGCAGCAATGCCCCAAAGCCATCAGCTACCAGGTTCTGGAGCTCAGACCAAGAACCATCCAAAAGTGAAGCTAATACCTTTCACATCAGCTCAAAGGTGAAAACGAAGGCCAGGTGGCTGGATTCTATTCTTACCGGGACATGCATCTTCCCTGAATCCCGCATTGCAGCAGATTGAGTGGGATGGGCCTTAATAATTTTGCTTAAATTGAGGGGACTGACCATGAAAGATTTTCCTTTGGGCCTGTGGTTAAGCAAAATAGATGATGGTGAAATGGGAAAGGAGCGTTGCTTTTGCCCTGGGGATGGATTTGGGACTCAAAGCCCTACTGGGTGCAGAGGCCGGTCTGGGCCGTCTTGCTCTGGTGCTGGAGCCCTTCTGCCCTTCGCATGCAGTTTTGATGACAGATCATTCAGGAAACGTGTTATTTCCCTGGGAGGTTTTGAGATTTTGCTTTGTCCCTTGGCCTTCTTTTTCTGGGCCCTTTCCCTTCCTTTGAAGCGTTTGTCTTCCTGACATGACAAATGTACTCGGGTAAGCTTATGGTTAATTATCTCAAGGGGGAAGGAAAAATAAAACCAATCTAAGGCTGAAATTCAGGGCAATTAACACTGTAAACTCTCAGAAGGTATGAGATGCTCTTTTTGAAAATTAAAAAAAAAATCATATACATTCAAGGAATGGTTTTTCTCCTAAACAGAATTAACTTGGGATGCCTTCTATACACTCTGGCTTTTTCCAAACTCCCTCCCTCTTCAGTCTTGCCCCAAAGAGCTCATTTCTCTTTATCTTCTCTGATGCCGGCCGTTAAGTTGGCCACAGTTAAATGCGCGGGGTTATGTTCACCATGTGACCTTGGATACATCACATGGAATTTCGAGCTTCAGTTTCTCACCAGGAAGGTGACGTGTCTATAGGATTTCTTCACGAAAAGTTTTTTTTAGAAACGTAAAACAAGAGTTTATTATTATCTCTTAGAGTTCCTGGGGTGGAGTGGGCTCAGCTGGGAGCTTCTTTCTGGGGATTTCTCACGTGGCTGCATGAGACCGTGGTTAGGGCTGGGGTCACCTGCAGGCTTACTGGGTCTGGGTGTCCAAGACTGGCAGCTGATGCCCTTAGTGGGAGCTGCGGGTTCGGCTGGGCCCAGTGCATGGTGTAACTTCTTCTGGATTCTCTGTGTGGCTTGGGCTGCTCATGGTGTGGTCTCTGAGTTCCGAGAGGGAACATCCCAAGATGAGTGTTCCAAGATACCCAGGTGGAGGCCCCAAAAGTCTCCTTATGGTTTAGACTTGGAGGTAACAGGATAACACACACTTGTAGCGCACACTTTTGCTACAAGATTCTGTTTCTTTTGATGCTAAAATTTTGATTTCGTGACCTGGATCCTCCCTTCTCTGCTTGGATCAGATGTAAGTTTACGACACGGAGCAGAGAGCTGGCTGGGCCTGGGCACAGAGCGGGGGCCTGTCTCATGCGGAAGATATACACATATAATGGCCCCATCACCCTAGTTATCTGGGAAGGGAGCTCAGGGTAGATTGTCATCTACCAGTGCCTGCTGCATTCTTTCTGCACTGAACCCTGGGCTCTGAATCTTTGCCCCTCCTCCCCTGGGTACAGTTACAATATTAGGCATGGGATATTTTCTCCCATAATGGTGAGAAAGAGAAGATATAGTTCCCGCTCATTATTTAGATGAGAAGACCAACTATGGGAGGGGAAAAGATTGCTAAGCGGATGGCAAGTGTTGCATGCCAAATGGGTGTCGAAGTCAGAAAGTGCTAGAGGCATTCAGGGGGAAGGAGATGTGGTGGATGAAGGAAGGAAGGCTTCCTGGAGAGGGTGTCCCTTGATCTGAATCTTGAAAGCTGAGCTGGAATTACCAGGGGAAGCAGTGGGAAGGGTATTTCAGGCGGGAGGTCAGGCGGACCGTGTGAGGTGTGGTGTGTCAGGAACCAGCAAGCCTTGTGTGGTGGGCACCATGTGAAGACAGAGCTGGGAGCCCGTACGAGATGGGGCAGGAGATGCAGGCAGGACCCGGGGGTGTGCATGGTCTTGGAGGACGGATGGGCAACAGCAGCCCTGTTTTCTGCACGAAGATACTAAAACTTAGGTAGATAAAGGGGCTTTATTAAGGATGTGTGGTGTGCAAGCGACCCAGGCAGAATTTGAACCCAGGATGACCTGACTTCCCAGTCCAGTCCCTTCTCTACCACAGTAACTATGATCTACCTTCCGTTGCTGCTGCTGGGTTTCCCCACATGCTCCCCCCACCTCTCTGAACCTCCTGGCAGACCAAGGGTGTTGCTTTTCTGCACCATTGTAATGACTTCAATTAAACCATCTTGTGCTGGATCAGTGAGCAGCTCTAGGGAATCGATGAGCAAGGCTGGCTACCACCGAAGCAGAGCCTCCTCCCCTTGTCCCTACCAATTCCAGGGCTGTGCTCCTATCCCCACACCTGGGAAGGGTTCAAGAGAGGAAAATGGGGGGTCCGGGGGCTGGTACAAAGAGTCAAGGAAGCAGGTGTCTCTTACCTTCCAGACACGGAGGGTGCACTGTCAGCTCTCAGGGGCTCAACCTCCCCGGCACCGCCTGGCGCTGACCTTGTTCTGTTGCCTTCCTCTGGTTAATTTGGATTTACAGCTGCAGCTCTGGGACGATGGGCTGTCCTCACTTGGCTGCCTTCCGTTTGGGCCCGGTAGGCAATGAACCCTGACCTCAAAGGAGAGGGGCCTTTCCGAACTTGCTACCTGACCTTGGCCAAGTTACCCCCTCTCTCTGAGACTTCTGGGAAAAACAGTGGGGTGCACATGGAGAGCCATTAGGCTGTGGTTTTCTGTCCTTTCTGATTTAGGGTCTCCCCTTCTTTGACCTGCTCTGAGCCTCTGAGCCCGTGAAACAAATCAGTGGACACCCTTGCCAGTTGGCCCCACTTTGGTTTGGCCCCTGGCAGGAGACTGGAGGGTGGGGGAGAGAGGGTAGAGTGCTCCTTCACTCAGAGCTCCTGTCCGGCAGCCCTTCCGCTCTCGCCGCCCATGCGGGGCCCCAGCAGCACTCCTTCTGCCCTGAACCCCTAGCTGCTTACAGCCCCAGATTCCTAGCCCCTTCCTGCTTCCTTTCATCCTGCCCATCTGCCCGGAAGTAGTCCCTCCTCACTAGCACCTCTTCAGGTGACCCAGAGGAGTGGAGCTCTGTGTCCTGACGCAGCCTCTAAAGGCCTCTTCCCACTCCCGGATCTGGTGGGCTCGCCAGGGGGAAGATGCTAGGAACTGGCAGGCTCTCAGCGCCCCTCAGCTTGGGTTATCCTGTGTTGGGGGAGCCCAGGAGGAGGCATCCCAGCTCCTGCCAGGCTTTTCCTTCTCTTCCTCCAGTCCTTGGCTCCTGGGGCCTCAGCTCAGATCCCCAGCATTTGGTTTTCATCTTAAAGCAGTTTTATTGTGCTGTAAGCTCCGGCTGGTGTGCCATATCCCCTGGAATCACAGGTGGGTGCGTGCCCATCCTTTTGGCTCGGGTCTGTTCTAACAGCTTTCTACCAGGTCTCCAGCCTTCATTCTCATCCCTGCAAAATCACGATCCTCAGATCACATATGTTACTGCCCAGGTCCTGGACTTTGGCTGGTACTCCCGTGCCTTGAGGTCAAAGAGCAAAACTCTCTTGAATAAAGTATGAGGACTTCATGCTCCAGGCTTGGCCACCCCCTCTTCTCATGGATGCCCCTGCCACCATGAACTTCTAGAGTCACGGGCCAAGATCTCTGTCTCTGCATGACCTATTCCCAGACCTGAAGCACCCTGCATCCACACATTGTTTACCCTCAGCATCCCTCTGTGCCTCCTGAATCCTCTTTGCCCTTGAACATCAAGCTGAAGGTGCTCCTATAGGAGGTCTTCCCTGATGGGGGCTACAGTGAGCATGACTCCTCCACCGTGCTTCTAGCACACCGTGGGTATTTCTGCTTACACTTACCCAGAACTATAAATGTTGTCTGTCTGTCTTATTAGAGTGTGATCAGAGTCTGCCCTTTGGCTCTGTGTCCCTAGCTACTACCACTCTACACGGTGTGCCATCCATCATTCCTTCATTCATCCATTCGACAAATATTGAGTGCCTGCTCTATGCCCAGCACTCCTCCAGCATGGGGGCTAAGGGAGGGTATGAGACAGGTGTTCCAGTCAGTTGGCTGCTGCCTCCCAGGTCCAAATCTATGTTATACTCAGCTGTGTGCTGCTGGGTGGGGAGACTACGCTCCGTTTCTCCCACTGCTGGTGCTAGAGGGAGGCAGGAGGCAGGACGCAGGAGGCAGGAGGACCAACCTGCTCCATCCTTTCCAGCTGGATCCCATTAGGATTGCCCCAGCATTGGCTCTTCTTCCTGTTAGCAGTAGCTGGTTCTGGCCTCCAGCTGCTTTGGACCCTACCAGGTCTTACCAGGACCCTATCGCAGAGGTGAGGAGCAGCAGGAGGATGCCCTGCTGGAGGGCCCGGCCCCCTCTGCAGGTTCCTCTGCCTCCACGTTTCTAGAGTCCCATAATCCCACTTTTCCCTGTGGCTGTTACTTCTGGTTACTTCAGTGCTATCTTTTAATTTTTTCTTTCCTTCTAATTTGTCTTAAACTGATTCCTTTCACTGAATTATCGCTGTTGAGGTAAATAGCATGCATGATTCCCGGTTTCCCAACTGGACCCTGAACAATGCAATGGGGAAGGTCCCTGGTCTATAGGTCTCCAATTCGAGTTGGGCAAGAGGGAGAACCAACCAGTGAAAAGGGCAATAGTAAAATGTATTCTGATGAAAAATAAGGCAGGATGATGCTGGGCTACATACTGTAGATCGGGTAGTCAGGGAAGGTCTTTCCAAGGTGACATGAAAGTAGGGCAAGACATAGTAAGTTTCCACCCATGAAAGGAGCTGGGGAAGAATGTTCCAGGGAAAGGTGCCAGCCAGTGTGAGGGCCTTATGGAGCAAGAGAGGGGTGCTGCAGGTGAGGAGCTCAAGGCAGGTAGGGGCTAGATCATATGGGCCTCCTTAGCTATCAGACTTTTTTTTTTTTTTTAAATTCTAAATGTGTTGGAAAGGCTTTGGAGTGTTTTAAAACCTGGGAAATGACAAGATCTGACTTACATTTTATTTTATTTATTTTTTTAAGATTTTATTTATTTGACAGACAGAGATCACAAGTAGGTAGAGAGGCAGGCAGAGAGAGAGGGGAAAGCAGGCTTCCTGCCGAGCAGAGAGCCCAATGCGGGGCTCGATCCCAGGACCCTGACATCATGACCTGAGCCAAAAGCAGAGGCCTTAACCCACTGAGCCACCCAGGCGCCCCCTGACTTACATTTTAAAAATATCTCTGTGGCTGCTGAAGAGGGGACAGTCCATAGGGCACAAGAATGGAAGCTGTTCTTTCAGAGCAAAGGGTAGGTGCCTTTCAAGGATGAGGGAATGGAGACGAGAGAGTTCACGAGACTTGTCTTGGGTTGCTGGTTTTGGACTTTGGGTCCTCAGAGCAGTGCTCCTCTGTGGTTACCCATTCTCTTTGTGAGGTGTACTGACAGAGCTCCAGACAGAGCATCTCCCTTGCAGCTGGACAGAGGTCCTGCTTCTCCCCACCCGCACTGCTGTCCCCTGGTCCAGCCACCAGCTTCTCACCATATTATTAGAGCCGAGACCTAGGTCTTAGGCAAGGGAGGGCCCATGCCAGAAGGGGCCTCACAGCCAGAGTGAGGGATGCCTGTGGGGCTTGGGGTTCACCTTTAACAGGCAGCAGGGAGGTTTCGGGTAGAAGGGAGGACTCTCTTTCTAAGTGGAGGTGGGAGTAAGAGAAAGATACTTCTACACGCTTCAGGCAATAGGTCTGTGCTTTATTGAAAGAATCCTTCCTCCTGTGAATAATATAATCTGACATTTAGGGCGATGGGAGAGAATGGCTGGATGGATCCTGGGAGGGCTGCTGAGATGATTTTAGCTGTTAGCATTTTTTCCTCACAGCTTGGACAAAAGACGGGAACGGAAGACTGGAGAGACCCTTCCACACCCAGGAGCTAGAGAGGCAGGAACTTCGGGAGGCCCCAACCAGCACTGTGTTCTGACTGGCTGTCTCTCTCTGCCTCAGTTTCTTCTTCTTACAGACTGGCCACATCCTTCCACCCACGTCAGATCCCTGTTCCAAGCAGTCCAGTCCTCACACCTGCCGCAGGGTTACCTGGAATGGGCTGGGTCCTAAAGGGCCTCACCGGCTTGCCTCTCACCACCATCAGATTCTTCCTCATTAAACAAATGAATCACAATCCCAATTAATTTGAGCAACAGAATTTGTGTAACTACTCCCAGCCGGATGTCTGCTCTCAGTTGGTAGCAAGATTAATTCCTCTCTCTGGGAAATTCCAGCCGTGCTGGTCAATAAACCTTAATGATGACTGAAATCTCCCATCTGTCTCTGCTCAGGGCAGGTAACCCCTGCTAACCAGACACCCAGTGGGCTTGACGAGGTATCCCGGACTCCGAAAGACAAGGATCTCCCAGCTAGGATGGGTTCTGAGCCATGTGGTGCACACAGTAGGTGTTCAATAAAGGACAGGGACTGCCCATTCTAGGGGCAGAATCTCTGAAAGCCCAGAAAAAGTGTTCAATTTCTATTTATGGAATGAATGAGAGAGACTGTCTATTGCTCAGCTACTTATAAAACAGTTTCAAGCTCCTGAATTGCAACCAGGCCCCTCTGGCTCTCTCTACCACTTACTCCCACTATTTCCCATGACCATACCCAGTTCTGTCTTTTCACTATTTTATAATTTCTGGACTCAGAGTCTTGGCTCTTGATGTTCCCTGTCCTTGAACTGTGCCAACCCTGTCTCTCCAAAACAGGGCCCGTGCTGGCTGCCTGGGTGGGAAGGGTAGTGAAGTGGAAAGTATTCTGGAATTAGTTCTAATTCTGGCTCTGCCACTTACTCATTGTACTTCACCTCTCTGTTTGTCACCTTTCCCTCCTATGTAAATGACACGCGGTTCTTAAGAAGAATAAATAAGAAAACACAGTGAAAATGTATCGCTCAGTGCTTGACTCATGTAACGATAGGCAACGTTTTAGGCCCTGGGAATACAGTGGTGCTCGACAAGATTCCTGCTCCCAAGGTATTTAATTTCTAGGAGAAGACAAGCAATAAGGCCCATATGTAAGTTTCATTAGGCACTCAGGGAAAATATAATAGAAAAAATGTTATGGAAAGTGACTGGAGGAACTCTTTGAAGAGACACCATTTTTGTGGCGACCCAAATGCCAGGAATGGAATGAACATGAAGAGCTGGGGACATGGCATTCCAGAAGAAGGGAAAAGCAGTGGCAAAGGCTCTGAGATGCAAAGTGACTTTTTCTTTACTTGATCAGTGGGCCAAGGTTCCATAAGATTGAATTGTTTGCCCAGTTGCCTGGCTAGGTGGTGCTAGGGTTGGGATCTGAATCCATGTCTTTTGCCCTTAAGTATGGAGCGCCTGTCATTCCAGCAGAAGAAGATGTAAGAGAAAGGAAGAGTGACTGTAGATGACGTGGAGCACCTTCTGTCTTGTCCTCCACCAGATCCAGATCCATCTGTGTCTTCCTGAAAACTTGCAGGATTCTAGGATCCTGGTTCCTATGAAGGCCTTCTACCTTCACTGGCCCAAGGCATCATACAGGGACCACCCAGCCCTAATAGCTCCCTGAATGTGCCAGCTCCAATTCCTTCTACATTTATGACCAGGAAAAAACAACTCTTTTTGCCATTTTTTCTCCCCCGATTATAATACATGTTCATGATTGAAAATCAGAAATGGATAAAAGCCGTAATTTCAACTCTTCGGAAATGTTTGATATTTATCTTTCTGGTCAGTTCTATGCACACAGATGCTTTACAAGGTAATGAACATATTGCACATACAGTTTTGGAATAACCCTTTTCCTCTTGTCATGAAAAAAAGTGTCTTCAAATGTATTTTTAACAGCTGACTACAAGGATCCACTCAAATGCAACTATGTTAGGGCTTTTATTATTACGTGTAACACAAAGATCCTTTTTACCTGTAAATCTTTGTTACAGGATGTCCTACAGAGCAAGAGAAGTGTCCTCCTCCCTGAGTGCTGTGTCCTGTGCTCAGCAAAACCATCTTCCGTTGGGGGGAGTAGGGGCCTTTGCTCATGAGTGTGGAGCAGAGTTCATGGTTACTCTCTACTGAGAAACGGACCTGGTCACACTGTCCTTAACTTTCCCTTGCTCCTCTGCCTCTCCCTATCATTTTGGTCCCAGGACAGATACAATGAGGGAGAGGAGGAGAAAGGAGAATGCAATTTAATGTTCTATTTTGAAACAGTAGATATCAAGATGGTGCTTTCGACATAGGCATATTATTAAACAACATTTTTATTGAGTGATTAGTTGGCAGGAGAGTGAGTTTGATGGAGTCAGGGTCTGGCCTCAGTATGCCAAAGTCTAAGGTGACTGAGTTTTGCTTCTGTATGGGCTGCCATGCAAGTGGCCATGGGATGGAGGAGTCCAGGGCTCTAATTCCTGGGGATGTTGGGTTAGAATGTGGGGTACTCATCTGTGGTAGGTCTGGAGAACAAACCTGGTAGCAAGATGGTGCCTGAGAGAGCATCTGAGTACCTGGGTCAGAGGCAATGTTCACTCCCGCTAGGGCAGGGAGAGTCGGTCTGCCTCCTGTGGTAGGTGCTCAGGTTAAGGCTCCTCCTTCATCTTACCACCATCCGCACATCTTCTCCAGGTTCCTGTGTGGCCTCAGAAGACAAAAGGGAGAAAAAGATCAAACCAGAAAGAAAAGACACAAGGAAGAGACAGTAAGGACAACAGAATGAAAGTGAGAAAAATGAGAAGAGGGAAGACGAGACACCCTCTGTGGGGAGGCTGATGGTTTGAAAGTAGACATCTTTATGGTAGAAGCTTAAGCAGCAAGAGTTACTTTGGGTCTAGACAAACTTATTACACCGCCACAGCTGCTAGGTCCTAATTCACAAGGGCCAATGTCAAATAGTCCTGTCTCATGGGTCAAAAATATGGCTTTGCCAACTGCAGTCACTACAAACCATCTCCCTAAACTCAATGGGTTGCCCTCTTGCTGAAAAGCAATTTCTCAAACTTTCTGGTAGCTGACTGCTTCTCAGTGGAGCAGACAACGGAGAGCCCATAGGGAAGAACCCTTCATGAACATGCCTTGAGACCTTCTGAGTTTCTCAGGGAGGGAGTGAAAAGTGGAAGCCGGAGTGGGCTAGAGTCAGCAGGTGGGAGGAGGGAGGGCTGCAGAGGAGGATATGAAGAGAAGAGGAGAGAGGAGGCTGGTTGGAGGAGGAGTTCAGCTGTCCTTGCCACACTCACCTCTTGCGGCCAAACGATTATTCTGCCTCCTCTGCCCCCACGGCTGGGGGAAATGGCATTCCGGCGTCCACTGGAAAAGCCCAACAGTCACTGTCAGCTTCCGGAGGGGGTGTTGGTTGAAAAAACAAGACTGCAAATACAAGAGCTAGCTCTAATTGTGGGTAGAGATGCTTGTTCAATTTGGCCAGTGGGAACTTTTCGAAAGGACCTCTTAAAGGAAACTGCAGGAAAGAAACGAAACAACCCACATGCAGGGGTAGAGGAGGTTCTTGGAACTCCACTGGATTCACCACCGACCCTGCTTGAGCAGACACTGGACTAAAAGGCCTCCTTTCGAGTCTGTACTCAAGAGGACCTTCTGGTAAGCAACTTCCAGCGACCTCATTCCCCCACCTCCACCCCCAGTGCCAGGGCCCAAAGTTCTCCCTAGCAGAGAAGGCACCCCTCCTTCATTTGAGCACTCCTCTGGCTCTGGATGGTCGAAGTGTCTCTTCGCCTCTGGCCCACTGCCTTCCCTGAGAGGTTCAATGACCTGGATTGTGAATAAGAAGGGTTCCCTCTCTCTGGAGGCAAGGTGTCTTCCAAAATATCAAAAAGAAAAGGGGTTTGAGAGATCATGGTGGATGAGCCAACTCTATGAAAAAGCAGCTGAGGCCCAGGATCACACAAAGGAGTGGCAGGGGTGGGGCAGAATCCAGCCAGTACAGCTTCTCTATTACTATTCCTGTTTCTAAAGCCCAAAGCTGGTGTTAAGCTTTTTTCTTTTCTTCCTCCAAGGGCCTAACCTTGGCATGGGTCTAGGCAGATTTGACTGTCCCCTCCCCTGCCCACGCGCCCATGTTGCACAGTCCCACCAATGAGGGCAGCACACATAAGGAGTAGGAGAGTGGGCAGGTTCGAAACGCCAGGGAAACCATTCACCTGCCCTCCAACCTGTTTCCTGTGAGGCCGTGCTGCTCATTGGCCCGGGAGAAGTGATTGACAGGTCAGTAACGCAATGGATGATGAGTCTGGAAAGGGCGGTGGCCGTTACCAGCCAGTTCTCTTATCGCGAGAGCGCAAGATAACGGTTGCGGCAATATTCGTTCAGCCGTGTTTCATGCTCAAAATCCAGTGTAGTTTTAGTAAAGAGTGGAAGGCAGTTTTCTCTCTCAAAAGGAGGAACACATTTGGAGGCCTAAAAGGACAAAATGAATCCTCCAAACGAATATGGTTTTGTCATACTGAATGAGTCACTTTAATAACGGGGGGCTTGATTTGTTAAGAAGTTGGTGGGAAAGTGAGTGGGACAGAGGGAGGAAAGGTGGACGGGAGTGGGGACTCCCTCAGAAGGCCGGAGTTCAAGACTTTTTTTTTTTGCAGCTTTTGTAGACTGTGTGAAAAGCAGAGGCTGTACCTGAGGCCTGGATAGGTTCTGGGACCTGGGTGAAGTGATGGGGTCACTGCTGGGGACTCTGTAAATGCCCAGGGGGTGGGGAGCAAGCTGGCAGGCAGACGAGGCAGTGGTTGTACCGTTCTTTCTTGCACATGGAAATGGTCTCCCTGCAAAGGCCTCTAAGAGCTGGCTTGGATGGTAAAAAGGAAGCCCGGACTCTGTGGAATGATTCTTTAGAGTATGTGGGCATGGTTGGAGCACAGGGATGGAGGGGCCCAACTTTTAAGGTTACAACCACAGAAGATGTGGCTTCTGGAAAAATGGTGGTAGATCACCATATAGCTTTTTAGGAGAGGGATTCAGAGGTGGAGAGAGATGAGACGGGGCGCTAAAAGAGTTGGGAAGGATGACAGAGGAAAGAGTCTGTTGTAGGGCCTTAAAGCTGGCGGCCCGGAAAAGCTGAGCAAATGTGTGCTTGCCATATGCTTGTCACTCAGTAAGTGCTAGCTATTATCATTGCTGCTCCTGCAGGAGTGAGCCAGGGGCTGTTGAGTTTAGTAGTTCACATGGAATAGGAACCTAGTGAAGTAAAAGGGAGCCAGGAAGACAGGCCATTCCAACTGCTTTTGAGAATCACAGAGGCTACCCCTCCATTGGGGGATGAGAAGGGAGGATTGAACTAAAGAGTAAGGGTGTCGGTGGTTGAGTGCGGAGTTGGGAGCTCAAAGGATGGGATGTAGGAGTGAGGAGAGGTTGTCCTGGGCCTTCCAAATCAATCTTAAATAAGGCCAGATAGATGTGAAGTGTGAGAGAGGAAAGTGCAGGTGGGGAGGAGAATGGGAAGTGGTGTGGGCAGGCCCTGGGCCAGCTGTGTGGTCTTTTGCTTTACAGCTGTCGTGGTTGCTGGGGTGGGGCTGGGGGGAGCAGCCCACTTAGTCCTCTCTCCTGGGGGAAAGGGAATGGTGCTAAGATTCAAGACTCCATTGGAAATTCCCATCAATCATTGGCACAAGTTGTGAACTTTCTCAGGGACCACTGGTCTTTGAGGGCTGTGAGGGGAAGCCTCCCCCAAGAGGTCCAGAGACAAGAAAACCATTTTCTGTTTGACAGGAAGAGTATAATATCAACAGAGGCTCTTGAATACTCTGGAGAGTGTATAGTGTAGTTCCTAAAGGTTCTGAACAGAGAAAAGAAAACTCCCCACATCATACTCCATTTCCTGTGGACTTTACCATCCTCACAAGTTTCCTCATTCCCCTGTCACTGAATCAGAGGCCTAGGCTAGGGGGGTGCAGAGTGGGCAGCGCTGAGGTAGTTAAGAGAAGGTAGGCTGAAAGAAGAATGAAGAATGCTTGTGAGTCCCCAAATTACTCTTGAGTGCTGAAGGGTGGGGAACCAGCCGACCCACAGCTGAAGCCAAAGCCACGTGGACTTAGCTACCCAAGCGACGAGCTCTGTCTAGTCCCTAGTGTTTGGGGAGAAAAAAAGATCACGGGGGATAAGGTAGGCCAGAGAGATCTAGGAGGCGATAGGAGGAACTATGGAGAAGACAAAGATAAGGATGAGAACAACTGAGGCAAAATGGAGACCAGTGGCAGCAGACCCTGAGCCTGGACTGAGAAAGCTGAGAGAGGTGGCCCCGAAAAGAGCTAACTTAGCTGCCAAGCCTTCACAGCCTTTTCTATCTCTACTTCCACTGGATATGGTTCCACTAATTTTCAAAGGAAATTTATAGAGTTTCTCAGAGTCTTCCCAGATTCCAGAAAGCATTACATACAAAGTCATACTAACTCACACCCATTTTATATAAACCCATCAGAATCTTGATTCCAGAAAGCATTACATACAAAGTCATACTAACTCACACCCATTTTATATAAACCCATCAGAATCTTGATTCCAGAAAGCATTACATACAAAGTCACACTGACTCACACCCATTTTATATAAACCCATCAGAATCTTGCTGAGGCTTACAGGCAACTCCTGATAATCTTATAATGGGGTTCAAATCTGGGCAAATGAGCTAGAGAGTGGGTTGCTCATAAGAGCCAAATCTCAGAAGTCAGCTTCTGGAAGCTGCTATCATTTTTCACCTCCGTGGATGAAGGATGAAAACAAGCAGTGGGATAAGGGGCAGAATGAGCTGCTTTGGAGCAGCAGGGTTTTATCTTGCTGGGATGTGATGAGAGAGTGGCATCGCGGGGGGCACTAAGGCAGTGATCCAGCACCCAGCATGAGAGGGCTGTTGGCCCAGGCATGGAGTGGCGACTGAACTAGTTTCTGACACTCTTTGGTTGGTTTTCTCACTGTCAGGGAGTAGAAATGCTTCTGATGAACTGGGTTGGAGGAGGCTGGGCTGGAAGCAGGCCCCGGGCAAGAAGGACACAGCTAGTAAACAGGGCCCAGAAGCCGGCTGCTGCTGGTGGGGGAAGGTACTCTCCCTGCCCTCAGAGGGAAACCAAATAGGCCAGGGAGGGTCATGAATGAGTCAGAGATGGAGAAGAGGACATCAACAGAGGTGATAGAGGCAAACAAATGTGCCAGAGAATCTAGGGAGGGATGCAATGCCATCAGGTCATCTAAGGAGGTTTCTCTTTGCTCCTTTTCCTGAGGTACTAATACAACACCAAAGATGTTTAGAATATACCCAGGGTTTCCTGGGGCTTCAGAAAAGGACCTTCGTCAGCAGTACTCACTTCAGCTAACCCTTCTCAATGTAGGGGAAGTCTGTTCATAAAGGAAACTGGGTTTTCCGTGCGGGAAGGTGAAGGCCTTCCCTGAGCAGCGACCTTGTGCTCTTCCAAATGCGGGGAATGCCCAGCAAGAAGGGGGCTGCTGGGCTGGCCAGGAGCTAATGATCCCCAATCTCACAGTATCTTAGCTCAGGTCTTCCTTCCTGCCACAGTAAGTAGTGGTGGACTCTGATGGTCACAAGGAGGTTGTGAGGAGTTGAGGGGGATTGTCAGACGGAGGGGACTTATTCTGAAGGTAGAAACAGTCTGTGGGCAGAGGGCAGGCAGACACACAAATCCCCTCCCTTCCCTGTCCCTCCCAGGCCGTGTCCTGCTGCTGGCCTTTCTGCGAGACTTAACTTCCCAACCTTCTTCAGCCTCTTTGCCTGTCATCCATCATGTGTCTTACAGTAAAATGAGGAGTGAGGAGGGAGGGCGGGGAGGAGAGAACAGGGGAGACAGGGCTCGGGAGAGCCTGAGCCATGATAATACCATACACACAGATGGAAAGACAGATACACTTTAATGGTAACAGAGCCTCTGCTTCCCTGTGCTGCTTTTCATCATAGTGATTATGCTCCTTCTCAAGGGATACTTAACCTCCTCAATCAAGAATTTAGAGCCTGTGCTCCGACCATAATACTCACTGAGCAAAATTTGCAGTGGGTGCCTCTACTTGCTAAATATAATGGCTCCTTGGCTTAATGAGGAGTTGAAGTGATTTAGAAACAGTGGCTTGTACTAGTTTTCTAACAATGAAGAGCATTTCTGGGGGACAAATCACGCCAGCTGCTGCCTTTGCCCTCCACGTGGGCAAATAAGGAGAAAGAAACGATGGGGGATAAAATGTGGAGTAAGAGGCAGGATGGAGTTGCGAGTCCTTATCCCCTAAATCTGTTGGAATAATCTGGCTGGGAGAGGAGTGTTGGGGGTTGGACAGGGATGGATAGAAGAGGTGATGAAAAGCAACCGGGAATGCGGACAGGGTAGGGGCAGAGAGCCGTCTGTCACTCTGCTCTTTGGGTGTTTATGCTATGAAATCGAGTCTGCCCAGAGGCCACAGATACAGAGATGGGTCCTGGATGCTAGAAGCATCTAGGAGAATTGTTTTCCTATACGAGGTTGGGAGGAATAGCATCTAATGTGTTGTAAGTCTCAAGGGAAATAAAAGCTCCCTGTCCCCGGGAGGCATTTTCTTACTATTGTCCTTCTCTGTCCAGCTCTCCTTTCCTCCCCCAAAGCCCCTCTTTTTTTTTGTTTTTTAAAGATTTTATTTACTTGAAAGACAGAAATTACAAGTAGGCGGAGAGGCAGGCAGAGAGAGAGGAGGAAGCAGGCTCCCTGCCGAGCAGAGAGCCCGATGCGGGGCTCGATCCCAGGACCCTGGGATCATGACCTGAGCCGAAGGCAGAGGCTTTAACCCACTGAGCCACCCAGGTGCCCCCCCCCCAAAGCCCCTCTTTGGAGAAGGGCAGGACAGGCGGGAGAGAAGGTGCCAAGTTGGCTGTGGTGTTATTGTTGCCACGGGAGTGGGTAGAGCTCTTTCACCATAGCAGCCTATGAAAAGACTGGCCTATTTCCAAGGAACTTTTTCAGGGAAATAAAAAGTAAAACAAAGAAAAAAACCAACCCACATAAGAAAATGTGAAAGACAGAAGCCAAGAGATCCTTTTGATTGGGTTGTAACCCTCTGTGGTCCTACATTTTGCTATTAGCCGTTTGGCTCCATTGGATTCCAAACCTGTTCTCAGCTTGGTTTTGTGGGAAATGGATTCTTTCCAGACTCTGGGACTTGTCTCCTCCATTGTAGTGTCTTTTTTGCCCTGCTTGGTGGTGGTGGTGGTGGGGGGTGGTGGTGGCCTCTCCCAGTCTGCCCAGAAATCTTATCTTTATAGTTTTGTCTCCTTTATCCTCTGGATGGCCCCTCCACATTTTGGGGTCTAGTGTTTTAGCTAAGACTTCTTTTTGCCAACTAGTTTGGGTGCAAAGCTCTGTTATCCTTCAGTTCTAACCTGTGGAGTGGCTGGTTTGGGGGTGGGGAGGAGAGTTGGGCTGTCACTGTGCTGGGCAGAGAGCACAGCTGTCAGCAAAGGGAAGCAAATGCCGTCCAAAGCTCACATTTCCATATTTGTTCCCTTTTTGAAGACTGCTAAGACCCCTCACCCCCAACACCCATTACCAGCCTCTCGGTCTTCACAGTTTTCCAAAATTAATACTGAAAATACGAGCACTGTCGAAGGGATTTTTCTCAAAGGAAAAAGAAGGGTCGTTTCTTTCCAGGGAAGATGTGTATGGAGTCTAATAGTACAAACTCAGTCTCAAAGAAAATATGAACATACTCCATATTTAACTGAAAAATATACAATATTTATGTTAATAGTATATGCAAATGAAAGAACTGCTAACATAGTAGGCAAGCGGGGGGAAGAGAAGAAGGGTGTGGACAGGGCAGGGGCTGCCCTTCAGCAAGCCCTGGAGTCTAGTGGTATGTTCAGAAGTCTTCTTGGACATTGGCAGGCTTATGAGCATGTGGCAGGGGCCTCAGGGCGTCAGGGCAGTGGTGTGGGATGTGGGTAGCAGGACACAAATTCTGAGTGACGTCAGGGTAGCTAAGGTACTCTGTGACTGAGGTGACTGATGAGGGTCAGTCTTCTTGAGGAATCTTCAGCAAAAGGCTGAGAACTGGGCCTTAGTTGGTATGAGCAAATGGGTCTCAAAGGAAACTTCCTGGCAGGGGGGAGAAGAAAGCTCTCCAGAGAACGGCATACCTTTTGAAGTAGCCTGAGTGTGTCCTGGCTGGTGGCAGGAGTCCCAGGGGGAATCCTGGGCCCCATCGGCAGGGCACAGGTCTTCCTGATACAACACTGGGGGGCAGAAACTTCTAGACCAAGATGGTTTCTTGTCAAGTCCCTGAGCCTTGATAGAATGAGAGTCATGATGCAGTTTGGGGTAATTTACTGAAGAAATATATCCCATTCTTAGATACAAGGTACCATTTCAGGGAGGATGAACAAGCAAGAGGACTAATGTCTTTGTTCCCTTGGCATGCCTGAGGAAGCAGACACTTTCTGCTTCTTGTCATCTTGATTTCTTTAGTCTCCAGAGTTTCTGACTCTTCCCTCCTATCCCCAGGCTCCTTAGTTATTGGATGAGGTGAGGTCAAATGGCCAGCAAGGGAGATAGTGAGGAAAGAGACAGCTTCACTGATGGACGATAGAAGCAATCTTCCAGTCCATAATTGTAAACGGAATGATGAGAATGTCAAGAGACTAGATAGATAATACTTGGTAAGGTAGCAGGAAGGGCAGGGTCATGATCATGGTGGCCATCAGCAGGCTGGAGTCTCAGGTGCCTATGTTTGGAGGCTGTAATGGACTTGGTAGGCCTCTAGAATTTGTTAGGAGTGTTGGAAGGGCCCACCAGGGAGGGTCTTCTGTCAGCAGGCTCTGAGTGTCGTGACTGATCTCCCTGTGGATAGCTGAGAAACCTCCGGCTAGGTAGAGCAATGCAATGGTCGGAAGTACTAGGGATCATCTCTTTGCTGCACCTCCCGTGGAGGCTGTACCATGCGTGGGCACCTGAGGCTAAGGGATTGGCAACACTCTTCTGAATCCTGTCATCCCCACTTGCTCAGCTCTCCCAGCTCTTTTGAGGGGGGAGAGAAAGGAGTGGGGAAAGGAAACAGTGAGGCCAGGGGAGAGAGACAGAAGCATGGAGTGAAGTTAATGTAGATAGAGACAGGTCATCTAGGAAACCGTGACCACCCAAGTTTTTGTGTTCCACCAAAAATAGTTCAGCTAATTGGCAGAGCACAGGTAGAACATTCCCGGAGCACTGCAAGCCTCAGGAAGAACTGTTCATTTACACTGTGCATCTCAGGTAAATCTTTCCAGCTCAGAGGCATTTGATTTCATAGTAGCAGACCTAAACATGGCCAGGATTCATTGCTCCTGGTCTCCAGTCTGCTGGGGGGATGTGGAAGGGGCAATGGAGCATGTAGGGAGGTAGAGCTTCTGCCCGCTGCCTCCTTTGTCTTTTTTCTGTGGTCTGACATAACAAAGACAGTGCCTGCACATTTGTGGGTTGCCCAGAAAAGAAGGATGTGAAAGGCAGAGGGCTTGAGTGTGGGGAGGGCTCGGTTGGGGTCCAGTGAGGAGAGGAAGAAAGGAAACAGTTGTACCCCTCTGACTCAGCCCTAGTCAGACTACTGGTGTGGGGGAGGACGTTGGGGACATAATGGGAGGACAAGGAATGGGAGGAGAATGGAGGAGGGAGAGTTAGGTCCCTCCCTTACCACTTATAACTCATTCTTGATATGAGTTTTCCTACTGTGCCTTGATCCCATTGGGAAGCTTGGGCTGCAGTATCTGGGGACATGGTGGACATAATCACAAGGGAGTTGCCCATGAACAGTGCTCAGGTAGAGTGCACCTGCTCCCTTTTCTCAGTTCTAAGAGAAAATCATTCCTTTGCTAGCTCCTTCCTGATTTCTTTGCTATCCTAGCTCTGCTTTTCTCTCTTTAACTCTCTCTTCAGATTAGTGGTGATAGAAGAATGGTAGGTTTAGCAAAACAAGTGCAGGTGATAGCAAAGGGCAGAGGTGGCTTTTGTGGGGAGAGGAGAGCTTCCGGGTGTGAATTTTCCAATTCAACTTGAGCTTATATCTAGTAACTACATTGGTAGTTAGAATAAATAATAAATATGCCAGAGGGGGCTAGAGGAGGAATGGTAAATTGTCTCCTTTGGTAGGCAGAATCCAAGATGAGCGTACTAGGAAATGGTAGGTCCTTGGCTTAGTTAAGTGAGGTCATGGGTGAGGACATTATGCACATTGTGTGACGTGGATGGGCCTGGGTCGCTGCTCCAGAGATGCGACGTGGAGAGATTCTGATGAATGGGAAAAGCCTTTTCAGAAGCAGGGTCTCCAGCTGAAACAGAATGTGGTGGGGTTGGCTCCCCCTGTTCTCTGAAGCTTGCTCTTAGAGCTGGTGGTGGCAGGTGCTTGTGCCTTTTGGAGCTTCCCAAGGTTCATTTCCATTTTGAGGGGGAAGAATCAGATGAGCTGAAGGAGAGACACAGAAAGAAAGCAAACCAGATAATGACCAAAAGGCAGAAACCCAGTAAAGACGATATCTACCGAGCTGTCAAGCCCCCCGAGTTACCCGTCCTATACGATCAGCCCTTCGAAAGGATTCTGCTGATCCAAAGTTATATTTACCATGTCTTCAGAGTTTTAAAAGGTGGAAAGGGGGAAAAACAACAGAACCATAAAACGCCACTTCTGCTAAACTTCCTAAGCTTGCAAGAGGCACCATCTTGGGGAAAATCTATTACTCATGCTGTTAATTACCCATGGGACTCAGGTTTGTGTGCAGGGAGAGGGGTGGAGAATGGAGAGACTTTGAGTCAGAGCCAGGCAGAAGACTGCTTCTTCCCTTGTTTCTCTGACTCCCCGAGGGCAGAGAGCAAGCTCTTTTTATCTCTGTATCCTGAATGTCTAGCATATTGCAAGAGCTCAATAAATAGGCATTTATTGAATAGAAATAAATCATTTGTTGAATTTCCTGTGGGTAAACATGCAAAATTAACTCCCGCTCAGGAAAAAGCGACCATGGAGGTAGAAGGTAGAGCATGAGATGGTCTAAATTTGGAAATTCGAAGGAGAGAGAATATATCCCAAATAACCACTATCCAGAAGGGGATAGGATGGGTATTGAAAAGTTAGAGGGAAAGGAGGCAGAAGAGTGAAGGAAAGTGAAGGGCATAGCCAAGGTAGCCTAGTGCAAGGGCGGTGGTGTTGCTTTGGAATGCGTACATATGTCTTCCTCAGAAAGTCCTTAAGTCTTGAGTCTTTTAAGTTGTAGTTCTTGCAAGAAGGTCCTTGGCCCCTCACTTAGGGAACACAGCATAATCAGAGACTACCATTCCATAGCACATGGGAGAGGGAGAGGAGGACTCCCTAGAATGGGGGAAGTGTTGAGGTGGGGGCATAATGGTGGACCCGGGAAGAGTTAAAGTTAGGGGTGCAACAGAGGAGACTTACTACCTAAATGAAAGACAACTAGCACTCCTGGCAACAGATGAGTTTTGCCATCTGTAAAATCTCTTCAGATTGAGTCACTCCTTTACTTAGGGACTCAACAGCCTCAATGTTACTCCACAGTAATCTGTCATCTGGGATGTGCCACGGGTTGCCGGAGGAGGTGTTGTTATGACTGCAGAAGAAGGGGAGTTGGCTAGGAAAACCCTGCATCTGACCCAGAGAGGGAAGGGGTCCGGGAGTCTGGAATGAAGGTCTCAGTTTTTAGAAACATGTGCTTTGGACAGTACCTCAAAGGCCTTTGCTCCTGGTGGTTCCCAGACTTGGATTCACAAATAGCAAAATTTTGACTCTAAAATTTGCGGGACTAACAGTGTCTTAGGTCAGAATATTAAAAAAATCTAAACATGATCTACAAGTCTTTCATTTTACAAAAGAATTTCCTCTTTTAACTCCACAAAAATAGCAAGGATATAATCTCAGGACAAACACTATTCCTCAGATGTGTTTCTGGAGCAGAATGGCCACCACCGGTGCTGAGGAATCTTGAGCCAATTGGCTCTGACAGCAGGGCGGGCCAACTTGAATGGCTAGTACCTGGGACAAAATGGACTCTTGGAGGCTGGGCAGCTGCTAGAGACACCAGCCACAGTGACTGGTGCTGTAATCAATCACTCTGGACTAGTCAATCCCATATTCCTGTGTATGCCCATATTCCTGAGTTTCATGCCTCTGGCTGTCTCTCAAGCTATGTTGTCAGCATGGAATGCAATGCCTTCCTCTCCTTCACATTTTCCAAGTGGCAAAGTCTGACTCCTCCTTCAAAACCAGCTCAAGTGCCATATCCTCTGAAGTCTATCCTGGGAGCCTTCACCGCCACATCAGGAAGGAATTTTTGAAGACTTAACTTCTCTGTATTTCAGTAGTACTGTATATTCTAATTTTTCATTCATATATTCTACTCATGGCATGAACACTGTGCTAAGATGATTTCTCTGCCAGATTGGGGGCTTTTTAGGGGCTCAGACTATTTTTTGTATCTTTAGTGCCCAATATATAGCAGGTGACTTAAAGTCCAACTCATCAGGAGCTAGTGGCAGGGAGTTTTGTTAGTTGCTCTAAAATTGATGCCAGGCCCAGTATCAGGTCTCCTGGTGGTGGATAACAGGCCTTCATCCTGGCTGGCAGCTCTTTGATTTGATACCTTGGGGTTTCGTCAGCCTTACTCTTGAGCATGATCTTGGAGACTTATCCATAAACACTGGGGTTCGCAAATAAGATTCCATCTTAAGAAACAGTGGGCAGAATGGAAGGCGAGATACCAACTTGCTCTTGAGAATCAAGAGGAAACACATGACTTCAGCTATTGACCTCAGCGTTTGAGGAAATGACCTGTTCATCAGAAAGAGTGTCAAAGGCCTAGATGCTGGAACCCAGGTTCCTGGGTCAGAGCAGGACCACCAGCAGTTCAACTTGGTTCAATACCACTGGATGGCTCTTAATAATTTTGTTACAAAGTTTGTCGCTTGGTCTCTGAGTTAGAGATGGGGATGGGGGTGCTTCTTGGCAGCTGGTAACAGTCATTCAGCCTGTATTTCAGTCTTGTGATGGAGAACTCTGTTTCACAGGGTAGTCTATTTTGTTGCATGATAATTGCAGTTATTTAAAAAAATTGTATTGAACTGAAAACTGCCTTGCTTAGAATGAGGACCCACTGGTTCTAGTTCAGCTTTCAGTACCCTGTGAAAGTTGCAAATCTTGTGTCCACATAAATCTATGAAGAAAGCAAGCAGATGGCCCCACTGTTTATATAAACCTTTTTGGCTACTTCAATCTTTTTCTCCCCTCCCCACGGCCTCACTACAGTTCTTCATAAAATATATTTTTATGTCCTGCTCACCCTTCTCTGGACTTGCTCTTGATCATTAATATCCTTCCTAAGTGTGACACGACAGTAGGTAGATAGCTGGGCACAGAGTGGAGAGTTAAATTATTACCTGGATATTATAGCTCAATTAATGCAGCCACAGGAGGTTGCAGATAATTAAAAACCCCGATCTCTGTTATCTTCCCCATTTTTCTTGAAATTTGAATCTCCATTTTACACTCAGTGCAACTGATTTAAGCACAGGATTTGCCAACTATTCTTGGTACATGTCTTCTTTTCTTGATTAATGAGATAGTTCTGAGTCTTAATTCAGTGGGGCAATATTAGCTATACCTATTTTGTGATACTGGTGTATATTAAGGGACACTACTTTTACATCTTCATTTCCATAATTTTAAAACATGTTGAGTGGGATGGAGTCTCGCAGAGTAGGGCTATGGTGAATCAGGCAGTGATGGGTTCACCTACTTGTCCTGTCATCCTGTATGTGTATATCTGCCCGGCTGATGTAGATGTTATGAGACACTTTGTCGGACACTTTTCCAGTCAAGCTGTATAATCTATCTGTTGTTTCCTCCTGTTCTTAATCTTTATCACCCTATCATAATGGGAAATCTGGTTAGTGTAGCATGACTTGATATCTGTGAACCCATGATGGAATAGTTTTATACTGATAGTTATCTTGGCCTAGAGAAGGAGAACACCAATCTATCTATATATTTGAGGCTAATATCCTTTGAGCAATACACTATTTTCTGATTCTGTGTTTACCAAGTAATATGATTCTATTCTAATCTCTTCATTGTACTGTCTTTCCAAGAAGGGCATGTCATATGTAGAGAACTGGGGCTGCCAAATTGATTATGGAAAATTATTAAGTAGTCATTAAAATCTGCTTTTTAGGAACTTGGTGTGAGAGTGACTCTGTTCATTGGAGCCTGACTGACGAAATAATAGAATCAAGTTTGTAATACATATTCTGCAAATTCTGGGATACAGTGGCTCCACCAAAGTGTGGCTGTCCAGCCTAAAGAAGCCAACCAGAATTTAGATGACAGAGGTCACTTGTAGGTTGTGTGGTAGGAATTAGGGAAAGCTTCCTGGAAGGGTGAGAAAGAAGAAGTCTGCTGTTCATTGATGTTCTTTATTATTTATTCCTTAACCTTCCTAGATTCTAGGAAGGGTTAAAAGGGAAGTTTTCTCTCACTCCCCCCTCCCCCCCGCCAATCCTGCCATTGCCAATTTGTTAGCTTGCTCAGTCATAGGCAAACATGAGGTTTTAGTGGGGTTTCTGTAGATTTATAAAGTCCAGTAAGAATGTTTTCTATTCATGTTGCCTCTAGTTTCTTAGGTCGGGTGGTAATAGTTTACATTTGTGACTTTACTTTTGAACTTCAACCTCAGTCATTCTTATAGCTCCCTACTATCGTGTGGTTCCAAGGTCTTTGCAGGCTAAGGCATTGTGACTCATTAGTGATGAGTCCAGGTTCGGACAACTTGTCTCACTCTTCTCTCTCATGCTCAAGAAGAAAAGGGAATAAGATTTCTTGTTCATTTCTTGGCTTTTGCCCCTTTCCTGGTGCCTTGCTTGGGAGAGGATCCCTATTTGCTTGAGGGAACATTAGACCTTGCCCTTTTCTAGACTTGGGAAAGGTCCTTTGTCACTTTCTTGCTTCTCAAAGGCACCCCATCCTCCTACCTCCAGCATGACCAACTCAGCAGATGTGTGCTTTCCCCAAAACCAAACAGGTCATTTTAGGTTACTAATGTTCAAATTCTATCCCACCCCATTACTATTATGAAGATAGTTCAGTAGTGACTACCTGAATCCAATCCCAGTGAACCTCAAAGATTGCTCCTTTGAGACTACCATTTGTCTTTAGAGTTGTTCATGTCATTATTCTCAAAGGTTTTACCCTGTACACTTGTGCTGAGGGAAAATAGGGAAATATCAGGTGTGATCCCCTTCTTTCTCTACTGTCAACATTCAGAGTGTTTCTTGGGGACACTAAATGCCACGGGGAAGCTGACAGGCTGTGTCTTTGAAGTCTTATTTGCAAGACCTGAAGCTTCTTAGAAGTTGAATAGAACACAAGTTCAATAACCGTTAGGTTATATCACAGCCTATGTTTAAAGATCTGTTGATCTGCACATAAAACAGAGGAATTCCAACTATTGTCTTGGAGCTTTAACTTTCTTTTTCAGTTAGTCTGTGTTCTTTTTTTTTTTTTTTTTTTATTTCTGGTATTGCTGTACTGCCAAGAAACAAAATTTAAATTTCCCATTCTTTGGGCATCACCCCTGAGTCCACTCAAGTCTCTTGCCGTGTCTTATTCATCACTGTGATCCCAGTGCCTAGCCCAGGACCTTCAGCATCAATGGTGTGATGGGCTGCGAGATCATTAAACATGAGTTGGTGCCTCTTCCTTTATGCTTTGGTTGACATTACCCTCTTCTGGTTTTCTTTCTGCCCCCATGAGCTACTTCTCAGTGGCCACTGTGGGATAAGGTTAGGTCCTGGTTTTTTCTTTTTTTCCTTTTTTTAAATTCTATACTCTTCTAATCTCAGCAAGACACATGATTTTAGATTATATGCCAATGACTTCCCAAGTTTATATCTCATAAGGTCCAGATTGAACTTTTTTTTAAAAGATTTTATTTATTTATTTGACACACAAGAGAGAGAGAGACATCACAAGCAGGCAGGCAGATAGAGAGGGGGAAGTAGGCTCCCTGCTGAGCAGAGAGCCCAATGCGGGGCTTGATCCCAGGACCCTGAACTCGTGACCTGAGTTGAAGGCAGAGGCTTAACCCTCTGAGCAACCCAGGTGCCCCCAGATTGAACTTTAAACTGCTTGAGCATCCAGCAGAAATTTCATACACATCATGGCTGAAACCATTGATTTTCTTTCTCAATTCTACTGTCAAATTGTTCCTACTGCATCTACTCTGTGGTAATGGACCCATGTCTGTTCAGAGCCCTCAAACTGGGTTTATGCTTGATTTGTCTACTTTCTTTATACTTCCACACCCAAGTCATTATCAAGGAAGTTAATGCTTCCCCCCAATACATTCCCAGCTTGCCTGCTTCTTCATTAGCCCCACTGTTACCCCCTTAGGCAAGGCCACCATCATTGCCAACCTAGATGACTGATCAGGATAGCCTCCTCACTGCTTTTGCTCTTGCTTCCAAGTCTACTCTGTACACAACAGCAGAGTGATCATTTACAAATGTAAATCCAATTCTGCCTTGCTTAAAACCCTTCTCTGGTGGTCCTTTGAACCTGGAATAAAATCCAGCCTCCTTTCCATTGCTATAAGATGCAGAGTTCACTCATCCCAGATCTTTGGCTTCACCATCTGCCTGCATTCTCTGCTCCATGACTTTTAGCCTCTAAACTCCAAATGTATTGTTCTCTCAGAATCTTCACCTGGCTGTTGCTTCTGTCTGGAATGTTCTTCTGATATTTGGCCTGGGTCTTTCTCAACACTAAGATCTTTAGTTCAAATGTCTGCCTCTTCAGAGAAACTTTCCCTGTGTCCTCTACTTAATATTGCCTCTCTGGCAGGACTCTCTGTCATGCCCTCAACCTTGTTAGCACATAGCACACACCACTATCTGAAATTATCTTATTTATTTCCTTGATTACTGTCCATCTTCCCCACTGATAAACAGGCTCCATGAAAGCAGGAATATGGTCTTTCAAATATTCTATCCCCAGCATCTGGCGCCTAGTGAGTGCATTCAATAGCTGGACGAATTCCTTGAATTGTGGAGCTTGAGGAGTGAATGTTGCATGACTTGGTAATGTCTATGCAAACAATGCCTTTGTAGAGATCCCCTTGTGTTCTCTCACAACTCAAGGTCTTTGACATCTACATTTTCTCAGTAACAAAGTCTCAATCAAGGTGACCACCATCTCTACTTTTTGGTGGAATTAACTCACTCATTAAATGAAAAGGCTAGCAAGCTATGAATTGACCCATACTCGTGAGCTGAACATGCTAAGTTGTTAATAGCCTCCCTGGAGTTTTACTTCTTGCTCCAATGCCTTTAATGATTTTCACGTTGACCATATCATAGCAGTCTAAGGATGCAGAAAAGCTAAACATTAAGCATTCTTAATTTTGTCTTGTTTGTTTTCGGGAGTGAAAAATGTGTAGAAAGTGATAGGGAGTGAAAAATGCGTAGAAAGATATTCAAATCAATGTCATCAGTGTTGCTGTAAAGATCAGAGGGCTTAAAATGTGCTGATAGCATAATGAATGATACTGACTGGGACTGCACATTTATTAGACAATTTGTGCCACTTGTGGCTCTCTGGGGTGGTTCCTGACTTCATTCAAATTGTCTCACTTCAGATCCAACTTCTATGAGAATGAACCTAAATTTTCCCATTGGCTATGGAATCTTCCTCACTCATGCATGTCACTTTTTCCAAGTGCGCCCTTACCATCCTTACCTTTCTAGGCAGGTCTCTGCACCCAGACGTGCCTGCATTTGCACATGTGGGAAAGAACTTAAATCTCCACAGAAAACCTTGTTTAACCTGTGTTTTGTATGTTCTTTAAGAAGAAAAAGAGGTGGGATTTATTAAGTACCCTTTATATCTTAAGCAATGCATTCACATGATGTTTTCTCATCTAAGGGATCTAGAACAGTTAGTAAAATAATTCTTAAAAAATCTTGCTGATGGAGTTTTAGAATATAAGTGAGGTTTGGTGGGGTGAGGTCTGGAGCCAATGACCAAGAGAGAATTCTTGAGACATCTTTGGTGCAGAATGGTGGTTTAATGAAATATGGGGACAGGACCCATGGGCAGAAAGAGCTGCTGCCCCAGGGTTGTGAGGAGTGGTCCATTATATACTTGCAGTTGGGAGGGGGTCAGGGATGGTGTAAGTCTCTAAGGAATTTTGGAAGCAAGGTTTCCAAGACCTTGAGGGGCGAGCTGTTGTTGGGACAAAGGTCATTTATTACTGTCTTATAATAAGACCTTAGTCATGAGACCCTTCAGATGTATATCGGTGGGCCATATGCTTGGGGATGATTGCCAACACGTATCTTGGAGGGTTTAGAGGTAAAGGAAGTTTCTAAAGGAATTTTTATATGTTAAAGTAGACCTACAGGATCCTGGTTGGGGTGGGGGGGGCGGTCAGGCTAGGATTGCCTTTTGTCCTTAGCAAACTATTAAGGTGGAGGCAGTTGAGTCCCTAGAGGAATGTCACTCTGCCTGTTTCAAGGGCTTGTCAGTGGGTAAGGAAATTTAATAACTTTTCTTCGGCCTCTGTTTCCCACATCATTGCTGTGCCCTATGTCTGATGGCAGGCTATCTGATAGAGAAGTAGAAGTAGACTGGCATTGCACACAGACAGGGCTGCCTCTAATTCTAACTAAAGAAGTTGCATAGCAGATAAAAGCGCTGGCTATTCTAATCAGTGAAAAAAGTTTTTTCTTTTTTTTTTAAAGATTTTATTTATTGGAGGGGGAGAGAACACAAGCAGAGGGAAGGGGCAGAGAGCTCCTGCTGAGCAAGGAGCCTGAAATGGTCTTGACTCCAGGACACTGAGATCAAGACCCCAAGGTCATGACTTGAGCCAAAGGCAGACGTTTAACCAAAGGCAGACGTTTAACCTACTGAACCACTAGGCATCCTGAAAAAAGCCTTCTTATCAGAAATCCGATCCTAGTCACGGGGTGGGTGGGGGGATATGAGATCCTAGAAGATAAGCACTGACGTGGAAGTTGAGGGTGATGAATCATTTTAGGAAATCCTAATCTGGAGACATCATCTGTGGAACACACTGTTTCTGAGAGCCTCTCATCTGGAGGCCCTCCCCCTGGCTGGAGATATCTGTGAATAAGATACAATGGTCCTTGTTCTCATGAGGTTCACTCCCAGACAAGAATCCTTCTTAGGGGGATGCTCAAAGTCAAATATGGGAAATCTGATAAAGATAACAGGGCTAGCCCTGTTAAGAGTGAGCCTGGAGGGACATCTGGGTGGCTCAGTTGGTTAAGCATCTGCCTTCGGCTCAGGTCATGATCCTGGAGTCCCAGAATCGAGCCCCATGTCAGGCTCTCTGCTTAGTGGGAAGCCTGCCTCTCCCTCTCCCTCTGCCACTCCCCGTGCTTATGCTCTCTTGCTCTCTCTGTCAAATAAATAAATACAATCTTATTTAAAAAAAAAGGCTAAGCCTGGAGAGTACATCTGAAATTCTTCCAAGGTAGACTTAGGTCTTGCCCTTTAAGGAGCTTGTAGTTTGAGAGAAAGAACAGAGGACACCCATATTGCGAGGCAAAGGTGCTAACAGGCTCTGCTAATACCACAGCAATTCAGGGAAGAGATGTTCTCCAGACTTGGGATGGAGGTGGTGGGAAGATCCAAGAAGACATTTTGGACAAGGTGGCATTTAGTTAAGCTCCGTCTTGCATGAGAGGTAGCATTTGGGGGTGTGGAGATTTGTGGAGTGGGGGCTGTACCTGTTATAGGAAAAGACCGAGTCAGGAGAGGGTTTGTCACCAAGCAACGAAATAGAGACAGGCTGGTAGATGAACTTCATGGTGGGAGGGTCATGTACAGACTGCTCCCCACTCTTGTTGCTGCCTCCTGCTCTTTGAAGGAAATTAATTCAGCAGTTCTGAAAATCTGAAGGTTTAGGGGCACATTAAACCTTCCCCTCTGGTTGACTTGAATGGCCTCAGCAGGAGGTACTAAATGGTGGGTGGCAGAGAAGGGTTGTGGGGTATAGCTGCCACTGAGAGAGGAGGAGCCTGGAGGAGGACCAGGGGGCAGCGGGTGGTTTTATGAAGGTCAAGGTCAAGACAACAGCTTCTGTTGCCACAAACAAATTCAGGGTGGAGCTGAAGAAAAGCTAAGGATTCTTGAGAAAGGTATTGATTTTTGTAACATAGGCATTTAAACACCTAAAACGTGTGCTTATATGGTTTAAAAAATAAGGGTTATGTGATATCTACCCCCTTGCATTTAAGTATTTTGATAAGAACATTTTTTTTTTCACAAGCATTGGGGAACTCATGGGTGAGAGAGAGGGGCTAAAGGAGAGAACCAGTATCTTGCACAGAAGGGGAAAATCCTCCATGCTGGGTCACATAGCCGTGCAATTTTTCTAGACCAGATGTTGGAGTATTGGAATATCAAAATGGGTGTTGTTGCCTTGTTTAAAAATTAATGGAGAAAAAAAAAGGTTAATGGAGCAAGTTATACAATGCCTTGAATCTCCTGATCCTCATTTATAAAATGATAAGGTGGCAACAAAAGTTATGGTCTTAACAAGGGCAGCATGAAGATTAGATGAGATAATATCTGTAAAGCCCTTAGTGTAGCACCCAGCAGAAAGCAAATGCTTAAGAAATGTTATTGCCCTTCTTTTCTGGGCTGTTTTTATGCATGCAAACAGGAACACAGCTACCTTTCAGTTCTGACTCCCACTGGATTTTTTCCTTTTACTGTCTCTCTTTCCTTCGGGCTTTCCCAGCTGCTAAAACTGTTGTCAGTCTATTCCAGCCCTTTCCCCCTTCCCTTCCTTCCTCCCTTCCTCTCCTTGTCCAGTTCTGCCTTGAGACCCCTGAGGTTATTACTGCTTTTCCCTCGCTGTCCCACTGAGGTGTGAACGTCCCAGATCATGGTGACCATCTTTTAGGATTACTGGAGTCAACTCTTTTCATTCTTTGAAACCTAGAAATTCCAGATTCTGATGCTTCTGGTTTTGGAAATGGCCAAACCTGAGTTTCTTGAGCATTTCATCCTGGGCTGGAAAGGAGTGTTCAGAGGGCTTATAGAACTTGCCTGTGGGTCACGGCTAGGCAGAAGCCATTGGCTTTTTGGACCTGAGCATTAGCTTCCCTGCTGTCCTCCTTCTCTCTCTCCACCTGCTTTTCTGACCTGGCATCCCCACCATCAACATGGGAACCCCACAGATATCCTTCCTTTGCTGGTTAGAGCCTCATTAGCATTCAAGTAGACACATAAATATTCTTGCTCAATTTCATGCTTAGTGAGCTTGTTGAGGGCCCACTGGCTGCCTATTGTAAGGTGGATTGTCGATTTCTCATTAATAGCCATTCAGTGCTGCCTCCTCACCTTTAGGGATGAAGACGCAGCAAGGGGAGGATTATTATTAACTGCCATTTCTGCCAAGCACTTTACTCAGGTTATTTAACATAATCCTTGCAAATTTGCCATGACCCTATAAATTAGGTATCTTGTTCCCATTTTACATATAAGGAAATAGAGGCTCAGAGAAGTCAAAAAGCTAAGGAGGTGGCATGGGTAAGACTTAAGTCTTTGTCTTCAGACTTTTTCTTCATTCATGAAGACTTTGTCTTCATGCTTTTTCAAGTCCTACCACTTACTCTTCTGGTACTATTGAGGGGTGGGCTGGCCCTGTTTGCATATAACCCCACCAATATTGAAGCATGCAGTTTGGAACACCACTTCCCCCTACACTGGTGTGTCTGCCTTTGCACGGCTAGTATCCTAGACATTTTCAGAACAAATGCTACCTGGCAAGATTGGAAGAGCACTCCATGGTCTTGCCTGAGGTCAAAGATGACCTCTATTGATTTATATATCCTATTGCTTCCCTGCTCCCTGTCTTCCTCTCCCAACATGCAAAGCATTTTTGTAAATCTAAGATCTCACTGGATCCTCAAAATAACCCTGTAAGGTAGGCCAGGCTGAGATTATTATTTTGAGTGTATGGATGAGGAATTTAAGGCTCATTCGACCTAAATGAGCTGCCCCATTTTACACAGCAGCATTTTGGGGAATAGTGGTTCTTTCTGGTTGCCAAGCCAAGTCATTCATTCTCCAAAGGGGATGATTTGCTTTCAGTTGGGGACCATCTTTCTACAGGAAAGGTTCTTTTGTAATTAATTGGCTCAGCAGGTCCTAGGGAGGGGGCTTCTGAGGATTTGGGGGTACTTCTAGACCAGTGAACCCTTTGGCCTTCCCTCTCTTGGTCACTCCCTCTATAGATTTCTTCTCTCTCTATCTCTCTCTCTCTCTCTGTGTGTGTGTATGAGTTTGTGCGTATGTGATCTCATTCTGTCTTGTGCCTCTGGGTGATGGTCTTTTTCTCCATTGCCAGGGTAATGAATAGAGTTAATTTGTAAGAGGAAACTGTAGGCAGGAGAACAAACCAGGAGCTCTTGTAGGAATACCAGTGTAAGAGGAGATCAGTGTACTCCTGGGGTTCATTGTGTAGCTCAGTTTGGGCCTGGAACAGAGACTGCTGTGGGAGCAGATGGAGTCATTGTTTTCTTTGTAGTTGGAGGTACAGCCGGGAGTGGCAGGTGGGGAGGTGGTTCTCAGGGACAGCTCCAGATTGGTCTGGTTGGAGGAACAGAGTGGATTTGAGAAAACAGATTTTCATGAGTCTGCAGTGGAAGATGCGGGGGAGGATGGACTTGGGTCCAGAATGGGCTGAACTCAAAGGCTGGACAGAGGCATTCAGAATGAAGAGCTCTAACAAAAAACAAAGCACGGGGAAAGGCTAGGACAATGTTTTGGCATGTGGGAGTAACTCAAGAAAAGCTAATTTCCTTTCCCTTTTCAGTGGAACCGTACCATATAGCTAATTCAAAACCGACTGTATACTTCTCATCCAGGATAGAGTTTGTGCCCTCATTGCACCTTACATCCCAACTAAGGTAGACAGGACCAGACAAATGCATCCAGTGTCTGAACTTAGAAGTCAGACAGATTGGGGTTTGAGCCTTTTGGGCTGCTATGTGACCCTGGCCTGTCATTTCACTCTTCTGAGCCTGGTTCTTCATTTGAAAAATGGGGATCATACTTTTCTTGCTGGGTTAGAGCTACATTAGCTGTGAAACAAGGTCTTAGATGCTCAGTGATGGAGTGATAGAGTAGTTAAACTGCACTCAAATGGACCTGCTTAAGTTGCTGTTGAAGACTGCAGGAAGACTGGCTTATGAGCGGCCACAACTCTGATTCCAGGACCCATGCTGAAGGCTGCATCTCAGGCTGGATATCCTGGGATGGGAATCCCATGGGGTCTTAGTGTCAGGAATCCTTAGAATCAAGTCTAGCCTCCGATATTAAGGGGATGATGTGCGCCATGAGGCAGATTTCCGAGTCCATAGTCCTGAATGCCTGGGGACATGATGACCCCCTCAAGCTGGGAGGAGGCTGTTTTTGGCTGCCAAGACGCCAGACTCTCCCGCAGCAGCTCCTTGGAGGAGCCCTAGGTGTTATGTCTGCAGGCTTCTGGGGCGTCTGCCGCATCGACCCACAGTCCTTAGGTTCTGTAGCTACTCTCCAGGCTTCTCACACACTTCCTCATTCTCAAGATGCTCCTTCACCCTAGTCCAGGTGCCACAGGCCAGCCTGCTGGATTAGGCTTCTTTAATCTGCCGTGATTGGGATGAGGGGATTCCAGAAACTGCGTTTTCCCTCAGGAAGGTGATTGCCACGGCCCCTCCGGAAAACAGCTCTCTTGTTTGTACTTTTCTGAGACAAAGCAGCAGGGGATGAGGACTCTGGACATTTGGGGACTTTTTGATTGGTTCAGGGGGGTATTTTCTGCTGGTCCTTTTTTCAGATTCTTTCCCAAATCTTTTCCTCCTCAGGAATGACACGGGCATCCTCCCCCTGACCCTGGTTATCTCTGCTTCGGTCCTCCCACTTTTGTCTCGTCTGCCAGCAGAAGTATTGCGATAGCTTCCTCAGTGGCCCTCCTTCCTCTAGTCTGTCTGCTGCAATCTTTTCTCCACATTGCTGCTGGAATTTGTTTATTGCAACAAATATCCA
This sequence comes from Meles meles, assembly GCF_922984935.1. Classification (NCBI taxonomy): domain Eukaryota; kingdom Metazoa; phylum Chordata; class Mammalia; order Carnivora; family Mustelidae; genus Meles; species Meles meles. Next base: position 20,487,048 of record NC_060073.1, read on the forward strand.
TCATCAAATAACCATCGAGTGCATACTGAGTCTGCCAGATCTGGTCTCCTGGAGCTGGCAGCCTGTTTCCCAGACCCTCCCTCATTTCTGACTCTGCTTTCCTTCTTGCCCTCGAGCGAAATATCCCCAACCTTTGGTCCTGTGGTCAGAAGCCTAGTGGTTGTTCCACCAAACCTCCAGAAGCAGGAGTCTAGCAGGAGGAACCACTGTTCGGCCCACTGACACTTGAGACCTGAACATCTCAGCACATTACACCCCTCCTCCCCCTACATCTCATGCTCTTGGACTTGTTTTCATCTTTCCTCTTTTCTGATCCCCAGACCTTTGCCCCTGGAACTCACCTGCTGGGACTGCCTGGGAATATGACCCTCTCACCTTCTCTTCCCCTTTTTCCATGATTTGCTCTTTGACCATTTTCTCTTGTATTTTAGAAGGCTGCTTCTAGAATGCCTCTCCCTACCCCACCCCCCACCCCCACGCCCTGCTGGCTCACCTTGAAAACGGATGCCTCTCCTTCCAGGCCCAGCTCAAATGCTACCTCCTCTGGAAGCCTTCCTTGGCCCTCTCTCAGGCAGAGCTCTGAGCTCCTTCTCCTGGGCCACCTGCCACTATAGCTTCTGTTTCCTCCCGTCGCTACCATTGCCTGAGCCTTGTGCTTCCCACTAGATTCTAAACTCCCTGAGCACAGCAACTGTGGTGATCCTCGTCTTCCTGCTACCGAACTCACAGCCTGGAAGCCAGGTATTACTACTGTGCTCTCAGGGAAGGAGTTCTTCCTCTCCTCCACCTGGGTCTGGGAAACCAGAGGGAGCTGGAGATGTGGGAGGTGGGGTGGAGGAGCAGAGCGTAAAATGAAAATAAATAGCTAATTCCTCCTAATAATGCCTGATGTCCTGATTTGATACTCTGCATTAATTATAATTATTTGCTAGGAGATAGGGTATTAATCACTGTGTGTGGCTCTTCTCGGGAGTTGTAACACAGTGCCAGGCTGCCTGACAGCTGGTATGCTCAGGAAACCCCAATGAAGATGGAGCAAGTGTCGTTCAGAATTCCTAGGCGGTCCCCTTAGGCCTCTGAGAGAGTTCCTGGACTGGGGAGAAATGAGAACCTCCCTGGGGAACAGACTTGCATGGATTCTGAATAACAAGGATAAGCCTGGTTACAAAGCCTCTGGCTGGGAATCCAGGCCACCGGTCCTTGCTCTGACTTCACTGACTGCTAACTGGTGGTGTGGCTTTAGCAAGCCCTTCTTTGGGCTTCGATTTCCTTTCTTATTAACTCAAGGCAAGGAGGATTGAGCTAGACTCCAGAAACATGAAGGAGGAAGCCCTCTGCTTGGAAATATTTTCCTCCTCCCCAGCTGTGCCTGTCAAAATACTACCCATTCTTGAAGGTCAACCTGTGACTGTCAAAATACTCCCTATCCTTCAAAGTCAATCTCAATGCCTTGGTCTCTGTGAACCTTTTGTTGTTCTCTCCGATGGATGGGGGTGCTCCTTCTTCTGAACTCATTCCATTAGTGGTTCGTGTCTGCTTCCCTTACCTGGACATGGGACTGTCCCAGGGCCTTTGTACTCACCGTTGCCCCATGGAATGCTTTTCTTCCAGATGATCACACAACTGGCTGCTTCACTTCTTTAGATAGATGTCTGTAAGTGTCTCCATGGAATGTGCCAGAGATGCTGACATGCCTCCCTTGACCGTTCTATGTACTATGTAAAACGGCCATTCTCTCTCTCTATGCCGTGCTTTTTTTTTTTTTTGAATAACACTTATCCCTGCTTGGGGTTTTGTATATTCACCTGTTTGTTTTCTCTCCTCTGTGATTAGAACGAGGGCAGCTAGCTCTCCTATCGTCCCATGGCGTGCTCCCCAGGGGGCACTTGGCGAGGAATGTTTGTGTAAATGACTGAGTGAATGACCTGTCCTCATAACCCCTCTGTCTGTCAGGAAAATTTTGTTTGCCTTAAAGGGAAGCCAGATCCACGGCCCGAGAAGATCCTGCTTTCTTAGGCAATTTAAGGAGAACTCACTACTTCATACCGGACATTCGCCACAGGCCAGAAAGTGTTTCAGGGTTTGACTTACATTTTCTCACTTTTAGCTTTCACAAAACACTTGGAGGTGTCAGTCCCTCCCCTCTAGAGTTGGCAAAACTGATGAGGCTCAGAGAATTGAGGTCATTTGCCCACGATCACACAGCTAGGAAGCAATGGAATCGGGACGGGAGCCCAGGTCTGTCTGGATCTAAAGCTCTCTCTGTTTCCTGCGCAGCTGCCTCCCTGAGGGTGGGGGGAGAGAGGAAGCCACCCACAGGAGCCCCAGGATGGACACGGCCATCAGATACGACACGACCAAGGGTGACATTGCTCTGGGAACCCCAGCCCTATTTTCCATCTTGCTCATCTTCCTTCTCTTTATCCTCCTCCTCCTGATTTTTACCTTGTCTCCAAGCTTGGATGGACTTCAAACTCCCTCCTGTTTTTCTAGAATCAGCATTTCAAATTCCAGGCGACCCACTGGAGTTCTGGAGGCCTGTTCTTCTCAGTCATTAATCTTGAACTGCTGGGTTGCCAGTGAAGGATGGCAGAGCCTGGGTTTAGCTCTAGTGACAGCCTGTCTCAGCGAAGCCAGTACTCAAACCCCCTGCCCCCCAATGCCCGCCCCGCAGCCACGCACAGGCTGGAGAGCCCAGAAAACATGACTGTGTCGTCTTGTCACGTTCACTGTGCCACTTGAACTACGGTCCCTTCAGTGGCATCACTCCTCTGGGACCGAAGGAGGATGAAGCAGGGGAAGGGTGGGAGGAGCCGGATGTCCTCTTGGGGATAGAGCGATGGAAGAGGCGGCGCTAGAAGACATTGAACCCCTCTCCTCTCTAGAATGTCTCTCCTTCCTCAAGGATCCCTACTTTTATACTGGGATTCTAGGTGGTCTCCTGAGCCGGAAGCTGTAAGGGGCAGGCAGCGGTAACCTTGCCTTAGAGTAATGTAGTTGTAGCACTTGTGATTGTTTTTTGAGTTTGAGGATTTGCTGGGACCCTCAAGCGTTTGTAGCTGTCCTTTACAGCCAGCCAAGAGAGTTAGCTTAGGGTCTGAGTTAAGTTTTCTCATTACTTTGGGAGGGATGATGGGCTTCAAAGGGGAGTAATGGGAGAGGAGAAGAGCTTCATGTCAGCCCTGGTGACTCGGGGATGGAGACATGTCCAGAGCGGGGTGGTTTGTAGGTCAAACTGGTAACTTGAGTCTTGTCCTGGGCTCTAGGACATGTTTAGCCTACTGTGGCAATCTTTGTGACTTACCTGTGCAGAGTGGCTGGTCCTGTCTGCCCTCCCAGCACACCCTGGGCCATAGATCTTGTGTAGAGAGAGCTGGTTGGATCCCGCGGGGGCAGGAAGAGGGCTGTGGTTGCTCTCTCTACTCCAGGGTCTCAGGAGAACAGGACTGGGGGTGGGGGTGGGCAAAGGGGGCTGACCTAGATGTCTGTTGCGCTCTCTTTGGCTGTCACCTTTTCCGGGTTTATAGAAAAAGGCTGGAGAGAAGGGCAAAGTCTACACCCTCTGTCTCTTCAGTTCCTTCTTTCCAAAGACAGGCACTGGATGGACACAGTGTGGTGAGGAGTCAGGCCCTGGAGAGTCTAGAAATTGAAAAGGGGACATTGGTGGAATCAAGCATGGGCAGCAGGTGGTGCTGAGAGATAGCACGTCCCCCAGACTGGGAATGGCCCTCTGGGAACTGGAAGGGGGAGCTGCACTCAGGGTAGGGGGAAAAATAAAGTAACCAGACCCAGGGACCCAAGGATGGAGACTGGGGAGGAGGAGAGGAGGAGAGGGGGGTTTGGGAGCTTTCTGGACTGGAGGCTGCTTGCTTGCAAGGCAGCAAGCTGTCTTTACCTCCCAGCCAATCTCCTCTTTTGCCTCCTGTGAGGGAGGACCGAGAGACGAGATGGGTTGCAAGATCGGTGTGTGTGCATGCGTGCGCACGAGTGTGTGCGTGCGCGTGAGTGTGTGCGTGTGTGTGCGTGCGCGTGAGTGTGTGTGTGTGTGTGCATGTGTGTGTGTAGGAGCCAGGGCTGCTCCTTTGGGATGTATTCTGCATAGCTGGGCACTGGCTCCTGGGGACGGATGGCATTCTTGTCCTAGTACGTGACCAAAGAGGATGCTAGGGCACAAAGTGTGGTGGAAGCAGGGTTGAAATCTCCTCCCATTGCCCCCTTCCTTCAGCTCCCCTCTAGACTTGGGGATAGGCCCTAGCTTCCATCTCTGCCCCCACCTGTGATTCAGCATGTCCCCATCCCCAGCTTGGTAGTCTGGTCCCCTCCCACCCGCTCAACTGAGCAGGGCCATGAAGAAAGGTATCTTGGCTCTTCCTCGGCAAGGCTCTCTGCTCGGCTTCCTGCTGCCCATTTGTCCCTTCGAACAATGACCCTGTCCTCCCGACTTTTCTCCTTTGCTCCTTTTTTATATGATTCCTATGTTCTAAAAGGAATATATGCTCATTATAGGAAACTGGGAAGAGTGTTCACAGAAAAGCACATAAGAGAATAAACTCAGAACCTCGCTGTGCCAGGGATAACAGAGCACTTTGATCCGGCTTCTTTTTCCCGGTCTGATGCTTCATGCAGTTAAGCCTGTGTCTACTCTCCATACCGTAGTTCGTCAAGCTTTTTGTCTTTCTAGCATATGTATTTCCCTACACCATTAAAGGTTCTTCAAATAGATTGTCATTAATAACCTGTCCTAGGGGTTGCCACTATTTGTTTGATGGTTCGACTTTTATGAGACAGTTACTACATTTTTTATAGTTTTTTTGATCTGGTAAATTATGCTGTAATGAGCCTTATAGTACATAACTCTCTGTCTGTAGTTTGGATAATTATTTCCTCCCTTCCATTTCAGCCTGGGAAGTATTTCTACCTAACTAGGGTAAACTAATCCAGACCCCACCTACAAGGCCATATCTGGGCAAGACTGCAAAAATTCTGCACACTCCCTTTGTGTCTTGAAGTATTCAGGGCTTTCCTGGGACCTGTCCTTCCTTTAGCAAGGAGCCAAGGAGACCTGTTTGAGAGAGGGTCTTTATAGAACCAGCTATGGCTCCCCTTCCTCCAACCCCCCCTCCCAGCAAAACAAACACACACAAAACCCAAAAAACCAAAAACCCAACCCAACACACCTAAAAGCTATCTTACTTTTGGTTGAGGTAGATTCTCTTGGCCTGGTTCTGTTCAAGGTGGGTTGGTTAATATTCTCTCTTACCCATCTCCCTTGAGCCCTGATCAGGCAGGCTCTCTCCTCTGTCTAGCTGGACAGATGCACCACAGCGAGGCCACAGCCACATTACTCCCTCCTATCCCATGTCGCAGTGGAAAACTCACCCCCTGTCCTCCTTACGAGCTACTGCTCCAATAAAGCCCCACACTTGCCTCCAGCAGATCCGGGTTCCAGGTCAATGGGGAGGGGCCCACTGTCTCCTGGGGCGATAGATATATGTTGTGAGCCAGAGGCTTGAGACCCAGATCTAAAGGGCAGATCCTTGGTGCAGAGGGAACCCCCCCCCCCCGGTCCAGGTTCATCAGGGAAAGAAGCCTTTGCCCTTTGCTATTTCTGTATGTTTGACTAAAGCATGTCCGCATTCTTGTTCTTTTGTTCTTTGTCATTTATTCATCAAATGTATATTGAGTAACTACTATTGTGTCCAGGCCCCGGGCTAGATTATGAGCAGGTTTAGGAAAAGAGTATGACCTGGTTTCTCTTGAAGAAGCAGGTTGTTGGAGGGGGGATTCGTAGGCACACAGATTGTTAAGATAGAACCGGGAGATAATCGTGGGGGTTTTAGGCGCCGGTGTTCCTTCTAGTTTTGGGACAGAGGAGCTTCCCATGAGGAAGCACGAGTCTGCTAGGCCCTGAAGTGGGGGCAGGGGTTTGAGTTGAAGAGGTATGAGAATAGGCACTCCAGGCGGTCCGGGCGATCTGGGTCAAGGTGGGAGGAGGGAGTCCGGCAGGGCACTGGGGGAGGGGAGGGACCGAGGACTTTCTGGAGTTTTGTGTCCTTAGGTTGTAAGCTTCTCTGGCAGAGCACTTTCTCACAATACAGGAATGTGCTGGAGCCTTGGTGTCACGAGGGTGAGGGAGGAAGAGGGCAGAAGGAAATGGGGGAAATGGATTTAAACCTTAGCAAGTAAATGCCTGGTGCCGGCCTCACAGAGCCCCTTTCCCCGGCTGATCCCTCTTTGACGTCTGGCCCCAAGTCCCACCTTGGGGAGGAAGTTGTTTCATCCATAAACCACAAATGCTCAAATAGTGGGTCTACGCTGGCGTCAGGTTCCAGACTGGGAGCTTTCCAGGTGTCCCTTTGAATCCTCCCGACAAGCCAGCCCAGCCCCCACTTCACACGTGGGGAAGCCGGGGCTTGAGGGTGGGACACAGGCTCACAGGAGAATGCAGGTGGCTTCTCAGGCCCACACCCCGGTCATTCGGCCAGAGTGCCTCTTGATCTGGAAGTGAGAACCCGGGAAGTGACTTCCGTCTCTGTATCCAGTGCTCTTCACACCCAGGGCTGGTGAGGGTGGGTGGGGGGTAAGCGGGTGAGAGCAGGGTGACAGGAAGGAAGGGAAAGCGAGGAAAGGAGAAGACACCAGAGAACTTTTCTCGGACATGCCACTGTTGCCAAGGGCTAAGACCCTACAGTATCCGTCCTTGAAATACGTGCAAATCAACATTCAGTCTCATCAGATGGAGGTCCCTTGATTCTGGACCTTAAAGACATGACGGTCTTGATGTGCCTTCCGTGGAAGTCATATTGCTTGCCTCTAGTCTCTGTGAGGAAGATAGGGGGTGGCGGGTGGTGGATGACACTGTCTTGGCGGGGGGTGTCTCCTCTGAGGTGACAGGGTTGAACAACTGTGCTTGAAAGCATGGATTCATGCTCTCGGCGTGGGTTCGAATCCTGGGTCTGCCACCTACCAGCTCTGTGACTGTAGGCAATTTCATTCAACACGCTGCACCTGTTTCCTCGTCTGTAAAATGGGGATAATAGTGCCTACCTCTTGGCTGTGTCGCCAGGACGAAATGAGTTAATGTGTGTAAAGTGCTCAGAATGTTGCTGCCTGCCCTGGAGGAAATGCTGTGTGAGCATTTGCTATGATTTCTCTGCTCTGGTTGAGTATTTGCTTCTCGGGGAAATAACTTCAGGTTTTTCCAGCCCTCTGAAGCTGAGACCTAATAGCCACCATCAAAGTGACTCCTCTGGGCGTTGAGGAACCTGCCCTTGTGGCTGAAGCTCCTTACGCCCTCTGTCCTGAACTCATATAGCACAGAGTATTCTAGTACTCTTAATCCTAGACTCTTAGATCCAAAGAGTTACCTGAGATTGTCTGTCGAAACCCTTTGTTCTTCAGAGATGGGGAGCAGGACTTCCCCGGAGATGCCTAGTCAGCCTGGGGGCTTTCGGTGCTCTAAGCCTTTGGGGTCTTTGTCCTGTGATGGTGCCCCCCCACAACTGCAGACACTTGATGTCAGAGGTGCCGGGGGTCCTGCAGGTCGGAAACCTCAGGTTGGAGGGGAGGCCAGGCCGCTTGGGCAACCAGCAGAAGTTTAATTAGGTTAAGTGGTCACTGAAAATGCTCCTCACGTTGGTTTATAAGGCACATTAGCATGCTGGTGGGCGGGGCAAAGAGGAGGAAGGGAGTCCCTTCTTTTCTTTGTCTGGGGGCGGAAGAAGCTGTTTAAGTCAGTGGAAGAAGAGGTAGGGCACCCTGGGGAGGGAGGAAGAGGCTGACTGAGGGCAAGAGCCACTTTTAGCTCTGCCAGACTGGTGGGCAGAAGAAGCGGCAAAAAGGGAGAAGCCAGGTGGTGGGGAGACTCGATGGGACAGGGAGAGGCTCTGACATTGTGATGTGCTTACAGGAAGATGGACATGAATGCTGGGGACAGGTAGGGATGGTCAGCAGGTGCTGTTAAGTCTCCTTCCCCGTCCCCCCCAGCCCACACTCAGCTCCACCTCAGGCTGCTTAGGGGGGCATCTGCAATACCCTTGTTGCAAAAGAACCTGCTCCAGACTCTGTCAAGCTCAGGCTGGCACGTGGGAGCCCCCTGGAATTAGCATCGCCCATAGGTCTGGGATGGAGTCTGGAAACCTGCATCTTTAACAAGCTTGGGGGTATTTCTGCTGCCAGTGGTCTGTGGACCACATCTGAGAAGCCTGCTTCTGGAATCTGTAGTGTTGATCAAGACTGTCTGCGGGAGGGCAGCAGGCAGCCCCCTGGAAGGAACGAGGGATGTTTACTTGACAGCTCATTGACGACCCAACATTTGTTGACCCTGTGTTTCGTGCTCTGTGCCAGGCCCTCTTGGAGCTATGGAGGTACTCTTCCCCCAAGGAGTTTGGTGATAAACTGGGAGGACAGACCAGGGCCAGAGCGCTCGAGTGTGATCCGGAATGGGACAAAGGCTGTAAGAGATGGACCGACAACACCCGGGCTCAGGGCTGAGTGTCAGGAAGGGCAGGCTGGAAAGTCTCATGGCACTGGCTCAGGAAGGCCCGGGTTTCTGGGCTGAGGAGTTTAGGCTTTGTTCAGCAGGAGGCTCAGTGAGGTCGGACTAAGCCCCGTGGAGGTCAAGTGATTTGCCCAAGGTCACACAGCTAGTTAGCAGCAGCAAGACCAGACTCCAAACCCACTCATGAGAAATCTTTCAAGGAATTTCAGTAGGGATGGAGATGATATGATAACAAGGGCTATGGGGATATTTGTCTTGCATGTAAGATGGATCAGGTGTGAGGGTTTTTATTTTTTATTATTGTGGACGATGGCTATGCTGGGGGTTACTTTAGGGAACAATTGTAAATGCCCATGTTCTAGGGCCTTCTGCTGCAGTGGAGGGATTCCAGCGGTGTTAGACTTCTTTGAACGTCCCACAGACATGGTGTAGGACGAGCGCCACGAGGCCTTTGCTGAATGACTTTTTAGTAGAATCCCAAGATAGATCTTGGTCTCCCTTGTTTATTGGTGGTGAAGAGAACAGGTGGCCTGGGACAGGTGAGGCCCTCAAGCCTCTTGTGCCTCTGATTCTGAGGTCAAAAGCAGCTTTCAGCTCTGTCTGGAACATCCATCCCTCCCCCACCCGCTGTCTCCCCAATTCATCCTCTGTGGTTCACTAGGAACTCTAGAAAATTCATGCCTCGTGGTTCACCTCCGGCAATCCACAGTCTGTGAGGGCAAATATGCATGAAGGAGTGAGAATGAGAATGAGAGCCAGTGATGGAAAGCTGGGCTGCCAACTCCCTCCTTCCTATTCTCCATAGTCCAGGACGGCTTTGTGGGTATACGTGGGGGGAAGAGACAATGAAGTTTTCCTCTTGGCTGTCCGGAGCCTCTTGCTTACCTTCCAAAAGAGCCTTGGTCACTCAGTCAGTACCTTAGTGGGACACCAAGTGAGGGAATAAACATCCTGCTCCTAGAGGCAGGTGAACTTGTTAGGGATGGCTTGGGTCAGGCAGCCGGGAGTTGGACCTGGCACAGACCCTACAGCAAGCGACCAGAAAGATCAGCTCTTCCTCCAGTCCTGAGCTGAGTATAGAGAAAGAGCCGCAATAAATGATTTGGGGCTGAAGTCCGGTCTTGGTTGCTAACTAGCAGTGTAACCTTGGACAAGTCATTTGACCTCTATATGGGGCTTAGTTTCTTCAACTGAAATAGTTGAACAAGACATAGTACTATGTACAAAGCCTGGGCTCATTTTCTCCTTCCTGAAGAAGATGGGCCCCACACATAAGTTTGGAGATGTGCTTTGGGAGCTTGGTTGTGAAGGGCTCTGGCTATTGGCTTGGGCGGGCTGGAAAGGTTGAGATGGTTTCTCCCAGGAATCTCACCACCTGATCAGGGACCTAAAGAGAAAAAAGAAAGGGAAAAAAAGAACTTGGTAGTGTTTACCTCTGACATGCCAACCGGGGCCTAGTCTCCAGCCCTGTGGCACACCCTCCCTGCCCTGGAGGTTTCTGGCTTGGAGCTCTGGTGGGGAGGCTCACTGCGGAGATAATGGGAAGATGGAAGGTCAAGGTGTAGAGTGGCGATGGGGTCAGGAATAGAGTGCTTGCTGTACCCCCTAAAGCAGAGAAAACACTCTTTTCTCACCCAGGACGTGTTTGGGCAACCTAACCTCCCAGCTGCTTCCTGAATTTTCTCTTCAAATCCATCCAGTTCACCCCTTCCAGATGGATCTCAAAGCACTGCTTTTACGATGAACCTCCCCACTCTGCCACACAAACCAAAACGTTTTCGATTCCTTGCAAAAGCAAAACAAAAATCACCTGTTCTGGTTCGTAGTGCCTGACACTGAACTTCTAAAACACTTACTGTCTGTCTCACTGGTTTGGCGCCTTCTACTCTGTAATCTATAATTGTCTCTTCAAGTTTTCCCAGTTAGTTGGAAACCTATTGATTCATTTTCTTATTCATTGCCTTGAAAAACACATATTGAGTCTTTATTGGGCGCCAGGCAGTGTGCTCTGAGAAAAATGCCTCCTTGGGCTTAAGGAGTATGTCTTACCTAGAAGGAATGACAGACACACAGGGAATCACAAAGGAGGGAGATTACCAGACGTTTTGCAGACAACTCTGCTAGGGAGTGCAGGGGATGGGAATGGAGTCAGGGGCCCAGGGGTGTGGTGGTGCTGATGGAGGTCTCACAGGGGAGGAGATGTTGGATCAGGGCTCACCTTGGAATATGCATGGGGAGTGACCGCATGAGGCAGCATGGCAAGGCAGCGGGTGGTTGGTGGCGGGGAGGAAGGTCTTGGTGACCCAATAGAATATTCAAAGACACAAGGGTAGAGGGAGTGAGAGAAAGGGAGGGCATCAAAGGGAATGGCAAACATCTGGAGCATGGCGTCTAAGTGAGCCCAGCAAGCTGTAACCCCGAGGTGGGGAGGGGCCACATCCTTCCCCAGAGCTCAGGTTCTGAAGGCAGTATGAGCTGCTGATGGTGCCTTCGGTTGGGAGTTGGGATGCAAGGCGTTGTGGGGGTGGAGGTTCATATGGTACAGGCTTCTTAAGGGACCACTTTAGCCATCTAGGCCAGAGATGATGAGAGTTTGAACTACCTTCAGCTGTGGGCAGGGAGGAGCCAGGAAGGGTCTGAATGGCAGGAGTCAATTTGACAGAAAGGATCTACAGGGACTCTTCCTCCCTTGAGCTTCTCACCCTGGCTCTCAAACCAAGTCCTAGTATCCCAGAGGCAGAAGAAATCCTGGAGATCCTGTAGGTCAACTCCTCTCTTTCATGACATGCTGGGGAAAATGGAGGCTCAAAGGACATGCTTTGGCCAAGGTTAAGAAGAGTATTAGGTGGTGGAAATGCATGGGCCCATGAGGATGTGCTTGGATGGATCTGGAGGTTGAATCTACCTACTGATAACTTTGTATCTGAGGGCTGTCTCTTCTCCAGTTCCTGAAACTGAGGCCCCATTCTGTTAAGTGGATAGGAGTTCAAGGAGTTGGATAATGCTGAAGCAGCTCCTTGTGATGCTAGGAGGGCGCCATCTTGCTTCTACTGAGTGAGGCCGAAACTCAATTTTAAAAGGTGCTTTTAACAGAAAGTCCCTATAGTGCTTTTGCTCTGTCTAATACTAGGAACAGCGATAAAAAGTCCTAGTTTGAGCTTTTGAAACTACCATCTAGAAATGCAATCTGAGGTCTGTTAGATACTTCCTGAAAAAGAATCCAGGAACGAAACCACAATGGTTCTCCAACTATCCCCAGCTAGAAGAGTCAGGAGTTTCTGCTATAGTCAGAGTGTGCTTTGAAAGATATACTGTGAAAGCTAGGTGGTCCACGGCCATCGGAAGCAGCCGAAATAGAACTGTGGCATGAGAAAAATCCAGGCTGGTGTGTGGCTTATGAGGGTTTTAAATGCCTGTAAGGCGTGAATGAACAGAACTCTCGGAATCCCCGGAGAAGGGCTCTGGCCCACCCAACGATTTAGTTGCTTGATTACCGTAATTACGTATCCATAATGCATGTTATAGGAATGGAAAACGGCAGCCGGGTCCTGGACTATAATAGCCTAGGTTGGGGTAAGCCATGTGCAGCCTCTAACATGTTTCTTAATAGCAAAGGCGTTGGGCACTTTGTAGACTGCTTACCTAGGCTGTCACCTATGGTGGTTTTTTTTTTTTTTTTTTTTTTTTTTTTAACCCAGCATTTTCCAACCTTGGTATCACATGGCAGAGAGAAGGCGAGCGCATCGCAATCTAGGTCATGCAGGTTTTGGAAGCCGTAGCACAGCCGTTGTGATTAGAAAAAACACAAATGTTGGATCCAGAGTTAAGGATCCCGGATCAGATATCCCAGTTGTGGTAAGCTGGGTTGCATGGCTAGGCCTCGGTTTCCTCATTTTGTAAAATAAGTCTTTGTAAGATGAGCGCTCCTTCTGCTTCAAGGTCATTCGACCCTTAAGTGCAAGAGCGCCTGGGTACGGTGTTGGTGTTTGGTGTTTGGCTGGGTGAAGGTGAAGGCCAGAAGGAACATGAGGTAGGACAGCTCAGCAAATGAGTCTAATTAGGTGAAGGGCCTCATGGCTCTGTGTGTTCAATGGGTGGTAGCATTTGTGTCTTTTTGGAGGGGAGAGCTTTCTGTCTGGTTGATTTTGATTTGTTCTCTGGATACCACAGATGGCATGATTTCTCCCAAACTGTGTTCTCACATTCTTTCATCCTTCTTCTTCTCTCCTCCGTGCCCTGTCATGCTTTTAGTACCCTTGTTCCTTACTGCTTTGGGAGTGCGGAGCCCTGCAGCCTCACTCCCTGTCACTCTCTGGAAGAAAGAGGGTACGTTGAGTGTCCCTTCTCTGGCAGGAGCAAGGGACAGAGGAGCAATGGAGAAGGCAGATAGGCTGCCACACTCATTGATGAGCTAGCTGATCCAAGGAGACTGGGCAGACCAGTGAGAGAGCAGAGGGCAGTCCTGCTGGTGGCTGGATTTCCTGAGTGCTCAGGCTCAACACACACTTCCTAATCTATGACGCAAGCCCTCCCTGAAGCCACCCAGGCATTGCCCTCTGTCCAGACTCCTTCCAAGCACTGTCCTTGGCTCCTCTCATTCCGTGACCAGTCCCGGAATGCCCACACTGACGATGTCTTCCTCTTCCTCCTATCTGGGCCCCTAATTATCTTGCCGATCAAGACATGTTTTCTTGGTGGTCTGGGTTGTGTTCTTATAGTCTAGTCTAGTCTCTTGCTTCTAAAAAACAAAACAAAACAAAACAGAAAGCAACCTCCTTCTGCCCCTACATGAATGATCATATCTGGAGATGGGTATGGTCTTGTAAGATACCTTTCTCAGGCATGGCACTTAATGATTTTCTCTACATTAATAACATTTCCCCTTGAGTGAAGCTCTGTCTCACCACCTTCTGTCTCTTGTCGAGTCACATATTTACATGTCCATGCCCTCCAGCCAAAGGTCAGCAGAAACACACCTCTGGTTACACAAACTTGGTTTATTGACTCACTGCAACAAAGGAGAAAGGAACTTTATGGGGAATAAGGGCAGTTTCAGTAAGAGGACGTTAGAAAGGACTTATTCTAGGATTTGGGCTCATTTAAGTGATTTTGAGAGGGTTCAAGGAAGTGGGGCTTTGCTTTGGATTCGATGCTGTCAGAAGACACATTAATTCTATGTTTGGTATCTTAATAGATTTTTTTCTACAAAGCCGGGGGAATGAAGTGAGACTCAAGCCATAATTGGGAAAGAAGCAGCAGTTAGTCATATTAATATTAGCTGGAATAGGATGTCCGGTCGTTGCTGTGGCTTCGAAAACATGAGGGACCAAGTGATAGTGCCAAGTCAGGACCTGTCAGGGGCTACTTTCCCCCTCCTTAGTCCTCTCGTTTGGCCAAGGGCAAAGTAAGTCTGCCAGACATTCATCTATGATATTCAGGTCTTCACTGTGACCCAAAGTCTTCTGGTTAGGAGGTTGTTTAGAGAATGCCATAGTTGGGCCAGGGTTAGTCTTTCCCGCTCCTTTGTGGCAGGGAGAGTTTCTTAATCTTCTAATGTGACACAAACTACACAGTAGGTGTTAAGACTCTGAACAGAATACACCAGGCAGCTGTAACAGAAACAGAACTTGTTGTTGGTTCTTGTAATTGGCTCCAAGGACAGGCGCCCGGATTATTAAATCCAGGCAAAGAAAATGCGTCCCAAACCCAACTGTTTTTTTTTTTTTTCTAGAGATCTGGGTGACTTTTTCCATTTGGCCTACTTCTAGATTGTTCTACGTGAGCCTGGAGCCATTTATATGGTACAGCCAGAGGATTTGCTGTAGTGCGGATTCCCCTGGGGTATCTAAGAAGAAATTAAGGGCTATGTGATCATCTGTGACAACGCTGGCTAATACATTTCCATTCAGAATGGTTGGTTTGGCTTTCAGAGCAGCGGTTGTATAACTGATGACATCTTACTAGGGTCAGGGGAGGTTTTGGACCATCTTTTCCAGCAGAACTATCCCTTCTGTGGGAATTGCAGTTTGCGCAGTATGCGTAAAGCGTGAGTCTGCTGGTCGCCCCCTGGCAGTTCTCCCAGGTAGTTTGTGTTTGACTCTTTTTGGAAGTTTCTGGACATTCTTTTCAGGGAAACATGATCCACTGGAAAGGCTGATAATTTTAAACATCTGAAAATCTCTTAAGATTTGTCCAGAAACAGGAAAACTTAGTGTGTGGCAGATGGTTAAGCCTGATGTCCACATAAAAAGTAATATCCCGGTGGGACACAGACCATATTGGCAATGTCATTTATCCCTACAGGAGAGAGCCAGGTATTTTTTTCCCCCCCTCAGGGTGGGAAGCTTTCCTGAAGCTTTTGCAAAGCAGGCTGGAGTGTTTCTGGAGAGAAAGGACTATTGCTGCAAGAATATGCCTGATATTAGTCTCCATTTCTGATGGGCTAAATTTTGCTGATAGGGTTAGAATGACCTAAACAGAAGCATATTCATGACCCGGGGCCAAGGTTCAATTTTTTTAAACTTGTAAGTTTGGGATTAATTATATGAGGATCAGAAGGACTTGTGGAAGACCTACCTTCTATAATAGAATGTCGCCTAGTGTCAGTAGTAGTTATGGGCTGAGGAAAACACAAGAGAGTTATTTTTTCTCCAGGGGCAGAAGACCTCAGGGGTCCAAAATAACAGGATTTAGATAGGGAGGTCATGTTGAGAGGTCTTTTAGTTAGTTAATAGAGGGTGTCGAGGTATAGTCTTATGCAAGATGAGCGGTGGAGGAGAAGAAAAATGGCGCGAAGAATCTGTATTCATCTTGTTTGGTGTCTCAGGTGGCAGTTATCCTCTTCTCTGGTCAGCAGCCCGTCTGTTGTCTCAGACAGAAGCTCTCTTCTTCTGCACACACCTTTTTCTTGAGGTTCATAAGAACCCTCAGTGTGACGTCTTCCAGTGGAATGGGTATCCAGTAGTTTGGTGACGTCTGTCTTTGTTGTTGGGAAACACAAAGTCAGCGATCAACAGCCTGGCATTTTCCTGCTGTGTTAGTTGTTAACAGTACTTGATAAGGTCTTTCAAGGCTCCTGGACTGTTTTTGTGTTGATACTTCCGAATTCCAGCACCCTGGACCTCCTGCTTTCTGGTCACACAGAGGTTGCTTCAGGGAGGCCTCACCTAGGGTGAGACCCAGGAGTCCTAGATGTGTGTCCTATTATGGAGTCTACAGTCCTGGGTCAAGGCAGTGAGAGCTTGAGCTGAATCTCAGTGGAACCTCTATTTCTGCCAATACCCCGTCACCAGTGTACAAACCAAGTTGGGTTTATTGACTCATTGCCGTGAAAGAGAGCACACATCATGGACAATGGTGGCCCTTCTCAGTGGGCTTTTTTCTTTCCTGTGAGTCCTCCTTGATTGATCTGGAAGCTTCGGGAAGACAGAACCTATGCGTCATGTTCCTCTTTGTGTTTATTCAACATATGACTGAGCAGATTCCCTTTAAATTAGCAGCTGGGTAAGGAAATGAAGGGATTTTAACCTCCTTTTTTTTAAAAAAAAGATTTTATTATTTGACAGATACACAGAGAGGGAACACAGGGAGAGTGGGAGAAGGAGAAGCAGGCTTCCCACTGAGCAGGGAGCCTGATGTGGGGTTTATTGATCCCAGGACCCTGGAATCATGACCTGAGCTAAAGGCAGATGCTTAACGACTGAGCCACCCAGATGCCCCAGGGATTTTAACCCCTTAAAGAGAAGCCTGTTACCTGGCAGAGATGAGAAATTACAGTCACTCCTCCGAGGCCAAGGGAGCTGAAAGGAAGACAGACGGACTCATCGGTGGGAAAGATGAAGACAGCACTCCAGAGAGAGCAAATCCCAAACTGGGACTCTCTTTCCAGTTTTCCAGGAATGGGAAATTGAACTTGAACTTCCAAGAATGGGAAATTGAACTCTTGGACTGAATTGGGACCATGGAGACTGGGCAGGGCGGGGCTCTTACCGGACAAGAGAGGCGGTGCCTGAGAAGGAAGGGAACTCACAGGGCTACCCTTCTGGGAGAACTGATGTGACAACACCAGCAAGAATAATTACAACATTTCTCACCTGTTTGTCTTGTTCTCAGTTGTTCCTTTCTTTCTTTCCTTCCTCTGCTCTTGAAGATCAACAATGCCATAAAATATTTGTGCCACTTAACATGCCAGGCACTGGACCTGGGTTATAAAGATGAGCAAGGCATGATGCCCAAGGCTGGCTCTTCAGTGACTTATGGGGTCAGACAATGGCAGAGAAGTGATAACCAGATCACAGCTTCCTGTTCAGACCCTCTGAGCTCCAGATGACTTTTGGCTTCTTCTTTGGTTCTATGCAAGTACATAGGGAAAGAGGCATCACTTTGCTCCTTGAAAGTCAAGGTGAGAGACTCCTGATGGTTCCTCCTGGCCAGGTGGAGGGAGAGGAGGGACTCACATACTGGAGGTTGTAGCCTCAGCCAGCAATTTCCAAAGGCCCAGCACCCAGGCCTCTGGAGGGGATAGGATGGAGACAGGGTCAGAACAAGCAGTATAGACTGGCTCAGTGGTGGTTCAGGTTGAGTCAAGGCCAAGGTCATTAGGCTGGGAGTGAACAATGGGGCAACGAGAGTGGTCTGGCAGCTTGTGGAAGAGGGCCTTGTCCCAACAGGCTTCAGGACCCCTGATCCTCCCACACCTCCCTGAAATCTGGAGAAGCAAGAGCTTGGGTTCAGGGAAGGACACTCCCTTGGGCTGAGGTAACTACTCTTCCCCCTGGCCCTGCAAGACCCTCACAAGGCCCCTGGGGCTTCACTTTCTCCCAGGGCAGTCATGTCCCTCCTCTCCTCCTCCTCCTCCCTCCAAATCCATCTTCATTAGTAATTATAAACGTCAGAGTCAGAGCCGTTAGAAGGCTGTTCTAGATAAATAATGCTTTTCATATTTAATTTACGAGTAGTTCTGCAGCCTCTTTGGGGTGTGCTGGGTTAATTAAGAGCTGAATTAGATGAAGCTGCATCTCCCTGAGGAGACTCAATTAAACTCTTTCTGACCAAAAAAAAAAAAAAAAAAAAGAGAGAGAGGTAGTTGAAGAGAAGGGTCCCTTGGAGGACACCACCTTGGTCATGGCCTCAACAGAAGGCCAGTTGGAGGGGGGCCTCATGATGTTTGAAGTTCAGCTTTTCTTTCTTTCACAGTGTGGTGTCTCCTCCAGCCCCCGAGGCAGGTGGTCCAGCGTGTGTGTAGGGCAGGGAATGCAGCATGGTGACCCAGGTCAGCCTTTCTGGCTGGCATGGGGTTAATGCCCTGTAGCAGGGAAACCGGCCTGAAACGGGGCCATTTGCCCATCAGACCCTGCCAGGAGCTGGGTGTGGGGCTGGGGAAGCTGATCCCAGGTCTCGGGCCAGGACTGTGGCTCTGAATTTCAACCCCCCTCCCCAGCCCTCCCACCCTCAGTCCCCTTTGCTGGGGCTGAGCAGATGAGGGCCCTGTTGGTCCTGAGCATTTCCTGGGTGGTTGACGAAGTTGCACAGAGCTCTGCCCTCCACCGGGAGGATGGGAGGTCTCTCCAACCCCGCTCCCGGGGGAGGCTGCTGGGGCAGCAGGTGGGGGGTCAGGAAGTTTCTCTGGTGTCTCTGCATGCCCCTCACCTCTACCCCCACTTCGTGGGATCGGACTGCGGGGCTCCAGCGGTTTGGTCCACCCCTCCCATTTAAGGGGAAGCAATAAGGCCAAAGTCTTAGAACGAGTGGCTACAGAGGTGGACTCAGAATCGTCGGCTGCGGCCACCAACACACTCGAATATGCGCACGCGCGTGTGTACATGTGTATGCTCACTCACAAGCACACACGCCCCTCTCATGGGCTCACAGGTTCACAGACGGCTCTTACCCAGCACCAGGCTGGTAGCCCTCAGATACTCGGAGGTCTGTGGGGGACAGATGTGCACCCTTGGATCACAAGCAGACCCTCCCAGTCTCCTGTTCCCCTTTGCTGTACAGGGAAGTGTGACCCCACACCCCTGGGGACCCTGCTGCAGACGTGTGATCAGATAGTTTGCACGCTTTCGGAGTCCTAGACAGCGGCAGAACCCCTCGTGTTCCCAGACCTGTCACCGAGTGCCAGACAATCTCATCCTGTCTCCTGACCTCATGGCCACATGCTCATGCCCCTGGTATGAGCCTCAGACTATGGAATCAGTCTTTCTGCCAAACGTGCTTATACATGCATGTGCATAGGTGTGCGTGCGTGCAGGTGCACACACACACCCTTCTGCGCAGGGCTCCAGTCCAAACTGCTTCTCTGTTAGGCAAAACAGACGGAGCTCTCTTTATGAGGGTCCCTTGGCCTCCTGAGCAGTTCATGGTAGGACTGGCAGCCAAGGGAAAATGAACCTTCTTGTGAAGAATAGGAAAAGCAGAATGAGGGGGGCTGAAGGGAACCCCCATCCCCCATGCTCCACCCGCCCCTCGCCCCCCACCCTCCTTCCCCCACCTCCCACACACCGCCCCCCCAACCTCCCACCCCCACCCCCACCCCGGGGGAAAGCAGGCATGTGACATCCCACCATCCTGCAGACTCCGAAAGCATGCCATTTACTCCCTCGTCCATCCCCCCATCTCCCTGGATCTGTGACATCTTGTGCTCTTGAGGACCAGTTTCCCTCAAAGGGTGGCTCCTGCAAACCAGGCTGAAACTTGGCCCCATCAGCCCCTTTACCTTGGCCAGACTTCCAGCTGCTGGGGAAGCCAGCCGGTGGGGAGGTGTGAGAGGTAGTGAACCGGCTGGGAACACCAGAGATGGGCGGTGGAGGGGCTGCTCCCGCCTGCTCTGCATTTACCGGGTTTCTGATTTGCAGCTTGCCCTCCAGCTTCATGGCTAGGTTCATATCAGGGATGGATCTGGCTTCTCTAGCTAGTCCCGTGGGGCTTCTGCTTGGGCACAGGTTTGTCCCTATCCCTCCTTCCACCCTGATACCTTGCAGGTGTTCGCATGGAGATGGGACTCCCCAAAGCAACACCGAGGACTTCAGTTCTGACCGGAGGGCTGGGAGGACCTCAGAGGTGGTCTCTCTCCACTCCCATGTGCACAGAGGAAGAGGAGGGATTTGACCTTGGCCACAGGGAGGGTCAGGCAGGTCAGGAGCAGACCAGGGCTCCAGACCCCAGGGCTCCTGGCTCCTCTCAGCCTTCCTCCTCAGCCTGGTGGCACACGCCGCAGCTCTTCCTCGTCTTTGCGTTTCTTACCTGGTCTCATCTTTATCTTCTATAGGTATATCTTGCTTCATGCAGCAGGTAAGTCCTTTTTAAATGTTGTCTGTGAAGAGGGATTTCCACATCAAATCATACTAGAAAGTACGTTTTCCCTCCCTAGAGGACTTTGCTCTTTAGGTCCCTAAGTTTGCAGACTGTAGTTTAAAAGGGGCTTTACATGCTGCCTTTGATCCTTGAAAAGCCCCCTGGGGATGGTGGGTCTGGTTGAGAAGCCACCCCAGAGAGGGCAGCCGAGCTATATCTCCTGCCTCTTATCTGCCTTTTGCCAGGAACTCTGTCCCTCTCACCTGATCGCCGAATTCCTCGTGAGCTGAAACACCCAGCTTGGACACTGGATTGCTCAGTTCCATCCTGTGTTTCCTAAAGCACGTTCCACAGAACACTGGTCCTGAGAAATCTCTGTGATGAAAGGGTTCCTCAGTCAAAACAGTTCGAGAAATGCAGACTGTCTCTCCCTCTTGGAGACTGCCATGCACAGGTGCCCATTAAAGGCTCTGAGAAGTCCTGCTATGAAAACCTGCTTAATTCGACTTTTCTGAAACTTCTTTGGACAGAAGATCCTTTATTTCTGGTAATTATCTGTTTGTGGAACACATGGTGGGAAACACTGGTCTGGCTTATTTTCTGTGTTATTCTGGATTTTTCACCTCACAAGTTTGAGCGAGGCCCCACTGCCCTCCTCCCCTTGCTGGGCTCCTCTCCCTTTCTCCCTTGGACATCCCCTGTGCAACCTCAGGGCAGAGGCCGTAGCTGTTTTCTCTGGCTCCTTTAGATGGGACAAGAGCAGGGAGAGCTCACGGTGGGGCTGGGCAGCGTGACCTGGCAAAGCTCAGGAGACCCAAGACGGACATCAGGCCAGTGGAGGTGAGACCAAGCCATCCTGGGGCAGTGGAGTGGGGGGGGGCTCGGGTCCAGTTTGCTGGCCCCGAGTGTCTGGCTGGGGCTCCTGGTCTCCTGTGCTGCCTACCCCCCACTTCCCTGCCACTGGCCCATCTGTCCAGCACTCTCCGTCATTATCCATCATTCTCTTAGGAGCTGAGAGATGCAGCTTTGAGTTCGTTCTCTCTTCCTCTCCCTGTCTTTATTGTTCCAGCCGTAGCTTGGATTTCTTTTCTTTCCCCGCCAGCCTGGACCCTCGGCTGGGGGTGCTGTGAGAAGTCAGATTTTCCTGTTACCTCCTTGCCCTTGATCTTATGGTCTGAGCCCACCCCCACAATGACCCATCCACCATGTCCTGTCCTTCAAGTGCCTGACCTAGGCACCTGCTGGGTGACAGGGGCGGTGCTCACTTTGTGACCCGGGAAGTGAGTCCAGGGCTGGTGATGCCATCTGCCTCTAGACAGAAGGAGGGACTGGTCTCTCATCTTTCCTGATAACTCCTCTTCGAGTGCATCAAGGCCAAGCGCCCTTTGCTAGAGCCCCTTACGACTGATCAGCTCTTTTTTTTTTTATTTTTTTTATTTTTTTTTCATTTTATTTATTTTTTCAGTGTAACATTATTCATTCTTTTTGCACAACACCCAGTGCTCCATGCAAAACGTGCCCTCCCCATTACCCACCACCTGTTCCCCCAACCTCCCACCCCTGACCCTTCAAAACCCTCAGGTTGCCCCAACCTCCCACCCCTGACCCTTCAAAACCCTCAGGTTGTTTTTCAGAGTCCATAGTCTCTTATGGTTCGCCTCCCCTCCCCAATGTCCATAGCCCGCTCCCCCTCTCCCAATCCCACCTCCCCCCAGCAACCCCCAGTTTGTTTTGTGAGATTAAGAGTCATTTATGGTTTGTCTCCCTCCCAATCCCATCTTGTTTCATTTATTCTTCTCCTATCCCCCTAACCCCCCATGTTGCTTCTCCATGTCCTCATATCAGGGAGATCATATGATAGTTGTCTTTCTCCGATTGACTTATTTCACTAAGCATAATACGCTCTAGTTCCATCCACGTCGTCGCAAATGGCATGATTTCATTTCTTTTGATGGCTGCATAGTATTCCATTGTGTATATATACCACATCTTCTTTATCCATTCATCTGTTGATGGACATCTAGGTTTTTTCCATAGTCTGGCTATTGTAGACATTGCTGCTATAAACATTCGGGTACACGTGCCCCTTCGGATCACTATGTTTGTATCTTTAGGGTAAATACCCAGTAGTGCAATTGCTGGGTCATAGGGTAGTTCTATTTTCAACATTTGGAGGAACCTCCATGCTGTTTTCCAGAGTGGTTGCACCAGCTTGCATTCCCACCAACAGTGGAGGAGGGTTCCCCTTTCTCCACATCCTCTCCAGCATCTGTCATTTCCTGACTTGTTAATTTTAGCCATTCTGACTGGTGTGAGGTGATATCTCATTGTGGTTTTGATTTGTATTTCCCTGATGCCGAGTGACGTGGAGCACTTTTTCATGTGTCTGTTGGCCATCTGGATGTCTTCTTTGCAGAAATGTCTGTTCATGTCCTCTGCCCATTTCTTGATTGGATTGTTTGTTCTTTGGGTGTTGAGTTTGCTAAGTTCCTTATAGATTTTGGATACTAGCCCTTTATCTGATATGTCGTTTGCAAATATCTTCTCCCATTCTGTCAGTTGTCTTTTGGTTTTGTTAACTGTTTCCTTTGCTGTGCAAAAGCTTTTGATCTTGATGAAATCCCAATAGTTCATTTTTGCCCTTGCTTCCCTTGCCTTTGCCATTGTTCCTAGGAAGATGTTGCTACGGCTGAGGTCGAAGAGGTTGCTGCCTGCATTCTCCTCAAGGATTTGGATGGATTCCTTTCTCACATTGAGGTCCTTCATCCATTTGGAGTCTATTTTCGTGTGTGGTGTAAGGAAGTGGTCCAATTTCATTTTTCTGCATGTGGCTGTCCAATTTTCCCAGCACCATTTATTGAAGAGGCTGTCTTTTTTCCATTGGACATTCTTTCCTGCTTTGTCGAAGATGAGTTGACCATAGAGTTGAGGGTCGATTTCTGGGCTCTCTATTCTGTTCCACTGATCTATGTGTCTGTTTTTGTGCCAGTACCATGCTATCTTGATGATGACAGCTTTGTAATAGAGCTTGAAGTCCGGAATTGTGATGCCACCAACTTTGGCTTTGTTCTTCAATATTCCTTTGGCTATTCGAGGTCTTTTCTGGTTCCATATAAATTTTAGGATTATTTGTTCCATTTCTTTGAAAAAAATGGATGGTATTTTGATAGGGATTGCATTAAATGTGTAGATTGCTTTAGGTAGCATAGACATTTTCACAATATTTATTCTTCCAATCCAGGAGCATGGAACATTTTTCCATTTTTTTGTGTCTTCCTCAATTTCTTTCATGAGTACTTTATAATTTTCTGTGTATAGATTCTTAGTCTCTTTGGTTAGGTTTACTCCTAGGTATCTTATAGTTTTGGGTACAATTGTAAATGGGATTGACTCCTTAATTTCTCTTTCTTCAGTCTTGTTGTTGGTGTACAGAAATGCAACTGATTTCTGTGCATTGATTTTATATCCTGACACTTTACTGAATTCCTGGACAAGTTCTAGCAGTTTTGGAGTGGAGTCTTTTGGGTTTTCCACATATAGTATCATATCATCTGCGAAGAGTGATAGTTTGACTTCTTCTTTACCGATTTGGATGCCTTTAATTTCTTTTTGTTGTCTGATTGCTGAGGCTAGGACTTCTAGTACTATGTTGAATAGCAGTGGTGATAATGGACATCCCTGCCGTGTTCCTGACCTTAACGGAAAAGCTTTCAGTTTTTCTCCATTGAGAATGATATTTGCGGTGGGTTTTTCATAGATGGCTTTGATAATATTGAGGTATGTGCCCTCTATCCCCACACTTTGAAGAGTTTTGATCAGGAAGGGATGCTGTACTTTGTCAAATGCTTTTTCAGCATCTATTGAGAGTATCATATGGTTCTTGTTCTTTCTTTTATTAATGTGTTCTATCACATTGATTGATTTGCGGATGTTGAACCAACCCTGCAGCCCTGGAATAAATCCCACTTGATCGTGGTGAATAATCCTTTTAATGTACTGTTGAATCCTATTGGCTAGTATTTTGGCGAGAATTTTTGCGTCTGTGTTCATCAAGGATATTGGTCTGTAGTTCTCTTTTTTGGTGGGATCCTTGTCTGGTTTTGGGATCAAGGTGATGCTGGCCTCATAAAATGAGTTTGGAAGTTTTCCTTCCATTTCTATTTTTTGGAACAGTTTCAAGAGAATAGGAATTAGTTCTTCTTTAAATGTTTGGTAGAATTCCCCTGGGAAGCTGTCTGGCCCTGGGCTTTTGTTTGTTTGGAGATTTTTGATGACTGTTTCAATCTCCTTACTGGTTATGGGCCTGTTCAGGTTTTCTATTTCTTCCTGGTTCAGTTGTGGTAGTTTATATGTCTCTAGGAATGCATCCATTTCTTCCAGATTGTCCAATTTGTTGGCGTAGAGTTGCTCATAGTATGTTCTTATAATTGTCTGTATTTCTTTGGTGTTAGTTGTGATCTCTCCTCTTTCATTCATGATTTTATTGATTTGGGTCCTTTCTCTTTTCTTTTTGATGAGTCTGGCCAGGGGTTTATCAATCTTATTGATTCTTTCAAAGAACCAGCTCCTAGTTTCATTGATTTTTTCTATTGTTTTTTTTTGGTTTCTATTTCATTGATTTCTGCTCTGATCTTTATGATTTCTCTTCTTCTGCTGGGTTTAGGGTTTCTTTCTTGTTCTTTCTCCAGCTCCTTTATGTGTAGGGTTAGGTTGTGTACTTGAGACCTTTCTTGTTTCTTGAGAAAGGCTTGTACCGCTATATATTTTCCTCTCAGGACTGCCTTTGCTGTGTCCCACAGATTTTGAACTGTTGTGTTTTCATTATCATTTGTTTCCATGAATTTTTTCAATTCTTCTTTAATTTCCTGGTTAACCCATTCATTCTTTAGAAGGATGCTGTTTAGTCTCCATGTATTTGGGTTCTTTCCAGCTTTCCTCTTGTGATTGAGTTCTAGCTTCAGAGCATTGTGGTCTGAAAATATGCAGGGAATAATCCTAATCTTTTGATACCGGTTGAGACCTGATTTGTGACCCAGGATGTGATCTATTCTGGAGAAGGTTCCATGTGCACTAGAGAAGAATGTGTATTCTGTTGCTTTGGGATGAAATGTTCTGAATATATCTGTGATGTCCATCTGGTCCAGTGTGTCATTTAAGGCCTTTATTTCCTTGTTGATCTTTTGCTTGGATGATCTGTCCATTTCAGTGAGGGGAGTGTTAAAGTCCCCTACTATTATTGTATTATTATTGATGTGTTTCTTTGATTTTGTTATTAATTGGTTGATATAGTTGGCTGCTCCCACGTTAGGGGCATAGATATTTAAAATTGTTAGATCTTCTTGTTGGACAGACCCTTTGAGTAGGATATAGTGTCCTTCCTCATCTCTTATTATAGTCTTTGGCTTAAAATCTAATTGATCTGATATAAGGATTGCCACCCCAGCTTTCTTCTGATGCCCATTAGCATGGTAAATTGTTTTCCACCCCCTCACTTTAAATCTGGAGGTGTCTTCGCGTCTAAAATGAGTTTCTTGTAGGCAACATACTGATGGGTTTTGTTTTTTTATCCATTCTGATACCCTGTGTCTTTTGATTGGGGCATTTAGCCCATTAACATTCAGGGTAACTATTGAGAGATATGAATTTAGTGCCATTATTAGCCTGTAAGGTGACTGTTACTGTATATTGTCTCTGTACCTTTCTGATCTACTACTTTTAGGCTCTCTCTTTGCTTAGAGGACCCCTTTCAATATTTCCTGTAGAGCTGATTTGGTGTTTGCAAATTCTTTCAGTTTTTGTTTGTCCTGGAAGCTTTTGATCTCTCCTTCTATTTTCAATGATAGCCTAGCTGGATAGAGTATTCTTGGCTGCATGTTTTTCTCGTTGAGTGCTCTGAATATATCATGCCAGCTCTTTCTGGCCTGCCAGGTCTCTGTGGATAAGTCTGCCGCCAATCTAATATTTTTACCATTGTATGTTACAGACTTCTTTTCTCGGGCTGCTTTCAGGATTTTCTCTTTGTCACTAAGACTTGTAAATTTTACTATTAGGTGACGGGGTGTGGACCTATTCTTGTTGACTTTGAGGGGGGTTCTCTGCATCTCCTGGATTTTGATGCTTGTTCCCTTTACCATATTAGGGAAATTCTCTCCAATGATTCTCTCCAATAGACCTTCTGCCCCCCTCTCTGTTTCTTCTTCTTCTGGAATCCCAATTATTCTAATGTTGTTTCATCTTATGGTGTCACTTATCTCTCGAATTCTCCCCTCATGGTCCAGTAGCTGTTTGTCCCTCTTTTGCTCGGCTTCCTTATTCTCTGTCATTTGGTCTTCTATATCACTAATTCTTTCTTCTGCCTCATTGATCCTAGCAGTGAGAGCCTCCATTTTTGACTGCACCTCATTAATAGCTTTTTTGATTTCAACTTGGTTAGATTTTAGTTCTTTAATTTCTCCAGAAAGGGCTTTAATATCTCCAGAGAGGGTTTCTCTAATATCTTCCATGCCTTTTTCGAGCCCGGCTAGAATGTTCAGAATCGTCATTCTGAACTCTTGATCTGACATATTACTCATGTCTGTGTTGATTAGGTCCCTAGCCTTCGGTACTGTCTCTTGTTCTTTTGCTTGTGGTGATTTTTTCCGCCTTGTCATTTTGTCCAGATAAGAGGATATGAAGGAGCAAATAAACTACTAAAAGGGTGGCAAAGACCCCGGAAAAATGCGCTGTAACCAAATCAGAAGAGACCCCAAATTGTGGGGGGGAGAAAGGGGATAAAAACAGTTTCTGAAAAAAAAAGAAAAAAAAAGAAAGAAAAAAATTTAAAAAATAAAACAAATAAAAAAATATAAAAAAGAAAGAAAAAATATATATATTTAGATGAACTAGTCAAAAAATGTTAAAAAAGAAAAGGGTAAAAGTTTTAAAAAATTTAGCAGAAGAAGAAAAAAGAAAAAAGAAAAAAAAATTGAAAAAAGAAAAAAAAATTGAAGTAGCCGCAAGACTAAAGAATCATGGGGAGAAAGCCATGAGTTCCGTGCTTTGCTTTCTCCTCCTCTGGAATTGCTCTGCTGTCTTAGGAATTGAATCTGCTTTCTCCTTGATAGATGAACTTCGTCCTGGCTGGATATTTTGTTGATCTTCTGGGGGAGGGGCCTGTTGTAGTGACTCTCAAGCGTCTTTGCCCGAGGCGGGATTGCACCGCCCTTACCGGCGGCCGGACTAAGTAATCGGCTTGGGTTCGCTTTTGGGAGCTTCTGTTCCCTGAACGCTTTCCGTAGAGTTCCGGAGGACGGGAATGAAAATGGCGGCCTCCCAGTCTCCGGCCCGGAGGAGCCGAGAGCCTGGGGTCCCACTCCTCAGTGCGCCCCCAGAGGACCCAATCACTCCCGTATCCCCAGCCTCTAGCCGCGCTCCGAGCTCACCCAGCCCACGACCAGTTCAAGGTAACCCCGAGCTGAGAGTTCAGTCCTCGGCTCTGTCTCTGCAGCCGGCTTCTCTGTTCTAATACCTGCGAGCTCTCCGACACTCCGACACCCCCGATCTTCTGTGACCCTGCGGGGCCTGGGGCCACGCTGGCCCCGCGTGGGCTTCACCCCGGTTTAGCCCGTGGAGCAATGTCCCTCAGTGGAACAGACTTTTAAAAGTCCTGATTTTGTGCTCCGTTCCTCCGCCGCTTGCCGGGAGCTGGCCCCTCCCCCCGCGGTCTATCTTCCCGTCGTTTTAGATTCACTTTTCCGCCAGTCCTACCTTTCAGAAAGTGGTTGATTTTCTGTTTCTAGAGTTGCTGTTCTTCTTCTCTTCGCTCTCCCGTTGGATTTGTAGGTGTTTGCAATGTTTAGATAAGCTATCGAGCTGATCTCCTGCTACCTGATGTAGTCTCAGGCTGCTACTTCTCCGCCGTCTTGACTCCTCCCCCGACTGATCAACTCTGGGCCCAAGGTCATGTCTGCCAGCCTTCCTCAGGGCACTTGCAGTTGGCTTTTTGAATGCGAGGGCAGGAGCCCACTCTTCCCCGGTGACTTAACAGTGCTCCCCAGGTCCCGTCCCTGCCCCGCGCCTCCACAACAGCCTGGGCTTCATCACAATGTACAGGGGCAGCACAGCATCCTGGGTGTGGTCTCTGAGAAGCTACTTTAAGCCTCACAGAGCGCAGCCCTGCAGGCCCAGCCCAGGCTGGGGAGGGGGCCGTGTGGTTGAGTGAGTGCCCTTTGGAGAACTGTAGCTTGTGTGGGTGGAGCCTCAGAAGGACAGGAACACAGATGCTGGCATTTGGGGCTGAGTCTTTCCTATCTCCCCAAAATGAAGGCGGGGGGCGGGGGGGCAGTGGTTGTGGTGGTAAATCAGCAGATAGACTTGTTTGTAGTCCTGTGTGCAAGGTTCCGTCCCTGGGATAGGAGGGACAGGACGCTTTCTCCCCCTTCAAGGGTCAGGCTGGGCTTCTCAGTGCCCAGAAGGATGGATGGATGAGTGGGTGCATTGGTTCAGACCCGGGTTCTCAATGTCCTGTTTTGGGGTTGGTGGGAAGAATGCCCTGACCAGCTAGGGCTGTGACCTCAAGACACTCATCTACTGGGAGTTTCACAGGCATTTAAAGGGGCAAAATGGTAACAGATGGGGGTGTGAAAGGTAAAATGAATTCCACTCTCCTGGGACGGAGCCAGGGCAAAAGGCCAGCAGGGGAGGGGACCTGAAACCAGACATCAAAGCCAGGAAGCTGTTCTCCAGACAGATGAGGGAGAGGCAGGGACAGTGGGAAGGCGTCAGGCCCGGCTGTGGTGCCTGAGGTGACATGAGGCAGGAGTAGCTTGGAGCAGGAGGTAGTGTGGGAGAATAGCAGGCGAGCCCAGACTCAGCCCTGATGGAGGGGCAGCCCTGGGAGCTGTGTGTCAAGGTTAGCCTAGGGTCAGAACAGGTGCCAGGGTCACCGCTGAAGAAGAGTGCTCAAACCAGTATTTTAAAAAGGCGAGTGGAGCATGAGGGCTTACCTGTGGTTTCTTCTACTCCCTGGGCTGTTTAGCAGGTTCAGTGGGACTTGGGACTTGGGACTTGGCCTTCTGGAGGAATAGGCCACAGGCCGCAGGCCCTGGGGTCCCTGTGTTAACCCAGAGCACCAGAAAGAGGGTCAGTCAGACAGCAGGCAGCTCGCCCTGCCTGAAGGACGGTGCCCTGAGAGCTCAGCCCCCTGCCTCCTGTGGGAAGGAGTCTGGAGTGGAAGGGATGAGAGCTGGAATTGGCCGAGAGGTTCCAGAAAGCTCCTTCCAGGCTGCACTGTTGTCACGAGGCCCCTCATTCTCTGTCCCCATGCAGAAGGTGCTCACAGTTCTCTCTGCATGACTTTAACATTTCCTCCACTTGTCGAGGTTCATTTCTTTTCCTTTTCCCTCCCTGGGGGACAGACTTGGACCAAGAGCCGCCCGATGCAGTGCTGTAGTGGGCCTTTGTGTACGTCTCCCTCTAACCTGGCTTTGCCTAGTCTCTCTCTGCAGTCTCTCTCATGGACACCTATCTGAGCCCCGCATGGCCCGCCCAGAGTCTGCTCTGCCTGATTCTGGTCCTCATCTGCTGCCCGCAGCTGGCTCGAAAGGTCTTGCTCATCTCCAGGCAAAGACTGAAGTCCCCGTTGTAGAACCCCAGATCGTGTTTGTTTGTTTCCAAGGTTGAGCAGACATGACATTGGCATTGCTGGAGCAGCCAATAACAGGGGAAGTGGGGAAGGAGGTGCCAGAGGGATGCTTTCCAGGCAGTCTTAAAGTCAACTAGTAAAGCCGATGACGATAATAACTAGCATTTATTGAGTATCTGCTATGTGCTGGCTACATCGTTAAATGCTCTATTTAATACATTCATATCCCTTACTTCTCAACAACCCGAGGAAGTATATACTATTACCATCACCACCTAAAATGGACGTCCAGACAGGGGGAGAGAAGAGCCCA
This sequence comes from Meles meles, assembly GCF_922984935.1. NCBI lineage: Eukaryota > Metazoa > Chordata > Mammalia > Carnivora > Mustelidae > Meles > Meles meles. The sequence continues at coordinate 20,516,778 of NC_060073.1, forward strand.
CTGTTTACCTGCTTCCCTGTGGGAAAGGCTTCCCTGCCAAGGGGAACCATCTCTAAAGGCCAGCTAGGACATCCCTCTGCCTCCAGCCAGGATTGCCTCGGAACATCATGCTGGAAAGGGCTCTGGGCCAGGCTGAGGGGTCTTGGGTGAAAGTCGCTTCTTCACTACTTTTTGGTGTCTTGTTCTGGGACCCAGTCAGAAGGTTGTTTTCACGGCCTAACAGAAACCCTTCCTACCTGCGATATATCCCTAGACGGTAGGGAGTATCAGCAGGGGCCAGTGGAAGGAGGAATAGGGCCTTCACTTAAGTTCCCACGTGCTCTGTAGGTTGAAGGAGATGTCTGTACCTCAGTGACCTTTCCCAGGGACCCTATTTCAATGTTCTTTCTGTGGGTCTCCCCTTTGTCTCAACGTCCTCTCTCTCTGGCAGAAGCTGGATCCTGGGCCTGGGGAGCCCCATCCTCTCCACCCTCATGTGCCACCCAGTAGGCCTGTAGGGCCCTCTTTTTGATGGTCCTTGCTTCTTCTCTAACCCGATGAATGGGGCAGGGAGCTCCATACCCCAGAGTGTATCTCTTTCCCAATTCCATAGCCTGGCTCAGGGCCCTGCAGGCTGCGGTTGGCAGATTTTGCCCTTTCAAAAGATGTCTTTCTTTGAGAGGATGAGGAGCTAATCATTAATGTGAAGAGACCCTTCTAGGACAGATGGCTTCTGGGTTTGCTTGGAGAATGTCTGAACAAGAACAGTTGATCTGCTTTGGAGAGGGACAGAGATAACTCACCTCCAGGGAGATTTTTTATTTTTATTTTTTTTCTGGAATGTCCAGGAAGCCAGAAGGGCTTGTTGCCATAACTCTGGGCATTTCCCCCACCTGCCTCTTGGGCTCTAGGGGGATGCTTAGACCTAACGAGAGCCTGTAGGGATTAGGCATTCTGTGGGTCTTTTGGAAACAGCATTTCTGGTGTGCATTTGAGCAGGGGGTGGGTAGTGGGTAAGGATGAGAAGCAGGTCTGTTTTAGGGTCTTGGGAGACCCTCTCATCCCTGAGAAGGAACTGCTTACAGCTCTCACCTGCTAAGAAATGAACCCTGGTCATGAAATTTTCTTACTCTACCAAGGAGGCAGGGTCTGGCCAGTGTCAAGGGAGGAGGGTGGATGGAGTGGCCGCGGGAGCACTGGGGAGCAGGATGCCCTGGGAGCAGGGATTCCAGGCACCCATTTCTGCGATGGGCCGACTGCCCTCTAGAAGTCCCAGCGCACTTACCTCTGAAACAGAGGTATTACTATTTGTCCCACATTCCTGCCTCCTCCTGGGGCTACCGAGGATGGCATGAGCCATCGAGGGATGCTCAGAGCAGACCTGAACCACAGAACTTGGGGACCCCCTTTCTGAGCAGAATGAACCTCTTCCTCTATGGTCAAGGGTGTTTCTCTTCCCCTCCCCACCATTTCCAAGTTTTATCATCGTGTGGCCTGGTGCCTCCCTTTCGGGCCACCTCCACCACACGGGAACGTGACCTTGGTCAGGACAGGACTGCCACCTGGATATGGTCACACCTGTGCCTGGCAGAAGGTCCGCCCATGGCAGGGGTCCCGAATGCCACCAAGAGAAGGCTGCTGAGGGCCATGGCCTCTGCCCCTTACAGGGATGAGACCCAGGAGGGAGGCAGGTGGGCCATCTGTGTGATCCTGACAGCTTAGGAAAATGGGGCTCCGTGATCCGGTGACTTGCCCAGAGCCACTCAGTTTTCAGGCTAGACCTGCCCGGGTCAGTCCAAACCTCTGGGGCCTACTGTGGTGGTGGGGAGTGTGTCGGCCCTCAAGGCCCGGAACACAGGGCATCTGGTAAGGTGAGGAAGACCAGGTAGGTCACACTGCTGAGACACGGGCAGACACCTCTCCTGCCCCAAAGCCCACAATTTTTGTCATCGTTTTCTTCCCTGTGCTAACTCCTGGAGACCTGAAGATGGCCCCAGTGCCCCATGAGCCTTCCCACCTCTGGGCTCTGAGATCTAGAAACCGGGTTTCCAAGCCCCTGGACATCCTGGGGGGGGGGGGGGTCCTCCCTGACTGTCCCTTTCCGCTTTCTGGACAACCCTCGTGCAGGGAGGAACCCAGGCGGGACCCGGAGCCCTGGCAGGGAGGGGCAGGTCCTTCCTCTTGGTCACCTTCTCTGGGAAGCACTGTATGCATTTTCACACGGCTCTCCTCAGAAGATGCACCCTACGTAGAGCAATTCCCTTTAAGACGCTCCTACCTTGCTTCAGGGTCAGGGCGGAGGCTCCTAGGCATCTCATTCCCCTTAACAGTCACCTGACTGGCGCAGGACGAATCCTTATTTTTCTTTTCGTAGAGGAGGATGCGAGGATGCGGAGGCACAAGGGGACAGAGTGACTGGCATGAGGTCCCGAGGCCAGGAGATGGCGGAGCTGAGATTTGAACCCAGGCACTTTTGATTGGAGAAGCACAGGCTTAGCTGCAGTGAGCTCCAGCCCTGCATTTCTCTCAATGGAAGGCCGCCTCCCGCCGGTCTCCCGCAGCCCAGCTGGGCTGGTGTTCTGGATGCACCTGTTGGCTGTCTTGGCCCGGGCCTTCCTGGGTTTGCCTGGAGTCGCCTGGAGGGGAGCCCACAAGGCAGTGACAGCAGAGTGCGGAGAGGGGGCTGCGGGGGACCTGGACGATTGCCCTCAGCTGGAGGGCAAGCCTGTAGCACCCAGCTTCCTCCCAGGGCCGGTGGGAGGCTGGGCTCTGTGACATTAGTTGCTCCTGGGCATGCCCAGCTCGGCCGGCCTTCTGACTCTCAAGCCACAGAAGATCCTGCATGGTCCGTGGTGGAGCCCAGCCATGAACTTTTCCTAGCGGGGCCACCACAGCCAGGGGCAGTCTGGCAGGGTTGGAGGGGAGGCAGGCTGGAGATGTGTGGGAAAAGGGGAGGGGAGCTGTCTGACTTTGGAATTAAACGCACCGAAGCAGTGGGCATGGTGGCTCAGGAGTCGGCAGCTCTGGCGGTCTTGTATCGTTTAATTTTGCTGGGTGTTTGATTTTGAAGTTCCCTCCCGTGGGTTAAGGGAAAGGTTTCTCGTGGAAGGGCTTCGTCCAGCCTGTGTGTCCAGCCCTGTGATTCCTCCTCCCCAAGGCAGTCATGGTTTCTGTGCGTCTCTCCAGAGAGGACCTAAACACACACAAGCAGATGTGCAGCGCATTTTAAGCCGAGTTTGCATACTATCTGGAAAATCATATTTTGCACGTCGCTCTTTTTCATTTAACAGTGTATCTTGGCAATCTGTATTAGTATACAGAGAGCTTCCTTAGCCTTTAATTATGGCTGGGTAATGCCCCCTTCTTGGCTGTACTGTCGCTTTTAAAAGACGAAGTCTAATTTACATAGAGCAAACTGCACAAGTCTTCAGTGGCCTGTCAATGCTCATTCGCATATGTCTCCACCCAGGTGATGGCCACGCAGAGGACTTTCCATCATCCAAAAAGTTTCTTGTGCTGCTTCCCAGCCAATACGCCTGCCTAAAGGTTCTCATTATTCTAACTGCTAACTTCTCAACCTCACATCAGTTTCCTTATCTTTAAAATGGGTGCAGTGTTGGAACCGACTCCCTTCCCCAGCCCAGTAATTGTCCAACAGAGGATGGATGTCCTGGTTGGTATTCCTTCTACCTCTGCCTGGGCTCTCCAGTTACCTTCAGATTCTCTGTCTTTCTCTCTCTCTCTCTCACACACACACATACTCCCTCCTCCTCACTCACATACCGTCTAGCCACGGAGATAGACCAAGAGGGTCATTGTGCAAAGCTCAGGCTGTGTGAATGGCTCCATTGTTCCGGGGCTGAGTTCCCAGAGCCAGCCAGTATGGCACTGACCAGGGCTGGGCTGTCCAATGGGAGGTGCCCATGGGCCCCTGACCAAGGGCTGACCACACCTGGCAGGATACCCACTTCCCCTCCTTCCCCAGATGGAGGAGGGAAAGAGCCTCCGTTTGACCCAGGCCTGGGTTGGGGGGAGCCCAAAGGATGCCTCTTGTTCTCTACTTGGCCTGACTTTGGAATGCCAGGGCCTAGGGCATCTGCAGATGTACACAGTGACCTTGGCTCCAAGAGGCTGGGGGCAGATTAGGAATGGGGACAAGGTGAGAAAAGGGAAGTGGGCATTGAATGCTTGCTTATCCCTTTTTCCCTCCTGGTGTGCATGAATGTGGGGGACCTTGAGGGTCTGGGGGTGAACTGGCCTACAGGGAACCATCTAGAAGCAGGCCTCTGCTGCCAGGTGGCTCACACCCCAGGAACTGGTCCAGGACGCAGGACTGCGATTGCCTGTGGCCAGATGCCCCAGTGCGGGATTTCTGTGTGCTGCATGCAAGACAAGTCTGTCTGCCTACCTGCGGAGTTTCTCTGGGATTCCTCAGAAGTGGCAATCCTGGCACCTATCGTCTTGACCTTACGCCCTTTAATGCTGCCTGTGAGATCCGGCACAGAGCCTACTCTCTCACCATCTGCCAGTAGGGAATGTGCCAGAAGGACTTCCTACTTTTTCAGCACCAGTCAGGGCCGGGAACGGGGGTTGCCTTAGGGGCCAACATGAGCTGACCTCCCATGAGCAAAAGGTATTGAGGGGTGCAGGATGAGGGCAGGTGAGGGGTACGGGGACCTGAGGCAGAACTGGTAGGGGTTGGCCTGGAGGCAAGTGTGGGATGCGGGGATCCTGGAAGGTAGAAACAAGGGTTTAACAGACAAGGATCAGGCTTTCTGGGGTCTTGGTTTCCTCCTGCCTCAGGTAAGAAACCTGACTGGAGGTCCTGGTCCCTCTGGGCAGCCCATGTCCCTAGAGTCTGGGCTAGATTCCTGGTGGCCTCCCGAAGTCCCAGCACACATTAGCTGCTCCCTGGGCTTAGACTGGGCACCTGCCTCACAGAGCTTAGGTCTCTACCTGGGCTTTGCCAGCTCTCAGCTGGACCACACACCCGGTCCAAACTGTCCGATCCAGGGGCCGAGGCTTCTGTGGGTAGGAGCAGCGGAGGGAGCCCAGCCCTCCCAGGATCCTGTCTTCTCTCAGTCAGCCTCCCTTGCCATGGCAACACCCCAACGGAGGCCTGGGAATTACCCAGGATGTGAGTTTTAATTGCAGCCCATGATCCCGTTCCATCCGCCCCCGACTCCCACCACCTTCCCGGCCCCAGGGCCTGTGAGATAATCCCCTGCACCCTATTTTTAGATTAGACACCGGGTCTGCAGCCCTCCTTAGGCCTTTGGTCAGTCTGTCCATCTCCTCATAGCTCTGTGGCCGGGTGTCCCCGGTGGGGGGGCCTGCGAGGGGTGGTGAGGGGAGCCTGAGGCAGAAATTTCCAGATGAGCACAGGCCCTGTGGCTGCGTCTCTGCTCCCCCAGCAGGCAGGCTCTGGGAAGCACTGGGTCAAGCGCTGGATCCTAATAGCACTCCCTGATTCTCCTCAGCCTAGACCTCCAGGGGGGAGTGGGGCAATGGGCAGCAGACTGGCGTAGGGAAAGTCATCTCTGTTGCACCCTTTCCTCAGAGGGCAGCTGAAGCTGGCTCCTCCCGCAGCAGGAAGTGGACATCTGGCCTTCTCTGACTTCTCCTTCCTCCCGGAAACTTTGGGGACTCAGATGAGACTGGCCTCGGCAGGACCTGGGCCTGACCACGTGAGGCTAGAGGACAGACGCTGGAGCCTGGGGAATTGGCTGAGGACCAACACCGAACACTCCTGCTTCCCAACCACCAGGTCCAGAAGGGCCAGAGCCTTGGGCTGGCCAGGGTGGTCCGGGCAGCTGGTGTGTTGCGGCTTGGCTACTTACCAGAAGTAAATCACTTGGTTTCCCTGTTTCTTCCCCTCCACCAAGGTTTGTTGACATCCTCTCATTTACTCGGGGCATTTTGTTCTGTAACTGGAGAAGGAACAGGACTGTCTGTTGGGAGTGGCTCCAAGGAGAGAAGGAGTAAGGAGGAAACGGTGCCCTCCTCTCTGGTCCCTTGGCCTGCATTCAAGGCCAGTGGTTAGATGGTGTAGTCACCAGCAGGACAGTCTCTTTGCCGAGAGGTCCTGGGGCCTAAGCCATTGTGCTTCCTGGCCCTGGGGACCTCGGACCCCTGTGTTAGGGAAGATGCTGGTCTCCTCGCCTCTTGTTGTCCAAGGTCTAGGGCTCTGGGGGCATCAGAAGTCCCCCTTCACCTGGACATTAGCCTTCTCACCAGAGTTATAATTAGGACAGTAGGATGGGGGGTGCAGACACTCCTTCAGGTAGCTTCACGGCTTCTGGCAAGTTCTAGAGCAAGAGCAGACAGACACGATAGATGGCCAGTGGTGGCTGCTGCACACAGGCTGGTCTGGGAGCAAGGCAATCCCCCTCTGAGGGATTCATGGAAACACCGGAAGGTGGGTCAGTGGGGTGACTTCTCGAGGGGCTTTGGCTGAGGACTTGATAGGGCAAGAATAGGAATTTTTAATTTTTGTCAAAATGATGTGTTTTTTCTGAATCCAGGAGCTGGAAAGGCCTGGCCACCCCTGTGCCTGGGGGAAGCATGGGGATCTTGTGAGGAAACACTGGGATCATACATATCTGAGGGACCAGTCCAGTGCCTGGCCGGAGATAAGGCTCTCAAATATTTGTTTCATTTCAACCACAAAGAAGTTCAGGTCCCTTGATTTATCCAGAAGAAGAATTCATCCAGAAGGGGGTAGAAGTGGGGACTAAGAGGTATGTAAGAGATCTTTTCTTCGAAAAGTAGGAGACCCAACTGAAGGCTCCAGTAACTTCCGGTGTGGCCACAGGAAGTTAAGGTAAGTCACCTAATTTCTCTGGGTCTCAGTTTGCTCATCTATGAAATGAGGGAGCTGGGTGAGCTTGCCTCTAAGGGCTTCTCCACGCTCACCTGAAGGGGCCTCCTCAGCAGCAGGCCTTCCACTTCATCTGTGGGGAAACTGAGGCCCCAGAGGACAGGTCCCCTGGGCCTGCCTGCCTCTACCCAGGTTTTCTGGTCAGAACTTTCTGGACAGGTACCGCGGGCTCTCAGGCCTGCAGTCTGGGAAGAGCCAGGAGCCGTCCTCTCAGGGAGGCCTCAGCAGCAGGCCTTCCACTTCATCTGTGGGGAAACTGAGGCCCCAGAGGACAGGTCCCCTGGGCCTGCCTGCCTCTACCCAGGTTTTCTGGTCAGAACTTTCTGGACAGGTACCGCGGGCTCTCAGGCCTGCAGTCTGGGAAGAGCCAGGAGCCGTCCTCTCAGGGTTCGCTGCCTTCCCCAGTGAGACAGGGGAAATTGAGGACCACGGCAGCACATCTTAAATCAAAGCCCGGGCCATCAATCTCCTAGAACAGACTGAAATCACAAGGTGGGTGGCGCAGACTGCCATTGGATGGACAGGCAAGAGATATTAAAAAACTGAAATCTCCAGCCCCCAAATCCCTTAACCAATTTCCAAACACCCCAGGGGCCTGCCTGCTGAGGAGAGGAAAGGACATGTTTAATATTAGAAACTCCAGGAGGGCCTGGGGGCTCTATTTCGGGAAAACCCCTCTGGGGGCCTGGGGGTTTCTGAAGGCCCTCTCCTCCTGCCCTTCCCGACAGGCACCCCCGCTAGGCAGGCTGACTGACTGTGGCCAGGCAGCGTGGGGAAGCGGGCACGGCCAGACGGCTCGCTCCCGTGTGTGGGCTGCTGCTCAGCAGCTCTGCCAACCCGGCAAGCTGCTTAAACTCTTTGGCCCTCAAGTTTCCTCATCAGTAAAGTGGGAATGGGAATACCTCTTTCCTAGGGTTGTTTTGAAAGTTAAACAAAATAATCCACACAAAGCAAACAGCACAGTGCCTGGCACGAGGTAAGACCTCAAGCATCAGCCATGAATATTAACCTTTCTATTATCACACAGAGAAGCCCAGTCTGGCTACTGCTGCTTCTCACAGGCTCTTCTGCTCTTTTGCCATTTTATATCCTCTCCATCCCTCAAGCCTCAGTTTAACAGCTGCCTCCTCCAGGAAGCCCTCCCTGAATAACTCTCCAAGGTTCCATCCTCCTCTGACCTCCAAGTCTTGTGTACTTGATAACATTGGCCGCAAAGTTTCTGTCCCACTTCATTGTCTGGGATCCCAATTCCCCAAGCAAAGGCCTTTGCTTTTGTTTTCGGCCTCCTCTTCTCCCACCGCCCCCCCCCCCCCAACCCCTGTCACTTGTCACAGTACAGTGCACACAGTAGGTTGCTCATGAAACATGCATGCTTGTTATCAGTTGGGATATTTCAGGAAACTGGAATCAGAATCCTGTGTTCTTGAGACCAGGATCTATGTCTATTTTTAGAGTTTAAATATTCTTAAAAAATTCCAAATTCCACTCCGTCTTTACATTACAACCCCACCAATCTTTTCATGTCAGCCAGACGTACATTTCCCTCCTTTCCACCCAAAATACACCAGAATTTGAAAAATGAGGCGCTGGATCTGAGAGTGTGAGATAGAGAAGGTGTTCTCTAAACCTTGACTATTCTTGTCAGGCTGAAGTCTCAGGGAGGGATTAGCTCTGGGTGAAGGGGAAGGTTCTGATGGCTCAGCTCGGTGTTGTTAGAGGTTGGCTTTCTACAGAGGGACAAATGGAATTTTGAAACACAAAGTCCTTGCTTCTGGAAGGTCAGCACTCTTGTGAGCCATCCTGGAGCACTGTCACTCTGTGGGGGGCAGGATGGGAAACAGATCTAGTCACCTTGAAATCTGGTCGGAGGACCAGCACAGCCAACCTCCTGGCTGTGCTGGGTGGAAGTCAGATGGGGCAGAAGCAAGGCAGGAAAACACACCAGAGGTGATCTGGGATCACACTGGCTCACACCCTGGCTTGATGGGGATCTGCTGCCAGATTCTAGGTGGGTAGGTGGGTGGAGGAATTTACAGTTAAGAATTTGCAGTTGTCATCAAGACAAATGACCCTTGGTCTGGTGGGATTCTGGGGTGGGGGCGGGGGGGACCCTTCCTACCATCCGGTTCTAGGTGGAGAGAGTTTCTTGATGGTCTGAGTCCTGGGTCCCCCAGAGAAGTACAAGGGCCCACATGATCCCCTCCTGGGTGAGTGAGTGATGGCTACCCTGAACACCCACCAGCCAATAACAGTAACAGCATGGTGCAATTATTAAGCATTTGCTGTGTGCCTGATGCTGTGCTGAGTACTTACATGGATCTTACCATCTGGCCTTTCACAGCAGCCACATGAGATGAGGACCAGGATCTCCATCTTCTGGACCAGTCATCAGGCACCCCACCTTCCCCAGGCTGCCTGTTGTTTTCAAATCCTCCATGGCTCTGGTGCGAGTCGGGAGTGATGGAGATGCTACAGCTGGAAAGCGTAGATCCACATAGGCATGCAGATGGAAGCTGACTCCATTTCTTGGCCTGAGAAGATCATCGTTTGGGAAGAGCTGAGGAGCAGCAAGGGGTCGGACCGCTCAACCACCCACCCCTCTGCTGATGAGGAAACAGGCCTCCGTGGTGGCCTGATGGCGGAGCTGGGATTCTCTGCCCTGATCTCCAGCCCTGGGGCCGCTGATCACGTGGCACTCCGCCTGCTTCCCGGGCTTCTCCATTCCCCTAGGAGAGGCCAGGGGTCTGTTTGTCTTGTCACCAGTGAGTCCCTGGGGCCCATGTAGGCCTGGCCTTCAGGAGATGCTCAGTCAATATTTGTGCAAAGAACGAAGGACGGAGGTGCTCAGTCTCCTGGCTCTGGCTGTGACGGCCGATCTCCCCTCCGAAAGGGCAACCGTGGCTGCACATTTCCACCTAGGAGTGCCCGCAGCAATCTGGTGGGAAGGGGGTGGGACTGGCCCTGGGACTGGCCCGGAGACTGTCCCCAGCAAATTCCCCTAGTGGTGCCCCCCCCCCACCCCAAGCCACCTCTAAACTCTGCGTAAGAGGCACACCTGGAGCAGGGCAGATGATTCATTTCCACATCTGCGAGGTAAAGGTGGGGGGGGGGGGGCGGGCTAGGGGTGTGTGTTGGGGGGTACTGGCCCGGAAAGGTGGATGACTCCCGTTCTGGGTTCTGGAGTCCCTCCGTGGTGCTGGCTGGGGACGGGGTAGAGGACATCTGGGCCCGGGGCCAGATTGGGGCTCCAGCCGGACTTCTTGGGGGGTGGGCACTCAAGCCTGAAGGCCCTGGGTGAGCGCCCTTGGTGGGCGGGCTGGGAGGGTGTGGGAAGAGGTGCCGGCGGGCAGACCCCGTCCTCGCCTGCCTATCCCCTGAGCCGCGGGGTGTGGGTGTGGCTCCCTCGGGGTGGGGGTGCGGCGGAGGGGTGTGGGATTGGCACGGGAGCCGGCCTACGGAGGGGGCGCCCGGAGCGCAGGAGGCTGGGGCAGCGCGGGGCGGCGCGGGGAGCGGGAGGGCGTGTGTTGGAGGGGTGGGGAAGAGAAGGGGGCGGGCGGCCGCCGAGGGGCGGGCGGCTTCGGGGGGGTGGAGCCCGGACCGCAGCGCCCGCCGCTTGCTCGGCGCTATAGCCGCCGCCGCCGTCGCCGCCGCCGCTCCGGGCTTCGGTTGTAAGGCGGGCGGACGGGCGCGCTCGGCGAGGCTCCTGCGGCTGCTGCTCTCCTCCGGCGCCCGGGGGCTGCGGCGCGCTGGGTCCCGGCCCCTGGCCGGGTGCCCCTCGGGCCCTCGCGCCCCGGTCCCCAGTCCCGCGCCCTGCCCGGGAGAACGTTCTGCGCTGGCCGGGCCGCCCCGGGCTCGCGCCCCCGGGTCATGAAGAGGGGCCCGTGAGGGGCGCGCGGAGGCGGTGGAAGAGGAGGGAGGAGGGAGGCCGAGGAGGAGGGCGCGGAAGGCGGAGGATGCCGCCGCCGATGCCGCCGCCGCCGCCGCCCGCCGGCCCCCGGCGAGCCTGACTCCAGACCTGAGGATGGAGCCGGCGCTGGGCGCTGCAGCGGCTCCCGGTGCGCCCCCCACCAGGTATCGGCCGGGCCCGGCGGGCCCCGGGAGGGCGGGAGCGGACCCTCGCCGCAGCAGCGGGAGGGGCGCGGGCGCGGTGGGAGACGCCCCTCCGCTCGAGGACAGTCGCCGCCGGCGGGGCGGGGAGGGGGGAGGACGGCAGCGCGTTGGTCGCAGGGAGGGCTCCCCGGGCCGGTGGCGGGTGGGCGCCGCGACCACCCCGGCTCTCCCCGCCCCCATTCGGCGAGGGCAGCAAACTTGAGAGGCGCGGCGGCCCCGAGGCGGCCCGCTCTCCGCGTCTGCGAAGCGCACTCGGGGGGTGCCCGGGGCTCGCCGTCCCACAGCCTGCCGGGCTCGGGGCTGCTGAGGCTCCTCGAGACCCTGAGATCCCACGCTTGCACCAACTTTCCAAACCAGGGCTGCGCCGGGAGGCAGGGGGCTGCTCTGGGCTTCCTGCCCCTGGCCCGGCTCCGAACCCGCACCAGTCACTCTGCGATGAGTGGGATGGATGGTGCAGAGACCCCCCACGGGAAGGCAGAACCACCTACCCTCCCGCTCTTCTCTGGGTAGGACCTCGGGAGCAGCCCCTCTCGGGCTCCGGGAACCCAATGCTTGCTTTCACAGTAATAGCCCTGAGTAGCCCTGGCGGGGATGCTAGGGGTTAAAAGGTAAGACCTGAGGATTGTCCTAGGGTGGCACCTTGGCCTGATTTGCCGTGCCACAGGGTGCCCCCTCCCCCCATCCCAGGCTGGGTTCCCAGGTTTAGGTTCCTTACCTCTGGTGCAGGTTTCCTTCCGATGGACTTAAGCAGGTGGTTCCTAAGAAGGACTCTGGAGCCCAGCATCTTTTGGAGGGCTGGTGGGGCAGGGAGCAGAGGGCACCTAGGATTAGGGGCAAGAGGCAGGCCCCCTGGCTGGGAAAGTAGCTGCTTTGGCAAGCCAAAGGAACGAGGTATTAAGAGGCAAGCAGGTGGGGGCTGAGGTACCAGGTACCCGCCTTCAGGGCTTTCTGGATCCCTTATGATGGGGGCGGGTGTCTTAGGCAGAGACCTTACCTGGCCAGGCAGTTCCAAGGCTCCAGTCCTCAACAACTGGGGACACTCACAGGCATCACCATGACCCTGTTTCTTTTTCCAAGTGTTCTCACCGACATGACTCACACATTGGATTCACCAGGGAGGTATCAAGCCTCCAACCTGCTCCCTTTCCCTCCCTCCCTGGGTCTTCAGTGAGCAGCTAGGGAAAGGAGGGGGCGGATTTGCCCTTGGGCCTTAGCGCCCCCCCCTCACGGCCCCCAGCCTGGCCCTCCACTGTAGATTTTCATTTCCCTGCTATGTCTCCGTTGGGGGCAGGTTAGCTGTCCTAGGCCAGGCCAGGGTGGGGGAATGGGGAGGAAGTCTGTGCTAAAGATCCACCCCCCCTCCCGCCCGCCCCGCTGGGGCTTTGAAATCTTGGTCACGCCCCCCCTCCTGGCACATATACTTAACACAGCCTCCTCATGTCAAAGCAGAAACACATTTTCCCCCTAAAATCTAAATTTCCCTCTTTGCTAAATATTGCAATGCTTTTAGCCAGAGGTTTCCTCCTCTACACTGGAAGTCAAGCTCCTCTTGCAGACAGCTTTCCTCCTCCGTGGCCTCTCAGCCACCTCTGCTACGTTCAGGCCCGAAGTAGGAAAGATGCAGATCCCTCTTACCTCTCTGTCCCCCCACCCTCAGGGTCCTAATTCCAGAGGAAGGGCAGCGCTGCGCTCATGGTGCTGATGTAAGGGTCATGTTTGCTGCCTGCAGACACACCGAGATGTACATTTGTGCTCCCCTGAGTCTGCAGAGGGGCCCAGAAGGCAGGTTTTCATGGGGCTGGGGGGCAACAAGCTTGTACCTCTCTGAGTTCCCCTTGCCCACACCCCTGTCTCCTTCCCTTGCCCACTGTGGCTCTCTCTTTACTTTTCAAACTCACTCTGCATTGGTGCGGGGAGGGAGCATTTGATATTCATAATCTGGTTCAGAGAAGGTCCCGAAGCCCTGAGTCACTGTATGGTTTCCATGGAAACAGACTTGTTCTGAGGACTCGGCATAGCACGGCAGTGGTGGGGGAGAAGGGAAACATATAGTAAAATTGGGCTCCACAAGTGTGGCAGGAGTTGGGCCAGCTCCCTTTGATAGGGGCAGGGAGAGGCTGGGCAAGGCTCTAGGGTCCCTGCAGGAGGGGCTGCCTCTCCCCACCCCACTGGGGTCCCCACTCCGGGAGCTGCTCAGCTTTCCTTGCCGCTTTTGGCAGATTGCTGCGTCTCCCATGGGCCTCCTGGTGAGGTGTCCAGGCTCATTGCTGCCGCCCTGTGCCTTACTTTCCTCTTCTGTGAAATGGGGAGGAAAGCACACCTACCTCTTGGGGGGCTGTGAAGGTCAAATCTGTTGATAAGAAGAACGCACTCATAATCATGGAGCCATGGCAGGTGTTCAGTAAGTGTCATTCCTGCTAATTCAGGGGGTTGGAAGGAGCATCGCCTGTGTGGTCACCTGCGTCTGTCCTCGTGTGCAGGTGGTCTTGACATCGGGCAGGGCTGGCCTCTGGCTTCGGAAGAGCTCCCCCCAGCCACCCCGGCTGGGAACCAGCCATCCATTCCTTCCTCCCACAAAGCATTTATTTAGGTTGCTGCGGGCCCATCACCGTGCTAGGGAGGCCTGGCTCGTGTTCAAACCCCACCTGTCTAGGAGCCTTGTGGGAACAAATTCTCCCAAGTCCAGATGGATGGGCAGCTTTCTGCCTCAGCCTCCTTGGGATTGGGCCAGAGGGAGAGGGACAGCACAGGTCTAGGCTCTGAGGATAGAGAGAAGGGTTTGGGGTGGGGCAGCTCTTCCTGATCCTGGAGACGCCTCTCCCTCCTGATGAAAGAGGGATCAGGAACTCTCCAGAAAGAAGAGAGATCCTACCCTCCTCCCCCCATCTCCCCAGGTGAGAACTTCGATTGCTGAAGGGTTCCCAGCACACTCCACGAGTCTGGACAGCTCGGGGCTCTAGCCAGAGTCCCCAGCTCCTGTGTCATTACCCAGCCAGCTGGGAGAGGGGCCTGCCCCCTGACCCCGCAGCACCTGCCTGGGCAGTGTCATCAGGGCCATGGCTTGGGGACACCGTGGGCACTAGGGATGGCTCAGCCTGTCTCCCTCACCAGCCCTTCTCTGCCTTGCCACCCTCCTCTCCCAGGCCTGCAGACAACCCCTCATCCTGTTCTGTAAGGTGGGCTTCAGCTCAGAGCTCCCTCCCTCACCCCCCATCACTACTAGCTCTCTGAGAGCAGCAGAGAAATACTAGAAATGCTTCCGTATCTCTCAGTCCTTCCTTCTCTTACAGATGGGAAAACCGGTTCAGGTTTGCTCCTAGGACCCGCACCCAAGCTAGCGGTGGCTGCTCCCAGCTCCACCTCAGCCCTGGGGATGGCCTTCCCTCTTCCCTGGCTCTCCAGGTGGCCCCAGGTGCTGCCCAGCCCACACATCCAACCTCCTGGCCCCCCAAATAGCAGTTTCCTGCCAAGCTTCTCCCCCCCACCAGGTCTCTCTGGACTGCTTTGCTGTCCTCATTGGTGTTCACAACACCTTCCAATTTAATATCCTCTGCAAATTTCATTAACGGACTGTTTACTCCCTCTCTCAGGATCATTAATGAAGATGTCAGATAAGATCTGACCCAGTGCCGAGTCTGGGCCGCCCTGCCCCCCGCTCCCAGACTCTGTCCCGCAGCCCCTTCTGCCTGGGCACGCCTCCTCCACTCAGGACCCTTGGGACCTGTCCCCCTCCTGCTTCCGGCCCCATGACAAGTGCTGAGGGCCAAGTCTGTTTGAATTAATTTTGTAAGATTACTCGAGGCGCTGTATCAAATGCTTTGCTAAAAATCAAGATATATTACCCTGCCTGCATTTCCTTCATCTACCGGTCTTGTAATTCTATCAAGAAAGCTATCAAGTTTGTCAGGCATGATTTGTTCTTTATAAATCCCCACGGTGCCGCGTGGGGGCACAGAGTTCCCGCGTTTCTAAATGTTTAGAGATTCCCTCTTTTGTGTGTGCTCCTTGATTAGAACTGGGAGGCTGTGAGCTGGGAACTGTGGAGAGAGTGCGTCTGTCTCTTCCTCTGGGATGGGGAACCGGGCACAGCTCCTCCCTCCTCCGGGTCTCTGCTGGGGGCAGTGAGTTTAGTGCCCATGGAGTACCTCGCAGCCTCTGCGGGCCCCGGCCTGGGTAGTTAGGGTGGGGATGGACCGAGGGCTCGGGCTCCAGGGCTGGTTGTTCTCCCTCAGGGTTCTGCAGGCAGATGAGGAAGAGAGATAAGTCTGAAGCCAGCATTCGGGAAGTATCATTAACTGATTGCCGTGGCGCTGTGCTCAGATCTCATTGTAGCCCCTCCCCTGCCCTGGGAGGTGGGTGTGGGCTCCCTTCTTGGGTACCTGGGACTTGGGGGGAGGGTAAGGCTCTCTAGGACCCAAGGTCTGGGTTTCTCATCTGCTGCTATGTTGCTCCTAACCACTCAAGGCATCAGTGTAGGGTCAGGAGACCTAATTGGGGTGATTCAGACAGAGGGTTTCAGGAGGTTGGAGGGGGAAGGAGGGGAAGCCTTCAGGAAGAACCTGGGAGAGGTGAGGACCTCACACACCGTGCTCCATAGCCTGCGTCCAGTTCCCCTGCTAGGCACTCTGAGCTGTGGGAGTGAGTCACTTAACTTCGTGAGCCTCTGTCTGTCACCTGTGTCATGGAGCCTGTTGTAATCCTTACTCCCGAGCTTGGAGAGAGCGTCCAATAAAGCGGGGCATGAAAGGTTTGTCATAGGGTTCTAGGCCCTCAGCGAGCAGCCGTTATGTCCTGTCCAGGTCCCTGTTGGTGTGGGGCGGGGACATTCATCCGATTTCTTGTGCCCAGTGGGTGGCTCTCCCTAACGCTTCTCATCCAGGAGATAGCAGTGACAGGGTGAGCCATACCAGCATCCATGCAAGCTGCTGTGGGCTGGTGGTAAGTTCTAGGCTTAGGGAGCAGGGAGACCTTATTCTGGTCTTGAGCCCAAACCCTAAATCCCATTCTAGACCATTTTAGGCCAGGTACGAATAAAGACATTCTTGGGCATCCTCTTGGTTACATAGGATTTGGACGTTCCTGGGCTTTCTGGGCAAGAAACATACATACTCATGCTTCCCTCTCCTTGCCTAGCCAGACTGCTCTGGCTGCTGTCAGGTGTGATACTGCACCAGCCGTGTCTGCACCCACCACCTCTTCCAGGCTTCGTGATAATCTTCCTTTTTGTCATTCAGCTGGGAGGGAGAGCCCCCTGGGCAGTGGTGAGGTGGCAGAGACTTGATGCCAGTCACGACTGGGGTCCTGTCTGGGTATCCGCAGCTCCCTCCATCCTGCGTGAGAGGCTCAGGTGAGCCTCTCCCATGCCCAACTCGCCTCCCCAGGGGCCAGCTGGGGCGGAGGCTGGAGACTCCAGCACCTGGGGTCAGAGGGCCCCCCTCCCACCCCTCCAACAGCAGCTGCTAATTAGCTCCTGCGGGAGGTTTCCCATCCTTGAAGCTGGGAGGATGGGCCAAAGCCCCGGTATCCAGGGGGTGGAGCCTCGGTACTATTCAGACTCTGGCTGTGGCTGCCGAGGAGGAGGGGATGGTGGGGTGGGGGTGGGGGTGGGGCAGCGGGGGACAGGAAACCGGGGCCTTTCCGCCCAGTGTCGGGGCAGAAGGGTCCGCCTACCACAAGCCGGGCTGTGGTAGGACCAGCCTGAGGGAACCGGGCCCTTCTGACTCATCCCTCCTCCGTGAGGCGCCGGGCACACCGGGGCCTTGTGCCAGGAGGTCAGTCACTCTGTCCGCTGCTGGGGAAAACTTTCCTCCGGTCGGGCCAGGACCCCGCTAAGCCGCTGGGCCCACAGCAGGACCGCGGGGCAGTCTCTGCCCCTTGGACAGCAAGTGTCTCCAGCCACACAGGCCATGGCAGCTTTGGGGCAGGAGACTGCGGCATCTGTTTTAACTTCCTTAAACATTTTCAGGCCGTTACAGTTGGTCTGTAGGTTTGAGCGGTCCTTGAAAAACACACTCCTGGTTCTTACTTACTGGGTCCCTGCTCTGGGCCCAGCACTGTGCTAACTTCTTGATGTTTCTTGGCTTTCTGTCTCACAACCCAAGTATTTGGATTTCCCCATTTCACAGATGAGGACAGCTGAGGTCTATGGAGTAAGTTAAGCGCCTCGCTCAAGGTCTCGTAGCTATCAAGCAATAGCAGTGGGGTTTAAACCCAGGGCTATTCAGCCCCACAGCTAGGGGGCCCAACCACCACCCAGTTACACCTGTGGGTAACTTTCCAAGGACACGTGAGGCCCCATGGGGGTCTCTGATGTCATTATGTGTGGACATCAGAGGGATCTGCTCTGGAGATACCAGAGCTCCCAGGGGGCAGCTGAGTGTCTCCGCTGAGGGTGGAATTTGGTGGACAGTCACTTTCCGGAACCACGACTGTGAGAACTTGTCCCGCTGAATCTGCCTGAAGGAATTACTGGTTCTGCCTGCGGGATCTGTGGATAAATACGGGGCCTGAGGACTCCGAAGACTGTATACAAACACCATGTTTGTGTTGGTGCAAATTCTCGGGAGAAGGTCCGCAGGCCTCACAGTGTTTCAACTAGTGGGGGTATCACCCCAAAGAGACATTACTATTGCCTCCCATCTCCCCTGGGACGGCCTGGACCACAGAGGCTGATTCTGGACCCCATGGGGATCCCCTTCCCTGGAAGGTTGCGCTGGCTGAATTATGTGCCCGCATACCTCTCACCTTGAAGGATGTTCTAGAACACAGCCCCATGAAACATTGTCAGGCTTATTAGGTACGAGTTCTTGAGAATGGCAGGCTGTGCTCAGGACTCTCTAGCAGACCCCTCGGGAGAAATCTTGTGCTGGACTCAGTACCAGGAATAGCTGGGCATCTCTTGAGCAGTTGTTGTAATTCTCATCTCATGGATCCTATGAAACATGAAGTGATGTATTTCCCTTTTCCCATTGGCTGCCAGGCAGCTCTGACCCAGCTGGGTTGCCCGGAAGTGTCTTGGCTCTTGTATGCTAACCTGGCTTCTGGTTCTTTCTGACTTTCATACCCTTGTTTTTCACTTGACTCATTTCACGACCTCACTTTTTTTTTTTTTTAAGGAAGAAAAAAAAAAACCTTGCTGATTTACATGTTTTAGCCTTAACTAAACAAACATCTCTGGTGGGTCAGCGTTGGCTACCGCTAGCTACCGCAGACCCAGGGATTAAGCACTTCCTTTCTGCAGTCTCTCCCAGAGGCTTGTTTGCCAACTCCTTCCTCCCCGTCCTGTCCCCCCTGCCCCTTGCTCCAGTTCCTGGGGCTCCGGAGAGCCTCAGGGCTGCTGGCTCCTGGCTCCTGAGGCTGGTCAGAAATCTCATGTTCAGGAACTTTATTCTTTGCCCTCCCTATCTCCACAGAGCTCTACAAGCTGTTTTTAGGAAGAAAAAGTGGGGAGGGGCGTCATTTCCCCAACTCGGGCTTCGGCTTCTCCCCGAAGCCCCTGCCCCCTGGGAGGTCTCCCTCTTTTTCAGCTCCTGACCTGTGTCTCTCAGCTGCACCCGCTGCCTGCCATCCTTTGTGGCCTGCCTGAGCAGACAGAGCCCAGTTCTGGCTGGAAGGTAGTGTGCCTTGGAGATGGGGGAGGAAAGAGCCGGCTGGCAGTGCCCTGGGGGACAGAATAGGAGGCACAGTGAGTTGCCAGTGTGATTTCAGTGCCCCACCCCTCCAGGTCTTGCACAGGGCGGTTTTGCTCTCTCCCAAAAAGTTAGTAAACTCAAACAGAACTGAGAGGCTCAGTGTGAGCTGCTTTCTTCCCACCGCAGTCTCCCGGCCCCTCCCGCTGGGGCAGCTGGGGTTACCAGAATAGTGGTTGTATATGAATGTATATAAATACTCCCCCTCGCAGGCATCCCCTTTTTAAAAACAAGAAGTAGTAACCTACTATTGCACATGTGGTTTCTGGCTCTGGCTTTTTTATCTTGGGCCATGGCCTTTCATTCCGTGTATACAAATCCGTTGAGGCTTCTCTGATATGGTCAGTTGAAAAGAAAACCTTAGGGCAGGGGAGAATACTGCTCGTAAAGGGTTGAAGCCTCTGCAGTGCCCATGGGTGGGCTTTAGGGGGGTCCACAAACCCTCTGACTGTGTATGTAAAGTTGTGGATACAAAGGAATCTTTCTGGAAAGAGCGACCGTGTCTTTCCAAGTGCCCTGTGGCCCCCAAAAAGGCCAAAGCCACAGCTCTGGGTTAGATGCGGTTTTACAGAGTAGAAGCTGGGGGCCCAGCAGAGGGTGGAGTGAACCCAGCAGAGGGTGGAGCCCCTTGGCTCTTAGGCCCCCTGGGGGCTGCCCTGGTCGGGGCTGAGGGGATGGGGTCCAGCTGCCAGCCCTGATACATTTTTTGGAAGATGACTGGGACTTTCCTGCTCCCAAAGGAGCATCCCCCTGCCAGCAGGGGGGTTCTGACCCTGAAAATGGAGCATGGGGCCTTCCTGGGATCAGAGAACCCTAATAGTCAGAGTTTGGAGGCCCTTAGCCTGGATCTATGGAAATATCGAGGCCAGCGAGGGGCCAGCAGATGAGTCCAAGGTCACCCAGCCAGGGGAAGCAGAGGTTCCTGCCTGTGATCTTGAGCTCAGTGATCCTTTCCCCGCTAGAGAGAGGCCCTCTGGATGAAGTGGGGCTGCCCGTTGATGCTTGCCTCTTGGTGTGTGGGTGAAGAAGAGAGGATGCACAGAGCAGAGGCCACAGCTCGGGTGCGGGTGTCATCATCGCACTTCACGGCATCCTGCAACATCACCTCCCTTGGCTGAATCCTCACCCAAGGCCCCAGGTAGCACTGGCCACCGGGAATTCTGAACCCAGCGAAGAACGCAGGGCCAAGAAGCTGTACTACAGGATGTGACCACTAGAGGGCAGCGGGCAAGCCGCTGCGGTGGCCCAGCCGGGGGAAGCTCTCGGGCTGGGAGAGGAGCGGAAGGAAGGGAAAGGCAGCAAGCAGAGGCCAGCGGGGCAGAGGTCTGGCACCGCAGCCGGGGAGAGTGTCTGTCTAACCGTCAGAGTCAGTGAGATCTGTCCTCACGTGCTTACTTGAGACACGAAGCGGACGAGACATTTAATGGTGATAATAGCAATGTACATTCATTGAGTACTTACTTTGTGCCGGACACTGGGTTGATTAGTCCTCACAACAGCCTTGTTAAACTGATCCCCCCTTTTCTGGTGAGAGAACAGAGGTACAGAGAGATTCAGAAACCTGGTCATCAATGGGGCTCGTGCCAGAGCCCATGTCCCCAGCACGTGGCTGTGATGCATTCTATGCTTGGCACTGACTAAATGCTTTAGTTCTTTCAATTCTTGCAACTGCTGCTATGGTTATACCCACTTTATGGGTAAGGAAACTACGGCTCAGAGACCCCTAGTGAATCCAGGTCCACACACCTGCTCAGTGATATCCAGGTGGGTGTGGTTCCGTGGCTTGAGCCCTGAGCTACGAATTCCAGTTCCCCATTGGAGAGCAGTTTCTCACTCCCTCCCTGTGCCCTAATCTGAAGGTGGCTGGTACAGAAACCTGAGTTTTCCCCCTGGGACTTCACTGAATCCCCGGCTTCCAACACAAGTTACAGATTCTGAGCTCCTGTGACTAAGGCTTGCCTGGATTTTGACTATCCAGAGGTGGAGGAAGGTCATGCCAAAGGCTGCTCAGAGCCCAGGGAGGGGCCGTGGGGCTCAAAGTCTGGCTTGGAGGACAAGGGCATTGAAGAGTTCCTTGCAGTGGCCAGAGCTCCCCCGGGAACAGCGGGACCTGGCCCTGGGGCCTCTGGTTTTCAGGGCAGATGCCTCCAGCATACCAAGGAAGCTTGGCCAGTCCTAAGCCCAGCTCCACCAGGCTGGCAGGAGAGTGGGGGCATTTCTAGGAGGGTCTGACTTTCTTCATCTTCCTGTTCCCACGCCCTCGCTTTGCCCTCCTGGGAGGCAGGGGGATGGCCTGAGGCTAAGCCTTTGAACACATTGCCCTCGCTCAGGCTATACCTTGTGGACCCGAGCCCCACTTTCTTAGGGATTTAGAATGAGATCCTTCGTTTACTCCTGATTTATTAGCCAAGGCAGCGGTTTCTAATCTTGGCCTTAAATTTCTCTGGGTTGGGGTGGGAAGAGGTGGTAGGGAGGCTCCCCTCAGTGGGTGAATTCTGGTGGTACCAGAATCTTTGAGTAAAGTGAAATCTCCCCAGGCTTCTGTTTCCTGTCTTGGTGGGGACCAGAGGGGATTAAATGTAGTGGGTCAAGGAGGAGGATTTGAGCATGGGCTCCAGAGAACACTGCCTGGGCAGGAATTCTGGCTCTGGCCCCTTACTAGGAGGGTGAGCTGGGGAAATTCATCTGTAAAATGGGGATATGAGGACATCAACCACATAGGCTTGGAGTGAGCATGAGAGGCATTTTTCACTCCCACCCTGTGCCCTAACCTGTGATCCCTTCTGGGATAAACATCGTCAATACCCAGTAAGTGCTTGCTTCCCTCACGTTCTCCCCCATCCATAATTCCTAGAACAGGGCCTGGATCTTGCTGGATAGCTGAGAGATCTTTATGAATAAGTACAAAACGAGTCCATCCTAAAGATGTGTATTAGGACATTGCAACTATGGACTCTTACTCAAATAAATATTACCTGTACAATTATTGATGGTATTCCCTACCTGTTCTTTAGAGGCATCTGTCTTGGGACACTTAGGCAGGGTGGGCCCGCATTTTGCAGGAGAATCTAATTTAATGCGAGGAGGTAGTTTTCTGTGGGTACCTCAGCGAACCCTGTTGATGGAGTCAGCATTCTCTGTGGCCCTGGGGTGAGGTGGGGGTGGGATGGGCTGGGGTCAGGTGTGTGGTTTTCTGTGATCACACCGGAGGTTCCCAAGAGTCTAGGTTGTGTTCTTCCCATATTTACCGCCACCTGGTGACGTGGTACTCTTCCCTATAGGTACTGAGCACAGGCTAAAGGTTAAAATTGGACTCGTAAGCCCCAGAGCCTCAGCAGGCCCACTGTCCTCTCAGCTCAGCCTCTGCGCCCCTCCTGGAGGCAGCCAGACTGTTTCAGCTCTGTTTCTTCTCCGCTAAGCTGATGGCAAAGGGTCCAGAGCACTGGCCCAAGAGTCTGATGGAGATGGATTCGAGTCTCTGCTATTCCTTATTTGCTTCTGCACATTTGCTTAGTCTTTGAGCCTCAGTTTCTCCACCTAAACAATGGGAGTGAGGACCCTGACCTCCCAGAGGGGGCTGTAAGGAATAGTGTGTTGTTTGGAATTGGCTGAGCCAGGCAGCAGGGCGGGTTTGGGAACTGAGAATCCACGAACCCCTCCCCGAAAGGAGCTATGCCAAATAGCAGGATGTGGGAAGAATATTCACAAAGCACAAGTTCACCCCCCTCCCCACCCCTGGCCATGAACCTTGATCCACAAGACTTTGATCAACAAGACCAGACAGCAAAGGAAAGGATCTCTTAAGTGTTACATTACGGATTGTCTGTACCCTTGCAATGCCTGGTCTCTCTCTGGCCGATTTATACATGGGCTGGGGACATCAACTGAATGCATGTATGAAGGCCAGGTGTGTGTAAGCTGGAGAAACAAGGTCAGGTCTTCTCCGAGGGAAAGTGTGGGCTCTGGGGAACCTGTGAGATGTGCATTAAACCAGACATGTGAGCTCAGGCAGGTCACCCCACTCTCTGTGTCTCAGCTTCCTCGCCTGTGAAATGGAGCCAATCCTGGCTTCCCAGTGATGCTCCCATGCAGAATAAATGCGCGAGTGCAGGTAAAGGGCTTAGGAAGTATTCGACAGATGCTAACTGAAATAATGCCACAGTCTTGGTGTTTGAATTTAGAATCCGCAGACAGCATCCAGGTCCGGAACGCTCCCTGGTCCACTTATGCTTTGAGTTTTAGGTAGCTGTTCTCGTCTCCGGTGTGGCTGGAAGAAGAACCTCCCTCCCTGGCTGTCCCTTCTGTGCGGACCTCGGTGTCTGGACTGTCCAGACAGAGCTGTCATTTCCACCTGGAGGTCTGGGGTGAGCACCCCCTGCCTTGGTGATTTCTACCAAACCCCTCTTGGGGAGTCACTGAAAAAGTCAAATTTTGAAGGGTCGGGCTGTTCTGTTGATTTAAAACACAGAACCAGTCAGGACTGTGCTCCGGCCTAGTTTTCTGGAATAACCTTGACTGATGCTGTTCATGGTTCGGTGCTGAGCACTGTGTCTGGTCACCAGAGCTGAACAGAACTAGGGAGGCCCCAGGTTATTTGTGTTCAGTGGATTTCTTTGCAACTCCCCTGGATGGTGGGTGTGAGGGGTCCTCCCCGGGGTGGTTGCCTGTTTAGGGTTCTCACTCTCGGTCAGCTGGGGTAGTGTAGGCTCGCCAGCTCCCTGCCCACTGGGTCCTGATGTGAGGGACTTGGACTTGCCAGGAGGGGGTGGGTAGGGGGTGGAGGGCTCAGGAGTCAGGAGGCCAGATCCCAGGGGATAAAATATGTCCCTGGGATAGCTGGAGCCCTGAATCAGTGATAGATCTGGGAGAGCAGCCGGGGCCCTTGTCGCCCTGCACTGGGGGACAGTCTATGGGGCACAGGGTGTAAGAGAGAAGGGGTGGGAAGGGCGATGTTGACAGATAACCCTCCCCCCTTCCCCCCCGCCCCAGAACCTTTCCTCTCCCTCTCTCTCTACAGTCTGTTGGCCACAGGGCCGCTGCACAGGCTGGGACTGCCGGCTAGGCCAGGAGGCCTGACAGCTGCGGACTCTTTAGCTTGGAGCAGCCCTTCTTTGGTGAGTCGGGGAGCCCTTCCTGCATTCGCTCTGGGAGCAGCCCCAGTTTTCCCTTGGGGCCCGGTAGCTGAGCCAGCCTCTCTACAGGGCAACTTCCTGATGCTCCGACTGGCCGCTTGCTCTGGACATTTGGTCTTTCATTTTCCCTGCTCTCCTGCCCACCCCCCTGCCCTGCACCCACCCTTGCTTTCTCCATTCTTTGAGATGCCCCTTTTCTTCCACCCCCTCCTCGTCTCTCCATCCTGCCTGGTTCTCTGGGGCCATTGCTGAGTCCCAGTGGGGTCTCTGAACGCCCCCTGTGGGCAGAGGGCAGAGAGCCCAATGGTGGAGGCCCTTGAGGACTGGCTGGGATGGGGGTCCCTGAGGAGCGAGTTCACCTGCTGTCAGTTGGGGTCATCTGCCCCACGCCTGGACTGGACCTCTTGCCCCAGTAGCCAGGAGCAAACCTGGAGGGTGCTGGGGCCTGGGAAAGGATGCTTTTCAGCAGCCCCTGGACCTTTCTCTGTTCTGGTCTGGTTGACTCTCACTGGCTCTGGGAGTCCCAGGAGTCCTCATCTGGGTACACTGGGCACCGGCAAGCCTAAGCTGGGAGGTGGGCTTGACAAGTTGTCCCCCTCTCCTGGCCCAGTGGGTAAAGGTGAGCGGGATCCTCGTGGTGTGCCTCTGACATGAGCTCTTTTTCCTTCTAGGGGTGGTGGTGGGGGGAATGGAGGAAAGATGACCACATGGGGAGGCTGTTGCTTGCTCGTGGGGGTGAAAGATGTAGGTGAGCCCTAGAGGAGCTGGTAGGGGTGACAGGCAGTGGCAGGGGAATGGCTAGAAGCAGGGACTGGTGGGCCGCTGAGTGTGTGAGCTGGGGAAGATCAATTCTTGCACAGTGGGGCCCACTAAGGAACTCCAGGTTCATGGTGGGAGTCCCCTGCAGCATTCGTTAAACTCTGCATGTGGGAACTCAATTTGTTCCGTCCCCAGAAGCTCCCAAGATTTCCCAGAGATTGTAAAAAATCTAGCCTAGAAGCTGCTCAGTCCTTAGGCGCGTGCGTGAGCATCCGGCAGGGAATCGCGTAGGTCCCGGGACCCTATGGAAACCAGCCTGTCCAAAGGAGCAGGCCAGGGCCCCTGGTCTGGTGATGCACCTGGCGCAGCCTGCTCCCTGATGGACGCCCACCTTTGCCCGCAGACCTCGCATGGTGGAGAAGCAGCCCCATGAAGGTGCCCAGCCATGCAATGTTCCTGGAAGGCCGTCCTCCTCCTTGCCCTGGCCTCAATCGCCATACAGTACACGGCCATCCGCACCTTCACCGCCAAGTCCTTCCACACCTGCCCGGGGCTGGCGGAGGCGGGGCTAGCCGAGAGGCTGTGCGAGGAGGGCCCCACCTTCGCCTACAACCTCTCCCGCAAGACCCACATCCTCATCCTGGCCACCACGCGCAGCGGCTCCTCCTTCGTGGGCCAGCTCTTCAACCAGCACCTGGACGTCTTCTACCTGTTCGAGCCCCTCTACCACGTCCAGAACACGCTTATCCCCCGCTTCACCCAGGGCAAGAGCCCCGCGGACCGGCGCGTCATGCTGGGCGCCAGCCGCGACCTCCTGAGGAGCCTCTATGACTGTGACCTCTACTTCCTGGAGAACTACATCAAGCCGCCGCCTGTCAACCACACCACCGACAGGATCTTCCGCCGCGGGGCCAGCAGGGTACTGTGCTCCCGCCCCGTGTGCGACCCCCCGGGGTCCCCCGACCTGGTGCTGGAGGAGGGGGACTGCGTGCGCAAGTGTGGCCTGTTGAACTTGACGGTGGCCGCTGAGGCCTGCCGTGAGCGCAGCCACGTGGCCATCAAGACAGTGCGGGTGCCCGAGGTGAACGACCTTCGGGCCCTGGTTGAAGACCCCCGGTTAAACCTCAAGGTCATCCAGCTGGTCCGAGACCCGCGTGGCATCCTGGCCTCCCGCAGCGAGACGTTCCGCGACACTTACCGCCTCTGGCGGCTCTGGTACGGCACGGGGAGGAAGCCCTACAACCTGGATGTGACGCAGCTGACCACGGTGTGCGAGGACTTCTCCAACTCTGTGTCCACTGGCCTCATGCGGCCCCCGTGGCTCAAGGGCAAGTACATGTTGGTGCGCTACGAGGACCTGGCCAGGAACCCCATGAAGAAGACCGAGGAGATCTACGGTTTCCTGGGGATCCCCCTGGACAGCCATGTGGCCCGCTGGATCCAGAATAACACGCGGGGCGACCCCACCTTGGGCAAGCACAAATACGGCACCGTGCGAAACTCGGCGGCCACGGCCGAGAAGTGGCGCTTCCGCCTCTCCTACGACATTGTGGCCTTCGCCCAGAACGCCTGCCAGCGGGTGCTGGCGCAGCTGGGGTACAAGATGGCCATGTCGGAGGAGGAGCTCAAGAACCCCTCCATCAGTTTGGTGGAGGAGCGGGACTTCCGCCCTTTCTCGTGACGAGGGCTGCGTGGGTGGGGGTGAGGGGCACATGGTGTCGGTTTTGATAAAATGGACCGTTTTTAACTGTTGCCTTATTTCCCCCTCCCTCTCCCGCCCGCCCGGTCTTTGTGTCCTTCCCACCTCCCCACCCCCACCCCAACAGGCCCCACCCACCCGCCACTCCTTCTGCCTCTTTTTGTCTCTGAAATTTGCACTATGTCTTGGACAGGAATCACTGGGGCAGAGGGGGCGTGAAGCGGGGTAGAGCCCCCAGCCCACCCCCATTCAGACACATGGCTGTTGGGTCTCTGCGTGGATGGTGACAATGTTTACAAGCACCACACTCACATATTCACATACGCACACATGCACACACACGGGCGCCCACGAGGAGAGATACCCCTAAACCGCGGAACTTCTGCAGCATTTCCAGTGGCCCAGTAGTTGGGGTCTGGTAGTTTTGCACTGTCTTACTTCCACAAGGTAAGAGGGTAAAAACAAAAAGGCCACCTGTCTCTAATTTATGAATGGTGTCTAATCCCTCCCCATCCTGCTTCTGCCCCCAATGCCCACTGCCTGCCCTGGAGCAGAGAACAGTCTGCACCCACTCCCCCTCCCCGGCCTGCCCTTGCCTGCCTCTGAGCAGGTTTTTACTGTGAGGTGAATGTGGACCTTGTTTATTTTTTCCAGTCTGTGGTGATGCTGTCTGTCTGTCTGTCTGAGTCTTGTGGCTACCCCTGGACCAGTGACGGCTGATAAATCTTATGAGTTTCTGATTGATCTCGGGGTCCATCTGTAATATTTCTTTGTGCCAAAAGAAAAAAAAAAAGTGGATCAGTTTGCTAAATGAACGTTGAAATGCTTTATCTGTGTTTTCTGTAAATAAAAGAGTGCAATAATATCTGGGCGTTGACTGTGGGACATTCTGAAGGGGTGGCCTGGGTGGGGCCAAGCGGTTCTGGTTTGAGGGATGAGAGAGAAGGAGGTAGAGGCGGGGGTTCAGCGGCCAGTCTCTGGCTTTCAGAACTAGTGTCGCTCGATCACTGTCAACACTGAGCTCAGTGGTTCATTTGCAATCGGTTGGTGGAGACCAGACCCCTTAGAGCCAGGGGTGATGTTCAAAATATGTAACAAGTGGCGTGGCTTGCTGACGTCATGTCCAGAGGTCGGGGTGAAGTCCTGGTGGGCCCTTCCTGTGCCAGGTGTTGCCCGTTTCATTGCTGGGTCTGGGGCCTGGATGGCTGGGAAGGGGGCCCATTCCTGGGGTGGGGTGGCTCAGGGCAGTGGCTGCTGGTCAGCTGGCCTGGAAGTACTTCCGTGTTGTAACCACTAGTGCAGGTGGGCTATCAGCTGTGCGTACTTCCCTTCCCATCCTTGGCAGTGTAGCAGCTTCCTCCAAGGGAGCAACTTCCCCGGCTATTTCAAGAAAACAGCTGGCCCTGGGAGTGGAGGTCACAGCCCTGTTGTCCTGGGACAATGAGAGTCCCTCGGATCAAGCAGTCCCGGGGGTCCTGGGCTTCCTGAGGAAACTCACTCCTGGGCTATATTCTATGAGTCAGGAGGATATGGAGTTAGTGGCCATAGCAGATAACTCAGATAAAAGCTTCATCGAGACAGGCTATGTTGTTTCCTCCTTGTTTAACAGTGTGTGCTGGCTTAAGCCGGGTTCGGTGGCCCCGGGGTTGTGTGTCCAGACAGGAGAGGCCCAGGCTCTTTCCATCTTGTTGCTATTCCATTATTCTGAGGCGTTGCCTTTCCCTATGTTGTCCAAGATGGCTCACTAGGCAATGGGAAGGAGGAAAACGAAGGAGGGCACAGCTCTGCCATTTGTGAGCAAACCCCCAATGTTACAGACGTCACTTCCATTCATGTCTCATTGGCTAGGATCCGGTCAGCAGGGACGCACGTAACCCCAGGGGAGGCTGGGAAATGTAGTCCACTATCTGGGTGGCCATGACTTCTCAGGGGCCCCATGAATCAAAGGCTTATCTCCCTGGACTTCAGATTTCCTCTCTGCAAAAGGGAGTCAGTGTGATGTACACCCCTGCACGTCAACTACCAGTCAGGACTGGTGGACGGGGCCTGGTGCCCTCTTTTCACCCCCTGGTTCACCCGCTCTTCTTCTCCAACCTGTGGTGAGTGAGGCAACCTATAAATTCGTTTCCTGGCATCAGTGCTCAGGGCTCGCTCCCTCAGCTCCCCCGGCTGGGTGCTCCCCTGGGGAAGGCTTCCAGTGGAGGCCACAGCAGGTCGGTTCTTCCCCTGTTACAGTAAATGGTACTGTGGTACTTCTTTCCTAGGGAGGTCCCTGCTCTTTACTTGCCCACTGCCCTGTCTCGGACTGTCCTGGAGCTGGGACACTTCTCTCCTCTGGGTGGGTGGCTTCGTGGTGGAACTGGGAGACACTGGAACTATTGGTCCCCTAACTGCCATGACAGATGGCATTAATGACATGGACTGGGGCCTTAGAGGCAAGTCCTGTTTAGGGATAGGATCACTCATTCACGTATTTCTGACTCTTCTGTGTACAGACCCTGGGGTTATGGATACTCCTTCAAGAAAGACTGTCTCGTGGGAGGCAAACAGATAAAAGGATGGGAACAGCACTGGTGAAGCACATGCCCCCAGGTGTGTGCCAAATAGGCAGGGCTCGGTCCCATAGGAATTTGGTCCTAGAAACCACAAGGCCACTGTAATAAGGCACAGGCTTTCCCCCTAGGCCTGACAGGGTCATTAGATGTGTCTTTGGTCTTGGAGGCTTGGAGAAGTCAGGGAGGGCTTCTTTGAGGTGGTGCTGCCTGAAACCAGTCTTGGAGAGGCAGGCACTGGCCCTACACTGGGTGTGGGAAGATTGTCTTCTCCTGAGAGGGGAGCAGGTGCCAAGGCACAGAGGTGAGAAAGTGTGAGGCATTTACAGCAGTGGGGGCTGCGGGCAGGAACGGGTGGGGGGAGACCGTGTTCCACATCCTGTTCTCAGCTTCTCAAGCTCGGAAAGTCCATTTTACTGGCTCACCCACGGCAGATCCTCCTTCAAGGGATTTATTTGTGATGATCAGCTACACTAGGACCAAACTCCTAGACTCCAAGACTCCTGTCCTCTTGGAGGCTCCGTGTGTCTTGGCTCCCCGACCCACAGCTTTACCCACACCATGCTCTTCTTCACTCTTCCCTCTCTCGTCGTCCTCTTCCTTTCAATTCCTTGAGCACCCTGAGAGAGACTGTTGTGATTATAGCCCCCAATTTGTTCATACCCAACTCTGGACCTAGCCCCGTGCCCTGCTTTGGCCAATGAGACAACAGCAGGTGCGGTGGGTACGGAGACACGAAACGTACCTTTGGAAGTTGTCCTTTTTGGCTGCCTGGTAACTGCCTTTCGCTGCATATGAAGGAAGCCCAGCAGAGCTTGCTGAGGAATGCAGATCACAAAACGAAGAGCCCAAGCTCCCCGGGCAAGGTCCGTCAGCACTTCCCTGGCTTGGCAGCTGCCTTAGACACAGGAGTGAGTCCTAGCCAAGATCAGCCACAGTATGACCTGAATTGTTGGAACTGCCTGGCAGATCTCAGCCCAAATTTCTGACCCACTAAATGGTGGGTTAAAAAAAACAAAAAGTGGTTGTTGTTTTAAGCCACTACGTTTTGGAGTGACTTGTTATACAACAAAGGCTAATGCCATTCTCTGTCCCATGCGGGTGTTAGCCGCAACCAGACCGCTCCTTATGCCTGGGTCAGTCTTACTCCCCTCTTTACCCAATTAATATCCACTCATCCTTTGGATCTCAGCTTAATTATCAACATTTCCTTGGTTTTACCAGATTAGTCTTGTTGGCCCGAGTATAGCCCCATATATAACTGATTCTGTATCTCATGTTTGTATCTCTTGTTTTAGCCCTGACGGCCCTGTGTGCATATCCTTTATAGTATTTACCACAGTTGTCACCACACCTTTGATTACAGGACATGGCGCATAATAGGTGTTGAATAAACCTGGGTTGAATGGTGGCACATAATAGGTGTTGAATAAACCTGGGTTGAATGGATACAAGAGTGAATGAAACTGGTCATCCCCTCTTGCTCACTTTCCTGGGACCTTCATGAAGAACAGGGCACATCCTGTTAGGGATCAGGATGAAACCTGAGGCAGCTCATGCCCTCCCAGGCTGTTCTGAAAAGTTATCAGGAGTGGAAGGGTTCCTGGGAGGCTCAGTAGGTTAGGTGTCAACTCCTGATTTCTGCTCAGGCGGCGTGAGATCGAGCCCCGCGTTGGGCTCCAGCCTATTTGAGAGTCTCTCTCTCTCTCTCCCCCTCCCCCACAAAAAAAGGAAACTTGGGGTGCCTGCGTGGCTCCGTTGTTAAATGTCTGCCTTCAGCTCAGGTCATGATCCCAGGGTCCTGAGATCGAGCTCCCTGCTCAGCGGGAAGCCTGCTTCTTCCTCTCCCACTCCCCCTGCTTGCGTTCCCTCACTCGCTGTGTCTCTCTCAGTCAAATAAATTAAAAAGAAAGGAAGAAAGAAAGAAAGAAAGAAAGAAAGAAAGAAAGAAAACTTAATGGGGGATGGGGCTGAATTTTGTCCCAGGACTCAATGTCCACCATTTCTCCCCTGCCCCACCCCAACCATAGTTAACAATTCTTTCTAATTCGGCATGGACTTCCTGTTTCTTTGCTGCGATGTCTCACCTGCCTGGCCGCCTGTTACAATTTCGAAGGTAAACGCTCTGCAGGAGAATACCAGTGAACAAACATGTGTATAGAATTTTACAGTTTACAAAGCATACTTCCCTTCCTATTAGTCACACCTCTATGGAGGCTGTTTCCTGCTGACACAGAGGCACCTTTTCCTAGCCAGGAAACAGTGGTCAGAGCACCACGTAGGCAAGACTGGCCCTGCCCACTTCTTCTGTGTGTAGCGCTTTGATGGCTCAGAACCTAAGGAGTTACTTCCTGGTCTCGTCCCCACACCTGGGGCCTGTCCTGTTGATACTTGTCATCGCAGGTTTCCTCTGTTTGTGTGTTCCCACCTGCTCCCTCTGTTCTCTTCTCGCCAACAGCACTCCAACTTTCCTGTCCCACTTGCCTGGTGCTCTTGGGAGCTCTCTGGGCTCCACTTCTCATCATCCCAGAGGGTCCTGTCTGGGACAAACCTCAGTACCACCCTGGGGAAGAATGTCCCCCTGCTGAATGCCTCTCCTTGTTGGGAAGGAAAAGATATGGGAGAAGCACCCACATGCTTTCCTGTTTCCTGAGGGTTGGGAAACAGGTTGGAATCAGATCCTCACATCCTCACAGGCAGGCTGGGACCCATCAGGGAGTCTGGCTGAAGCTGTGGGCTGAGTGGTCGCTGGGGTGGGCTTCGTGTGTGTGTGTGTGTGTGTGTGTGCGTGCGTGTGTGTGTGTATGCAGGGGCAGCAGGGGAACTAATGCCCACATAGAGGCCCTGGCTGGCCTGGGGCCTGCAGCCTGCCTGCTCAGGGCACGCACAGACAACCAGCTAGTCTTCACAGAGCCCCAAAGTGCTCCATCGAAACCTCAGATCTGCCCACCTGCCCACCTCCCCCGTCTACTTACGCTGTTTGCTTCCAGGGCTTGAATCCTGCAGATAACTTGTATTTGAAGTTGGGTCATAGTCATCTTGGAGACCACTGTGATAAAAAGTGAGGTTCTAGGTTGCCCCCACTTGCCCCACTTGCTGTGTGACCTCGTGCCCATCGCTTAATCTTCCTGAGCCCTCACGTCCTTATCTATACAGAGATAATCATTCTAATACCTGTCTCAGAGGGCTACTCGGAAGATGGCATAAGGTCGTGTGTTTAAGTGCAGAGCACGGTGCTTGACACCCAGGGAGTGCTCAAGAAATGCCGACTGCTATGACGTCATCATCATCAGCAGACTTGTCATCATTACCATTTTGGGCACCGTTCCCAGCAACGTGCCTGGAATACAATGGCTGCTCAATGAACATTTGTTGAACAAATGCTTTTTTGGGTGGGTAAGCTCTTCTATTTATTTTTTAAAATTATTTATTTATTTTTAAACTATTTTGTTTATTTATTTGAGAGAGAGAGTATGCACACATGCCCACAAAACAGAGCAGGAGTGGCGGGGGAGGGGCAGAAGCAGAAGCAGGCTCCCCGCCGAGCAGGGATTCCCAACATGGGACTCAAACCCAGGATCCTGGGATCATGACCAGAGCCAAAGGCAAATGCTTAACCGATTGAGCCGATTGAGCTCTTCTAATTTGAACTGCTCCCAGTGCATGAAGTTATACCTGAATGACATGACACGGCAGCCGATGCTGGCCTCTTATCAGCCAAGGCCTAGAACTGAGGGTTAATGAGAGGGAGAGAAGTGGGAGGACAACCAGAAATGCCTATGGAAATGACCATACCACTAAACATAGGGACGACTGGCCTACCTGCAGGACGGTACCTAAAGATGCCAGGTGGCCTTGGAGGAGTAACTCTCAGGAGTAGAAGGTGGATGACTTGACCTGCCATCTTGGGCCATATTGGCAAGATCATCTCACTTCATGGGGAAATGGCTTCCTGGGGTGTCCCCAAGCCAGCTGCTCAGCCACCACCTCCAGGGTAGACGGACTTGGCCTTTCAACCCCCTTTAGGGTACCTGCATTTGTGTTCTTTTTCCATTCATAAAGGATCATGCTTGGTGTGGGGGCCCAGAACATCTTCCCCTTGAAGGCCCAGGGAAGCCTCCAGTGATAAAGGTTTCAGAGTTTTCTTAAGCCTGAGATTTCAAGCTTCCTGGAGTGGGTCTGGGAACAGCCAGCCAACCACACCCAACTGTTGGAGGCTTCCTCCTCTGGCAAACTTTCTCATCACAGCCGCAGGCAACAATGCCTTCTTCCGGTATTGCTTCCTGCTTTCTTCCTTCTTTGGTAACACCTCAGCCTTCAGCAATGTCACCCTGGCCTTGAGCTAGCTTTGGGAAGACAGATGTAGCTTTGGGACCAGACCCTTATGCTGAGGGGAGCAGGAGGCATTTTGAACCACTCAGGAAAAGCAGAAAATTAGGGATTTAGGTGACAGGAGACTTAACTGGAGCCCTTGTTCCACTGCATCTTGCTGGACAAATCAGAAATTTACCCTGAGCCTCAGTGTCCCAGTTATGGCTTGGGGGCAATGATCAAAAAGAATGTAATCTTCTGCAGTAAGTGACAATGTGGGTTACATGTATCCGTCTAGTCAAGTTAAACAGATTGGGAAATACCTTTCTTCATTTAAAAAATTTTTTTGTTTATTCTAGTGATTACTGAGAAAGATTTGTTAATGATTTCATCCTATGATTATGGATTTGTCTATTTCCACATAAGTTCTGTCATATTTTTCTTTATGATTTTGAGGCTTTATTTTTAAATGCATACGATTCTAAGATTTTATTTATTTATTTAGAGCAAGCATGTGCACAAGCAGGGAGGGGGCAGAGGGAGAGAGAGAATCTTAGGCAGGCTCCATGATGAGTACAGAGCCCAACACGGGGCTCGATCTTGAGACCCTGAAATCATGATCTGAGCTGAAATCAAGAGTTGGATGCTTAACCGAGCGAGCATCCCTAAATCCAGGCACCCCTAATGCATATAATTTTAAAGTTTTTATGTATTTCTAGTGACCTTTTATTAGCATGAAGTGTTCATGTTTACCAGGCAATGACTTAAAGTCTGATGTCAATATAGCGCTACCTGCCTTCTTGGTTAGAATTTGTTTAATTTATGTTTCCAGCTTTTAGCTCATATACATGTCTTGCAATTGCTGATGTATTTGAATTTATAGCTACCATCTTATTTTGTGCTTCCTGTTTGTCTCACCCATTACATGCTTTTTACCCCTCCTTTTGGTTAGTATATATATTTTTTATCTATTACATCTTCTCCCCTGCACTGATTAGAAATTACATATTCATTTCTATTCCTTTAGTGGTAGCCTTAGAGAAATAAAAAATATTTTCTCTGTTTATCTAAATCTAAAGTTAATCAATATCTTTACCCTTCTCTTGAAAAACACACTTAATCCCTTAAATACGCTTTAATTCCATTGGCCTTCTTTTAAACTTCTCTGTGGTTGTTGTGATGCACTTTTAAAGCTAAAGCATTATATATAGTCTTCTGTTTTTTTTTTCTTCCTAAATCATCAACTCTATTTAGGTTATCATTTGCACACAATAAACTTCACTTATATATTTTTTTAAGATTTTATTTGTTTTCCTTCTGAGCAGGGAGCCTGATGTGGGGCTTGATCCTAGAACCCTGGGATCATGACCAGAGCCAAAGGCAGACGCTTAATGGACTGAGCCACCCAGGCATCCCTAAACTTCACTCATTTTAAGTATACCATTTGATAAGTTTTTTTTTTTTAATTAGAAAAGATTTTATTTCATTGAACCAGCATGCATGACAGTTCAAACATTCATCCCAGTGGAAAAACCATTTGATAAGTTTTAACAAATGTGTATTTAGGTAACCACAATCACACTGCAGATATAAAACCTCTCTATCAACCCAAAACTTCCCTTGTGCCCTCTTGTAGCCTATCTGCTTTCTCCATTCCTAGCCCTTGGCAACCATTGAACTATTGCTGTCATTATAGTTTTACCTTTTATTGAATTTTGTGTAAATGGAATCATACAACATGTAACCTTTTGTGTCTAGCTTCTTTCACTTAGGTGATGGTTGAGATTCAATCATGTTGAATGTAGCAGTGGTCTTTTTCTCTTTATTGTTGAGCATTCTTCATTCCCCTGTACAAATCCAAATTTCCACTTGGTATGATTCTCTTTCTGCCTGAAGAAATTTGTTTATTTATTTATTTGTCTGTTTGTTTTTGAATATTTTCTTTATTTATTTGAGAGAGAGCAAGAGGGAGAGAGTGCACAGCAGGAGGAAGGGCAGAAGCAAAGGGAGAAGGGGACTCCCTGCTGAGAAAAGAGCCCGATGTGGGGCTCGATTTCAAGACCTCAGGATCTTGACCTGAGCCTAAGGGAGACTTAATGGACTGAGCCACCCAGGTACCCCAGTGAAGAGCTTTTTATTTAATACTTTTTTTTTTTTTTTTTTTTTTGCTGTGGAGGAAGACTTATGGTAGATTCTCCCAGATTTTGTCTGAAAGTCTTCCTTTCTGCCTTCGTTTTTGAAAGAGATTTTTTTTGTTGTTGGCTTTAGAATTCTAAGTAGGTAGTTTTCAAAGATTTTGAGTCATTGTTTTCTGCCTTGTATTGTTTCTGTGAGAAGTCTTCCATAATTCTTAATTCTTTCCCCCTTGGTATACAGTATCTCTTTTCTCTGGCCACTTTTAAGACTTTTCTCTTTATCATTGCTTTTCAGCAGCTTTGACGATGATGTGCTTTGATATGTTTTTCTTTATCTTTATTCTGCTTGGGGTTCATGGAGCTTCATGATTTGTGGGTATATAATATTCATCAAACCTGGGAAGATTGCAGCCATTTTGTTTCTTCAAACATTCTTTTCTGTCTTGCCCTTTCCAAGATTCTGATGATACATATGTAAGGTCCCCTGACATTGTCCCATGGGTGACTGATTTTTGTTTCTTTCTCCACGCCCCCACCCCAGGACTTTTTCCTCTCTGGGCCTGATCTGGATGGTTTCTAATGCTATGTTCTCAAGCTGTCTAATCTTGTTTCCTGCAGTATCTAATCTATTGTTAATCTCAACCAGAATTTTTTTTCCATTTCAGATTTGTCTTTTTCATCTCCATGTGGCCCTTGGTTCCTTTTATTTTATAAATTCCATTCTATATCCTCATTGTATTCATGTTCTCCTTTAAATCTTTGGATATTTGTATACAATTTATAATGTTTTAAAGTCCTTGATGATGAATTCTATCCTCTCAGCCATTTCTGGGTCATTTTTATTAATTTCTTTTTCTCCTGGTTATGATTGTACTTACTCAGTGCTAGCTTTTCTGTATACTTGGTAGTTTTTGATTGGATGCTGGATATATCAGTCGAGGACCAGGTAAAGACAGAAATCTCATCAGTAATTTGAACAGGGACAATTTAATACAAGTAATTATTAACTAGTCACATGTGGTTAATTACTACAAGAGGTAAAGGAGAACTGTAAGGAATATAGGAATAATGAATGCAGGAAACCCTTCCTCTAGGGCTGAAGGAGTGTTGACAGGCAGAAATGAAGAACTTGAAAGATACATCTCTAGCCCTGCCCCTTTGAGTCAGACCTTGTTAGAGAGGGTGTTGCTGCCATATGAACACACAGCCTGCCAATGGAGAAGAAATTTGCCAGAGGGTTATGCCAGAGAGTTCCATTTCAGCAACCGACTTGATGGCTGAAACTCTCATTAGAGGAGGAAGATGGGTCCTAGCTTGTCTGCAGGATCTACCTGTCAGTTTGCCAAGAGGCTAGGGTTCCAGGGGGCTGGTGCTGGTTCAGGAAGTGGTCTATTAGGTGTTTGGAACACTTGTTGGAGAATGAGTGCCACCAGGCCTCCTAAACAGCTTGACAGCTTGGGGATAAACTACACCAGAACCAGGAAGAGAAAGTTCTTCCTCAGCCATGCTCTTGCAGTGACACCTCCCACCTGCCTCAGCACACTTAAAGGCAAAATCTAACATAACACCAAGTATTCAGGGTCTGGCTCTGGTATCACAAAGCAGGGCAATGAAGGGTACATTTAGAGCTAAGAAGCAATCAACTGGCATATAGACATTATATGTTTTCTGTTGTCTAATGCTGGATTTGGGTGGATTCCTTTATAGAGTGTTGGATTTTATTCTGGCACAGTTAAGTTACTGGGGATCCTTCTGATCCTTTCAAGGGATAATTTTAAGTTTTGTTATGGTGGCTTCAAAGCAGAGCCACTTTAGGGCCAACTACTAACTTGTGACCCTCCTAAGGACCCTACCCAATGTCCCATGTTTTGTGAAGTGTCCCATTCTGCACAGTGAGAGCATGAACTATTTCCCTCTTTGTGTGGGCTCCCAGACTTGTTTAGTCTGCTAACTTTCCAGTGGTTTTTTTCTTGACCTTACAGAGCTTCATTCTATGCATATACAGATCAGTACTCATTCAAAGATTCAAAGAGACCCCCTCTCTGGGTCTCTGGATCTCTCTCTCTCTTTCTTTCTCTCTTTGTGCATGTCCCTTTTCTCTGTAAGGATACTTCACAAATTTTAGCCACATTGATCTCCATAAACTCTGAGATCCATCTATTCAACTCAGTGAGACCATTGAGCTTTGTTTGTATTACCTGTCCCTGAACTGCAGCCTGGAAACTGTCTCCAGGAAGGTTGCTGGGACAATCATAGTGTACATCTCATTTGTTTCTTTTCTTTCAGGACACAGTCCTGTGCTGTGTTTTTCAATGGGTGAACACATTTGTTTTTCTGTGTCCCCTACCCCTACCTTTTGGTATATTTTCCTAATTGTTTATGGTGATAGGGAAAATCCTGAAACAGTTAATCCGTCATGAACAGAAGCAGAAGTCCCTTGTCTTGTATTTTGATTCTATATTCTAAATATTCTCTTGATACATTACTTTTTACATAATTTAAGCTAGTCAGTATTGATTAGATATGCCCATATCATTTCTTCTTTCCTCTTAGAACTTCTTTCTAGAATTCTTTTTTTCTCCCATTACACAACTTTCATTGAGGGTCTGCTAGTGGCAAAGTCTCAGTTTTTGTATATTTGAAATGTTTTTAATCTAACACTGGATCTTTCCAGATATCTTCTCAGGGTACAGAATTTTGGGTTGATGTTTATTTATTTTCTCAGTATGTTAAAAAATAACATTCCATTTTCTTCTGGTTTCCATGGTTGCAGCTGAGAACCAGCCATCATCTGGTGATACTCCTTTTAAGGACAATCAATATTTTCTTTCTAACTTAAGCAATCCTTCTCATTAACTTCAGAATTTGAAGTTTTTCTATGCTGAATCTAAGTGTAGGCATCTTTTGATTTAATCTATTCGGATTCACTGGGCTTTTGAACCTGATGTCTTTCATTAGTTCTGAAAAGTTCTCAGATGTTAGTTTAAAAAAATATATCAGCTCTGTTTCATTCTCTTGTGTTTCTCCTTTTGGAATTCTAATTAGCCATAAATTACACATACTTACTCTATCCTTCATTCTTATTTTTCCCTTTAATTTCCTATCCTTTTGCATCTTGTGCTTAATTGTGAGTAGTTTTTTCCCCCCAGTTGTTTTCCAGTTTACCAATTTTCTCTTCAGCTGTGTTTAATTGGTAGTTAGGCATGCACACCCAATAACTGATGCAGTTGTAATACTTCTCATTTCTAGATGTTAACTTTGTTTCTTCTTCAAATCTTAGTTATTCCTTACTGTTTGTTGTTCCCTGCACATATTTTCAAGATTATTTTTTATTTCTTTAAAAAATAGCATAGATAATTATTTTACAAGTTCTATGATAAGTCCAGTACCTGAAACCCTTGCAAGTTTGTTCTGTTGTCAGTTGTTTCTGTTGGTTCTCGGTCAGAATGTCTTGTTTCCTTGTCTATTTGTTTAGTTTTGTACTGTGGTTTGTGCATTTTTCCTTGGATTTCTATTTATGGAAATCTGTGAGACCTGGGATTGCAGAGAATTCTTCCAAAGAATATTTGTTTTCATTTTTTTTTGCATCTGCCAGGCCACTGGGGCCACTTACTGGCAACAACCATGGTAAATAAAATTCTTGGTTTGTGGGGTTTGGGGACCACCCAGGTTGTGTGAATTCAGGTTATAAACTTGTGTAATGGATGCCTGAGGCTTCTAACTTCTCAGTAGTACTTTTTCCATTTGCTACTTAGTACTCAGTTTTAAGACAGTCCATTCTTTCCCAGTCCCCATAAAAAGAAGGAACTGTTTGTATTTCTCATTTGTCCTTAGCCTGAAAGGATAGCCCTTGGAAATCTCAGCTGTTTGAGGGGAGGAACTCCTATCAGACTTTCCACCTTGGGCAGACCCTGGACTTTGTCAGCTTAGCCCTGGAACCCAGAGAAATAAAACTTTGTTTCTCAGGGTTTGGTGAGTGTTCTCTGGGCAAACACAGCTGCCACTCTCCTTACCTATTTGGTTCTTGCCTTCATTCCCTGCATTTTTTGCCTTGTGCATTATTTCCTTTCTTGCCAGCTTATTTTACATTGAAGAAGATTTTTCTTACTTTATAACAGATATTTTAGTTGTTTTCAAATAGGAGGGTCATCCCATGTATCTAACATTTTGTATTATTCCAAAATGCCATACTGGGGTCACACTTAGCATCCTTCTTCTGTACCTAGAACATAGGTTCTCAGGCATTATTTGGTAAATAAATGAGTGACCCCGGGAATGAATGAAGACATGCACACAGCTTTGGTTGCATGAACTGTTCGTTAGCCAGCTTGGAAACACCATGAGGTCAGGGACCTTGCCTGATGAATTGGCCATTGTCCAAGACTCTGTAATAACCCATGCCAGCAGGTGTCAACTGATCTCGATTCAGAGAGGCCTAGGGGTAATGGGAAATCTGTCCTCATAAGTGACAATTGTCTAATGCAGACAGCAATTTTCCAAATCTGTGGGTCTTTGGGAATGGTTGGTTTTCAGATGGTGGGAGAGGGATTTCAGTTGCCTATCTCTGCTCTCTTGCTGGTTCTTCTGGGGCTGCTGGCTGCAAATATCATCTCACATGATGGAGTTTTGTCTCTGATTTTAGTGTTGTGACCTAAGCCCTTACAGCTCAAAGTGTGGTCCACATACCAGCAGTATCTACATCACCTGGGCACTTGTTTGAAATGTAGACCTTGGGTGCCTTGTTGGCTCAGTTGGTGGAGCACGTGACTTTTGGTCTTGAGGTTGTGAGTTTGGGCCCGACATTGGGTGTAGAGAGTACTTAGAAAGAAAATCTTTAAAAAAAAGAAATGTAGATCTTGGGCTCCATCCAGACTACTGATTCAGCATCTTCATTTTAAATAAGATCCCCAGGTTATTCATATGCACATGAATGTTTGAGTATACTGCTCTGAGAACTCTCTAATGTGTGTGTGTGTGTGTGTGTGTGTGTGTGTGTGTGTGTGTGCATGTGTGTGTGCATATGTGGAGAGGATGGGTTACAGGCTTGTCGTGAGATACTGATTTTTATAGCCTTCTCATGGCCCTGCAGGATGACCAACTCAAATTCGGTTTGCTTGGGGCTTTCCCAATTTTTGTACTGAAAAAAAACAAAACAAAACAAAACAAAACAAAAACCTAAACCTACATCCCTGGAAACCTCTCAGTTCCAGGCAAAACAGGATGGTTGGTCCCCTTACCAGACAGGGCCCAGGCATCCTGGTCTCCCAGAGGGAAGTAGAGCAGGCACTGTGGTTCCTATAGGCTTCATGCTAAGGAACAACATCTGGCACCCTGTTGGGCGGGGCATGGCTAAGGAGGTGTTTCATCACCTGGATAACCTGGACGGCTGTGTCAGCAGCCAGCTGCAGAGCATCTGATTCTGACTATGGGCAAGGGATCCTTGGCCGTATAAGAGAGGTTCACATTCCTGGAAGCCCAGGGCCCAGTCCAGTGCTGGCCCAGTTGTGAAGGGGACGATAAAGAAATTGGGCAGGATCTCCAGGGTAGACCTGCTCTGGGACAAGCCTCTGAACCCCTGTCTTTATGTAAGGTGGTGACTTAAGCCCATTTGCAAGTGATCTTCTCTTTTAGTTGCATCCATGTGAGCTGCAAGGAGGGGGTTCCAATAACACATGCGCACTCTGCAAATTAGAGCTTCATCATTATTTTGAAATACTTGGTATGAAATGTTTGATTGTGTTCACAACCTATTCACATTATCACAAGAAATTTCAACATTACATTTGTCAGAGAAAGAAAAGAAAGAGCTGTTAGATTCTCTTAATATAATTTCAAGTGTTACACATTTTTGAATGGTTATAGAATGCTCTTACATTTTTGTCATGTACTGTGTGAACAAAAGTTTCCTGTCAATAGTGACTTCCAAGAATTTCAAGAGATCCTCATTAAAAAGCCCCATCCAGAATTATGTATGGCCATTTCATGTGTAAAGACTGATACTAAAAAAAATAGTTCATGGAAGAAAGCTCAAGGTTCTCATTAAATTTTTTGAATAGATTTTATTGGAAAGTTTTATACATATTCAATATTTAATATTCTCCCTATTCCATCATACTTTTATCAAAATTATGTAATATAAAGAAAATGGAATAGTTTTTCCATCTAGTTCCCTACAGATACTCCGAAGTTACCTCCAGTTTATCCCAATGCACTGTGCAAATTTGACCACTTTCTCTGTGTGCCCAAGTATGAGGTACCTGGGAAGACTTGTGATAACCGTCTGTGTTCCCAGTTCTCTGAATTGACTCGGGCCCCTCATCCCCTCCCTGGGGAGGCATGGAGGAGAGAACAAGACGAATCACAACACCCTCTAGGATTTTCCTTCCTCCCCTCTCCCTCTTCCCACCTTCTTCCCTCTTTAGTGAAAATCCAGCTGCCTCCAATGGTTGCTATGGCAACCCTAGTGCTGGAAGAAGCAGGGCTGTCCTGACTTGGGGATGGGCTTCCATGACAGAGCTGCCCCTCCTCTTTGGGGCGAAATTATGATTGTGGGTAGGTGGGGTCAGGGCACTCAGTGGTTAACCCAGGCTTCTGCATCATGGGACCTCTGCATCAGGGCTGCTGGGGGCACGCCCTTAACCCGGGGTCCCTCAGACACCTGGCTCCCACACTTCACACAAAGCCTCAGGGTCTCTCCAAAGGTGAATCCATCAGAAGGCCACACGCTCTGATCACAGTTGGTTTCAACCGGCCTTTTTTCTAGGCCCCCAAGATACATCTTACCTCACCCCTTGCCCAATTGGCAGCTAGAACCTGAGTTTGGCCTCCAGAGTTTTGTAGTGTTAATTGATAGGTGCAGGTGGTTTGGACCTCATGTCTGGGCTTGGGAGTCAGGTTGGGTTCAAGTTGGGTTCAACTTGGGTTCAAGTCTTGGCTCAGCCACTTTCTGGCTCTGGGATCTTGGGCGAGTCATTCAACTATACTGAGCCTCAGTCTTACATGTGTAAAGTGGGATTATTAAAGACCCACCTCATAGGATGGCCA
The DNA here is from genome assembly GCF_922984935.1 of Meles meles. Classification (NCBI taxonomy): domain Eukaryota; kingdom Metazoa; phylum Chordata; class Mammalia; order Carnivora; family Mustelidae; genus Meles; species Meles meles. Next base: position 20,559,067 of record NC_060073.1, read on the forward strand.
TCTGTGGCTTCCAGGACACTAGGAATGTGAACTTCCTTTGTAAGTCCAAGGACCCCTTGTCCACAGTGGGAATCAGAGTGCTGCACAGCTGGGTCCTGACACAGGTGTCCAGGTTGTCCAGGTGACGAAGCACCTCCTTAGCATGCCTGCCCAACAGGGTGCCAGATGTTGTTTCTCAACATCTGGGTGTCATAAGGCTCCTCAGGCACATCCACAGAAGCCCACAATTTAGCAACACCCACCCCCTGGCTCCTCCGCTAATTTAGAGGTCAATCTTCTTCTCTCTAATGGTATTACGTGGAGGTATTGTGAGCTCACACTTTGTCAGGCTCTCACTCAACTGCTGGAATGCAGTAAGTGCTCAGTTAGTGATGACTGATGTTACTATTTCCCCCCCACCCCCCTGACTGGTTTCCCTTCTCTTCCTTTTTTTCTTTTCTTTCTTTCTTATTTATTTATTTATTTATTTATTTATTTCTACATCAAATCCTGCCAGGCCCTGGGGGTTCAGGGGACGATGACCTCTTTAGCTTTTTGTGTAAACCTGACTCTCACAGAAAACAATTTCCCAAAGCAGATAAAAAAAAAAGATCAAACTGTGCACATAAATCAATAATTCTGCACCAAGTGAGAGTAATTAAGAAATGAAGCCACTAGGAAATACCCAGGAGAGCTTATTATAGAAAATAACACTGAAACTATTATCTAGCGGCTCAGAAATACCTACTCCGGGTGGTACTCAGCTCAGAGTTTGCAGCTGTGCCCCATCAAGTGGGGACATGTGATGACGGACCCTCTGGCCATTCTCACCGGCTGTGGCGGCTCCAGGGGGATTTCTGGTTCTGCTGTTTGTTATTTTTTGTCAGTGGACTAATAACCACTGGCCGATACCAAATAACATGGATATTCTTGTTTTGGGTCCTTTCTGGGCAGATTTTACTCTATCAAATAGTGTTTCAAGTTGGCTTCTCTAGGATGCAGGCTCGGAGACAAGGGTAGTGTTCGGGGTGTTTATTGAGGAGGGTCTGTGGGATGAGAAGTGTTCAGAAGAGAGGGGAAGAAGCAGGATGGGGCAGAGGGAGAGGTCAGACTGGGCCAGCCCAGGCTCACCCCAGGGGGACTCTGCAGCTGACGATGGCCCAGCGGGGCTCTTGGAAGGGACCTGGATGGAGGAGCATTTTCTCCAGCAGCCTCCTCCTTCAGTCACCGGAGGGTGGCCATCCTGGGAAGGGTGTATCCTCTGATGATGGCTCTTTGCCGCTGACGTGGGTGCTGAAGGGGCACTGTGGGCAGCGGGGACACCACACCCTTCCTTGAAGGGGGACCTGGACTGCGCATCTCTGTGGTCATCGCAGAAAGTAAACTGAGGCAGGGATGGGGGCCTGGAGCCTTGCTGGGTCATGCTGGATATTATAGTGGTTCCTGAGGTACATCCATGGAACCCTGCAATTTAGCAACCCTCTCCCCCTCCTGCCAACTTAGAGCTCAATCTTCTTCTTCCACTGATTATCAAGTGAGCTCAGACTGGGGAAAGACCTGCCCAAAGTCCCACAGGGACAAGTCACAGATGGAACTGCTCAGTGAGCCTATGCCTTTGTTCGGGTCCGCTGGGCTGTCACCTCTACTGGGAAGGCTCACTGAGTCTTGGGGCTGCGTTGGATGTTCCTGTATGTACCTGGTCACTTTCCAGACTCCCCATCAGGCCGCGAGCTTGCCAAAAGCAGAGCCAATGAACGAGACAGCGGTGAGGTGAATTCTATTGTTAGGAAGAAAGGAATGAACAGACTTAGGTAAGGTCCTTGACAGCATGGTACAGGGAGTCTGAGCTCATCACTGGCCGCTCCTATGGAGAAATATTAGGGCCCTTCCTCTTTCAGTCTTTAGTCTCTCTCCCCTGGCCCCTAAGTGATGAACCTCCAGGCTTTTGGGGTTCAACCTCGGGGAACTCAGAAGTGGTTTAAACCCACTTCTTGGTTCCCGATGTACATCTTTGGCCCTACAAAGAGATCTGAGTGGATTTCTCTACAACTTCCCTATTTCCCTGCTGGCTCCTTCCTCTGCACCAGATGCGCTCAATCGACTTGCTTTGATTTTTATGATTTTATGAAACCTGTATTATTTTATGTGCGTGGATTTTAATTTATGTAGATAGTATTGTGCTAAAAACCTAATTCTATTTTTTCCCCTTTCAGCATTTTATGTTTTTCGAGATCTATCCAGGCTGCTGTATGCCCCTCAGTTGCTTCTAATTGCTGTGTCTACCACATTTATTCATCCCTCAGCAACGGAAGCCTAGTTTGCTTCCAGACTTCTCCCTGTCCCCTGCCTCGAACAGCCCACAGCAGAGATCCTCATCCTTTCCTTCTGGATCTGCATGAAGATTTCTCTTGAATCTCTGTCCAGGAGGGAATTTCTGGTAAAGATATACATGCATGCTTAAATTGCCTAAGTAGACCCACACTTCCCACTCTTAAAGGACCAAGCACTTGTCAAGCCCACGGGCTTGCTAGACCTTGATATCTCTTAATTAGAAGATGCTAGAAAATAATTTAAAAATAATTTTTTCGATGTTGGGGGGAAGCACTTTGCCAGCCAAACAAAGCACAAAAGAGGGATTCAGCCTATAGTCTCCAGTTTACAAAGCTGAAGGAAATTAACCCTTGGCCTTTGCAAGCAGAGGGCACGCCGGACATCTTCTTTGTCTCTCCAGGGCCCAGTCCGTGTTCACACCAGCAAGCCTTGAGTAGAGCCTCCCCCGTCCTCCAACAGTCCCTGTGTCAGAGCCCCCAAAACAGGTCATCCTGCATATGCTGAGGAAGAACATTCGCAGCCTCGCTGGGCTTCCCTCTCTCTCTGACCCCAGTGGTCGGGGACCACCAGCTGTCAGAACAGATGGGATTTATCTAGTGGGAGGCACTCCCTACCTACGTTACCCTTCCTGCCCAGCAGCCCCTCCCTGGGAGAGGCAGGTCGTGGGGAGAAGGTCTGAGGACACGGTGGTGGTGGGGGGGCTGTCTTAGTTTGGACTGCTATAAGAAAATGCCGTAAATGCTTATAAATACCAGAAGTGTGTTCCTCGCAGTTCAGGAGGCTGGCTGGTGGTCTGAGTTCAGGTGCCAGCACGGTGGGGTTCTGGTGAGACTGCCCCCTTCTGGTCGTATCCTCGTGTGGCAGAGGAAGAGACTGAGCTAGCTGTCTGGTCTGTTCCTATGAGGGCACTCATCCCGTTCCTGAGGGCTTCACTCTCAGGATTTAATCACCCCTAGAGACCCCGCCTCCAAAAGCCATCACACTGGGGAGCCGATGTCAGTATATGCACTTTGAGTGGGGGTGAATGCAGTCCGTCCGTCATGGCGACCATTGGTGCTTTGTCCAGCTCTCCCAGCAAAAACAAAGATTTGCTGTTGCTCTGAGCCTCTTGAGTTTGAGAGAGTCCTTGAGAGCAGGGAATGTCCCAGCCATTGTGTGGCCTCAGACAAGAGCCACAGGTGGCCAGAGATTCTTTATCACATTTGCTTTGAAGAGAGAAAATGAATATTAGCTTTAAGTCTTCCTGTTTTGAATCAGAGCATCCGGGGCTCCAGCCTGTGTGGGCAACGAATCCCCACAACTGGAGTCCGGCTTGCAGGGGCTGGCCAGGTTCCCCTGCTGGGACCCGGACTTTGTAAGTCCAGATGCCCACCCCCCAGCCACCCTTGGCACAGTGGTGTAGAGTGGGTAGGATATGTGGGTTCTGGAGTCAGACAGTCATGGGTACAAGCCTGACTGTGACCTTGGACAAGCCACTTCGTGTCACCAAGCTTCAGTTTACTCACCCGCAAGATGCTGAGGAGATTACCCACCTTATAAGGCGCTCTGAGGATGGGATGAGCTTAAGGGTTGTAAAGCCCTCTAGCAGAGCCTGGCATATGAAAAGAACTTAAAGGATGGGAGTTTCAAAAAGAGCTCAAGGGATCCTGGGATGCAGGCGAGTAGGAGCAATTCAGCAATTAATAGCTAATTTCCTTGGGTTTATCATGTGCCAGGCACTGTGACAGATGCTACAATGCCATGGGCTGTGTCCTGCTTGCTGCAATGGAGGCTGTCGAGGCCCGGACATCTGGCGAGGAGGCAGAGAGAGGAGGAGGGGCCAGAGCCCCATGCAGAGCTGAGGAGCCTCCTGTTTAGCCTCCATGGTGGCGGGTGATTTTATTTTATTTTTTACTTCTAAAGATTTTTGATTTATTTATTTGAGAGAGCAGAGCCCCAGCTGAGCAGGGAGCCAGATACCGAGCTCCATCCAAGGACCCTGAGATCATGACCTGAGCCGAAGGCAGATGCTTAACCGACTGAGCCACTCAGATGCCCCAATGGATGAATTTTAAATGTTTCTTTGCCAACCATTTTGCAAATGTTGGAACCCACTACTGCTGGTGTAAGCAGAAAAGGGATTTATGAAACTACGTGAGATCATGCCCAGTGTCACTGGGCAGGTGGGAGCAACAGACTTGAGACGAGGCTCCCAGAGGGACTCAGGCCTGTGCTGCCCAGCTGGCTCCAAGGGTTAAATGAGGGCAGCTGCCGTCCAGTAGCCGATTTCACTGCCACCACAGTCTCTTCTGCCACCAGAAGTTGGCCTTGTAGCTAAGGCCACCGGGAGAGCTGGACCACAGCACCAAAGTCTGTGCCTGTGGCTGCCTGGGCTTTAGTTCTGAACTGGGGACTCTAAGGGCAGAGCCCAGGCCCTGTACCTGCATCCTTGCCACAAGGGAACCTGGGACCCGAGTTCTGAAATAGACTCGAGAAGACAGAACCGATGGGGACTTTCCCCAAAAGAGAGACTTTTCGAAGGATGATGCTGCATGGTAACAAATACGGCAGATGTCCCTCCGTCCCTCCTTGAAGCATGTACGGAATGTGGGGATGTGTGATGAGAGGGGGCTTGGATTTGGCTTTTACAGGGGCTCTCGGTCAAGCAGGCAGATAGATACCTACGTGAGTAACACTGCAGGTGCCTGGAGGTGCTTACAGGGTGCAGACCGTCCACCCACCTACTGCAGGTCTGTGTCTGGCTCCAGTGGCTTGGTGGATGCGAGGGCACATTTGCGATCTCTCCAGTGATGAGCAACAGTGGAAAGGGGAGGGTCAGCCAACCTGGAACCAAGTCCCAACTTTCCTATTGACCACCCATATGATTTAGAATCTCTTGACTGGGGCACCTGGGTGGCTCAGTGGGTTAGGGCCTCTGCCTTTGACTCGGGTCATGATCCCAGGGTCCTGGGATCGGGCCCCCGCATAGGGCTCTCTGCTCAGTGGGGAGCCTGCTTCCTCCTCTCTCTCTGTCTGCCTCTCTGCCTAATTGTGATCTCTGTCTGTCAAATAAATAAATAAAATCTTCAAAAAAAAATTAAAAAAAAATAAAAAGCTTTAGAATCTCTTGATTTCTCTGAGCCTCAGTTTTGTCATATGTAAAAGGAGGACAGTCCCACCCACCATCTAAGGGCTGGTGTTCACATTACGGATAATGTATGTTGACTGTCCAGGATGATAGATGTCCCATAGAAGGTAGTCGTTTTATGGTTATGGGCATGAGTGTGATGAGAGAGGCTTCTTTTGGTGGGGGCCTGAATGTAGTGTTTCAGGAGGTATAGGGGAGGTTGGGACAGACAGGAGGGGCCAGGGCTCATTTGCCTTGGGCATTCTCGGATGTGTTACTATTGGCTGACAAAGGCATCCTTGGGACTAATGGAACAATGTTCATGGTCAAGCTTCAACTTTGGTTGTCATTAAATAAGACAAGCAGTCCTGTCGCTCTAACAAGTGAACACCCCACTCCCCACAAAGGGTGTCCTTGGTGCCTTTCTCAGAGGCCCTATTTGAACAGGACAGTGAAGACCCAGACTATGGGTTCTGGGCCCCTGCCTGGAAGGTGATCTCTGTCTTGCATCTAGGGATGTCCAGCCAAGGGCTTCAGCTCTCTGGGTGGGAACGGAAGTGAGGGAGTGATATCCACCCAGGATGGGCCATTCCTTACACGGTCAGGGCCCAGGTATGGAGACAGATAGGGATGGTGGTAAAGCAGGCAGCAGCTCCATTTGAGCCCTTTTTCCCAGTTCTCCTCGGCATTCCTGTAAGGTACCAGCCCTAGACTCTGCGTCCCTCCGCTTGTCTGACACTGAGCGCTATCTGGAGGACACCACAGGGGCAGAGCAGGGACAACTCAGAACATTCCCAGAGGTGTATGTCTGGGGCATCTGGGTCCCACATTGTTTGTTTCTTCCCTGGGGAAACTGAGACAACCCCTCCTACCCACAAGCTCCCACCTACCCACATGGACTGCTTCTCAGAACTTGACCCTGAGAGGTGCCGCAGAGTGTCTTCCTGAGGAAGTAGCCCAGAGGAGGCTGTTTGGGGGTAGTAGAAAGAATGGAAAGGCTTTGGAGTCAGGCAGACTCCAGTGCTTTTGACCACTGGCTCCCTCTCCTACCTTTAAAGTCACTTGGGCAAGTGACTTGCTGTCTTCAACTGCAAGACAAACATTTAAATCTTTCTCTGATGGGATTATTATAAGATCAAGTGTAATGACATAGGTACCTGGCAGAATTTCCTGTCTCAGAGAAGGCTGGCCAACTATTTGTATTCTGACCTATTCTCTGTCTCTCAGAGTAACAGAATAGCTGTAGGAGAGTCCACCAGAGTCAACTCACAGGTGAAAAGCACTGACTAAGAAAGAGATTTTAAATGTTCTAAAAAAGATGGGAATATAGAGAAATTTGGTGAATGATACAAATGATTCATGGCATAACCTCTAACAGGGAAGACTGCTCAAAAAAGGGTTAAGAAGTTCTAAAATCTAAACAAAACAAAACAAAACTAAACAAAACACAGTTTAGACCATTAAATTCTGCATAATCAAATGAATATTGAAATAACAATGCCTAAAGATGCCAGGCTTAAATGGTCAGGCCCAAAGAAGGAAGAAAAGACACAACTAAACAGAAAACTTTCTTCAAGCTGGATTAAACTAAAAGGGACTTTACTGAAGAGTATAGGGGTATCTGGTTTCAGGTATGGCTTGATCCTGGAGCTCAAATGTTGTCATGCAGCACAAGAAAGAAGTCTGTGCTAGCTCCGTTTTCACATCAGAGCTCCTGCTATGATAGCCATATGGCAGCAACAATTCTAGACTTACATGCTCCCAGGCTCAAGCTCAGCAGGAGTTGGAGGCCAGCAGTCCTTGAAAAATGTCTCGTTGGTTGGATTGGTGTTTGTGGTCATCCTTGAACGAATCACTTTGATCAGTGCTTTTCTTGCAATGCTTTTATTGACCAGGTTGGCATCACAAGCCCACCAGTGGGGGTGAGGATAGGGTGAAGTCAATACCAGCTCTCTCCATAAACTGAGAGTGGGGAAAGGTGGCTCCTTTAAGCAGAATTACTAAAAGAAGACAAAATGGATAGATGGTGGCCCAAAAAGCAAATGCCCACTCTGGTAGGTGTGAGCAGAGAGTAGCAGGAACCAGAAGGCCAAATGAGCAAAGTGTTTTTAAAACATCAAGGAAAACAGAAAGGAATTTTTGTGAAATTTCCAGCAAAAGAGAAAACCAGGAGCAAAAGAGCCACTACTTGAGTAAAATGATGTTTAAAAGTATTTCCAAATGATTACTAAAATTTGTTTTGTAAAAATTTATTATTTTTCTTAGTTTTATACATGAAGGTAATTTGTATGCTCCTAACTATTTGGAATTTACTAGAGTTTGATCTGTGACTTGCTATATGATCAATTTTGTAAATGTTGCACAGACACTTGACCAAAAGATACAGTCTCTGTTTGTAGGACAGTAAGTTCAATGTCTTAATAGATATTAGCTATTAATCAGACATTTAGCTATTAATGATACAGTCTGAATCTCTTATCGCTTTATTAAGTTTGCCTTCTTGATCTTACACGGAGACAAGTATGCTAAAGTCTTCCACTGCAATTGAGTTTCTGTCAATTTCTATTCACACTTCTAAGAGTTTACGCTTAATATATTTCAATACCATGTTCTCCGGTCCATTAAAGTTCATGAACCGGACTATGATTTCATTATTGATCATAACTTTTATCAATATCAAATGACTCTCTTTGTCCTATTTAATGCACTTTGCCTTGAATGTTACACTGTCCATGTTCCATATTGTCTTTTTCTTTCTTTTGGTTCCCATTTTTCTGATATATTTGTGCTCTAGATTCAGTGGAGAAGACGGTATAATGTCTTTCAGGGATGGGTTGAGCAGAGTTCTTTGTCTTCTATTTGCTCCTGTCCCTTTTCTTTGGCAATACAAGCATGTACTGGAGGTATGAGACTGGTGAAAAAGTTACTCAAACTCACCTTTTTGCTCTGATTCCCTGCTCTGGGTTGAACAGAGAACTCATGGTTTTAGACCACTTGCAGAGGAGATCCCTGAGCCACCATCTCTTGTCCTTGAGAAATCACAAAGTAGCAAGTGTTCCTGAAGATGGGTGAGGGGTGTACACTAGTCCACTTTTCAAAATGGTTGGGGAATGACAGACCAGCACCTTTTATTCCATGTAAGATAAGAAGATGGATTATTACATATGTGGTTTGTATCTAGAAAATAAGTGAGCATCATTGGGACCCAACATAGGTTCACTAAGAACAAATCTCTTCAAATATAATATCTCCCTCTGACAGCTCTATAGAACTTGAGCAATTAAAAAAAAAACTTTAACCATCAGAAAACATAAAAAGAAAGAACAGCATAAATAACCTAACATGCCCATCCCCCTGCTTCAACAATTTTCGACACATGACCGTCTTATTTCACTCCCCGCCGTACTCTCTCCCTCCACCTCCCGTTATTCTGAAGCAAATCCTAGACACTATATAAATATTTCACTGTGCCCCAGTAAACCATAACCACAGCACTATCATCACATCTGTATTACTTGTCTGTTGCTGCATAATAAATTACCATGAGATTTAATGGCTTAAATGATGGTTGGATATAGAGAATTGATCAGATTCAGGTTCAATTTCCTTTTTTTTTTTCAGATTGATTTTTGGCAAACTCCTGTCCTTTTGGCAAAGACCCCCATTTAGGGGTCCTTAGGGAAAGCAGAAGCCACAGTGGGCATTTCAGCAAAAGTAATAATTTTAGAATTCGGTCACCACCCCTTGAGGATGGGGAGCAAGGAGAAGAGGTTGAGATGACAGAATCTAGAATTGCAGAGCTGGGGCTCAGATTTTCAGGTGGTTACTACTCAGCTGCAGCTGCTGGGTCCTCTGAGGGGGGACAATGAAGGGTCAGTGCTGGAGCAATGGCGTTAGAATCCAGCAAGCCAGCAGGAAATACTAAGATCCTTCTCCCTTCTCCTGCATTCCAGTCTCTTTTAGTGTCCGCGTGGACAGAGCTGAACATAAAGTCAACTTGTAAAGGAAAAAGGTGGTTCTCAGAGACCCAGTGCCAGCATGTCAGAGCCGGGAGGGAAGGGGCTTGGAGCTGAGAGACAGTTGAGTACCTGGTATACCTTGCATAGGCCGTATTATATATTCATCAGGAGGTACACAATGCTTGGTTCTCTTTTTATATATTATCAGTCATTGATCACGATTATCTTAATCCATTAATTCATTTGGGATTACAAAGTATTTGACAAGATATGTCATGATATCCCTCCCTGCAGACCAGATGGAGAGATAGGGAATGCTCTGTCTAGATGCTCTTTAGATGGAAAGCTCTTTGGGTGGCGTAATGTTCAGATGAACGCTGGCAGTGTTGATGAATGGTTCGATGTCCACCTTTTGCGAAGTTTCTGGTGGTCGGGTTTTTGTCCTTGACCCGTAACTATTTAGCAATTTATACCAGTGACTTGAACGAAGACAGAGTATGTAGGGAAGTCATTCAAAGATAGTTGTGGAGGGCAGAATTGCAGACCTTTTTCCCCCCACATCATGGCAGTGATGGAAATTGTTAATGTTTGCACAGTCTACTGGGGAAACCCTGAGAGATTGCTCACAGTCTAAGGTGACTGGCCCGGAATCTGGGTGTCCTGGGCTCTGCTTGGCTGATCCAAGGACTGAGGGGATCAATATCTCAAGGCTTGAGGCGATCAATGTCCGAGACACACCCAAAACTTAATCACAGCTCACCAGCTTGGAAGCTTTGGTCTAAAGAGGTGCTTATGGCCAGAAATCTGTCTCACATCACTACCAGCCCTCTGCCTAAGGGTCTCAAGGGAGGAAAGCAAATGGGTAGTCAAATTGTAGTCAAATTAGTATTTGCTATATTGATGTCTGAATTTCCAGTGAATTGCTCTCTGACAACCTGGGCTGGGGCTCAGGTTATCACGGAATAAGCTCCAGGTTTAAATGGGGGTGGGGAAGGAGCTTTCCCTCCTTTTAAACCCTCAACTAGGCATTTGCTTGAAACCAGCTCCAAAATGCCCCTGAGTTTGAAGACATATCTAGGGACTAAGCTTCCTGCCATGAAAGAGAGGGTTATAATCTCTTGTTTCTGTAGTACAAGCTGGGAGGAGAGGAGAGCCCCAAAGACAGAGCTAGAGGGTCTGGCCCCCTCCCATAGTAGGGGAGGGGAAGACCCTAGGCTAACTAAGCAGATGACATGGATTGAAAAGAAAGAGAAAAGAGCTATGTGAGTAAACTTTTAAAATGTTTGGTGCCTATCATTTGGGGACCTGCAAACTAATTTTCAGCTCCTCCTTCCTGTATGCATGTGTATTAGCCATCCATTGCTTCGTAAAAAATTACCCCAAATGTAGGGGCTTCAAACAACAAACATTATTATGTCACAGTTTCTGAGAGTCAAGAATCTAAGAGTGACTTGACTGGGCAGTTCTGGTTCTTTAACAAAGTTACAGTCCATCCCTTGAGGCCTGACTGGGGCTGGAGGGTCTACTTTTTTCCATACTCACCCATTTGATTATTAATAAAAGCTTTGGATTCTTGCAGTGTGGGGCCTTTCCATGGGCTGACATGGCTTTCTTCTAAGAGAGAGAGGGAGAGAGAGAGAGAAAGAGAGAGAGAGCAAGTCCCAAATGGTATCTTGGAGGTGAAATATGATCACTTCTTCTGTATTCTGTTGGTCACATAGACCAATCCTTACAATGTAGGAAGGGATTATACAAGGGTGTGGATACTAAGAGGTGGGTATCACTGGGGGCTGTTTTGGAGACTGGCTACAGTAGGTGGTCAGTAGGCAAAGGGGAAATAATACACTTCCTCTGGAGCCCTTAAAAGATACAGCAGACCCATCAAATTGGCAGAAGACAGAGTGCTGGGAGGCATGATCAATTCTTCTCATGACAGAACCAGGATCTGAAAAGACCTTTATGGGATTAAACCTAACAAGATAAAATTGAACAGGAACAATGTGAGGGTCCTGTAATTTCATCCTCAAAGAAGCACCCACAGTAATTCTCAATAGGAGCATAGAGAGATCATCAGTAGTGACTCTAAACATGACCTAGGGTTTCAGCTGTCAGCAAGGTCGTAATGAATCAAGAGTATGATGTGGCTGCCAAAACTGCCACCGACGTCTGGGCCAGGATAGGGGAAGAGAGTTCTGCGTGCTTCCAGTCTGGTCTGGTGCTCTGGGAGTACTGAGTTCTACTGGGTTCCAGAAAGGAGATAAATAGTTACATATTCAAAGGAGTGGCCAAGGATGGCCAGAAGAGAGGGAACTTTGTCTTAGGGAATGAGAGAGGGTGTATGAGGTATGTGGCTCAGAGAAGAGGTCATGGGGGATACTAGAGCTGCTTCCATTTTTTAAGAGGAAGTCAGCTTGTTCTTTCTGCTCACAAGTTCCAGAGATGAGAGATGGGAAGTGGAGGTAAAAGGAAGAATTGTTAAGCAATTAAAGTGGCTCTAGGATGGAAATCTTGCCCAGGTAAGTTCTGGGCATCTAATGACTAGGGCTGCATGTAAGCTGAGGCTGGCAGGCCATGCAGGGGGCTGACACACACATGGGGAATTTGGTAAGATGACTTCTATGCTTCCCACTGACCCTCACCTGCCATCATCTTTAGCCTCCTCTTGAGACCAGAGAAGACCCAGGCTCATAGCCCTGCAAGGGATGACAGCTAGCTTTGGAAGAGTATTCTACAGGGGAAGAAAATAATCTTAAGCTAGAGGGAGCATGGCCAAAGGAGAGGGGAAAAGACAACCATCCTTGGGGCTCCCCACATCCAGGCATGGGCGCCTACCCTATTCCAAATACCCATGGGCTGTATCCTGCTATGCGTGAAAGCTGTTCCTTTACCCCCTTGCTTCCCAACTCCCCCAAAATGGAGCAAAAAGCTTGCGGGTCAATGTCTTGTCACCAGTTTTTAATGGATGTTCCTGATCTTTAGCCCCAAGTTGCTGTTCTGTGTCCTAAGCCTACCCTGAGAGTGTCCCTCACTGGCCAGGTCACAGACAAGGGCAGTGGGTAGGCGGATAGTTGTAAAAGCCCATACTATAAAGAAAGGCTTTATGCTGCAATGAACTAAAGCTAGTCTTGTCCATTCAGGTGGAAGTGTGACATAGCCTGAGGGGGTATTTAGGCTTGGCTTTCAGTGGAAGGAGGAAGCTCTACCCATCTCCCTCCCAACACCCTCCTTGAATTAGTCACACTTGTATTTCCTCTTGGCAGTGCAGGGACTCTTGCCATCCACAAAAGACCCATGGTGTCTGTGTTGCTGCTGACTGCTCGCTTGCTGATCTCACTACCTTCATGCTTGTCACGGGCCAGTGGTCGCATCTCTTAATGAGTTACAGGCATTTTCTGTGGAGCCAGGCAACAGTCCCCAAGAGCCTCCCATGTTGTGTGGTGATGCAGGAGAGTTCTCCTTCACCCTCTAGATCATGTCATTTGCTAAGATTGCTATTTGGGCTCCATCCTTAAATCTGCCCAAGGAAAAAGGAGGAAGCAAGTGAATAACTGGGAGGGCCCAGTTACTTAAAGAACACGAAATGTTGAGAAAACATCATCTGTTCAGGCATCCATTGCCAATCATCCACCCAACCATTTATCACCCACAAGTTCATGTATTTATGAATTCGTCCATCCATCATCCATGCATCTGTGTATCCACCCATCCACTTATCCATCCATCCATCATGCAGATACCCCTTCACCCAACCATCCATCCATCCATCCGTCCATCATCTAGGTGTTTGTTCATCCAGTCATCCATTCACATGTCATCTATGAATCCATCCTTTAACCATCCAATTGTCGATCTAGCCAACTATGCATTTATCCACCATCTATCATGTCCATCTGTGGTGGACACTGTGATGTGCTGCCCAGATCCCCTTGCAGTGAAGGACTTGCTTCAGCTGCTAGCAGGGCTGGTGTCAAGAAGCCTTTGGAGGTCAGTTCCCTCAAGGATTATCTCAGCTGCAGACAGCTGCCTCGTCCAAGGTCATGCCCCCTCTCAGGGAAGCTCACATCCAATGACTGATATATGCATGGGTATATAAGCCTCACCAACCTGGCCCATCAGAACAACTCTGAAGGACTGTTCTTGCTTCAGAGCTCCCCATGTGTCAGCCAAAGCTATTTTGGGGCTTGCATTGACTTTCCTTCTGCCTCTTCCTGCTTCCCTCACCTCCTTCCACAGGTGTCGATCCCTAAGTCATGCCTTAATAAACATCCTGCACACTCAGTTTTGCCTCAGAGTTTATTTCCTGGGGAGTCCAACCTATGGCTGATATCACCTTTCATTCATAGATGCACCCCTCCACCTATGTGTCCTACCCGGTTAATAAGCTTAACCTTCATAACCTTAACAACCTTAAACTTGCTATATGCACAGAGTTGGGTGTTGTAAAGGATACAGACATGAATCAAACATGGGTTCTAATTTTAAAGAGCTCACAGTCTAATAGGAATGATTAGATCCATCCACCAATAGTTCCGACAAGGAAGTCAGTATGAGGAGTGATGTATTCAGGCTGAGGGGATCAGGGAAAGCTTCATGGAGGAGGTAGCACCTGAGATGGGCCATGAAGGATGGGGGGCAGGAAATGGAATTTGGTTATGTGAAACTGAAACAAAAGTAGCTTTTTACATAATAAGAATAGTCTGTGCAATGCATGTAGAGTGCAAAATGAGAATTAGTTCCCTGGAGGGAAGAGGCAGGTATGACAGCTGGGTGCAGCTGGACCTTGGGTGACCTCATGACATCCACTTCCTCTGCTCCCCATCATGCTTCTCCCCCACAGAGCCCTTCCTTTGCTCCCAATTCTTCCTCCCACCTGCCTCCCCTCTGTACCCACAGGAAGCATGGGTTGATCACCAGCCAAAACTTTGTGGTCTGGCCATGGGGGAAGGGTTTAGAGGCCACACCGAGAGGAGGGCAGGACACTTTCCTGACTGCAGGGAAGAGGAGGTGATGACATGCTGGGTAGGCTTTTTTATCCAAAGCTGCTCGCTCCCCAGAAAGCTGCTTGCTCCATCTCACTTTTGGATTAATAAGAAACCAGATGGGCTCAGCTGGTTGGTGAGAGTCGTGTGCTAATGAGGCCAAGGTTGCAGCATGACCCCTGGAAAGGCCTGGAAACTTTACACACAGAAATTCTGTTCACAGATCTCTGACCGAGGCACAGATGGTAACCTTGACCTTGGCCAGCTACACAGCCCCGTACCCCTGCCATCAACTGAACCTTGACCATGAGCAAGGACTGAGCCCTGTATCTGGCTGCAGAATGAGCCCCAAATACCAATCAATCAATTAATCAGCCATTTTGACAGCTCTGTGTGGAAGAACTTCTAGACCTGCTGATTACTGGTCCAGGATGATGGGGTTGAAGGCATTGCCTCAGGGCTGCAGCCTGGCAGGCCCAGTGCCAGGCTCCATGAAGTCCCAGGTGACACACCTGGGTCTGGGAGAGGCATGCTGAGGGATGCTGACTTCTGTTCACTGTCAGAAAAGACTCTGTCTTTTGATTACCCAACAACGCAATGAGCTGTTTTTTCACACAGTGAGCTCCCCATCAGAGAAAGACTCTGGTAGTAGCTGTTGGATAAACATCTATCAGGACTCTTAAAGAGGATGCTTACACTGAGTGGGGCCCTCCTTGGACATACTACTTGCTGACTGTGGGACTTGGAGCAGTTATTTGCCTTCTCAAAGCCTTGACTTCCACATCTGTATAATGGGGATAAAGTAAGCATGTACTTCCTGGCCCTGTGATAGGTGCTCAGTGAGACTTGCATATGAGGCACCAAGCACCATGCTCAGTGAGTGCTCAGTACATTGTAGGCATCTTTATTATTGTTCTAAGATTATCAACAGAGGGAGGTCTGTCAAGTATTGGTCTCAGGCATTTGAGGATCTTGCCCCTTTAGGCAAACAGCCATGGTTAGAGGTTAGCCTGTGGCCTGGAGAAAGGGCATGGCCATGAACCCAACAGAGCCCATTCCCCACAACCCCAGCTCCTAGCCCATCACACTTGCAACAGTCCCATGGCCCCTTGGCTTTATGTCCTGAGAAACAAATGGGGCCAGCGACTCTCCATCCATATGGGGAATGCCAGCAAACTCTCCCACCCTCCCACTCATGCTCAAGCAGGATTAATGCCATTCTGCAGGCTCAGCGAGAATCTCAGGCGCCTCTAATGGTTACCATGGTGACACTGCACAGAGAGGAGCAGGGCAGGCCTGACTTGGCGAGGGAAGCCTGAGTTTCCAAGGCAGCACTGCTGTCTGGTTTGCTGCACTGTGAGCCAACTGTGGGGTGGGGGTGAGGTGAGGGGAAAGGGTGCTCAAGCATGACCCAGCTCAGACCCAGAGGCCTGAGATCTTTGTCCTCAGAGCTGCTGGGGTTCACCCTGCTCTGGGGTCTACCAGCTGCCAGCTGTCTCGCCAGCAGCCTGGCTGTGAACTTCCTTCCTCCTGGATCTCTGCTCTGTTCTTAGACTCCACCGTGATTTCCTCAGTTGCTGTCCTCTACAGCAACTCTGACTCAGGATGCACCCAGAGCTCTTCTGAACTGCCCTTGTGCCCCACATGCTGTCAGAGAAAGAATGTGAGAGGACAGAATGAGTTTACTGAAATTTAAATTCCGTCAGGTTTCTCCTCTATTAAAATTTTTCAGTGGCTCTCTAGTGCTCTCAGGGTAATAGCCAACCCTTAATCACTGCTTGTAGAGTCTTGGCACCTGTTCCCTTCTACCCCCTCATCTCCTTTCTTGCCATTTCCCACCTCATCCCCTGGACTCCAAGAGTCCACACCAGGAGTCTCAGTGCCTCTGGAGGGGTGCACACTCTCACTCCTGGGCCTCGGCCTGTTCTAGTTCTCTCTTCCTGGATATCTTTGTCTGCTTATCTGGCTGCCTTCTACTCCTCTTTTCTTAGCCTAGACGGTGTGACCCCTGGGAAGCTCATGGAAGGGTTAGGAGCCCCTCTTTGATACCCAAACACTATCCTCCCACTACTGCATGAATCATCCTAGGTTAGAATAGCCCCTTCCTTCAGGCTCTGCACCTGGTCTGATGTGGGGACAGTTTTGGAATCAATGAGTGAAGGACGCTCCTACCTGTCCTGGGCCAGCTCTCCTAGGGGAGGTGGTGAACTGGGCAGTGACTGGTACCCCCAGGGGGTGGAGGGGAGGCTGGGAAGTGGCTGCTGTCAGAGTGTTAGCTCATCAAGCTTCAGAGGAAAACTCAAACAGGACCCTAGACATTCGGGTCCCCCTACACCAGTGAGAACTGGAAACCGCTTAAACATCGGGCCTTTGGGAATTGGGTCAGCCAGCTGGGTCTGTCTTCTCCATGGATAATTGTGCAATGATTGTGCAAAAGGGCCATTGGAAAAGGAAAAGGGAACCCAGAAGATCATAACAATGACTATTCAGACACATGGCCAAATGTTGGGATAATGTGTTATATAGTAAAATGCAAAATCCTGTGTGCCTCGGGATTACCGGGACTACCTCGCAGGTGACACCTGGGAGAGGAAATCAATAGCTCATGAACATTCCACCCATGTTGGAGGCTAGCAGAGACAGGGGTCTGCCTGGGGTAGGAGGCAAAAGCGAAAGAGGTAAAGGCAGCCTCCTAGTACCTGGAGGAAAGGGATTTACCCCTTTCCAAGGGGCCAAAAAACACAGAGAGAGACAGACAGAATGCCTTGTTTCCCATCTCTCCTGCCTCTCCCCTTTGACTATCTTAGGGCCGTGCTGTGAAGGGCAACCTAGTTTCCCCCTCCCTGGGCCTCACCTGCGATCTGGGAAAGGAAAGGAAACAGATCTGTGATCTGTTTTCCTCTGGACACTTGTAAGTCTCAAGCAGGGTTTTGTCCTCATCACAGGTCCCAGTGAGCTGTCCTTAGACTAGAATATGAAACATCTGTGTTATAAGAGAGGCCCAGATGGGCTCTGTGATGGTGGTATAATCACCGAGGGAAAACAGCAGTCTTGGTGGCTGGTTGATGGAGAGGTTTTCAGGGGCTTTGTAAAAGCAACTTCATAAAGCCCTACATGAAAACCTCTATTCAGATCTGTGTTCTGAGCCTCAAAGTTGACTTGAAGGATGAATTCCAGGTCAGTCTTCCTACCTTGCTATGTGGGGATGGATGAAGATCTCACTAGGCTGTGAATGTGGGTGCTGTTGGCATGTGGTTGGTCTCTGTTGATGCCTACATCAGATGTTCACCCACCAACAAGACACACACTGCTATGGGGAATCACTCATAACATGGGGTTATAGCATGAGCTATGGGTGGGAAGTCTTGGTGGGATGGACGAGGTGGGGGGGTGGTGCTGAGAATTTCACATGTCCTTTGAATTCCAGAGGACAGGGATGAACAGAAAAAAGTATTGGATGAGACAATGGCCAAAAACCGCCACATGTGATGAAAAGTACATACGCACACATCCAAGCAGTACGATGACTCCCAAACAGGATACACACACACACACACACACACACACACACACAAACACACACACTTACTGATATAGCATAATCAAATTTGTAAAAACCAGTGCTAAAAAGAAAATCTTAAAAGCAACCAGAGAACAGAAAACAGAGGAACATGATAAAATGACCACAGACTTCTTGCCAAAAACTATGTAAATCAGGGGCGTCTGGGTGGCTCAGTGGATTAAGCCGCTGCCTTCAGCTCAGGTCATGATCTCAGCGTCCTGGGATCGAGCCCCGGATCGAGCCCCGGATCGAGCTCCGGATCGGGCTCTCTGCTCCGCAGGGAGCCTGCTTCCTCCTCTCTCTCTGCCTGCCTCTCTGCCTACTTGTGATCTCTCTCTCTGTCAATTAAGTAAATAAAATCTTAAAAAAAAAACTATGTAAATCAGAAGATAATGGGAATTGCATTAACTAAGAATTGTACATCCATTGAAATATTCTTAAAAAATGGCGGCACAATATCTTTTCCAGACACACCAAAGCTGTGGAAATTTGTCTCCAGAAAACCTTTACAGTAAGAAAGTTTACAGGAAGTTCTTCAGGTGGAACAAAAATGATACAGATGGCAAATGGAGCCCACATACAGGAATGAGGATTGTCAGAACAGGTAAAACGTATCAGTAAATAGAAGTTTTTTTTTATTTTAAAATTTCTTTAAGGTATAATATATACTGTGATGTTTATGATACAGGTAGAAATAAAATGTTTCCAACAATAGTATAAAGGACACAAGGTGAAATGAAAGTGTATTGCTTTAAGCTTTTGTAAACAAGTTAAAGCAATATATATATTTTTAAAGATTTTATTTATTTATTTGACAGACAGAGATCACAAGTAGGCAGAGAGGTGGGCAGAGACAGAGGGGGAAGAAGGCTCCCTGCTGAGCAGAGAACCCGATGCAGGGCTGGATCCCGGGACCCTGGGATCATGACCCGAGCCGAAGGCAGAGGCTTTAGCCCACTGAGCCACCCAGGTGCCCCAAAGCAATATATTTTAAACCTTAGAACAATCACTAAAGATAAAACAAAGTGGCATAGCTAATAAGCCAATGGACATAAAATGCAAATAAAAAAAATACTCACCTAATCTGAAAGGAGGCAGGAAAAGAGAAAGAAATTACAAAGAACAGGTGAGCATTTCACTTAGCATTTCAGAGATCATTACACTGGATAAAAATGCAAGACCAAACAATATGCTGTTTACAAAAAACTTATTTTAAATATAAAAACACAGACAGAATAAAAGTAAAAGAATGGAAGAAGATATGCCACACAAAAACTAATTATAAGAATGTTGGAACGGCTATATTAATATCAGACAAAGTAGATAGCCATTCAAAGTAGATAGCCATGTCAGAATGAAGCATATTACCAGGGAAAAAAGAGGGACATTTTATAATGATAACGATTTGATTCTCAACTCTGCTACTCTCTACCTAGATGATGTGAACCCTGCCTCTTAGCCTCTCTGAACCTCAGTTTTCTCTTCTGAGCCTACCTTGCAGGGTCAACATTGGTGTAAAGCTCCAAGAACGGTGCCTGGCTTTGTGTGATCTCCATGGTTCTTACTGTTCTGAGTGATTCCCCAGATGCTGCATGTCCCTTCCCCAGGGCATAGTCCCTGTATCTTTACCAGGCCTCCCACCCTGGGCTGCTTGACAGTTATAAACACCAGCAATCACCGTCGGGCACATAACAGAGGGCTGTATCATTGACTTTTATAAGGAAGCTCTTCCACAGCTACTGGGAGCCCAGGCTGGTGAGTTATGAGCCAGCCAATTCCTGGCAGTGTGGGCTAGGCTCGTGAGTAGCTGATCACAGGAAAAGTTTTGAGGATAAGTCGTTTGCTTTTTCCGAGGTCCTTACAAGGGATGCGGAGTCTCTTGGGTCCTCGAGAATGACAGTTATCTCTGGACTTGGATTTTTTTTTTCATTAGAATAAGGATTTCTCATCTGTGATAGGCTAGATTTGCTGTAAGAAACAAAACCCCAAGTAACTATATTTCGAAGGCAACTTCAAGGGACTTTTCTATTGAGACACTATTTGCCAATAATAATTTTAAAAATAGGGGGTGCCTGGGTGGCTCAGTGCGTTAAACCTCTGCCTTCAGCTCAGGTCATAATCCCAGAGTCCTGGGATCGAGACCCGCATCAGGCTCTCTGCTCAGCAGGGAGCCTGCTTCCTCCTCTCTCTCTGCCTGCCTCTCTGCCTACTTGTGATCTCTGTCAAATAAATATATAAATTATTTAAAAAAATAATTTTAAAAATATTAAAAATTTTAAAAAGAAGGATGTTTCTGGTGCAATGGCAAGATTTCTGGGCTTCAGGGTTGTGTAGACCTGGATTTAAATCCCAGGTTTGTGACTGTGTTCATTTGTTCTACAGGTGTTTCCTGAGGATCCCAGGTCCTGTAGGGACTGGAGATATGGAGAGGCAACAACAGATACCTCCCTGTCTTCATGGAGTTTCTATTCTAGTGAGGGAGACAGCAAACAAATAAACAATAAACTAAACAAATAATTGCATACAGTGACAAGTGTTATGAAGGAAATAAAGTAAAATAATGGAACGGAACGTACGTGGGTGGTCGGACGAGTGGGACCCCTTGGGGGTTGTGCATGATACGTGAATGAAGGATAATCCAGCCAGGCCAAAATGAGAAAGAGAACAGAAGGAACAGCAAATGCGAAGGCCCTGGTGTGTGATTTGAGAACAAAAAGGGGGCCAATGAGGTTGGAGAGGTGTGAGGGGGTGTCTGGGTCATGTAGATCCTCTCCTCCCCAGGTTGTAATGGGGTAGGGAGTGGAAATCCTTGAAGGATTTGAAGCCACTTACCAGCTGGGTGTCTCTGTGTCATATCTAATCTGCCTGAGCCTTAGTTTCTTCATCTGTAAAGTGGGGTGACACCAAGGCCATTTCATGGTATTGTTGGAAGGTCAGGCAACATGGCGTACACAAAGAACTGAAAAATGATACACGAGACCCTGCAGGTTCTTGACAAATGTTAGTCTTCTTCCTTCTCTGGACCTCAGTTTCCTGGAAATTGAAAGGATGAGACTTGGTGGTTTCTGTGACTCCATCTAACTGGAATATTTTCAGTGCTTATAAAAGGAAGGGGAGTTCTTAAGCTAAAACGTTAGGAACATTATTTCAAAATGAAGATAAAGTATCTCAGAAATTGTGTTGTAAATCATTGCTAAAATAGGATTCCATTTATAAAAATTCAATTGGAGCGCAATTTTCTCAGGAACACACACTTACCGTTCAGAGTAAGGTCAACCTGTGAGTAATGCTCTCCCTTCCAGACTCTCCCCTGCATCTTGGCGCAGGGGCTGGGGCAGCTCTGGGGATCGTTTACAGGTGACTCTCTGAGGCCCTTCCATTCAAGAGCTCATTATCCTTATACTCTGATGGGATGACCCTTAGGTTCTGGGTCAGGCAGAGGGGGAGAAAAATCTGAAGGGAGGAAAACATCCTCTGGGAGGTTTTGGAAGTCCAGGGGGTTCACGTGAATCCCCAGATGAAGTGCCATGGATTCCTATAGTACAAGGAACTCCACCTGCTACCAGAATGGACTCCTCGATCTGGTGTATCCATATCACCTTCCCACGGAGCTCAGATGTAGATCCTGTATCTTTTCTGGCAATTTCTCCAGCAGTCTCTACCAATCATCCATGGTTGATGGGTGAGTAAACCTCTTTGCCATCCCTGAGCTAGTCCTGCTTCTTCGGACTGGGCAAACTGAAGCCCAGAGAGGTGATTTGCCCAAAGGTACACAGCTAAGTGGCAGAGCCTAGCCTCCTGGCTTTCCTCTGCCCCGTACTCACCCCAGGATGTGAGAGGCCATGGGAGAGGGTCTGCTTCCAGGGACAGAGATGTGTCACCTCCACATTGCAGATATGGCCATGGAGACACAGGGACACTGGTCTGGTAGAGCTACCAGGAGCTTCCAGGACTGCAGTCCTGGCTCGGGCGCCTCTCCCTCTAGCTTCAAGGGTGGGGGGCCCTTATGGATTTCAGACAATCAGGGAATCCCCTCCCATGGCCACAACGATTTGTTTGTGATGGACATTCAGGTCAGTCAAAGCCAAAGAGAGGCCATTCTGGGGCAGGTTCTGGCTGTTACCTTGTTTGGCCGCTAACTGGCCGTGTGCTCTTGAGCACATTGTCTCAATCTGAGCCTCCCAAGTCCCAATTTGAAAAATGTCTGCTTGGGAGACGGGATGGGAACAAGATTACAGTTTTCATACCAGAGGTCAAGGAATACCCAGGAGGCGTCTTGGAACATGGGGGTATCCCTACTTCTCCCCTCCTGAAATTTACCCAGACCTACTCTCCCCTTCTCTGGGTTTCTGTGGAAGGTTTGGTTTGCAGAAACCAAAGGTTTTGCATCTGAAAAGGTATGGTAGCTCTAGGGACAGGGGCCCTCACAGACTCCTTCCTGCTTGCTCTGCCCACCTCTGACCCTCCAAAACCCAGGGGCCTACACAGGAGCTGAGAGCCTGGGCGCACTTCGACCCCCATTTTCAAAAAAGATCAATGAACATTTATTATTTACTGAAATGTTACTGAGTACCTTGAACTGTGCCAGGCCAGTGGAGTCTGTCTGAAATAGTACATTTTTTTGGTTTCATAAAATCCCTTGAAAGGCACCAGAGAGATCCCAGGGGAAGGAAATTCCAGCTCTCTCCAAGGACCAATGCAGAGAAAGCCACACATCTTGCAGAAATTTAAATATCTGAAGGATATTAGTCTTTTTCATGTTAGTATGAAGGAGGTTCTTAGATTTTCCTTGGGGTGAGATGAAGTCTTAGACAGCAGGCTATCCCATGTCCCAGAATGGTGATCCTTCCTCTGTTCTCCTGTGCCATCCTCCTCTATTACTGCTTCTTTCCAAGTGCCTTAGAATTTAAATGTGTGCCACTTTCATGAAACTGAGTTGCTGAGTCTTAAATCCCCAGTTGCTGGGACAAAGTAAGCATCAGTAAAACCTCCGTGAATTAGCTCTCCTCCCCTCACATTGTGCTGTACCATGTTTTTCCACCTCATATCTGGAATTACAATTTGGAACCATACATTCGTGGACTCAAGTGTTCATTTCTTGCTGCTTCTGCCACCAGCCTCTACGATCTATGAGAGTAGGGGCTGTCTTAGCTTGGGTTTCCCCAAAAGCTGAGCTGAGACAAGGACTTTTGTGCAAGTATTTTATTTGGGAGGTGAGGCCAGAATGACTGTAGGGAGGTAAGTTAGCAAAGGATCTGTTAGTTAGGAGGTTACTACTGTGGGCATCTGGAAATCAGTCTCCTTGGGGAGCCTCTGAGAGTTTGCGGAATGCACCAACGAATTTTCCCCCTCAAGGGCAAGGCAGCTGGGATGTTTGTTCATCATTTCTCATGCCTTGTTGTTGAGGGTTACTTCTGGGGTGTTAATGCTAGCCCCTGGTCGGGGGGAGGAGGATGTGCTCTCACAACTGGAAAATGCACACAGGCAAGGTGAGGTGGGAATAAATAGGTAGAAGTGAGTGGGAACGGAGGGCATGGGGTGGGGATCCTTACTCTGTATGCTCAGCCCACAGCTCAGTGGCACAGATGTGTATGGTCAGTGGTCCTGGAAGACTTGTGGGCTGATGCTGTGAGCAGGAGACTGTCTTCAGATAATACTCATTCACAGAGCACAGAACTCTGGGGCTGAGTGAGACCTTCAAACACCCTTACCTTCAGCATTTCCCAAACTGTACAATGCCTCCTTGGGAAAAAAGGGCTCCATGGACACTAAGCCTACTGTATATTATTGCCACCTTTGGAGAAATATAATCCATGTTAACATAGCTAATGCTCTGAGAAATCCTGTAGGAAAGAAATCTTTTTAACTCGATGGTCCCCATTATTTTGGTTGCTAAAACTTCTTTTATTATTATTATTTCTTTTTTACTGAAACTCCCTCCTCTCCCCCCACTTAACCCATTTTGGGAGCTATGGCTGGTCCAAGGCCCTCACTATTCAGATGAAAGGCTGAGGTGTGGAGAGGGGAGGGAACTTTCCCTGCTGACTCCCACCTAAACCACTGCCCTGTGGTATGGGACATTCTTCACCTTGCTCCATCCGCTTCTTGACCTCCTAAGCTTCAGTTTCTGGAACATTGGAGGCACCCAGAGTTCCGGGTTGGGTCCTAGCAGACCATCACTCATCTTCCAGCCCACCACAACAGGAGTCCTGGATTTTTTCAGGTGGTCTGGGGGAGAGCTTCCTTCATGGAAGGGTAGGGCTAGGTTCAGGCCTGAAGGAGGGGCTGAGAGAGCCAGAGAGGGCAGGAGACTTGAAGCAGGCCAGAAATTTCCAATATGTTTACCCAACGCTTAGGCTGAGTCTCAATTTATTTACATTGAACATTTTGGTAACCATCTGCTCTTAAACTAAACGGAAAATTATCCTTCTCCTACTGTGATGGCAGCTCCCTCGGATGTTTTTAATAAAAAAAATCTATCATTTTAATGCAGACAGCTCAGCTAATAAAAATGATCTGTGTCATTAGTAATTATCCCACAAATACAATGCAAACTAGCAGAGAAGACTGCTAGCCCCCACTGCCTGGAGCACTTCCTCCCCCGGTCGTGGGCAGGGAGGGGTGGCCCAGCACCTGTGGGAGGACAGATGAGTAAGAGGGGGGAGGACCCCTGGAATTCATTAAGACTGGGGCTGGGCAGGTCCACAGATGGTCTGGGCACAGCTTTGGTCTGGTTCTGCAGCATGTTAGAGCAAGAAGGGGCAACAGAGGTAACATATCCCACTGGCAGCTTGAGGATATGAATGATAATTATTGGCTTTCCCCCCAGTTTCTAAAAAGGAACCCTGCAAACCAGAAACCACCAACCGTATCAACCAGTCCCTTTGCAGAAAAGGCAGCTGGAGCGTCTCAATCAGACTGTAGACTCAAATGCCTCTGGGGACCCCACATGTAATATAAATGTGTGGAGATTCAGAGGTGTAGAAAAAAACAGAATCATGGGCCCTTGGTAAGCCAGAAGATGCATTTCTCACCTAAAAACATTTGAATACAAAAAGAAAAAAAAACCAACACACAAAAAAACCATTAAACGCAGACTGGGAAAATGAAATATGTTGCAGGTTGGATCTGGCTGTGGGCCATCGGTTTGGGACCCCCATCTCCAGAGCCGGGAGGGTCTGCACCTCTGCTACATGCTGAGAAGCAGATGGAGCTGACACCAGGCTGGAACTTGGGACAGACGCTGAACCTCTCTAGGAAACAGAGCCTGAGGTTTCCCAAATCCTGAGCCTTTCCAGGCAGTTGGGATCCTGGAGTCGGGTAGGTGGGAGAAGTGAGGTAGGAGGGAAAGGGATGTTCTTTAAGTTTTACATTCAAGTTGGGGAGTGGTCCCAACCCCATGTAGCTGGATGGGTTAGTTCAACATCTTTCAGTCACAAGGGACACAAACCCAAGTGGCTTGAAAAAAAAAAAAGGAATGTTTCGGCTTTGTTGTTTTGTAACAAAAGCAACAAAATCTGGGACATAGTTCTAGGTGCAGGCACAGCTGCATTGAGGAGCTCAAATGATGCCTTCAGAAATCTTTTTTTACCCATTTCCCAGCTGAGCTTTCTCCTAGAAGGGTGTCTTCTCCAGAGGCTACTCATCTCCTGGAACAAGATGGCTGCCAGCAGCAATGGGTGCAACACCCACCCCTCTCAGCAACCTTATCCATAGGAGGAAGACCGCCCCCCCCCCCCAAATACCTGCCCAAAACACCAACTGAAGTCCCAAAGTTGAATTCCTTTGGCTCTGATTGGCCCAGTTGGAACACACTCTCACCCCTGAACCAATCACTGTGTGGCCAGGTGATACCACACTCTGATTGGCCAAGGTCTTGCTCACAGGCCCACTCCCAGGGGATGGAGTCAACTACTGCAGAAGGAGAGGGTCTGAAACCCGCTGAGGAGCCGTTCAGAGGGAGGGATGAGTGGTTGCTGGACAGACACACCCCACAAAGGAAAATCAAGAAAGAAAAAAGCTAGAGATGTATTGGGTGCCTCCCGTATGGTAGGGTGGTCTGCACACGGTGCATACATGATCTTATTCCATAATCCCAAGAGATAGGTATTTTATTATGAGGTTACAGAGGAGGAAACGGTGGCTCTGAGGAGCTCGTCACTCACCCGAGATTGCCCAGCTGCTGGATAAAAGGTTGCGCTTTGTAGCTGGCATTGAGCAAAAGGGTCTCTGGCCCCAGTGTGCATAGCCAGCCCTTGCACTGTACTGTGTCCCTCTATGCTCTCTCAGATCCTGTAGGCCGTCTGCTCTGGCCCTTATTCCGTTCTTTACTGGGGTTTGGCCTTTTTTTTTTTTTTATTGACTAGTAGGATAAAAAAATATATGGCCATAGTCATCTGGAGGGTATTTGTCATGAGAAGTTCATGGGACTGAACGTCTGCCTTCTCCATATGACTGAGAGTTCCTGGCAGGGCAAGGGATTTGTCTTATTTACCATTGGGTCCCTAGATTCTATCCGAGCTTTGAATGGGGCTCAGGTGTGGTCAAGAGATCTGAATTCCAGGCTTGAATCCGTCCAGCTTTCTTGGCCTCTCTACTGTCCCAAGGGGGCATTGGAGTGTTTCCCCAGTACATAGTTTTGGAACTGCGGGTGGGTGGTAGGGGAGCTCACTGAGGGCTTTTTGGATTTGAACATTCTCTAGGCCATGCTAAGTCAACTCCTGGTTGACTCTTCACGCTGGTCTGTCTGCGAATTCCAGAGCCCAAAGTCTTCCATGTTGGAGGCTGCTCTAGATGGGTGTTGGCGCAGGAGAGAGTCCAAGAGGGATGCTCGTCTCACCTGAGAAGTCCAGGAGTAGAAGAGAGGGTGCCCAAGTTCCTTCTCACACACCTTGCTATGTCTCTTTCCAAACTGACTTTGGCCTGGCATGCATGGATCTAGGGAAGGGAGCCTGAGCCCCAAAGTCGGGCTCAGTTCTTTCTCTCTTCTCGGTCATCACACTGAGCACTTTCGATCTAGCTGTGACAGCCATGCCGACCTCTCTCTTCCAGGCAGCTCTGGAGGGACAGGCAGGGGCATGAGGGAAGGGAGGTTGCTCCAGCCCCATGGTCCCCTCCCAGCTTCCCAATCACATCAAAAATTTCTCTTGGCATTGTTTCCAGCCCCATTAATATTCATAAGCGACTTTTCTATTGTGTTTGCAATTTTCCAGCAGACCGACAGGCCTGCATTCCCCCGTGTTAATAGGATGCAAAGCTCACCAACTCAGATCTTATTAGCAAATCTCCATTAGATACCATGGCCCTTCTGGGCTGCATGATAGGCGAGCTTTCCACCACGGGTGACAGCTGGAGCAGGTCTTAATCCAATATGACTTTGCAATCCCCACTGCAGAGACAAACCCGAGCAGGAGCCTGAGCCAGGAGTGGATCAGGCTGAGCTGGGTATCCTATTAAGGGGTGGAAATGGAGTCACTGGGGTAGCCAGAACAGAAAGGCTGGTATGGGCGGGCTGCCTCTTCTCCCAGAAAAAGCCACTTTATTAATCCCTTCTTTCAAACACTTGGACTTTAATTTATTCAACAGTATGATCACGGAGCACTTCCCTTGCGCCTGGCCCTGGGTTGGGTGGTGGGTTGTGGGTGTGCCCGTGACCTGTTTTCTCCCACCAGAGGATCTCTGGGTAGGTGAGTTGTAGCTGTGTTCACACACAATTGCCCCATAGCAGGTGAAAGGAAGAGGGATGCTCAAGGTGCTTTGGCCTCCATAGTGGGGGACAGCCAAATACCCAGGGCTTAACAACATCGGGGAACAGGTGAGCAGCCTCTAGGAAACGTGCATGGGAAACAGAGGCTGAGAGTCATTCCCAACTCCTCCCTGCACTTGAAGGCACTTACTGGCTACATGACCTTGACCAAGTCTCTTTACTTCTCTGTGCTGCAGTGCACCTGTAAACTAGGGATAACAGTGGCACCTTCCTCCTAGAGGTGATAGCTGGATTAAAGGGTGCTTGACACAGAGGAAGCAATATGTAAGTATAGCTATCCTTATTATTATTTGGGGGAGCTTCAGGGTTGCTCCAAGTTTTTGCTTACTTCCCTGAGTCTCAGTTTCTGTACTGTGGGGATGTGTAGGAGAGTGCCCAGCTCTGTTTGGGCACACAGAGGCCCACGTTAGCTCTGTGGCTGCTTGTTGTAAAGTTGGGGCATTCAGCAGACACTCAGGGAGGGGTGCTGTGTGGCCCCAGTCCTAACCTCATCAGCCACAGAAGTGACCCGTGTGTGGATGAGAAAAACCCAGGTCCTGGGTAAAGGGTGGTTGGAATCTGTGAAATCACACAGTTGAAATAGATGGTGTGGAGGGAGTCCTATGTGGCCTGAAACAGATTCAGGCCCCAGGGGACCCTTTGGCCCTTAAAGGCTCTAGAAATTTCCCTTAGAGCCTGGCCCCTGGAGGAGCTTTGCTCTCCTGGGGGTTAAGCCTCTTGGGCTGGCCAAAGAGTTGGTAGAGAGATGCCTCTTTCTTTCCCCCTCCCTCTCATCCCCACCAATAAGGGAGCTATGACTCCTAACTCCCCGACCCACTTTGGCAGAATGCCTGCACTCCCCTCCTTACAGAAGGGGAATTTCTGGCTGATGGATGGCCCAGCTCATGGGCTTGCCTCTGCAGTCCAAACTGATCTGGAGCCATTCTCCGCTCATCCTGGAGCGCCACGTCTGCCCCCGCCCCTTCTCCCCCACCCTCCCACCCCCTGCAGGCTGCAGCAGCTGTAGTGGATGTTGCCAGTCATCTCCGAATGCCCGGGGATAAGGAACAGGGTTAATAATGCACCTGTGGGAAGTGGGATGTTCTCTAAACCCCCTTAGCTGGTTTCAAGGCTGAGGGTTTTTCTGACCCCCAAATCCATCCGTGTTCTCAAAGGCAGCTGAAGCCTGGAGGCTTTGCAGTCAAGGGGCCCAAGAAGAGCAACTCTGGATTTCCCTCCGGAGCTGAGGTTTGCCAGGGAGAGGGCCCAGCTGTGGAGATGGGGGTGGCAGAAGCTGGGTGGGCAGGGTGACTCGGTTTTGGGGGACATGGGCTTTTTGAGTCACAGACACCTGCGTTGGAACTCTGAGGCAGCTGCTGGATAGCTGTGTGACCTTGAGTGTGCCCCATAACCTCTCCGAGCCACCCACGGGGTGATGATGGGGACTAAGTGAGCTGGTGCACGGAAAATGCTCAGTAATGAGGTTGTCATATCATAGGCCCTCAATAAAGGAGAACTGTAATTATTGTTTCTGTTATTTTGGGACTAGTCTCGTGGGGTCCTCAGCTGCTGGACAGCTGAGCTGTTCCAACTTTGGGAGAGGAAGTGGGGCATGGCTCTGCCCTTTGACCGCAGGCTGGACAGCCCCAAAGGATGTTAGGGAAAAGACTTTGAAGCGGTGTCGAGCCAGCTGAGAGGAGAAACACAGCCTGCTCGGAGAGCTGCCTCAGACTGGCGGCTCCCAGAAGGCTCTGGTGCAGGTCCCCAGGGACTCTTGCCAGGGCTCTCGGGTCATGCCGTCTGACCACGTAGAACTGAAGCCTCCACAAGGTCACGGCTGCCAGGAAGCTTGGGCGGTGTGTAGGCCCACCTCATCACTTTTTTTAAAAAAACCATTTTATTAGTATTTTTATTGCTGCTGTAACAAATTGCTGCAAGCTTGGAGTTTTATACCAATAGAGATTTATTCTGTCATGACTTTGGAGGCCAGAGGTCCAAAATTAGTATCACTGGCAGACATCACAGTGTCAGCAGGGCTCTGCTCCTCCTGGAGGCTCCAGGGGAAGAATCTGGTCCTTGGCCTCTTCCAGCTTCTGGAAGGGCTGCTGGCCTTCCTGGGCTTGTGGTGACATCTCTCTAATCCCTGAGTCCGTGGCACCTGGCCTCCTCCTCTTCTGTCTGTCACATCTCCCTCTGCCTCCATGTCATAAGGATACATGTGATTGCATTGAGAGCGCATCTGGGTGGTCTAGGACAAGCTCCCCATGTCAGGATTCTTCATCGTATTCACAAAGTCCCTCTTACCTACCTTCCTTCCTTCCTCTTTCTCTTTCCTTTCTTCCTTTCTCCCTCCCTCCATCTCTCTCTCTCTTTCTTTGCGAGGTAGAATAATATTCACAGGTTCCAGGGACTATGACATGGATATCTTTGGGAGGACGATTATTTAGCCTTCCATATCATTAAAAACACTTTTTTTTGGAGATCATTTTAGTCTTCCAGAACAGTTGTAAAAGTAGTACAAAGAGTTCTCGTATGCCCTTCACCCAGGTCCCGCTTATGAGTATCTCACACAGTCATAGAACACTTCTATGAACACTTCTATGAAGAACAATGAAGAGGCTTATCTTGTTATAATATTATTTGCTAAATTTCTGAACTTCTTTGGATTTGACGAATTTTTCCATGAACACACTTTTCTCGGTTCACACTGCATTTGGTTGTCCTGCCTCCTTAGTCTCCGATCTGGGGCATTTCCTGTCTTTCACTCTCTCCTATGACCTTGACAATGGTCAGCTACTTAGTGAGTATTCCTCAGTGTGTGTTTGTCTCGTGTTTTCTTGTGATTATACGCAGGTTATGCCTTGCTGGGAGGGATGCTATAGAAAGATATTTCTCCCCAGGGGTCACGTCGGGGGGGACATGACATTGGTGTGTGGGGTGATTGATAACCAGGCAGGTAGTGCTAACCAGGTACGCTCACCACTTGGTTAAGGTGTCTGCTAAGGTTCTCCACTCTAAACGTACTATATTTCTCTTTATAATTACTCATTGTTTGAGAACAGATACTTTGAGACTGTGCCCATACCCTGTTTCTGCTTAAACTTTCTCCTGCTAATTTTAGCATCTATGGATGGATCTTGTCTGTGGCAATTATTACTCTGTTTCCCTCATTCCCTTTTCACACATTACTCAGAATTCTTCTGTGAGGCAGAGTTGTATCTTTCCCTCTTTTATTTATTTCTGTACGGACTCGTAGGTAGGTGCTTCATTCTTTGGGTTAGAATCTGATGCTATTGTGATTTATCATTTTGCTCAATTTGTTGCAGCTTGGGTCTTTGGGATCTCTTCCAGGTGCACTCCTATGCCTTTTTGATAAGACCCCATCCTGTTTTCTTCTTTTCTTTCTTTCCTTCTGAGGGTGGTTCCTCCTTGGGTAGGTCCCCCCCAACGTTGAGGATATAAATGTGGCCCCTCACATGGGCTTAGAAATTGGTCCCAACCTTTCTGAAGACTGCCTGAGGGTTTCTGGTTGAAAGGGCTACATTTTTACTTTAGAATTTCCAGTGTTTGGGACTAGCCCAAGACAGGAGACATATTCAAACATGTAAATTTTCTTCATTCCCTTTCCCCTTTAGTGCCTTCCCCCAGTCCTGGGCACAAAAGTACTGGCTTTCTCTCCCAGAGCTACGTCCTGGGAGGCAGGGGAATGTCTCGTTAGGAATGTGGGCTTTGCAATCATATCTGTGTTCAAGTCCTGTTCCCACTCCGTCTTCGCTTTGTGACGTTGGGCAGCTGACTTATCCTGTCTGTGCCCCTGTAAAATGGGAATGATGAACTCAACCTCAGAGGGCTCATGTGAGGATTTCAGAGATAATAGATGCTGGAGAGCCCTGGCTGGGACTGCTGAACCTCCATAATTGGTTGGAGAAGAAAAACCAGAAAAGTCAGGGGTGGTGGGGGGGGGGCAGATGGGAACGAAGCTGGCCAGCCCTATTTCCAGGGGTGCCCCAACATTATGTTGTCATTTTAAATAGAGGAACTTTTTCTAAGTCCATGACAATAGGTGATTTAAAATATATAAATTTGTGAGCCTTTGCCTATAAACATTTTTACAGATAAGGGTAAAAAGATAAAAAAAAAAAGGATAAAAAGATCCTTCATCAGGCCATATGTCTTCTTTTTCTGTTTGCAAGTCGGGGTCCCATGCTGTTCATGTCATGTGCAGCATGCTCTGGTTCCTGGGATTCAGAGACCCCCATTGGCCTTGCTGGGCACCCCTCCCCCTTCCCTCTCTGGCTTCTCAGCCCAGGGAAGGCAAGCAGAGGGCAGACCAGAATAGCTTCCTTCCCGATTGGAAGAAAAAGCCTGATGTATTAACGACCACACTTAACATGCCTCAATTTTAATCCCTGCTTTAAATTTGGCACGATTGTTTTTACAATAAAGCCTGATTTTTTTCCACAATAGGGTGCTGAGGGTATGTGCTTTCCATTCAAACACAAAGAAAGCCCACTTTACTTTCTAGAAAAAAGAGAGAAAGAAGAATCAGCTTTTGTTGTACCAGAAATTCACAGATTCAAGCCAGATGCCAGGCTGTTCAATAACTTCCTCCTCTCCCTGCCCCCACAGTCCCCTCAGCCTCACATGACTCAAACAGGCATTCCCAAGCGCCCACTGTATCCCAGGCAGGAGGTAAGGGATGAGCGAGTCCCATGACTGTTGTCCAGGAGGGGGAAGGGACCTGCTCAGTGAGCTGCAGGCTGAACGTGAGTAAACTAGACCCAGACCCTGTAAACCAGATCCTTGGAATCAGCATTTCCCAAAGTGTGGATTCCCTGGAAGGCTTCGCAAGCCCACAGACTTGGCATCGCATCTCCCTGAATTGTGAATGAGAAGATGACTGTCTTTTGAAATCATTTCCAAGGTGGGTCCTGGCAGGAGAAGGTCTGATGGGGGCTGGTGTTCACGACAGCCTAGCCTTTATCCATCTCCTGTTTTCATAAAGAGAGCAGAGCTCTGGTTCGCAGACTTCCCAGCCCATGGCAGCTTTAAGACCATTGCCTTGCTGTCACTGTATTTGTGGCTCTACCGTTATATTCGTGGACAGCGATTCTGGATTCCCCATGCAGGAGGGAGAAAAGTCTCTTTTTAGATCAGCATTTAAAAGAAGCTAGTCAATGTAAAGAGACGTATTAAGTAAATAATGACGTGGGTGGTATGCAGACACAGCACAGTTCTGAGGGTGGTGGTGCTCCCAGGCCTGAAGAGTGGGAGGAAATGATGCAGGTCAACATCCTCTTTGTGTCTGTTTCCTAGCGGCCATTCCCGACCTCAAGTCCGGAAGTCCTAGCTCCTAGGTACCAGGAGGCATGGGAGGGACATTTGCCCATCATTGGCCCAAGGTGTTATGAGACACGAGCATCCTCTGAGGTCAGCGTGGCAATGTCAACAGGGACCAGGCAGCATCCTCAAAGGGAAGGTGCAACATGGGGCAGAGCAGCATCTCAGGTGGGGCTCTCCTCCATGGGGAGCATTTCTCCCAGCCTGTCCTTGGGAGTCCTGGGTTTGTCTTTCTTAATGAAAACGGTCTTCCTGGTCCTTCTGTGGCCCGAAATTAGTGTGTGTGGTTTAGGGCTTTTTAGGGATTCTCATGCTATTTGGGGAGAAAGTGGAGAAACCCCTTAATCTCACCAAGGGTGGAATGAAACAGGGGCTAGATTAAAGCACATAGGATGTATCTGGAAGGAAATGTGATGAATTCTGACGTGTCAGCAGGGACGGCTACCTGGATGAGGTAGCATTTTAATGCACCTTGAAAGGTGTAATATGCAGTGTGTGGCTTAGGGCATTCTTTCAGGATGCCCAGAGACCTCTCCCAGGGGAAAACCTAAGATTTGGATTTGATTCCTGGCTCTCCCTTAGGCTAGCTACATGACCTTGGATAAGTCACTCCAGCTTTGTTTCCTTGTCTGTAAAATGGGTAGTGAGGTGGGATGGGTGTTCTTTCTTGCTGCCTTCTGCAGACTTGAGGAACAGAATCTCCCCATGGTCTAATTGGTGAGATTCCTTCCGTTTTTCCTATAGCATGTGAGAAGCTTTTCAGGAGATCAGTTCCCAGTTGCAATGTAAGGGGCACGGGGCTTAGGGCTCTGTCTTGGGTGGGTTCCCTACAACAAGAGTTGGAGATCGTTATGCATGTGTTTTACTGAAGGAGGTCTCTGAGGAGAAACTTGTAAGGAAGGGAGAGAAGCAGGATAGGACAGAAGAAGCCAAGCAGAGATGTGGTTTCAGGAGAAGTTGCAGCCTGATCCCCCTGGAAGCTCTGGAGTAGGAATTGTGTCACAGTCTGTCCTATTTAGTGGCAAAAGGGCTTCCCTGTTATACCCCCACATCAGTCAGTCATTGGCTATGGGCTGCCCCTGGGGTGGAAGGAGACAGCTCGAAAAGCCCAAGACAATCCTTCAGAGAAGTGTGTAGGTATGAGCATCCAACGCCTGGGGTGGGATGGGAGGTACCGACAGCATCTACTGCAGATCCCTCTGCTTTTGGTGAATAGCAATTTTGTCCCACTGTTGTGGATTCCAAACAGGGTTGGCCTGGTGAAGGAATAGACCTGAGGGAGGGCTCTGGGCCTTTCCTTATGGGAGAACAAATGGGGTGACATCCTGCCACACAGTGGGTTGTGAGCAGAGAGTGGAAGATGGGCATTGGCACAACCAGGCAAGCACGTGGCTGGCAGGATCCTGTGGGCCCAAGTTTTCAGTAGCCCATAAACCAGACAAATGAATATTTGATAGAAGTATAATTCTAGGGAATGAGGGCCCCTGTTGGCCCAATGGTGAAATACAGTGGCTGGCTGACCCCTTGCAGGAATAAATCTGCCCAGTGGGGCTTTCCAGCCTGAGACACAGAAGCCCCTCTGATGCGGCTTTTTCTGGAAAAGCTTAAACACTCAGCATGAGGATATTTACTGCCTGGTGGGACAATGGGATTTCAAGGTCATCCTGGCCAGGGCTTCTCACCCTGCCCTAGGCGTGCCTCTGTGCTGTCCTGATATCCTGGGGCTGCTGCCACTGTGGGGCTGGAGTGAGCCAAGCCAGCACGGAGAAGGAGGAGGAGGAGGCACTCGTCTCTGCCTCCTGCGCTTTGTTGAAGCAGAGGGGTCTCCAGCATGGGGAAGGATTGGGCAGACCTGGGTGAGAATCTTGACATTGGAACCATGTAGCTGTGTGACCTTGGCTAGGTTACTCACCTTCTTTGGATTCAGCGTCTTCAACCACAAAATGAGGCTAAGAATAGTGCTCATAAGGCTGTGGGATGTTTAAGTGTGCCAGTGCATGGAAAGTGCTTTGCAGGGTCTCTTGCACAGAGTTGGTGCTCAGTGAAGCTCACTATCTTGACAGCATAACTACGATCTGACCCTAGGCCTGCCACTGGCTAGCTGTGTGTCCTTGAGCAAACCATGTGAACTCTCTGAGCCTCACTTTTCTCATCTGTAAAATAGGTCTAAGCATATGCACCTCACAGATGTAAGGATTATAGAGTTTGAACACAAAGCTCTTGGGCTACGTATGGCTCTGTAAATAATGGTGGTGATGATGATGATGAAGCCAAAGGCAGGTTTTAACTATATGGGGGTTAAGCCCCTCCCTGTGTAAGGCCTGGGTTAACCTCCCTCCTGCTTCCTGGATCACCTTGATGCACAGCATCTCTGGGCAACAGGAGAGAGGGCTGCAGGAAGCTATCCTACCTTCTGTCTACCAGTCCTCCAAATGAAGATCTCTGCTGAGACATGAGACTGGGCCCCAGATTCTGGTTTGCTGGTGCTGGGATGGCAGAGGGGCATGAATGGGGTGAGGTGTCTTAATTCAACCCGACCACCTGCCCCACCCATTGACTCCTGCTGCAGTCCTTGCCCGGAATACTTGCTCTCCAGTCTTCTTCTGGCTCACGCCTAATTATCTCTCACCCTAATTATCTCTCTGATGTCATACTCTGTTCCCCATGACCCCCTCTTGTGTACTCTCTTAGGAACAGGGGTATTCTCTAAGATCACCTATCACAGTGTATTAATGAACACTTATGTGCCCAGCAGCAGGCTAAGTGAGACACATGCTAAATAGCCCTTCCAGTCCATGATGGCAGGGGCCATGTCTGTCTCTGATTCCTTGCTAAGCACATGGAAGATTCTTAGTAATTATCTACTGAATGAAGGAACGGCTAGATCTGGTATTGGAGCGTTTGGTCAGCAGTGGGGACTGATATCACCCTGGCTCATCAGCTCCTTCAGGCTAGGAAATTGTGGATGAAGCAGGGAGAGTGCCTGTGTCCTTTACTTCCTAGGGGCACTGAGACCTGAGTCTCCTCTAAAGGGTGTAGCTATTTGATGCTCTTCTGTCATAAACACCCCCGGGCCACGTAGTTCTCCCTACTTTACCAAGTGCTTTCCCATCTCACCTGAGCGTCCCATGACCCTAGGAGATGGGAAGGACAGTGATATCATTATAGCTTTATAGGTGAGACTCAGACATATTAAGGATCTGTCCTAGGGCAACACAGCTTCTCGTGGCAGAACTGAGAGCCAGGACACCTGACTCCTTGTTGATGGTTCTTTCTCCTTCATTTCACTTTGCCACCTACAGGGCCACATGAAATCCAAGTGTCAGAGTTGATTGGTGTCTTAGAGGTTGTGTCACACAGATGGGAAAACTGAGGCCCAGAAATGGGGAGGTAGCTACCCAATTCTCGTTGACTCTCAAGTAGTGAGCATGGGCTGAAACCCAGATATCTTGGCTTAAAGCCAGGTCCTGGAGGAGGTGGGTTCATAGTTAGCAATTAGCCCTCTGGTGTGGCCAGTTTGGGACCCAGCACAAGAAGGTTCATTGTCATAGCCTGGAGGTTATTTTCACAGACAACTGTTATGATATGTTCTTGGCCTAAATGCTTTCCAAAAAATCTTGGCCAGCTGAGCAGATGGGCATCTGTCATGGCTATAATGAGGAGGCCGTGGGACTCACTCATCAGGCATCCCACTTAGAAATGGCTTAGAGCACCCAGGCAGGAAAAAAAAATGTGCTGGTGGGGGTGCAGAGTTCCTAAGCGAAGGCACAGGGAACCCAAAGAGTGGATTGAAACAGACACCATTTCAGCACTCGGGACAGTTCCAGGGAGGGCAGTTACGCTCTGGAGCCTGGGATCTGCAGAATTTTACGATGACAAGCCTGGTCTCCAGTGGGGTGGGCAGTGGTTTTTAATGGAGAACCACTTATTCTTTGGGGAAAAAAAAGAACCAAACAACCATTCATAGATGTGACAATTTTGTAGAATTTTGTGGCTATTTGTTTTTGGAAACCAAAAAACTTTTAAGGTTAAGAAGAATAATAACACTTGAAGAGATGAAGTGACTTTTGAAATACTCTTGAACAACAATCATTCACAATCCCTCCTCTCCACATTATAGACAGTAGGGGAAAGGACAGGGGGAAGATGGAAGGAGGCGGGATGAGAATCAAAGAGGAAAACTAACAGATCCACAGAGAAGGAGAGGAAGAAGCACACAGAGAGGAAGTGGGATGAGAGCCCAGGGAGGGATGGAGGGAAGTTCTGTAGGTCCTAGAGTATAACTACATTTCTCATCCTCTTCCTGACCTTTGATGGACCCCAGGCTGCTTGGTAGGTGTAAGGACCTATTTAACCAGAGGCTTCCATTAAGGTTAAACAACAACCTTGTTGTTTAACCCTTAAACTGTCCCTGCTCCCCTTCCCCCAGGGGCTGACTTAAAAACAAGTCCCGGAAACCAGCTCCAGGTAACAAAGCCCAGATACAAGGGTACGTCAGGCCAGGTGGAGACATCTGATCAGTGGGGGGTAGGATACTGTCTCCCTAGCTACCAAGGAGTATGCCCCCCCCCTTTGGGAACCTTTTGGGCACCAGTTCTAACCAAGGTGTGATAGGCTATGTCAAATGTCTACTATAGGGTAAATTGTAATTCAATTGGTCACCTAGCATCACTGTGCAGCTTTCTCTCTGTGTTACAATCTCATTGGCCACCTGTGCGTGGCCAGGCCCGACCGCATGGCCTTTGCCCTTAAAAGCTAGTCTGTGAAACAGAGAAAGCTCTCCTCTCTGTAAGAGGCATGGCCCTGGCCGGTCAGTTTGCTTCTTGATGCTTGGCGTGAAATAAAGCTTTGCTTGACCTTTGCTTTATATCAGTCTCGCTCCTTTAATCACGGACCCATTTTTGGGGGTGCAAAATAGTAGGATTCCTTCTTAAACGTACTTCTTAAATGTTCCGAGATGAACCACTTTTCGAAGTTCTCCAACTTCTCATTATGCCCAAGCTTCAGCAACACTGCTCTGATTAGAAGCATAGTAACAGTGGAGATGATGATGGTTTCCCTGGTGCCACCATCAGCAAAGATTTCAGTGAGTGCCACAAAGACCAAAGATGTGTGGTGGGTTTAGCCTCAGTCTGTGATCCATCATTTCTGATGATGAGAAACTGACCCACGGGGGACTGATGTCTGAGGGTCACTGTCAAGAGGTGGGAGAACCCTCCCTGTGGGCCATTCAGCCATTCAGCAGAGGGACCAATAGGCCAAACTTCCCCATGGCCCTAGCTTTATTCTGGTGCTCATCCCAGCCGTCCCGGTGCATCAATCTTATGCATTAAATGACATTTGATAGTCACCATTTAGGAAGGTATAAAACAAATTCTAAAAGCCTTCCCATTACAATAATTAACATAAAAAGGATTAAAGGTATACATTTCTGTTGTGTGGAGAATCCACTCATACATAATGCCTCAGAGCCCACGGACGTTGCACAATACGGGATATATGCTTAGTCAGAAAGACTCATCCTATTATAATGAATTAATCTGAGAAGTAAAATATACTAATAATGCAACATGGTATGAAAAGGAATTAACATTTGGAGTTTCTCTCACATGCCAGGCCCAGTGCCAGGGGCTTTACACGCTGTGATAGATTGGATTACCTCTCACCAAATACTCGCTCCCCTCTACTTTGAGGCCGTAATGTTCCCTCACTCCCTTCTCTTGGCCTTGGTCTTGTGACTTGGTTTGGCCAGTAGGGG
This sequence comes from Meles meles, assembly GCF_922984935.1. Taxonomy (NCBI): domain Eukaryota; kingdom Metazoa; phylum Chordata; class Mammalia; order Carnivora; family Mustelidae; genus Meles; species Meles meles. The sequence goes on from NC_060073.1 coordinate 20,597,826, forward strand.
CTGGGTGGAAGAGACTGTCATTCTGTTCCAAGCCAAGGCCTTACCAGGCGTCATGTTCTTCTTCTTATCCCTTGGCACAGCTGTGGACCCACCAGGGAGCAGGACCCCTCAGCTTGGGCCTCAGTGTGAGCACACCTAGAGCAAACCTGGGTCCAAACCACAGTCTGAAGCAAGGCCATGTGGCAGAACCCTGCCTGGGTCTCTGAACCTCCATCACTCTGCAGACCTGTGAGTCCAAGAACAGTGAATGCTTATTGGCAACTATGGAGGCGGGGGTCGTCTGGTTTTCAGCATTGTTCTGTCAGAACTGACTAATCCAGCATGCATTGTCTTATTTAGTCTTTGCAACAACTCTATGACATAGGTACCATGATTTTTTCCACTGTATAGGGAACCGGGGCTCAAAGACAGGAAGTATCTTACCTAGGGCTAGTGATGGGCCCACATTTAACTCATCCTCATTTGATAAGATGAGGAGAGAGCTGCTCAGCCTTCCCTGCTAGCCCCTGCGTGCCTTTCCCACTCACCAGTTCTCCAACCAGCGGCTCCAGACTGCAGGGTGAGTGCGGGGTGCTGGGCAAGCTGCAGGGGGATCTTCTGAAGCTCTTTTCAACCAGCCAGTGGGGGTCCCCCCGCCCCATGGCTACTGGAAAAGGTCACATTTGGCGATTCAGCCCACAGAACAATGACATTTCAAGGATCAAAGAAAAGGTTAAAATATTCCTATAAATCTATTCTTGGGACTTTTAAGTATTTCCAATGTAAAGGGAAAATGTCATTTCTTTTTCCCCCAAGAGTGGTGGAGGGTGGGTTGCTGGTAATGGGTCTGCTCTCATTTTTCTGGCCAGGATGAGCAGGGAAGAAGGAAGGATTCCCTCCACATCCCTCCACATGCAAATGAGGGTGCAGTTAACCCCAAACCTCATTTGTTTATGGAAATTGAATCCCAAATGGCCCCCAGAGGAGCTTCTCCAAGGGGAAGGAGAGACAGGACCAGATTCCAGCACTTTCCCACTCCCTCTCTATAGAGAGGAGATTTCTAGGCTCTCAGGGCTGGGACACGTGTAAGGCTGGGGCAGGGGCCCAGTGAGGAGGTGGGGAGGAGGGGAGCTGACCTGGCAGATCTCCCTCCCAGGGCTCCCAGTACTTCTGTCCAGCTGTCTTGTGCATCCATGTGGATGGACCCAGCAGAGCCCAGATTGACTCATGAGTTTCTCCCCCTGCATCTCGGCAGGTGGCCCAACCCTCCTTCACTCATTCATTCAGTGAATGTGTGGGACGTGCCCTCTGAGTGCCAGGCACTGTGCTGGGCACTAGGATAACAAGGGAGAGGACTCCTGTTCTTGAGCAGTTTGTAGATTATTTGGGGAGACAAAACAAGGAAGGGACAAGATCTCTGCCCCCATCCCCGACCCAAGGGGAAAGGACTAATACATCTGTGAATTGGATACTGATGAAACCCATAGAAGGGAGTGACTAACTCTGTGGGGTAGTCAAGGAAGGCTTCCCAGAGAAGTCGGTATTGAACTGAGGCCAGTCCAAAGGAGCACTCCGGGCAGAGGGAGTGCACACAAAGCCTGGAGTCTAAGAAGCCACGCTTGTTGGAGACGTGGGAGATGCTGTGTCCTGCAGGACAGCTGGGGTCTTCCCCTGACTTCTAAAGCCACTTTCCATCAGGGGCCTGGGTGGCTGGCACGGTGGGCTGTACCCCACACAGTCTGCAAGAAGATGCTGTTATTCATAGTCCTCCAGCCATTGCTCACCTCCCACATCCCATCAGTCACCAAACTTCCTTCTCATCTGCCTTCCAAACACCTCTCCTCATGGCCCCCCTTTCTCCCTCCCCCAGCCACCCCCATTCCCAGGCCTCAGCATCTCTGGGAGATTGTGCCACAGCCTCTGAGTGTTGAAGGCCTCTGCGGATAAGGCTCCCTCTCACCCCTAGCCTGCCACGCTGCAGCCAAAATAGACCTTTGAACACATTAGCCTTGACATTGGACTTCCTTTTTGAGGCCCCTTTGATGGCTCCCTGATGATGCTTGGGGGATAAGGTTCTAGATCCTGAGCCCTGCATCCAAAGCCCTTTGAGGCCAGAATGCCCACCTCTCCAGCCTTGCTGGGGGGCCCTGTGTATCTTCTACCCACTGCAGCCTCTCTGAGCCACCAGCTGCAGGAACTCCTCAGTCCCTTCCTGTCTTTGTGCATGCTGTGTCCTCCACCTGAAATCCTCTTCCCTTGTGCTTATCTGCCTAATGACTCCCACTTGGCTTTTGAGGCTCAGAAAAACAAATAATATTAATGAAAATAATAAGGATTATAATTTAGTGACCACGCCCTCTGGTCTCTCTCTATCTCATTACATTGCTTTATTCTTATGGTCTCTGCAATAGTGTTTTTTATGTATGGTTTTACTGTCTGTTGTCCATTCCTCCTATCAGAGCGAGGGCTTGACAAGGGCAGGACTTGATTTTTCCGTGTCCTTACTTTCCAGGGTCCTGGCTGGCACTGAGTAGGAAATCAAAAGGGTTTGTGGAATAAATGAAGAAATGACCCATTAACAACAACCCTATGGGTTGCTGACCATTCTTGTCCCCGTTTTAAAGACGAGGAAACTGAGTCTTTGGCAACATGGGCTTTGGTGTCTACCTCAGTGATCTGTTTCTGGGTCTCTTCTGGCAGCCCCCTGAGGGCAGGGGCCAAATCTAATTCCCACCTGGATCCACTGGGTCCCTAGAAAAGTTCTGGAAGTATGTATGGATGGCTCCTCTCAGTGGTGGGAGGTTCAGTGATTTAAAAAAAAAGGAAGGGTCTCTGGGATAGCTTTGGGGAAAGCAACTCAGTTACTTGAAGCTTGGCTTCCCAGAGCCTGTTTCTAGGCTAAGAATTGAATACAAGGATGGTTCCCACTCATTCCTAATTGGCAGGGAATTCCGTGGAGCAGGCTGGCTGTGCTGGTGGCTTGCTTCAGTGGGGCCCCAGGCAGCAGCTGTCATCAGGAAAGAGCTCACATTGGGGTGGGGAGAGGGCAGCCTCATGGAGGCAGCATGGGGTTGTAGAGGGAGTACTGCACTGGGAGTCCTTAGTTCTTAATCTGGGGCAGTGGTGGGAACCCAGGTTTGGGGTTAGGAACCGCCCAGCTCTGTGGCCATTCATCTTTCTGAGCTTCAGTTGCCTCATCCCTGAAATGGGAATGGCCCCCATCCCTACCTCCTGCAGCTGTTGGAAGGCCAAGACTGTTGCTAGTCTGTGGGCCCCATGCCTGCATCCTATGCCACAATATTGGGGAGGGGATGCAGCTGGCCGGGGCAGGGTGGGGGGCGAGCCCTGCAGACCTGGAGGGGAAGATGGGCAGGGTCAGCTGCCTTCCTGGGCTTTATCTACTCACCTTGGAAGCCTCCAAGCTCACGAGCGTATTCTTTGCCCAGACCCTGGAGCTCGGGTGCCCCTACCTAGAGGGAGGGTCTGAGGGTAGAGCGGACGGATCTCTCTTCCCAGTTAAGCCACTTGGCGAGTCTGAAGAAGTATGGCACGTGATGGGGAGCACTGCTGTCAGAGCCACGGACCCGAGTGTGAGTCCTCTGCCCCATTGCGCAGTCTTGGGTCACCCACAGCTCTGTGGCTCTGGTTCCCCACATGTGCAACGAAGGGCCTGGACCAGATGATCGCCATGGGACCAACCAACTCTGATTGAAGTTAATTCTTTATTTCTGTCCATATTAAACTTCCATTTCCTGCAAGTGGGCCTCTGGGAGGGGCAGATTGGACGAAGGAAGGCTCACAAGGAGTGTTGGACTGAAAGCAGCTTTCAGGGACATCTGTTCTGTTTTATTGAAGAACGGGGAATTCTTAACCTAAGGGTTAATGGTGAGACTTTATGTGGTGGGCAAAGTGAAGAATTTCAGGCAGAGGGAAACAGAGGGACGTTGAGGGAGGGGAAGCAGGGCCATGCAGGCTTGGCCTGCGACAGCCATGGGTGGGGAACAAGGACAGTGACAGAAAGTGAAGAGATGAGCATGGTCTCTGCAGAAGGTGCTGGAAGGTGCACAAAGCACCACTGTCCAGGCAAAAAACCGGCACCGTAGCCCAGGAGAGGGGGTTGTCTGGAAGGGGTGCTCTCAGATCAGTCTTGGGGGCTGCTTTCCTATTAAAGGGTCAGAGGCTGGGACTTAGAGTCTCACGGCTCCCAGCTCTACCACTGACTGCTGTGTGACTTTGGATAAGATACTTAGCCTCTCTGAGCCTCAGTGTCCTTGGCGTCTAATGGCGATAACCAACCCCTCTCCCAGGGTTGCCATGAGACATCATTGTGAAATGCTTGGTACTGGCCCCAACCATTGTAAGCCCCCATTAAGTCGTCATCCTTGTAATTCTCCGGGAGGTACAATCTTATTGTGGGGGCTGTTTCTGGGCTCCACAGACACAGCGGCTCTAGCCTTTGTGTCTTAAAGGTCCCTTGGGGCCTGGCACCCTAGAACAGGGAGTTGCCTTGGGAGCTAGAGACTGTCCTGGAGCCCCATAGGCTCCAGTGTGGGGAGAGCTGTCCCGCCAGCCTGGGAGGAGGTAATTGTGCAGCATCGCCGGTAAAAGCAGAGGCTCTGCAGCCACGCCGGCTTCCCAGTCCTGCCATCTACCTGCTGTGTGACCTCAGGCCAGTCACCTCCCCTCTCTGGCTGTTTCATGTTTGAAAGGGGCCGATGATAATAAGGCAGCCATCTCATGATATTAACAAAGATGAAATGTCAGAATGTACACAAAGCATCGAGCCCTGAGCAAACAGGACAAGCACTTGGTACAGGTGACTTTTGAACTCCTGAAATGTGGTTGACCCAAACCGTGATGTGCTATAAGAGAAAAATAACCACTGGATTCAGAAGGCGCAGGACCAAAAAAATAGGGAAGTATCTAACAATTTTTATATTGATTACGTGTTGAAATGCTAATATTGTGGCTATAGTGGGCTTTGCTAAATATATTAAAAATAATTTCAGGGGCACCCAGGTGGCTCAGTCAGTTAAGTGTCTGACTCATGATTTTGGCTCAGGTCATGATCTCATGGGTCATGGGAGTGAACCCTCAGCCGGGTGTCTGCTCCAGATTCTGTCTCTCCCTCTGTCCCTCCCCCCATTTGCTCTCCCTCTCTCTCTCTCTTTAAAATAAGTAACAGAATAATTTCACCCCTTTCTTTTTACTGTCTTGATGTGACTGCTGGGGAACTAAACTTCACATACACGGCTTGCGTTGTGTTTCTGTTGGTCAGTGTTGATCTGGAACGATGCTAGACCCTTAGTAGGCAAAATGGCAGTGTCTGCTATTTATAGCATTAGCTGTTGGGTCTGAATACTGGATTTACAACTTCCTGCAAGGTTATTTAACTTCTCCAGACCTCAGTTTTCCTCTCCTTAAAATGGGACTAAGAGGTTTAAATGAAATCATGCCTGTAAAGGGTTTAGCAGAGTGCCTGGCACATAGGAAGCACTTGGTCAGTGTTAGCCGTCATGTGGTTGGCTTGTGGGACCAGAAGTGAGGGTTTTCACTCTCACAGATGGGAGGAGGGCTCATCTGTTACCCCTCAGGCAGTGTGGATGGGGCCAAGCCAATGGAGCTTGCTTTTCCCACAAATGGGACCTGAGCTCTGAGTAAACTCTGCCTTGAGCCAGAGGTGGAGCTGTTTGGCTGATTATAGTAAGGGAAGGGTCAACAACACATTAACGGGATCAGTGGCCCCATTAATCTTCCTCTAATGAACAGCCGTTCAAGCCAACCTGTCTTCCCCAGATCCTGGAAGACATTTTGTATTGGCAGGAAACTCGCCGGGTAGAAAGAACCTCGAATCCTGTAAAAGTGATTTAGTGGTTTTGCTGGGGAAAGGCGTGCTGCGGACGCAGGACAGGGGAGAGCAGAAACAGCAAAGTCATAGCAAACCTCTCCCTCTGGGGCTCCAGACTGAAATCCTAGCGCCAGCTGGGGTGGGAGAGAGGGTGCTGGGGGGACTTTGGCGAGATCTAGGGGAAGGGTTTAGCTCACCACACCTACCTCAGACACCCTCACCTCTGAATCAACCAATTGTTGGAATGGCCTAGGGGACCCAGAGGGATGGTGATGGACAGTGGGGGAGCCAAGACGGGCACCAGGAGTCCAGGGTTCTTGTCCTCTTGTGGGCAAGGTTGAGCTGTGTGACCTTGGACAGGTCACTCTACGTCATCATCTACTGCGGGGGTGGGGGGGTCTCACTAATGATGTAGAGAAGAGCAGCCTTGCTGGCAGGTGAAGTGGCAGTGGGACCCAAGAAGGTACTGAGCTGGGGGGGGGGGGTAGGAGGAGGAGATGGGCAGAGGCCGAGGAGGTCTATATCCAGGAGGTTTGACTTTGGAAATGCTTTCTCCTCTGCCCTGATATTTCACCCTCTGCTTGGGGATGCTGTGGTCCTGCCATCAACATTTCATTCCTTGGGAGGCAAAAGAGTCTTCCTCTGGGTTCTAGGGATCTGTTGGGAGACACAAATGACCCTGGGAAGCTGTCCATCGGTCCATCTACCTGTCTATCCACCGCCCAATGAAGGGAAATAGACATGAATGTGACATGAAGTCCACCTGCCCTCAAGAAACAGCATCTGGAAGGGGAGATCAGATGTGAACCCAGGCGGCCGTGAGCTGGGGTAGTAAGTGATCTGTGCCATAAGGAGGTTTGCACAGCATGCTATGCGGTTTCAGAGGACAGGTGACCCCTTCATCTGAGTGGCTTCCTGGAGGAGGTGGCGTTTAAATCAGGCCTTGGGGAAAAAATTTTGAGATCTGCAAGTCCAGCTCTCTCTTGTTACAGATGAGGAGATAGAGACCCAGAGGGAACATGTAGCTCAGTGTGAGTGTGCTAACCAGGGTGTACAAGATTTGGAAAATCAGAGACTGGGAAAGGCATTCCCGGTGATGGAACAGCTTCTGCAAAGTCCTGAGGGAGGGAAACCAGTGCATATGGGAAAGGCACCACGCAGTTCCTGGTGACTAGAGATTGAGGGGGGAGTGGCACACTGAGACAGATGAAGTCCCCAAGGCCTTGGCCGCCAGGTGGGGTGGGAGCGGGGTCCCAGGCTTATGGAGGGCAATGCCCACGTTCTACCCTCACCATACTGTGGGCTGCTCCTCCTCTCACTAATTCCATAGACCTTGGCAGACTCCCTGGAGGTGGCTTACTCCCCGGAGATGCCCAGCTCAGGGTAGAGGGAACCTAGTTTGCTTCAGGTCCCTGGGGGCTCCCTGTGGTGGTTGGTGGCCCTGGAAATAGTAGGGTGACTATCTGAGTGGGCTTTCTTGCAGCTAAGACACTGTATCTTCCCCAGCCTCAGTTCCCTTCTTGTGAAACAGGACCCCCAGCCTGCCTCCCAGGGTTCTCTTGAGCCCCCGGAGCATCGGGTACAGATTTATAGCTATGAGGAGGGCAGACTAGATGCTTATATAATTATAATTGTAGCTCCCGTTTGTGCAGCACAGACTGAGCGCTGGGCATAGTCCCCAGCACTTACTGTGCATCTCCTCCTCTAGTCTTCAGACGCCTCAATGAGAAGGCCATCACCGGTAGCTCTCTTTGGCAAGTGGTGAAAGCTGGAGCACAGAGAAGTGAAGTGACCTGCCTGGAGTCACAAAGCTGGGCCGGGTGCCAGCAGCCGAGCCACGTGCTCTCATCCCTGCGAGCGCATGCTCAGGCTCCATGCGTGCACGGACCACTGGCTTGCACACTGTGCTCGGGGCTGAGCATGTGCCTGCAGGATCCTCCAGAGAGGTTCTTGGACAGACTCAGGGCAGGATGGCACACAATCTCCAAGGTCAAAGTGATCCCTTCATTGTGCTGCTTGGGAAACTACGAGCTAATGGCTTAATGAACAGGTCCTAGAATCTGTTTGGAATGAGTCAAAATCAAGCCTCGCCCTTGTTCCCCTCTTTTGACCTCATCAAGTTCATCCATCCTGCGCCTGGAATACCTCCCACGAAGGGGATGATTTTTAGCCCTTTCTTGGACTATCTTGGGCTCTTTTGAACATCTTTTCCTTCTGTGGACTTGGAATCCTCCTTTGGTTCCTCTGGCCTCTGAGTTGTTGTTGTCTCCCGAGTCCACACAATTAGAGGGTCCCGACTGCACCCCTGGTTTCCCTGTCATGCTCCCTGAAGAGCTTTCAGGCTGGGGCTCAAGGGGTCTTCTTGACCTCCTTCCCCTTTCTGAGCGGGTACATCCAGAAGCTAGAATAACCCAGCTGAAGACAGAAGGAGGTAAATGCTCTTTCAGGGGATGACAATCAGGAAAGGCTAACTGAGGCAGAAGCCAGTCCACATGGAGGAAACCTCCCATCCCTCCTTCCCACCGCCCTCCTGGACTTCGAGAGTTTCAACCTCCAAACCCCAGCCAACAGCGGAGCCAGATGCTTTTGAGTGACAAACTGCAAGAGAGTCTCCAAAAAGAGGTGGAGAGGTGAGAAGTGGGGTGCTCGATAGGGGTTAAGTTGGAAAACAGACAATTTGAACAGTCCTCAGGATCCATACCAGTGTGTGTGTGTACATCTTCATGCACCTGTGTTTGATTGAGAGGTTATGGACAGATCAGTCTTCCTTTTGTGATAGAGGAGATCTGGCAGGGGTCAGACCTGGACACAGTGCCAGGTTTATTCCAATGGGAGCAGGAGGAGATAATCCCCTCCCCTCTTTCAAAACTCATACTTCTGTTAATGCAACCTAAGAACACCCTGGCATTTTAATAGCTGTTGTTGATCTTGTTGACTCAATTTATACTTAATGTTAGATAAAAACCCTAGGGTCTTTTATATTCCTTGTTCCTGAGCCGTATTTTCTGCCCACTCCAGCTCCCCTTCCCTCAATCATACACTGTTGCATTTGTCTTTTGGGTTATTCAAATCTGCTATGGAAGGCACAGTTCTGTAGCTTACCTCCTGGGACTTCTCTTGAGTCCAGCCGACAGTATCCTGCTAGAAGCTCTTGCCAGCACATTTCTCTTCCTCCTCCCCAGCCCAGCCCAACCCTTTCTATTCTTCCTCAGTGGGCCACCAGCCTCCTCCTCTTCCCACCATCCTCCATCTGGGCCTGAGCACAAGCTCCACAGAGCAGAGGCAGGAGGTGAGGCTGGAAACACTGCTATTTTCACTCTGACATTTTCTGTTCCTGAAAAATCTCACTTGAAGCTCATTCTGACGTTTGGCATCTTTTGAAGGGGAACCGCCGAGGTGACTTCTACCCTAGGCTGGATTCCTTATAAAAGGAATTTTAGGTAGATTCCCATTTTACTCCACACCAGCTCCTTCTTTCTAAACTCTAGAAGAGGAGAAGTTATGGAAAAACAAAAAACAAAGACCCAGAATTAGCCTTAGAGTAGATCAACCTGGAAGAGTGGGGTCAGGAGACGGGGAGGTGGAAAGGGGCCCTGGAGCGATCGCCAAGCTCTGTGTGGTGATGGACTTAGATCCGGGCTGGATGGGTCCTCTGGAATTTTCTCTTCTCTGGGGTCCTCAGGGTCTGGAGCTTAACATGGCAGCTTCTCACGCCTCCCAGTCCCAAGCAAGGAAGGAGGCTGCTCCGAGGAGGGGGAGCTGGGCCAAGAGACTGCAGTCTTAGAGACTTTAATTAGGGCACTGGCATTTTATTGGAAGGTTAGAATGATTTCCACTCCTGAAGACATTAGGAGGCCCGACAAATTCTATCACTGTTTTATAGTTTGGAAATGCAATACGGATTTTATTGCATCTTCTTTTAAGCCACTGCACGACCCGAGAAAGCAGAAGCTAGTAAAGCAGTACTGGAGAGAAGCAGATACATCTCTACATATCAACACGGGGCTCCAGGAAGGCATGGCCTTTCCTTTGAGGAAAAACCAGACGCCTGGTTCACCAGCTGGTCCACACAGGTAATTAGGAGTGTGTTTCTGTAAAGTTACTCCAGATTTGGGACCTCAGGGGACATCGAGGAGGGGCTCCCCTTCCCTTTGAGGATTTATTTTGATCTAGTTCAACAGCTGTTTACTGAGCATCTACCTTGTGCCAAGCATGTGGGAGGGGTTGTGATGGATAGGGTCCTGTTCCTGTCCCCGGACAGCTCATAGCTCACAGTCTGAGCGGGGATAAGCTGGAAAACAATGAGTGAGGATGTTGGACAACAGCAGAAGGCCAAGAAGGTCCTTGGCGTGGCAGGGTAGAGGAAAGAGGAAGGAATTCTGATGAGGGAGCATCTGGGACAGTATCACAGAGGATGTGACATCTGAGCACGGACACGAAGGACAGAGAGATGTCAAAGGATCTCCCCTCTGAAGCTGCAGGCTTGTTTCACCTTCATCTTTCTCATCGTCACTCAGTGGCTCTGCCCTCTGGGGTGTTCAAGCCAGAAACCCGAGAGGGACTCATCACCAACGTGCCACCTGTCACCAAGTCCTATTGATTCTACCATCAAAATATATGTCAAATCTTCCCCCTTCTCCTCCCTTCTACTGCTGCTGCACTGGCCCATGGCACCTTCCACACTTGTCTGAACAGCGCAGTGTTTCCTCTAGTAGATACGGTCATGTAGGGCTGCCTGGCTCCCTCTCACTGTGTTTTCCATAGAAGACCCTGGTTTTCATCTGGGGGATGGACCTCTTCCCCTCCAAGGCACATAGTTCCAGGGAAGCTGGCTCCATCTCTAGCTCCATGGGTACAGTTGGCCCAGGTCAGGCCAACTGCTCTTTCCGCTCCTCTGGCTGTGATATGGATCAGATCAGGGTTGGGCAGAAGACTGAGGTCAGACCAATAAGAGCCCATGAGACTTGATTCCAGGACTTGACGGTGAGGGAGATAGAGTCTACTTTTTGCTGGCTATGCCTGGACAAGAGCAAATGGGGGACTGGGGCTAGGCCTGCCATCTTGCCCCCATGCCATGTGATCCTAGGGAAAATAGAGCCAGCAAGAAGAAGGAGGGGCAAGGGATGGAAAGAAAGAAACCAGGTCATGGCAGCATTGTTTGAACCTTGATCAAGCCTTCAAGCAATCAAGGATTGCTTGAATCCCTTCCCTATCCCTAGGCTTTCAACTACACTTGGTAACAAATTCTGTTTTTACTTGAACCACTTGGGGTTGGGTTTTCTGACACTTGCAATCAAAAGAATGATGTAGCTTCTTAGCATCTCCCCACCTTTTCTCCTGCATCCCCACAATGTTTTTCTTGCCGTAGACTATAAAACCCTTTAGTGACTGCCCACTGCTCTAAGTAAGGATAAATCGCCAAAACCTTAACATGGTCCACGAGGCCCAGCATGATCTGGACCCAACCTTTTTCAGTCTTATTCACTATAACCCAGTCATGCTGAATTCCACTCAGTTTTTCAAATATGCCAGGTCTTTTCCAGTTCAGAGCCTTGCCATACACCATAACCTCTGCCTGCAACTCTCTCTATCCTAGTTCTCCACCTGATGGGTTCCTAGTCATCCTCTGTATCTCAGCTCAAAGAGGACTGCTCTCAGTACAATAAGATCCCATTATGTTCTTCCATAGTGCCCTGCTTTCATTCTTCATAGCACCTAAGCCAATTTGCAGTTAGGTACGTGAGCGTGAGTGTGTGTATGTGAATGTTTGTACACTCCATGAGGCTGGGAGCCATGCCCGTCTTGTTCAGCATGTTCTCGCTTACGCTGGAAGAGTTCCTGGTATATTCTAGAGGCTCAATAATTATTATTTGGCTAATGGAGTGAAGAATAAGTAAGGATTAGGTCAGGTTGGGCTGTGCTGCCTGAAATTATAACAGGGCAGAAGTTCTGGACCTGAACGGGCAGTGTGTCGTGAAGGAAGTATAAGAACTCCAGAATGCAGGCTGGATTAGGAGAGGTGGCCCAGGGCCAGACTACAAGGGCCTGGAGTGTCTAGCTGAGACATTTGATATTCAGTCTCCAAAATGTTTTCGGGGGAAACACCAATCCTCATAAATGCTCTGCAAAAGAAAAGACCAAGTGGATCGAGATTTTAAAAAATAGATTCTATTTTATTCTAATGGATGGATGGAAAATAGATAGATTTTCTAAGAACCTCTGGGAGAAGCATAATACACATGGTTATTCTAAGTCTCTGACAAGTCCTGCAGTGGCAGAATCTCAGGTTAACCAAGTGTTGACCATAAAACCCTTCCTCACCAAAATAGTTACAATTGTAGGATGAACGTTTCCATACTTAGAGATGAGGAATGTCTTACAATCGATAAGGCACATGTAATATAGGGTTTCTTTAAAGTCCCTGAAAGCTGTTTGTTTGTTTGTTTTAATTAATAGGGCTTCTCACAATTGACAGTGTCTTAAAATCGAGGCCATATGGCATATATTGCAGAAGTGATGACCTATGGAAGCCACTTGTGAAGAAGAGAGGGACATATTGTAACTTGCATTTTGGAGCAGCCATTCCTGCAGCAGTGTGGGTGGGTTGGCGGGTGCCAAGCAGGGGTTAGTTAGAAGCTTGAAATCTGGACTTCCCACTCCTACCAGGAGTCCCACTGACAGGTCTTGGTGAGTGAGGTGCTCACTTTGGTGCCTGTGAATAGGAGAATTTAATTAGGACGCTGGGGTATTGTTGAAAGGTTGGATCAATCCCCCTCCCCCCCCCCCGGGAGGTCTCCTGTCTTCTAATGTGAAAAGACAATCTAGAAGGTACCTCTTGCTTTAGTACAGCTGTCCAGGGATGCCTCTTGAGGGTGTCTGGGGCCGACAATGTGTGGGGAGCCTGGAGGCAGGACCATGATTTCCTCCCACAGCCTATCCTGATCTGTCAGGAGATCCTGTCCGCTCTGCCTTCAGAACACGCCCAGGGCAGAAGACCCATGGCTCTTCCCCTGGGTAACTGTGAGGGCTTCCTAATTGGTCCCCTGCTCTGCCCTTGCCCTGCGCAGTCTGTTCTCAACCCTACAGCCCCAGACATTTTCTAGAAATTAAATTAAATCATGTCACTGTACTGCTTAAAATCCTGTGATGACTCCAGGGCCATGTCACTGAGCAGAGAGCAGAGGGTGTCCTCACCGTGACCCATAAAGCCCTATACCATCTGACCTCATCCCCTATGACTTCTTGCTGATTCCTCAGCCGGGAGCCCACTCTCAGAGAGCCCTAGGGCCAACTCCCTCATCTTTGGGGTCTCTCCTCAGATGTGCTTCTCGGTGCTGCTTTCCCTGACAACGGACTGAAGATGAACACCGCCCCCCACCCCCGCCTGCCATCATTCTGGGTCCCTCTACGCTGCTCGGTTTCTTCGTGTCACCCGGCAACTTCCAACATACTGTGGTGAGCAGAGCTGAAAACACCCACAGACTCCAGCCCCATGGTCAACGCTCGCCTTCTCCCGGTTCTTCAATCAAACAGGAATCTAGTTGCTGCTGCGAAGGGATTTTGTAGATGGAATTAAGGTCCCAAATCATTAGTCGCCTTTATTAAAAGGGAGATTATCCACCAGGGGTCTAACCTGATTAGATGAGCCCTTCAAGAGGACCGGGCTTCCCCTGGTGAGGGAGATTCTGAGTGGGGCGGGGGGGGGTTCTTTGTGTGAGAAGTTGCCAGCTTTGAAGAGGGAGGGGACCATATGGCCATGATCTGGGAGTCACCTCTATGAGCCGAGAGTACCCCCCCCCCACTAGTAGCCAGCGAGGGACTCAGTTCCTCCAGCATCCACGTGAACTTGAAAGGGGACCCTGAACCCCAGAGGGGAATATAGCCCGGCCACCACCTTGAATTGAGCAGAGGACTCAGGTCCCTTGTGCCTGGATTCCCCATCCACGGAAACTATGAGATGATTAGTGTATGTTGTTTGAAGCCACAGCAATAGAACACGACTACAAGCCACGTATTTCTTTTATCACATGTCTCTCCCTGTAAGAACACCAAGAAAGGGATTTTGATCTGTTTGGTTTGCTGCCCTATCCTCAATGCCTCGCCCAGTACCTGCCACATAGCAGGTGCTCAGTAAATATCTGTCGAATGAAAGAATGGGAGTGGCCCCAGCCTCAGCACAAGCCCTTCCCTCCAGGGGCTCCCTGTGGGTCAGAGGAGATATGCCCCATCCATACACAACAAGGTGGAAAATGCTAATGGGGCAAGAGAGGGGGAGAGCTGCTTGTCTGCTAACAGTCCAGCGTGGCGCCCGGCAACCATCTGAATTTTCACAGTCCTGACAGAGCCCTGTCCTCCAAAGGGAGCGTCTTCTGGCTTTCATGCACAGACCAGGTAATGAAAGCCAGCCTGGCCTCACCTCCCCCTGTGCTTGCTGTGAGGTTGCTTGGAAAAGCCTGGCCACCCCGCAATTGCCTTGTGCTGAGAAGGATGGCTTTTGGACACCTACCTGTCTAAGTAATTAGTCTATTAAAATGAAAGCGATGAATCCTGGTGCCCAGGCGCGGCGTGGGGGCGGGGTCTCTGCTGCGTGCCTTTCATTTGGATTTCAAAGCCCATGTCCCAGTTGTTGAATACACGGCCACAACCGCAATGAGTCCGTTCACTCTCTGGCTGCTGGGGATCAGCTACTGACTGCATCGAGGTCTGTGATGGGGCTGCTGCTCCCCAAACCCAGCACCCCTGGTTGGGGACTGGCCCACGTTGCCCTTGGGGTGAGGTGGGTCCAGGTCTCGGGGGGCTGGGGGAGGAAGATTCTGGACCCCTCCTTTTTCCAGGTTTCCTCCCAGCCTCCCACCCCTCTCTCCAGCTACGCAGGACTTGGAACCCAAAGCCTAGGATCTCAAGATTTTAGGGCACAAAGGGACCATAGAGATCCTTCGTGTTACAGCTAGAACGCTGAGACCCAGAGAAGGTGAGAGATTTGTCTGAGGTCATACAGCAAGTCAAAGGCAGAGCCGTGACTGGAACCCAGGCTCCCCCCAAATGACCACTGGTTTGCCTCCTTGAGAGGCTCTGGTCTCACCTTACTCCCTGGTGGGGAGCAAGATCTCTACTTCTGGTCCTGCAAGGGTCTGCGAGAAACTGAACCTGAGGAGGGGCTTGGATACCATGAGCGCCTCAGACTCCAGTTTACAGATGAGGAACCAGGCCCGTCCAGGGGCAGTGTTGACCCCAGGCCTCCTGGCAGGTCAGTGGCCAGAAGCCAGGGTTTCCAGCTCCTCCCCGAGGCCCTCAGGGTCAGGGGGGCTCCTTTGTCACTCAACCCCCAGGTTTAGTTTATTATCAAATAATTCCCCTCTGTTTTCATTTAGAATCTGTCGGGTTCTTTGAATTTCCATCCATGGCACCGGTGCATTCCCTCTTTCTTTCCCTCTGATGTAGTTCCCACACTCAGCCCGAGTTATCTTTTAAAAACCAATCTGGCCATCGTACTTCTCTGCTTAACACCCGTGATGGTTCATTTTTACATTTAGAATAAAATCTACTCTCCAAGAGGCCCTGCCTGAGCTGGCTTGTGCCTCCCCCTGCTCACTGCCTTCCAGCTGTGTTGGCCTCTTCTGAGTTCTTCAAACCGTCCAGCTCATCCTGCCTCAGGGCCTTTGCATGTATTGTTCCCTCTGCATGGAGCGCTCTGAAATCTGACTTTTAATATTCTTGCCCAGACCCTCGTCCTCCTTCCTGACTTGACTACACAAAGCATCGTGGGATTATAGAGAAGAGAGTGGCAATGCAAGTGCGGGTAGCGTTAGTGACGGCACCATTTACAGAACATGCACTAAGCGCTTGGTGAATAATTAGCATGGTTGATCCAGGTGAGGAAACAGGCGGAGAGCTGACGTGCACCTGCTTCAGTCACGTGGCCAGGGCCGTAAGGTGAGGAGCGGCTGAGAAAGCTGCTCAGAGCGGGGAAACATCCAGTCGTGTCCTGTCCTAGCAAGGACTTGAGTGAGCTTGCTTTTTTGGGGAGGTGATCCCAGGAAGCAAGAGGTGGGAAAGTGGGCATGGGGTAGGGGAGGAAGTACATCCAGTTTCAGGGAGTGATGGAGCCGGTTGGTCCTGCCTTGGGCAACTGGGGCTCGGTCCTGCTGAGGCCCTTGGAAGACCAGTGTAAAACACACCGCAGAGGTTCCCCCCAGAGGGTAGGTGACTGGACGTTTCTCTAGTGACTGCTGTCGCCCTTTGCTTGAAGGCTGTGCGGAGGACATACTTCCTGCTGCATCTGGGCCTGGGCTGAGTGGTCTTGGATTGAAGGCACTGAGGCGGGGACACAGAGAGGTGATGCCATGGAACCTTGAGACAGGACCCTGGCCCCCAGCATGGAGTGTGTCCCACAGCTACGGCGAAATAAGGAGGTCTGGGGGAGGTGACCTGGGGCACCTCAGTTCCCTGCTGTAGGTCTTGAAGGGTGAGCGACAAGTGATAAAGGGCATTCTAGATGGAGGGACAATGAGCAAAGGTGTGGGGTGGGGAGATCCTCCCAGGCTCTCTGCTGCCCCTACTTGACTGTTCTGTGTGGGTTCGGCCTTCAGGCCTGTTTCTCCCTTAGGTTAATTGACAGCAGGCTGGGGAGCAGGCCTGCCGTCTCCGCACTGGACACATCAGCTCGGGCCGGAAAACCCTGTCCAGAAGGCGAGCAGTGGACCGCTTTGTGGAACTCACTTTCCTACCCGGCCTTCCCCCTGGCGACAGTGGTCATAATTGAAAATCCATCGATTGAGAAAATACCCTGTGACTAAAGCTTCTAGGAATTCAGCCACATTTGAAAAGAAGTTCATGTTCCTTTGTCCTAACTGCATCCACAGGGCTCTGGCGAAAAGCGCAGCGCACCAGCGTGGGGGCGTGTTAGCCTCCAGACATGGGCGTGTGGGTTGGGGGGAGGATCCTATAGTCACCCCTTCCTCGGTGGGACCCCCCCCCCATCCCCGGCCCAGGGGTGTTACAGAGCCTCTGCTTTCTCCTTCTCTGCTGGGAATGCTCACAGTGACCAGTGCCACGGGCAGGAGAGACATTAGTATTCCCATTTCGAAGATGAGAAAACGGAGGTCAATTCCTCAGAATGCTCTGACCTCCTCTGGGAACCCAGACAGTGCTCAGTAATAGGTGAGTAATCCCAGACTCCCTGGTCTCCATCCTGGCTGCCCCCAACCACCAGTGGCTTGCGGAATGTTCCCAACCTCTCTGACCTCAGTTTCCCTATTTTTATAATGAGGATACCAATATCCCTGTCGGGTTGTGTGAGGATCAAATGAGCGAGCATATGTGAGCGTTCAAGAAACGCCAGTACCGCCAACGTCATCGTCGTGACCAAAAGGGCCCCAGAGCGGAGCCTTGCCACTCCCCCTCCTCCCCGACCACGGCAGCCCAGCTGGGTGCGGAAGGCTCCCTTCCCAACTCCCTGGGCCCAATTGAATCTGAAAACAATGAACCAGCCTCTGTAAGTGTTTCCAATCCTGATAATCAGAGGAGGGTAAAAAAAAAAAAAAAAAAAAAGAAACACGGCGAAAGAAAGAGAAGAGAGTGAGACCAAATTGTTTTCTTCAGGGAGAAAGAAATCTCATTTGGAGGCGCGCTCCGTGGCAGGGAGGCTGCGGAGCTCCGTGTAATACAGGATCCGTCCATCTCCTCGCTGCTGCTGAATTGCTGCTGGCATTTCTAGCAAGACGCTGCCACGGGCCCGTCTTCCTATAATATACTAATTAAAGGGCTATTATTCATATGGGAGGCACCGTGGCCGAGTGACAGGCTGGTGGCTGACAATGTCCTGGGCAGCAGAGGTTGGAGGACAGGAGGGACTGGCTGCCGGCTCCCCGCTGCCCGTGGTCCCCCGCCCCCCACCCACCCCAGGCCCACAGCTCCCAGCCGGCTGCCCCCTTCCCTGCCCATCCCAGGCTTGAGCTGTGGAGCTGGAGAGCAGAGGAGGAAAAACAAGAAGGGGAAGGCAAGGGGAAGGCAAGAGGTAGATGCTGAGCACCCAACCAGGTGCCAGACCAGGCTGCTTGTGTGCGTTGTTTCACTGACCTGCACAGCCTTTTTTTTTTTTTTTTAAGATTTTATTTATTTATTTATTTGACAGAGAGAGAGAGATCACAAGTAGGCAGAGAGGCAGGCAGAGAGAGGGGGAAACAGGCTTCCTGCTGAGTAGAGAGTCCGATGCGGGGCTCGATCCCAGGACCCTGAGATCATGACCGGAGCTGAAGGCAGAGGCTTAACCCACTGAGTTACCCAGGCGCCCCGTGCACATCCATTTTTTGAAACAGCTTCAGTTTCCCCACATGCAAAGTGAGACGTGGGTGGGTGTGGCTTCTGGGGGGGCAGATGAGGTGAGAGAGTGAAGGAAAGAACAGGGGGAGGGGAGGCGTGGGCAGAGGGTAGAAGTAAGGGGCCGTGGGTGGGGGGGGGGGGGTGGGTGTCGGCCTGGGAGGCTGGGGAGCTGCTGCAGCTGGACCGCTGGCCTCTAGGGAGAAGGGGCTTCTGAAGGAGATTTCGGGAACATCAGGGAATTCTGCATACTCTTTCCCACAGCCAGGAAGTGGGGGAGGGAGGTTGCTGAGTCCCCCAGCGGCAGTTTTGGCAGAATGTTCCAGATGTTCTAGGCGGGGAGAGCAGAGTCCTTGGAATGGGGAAGCAGCTGTTGGTGCAAGTTGGGCTTTAGGTTGGGGTGGGGGTGGTGTGTCATGGAGGAGCAGTGTGCGTGTGTGCATGCGTACTGACAGACCGGATGGCAGGTGATCGGTGCAAGCCTTCTCCTTACCCTTGTGAATTTTCTAGCTGACTCACTTTGGCACCTTGCTGAGCACCTACTGTGTACCAGAGCCTGAAGCTGTGCTCAGTGTTTTGCATGGCTCGTCTACCTCATTTCATCTTCTCTATCCTCTATGGAGCAAGTGATGGGCCCACCCTGATATGGCAGGGAAACTGAGGCTCAGCGAGGTTAAGCCCTCTGTAACGATCACCCCACGGGTGACAAGGAGCCCAGGTGGGATGCTCACCTGGGTCATCTGCTTCAAAGGCAACCTCCTCATCATGCGCCAAGCTGCAAGCTCAGAGCCCAGCTCTGGTACTCCAGGGGAAGGGCCACCCTCCCTGCCCTTTGGACATTCTCAGACGGATGCGGGGAGAAAGACTCAGAACCAGGCACCCTGCTAGAGACAGGCTAGAGCCATGCCCTGGGTTCCCTGGGCACAGGGACGAGGCCCAGCAGAGCTAGTGTGGTGGAAGAGGTTTTATTTTTTGTTTTTTTGGTGTGTGTTTTGTGTTTTTTAGGGGCGGAGGGCGGGGGTTGTAGAGAGAGAATCTTAAGCAGACTCCATTCTCAGCGCAGAGCCTGAGGCGGAGTTCAATCTCACAACCCTGAGATCATGACCTGGGCAGGAATCAAGAGTCGGACGCTTAACCGACTGAGCCACCCGGGCGCCCCCAGAAGGGGTTTTGACTCATCCCTCCAGCTTATAAGGCAGCTTGCAAAGCACTTGTGTCTGCAGTATCCCCAGTGTTTGTCACAGCCGCCCCAGAGCTAGCTTCTTATTGCTCCCACTTTACAGATGCGGAAATTGAGGCCTGAGGGATTACAAAACATGCTCAAGGTCACACAATGGACCAGTGGCAGAGCCCGAATTCAACTCTGCCCAACATTGCCTGACTCTTGATTCTGACTTCTCTTTCTTAATCTCAGTTCCCCCAAAGATGGCAACACCTGCCAAGGGGCTCTTACCAGCCTTTGCTCTCTGTCTCCAGATTCTCTGCTATCTCTAGACCCAGAGGTTAGAAGGGAACAGGTTTGAGACTTCACCCTGCTAGGTAAAGGCACCAGAGCAGAGACAAAATGCGGGGTGGGGAGCGGGGGAGCCGTGTGAGGGTGTATGTGGGGTTAAATAGGGATAGCCCCCTGAGTCATTATTTCCCCAAGGGCCATCCACTGGGGTCCCTTTGAGTTGGGGTTCTCATCTCGTTGGCCTTTGGTTAATTCCTAGAACAAAACTGAAGAGATTAAGGAGGAGGCCCTGAGGGGAATAAGCTGAGGGTCGGAGCAACCAGGATGTTCCTCTCTCACACTTTGGAAACACTGGAGGGACCCCTGAGAACCACTTCCTCCCAGGTTTTGGGTCTGAGGTTGGTACCCCACAACGTGATCAAGGATTGAAGGAGAATTTGGGGGAGGATGCTTTCTTTGACATTCAAATCTGGGGCCTCAGTTTTCTCATCTGTAAAGTGGGCTTATAGTGTCTGCTCTCTTGGCCTCAAGCAATGGCTGTGAAGCCGCTGGGAAGTGATGGCTGGAAGCAAGACCAGGTATGTAATTTGCAGGGCCCAGGGCAACATGAAAATTCAAGATCCTTGGTAAATAATTATTAAAGCCTCTTAAGACCGCAACAGCAGAGCATAAAATCAAGCATGGTTCCTCGGTGACTGCACAGTCATGTGCCCATAAAGCTGGCTCTGTCTGAAAGACGTGTGGAAGGACACGACACCCCTGCACCCACCTAATGCCTATGCTTGGGGCTCCCCACAGCCTTTGGCAGTGGAGTCCAGGTCGGGGCAGGTAGATGCTGGGAACTATGGGTAGTTGGTGGGAGGTGGGGGCTGGTGCAGGGCTTAGAAGGGCTGAGGAAGGAGGGGACAGTGCAGGTGTGAGCACAAGACCTGAGTCCCCACAATTCCCTGGAAAGACTGCACCCCTTTTCCCCAGGCCTGCCTCTGAGCTGAGCAGACCCACATCTCAGATGCCCCGGGCCCCTGGTCCAGTGGAGCCTTGGGGAGACTGTCTTCCAGCTGACGTTACCTTGCCTGTCGCCGAGGAGACACCTGAGCTAGGGGACCCACTTAAGCTGTGCCCGGATTCCCACTCCATCCAAACTGTGAGATAGTCAACGCATGTTGCTTTAACCTGCTGAGTTTGGGGGTAATTATGAGCATATCCATAATAGGAATAATGACAGGGCTCATTCATTCATTCACTCATTCATTCATTCGTTCATGACCTCGTCCTTACATCCATTCGTGCGTCCACTCATTCATTCACGTGTACATCCACAGAACCAGCAGCTATCCATTAAGCCCCGGATGGGGTGATCAGGGTACCGGGATCATGTTACTGTGAGAGCTAGATGGGGGGCAGCACTTTACAGAGAGCCCTTTGGGTGCCGTTTATTCTCATACTTCAGCAGCAGGGGCTCCTGAGGCCCCTCAGGCCCACCCTCTGACGAGACCAGTCCTCGGTTGTGTCTCCTGCCCCCTAGCCACCGAGGATGGTGAGCCCAGCTTGCCCATCGCCACCCCTCTCCTAGCCTGTCTGGTCCCCATGCCCTGGGACGTGGTCACTTCAAGCCCAGCATGACCATGGCAGTTGGAGTGGGTTGGTTTCTGAACATCCAGTTCCCAAGGATTCAAGGGTGAGAATCAGAACCTTCTAGGCCACTGGACAAAAGAGGGATCTAGAGCCCCTCCCTGGCTCAGGGGAGTGACTTTCCGAGACTCCATGCCCCTCTGGCACTTGGTCTGGGGATCCAAGCTCTTGGAGGGGTGGTGGACCTCCCACCTGGTTGGAGCCCCTCAGATGCGGAGAAGCCCCATCCCTGATCACATCCCCCCATTCTTGACCCACATCCTCCTCCCCACCACATCCCCCCATCCCTGACCCACGTCCTCCCAAAGCAGGGTGAGCAGGTCAGGCGGAGATGCTGAGTCAGCCAGGATGCTTTCATTAACAGTGGAAGAACCAAGTACTAGGAGCATGAACATGAACGGTAAAGATACGTTTGGAGCTGAGATGTTCAGAGCCCAGTTGCTTACTTCTGTGACTCAGCAATCTCCCCCAGGCCATGATTCTTTCCCTTTTCTCATGCTGCCGTCTGCAAAGTGGGCCATTCCCTCACGGTCATGAGGGGGCTGTGTCTGCTCCGAGTGTCACAGCCTCACGTGATGGGACCAGAGGCAGCAAATGACCTGCTTCCTGTTGCTCATTCCTTCTTCTTCTTCTTTTTTTTTTTTTTAAGATTTTATTTATTTATTTGACAGACAGAGATCACAAGTAGGCAGAGAGGCAGGCAGAGAGAGAGGAGGAAACAGGCTCCCTGATGAGCAGAGAGCCTGATGTGGGGCTCAATCCCAGGACCCTGGAATCATGACCTGAGCCGAAGGCAGAGGCTTTAACCCACTGAGCCACCCAGGCGCCCCCCTCATTCCTTCTTAAGAGCAAGGAAACCTTTTCCAGAAGTCCCTGCCACGTTCCTCTCTTGCTTTGCTAGCCAGAGCTGTGCCACGTGCCCTCTGTTCCCCCAGCAAAGCGCAGTCACTGGGGTCACTGGGATCGGCATAGACCAAATGTGAATCACTCCTAGGGGCTAGGAGGGGCTCCGGGCTTTCCTGGCCTCTGAACAACATGGGGCTCTGAGCCAGGAAGCTCCCTGTGCAGCCCCGCCTGCTCTCCCTGTCCAGTCCTGCCTGCTCTCCCTGTCCCTCCCCTTCCCATGCTGGGCACCAGCCATCGGGAACCTGGTCCTGACGCCGCACCCGGGCGCCTCCCCTCTGGTCAGCTGAGGACAGGCAAGGATCAGAATTCTCCTGAGACAGAGAACCCAGTGTGGGCTAGAGTCCTACGCTGACTCAGGAGCTTGTCACCGTCCAGCCCCCAGATCCCTGGGCTGCTGAACTCAGAGCTGTTCTGGTCCCCACCCATCCCAGAGCTCGCTCCTGCTGAGGCTTTATTGCATTTGTCACGCTCTGTCCTAACCTTTACCCAGGTTAGTCCTGCCTTACAGCAACTGGAGGAGTAGTATAGGATCACGCTCATTTATCAGAGCAGGGAATGGAGACAGAGGGACCACATAGCTTGAACGTGGTGGAGCTGGGATATGGACCAAAGCAGTATCTTCCCTCCTAACAGCAGCCCTATGGCCTCCTAGTCCTGGCTCTGTCCTCTCAGTGCAGGTCCCCAGATTCCAGACTTTTCTGGGTGGGCTGGGGCCTTGGTGGGGCAGGGTGGGGCAGAGTGGGGCTCTGGATGGGTGGGTCTGGGCTGCTTATCTTCCCGTGGCCTTGGGAAAGTCATGTGACCTCCCTCGGCGCCTCTGTTTCTCAGGTTTGAAAGGGAAATCCTAGATAACCTCTATTAAGGAGATGCTGTGAGAATCAGAGATGGTATTTATTCTTGCATAGTAGTGGATATCCAGCTAGTCGATGCTCAGTAAATGCAGCCATCAGGGATGCCTGGGTAGCTCAGTCGGTTAAGTGCCTGCCTTCAGCTCAGGTCAAGATCCTAGCGTACTGGGATCAAGTCCCATATCAGGTTCCTTGCTCAGCGGGAAGCCTGCTTGTCCCTCTGCCCCTGCCCCATGTGTGTGCACATGTGTGTGCACTCTCTCTCTCTGACAAATAAATAAATAAAATATTAAAATATTAACTGTCATTCTGTGAAACCAGATAGAACTGAGCTTGAATTCCAGCTCCAGGAGTTAGAAGCTGTGTGAACTTGGGCAAGTCACTTTACCTCGCTGATCCTTTAGTGTCTTCATCTGTACATCAGAGGTAATAATGTTGCCCTTACAGGGCTGTGTTGAGGATTAAATGAGTTGAGGGCAGTGGAGGCACTTTGTAAAGTGCTTCACCAGCGTGCAGTGT
Organism: Meles meles; assembly: GCF_922984935.1. Taxonomy (NCBI): domain Eukaryota; kingdom Metazoa; phylum Chordata; class Mammalia; order Carnivora; family Mustelidae; genus Meles; species Meles meles. Next base: position 20,621,329 of record NC_060073.1, read on the forward strand.
TGTAGCAATTGCTTGTCCACCAGTCACCTCTTTTCTGCTTGGGCCCCTTCAGGGTCACTCTCGATCAAGGCAGGGAGCTGCTTATCTATCTCTTTCCATGCTGCTCCCTGCAGGTGCTTGCCGAGGCTTCCAGTAGATGCTGGCTCCTGTCATGTGTCCAGGCGTCCGTCCACGATGCGTTCAATGAACACGTATGAAGCCGCTGCTGCGCCTGGTGATGGAGGTTCTATAGAGCGAGCGTGGGGTCTCGCAGCTGGCAGCGTCATGGGAGAGACAGGTCTGACCCCATCCCTGCACAGATGAATATGTTTTACAAACTAGGAAGACGTGCACCAAGCTGGGGGATGCAATTCAGGTCAGAAGATCACGGCAGGCCTCCCTGAGGAGGTGAAACTTGGGCTGAGACACCATTCTTGCGTGCTGAGAGTGGGGATGTAGGCTGGATCTGGGATCCCCTCTTGTCCCCGTGGGCCGTGCGCTGTGTTCCAGCCAACTGGGGCGCTGTTGGCATGGGGCCGACCCCAGCTTCTCGCAGGTTCCCAGCAGGGTCTGTACCCCCCACTTCTCTGCCCTAGCACCACGGATGTTCCCACGATGGCCAGGCCAAGGAAGACCCCAAGCCTCTCTGGTCCCTGCAGCCCCAAGTCTGGGTTGGGTCTTAAGCGTCCCCCGGACCTCCCCCGGGAAAGCTGGAATCTGAACTTATGGGTCCTCCTCTTGCTCTGGGAGGAAGTTTCTACCTTCATGTGAATATACAGGTGGGCCGGGCCTCAGCTTCCTCCTCTGCCTCATGGAGTAATTATTTCTGCTCCCCACACCTCCCAGCACTGCGTGAGAACAAGAGAACCTCGGGCTGGAGGCTCTGCACAGGGTCAGAAGTACAGGCTCACATCAGAAACTTCTTTGCCTCATTCCCTTTCAGCCCACACCGATTTTCTATCCTTCGCTTTCCAAACCCCTCACTTTACAGAACAGAGAATGTGGGTGCAGAGACCTAAGCCCATGGCCCTGCAGCTGATGGAGAAGTCGGGGCTGTCTTATCCCAGAATCTAGGTCCTGGGGCTCCAGAGCATCTTCTGGAGAAAATGGGAAGGTGGAAGAAGGGTGAGGGACAGACAGATGGTGGTGGGAGAGGGGAGGGGACAGGGGGTGCTGCCCCTCTGCCTGGAACCCTCCTCCCCTGATAGGCACATGACTCCCCACTTTCCCTGCTCAGATGCTGCCCTCGGCAGGGTTTTCCCGAACATCTGTAGGAGATAGAACACCCACCCCACCCAGTCTCTCCCTCTTACATCCTCCATAAAGAACAAATACTGACTCATCAATGTGGTTATTGTCTGTCTTCCCTGATTGCTGTGTGCATTCCAGGAGAGGTGGGCTTTTTACCTGTTTTGGTCTCTGCTGTCTGAATATTATCCGGCACACAGTAGGTATTCAATAAATAACGTTGGATAAGTGAGTGAATGAATGAACGAGTGATTGGCTAAAGAGGAGGACAGAAGGACTCCTTCTAGGATTTGGACTCTGGTCTTGCTGAGGGAAAGAGGAGACCCAGCCCAGGGAGCCCTCCCCATCCCGCCGCTGCTGTGCCTGGCAGGTCGGTGGGCTGGCCTGGGTCTGGAAGGATCTCTGACTCCACCTTCTCTCTTACCAGTTTCCCGCCCATCCTAGGCATCTGGGCTCATTCTGGAGCCTGAATTTGCTCCTACCTTTTCTCATAGATGGTCCACCCAGTTCTTAACACTTCAGGAGCACTGGGTCAGGAGCCAGTGAGACCCAGTGTCAAATCCCGCCTCTGTGGCTTCCTCGCCAAGTGACTTTGGGTAAAGGGACTTCGCTCCTGAGAGTCCAGCATCTCATTTGGGACTTGGGTACCGTCTCCAGTCTGACCCACTAGTGCTGTTGGGCACGTCATTCATGCAGCGGACTCAGCCTGCCTCGTGAGGAGGACTTGCTAGAAGAAATAACAAACGTTTTACAGATCCTCACCCTGGACTGCGTGTGCTGCTAAGTGCTTTGTGGGCGCTTCATTCTATCACCCACCTTCTGGGGCAGGGACTAGCATTATTCCCATTTTAAAGAGGGGAAAATGGAAGCACTGAGGTGTTGAGTTATTCACCCAAAACTCAGAGGTAATGAATGGCAGAGCTGGGGCTTAAATATTAAAACAAAACAGGGGTGCCTGGGTGGCTCAGTGGGTTAAAGCCTCTGCCTTCAGCTCAGGTCACGATCCCAGGGTCCTGGGATGGAGCCCTGCATCAGGCTCTCTGCTCGGCGGGGAGCCTGCTTTCCCCTCTCTCGCTTTGCCTGCCTCTCTGCCTACTTGTGATCTCTGTCTGTCAAATAAATAAATAAAATCTTAAAAACAAAACAAAAAACAAAACAAAACAAAACAGAGGCAGAGGAGAACAGAGATGAGATTTCAGAGGAGTGAAAGGCGCTCTGGCCTGGGGCGGGGCCGCTGGTGCTGGGTCCGTTACTTGCTGGGTGACCCGAGCTTCTCACGGGGCCAGGTGCAGAGGAAGCTCAGGGGAGGACAGGCTCTCAGCGAGGGGGCCTGGGGAGCAGGGCCATGAGTCAAGAGAAGAAGTTCCTCTTTGTTCTGTTTTTGGAAACTTTTTTGGGAGGGCGGGGTGGGCAGCTTCTGGTTATGAAACCAACACATGCTCATTCTAGAAAACATAGAACTGACTTAAAACTATACAGAAAAAAAATAAAAAAGGTCTGAAATTTCACTACTCTGAATATCCACAGCTCCTAGTTCAGTGCATTTAATTTATTTGCTCAACAAATGTTTATCGTTTGACTCCCATCAGCCAGACGCTTGCTCTGGGCTCTGGGAACAGTGTGAGAACAAGAAGAACATGGTCCCTGGCCTCTTGCATGTGACACTTAGCCGCAAGACTGATTTGTGGCAGCCCTCATGGGGGCGGTGCCAAGAAGAGAGGGACGGGGTCTGGAGATGCTCCTGGGGCTGGGTGGGGACACACAAAATCAGGACCTGAATGATGGGAAGACTTTGTATTCACATTTTCCACTATTAAGAGTCAGTATTTTCAATTGGGCGATTTAAAAATTCAGCTATGCACGGAGAGCGTACACCAGGCAGAGGGACTGGCCTCAGCAGCCTCACAGCTTTGGGCCAGGCCCCAGGACGAAGGCCTGATTCCCCTACGGGAGACCTCTGACCTAGTCCTTGTCCTCCTGAGTGTTTGCGTACATCAGAGCCTAGACTCCGGCCTCCCCCGCCCCCGTGACCCAAACTCTGGGGTGGCCTGAGTCATCTGGGGGACGTCCTGAAGGGCAGCCTTCAAAGTCACCCAGTCTTCCTGCCTCACCTAGCTCAGAGGGGGCAGAGGCTCTACTGAGGCTGCGTAGCGTGACCGGGCACGGCAACGGCCAGGGTTAGAAGCCAGACCTCTTCTCTCCCGTGTTCTGTTTTTGTGGCCACCCAGGTCTGCCCTGAGCAGCAGGGGCTGGAGACAGGTGAGGTCCGTTGGACTGGGGTGCTCTGTCCCATCCCCTGTCCCTCATTTTCCCTCCCCTATGTGGTCAAACTGGAGGAGTGGCATCTTGGCCAGCCGTCCCTCCTGATGTCATTTGGGCGTCACGGTGGTCTGTGAATCCACACAAGAAGATGATAGCTTTGCTTTGGCTTCCATTTGGTTTGAGAGACCGGGAGAGTGCCACGAGACCTTCCTGTCTCTCGGGCCTGCCCCTCAGCCCTTGAAAGTCCTCTGTGCCCCTAGGCCTGGAGGAGTCACCTTGGCTGACCCACGGTGGTGTTCACGGATGGGACAAGGTCCAGGCCGGGGGGGGGACAATGAGGTCACCTGGTACGTAGTGTCCCTACGTACTGGAGTGGGGTGAGGACCCAGAGTTCTCTTTCTTTCTGACAAGGTCAGGGGAGGGCGCCGGCTCCCTCTGTGCGAGACGCGTGTTAGCACCTGGGCTGCCTGTGCGCGCCCGCCCAGGGGGAGAGGCACCCACCAGACCTGCATTGCACCTTGCAAATCATTTTGTTCGCTGCTGTGTTCCCGGGGCTAGAACAGTGCCTGGTGCACAGAAGGTGCTAGCTAAACATCCCTCCAGGGATCACTAAGTAGATGATTAAATGAATGGATTTACTTGTATGAACAGGGGGCAAGTGTGTGGGGATGAAGCCGCGTCCATTTCCAAGTCCGTCGTAGACTCAGACTCCTACCCTTGGACCCCGCCACACAAATGTGCACTAGGAGACAGGCACACAGGTGTCCTCGGTCACTTGGGCTGGTGTGCACATCTATGTGTGTGTGTGTATTTGAACCTGTGAGTTCAAGGGTGTGTAGCCACACCGCTGGTGCCTGCATGTGTGTGTGCAGAAAAACACACATTTGTAACATTTAAGAACATTGCATGCCATCGAGCAGGTCCCTCCTACTGATTCTGGTGCGAGTGCTGCGTGGGACTCGGGGTGGAGAGAGTGTGAAAGGGCTGGGCAGGGCTCTGTCCTCAGGACGCTCATCACCCATGACGGGGACGGGCATGTATTCGAACAGATTGTACAAGGCAGCGAAGGATGCTGCGTGTGTGTTCGGCTGTGTTTGGATGAGTGTGTGCACGAGTGCAAGAGACCCTGGAGCCATCAGAACGCACTGCTGGTTTCCCGGCTGTGTCTGCAGGGCGCTGACTGACTGGAGGGGAGGCTCGGGGGCAGTAATGACATGGACAGGCTGTTTTAAAAAATCACTCATGGCGCATACAGTTGACCTTTGAACAATAGCGGGGTAGGGACATGGAAAATTCACGTATGACTCCTGATTCCTCAAAAACGGAGCCACTAATAGCTACTATTGACTGGAAAGGGATCCTGCAGTTGAAACCCATGTTGTTCAAGGGTCAACTGGACTCTTCTGTGAGTGCGTGTGCGCTGGACACACGTACCTGTGCACACAGACGCACGTGCCCATGGGCACATGGAACACACCCACTGGTGTTCATACGGCCAGTCGTGCACGTGTACCCCACAGGCTCTGACAAGGCCTGCAGACATCTCTGACTCCTCTTCAGAGTTGAGGAGAGGGGCTATTTAGAGACCCCTCCCCGAGAGTCTGGAGACTAGGAGCTCCTCTTAGGAGTCTATGACATACACAGCCCAGCACATCCATTAAAGATGTGGGTGGTTGATGTGGGCTGCATCCTGGGGCAAGATGAGGGCCAAGATGTGGCTGAGCCTTAAAAGCGGCCCCAAAGGAGAGAGCTTGCTTTTGGCTGATGAATCCTTGCTCCTGTCCCTTTAACCACACCCAGGTCCCCATCTGGCCTGGAGAAAGCTGGGACAGGGAATCCCTGAGGTCAGGATGGGCTGCCGACAGGTTGACGACAGTGGCACAGGGGTCACCCATGAATGCCAAGGCTTCAAGCTGTAGCATTTCATGCTAATGCAGGGGACTGGGCCTCATGATCTCCCGATGTTCCATGGGACAGCCTTGCTGGGGAGGCTGAGCCTAAACCTCACACCAAGATTTTTGTTCCACAGACCAAGGGAGGAATGGGGGCAGATCCTGAATCTGGAGTTGGGGGCCTTGGTTTCAGTTGCTGAACAGCGACATCTAGCCGTGTGACCTCAAGCACATCATTTCACCTTTCTGTGCCCCAGTTTCCTCAACAGTCGAATTGGGATGACGATCTTTCCCTCAAGGCCTGGTCTGGAGATTCAATGAACAAATGCATGGAAAGTTCTTCACTTTGTCAGGGAGGTAGTAATTGTCCACTCAGAAGATGGTAGCAGTTATGCTTTTGGTGAGAACAGCAATTATTCGATTTGTCTGGGTGGCCCGCAGCTTGTAGAGGCTCCCCAAAACAACCGGTTATTGCCCAAGGGCTTGGGAATTAGAGCTGCCCGCTTTTTACCCTGGGGTGGGACTCTGGTGACGGTTCTGTTCTAGCGCATGTGTGGGGCACGTCTGAGTGTGGGTGCAGGGCTGACAAATGCCCCGTGCACTGCAGTTATGATTCAGGCGACTGATCCCACCAGCGCATCGGCTTGAGAAACGAGTTTCGATCTCCCCCTGCCTGTGATGTACGGGTGCGCTCACTCGGGGCTGTGCACTGGAAGCACCTAAGCCCGGTGTTTAGGGACAGATGCACAGCTGCTGGCTCCGAGGGCCCAGCGCCTTACCCAAGGGCCGTGGGCAAGACGACTGGGGTGGCAGCTCAGGGATTTCCCAGTGATGGCTGCAGCATCGGGAGGCCCCAGCAGCTGTTGGGAGGTGGGAGGTCAGGACTGAGAAAAGCCAGTGGACACTTCACCTTCTTCATCCTTCTGGGTTTGGGGAGCTGGGTGCCTCCCAGGAGACGGGAGAAGCTGGGCTCTGTCTGGGGCAGATCCTCCCCTGGGCTTCGAATTGCCAGATTCAGCAAATAAAACTATGGAATACCCAGTCTGATTTCACTTTGAGATAAAGAGCAAAAACTTTTTCAGTGTAAGTATATCCCAAATATTGAGTGAGACATACTTATGCTAAAAAATACCATTTATTGGGGATTAAAATGTAGCTGGCCATCCTGCACTTTTCCTGGCAGCCCTGTCGAGGCCCCACTGGCACCAGCTGTGTGACCTCGGGCAGCTCGTCTCCCCTTTTAGATCTGTGGTCCCTGCGCCACAGTGGGGATAAACTGCTACCCTCACGTGGTTGTCGGGATTAACGAGATGGTGTAGACAGGTAACAGACGGCTGTTGTTCAGACACTGAGCTCTCGAGCCAGACTGTTGGAGTTCAGATCCTGACTTGGCTGTGTCCTAGCTGTGTAACTTTGGGCTTGTGCTTCAGTGTCCTCCTCTGTTAAAAAAAAAAAAAAAGAAAAATATATATGTGTGTGTGTGTGTATTATAGCACTTTTCTCAAGGAGTTATGGGTATGATTCAAAAATAAAACATACACATAAAGTGCATATTACAGTGCCTGGTACATAGTGAGCGATATATAAGCATTAACTACTATATTATTATTAGCATTAGTATTTATTAGTCATATTTTCAACATTATTGCTTGTTCCCTGTTACTCAGTGGCCTCCCAGGCTCTCTCCCTTCTCACTGGTCATTTTCAAATGAGTATGAATTATGTGATAGAACATTTTCCATTAGATTAGTTACGAATGCCAGCTTGAGGAGGGGTGATCGGGAGACAGAACGAGGTCATGGTGTCCGGAAGGAAAGGGTGTGCAAACCATCAACCTCCACCTCATGCCTGGCCTTTTGGAGAAGCCAGCTGGGGAAGAAGCGAGAGCACTAGACTAGGAGTCAGAGACTGACTCTGCTCTGTGATTCCTGGTTCTTTTGATGCCAGCAGGTAGGGGGAAATGAGCCGAGACAGAAGGGACTGGCCTGCCTCCTGAACTCAGAGGGAACAATTCCAGGGAGCTCGAACAGGCATCTCAAACCTGACATGTCCACCGCCCCAAACCTCTTCCTCCCATAGTTGGCCCCATCCCAAGTGAAGACGAGTCCACCTCTCTAGGGGCTCTGGTCCCAAACCTTTACGCTCTCCTTGACTCTGCTCTTTCTTCCATACTACATGTCCGAATCCATCAGGAAATTTTGTGGCTTCCTCCTGGAAGTCCTCCCTGACCACCAGAGACGAGACTGGTCTGAGACCATACTCAGACAATGCATGTGGACTGAAGCATGCCTTTGCAGGGGAGGGGTAGGGGTGGGATTCTGGTGGTGGGGGGCAGTCAGGCTCAGGTTGGATGGACTAGGGCTCTGCGAAGCAGTGAATGGAGACATGCCACTTGTCTCTCCAAGTAGCTTCTCCACGAAGAAATCAGTTTTTCGAAGAACATATTTCCAAGCTGGTGCCCAGGTCTCTGTCAGCTGGATGCTGATCTGCAGGAGAGGAACCTGCTCAGAGAGAAGTCTATGGGCCTCTGTGCAGTTGCAGGGGGTCTGGCTCTTTGGGGAGCCTGGACAGTGGGATCATCCCATCCCTTCTTCCCCATGCCAGGGGTGTTGTATCCACATGTAGGCTAGAAGCTTGCTGAGTGAGAAGGGCTGGGGCTGATTTTAATATAAATGGATCTCTCCTCATTGCTTTCCAGCAGCCTGAACTGCTCTAAAAGGATAATTAATTGGAATGAAAACGCCAGCTCTGGCTCCTTGGAGCAGGTCCTCTCAGGGAATTCACAATGCTTGTCTTCCTGCTGTCGCCCTTCCCGCCCCCGCCCTGCAGGCTCCCTGTGAACTACTTCAGCATCTCAGCTGCAGAGGGGTGTCCCTGGCCATGTCCCCCTGTGGGACAGGACTTGGCATTGAAGGCTTCTTACTCAGTGGCCACAGGTAGGTCAGTTTCAGGAGAGGATGCCATTGGTGATTGGGGGGGAGGGTCATGGGGAGAGGGCAGCGCACTTGGCCTGACCCATGCCACAGGCACCTGGTGGTCCTTCCCCACAGAGGCAGAGGCATCTCTTCTGGCCCAGCCTATCTCTCAACTTCTTCTGTTCTTCAGAGTGAGGCTGGTAGTGAAGTTGGGACATGGGTACTTCAACCGCCATTGCCATGAATTCTCATCAAGTACTTGAGTACCAGGCATTTTCCAAGTGCTCTGTGTGAATATCGAGCCTTCACAACTGCCCAGTGAGCTGGGTACTATTTTAATTCCATTTTACCGGGGCAGGGACAGGAGCACAGAGAGGTTATGCCACTCACTCAAAATCACACAGCTAGCGTGTGGTGGACTCGGGATTCAGACCAGAACACGTGACTCCAGAGCCCTTCCCTGTGCCCTGGCACCTGGCTCGAAGGTAGAGGAAAGACAGAGCTCACATACCGAGTTCTGACCCCTCGGCCAGTGCCTCTCTCCCAGTGATTAGCCCCCTGGAGTCCTCCTCTTCTCACTGCTAGTTCCTGCATAATCACAGTTCTGTTCCTCTCTCATGCCTGCTTTTCCCCCACAAATGGTCCTAATCATGGCTGGCTGATCAGCTCCGTTGTGAGGATACAAAGGAGACCCTGTGTTCTGATGTGAAATTGACATAATGAAGAACAAGAGTGCTCAGCCTCAAAAGCCCTGAGAGATCCCAGAAGCCCCCTTCAGAATCGCCACCACAGACTCCATGTACCTCCTGGGCCTCCCCTACTCCGTCTGCTTTCCTCCAGGCCCTGCCAACCCACGCCAAAATAGCCCCCACTTACTTCTCGGTGGACATCACTGTCTTTCTGTAGGGTTTAAAAAGGTTATGTTGGAAGGATGGTGCCTCTTATATTCTCCAGGACAGAAAGAGAGAACAAGTATCAGAGCTCCAGGGTTGCCCGAACAGGCTTTGGAGGGCTAGCCTAGGAACCAGTCTACTTTTACAAATATGTTTCTGTGGAATGAGCTTGCCAGGTCCCAGAACCCTGGCAGGGGGGACGTGGCTTATCCATTGAACTTCTTACAATCTCAGAATTCCTCTGGCAGCAGAGAGGTGAGTTGCTTGGGGGAGAAAAAAGGCCTTTCTCCCTCAGTCTTCCCTACCCTAGCCCTAAAAGCATCAAAATGCCCATCCCAAACTCTTCCTCCCATATAGTACTTTTCCATACCCGTCCATAGTGCAGGGGGCAGGGGTGGGGAAGGAGGGAGAAGACAGCCAGGGATGTTGTAGAGTAGAAAGCAAGAGGTATCTCTATCAGTCTGCTGGGGCTGCCTTAACAAAAACCGCAGACTGGGGGGCTTAAACAACAGAAATTTATGTTCCAGAAGCTAGAAGTCCAAGACCAAGGTGTGACGAGGGTTGGTTCCTACTGAGCACCACTCCCCACCCTTGGCATGCAGATGGCGGCCTTCTTGCTATGTCCTCTTATGTGTGGCCTTTCCTCCATGTGTGTCTATGTCCATGTGTCCTCTTATAAGAACACCAGTCATCCTGGGCTAGGGCCGACCCTAATCACTTCATTCTAACTTAATTACCTCTTTAGAGACCTTATCTCTAAATACAGTCGCCTTCTGAGGTACTGGAGGTTAGAACTTTGACACATGAATTTGGGGAAGTGGTGGACAATTCAGCCCATAATGGTGGCCACTTGACTATGTGAAATTTCAAGCACTCTGTGTGGCCCAATGCAGGATGTCTTAGCTAGGTACGAGGTTGTCCTCACACAGCATCAACCACAATGGAAACACCTGCTATTCCCCTGCCTTTTGTAAGGGGTTATTTTGTAAGGGTCCCATTGCTCTGGGACCACAGAGCAATGAACTATTGCTATATAGACTATATAGAGAGACTGGTTCATTTCATGGCATCTATAGACATTTCATTGACACCAAGATGTTGCCGCCAACTTGGGAGCAGGCTGGGGTGTTCCACACCTAGTGCAGAGAGATTTCTCAAGAATCTGAAGTTTCAATTTAGGCCACTGCCAGTCAAAAATCCCCTTCTACTGCCATGTTTCTCAACCCAGGTTACCACAATGGCCAGGGCAAGTCGCAAGTGCTTTATAAGCAGGAACAGGATGAGTAAGCCCTCCAGTGCCCCCTGCAACACCAACTTGAAGAGGTTTGCCTTTTGTGTCTCACCTAATACTCTCACCTCCCTCTGGTGACTGGCCCATGTATCCTGAAACATTTCTGGGTGTATCTGAGATTGACTTGACACCGTGAAAGTAAGGCTATTGATTGGGTCATTTTATACCTGTAGATCATAAGATACCCAAAATGGCAAAAAGTGTACCTGTCACCTATGGGAAAGGTGAGACCTCTAAGCCAACAGAGAGCAGGTTACACCCAGGAGGCTTCTTTTATTTAATACAGGGCAAAATACAGGGCAACTGAGTCCCTGATTCTGGGGAATAAGTCAAGAGGAGTAAGGGACAAAGTAGATTTGACTGCTGGCCTTTGCTGCTTAAGAGGGAGCCTACTATAGCCCCCTTCAATGGGAAGAGCCCAAGATTTGGGGTCTAGAAGACCTGCATCCACATCCCGGTGGTGTGATCCTGGGTAAGTCACGTACTCCCTCTGGATCCTCAGTTTTCACATCTGTAAGATGGGGATGACCAAATGACATCATCTATAGAAGTGATAAGCCCAGTGGCTGGCACATAATAGCACTTAGTATATGACAGCTCCTTTTCCCCCTGTTCTCTCTTCTCCCATCTGTGTTTTTGGGTCTTCCCACACTCACCTTTCCCAGGCAAGGTGACTGTCTCATCTCTTCTTGCCACTTCTCCACAAGATTAGTCATATTATAAGACAAAAAGGCCTGATATATGCAGTATAATTGACAATTCCTTGGTTTTCCAACCCACAAAAGGGTTGGGTCTGGTGGTATCTGAGTTTCTTCTCATCTCTGACTTTCAGGAATGTTATAATCTATGGGGCTGTGGGACCTTGGCCGGGAATTCTGTTTGGGGCCAGTTGGGACCCAACTCATCCTGATGAAGAAAGGCTGGCCTGGGGGGGCAGTTCCAGGTCACACAGGCCACTCCCAAACTTACAGAGAGGGCCGCATGGGTGGGGCTGGCCCAGGTGACAGAGTTAGGGGATGCTGCTCTAATTAAAACACCAAGTCTACATTGATTCCACGCTGACACTTTTCCACAGAGTCTGCCTGAAAACAATGACTGGTAAGATTTCTTTGCCAAAATATTTTTTCATTAAAAAAGGAAAAATTTTTGCCAAAGCAGCAGAGCCATACCGTCCAGGGCTCTATGAGAAAAACTGGCTCAGAATGAGCTCTGAGCAGGGAGATCTGTCTGCCGGCCCTGAGAGACTAGGGGCCAGAGCGGGCCTGAACTCTGAAGGGTTTCTGGCTCCAAGTCTGGCACTCCAAGGTCAAGGTTCCACAGAGGGGTATGGAATGAGAGATGCTTGGAGCTCTAGAGGGGGATACAAACTTGTTCAAGGTCTTGCTGCCTTCAGCAGGCAGTAGAGCTGGAGCCATCTTACTCATGACTGAGAACTGGAGGATGGAAAAGGCAGCAGGTTCCATGGTTGCTCCCCTTTTAGACTCCGTTTTCCATTTTGAAAAGTAGGGGTAACGATGCCTAAGCTAGGGGTTTGTAATGGGGATTAGATGAGATGGTATATGGAAAGGTGCCTGGCTCAGTGATGATAGGGACATAAATTCCTGCGAGTATTCTATGAAAAGGCAGAGAACTTGGATTCAAGAGACCTGGGTTTTGGGTCTGGCTCTGACCCCCTGGCCAGTCACTTGTGTTCTCTGGGCCTCAGTGTCCTCATTTACATAATGAGGGTAATAGCGCCTTCCAGGCCATCCTCACAGGGCATTATAAGGAGCCTCCTTTCTGAACAGTAAATATAATACTGTACCCCACCAGGCAGGAGTAACAATAAGAACTGGGGTTTTCAGAATGCTCCTTAGGAAGCAAACCATAGTCTGTCCATTTTATAGATGAGGGAACAGAGGCACAAAAATGTCGAGTATCTTGTCTGGGATGGGTAGTGCAAGAAGCCTAGTTCCATTCTCTGTGCTCTTGATTATTGTACCACATTGTCCCTCTAGAAGGACCATGAACTTCTATAATAACAATAACAACAACAACAACAACAACATAGAAAATAATATAAAAATAAAATAGTATAATATAATAATAAAATAGTAATATAATATAATAATAATAACCTAAAGGCCTTCTGAACAACAAGTGTGTCTTAACGACTCAGTTCTATGAGGATATTCTACTCACAAAGGAGGTGCTGACAGCATGGTCCTTCCTCCCCAGTTCTACCTAGGGAGTGAGGATGTAGAACTCCTGGGGACATTCTGGATACAGGAGCTCCACTCTGGGCTCTAGGCTGGTGGATTTCTCCCTCTTTTGTTATTGACCTTTTCATCTAACTGCCTGTGAAACAGCTTTGCTCTCCCGGGCCCTGGGTGAATCAGGCTGAAAATCAAAATGGTGGCTCTCCCACAATTCCCATGAAGCCCATGATAAAATGACATATCCCTTCTCCTGGGAAGTCTCCAAGACCTTGGTTTCTGGGCCACAAATCCCTAGAAGCTCTGGATCATCTTCCTGAGGCCCTGTAAGAGGGCTTTGGGGAACAGCCTGTGTGTCTGTGGGTGACAACCCAGACAGGAGTCAGGATGAGTCTAAGTGAGGGCCCAGCAGACTGTAGGCTGGCCCGGGCACAGAGGAGATGATGGCATTTTGAGTCCCCATGGCAGCCACATCACAGGCCTAAGGGGGAGGCTTGTGGCCTTCTAGCAGCCCTAAAGAGCACCAGCTCCAAGCTCCTCAGGTTTGAGAGATGGAAACTGCAGACCAGAGATGGGAAAGGAGTCAGCCAAAGTCACACAGCAAGTTGTTTGCCAAGTTGGGACTAAACTAGATCTTGGCAGACCTTGTAGGATGCATGTCTGTACTCCTGCCCCAGTGAACATCTAAAGGCAAGTAGGATAGAGGCCTGGAGTGGAAGAAGGAGGGTCATCTTCATCTCTGAGCTCTAGCTGCCCTCCCAGTGCCTCTATTATTTAGCATTGCACTGCTTGACCGGTCAGGCTCCAGGTTTGGAAGGTCAACTTAAGACCTTGTCAGAGGGGCCTTAATCAGGACTTAGATTTATGGGGATATGAGCCATTTACCTTTAAAAATGGTGTACTAAATGTCACTATATGGCACCTGGCTCCTTGCCCTTTCCTTTCTTGTGACAAGTGACCCAGCCAGAGATGTCCCAGTTGGAGGTTTCCTAAAACAAGAGAGACCACAGTTCAGAAAGGGAGGCTTGCTGAGGAAGTGGCTTTAACTGGGCACTTACTACGGGACAGGCATGTACTGAAGCCTATATATAAACCTTATTTAAATTCTCATTTAAATCTCGTATGAGTTGTGTGAAGCAGGTATTATTCAATTTCCACATTGCAGATGTGACAACTGAGGCTCAGAGAGAGGAATTTGTTTGTTCCAGGACACACAGCTTGTAGGCATCAGAGTCAGGATTCACAATCCAATCTGTTCCACTCTGAACACTTTTATCACTTCAAATTGTTCTTTTAGGGGAACAAGCAATATAGGAGAATTCCCCCTGGTGGGCAAGAACTTGGATGATATACCCCAAAGACTGAGACTTAGAGGAGAAGGACACAAGGACCTTAGAGAATCAGCCATCTTTTCCCTGATGCTTTGGATTTCAGGCCCAGCTTGTGGTATGGGCATGACACTCATCTCAGCAAGTTCACGAGGCTAAATGTACAGATCGTGACACCAAGGCTCAGAGAGGCCTGTATACCAGTTCAAGATAACACTGTGTTTGGACCAGAGTCAGAACTTGAACCCAGGTCTCTGGTAACTCTGGGTTCTGTCAGTTTCCTAGGCTCCAGGGAGCTGTCCCTGGTGCTGACCCATGATCCACACTGGCTTGGATCCCTACACTAACGGGCCCTTAAAATCTTATTTTGGTTCAGGAAGACAAAGACCTGACAGGACAAGGGACTTGTCCAATGTCACATAGCAGGTCCCTGTGCAACTGGAGTTACCATATCACTCACACGGTCGCTTGGGGACTTTGCATTTCTAGATTGACATTTGAACTTTTCTTATCTCCTAGGTTTCCCAAAATGCTGTTTGAGACTGGACTTGAAGCTTGTACTGGTCATTAACTCTGCCAAAGTAGAAGACACAAATATCTCACAAGTTTGTGTTATTTTCTAATTTGCAAGATGTCTTCATCTTGAATTTGATGGAAAATAGAGATAAAATACAAAAGATTCAGAGAGGTTAAGTGACCTTCTTAAGTTCACCCAGCTAGTGAGTGGTAGAATCTTGAATCTGGTTCTTTTCCCTCCTAATCTTGATGTCTCCTGCACCAGGGAACAAAATGGGGAAGAAATTTTGCTGGTTTCAGACCTCTTGGGAACTGGACATGCCTCCCTCTGAGGCTGTGCCTCTACTCTGTGCCTCTGCAGGCTTCTTAGCACCTGTTGGGGGTCTAGCTCACCTGGCCTTGGTAGATGTCTTCTTTACAGCCATGCCATTAGGGAAAAGGAGGTAGACCATTCACAGCCCATTCCCACCTTCCACTTAACCCCAGGCAGTGTCAGCCTCAGGGACTTGGCCAGGAATTCATATGCAAACTGTATGAGAGCCCACAATCTGGACCAAAAAAACTTTCAAAGACTGGAGAATGAGCATGAAGGAACCTTCCTGGAGGCTGAGAGAAAGAAGACTGTGTGGACAAATAGGAGTCAGAATGAAAGATGAGTGCCACACTTCATTCAGCCTGGTGTTCACTGTCATCATAGGTCACCGTGACCGCAACACTCTTTCACAGTGTATGCAGACCTCTTTTGGGCTGGTAGATTGTGAAGATATTGGCAAGGTGGTTTTAGTATATGGATTCAATTTCAATTATGGGTCCCAACCAGGTTACACATAATTTCAATTATGAGTCCTAACCAGGTCTCCACTTCCTATACTCTGTTCTTCCTTGTTAATGAGTATCACTTCCCAAGGAGGGATTAGTGACTATAGCCACTGTGTTTGTGAGTATGTTTATGCAAGTGATTAGGAATATATCAGTCCACCCTTTCTCTCTTTTATCTCTTTCTTCTTTTTCCCTCACCCATCCCATACTTTCAACCAAGCAGAAGTGCATGAGGACCAAGCAACCTAGAACCCCAGGGGATGACGGTGGTGGAGGAAGGGGAGCTGGGAGTGAGGAATTTCTCATCCAATCACGTGATGAAAGAAAGGCTTGCTTCTTCCCTCCTTGCCCTCACTCCACCCTTTATCCGTAATAAGCTCCCTTTTCCCAGATTGTCATGGAGGAGGAGGAGAGGGTGGAAAATTATTCTTGTTCTGCTCCTAGAAAACTTTAAAATGCTATCACCATGGAAACTGCTCTTGAGCACTCATGGAGCATGCTGTGGGAGAGGGTGAGGCAAGAGAAGGGAAGTGAGGGGAGATGAGGATGGTATTGAAGTGAGATGCCCAAAGGGGTCTTTGTACCACCTCACCTCTGTTACAACTTTTGTTTTAGTTGATGCATAATGAAACCAGGCTATGTGGACTGAGAACTCTCCCTTAGAGGTGAGTGGGCACAGAGCCATCTCTGGACTGAAGGGGTCTGGGGTAACTGGGGATCTATTCCCTGATGTGTGTGTGTATGTGTGTGTGTGTGAGAGAGAGAGAGAGAGAGAGAGAGAGAGAGAGAGAGAGAGAATAAGGGGAGGGGTACAGAGATAAAACACAAGCCCTGCCCTCCAAAGAATTTGATAATTAGAGGAGGAGAAAGAACTGTGTGCTCCAGAACTTACTACATACCATGCAGTTTATTATATATTTCTTTTTTTAATCCTTGTATTGGCCCTGTCAAAACAATCATTTTTACTCCCATTTTACAGAGAAGGAAACCAAGGCTCAGAAAGCCAAGTCACTTTTCCAAGGACACACTGCCAGATAATTGCAGAGTTGGATTTGAGAACTGGTCCTCTAGCTCTAAGTGATAATGACCAGTTACTGTTTATTCCATGTCTACTATGTGTCAGGGACTGTGCTAGACACTTAATATATTTATAATTCTTACAGCCATGTGACCAGGGGATTTTTACTTCCAATGCACAGAGAATGAAGCTGAGGCTCAGTGAAGATAAAGAAATTTCCAAAGGTCATACAGCTAAGAGATGACACAGCCAGGATTAAAAAGGTAAATGGGAAAGTCAGGATTTGAAACCAGGTATGCCTGATGCTGAGAAAAGCAGTGCATTTCCCAGCATACTCTGCAGCCAGTAATCTAGCTGAAGACAGTGGGTGAATGCTGAGTGCGGCCTGGGGCTAGACTGCCTCACCTCAAGAGTCCATCATCCAGATAGATATTACAACATGGCCACCTTGCACACATTGTCGCTAAGGCCATGGAGAGTTTGGTCCAAAGATGGAGGTGAGGAGAAGGCTCCACGATGAGTCCAGTGACTAACCCATCCTAGGGGCATGGACAATGGCAGAAGAAGCATACAGTGGGCTTAGTGGAAGGAAATGGTTGAACAGGAGGGCAACTATAAAGGGCAAAGCCTTTTGCAATTTAATTGGCA
This sequence comes from Meles meles, assembly GCF_922984935.1. NCBI lineage: Eukaryota > Metazoa > Chordata > Mammalia > Carnivora > Mustelidae > Meles > Meles meles. Next base: position 20,638,333 of record NC_060073.1, read on the forward strand.
AGTTCTTCCTTTCCTAGAGGGAAAGGGAAAGGAAATAAATCAGTCAGAATGGGTTAAGTTATGCTGTGGTAATGAACATCCCCAGAGATCAGTGGTCGAATACTCCTAGCTTTATTTCTCACCCATGCTACATGGTATCAGTTAGTTTTGTTGAGTGGCAAACCACTCCAAAAGTTAGTGGCTCAAAAAAGACACATTTTGTATTTTCCCTAATTCTTGGGGTTGGCTGTATGATTCTTATGGAATGTGGCAGTTTAAGTGGGGGCTGGATGTATACCACTCACATGTTTGGAGCTTCATTTGGGACAGTGGAGGCCCTTCTCTGACTCATTCACACAGCAGCTGAGTTCCAAGCTACAAAAGAGGGCTAGCTTCAACATGCATGCACTTCACAAATCTCTCCATCACATCTTCTTGTATTCCATTGGCTAAAGCAAGTCACACAGCTGAGTAGGTTCAAGGGGTGTAGAAATGGACTCCATCTCTGGGTGGGGGGCAGGTAGTAGCAAAGTCACGTTGGAAGGGGAGTATGTACAAGGATGGGAGGACTATTGCTGCCGTCTTTACAATCTGCCAAATGCTGCTCCATCATAGGTGAGCTGGAGGAATCTGCCCATGTCGTCATTCCAGGACCCAGGCTACATGGCTTTATCTTACTGCTGCCATGACTATTGAGGCTGGAAAAAGAGAGCCTGGTGAAGTGCATGTGTGTTTTTAAAGTCTCCCTCAAGGGTAACACCCTGCTTCTGGTCTCATTTCATCAGCCAAAGCAAATTATATACATACCCAATTTCAAGAAGGGGAGAAGTAGGATCCTACCATGTGCTCAGAAAGAGAACTGCAGACCTTTGAGGAATGAATAACTTCAGATAACTACCATAACCATCATTTATTGAGCACCTACTGTATACCAAGCAATTTAAGAATTCCTCGGGGTGTTTTCCTGGCATCTTTCTAAAGCAGGGGTGATTATCACTGTTTTGAAGCAAAGCTAGTTGAGGAACCTACCCAAAGCCACACATCTGATAAGATGCAGAGCCAGCACTAGGACCCAGGGAGTCTGACCCCAGAGGTGAGGTGCTTTCCAGAATGTCATGTTCTTCCTCTAGCTCATCATAGAGAGGACAGATGAGATATTCCATAGGTGATTCTGGCTTCTTGCTAGAAAGGTGGCTGATGTGACCTTTGTATCGTTTGTTCACTTAGTCACTTAGTCACTTGATCCATAATTATTTAAGTGCCACCATGGGCAAGTAGAGCAGTGAACAACACAGATGGGATCCCTGCTATCAGGGAGCTTATGATTTGAAACTCCCACTTCTGATCCCAAAGTCAAGAATTCTGTAAATTCTCAGTCTTAGAAAATGGGGAGTTTCCAAGGAGGAGGAGAACCGCAGGGTCTCTACTCTAACAGAGTTTCCCCAGGGATCAGAGGAGCTGGAGGGCAGGGTTCCAGCACCTGGGCTTCTTGGAAAGCCTCAGTGATGTATTTTATAGGAGAAAACAGTTACTGAGTAATGCATTCCATGCTGTGGGCAGAGCCTTTCCTGGCTGCTGCCTGCATCCAGCGAAGCTGGGCTGAGGGCTAAGCGGTAGAGTTCCTGGAGCCCATGCAGATGAGCTTCTTGGCAATTGAGAGCTGGGGACAGAGGTCATGGTCTTGTTAAGCCACCATGGTCCCAAGAGCTTCCAGTCTCTGTCACCCCAGATGTACACTGGGACCCAAAAAATTTTGGGATCACCCGACCCAGCCTTCTCTCTCTGTCCCCACTATGTTTCAGAGTGAAGCACTTGGCTATTGCCTGTTTGTCACATGGTCATTTAGCTCCCTTTGGACCCCCTCCAGGGATGAGGAAGCCACTACCTCCAGAAGCAGTCTGTTCCAAAGTCCTTCTGATTCTTTGGCGACTTTGCCCAAAAGCCCACACAACCCACATGCCATCAGCTATGTAGAGACAGCACATGCCAGAATGCTGAGTGTCCTGGGTGCTGTTACATTCTCTTGGCGGGTGGGCTGCTGGTGGGGAGGGGCTGTTATGTGAGCACGCATGGCCCCAGGCAGATGGGCCCGGCTCTGCCAGCCTGTCGCTCAGAGATGCCGAACCCTCAACTCACTCTGGTTCCCTGCAAGAACAACTATTTATAAAAGATGAGCCCTGCCAGGGAACAGGGAGAGGCTGAGACACCTGCTCCCCCTGCCCGGGTGGCTAGCACTCACCGTGCATTTCCCAGCCTTGTCATCCTGATCGGAGGACCCCCCGAGGTCCTAGCCCACCAGCCTCCAGTGAGCCCCACCAGCACCACCTCCCTGCCTGCCATGCCCTTGAAAGGACCATCTCAGGTGGGGGTGGGGGATGGTGCTCTATCCAGAATGGCAGCTCCCTTGTCCTGCCGTCTTCCAAATTCAGCTTCTGGAGAGGAGAGGACAGCTCCTCTTGGAGGGGCGAGGCTGTGCCATCCCTTCTGAGCATGTGTGGTATCTCTTTTTGTCTTACAGAGCTGGCCCCTGGCTACCTGGGCTTACTTCCCCCTCTGAGACTGGAAGTTTCTTGAGGGCAGGGACCATGAATGGTTCTTTTATGCCAGCTCTGAAGTATGGCTTTTAGGATCCTGCAGGAGCAGTTTCTCCCAGATGGCAGTGTAGCACAGGGTGGGGGATGGAGCTGGCTTTGGGGCAGTTTGGAGCAGGCCCAGAGATGTGGGTTCAAATCCTGACTCTATACCTCCATTTTCTCATTTGTCAGAAGGATGAAAATTATCTCCCTCTCACCATTGTGATGATCTTAAATATTATCTATCATTACATTTTTCACTATTTAATGAATGACTGAGTTCTGGACCGTGTAGCAAAATGGATAGAGCCCTGAATTACGAGTCAGGAGACCTGAGTTCTGCCGCTCCCGGCACCAGGTAGCATGATGTTGGACACTAAACCCCTCCTTTAGGGGCGCCTTGCTGGCGAAGTCGTTAAGTGTCTGCCTTCAGCTCAGGTCATGATCCCGGGGTCCTAGGATTGTGCCCCATATCGGGCTCCCTGCTCAGTGGGAAGCCTGCTTCTCCCTCTCCCACTCTCTCTGCTTGTGTTCCCTCTCTGGCTGTCTCTCTCTGTCAAATAAATAAATAAATAAATAAAAATCTTAAAAAAAAAACCCGCTCCTTTGGAAGTCCCATTTTTAACAAGGGCACGATGTGTATGCTAATGACAGTGACATCTATCCTCTTTCTCAGGGCTTGTTGTTGGGCCGAGGTGGGAGAGGACCAAACTGTAAAGCGCTTGGAGAGTCTGTGCGATGGCAGCCATGTTGGGGTGTGAGCCAGGGATGCGACATGCCTGCGTAAAGGGTGAGAGGGTGGAGGGAGTCCAGATAGACAGACTTCAAAAAATGAACAGGCCCCGGGCATGGGGAGCTTCATTCAGCCCATCACTTCCTGTTGGTTTTCTATGGGGCAAATTGGGTCACCTGTCGTGAGTGTGTTTTCTTCTCTGTAACACTGGAATAACAGTATTTTGTTCATGAGACGCTATGAGGAAAGCAAGTTTCCTGACTGTCTGGAGACAAAGGGGAAAGCTGGAGTGTCCTCCTGGGGGAAGGGGAGAGATGCTCCCCTGGGTGTGATGGGAGGGTACGGTCACAGTCACTGGTTGTGAAGTACCCACTGCAGGCCCTGCTGAGGCTGTTACTAGATAGTTTCTAATACAATAATCCAACCACAAGGACATTATCATCTTCATTTTGCAGATGGGGAAACTGAGGCACAAAGTGTCATCTAATGTCACAGGTTTGGCAAATGGCAGCGCCAGGAACTGAAGCCCATGTCCCCGACACCAGGCCTTGTCTTCTGCGGTTACATCATGCTTTGCCCACCAGGAAACTTCCAGGCCCCTCTATGTTCATCGTGGTGGAATTGAGGGTAGCTGGGACGTTTTCTAGAGGGTCAGAGGGCTGGGACGAGTGGGCAGTGCCTCAGGCTCAGGCTGCTAAAGTCCTTTCAGGCAAAACCTAAAAGTCTGTTCCAGCGGCAGTTTGGTTGGGGATGTGGTTGGCAGGGATGGGGGTACGAGGAGTTAAACTACACCCCCCAAAAGATCTGTCCAAATTCTAGCTCCTGGTACCGTGAATGTGATTTTATTCGAAGTAGAGTCTTTGCAGATGTAATTAAGTTCAGGAGCTCGAGAGGAGATCATCCTGGATTTAGGGTGGACCTTAAATCCAATTGCTGGTGCTTAATAAGATCAAGGAGAGAGAAATTTGGAGGTACACAGACCCCAAGGGAAGGCCAGGTGAAGGCTGAGGCAGAGGCTGGAGTTAGCCGTCAAGAGCCAAGGAAAGCCAGGAGCTCCTGGAAGCTGGAAGAGGCAGGGAGGACATTCACCCTTAGGTCCTTCAGATGGAGCATGGCCCTTTCGACACGTGGATTTAGGGCTGCTGGCCTCTAGGGCTGTGAGGGAGCACACCTCTGGGGTTGTGAGCCACTTGGTGGGGATTTGTTCCTGCTGGCCTGGGAAAGTACTAAAGCACTGGAAGGTGGTGGCTGGCCTGGGGTCTGGGGTGTCCCAGAGCCAGTTGTCTCTGGGCTGGAAGGAGGGGTGGGAAGGGGGCTGGGCCACGGTGACCATGCCAAGCTTCCTGCCCTAAGATGCTGGGTTGTGGGGCCAGGCCTGGGCTGGGGGAAGAGAGGAAGGCTGCTGACGCCTGGCCGGGCGCCTGTGAAACATGACTGCCAGTGCATGGTGCGGTGTGCTGGTCTTCCCTACAGCCCCAAACAGCCTTGCTGCTCAGGGCTCCCAGGGGAAAGGGGAAGTAGCAATACCCTCTGTTTTATTTCCTCGTGTACCAACTCTTTCCGGGACCAGGAGTGTTCCACCGGGACCCAGTTTCCCCATCAGTAGGTAGAAGGCTCAGCTCCCTTGCACAGGTACTGGAATAGAAAGGAGAGCGAGGAGAGGGAGGTGGTCCCTCAGAGCATCTGTGGATGTTGGGATCAGACTAAGCTGAAATGTTCTTGGCAGGAGGACTTAGTCCCTGAGGTTTCAGGAAGACACAACTTTTTTTTTTTAAAGAGTTTACTTATTTATTTGACAGACAGAGATCACAGTAGGCAGAGAGGCAGGCAGAGAGAGAGGAAGTGAAGCAGGCTCCCTGCTGAGCAGAGAGCCCGATGTGGGGCTCGATCCCAGAACCCTGGGATCATGACCTGAGCCGAAGGCAGAGGCTTTAACCCACTGAGCCACCCAGGTGCCCCAGGAAGACACCACTTTTATCTAGAAGAAAGGAAGAGTGTGGTGTGCTTCATGCCTAAAGAGACACATCTTGGGTTGGTTTTACTAAAGAGCAGGTTGTTTCTCTCACAGACGATGGAAAGGAGAGGGTTACTCATGGACATGGGGAAGACGGTGGTGGGAGGGACATGGGTGTCATCAAGTGTTGGATGGATGGGAGACTCTAAGCCAGACCCTGATGCACAGACATCTGGCTGGTGGGAGAATCCTTATACCTACCCCTGGAGAGTGGAATTGGGCTCCACATCCAGGGGAGTTTTATGCCAAACCCTACTTACAGATGGCAAAGGGCTTTGTGTGTTGTGTTCGAGCCCCATATTAATGATGAAGGGGTGGTGGGGGAGCAAGCTTGAGCTGGCCTTGAAGGATGTGCAGGCAGAGGGAACAGTGTGAACAAAGGTGCGGAGGTAAGAATTAAAAAAATAAATTTCTAGAGAATGAAGTGCCTTCATCCCGGGTAGAATTAGGAATGTGTGTGTAGCCCAGTGGGAGGCAAGGCTGGAGGGATAGGGGCTGTGGAAGCGGTGGGCACTCATGTTTCCTGTGGGTTGCTGTGATGCCAGCCTTCATGTGCCTCTTCTCATTGTATCCTTGTCATAGACTTGCAGGATAGGGACTGTGATACCCATTTTACAGAAAAGAAAATGGAGTCTCAAACGAGTTGAGTAAATTTCCCACAGAGCCTGGTGTGGGAATTGCCTGACCCATGTGGAGGCACGCTTTGGAGGATCTGGAGAGCCAGAAAGAGATGTTTGGACTTGAGGCCACAGGTTATAGGGAGTCATTGTAGATGTTTGTGCAGGAGCATAGCACAATGAAAGCGATGCTGATGATGCTGACAGAGACCTGACAGCTAAGTGGAAGACTAATAATAAAATAAAAGTACAAAATAATAACCGTAAGAGTAAGAATGGAAGACTCAAGAGTATCTTGGCTGTCTTAGCATCTTTGTTTCTTAGTCAGAGGGCACCTGGAGGTCAGGCTGAAATAAAGGCATATCTGCGATAGAGAGAGGCTGGGAGGCAAGGTTGGGTCGAGTGAGGGAAAGAAGGGAGAGGATGTTGGGGGAGCCAGGAGAGAGGGGACTGATGGGCTCTGGTGGCTCCGGAGAGAGAGAAGACAGGAAGATGAGCTTTAAGGGGAACTTGGGGATGGCTTTTTCTATCGACATCCTGGCAGGGCCAGAAGGGCAGCCATGTCAGCATTGGGTTAGCTGTAGCTTGGCTACTACCCTGCTGTGTGATCATGGGAAATGCACTGTATGTCTCTGAGCCCCTGTTTCTTCATCTTTAATATCCAGAGAATATATTCCCACCCCACCCCCCCCAAAAGTTCTGTTCCATGGCTCCTCTCTGCGGCCCAAGGCTACTGCTTGGAAGGCAATTGCAGGTAGAACATCTCAGTCCCACCAGCCCCTTTCCGTAGAGGATGGGGTAGCTTTCCTTTGAAGGGGACCCTTGAACTGGTCTTGAAGGTGGGGATGCAACATTTGGAAAATGGTAGGGAAAAGGTATTGCTGGCAGAGGGCACAGCAGCAGTAAAGGCACAGAGACATGGATGGACCTAGCTTCTGAGGTCTTTCTTGGCTACTGTCTCATTATTTGTGCCTCTTCTGTGTCTGTTACTGTACACGCTGCAAGCACTGGTGGACTCCAGTACTTGGAGAACACTCGTAGGTGGCGTTTGTACCCATTTCTTGGTTGAGGCAAGTTGAGGCAGAAATAACATCATTGCTTAGAAGGGAGAACATGATGCTGAGGCCCTGTCAGCTGTCGAGGAGCAGGCTGGGAGGAGAGGGTGCAACTGTTGTCACATTATTTTTGTTCCCAAATTGAAATTAAAGATCATTTCAACTCCAGATGCTGGAAAGGTCTGGGTTCATTACTTTCCAGGATTTTGTCCATGCTCTCATCCTACATTCAATTAAAGCAATTTAAGGTAATTAATTAAATTTGTTATTTGATTAATAAAGATAGAAATTCAGCTAAGTTGCTGTGAAGGAGAAAGTCATGTTGGGATTTGCTAGCAGGTTTGGGGAAACTGCTTCCTTCCCCCTGCTCTACCTACTGCTCTCCCCCCAGTTACCCACCATATTGTCTCTGGACCTCTACCATTCCAGCTTGGGCCGAGGAGTAAGAGTTTCAGAGTTAGGGTCCTATGTGGGTTTCTGTTCTAGAAGGAGCAAGGAGGCTGGAGTGGTTGGACTACTGTGGTCCACAATGAAGAGGCAGGAAATGAGAAAGGTGTGGATAACGCACTGCTTCATCTGGAAGGGACAGGGTGCTGGTGCGGGGGGAGGTGGCATCCCAGACACACAGCTTGGAGCAGGCTGGGAAGAAGCTGGACAGATACAGAAGCTGCAGGCTGCAGAAACCAAGGGCCAAACCACAGGGATATAGGGTGGGGAGGATGGGAGGACCAAGCCATGTGGAGCTGTCCAGCAGAGCTGGATGCAGGTAACAGGTGCCAGGACTGGCAGTGGGTCAAACCAGGAATGAAACCAGGTCAGGCCAGACACCGAAATGAGGAGTTAGCATGGGTCAAAGTTTGAAATCCAGAGGGTTTCTAAAGTATGACACAAACCCCAGAAATTTCAGATCAGTAAATGATATTTAAATGTTATTTTTAAAATCTACATGGAAAGGAACGCTGTAAACAGAGTAAAAAAACAAATGGAAAAAAAAAAGGGAAAATGCTGATGTTCCTATCACAGACAGAGGCCAAATCTTTGATATCTAAAGAGTTCCTATAAATCAATAATGAAAAGAAAAACATAAGTCTGTTTGGGTAAGACCAGGTATGGACAGTTATTAGGAAAAGAACTTAAAATGGCTGCATGTGCAAAGTTGCTCATTCTCCCCCAGAATAAGAAAATTGCAAAAATATTCTTTTTATCTATCAGATTGGGCAAGCTTCAAAAACATCATATACTGAGGGGAAATTGGTGTGGATAAATAGGTGCCCTCAGACCACATTGACTATTTCATGAAGGGCAATTTGTCATTATGGATCAAAATTATAAATATACATAATGTTTGATGTAGAGGTTCAGCTTCCCAGAATTTGTCCTATAGATAACATAAGGATTTATTGTGGCACTTGTTATAGCTTAATGGGAAACAGTTTCCCAGGAGAGCTGGGAAATAATGAAGGTATAGCCAGGTAGTGGAATACTATGTAGCCCCGAAAAAGAAAGAGGCAGCTCTCCATGGCTTAATGAGGGAAGATAGTTTTTGGGTGAAAACAAAGCAAGATCCAGAATGATGTGTATAAGGTGCTTCCATTGGTGTAAAAGTAGAAAAGAATGCATCCTACATGAGCATTTTCACTTGCAAAGGCATAGACTATCCCTGGATCACTAAATCACTTGAGTCTGGGAGCAGTGGCTGCCCTTTGGAGAGGGGAACCAGGTGACCGGGAGACAGGAAAGGGAGGGGCTGACTTTCCCCTGTATTTACCTTTCATGCCTTTTGAATTTTGTATCAAGTATATGTGTGTCTCTGCTCCGCGGGGAGCCTGCTTCCTCCTCTCTCTCTCTGCCCGCCTCTCTGCCTACTTGTGATCTCTCTCTCTGTCAAATAAATAAATAAATATCTTTAAAAAAAAAGAATAAATCAAATCTCAATACAAAAACCAACCTAGCAGACATTGGCATGGCAGGATGTGACAAAGTCAGGGTCAGAGATGCAAGGAGAGGTTAGGGCAAACGTGATCTTCAGATCCAAGGAAGACAGGAAGGGGCCTCATCAAGCCCACCTCTGGGAAGCAGACCTCATCTCTCCACCCTCGTTCTGTTGGTGCTCAGGGAGGGAAGGCCCCAGTTGGGTCCTCCAGTGGCTCCTTCCACACCTTGGCACTCCACAGGGATGCATGATGTTCCCTCCCCACTGCCTTATTGTTAGACCTGGAGAGTGTGGATGGCTGACTTGCTTCCCCCATATTCCAAGCCCTTCTTTTTGCCTCTTGGGGATCCTACAGTGACTGGAGGTCTCCTTAGCTGGTGGAGCCATGCCCTTTTCTCTTACTCCAGGCAGAGTGAAAGGATACAGTGTGTCTGGGAAGCCATTTCTCCCTGTCCACAGCCTTTCCTGGTTCCCGCTGTGACCTCACCTGCCATCCTTTCCCATCACCTGCCGTATCCAAGACAACCGACAGCTCCTAGTGGGCAGTGAGGGGAGAATGGGGGGGGGCAGGAAGGGTCAATTCAGCAGTCACGGCTTCCTGGCTGAGGAGTCACCTGCTCTGTCTGAGGATCTCATGGCAGGAGGGAGATCAGGCCTTTCATGAAGCACAAGGAGGCTGCAGGGGACCTCAGAGGCACTGATGGAGAGGCTATTTCATAAACCAGGGCTCCAGGCTCTGGCTGTGGTCCAGGCTTCATGGAGTGATGGGAACAGCATGAATATGGAATCAGAACTGGACTGGACTCTGACTAGCTGTGTGACTTTGGGTAGGTTCCTTGACATCTCTGAGTTTCTGTTCTGATTGGTTCACAGGCTCAATAAGGGCCTGCAATAAAACTAAATGGGCTTTCTGAACACTAAAGCTTTAGTGGTTAAGACTTTCTGCTCTCTAGCCAGAGAATTCGAATTTGAATTTGAGTCTAGTTGAATTTGAATCCCAGCCCTGTAGTTTGACCTTGGCCAAATGACTTCTTCGCCTCTGTGTCAGGTGCTTTTGCTATGTAACAAACACCTCACAGCTCAGTAGTTCAGTGCAACAACCATTTATTTAGCTCATGGTTAAGTGGGTCAGCAGCTTCCCTAGGGACCGGCTGAGATGTCCTTCTGGTCAAGACGGGCTCAGCTGATCTTGGCTGGGCCTTCTCACATGTCTGCTGTCAATTGGTGGATCCTCTGGAACTGGCTAGTTAATTTGGCCTCAGATGGGATGACTGGAATGACAGGGCCTTTCTCCATGAGGTTTCAGCCTCAGCAGGCTGACCTGGGCGTGTTCCCAGGATGGTTAAAATGCTTGAAAAGCAGCAAGAGAGCAAGCTCCAATGTGCAAGCCCTCTTCAGGGCTCTGCATTCTGTTTGCCTCTGTCTCATTGGCCAAAGCAAGTCACACGTGCAAGCCCTGTGTCAGGGTGGGAGGGCACAACCCAAAGTAGTGCCTTAATTCTCTGGCAGGAGGGAAAAGGGGACTCTTTGCAGCTCTGGATATAGATTTAGGCTTTGTTCCCCTCCAGAGCTGGTCCTGAGGTCCCTCACAGGACCCTAAGGGATGCATTTGCTCCTCCCCACTTTCCTCTCTCCTCCCTCCAGGGATTAGGGCACTTCTGGATGGGGAAGAAAGTGGTCTGGGCATGTGCTCATCTAGTGGTTGGTCCTGGGAGAGACTTCAAGCACCTGTTAAGCTGGGATCCTAAACTTTCTCCCCATCAAAACTCACATAGATCAGCAGGCAACTCTATGCATCATGCACTGTGCAATATTTTCTCTGCTATAACCCACAGTTGCAGGATAGCAAATGACCTTCACATGACTGTTAAGTGTAAGGTAGAGACTGGAAGTATTGGACACATAATCTGGAATTGTGGTTGGGGATCTGTGATGCCACCAATAGCCAAACAAAGATCCTTGGGCAGTTGTTACGACTTCAGGCAAAATCTAAGGGGCTGCCATTTTGGCATGAATATACAGGCCATCCATAGTTGGGGAGAGGGGGACTGACTTTATTAGATCTTTTAAAATCTTGAAAACAGGATATACACAACTGTCTTCACAGATCCCAGCTTGGCAACCACAAATCTGGTTCCCTCCATGAATCTAGGGGTCCTTTCTGAGCTCCTTCTGGACTCCTTCTGGTCCTCCTTCTGGACTCCCAGGAAGGTGAAGGACCATTACTCATTCATCTGATCTTTGCCCTCTCCTATGTGTCAGGTCCCATCCCAGTCACTGGAGGTAGGACAGAGAGCCAAATCAGATGTGGGTCCTGCCCTCATGGAATTTATGGTCTAAGGAAGACAGATTAATTGATCGCAATGATAAATGTAAAATTATATGGCCAGATGGTTTTCTATCTGAAATATTAATCTTGCTTCCTTCCGTGGCATTTCTTCTTCCTTTATGGGGCAGTTGGGCTCAGAGCATTCATTACCATGGGGGAGGGATGACCCAGTGGAAGTCGGAAGTCAGTTCTTGCCTTTTGAGTGTCAAAAACTGAAGCTTGGGTCTGTATGTCAGGGGTGCGGGTGAGGATGGGGTTTGGGGAGGATGGGAAGAACCCAAGATTTGGAAGGTGCAGGGTGTTCCAAGTCCCCGGGCTAGATGTTGTGGAATAGAGAGTGTTGGGAGGAGCCATGCTGGGTGGGCTCCTTGCTCCCCCCCCAAACAGATTTGGAGGACCTGGGAACAGAGAGGAGCTATGTCACCATCTCCAGGGTAAGGCTTGGGGTGGAGGAAAGACCCCAGGCCATTTCCTGAGCCATGTGGCCCACAGTGCATGGTGATTCAAAGCACAGAATTCTTAAGGCAGGCTTGAGTCTCCTGGGGCAGGGCTAGCTCTCCTACTGCCCAGGGGAAGCTCACCCTGGGGGCAGAGGTAACCAGCCCTCCCATTCCTCCCACTGTTGGGCTCATGCTTGCTCTTCTAGATGAGTTGTGCTTCTTTTGTTTTGGGGTGGAAAATGTTCCTCTGAGTTTCACTTTTTTTTTTTTTGACACAAGCATATTTGTCACCCTGGTTCCTTGAGCTAGGCAGGACCCGGTATCGTTTCTGACCTCCTGACCTACCCACGCTCACCCTCTGGAAGAGGCATCTCTTTGTGGGGCCTGAAGGTCCTTGTGGGAAGGAGGCGGAAGAGCCACTGGCTTGAGTCTCAGCCACAGGATCTCCCCGGTCCCTGGAGCCACTGCTCGCTGGGCCACCCACTGGGGCCTGCCTTCTGAAGGCAGAGAGAGCGGGAGTGGGAGAGGGAGGTGGGGATAAGCCTGGCCACGCCTCTGAGGTGGCCACGTGCCCTGCAGGCGTCAAGTTCTCTCCTGCCCCTGTTTCTCCATTGGAAAGATGGAATGTGGGCAGTCTAGCTGCAGGAGGTAAAGGCTGGAAGACCAAGGCTGATGATCACAGTAAAACAAAGAGCTTACTGAGCAACACGTGTGCTAAGAGCCAGGCACTGTAATTAACTGCCGGCTTGGATTATCCCATTTATTCCTCTCACATCCCCATGAGGTGGACATTACTGCTATCCCCACCCTACAGATAAGGAACCTGAGGCCAGAGAGCTCAAGGAAGCAGCTGAAGGTCACAGAGTATTTGGCAAAGCCGGGATTCCAGTATCGGTGGTCAGATTTCAGAGCACGAGCTCCTCACACTCTTCATACTGTGGGGACACTTATAGAGCTCTACCTGGGTGGGCCCCCAAGGGATCTCGGAGGCCATCTTGTCCACGCATTTTAGACAAAAGGACATTGGTGCTCAGAGAGAGGAAAGGCCTTGCCTCAGATTTTATGTCATCTGAAACACCACATTGATTTGACAAATGACAAACACTACATGTAGCTTTTGGACAAATGTATTTGAATCTACAAAAAGGGCTTTCTGAGGATGTTCAAACTTCTCAAAATGGAATATCCTGACTGAATAGTGCAGGTCCTGGGGAAGGCCTGTGGTGAGGAGAGGGAAACATTCTAGGGCCTGTGAAGACCACTCAGAGCTCCCTGGAGTTAAAGGAACAAAATGGGGACACCATCTCCTTCACCTGCCTGGGCTTGACTAGAGAGGGAACCATCAGAGGGGTGCCAGGGTTTAGGACTAAGTATGCGTACTGCAATGCGGGATCCAAGAAGGAAACATCTGAAGCCACCTAAATGTCCAACAAAAGAGGACTGGTTAATGGGATATCATGAAAAGATATTTGGTCTTTGATCCTGCTTTCTGACACAGCTCTGAAGTCCCTTGTCATTTCCTGAGTGATAAGGTGAGAGGAGCGTCTTTTGTTCTAATGAGGCAACTCTTGGCGGGTCCCTAGACAGCTTCAGGTGTGGGCTGGTCATCAGAAAGACCAAGCATTGATTAGAAGCCTGGAACTTTCAGCCACAACCTCTGGGGAGGGTAGACATGTTGGAGATGGAGTCAATTACCAATGGCCAGTGATTTAATCAATCGTGCCTGTGTAATGAAACCTCCATAAAGACCTCTAAGGGATGGATTCTGAGGAGCTTCCTGGTTGGTGAGCACATCCAGGTTTTGGGAGGATGGCCCTCTTAAAGGGGGCAAGGAAGCTCGGGCCCCACCCCTCCTCCCTGCCCCCCCCCCAATACTTTGCCCTGTGCATCTCTTCCATTTGGCCATTCCTGAGTTGTACCCTTTAGGACAAACCAGTAAATGTGTTTTCCTGAGGACTGTGAGCCATTCTAGCAAATCACAAAACTTGAGGAGAGGGTCCTAGGATCCCCTGATCTATAGTTAGCTGGTCAGAAGCATGGGTGGCCCAGGATCCAGGTAGTGTCTGCAGTGGAGGCAGCCTTATGGAACTGAGCCCTTCAATGTATGGGATCTCACGCTAACTGCACATAGACCGAGTCAGAACTGAATTCAGTCAAGTTGGAGAAAAAAAATGTCTAATGGCATGGGAATACTTTTCCAGTATAAAGTTAATAATAAAATAGTTTGCAACATAGGAAGTATCATCTGATCTCAGTTGTGTAAAACAAAACAAAACAAAAGTAATATGCATATAAGGTTATAGCTTATATTGACTTCATTATGCTTTCTTACATTTCCCCAATTTTCTAAGAACAATTTTCTAGGACAAGGAAGGAGCAACTCAGCAGGGAGGGGTCTGGCCCTGCAGGGCTCGGAGAGCCTGGCGGGCAACCTGCCAGGGAGACAGGGAGCGACTTAGGCAGCAGATGGAGGCCAGGTGGTGTCCGCAGTCCTTCCGGGGGCCTCTGAAACCTTAGCCACTATGAGAAATGTTTTCCAGACTGAGGACTGGGACCCCAGACCCCAGGTATCTGCTCTGTGCCAGGGTACCCTGCCAGCAAGAAGAACCACCAAGCTTACTCCGTGGGGGGCTTGTCAGGTCCACCGACACTTAATAAGGCACTGGCTTATTTGTTCATTTATCCAACAAAATTTTACTGAGCACCCACTCTGCACCTGGCAAGACAAACTCATGGCGTTTCCTTCAGAAGGCATGCAGTGCCCACTGTCTCCAGTTTGGGGATGTTAGCAGCTGTGGATGTTCAAGATCCAGATCCACTAATCCACAAGGGGTTGCAAAATGGTGAGATTCTAATCCCATCATCCCTTCCTCATTTATTCACTGAAATACTTCCAAAAAGGGGAATGTCCCCCATCTACAATTTTGGCTACCCAGTGGCACAGTTTGTAGGGGAAGGATGAGATAAATGCTCGATTCTTTCCTTTTATTTACCAACTAATTACCTTTTAATAGAGCGGTGCTAACAGTTAACACTTGCTGAGCACTAACAGATCACCCGATGTTTTTATTAACACTACCTCATTTAATGATCACACCAACTCTTGGAGGTGATGGGACAGATGGTGTTATTTTTTAATCTCTTATCTATTCTTTTGCCAAGGAGAGAACTGAGGTCCAGAGTACTTCAGTGACTCGCTCCAGCTCAGAGAGCAAGTAGAAAAATCATCACCAATAGACAAGGAACCCAAACTCTGTGTCCAAGGCTGTTCTCTCCATGTAGGTCTCTGCCTTGGCTTTCCCCAACTCTAAGAGATAGGAAGGGACAGAGATTGCCCCCATTTTACAGATGGGGGCAATCTGAGGCCCAGAGAAGTTCGGGAACTGGCTGGAGGTTAAAGGATAGCAACAGTGGTTACTGTTTATCAAGCGTTTACTCTTTTTTTTTTTTTTTTAAAGATTTATTTATTTGACAGATAGAGATTACAAGTAGGCAGAGAGGCAGGCAGAGAGAGAGGAGGAAGCAGGCTCCCAGCTAAGCAGAGAGCCCGATGCGGGGCTCGATCCCAGGACCCTGAGATCATGAACTGAGCTGAAGGCAGAGGCTTTAACCCGCTGAGCCACCCAGGCGCCCCTCAAGCGTTTACTCTTGATGTAAACAAGAGTGCCAGGTGCCTTGCCAAGTGCTGAGACAACATAAGACAGAGTTCTGCCGTCCGCTGTGTGGGGACTTCTTGCCAAACGTCGGTGCATTAACTTGTCACAGCAGCCTTATATCATGCTATGTGATAAGGAAACTGAGGCTCCGAGTGGCGGGGTCCTACTCCTGTATGTGACTGAGCTGTATTTCAGCCCAGTTCTCTGCGAGGGGCTGTCTCAAACCAGGACTGGAGCCTGGATCTTTGTACCCATGTCTGTACCTCCTCTCCTTCCCCTTTCCAGCCTTCGTGGAATGTCTAACAGGGAAGAGAGAACCTTTCCCGTGCAGGAGTAGCTGCCTCCTGCCTTCTCCAACTTCTGATTACCCACCAGAGAGACGCGGGAGACAGGCTGCCACATTTGGCATTAATTGACAAGGAGAGGGAGAGCCAACAAGATGGGGGGGGGGAACCCCTCATTACCTGGCAAAAGAATGAGCGATTTGAGTGCCTACACAATGTCTTCAGATGTAGCAGGTTTGGCCTCTAATTGTTGCTCTTCCCCACTTTTCTTCCAGAACCGGGATATTAAACCCATTCACAGCCTCACAGGGCTGTGAAGGGACAGGGAAGCCACTTGGCCTAGCAGGGCGGGGCAGGGGCGGGGCCTGTCCCCAGTTGAAGCCCACTTTTGTCGAGAGCCTTCCTGGGTTCCCATCAGACATCATCACAAGGCCCTAAATCACGACAACCTCATTAACAGTTGTGATTCTGGGACATGCTGCTGCTGCCTCGGGCTGGCAGGAACCGTCACGAACGTGAATTCTTAAAAGGATGTTCTCTGTCTAAATGAGATGCTGTGGCCTGCTTCCTGCACAGGGAGAGGCTCTTCGGAAGGCAAAGGAGACAGGGGGAGGGGAGAAGACAGGGGGAGGAAAAACAAGAATCCAATTAAACCCTGAATTCGAGCAGAGTAAATGAATTTGACTTTAGGTGATCAAGAGGGAGAAAACTTCTAATTAGACACACGGCAATCCTGGGGCTGAGCACGCTCACGACCCGCCCTCATGCCCGCCCCAGTCACTTTTTAGATAAATGTTAAGGATTAGAATGAGATGTAATTAAAATCTGTCAATGCCATCCACTTGCTGCGGATGGAGTCTGATGACGGATGACCGCTCACCCACTTTCTTGTCAGAAGCTCCCGCCCCGCTCTGAGCTTCTGTGTTTTGATTGGCTCTTGTAGCCAGCCAATCCCTTTTGAGATGGAGGAAGGCTCCCAGGAGAGGGACTCAGGAAGGAGGGGCCGCCTTTTGGGGATCCTTCTTCAAAGGCCAAGAGAGGGCAAGGCTTATCTTGACCCCCGCAAATTGGCCAGAGGTTGCAAAGTGGAGTTCCTCGGACAGTGTCTGGCCCACACGTGAGCTTCAAGTATTTGAAATGCATTTCTGACCCTGCCAAATCTGGGTATTTCACATAAATATTTAGGTTTTCTGGTTTCGTTTGAAACATCAAAGATCTGGCCATACTGGGGCTGTGTTCTCACACAGCGACCATTGGCTCAAACTGATGTGCAGGCCCCATGGGGACCGGATGTTTGTGACCCCGCTCAGGACATTTCCATTGTGGCCTGACTCATCCATCGGTGTGACCATTCGGCCCCTGGGCATCGGAGTGTGCAAGCTCTGACCTATCTCTTATCTCTAGGGGAAGATGTCTGAAGGTCAACTATGAGCCCCCCAACCCTCTCAACATACCTTTTCTCCCACTGAGCCCTCTGTTTGGAAAGACTTTCCTTACCTGGATTCCCAAATACCATTCAAGGCTTCTGCCCAATGCTACCTCCTCCAGGAAGAATTTCCCTTCTCCCTAGCAGGCTTTTGGAGCTCTCTGTGTCTTCCCCTAGATAGCACATGTCTGGTGTGTGATGGTAAATGCACTTGCCCAGTGGACTGTGAGTTTCTGCAGGGCAGAGTCAAGTCTGATTTCCCTCTCAGTGCCTAGCGTGGGGCCTGACCCAGGGTAGTGAATGTGGATGGAGCCCATTCAAGGGCAGGACCAGCCTGGGCAAACCCAGCAACACCACGGCCATCCTGGCTTCTTCTCCACACCCCTGTTATCCCTTTCTTGTCTCCCTTTCCTCTTCCTTTTGCAGACCCCTCCTGGTCCACGGGCTCGAGATCATTTACAGGAAGGGGTGGGGAATGAACACATCACCAAGGCCAGAGACTTCACCCTGCAAATGAGAAGAGAAGCAATTCCTAATGCGACAGAAAGACAGTCTCGTGGTTGTCATTGCTGGCGCATGACCATAGATCCGTGGGAAAGAGCCTTTTTGAAAGCAAGGTCTACCAAGTGACACATGCAGCCCCTGATTTGTGTTCCAGTCAATCTGCGTCCCTCACTTGGCTATGACCCAGTGTCACGGGGCAATTCACTTGACCCATCTGAACTCCAGTGCCTCTGAATGAAAAGTGATGATTAACAGTACATGCCGGTGCCTGGCATGGGGTTTTCCTGATTATAATGTAAGTGTCTGACATTGAGCTTTTGATTACAGAGGCAATCATTTCAGAGACATCCTTGTAGAATAAACACCACTAAATAAAGAGCCCAGCCGCCCCACCCGTGAAGTCCCCCCTTCTGGAAAGCCCTGGGTGACCACGAGAGCTGACCACAGGAGGGACTTGTGTTTCCCTTCTCACGCTTTAATTTCTGCTCTTCTGTTTGAGATTCGCCAATAAAGAGTGAACCCACAAAGCCCTAGGCACCCTCACCCCCAGTAAAGTTCAGAGCTGCACGCTTGCATTCTGCCTCTCCCTGGGACTTCACCTTGTGGTCCCGGGGAATGCAGTATCCCCTCCAGGACTGGTGAGTAATAAACCTTGTTTTCAGAGTTTCCTGGTGGTGGTTGCTGAGGCGAGTCTGGCAATCGTAGTGGGAACCACAAGTGCTGGTATCACTACAGAGAGGCGGACAACCCTCCCACCCCGCCAAAATGAATACTTTGTGCACTTTTCTTAAAAAGTTTAACTCTCCAAACAATTCCAGCAATTCCACTCCTCCATCTCTATCCAAGAGGAATGAAAACCTATGTCATGCAAGGACTTACACATGAATGTTCCTAGCAACATTACTCATGATTTGTAACATCCCCAAACAGAACCCAGGAACTGGGTTTTCAACTGGTGAATGGATAAACCAAATGTGGTCTATCCATGCAATGGAATACTATTTAGCCTTAAAAAAAACACACACTATGGATATGTATCAGTACATGGAGGAAGCCAGAGTCTGTGTGAAAGATGCCAGAAACAAGAGACCACATAGTGTATCATTTAATTTATACAGAACATCTAGAAAAAGCAAATTTAGAAATACAGAAAGTAGGTTAGCCATTGTCTGGGGCAGGCAGGAGGGAGGGCAGGGATTATCATAAATGGTCCAAGGGACCTTTTTAGGGTGCTGAAAATGTTGCATTGTAAACTTGAAGCGGGCAGATCTTATGATATGTGGAATAGTCCTCCATAAAGGTGTCCAAAAAAATCACCCTTGGCACAGGATGGTGGCGGGAGGCGTTGGTAGAGCCCAGCGGAGTCCTTGGCATCAAGGTGCTTCATAAGTGTTAGTTCTGCATTTTGTCTATCTCTAGAGCTGTCTTCGACTCAGGAAGGTTTCAACGATTAGGGCAAAACAGCATGTAATTTCTGGTTTTCATCTGGGGCACTGTCTGTCCAGGCTTCCCTGGCATCTGTGTCCTTTCCACCTTCCCTCTTTGATGGTCTGACACCTGCTTCCTAGGCCATGGGGGTAGCCTCTGGCCAGGGGTCCTTCTTGCCAGGGGTTCTGCCTGGTGTTTTCACCACACTAGCTGACTTTAAGAGCCCCTGTGCTCACAAACCTTCACAGGCTCCCAAGTGCCACAAAGAGAAAAGGCCACCAGCTTGCAGGCTTGGTTATGGATTTCATCTGACGCTGGGATGTCCCTTTCTTCTACTCCACCTTCCAATGACTTTTTCCCTGGCCCTGGAACAGACTCCCTGGGCTCCAACTCTGGACGTTTGCTTGGCCCATTCCTCCTTGCCTTCCTGCTGTCCCTGTCCTGAGAGCGACACCCTCCTCTGAGCACTCCTTTGGGAGGAGAAAGTGAGTTTGAAACCAGGCAAACCCAGCTGGTTCTAGGCCCGGCTCTGCCACCTAGTGGCCAAGACACTAAACTACTCCGGGCCTCAGTTTTCCTCACCTGAGAAATGGGTTATGGGGCTGATGTATAACACGCGGAACGGGTTAATGTCTTTCTTGCTCACAAGATTGTGATGTCCAAGAGTGCAGGGATCATGAACTACACGCCTCCCTGTCCTGCACCCCCAGCCCAGAGTATAAGCTTCTGGAGACCTAGGATAGTGCCTGGCATGGGGCTGTGTTCAATGGCTCATCTGTGAATGAGCAAATGAATGAATGCATGCATGAATGAATATCTTGGTTGATTTTTTTTCTAGTGCCTGGTGTGTGTTAGGTCAATGCCCCCACCCCACTGTCTTACTTGCCATTCTTTCAATAAGTGTTTCTCGGGTGTACACCATTTGCTGGATCTTGAGTGTGGGGTTCAGGCTGTGGGGTAAGAGATGTGGGGTGTCACTCTACCTCTCTCTGCCCATCTTCAGCTTGCCCTGACCTCCTGGCTCTGCTCCCATCCAAGCCTGCCTTTGTTCTTTGGGACTTGGTCTCCTTGGTGTTTGACTCCTTGACTCTCAAGTGTGGAGGCAGACAGAGGTAGTCATTCATTCATTTGTCTGTTCATTCAGTCATTCACATATTCAACGCATGGTTCCCGGAATCCTATTTGGTGCCAGCCAATGTTCCATCAGAGAGTGGGACAAACATCCCTGCCTTTAAGAGCTATTTTCCGGTGTGGGGGGAAAGGTGACATAGTAGTAATAATAACTAGTTAAATAAACTACTTCTCGGAGTATCTGCCAGCAAGGACTACTACAGAGAAAATCAAGCAGGGAAGTGGGTGGTGGAGGTGACAGTTTTGAAGAATGTCAGGGCGAACCTCACAGAGATGACATTGGAACAGGTGCTTGAAGGAAGAGCCATGCTAATATCTGGGGGCAGAGTGTTTCAGGCAAAGGAGAGAACAAGTGCAAAGGCCCGGAGGTGGGAGACTGCATGTCAGGAGTGGCTGGAATAGGGGGAGGTGACAGAGGCCAGTCAGAGCCCGTGGTTAGGAATTGAACCTTTGAACTTGAACCTTCTGAGTGAAGGGGAGGCCACTGGATTGTTTTAACAGTGGAGTGAGGAGCTCAGGCTTAGTGTTTTCAAAGGATTCCCCTGGCGGTTGTGTTGAGAACAGACTAGTAATAACAGCAGCTCACATTGTCTCGTCCTTTACCCATTTCAACTCGTTTCATCTTCAGAATACCATGAGGTGGGTGCTATTATCCCCATTTTAATAAGGGGCACAAGTGAGTGTCATGAAGACGATTTGCCCAAGTTCACCCAACTCCTTACGTGATAGAGTTGGGTTTCAATCCAGACAGGGGCCCAGCCCAGCACTCATGTGCTTACTACTACTGCTCAGCTCAGCTTTGCTTCTTGTATGGGTAAGAAAGCTGTGAATTCTGTGATGGACTTGAAGGCAAAGCCTTGTTCTACTGGATAGCTGTGTGGCCTTGGGCAAGTTACTTAACCTCTCTGTGTCCTAATATCCTCGTCTGTACCCTGAAGATCCTAATACCAACCTCAGAGGTTGCCAAGATAAGACGTGCTCCTGTGGGCCAAGTTCTTTGTGTGGCCGGGTAGGATTTCCTTAGGAGCGGAGACCTTGGCTTTTCTATCTGACCCTCCCCTCCCCTTCATATCCCTGTCCTGTCTCCAGCAAGGGATGAGACGACCTTTGAAGATGGTGTCTCACTGCGAGGTCTTGGCCCGCTCTCTCCCTTTCCCTGGGTCTCAGCCCTACTGGAGATGCCATGCTGGCCTGTGTCTCCCTCATCTCTGAGGTTGAATGATTGCCCTGGGGAAACTGTGCTAACCCTCCCCACTCGCCTGCCCCTGGCCCTCCAGGTCTGCCCTGGGGATCCAAGAAAGCACACGGGCATGAAAGTAGAGACCTGGCCAAGTTCCCAGCCCCTCACCTAAGGTCCTGCTGCTGGGGAGAAGGCCAGGGGACGTTTAAATACTTTGCACGTAGGGACTCCACTGTGAGAACAGCCAGCATGGTTGGGTTGGGAGCAGCTGCACTGCCTTGACCTGCCCAGGACCCCCAGGGGCCTGAAGCAGATGGTTTCTCTCAGAGTCTAATTATCCACCCGCCCCCAAGCCCCAGATGGACCCTCATGTGCCAGTCATCATCCGTCTTCCTGGCCCTGGAGAGGGAGCAGAGGAAGGAAGGAGGGCAGTGTATAAGCTGGCCTGCAGAGGCGGCTCTGAGAGAGACAGGCCTGGGGGGCTACAGATGGGAAAGATCCTCCACTGCTTGAGCATGTCTCCCTAGCATGGCATCAGTCACGCCAGCTTATGTCCGTGACTTTCGTGTCTGTCTGGAGGCCTGAGAGGGCTAGAGCGCTTTCCTATTGATCTAGAGTCCCGAGTGCCCTGCACACAGCACAGGACTCTGTAGCTGGTTGCTGAAATGAATACGTGATGGCCAAATTTTGTCACTGAGTATTTATTTGTTTTTCCTCTCACGTTGCTGTCAGGGCTACACCTCAGCAAAATGGAGATGAACGAAGTTTGCCTGAGAGCCCTGCCCGCTTTACTCTCCATGTCCTTCTCACTTTTTATTTGGTATCTTCTGTCTTCTTCTATCATCAGTCAGCGGCAAGGAGAAAATGATAGGTGTGTCTACTTTATACTAAAGTGAAAATGACTGATAGGACTAACCATCATTCTTTGCATTTCTATAGTGGACAATCTGTAATCCAAAAGGATGAAACTTAATGGCCAACTGCAGGCTGGCTGTTCTGTGCCTGCCTCTAACCTGATATTCTAGAACTCAGTTTTTAGCTTTTCCCTGTTTCCCCATTTTGTGCATTTCTGGTTCCACCACACCAGGTAGCTCAGTGGCTCATTGGCCACTGGTTTTACTGGTCATCAGAGATGACCCCAGCCAGGCATAGCAGGATGGACGGTCCTCCAGCTTCTGCTTGAAACCCCCTGAAACAGGAAGCACAAGGGACGGGGAGCTCACTATCTATAAGGCCACCCATTCCATTGTTCTGCCAAAGGCTAAAACTTCTCTCCATGAGTCTGTTTTGCTCTCATCTGGCTTCTGGAGCAAGAGTCAAATGGAGTAACTCTGTCCCTTTCATATCATAGCCCTTCCCCTAAATAGAGACCTCTAGACCTGCTGATTCCTGAATAGGTCCTGAATGTACTTTTCTCCCTCCAAGCCTTTGCTCTCTGTGCCCCCTACCTCCTGAGGTCATGCTCCAGTCTGAGGTCATACTTCACTCTTGGTTTCACTGCAAAGCAGCTATGATGGATGACACACTGAGCCCAGTGATCTTGTGATTCTTCCCAGCTCACGTTCTCAGAAATCCTTTGAGGAATGGGTTTGGGCAGTTCTAGCTGTTGACATTAGTGAGTAATGACTGTTACTGTTTACTGAGTGCTCACTAGCTGCCATGTACCGCTTGTAGGAGCCTTCACATACTGCCTCCGAGAATCTGCGGCAGTGTCTCGACAGAGGTGCTATCATTATCCCCGCTCACAGATAGGAAGACTGAGGCAGGCGGCCATTTTGTGATGTCCCCAAGATCAAATAACTAAAAATAGCAATGGTGGGGGGGGTACTGCTCCTGGATGGCTCAATCGATTAAGCATCTGACTCTTGATTTCAGCTCGGGTCATGATATCAGGGTCCTGAGATCGAATCCTGCATCCGCCTCCACACTCAGCGGGGAGCCTGCTTCTCTCCAGCTCTCTCTCCCTCTGCGCCTCCCCCTGCTCGTGTTCTTTCTTTCTCTAAAAATAAATAAATAAACCTTTAAATTAAAAAAAGGAAAAATAGCACAGTCTGCACATACGTGTGTGCATAAACCAAACACACACACCACACTCACACACCACACACACATCACATATACCACACACACATAGCACACACATGTAAACCACTTGCAAACCACATACCACACACACCACCCAGACACACGCATAGCACACAAACATCACACACACCACACGCAGATATGTCACACACACGTGCACACACCACTGCACAAACTGCACACCACTCACATCACATATACCACAGACACACACTCCCACTGACGTGCCACATATACCACACACAAACCACGTGCACAACACACCATACATATACACATAGCATGTACCACACACACACACACACACACGCACGCCACACATGCACGTGCATGTGCACTAGAAGGTCCTTCTCCAGCCTGCTGCAGTGGACTAGGGCAATAGCAGAGTCAGGAGACTGGGCTCCAAATGTCTCTTCTACAAGAACTACCTGGGGCGCCCATACAATTTGGACCCGTGCCCGCTGCTCAACTCAGGCTTCTCTTCTAGTTCCCAGTGTCCAAATGGCCTTCCTACTTACACTTGCGCCAAGTCCTTCTCATCCTTCAAGATGCAGCTCAGATGACACCTCTTTCAGGAAGCCTTCCCAGAACCCCCTCCTCAATGTGCTGCCCTAGAATCCTCTGAACACCCACCCTCATGACACCTACCACACTGTCCTCAAATTAGCTTCTCAAGGGGAGGGAGCCTTGTCTGGTTCTCTTTTGTTCTGCAAGACCTAGAAAGGGGGCTGACACATCACAGGTGCTTGATAAATGTTTGGCAAATTTAACTGAAGCCTCTCGCTGTGCACCATGGGAAATATGTCTCATCCTCAAGCCTTGGTTGTCCCGCCTGTCCATGGGGAATAATAACAGCTGCCCTGTTTCACCCCGCAAGGGTCTGGCAAGGCTTCTTGTAAGATGGCATGTGAAGGGTCTTTGTAAGTTATAAGGCCTGCACGTCTGGGATGTGTCACAGAGTTGACGGCCAGTCTTTATGCTACTGTGGCCCAGCACAAGCCCCGCCAGCTCTCTGAGCCTCAGTTCCCTCATCTGTAGCAGAGGCAGAGCTCTGCCAGCTGCACGAGGACGTTGGGGATCAGAGGGAGGACTTGTTACACTGTTGTGAGCTCCCCAGGTGGAAGGTGGAAAGATGGCCAGGCTTCCGCAAACAGAGGATTGGAAGGTAACCTGTGTCGCCTTGGACAGAAAAGCTACCTGAACAGAGGCATTTTGTTCCTTGTCTTTTGAGACAGAGAAGAACAAAGGAGAAAACAAAGTGAGACAGAGAGAAAATCTATGGTTCTGTGGTCCCAGCATCTCCGAGCAAAGGGGCCCATGCACATGACAAGAGGGCTGGGAGGTTCTGGGGAATTGAGAATCTTGTTGCAGCAGAGAAATCACAATGAGGTACTCACGGTCACTTAGGGGGAACCCTGAAGAATCTTGAGGCCAAAATTGCCTGAAGTCACAGAACCAGAATATCCAGGGATGTCTGAGTTGGAAGGGACACACCTGCCCTCAAGCCCTAAGAGGCTGGGTGAGCTGTACCCGCTGCTGCTGCCTGACCCATCCCCACCTCCCTGACACATCACCACCCTCCTCAGAGCCCTCCTTGGCCTTATGGGGTGTAATAAGACACAAGGCACTCTCCTATTAAGTGCTTTGTAAATGTCAGCTCGTTTACTCCTCATAATTATCCAGAGAACCCCTATTACTGTTAGTGTCCTCTCCATTTTACAGATGGGGAAACTGAGAGGCCCAGGGAGGTGGCACACCTGATGAGTGACTGAGCTGGGATTTGAACCCAGGCTCCAGAAGAAAGAGTGGCATGCTGCTCTGAACACTGAAGGAGTGGACAGGCCAACCTGTCCCAACCCTGTAGTCAGAACAGGGAAACTGTGCCTTGGACACCCACGCAGTCCTGGGGGAGGTTCAGGACACAGTGTGGAGTTTGCATAGACCTTGCTTCCCAGGCTGGAATGGGGGAGCCCCTGAGAAAGCAGTGGGGACCCAGTCAGAGCGGTGAAGAGGGTAGGGATCCCTGTGGGAAGCTTCTGTTGCCTGGGACAACTGGATGCCTGGATGGGATCAAACAGAGGCTTGGTGCCCTGAGAACAGCGCTGTCCCCCGGCTTCTCTGACTCCCCTTGCTGTGCTGTCCCGTTGCCCCCTCTACCCACCCCCAGGTCCATGACATGCTTGGCTTTCTCGGCCAGGACTGTACTTCTCCCCCTGCCACCTTCCTTTCTTCCCCCCACACCCCAATGCCTCCCCTCACCCCACCATGCCATTCCTCTCCCTGTTTCCCGTCCCAACTTGAATGGACATGGCTTTCATTCAATGACTTGAACTGAGTGGCTTTCAACCCTCAGACTAAGTCAACTTCTGCTGTACGTTCTCAGCATGTCCTGTATGTCTCACTCATAGCTCTTTATCTCACCTGTAATTAAATGTTTTGTGGCACAGTTGCAAGTTTTTAAAAAGCTTTATTGGCCTGTGCATGTTTAAAGTGTAAAATTTGATAACTTTTGACGTAAATTTTTCACTCATCCAACCATCACCGCAATCAAGAGAATGAGCACACCTGTCTCCCCTAAACGGTTACCCCGTGAGTACCTGTATTTCCTACCCCCGCCCCAACCCTTTCCCCCATCTGGCCAGCAATAGATCTGCTTTCTGGTTTGAATTTTCTAGAATTACTGGACTAGCCTATAGTAGATATACTTTTTTTTTTTTCTGGCTTCTTACATTCAACATGATGTCGTGATTCACCCACACTGTTGTGTGTGTCTGTGGCACCTTCTTATTGCAGAATAGTGTTTCCCTGTCTACACGACCAGCAATTTGTATATTCATTCATCTGTTGATGGACACCTGGGTTATTTCCAGGTTTGAGTTATCCTAAGTAAAGCTGGAATTAGGATTTATGCACCAGTCTTTGTATGGGCATATGTTTTATTTCTCTGGAGTAATTCCTAGGTGTGGAATGGATGGATCATGCAATGGGTGTATATTTAAACTTTTGAAGAAATTGCCAAACTGCGCGTTGAAGTGGATGTACCATTCACACACCTGTCAATGGCATAAGAGAGTTCTGGTTTCGCTGCTTCCTCGCTGATGCTCGGAATGGGCAATCTTTTTAGTTGGAGCCATTCAAATAGGCCTATAGTGGTATCTTGCTGTGGTTTTAATTTATATTTCCCTAATGATTGGTGATGTGGAGCATCTTTTCATTTGCCTGCATGCCATCCATATATCTTCTTTGGTGAAGTGTCTGTTCCAATGTTCAGTGTTTTTATTGTTTTTTTTTAATTAGGTTGTTATAGTTGTGATCTTAAGGGCTTTCCCTTTTATGAAACTGAGAGGTCTCTGAGGGTAGAAGCATTTTCTGCTCTGCTCGCAGTTATGGTGAGGCTCAGAGCCCGGCATGGTGACAGATATCCAGTCAGCACTCAGTAACTGCTTGATAAATTTTAAATAAATTTGAATAAATTATTGAATGAATGAATGAAGAGTGTTTCTCCCTGTGGCTGGAGTTAACCAGATATGTGTGGAGCAAAGTCAGGAGAACCGGCAAAAATGTTGGGAGAGGGCTCAGGTAGAGTCAGCAATGAAGGGGAGAAGCAGAAGGCGAGAGAATAAGATAGAGCCTACAGAGACTCAGCGTTGGTCCCTATGAGGAGCCCTCCAGATCTGGCTCCCGACCCCCAGGGTGGCCAAAAGTTTTTATGGTAAGCTAATTCTACCTAGAGTGTCAAGGACTTCTGGGACCCATTGCAGGTCCCAGCCTACTCCTCTCTGTTACCAGCCCTCTGCCCTGAAACCAGGGGCCTTGTCCCAAAGGAATGACTGACTTGCTAATGGGGAACGACAGGCATAGTAAGAGACCCTCGGGGCGATGTTAGGGCAGCTTAGTCATGGCTGTGTGACAAGATTGAACAGTCCCAGACTTTGAACAACAAATGGTGTTGCCTTGAGGGCTGAATTGACCCTGTAACCACAAGTCTGAAGCTCCTGCAACCACTGCAAACTTCCTGTAAAACAAGGCTGGAGCCCACAGGGGAAACCTTCCAAGAAACCTGAAAACTGAGCTCCCCCCCTCCCCCCACTCCAAGGTGCTCTTATGTTCACAAAGGGCATCATACTTAGACTTTAGATTTAGTTTCCAGTGAGACTTTCCATCAGTCACTGGACTGTGGGTAGGTGGCAAAAGCATTCATTAGGTAAAAGCAAATATTAATTTCTGGTATATGGTGGGTCTCAATACAAGGATGCCTGGAAGGGTCACATAAAACCTCCCTGGGGCTGAAGTCTGGAGAATGAGGCTTCACCAACTCCCGACCCCTGTCAGAGACCTCCATTGCCCTTTGCTCCAAACCCCAGCAGCCTGGTCCTCAGAGGACCCAGGAGGTTTAGAAAAGCAGATCAAGCTCAGGGAGGCTGTGAGAGCTCAGCCATGAGCAGTCTGCTTGGACTCAGCAATCACCCCAATTTCCAGGCATGTACAGGGCGGAAGCAATGATTCCCACCTTGCTGTCCCATCTTGGTCCATTGAGCTGGGGATGAATAGTTGCTGTGGTCATTAGTGCTGTTTGCCAAATATTTCTGGCAAATACGTGGGGAATCAAGTCAATGCTCAGGTTTTTGGGTTGGACAAGTAGGTAGGGTTTGGGGCCAGTGTGAACACGGAGAAGGGGCTGCACAGAAGGAGGAAGCCACATCTCAGCATTGGGTGGGAGATAGGATTAGTTCTGTAAATGTTGACTTAGAAGTCCCCTTCAAATCCTTCTACAGATTTGTCTTCCCTTCTCTTGGCTCCCTCAACTGTCTCTTACTGTGCGTCAGTTGATGTGTTTGAACACCCTCTGTATTGTCGGATCCCACCCGAAATCCTGCATTCCAAACTGAACACATGATTACAAGGTTGGTGTGACCATGCTGGGGACAGCCATCCCCTTGCTGATTCTGTGGGTTGTCCCAAGCTTGCACTGGCTTGGCTGACAAATGCCTGTCACTGTGGGCTCATTTTGAGAATACAGTTATGAGGCTAGGAGATTTTTTCACTTGTGTTCCCCTGTTAAGATATATCCTCCCTCCAACCCCTGCCCTATATTGGTTTCCTCTTGGACATGACTTTAGAGTCCTCTTGACCTCATTTCTTACTCCAGCCACTGCTGCAGTGACCAGTTCCACACTGGCTGCGTGTAGCTTTGTGCAGGTGTAATCAGACAGCACTGTCTTCAAATCCTGGCATGTGCCTGTCACTTCCTATCCTGAGATGTCTCCGTCACTCCTTTTGAAGATGTCTATGGGAGACTTCTGCATGAAGCCAGAACCCCCAAGTATGGGGGTTCATGCCTATGGGTCTACCTGGAACAATGAAAGTTGGGGGCTGATGGATAATGCTTCACTGGACAACTCTAAAATGTATTTCATAAAGGCCCCTTGGAGAGTCAATTTCATGACACATCCTTATGCTGGATTTCCCACCCAATCATTCATTCATTTCACTCTTCTGATCCTGTTTTTTTGCATTCCTGGGGCCATTTCCCAAGCAGACCTCCTGTACTTGCTTTTGTCTTGGGCTCTACAGGGGGAGTCTAGGTTAAGACACACCAGTTTTTTCTAAACTTGGACAGTTGATTTTTTGGATGGAAGTATGAGACTTTACACTTATCCAGATTACATAAAATTGAAATTCCGAATAGTCTGATATCTGAACTAAGGCAGAGAGGTCAGATCAGAGGACCTGAGGGCAGATCTTGCCATGTGTTTTTATTTTCCAAATGGGGATCTGTTTCCTTTGGTCACTCAGAGAGTCTCCTAGAGGACTTAACAATTTTCACATGCTTCTGGAAGTCTTTGCAACTTCCCTGATGCTTCTTTTTCAGGCTTGATCTAAAAATTTAAAAAATATATATATCATTGAGAAACTTGTTTCACTGTTCCTTCCCAGGTCTCTGAGCTTGAAGAAATAACAACCTAGAGATTTTGTTTTCTGCCAGAATTATAAAAAGGACAGTGGTATGGCAGCCAAGCAGGAGGCTGGGAGGGATTAGGGGACAAGATGCACCCGCTGGGAAGGAAATAAAGAGAGACAGCACATGAGAGTCTGGGGAGGCGTGCAGGTCACTGGTGAAGGGAGGGAGAGCCTCCGCTTCTCTTTGCACCTGGAGAGCTATAGCCCAGAAGATGGGGGCCAGCCCTGTAAGAAGCATGCAGAAAGGTCTGTGGCCAGAGGAAGAAAGAGGCTAGTTGGGCATGAAAACAAGAAGGTCAGGTTCGGGTGCCAGTGGGGTGAGTGCTAGGTGGTATAACCCTCCTACCCTGTGTCATGCTCCATGACAGGAGAATGGGGGCACAAAAAGATCAGCCCTAGTGATGTAAACCCCAGTAGAAAGGTCTTCAGGTTTGACAAAATGTAGTCATAGACATCACAAATCCTTTTCACTCCATTAACAGATCAGAACGGGGGCAAGGGAACCATAATGATGGAGAAACAGCACTCATTTGAGTCTCAGTTCCATCTCTTATGAGCAGAGGATCCATCACATAAGTCTCTGAGCCTCAGTTTTCTCATCTATACAATAGGGATGATAACGTAACCTCATGGGGTGGTTGGGAGGCAGGTGGTTAATTTTATATATTAATTTGGCTAGACTGTGGTACTGATATTTTGTCCAATATCAGTCTAGATGTTGCTGTGAAGATATTTTTTAGATGAAATTAACATTTGAGCCAGTAGACTTTGAATAAAGCACACTACTCTCCATAGTGTGGGTGGGCTTCATCTAATCAGTTGAGAGCCTTAAGAGACAAAGATTGACCTCCCCCAGTGAGGAGGGAAGACTGCCAGCAGACTGCCTTGGGACTTGAGCTGCAACATTAACTCTTCTCCTGGTCTCTGGTCTAGGCTGCTACCCCAACTTTAAGATTTTGGTCTTGTCAGCCTCCACATTCATTTGAGTCAATTCCTTAAAATCTCTCTCTGTGTGTACACACACACACACACACACACACACATGCACACACTCTACTGGTCTGTTTCTCTTGGAGAACCCTAATAGAGGAGAATTAAATGATAAAACTATAATGGCAGATGCCAGACACATGAGTCCCTTCAGTGTGATTTCATTTATATGAAATTCTAGAAAAGGCAAATCTAATCTACAGGAACCAAAATCACTAGATCTGTGATAGCCCAGGCTTGAGCTGGGAGAACGAACTGCAAATGTGCACAGGAAAATTTCAGAGATGATGGAATGGACATAGGTGTATGCACTTGTTAAACTCACTGAATTGTACCCTTAAAAATAGATGCAATTCGTGTTGGGACAACTGGATATCCACACACAAGGACTGAAGTTGGATCTTTTCCTCACATTATACACAAAAATTAATTCAAAATGACTCAGAAACCTAAATGTGATAGCTAAAATTACAAAACTCTTAGAAGAAAATAGAGGAGAACATCTTGGATATTAACCCCTTATTCAATATATGACTTGCAAATATGTACTTCCACTCTATAGATTGCCTTTTTGTCGATACTTTGCTATGCTGTGCAGAATTTTAGTTTGATAGAGTTTTTTTGTTTGTTTTGTTTTTCACTTTTTTGTTTCTGTTTTGTTTCTTTGCTTTTATTGCTTTTGTTTTGTGTGTCAAATCCAAAAACTCTTTTTCAAAGCTGCCGTCAAGGAGCATCCTCCCTGTGTTTGTTTTCTGGGGTTTTTTCGGTTTCAGGTCTTACATTTGATTCTTTAATCTGCTTTGAGTTGATTTTTGTGCCTGATGTGGTATAGGGGTTCTGTTTCATTCTTTTGCATGTGGCTGTCCGGTTTTCCTAGCACCATTTATTGAAGAGATAATGCTATTCTCTTTCCTCCCATGTCATAAATCATTCATCATTTATGTGTGGGTTTATTTCTGGACTCTCAGTTCTGTCCCAGTGGTGCACGTGTCTGTTTTTATGCCCATACCATACTGTTTTGACTGTTACAGTTGTGTGATACAGTTTGAAAGCCGGAAGACGTAATGTCTCCAGCTTTGCTCTTCTTTCTCAAGATTTGCTGCTTAGGGTCTTTCATGATTCCATACAAATTTTGGGATTTTTTTTCCTATCTCTGCAAAATACCATTGAAATTTTAGTAAGGATTGGATTTAATCAGCAGATTGCTTTTATCAACCAACAGGGAAGTGCAAGTCAAAATCACGATGCAGTATCACCGATACCTTTTTTTAAAAAAAGATTTCATTTATTTATGACAGAGAGAGAAACAGTGAGAGAGAGAACACAAGCAGGGGGAGCTGGAGAGAGAGAAGCAGGCTCCCTGCCGAGCAGGGAGCTCGATAGGGGGCTCAATATGGGACTCGATCGCAGGAAGCTGGGACCATGAGCAGAGCCGAAGGCAGATGCTTACTGGCTGAGCCACCCAGACACCTCACCTTATACCTTTTGGAATGGCTGTCATCACGAAGATGAAAATAAAAAGCATTGGAGAATTTGAGGAGAAAAAAACTTTTGTGCACTGTTGGTGGGAGTGCAAACTGGTGCAACAGTTGGGAGTTTCCTCAAAAATATTAAAAATAGAACTACCCTATGATCTAGCAATTCCACTTCTGGGTGTATATCCAAAGGAAATGAAAACAGTCAGTCAAAGAGATGTCTATACTCCCGTGTTTGTTGCAGTATTATTGACAATTGCCATAATATAGAAACAACCTAAAGTCCATCGACAGATGACTGGAGAAAGAAGGTGTGGTATAGGTATACAATGGAATTTTATTCCACCTTGATAAAGAAGGAAATCCTACTGTCTATAACAGCATGGAAGCATCTTCAGGGCATTATGTTAAATGAAATAAGCCAAACAGAGAAAGAGAAGTAGTGCATGATATTACTTATCTGCAGAAGCTTAAAAAAAAAAAGTCAAAGTCATCAAAGCAAGGAGTAGAAAAATGGTTTTCATGGGCTGGGGGGTAAGGGAAACAGGGAGAGGTTGATAAAAAGGTACAAACTTTTAGTTATAAGATGAATAAGTTCTGAAGATCAAATGTAAAACATAGTGATTATTGTAGATTACCCTGTAGTGTGTAACTGAAATTTGCTAAGAGAGCAGAATTTAATGTTCTCTCTCTCTCTCACAAACACACACATGCACACATGTGCATGCATGCACACCTAAACATGTGAGGTAATATGATAATGAACTAAATGAGGAGAATCCTTTCACGATGTATACAGATATCCAATTACCACAACATGCACTTTCAGTTTTCTTACAATTTTGTCACTTCTATCTCAATAAAGCTGAACAGAAAAATAAGTTGAAAAAAATTTTGAAGAAATAAAATGAGTTTGTTGTATGCAGATTGTAGTTCACTAAAGTTGAGTAAAGGTTTTAGAGTGTGCATGCTGTGGACACAGTAAATATGGTCATTTCCATATTTAGATGAAGAGACTGAGAAACAGGCACAGAGAGGGTAAGTGACTTGCCTAAGGGATTCAGGGCCTCACTGAGTCCTGCACAGATGGAAAGCCTCCAGGTAGGTTAGCTCTGCAAGCAGTAGCATCAGGGTCCCAGTATGTGAGCAATGACAGTGACTCAGGACACAAAACAAGGGCCCCACATGAGCGACTGGGGTCAGGAGAGACTCCAGAATCACTCAGGCTGGAGAGGCCTGCGAAAGCAGCTTCCTGGGAACTGCTAGGAGCTCTGAGCCGTGGGTCACGCTTCCAGGGGTGTCCCAGCTCCCACAGGGATGCAGTGCCGATGAGGGTACAGCATGTATCTGTGTGCTGAGGCTGTATCCCATGTCAGGACCCTGCAAGGTGCTTCTTCATGATTACATTGAGTACTATACTCATATCCACCCCAAGAGGTAGGTACTGCTGCTCCCCATATCACAGAGGAGATAACAGGGGTTTGATGCTTTGCCCAAGGTCAGGAGCTCTACAGCTAGCCCATAGTGACTAAGGCAGGAGCTGGGGGCCTACATGATCCTGGTGCCCAGAGGTCCTCCCATCTCCTTGGGCCACATTTTTCAGATCCCACAGGCCTTTTCCAAGGCATGGGGCAGCATTTCTATTCTTCCCCACATCCTCACCCCTTTGGCAGTTCTGTTGCAGAGAAGCTGCTCTCCCAGAGTCTCCAGGGCACCCAGGAGCTGGTGCTCTTCTCTTCACAGGCTGGTCAGTGTCTAGGCCTGGGTGATGGCTGCCGCACAGGTCATGGGCCCCAAGGTTGTTTAGACCTGGGTTTGAGTCCTGGCTCCATTTCTAAGTTGATGTGTGACTTCTTCTATCTCAGCTTTGGATTCCCATTTATAAAACAAAGAATCAGACGGTGTGATTGAAGGTCCCAGTGGCCTCTGATGCTGTGTGAGCCTGAGCAGGTTAGCACAATGGACAGGGGAGGCCAGCACCTGCAGTCCATCTGAAGGGCAAAGTCTGGGCTGAGGCAGTATGCACTAATTAATTCCCCCACAGCTGGCTTTGTTAGCCCACCTTGACCTTGGTGACAGCACAGTGTTTAGCATTATAAGATCAAGTTCCCCTTGGCTAAGAGCCTTCAGGAGCAGATTCTGAAGCTGTCCAGGCAGAGCTGGGCCAGCTGAAAGGGCTACTCCTGCAGGTTCCCGCAACCCAGGGAAGGCTCGGCCTAGGGGAGCCCTCCCCACACCGTAGCTGTCTTCAAAGAGCTTCTGAGGGTCTTCTAGTTTTCTGAAATTGATTGTTCTCTCCCCCTACCATCACTGTCTCAACAAACTGGGTAGGATTTCTGAAAATTAAGCAGAGATGTGGCTGTGGGACCCTTCCGGAATGCTGTCACCACACCAACTGGGGCTCAGAGACTGAACTGGAATTTGTTTCTAGGTTTAATGCATATCCCAGGGGTTTCAGTTCAATAATACGTTTATCTCCAGAATGGGAGAAGAGGCAGAATGAGACAGAGATATCTACAGGGCCAGAGCCAGGGCAAGATAGGAAAGGAAGATATATGGAGAGATAGAGATTGAGTGATACGTGTGAGGTTTTTCACAGAGATAGAGACAGAGGTGCATACATACCTGGATGTGAATCTCACTTTACCTTTTACTAGTTGTCTGACCTTGGATATAACTAGACCTTTGGGTTTTTGTGAGGATTAAAAGTTAAGGTATATAATTCCTGTAATGGTGTCTGACATATAATTGATACTTAATAAATGATTCTTCTGGACACTTTACCGCTGTCTCTCTCTCTCTCTCTCTCTCTCCAGACTGCTTGCCCTTTGGGAGCAGGAACTTTGTCCTATTCATCTCTGGGGCCTGGCATCTGGTCCTGAGACCACCTGACAAATATTGACCATTGAAGGAGCTCGATAATACATATGGTCCTCCCAGGAGCTCCAGCCTACATATGCAGTGGGCAGCCACCCAAGGGTGCAAACCCAGGGGCAGCTGTGATCTGTGAAGACATCCTTGTAGAGTTCTCTCACATCCATTTTTTCCTGGGGCCCAGGTCTCTGCTAGCCCCCAGATGTGCACCACAGAACCCGTCCTTCTATTTGGCTCCCTGTGTTGGCAGTCCAGTTGCCATGGAAACCAATGGTTTCACATAGGACAAAGCACAGAGAGACTCAGCAATGAACAGAAACTTGCAAACACATTATGTAGCATATAAAAGAAGGTCTGGGAGACTGAGTGCAATAAATGTTTCATGGCCACTTGTTTAGGAGAAAAAACCCAAACCTCCACAAGTCCCAGCTGGAAAAGGGTTTTGTTACCATATTTATATTTTTTCTTTTATTCTTTTGTTGTTTTGTTGATGGCTTTTTCTTTTCTTTTCTTTTCTTTTCTTTTCTTTTTCTTGGAGACAGATCCTAGAAACTCACAGTCCAGCAGTGCTGCTGAATACATTGTCTGCAATCCTGTTATCCTCCTCAAATGTCTCTTCATTCAAGCATCATCTCACTCAGAGTCCTTGAAATTTACTGGGCACCCCCACTGCACATGTCTCACCAACCTTGTTTTTGCTTCTTAATGTTAGGGCAAGGTAGGGCCAGAGAGAAGCAGGAAACAGTGTCTTCTCCACCTCTTTAAGAACTATAGTTCTTATGCTGGTGACAGCCCCTCTTAGGTTTATTTTGTTTCTTATTCTGAAGTCCTAGGATAGTGGGAGACTTCCATTCCTAGCCACACAGAGGAAGAGAGTCCAGAATTGCCCTCAGCCTGAAAGAAAAAAAAAGTTGGACAAAATGTAGGAAACAACTGTTTTTCAAACTTTGGACAACAGGCAATGCAGGTTTGTGAATCCCGAAACTTCCCGAAAGCAGGTAAACAAATGAGGTGAGCCCTGTGATTGCCCAGTGAAATGCCTAGAGGCAGTTTCCAGGCAGCAGAGCAGGGAGAGGAAATCTGAACAGAACTCAGCAGTCTTGCTGACTTGGAGAGACAGAGATTGAAGTTTGTGGAGGTTGAAGCAATGAGAACTTGCTGAACATGATGAAGATGGGGGAGAGAGAGAGAGATCCAGCTATCTGGAGATAGCTGTTCTCACATATTTGGCTGAATACTTGTTTGAGAATGCATAGAGCAAACCTCTAAGGGCTGGGACAAATACACCTGGGAAGCCAGTAAGCAGAGAAATTCCCAGAGCTCATAGAAGGCTGGGATAGTTTATGTTTCCACTATCCAGGGTGGTTAGATGTTGAACAGGGGCATCAGGTAGAGTTTTCAGAAATCCTTAATAATAGAGCTAAGTTAGCCTTAGACTAAATGCTACTTTGGATTAGCCCCCCAAAAGCTTGAAAAGCAAGGCTCAGAAAGATCAAACTGATCTCAAATGATTTAACCACATGCCTCAACATTCAATATGATCCATAGCCCAAGAGGAAAATTAATCAATTGAAACAGATCTGAAAACAATAGATACAATGAAACAAGAGGTAATGGTGTTGAAACATGTATTACAAATGTGGTCCATATATTCAAGAAGGTAGAAGAAAATACGAATATGATAGGGAGAGAATGAAAGATACAAAAAGACTCAAATGAAACCTCTGAAGATGAAAAATATGGATATGAATCAAAAAATACAGTGGATAGGATTTTAAGAACAGGTTTGAAACTGAAGAAGAAAAGACTAGTGAACTTGAAGACAAAGCAATACAAGCTATCCAAAATATAGCAAAGATTTAAAAGAGAGAGAGGGGGAGGGAGAGTGGGCACATCAAGTGGTCTAAACTTTTGTGTAGTTAGAGTCCCAGAAGGAGAGGGAAGGTGAGTGGAAATAGAAAACAAATAACAGGATGGTTGATTTAAATCAAAACACATTAGTGATTAAATTAACTGTAAATGGCTCAATGCCCCAATTAAATGGAGAGATGATCATCCTGGCTAGAAAATCAAGACTCAGTTATATGCTGCCTACAAGAAGATAATTTTGAATAAAGACTCAGATAGATTCAAAGCAAAAGAATGAAAAGAGATATACTATACCAATAACACGAGAAAGTTGGAACAAATATATCAATACTAGGCAAAATAGATTTCTGAGTGAGGAATACTAACAGGCCAATTCATCATGAAGACATAGTAATCCTATATATGCATGTAATAAGAGAGCTCAAAATACCTGAAGTCAAAACTGATAGAATTGAAAGGGGGAAAAATAAAATCTATACTTATAGCTAAAGATTTTTATATTTCTAAGTAATTTATAGAGCAAGTAAACACAAAGTTAGTAAGGATATAGAAGATCTGAAAAACACTAGTAAAATTTGACTTAGTTGACATTCACAGAGTACGTCACTCAACAATAGCATGATACAGACTCCTTTCAAGTGATCATGGAATGTTCACCAATCTCAACCATAAAACAAGTTCCAATAAAATGAAGAGGATTAGATCATACAAAAGTATTTCCCTGACCACACCTACAACAGATGTAAATTAGAATTCAATGACAGAAATGTTTAAGAAAAATCTTCAATTGTTTGGAACTTTATTTTTTTAATTATTTTTTAAGATTTTGTTTATTTGTCAAAGAGAGAGCACAAGTAGGGGGAGCAGCAGGCAGAGCAGGCAGAGGGAGAAGCAGGCTCCCCAAGGAGCAGGGACCCCAATGCTGAACTCAATCCCAGCACCCTGGGATCATGACCTGAGCCAAAGACAGACGCTTAACCGACTGAGCCACCCAGGCGTCCCACTTGTTTGAAACTTTAAAAAGAACACAGATCAAATCCACAGATCAAAAAAAAAAAAATCACAAGCAAAATATAAAGTTACTTAAAATTGAATGAAAATGGGGGCTCCTGGGTGGCTCAGTGGGTTAAGCCTCTGCCTTCAGCTCAGGTCATGATCTCAGGGTCCTGGGATCAAGCCCCACATTGGGCTCTCTGCTCAGAAGGGACCCTGTTTCTCCCTCTCTCTCTCTGCCTGCCTCTGCCTACTTGTGATCTCTCTCTCTGTCAAATAAATAAATAAAATATTTTAAAAAACTGAATGAAAATGAAAACACTTAATGTCAATGTTTATGGGATGTACCTAAAGCAATGCTTTGAGTGAAATTTAAGCAATAAATATTTATGTCACAAAACAAGAAAGGTCTCAAACCAGGGATCTATGCTTCCAAGTCAAGGAACTAGAAAAAAAGGGCAAACTAAACATAAATAGGCAGATGCTAGAAAATCGTAAGGGGAAGAGCATAAATTGAAGAAAACAGCAGAGCAAATCATTGAAATTGAAGGATTAATAAAATGACAAACTTTTAGCCAGACTGATAAGGACAAAAAGAGAGAGAGAGAGGACTAAATTAGCTACTAGTAGAAGTGAAAAAGGGGACATCACTACAGGCCTCATATACATAAAGAGGATAATAAGGGGGATATTATGAACACTATTTGGGAACTTAGATGAAATGGACAGATTCCTTGAAAGAAGTAAGTTACTAAAGCTCACTTGAGAACAAATAGCCGAATACCCCAAATAGCCCTGTAGGTACTAAAAAAATTGAGTTTACAGTTTATGACTTTCTTATGAAGAAATCTCCAGGCCTAGAATTCACTAATGAATTCTACCAAACATTTAATGAAGGCATAATACAATTCTGCACAAACTCTTCCAGAAAATTGAATAGAAGGGAAGACTTCTCATTCTTTCTTTTTTAAAGATTTATTCATTTATTTATTTTAGGAGAAAGAGAGGGAGAGGGAGAGATAGCAAGTGGGGAGAGGGGCAGAAGGAGAGAGAGAGAGAATTTCCAACCAACTCCCCAGTGACTGGAGAGCCCTATGCAGGGTTCGATCCCAAGACCCTGAGATCATGACCTGAGCTGAAATTAAGAGTCAGACACTTAATCTATTGAGGCACCTGGGTACCCCAGACTTCCTATTCTTTTTATGAAGCCAGCATTACCCTGGTACCAAAACCAGATGAAGACATTACAAAAAAATGAGAACTGCAGACTGGTATGTCTCATTAAATTAGATGCAAAAATAACTCTGTTGGGGTGCCTGGGTGGCTTGGTTGTTGAGTGTCTGCCTTCAGCTAGGGTCGTGATCCCGGGGTCCTGGGGTTGAGCCCCAAGTCAGGCTCCCTGCTTGGTGGGAGGCCTGCTTCTCCCTCTTCAATCCCCCACTTGTATTCCCACTCTTGCTGTCTCTCTCTTTGTCAAATGAATAAAAGAAATTTTAAAATTAATAAAATAAACTTTATTTTATTTATGTAATAAATATATATAATATGTACATAGATAAATATAAATATATAATACATAAAAAAACTTTGAAAAATAACTATTGTGTCGAATCTGGCAATACATTAAAAAGATGATAAATCATGAAAAGTGGGCTAAAGCCTAGGAAACAACTTAAGTGTCATTCAATAGGCAAATGATTAAACAAACTGGTGCCCCCCACGATACTACCCAGCAACAAAAAAGAACAAACTATTGGTATATGCAACAATCTGAGATGACTCTCCAGAAAATTATGCTGAGTGGGGGTCAAAAAGTAACAAATAATACATATTCTATGATTCCATTTATATTGCATTCTAGAAATAATAAAATTATGGAATTGGGAAACAAGGGTTAAGGAAGGAGTGGGGATGGGAGGGATGTGGATATGGCTGTAAAAGGGCACCATGAGGGATCGTTGTGGTGACAGAAATATCCTGCATCTTGACTGTATTGTCGCTGCCATCCAGGCCATGAAATTGTGCTGTAGTTGTATAAGATGTTACCCTGGAAGAAACAGAGCAGAGGGCACATGGGATCTTTGTATTATTTCTTACAACCTCATGTGAATCTACAATTACCACAAAATTGAGTTTAATTTTTAAAAAAGTGAAAAAAGATGACCACACACAGTGTTGGCAAGGATGTGTAACAACTGGAATAGTCATTCACTGCTGGTAAGAATGAAAAGTGGTGCAGCGACCTTGGAATAGTTAGCAGTTTGTAAATAAATGAACAGTTTGCACTTCTGCACCCAAGAGAAATGAAAACATACTTTCATGCAAATGCCTGTATGCAAATATTAATAGCAGCTTTGTTTATATTAGCTCCAAACATCTATGAATAGGTGCATGAATAAATAAATGGTGGTATATCCATGAAATGGGATACTACTCAGCACTGAAAAGGAACAAATCACTGATACATACAACATAGATGAATCTGAAAAGTGTTATGCTAAATGAAAGGAGTTGGTCACAAAAGGGTATAGACGGTATGCTTTTATTTATATGATATTCAGAAAAAGGCAAAACCATAGAGATAGATCAGTGGTTGCCACGGATTGGAGTTGGGGAGGAGATTGTAAAGGAGTAGAAGGGGAATTTTGGAGATGATGAAAATGATCTTGACTTAGGTGATAGTAGTTACATGACTATATTTGTTAAACTCACCAAACTGGACACTTAAAATTGGCGAGTTATTATTTGTTCCCTATACCTCAACTATACTTGTTTTAAAATCCTATGATGGTGAATCTGGAAGAGATCTTGGAGATCAGCTAGTCTAACCACACTCATTTTAGAGGAATTGAAAGTGACCAGGGATGTGGATCGGGTGGGGTGTGTCAAGGAAGTCCCAGGCTGGGCACGTAGGCAGGGCAACAAAGGCACCTGTTTGGCTGGACCAAGGTGAGTGGGAGGTGAGGGCTGGGACTGGGAGACAAGGCTTGTCACATGGGAGGGGAGACAGGGTCCAGAACATTGGAGTGCTGTTAGCTCTATGGCACCTTTGTGCAAATTAGGAGAAAAAGGCACCTCTTCTGGGTTGACCAATTAGGAAAAGAGACAACCTGTGGATGGATTAATCAGTGAAAAGAGCCAGAATGCAGAGTTGGGGAGTAGACTTCACTGCCACTCATAACCTTTCATCCCAATGTCCCCATGCAGTGCATGGTTGAAAGGCAGGCACGCCTGAATACCCAGTGACATTATCTGGACTTGTGCCATTGGATGGTGACAGCAATTTTCTTAGTGGTGTGCAATCATCCCATTTACATATTCTCAACCTTTGTTCTTCCCCTGGGGTACAGATTATAACTGAACCCCTGTTCTTGCCCTCTAGCTGTTGGTATTCTGAATGTTCCTGGCCAGTGAACCCAGGTAGGTTAGAGTATTTGGGGCAAACACAGAGCAGTGTGTGAACTCTGCAAGACCCTCTCCTGCCTGCGTCTATTACAGAGTCCTCCAGCACAGCACGGGTCCCTCTGGGAACATAACAACATTCCTGGTCCTGTATCCCACCCTGGGCCTCATCCCCTGAGTACACTAGAGCATTCCTCCTGCTAGGTACAGTGTAGCTGTCTCCACCTCTGCCCCATGATTTATACAGGCTGCAGTTTTCCCTACAAACTCCCTTCATGGCAGACATTGTCTTGTGAAAAGCCAGTGTGTCCAATCAATTGGTTTCCCATTTCAGTCAAAGCTATTTATTCTTTTGGAAAAGCAACCAGTG
The DNA here is from genome assembly GCF_922984935.1 of Meles meles. Taxonomy (NCBI): domain Eukaryota; kingdom Metazoa; phylum Chordata; class Mammalia; order Carnivora; family Mustelidae; genus Meles; species Meles meles. Next base: position 20,679,634 of record NC_060073.1, read on the forward strand.
CCTTGGTTTGTGCATCATTGCCAACACATGTCTGGGGAGTCTCTTTCTCTCCCTTTAAGTCAGATCTCCCCACAGATGTCAGCCTCTGTTCCAGGATCCTAATCTTGGGGCCAACGGAGCCACAGAAACCCTCACTCTCACCCTGGACCCTGCTCCAGCGTCCTAGAGCTTGGGAAGGATGCAAGCCCAATCTCCAGAGTTCTCACTCTGTTTTTGCTGCAGAAGGTGTGGGATCACAAGCCTACGGGTAGATACTTATCAGAACCCTGTAAACCAATTTTCCAGAATTTCCCCAGGTGGGCTTTCTAATGACTCCTAAGAGGCAAGAAGGCCTTATTACAATCCCAGGCATTAAAAAACTCCTTGCCTGTTTCCTGCAGTTTCCTGGGGAGAAATTGGCTTTCTTAATGAGAGCTGGGCCAGACCTTGTGGTCTGAAGATCAGACCAAGGGTGAATGGTCTCTAGGAGTTGCCATATGTCTGCCTTATCAGGAGAGCCTATTGGGATTTATTTATTAATCAACAAAGACTTACTGAGTACCTCGTATGTGCCAACGACTAACTGAGTGCACTGCATGGTAGATTTTACATGTCAACTTGACTGGGCCATAGAATGCACAGATAGCTGGTTATGCATTATTTCTAGGTGTGTCTCCATGTGCCAAGCAGTATTCAAGATGCAAGCATACAGCAGTGAGCAGAATATACAAAAAGTCCCTGGATGCAAGGCACTTCCATTGTGATGAGGAAGAGAGGGAGTAATTAATAAATCAACATCTTTTAGTTGTCATAACAGTTATGGAAAAAATTAGATCAGGATGCTGGGGGAGGGTACTATTGTTCTCAACAGCAAGGCCAGAGATAGTCTCACCCAGGAGCTAACAGTTGAGCGGGGTCTGAATTAATTGAAGAAATGGTCCAAGCCAGTGTCTAAGGGAATAGTGTTTCAGGTAGAGTGACTAACAGTTGCAAAGACGCTGGAATCACAGCATGCTTGGAATGTTTGCAGGGCAGCAGGAAGGCCAGTGTGGATGGAACGAAGTGAGTAAGGAAAAATGTAATTGTAATCACTCCCTGTCTAACCCATCATCAACTCCACTGTCAAGAAAATGTTGTCAAGATCTGTTGAAATTTTGGGAGTTGCTTGCAATGGAACATTATTGCAACAATGGCTGATTAATCCACTTGCCACTGTATTTATAACAAAGTTCAAACTCTATGTGACCTTGTTCCACCCTGCCCACCTGCCATTCCTTCTCCCTTCCACATGGTGTTTTGCCCATGCAGCGTTCTCTTTAGCTTTTGAACACACAACTGAACACTCCCCCATCTCAAGCCTTTGTACATTCTGTTCTTTCTGCCTAGAAATCTCTTTTCCCAGATTCTGCATGGTTGATTCTTTCTGGCCTGCTCAAGTGTCTCTTCTCAGTTGTCTCCCTCTTCAAGTAAGCAATCACTCTACTTTCTTCTCACTGCTTACTGCAACGTACTGAAAACTTTTGCTTGCTGAAATCATGTTTTGAAAAATTACGTTGTTTTGTTTATTGACTATTTTCCTCTTCTAATATGTAAAAACCACAGGACCAGTGACATTGTTATGTCCAACTTTTATTCCCAGTACCTATAAAAATGACCTACAAAAGTTAGTTCTTTTTAATGCATAATGAAAAGATTATTAAAATTGATAACCCCCTAGCAACACTGAATAAGAGAGAAAGCACATATTACTAGTGTCTGAAATGAAAAAGGATATCACTGCACATCTTACAGACTAAAAAAATAAGAGGATATTATGATCAATGTAATGTCAACAAATGCAACAATCTTCAACAAATGGACAATTCCATGCAAAACACAACTAGCCAAAAAGAAACAAAATCTGAATAGCACCATATCTATTAAAGGTTGAATCTATACTTTAAAATTTTTCTACCATAAGGAAAACTACAGGCTCATATAGCTCCACTAGCAAATTCTTCCAAACATTTAAGGAAGAAATAACAAACTCTTCCAGGGAATAGAAGAAAGAGAGCATTTTTTTTTTCCGCTTGTTTTATGATGCCAGCATAACTTTTATACACAAACCTGATAAGAACATTGTATAAAATCCATTGGGACATAAAATGAATAATATATCACAACCAAATTAATTTTATTCCAAGAATACATCAATAGAGATGATCAAGGAGATTTCTTTTTTGTTCAATTAATGCTATAAATTATAAAGATTGGGTTATAAAGATTAAACCAACCTTGCATTCCTGGAACAAACCCAAACTCAGAGAAAAGTCCATTCTACATGGCTGCATGGGTTTTCTATCACCTCCTGGACCCCTCCTCCTACCGTTCTCCCCCAGTTTGTTCTGCTCCAGCTACATGGCCTCCTACTGTTCCACAAGCACCCAGGCATGTTCTTGCCTCAGAATCATCAGATGTGCTGTTCCTTTGCCTGAATCACCTTTCTTCTAGGCAATCACATGTCTAGCTCCCTCATTTCCTTTTCTAAAAAGTTACTTTCTCCATGAGGCTTTCCTGATTTCCCTATCTAAAATGTCTATCCCTCCCCCACCCCTGATGATTTCTAGCCCCTTTCCCTACTTCATTGTTTATCTTTAGCATTTACTACTATCTAACACACTATACATTTTATTTATTTACTTTGTGCAATGGTGGATTTTACATGTCAACTTCACTGGGCCACAGAATGCACAGAGATCTGGTTAAACATTATTTCTGGGAATGTCTGTGAGAGTGTACCCAGAAGACACTAGCATTTGAATTGGTGGGTTGGGTAAAGCTGATATTTCCTAGTGTGGGTGGGCATTTTCCAAATCACTGAGGCTTCAGACAGAACAAAAAGGCAGACACAAGTTAAAATTCACTCTGTTTCTGACTGATGAGCTGGGACATGGATCTTTTCTTGTCTTTGGAGCTCCTGGTTCTCAGGACTTCAGACCCAGACTGGCTTCTATACCACCAGTTTTCCTGGGTGTTGAGGATCAGATGCAGACTGGAAACTGTGGAACTTCTCAGTCGCCATAAATGCATGATCCAATACTATATATATTATATATGTCATATATATATATACATATCTATATATCTATACCTACATATATATATATATATATATATATATATATATAATATACATATTCTTTTGGTTCTATTTCTCTGGAGAAATCAACTGCATTTGTTGATTGTCTTCCCTGATTAGAACAAAAGCTCCATGAGGGTAGGGATTTTTATTCGTTTTTGTACTGCTGTATCTCCAGCATCTAGAACAGTACTTGGCATATGGTAAACACTCTTTTTTTTTTTAAGATTTTATTTATTTATTTGACACAGAGAGAGAAAGATCACAAGTAGGTAGAGAGAGGGGGAAGCAGGCTCCCTGCTAAGCAGAGCCCAATGCGGGACTCGATTCCAGGACTCTGAGATCATGACCTGAGCTGAAGGCAGAGGCTTAACCCACTGAGCTACCCAGGTGCCCAATGGTAGGTACTCTTAATAAATATTAGAGGTATGAGTGTATGTCCTCAATGTCCTTCATAGTAGGACACACATTCAGCAGTTCAGTTATGAAGGACCTACCATACCCTAGGAGTGCTGGCAATGTAGAGATGAGTTAGGTCCCATCTCTGCCCTCCAGCATGTGGTATGTTGGTGAGGGGCAGCATAGGGAAGATTCAGATACAGAAATTATTCAACTTAGTGAGTCAGATACAGTTGATTTTCATTGTTTGAAGTACTTATTCTCTATAAAGTCATTGTGACACTGAATTAAGAGTACCAAACTATTGCTCCTAGGGAAAATACAGGGTTAGTTTCCTGTGGGCCTCCAGTTACAATACTTTTGTCATCCAGTCAATATATTACCTTGTTTTTTTGTGTGCTTCTTCATACGTATTGCTGATTCACTAAAACTGAACTCAGGACCAACAGAATTAGTATCCATGTCTTGATGAAACTTAGCTAACACATGTGTTTTCTTCATGAGGTGCACCACAGTCTTCTTGCATTTGGGAACATGAGACAGTAGAGGACAAAATTACCAACCAAATGCATAGAAAGATAACAAAACAAAACAGAGCACAAAGTAGACCATGAAAGGACATGTTCACAGCCTGGGAGATGGAACAGGAAGGGAGAGCATTCTCAGCTGAGAACCCATGTGTGGAAGGACTCAAACTTTTCACCACTCTGCACCAATCTAAGAATGACGGTATTGATTTTGGGGTGAAGTCCTAGGGAGCAGGTGAATTCACAGATATGGAATCTGCTAATAATGATGATCCGCAGCATTTAATGGCACATCTGCAACTTACTGGCACCATCACAGACCAAGAAGGGAGGTGAAAGAGAAGCAGTTGACAAGGTGGAGTGGGCATTGCTGGAGACCTCAAGTCCGAAAGAGAGGAGCACATTCCCAAAGCTCCTCCCTGAGACAGTTTCCCCCATACCCTCCCCTCTATCCCCTTTGGACAAACACATTTGCAATCTGCTAACCACGGCTGGTTTGAATGACTTGAGTTGTCAGGTCTGATTTTGTTCTCTGAAAGTCAATTTTTATTCTTAATTCTTCCAGTCTCTCTGCAGAGCTGACAGCTCCCCACAGCGTGTGTGCCACAGCCAGGGGAGATCTTGAGGGAAAAAAAAGGCCCTCTTCAGGAATGAGGCTGCTTATGTGGATTTCCTGACAGCTTGGACGGATTGTCTTTTCTTCTGCTCTCTGCACTAAGAGTATTTACGTAGGAACAACTCAGAGATTTTAAGTCTGCAAGTCCATTCTCAGGGATGAGAGCATATCTGAAATCCTCATCTCCCATCAGTGATACTGCAGGGTTTCCAGAGCAACCATGGAGGGGTGACAGGGCATGGGGGAAGGGTTCAGGTGAGGAAATCACAACAGGAGTCCTCCTCAGTGTGAGCCCTTTCTCCAGCTACTCCCACGGCAGGAAGCAGATGAAGGGAGGCAGGAAAGGTGAGGAGTGTGTGGGTCCCACACACAATGATCCCACTTGTTTTCCCTTTCTCAGTAGTGGGATCAGATGCTCTGGCTATGTGGTCTGCAGGATGGCCAGATGTTTATAATGCTCAGAGAAGATGGGTGGTTTCTGCATTATTTATCATCTTCTTCATTATTCCCAAAGTCTCATACCATAAAAGCATTCAAGCATCCTATCTGTCAGTCAGCACAACATTTACTGAACATCTACTATGTGCCCTAGCCTGTGCTAGGTATTGGGCACACAGAAGTGAACAGGTCAGATGTGGCTCCTGCTCCTGTTAAGCTGACAGTCCGAAAGTGGAGATTACACAAATACTGACTCATGCTGATTTAACTACAAACAAGTGAAGAGTTACAGGGGAAATTTAGGGAACAGGGGAGGATATTTTAAGAGAAACTAATTTAGTTTGGGAGTTCTGAGAAGGCTTTCTGGTGGAGATGGTATTTACATTGAGATTGGAAGTGGGAGTAGAAACTGGCCAGGTAGAACATAAGTTTCCTGACTAAGGGGAATAGCATGTACAGAGGTCCTGTGGTAAGAAGGCAAACTTGTAGACATCTTAAAGGTCATCTTGACCTCCTCCTTTCCCTATTTTATTGATGAAATACCTGAAGGCAGTGAATTTCTCAAGGTCACACAGTGAATTAGAAGCAGCACAGGGGTTGGATCCTGAGAACCTGTTCTCAGTGTAGCTCTTTTCCCCTGGTTCATCAAAGCCTGTTGGCCCATCAGTTTCTCTCTTGGATCACAGGTGGTCTACTTGACTTATCTTCCTCAATCCATAGCCCTTGACACATTGACTTGGGATAGGTCACTGAAGAATTGTGAAATAAGAAGAAATACATCTATTGGTCCCTGGCCCCAATACCTACCTGACATAGGGCCCTGAAACCCTTGTAAACAGGGGCACTTAGATCTTTTGCTCTAATATTTAATCTTTGACACAGAGACTGGCACAGTTACTGGCATAGATCTCCTAAAGCTCTTGTACTTTTCTAAGTGATAAGAGTGTTAGGAACACCTTTTGTTCTACTCTTTGGTCTTTGACTCTGGTTCCTAACACAGGGCTCCTAAGTCCCTTTGAATTTCCTTGGTATTAGGAGTGTCTTTTCTTCTAAAGAGGTGACCCTGGCTGGCTCCTGAGTGGGAACTTGTCACTAGAAGGACCAAGACATCATTAGAAATTTCAGATCTTCAGCCTCACCCTTCATTCTTTAGAGAGGAGAGAAGGCCTGGAAATGATGTTAATAATTGATTATGCCCATGTCATGAAGCCTCTATAAAAATCCCAATGGTATGTGTTCAGAGAGCTTCCAAGTTGAGGAACACATCTTCATACCAGGGGATGATGTGCCCCAACTCTAAAGGGATAGAAGCTCCAGTACTTGGGACACTTCCAGACCTTGCCTTATGTATGTCTTCATCTGGCAATTCATTCATATCCTTTATCATGTCCCTTATTATATAATCAACCTTTAAACATAAGTAAGCATTTCTCTGAGTTCTGTGAACTGTTCTAGCAAATAATCAAATCCAAGGGGGAGGAGGTCATGGGAACTTCTTGCTTTGTACTCACAAGAAGTTGTGTGTAACCTGAGGACCTAGCACTTATGATTGACATCTGACTTGGGGGTGCACAGCCTTGTGGGACTGAGCCCTTTACTTGTGGCATCTGATATTATCTCCAGATATAGTTCAGATAGAGAGTATCTGAACTGAGTTAAATTGTAGGATACCCAGCTGGTGTCACAGAATTGCTTGGTGTGGGGACCCAGCCCCCAACATTTGATGCTGGATGTTGTGAGTATGATAGTAGTGTGAAGGTAAAGGTGAAACACCCAGGAAGAGTGAGGTTTTTCTTACACAATAATATATTGCAGGGGATAGTCAAGAGAGGAGAAACCTTTGTCCTTAGATACATGCTGCCCATAACAGTACACGTTCCCCAGGCTGTTGATGTTGTAGGAAATGGGACCAGGGATGTGTGTGTGAGACCATCTCCTCACCAGCATCTGAGCTAATGTCTTCCTGCCCATAGACATGCATGTGGCCCTGGGGTGGACCAGGATTCCCAGTGTCAATTTCCTCCAATAAGGAGTGTGGAGCCCTTTGGTTGGAAGCCTCGCCAGAGCAGCTCCTACAGGACTTGGGAATCCCAGAGGGTGTAGGGACTCTAGTGAGAGACAGGCCCAGATTGGAACCATGAAACCCCTCAGGAGGCTCTTGTAGATTTTATACATCCCCCAGTCCTTCATTGTTGTCCTATTGATGAGGCCCACAGAGGGGAAGAGATATATCCAAGTCCATACAACGACTCAGAAGCAGAGCAGTGGTACTGTGACTCCTGAGAGCTCCAGGGCTCTCACAACATTTGAAGCAGAGGATTAAGGAAATCTTTAAGACTCCATTGACCATGGAGCTGATGGTGATGTCCCCTTCCCTTAATATTTGCAGTAGCTAAAGACGGGCGATTCAGCAGTTCGGTCAGATTCTGATTGCACTACAAGAGCAGAAGAGGCAACAGAAAACAAGGGTTAGAACCTAGGAGACAGGCCTACAGGCAACATCCTCACCTTTTCCTTACAGATGCAAATATCACTCAGGGACAAGGCACGGAGTCACCAGCTGTGTGTCCCAGGATAAATCACTTATCAGAGCCTCAATTTTCTCATCTCTAAAATGTAAATAGCAATCCCTCTCTGACAGCGTGGCTCTGAGGATGAAATGAGATGTGAGCTTCCATTATTCTCCCACCCCCCCACTTTGCTCTATAGTTAGCAATGTCTCTCTCTCTACCTCCCCCTCTCTCCCTCTGTGATGATTAATTTTATGTCAGTTTGACTGGGTCATGGGGTACCCAGACATTTAGCCAAACATTTTGAGTCTGTGAGGATATTTGTGGATGAGACTAACATTTGAATGGGTAGACTGAGTAAAGCAGATTACCCTCCTTAATGTGGTGGGCCTTGTCTAATCTGCTGAAGGTCAGAATGGAGAAAAAAGGTTGAGGGAGAGGGAATTCCTCCTGCCTGGCTGCCTTGAGCCAAGACATTGGTCTTTTTCCTGCCTTCAGACTTGATCTAGAGCATTGTCTTTCCTGGGTCTCAAACCTGCTGGCTTTTGGAGTAGACTTTACATCACTGACTCTCCTGGGTCTGCAACTTGCTACTTACAGACTTAGGACATCTTAGTCTCTATAATCTCATGAGCCAATTCCTTATAATGAATCTTTTTCTACAGTCAGCCCCCCACACAGCTGAAAATCCACATAGAACTTTTGATTCTCCCCAAACTTAACTACAAATAGCCCACTGTCGACCAGAAGCCTACTGATAACATAAACAGTCGATCATCTCATATTTTGTATGTTCTATGTATTAAACACTGTATCCTTACAACAAAGCAAACTTGAGAAGAGAAAGAAAATCATGAGAAAAAGAAACATCAGTACTTTACTGTCAAAATTCTCCATAGAAGTGGACCTGTACACGTCAAACCTGTATTATTCAAGGGTCAACTGTATATGTATATATCCATCTTATTGGTACTTTCTGAAAATTCTGATTAATACACCCTCCCTCTGCCCCTTCAGGTTCAGGGACTCAGAAACTCTTGGACCTCCAGGTCTGATATCTGCAAAGAGTCTGTCCCCAGGTATCCTTCCAGAGTCCCTGGCCTGACCCAATCCCTTCCCTGCCTCCATCTCTGCCCTGGAAAATATCCTTTCACCTCACCCACGAGGGAATAAAAGATATGGTGAAGCAGAACCAGTCCAGAATCCTGGGTTCAAGTTCTGTTGTTGCCACTTAATTCTCTAATCGAGAATGAGGACTGAGCCTTGCCATCTTCATCTCCTAACAGGCTTGACGATCCCTCACTGCCCACCCCACAGGATTATTCCTAAGGATGAAAGCAGAACTGTGACTCTTCTCGCGCCCCATCCCTTTCTAAGGCTACAAGGTGTGTGTCTACAGGGTCCGTAGCTTTTTATTCCTGTCCTAAGCCGCAGGCTTCCGACCTCTCTCCTGTAATGTTCCCCATGACCAACTGAAGGAGCATTTGAAGAATCCCTGTGTAATTACAGGAGACACCTGTCAGAGGCTCCAAGACCTGGAGATGTCCGAAGACATTCTATTAAATGAGATGGAAATTGAATGACAGACCAGGTCGGTGTGCTGGAGGCAGAGGAGGACAGCACTCAGGAATCCAGGGGCGATGGCAGGCTCGATTCCAAGTACATTTTTGAGCGAGTGGTGGAGCTCAGTGAACCTTGGACATGAAGCTCTTTCCAAATGAGTCTTTAATAAAATTTAGTCTAATACAAATTGAGCCTAATTAAATTGTACCCGTTGAAAATGCACTGCTGTACATCCGAATGATGAAATCGGGATCAAAAAGCAATAGAGAATAGAAGCTAAGGTAATTTTCCACTTGTACTAAGCAAGCTGGGATCTCCAAATTGCAATTGCATTGAGCGCCCACCCGGGATTATTAAAAGGCCAGGCCTCCAGGTTTATGGGTTCTCAAGGTCAACACCATCTCACCCACTCCCTTCCTCTGGCTGCCTGCCCCTTGTCCTCTAGAAAAGAAGGAAGAGGAAGGCAGGAAGGGCTACCAGACTTCTCTCTGTCCCTGGAAACATGGAGCGTGCTCCGTCCTGGAGGTCTCTGCTCCTGCCTAGAAGGACTGCCGGGTAGGTGTTTATGTGGCTGACTCATTCTCACCGTCTATGTGAGGGCTATGGACAAGCTTCCTTGGCAGCTCCCCATGCTCACCCGCATCACCCTCTCCCCTGCTTTGTTCTGTTTGCTTCCAAACACATCGCTCTCTGGGAAGCATCCCTTGTCTCGGGTCCCTATCTTTCCATTTCTTCCCCCACCCCATCCCGCTATCAGGATGTAAACTGAGAGCTCAGGACTTTGTCTGTCTGTCCTGTTCTCTGCTCTCTCACCAAGACCTTGACACTGAACAGGTACTAAGTGAGTCCTCATCAATGGCATAAATGGGCATCAGAGCTTGGAGCATCCTATGGTCAAGTAGCGAACCCCATTTTAAAGCCCAGAGAGGGAAAGGGGCTTTCCAAAACCATCCAGTGGCTCTTGGTCAAGACACCCTTCTCATTGCTTGTCTGATCTACCAGTGTAGTGTAGGAGGTCGCCCAGGTCACCGGAGGGTGTGGTCTCTGTAGGCAGATCACCTGGGTTCAAGCTGCTCCTCTGACTTCACTAGGTGTATGGACCCTAGGCCCGTTTTAGAACCCTGGTTTGCTCTTGTAGAAAATGGAAATGGCAGCAGTACCCAGCTCCCTGGAGCGATGCCACGAATCCTGCCAAGTGGGTGGCACATTGCAGCCAAAGAAGCCAAGGCTCAGAGGGTTCCGTGACTCGCTCAAAGTGACAGGGCCAGCAGCAGCCGGAACAGGACTTCTGGATCAGGTGTCTGCCCTTGACGCTGCCCCAGGACTGCCAATCCCCGCCCCCTGGGAGCCCCGCCTCCCTATCCCCCCTCCCAGCCCTGATTGATGGGAGTGTGACCGCTGACTTCTGCTCACCAACCTATCTCCTGACAAGGCTGCCTCCTGTCCCATCTGAAAGCAAGTTTACAAGATAGATTTAAAAGCGTCCCGGAAAGGGAAGCTGGTTCACATGCCTCCGGGGTCAGTTCAGCTCTCTCTGCTTCTAATGAAAACAGACTCCTGGGTCTCAGTGGGCTCGGAAGAGGCTCACCCCTGAAAGCAGGCGGGAATGGTTTGTTGCAAGGAGGTGCCCGGCATCCTCAGTCTTGGGGACCTGGGGCTCCTCCCCCCAGGACCCCTTCTGTCAGTTCTCTCCTCTTTATCTGTTCTGTCTCCCCTTTCCAGAAACGCGGCCCCAAGGCTCTCAAAGCAGGGGAGGTTAAGTAGGTTCCCGCCCGTAGACGAGATGGGATGACCCAAATAGTGATTTTTTTTTTAAGAATTGAGTCAATATTTAAAAGCCAGAAGATTTCTTATTTAAAAAATTGGATTTTTACCTTCCTTGTAAAAATATCTGAAGATAGCAAACCCACCACACACGCGCCCTGCTCCCATGGCAACGGGGGACTGGGGCAGAACAGCAGCCCCCTCTCTAAACAAAGCAAGTTTTTTTTTCCTCTTTCCCACCATTCCCACCTCTCCGATGCGCCTCGGCTCCTTCTCGTATTTGCATTTGCTGCTTGTGCCCTGTAGGCACCTCATGGGGGTTTGAGACCCCCATCATGCTGCACAACCTGGTAGGGACTTAAGCCAGTGATGAGGACAGTGAGGTCCAGAGAGGGAAAGTGACTTGCCCAAGGTCCCCCCTGAAAAATGGATCACAAGCCAGGACTAGGGTCCAGGGTGCTCTCTCCCAGGGAATCCTCTGTAGCCCTGGGCAAGGCCTACACTACACACTGGGTTTCTGGGGCTTTTCCCCTGTGGCATCTGAAAGCGGCTGCAAGCCTCGCCCACATGGCTCCCGCCCCACAACGTGGCTGCCAGAAAGAGCTTTGAGAACTTAGATCTGATCTCATTATGTCACTCACTTCCCAGCTTTGAGAAGAAAGAACATTTTTCTTAGTCTAGGGATGCAGCCAGCCTCCTTGGGATGACATTCAGGGCCCGCAAGCCCTGGCCCAGCCTAACTTTCGGACTCACCCTGCTGACCCTCTGCCCGGCCGGCCCTGGCAGCCGCCATCTTGTTGGACCCTCACTCTTCCCCCAAACACCCCACCCTGCCCCCTTTCACAGGCCGTAGGTCATTCCCCTTCCCCAGATGAAATTCTGCTCAGTCTTCAAGGACCCCCCCCACCCCCGCATCCCTCCCCACAAGAAGCCTTTCTTGACCCCTGATCCCGCTCTAGGGTCCCCATATCAGGGTTAATGACGTCCTCCTCCTTCTCCACTCTGTGCACTCCCCTGCGGAGCACTGAAGGCTTCGGATTCCTGCCCTGAGGTGCCATATTTGCCGTAGTCACCTGCCTATTAATAGTACCATTTATAGAGCGCCTAGTGTGTGCCTGCAGAGACTTTCAGGTCCTAAATCCAACGGTCTGTTTTCGTAGATAGATTCCCTGCTTGTTCACATAGAGAAACTGAGGGACGGCAGAGTGAACTAGCATGTCTAAGGCTGCTCTGCTAGTAAGTGGCCACGGCAGGCCCCAGGTGGGATCTGGGGAATCCCGTGCTGTTAGTGGGGGGTTCTGGGCAGGAGAGTGCGGACCTTTCTGATCCAGGGCACTGTGTCTTTGTCAAGTGAGCCCAGAGGGCGTCCTCAGGGTCAGGGCCAAGTGGGGCAGCTCCTGGGGCAATTTCCTTGGTTCTCAGTAGCTCAGGCCCATGGTCCAGCCCCCATTTCCTGCCCTGCCCAACATTCCCCTCTTCTCCCTCTCCCTCTCTACCTGCACCTCTCCCTGTCCTCAAAGCCCAGAAAGCAGCTTTCCTCGTGGGACCACCACTATCCCTGGCCACCAGGTCTTTACACAGGCTGTTCCCCCTGCCTGCCACACTCCTGGCCTCATTCCAGAACTCTGGCCTGTCCTTTTAGAGGTAACCGCCCCATCCCTCACCTGGCCACTGTCTCTCCGACCTCCCCCGCAGGCCGTCTTCCCCTTGCTGGCTCTGCCTCAGCAGCACTGGCCTCCCCCTGTTCCTCACACAGGCCAAGTCCTTTCCTGCCCCCGGGGCCATGCTTTTGCTTCCCCTCTGCTTGGCATGCCTCTTCCTGCCTGGGCATCTTCTTGTCATTTAGGTCAGAGCTCAGATGTCCCCAGCTTGGGGTGACACGTGCTCTGTGCGTGCCTTCATAGCAACCCGGTGCTGTTCCTCATGTCTGTTGTCTGTTTCTGCTGCTTTTAAGGCCTGGGGTTGGGGGGGGCAGGGGCAGAGGTATCATCTGTCTTGCTCATCATATCCCCAGTACCCGGCACAAAGCCCAGCAAGAGGTAGGTGCTCAATGAATATTTGAGTGAATGCGAGGAAAGGAAAAGGGAAAAGAGAAAGCAAGAGGAAGGGAGGGGAAAATAAGGAGGGAGGGAGCAAGGAAGAAAGGATAGAAGGATGGGTGGAAGGAAGGGAGGGAAGAAGGAAAGAAGGAAAGAAGGAACGAAGATGGAAGGAAGCAGGAAGGGAGGGAGGAAGGAAAGGGAAAATAAGAAAGAGAGCTTGGTTCCTGTGACTCTGACCGAGTTGCCAGGTTGCACTCTGAAACTAACAAAGCATCTTGTCCCTGTCCCCGGGAAGAGGGGCAGTGAGAACAAGAACAGGAAGGGACAGACATCTTTCTTCACCCTCCAATGGCAGCATCTGTGTGATGCCATCATTCTCCATTGTTCTGCCCCTGAGAGCCCCTCCCCCCTCTCTGGCCCAGAGAACAAAGGCAACAAAGGAGGACAGGCATGCTTACACGTCATGTGCACTGGGAAGGGCCAGATAATGATCAGGTTCAGCCTGACCAGAGACAAATCCAGGACAAGAAAGATTAGAGTGCAAAGAAGACAGGTGTCCTAGTGAGGGTGGGCGTGGGGGAGAGCGGCCCCCAGGAGGCCCCAGGAGGTGCCTGAATGGCCATCCACAGCCACGGCCATGAGGTGCAAGTGAATGCACTTGCACCTGATAAAATACGATGGTGACCCAGATCACAAATTCGAACCAGGGTCCCAGATTAGCACTGGAATTAAGTACTATGAAAATTCAAGGGAAGAAAAATTCACATAAAATTTAATTTAAGGATTAAACAACGATGCTTTCCGGTAGAGTCATTTCTCTGTGATTATTAAATCACCCCGCACTTGAGCAAGATCTCCTCTGCAGGTCCCCGAGCTGGCAATGGGCGGTACAGGGGGTGACACATGGTGCTACCGGTCTCTGGGACCCTGGGGAAGGAGTGGCTCTGCCTGCTTGACCCCTGCCCAACAGTCCAGACTCTAATCATCTTCCGGGTCACGAAGGGAGAGAAAGCAAGGAGGCGCAGTGGCGGGGGGTGGGGGTGGCGTTCCAGGTCAGTCCATCGCCCCTGTGGGCAGTGGTGAGTCTCCCGACAGCACTCCGAGCAGGCAAGCTATGTGCAGGATTGAAAGGTAAGACCTCCAAGAGGCCTCAGAGATTCTCAAGTCTATGCCTCCCGGGATGAGGAGAACGAGACCCAGAGAGTAGAGGGCGTCATGTTAGGCCCCTTAGTTAAATGTCAGGGCAGGAACAGGGCCCCAGGGCCTCTTGACAGCTCGGGTTCATTCCTCAGTGACACAGGCCTTTCAGGCAGATAGTTAGAGCCAACCAGCATCTTCCCCAGGACTCTGATTGAAATTCTCAGAAACAAGATACTTTTCTCCCCCTGAGGTTGCCTAGCTGGCAGGAGATCATGCTGGATCTGCAGGAGCTCATCTTTGTCATCAATTGGGCAGAATTCCTTGAGGGTTAAGCCAGAGGAACCAAAACTAGGAGACGGACAGAGATGAATCCAGATGATATCATTTGAGCACCTGGATCCAGCCATGCCTGAATGCATGAACATGGGTGGTCTCAGTTACATGAGTCAGAACTTTTCAAGTCAAAGGCCGTTTAAATAGGATTTCTATCAGTTGAAACTGTAAGAATCCCAACTAGTACAATTTCCCTCTTCTGGAGCGAAGTATCCAGGCTTCTAAGAATGGCCCTCAAAGCTCATCAGGATTCAGCACACAGCTCCATATTCTTCCTCTGCATCCCTACAATATAAGCTTCTTATTTCAGCCACACCAAATGGCGTGCTCATTCCACCCAAGCCTTGTGTCTTTCTGTCTAGAATGCATTTTCCACTTATGTGCCTGGAAGGCTCCTCTTCAGTTTCCAAATTCCTTCCCAATAATCACTTTTTTTCCCCCTCTCAGACTTCTGCAAACGGACTGTTTCTTCCTTGTGCCATGTCTAACTTGCGATATATGAGGTGTGCTTTTTCTCCCGGTTTGGAATGGGCCACTTATTCATTTGCTTCCCCTAGAGGGAAGGAGCGGTTCTCAAATGTCTCGATGTCTCCAGTGCTTAGCACAGCTCTTGGTACCCAGGGTGGAGCTGATTAGATGTTGCAGAACTGAGCAAAATGCGAAATGGAAAGGCACTAAACAGATATGATTGGCTAATATCTCTCAAAGCCAACCAATAGGAGTGCCCGTCCCCAAATACCCCCTCTGCCAAAACTGCCAAAACTGGCCAGAGAAGGTGATCAGAAAGATGAGCCTTTGGATACATTTCCTTCAATTCCTGACTTGCCCAAGAGCCTTGGTTCTAAAGTCTTATCTCTTGGGCTCAAAGCCTGACTCTGTCTCTTTTTACCCATGTGTCTGCAGGAAGGGTCCTTAACATCTCTGGGCCCCAGGCTTCCTTTTGGTCTTTGGGATGCAGTTAGTGACACGGTATCTGTAAAGAGCTTGAAACGGCGTCTGGCACTTTGTAAGCACCCAATAAATGTTAGGTGTTATTATTCACTGCAGAGAAAACGAGGCGAAAATTAACAAGAACTTTGACGAGGACCTCTTGTACCTTTCACTACGACTCTGTTTCATATTAAACGGTATTTTATGTGAGTACTTACTATGTCACCCTGTTTAATTGATTTAGAAGCACGTCTAAAAGCTTGCTCCTGCTCAGAGCACAGGTATGCTGTTTAAATGTGATTAACAAAGATGTTTGTGGTCATTTTATAAAATGTTGAGCATCAGGTCTTTAGTGAGGAACATCATTCCTTCATTTCCACTGGAGAATTGGATTAGATTGAGATCATTTCGACTAATAAATGCATTTTACAAGCCCAAACTCTCCCAAACTCGGGGGGGGGGGTGTAGAGAATTAGTTCAGAAATGGAGGAACTCACTAGGGATGGGCCTCCAAAACCAGGCAGAAAAGTTTCATGTACACACCCTTGTGTAGCCAGATGACATCCTCAGCTCCCAGGAAAGGAGCATGGCCCCTATAGGACTCTTCCTAATGATTTAAGGGCTTACCTAAAAGGTCTCTGTGCTCCCCTTATCATAAAGTGTTCAGAGGGATGGAGAGGGGCTTGGCGAAATCTCGGTTATGACAAGCCTCCTGGGTGCCAGGCAATATCTCATTCAACCTCACGGCATCTGGTGAGAAAGTGGATATGATTAGATCCATTTACGAATTACGAATGAAAACAAAGCCCAGTGAGGCACACTGACTTGCCCAAAGTCACCCAGCACCGTAACATGGGGTAGAGGCCAGACTGACCTCACCCCAAAGCCTGTGCTCCTCCCATGCCTCAGCCTCTGGGTCCCAGGGTCTTGTGTCTGGGAGATTTTCTCCAGCCTGATGCTGGGCCGGCATCTTCTTCAGTCCCTACCCTGTGCCCTACTGATTCCTACGTCCAGCCCCGGTGGAAAATTTCAGCACAGGCTATCTCTCGGGGAATGCAGAAATGACCACTCTTTGCTGTTCTTAAGCTACTGAAGTCAGCTTCTGATGGGGTATTTTTCATGAATACGACAGCCCATCCAGGGAAGAACAGATCACAGTTCATATCTTACTGTGACTTATTCCAAGGTTATGACAGATGGCAGGTGAGCTATATGACCCCTGAAACATTCCTCTAAGAGCATTATTAGATGAACTCAGCTTGTGGGTTCAGAGTGGCCAATGGTGTCTGGCCATCTCGGGGTTGGCTGAGACAAATCCTATCTGGGATTTGTCTCACTTTATGGGGAAGAAGGACTCTGTTTCCATCAGGATGTTGGGAGAGCCTCTGGGGACTCCAAAGAGTGAAGCCATAGGCTGGTTCAGGCCCCTTCTCCACCACCCATCAGCCAGGAAGGAGGTTAGCCCCTCTATCCTGACTCCTTTCCCCCTGCATGCAGAACACCTTATAAAAGAGGCATCCGCCTGGGCTGGCCTCTTATGATGACATCAGCATCCTCTCCTTCCCGGACTCTCTTCTGGAAGGAGAGGACTTCAAGGACCTTGAGGAGAGCAGAGCTATGAGACAGAGGGATCCTGGCTCCCTGGGTTGCATGGAGCAGGGCTCATGCTCTTCTCCCGACCTGCTTTGGACTGATGACATGAATGATAAACAAAATTTTCAGGAATCCATGGCTGGGATTTGGAGATGTTTGTTACAGCAGTTATCCTATACTGACTGATACACTTTCCCTTCAAGACTCAGGCCTGAACCTCTTCCTCAAGTGCCTCCTCTCACTGAGTCTCAGTTTTTGCCATCTGTTTCCTGGTTTCCAAGCTCACCTCATCCTGGGGTAATTCTCCTCTTACCCTGATGACCGTGCTAGGGATTGGTACTCCTCTCAGATGCTTCTAGGCCTCCTGGGAGGTAGATGCTTCCCTCCAAGGATCAAGTGATGGGGGAAAAAGCAGACTAAAGTCTCTGGACTGAGAGCTGAGTCTTTGAAGCCAGTCTGAGCTCCATCACACACCTGCTACACGACTGTGGATAAGTCATTTCCCTTCTCTGGGTTTCAGTTGCTCCATCTACAAAATACCGAAAATAGTTGTTTAACTTTTCATCCTGGCAGCCAAGTTGGATTCGATTGCCAAAGAAGATTCATAGGACCCCAGATGACAACACTCACGAAGCCACAGTTTGTTACGGGAAAAGGATACACAGCGTGACTGTGTGGAAGCCAGGCTATGCTTTCCAGCCGGGGCTGTGGCGTGGCCAAGTGAAGGCTCCTACCAGCCTCCCTTTCTAAGGCCATCGGAGCAGAACCCCTCCCACCTGGGGATGAGTCTTGGTTTAGGTATTTTCTTATTTGCTAGTCAGGTAAGCATTTCCCTGCTGCATAACCAGTTTCCTGGGCAGAGCCCTTCAGGGGGCTCACCAAGACCAGGTGGGAATCATTGATCTCATTGTTCCCCATTAGCAATGCTCACAGGCTGGATGGGTCTGCTCTGAACCTCCACCTCCCCCGGCTACCGAGTGACACGATTGCCCCCATGTGTTTACTGACTGGCCTTCGGTCCATGTAGACCCATGCAGGGGCATTGGCAGAACAGCTCACAGAGGAGCCTGCCCTTTTGTCCCACAGGCCAGGTCTTTTTATGACAAAACTACCATAGTTTGACAGCAATTAAAATGCTCAGACATCAAACAATCGGTGATACCTGGTGAGGGCATGGGGACAGATTTAAACAAACTGAATTATCCAATAATACTGGCACAAATTTTCTCATAGTTTTGTGATTTTGTTTTGCCTCCCTGATCTATGGCCACTTAATGGTATGTTTGTTGAGTGATTAACTGTAATCCATCTATTGGTTTGGTTTTTTTTTCCCCGAGAGAGAGAGTGAGCGAGCAGGGGCAGAGGGAGAGAGAGAATCCCAAGCAGACTCCACACTCACTGTGGAGCCCAACATGGGACTCAATCCCACAACCCCAAGATCATGACCTGAGCTGAAACCAAGAGTTGGAAGTTCCACCAACTGGGTTTGGGTTTGTAGGGGGTACATGGGGCGACCCATATACCCCCTACAATCAACCTATTATTAACCAAATCTCAGTCTTCAGGCCAATTCTCCTCCACATGCAGAACATCCTGAAGGTGTTTCGATTCTCTCGCCCAACACATTTGATCACAAGCCTCCCTATGAATTCTATTAGCTTCTACAATATTAGCTCTACCTCCGAGTCCCTATTACACCAGAGAGCAGTACCCTGTGCCATCCTGGACATGGGGTTATGACACAAATAAGACATCATACAGTATAATTACTTTATCCCTCCCGACAAAATCTGCTTTTTCCCATAAACCACGTATTACTTCTTGCAGGAGTATGTTACAGACCATGTCTCTATTACTTCACGACTCCAAACCTCTTGAGGACACCACAAAACTCCTTTTCTCAGATTGTGTCATTTGATAGACACTGGTTCCCAGGGAGAGGGATCCCCAGAGGGCTCATTTATCCCTCAGGATGGAGGTAGGAAGAGTCCTTGTGTCATTGTCCCAGGCTCTACCGTTCTTGACGCTTCGACTGGAAGAGAGGAAAGATTCTGGCTTGGGCAGGTGCCCAGTGAGTTAAATCAGTAGATTGGGCACGCTGCTATTCAGATCTCAGAAGAGCAATTATTCCCTCCTCTTTTTGTGCAAGAGGCCTTGGATCATAAACACATTGATTTCCTATCAGGCAGACAAGCTGGGCTGTGGCATGAACAAGCTTCTCAGCAGAAGGGGGAGGCCTAGCTAAGCCCCCTGGTTTTGCTGAATCATCTTGGAAAATGCTAATGCTAGCCCCAGGAAAGGCCTGATTTGGCCCAGAGCCCGGAGCCCCCCTGCCTCCCCAAGGTGGGCTGTGCCACAGTCCCCTGCTCCTTGAGCCAGTACCAGGACACCTGGTACTCTTGCCCTTGGCGTTCTTTTGGCTTAAACCCTGCCCTGAACAGTATTTTTACAACACCTGCTGCGTGCTTGCCCTTCCACTGTACCTCACCTCGTTCAGTTCTCACATCTCACCCCAGGGGAGGCAAGACGGTTTATGCATGGAAGGTGTGTCTGGGACCTGGGAAAGAACAGTGACTTACCCAAGGCACTGACCTTGCAGGAGATGTGGCGGAGACTCCAGCTCAGGTCACTGACTCTACCGTAAGCTCCCCTTCTTCCTGCTTTCCCAGATCGGGCAGTCTTTGAGGCTGGGGTCTGCCCCTGGCATCCGCGCAGCCTGAATCAGAGGGAATGGCCATCCAGGGCCCGGGAGAACTGCGAGATGGCAGAATGAGTTTCTGAGAAAAAGTTACCATGCCCTTCTCATGCTGGATGGCTCTTTTTGATGTCTGCCATCAGTTGAAAAAGGCCTTTCCCGGAACAGTAACGTTTGCAGCAGGATGAGTGCCCATTTTACAGATGAACAGATTGAGGCCTGCAGGAGGCGATGACTTCACCCCAAACCAAGGTCAGGTCCAGGGCTCTTCAGGGTGACTTCCCCAATGCCTGGCATAGCACATTAGCAGGCCCCAATTCTTGTTGTGAAAAGAGTAAGTGAACAAAGTACAGATTTCCCATTTTTTTACAGTGTTTTGGGACTTCTAGAATGGTGACATCAAAGACTATTGTGCATTAGAGCAAGAAGAGGTTGTACAGGTCATCCAAACCCCTTATTGTACAGATGAAGAAGCCCGAGACTTAGAGAGGCCCAGTGACTTGCCCACCATCACCCAGCCAGTCAGAGGGAGAGCAGGCAGTAAATTCCTTATTTGGGCTCAGTGACCTGATTGATCTCAAAGGCTTCCTATACAGGGAACAGTAAAGGAAACACCTTTGCAAATGACCCCTCTGGGTGGTGAGCAGGCTGAGAGAGGGGATGCTTTCCTTCTTGGAGCTGCTATACTGAAAGGGGGGGGGCAGGCCTGGGGCTGGGAAGCAGCAAGTTTTTCTGCGGCTCCAGGGGAGAGTAAAGGAGGGGGGAAGGCCTCCCAGGGGCTTCATGAAGGACTTTGCAGGGTCTCAAAGCCAGAAGGATCCATGAGCCAGGAATCAGGCCACCCAGTTCACGTCTGCAGAAATCACAGGGGAAAAACCTAGGGCCTTGCCCTCATGGACCTTGTGGTCTACCCACTGCCCATCGGTGAGAAACAGTCGGGGGGGGGGGGAGGCAGACTCCCCTGAGGAGGCTGGGCTGCTCCAGCTCCTAGCTGGTCTGCTTTCTGTCTTCTCTCCCCTGTCCCCCCCAGTCTGCTTTGCTTCCCTTTATCTCCTATTGTCTCCCCTTCCAGAACCCTCCCTCCTTGCTCCGGCCTCCAGGGTTCTAACCACCAGCCCCCTCTTGCCTGCAGCTCTCTCTGTCCATCCCTCTCTCTATCCCTCTCTCCCTCTCATCTCCACCACGTGGGGCCCTCGGCTGGGCCAGGGCACGGTCTGCAGTCTCCACAGGATGCCTCTTCTCCCTTTCTCTCTGACCTCGGCCTGATGGTCCATCTCTGCCTCTGCTGGCTCTCTCTACCCCGCTCCCACCGTCCCGGTGCCAGCTAGCCTACTCTGGAGGAGCCCTCCCCGCGGCCAGCCAGCGAGCTGTGAAAACACCCGGGCCTCATAACCCGAAGGGCAGGATTGATGAGAAAATAAATTCCTGATTAGTGTTTTAATTTTAAGGATCTTTAGAGGGGACTAAACAGCAAGGGAGACTGGTGGAAAAAGTCTGCATTATTAAAACCATAAATCCTCTGCGGGAGGGACGGAGGGGAGGGGCCGATAAGAAAGCCGAGGGGAGCAGACAGGGCTTCCTTTGGGATGGGGGTTGAGGGGTTATGGGAGGTGGAGGCCAAGAGTGGAGATGGTGTCCCCTCCCTCCTCCACCCAAAGAGTCTTCCCTGGGATGGGGGGTGGGGGTGGGTGGTGACAGACCCTTTGGCTAGGCCACAGGATGACTGCCAGCTCCTGGGGGAGGGGAGTGGGGGTGGGTAAGCGGGAACCCTTTTGGCTCAACCCTCCTTCCAACTGACCTGTGCAGCCTGAGCCCCAAAAGCCTGGACCAGCGGGAGAAGCCAGAGGGCAGAGAGGGAAAGCACAAGGATGGCCTCTGATTCCCCACCTGAAATCCTGGCTCCGCTCCTGGCCTTGGCTTCCCCATCCCTTGGGAGGGGAAGATCCCAGCCCCCCGCCACCCACGTGGGTGACAATGAAATGAAATAATGCGCTTACGGTGTGGGCTCCCAGCCAATGTTTAGCTTTGGTTCTTAGTACTGGCAGAGACCAAGTTCCCCTCTACCATTTCAACTCGAGTCTCACCCCCTTTTACAGATGGACAAACTGAGGTCCAGAGGGCCCAGCCCCTTGTTCTAGGTCACAGGAACTTGAGCCCAGCTCTGAAGCCAACTCCTCTTTGGGTGTCCCCAGGTCCGCCTTCACACGGGCTTGCACTCTATATGGAAGGAGACTTGGTCCAGCTGGCAGCCCTGCTGTGCTGGTGGGGAAAGCACCACCAGCAAGTGAGACTGCTTGCTTTCACGGATGGAGGGGGCCACAGGGATCGGGAGGCAGGAGATGGTCTATCCTCTTCCCTGCCCCCTCCCAGAGAGGAAGAAGACTTTGGCCCTGGGCCGGAAGCCGGGCTGGGGGCTGTGTAAGTGTGGCCACCAGCTCTTGGAACATCCGCGCCTCACCCCCCCACCCCCCACCCCAGGGCCCTTCTCCTCCATTCGGCCCCTCGGACTCTCCATCCTCTCCTGGGTGACCTTGAACTCCCAGGGCAGTCACTGTCGTAAAGTACGGGACACCTTGCCCCGCCCCTCTGGGGTCAGTGTTCCCATGGTGTAGAATGTCATGCGGGGAGGGCTGGGTGCCCTACAATGTAGCGAGGAAGCAGCCTCTCTGTGATATTTTCTCCCCAAGTCTTCAGGCCCCGCTTTAGAGAGAGGAGGGCTCTTCTTCCAGAGAAGGGAGCCTGGAGAGCCGGGCCCCCTGTGGATAATTCAGAGGAAGGGGCTTGGGGGCCTACTCGGAGGAAGAGGCACGGGTAGTCTCCAGGGTTGAGGGCTGGGTGAGCTGGTGAGCCCGGCCATGGGACATGAGGAAGGCTATGGCCTGCTGTGCCAAGAGGAAGGGAAAGAATCCAGCCAGCCAAGGAAGCCTCTGGGGGATTGGGGTGGCCCCTCCCCTCCCCTTTCACGGCAAGACCCGTTCTCACTGGCCAGAAAAGGTCACCGTGTCCAGAGTCATGGATCTGGGCGGAGGTCTGGGCCCCCCAGCAGCACATTCCTGGCTGATGGTGCTGATTTGGTCCCGAATTCCTTTACAGGCTGCCCGGGGGCCCCCCTGGCTCCATGAATCTAAATTTAATAAGAAAGCTTGAGCGTGGGGCGACTAGGGCCTGCTGCCAACCCACCCCCGCAAGTTCAAGGGCCCAGGGCCCCTCCTGTTCATTTAATTGTTTCCTCTCTTTAGTTTTTAATTGTTAGAAATTGTCTTTGGAGCCTGTCCTCTTTCTCGTGCTCCAGGGCGGGTCAGAGGGAGGAAGAATTTGGCTGCCTGGGGGTAGAAGGGGGCTGGCTGGCCATCAGCCTGGTTTTCCTGCTTCCCTTGGGAATGTGTCTACATCCTGGCTCATCTGAGGTTCAGGACAGAGCACATAATGGCCTGGTATGACTTCATTTCCAGCTTATAGTGGGCTGGCGTGGAGAGTGTTTGATTAACAGACTGCTTATGTTCTAATTCTGAATTTGCCGCTTTCTGGCTGGGTGATCTTGGGAAAGTTACTTACCTTGTCAGTGCCTTGCTTTCCACACCTGTAAGGTAGGGACACATGTGCTCGGAGACCTGTTGTGAATCTATCCCCCAAACCCAGCCTGGTGACCAGGCCCAGTGTGGTGCCTGCTGCCCCCTTGGGCCCTATCCACCCAGTGGCACACTTGGGCCACTTCTTCTGGGGCACGTGCTGCTGCCTGCTGGCTGGAATGCCTTACTGTTTGGTCTCACTCAGTTTGGTCATGACTGGTCTCTCTGGCATCTAAGCCATACCCTCCTGGGTCTGCCCCATCCAGGCCCCAAGCTGCCTTTGGCCTTGTCAGTAATCACCTCCACCCTTGCCACTGATACCACTGTAAGGCATCGTTGGACTGTTTGATGTGCAATCTTCCAATATCCCTGCAAGGGAACCTGAGGCTCAGTAAGCAAATGTGACTTGCTCAAGATCACATAGCTCAGATAAGGTGTGGAGGGATTTGAACTTCCGTCTCCCTGCAAGTGGGCAGGATTCTGACAGGTGGGGATGGGGAGAGGAAGCGTCTGGAGGGGTGGATGGTGAGGGACCAGTGCAACCGTAGGACAAGAAGAACTAGGAAGGAGAGCGGGGAGGACAGGGAGGAGACGGGGGAGGGGAGGGCCCCTTTCCCTCTGTGTCACTGGCAGATTGAAATGGCTGTGAACCCTTCCGGGAAAAGATAGGGTAAGGGATGGCCCATGGAGAAGGAGCCCAGACTGATGGGTTCAGCAGACGATCTTCCCCAGGTTTTCCCGGCAGTGGAGTGGCAGTCAATTCAGTGGGAGGTCCTGGCCCCATGCACTCCACATGCAGTTGACAGGGAGAGAAGAGCACTGGCTCTGGAGCGGGGAGGAATCTTGGTTTAAATCCCTAGATCGTCACTACCTGTGTGGTCTTAGGTAAACCACTTAACCTCTCTGTGCCTCCGTTCCCTTCCTCTGGAAGGTTCCCACCTTCCAGTAGCACCCACCTTGCAGGGCTGGATGGACGAATGGGTGAAAGGCAAGCCATTAACACAGCTGTTTGTCCTGCCACTCTGCCACCACTGAGTTCAAGGTTGCCCCCGACCCCGCTGTAAGCTCTTCCATTTCAAATGCTCTAAGCATTTCCATTTCCTGGTCTTTGACAAGGGGGAAGGGGACCAGCTGGTCCCAGTGGTCCTTCGGGCCGGGATCAGTGAATTTAGTCTGGGCCAGCCTTCCCCTGGAGCCACGGGACCATGGACAGGGAGCCACTTGGGGCCAAGGGGTTTCCTGCAGTGGTGGGGAGTGAAGGGAACCATTTGTCTTGGGCCCGAGGGGGCCGCACTGAAGCAAAGGATCGGGACACGGGGAGGGCATAGTTACCGCCAAACCAGGATGAAAGCTGAGGCAGGAAGGCTTGGCTGCTCTTGGGGCCCGCGGCCTGGGATGACCATGCGTTGGGCCTGGGCAGGGAATCGTGTCAGCCTGTCTGGAACCGCATGCCTGTTTAGGCCTGTTTCACAAACAACCAGAGACCTCCAAGCTCAGGTCTGGAAGTCAGGACACAACCATGTTTCCCAGCCTTTAAATGCAGGGAGATCTGTAGCCCTGATGGACTGACAGCTCTCACTGATCCCTCAGGTGTTGTGGGACCTGCCTCAGTTTCCCTGACCTAGTGAGCCTCCATTTCTGTGTCTATAAAGTGCGGTTAATGACAGTAATTATTCCGTAGAGGAATGTGACATGCGTACAGGAGTGACTAGTACCTGGCAAGGACTTCCTAAACCCTAGCTAAGTGTGTTCATCCCCTCCTCACCACACCGAGGCATGGAGGTTGCTGCCCCCTTGCACAGATGAGAAAACCAAACCTGGAGACGGGAGGGATTGCCCGAGGAGGGAGAGCTCATAAGTGGAGCAGGAGTGGGACCCCAGGGATGGCTGACTCCCAAGAGACCCCCTCCTCCATCCTCACCCTCGTGACAGGTCCCTGGAGGTCTAAGCAGGGGTGGGAAAGGAGAGGGATTTTTCCCCCGAAAATTCTTGCAACAACGCTGAGAGAGGCTATCGGGGTCCTGGCTGGGTGGGAGCCGCCCTAGGGTTAGGACATCTACCCAGCCCCTTCTCCCATTTTTAAACAACTACTCCCACTTCCCGAGCCCTGTCCTAGGTCAGCAGCCACTCTAGGCATGCCGCCCACGTGATCTCGTTTAATCTCGACAACAGCCGCGTGGGGTAGTGGCCCCTTTCCTGCTTCGCAGTTGAGGAAGCAGAGATGAGTGCCTTGGCCCAAACCACACAGCGCGTCAGAACAAGCAGCCTGCCTCTCCACCTACCCCCCGGCTGGAGCACTAGAGTGTGATCATGATGGACGCGTGCTGAGCCTCAGTTTCTCCATCTGTAAAATAGGAATGACAAGCATGGCCCCTGTGTCTCTTCAAAGACTTCTGTGAGGATTGACTCAGATAACATACACTGAAAACATCTGGGAGAGTGAGTGCTCCTTCAGTAAAAATGAGCTGTTTTCAACCAGGTCTTAGAAGACTGAGCTGGGTGGACGTACTTGGTGTTTACTTAACATTCCTGGGGCATTGGTGGGACGTGGGCCCTGCACAAACAGTAGTTCATTTACTCCTCACGAGGCCTCCCGAGGTAAGTAAGATCTGTTCCAGGCATCCCCTATTTGCAGATGAGTAAACTGAGGCACAGAGAGGTTAAGAAAGTTACCCACGGGCAAGCAGGGTTTGAACCCGTCCTCATGTTCTCGAGCTGTGGAAGACACCCTGAGCCCCGACAGCCGGTACCCAGGACAGGTGGTGACTTTGCTTTGCCTCTCGCCTGTGGTCGGCCAGGCCCCCGGTCCCAGTCCTTATGGGTCTCACTGCTCAACTGCTCAGGGTTGGGCTGCCCAGTAGATTGGAGACTGGAGCTGGGAGACCAGGTTCTGGTTTCTGCTTTGCTGGTGTCTAGCTCTGGAGCCTTGGGGAGGTCTCCCTGAGGTGCCTCAGTTTCCACACAGAGGTGTAGGAAGTATCGGCAGATTTTTTATTTGTGTGGCCTCTTCTAGTCAACTCAGAATAAACATAGCATCCTCTCTCTATCGACCCCTCTTGTGGGCCTGTGGCAGGGGAGGAACGTGGAGAGCCTAGATCCTCCAAGTCCCAGCATTTGGCCCTTTCTCTGGCTCCAGCTCTGGGCCTGTGTATCAGTCAGCTAGTCCCTGATAATGCTGTGAAACAAATCATCCCCAAACTCCAGCGAGCAGGAACCCTCACACTTGTGGGCCTGTAGGCTGACCACTGTTCTCCTGAGATAGGGTGGACTCAGCGGGGTGGTCTGTCTCAGACCACAGGTTTGGGCACGAGTCGCTCCACAATGAGTTCATTCTGTGAGCCCTGCTGGAAGGCAGCAGTCTCCCCCCACCCCGGGACCCTCCTCTCACAGGTACCCTCAGAGCACAAGGAAGCAACTCCATCCACATGAGCACGCTTCACACCTCTGCTCTGCCACGTCTGCTAATGTTCCTGGTCAAAGCCAGCACGTGGCCAAGTCCAGCTTCCACAGGCAGAGGGTCACTCGGTGCCCAGTGGGACAGGAGCGTGATAAGTATTTGCTGAGTAATAATCCAATCTGTCATGGCTGGAAGACCCCCAAGCTGAATGTACAAATAGGGAGAGGCCCCTTCTGGCCATTGCTGGCTTGGATCCCTTTGCCCTCTAGGGTTCAAGTGGAGAGTGAAGAAATAAGCCCATGCTGGGCTAGGAGGCTGTGGGGGGGTGGGCGCGGGGTCCTTGTCTCAGTATGGGGTGTTGGTTTCACTGCATGACCCTGGGCGATCCCTTGACTTCTTGATGCTCCTATTCTACACCCACACATTCTCCTTGGCCCCTTCCTAGGGCCCTGCCAGGGAGGGGCCCTCCCTCCCTGTCCCTCCCTATCCCTCCCTGCCTGTGGCTGGCTTCCATAGAGCGCACAGAGGCCCTGCCACCCCAGCTGGCTGGCATTTCAGCTCACAACACTTCTCCCTGAGAAGCAGATCTCATTTCCGTCCTGTGAAACACGGTCGTCTGGCGCCCAGGCAGCCCCCGCCATGGGGCAGCCAGCTGCTTCCACCGTGGAGGAGGGGGACAAAGGTGGGGTGGAAATCTGGATCAGGACTCATCGCGGGCACATGGATGCTGACTCATGAGAAACAATTATTCCTGGTCCTGGGGTGTGGGGTCTGGTAGGTGAGAGCCACAGGGAGACGGGCGGTGGCTAGGAGTGCTAGGCTGGGCCAGGACAGTCCTTAAGGCCTTGAGCAAACTACATCCTGATCTGGGCAATGGGGTTGGGGTTCTGGAAGGCCCTTCCTGCTCTCAAGTCATCTGGCTCTGAAAGGACCTACCTTTGTTCAGAAATGGATTTTTGCAGCTTCTTTCTGGAGCTTGACACAGGCCAGGGCCTGGTGGGGTGGAGGGGGGAGCCTCCCAAGGGGCGGGCTCCAGGGGCCTCAACCAGCCAGGGCCCTGGGGATGAACAGGCTTTTCAAAAAAAAAAGGTCACTCCGTTCCCAGGCCGAGAGTTGGCTGATAACCCTAAAGGTAGCTCCACATGCCCCCGCAGGGGGACCAGAGCCGTCTCCCCAAGGACAGACCTCCCGGCACAGAACCCCGTCCCTCTGACAAAGGGGGTGGACACGGTGCTAACCGTTCCCAGCCAGGAGTGTGAGAAAGAGAGGCTCCAGCCCCATTCAGCCCCTGCTGTCTGACTGGCTCCCACCCTCTGGGGATAAATGTCAACCTCTCCCTGAGCTCGGTCCCCCAAGCGTCATCCTCTGTGCCCGCCCCGGGGCTTGCTCCGCTGCCACTGTGACGCCGGGCACCAGCACTATAAGCTGCTGCCTGCTACCTTCGCTCCTGAGGGCCAGACTCACAAACCCACCCTTATGGAAGACTGGGGTGGCTGTCTCCACCCCCAGGCTTGAAAGGGCAGGAGGGAAAGCAGCTGCCAGAAGGCGCACGGGCACAGCGCTGTGTGGGGGAAGGGAGGGGAGGGAGGGCTGCCTGAAGGAGCTATGGTGTCAGTGCGGAGACAGCGCCTGACTCACTCTGTCTCCTCCTTCCCTCTGCTCTCCTGGCCCTCCAGCCAGAAGCCAGCCGGTGAGGACCGGGGAGCTGTGGCTGCTGCCTGTGTGGTCAGCCTCCCGGGACACAGAGTAGGGGGAGAAAGAGGTCAGCGCAGGGATGCTGAGATCCGGGAACTGTTAGACGGCTAAACTGCCGCCCCGTCTATCGCTCCACCCTCGGGCGTCTGTCTCTCCCCATGGGCATCAGGGTCTGGGACGCATCAGGGCTTTGGATTCTGATGGACCGGAAGCAGAATCCCGGTGCTATGCCTCACCGGTTACGTGATCTTGGGCAAGTTACTAAACCTCCATTTCCTCTCCTGGAAAGTGGCCACAAGAACACCCGACTCAAAGCATTAGTGAGAGGTGGATGAAAACTCTCTCGGCATGTGACTGAAGCACAGTGTGCTCGATAAATTGGCTTTATTTTTACCCGCCTCTGTCTGCTCTTCGCCCTGTGGCTGGATTTGCAGGACCTGGGAGGTGCCCCTGCTCCCAGTCTCAGTCCTGCTAATTCATCCTCCACATGGCCCCGGGAATGACCTCCCTAAGACCCTGCCAGATTATGTCATGGCCTTCCCTTGCACCCAGAGAATGAAGTTCAAGTTCATGTAACAGCCCAAGTCACTCAGCTTAATCCCCCACCCAGACCCCGCCAGTTCCTCCCTCAGTCCCCTTGATCAAGCAACATGGATCTACTCTGTCTCCACTCTCCCCAAACAGCCTTCAGGTCTCCAAGCCTTGCCAATATCGTCCTCTCTACCCGGATGACGTGTCTTCTCACCTCGGTGACACTCAGGTGCCCATCTTCCCTGAAACCCCCCTCACTGTACCCAAGTATAATGGCCCATGGCATGACCCCATGCTTCTGCTTAGCCCTCGCTCCATCTTGCCTACTAGAAGGAGCAACTGGGACATGTCTGTCACCTGTCTGTCCCTCAAGGGTCTTTGAATGTTTTGGGGGCAAGGTCTTGGCCTTCATATCCAGCTGTCTACAATTCCTAAGCCAGGGCAGGACGTGGGTGAGGCCCTCATGTGCCAGGGTCACCTGAATGCATTCATGCTGATCCTGAGGGCAGCTGCATTAGGTGTGGGTGCCATTATCCTTTTTTACTAATAAGGAAACTGAGGCAAAGCAATCTGCCTTAGGCCCCTTTCCTAGGCAGTGCAGGAACAGCCTCTGACCCTGGGCTCTCTGGACTCTAGTCTCTGGGCTCTGAAATCTTTTACCCACTCTCTAGGGGATTCAAGAAATACTTGAAAACTGGACCAGCAGACAAATGAATGAAAAGTTGGCAACAGCGCCGTGCCGTGGAGGTCAGAAGCAGGAAACACTTGGGTTCAAGTCTAACACTTAAGACCTTGGAACTACCTTGGAGAAGTAACTTACTTCTCCAAGTAGAAAGAAGTGCTCAGGGAAGGTTTCTTTCCTACCCTTCCCAACCTCCCCGCGTGCCCCATCTTTCCACACAATCCATTCTCCAGGGCCTGTTGGTGAATCCCACTCTAGGACCCAGAATGGCAGCAAGGGCCTTCCCAGGGGATGGGGGGACAAAGACCCCCATGACTGAGACTAATGCTGTGTGACAGGCCCCCAGCCTTAAGGGAGGACAGACAGCTGCTGCAATAGCCCTGGGAGCTCAGGCAGCAAGCATCTCAAGAGGTCTACTCCGACACCCAGCATGGGAGAGGCACCTCGTATACCCACTCACTGCCTGCCCGCCTGCTCACGGACTGTCGTCATGGTGCGTCCCCCCTTTGACTCTTACTCATCAACCATCAGTCTCAAAGAGTAGAACCCAGTGGCTTGGCTAGACAGCCTGGTTCCCTCTGGAAAGACGGGGGCTTTACAAAGAACCCCAAAGGGCCCCCCCAGTGCAGTGCAGCTCCCTGAAGGCTGGCTTTGCTGAAGAATTTTGCCAGGAGGGGCTGGGCAGCGACTAGGCTCTGCCTGGGGCCCAGGCCTGGTCGCAGAGTCCACTGGCCGGACAGCACATCAGCAACTGAGCAAGGCTGCCCTTTACCCTCCCCTGCGAGGGGTGCCGGTGACCTGGGTCATAAATCAATGACTTCAGTTCTCATCAGGGACAAGTCTGGCAAGAAGGCCGCTGGCTGGGTATGAATGGGATGAAAAGTCAAAGAGCGAAGATGTTAAAAATGGTGTCTCGCCCCGAGGCTGGGAAGTGCCTGCCCGCAGGGCCCTAGTCACCCTGTGGAATATTTCTGCTAATGACGGAGACCATGACAGGAAGGCTTTTGATATGTGAGGTGCCGGTATTGGTGTCCTTCGAGCCTCAGAATCCACCACCGCCAGCTGGGAAGGGGTGGGGAATCCAGACCAAAGGTTGTTTAGGGCTTTCATTTCTTCACCGGCTGGAATCTTCTGTCCTGAAGTCTTTGCATGGCTGACTCCTTCTCCAGATTCAGGTCTCAGCCCACAGGCCATCTCCTCAGAGAGGCTGCCCTGACCACCCTTTCCGATGGAGTCCCCTCCTCCCATCCCTCCCTGATGCTATCTAGTACTCTCTGTGTTTCATTCCCAGTAACTGAGGCTCCTTGTTTGTCTGACGGTGGGTAGGCTATCCACCAGGCCTCCTAGACAAAACTCTTTGAGAGGAGGGGTCTTGCCTTCCAGTTCACTGTTCCATCCACCAGTGCCTGGCTCCATGCCTCATCCATGTGGCCCCTCATCCACCCTCCATCTGCCAAGAGCCCCCTAGTTGTCAGATCTGTGCTGGGGCTCAACCATGGCCATAGTGTGGCCCTCGGGAGAGTCTGGCCAATGGGGGTAGGGGCGTGTGTATTAACTGTGTGTTGCTGATGCTCTGACATCCGGGCCTTGGTGACCTGCAAAAACTGCCCTCCCCGGGGGTTGGTCAATTTCTTGAGAGGACAAACAGCTTGCCTGTGAGTGCTCCCTTTAGGCCTGGACCAACCAGAAACCTACTACAACCACCTCATTGTACCCTCTGTGGGTTCTCCCACTCTGAGCCACCATCCACCTATCCTGATCATGCCAGGGCTGGGTACCAGACAGCTAGGGACCGGCCCTAAGGCCCCAGAACCTACTGAAATTATTCAGACTAGTCTGCTTATCTGCCCACCCATTCCTTCCAGCAGAAACCACAACAGAGGCTCTGGCCTCTGTTTTCCTCTTGCTTTGTCTCCTGACCCAGCCTGGTGCTTCCCTGGAAGACTCCCCACGATGCAGGTGCCCCTCCTCTTGGGATCTGTGAGAGTAAACTATGTCCTGATCTGCTAGCATTACCGTCTGTGGGTAATAATAAAACCTGCATTTTACAACAGGATGGGGGAGGTGGAGGGCCTTCTATGTGAAGGGCACAGCCCAGGCAAAGGCTTGGCAGGCTAGGGAAGGGACGGAGCTTTCTGGTCATTCAAATGGCCCCACATGGCTGGAGAAGGATTGGGAGGCATCTCCCAGGCGGGAGACTGGAGGAGGATGGGGTCATCCTGGAGGACTTTGAATGGGGCTGGGTTCTGTTTTGGAGCAGCAACAGGAAGGGAGTGGGGGGCAGGGATGGAGGGGGAAAGAGGGGTGCTGCGGGTGGAGCCCATCGGATGTGTGGTCCCTTGATGTTTTTCCTCCAAGCGGTGCCCATGTGGCTGCTGGCTTGTATGCAGGGGGACATGAGCCCCCCCCGCCCCCCCCCCCCCGATTCCTGTCACTCAGCTCCAGTCCCAGCCCACACCAGCCCTCAGCACCTCCACCCTGCTCTTTGCTGAGTCACAGAAACAGCTGCTGTTTCTGCTGGGGGCCCTAGACTGAGTCACACCTGCCCACATTCACCCATCTCCCCCTCTCCCCGCCTCCTGCCTCCATGGGTGGGGCTCCGCGGGCTGGTGGAATGATGGGGGCACATGGCACCCGGGAGCTCAAATCCCCTGAGATTCTGACTCCAGTACCAGTTTCCTGAAAAAGACCGAAGAGGGGCTGGAGTGGGGAGCGGGGCCACACAGATGGGGTACAGGTGAGGACGTGGCCCCGTCTGGGTCCCCAGAGGGCTGATAGGCTTATCCATCTTCCTCTCCTGTTACTTCCTTACGGACCTGGCCTGAGATCTAAGAACCAAATAGGGCCACCTCTGCACTGGCCTGGACGGAGCACGGATGCGTGGAAGGAGGCCCAGGCCAAAGGACAAAGCTCCATGGCCAAGTGCCTTCAAGCCAAGGTCAGGATGGGTAAAGACACGGACAAAACCCTTGACTTTCGGCAGCCTTGCCCTGGAAGAAAATAACACAGGCTCCTGGAGAGGCAGCTTGTGGCTACAGACATCCACTGGGCAGCTGCCCAATTTATTCTTTCAGTCATTCAGCCCATGTTTTTCCAGGGCCTTCCGTGAGTCAGTCGTGCGCTAGGCGCCAGACGCGTAGCCATGCACACAACGACCTGAATCTCTGTCATCTGGGAGCCCAAATCCTGTCCGGGGAGACAGCCAATAAGCGAACGAGGAAGTAAATCTAACGTCTGTCAGGGATGCATATTAGGGAGCAAAACGAGCAAGTTTGAAAGAAGATTCAAGAAGCACTGGGCAAACAAAAGGGAAGGGGTGGGAGGGTGCCGTTAGACGTGACAGGACATAGAAGGGACACAGATGGTCCCTCCTTGAGGCAGGGGGCCTGGCCTCTTGGATTCATGTGTTCCTCGGCCACTGGCTCCTGCTGGGTCAAGGGTGATTCTCCAGGCAAGGGGATAACTGTGAACCATTAGTGGCCGATCCTCACAGTAAATGAGGAATAGGGCATGGGCCCAAGAAAAGGATCTGGGTGGAACACCGCCCACACCCACGACAGGCTGGCCTCTGTCACAGTGAGCCAAGCCCACCCTGGCCTGGTCAATGGCAGCTGCCGTGGGATCATCATTCAGATGATCATCATTCAGATGGTCTGGGTGAGTGGGGGGCCATGTGCACCAAGATTGGCAATAACTCGTGTTCGGTAAGCCCCAGGGGCACAGGCCAGGCACTGCCCAGTCATCCATGAGAAGGATGCTTCATTAACTCCCTTTCCCAGGTGGAAACACTGAGGCTTCCTTGCTCAAGATCAAGCAACTAATACAAGGGATGGAGTTAGAACCAAGTCTGCCTGACAGCAGAGCCCAAGTCTTAACCTCTTCTCCGTCTTGCCACTCAGTATAGTTGTGGGTGACGAAAGCTGTCAGTGATATTTGGCTTGGCTGGATGCTAGGGTGCCAGCTCTCCCGGCCCCCAGAAACCATCATCTGACCCCACCCCACCCCAGTCCCAATATTTTAAAAGAAATAAGCAAGAAAAGGAAGGAGAAAAAAAATTTCGCCATAAACTCACGAGACCCAGGACCCACAGCCCAAGCCAAATGTCACTAACACTTGGGTGGCCAAGGGGACCCCAGGCCCTTGATTTCATCTGGACCACAGGATGAGTGGGCTTTTTCTTGATGTGGATCGCCACCTGAGCGAAGGTTTTTCTCTGGGCTGTGGTGCTGTGTGGATCAGCTATTCCGTAGGATTCTCCCTGGAAAGGGTCTGGGGTCTTGTTAGCCCCTGGGAGTCCAGGGGTGGTGGATGAAGAGTGAAATTGTGAGAGATGGCTGGATCTTGGTGAGGAGAACGAGGTCTAAGAAGACAGGGAATAAATGGACAAAGTCTAAGGAAGCCCAGGCTCAGTAGAGAGAGCAATGGCCTAGGCAAGGAGCCTGTTGCCAACTTCCCTCTAGTCACCAACTGGCCATGGGACCTTGGAAAATCCACTTCATCTCCCTGGGATTCAAAGTTTATTTTTAAAGTTTCAAATAAAATGTTTATAAAATAGACTTTGTCTCACAAAAAATTGGATACCTGGGTTGGGAAGGATGCTGAAGTATACACTGAGCTTAATGGGACATTCCCATGATTGATTAGTAATGTCTCTCTTGGGCATTGTCAAAAAGATGGGTGTTGATTCTGGTCCGGAGTATCTTTCATACTCTGACATTTCACAATTCTATGACTCCAAAGAGCAAAAGATTAAGAGTGTGTGTGTGTCGAGGGAGGAGGGGTAGAAAAACAAGAAAAGTAGGTTAAGAAACTTAGTTCAGACCCATGAAGATCTCCAAAGTAGATTGAGGGAGGTCATAGCTTCAGTGCCCACAGAAAGGATACTCTAAGACAGTGGTCTGTTTTTTCAGACTGACTTGTTAACATTAGTGGGTTTTGGAAAAAATTTATTTGGCTACAATAAATATCTGAAGAACAGAATGGAACAGAGTGAAATTGAATGGAATATTTTAGATTTCACTGTGATGGGGTTCAAGACGCACTACCCCAAAATATGGCCCCTTGGCATATTGAGTATTTAAAGCTGAAGGAGTTTGAGAGAGTGGCAGGTGCAGAAAGGTAAGTGTGAGCCCCTTCCCTCCTCACCCTTCTTTCCTGAAACAGATAATGAATCTCTCATGACCCTCATGTGAATGCTGCCCTCATAAGTGGAGCCTTCTTATGTCTAAAGACCAGGGAATCACCCAGAAGAACACTAACAAGCAAGCACTGGTAGATGCCTGCAGTTTTCAACACTTACCTCACACTGTCATGTCACTCCACGGCTGTCTGCTCTTCATCAAACCTTGCGTAAACATACACAGGTCCATTCCTCTGGGTCTTCATTTCCTTGTGGAGGCTCCCATGTCACACAAAATTTATATTAAATAACTTTGCAAGTTCTTCTTCTGTTAATCTACCTTTGTCAGTTTAATTTACAAACCCAGGCAGGGACTCTAAGAGGGTTGAGGAAAATTCTTCCTCCACTGCAAGTGTAGATGGTAAGGTTAAATGCTATTCTGTGAGTTTTTGTTTCAATTATATATGTATATATGAGGAAAGTCATAACTTTTTAAAAAAGATTTTATTTATTTATTTGACACACAGAGAGAGATCACAAATAGGCAGAGAGACAGGCAGAGAGAGAAGGGGAAGCAGGCTCCCTGCTGAGCAGAGAGCCCGATGCGGGACTCGATCCCAGGACCCTGAGAAATGACCTGAGCTGAAGGCAGAGGATTAATCCACTGAGCCACCCAGGCACACTGAAAGTCATAACTTTTAACTATAGCTCATGGTCCAAACATTTGAGAGACTGTGAAGAGACTGGATGACAAAATATGCTTTGCACAGGCCAGTTCTGGTTCAAATCCATCAGTATGGTGTAATTATATAACAACTCCCTTCACTCAAATGGTGATTTAAAAATATGTCAATTTTTTTTGGATACTTTTCCTTTCAAAACGTGGGGTCTAATTCTCTTCTCTTTGGGTGTGGGCTGGACTTAGTGATTGGCTTCTAATGAATACAATACGGTGGAAGTGGCAATATGTCGCTTTAGGACTATGTCATAAGTTACTGTGGCCTCCTCCTTGCTCTTCCTTGGACCAGTCACACTGTTGAAACCCTGCTGTCGCATCATAAGGAAAGTTGAGTGTTGTACAGAGACATATGGGGTAAGAAACGGAGGCCTCCTGCCATGTTTGTCAACCATCTTGGAAATGCATCCTCCAGCCCAGGCAAGCTTTCAGATGACAGCAGCCTGATCAACATCCTGGATAAAACTTCAGAGGAGACCCTAGTCCAGAACCTCCCAGCTAAGCTACTCCCAAATGCCTCACATACAGAAACTTTGAGCTATTAAATATTTATTGTTTTAAGTTTTAGGGTACTTTGTTACACAGCATTTGATAATGTATACACTCTCAAAATTATCTCCTTTGACTGAAAATGATATGGTTACTTTATATAAGAAAGACTTCCAAGATCCTGCAGGGCGTCCAGGAGTCAAGGAGAACAGAAGCATCACATGGAGGCAAAGTTGTCTTGGTTTGCCAAAAAGCAGGGAAGCTGGAAGAGTGGATTCTGATCACAGCAACAAAAAGGTTTAGATTGCTTGACTAGACAGAAAGTGCAGAACATCTGGAAAAGAACGTGGCACGGTCCAAGGGCCAGACTGGCTTCATCAGTCAGGTTTCCCCTGATTAAACATTGCCCCCCTTTCCTAGGATGACGGGATGACAGATCAGAGGATACAGAGCAGGTTCATGGCGGTTTGAAGAGCCCTCACCCGGCGAGTCTGTGCGGAGGGGGATGGATGGGGAGGGGGGACTGGCAATGTGCCTGCTGCCTCAGCTCTAACCCGTCTAGTGATTTTGCCAGAGACTTGGATGAAGACACAAAAGATGTGTTCATCCAAACCTCGAAAGCGCAAGTTACCCTGATAGAGCTGATTTATGATCCAAAGCTCTTCCCAGCCAGGATGCTGGGCCAAAATCAACAAGAAGAAATCTAACAGTAATCAATGTAAAATCAGGCACTTTCAGATCCAAAAAATCAATGGTCCCAGGAACAAGCCCAGGATGGGTGGATGGGGCCTGCTTGGCAGAATTCCACTGGAAATGATCTGGTCTTTTTTATTTGACCCCTCAAGTCAGTGTAAGCAGGAACAACACGATGTGGCTGAAAACAGTGGACACTTCCTAGCTGAATGGGGAGGGCGAGATCCCTTCTGTGGTGCTGCGGGTTCAAATCTGAACCCTGAACTTTGTAGGTGCAGTGTCCAGAGGGGAGACCCAGGAGGGGGCAGTAGGGTCTAATGTCTTCCTGTGAGGAATGATGGCAGGAACCTCAGGGGAAGCAGCATGGGATGTGGGACAGGAGAGGAAGCTGAGCAGGGACTGCCTTGGAGCCTTTGTGGATGGAGCTGGAGAGGAGGGAGGAGCCAAGACTGGTGGATAAGAGGGGACAGGGTGTTGGGTTTCAGGTTGCTCAGAGGAGGAGTGTTCTGACAGGTGGGTTCCTCTGTGGGTGGTTGGGCTGCGGCTGCAGCTGGTACTTCCATCCCTGGGGTGGGCGACGAGAGGCCAGGTGGCCCACAGTCTGGTCCCAGCGGGAGACTGGACCACAGGAGTCCTTCCCTTCCTCTATCCAGACTCAGCCTTGGTTGCCATGGGGGCCTTTCTGCTGGTGAGAGACGTTCCTTGGTCAGAACTGGGGAAGGATGAGGCAAAGAGAGAGGGCCAGAGAGACAGGCAGAATCTGTGCGGTGCCCCCAGCCGCGGGGCTCCATGGACACTCACACTCTCAGAGCGGACAAGGTCACTTCCCACAGGCGTCCATCACATAGGCCGGTCAGCGAGAGGGAGGGAGAAGCCGGAGGACTGGGCAGCCCCAGCTGTCAGATCCTGCAGGGCTCTGCGGGGCTGCAGGGAGCCCACTCTCAGGTGCGGGAGCACACTCACCAGCACATACGCCCAATCCCGCTCAAGCATGTTCAAACGTTGCCTTCATGCAAATGCTCACTCACACACCTTCATACACAATCACACGTGTTCTCCCCAGCTAATACTCATCTGTGTGCACGCTGGCTCAACCCCCTCATCCCTCCCCCACCATGTGCATAGGAGTGGCCCCTGCAAAGGAGTGAGGGAAGCAGGACAAAGCAGACAGAGGAGTTGAGCCCGAGTGCATCACAACAGGCAACACCCTCCACTCCGCCACCCCCTGCCGCTGGACATCTCTAGGGAGCTCTGAAGCTTCAGGGCCCTTCAGAGAAGTCCAGAATTGAAGTGAAGGGGCTGGGCCTTCCTGTCCCTGCATGGACCTGTCACTGAGTACAAGGAGGGGGGACTGCTTGGAGGAGGCAGCTCTCTCCCACCAGGGGCGGTCTTCAGAGATGGAGGAAAGTGGTCCCCAGAGACGGACTGGCTGGTAGCTGGGCGAAGGGTGGGCCCAGATCTGGGCAGCTTCACAACATCCACGATACACTGGCGGACACACGCTTGCATGCACAACACTGGCTGGGCCTCTCCTTTCCGGCCCTGGGCACATCTGCTCTGGGGACTAGCCCTGCGAGGAGGGGAGGAGGCAGAGGGGCCCTGCTGGGAAGGCTGCCTTCCCTACCAGTGATGGGAAGGGGTGGTGGGCCACTGTGGGGGGAACGAAGGAGAGATGGGGATGGCCCAGGATGAGTGCCAGGTGCCTTCCTCCCCGGTTCCATCAGCTCTCCAAAGAAATCTCCACGAACTACACACTCTCTGCTCCATTCTTTTGTGCCTTTGATCTGGCTGTGGGCCCAGGAATCACGGAAGCAGCTCTCAAAATCTTCTTTTGTTAAATCTTTCCGAGGCGACTGGCCTCATTGCAGCTGCTGTCAAGAAGCTTCAGTCTTGGGGTCTGCCTGGCCAAGGCTCGGTCCAGCTCTCTATTGTAACATCTTCTCACACCAGCATGGTTTGGAGAATGTCCCTTGCACTTGACCACCTAGGTATAAAGGCCAGCTCTGCCCTCACCATGGAGACTTGGTCAGACTGCTCCATCTCTCTGTGCCGCACTTACCCAACCTGTAAAATGGGTTTAACACGCACACAGGCTCTGGTCCACTAAGACGCACAGAACCACCCGGTGTGGGAAGTGCTCCTCCAGTCCCTTCTGACCCACACAGCTCAGAAAGCTCATCCCCTCCCTGATGGCCTCCCCTCCCCTCCCTGCCTCACTCTCCAGGCTCTGTGCTGCTCTGCTCCTAGAATAGATCTTGGCCGACACTGGCCTTAATTGTGTGTGTTTGATAAATGGCTCTGCTAGATCTCTCCAGGGCGGCGGCTGTAGACCAGAGTCGGGATGGAAATGGCTACAAGGAAGGTCGGAAGCACAGATTTCAGCCTGGACGAAGGATGCAGGGTCCCTGCTCCCTCGGATCCAGTGCACTGCGGTCGGGACTGCCCACTCATTTCCCCTCTGCTGCTCTTGGGGTGACAGAAGGCGTGGCAAGCTGAGAGAGCCTAAAAGGTTCCTTGGATACCTGTTCCCACCACTCCTATTTTCCCAAATGAGGATGTTGGGGCCCAGAAGGGTTGAGTGACTTGTCCAGGGACACCCAGCTGATACAAGGCAGACTTGAAAGTCTAATTTGGACCTCCTGACCCCCAGGCCAAAACTTTACTCACTGGTCCACCCTGCCTCATTCCACAGCCCTGCAGCCAAGACGATTCCTCCTCTCTGCTCATTTGATTTGGTGGCAGTGTTAAATCGTCCTCCACCACCCTTCTGGCTTCTGAAATACCCAGAGTGGGAAAAGTTTCCTGTGGCACCTGATGACGGAAGCTCGACCCCTGGACCTTTCATTTGTTTTCTATGTGACTTTGGGTGATTTACACCTTCGTTGAGCCTCAGTTTCCCCATCCGTAAAATGGAGATGCTGCAGATGGTTATCTCCCTCACAAGGTAGGTGTGGTAAATACGATCGCATAAGAAACATACTGAGCAATGTATCGACACAGAGGACCTAAATGTTGGCCATTACTGTGACTGGGCCAAAGAATTAAAACTCATGAATCAGGCAGCAGCCCACCTAGCAAGCAGAGGGGAGATCCAAGGAGGTACAAAAGGGATGGTCTTTATAGGAAGGTCAGTGGGGCAAGAAAGTTACTAGCAAGAAAAGAAAGGATTGTTTCAGGCAAGGTCACTTTCTGTTAGGGGGAAGAACAGAGGTGATCTTATCATGTAGATGACCTCATCTTCCTTGGAGAAGGTTGGGGGGAGGGGTGGGGATAGAGAGGGCCCTTGTGACAGATGACCTCACTGGCACTGACCAGAAATTTCCTAACTGCCTGGTAAAGACTACATTGGGGGAGGTTGAAACTGAAGTCAGGCTAGGTCTTAAGCCTGGGTTTGGTGACCTGGTCTAGCATAAGTGACTCCATCTTGTGCTTGTGGTTTTCTTTTTAACACTAGTCAGGATTCTTAGGGCCGCCTTGTAAGGCTGGGCAGTTTGTGCACTGCACAAAGGTACTTAGTAGGAGTATGTAGGGCTTAAATGCAGCCTGTAATCATCCCCAAGCTGTGTACCCTTGGAGCTGTGTCTGTTCCCAGGAAGTTCTATTTTCTGATTCATCGACCCAGCAGGGACATCGTTTCTTAATCTGTGCAAAGGGGCTGTGTGGTACAGCCCTTTATGTCCCGGCTGGAATTGGAAAGGTACAGGGCAGGATTCCAAACTACTCTCATCTGGAGACCGCAGAGCCTGAACTCCACCATTTAAGCTTCCCCTCGGGTCCCATGGTCATTTTGGATGGCCCGAAAGTCCTATTTAAAGTGAAACACCCTCTGGAACAGTAACATCCTAAAAATACTGACGCCTTATCCTCGTTGTCATTATCATCCTCACCACTGTTCCAGATCTTGAGTGGATCAGTCTTCCTGCCATGGGGGTGGGGTGGGGGGCAGGACAGGGACTCAGGATCGGGGGAGGGAAGCAGCCCAGGGTGGGGAGCAGGGTGCCACAGTGTGAGGCCACCATGGCGAAGATCCAGTTTTCTCTCTGCCTTCACCATTTTGTCCAAGCCCGACTCCAGCAGAAGGAACGAGCCCACTGGGTCCCCAGTCACAGCTGCAGCGGCAAAGGCTCTGATTTACTGGGGAGCCCCACTCCAAGGAGCAGTATTAATGCTAGTGATAAAGCTGATCCCCCGAAGCAACTCCATTTTAAGGGGAGTGAGGGACACATTCCAAGGGAATGAATCTCAAAGGGTGGGATTTCAGACAAGGTAGAGGCAATGTGGAGGAGCTACGGGGTCCCCTGGTCCTTCAAATCGCCCCACAGAGGTGGCTGCCAGTGTCATACATGCAAAAGATCTGCCTTGCATGTGGGGTCCAAGTGACATTCCAGACATGGGGCGTGTTGGGGAGCCCCCAGAAGCACTCGGATGAAAGTGATTTATCAAGAGACTGCTCTCCCGAGGAAGCCTCGAGGCAGTTGGGACAACAGGAAGGGAAGCTGAGGAAAGTGGACAAGGATGTGACCTCAGCCCTGGTCTTGGGGGAGGGCAGCTTCAGCTGGCAGCGCAGAGACACCTGGGGTGTAAATTGTGCCCTGACGTTAGTTAGGATGCTGGAGCCTTCATATGCTGAACCCATTAGTCGCTGGTGAAGTGTTGCCCCTGGCACTTCGGCCCCCTGCCTTTGCAGCAAAGGGGCAGAACTGAAGGACAGGACGGTCCTCTGCAAAGGGACAAAGAGATGCAAACACTGGCTCTTGGCAGAGAAAGCACACAGAAGCCCAGCACCTACCTAAAAAAACCGGAGTGAAAGGTAACAGGATCTGGGCTGGGTGCCTGAACTATCTGCTAGATGGGACAAAGGGTGTGTGTGTGTGAAATCTTTAATGTCCCCTCTGTGGAGGAGTCTTATCTCCAGGCATGAAAGGTTATCTAATATTCCAGCCCCCATTTTCTACTCTCTCCATGCCACAGGAAACATACTATTTGTCCCACTGCCTCTTTGTGGAAGGCCCAAGATCAGGGGGCAGATGTGGGGGGGTTTGCCCTGAGGGCCTCGATGCTGGGTGATTCTACCTTAAACATCTAAAACCTAGGGCCACCTCAGCTCTCCCACCATTGCTGCTTTTTCCTCTTTTTTTGAATGATCATATCACAAATGAGCTGGATTACTGATGTGATTTTACCCTCCCCCCCAAATCTCACACACATCAGAAAAGGGAGTATCGCAGACACGTGTGCTCTGATTTTCAGTCTTGTTGGGCCCATGGCAGCAAAGGCTGCGTTTTAACGCTGGTTCCCAGGCCAGGCTGGAGTAGAGCAGGATAAATGGAGCTATTGAAAGTTGTTATAGAACAAAAATTCAGCCGAGTAAATTGTAGAGATCTAATTGGCTTTATTAATTGATTCATGAATCAGGCAGAGGCCCATCCAGCGAGTAGAGGGGAGCGTCAAAGGCTCCAGAAAAGGAAAGGTTTTCAAAGGTAGAAAAGAAGCAGAGAAAAGGAAATTGCTCCGAAGAATCCACGGTGTGAGGCCAGGTTGCCCTCCTAGAGGGAACAGAAGGGTTCTAAAATAAACTTCCTAGGGCCAATCAGGAAATTCCCATGTGGAACTGGTTAAAGGTGACATTCCAGGGGGTTGAAGCTGCAGTCAGTTTAGGTGTGAAATCTCAGTTTACTGACTTGGGGTCTTAACCTAAGTGAGGCCATTTTGGGTCTGTGGTTTTCTTCTGTAACAAGGTGAGGGATTGCTCTCCTTTCCCCCTGGGGCTCCATTGCCCCCAAATTCCCCCACACAGGTGTATCGGATTGAATGTGTCCCCTCACTTCTGAACTGATGTCAACCCAGAACCTCAGAATGTGACTTGTTTTGGGGGCACAGTGTCTTCACCGATGTAGTTAGTTAAGATTAAGTCGTACCGGTTTAGGGTGGGCTCTACGTCCAGTAGCACTGGTGTCCTCATAAGAAATGAAGAAGAGACACACCCAGGGAGAAGTCACGTGAGGTTGCAGGCAGATTGCAGTGCGGTGTCTACAAGCCGAGGACTGTTGAGGGTCACCAGCACACACCAGAAGCTGAGAGAGAACCGTGGGATGGACTCTGCCTCAGGCTCCAGCAGGAACCCACCCTAACTCCACCTGCATTTTGGACTTCAGACTTCCAGAACCTTCAAAGAATAGGGTCCTGTTGTTTAGAGGGCATCCAGTCTGTGTTATTTGTGGAGGCAGCCCT
Organism: Meles meles; assembly: GCF_922984935.1. Classification (NCBI taxonomy): domain Eukaryota; kingdom Metazoa; phylum Chordata; class Mammalia; order Carnivora; family Mustelidae; genus Meles; species Meles meles. Next base: position 20,722,423 of record NC_060073.1, read on the forward strand.
AGGAGACCAATGCAAGAGGAATCCAGAAGAACCAGGAGGGGCATCAGCATTCAGCCCCTTGCGGCTTCTGTCTCTTGGTGGCACTACAGACCCTGCCAGGCTCCAGGGGGCCTGGGAAAAAGCTCAACTGAGCCTTCTCTGTGGTACCCCTTGGCCAGAGGCTAGAGAGAACTTAATGTCCTTCAGATGCTCCCAGACCCTGAGATGCAGGCACCGGCAAAATGGCTCTGCTTGGACAATTGGATCAGTCAGTGTACGGAAGTACCTAGTTTCTAACTGGATTTTCTGGGACCCTGGGGGTAGGGTGGGTGTGTTAGGGTTTTCCAAGGGAACAGAACCAATAGAATATGCATGTATATATGTACATGTGTGTGATATATCACACACATCTAGATCACACATATGACATATGTTATCTATCTCTCCCTTTCTGTATCTATTTAACACATATATAACGTATATATCTATATACAACATAAATAGCACATATATAACATATATATCTATATAACACATATATGCTATATCAATACAGATATAAGGAGCAAATAGATTTATTTTAAGGAATTGGCTCATTTGATTAAGGAGGTTGACATGTTCAAAATCTGCAGGATGGACAGATAGAGGGGAGAGCTGACAATATGATTCAAGTCTGAAGATCATCTGCTAGAATTCCCTCTTGTTCAGGGAAGGTCAGTCCTTTGTTTTGTTCAGACCTTCAGCTGATTAGATGAGGCCCTCCACATTATGGGGAGCAATCTGCTTTCATCAAAGTCCACTGATTGAAATGTTAATCTCATCCAAAAACAACCCTCACAGAAACATCCAGAATATCGTTTTACCGAACATCTGGACACTTTGGCCCAGCCAAGTGGGCACATAAAATTACCCATCATGATGGGCAAGTATTTTGATCTCCCTTCTAGAAAGAAGAAAAAAAAAGACATGGAGAGGGTGAGTGATTTATCCAAGGTCACAAAGCAAATTAACTGTGATGAGGAGTAACAGTTACAGAGGAGTTACCAAAAAGGGGTTGGGCTGACAATGATAAAAATGGATTTAATTCACATGCCCTCCAGACCAGAGCTTTAAACCTCTGCGGCTCTCCCACATGGCCCCAATGGATAAGGATAAACATTTCCCATCCATATTTACATTCATGTAGTACATTTTGCTTATATGAGGCCCTGCAAGGCAGGATAAACAGAGGCCACCATGGAATGAATATCGTTTTGTGCCAGCAACCATATTTGTGAACATCCAATCATCTCAATGACACTTTGAAGTGACTATCATTTCCTCCTTCTTATTGATGAGAAGATGGAGGCCCAGAGTACTGAGGAGGCTGGCTGAAACCTCACAGCTAATAGGTTGTCTACTGGACTCTAGAGTCTGCTCCCTTGTCTGTGTATGGCCCACTCTCTTCCTCAGGGTGTCCTGACCAAGCATTTGGGGACTGAGTCTTTCACAACATGGTGCACAGTAGCTTCACCTGGCAGTCGCAGCAACTCTGTTAAAAACAGGAACTGGTTCCATCTGTCAGAGCAGGAGCAGGGGTGCGGAGATGTTAACTGACTCATGCTGGGTCACACCACTAATCAGCATCTTGCCCAGAGTGGAACTCACTGAAGAACTGACGTTAGGGTTAAGTTTCACATTAGTTGAGCGATTATTGTATTTGAGGCCCACGTATCAACTTAGCTAATACTTTCCACAACATAAATGTAATAGTTGACAAGGATTTGGCATCCTTCAATGAGTTTTCATTTGCTCCTCCCTACAAAGCCAAGAGATAGGTGTAGGTATGGCTCTCATTTTATAGATGAGGAAACTGAGGCACTCAGAGGTCAAGTGACTTGCCCAAGGTCACTACCAAGCTACCAAGTAAATGGCTGGTATTTTAAAGCAGGAAGTTTGATGCCAAAGCCTGGAGACTTAGCCAGTGTCATAGGATGTGTTTTTTCACTCATTCACTCAATAATTTATGAAGTGTACTATATGCCGGGCCCTCTTCTACTGAGGTGACATGCTTTCTTCTTCTGTTTTCCCTACCATTCAGAGATATAGAAGGGGCAGAGATATAAACTCAGCCTTGAACTCTCCCAGTTTAAACCTCTTAGTGGGGGACAAAGCCAAGAAACAAGCAAACAAAAGCCTTTAGATAGTAGAAGTGTGAGAAAAAAATAAATGAAGGAAGTCTGAGGACAAACCTAGCTGTTGGGAAGGGACTGTTTGGGGTAGAATCTTTTAAGCAAAGCTCTGAACGACAAGAAAGATCCAAGCATATGGATATCTGAAGAACGGGTATTCCTGGTAGGAGGAAAAGCAAGCACAAGGGCCCTGAGGTAAGAATGAGGGGGTATGTCTGTTCAGCAGATTGATGGCCAGAATGGAGGAGCCTAGTGAGAAATGGGAGGAGTCCAAGATGAGGTGAGTGAGTATTACAGGTGCTTGGTCATGTAGAGCCTATGCTTCAGATGTTCTTGGTGCTGACAGCCATTTTTCCCCTTTTAGTGGCTAGCGGAAGTCTGTTCTTAATCAGATGGCCCTCTCTCTTCACTCCACAACTCAGGTGTTCATGCTGTTTAGGCTAAGTCAGAGGTTGGCCAACTTTGAAGACACAGGTAGTAAAGGTTTGGGGCCTTAAGAGTCATATGCTCTCTGATGCCACCATTCCACTCAGCTCATGTCCACATGCTGGAGGTAGAAATCCTGCCTGAAGAAAAATCTTCCCCTACAGAACTCTTTGTCTGCTTTCCAAAGTATATAAAAACTTAAAATACAGGCCCTCAAATGCCTGACATGTAGATGACCCTGACTAGCACGAGAGCAGCCACAGGCAGTGTGTGAATGAATGAGCACTATGTGTTCTAATAAAACTTTATTTACAAAAGATGAGAGAGGGATTGCTGATGTGGCTGGGCAAGTGGGTCCCTACAGGAACAAATCCTTGAGAAGGTGGCCGCCCGTCTCTTCATCCCACAATGTCTTCCTTTGCTCTCTCCCTCCTCTCTACATTCCAAGCAGCTCCCCCAGACATGACGAGCTGCTGAGAGGGCCATGCCCACGAGAGTAGGAGGGGAGGGCCTGGGGTCTCAAGGATTTCATAAAATCCAAACAAATGAGGCAGTGGCAAATATACCGGTGCTGGGACATCCTCAGGACCAATCCGACCGTCTCCTCGCCATCCACCTTTGGCCTCTTCCCTCCCTAACAAGTGAGAGGCAATGGAGTACAGGCAGAAGGCAGGAGGGAGGAAGAGAGCCCCTCTCTCTGCTCTGGCAGCTTCTGTAGTGAACCTTCCCGACGTGACAGATGCTTACGGCTCTAGACAATGAAACGGATCATCACCTTCTATCTTAAGCTGGGGTCATTATCCCTCAATTCTGCAGAGGCGCATCCGAGCCTTAATTTTTTTGTTGTTTGCATATGAGATCATTTCAATTAAAGGGAACTGGAAACACTTCCCTCCATTTCTTTAGCAAACACAGCCTTATTGCTTCCCACTCAAAAAAGCAAAGAAGCCAATATTACAATTAAAAACAAACAAACAAACAAACAACTCTTAAGCAGAGATAGTCAGGCTATGGGTGAAAGGACATTTGTACATATAGGTATTTTATCAGGAAAAACACATCTGTGACCTTCGCTCTAAGTCAGTGAGCAGTGGAACTAATTAAAACAGCCAACACAGTGGGATCACCCTTCTTTTTTCTTTGGTGTTACTCAGGTCTTCTGTTACTCTGATTTGATGCCAGGGAGACTGTTCCATATGGTGGAAAGTAAGTGACTCAGGGACAGGCACAACGTTCCCCCAATCACTGGGTACAAGAATCCAGTGGGGGTGATTGCTAAAATATAGATTCTTAAGCTCTGCCCTTGAGAATAGAATCTCCAAGAAAGCATGCCAGAGAATCAATATCTTTAACATTTGCTCCAGGCAGGTGTGGGGAGTTCAGTGTATGATGTAAATGATGCACAGGCAGAGTAGGGAGGTTGCCTGGGTCCTGAGAAGTCAGGAGGAGCCAAAGTTGTAAGACGATAGTTCCCATAAATAAGCAAATACCTTGAGGCAGGAAAAAGAGCTGAAGGTGAAATGCCAGTTTGTGAAAGGAGAAACAGACCCATAAAAAGAAGCAGAGACGGAACCTAGCTGACTCAGTTGAGTGGAGAAAAGCGTCAGAAGGAAGGTACACGATACTGGGCATGCACAAGATCAAGGAAAAGCAATGTGCAAGCGAGAAGGTGGGGCAATGTTAATAGTAGGCAAAGTAGAATTGGAGGTTAAAAGCACACATGAGTACGAAGAGACATCATATGATGCAGGGCCTATTTTACAGAGAAGATATTATGGTCATAAACATGTATGTAGCCAACAACACAGCAGCTAAATACAAAGGCAAAAGTATTAGAGATGAATGGAGAATTGCCCCTAAAACAGACAGTTTCAGTGGAAGATTTTTAGTACACCCTTTTCAGAATTGTAGATCAAGTAGATTAAAAAAAAACTGTCTTGTTTTGGTAGCCACTCACCATATGTGGCTTTTGAGCATTTGAAATGTAGCAAGTTGAGATGCGCTGTAAGAGTGAGATATAAATGCCAGATTCCAGAAACCATTAAAAAAAGAGAGAGAGAGAATGTGAAATATCTCATTAACAATTTTCATATGGGTTGTTTGCTGAAATGATCATATTTTAGATGTATCAGTTTAAATAAAATATCATCAAATCGATTTCACATGTTCATTTTTGCTTTTTTTATTTGGCCAATAGAAACTGTAAAATGACATAGGGGGCACGGATTGCATTTCTTCTGGATAACGCCGCCGTAGATGGACCAAAGAACATCAAGTGGTTCTGTGGGAACCCATCAGCTTCTAGTTCTCATCCTTGGATTCTAAAACCTTCCTCTTATTTCAAACACATCTTTAAAACCATCACCCCTTCCTGGGCCTTGGCAAGTAGGAAGTTTGTTGTGTTCCAAGAAGCTGTGGATCCCATCCTACTTTGTGACTCTCTACTGCAGGTATCTGGGTCTTAGATGTGTTACTTATAAGATAAAAAATAAATCTTACCAGCAGGGTTGTTGTGAGGATTAAATGGGAAAGCATAGTCTCCCATTTTCTAAAAAGATAAAATTAAAAATCAAACAGAGATGAAGGGGGGCCACAAATTTTACTTCCTGTCTCTGGGCCCCATGCTTGTGGAGCTGTGAAAACTCTGAGGCAGACCCCCGCAGGTCACAGAGCCCTGTGGAAGGTGCTGTGTAGGAGTTGAAGATTTCCCACCCTGAGGATTTCACACTGACTATCAGGAGAGCACGAGTCAGGAGGCCTCACTCTGCCTAGAATTAGGATGGTTTCTCCTCTATAGATGCCTTAGAACCGAGACATTGAACTTCAGCCACTCTTAGGGGAAATGGCAGATGATTGTCATTGCAGATTCCTAGCATGTTCAAGCCAGAAAACCCTAAGTAGTCAATGGTATGGTTGAGATTAACCAAGTTGTCCCAGTTTTATCTGGAACACTCCTGGTTTGAGCACCTAAAGTCCCACATCCTGGGAAACCTCAGTCCCGAGCCAATAGGATGGGTGGTACTCCATGTCCTCACACCCAAGTTTTAGAGACTTTCCCTTGTTAGAAGAATCACTCTGGGATGTTTCTTAAGATCTGGATCTCCGGGCCTACCTCATTGAGAATCACCAGGGTAGCAGCCCCAAATTGAGGACCTCCCACTAACATCCCAGATGGCTCTGATAGCCAGTCAGGTGTGGGAACACAAATGAGAACAATTGTTTTGTTATGTGGATGGGGAAACAGAGGTCCGGAAAGGGGCACTTAGGTGAAGTTGATACCTTTCAAGGGCCCCCTTCCTCATAATGATTCCCAGGGACAGAATAAAATGGGCTGTAAAGCAGGTATAAAAAAGTTAACGTGCTGGTGTCCCCCCTTAGGGTCTATTTCGTCTATTTTTTTCATGTAAAAATCATGTTGTAGGTGTCCTCTTCCTTGCTGGTGCTCATGGTCCAAACATGGTCTGTCTCCTGGTTCATCCTTAGGCAGTGCCATGCCTAAGGCACCCAGTGGAGGACCTGGACCCCAGCCCCTTACCATGACAGGTGGTAGTCGAAACCACAGCTGTTTAGAGAGTTCTGAGTTCCTCTCTCTAACCTGGGAAGCGGGGTTTCTGCTTGGGTGTGGGAAGCACCTTGGACATACTTCTTCCAGGTTCTTCCGTCACGGGTAATACCCAAGGGCAGTGCAGAGTCAGGAGTTCCTCCTCTGTGGGAGTGGGAGCTGGTGGTGAGAAAAGTGGAGGAACCCGAACTTTGTGAAGTCTCTGTCCCCACGGGACACCCCAGGGCAAACTTTGGGACCCTTTAGTTACCAATGCAGTGAAAGAGAAACATTGTTTGCAATATGCAGACCGTTTATTGCACATCCATTACCTGCTCAGCTGTGCTCAGTCAAACCTGATACTCTCATCTTTTTGGTTTCTTGATTGCCAAAATTTTCCTTTCTTGGAAAGGAAACCCCCTGCTGTTCTGGAGCTGGACAGTGTGGGTCCCATCTTCAGTGTTGTCACCTTCTCGCTAGTCAGTTAGCCCCTCTGGCTCTCAGAATCCCCTTGAGTGAAATCGAGTAACAGTACCAGCCCTGCGACATTGTCCTGAGGATTAAGGGACAGCGTGCAAACATCTGAGGCACACAGGAGGAATCCATAAATAATAGTAGCCACATAATCAAAATAATATACAGAAAGTGTCTGGTGTGTATTAAGGGCTCAGCTCCTGCCTTTGAGAAAGATTCCTCTCCCCAATGACCCCGAGTACCCAAGGGAAGACGTTACACGAATAAAAAGAAAGGTATGCTACCCAGAAAGGAGCAAACAGACAAGCAAAGACATCCAAGCAGTTGGTGTTTTCTGGCTGTGAGACCTGCCCTAGTTTATTTTGGCAGCTGCCTCCACCATCAATATGGATGGAGAAATGGCTGCAAAAACAAATGGATTGACCAAGGAGGGGAGGCTGTTTGGTTCCAGCTTCCAAAGGAGAACCCAGATGTCCCTGTGGTTGAGATGTATTGGGTCCCTAGTTGCTGCTCTGGCCTTCCCATGCTCACCCTCAACATAGAGGGATGTTTCCAAAGTAGCTGGGCTGGGAGGAGTTCAGGTAGTTCAGGTAGTGGTGCTAAATTCAGGCGTATCAGCCATCTATTCGCTCGTGATTCTGCAGTCTGGACCGGATGCAGGGGCTCCACAAAAGGTCATCTGGAGTCCTTCTTGGGTGGTGCATTCCTCTGGCAAATGGGACAAAGATCCAAGACGGGCACTTGGACATGTCTGGTACCTTGAGGAGCTCCGGCTGAGTTGGCTGAGTTGGCAGGGAAAGGGATGTCTCTCTCCATGTGGCTGCTTGTTCTCATTGAGCCCAAACCTAGCTTCCTCAAGGGGAGTCTTAGGGCAGCCAAATGCTGTGATTGGAAGCTGAACACCCCTTGAGGGCTCAGGGGCTCCCACAAGATCACTCCCGCCGTATTCCATCAGCCAAAGCAGTCACAGGTCAACCCAGATTTAAGGAATGGGGAAATAGACTTCATCTCTTAAAAAAAAAAAATCCACCCTGCAAAGGATATAGGTATAGGGGGAAGTGGTTCATCAGAGGCCATTGTTACAATAATTTACCGCAGCAACACAGGACATTTTCTAGGATTTGACATTTGAGGCCCTGGTCCTCTGGTTCCAATCCCCTTTCAACTTCCTGGTGAGTGTCTGTGCTCCAGCCCCTTCTGAGTGCGTCAGACGCTTTCCCTCCTCCAGGCTTTTGTCAGTGGGTCTCCTTTGGTCAGATTCAATGGGAACAAGAACACAGTCTAGAGTCAGGCCGCCTGGCTCTACCCCTCACTCCCAGCAGTGTGACCTTGGTCAAGTCTCTTGGCATTTCTGAGCTTCATTTCTTCCACTGTTAATGAGGAACACTTTTCTGCCTGCTGAACACCTACGTGTTTTTCTATGGCACATCCTTTGAAAGTTTCCCCTAGGTCCTTCCAACCCTCACCCCAACTCCTTGGTCACTCCCTTCTTTCAGCTCCCAGGGCCCCCTGCCACACCCCAGTTCTGTCCTAGCCCACGGTGACATGTACACACATGTCTCTCCCAGAGAAGGAGTTCTTGCCTCTAGGAGTCACATCTCAACAACCTTTTATCTTTAGGGCCCAAAACCTGGTGCGTGCCCTGTATGTGCTTTCAAAGAATGAATGAGCAGTTGCTGGGATCCTACACCTCAGGGACATGCTCGTTTGTCTAGGACCCATTTCTTTCACACCCAATTGCCACAAAAGAGGAGTAGAAGAAAAACAAGCATTAGGCTTTCATGCCAGGGATGTGACCTTTGGACAAGTGATCCAGGGGGATGATAGCTGCCATGGCTCCTGCAGCCCTGTCTGCCATCCCTAATTCCAGAGGAAGGGCATAGTCCTCCAGCAGGGTCATGATGCATTATAAATTAAGGTGTCAAGCAGGAAGGCTAGTTCAGTACCCACGAGATAAACGTGTATTACTCCTTTGCACGAAGCAGACATCCCAGATGCTGTCAGCCCAACTGGACCACAGCCTGGGGACCAAAGAGGAGGGCTTCAGATGGGCAGGCCCCACCCCTCTGGCTCAGCAGGAAATACTTCCTGCTGCTGAGACTTCCAGGGGTGGGACAGAACTGGGTTCAAATTCTAGCTCCATCACTCAGTTCAAACCTAGGCTAATTTCCTCTCCTCTGGTTTGTTCATCAACCTCCATTGTTCATCTGTAAATTGGAGATCATGGTGACTCTCTGGAAGGGCCACTGTGAGGATTAAATAGGGTAACAGAGGTGGCATATGGTGGGCACAGAACAGCTGGTTTTCCCGTGGCTCAAAAAAACCTTCTCAGATTCTCCGACCTGGAATCATTGCTTTGGCGGATAAATTATTATATAAAATAAATAACTGAACTTGTGAAGTGTTTTCCTAGACCCTTAACAGAGTTTATTGGATTTGGGGAAATAACAAAGTGTGGGTGCTGGGAGGTAGCTAGGTTCATTCACTGGGTGCTAAATATTGGGAGCTAACAGATGAGTACTTACTGTGAGCCAGAGCCCATCCTAAGCATTTTACATACATTCCTTCAGGCTTGCTAACCACGCTGTGATATCAATGCTATGCTTTTCTAGTTCTACAGAGAGAGAAACTGAGGCTCAAAGAGGGTCAAGTTCTACCCACAGTTACACAGCCGGGAAGCAGCAGCACTGGGATTCAGACTCAAGGGGTCTCGCTCCCTGGAGGCTGTCCTGCCTCGGCTGGCTCATTCTGGTTTACCGACCTGATGGCATTTACAGGGCTAACTATGCAGTAGCAAACAACAAGGAGAGTACCAGGTGTTTGCAGAGCACTTTACCATGTAAACACGCCTTGCCGGGGCGTCTTTGAATTGTTACGATGGCCGTAGGAGGCGAGGACTCTTATTTCCATCGCAGAGATGAAGAAATGGAGATACAGTGAACCAGGATCTCTTCCAAGGTGACACAGGATGGAGAGTGGGGCTGAGATCCGAATTTTGGCAGAGCCCAGCTTCCACCATCATATGGTTATTAATATGTGGAAGACGGCAGGTGCACAAGTATCCAAAATGGTCCAAATTTTGTCCTGGCATGTTATTAGTCAACTGGCATGACTCTGTTCCAAGACGGTGTGCAGGGCAGCTGAGGCAACCCCACGGTTCCCCACCCAGCCAGCTGCTCCGGGAGGGCAGCTCTCCTTCCTGAGCCCCTCCCCTGGCCCCTCACAGCTGCTCCTGCTGGATCTCTCAGCATCATGCTCTCCTTCCCTTCATCAGAGGGTCTCCCTTAGGCAGGACTTAGCCACCTGGGTCCAGAGGCTCGTTTGGAGAGAATTCAGGCGGTCAGAGAACTTGGAAGGGAAAAATCACATCTCTGAGTTCACCGCTCTCAGCTGAAATGGAGCATTTCTTTTAGTTGTATGTCACCTATAGAAATTACAGATAAATTCCTCTCACATCATATGGTAGCAGATGCCTTGAAATACCACTTACGCCTATCACTGCTTCAAAATTATGGTGCTTATTAGACCTGCCATGGGATCTTATAATTGAATGCTTTAATAAGGAAGCACGTATGTTGCTAAATTATAATGTGTTTTTAATATTTTGATGCTATTTTTAATGTAATTAGTACACTTTCTAATCCTATATATTTTTATTGGCTGCCTTGAAAAACAATATTCCCAGGAGTCTATAGTCTGCCTCAGACTTCCAAAGAGTTCCCCGGCTCATGAAATATTTATAGCAATTCTTTGAGGTAAGACTCTATTATAGTCTCTCATAATTCCCATTTTACAGAATATATAACTCAGGCACAGAGAGGACAAGAACACAACCCAAGGACACTTTAATAAGTGGAGCAAGGATAGAAATTCAAGGCAACCTAGACCAGAGCCTGCCTTCTTGACTAGCACAAGTGGTCAGGTCCCCTCAGTGCCCATGGAGGGCTCCAGTTCATTCTTCACAGGAATGCAATCGCTGCTTTATCCCTTAGCAAATTCCAAAGGACCCTGAACCTCTTGAGGGTTGGAATGGTTTTATTCCTCTCTGAATCCCTAGTGCCTGACCCAGTGTTGAGCCCAGAAAATGTTCTAAATAAAAGTTTTTGAATGAACGTGTTTCCAACCCATAATGTGTCATACATTGTTGAGCTAAGACCCCCTTCTCCTGCCAGATTCTTTATTGCATTAACAAAAAGGCCCAAACCAAATAATCCGTCCACATTTTATAACGGCATTAGTACAGAGTCTTGTATTTTTATAGCACTTTTGACGTTGCCAAGAATTTTTATATCCCTTTGACTTGAACCTCGCGTGTAAATTAGTCTGGACAGGAATGAGGTACCTTAGTTTCACAGAGAAGTAAATGGAGGCTCGAGGCGATTGGTTCCAGGCAGTAAAGCACACGGGTGAAGGGCAGAGGCAGGGAGCCCAGCAGTAGCCTGGGTTCAAGCCCAGCTCAGGCACTCCCTGGCGGACCTCACAAGAGCTTCGCCTCTCTGAGCCCAGTGACCTCACCCACAGAATGGGACAGCCACAGCTACCAAATGAAATTGCTGCCAGGATGACACAAGAGGATGCATGCTGTCTAGAACAGGTTTCCGGGACGCTGTAAGGACACAGTCCACAGTATGGGTCCCCCAAGATCAGCAGAAGGCTGGTACGGTGTTGGTGTTATCATAGGGCAAATGCAGTGGGGATCGGCTGTTTTAACAGAGCTGTGGTGACGTTCTCATCCCAACTCAGCCACACGCCCAGAATAAAACTCTGTCCTACATTCCCTGGATCTTGGTTTCTGGATCTGCAAAACGGGCCGGTGGGGGGCTGGAGAGGACAGGCTCAGGAGGCACGGGCTCAGAGTTCCTCCTTCATAGGAAAGTCTGTGCGGAATCAATTTGAAAAACAAAACTGAGGGCGGCCCAGTGTGTAGACAGGGTGGGACCCCTCGCCCCGAGGAGCTCTTGGGGCACTGCGTGAAGTCAGCTGGAACAGCCGGGTTTAACTGGAGCTCAGCGCGAGAGAGTAAGAGCCGGATTAGACCTGCAGACCCGTCTTCTTTGGAAGGAGGAGTTAGAATGGAAGGTGCGTGTGCAGGGTAGTAGGCAGTTAGCGGGGTTTGGCGTCTTTAGGGGAACCTCTGCTTTGAGTGTGTAAGACTTTAAGGAGAGTTGGGATCTCCCCCACATGTCCTCTTCCCCCTACCCCACCCCTGAGCTGTCCCCTTTTTCCCTCTGATTATAAGTCTCATGATGATGATCCTTGAAGGCTCCTGAGAGCATATCATTCATGCAAAAAGCTGACAACCCAGGGTCTCTGCCGGAGGACGCTGTTGGGAGCAGCCGATGAGCCAAACTGGTGGAAAGCCTCCTCCTACAGGAGCAACAACCCCCCCCCCCCACACATATAATTGGCCTCCAGTACTTCATATTGTCAAACCATGGTAGGGGAGACTGGAACCACATGGGAGAAGATAGTGGGGTCAGCCCAGGCCATGACGGGGCTCCAGAAAACCTATTGAACAGATCTTCTTCCCCAAATGACTTTCCTCATGTAAAATTGTCTTCTATTATTGCTGGAAAACGGGTTTTTAAAAGAGGTTAACATGCAATTTAATGAATATGAAGTAATAATGTTCCTTGTATCAAATTAAAATTCTAAGACTGCCACATGAAACAAGTGCATTATGAGTATCCACCATTATGTATTATTATTATTGGACGGCTTGATTGCCCTACATACTTGGGAGTAAAAGAAACAGCTCCAAGCCTTGCATTTGAATTGGCAAGCATCACCCTCAGAATGAGAATCCGGGCAGACTGGAAGCATGCCCACCTAGCTAAGGAAGTCTTGGGATATTAAGATATTAATAGTCCTGAGATATTAAGATAACATCTCCTGATAATGCAGAAGGATAATGGAGCAGATAGACAACAGCCTTGAGCTCCTGAGAGCTGCAGAAAGAGAAGAGTATGTATGAATTTCGGTTCTAGTGCCTCTATCCTTATGCTGTGTGACTTCAGGCAAGTCACTTTACCTCTCTGAGCCTCTATTTCTCCATACTATTATTTAGTTTGGATGTAGGACCACTCTGAGGGTAAACTGAGGTTATAGATGTGACAGTACTTTGGAAACTCTAGTGGGCTACTGAGTTCTGGGGACTGAGGATCATGGAAAAGTCTCCATGATGATTTCCTCCCTATTCCCTCCGCTTCTCTAACTTCTGATGCCTGGCTGCCGTCTATAATATTTAGTAATAGTCACCCACACTTAGGAAGCACTTAGTAAGGACCTGGTATTTTTTCACGCCATTCTGCTGTAACTTTAGGTGCCAAGTATTATTATTAACTCCATTTTATAGAGTAGTAAACAGAGGCTCAAAATGGCTTGTAAGCCGCCCAAGGCCACAGGACCAGCAAGTGGCAGGGATTTAAGCCCAAGTCAGAAGACTCTAAAACCTCTTAGTTCACCTGCTGTATTTGCCTCTAAAATATGCCTGACAAGCTGCTTCCAAACTGTGTTTGAACACCTCCAGGGACGAAGGGCTCATTACCACCCTCGTCCCTCTCCTTACAATGAGTGCTCTCCCCTGACGCATAAAGCATTATTATGGTGATATTATTATCTGTAAAATAGAGTGATTGGAGTAGATGCTCTCTTAAGGTCTATTCCAGAAACATCACTTGAAGAGCATGAGCATTTACCGACAAAGCCAGCCGGGCTGCGGAAGAAAGGATTAAACACCTCCATATGAAAATGGAACACAGCGAGTAAGAGGTGTGCGTGAATGGGGGCAATTAATCCTCTTTTGCCGATCACTGTAAAAAAACATTTGCCGGAGAGGAGGCATTTATTCCCTGCAGACGCATGGTGTGGTTTTGAAATATCTCCACAGAAGGCAAGATGACGGAGGAAATACAAATCTATTGAATGTACAGGGCAAGAGAAAAAGGGGCTTCCATAAAAGGATTTCTAAACCATATCAAAGGCTTCTGGGGTCAGGGAAGGCTGTCGGAACACTACCAATTAGAGCTAAATGGGAAACCGGCTTAAATCTCAAAATTAAAGATGAAGAGCAGCAATTAACCTGTCTTCCAACAGGAAACATAGCCCTTAATGCTCAGTGTAATTTAATATTTCAAAATTATGACCACCAGCATCTAAGGCTCGTGTTCGACAATATAAAATGGACAATAAAAATTGCAGGGGGTGGGGGGTGTTTGGCTCTCCTGGGCAAAATGGCGGTGAAGTCCTTGGGCAGAGGGTGGCTTGAAAGTCACCATGGCCGGACTGCCCCCCCCCCAACAGTCAGAACCCGCCCAGAGACACAGAGTAGGCAAGCTCAGCCCCATTTTCCAAAGACCCATTCTCTGGCCAGCAGGAAGCTTTTGATTTGTGTTTCGTGGGCTTTCACAGGGTGGATTATGCTGATGTGAGTGGAAAGAAGCACACCCCGCCCCCCCAACAGTGCTTCATCACCTCCTGGAGCTTTGAAAATGCCTAACCCCGGGCCCTACACACCCCAGGGCCAGGGGCTCAGGATCTTTGAAAGCTCCCAGGTAGTTTCCACTGGCACCCAGGCTTGAGAACTGCTGCTCTGAAAGACTGTGCGCCCATTGAGGAAGAACAAGCAGACGGACGTCTGGGACATGGTCAAAGATTATGCTAGAAGCACTAGGACGATGTGGCCATTCTGACATTGAGCTGTGCAGGTGAGGAGATGGGCCCACGGAAAATTGCCTCCTGGCAGGCGGGAAAGGGGAGCTGAATAGGACCACCACAGAGAATGCAGCCCCTGATGAAGTCTTGGAGCCTAAAACCAGGAGTATAAAACCCATGGCTGAGAATCTAGGTTTTCACGGACACCCCCAGATGCATGAGGGCCCTGTGGGTGGCTGGCCTTCCTGGGAAGAGTGAAACTCTACTCCCCTCTCTGGGGCTTTCCTGGTTCTCCCCCTGGCTTTCCTATCATTCTCTGTGAATCCTCTCCCATGGCCCGGGTAGCAGCGTGGGGCCCCGGGAAGGTTCCCAGCTCTGCAGACAGATGGGTGAACCACCACTTAATAAGTGATCTTGGGCCAGGAGTTCTCCTCTCTGAGCTTACTCGGTTTCCTCATCTAGAAAACCCGGATCAAGATAGGACCACGGGGTTAGGGTAAGGAGTGTCTGAGATCATCTCTGTGGGCCCCCAGCGTGGTGTCTGCCACATTCAACCACGTACGTGTCCCTTCGTAGACCTGCTCTCAACACCTTCCATGTACCTGCTCTCCCACGCTTTCCTGCCTCCATGCTTTTGCCTGACCAGCTCTGATCCCCCTGGAGTGCCTTTTTCCTCTTGGTCCATCACTTCCTGTCCAATTCGACAATTATTCACCTTGATCCTGGGTTAGGAGCTGGACTCTACCGCTCAGAAGTCACTGATTAGGTATCTGGCGAGATGCTGGTGCCCGGATGCTGCCCAGCCCTCCTCCAACCTACCTGAATGGGTACGTAACTGAGTCCAACAGTCTAGGGCACTTGGGAACTTTCCCCCAACCAGAAGGCAGGGCCCTGGGCATCTAGAGTGATGGTGGCGGCATGAAGAAGGGGAAGACCACACCCTGGCCAATGTGTGGTCTTCTATGTATGGTCTTCTTTCTATGAAAGAAGAAAGAGCAGTTGGAAACCTCCTGTCTAACAGGGCTGGCATGAAGCACAAGCAGCAGCATACCATGGGGCCCACGAGTCCGTGGGCCAGGGCTTGGCTACAGCAAAGCAGCCCTCGTTTCTCATGGCTGGGCTCCAGCGGCCTTCTCTGGCACCCCTCTGACACCGCTGGTGCCCACAGCCCTTCCCACACCTCTCTATAATGACAGCGTCCACTCTGCTTCATGCTTATGCTCGTGCTCCGTCCTGCAGCTGGCGCTCTGCTTGAATTAAGGGTCCGCTCTTCCTCCTCTCTGCCTTCCCCGTGCCATCCCCATCCCCATGCACCCAGCAAGACCTCAGCGAGCCAGGGTTGGCGGCACGGATGGTGCCCTCTGCTAGACAGCTAGGCCAACTGGCACCCATCACCTTGACCTGGGGGGAGCATGAATTTATGAAGTCTCTTTCCCTTTGGTCAGCTGAGGCAGGGCTGGGGAGGGGGTCCATAGAAGGGACAACTGTGTCTGCCTTCCAGAGGCATTGAAGGAAAAACAACGAGCTGCCGTTTAGAAGGAGCTTAGCCCAGGGCCTGGCAACAGTGGCTGAAAACTCTCCTCTGTCGAACCGGGTTTCATGGACAAAATCAGAACAGGAGCAGTTTGAAAACTTAGAGTGATCTGAGGCCCAGAGAACGAGAAGCATTCAGAACAGAGCATAGAGCAAGGTCAGCTCCATGGAGCTGGGAGGGAAAGCACTAGTCTTTTTTTGTTCCCCCAAGTAAAACATCAGCAGTTTGGATTTCCCACTGCTTGTCTTCCTTAACACTTAATGGAGGGTCTGCTTCTAGTACTTGTAACCTTTAAAAAAAAAAAAAGAGGCAGAAAACTCCCCAAGGTGTTTTTTGGATTCCCAGGACAGCCCTTCCGGCTTTGTTTTTATATTCACAGATCCATCCCGTTCTCCAGCAATAGGAGAGGTGGTTGAACAGGATCATTTTTCTTGTTTTACAGATGACTAAGCGGAGGCTCAGAGAGGTTAAGACACCTGCCCCAGGTCACCCAGCTGATGAGCGCTGGGCTGGGGCTTGCACCCTTTCACCATCACCAACTGGTAATCTCCTCTTTGCATTCTGGGGTTTCTGGGGTTCTGGGACAGGTTGGGGGGTGGGGGAGAGCAAGCCGGTTTCCGACTTTTTCCATGCTTGTGTCTCTCACCAGCTACAGCGACCGCAGGCAGAGAGCAGAGCCCTCGAAAGACTATCTCGAAAGCAAGAGGCATGGCATGGGAGGAGTCTGGGGAGATGCACACGTGGGTTAAATTTTGGCTCCTGTTACATGTTAGGGGTACTTAACTCTTCGTATATCAGTTGGGCTTCCATGTTGACGTCTTTTGAAGAAAGGGATAAACGGCTTAAAAATAATTGGAAACCAGTGCACCAAACCAAGTCCAATCTGTGGCTCCTTGTGGCTACCGGGTTGACTTGTGATCAGGAGGTTTTCTGTGCGTGCCGCGGCGATGCGAGGAAACTCACAAATCTGGAAGAGGCCGCAGCTGCAGAGGGACCAGTGTGAGAGGGGAGGGCAGTGCCTCTTCCGTGAATCAGAATTTAAAATCTTCTGCTATGAAGAATTGAGCAAGAGTGGCCTTAATGTGGGCAAGACCCACGTGGTGACCCAGGGCAAAACTCCAGGGAAGGTTCTGTAAGATTCTGCACTGGTCTGAGGGGCGGGGCCTTGCAGTCAAGTCCGCTCCTGATCCCATGATCCAGATTCTGATCTCTGACTTCTGGGTGGGACTGAGAGATTTTCCCTCATCCAAGCAAAACACGTCAGACGTGGGCACCTTGGGTCACCCTGGGGCAGGCGATCTGCAGGGCAACTTGAGAGAGGCGGAAGTTTAAGGAAGTCTCTGAAGTCGCTCAGACATCTGCAGAGGCTAAAACAGCAATTTCCTCTTGGTGGCGGGACAGGGTGTTCCCGGAGGAACACGTGGCCCCCAGGTGCTCAAGGGCAGCCACAATCGTCCCTGACCCTCTTCCTGCCGCTTGGCCCTGCTCAGAACCAGAGGGAACCTGCTTGAGAGGTGACAGTTCCCACATTAGGAAGGGCCAAGGTTGGGGTCACTGTGACCCATAAGACATGGTCCATGTCCCTGAAGAGCAGGGGACACATCAGGAACCTCTGTCTGCTAGCCGGTGGTTTCTGGAAATAACGACTGCAATAGACACTACAATGTTTCGAGAACTTACTGCATGCTAAGCACTCTACATGCATTACCTCGCTGAATTATTACCACCTACCACCACATGTAAGTTAAGTCCTGTTTCTAGCTCCATTGAACAGATGAGGAGACTGAGGCTCAGAGAGGTTGAGTCAGACAGTAAGAGGCACAACAGGTCTGAGGCCCGAGTCTTTACTCTTGACTAAACTCTGTTGTCCAGACCCAGTGTATCTGGAGTAGTAGGACCCCACCCCCAACAAGGACTCCTATCTTAGTTTCTCTACACTGTACATACTCAGTGGGGACAATGCCCCCGTTCCCACTCAGGGAGCAGCAATTGATTCTGGGAGGAGGGGTGCCAGTCCCACCCAATCCCACCTGGTCCACCCTCACTCCATTAGCTCCTGTTGCCAAGGCCTCCAGCAGGCTCCACACCGGAGCCTCCTTGCATTAGGACCAGGTTCACCGCACCCACCCACCCCGCCCCCCTGCCCGCAACATTCCCGGTTCCTCCTTGGAGGCCCTGACCCCTAGAGTTGCCTGTTGGGACTTGTTACAGGTTAAACAGGTACAGGCTTAGCTCGGCTGGAATGAAACTTGAACACTTCAGGTTCTTGCCAATTCTCCCAGCACAGGGAAAAGGTAATTGTCAATTAGTGAGCCCATCAGCTGAGGCAGGAGGAAAATCAATAACATGGACCAATACAGAGGGTTCTAATGCCAGTCAGGAATCCAGGAGCGGGAGCCTTTCAAACAGGTACACGGAGTAATTGGCTTCTCCCTTGTGACCCATCCCGTGGACTTACAACTCTCCAATTAACATGTACCGTTGACAGGCACACAATTATTTGGGTTCACTGTGCCCCAGCCGGTGTTTGTTCAATCAGAACTTGCAAATATACAGAAAGTGCACAGAATAACAAATGCAGGATGGCTCTGGGGGAAATCAAACTGCGAGTAGATCTTAAAGGAATCCTGGACTTGGGATTTCTCTTCCAGAGAGCTGCCCTGAGTCTCAGCTCAGATGCTGGCCAACAGCCCCGTTCTGGCCAGCCCCTGACTAGATCTGTCCCCATTCCCACTGAGGAACTCAGAGGGGGCTGCCCATGGCTTGGCAAGTGCCATCCCCCATAATCTACCGGAGAGAAGGTGACTACCTTCCTTTGCAAAGAAGGAGCCTTCTGCCAGGACGGCCATTTCTCATCTCTTGCACCTGGATCGTTGTAATCTATCTAAGCCAACCTCCAGATCCTCAGGGATTCTTCTTGGATCTCCCCAGGCTAGGTCAAAGGCCCTTTTCCCAGACACCATAGAATCCTGGGCTTGCTTCTTCCCCAGCATTCACATCATTGGGTTACTCCACTGATTGATCTCAGTTTCCCTCACAAAAGAGTGAGCCCTTTGATGTCAGAGACTAAACATCTCGAAACACTGCGCCAGCACAGAAGGCTCTTAGTAAACGGTTGTTGGACGAATGTATAGGTAGGTAGTGCACAAAAGAATAGGGGAGTGGCTGGGAGAATTTGTGAAGCATGATGGAAGTGGTGGGGAGATGGAGAAACTGGCGGAGAATGAAAATGATGAGAGAGCAGAGGATAAGTGGGGAGATCCATGAGGGTTGAGGGGGTCAGTGTATAATGGATGGGAGGATGGCTAAAAAGGCAGGTAGGAGGTTGGATGGATGGTGTTGGGCAGTGTTTGGAAGGCACAGAAGGATAGATCGATGTATAGATGGTTGGGTGTGTGGGCAGGGGGTTGGATAGAGACTTGGCAAGGGAATGAATGGATGGACAAGTTAATGCATACACAGATGAGGGGATGGATGGGTGGTGAAGAGGAAGGGAGTGGGAGGATGGTTGGACACAAGAATGGATGCTCTAAGCCAAGGGTAGCAGATGGAACTATCACAGGGAACCCTCCTCTGAACTTGCGCCAAGGTGTCAGAGATGCTCCCTGCCGCACCCTCCATACATCCAGGTTTTATGGTTCCTAATGGGAAATCCAACCAGATTCCCCACTCCCAGATACCTAGGCCTGCTCCTACTATGGTTCTTGACAGTACACAAGTCAAGCAAAGTTTTCCAAGGGTCCTTGTGGAACTGGCTAACTGGTAAGTCATTCCCTAGCCTCTTATCGCAAAGATGTGCCCACAGCCCAGGCGGAATCTTCTCCTGGATCCTGACACCCATGGGCCTGGTCTGAGTCCCCTGGGACTCCAAGTCTGCACTTAGACATCCAAAGCTCCACCTGAGGCAGCGGGACTCAGCTTTGCCTGTATGACTCCTTTTATGTCATGGAATTATCCTCAGCCTTCCAGGAAACCAAGAGAATTGACTGAGCATTCACTATGTACCAGACCCTTGTCACTTATTATTGTATTTAATCAGCATTACAAACCTAAAAGGTAGAGTGCAATTATCTCTGTTTTATACCGAAGTCAGGGGCTCAGCGTCACAGAGAGCAAGTGGAGTTAGGATTGGAACCCAGTCTCCTACTCCAAACACCAAGCCTCTTTTAACCGCCTCAACATTCCTGGGGTCCTCAGAAGAGGATGGGGGGTAGGCAAATTGCTGCTTGGGGACAAAGCTGGGACTATGCCAGGATTCTGGACCCCAAGATAAGCCTTCTAGGGATAAAATTATATTTCTTATTGATTTTATGGGAGAACAACTTGGCTAGAAGAAGATCATTTATTGATTCAAGGAGTTGGACCATTGCCCGCATCCCCCAACCTTATTCCGTGTGACGGTGAAAAACGTAAACATACAGACAGTCCTTTGGCCACCAAGCGTACCACTACCTGATGAGATATTTCCCCAATGGGAATAGTTTGGTACTGGTGAAGTGAGAGAAACAGCCGCTGCCTCGGGTTGGCAGCTAATCCTGAAATCAGCTCGTGATCCACTCTCAGGGCTCTTAAATGGGACTCTTGAGAACCAGAAGTCTTCAAGAATCATGGATTCCTCAAGAATTCTTCCAAAAATTCAGGATTCCTTAAGGATTCCTGAATTGTGGGATTCTGGGTGTCACCTAGGGATCTCTCATATTGTCCCATGTAGGCAGCCTGACACACCTCCTGAGCAGGCAGATTCTACTTTACAGAATTATGGGACAATCTCACTTACAAAATTGGAGAGGAAATTCTTTTTTTCCAAAGATTTTATTTATTTATTTGACAGAGAGAGAGATCACAAGTAGGCATAGAAAGAGGGGGAAGCAGACTCCCTGCTGAGCAGAGAGCCCAATGTGGGGCTCCATCCCAGGACGCTGAGATCATGACCTGAACTGAAGGCAGAGGCTTAACCCCCTGAGCCACCCAGATGCGCCTGGAGAGGAAATTTTAAATAAAATATTAGCTAATAGAATTCAGCAATTCATATTTTAAAGTATGTCATGATCAAGGAAAGTTTAACCCAGGAATGTAGGGTTTGCTGAATATCAGAATATGTATTATATAATATAGCACCCTACAGTCTGTAGGAGAAAAATCAGCTCAAAACACACAGAAAGCACAATATAATTCAACACATACTCACGATTAAAACAGAAACTCATGGTAAAGTAGGGAAAAGGGGACTATTCCTACTCTGCTAACATGTGTCTATAAAAAAAATTCAGCAAATATTTTACTCAATGATGAAGCTTTTTTTTTTTTTAAAGATTTATTTTTTTTGACAGATAGAGATTACAAGTAGGCAGAGAGGCAGGCAGAGAGAGAGAGAGGAGGAAGCAGGCTCCCAGCCAAGCAGAGAACCCGATGCGGGGCTCGATCCCAGGACCCTGGGATCATGACCTGAGCCAAAGGCAGAGGCTTTAATCCGCTGAGCCACCCAGGCGCCCCCAATGATGAAGCTTTAGGCATAGTTCTGTTAAATCAGGAAAAAGACAGGGATGTCCTCTCTCACTGACTCTGTCTAGCATTGACCCAAAGACCCGAATCAACACAATCAGGAAAGAAGAAAGAAGCAAATTGTGTAAGAATTGGAAAGAAACAATTGGAAAGAAACAAAACTGTCTTCTGTATAGAAATTCCCAAAGAATCTATAATCTTCTAGAACAAGTAAGAGAGTTCACTATAATTGCCCAGTACAAGTTCAATATCTAGAGATCAGCTATGTTCCCAGTCATTCTTAGTAACCAATTTGAAACTCTTAATAGGGTGGGGGGACTTGGAGTTTGGAGGGTAGAGCCCCAAGCACAAAAGAAGAGAAGATGCTTTGGCTGAAGACCAGGTCAAGTGTGGACGCAATTGCTATTACACTTTCTCCCTGGTACCTTTCCTGGAGAATGTCTGTTCAGCTGTTGGGGAATGCTGAACTTCCATTTGGGTTTTGGCCAGGAATATCCATTCCTAGTGGAGGGCTCTAACCTCACAGAAGGTGTGAGGGCATCTGAAGTCATTCAGTCGTGTCTCTCTCTCTCTTTTGGAAGTATATGTCACATAGTGTTATATTAGTTTCAGGTGTACAATATGACTCAACAATTCTATACCTTTCTCAGTGCTCATCAAGACAAGTGTACTCTTAATCCCCTTTATCTATTTCACCCATGTCCCTACCCACCTCCCCTCTGACAACCACCAGTTTGCTCTCTGTATTTAAGAGTCTATTGTTTTGTTTGTTTGTATGTTTGTTTTGTTTCTTCTATTCTACATATGAGTGAAATCATATGGTATTTGTCTTTCTCTGACTGACTTCTTTCACTTAGCATTAGACCCTCTAGGTCCATCCATGTTGTTGCAAATGGTGAGAATGCATTCTTTTACGTGGCTGAGTAATATTCCATTCTATAGCTGGCTGGCTGGATAGATAGATAGGTTGATAGATACCAATCACGTGGTCTTTATATGGCATATCTTTTTAACATAACTCCCAGCTAGCAACTTAGAAACCTCCCTTTGGTTTTTGTTTACATGTGGGAGCCTGCCTTCTGGAAGGCAACTTGCTTCTGGCCCTTTCTAGCCCTCTCCTCATGGAACAGAAGGATTTTGGCATTTGAAGGGAAATCAGAAGCCCTGTCCTTTGTCACCAGGGAAGCTAAAGCACAAAATAGTGAAGGGACGCGTCCAAGTCCTACAACCGGGAGCGGCCGAGCCTGGATTCTACATCCCCCAATCCCCATCCCCCGGTGTGTGCATGTGACTCACTCAGAGCACATTCATGGGCACCCACTGGGTGCCAGACACTACACTGAGCCCTGAGGCTGCAGCTGTGATTAAGACAAACTTTCCCCTTCTCTGAACCCTCACAGTCCCATAGAGAAGACAGCCACAAACAAGTAATATGCATATCAAATGTACACAAATAAAGACATTAAGTGAACAAAAATAAAAACTGGGAGAACCATAAAGGAGACCCCCAGGGTGCCGGGAGTGGGGAGGTCAGAGACCACTCCAAGGAGGGGCTAACACAGAAGCTGTGTCCTAAAGAAGGTACCATTCAAGCAAACACTGTACAAGACAAAAAAGACTCGGTTCAAAACAGCAAGACAATCTGAAAGATACTTAAGGAATAAACTGAGCAAAAGACGTGCCCGACTATTTTTTTTTTTTTAAGAAAGCATTACAGAAGGAAATGAAAGAAGAATCAGAACCCTGAAGGCATGATGGGAAACGTGAAGGGGGGGCAGAGGCTGGCAAGAGGGCCCCCCCCATGGCCACATCGGGTGGGCTCTGCGTGGACAGAGCAAAAATTCAGTGGAAAAGCAAAGAACAATTGGGATTCTGGGCTCCAGGCACTTGAGTGAGATTTTCTTTCTGGTAATGGGCTGGGCTTTCATGCCCACTTGTTACAGGGAGAGCTAATGCACATGCAATTTTGTAAGCAGCTTTTTCCCACTTAACAACATGGCATGGATATTTCCCACATCATTAAGTGGTGTTTGATAAAAAAACCAGAGAGTGGTTCTCCAAGGCAGACTGAATCGGTTGTTTCCCGGATTTTAGCAAGAGGAGGACAGTGAGGGGCGGAGGGAAGGGAGGGGTGGGAAGGGATAGGGGAAGCTACCTTACAGGCAACCCCACCGAAGCGCAGAAGCTCATCCCCACCCATCGTGATGGGATGCTGAAATTTTCCCTTTATTTTGCAAATGAGGGAATGGGGCAGGGGGTCCAGGTGCCAGCTGCCCAGGCTCTCCAGGGGTCTGGGCTCTGTGCTGCTCCCAAACCACGCATGTCTCCTCCTTTGTCTCCTGCAGAGCGCTGGCACCATGCTGTGCGGAAGGGCACTCATCCAATTGTTCAACCCGTGGATGCTGCGTGCCCTCACTGGCCGGCGGCATGCTGGAACGTGTGCTGCAGCAGAAAACAAAACCAAGATCCTGCCTTAGTTTCCTGGCACTGACACCACACGTTCTCACATCCCCGGGAAACGTGTTCTCTCCCAGATTGGGAGGGCAGCAATCCAAAATCAAGGTGTTGGTAGGGCCCTAGTGGCTCCTGAAAGTCCTTGATTTGTGTCAGCATCACCCGCCGTCTGTCCCCATCTTCCTGTGGCCTTCTCCGCTTGTGTCTGTGTTGCAGATCTCTCTCTCTTCTCGTACAGGGCACCCGACATTGGCTTGAGGGTCTACCCTAAATCCAGGATGATCTCATCTCTAGATCCTTAACTTGATTTTGTCTGCAAAGACTAATTCCACGTAAGGTCAGATCACAGCCACAGCAGCTCAGGACTTGGGCACATCTTTTGGGGTGGGGGGACCAAATTCAACGCCCTACACTGACCCACATTCTAGTGAAAGAAAATGAAGAACAGGTAAATATATCACACATTATATGGTAGCAAGAGCGATGCCAGAGGCAGAAGAAGGGAGGGAAGGAAGATGGAGCGTGTGGAGATGGGCACAGCAGTTCTAACTGGGATGCTTTGGGAAGGTATCACCATGAAGGTAACATCTGAACAAAGATGTGAAGGCAGAGACAGAAAAAGCCACGTAGGTATGTGCACAGAAAGTGTTCCAGGGAGAGAGAATAGCAAGTTCAAGAAGCCCAGAGAGGTAGCATGCCTGGAAAGAGTCAAGCATGGAGAAGTGAAGGAGTAAGGGATTCCCAAGTGGGAGTGCGGTCTGGACCAGCGAAGCTCTCGCAGAGTGTGGTTCCTCTGAGCCAGACAGGAACCATTGGAGGATTTCAAGCACAGGTTAATGTAATAGGGGGACCTCAGCTTCCATGTGCGGACCAGCAAGGAGGTAAATGCAAGACCCAGACGGGAGATGTGGGCTTGGACAGGGATGGTGGCCGCAGAGGTGAAGCACTGATGGGATTCTGGGTGCATTACGAAGGCAGGGTCAGCAAGATTTATGCTGGGTGTGGAATGTGAGAAAAAAGGAGCAGTCCTCGAGAACAGCTGGGCATAACCACGTTGGTGAAGGCAGCCTGCGAGCAGAATTACGGGAAAGCTTAGGCATTACATTTTGGATGTGCTGAGTGTGAGAAGTCAATTAAGAAGAAAATACTGGTTGCGTTGGATGCTTGATTCTGGGTTTGGGGCAAGGGCTGAGCTGGAGATACAAAGCTGGGAGTTGTCCACGTGGAAACACGATTTAAAATCAAAAGAATGGATGAGGTCACGATGGGAGGGAAAGTAAAGAGGTCCGAAGAATGACTTTACCAAGGACACCCCAACATTATGAGATTGAAGGGGGAAACCACAAAGGAGGCGGATAGGTGGGACCTGTGCGGTAGGAAGAAAACGAGCAGAAATGTGGCAGCTTGGAAACCAAATGGTGATTTCAAGAGGAGGCAGATGGCACCCGGGCAGCTCCATCAGTTAACTGCCCAACTCTTTATCTCCGCTCAGGTCTTGATCTCAGGGTTGTAAGTTCAAGCCCCGAGTTGGGCTCCACGCTGGGTGTGGAGGCTAGTTAAAATAAATAAACAAACAAATAACTAAATAAATAAGGATACAGTGACCAACGACGCACAGTGTCTTGGAGGTCTTTGGCGTCATTGGTGAGGGCGGTTTCTGTGGAGTGCTAGGATGGTGGTGGTTGGCCTAGAATGAAAGGAAGTGGGTGGAAGGAAACTGGAGATGCCCACAGAGACGATCTTGATAGGTGTTTGGCGGTAAACAGGAATGAATGAGGAATTTTGAGCTCCACGGGGGTCAGGAGGCTTTCTCTTTTGGTTACCCCTATGCTATGTGTCTATCCCCTAGCAAGAAGCCTGGCACTTAATATGCATTTGTTGATGACCGAATGCATGGTTGAGCATGTGACCAGTGAACAGAAGAGCTTGTCCCGGCTGTCTGAGAGCGTTTTCCTTTTGGCCATCATCATCTTTTCTTGGAAGATGGAGCAGACCCTGGGCAGCTAAGACCCTTGGCACCAGCCGTATTGCGCGAAGTTGATTAACTCGGGGTGTTTTTCCCTTCTGTTCTCAGCAGTGGAGAGCAAACCTTTGTTCCTGATACCTCAGTTAGCTACCACTTCTCCTGAGCTCCCCTCACCCACCCCTGGACTAGAAGGCTGGTGCTGGGGTAGCCAGCCCGTTTCTGGGGTCACAGACAGCATCCCCAGCCTCTCAGACCCCACAGGCATCCCCTATGCTGGGTGTGCCCAGGAAAAAAGGCAAGGTGGTGTCCCATCCTGTCCCACCCGCCTGCAGATCGGTGGTCAGGACAGCCAGGGGCTGCGCTGGGCTCACTCTGGAGCCCAGGCTCCCAGCCTTGCCTGTTTGTTTGTTTACTGGGCTACAGAAATGGTGGTGTGGAGGTCAGATAGATGGACAGTCCATCCCACCTGGAAGTCTCAGGAAGGTTTGGGAAGGAGGGGAAGGGGTACTTGGACTGGGAGTTTGGATCCACTGAGGGCCTTGCAGATGGAAAGGGATGTGGTCAGTGCAGGAAGGGTCAGAGCAGGGGAGGGAAGACCAGTTGGGAGGCTACTTCCCTGGCTAGCTACTGTAATAACCCGTGCAGGGAAAGAGAACAAGCAGGAGTCAGGCTGCAGACAGGCCAGAGAAAGGCAACCAGGGCAGGCCCCTGTGCCCAGCTGCTGACTGCTGGAAAGGCAAGCCGTTTTCACAAGGCAGCTAGAAGAGCTCTTGGGCAATCTCATCTCTGAAAGTCTGAAAGACTGAATTTCATTATAATTTAAGTCTTTCTTGGGCTTCATCAAAGGCTATGAGTGTCTTGAAAAAGAGAAGCATCTCTTTCCTCAGGTGAGGGGAAAACATGCCAGAGCTTTCTCTTCTAATATAAATGAGACAAGGAGATGCAGCTGAACTTGGCAGGCCTGCCGGAGAAGGCTAATAGACTCGACGAGAAGAGAATTATAGAAAGAGACAGCTCCAGAGGGTGGGCGGGGGCAGAGAAGAGAGGCTCTAGGAGGGCCACCCCCAGGTGGGCTCCTGGGGAGCTGGGATCAGTGACCTTGGCAGGAGAGCCCCAGGGGCCTGGACGGGCTCAGCTTCTCATCTGGCTAGAAGCTTCTCTGCCTGGACACCAGGCAGATAAGACCCCAGGCCCCTAGCATCCTTCCTGGTTCATTTCCAGGGAACCCATTAATTGTGGAGGCTCAGGGGCTGGAATGGAATTCATGGCGTTTCCTGCATGGGAGCTCTCAGTGGGGGAAGATGGAAGTGACCTAAAAGATTTAGCCTGGAAAAAAAAATTAAAACCCACGCAGGTTTGACGCTCCCAGCAGAGGCTGGGAAGGCATGGGGGGGCTATTATGTGCTCATGTATGTTTGAAAATATCACAGGCAGTTAGAAGTCCCACGTAACCCTTGGCTTGGAAGGAGGTGCTTTGCTTTTAGAAAATCAGATTATATTCCTTCCGCCTTTAATAAAAACCAGCGCTGGTCTCTGACTCACAGGCTCGAGACAGCCCTCGCTGGTGACAGCAGCTGGGACTGCGGCAGTGGCACCGGCTGGAACTGTTCTCAAATAGGAAATCGAAGACCCAGAGACAAAGGAGGGGAGAGGGAAGGGGGGAGGGAGAGGCAGAGCAGGAAATAAATGCAGAGTTAATGCTCAGTCCCTGGGCGCCTCTGTAAGGCTGCTCAGACCCAGGAGTGAGGGATGCAGGGGTCTCCGGCTCCCCACTGACTCCCACCGGCAGCCCATTTGTCCCTTGCCAGCCAGCCCTCTGCACTGCAAGGCTGCTCATCCCATCTCCTGCCAAAGGCTCCTGAGTCTTAAGCAAAGCAGGGGGTAGTCGCCTCCACAGGGAGGGCGTGATCACTTAGAGTTGATGTGGTGGCTTTGAGGCTGTGGGAAGGGCTGAGATGGGGCGAGAGCCCGGGAGAGGCCAGAGGTGGCTTCTAAGAGAAGGTGTTCCCTGTTCTGTCTTGTCTGTCTGTCTGTCTCTCCATCTCTCCATCTGTGCTCTGGCTTTGCCTTGCTTTGTCTTCCTTTGAGTCTGGCCCCTTTCATCTCATTGTCTTGCTCATTCTTTGTCTCCTTCCCTCTTTCCTCTGTCTGAATCTCTTTTATGCTCTTAAGAAAGATGGCCGAACTTGTTAAGCCAGAGATCAAACACCCAAAGGGCTGAACGTGTAGGAAGGCAACACGGCTTTAACATCTGGTGTGCTCGTGCGTGCGTGTGCGCTCATGCACGCGCGCTCTCTCTCTCTTTCTTTCTCTCTCTCTCTCTTTCTCTGTGACACAGTGGGTTCCCCGCAGAGAGGAAGGGCAGGGAGGGGGTGGGGTGTGGGAGAGAAAATCAATGAAACTTTGTCACTGCTGAGCCTGGTAACAGTGGCTAGAGCAGAAGGAAGGGTGAGAATATTCCTTAAGGGCCGGACAGGCTCCAACTGGGGCTGGACCACCGGGCAGGCGACCAGGCCCGCAGGAAGAAGCAGGTCTGATGCCCCAGTGAAGTCGAGGGCTCTGAAGTGGCCGGCTGACAACCAGCTGGGGCCTCTGCCTTTACAGGAAGTGAGAGGACACATTAGTAGGATTAAAGAACAGGGACAGAAGACTCCCAAACTAGGGGCACGAGGGATGGCATTTCATCCTCCACCAGCCCTGGGCTGAAAGGAGACTCAGAACGTGCTCTCCACACCTGGCCTTGAGGAGCAGGGCTGACTTGTTGCCCTATTTATTCCCGGGAGCATTTATTGTCGCGGATGGAAACTTGGTCCTTGGTAGGTTTGGCAGGAAGGCGATCAG
This sequence comes from Meles meles, assembly GCF_922984935.1. Lineage (NCBI taxonomy): Eukaryota > Metazoa > Chordata > Mammalia > Carnivora > Mustelidae > Meles > Meles meles. Next base: position 20,750,964 of record NC_060073.1, read on the forward strand.
ATCAGGCGACAATGCATGGAGTCTGAGCCTAGAGGTGGGCAGGTGGAGGGAGGGAGGGAAGGTTGAGGAGGCAGAATAGTGGAGGAGAGTGCTATCCTGTTGGAGACTGGCCCTCCAGAGGTCACCTTATAGGGACAGGTAGGGAATGCAGCTCCTTGTGCCCGTGTCCATTCTGAGAGGTGGAAACGTTCTGTTGCCTTGAGGAAGGATGAGAGGGGAGGAGGGAAAGACAGACAGAGGGATGAGTGAGAGTGAGAGGAGATGGGTCTTTTCCACACTCCCGCCTCCCTCCCCTCCCTGGAATGCTGGCCTGTGGAATGTTCCCTGGAAAGGCAGCCAGCAAGGGCAGGAGAGGACACTCACTGAGCCTGCACCACACCCCGCCTAGGTGTGCTCTGAGATGCTAGCTCTTCTCACCCTCCCAAACCCCCTCCTCACCCTCATTTTGCAGAGGAGATGGAGGACCAGAGATCAGCAATTTGTTGCTGATCACACAGCTAGTAAGTGGCAGGGCCAAGGCCCGCCCTCCCTCTATCTTCCATAGCCCCAGGCTCTCTCTCTGTGTCCCTCTGTCTCTCTCCTCCAAGCACGGAGTGGGGAGTGGGGTGGTCAAGGTGAGGGGACACGTCACCCAATCCACTCCACTCCAAGGCTGGCTGGGAGCATGCCTACCACCAGAAGAGGAGGAGACAAATGCAGAAGGGGCCCACATAGCCGCTTCCTTCCCAGCACCCCATCTGCTGAAGTGTCATTTGTAATCGCGGCAGGCCTGTCCCAGCCCCTTGTAGGCTGCTGGAGGAGCAGACTGCCTCTCCAGGCTCCCCCAGAGAGCATGGCTGCAGCCTATGGGCTGAATGTGGGAGGGCTCTAGGGTGGATGGGGACCCAGGGAGAGGGGACACCTGTCCACCCTGGGCTAGGACATCCCCAGGCCCCCGACCTGTTGGCTGCAGAGGGCAGGTGAGGACCTCTGGGACGGGGGCTGGGCAGATCAGCGGGCAGGCCCCACCACTGACTGTCTGTCTGAGCAGACACAGGACTCCGCGAATATTCGAGTCACGTCCCAACGGCCACCACGTGGCTCAGGTGGAACCCCAGGCTGACCCAAGTTGGCTGCACACTCACCTCCACCAGAGGCAGCTGGCACCCGCTTCTGACGGCCTTGTTAGAACAAAACTGGGATCCCTGCTCCTGACATTCAACGAGGTTTTTTTCACCCAGGACTGATGGGGGGTTTTCACCGTTAAAAAGTTTTTGAGACTTTTTTTTTTTTTTTTTAAATCAGGAGATCCATATACAGATCAGAGGATCTGGCTATACCTGCGGGGCGGTGGGCGCAGGGTATAGTCCCTGTTGGCTTCCCGGGTAGGGACCGAGCAGGGCGCCCCCTCTGGGCAGGGCTAGGCTCTCCCGGAGGACCCCAACTCTGCCCGCCCCATCACGCAAGCCCAGGGCTTGGGACCTGGTTCCGGCACGGGCCTCTGGGCCCCATAATAGTCTCCTTCTGGTCCTTGACAAAAACTTTGCCATTTCTCCACTAGTGCAGGGATGAACGCAAGTTGCTGTAAGTAAGGAAGTCTTATCCTCGGTCTTTCTGCTGCTGCCGGTCCGCAGATGGCAGATGACATGCTTCTCCAAGGACACCCTGGCAGGCCATGGAGAGCTCGTCATGGTGGCAAGTGGGAGTCCCCGTCAAGGGCTCATGCACTGCCAGGGAAGCCTCTCGGCCTGTCTGTCATGTTCAGAGAGTCGGCCAGGAAACCCCCAGGCTTCAGAGCCAGGCTGGCCCTCCCTGGTGGTTGCCATGGGAACCGGAGCTGGGGCTAGGCTGTGTCTTTGCTCTTCAGAGCTTGTATCTCCTTTCTCAGTTCTTCCAGGAATGTTTGCAGAGCACCCGTAATGCGCCAGGCCCTGTATGAGAGATGAAAGGAGGTTGAGCTTCAGTCCCTGCCTTGAAAAACCCACAGTGCCAAGAGGAGACCAAAACGGACCATGAGTGACCATACATCCTGGCTGGCTTTAAAGTTCAAGGTCAGGGAGAGAGAGAGGCCCAGGTTGAAAAGCCCTGAAATTGGAGTGAAATCAGGAAGGTTCGTGGGGAATGCAGCTTTTGAGGGTGAGGGGGTCAGAGAAGGTGTTCTAGCCAGGGGTGTGATGGGGGGAGGGAGCAGGAGCAAAAGTGTGGAGGTGGGCACGAACAGGGTGGGGAATGGGGCCCAGGCAGCTACAGCAGCAGGCTCAAAGGAGCTGATCGGCAGGACGTTGTTTCTTCCACGATCAAATAAATCTGGGGAAGACTGGGCGAATTTCCAAGAAGGAAGAGAGAATACAGAATTTTCCAAGTTTGTTCACAGGCCATCTACCCCTTCCCCTTTCATGTGCAGCTGGGAGAGAGCCCGTTGGGCTGGGGAGGGGGGTGGCGGAGGAGGCGATGGGCAAGAACCTGGAGAGCAGGCACAGCGGGTCTCACGGAGCCTCAGGCCCAAGTTCGCTCTGCAGGTAATGGGAACTTGAAAGGTTTCAAGGCAGAAGGTCACCACGTTATCTGATTTGCTAACATTTTAGAAAGGTCGGGGCTGCTTGAAGAGGATGGAGTGGAGGACGGGAAGAGGGGTGGGAGGGGAGAAGCTGAGGAAGAAGATCTCAGCCCTGGACCTGAGAGAGGAGGTGAGGACAACAAGGCAGGGGGTTGTGGGCGCGTGGCCAGAGGGAAGAAGACTTTGCTGGCGTCTCCGTGGGGAGCAGGGGCTGCTGGCTTTTCTCAGGGGAGAGAGAAGCAGGCATTCCCTGCCCAGAAATGGGGAGCATTCCAAGGGCCTGCGAGGGCTGCCCACCCATGTAGGAGAGCTGCCCTTCACCCCCAAGGGTACAGATGGCCTCTGTTGTCTGCAGGAGGGGCAGGAAAACAAGAAGGACTCCCTAGCCCTGGGTACTTGATCCCTTGTGCCTCCAGCTCTCCGACCAAAATGGGGAGAGAGGCGGACCAGGAGCATCACAAGCATCAGGAAGCTGTGTGGGGCCCTACAGGCAGGATTCAGGGGGCTTATTTCCATGGTACGTAGGCTAGCAGCTTCTTATGAAAGAAAGTTCTGGAGCTGAGCTGGAATCAAAGCCTGGCTCTGCTCCATGAGAAACCTGCCTTCGTTGTCCGAGTCGCCTGACCTGTCTAAGTCCCAGCCTCCCCGTCTGCAAACGGGGCAAGTATTCCATCCTGGAGTGGGGAGGAGGGAGCGAGAGATCGCACTGTAGAAGGTGTGATGCAGTGTCTGCCTCCGTAAGTGCTCCATAAATATTAGCTATTATTAATTTTAATATTAATGAGGTTTTATACTATTTGTAATAAAAGCCCAATTTGGATTTATATCGCAGAATTTTTAAGTGCAGTCTTATTATTTTCGGGTACATACCGTGACCCCTACTTGGTTACCACCAGCATTAGCAGGAACAGTCTTCGGGGGCTGTCTCAGTCCGTTCAGGCTGCTGGAACAGTACACCATAGGCTGAGGGGCTTACAGATACCAGAAATGTATTTCTCACAGTTCCGGAGGCTGGGAAGTCCAAGTGCAAGGTGCCAACAGATTCGGTGTCTGGCGAGGGCCTGCATTTGGCTCACAGACAGCGCCTTCTGGCTTCAGCCACACATGGGGGAAGGGGCAAGGGATTTCTCTTTTCTCTTTTATAATAGGGGCACTAGTCTCGTCCACAAGGGCTCCCCCTAATGACCTAATCACGTCCCAAAGGTCCCACGTCCTAATAGGATCACCGTGGACTCAATATTTGGTGGGGGACACAAACATTCCAGTCCATAGCTGGGGCCCATGTTAATGATGGGAGAATAAAGGGTATAATTCTTGGCTTGTTTCTGTATCTCAAAATTTGCTTCTCAAGTACTTAAAACACTTTCTCCCGTCACTATGGCTCAGAGTCCCTTTGAGCCATAAGATTGCAGATGCTGATGTTTCACTCATTGACCACATGTCTTTATGGACTAGCACGGCCAAGGTCCAGGTTTGGCTCGGCATCATCACCAGCCAGGAACGGGCTGGGGACGGGTCTGACCACGGAGGGCATCGTGCAGAGAAATGGGCAGGCTGAGCTGGGGGAAGCCCGAGATCCTCTCCCTGGTGGCAGGAGGCAGGGGTACAGCTCATGGCTCCAGTCCCCGGGTGATGAAATTACCAGGACCCTGGAGCCATCTGCCTGCTGAGCCTCCAGCCACCTTCTCCCCGTGACCTTCACTCTGCTACAGCAGGTTCCTCTGCTAGTTGCCCACCAGACCCATTCTTGCCTTCCTCTGGAGTAGTGGGATCCTGTAGGTGGGTACCTCGCTGCCCAGCCCGACACACTCCCTGACCTTCTTTGCAGTTAGGACAAGTCCTTGCCTTGTGCCTTCTTTTGTCGGCAAAGGTGGCATATGTTTCAGGTGAGGCAGAGCCTCTAAGACAATGGGCACACTTCCCCTGGGATCTCTTTCCACCTTCCCTTCCATCTACAACCAGGACATGGCAGAGACCCAGCCTCACCCTGTAGATGTGTACGGCACCCTAGGGAATGGTGGAGAACTGAGATGGAAATAACCAGACGACCAAGGGACGGGCTCTGCGTACCCAAAGCTAGTAGAAAAAAGAGGAGGTCATGTCTTTGTGCTTTAAGGGACTGGATTGCTGGATTGGGGCAGGGGGGGAGATGAAAGGGTCTTTGTTACAGTGGCTTAGCTCCCCCTCACAAATAGGAGGAACTTCCAATAAACATGACAGAGGAGAGTAAGAAAGTGCAAGGCAAGTCACTGTGGAATCTGGGACACTCTTCCCCCAGCAGGCTGCGAGCATTAATGTCTCTGTACCTTTGCTAGGGCTGTCCCCTGTACTGGAAGTTCCTCTCCCTTCTTCCTCGCCCATGGAATGGTCCTCATCCTCCCAGACTTCCTCTGTGGAAGCGTTAGCCCTTCCTCATCCAGTCGTGCACATCGGGAAAGTGCACTTCCCTCTGGTTTCTACTTGGTGCCTCAGTGGGTCCTCGGAAACTGGGGATGTCCCAGGGCAATGAAGAAGTGCTCAAAAATGTTCATTCGTTTGACAGACACTGACGAGGCCCCGCACTCAGGACAAGAGACACGGTAGTGAATAGGACACATGTCTCTGCCCATGGACGGCTTATGTTATAGTGGGGAAAACAGACTTTCATCACACACACATAGCAAATATATAAGTACACACAGTGGCGGCTGAAGTAAGGGAATGGACACTTTGGATGGATGGCTACTTTTAGGTGGGACATCAGGGAAGGTCTCTGGGGGAAGTGCACTCTTTAAGCTGAGACTTCAAGTGAGTGGGCATTAGGAAGGTGAAGGAAGATACCGAGGTGGGGACAACGTTGTGGGCAGAAGGCAGAGTATGTGCATTTGCTCAGAGACAGGAAAGAGCTTGGCGTGTAGCTTTGGGATAAGGAGTGGTGGATGATGGTAAGAGATGGGGCAGGGTGGGTGGTAGGATTTGGGGCTTCTCCTGGGCATCAGCCCGTGGAAGGGCTTTAGGTGGAAGAGTGACCTGATGTGGTCTCCATCTGCTGGAGGGGAGGGTACTGCAATGGTCCAAGCCCAGCGTGGTGGAGACTTGGCCTTGGAAGGTGGCTGTGGGGAGGGAGAGAGAGAGGCAAGGATGTCTGAGAGGTGGGAGTTGAGGGAGATGGAAGAGGGGAACGTAGGGGAGGAGAGAAGAACAACGAAAGGAAAGGGCCCATGTCTTCAAGTTGAGCGACCGGAAGGGATACAGACGCTGTATAAGGAAGGCTAAATGACTCAGAAGGGATGGCACCATTTGTCCCTTTAAACAAGTCTGGTCCACAGAGTGATGAGGGAGAATAGAATTTGTTAAAGACTCACACTTCTAAAGAATGGCAACAACCCACCATTCATCAGTGGGGGACTGGTTAAATAAATTCGGGCTCTCTCTTTCAACAGACCACAACGCATCCCTATAAAAGAACAAAGAAACTCGATACGGATGAATAACGAACTGTCTCCAAGATACATCATGGAAAAGCAAGGTGCAGACAGTGGGCATCGTATGAGACCATTTGTATTACAATGGACGAAATAGAGGAGTATAAATACATAGTGTAATTTTTTTTCCCTTGAATATAAATAAGCTATCTCTGGGAAGCACACAAGAGACAGAGAACACTGGTTGCCTCCAGGAAGGAGGATGGGAGGGCGACTTTTCTTTCTCTATCCTTTTGTGCCTTTTGGATTTTCAATCATGAGAATGAGTTGACTATTAAACAATTAATAATTATCATAGAAAAGAGAATATATTCAGGCTCATAGATTAACCAGCTGTAACATGACACGTTAGATCTGAAGAGGAACGGTCCAGGAGGCTTCTGTCTGCCCTGATGTGATCCCTTCCCCCGCCCCTCCCTCCTCCTAATCCCTGGGGCCGCAGCAGGGAGCCAAGGGACCTTCTGGCTCCTTGCCTTACTGTCCTATCAACCCAGATGTAAAGCAGCTCTATGATACTGGGTGCAGGTTTCTACAGTTTTGATTGCTGCTATTAAAATTGATTTTTTTTTGAAATCACCTAATATACCGAAAATATATGGTCAGTTCCACGACAGCAAATAGCCTAAATCAGCCCACTCTGAGGTCAGAACTCCATGCTGAGAAGTTTCCACTGAAAACAGCTCATATGTCTCCTGGTGGGGAATGGTCGTGCCCTCAAGAGCCCCAGAGCCTGGTGAACTCTGGGAGGATCCAGCCACTGCTGGGGAGGGACAGCCCGCAGGAGCCCCCTGTTTCTATGCCTGGGTGGCCCCGAAAGGGACCAGTCATGAGCCCCACTGCCCAGCCCAGCCAGGGTGAGGCATAAGACGGGAGAGAGAAACGTAAGACTTGGTGTTCAATGCTTCAGAGTTAGTAGGCATTTCAAGAAAACAATGGCAGAACGCAACCAAGCACAGGGGCTTTCTGAGCAAATGGGTCCTGCAACTACCCATCCGGGCAGGCAACCCAGATCAGACTCAATGAGACTAAAAGAGACACCCATGGGCACAGGGCAGCTTAGCCTAGGGACCCAGCTAAAGCCCATGCTTCTTGCACAGCCTGACTCAGACGAGAGTGAGAGCCAACATGGAGTGCTCACTCTGAGCAGGGCCCTGTTCTAAGCCTTATCCACTCCCGCTCCCCTGCTTCATTGAATGCACACAACCACCTGCTGCGTCCTCTTATTATCCCCTTTTTATAGATAAGGATATAAGCACAGAGAAGTTCAGTAACTTTCCCAAGGATACACAGCAAGTGAAGAGCAGAACAAGGATTCAAGCCCAGGCAGCCTGACCCCCAAAGCCCACTGTCATCTCCACACTCTCCTGGAGAGGTGGGGAGGGCTTCAGTAGAAGGTCTACCTCAAGAGGTAAGCTCACAGTACTGAAAGGAACCCAGTCAACCGCAGGAGGGCCAGTCAGACTCTGGAGCAGAAGGGGAGAGGCCAGAAAGGGCTCTCTTCTGACCGGTTGCTAGGTCTGTCCAGGACAACGCAGAAAGTTCGGCATCCTTCTGCAGGTCTGTAGCGCAGGTCCTCTGCATTCCGACTGTTTATGGGAAGACGGGCATCCACATCTTCATTGATGGCCTCGGGCGGATGGGATAGCAGCTTAGAGTAAGAAGGAAAACAATGACGGGAAATGCCAAAAGAAATTTGAATGTTGATGCCCTGCCCCAGGTTTTCCCCAGTGAGGATGGGCAGGGATTAACACAGTGTGCGTGTGTGTGTGTGTGTGTGTGTGTGTGTGTGTAAAATCCCCCCCTTCCCCCTTCACCCAGAACCTCCCACTGCTGGCATTCCACAGAACGGACACAGAGCCCGCCCAGCCCGCAGTTGTCAGTGCGTCCTTGCCAGGACAATGAAACTCTGGAGAGGGGTAAGGAGGAGGAGGGACTGGCCCCTGGCAGGTCAGGGCAGGAGAGCGGCATTTTGTGTCTATGGCTAACAGAGAGAGCGAGTGCTCTAGTGGGAGGTACGTTGATCCCCAGAGACACAAGATGCAATAATTCGACTTTGTACCCCAGCTCCTTCTCGTCCTGGTTCTATGGGAGCCCTGTGCCAAAAGCTTCACCACTGGGCTCACTGCATCTTCCACACAAACCTTGAGCCCTAAGGATGGTGTTATTCCCATTTTCTGGGTGGGGAAACCAAGGATCCAAAACAGTCATTTGTCTAGGAACACCCAGACAACAGGGCCAGAGCTGGGAGTCCAGACAGGTCTAACTCCGACACCTGAGTGGGGGACCACTATGATATTCTGTTATGTTGGCTCCTCTGACAAATTTCCATCCTGTCTGAAAACGAGAACTGAGTTGCTGTACCATGCAGACTTGGGTTAATGCAAAAATAAGACTCGTAGATAGAACTCCTAGCTCGGCAGCTGGTACAGGGCCGGTGTGCAAGAAATGAGCTGCACCGAAGGGCCCCCTTGGCTTCTGGCCTGTCCAACCTCCCATATGGGCAGTGGGGCCAGCTGTAGTGTGTTGTAGAATTTTATTTTATCTCGGACATCCAGAGTTCAGTCCTTCCAGGCTCAGCACACTAATGGGTGTAAAGGAGGTGGGAACCAAGCTGTCCTCAGGTACACAGGAAACCAACTCTCTCTGCTCTAGCTCTCTCTTCTTTTGGGCATCGAGGGGGTGGGCTTTCCCTGAAGATGATCCTGTGTTCATGACAGTCACTGCCGGTTCTCCTGAACAGACGGTGGCACCCGCTGCTGGGGTCCTTCTTCCCTCTCTGTGCTCCCGAAGGAGCCAGTGGGGAGGACTTGATCAAAACAGCTCAGAAGACAAGGTGAGACTTCCTCTAGCTCAGGACTCAGGATGGAGGTCGGCTCTAAGTCACTGTCCCACTGGACGCATCCATGTGACCCCAGAGACGATGACAGCCACGGGACTTGGTGGACTTCTGCGTGGCGTGATGGGTGCTGAGGGGCAGGGTGTTAACCACACACAAAGGCCCGCAAACGATATATGCAGCTGAGAAAGGCCAATGGAAGGGAGTGCCCAGGGCCGCCCAAGGAGGATAAGTGGCAACAGACCCTTGGCATCTGGGAAGCAACAGGAACCGGGGTGAAGGGCAGCCCCTTCCCTGTGTCCACTCACAGCCCCCACTACACAGGAGCTGCATGCCCCCATCGTCTCGAATTTCCAAAGAAGCTACAAATCTTGACTTTTCAAGGTGACGTTCTCAATTTCTGGTTCAATGTGCTCTGATACCACTGAGCTTAACAAACGCTTGGGGTTTTCTAGCCCACAGGCCTCCTGCTTATAGAATCTTAATGTACGTGGTTCTCCATCTTCCCTGGGGTCATAGACCCTTTGGAAACATGGCGATGCAAGTCAAAAGGCAAGCCATGGTGTGAGAAGATATTTGCAACTCTTATAACCTCAAAGGATTGATGTCTAGAATATAAAAGCCAAAACGAACCAAAAACCCGATATCAATCAGTCAACAACTGAAAATACAACTCTGTAGAAACGTGGGTAACAGACTGTACTTCCCAGGGAAGAAACCCACGACCAACAGATGTATACCAAGTGCTCAGTCTTACTAAACACTGGACACATGCAAATTAAGTCCCATGACCAACCCCCTCACCCCAGACACATGCCGGATCGACAACTCGGAAAATGTCTCACACTGTTGGCACACCGGTGAGGTGTGGGGGGAACTGGAACTCTCCCCCATGGCTGATGGGGGTGTAAGTTGGTAGAAACACTCTGGAGACAGTTTGGCACTGTCTGAATACGCACATAGCCACGACCCAAGGATCAACTTCCTGGTTATTTTCCCTGGAGAAAGGCTTGCGTACATATAAGCGGATGTCTGCAGAACATTGTTCATAAATGTCAGATCCTAGAAATACCCCAAACGTCCGGGACCTGGTGGGCCGTGGCTGAGTGAGGGAAATCAGGACAGGAGAGCAGAGAGAAGGAGCAAACCTCAGGTCCCCACATCAGCAGGGTTGGAACTCAAAAGCATTGGAACGTGGCACTCGAAAACCAAGTCTGGCCATTTATAGTACAAATCCATGAACAGGTCAAAATCGGGCATAACCAAACAACATGCGATTTAGAAATAAGGTCATAGGCAGGAAAGCTCTAAAGAGAGCGAGGGGATGATAATTCTTTAAAAACTCAGGAAAGCAGTTAGCTCTGCAGGAAGGAGGGAGATGAATCTGGGAGGGGCACACCGGGGGTGTCTGAGATAGTGACAGTGTCCTATTTCTCAGTCTGGTTGATGGGTGCACGACATTTGAATCGTATTCTTTACAACATACACATACACCTTACATACTCTTCTTCATGTTTATTACATAAGAAAAGGGATATAAAAATAAATCAATCTTCTTTTTTTTTAAAGATTTTATTTATTTATTTATTTGACAGAGATGACAAGCAGGCAGAGAGGCAGGCGGGGGCGGGGGGAAGCAGGCCCCTGCTGAGCAGAGAGCCCGATGCGGGGCTCGATCCCAGGACCCTGGGATCATGACCTGAGCCGAAGGTAGATGCTTTAACCCACTGAGCCACCCAGGTGCCCCAAATCAATCTTCCGTTTGCCATTACAAAAAAAATCCAGGGAAAACTATGGATCATGCTTCCAGAACAGTTAAAAATATCCCAATGTTCCATGTCACTGCCGAGGCTCACAGGCCCCTCGAGACCCTCTACGGGAAGCACTGCTGCTCTAGCTGATTCTCGCACTCACCGTCTCCAGAGGTGGGTGACATCTTTATTCCACCAGCACCATGATGTTCTCGGGGAGCAGTGGAGACAGGAAGGTTCCAGTGTCTTCAGAACCAAGCCAGTACCCCCAAAGAGAACCCTCCATGTCTGCCTGACCCCCCAAAGACAGCCCCACCCCCTTTCCCTCCCTTCCGGGAGCATATCTGGCTCCTGAGATCCCAGGGCCCCCATCGCCTACTTCACGACGGCGGTGGCCACTGTGACCAGGCACCCCCAATGGCTGGGTCCTCTGCAACTTCCCCCATCTTAGCCCTATGGAGAAGAAGGGAAGTGAGGAAACACCAGAAGGTAGCTAATTGCTTGTGTTACAAATAGCGACCTTGCTTTTTCAACCTTCGGAGGATAATGATCTGTTTTTGGCGTATTAAAGCTTAATTGTTTAAGTAGGGGAGTAAGAATCAACTTCAAAACAGGGAAGCCTGGAAGCAGAACAAACATCTTCGAGAAGCGATGGTGCAAAGTAGGACGAGAACACCTGCCATGCGGCTTGGGGGAAGTCGCTTCTTCCGTCTGGGACTCAGTTGCCCATTGGTTCAACAGAGGAGCTTCTAGAAGATGCCTGACATCCAGCCCTGACATCCCAGGGTTTTGAACACCAGCCGCATCCACTCCCTTCTGGAATGTAGGAGACGAAAACAGTCATCCTCGTAACAGCCCCGTGCCTGGCACACAGTAGGTGTCCAACTCGTAAGGTTGTTGCCCTGTTTCTCTTGTTCCCTGCTCCTCGCAGGACCCATCCCACACATGAGCCTTAGCTGGCCCTCGATATTGCTTTTCTCATCTATAAAACGGTGAGTACCATGGATGGCCAATGTCAGAATTACAGTATGTGAAAACCTTGCCCAATGCCTAGCACACACCAGGTTCCATCTAGGGGGTTCCTGTCTTGCCTTGTCCTTCACTGGTCACCTGAAATCATGCCTATGTGTTGAATGAGGCCCCCCTCCCCCAGCACACACACAGAGCAGCTGCTCTGTCCCCGGGATTGACCACCACGCCACTGGGTGGATGGTCCAGGCTGCCGGGCAGGTAGACCCTGATGCGGGCCAATCACTCCGGGTGGCTGGGAACCCTGGGCACGAATGGAATACTAAGCTTCTCCACCCCCTGGAGCCCCTGAGAGTCCCTGGATATTAGACTCAGTCCCAGGGGGGCTGGGGCCCAACACCTAAACAACTAACTCCACACCTCCCTCTCTTTCTCCCTCTCTCTCTCTCAATGTTAAGTCAAAAGAGAGGACACTTCTGGCTGGAGAGTGGCTCTCTGAAAGTGTTGGCTGTTGAGGAAGGTCAAGAGTGCAGGACTGGCAGAGGACAGAGAGGAGACTGAAGGAAGGAAGAGGGAGAGGAGAAAGGGGGAAGGAGGTAAAGAGATGGAGGGAAGAAAAGAAGGGGGCATGGGGGGATGGGGTACAGAAAGGGAAAACGATAGTTTAAGGTCCTGGTGGTGAGAGCTTTGGATAAATTTGATTTTGTATCAGCAGTCTGCCTTGGCCTCACCATCCAGCTTGGTCAGGATCAAGGTGGCTGGGGTCAAGGGTGTGGATCCATGCTGTCTGTTGCATAGGCTGATGCTTGGCTGGGCTGCCCAATGCTGTTCTCACAGTTGAGAGGAGACACACACTGAGTCCCTGGGGCACAGATGGCCTGAGACCAGGGGCCAGGGGCTCGTGATGGGAGCCAGTTGTGTTCTGAGACTGAAGGTCACAGCTCCTGCCAGGCAGCCCTCCCCACACGGGCCTGGGGCTGGTAGCCGGGACAACTGTCACCTGGGGCACAGCACTGTCCCTTGACATTTCCCTGCATCGCACCCTGATCTCCGTAAACAGTCCCTCGATTCAACTCTCTTCAAGTGACCCCATCCAAGTGAGCAGTCGGTTTTGTGCTGGGAACCACCTTAAACACATGGTTTGTAATGTTCAAGCCAACCCGCTCTCCAGGTTATCCCATTTCCAGATAAAGAAACTGGAGCCTAGAAGCTCAGAAAAGGGAAGTGACTTTTTTGAGGCTGCAAAGTGGATGACAGAGGCATTGGGATTAGACCCTCAGTCTGCCAGACTTCCAAACCTGGCTTCTTTACATTACTTGGATTTCCTAAAGAGAGAGAGAGGAGACCAAGCCAGGGTCAGGATGCTCAAAAATTAACACTATCACCACCCCCCTTCTGAGTTCTTCCTAAGCTGGAACCTCAGAAGCCGCCAGGAAACCCTGCCTTCCTCACTTACCCAAAAAGCCCTTGTCAATCTCTTCCATAGAAATGTCTCTATCATACAAGAAAAAGTGCTCAACATCACTCGGCATCAGAGAAATACAAATCAAAACCACAGTGAGATACCACCTCACACCAGTCAGAATGGCTAAAATTAACCAGTCAGGAAACAACAGGTGTTGGAGAGGATGCGGAGAAGGGGGAACCCTCCTACACTGTTGGTGGGAATGCAAGCTGGTGCAGCCATTCTGGAAAACAGCATGGAGGTTCCTCAAAAAGTTGAAAATAGAGCTACTTTACGACCCAGGAATCGCACTACTGGGTTTTTACGCAAAAGATACAAGTGTAGTGATCTGAAAGGACACGTGCACCTGAATGTTTATAGCAGCAATGTCCACAATACCCAAACTATGGAAAGACCTTCGATGTCCATCAACAGACGAATGGATAAAGAAGATGGGGTGTGTGTATATACAAATATATATATATGTATTATATATACACACATATATGTATGTATGTACACATACATATAATATATGCATATATATGCAATAAATACATATATAGGTATATACACACAATGGAATACTATGCAGCCATCAAAAGAAATGAAATCTTGTCATTTGCAATGATGTGGATAGAACTAGAGGGTATTATGCTGACTAAAGTAAGTCAATCAGAGAAAGACAATTATCATGTGCTCTCACTGACATGAGGAATTTGAGAAACAAGGCAAGAGGAGCATAGGGGAAGGGAGGGGAAAATGAAACAAGATGAAACCGGGCTGGGAGACAAACCATAAGAGACTCTTTAATCTCAGGAAACAAACCGAGGGTTGCTGGAGGGGAGGGGGGTAGGAGGGATGGGATGGCTGGGGGATGGACATTGGGGAGGGTATGTGCTATGGTGAGCGTTGTGAATTATATAAGACTGATGAATCACATCAAATAATACATTATATGTTACCCCTGAAACAAATAATACATTATATGTTAAGAAAAAAAAGAAATACCTCTATCAAACCTTCCCTCCATCCTCTGTCCCCACTGCCAGCTCCCTTTGCCAAATGCTTCTTCATTTCCAGTGCCCTGGCTGGCCTCCTGCCTTCATCAGCCTCACCACAGTGGGAAGGATCTTTCTAGAATGTCCATCTCACTTTGACACTTCTCCCTCCTAGGATCAGTCTGAGCCCCCTCATTGCCTATGGGACAAAGTCCAGACTCCATGGCACCGTAAATGCTTCCCAGCCTGGCCTCTGCTGACCTCCCCCAGCTGGCCTCCTCCCTATCTATGCGTGGTAGCCCCTGGAGTGTTCCCACTGAGGCACGCACCCTACCTCTGTGCCTTTGCATAGACTTTCTCCTCCACCTGGAGCACACTTCCGAGTCCCCGGTTCCAGGTAAACTCCATTTTTCATGATCATGCTGAAACGTGGTTAAGGAGAGGGTCTCCTTTGCTCTCCCTCTATCACTATGTCCCTGCCCTCAGCATGTACAGAGACCCTCTCTCCTACTGTTGCCCCCCGAATCTCTGTTCCTGCTTCTGATATAGCATTTTTGGCTGTTGTCTCAAATCCCTCGGGGAATGAACCACGGAATTCTACCTGGCATCTCCTGCCTTCCTCCCTCGCCATGTCAGGAACTTGGGAGGGCCCGGGGTGTAGCTTCACTCTCTCCGTCCCCCAGTCAGGGCCCCATCCTAGCAGGGCTCAGTACTTCTTGCTGACTGAGCCACGAGGATGATGGATCCTGAGCCTGAATGAGGAGCGGTTGCTCTGTGGCCCTGGGGCGAGTCTCTGAACCTCTCTGTGCTCCTTTCCTCTTCCCAAAATCTGAGTAGAAAGATCTGCCTCCCGCTCGTAAACATTTAACGATCCTGCTCCCCCCTCCCTCAGAGCCCAAGCCTCTCCCAAGTGCTAGCACGCTTTATATTTTATGTTTATCCAGAGCCTTCTTTTAAATTCTCCTCTTTGAGTTTCCCCCAAGTCCTCCTGCAGCTGATTTATTTATGCTCAGAGGAGAGCTGGCTGGATCACAGAGGTGGAGCTGGCACAGACTGGGAGCCCCCTCTGCCTGCCCATGGGAGTCGTCTCATCCATAAAGGATTCTAGAAGGCTCCTAAGTCAGAGTGATGGGCCATGGGAACGCACGCCTTCTGGGTACCGCCAGGCCTTCGATGGCATCCTGGACAAGGACTCTGAACCCTCTAGAAATCCGGGCAGGGTAGGAAAGGTGGGGTGGGGAGGGGGGGCGGGGAGGTGGTTCCTGGAAGGTGATTCTCCTCTTCTAAGAATCAACCAGCATTCGGGGCCACCATCGTTCTCTGCTGGAGATTCACTTTTCCCTGTCAGCTCCCTCCCTTGCCCGCCCCCAGCCTGATAAATGGGCCGCCCCTCCCGGAGGCCGAAGTCATCTGGAAGCAAGGCTGTGTGAAATATCAGGCTGGTGGAGGACACCCCCTGGGAAGACCTGGCCTCCCCTGCTGCCTCATTATCACGAGCTTTCCCACACACTGCCTTCGATTCATGGATCCCAGGAAGCCATCCACTTATAGAAACGTGACTTATGATTTATGGTTATGATTATGATTCTTTTTTTCCTCTTTTTTCATTCCTGACTTTTTTTTTCTCAAAACATCTGATTTAATAGGGAAAATGTTATCTGGAGGAGCTGTGAGCTGTATGAAGGCAGTAGCGGGGGGAAAATGCTGCTAATGCTCTCGGCTAGTGACCAAGCCTCCGCGATCAGCTCTCCAGGCGGTCACGGAAGCTTCCCAGGAATGGGCCTGTGATGCTCCCACCAGGGCCTGAGAGAGCCCGCAGGCTCCCTCTGGGGCTCCTGATAGAGTCTATAAAGCTCAAAGGCAGTGCCCCCCACAATTCTCATGTTTCCCATTGCCTCCAGGCCCCACCTGTCTCCCACTGTCAGTGAAGGGAAGCAGCTCAGGGACCCCAGACTCCAGGGCCAACAGCCCTTTGCTAGGCTCTAGGCTGAAGAAAGCAGCCGGCAGCCATGGCCGGGCTTCCCAACCTACCTCTTTCCTCCAATCACAAGATTAGCAACTGTGACACACAGGTGACCTAGTTGAATTCCTATGAGCAACCAGGGGTACTGGGAACCCCACTGGGTAGAACCCCAGATATCTGGGTCAAGGGGACTTGCTGTGTGACCCTAGGCAGGTCCCTTCCCCCTCTGGATTTGCTTCTCTGTATAACGAGCAATTGGATAAGATCTCAGGGGCTTCTGGGTAAGCACAGCAAGCCGTATTATGCTTTTTAATTCATTGGAATATACACTCCAAGAGGGCAGGATTGTCTTACTTGCCATGTGCCCCACACTTAAGGTACACCTGTCACTGAAAAAATATTCGCGGTATGAATTGTGCAGAGCAGCAAACAGATGCTGGGAAGGTTCAGGGAGAGAGGGTTGAGGAGAAACCCAGGGCAGCTCAGAGCTCCTAGATCAGGTGAGTTACTTTTGCAGGACTCTTCCACTCCCCTTTTCCAGGATCCCCTAACCCCAATGGTAAGCTCTTTCTTCTTGCTTGAAAGAAAGTCACATTCCTGGGGGCAATGATGCTGACCCCAGGTCAGCCAGAGGGGCTAAAGGTCCCCAAGATTCCTGCCTCACAGGTCCTAACAAGAGAAACAGGCCTGGCCCAGGAGCCTGGGTCTTAGGCCAGGGGAGCTGCTGCCTCCCTCTGACATGCTCAGCCCTGACTTGGGGGTTGGCTGTTTGAGCCCACATCTGGCTAGGCCTCTTAAAGCTCTGGATCTCTCAGCAAGCGGAAAAGCAAATGGACAGTTTCCAAAAACGAAGTCTGCCTTTGATGACTTGAAGGTCAAGATGGGGAAATAGGCTGAGATCTCCGTGAGGCCAGGGGCCTTGACTGGACATCATTGACGTTCCTGCTGCCCCATCTGTGCGAGCCCAAGGGGCTCAGGGGAGAACAGGGGCTCTCCAGAGCCGACTTATCTCCTGCCCACCCCCTGGGGCTCCCTGGCATCACTTGGCAGAGGCGGCTCTGGAAATTAGAGACCCACCTGCCTCTTCTGCTCCATCCTGCAGTGGGTCTGAAATCAAATTCAACATCTCCACCCAAACCTGGTCCTCCATGGGCCAGTGGCAGAACCCCACCTTCATTCCTGCCTCCATCTGCTACAGAGCCCTGGATCCCATCTCTTTACCACCTTTAATCAGCCCCTCATCTCCATCACCAGGCCATCCCCTTCCCCTGTTCTCATCCCTCCTCCTGCCTCCATCCCCCTCTCCTGTCCCTAGCCCCCTCTCTGGGAAAACTTCTTGTCAAGGCCTCCTCAGTGGCCTCCCTGCCTCCAGTCTGGCTGTCCGCAGTGAGGGGCTGAGGGCAGACTGTTTTGAGGGGGATGAGGATGTGGGGGGCAGGGGAGTCAGCTGAGGCTGGGAGGCAAGAGGCAGGAAGCTGGGCTTGATCTTCACAGCCATGATAGGACCAGTTTGGGGAAAGGCAGGAGGAAATGGAGGCTGAGGATCAGACGCCCACCCTGACAGCCCCCCCGTGGTGAGTCCGCCCCAGACAAGTTGCTCCCAAGTGACTCGGGCCAAGCTTCTCTGATCCGGGGTCTGCGCAGCTCCCTCACTAAGCACAGACTTGCTCATGACATGTGGAAAGGGACACATGGTTGGAGCTGATTAAGCACCCGAATCACCTGGCCCAACTCAGTTCGTGAGTATCGGTACCTTCCTCTGTGCTCAGACGGGGAGCTCCAGGGACCATCTGGGGCCCAGGAGGCAGAGGCAATTTTTACAATTCACAGAATGGGAAAGGATGCTGCCTCTTTACGGCATTCCAAGAAACAATCTGGTCTTTGTAACAATCACTTTTTCATGACTAGCTCAAATTCGACCGTTGGAAGCACTGTAACGTAGGGCGCAGCAACAAGGGAAAATGCTTAGGGTCAGAGGGCAAGGGAGGGGAGCAGACAGCAAAACGGTGTGTTCATTCTGGCTCCGCCCATTGAATGGTCTGCCCACCTGTGGAAGGGAATCGTTCCCCATAAAAGCTGCTTTATGGACAGTTCTTTCCCACAGTGTTCTTCAATATTATTGACACACTCTGTTTTTACTTCGGTTTTTAGATGATGCTTTGGGCCTTCCTGAAGCTGTAACACGCTTCCAGCCTCCTCTGCAAACTCTGAAAGTGACTTTTCGGAAAGAAGAGGTGACAGGGACACAGAGCTGGGTTTCAGTAGAGAAGCGTCAGGCAGAGGAGTGGATAAGCACATAAATTGGCGAGAACACCTCCATCTCCAGCATGCGGCCAGCGAGCGGGGAGTGAGGCCGAGATTCTCCAAGCGGAGAGCCAGAGAGAGGGAATACAATCATATTCGTGCAGAGGTACCTTCAGAAATCTGGAAGGAGAGGGTGTCATCCCTCGCCCAGGGTCTCCCAAGCTCTGTCCAGCATCTGCAAGGCTGAGACCCAGAGCCCCAGCTACAGGGTAAAGAGCCTGAAACTGATGGGCACTAACAGCTGTCGCTGCTAGGAAGTGCTCGGGTCTGTTCACTCATTCATCCCACAAACACTTCATCGGTGCCCACTCGGCGCCAGATGCTAGGGTTGTTGTGCTGATCCCCACCCCTCTTTCTGATAGCCTGAGAGCCTAAGTCCTCTGTTTCTGCAGCCAGACCCCCTTGCAAAACCTCAGAACCTCCCTCCAGGCAGGACCCCCTTCCAAAGCCTCCCCAGCCACTCTGTCATTTAATTCCCACCATGGGTGCGACAGGTGGACAAGGAGAGCGCATTTCCTCCCATTTACACATTAGGACACTGAGGTCCAGAGAGGCCGACCAACTGGCTTGCTCAGGGTCACACAGCCAGGGTACAGCACAGTCCGGACTAAAATCTGGGACTTCTGAAACCCACATGGGCTCTTTCCAGAACACCAACCACCTCATTAGTCTGATTCTACACATTCCTTTTTTTAAAAAAGACCTTCAAAGAAGTCCTGTTCCCTCCCAACCCACTCCTGAGCTTGCCCAGCCCTCCACCCCTGCCTCTGCAAGATTCCACATGCCCCTCGGCCCTCACCCTTTGCTAGCTGGCAGCCTGCCGCAGAGGGGAAGCGTAGCCACGTAAAGGGTTAAAATTCCCAGCATCTCTTATAAATATTTCATGAAAAATATCTGCCGAGATAACCCCAGACTGTCGATGTCGACATTATTGCACCTGCACATTTTAATTGGTCCAAGAGAGCTGGCCCATAATTGGTGCCTGGAAATCAGCACAAACCTGACTTGTTTGTAAAAGGGAAGACTGGGTTCTCTAGGGGGTTTGGGATTTTAACTCCTATGTGGCCGAGGGTCTGGTCAGGGGAGCGGGGAGGGGCAAGTCATACAGGGATGGGGGGACACCCCACCCAGGTGTGCCAACCCCCTAGCTTGTTATTCGGCTTCCCTCAGGTGAGGGAGAGGTGGCATACAGGGCTGAGTACCTGAGAGGCAGGTGAGGGGGGGTTAGGGGTACAGCCTCAGCGGGGGTGTGTCTTAATCTTTTCTGTGCCACGACTGTTTGGTAAAGACCATGGTGTCTTTTCAGAACAATGTTTTTTTAATTGCTTAAAATAAACCTGATTACAAAACAAGCCAATTACATGTGAAAAAACAGTTATCACAAATTTTTAAATTGGGTCATTGCAACGTTGATATGTGCTTCTAATGCATTAATGATAACCCCTAAGGTCCAGTCTGAGAACTACGGTAATGTCACGGTAGTGATGGGCACAAAGGGAATTTCCAGATCTCTGTCACGGTCACAGCACAGCACGGACATATCTATGATCTAGACTGGAGACGAAGTCACAGGTGCTGCCGTATAATGGTGGGGTGCGGCTGACGTTGAAACTTGAAGGACGTGCTACACGTCAATGAATGGCGAGGGAGGGTCAGGGGTGTTCCTTTCCCACCCAAGTTCACAGACCCTAGGTCGGGGATCCTGGCCGCAGAGCCTGACGACTCTGATATTTACTTGCTAGGGGCTTTAGCCTTTCCTGGCCTTGGTTTCTTCATCTGCAAAACTTTGGCTTTGGAGACCAGTGGAGCTGGCTTTAAAGCCTGGTCTGCTGCTTATGGGTGCCCTTGGAAAGTGCCCCGACGTCACGAAGCCTCAGCTGACTGGCTGGAGAATGGACTACTTTCCTCAAAGTCTTGGATGGGACACTGCCGGTCAAGTGCCTAACAGAGCACCCAGCCGAGGAGCTCAGAATGCAGTAACCTACAGAAACCCCCAGAACGAACCTGACGCTTCAGCATCCAGCCCGGGCTACCCAGTGTGACAAGCTGATGTGAAGCCTACGTCTCCCCCACCAGACTCCCAATGCCCAGCATACTCCATCTTCCTTCTGTCCCATGTTCACTGTCTTCCGTGCCCCCACTGTCCTGGCTTCCATTGCTTCCTGCCACTGTCAGGATATGGCCACCCTAGAACTCTACAATATGTCGTGTCCAGAGTGGGGCTGCTCCAGGACCCTTTCAAGTCAGCGCTTGCCAAGCAGCTGCGATGAGGAAGCCAGAATAGGTCCGCTCCGCAATGGCACGTCCCCGCCTCGGGTGGAAGTGTCCCCTTTAGGACTATAAATGAGTTTCCGGCTCTCACCCTGCATGTGCCATGGCCTCGCCCCCCCCCCCCCACTCCCCATGTCTGCTGAGGCCTGATGCCTCACCCCAACTCTGCCAGTGATGGGGAGCCGGATAGTCCTCCAAAGACTCAGACCCATCAGGCCAGGTCATGACTGGCCCCCCGGGGCTCCTCCAGACACAGAAAGCGGGGGGCATCTCCTCATGTGATGGGTCGGGCAAGGTTGCCATGGCTACCTCCTGTTCTGCTTCCAACCTGGTCCAAACCCACCCTGTTCTTGACAGGCGGCCACAGAGCCACGTCAGCCCCTCCCTGTCCTCCTCTGCGTGTACATACCAAGCCGCCTGCAGGACCCTGGAGGGTGGCACCCTTTTCCTGACCCTGGGGGAGCCCTCCATTTCCCAAGGGGCTCCTGTTCCTCAGCATTTGCGAGAGGCCCCGTGTGGGGGCGGGGAGCCATCACCTCATTTTGGAGGCTGTAAGACCCCACTGGTGCCCAAGTGAGCAGAGAGTGCCTCGAGGGGAGCTAAGGGGTTGGGCTGGGCTTGGGGAGGTGGGGACATCCTTGGGAGAACATTCCCGCAGCCCCAGTCTGGGTAAGTGGAGGGGGAGAGGGTGGGTGGCCAGGGGGCAGAGGGGCTGGTGGTTCTTTTGGCTGTCAGAGTGTCTCTGTCCCTGCACACACCCCAACCCCCGGCCTCTGCACCTTCGTAGGCTTCTGCTCCTCAGCTCCCCGCAGCTCTCCTGGAAGGAGGGAAAAGAGGAACAAATCAGCCCTAGGTGCTTCCACTTCCTTCCACTTCCTGGGATCCCCTCGGAAGCTTCACCTTCCAGAAATGGAGCGTGAGGCTCAGCGGGGGGGTTACGTCACAGCCCAACCCCCCACAGCTAGAAGGAGCGGGAATTCAATCTGATTTGTCTGTCTCCAAAAACAATGACTGACTTCAGTTCAAGGTGATTCAGCAAGTACTAACTGAGCACCTACTCTATGCCCCACCTTGACCTAGTGGATCTATAGCAGTAAACAAAACCCAGATCCGCCCCACTATCAGAGCGTTCCTTCTCTGTGGGGAAACAGACAAAAACAATGGACCAAAGGTGAGTCACAGAAAACTAGAAGGTGACAAGTGGTAAGGAAAACAAAGCAGAGTAAGGGAGGGTGGGCAAGCCAGGAGTGGGGTAGGAGCATGGCAGGTACTAAATAGGGCAGGAGGGCAGGCCTCCATGAGAAGGGGATATTCTAGCAAAGACCAGAAGAGCTGAGGAAGTACGCAGTCAATTAGCCATACCTGGCCCATAACAGATGCTCACTAAACGTTTGCTGAAAGAATGAACCCATTCAAGGACTCCCCAGGCAGGGGGGAATTGCACGCCTTTGGAAGTAATAACGGTTACCACGTGTTAGCACGGACACGGTCACAGTCGTTTACTCCTGCTTCACAGTGGGGTGTGGACGAGATACTCTGGGCCACCCACTGGAAGGCAGGTGGGGGGACCACCTAGAGCCGCACCTGGTCTGCCATGAGCACTGGGGCTGAGCTCCTTCCCTACGACAGCTCAGTTCTGTTCTCTCTGGGACTTCTGACTTTTTTTGAAGGGAGAAAACTGCCAACCACAGAAAGGCACACTGGGCAAAGATCCGCGGGCAGGCCAGACAG
Source organism: Meles meles (assembly GCF_922984935.1). Taxonomy (NCBI): domain Eukaryota; kingdom Metazoa; phylum Chordata; class Mammalia; order Carnivora; family Mustelidae; genus Meles; species Meles meles. The sequence goes on from NC_060073.1 coordinate 20,773,234, forward strand.
TCTGTGAGGAAATGGGGGTTGTGGCTTTGTGCTTGGGAGTTAATTAAGGGGCCGGGCCTTTGGTTCTAAAAGGAAAACCCGGGGACCCAGGTTTCTCACAAGCCTACCGGGGCATTCAGCACAGCCCGGCTCACTGTTTGCTCAGAGACCAGCAGACACCGTAGTTTTGAGGTTAAGGCCCAGTGAGATTTGGGGGTGGGCTGCAGAGTGGGGGACAATCTGCAGACTCGGCTTGGGAGGGAAATCCTGACAGGGCTTGCAAAAGTAAACTTGCTTTCCTATAATTAGATACATATTTATTTTAAAAGGTTATAATTTCCTACTGGTTGGCTGCTTGATAAATACAGACTTTATTATTGTTTTTCTTAACTGCAGCTCAGGAAAAACAAATCCAGGTTTGGACATGAGGTGGGATGTCCTGATGATCCTGGGCAGCAGTCTTCCTCCAAACCCCTCTAGACCCAAGAGCAAGAAGGGAGGAAGCCAGAGTGAGTCTGTGCGGCACCAGATGTGGGGGCCAGGCAGAATGGCAAGAGAGAGAACTTTCCAAGTACTGGTTATAACTGGTTATAACTGGGACATAATTACCGCCCTGCTATTCCCTCCTCCCTGCTTTCATCACGTACCACCCTCCGCCCAGAATGCCTTTCCTTCTCCGTAGTGGCACGTCCAAATCCTATCAATGTATGGCTGAAAGGCCACCTCCTCCAGCAAGCCTCCCTGTTTTCCCTAGCTTGGCAAGATCTCTCCTAGTCTGAATTCCCACATCCTGTCCTCGGCTCCTCGGTGCCTTGTGGTTACTTGGTGTTGGGGTTGAATTGTGTCCCTTCTCAAAAAGACACAGTGAAATCCAACGCCCACTTCCTGTGAACGTGACCTCACTTGGAAAGTGGGTCTTTGCAGATGTAATTCATTAAGAGGCGGTCATTCTCGGCAGGGGGGCCCTAACACCATAAGACTGGGGTCTTTGTAAGAACGAAGAGACATAGAGATGGACACGCGTGGAGAACACGATGGGACCAGATGGGATGTGGCGGCAAGCCAAGGAATGCTAAGGGTTCCCGGCCACCAGCAGAGACAAGGAAGAGTCAAGGGAGGATCCCACCCAGAGTCTGGGAGGGACCGCGACCCTGCTGACACCTTGATTTTAGACTCCTGCCTCCAGAACTGTGAGAGAGTGAGCTTCCGTTGTTTTGGTCCACTCAGTTCATGACTCCTTCTTACAGCAGTCCTAGGAGACTAATCCACTGGGGTGCAGGCCTTTTCTCTCTCCTGGAGAAAGTTCCGTGCTCCATTCTGGCCCCCCGGCCACTGCCTCACGCTTTGCTGAACGCTCGTTTCAAACTGACTGGACTTCCCAACTGTTTTGCTTGGCCTGGAGCGCCTCCTCCTCCCTTGTCCACCAGGTGAACTCGCTCCTGTCCTTGGAGCCTGAACTCCAGGGCCTGTTTCTCAGCTTTCCAGAACTGCAGCCCAGCCTTTTCCTGGGGGCATCGTGTGTTTCCCACTCCGTGCGTGCTTCCTGCACTTTCTGTGTTTTCCATCTCGGGGACAGCTCCTACGACCCCGGCTTACACTTACGTGTTGACCTGTCTGTCCTCCCTGCTGGCTTGTCGGCATCTTGAGCCGGGTTATTTCTCATCTCCGTGTCCCCAGTGCCTGCTGGCAGAGGAGGGGTCAGTCGGCATCTGAGGGACAAATGAGGGAGGAACCCAGGCTGAGGGGCCCATCCTTGTCTCACGGAGCTTGTCAGAGGCTTTTCCCCTCTGCCTGCCTCCCTTCCGGGGGCCCGGGGGACCCAGAGGCTTGTGGGAAGGCCTGCTGGGCCGGGCTGTTTAGGGGCTTTCCAGTGGTTTCCTGGTCTGCCCTTCTCAGGTCTGAAATGAGGAACGCAAGGCCAGAGGAAAACAAGAGGCTTATCTCAGGGCACCCAAGCCACCCGTGGGCACATTCCTCCCCAAGACCCAAGATGTGACTAGAGCCTCCAGAATGTTGACATAACAAGGTAGTGCAGCATTAACGGCTGGAGCTGGGGGACGTGGTGAGGAAAGAAAGAGGGAGAAGACAACAAAGTTTCTGAAGACGAGATGAGGATTTAGACTTCTGGTGTACCCACGATGTGCCAGGGCCCGGGCTGGCTGCTTTGACACGTCCCAGCTCAGCCCTACAAGGTAGGTACTGTTGACAGACGGAGGAACTGAGGCTCAGTCGCCCCACGCCCCACAGCTGGTAGAGCTGGTGTTCAAACCCAAGCCCCCACCAGGCCCAAAGGGGATGGGCTTTTCACTGCTCCGTGGTACCCCCCCCACCCCCACCCCCCAGAACAGGCACCAGAATCTGGGGCAGGTCATGGCCTCTGAGGTGGCCGGTCCCAAAGGGCAGGACACCCTGTGTTTTCTCAGGTACCCAGAGAAACATCTTGTCCTCTGTGTTTTTCAAAGTGGGAGAGAAAGCTCTGGCGTCCCCAGACCCTGGAAGGAGCTCCTCCTTCCCTGTGGAGCAGGGAAGTCAAGAGAGTGGCCAATAAGCATGTGGGCTGGGGGCTCGGACTGGGAGGACCCCATGCACGGTGCGATGGGGCTAACACACGGCGCCAAAGGCCACATCAATGGAGCTAGCCTGTCCAGAAAGAGGGAGGGGATGACTCTGCTAGGACTTGCGTGGCCCAAACCGCAGTCTGGGCGGGGCCCACTCCTCTCCCACAGAGAGAGACGTTGCCTGGTGAGGGGGCTGGGGACTCTGAGCCCAGAGAAGACACAGCAGCAAATGAAGACTGTCATCAGTACCTCAAGGGCTCTCCAGTGGAGGAGCAATTAGAAACCTTCTAGTTCTAAGAGCCGGAGCAAAGGACCAGCAGCTGGAAGGTGCAGGAAGACAGACCTCGCGTCTCTCTTCTTAGAACGGAAGAGGTTCCCTCAAAGGGAGTAAGGCCTTCATCAGGGAGTCATTAGAGTGAGATGGTGAAAAGGAGATTTCGCATGAAGCCCTGGGCTGGGCCATGAGCCTTTGTCTCGAAGACGTGACAAGAATGTGCGGCCCCGGAGACCCTCCCAGCCCCCCTGGGATTCCGACATCCCTGTGCATCAACTGTGCTCTGGGAGCTCAGATGTCCTGCTCTTCTGAACAGGGCATCTCCCCCCGCAGCGGGGTCCGGGAGTCTGCATTTAAGATGATTCTGATCTACAGCCAGGCTGGAAACTCGCGGGGGCGACAACATCCCTGAACCCATTCTCTGCTCCCACTGCTGAGATTCTGGCTGCCTCCCACTCAGCCCCTCACATCCAGACCCAGGCCCGAACTGCTGCAGACCCAGAGGTTTGGGCTGCTGAGATCTTCTGTGCCATCCACCCAGGACACGGGTGGTCCCTTTCCAGCATGCTCCTCTGGGGAAGCGGGAGCCAAGGCTCGATATTATCTGGCCCGGATGACAGGGTCGGGGAGAGGCATCCCTAAGGCTTGGATCGTTCTCTGGTCTGTTTGCCAATAACAGGGAATGATAGTTAACTTATGTGACAACTCGGCTGGGCCACAGGGTGCCCGGATATATGCTGTGAAGGTATTTTGGAGGATGTTAACATTGAAATCTGTGGACTTCGGATACAGAAGAATGCCCTCCATGACGTGGGCGGGTCGAATCCAATTGGGTGATGGCCTGAATAGAACAAAAGACTAACCTTCCCCGAGCAAGAGGAAATTCTGCCGCAGAAGCTTTGGATTTCAGCTCAAGCTGGCCCACCCCATAGATTTTGGCCTTAGCAGCCTCTATAATTGTGTGAGTCAATTTCTTAAAATAAATCTCTTTATACACACACAACACGCATACACGCACATCCCTGTCGGTTCTGTTTCTCTGCAGAACCATGACTAATACACAGGGAGATGGACCAAGGCGATCAACACAGGAACTGCATGAGGCCGAGCACCCGGGCACCAGGAGCTGCCAGGCATGCGGGAGGCACGGAGATTATGAAAGCTCCTTCCGCCAAAGCCGTTTCCCTCTGCTCTCAAGTCGGCTACAGAAACGCAGAGCGCTGGCAGGCGGGGAGATATACGTGAAGTTCATCAGAACCTCATTGGGAAACGCAGAGCAAAGCATAGGCAGAAACTCAGTCCCTGGGGAGCCAGCGGGTGGGCTGTGACAGCAGATGGAGAGTGAGAGCTATAGCTGTCTGGACACAGAGGGGATGCAAAGGCAGGGTGGTATGGAGGGAGGGAGCCTCCAGAGAACTTGAAAAAACTAAACAGAGGCAGAGACCCACAGAGGTCAGCTCCTCAATCACCACGAGGACCGAGGTGAGGAAAGTTCAGGGGGAATGTTCCCAGCCTTTGAGATCCCAGACTCCTGGGCCAAAGACTTTAGGGGCCATCCAGTCCCATTCTCTGCCTCCAGACTGAAGAAGACCTGGCAGCCCAGGCGAGAGTGATCCTCCGATCAGGAGTATTTGCAAAGAGTTTCAGCCAGGGTTGGGTGGGGGGATCTCGATGACATAATGCCCTTGACCTGAGCAGCTTTGGAGCATGTACTGGGAGTCAGGCATTGAGTTAGGAGCTTTCCATGCATCATCCCATTAAATATGAACAATGCCAATATGCAGTGGGCATCACTATGCCTACTTTACCAACGAGGAAACTAAGGTACTTGGTGGGGTCACTGGTATGGGTGGAAAGTGGCAAAATGGAAATTCCTGCCCAGATCGGCCTGATTTCCAAGGTCTTGTTCTTAACCACCAAGGAAGGAAGAACAATGTGGGTGGAGGGGGAAGAAAAGAGTGTAATCCTCCCAGTTTATGAATAAGGAAGCAGGCCCTTAGGCCTCGGACAAAGAACTTTCTGGGGTCTGGTGGCAGGTGGTATGGACCCAGCAGGGAAGTGTTTGTGGGGGTGGGGTGGGTGGTACTGGGTGCAGGGTGCAGGGTGCAGAGCTGGTCCAGGGAAAACAGGAAAGGACATGGAGGAGAGGCCCCAGCCGGCCGGCCCGCCCCGCAAGCATGTTCTTGGGGCCTGGAGACAGACTCTTGCCAAATCTCTCCGACAGCCCCCGGCACCCCACCTTTTGTGTCCTTCACCTGGATTTCTCCTCGAAGCACAAATACCCCGGGGAGACGTGGCACACTGTGATCCAGTTAAACACCTTTAGTACGGGTCTATCTATCTGGTGACTTTTTCCAAATGTCTCTGGCACCTGTGGGTGAAAAGAATGGCCCAACTTCAGACTGTTGCCTTAACATCTGTCTAGGCCGTGGGTCTGAGCCAGGTCCATTGCCTGGGCTGCAGGGAAAGTGGGGTTAGAGCTGCCAGATGTGCCTGGAAGTATCCAGGCTCCTCGGATCAGCATTTCCTAAAATTTGCCTCCCCAGACCTGACCCTCCACCTTGGCCAATGGCGGGCACTGCAGTTCTAGAAGTGCCCCCCAAGCTCCCTCCCTCACCCATCCCATCGACGAGTCTGTCCCCAATTCCAGTTCCTAGAAGGATCCCAAGTCCTTCTACTTCTCATCCCTCCTCTACCATTGCCTGGTCTACACCATCACATCCCACCTGGACTAATGGTCTCTTTGGTTCACCTCTTGCCTCCCGCTGTCCATTTTGAGCTGAGCAGCGCACAGCTGCTAAGCAGCACTGATTAGGCCCTCCGTGATCTGCCGGTTACCTGCTTGCTAGATCCCACCTCCTACCACTGTCCCCAGGACAAACTCGCCTCCAGCCATCCCAGCTCCGTGGGGCTCCTTTCCTGGGAGTTGCTCTTCCACACCTCACTGGTTGTGCCCATGCTGTTCACCACCCCAAACTGCTCCCCCTTCCCTGTCTCCATGAGCTTCTGGGGAACTCAGTCTTCAGGACACAAGCCAGACATTATTACCTCTGGCAAGTCTCCCCAGATCCCCCCATCCCCTGTCCTTCAGCACCTAGGCAGCCCGGACACTCCTCCGCGCTGTGCTTTAATTACGCGTTGACTTCTCCGTCTCTGCTAGACTGTGAGCGTGTGAGCTCTTTATGTAAGAACAAGGATGGTATCTTTCTCACTGCTGGTGACTCGCTCTGGGTGCGCTGCATAATCAGAGCTCGATGAGTATCTCTGCAACGAAGGCCGGTGTGTAAGCAGCCAGAATGCCGGGTGGATTGGGGTAGGAAATGAGATTATAGTGAGAGGTACAAGGGAGGGAGTGGGAGTTGGCTCTGAGTCTCTCTGGAATTGGGGGCACTGGAGAGGGCTCCTAAGGCACTGGTAGGGTGTCTGGGGGGAGATGGGGAGGACAAGAGGCAGCTGGGGGCTCTGCCAAGCATTGGTAAAACACACCGCAGACACCGTCACGGGAGGCTCTGCAGCATGAGAGCCTGAGACCCGACCTCGGCAGCCTGTCCGCTGACCCTGACCTTGCCCTTCCTACCATGACAGGAGGGGATCCAGATCCCAAGGGCAGACAGCCTTTCCTTTAGGCCCCCGAAAAAAGAAGTAAGTTTGGACATTTGAACGCTGTGGCCAGATTTTCCATGGTGCTGACGCACCTTGATTTGTTGGGCGGTGTTGTCCTGCTCAAACAGCTACCTTCCCCATTCCCTCCTTTCTCTCTCTGTCAGCCCAGGGCTCATGAGGAGCTGGAAGGGAACCAGAGCCCCGGGGGGCCCTTCAGGGCTCAGGAAGACGCAGTGGGTGAGCCTTTCCTGCTGCTTCCTGAGACCCTCTGTTCTCGGCAACTCTGTGAAAACTGGTGAGAAGACAAGTTTCTGTACTATGACACGTATTTGGACGTGTTGACAAGGTCTCTATAGTAACCAGGAACTTGAACGAGTGTTGCCAGAAACCCAGGAACAACAAGGCTTATTTTCTCCCAAATTGGTCAGTCGTATTCAGGAAGCCGGCGTGCGGGCTGGGGGTTTACGGTGCACACGCGGGCCGTGAGAAGCCAGCCACGGGGAACTTTCATTGACCGGCGCTGGAAGCTTGGCTGGGCGTGGGAGCTCGCCTGGTGCCTGTGAGCCCGGCAAGCAGGAGATCTGCCTTGCTGCCAATTCAGTTGTGCTTTTGATTAAGGAACAAAAAAATAAAATCAAAGCCAACAATAAAACAGAGAAGAAAAATAATTCAAGGTGACTCGGTCAAGTGGCATAGACTTCCGGTATCTGAGAAATGACAGCACACGTTTCTGGAATGCACGCTTTGGGACAAAAGGGTATAGGTGAGGAAGGAAAGGGATGGGGGGGAAGGACATTTCTAGAGCACCGAGTTTTGCCTAAACTGAGAAGCCCGTGGTCAGGCCCAAGATGCCAAAGCCAGTCTCTTTAGTTCAAACCCGGCACTGTCCTCTCTGATTTCAGGTCCCCGGGCTCTGCATCACCATTCTGAGTCTCTGCTTCCTCAGCAGCAAAATACAAGGGGTATGAAGACTGATGAGCAAATACATATAGTTTACAACCCAACCTGGCATGTGGTACTTGGTTCATGTTGGCCATTGTTAGCATTATGATTCTATCAACTTATTTAATCTTTGCTATAACCTCTGAGGTACACGCTTAGATCCTTCTTGGTTCTCAGATAAGGAAACACGTTCAGGGAGTGCCAGTTCCCTGCTCAGGTCACACAGTGGTAAGAAGCAGGGATCGACCCCAAGTTGGACTATCCCCTTACACGTTGACGCCTGCGGTTGACCCGGCTCCGCCTCTGACTCCGGGCGATGGCAGGACTGGTCCTGGCTTCCGAGGTCTATCAATGAAGCCCCCACCCACCCCAACACATGACACCCCCCCCCAACAGGATGGGGTTCACAGAGCAGAGTGGGCCTCCTTGGGTGACACCTTCACTCTATCCTCCTTTCAGATGTAGGAATCATGGCCAGGTTGGATCGAGGCAGTATCCCCATGGTCTTTCCTTCTCGTGGCTCCTTCTCATCTGGAATGACAAAGCAGTGGGCTGGGAGTCAGCAGACGTGGGTTCTCGCCCCAGCTCTGGCACCAGCTCAGTGGGTGACCTTGGGCAAGTCACTGTCCTCATCTCTAAAATGATGGAATAGCATTCGACCATCCTGAGTCTCTGAAACTGTGAGTTAAGAGGATCAGAACATCACATCTCACATATTAAGATGAGAAAGTGAGTGTTTCGGCCAGTTGAGATAACCCATCCATTACGTGCCCCATTGGAAGCACATCGATTTAGCCCATACTATAAATTCAAAGAGAGCAGGGAGAGAACCACTGTTTGCTTTGCACACGGCAGGCTTGGTGCTTCTACACACAAGAGCTCATTTAATCCCTATCGCAGCCTGGTAACATGGGGCCTGTTTGTGATGCCATTTTATAAAGAGGCAACTGAGACTCAAAGTAGTCACGTTGAACCAGTAGACACGACCTTTAGACCCAAGGATTTCTGAGTCCCAATGTATTCTTGCTACAAGATCCTGAGCAAGCAAAAAATCCCAAGCAAAAAAAAAAAAAAAAGGGCTTTTTTTTCTTCTTTTTAAAGCATCTTGTCTTTCAGGAGCTGCTCGTACACAGTTTTTCCTCCACCAGCGGAGCAGGAACTGAGACCCGGTTCAGATATTCCAGACCCAGACTCTGGAACACAAAGAGTCTAATCAGGGCCTGGAAAGCTCGCTGAATCTCTAGCACATGGCTGCCGGGTGTCTTCTGAATTCAGCCAAGCTGGAGCTTGCCCGGGGGTGCTGAAGGATCATTTCCCCGGTGGCAATGAACCCACGCCCCATGTGTTTCCCATCTTCCGCGGTTCTCCTGTCCTAGCCAGGTTCCTTCGTGGCAGGCAGTTTCTCATTAGGAAGCAGAGCACCCACGGTTTCCCAAACGGAGTTAGGGGCTTTGGGGCTGGACGCGGCTGGGTCCGCTGCCCAGCTCTCTGCCATTTCTTAATCATGAGACACTGTCAAGTCACCTCAACTCACTGGCCTTCAGCTTTTACAACCGAAAATTGGAAATGATATTTCCTCTAAGAGGTGTGTACAGATGAATGAAACGGTGCTTTCGATCCAGGTTTTGTGATAGCATCCAAAGGGGCTACTGGGGGAGGGGGAGGAAAGGGGGTGAAAGGGGAAGTGTCAAGTGTCTGGGTGACCCACCCCAACCCTCTCATAGCCGCTGCCCCCGTGTTTGGTTTCCATGGCTGGGTTCACCTGTGATCTGGGGGAGGGAAAGGCGTGCACCCCTGGAAGGAAGGTTAAAAACTGCTGCTCTAGCTCTTGTGGAAGGAAGTGCTTGGTCCCCAGCAGGCACTGAATAAATGTCAGCACGTTCCTCTTTCCTTCTTCTTGCCCCCTAGCATTCTCTCCCCCTGGGTTCTTTATTAGATGGCTCAGCTAAGCACCGAAACCCCCCCAAAAAACAAAACAAAACAAAACAAAACAAAACAAAAAAATGCAGAGAAGGAGGCAGGAAGAGTATGGGGTATTTTCGAAATACCAAATGCATCGCCTGCATGTGGGGTCCATGGCGGGGGGTCAAGCAGGCTGTGACCCAACCCATCATCACTGCACATCATGGCCCAGACTCAACCAGTAGCTCCAGCCAAGGGCCCCCTGCCTGCAGTGAGCACCAGAAAACCAGGCTCCCGGGAAACCCAGGCACAGAGCCTGCTCCACCTACGTGCCACTCACAGCAGGCTGGCTTCCCTGGGGGACAGAGCCAGAGAGAAACAGTGAGCTCTGAAGCTGTGTGAAGGGGCCCGGGAGGTGGGGAGGCCCGAGTGGGCTGGCCTGGCTGCTGCCTGCGAATAAGCAGAGCTTGCCGAACTGGGAGGGCCCCAAGATGGAGCAAAACCTGCCATCAGCCCTGCCGGGTTTCCACAGACACCCCGAGAACACAGTCCTGCTCCAGAGAGCGGAGCCACAACTGGAGCCACAGCGCCACCTTCAGACTTACGTCCACCTTGCACGTTCCCTACCAAACGCCGCTTGGGGCTACGGGTGATATGCTGGGGGTTCAAAGCAAACCCACTGAACCTCTGGGATGCTGTGTGGCTCATGTGCTCCAACAGATGGGCTTGCAGTGGAGAGAAGAGTCGTTGATGACAAGTGTATGGCGGCCAGGGTGGCAGGGCCGTGCTCCAGACAGGAGGCTCCAATCTTCCATGTTGGCGTTGGGGAAACAGGGGGCCAGAGACCTGTCCACAGTTGCAGAGTGAATGGCAGCAGAGCTAGTACCTGACCCCAGGCTCTCGAAGCATCCCGTGCCTCTCGATCTGGATGGCTGTTCACCTGTCCGTTCCATAATAACTTTACTGTGTAAGAGACAACCATCGTGAGCCTGTAACACACGCACTAGAGCGTGGGTCCTTTTCACCCAGAAATGCCAGGATATGGGGCTCAGTTTAGAGGTTACAACTGCAGATCAGCATCACAACGCGGGCCCCATGGGGCCTGAGGAGAGGCGTCTCACAATGGAGGGGAAGGGATTTCATCACAGGACTCACCGACCTTCCTAGACCCCTTCACGCTCATTCTCTCCATCCAGCTAACTCCTTCTTCCCTTTCATGACCCACTCACAAGTTGCTGTCTTATAAGGACTCCTTTGACTTTCCCTCCATACCTTCTCTCCATGCCCCCTTCTCTCCATTATTTGTTCCACGTGCCATCACTGTATCTGCTTGAACAATCAATCACCGAATCCTCCTGTGTTATGATGACTTGTACATCTACTTGTCCAGATGGGGAATTATAGCCAGGAAAATCTTCCCTGTGTCTCCAAAGACCAGCCACAAAAGACACAGAGCAGTAGGTACACAGAAATGAGGGCTGATGGATGGATGGATGGTGAATAGATAAATGGATGAATGGTTGGATGGACAGATGGATGGGTAGGTGGATGGATGGATGGACAGATGGATGGGTAGTGGATGGATGGATGGAGAGATGGATGAGTAAGTGGGTGGACGGAGAGATGGATGGGTAAGTGGATGAATGATGGGTGGAGGGATGATGGGTGGATGGACAGCAAATGAGGTAACTCTAGGGGATGGGGTACTTACTCTTTATATCACTGAAGAGGGATGCGAGCATCTAAGAGCATGTTTCCAAGCCAAAGTCAAAAAGTGCATGTGAAAAGGAGAAGCAGCTGGCCTCATCCACCAGCCCCCTCCTTCTGACTACCTCTTTCTCTGGTTTCCCAGGGAACTCACTGGAAATCAGATAGTGGCTTCCTAGATGTAGTTCCAGGATACCCGCAGCTGAACCATCTGGGGAGGTTGTTGAAATGCAGATTCCTGGGCTCTGGCTCAGGGACTCTGACTCAGTGAGTCTGGAAATGGGTCTGGGAATCTGAATTTTTAATGAGCCCCACCCAGGTGACGCTGATGCATGGGTAACTTTGGCAAGCACTCACGAAGGAGGAATGCCGTCCAGGGACATGCCAGGAATTGCCTTTGCTGACTGGCCAGAGAGGTTTGAAAACTTGACCCAAAGTCCCACAGCTACTACATGGTGAAAGTACCTGTAGGGTCCTCAAAGACCAAGAAGCCCAGAGGAAGAGGAGGGTCTCTAACTCCCTCCATCCCTCAACTCCCCAGCCCCACCCCAGCCTGAGGAGGTAGCACGTGCCCCAAGCAAACAGTCTGCCCTTGTCCTCCAAGCCACAGCAAGCAGCGCCTGCCTTGTGTTCTCTGCTCCCTCGAAAAGCCCAAAGCGCCAGGGCTCGCTGCATGTTTACCAAGGCAGAGAAGCCGGCAGCTGTTTTCCATGTCTGTTTCTACCTCAATAAAGCTCTGGCTCCCAAACACAGCCTCTGCCAGTGAACGTTACCAGACCTGGAACACAAGCACCAGTTGTGTTCAGGCTGGAGAGGGCTCAAGGATGACGACACCACCAGAGGATCATTCTGGACCGGGGAATGGCCAGCCTCTTGGCAACCATGAATGGGCAAGCAGCCCTCCCAGGCCAGCTGGTGAGGTCCTGCGAGGAGGAGGAAGAGCCCGCTGGAAGGCAAAAGAAAACACACAGCCTCCCCCAAGCCTCTGCTGGTCCCTGAGGTCCAACAGTGCCTAAGCTCCGGCCATATCGGACCTTTCGCTGAGCTCCTACCACACGCCAGGCCCTGTATTTGGTGCCTTACTGTTTTGGTTTATCCATACAATAACCCCAGGAAGCATGTAATGTCGTTATGCACATTCACTTAAAAGAATACTAAGATGCAGAAAGGTAGTGAGTTGCCCAAATCCTGAGTGAGTCAGACTGGAGGCAGCATCAGAACTTGAATCCAGACTTCTCTGCTTCTGGAAGGTTCCTTCTTGTCCAGCTGTGCTGTTCGCCAGGCACACCCCAGGCTGTCCTGCTCCTGCTCCCAGGCCTCCCTGCTCCTGTTGTGCTGCTCCCTCCATCTAGAATGTCTTGCCCCTGAGTGCTATCTTCTGCTACTTCAGACCCAGGTCGCTGGCCACTTCTTCCCTGAGGGCCTCCTGGATCCCATCTCCTACCAGTTAATTGCTGTGTTCCCCGAGCACATTGCTTGGACTGGTATCCAGTCCCAATTTTACCTGCCGTACGGGTGCTGGTTTCCATGATGATCCCCTACATCTCAATCTCCCAACTCTCCCCGAAACCCAGCCTCTGCCCACCATACCTCTGCCTCTAGTGTTTCACTCAGTCATTTGTCCTCAGCGGGTCTTCAGGCTGTCCCTCTGGTGAATTACACAAACACGGGGCCCACGTGTTGGCTGAGTACTGACCACATCGCCCACCCCCCGTCCCCTGGCCGGGGCCATCAGTCATCACTGAGGGTGGTAGGGCCACCTATGGGTCTGACGGAGGAGCCCCGAATCCGAAATTAGAAGGGTCAGGTGGGAGACTTGGTTCCGAAACTTCTCCCGGCTGCAGGTTCTATCCATCGAATGGGCAGACAGACAGAACAGATATCTCTCTACCCCATGGCTCTGTCAGGCATTTGTGCCTGGAATGGGGCAGCATATGTCAGACATTTGTGTCTTTAGGAAGGACTGAACATGCTGAGCCCTCGGAGTGGCTAGGGGATGGTGCTTGAGGGACACTGAGGCAGGCTCAGCTGGGGTAAGGGGTTTCGTCTGGGAGGAAGAAGAGAAGTTTGGGCAGATCAGCTGAAGAAATTAGGGGAAGGGCGTGTGTTCCTGCTCTGACCCACAGCGGGATGTGGGCTGCTCCCCAGTGGGGAAGGATAGGCAATGGGGGACTGGGATGGCACATCCGGTCCTGGCGTGGAGAGATGGAAAGAGAACCTGGCCCTGAGACACTGCGCGAGAGCCCCTTGCTGCCCGAAGCCTGCTGGTCTGGGCCAGCGTGAGTGGCACTGGGTTCAAGATGGGCACACTCGAGGAACATCTAAGAAGAGTCTCTGGGACTCAGTGATGCCAGCATGCAGCAGAGAGGAGAAGAGGAAGCAAAGGCGGTCTGGTGGTTTGACGGTGGGGTGGTGAGGTCTGGAGTGAGAGGGACCCCAGGAGAGAAGGGGGATGAGCAGGGGTGAGCCTGGCTTGGAGAAGTGAGGGACGAGGGGAGAGGGAGTGGGAAGAAGACATGGCCTCCAATCTCCATGTCTGCCCCTTACTTGGAGCAGGTCGCTGTTCCACTCTGAGACTATTCTGTCCCCCACGACACAGGGGAAGAAGGCTGTTGATAGGACACTTGGACAGAGACGTACCATGTGTGCATTCGTACCTGTGCGTGGTGAGCCTCACAGATGCTGACTTTTACAATGGCTGAGTTTGCGATCGATTCGTATTCCACAATGTAATAATAATAGCTATCATTTATTGAGCACCTGCCATGGGCCAGGCACTATGATAAATAATTTGTTTAGACTCATGATCTAATTTCTTCCTTGCAAGAAGTCTACGAGAGTCCCCACCCCACGTGTTTTGTGGACGGTCACACTGAAGATCAGAGAAATCAGACAACTTTCCCAAGATCTCACGGCTGATAAGTGGCAGTCACCTCTGACAAGCATCTAATGGGTACTGAGCACTAGGCTAGACCACAGAGGAGCGTAAGTAAGACCTGGCTTGGGCCTTCAAGGCCCCTCCTGTCCTGGCAGCCACCTGCCCACAGAGGAGTAGGTCTCCATGAGCTGTTTGTTTGGGAATCCTATTCTGTCTGTCGCAAATGTGGATGGATAGGGACAAAAGTCTCCCGGAGCCAGACCCTGGGACCGTGGTTCACAGTCAGCTGCTGCTCCCGCCTGCCTGCCTTTCCCCCAACTTTGCTGGGTGCTATTATTCAGCTCGGAGCCCCCACCAGGAGCTGCAAAGCAGTTAATTACAGAAGTATAATCCCCTTCTTCACAAGAAGCTGGTCTTCCAGGGTTGCGAGAAGATAAGATTTATGCCTCTTTCAATCCCTTTATTCTGTCATCAGCGTGGACTCATATTTCAGCTTCCCGCGTCGGAAACAAAAAGGAAACCCACTCAGCCCGCTGCTGCCGGAGAGAGATAAATTAGACTACACAAAGAACCGGCCCTATAAACTCAATCTCTTTCCTTTCCTTTCATGTTTGTGATTATAAACAGAGTCAAGGGCAGTTGAAATATATCCCTCTGCCTGCCTGCCTGCCTTGTCCTGCTCAGAGAGAGAGACAACACGGTGACAACGATCCGTGCGGTGCCAGGGAAGAGGAAAGCAGGCCCCCCACCACCCGACGCCAGCCTGGTGTGCGGATCAGATAGAAAGACCTTGTCTCCTGCCATTCTCCAGGCATGAAATTGTTTCGAAAGGCCCCTGACGGAAGCCGGCTGCCGGGCCACTGTGAACGCTTTCATTTTTTTGATGGTGATGTGTGTGATGATATTTGCTCCAAAGAAAGGGCCTTTCGAGTTGGCGGGCTGTGCGGCGGGGCTGTGCCAGGGCCCCTGGCCAGCGTCAGAGGAGTGTGGGCACAGATCAGACCAGGGAACGAGGCCAGTCCGTGCAGCCCCGAGGAGCATATTCCAAGCCCTTTGGAGAGAAAAGCCCCACTTCCTGGGGAGAGCACCCCACCCCTGGCCTGGCCCGGGGGTGGGGGGGGTGGGGAGGATCACATTATGCTTCAGCTGAGGAACTGCGGAGGGTCACTTTGATGATTTTCATTGCGTTTCAGCTGTTCTTGTTGCTTTCTGTGGGCTTCTCTGGAGCAATTAATGGTCAGGCGTTCCACTGCCAGAGAAGGAACTGGGAGGCCCCAGGAAATGAACCCGGGCAAGTCCTTGGCAGAAGGGGGGGGCGACAGGGGTTCTGACTAGAACAGCCCACAGGCACTTCCCTCAAGTGCTGGGCCCCATTCTATATGGCCCCGGGTGTCATCGTGACAACTAAGAAGTCAACACTGTAAAAAAAAAAAAAAAAAGAAGAAGAAGAAAAAAAGAAGTCAACACTGTCACACTTGACAGATGAAGAAACTGAGGCTTAGATTCAAGGTCAGTGGCAGACTCAAGAGCCCCTGCTGAACCGCCACCTCCCCTGGGGGACTCCCCTCACACAGCCTGACACTCCTTGGAGGTGATTTTTGCGACTTCTGATGGGGCAAGGAGAAAATCTAATTTTTGAAAGGTAATAAAGAAAGGGAGGAAGGGAAGAGAAGACACTGAACGCGAGAGCCAAGTGGGCCCCGTAATAAAACGTCATCCCACAAGATGTAAGACAGCAGTCTTTAATAGACTCTGAGATTCAATTATCCTTTATATATCCAGCAGACCCGTCATCATCTAAATCACCCTTTCATGGTAAACACACCCTAATTCACAAACAGGACAAAATAAACCAGGTTTGGGAGCCGCGTAGTTTTGGAGCCATCGTTCTTCAAAGACATGCACCTCAGCCCTGGCTCCCCAGGAAAGAAAGGCACCATCCCGGTGATGGTGCCGGGAACCATCTCCAGCTCCAGGCCGGGCCTGCGGGCCTCACGGGTGGCCAGGCAGTGCACTCTGGTTCTGAGGCTCGATCGGTCTTTTCCATTCTGGGGCCCTTTCAAGGATGCTCTTCTCTCCCCTCCTGGGCACACTCTCTCACGCCCTCAAGGGCAGGATAGCAACTCCTGACTGCCTGGATCATTCCAATGATTTTTTTCCCAGAAGCCTTTCCTTGTGGACACCGCAGGTGAACACCAACACACGAGATTTTTCTAAGTGCTGCAGGGGAAGGACACGCCAATTCAACACTCCTCTTCTCGAAAGTTGGGCCTTCCTGGGGAGCACGCACCAGCCTTGCCAAGAGATAGCCCTATGTGACGTTTACCCATGAATGAGTTCCTTGGCCTCATTCCTCATTCTGGTCCATTCTCTGGCACTCTTATTTATTAGTTTTCTTCCTTGTTGAAGGTTAAAAAGTAACACGTGTTCATTGTAACGTGGTACTGGATAGAACTGTACAAAGCGAAGTTTTCCTCCCTGCTCTCTAACTCAATTCTGCACTCACAAGTTCATGAGCTATTGAAGTCTCATGCGTGTCCTTACACAGGCTTCTTTTGGTTCATATATCAAAGATTTGCCCTGAACCCAATTTTTGCCTTTTTTTTTTTTTACAAATATGGGATCACACCATGCAACTTGCTACTGAGAATTAACAAAAAACATGGGCATCTTTTCCTATCAAGACAGAGGTGCTATACTCATTCTTTTAAATAATGTTGCATACGTGAGATCAAGGAGTCTGAGTGTTCTGTAAATTTCCAACCCATCCTACAACCTTGCCTCTCCTGGATATTGTATCTCCTGGAGATTCTGATATTACTTACACCTGAAAGCTCACATCTATAAATGCCATGGTTTCCCTCCATTTACAAACTGTCTAAATTTGGGTAGGTCCTTTCCAGGCCGGCCCAGTCTTAGAAAGACAACTCCTTATCCATATAATGTCCCTGAGAGCAGTGCCTGTGAAGGTCCAGTTCTGGCCTTTCAGGCAGGACACGGACTTCTAAATGAGGTTTTACCACCATGAAATCTGGACTTCCTTTCGGCAACAAAAAAACAGAAAGCATCGCTAAACCCTTAAGGCGTCATAAATAGGCATGCAAAAATTACACATAATTCTAGGCATAAACCCAATACCTGCCAGAACGACTTAATACTTGAGAACACAAAAAGACGTTGTTTACCAAAGGATTTTTATAATGCCATTGCTGCATTTTATTAGGGAGGGAAGAGGCCTAAGGTGGAGACGCTACAGATATCCGTGCTCGCTTAAGCTGAATGCTAAAACTCTCTGGGTCTGAAACATTTCAAAACTGGAAGTAAATTCTTCGAGGCAATCAGCTTTTCCAGGGCTCTTTTATGGAAGTCACAGCCGAACAGTTTTAGAAATCAAAATGAAATCTCCCGAAGTGTATTAAGAGTTTGTATCTTTCAGAACTAGTTATTCCATTTCTGGGACTCTGTTCTAAAGAAAGATCTAGCAACGCCAGTAGAGATACAGGTAGAGGATGTTTATCCCGGCATTACTTACAGTTTTGGAAAACAGGAAACAAGCTAAGTGGTGTACAGCAGGGAAATGGACTGGCACGCAACTTCCGAAGAAGATATTTACAAAGTGTAGGATATTAAGAACACTAATTTAATAGGAAGAATATTTACTTATGGTGTTAAGTAAAAAGAGACTTAAAATTGTCCATTAAAATTATGTAAAAATACACACAAGAAACACTGGAAATAAATACACCAACATATTAATAGTGTTCTCTCCAGGTGGTAGAGCCATGTGGTTTTTTTCCCTCCCACTTTTCTGTAATTTATACATTTGCTAAAATTAGCTTGCATTTATATATATATATAAATTTATATATAAATTTATAAATAAATAAATTAATTAAATTTATTCCATTGTAAAATTTATATATATATAAATATATATATTTATTTATATATAATTTATATATATAAATATATAATTTATATATATATATAAATTTTACAATGGAATAAATTAAATCATCTTTTTAAAAAAAATTAAATCGCCTTAAACCACACACAAAAGAGACCTGACTCTCCTATTTTTAGGACCATGGGATGGTACGTACATATGAGAAGGGACGGGTGTGGATGAAGCTAAGGGCAGTCCGGGTTGGTGGGGAGGGGAGAGTAATGGAGAAAAACCCCTCTTTGTCACAGAATGCAATCCCTTTAGCAGGATGGCACACAAAGAAAGCTTAGTAACGTCAAAAAGACGGTGCTGTCGACCTGCTCAACAAGCAGTTGTACCTACTGTGTGCCAGGCACTAGGGGAAATGACCGACTTCACATTCTAGTTTAATAAAAAACGAGACTACACTTTGTCCTCATGATCGTATATGTCTTGTAGCACACCGGCTACCTTGATTTCCCCACTATTGTCCTCAGAAAGGCCAACAAAAAGGAAATGAACAAGTCTCAGTTTGCAATGGATGTCAAGAAAGGACATACTGGAAGGAGCCCAGAACCTTCAACTGATTCTACTAAGAGCATGGGTTCTTCATGAGAGGCAGCTCTGGGAAAAGATGCATCCAGGCAGTTATCAAATTGAGGTTTGCAATTTCTGCCATCTGTCCTGAACATTCTTGACTGGTGGCTGCTTTCAGCAGAACCAGCAAACAGTTATCAATCCACACTGGTGACTTCCAATGGCCACCATGTGCATCCCTTTGCCTGAGAACTTCCTCCTAACCTGCAGAAACCACCAATGTGCCCAGCACACCTCATGGGAGCAGCCCTCAATCACTGGCCCTGAGAAGCTGGTGTGTAAATACCCCAGCTCTCTCCTCCAGCTGGAATGGGAGAACACTGGATAATTCCGATATGTGCTCTAGGGCAGTTTCCCCGGAGGGATTCCCCAGTGGGATTATTAAACTCCAGTCCTTACAGTGGCATTTGGCTTGATAACACATCTTTTATTGGCTTTTTCCCCCTTCCCAGCTCATTCTCCCTAATTCCCTACCATTGGTTCCTATAACTTCCAAGTGAATTACCCTTGAGTCCCAGCCTTAGGGTCTGGCATAGTCCAAACTAAGCTGAGACAAACAAGAACATCTTGCAATTCCTTATACCTACTCTTCACAGCCACTGCTAATCCCGCCCTTTGGCCATTCTCACTGCCTCTAAACAGCAGCAGTGGAGGCGAGATCATTGATGAGCCCCAGTCATATATGGGACAGAACGGGACAGGGAAAGAACGGAATAACTGTACTAAACCAGACTGTTGCCTGGTTTCCCCATCTTACTCCCCAGGCCTGCTAAGAATCGGTTTTCCTTTTTGTTTTCTAAGCACTGAGTGCACCGTTGTTTTGCTTTTACCTTTTCAAAACCAACAGGCAATAGAAAGAACAATGATGCAGAGCTGGGGAGATGCCAAAATGGAAGCGGTAGAATCGCAGACCTTTCCCGTCCCCTCCCTTGCTGGACAGATCAGCAAATGCCCTGCGACACGAAGGCCACAGACTGTTAGCAGCAGCATCAGATGCTATTTGTGAAGCACTGACTCCAGGAGGAACTGAACTCTCGTCAAAAGCCAGGGAACAGGGAGACTTGACTTGCCATATGCCACATCTCTTAAGGAAGCGTGCTTGTATACACAGTAGCATTTTATATGTCGCAAATGATTCAGAATCATCACTTTCTAATTTCCTTCTGGTGACATGGATTGACTATGGGAGGAGGTGGTTTAAAAAAAGAAAAAGCTGCACAAAGATCTTTTGGTTTGAGGGGAAAAAAGAACAACCCACACCACTTGCTACCAATGAACTGCTGTCAGCATCCATCAGGCATGACATAAACATAATCATCGCTTGTACAGATCAGAAGACAACAGGCACACAGTCCCATCAGTGGGGAGGATGCTGGAATCCAGACTTCCAGGAACAGCAAAGGGTGCTGAAGACCAGGTATACACTGTAGAATCGGTTGGATCTGGGATCAGACTCCTGTTCGGCCACTTACCAGCTGGTGACAAGGCGGGGGCGGGGGCTTCCTTAGCCCTGTTGAGACTTGGTTTCCTCACGAGCTGAGTGAACATAATACACCCACTTCATAGGGTGGCTGAGATGAATAATGGCCAACGAAAAACAGAACAAGCACGGCAGCAGCATGAGTTCCCTTTTCTGGTTGACTATGCCACCTGCCAAGTCCACGCTGACTCAGTAAAGACCTGAGAAAAACCAGCTCAGTGGTTTTCAAGGCTGAGGAATTGCCCCTAGGAACCAAAGGGTGACCCCCCTCCCTCCCTGAGTGAGGGTTCTTCCCTGGGCCTTTGTGCCGCTACTGTGCCAGACAGAGCTCTTCCCAATGTGGACCTTGCCCTCTGTATCCTCAGCACTGATCAAGGTGCTTGGCACACCGGAGGGCAGCAAGTTTGGTGCCACGGAAACAGCACATACTCTTGAGTTAGCCCTGGATTCGAGGCCCACTCGCCTCCGAGCAAGTTGCTTCCTTAAGCCTCTGGATCCTTTCCTGTAAAGCTGGCAATAAGACCTACTCTAACGAGTTGCGAGTATGAACCGAGATAATAGAGGCAGAGCCTAGTACAGTGCCTGGCAAATTGCGGACATATGAAAAATGTTAGCCTTTATTGCTAAACATTTTCTGAACAAACCCATGGATAAAAAGGACTCCATTTAATTAACAATGTACACCGCCCCCCATACACAATAGAAACAGGCCCTTATTTTCCCGTGTGTGTATCGAAATGGAGCCCCAGCTCTTTCTCACAGTGGCACAGGTGTCTTTGGTTCTGAATTCATGCAGCATAATCATGGCAAGTTCTGATCTAGCCTTCGGATACACACAGAACAAAACACACGCCCGCCCTCACCTCCATCCCAACGTACACCTAGACAGAACATCTCATTACCAATAATGCCAAGAGAGTCTCCCAACATCTCCCCTCAGATTTACAGGAACTACCACTGGAATTCTCCACTTTACAGTGAAAAGTCCGACAGACACCCCTGTAACCAAGCGGGCAGGATTACCACCACCAGAAAAAAACATACCAGCATTCCCTACGGTACCTGATATGGTACCCTGAGGAGGACGCATCACTTGTGTGGTTTTCTTGCAGAAATGTCAAAACCTTAGTCTAATCATGAGGAAATGTCAGACCAATCCAAATCAAAGCACAGTCTACAAAACAGCTGACCAGACTTCTTCAAAAGTGACAAGGTTGGACAAAGGAATTAATAAGGATCTGGCACAGATTGGAGGAGACTAGGAGACATGGAGTTAACATGCACCGTGGGGGTTTGCATGGATCTCAACAAAGCCTGTGTTTCAGTTTCTAAAAAAGTCAAAGGTAGCCTCAAAGGGGGAAAAGGATTAACAAAAGGTCCAACCAAGGGGTGCATGGAAAAGAGAAGGGCAATCCCAGGGATCTTACTGACCAATTGGGGGTGAGAAGGATTTATGAAAGGATTAGGGTCTAACCTCCATTTCCCTCCTCTTTTTAAACCTGGACACTTTCTCTCCTTCAACCCCATTCCCACAAATTCAACCTAGAGTTAAGAGAATAGGTCTGAGCTTGCTCGGCACGGCTTCACAGAATTTGCTCCTGACAGGTTCTCTGGTTGCCAATATAAATATTGGGTGGCGTAATTCGGAAAGTGGTTTTTAGACAAAATATGGCATTTAAGTAGAATCACCAAATTGGGGTGTAGGCCTTAGGTTCAAGGGTCAAGGTAAAAAGTAGGCTCCTTGCTCCTCAGGGAGGAGGGAATCCCACATACCCGCTTCCAGTAAGGTTTGAGTTTTAAAGTTACACAGGAATCCAAGGAAACCTCTCACTTTCTATTTGAAGAAAACTGGGGCTCAGGCTCACCCCACCGGGCGGTGTAACAGAACCACTGCAGGATGCCAGGCTGTCTTCTCCAAGCTGCTAGTATTTACCCAGCCTTATCATCCTGACCAAGAATGAGACCAGCTTACAAGGATTCCCCAGCAGCAGACGCACGGGCCCCACCTAGACTTCGGAATCACACTCTTCTGACACTAAAGCATCAGTGTCTATTTCTACCCGGAAGATGTGTTCTGTAAGACTCAGGTACGGAACGAACGTGGAGAGTCACTATTCTTTAGCCGGACCATGTGTGAGTGTGTGGGTGCAAGTGCACATTTATGCAAGCATCAGGATTTCTTTTCTTTTTTTTTTTAATGATTTATTTATTTATTTTAGAGAGACAGAGAGAGAGCACATGTGCCTACAAGGGGGAGGGGCGGATGAAAAGGGAGAGAGAATTTCAAGCGAACTCCACACTCAGCACAGAGCCCGACACAGGGCCTGATCTCATGACTCTGAGATCACAACCTGAGCTGAAACCGAGAGCTGGAAACTTAACTGACAGCCACCCAGGCACCCCATGGGTTAGGATTTCTAGACGTATCTATAGAGTTGCATGATATAATTTCCATTTACCTTCACTGTGCCCTTGCCTTGTATCCCAAGCATTTCTCCTGCCTCTCTCCATTTTGCATCCTTGCCTGAGTCTCATGTTTTAAGGTCCATTCTATGTGCTCTTTGGTTCTCTGACCCTTCCCAGCCTTCCTTCAGTGTACCTGAGATGAGATGGTAATCATCTTGGTGCCAGCGAAATCCCTTCATTCGTGTACTCATTCATTCATGCACTGGAGACTCATGGGGCTCCAAAGATAGTTACACACAAGACAAGAGCTTTGCTTTCATGGCGTTCACAAAGGAGTAGGGGGAGATAGTCAATAAACAAAGACCCAAGAAGATAGCAGTAATGAGAAGTGTTGTGGTGAAGGCAAATTAGTATGGTTTGAACGGGAGTAATAGGAGCCTACTGTTGCTTGGGTAGTAAAGGAAGGGGCTATTTGAGGAGGTCATCTTTAAGCTTAGATCTACACAAGAGAGATCCAGCCCTGCAAACACCTGGAGGAAAAGAGTTCCAGTCAAAGTGGAGAGAACTAGTGCAAAGGTCTGTAGGCAGGTCCAGACTTGGCAGGTGAAGAAAGAGACACTGTGTCGGGTCATAGCGAGTGGAGGGGGAGGGAGTGGTCCCAGATGAATTCAGACCATGCAGGGGCTTGTAGGGCATAGAAACCAGTGTGGGAAGATGCTGGGTGGTTCCAGACAGAGAAGTGATAGAGCCTAACCTATGTTTTAAGCAAACATTTTGGCTATTGTATGGAAAATGGACTGGATGGGGTAGGGGGGAGGTGGGTAGAAATGGGTCATGAGATTAGAAACAGGGAGACCAGAGTCAGAGGGTGTCATTGCATTTAACCAGGTAAAGGATGATGGTGTTTGGGTTAGGGTGGTAGAAATTAGAATGGTGGGTGCATATGGGGTATGTTTTGGAAGAAAAGCTGACAGAAATTGTTGATGGGCAAGCTGTGGGGAATGAGGAAAAGAGGGAATCAAGACTGCTTCTGGGTTTGTGCCTTGAACACACAGATACGTGGTGGTACCACTGGTCAAGGAAAGAACCCTGGGAGAGGAAGGGGTTGGGGGTGGGAAATAGCTTTATTTTAGACATATTAAGTCTGAAATAGTTATATTGAGCTGACTGAAGCCCTCAGTTCATACTTTCTATGTATCACCAGACAAAAAAGACTATGAGATCCCCACACATTGCCTTCCTTTTCAATTCCTTGTTAAGCAGTAATAAAGAGAAAGATAACCAAATAAAATATTAGGTCTTTTGTAAAACACTCATGTTCAGAAGTTTGGTAGTAGAGCTACATCCTTGCTGGGTGGGCATACGTAGCCATTCAATCACTGTGTCACACCAAACAACTATTCAGGGGGCAAACGCATTAAAATTTTAATCCCATGATTTTCATCTTAATCTTTTTTTCCCATTAGCTCTGATCAATGCCCACAAATACAATTTAGCAGAACATTCATTTAGATAAATGACTCAGGGGGGTACCTAATTAGGCTGTTTGTTATGAACCAACTGATAACCAAAATTATATGCTAATTACCAAAAACCACACACTAATTTTAAAAGCATTTTATTAGCGTAAAAGCTATGTTCCTGTTATCAGATGACATGTCTTTTCTATGTCACACACGACAATTGTGCAAACCTGTTTCTCTCAACTTTCAGAAGTCAAGTTGTGGTGTGTGTAGGTAAACGTTGCACTTGAGAAATGTCTGCTCACCTTTATCTCACACTCGAACAACAAGCAATAGTGAAAGCTGCACCAGTAAGAAGATTCCATCTACTTCTCAGCTACCTAGGGGGTTCCACAGCACCTGCCAAAACCAAAACCAAAAACTGATCAGGTCAGAAACATGAACAACTAGGCAAAACTGGATGTGGAGATGTGAGGACCGGGTTGAAGAAGGGTGAACTTTACAGCCTGTTCCAATGCCAAGGTGGTTGCTGAAGGAGATCTTGACTGTGCTCACTTGGTCTGCAAGTCAGGGGATACTCATTGGGTGACCGTCTCTCTTCTGATCTATGGCAAAAATTCTACTGCTTTCGATCTCACAGCACATCATAGAATGTCCAAATCCTTAAGTTTCTTCAAGTAAAAAAGATCTTCATTTAAATAATAAAAGTCGGGGCATGTGGGTGGCTAAGTCCGTTAAGCATCTGGCTCAGTTTCGGCTCAGGTAATGATTTTGAGGGTCCTGAGATGGAACCCCATGTTGGGCTCTGCACTGGGTGTGGAGCCTGGTTGAGATTCTCCCTCTCTCTCTCTCTCAAAAATAAAAAGTAGGGACGCCTGGGTGGCTCAGTTGGTTAAGCCGCTGCCTTTGGCTCAGGTCATGATCCCAGGGTCCTGGTATTGAGTCCCCCATCCAGCTCCTTGCTCAGCGAGGAGCCTGCTTCTCTCTCTCTGCCTCTGCCTGCCACTCTGCCTGCTGTGCTCTCTCTCCCTTTCTCTCTCTCTCTCTCCCCCTCTCTCTCTGACAAATGGATGGATAAAATCTTTAAAAAATTATTTTTTTTAAATTAAATAAAAAATAAAACTCAATGGCTCTGGTCTCCCGTAACCTTTCCAGACCTTCAACCGTGCTCCCTGCACTTGCGTTTTCACCACCCTTTCAATAAAGGGTGAGAAGTGTGAAGAATGGTGCCTGCCATTAACGGAAAACCAACACGTTTCCTTCTCACGCTGGACATGACCTCAGACACAGGAGGAAAGGTTACCAGACAGCAGGTGTAGGCGGTGCCTGGGCCCATTTAATACAGAAATCTTAAAGGAGAAGAAAATGCTTTTCTGGCTGCTGAGGCCCTCCGCACACACACATTTTATGGCGATGAAGTCTTAGCTGTTAAGCATCTTCTCTGCCCCCGTAACTGCATCTGCCACTTCCAATAATAACCGGTTTGGGGGTAGGTTTGCAACACAAACTTTCTTGACCTACCTCCCAGCCACCTTCCCCCACTCCGGCCCTCGCTCCCCGGCCGCGCCCCACCTCTACATCCCAGAGGGTCCTCCCTGCGGTCCCCCTCTCACCAACAAGCCGCTGGAGGCAGAGCCTCGAAACTGCTCCGTAAGACTGTGCGGCGGCAGAAGCAAGAATTCGGAAGGGAAGAGGAACAGACTCTGCACATTTTTAGCTTCCAAGGGGCTCCAGGGCAACCGGAGAGGAAGTGACGTACACACAGGAAACGGAAGTGGAACGTAGGTCTAAATCGCCGCCATCTTGTGTGTGGCGGATGGGGATTGCGGCCGGCGGCCTCTGAGCTCCAGCTGCACAGCAGAGGGCGTGAACCCTGTCTTTCACTGTCCTTCTGTCGTTCTAACGATTATTTACCGACCTAACTGGTGCCAGGCACTGAGGATGCTCCAGAAATCAGTGAACAGGCCCGACCTGGCGCTTTTCTCCTGAGTGTTCAAACCTAGCGATGGACACAAGCAGGAGGTTTCTGGAGCACGAAGCGCTTTGTACGTGGGCGCAGCTGGTCTTGGGCATCTCCCGAGGCTTGTTCGATTTTGGTTACTTGGGTTAGGGCCTTGGCATGGTGCATAGAGGAGGGAGGTTGGGGAGACAGTTGGGAGGCAGGTGGTGGTGAACTGTGAACTGTGTGAAATATGCAGAGTTGGGTGACCCCCTAGGCTTCTGGGCTGACAGGATGAATGGTGGGGAACTACATAATGGAAGGGAACACAGGAGAAGCAGATTTGGCGAAACTGTGTGGGTGCAGATATGTTGAGCCTGCGGGACCGCCCAATGGAGAAGCTTAGCAGGCCGTGGGATGTGCCTGTTTGGATCTCGAATGAAAGTCTGTTTCTTAGATTCGTGGATGGGGATGAGAGTGGAGCAGGAGCATGGAGGATATTGCGTGGTGGAGAGAATACCATTTGGGAAAGAGGCCAGGATGGACCCCAAGAGCTCCTCTACTTGGAGAGGTGGAAGAGGAGCAGGTAGTCTTAGGAGGAAAAGCCAGGAGATTATGGCATTGCAGAAGACGGGGAAGAGTACTTCGGGTTGTAAACTGGATCAGTTTTCTTGAGAAATTAGGGAGGCGAAGACTGAAAAATGCCAGGTCCAAACAGGCATGGCCATCAGCTAGAGCAGGCTCATTGAATGGTAGGAGGAGCCCAGCTTAGAGTGAGTTGAAGAGCAAGGGAGGGTGTTGGTGAGAAAATGGAGACGAATGAAGTAGACAAATCTTCTAAGAAACTGCCTGGAGGAAATGAGAAGGATCCTGGACGGGAGACTTTTTTTTTTTTCCCCCAAAAGTTCTGGAGAAATATAAGTTTATTTGGACGTTGATGAGAAGGAGCTGGGAATTTTAACATTGATCTGCTCAAGAATGCCCAAGAATAGTTTATGAAGAGGAAGAAGACAGGATGGGAGGAGAGTGGTATGCAGAGCACAGATGGAAGGACTGATCTCAGGTAGTCACCCCGAGAAAGGGAGATAGGAGGGGGGCAGGCACAAGTAGAGTCACAGGATCTCTGGTGTTGAGCAGGTTGTGCGTCTCCCAAGTCCAGGGGGCACTATTGACTGCAGTGTCATCCTAATTTTGAATAGTAACATTGACTGTTTTGCAGTAGATGAGAGTAAAGAGCTTTGAGGAAAGGGTGCTTCTTTCCAATTCACACCAAGTAGCCGCAGCAGCCATTGGTAGTGGAAATTTGGTGCTGGAAGTTGAGGAACCTACATTCATTTTATGTATTCTGCCTGGGAAAAGGTGGTGAAATCATTGAAGGAAGGGAATCGAGTCTCTGAAAGGTTTGTGGACAGTGGAGATGTGCATGCAGGCAGATTTTAGCCATTTAGACCCCAGACAGATTGGTCTCCATCAGCAGTGGATGAAATCACCGGTGTTTTCATCTTGCTGTCTTGCATTTCTAGCAAACAGAGGTAGCTTTCGGCCCTTGGTATAATGTCTGAGCAGGTGGATTGGGACGGTCTAAACTTTGATGATCCTCCTGTCTTCTTCTGCAAACCTGTTTTCCATTTCTTTTGAAGGACAGTGGAGAGCTCCCTTTATTTCACAAAGAAATGGTTTTTTTGAAAGTGGAACCAGACGCCAGCTTTTAAAAATGCATCAGGACTTCTGCTTCCAAGAAGATGGAGTAGATATGCTTTCCCTTCATTCTCGCACAAAGTACAACTAAAAACCCTGGACATTATATATACAACAAGCATAAGACTGTGGCCTTGTTGGGCACATTATACAGCTATACCAATCAAGACAGCACAGTATTTTAAAAAATATATGCAAACATATGAATGGAAAGAATAGTGAATCTAGAAATAGACCCACATATATTTAGTAAAATGATAAATCCAGAAGGCATTTCAAAGGGAGCGGGTATAATGTTTCACAAAAAATGCTGGAACAATTAGACAACCATATGCAAAAAAGAAAGAGAAAAGAACATTGACCCTTACCTCAACCATATACAAAACAATTCAAAATGAATTAGAAATCAAAATAAAAGGGCTTAAACTTCTAGAAGAAAGCACAAAAGATTTTAGTATGTTTGAGTTGGTAAGCATTTCACAAAAACGGTAAAAAATGGAAAAAATCAATAAATTGGAATTCACTTATATTTTTTGCTCTTCAGAAGGCCCCATTCAGGAAATGAGAAATCAAACCACTGACTGGGAGACAGTGGTTGCAGAACATGTATCTGATGAAAGACTTATTTCTAAAGGAGATTTTTAAAAGTTTACAACTCACTAATAAGCAAAGCGAATAAAAAATGGGCAAAATATTTGAACAGCTACTTCATCAAAGAAGATTAAACAGATGACAAATCAGTGCATGAAAAGATGTTCAACATCTTTATTCATTAGGGAAATGCAAATTATAGCACAGTGAGCTTGGACCACACACCTACTGGAATGGCTAAAATGACAAAGACTGACCATACCAAGTGCTGGAAACCATGTGGAATAGTTAGAACTCTCATTGCCGATGAGAATGTTACATGGTACATTTTCCAGTGGTACAAAATGGGACACACTTTGGCAGTTTCTTGAAAAACCAAACATACACCTATTATAGAACCTAGTCATTCCATTCCTGGATATTTAGCCAAGAAAAATGATAGTGATGATAGTGTATGTCCACCCAAAGACTTGCACATAAATGTTCACAGCAGATTTAATCTTAATGGCCCCAAACTGGAAATAATCTAAATGATAGATAATAAGGGAATGGATATACCAACTGTAGAGTTTCCCTATGATGGGATAATATTCAGTCATAAAAACGGATGAAGTATTGATACATCTGCCAACATGAATGGATCTCGAAACAATTATGCTTAGTGAAAGAATCCAAATGAAAAAGTGCATACTGTATGATTCCAATGACATAAAATTCTAGAAAACTCAAGGTCGTCAATAGTAAGAGATCACTGATCATCTTGGAGTAGGGATGCGGAAAGGCAGGATGAGAGATTACACAGGGCCACGTGGAAACTGGGGGTGGCAGATATGATCATTATCTTAATTGTGGTAATGGTTTCATGCATGTACACATACATCAAAACTTACCAAGTTGTACGTTTTTAATGTTCAGCTTATTATAGGCCACTTAAATAAAGCTTTAAAAAGAACCCACTACTGAGCTTCATCAAATCTTGTATTTGTTTCTGATTGTTTCCTCTCACCTGTACACCTCCCAAACTTGTTTTCCCCATTCCCCAGATGTAAGCACTAGGAAATTAAATTTGATATTTACTCATGCATCATTCTCATGCATGATTTTCTACTTGGCTACCTAAGTCTTTACCTATAAACATCATGCAGCATTGTTTTGCATCCCTTAACATTTTTCATAAATGGAATATCTATCATCCTGTGACTTGCTTTCTTTGTTCAACATTGTATTTGCCAGTAAATTATTTAACAAAATGTTTGGGCAAGCATTATTACTATTTTACAAATGGAGACCCCATGATTAGGTAAGTTGTCCAAGGTGAGTGATGGGGGCAGGATTTTTGGATCTGACCAAAATCCAAGTCAGAGCTTCAAAAAGTAACAGAACTTTACAGAACCACTTTACAGAAAAGTGGTTCTGTGAAGTGTGGGGACAACCCCTTGATTGTGCTTCCTATTACTGCCAGAGTGGCACCCTACCGAGCCTCTCCTTGCCATATCCAACTATGCCCGTGCCAGAATCAAAGCCCAGGCCCTTTGCCCTGTGTTGCTTCTTCGACTTGGTTCCCCCTGCTCTAAGCAATCCCACTTCACCTTGTCCTGATAGAGGTTCTTAACCGCTATCGTGCTGGGGACCCCTTTGGCAGTCTTGTGCAGCCTATGGGCTCTGTAAATTCTCTCAATACGTAAGATAACAGTTACATTGAAATACTGTTATCAAAATATTTTTTAAATTGTGACAGAGTAACGTGTGGGCTTCTTTATTAATGCCTCACAAAAGTTCTAGCAGCAGGTTTAATAACTAATTTTGGATGGGTATGAGCATAGACTTGATTTCAACATATCTGCAACAACTATGATACGAAAATATCTGGCTTCTATTAATGACAACAGGGACTGATAATATTATTATGGTTGGTTGCTACTTTTCAAAACGAAGTGCGAAAATTTTGGTTAGAGGTTGGTGAACATAAATACGTTTTTCTCCATCCAAGTTCAAAGATTCCCCAGAATTTCCCGTGTACCCCAGGATCAAACTCCTTGCACTTGCAACCCACCAGAGAGCCGAACCACAGGATGGAGGAGCTTGGAAGCAGCTGGCTTCCCAGGCAGACAGAAAGCTGATCCCAGTGCCCTGAGTTTTATGTTAACGACAATCATTTCTCCATTTCCCTGATCAAGAGCTACAGCGAGGCCTTCTGCCCTGCTTAACATGCTGGGGAACTTCAAAAACAGACGCCTGGCAGGAATAACTCTTAACTCTTAGATTTAAGGTAGAGCATGATATCAAAGTCCTGAGCAAAGCTTTGCAAATTTCAATTTTCAGTGATCTATCTCATTCTGTGGGGCATTTGTTACCGACACATTTTTTCCAAAGAGAATTATTTTATGATTTAATGTGAAAGGAACCCCCCCACCTCCCCAGGAAGCCCCTGCTTTTACCAAAGCCTCCGGCAGGGCCCCTCTGGTTCCTGGCCTCAAAGAACGCCCTGCAGTTTCCAGGGAGCCCACGGGGCCTGCTTTAAACAGCGCAGGCACTGTGTTCTGTCATTTGTGAAGCCTTCCATGTTTGCGATGCTGCTCTCAAAAGTCTCCCTACAGCTCAATTAACTGCTGACAATTCCTTCCAGAATGGCAGGGCCCAGGGCCCTCTTCTCTCTGCCTCATTATTTGATATATTTCGAAACGCTGACTTTTTAAGTTAAAGATCAATTTTACACTTTTCTTTTAATGGAAGAGAGAGAAGCATGCCTGCTCTTAGGAGGAAAATTAGACAACAGAAATAAGAAAAAAAAATTCTCCAGATGGTTGTACTAATTTATCCCCCATCCAAGGCGGCACGTGAGAATTTCAATGCCTCATCTTTGTCCCCATTTGGTGGTTCCTGTCACTTTCATTTTAGCCATTGTGTTCAAATTTGCAATTCACATGTTCATTGGTCATTTGGACATCTGCTTTTTACAATGTCTGTTCAGATCTTTCACACATCTTTCTCTTGGGTTCTATGACTCTTTCTTATTGATTTTCAGGAATCTGTTAGAAATCCTGGAACTCTACAACAGTATAACGCTCTTTTGTCCGGTGTATGAATTTCAAGTATCTTTTCCAAATCTGTGGTTTGTACTTTGTACTCTCTGAACAGTGTCTTTTAATGAACAAAAGATCTTAACTGAAATAACGTTTGGTTTTTTTTTCCCTTTGTGGTTGGTGCTACTGTTAAGATTTTAAAAGAAAGAATTTGGGCAGCCTCACTGAAATTAAGATGCATGGGCGCAGTGTTTGTTCTGCCTTGCCCATCCTATATATTATATTTGTATTTATATTTATATATTTATATCTCAGACTGAGTAAGTCCTGTGCAGGCCTCATACACACTGGAGAGGCCTATGTGTTGCTGGGAAAGCACGTGTCCATTGGAGATATAATGCAAGCCACATTTAAATTTTTCTAGAAGCTACATTTAAGAAAAGTCAAAAGTATCAGTTGAAATTAGTTTTGGTGACATATTTTGCTTAACCCAACATATCCTGGAACCTAGGTCATTTCAATATTTAAAAATTTTCCCTGCTTTCATATTTTAATTTAAATTTTAGTCCCATTAGCCATATTACAAGGGCTTAGTAGCCATATCTGTCTAGTGGCTATCACATCGGACAAAACAGGCTGAGAGGTTGACAATGAGCTCTGGAAGGCAAATGACCTATAGGTTCCGGTGCGTTCCGTCACTTAATAACAATAGCTAATGACCATGGACTGCTCCTTCCACAGCAGGCTCTGTCCAGAAGAACCCAAGATGCTGAGTCCTTGAAGCACACCAAGTACTGTGCCTACGTGGTCTCGGTCTCATTCAGCCCTTCCAAAATCTTATGAGGGAGGTAATATTCTCACCACCATGGTTTTCATTTTCTTTATGAGCTTGGCTTAGTTCTAGTGCCCAGGAACTTGGTCAAACACCGGTCTAGATGTCCCTGTGAAGGTATATTTTTTAGATATGATAACCATTTCTGTCAACAGACTGAGTAAGCCAATCACCCTCTGGATGGTGGGTGGTCTTAACTAAGCAAAGGCATACCTTAACGGAAAAGATTGAGGTCCCCAAAGAGGAAGGAATTCTGTCTCCAGTTGCCTTTTTTTTTTTAAGATTTTATTTATTTGACAGAGATCACAAGTAGGCAGAGAGAGAGGGGAAGCAGGCTCCTCACTGAGCAGAGAGCCCGATGCGGGGCTCGATCCCAGGACCCTGGGATCATGACCTAAGCGGAAGGCAGAGGCTTTAACCCACTGAGCCACACAGGTGCCCCTCCAGGCTGCTTTTGGACTCAACACTGAAACAATGACTACTTCCAGAATACCCAGCCTGCCAGCCAGCTGTGCAAATTTTGCATTTTCTTGGCCCCACAATCACATGAGCCAGGACTTTAAAATAAAATGAGTCTGTCTCTCTATGTCTCTCTCTCCCTCTCTCTCTCTCTCTCTCTCTCTCTCACACACACACACACACACACAACCCCACACACCATTATATAAACATATACATATATGAAATGGTTCGCCACCCATCCTAATTTCCCTCAGTGGGGCAGCTGAGGCAGCCTGCCTCCAGAGTCCATACTCTTTAACCCCCTTGCCACCTCCAATAATTTAGAAGATTGCTTAACTCCTCTAGGTTCTGATTTTTTTTCATTGTCAAACTAAGATGAATGATAGTACATACCCCATAAGATTGTTGTGGAGACCCTTGAGATAATATAGTGCCTGACACATAGTAAATGCTCAATAAAAATTCTCTTTACATTTGGTGGTTCTCGTTACATGAACATGTTACAGAACATGTTGAGCAGAACCTATTACTGGTTTCACTGTAGACATGAAAGGATTGCAAGGAAAGACAAAGTCTAGAAAAGTAGATTATGGTAGGCTTATTGATGATCTTTCTTACAGGCACTTTGAGAATAAATTTTTGCCATGTTCATGTCAATTAAAATGGCTGTTTTGGGGGGAATCCCTACAGCATGCCCCGCGCTCAAATTTCATCATGTACTGAAACCCTCACATTAATCCTACTGGGTAGGTGTCAAGGTCACTTCCCAGTTTTCAGATGAGAAACCGACGCTTTGAGTGATGGGGAGACTCACCCAGCTCCTAAATGACAGTCTTGCTGGGAAATAATTTCCCACAACCTTCCTATCATCAAACCATCGGCTTATTTGTTCTCATTAATAATCCTCTACAAAGCAGCAAATAAGTGAATTGAAATTAGCATCAAGTCCTTATGGGGAAATTGAAAACTTAATCACTCCTTTCTTCTCCCTCATTTTTATCCGATGCTGGACGCGCACGTTTGTAATTCGTCTTTGAAATTGTCATAGGATCTTCCGTTTTTTCTCTCTGCAATTTTGTGCAGGTAATCCTGAAGAGGATTTTTCATGTTATTGTGCTTGGTCAAAATCGAATGTAGCTTGTAAAGAAAAAATGAATTGTTAATAACTGAGGGAGCCTTGTGTTTTTGGAAAATATTTGTCATCAGATGAAAAAGAGACTTTAGAATGTCAACACATTTCATGTGGTTTGTTCCCCACCCCCGTTCCTCCTTGTATTCTTCCCATACATTTCAGATTGCTTTAATCCACAGATTAATTTTGAGGTATTTTTCTGAGTTCTGTTCATAAATGTCAGGCTTTATAGAAAGATTATTTTTGCATGTTTTAATACATTTTCCTCTTTCATTCTCCTTTCTTTGATGTCAGGGCTGTATAAATCCAGTTTAATAAGACTTTCATTTGTGAGGCTTAACACAGAAACCATTATAAGGTTTAACCAAACCTCCTTCTGTTTTTCAATGATTATCTTTTTTCTGTCAAAACAAACCAGGCTCTCTGGTCTGAGGATTTGTAAAAAATAAGTCAAAATATACATATATTTTTATATTGTATTTATATTTTTATTATATAATATGTATTTATTATATAATATATATTTATATATAAAATATTTATATTATATATATATATCTCAAAGCTTAGAGGGTGAGCTCAGATTGTATCTAAGGGTTCCTTTATCTCTGCACCCACCTTTCTGTGAAATGTTTTCCACCAGCTGGTTATGTTGGATACTGAAAAGAGAGTATGTATTCTTGAGTGGTAATTCTATCAGGTTCATTCTGAGCGCGGATATTGTCATAATTCCTTACTGCATGGTCTTTAACCTCTGAGCCCTGGTACTTCTATGTACATGATTTTTGCCCAGCATAGTTCCACTGGGCTGTTTTAAATAATTTAGACTCTAATTTATATCGCAATAGACACGTCCATAATGGGACCTTTAACAACTATACTTTACCAAAAGTGCTGGTAATGAGCTATGGCATTATTAAATGGTCACTCCCCTGAGACATGGTGCCATCTTCTTTCCGTGGTCTCTGACCTTTCTCTCATTCTTATGAGTCAATCTTTGCTCTAGCTCCGAGAGCTACCAAGATAGCAACAGAAGTGCAGATCGTGTGCTTGGAAGAGTCTGGATTTATTATGCTCAAATTACAATCCATGCATATTAATTAAGCTCCTGCTATGTGCAAATGCTTTGTTCCAGACGCTGTGTATAAAGATAAGCGGGGTTCCCTTAAATATCCTTCCCTGAGGTATAATTTACAACTACTTTTCTTGGGGTTGGTTTAGCAATGTACATCAAAGCCTTAAAAATGGGCATAGCCTTTCATGAGGGAACTCCACCTTTAAAAATATAACTTGGGTAAGTAAATGAAGATGTGGGTGAATATTCAGGCAAAAGGATGTTCATTGCAGTTGTTTAAAATAATGAAAATTGACAAACAGCCTATAGTAAGTGTTGCTAAATTAGGTCACCGGTATGTCTGTGCAATATAGCCATTACGAATGAGATTATAGATTATTGACATGGAAGAACATTAATTATATATTGCCACATGAGGAAAGAAAATATTATCGTGGGGCTATAGTGTATGACTCAATTTTTGTAAATGGATATATGAATATACGGTACTCTCAGGGAAAAGGCCAGATGGATACTGAGCAAGTAAGAAGAGTCCCTTATCTTTGGGTGGTAAGATCATGAGTGAATTTTTCTTTGCTTTGCTTTGCCTAACAGTATTTTAACTTTTCTCCAGAGACTGGGTGTTGCTTTTGAAATCCGAGAATTCTATAAAAGTTATTCTAAAAGAAAAATAAATTAGAAAGTCTGCCTGTGGCCCATTAAGGGTGACAGGCTGTGCAGAAGGACGTACTTCGGTGGACATTCAGTGTTCACGGGGACACGCCAACTGCCCTGTGGTGCTTGGCTATGACCTCTGTCCTCCCTCATCTGACCCTTCCTGCCCTGCTCATGGCCTTCTTTCCTGGCTTCAGAAAGCCATATCCTCCTTCTCACTCGGTACAAATCCCAGAACAGCCAGCTGGTCACTGGCTCAGCCAAATTTGGTTCTGTTTTTCCTTCTGCCACAAGAAGTCAAGCACCTCGGTGTCTGACTGGCCTCCTGCACCTGTTCTAAGGAAAGCTCCGCACAGCAGGGACCAAGGTGAAAGACAGGAAGGACATGACAGTAATGAGCGGACATGACACGACTATACCCTTGAACTGTGCTTGGGCATTGGCCCCGTCTTCTTATGTTCAGTGTTCTCTACTAGAAGACATGCACCAAGTCATCACCACTCCTTCCACGTGGGCACCAGGGAAGGACGCACAGAACAGACAGCCTGCCCCAAACAGCCACTGGCCCAAAGCAGATGAAGCAGATGAACCAGATCTGAACAGCCTGGACAAACTGGTGCCTGGAGCCAAGGGTTCAGCCCAACCCAGCCAGGCAGGTGGCAGTTGACCTGCTGACCTTGAGTATGAGGATAAAGGATTATAATTTTAAATTACTGAGTTTGGGGCTGATTGTTACGCAGCTAGAAAGAGCTGACATATGCTGTTTTGTCTCCTCTTCCTTTCTCCTTCCCTTCCAAAAACATCTGAGCAGTAATTATGTGCCAGGAACTGTACCAGGGGCTGGAGATTAATGAGACAGGGCATAGACATCTGATCTTCACCATAATGCTGTGTGATAGATTGGTCACTGTCATCTGTGTTCTATGGATGTGGACATACTGCATGGAAAGGTGAAGTCAACAGCAGGAGGCCACAGAGCCAGAAAGAGGCAGAGCTGGAGAGGAGACCCAGGCACACCGGCCAGAATCCCTGCTCACACCTTGTCTACTCCGGGCCTCTGTGGTCACTGAGTCAGCACGAACCTCATGTGGGGGACTGACGCCCAGTGTATGTGTTGGCTGTGACTGAGGAGGGGAGCATGCATAAAGTGGGCTGTCAAGGAGCAGCTCCCTCCCTTGCCCTCCACCACTCCCCAAGTTCTCAGAGGGGATTTATTGTTACTGATATGCTTGCATAGGGCAGAGGTTGGCAAAATCCCTCCTGTGAGCCAGATCCACCTGCTGCCAATATCTGTATGGTCCACAAGGCAAAAACGAGTCTTAACCTTTTCCAGTGGTTGGAAAACAATCAAAAGAAGAATATTTTTTGACACGTTCACAGTACATGAAATCCAATTTTTCTTTGTTTTTAAGTAGACTATCGTCTTTGGATCCGTTTTTTAAAAGTATTTTATTTATTTGACACGGAGAGAGAGATAGCAGAGAGCACAAGCAGAGGGAGCAGCAGGCAGAGGGAGAGGGAGAAACAAGCTCCCTGCTGAGCAAGGAGCCTGGTGCGGGGCTCAATCCCAGGGTCCTAGGATCATGACCTGAGCCAAAAGCAGATGTTTAATCAACTGTGGCACCCAGGCGCCCCTAAACCAATGTTGAGTTTAGAGGAAAATTTCACAGAACGTATAGAATTTCCACACACCTCTTTACCTCCACCACTTGTTTTCTCTATTGTTATTATCTTGGGTTAATGGGGTACATTCTTTACAATGGATGAGTCAATATTGAGCATTATTATCAACTAAAGTTTATTCTTAGGGTTCACTCTTGGTAGTTTGGCAAATGTATAATGCCAAAGATCCACCATTATGATATCACACAGTGTATTCACTACCCTACAAATCCTTTGCATGTGTGCATAGTCTTCCCGTAATCACCTCTCTCCTTCCCCCCAGATCCTTATATCCACTGATCTTTTTAGTGTCTCCATAGTTCTGCCTTTCCTAGAATAACACGGAGCTGTATAGTATGTAACCCCTTCAGATTGGCTTCCTTCACTTAATAATACGCATGTAAGTTTCCTCCAGTCTTTCCATGGTTTGTTAGCTCCTTTCTTCTTAGAGCTGAAAAAGAGTCTGTTGTCTGGATGGACCACAGCTTATTTATCATTCACCTACTGAAGGACATCTTAGCTGTTTTTCCAAATTTTGGCAATGATGAATAAGGCTGCTAGAAACATCTGTGCACAGATTTTATGTGGACATACCTTTTCAACTCATTTGGGTAAATATCAAGAAGCACAATGCTGGACTGGACAGTAAAAGTACATTTAGTTTTGTTAGAAACTGCCAAATGTCTTCCAAAGCGGCTGTGCCATTTTGCACCCCCACTCCACCCCCATTTTGCAAAGGATGAGAGTTTCCGGGGCTCCACATCCTCACCAACACATGATATTTTCAGTGGTTTGGATTTTAGCCATTCCAAGATGTGGTGGTATGTGGTCCTATCTCCTTATTTGTTTTATTTGCAATCCCCTAATGGCTTAGGATGTTGACCCACTTTTCATATGCTTACTGCCTTCTGTACCTCTCCTTCGGTGGGGGGTTTGTCCAGATCGTATGCTCATTTTATTTAAAAAGGTTGTTTGTTTTCTTATTGTTGAGTTTTTTGAAAGTTCTTTACATATTTGGGGCACCAGTTCCTTCATTGGACGTAGCTTGTAAATATTTTCTCCCAGTCAGTGGCTTTTCTTTTCATTCTTTTAACAATGAACTTTATGTTTTAATGTCCATAAATACAATTCTACCGGAACACAGACAAGATCATTCACTTACCCATTGTCTGTGGCTAATTTCACGCTACATCAACACAGTTGCGGCAGAGCCCAACCGCCTGCAAAGCCTAAAATATTTACCAGTTGTCCCTTTCCAGAGAAGTATACCGACCCCTGATTTAGGGCATCATCTCCAGGCCCTCCTTAATGGGCCTGTCATCCCCAGAAAAGCGATTTTCATGGGCAACGATTACTGATCAGAAACTGCCTTCTGGAGTTGCTGACTTCAAGTGTGTTAAATTCTGGCCCAAATGGCCACTTTTCTTTTGGTGCTGTCACTCTTTCACGGCTTGGTTTTTAATTCCAGCCCGTCTGGCTCAAAGCCCTGCTGAGCGGAGAGAACGCTGCTGGGGCAGCCTGAACTGTCCCGCCTTCGGGGTTTGTCTGTCTGTCCTGCCTTCTCCCTGGGAGTCCAGCCCAGCTCAGCGCCCTCAATCTCCCAGGCTGCCTCCCCGCCCGTACCGCAGCCTCGTCTTCCAGGTGTGGGGTGTGGTGATTCGATTGCCCCCTAGAGGTCAATCTGTGTTACTGCAGGGACATCCCCTCTAGAGGCTCCCATGCATGGCAGTCTCTCCTCTCAAAGGGGTTCCCAAGTTGTTCATATCCCAGCCGGCCGCACGGGCTCACTTTGTGTTGGGCATTAAATCCAGCACACCCCCGCAGTTTTGAGGATGACATTCTGCAGTTTTCTCTCATCCCCGCTTCTTCTTCCAACAGCAGAAATCAATTTCAGCCCAGGGGTGTCAGATAATTGAAACCGGCTTCGTGTCATTTGCATTTTGTAGTTTCCACCATAGTTGCCAGACTGATTCCCTCCCCCTTTATATTTCTTGCCTTTTGATTTTTTTCCCATGTCTTTAACATTTGGTCCTTTTTTTTTCCTTTTCCAATAAGTAAAAAAAAAATGTAAATCTAGAAAAATGTGGGCAGACGTATGCTCTTTTTCTTGCTTAGTTTTCCCTCTTTAACTGTAATAGTGTGGCAAGTGAAGAGAAGCAGAGAGACTTACACATTCTGTCTGGTCTCTCCTCTCCTGCCAGTTATTCCCGACTGCGTTTGGCATCTGATATAAATCAATTTTTTCCCCCGAACAGACATCTTCTGCCTCCTGCAGAGCACAGGAGCTCAGGCAGGCCCTAGCCCGCCTGGTTCGCAGGTTTTCGTAAAAGTAATTTATTATAACTCATTGAGCACTTGCTATGTGCCAGGATTTTGCTAAGTGCCTTGACATTTAAAGGCACTGTAAAGAAGAAAAGCTACGTGGCTCTCTGCTCCTGCTCTCCCTCACCACAGGTGGGATAGGTGGGTGGTAAACCTAGACTCTGAAATCAGATGCCCCGAGTTCAAATCCTGACTTCGCCACCCATCAGCTGGGTGACCTTGGGCATGTCGCCTCACTTTTTTGAATCTTGGTTTCCCCATCTATAAAATGAGGATTCAGGGGGTGCCTGGGTGGCTCAGTGGGTTAAGGGTCTACTCTTGGTTAGGGTCATGATCTCAGGGTTCTGGGATCCAGCCCCACCATGGGCTCCCTGCTTGGCCAGGAGTCTGCATGTTCCTCTCCCTCTGCCCCTCCCCCATGCTTATGCTCCATCCCTCTCTCTTAAATAAATAAATATTTTGAAAAAAAAAATGAGGATTCATAATAGCTTCTATCTCATAGGGTTGTCCTGAGGGTTGCATTGGCTAATATGGGAAGAACTTTGAACCGAGTGTGACGCCTAGGGAGCGTGCTGTGAGGGCAGGTAGTGGTAAGTAGTTGCGGTGGGCAAGCCTAGGTCAGTCTGGCAGGAGGTGAGTGCTACTCCGCCCAACCTGCTGAGCAAGGGGGCAAGCTAGTGAGAGAAAGTTGTGCCAGGTAAAGCTAACACATGCACAGAAATGTATGTGCGTGCACGCACACGCACACACACACACACAGGCACACACACAGCTCTTACATAGTAAGTGCATTTGGATTAGTTCCTAAGTGTTGCATGTTCTGTGAAACTTCCAGTCATCCCAGGGGCTATCCAAGGGTTTAAGTGGGTGATGTGGTCATCATTCTAGGTCCCAGCCCCACACAATCAGCCCACAGCAATTCCTTTCGTCTGTCCTCCAGAATCTATCCACATCTTGCCATCTTCCTCTGAGTGCAAGTGGGACTTGGGTTCTCTCCTGTGCTCTCTCAACCTCTCACAAAGGACCATTTCCCTATAACAATCAGAGTGGTCTTCTTGAAATGCAAAACGCTTTTTGAATATACCTTCCAAGGTTTAAGAGAACAATCCATAACTTCCAGGAGGCCTAAAAGGGTCCCACAGAATCTGGCCCAGCAGCTGCTTCAGTCTTCTTCTGCCTTCTCTTTCCACTATCCCAAAGACTCACCAGACTTCTTTTAATTCTTCACCATGGCCAAGTTCATTGCTGCCTCGGGGCTTTTGCACTTGCTGTTCCTCCATTCAGGGGCCTGGACTTGACCCTCGCTCCTGTTAGGATTCCTCTTGGCATTTAGGTCTGTATAAGTGTCTTTTAGGGCCTCCTGGATATCTTGTTCAATGTGGTACCACCTTGCCCCTGCTGCCTACCCACCTGTCTCATCACTGCTTTTTGCTTTCTGCCAAAACATTGTCACTACTGAGAATAAACAAGAAATTGACCTATGCGTGTGTTTGTTGCTCATCTTCCCCCCGCTAGAATGCAAGCTATCTGTCCACAGCTGCCTTCCCATCCCCAGAGTCCTGACCCTAGTAAGTGTCTCCCAAATATTTGGTGAAGAAATTCTTGAATACATTTTGGAAAAAAAATTGGCTTTTTTCATGAGAAGAAAACATTTTTTTCCCCTCTCAAAACTTTATGAAGTTAAGAGTCTGGAGAGCTCAGAACCAAGACTGTATACTATACTCTGTAGGGGGTGGGGTGTGGGGGGGAGAATGTTCCATGGTAAAAGAGCTATGCTCCTGCTCAGAAGGAGATAAAAGTTTAAACTTAGCAGGTGAGAAGAAGAGGTGTGAATGGTGTGTTTCACACCTGCAAGCTTAAGTTTCCACCCCAGGACAGAGGGGCTATAAGAGTTCAGTCCCGCTGGAGAGAAGTGGTTGACCCCTAAAATGTGTGGTGTGGGGGCGCCTGGGGGGCTCAGTCAGTTAAGCATCTGCCTGCCTTTGGCTTAGGTCGCGATCCCAGGGTCCTGAGACCCAACCCCGTGTCAGGCTTCCTGCTCAGCGGGGAGCCTGCTTCTCCCTCTCCCTCTGCTGCTCCCTCTGCTTGTTCTCTCTCTGTCAAGTAAATAAATAAATATCTTTAAAAAAAAATTCTGCTGCTGCAGAGGAACAGACACGTCATTCTTTTCATAGAATATTCAAATAATACAGGACCTTAGCTAAGGTGTGGTGAGAGCTCGCCAGGGGCCAGGCCCTGATCTAACATTTTGTTTGCGATTTAGGTCCAGGTCATTAGTCGCAGGCAACAGAATCCACATGCGCAAATTCACAGTGAAAGGCATCTGTTCAAGTTTCCGTATTGGGACCCTTATGGACCTTCTGAAATGACCGAAGAACCAAGCTTGAATGCTACTCAGACCCAGGGCAATACTGGACACCCGTCGGGTCCAGAGAGCCCCCAAATGCTCCAACCCAGCGCTTTTAGAGAAAGCCCTCTGTGGCTGACACCTGCCAATTGCCACCCGTGGTGTCTCAGCCCAAATGTGCAAAATTCCTCCATTTCCCAGCACGACCTCCCACGCCTCTGCCTTTGTGCTTTTCAGAAAGTTCCCTCTCCCTGCCTGCAGCCACCCTCTCCCCCTGCTCATTTCCACGTCTGAGTCCCGAGTGGACACAACATGTTGTTGTAGTCTTTCCACCCCCAAATCAAGAAGAGGTCAGTGTTCAAGGTCATGCCTCCTTCTCAGGAGCACGGCCGCTCACCACCTTTCCTGAATCTTCCCTCTCAGCCACCACCTGCCTCCCAGATAGAGGATGTGTCTTGAAGACTTTGCTCCTCTCTTAAGACCTCTGACCCAATTTTTACTTGCGGGGTGAGTTCTTTTGGCTTCCCTTCCATTTCTTTGATGTTCTCCTTTGTGTCTGTAACTGCAACTCCTTATCTCTCTAACAACAAGGAGGCTGTGATTTCAGATTGAAAGCCTTATGAAGCCGCTTCTCGATTCCCCTTCAAACGGTTCCCATTTGATCCTTGAAGCTTGGCTTCCTCTTCTACCGGCCCTAGAGAACTGGAGGAGCATTGAGGGCGCATTTCTATAAAAACGGTCCAAGACTTCGCCACTTCTCGCAGAGGCCAGGCAGGACATCAATCCAGCCACCCCGGTAAACGCTTCCCCTGTTTCCACTCAGCCAAGGACAGATGACAGGTGACAGTGCGCTGGGCAATGGCCACGCCTCCCGCTTACTCCTCGGCTTCCCCATACCGGGAGGCAGAGGTGGGGCCAGGACTTCCACCGAGAAACCTACAGAAGGACCGAAAGCTCAAACAGGAGTGGATTCAACTCAACAAAAGCATTCCCATGTAAGTTCTAGAAAGGATCGGGCATCTACCAGAGATGTCAGCAGGGCAAGGGGTCTTCATCATCTGGGTAGACACAATGTCCTCTGCCCCCTTTCTTCCCCGTGATCAGAACTCTGGCTTTGTTTGTGTAAATGGCCCTGGTCCCCGCTTCTCAGGACAGGTGAGTCCTTTGCAGGCCATTGGGCGAAGGCAGTTTGATCCTTCCCAGGGACTGGACAAGAGTCTGTCATGTGACAGAGCCCTGGCCAATGGGATGGGGGAAGCCTCCTGCCAGGCCTCTAGGGAATGTGTTTGTTTCCCTGGTTGAAGGAGACACAGCAGGAGAAAGCCTTTTCTCCCTGCCCCTTCCAGTGTTGGATGTAAGGTGTAACTCGTGGATCCTAACCGAAGCTGACATTTGGTGACCAGGAGGAAAGGCCAAGACAACTGCAGGGATGCAAACCCAGAGCGCGTCAGTTTGAGTTCCTGGTTATGTGAGATAATTAAATATCTTTCTTGATTACAACAGGCGTGGGACATTTTTTTAAAAGATTTTTTCCTTTTTACTTGTCAGAGAGACAGGGCACAAGCAGGGGGAGCAGCAGGCATATGGAGAAGCAGGCTCCCTTCTAAGCAAGGAG
The DNA here is from genome assembly GCF_922984935.1 of Meles meles. Taxonomy (NCBI): domain Eukaryota; kingdom Metazoa; phylum Chordata; class Mammalia; order Carnivora; family Mustelidae; genus Meles; species Meles meles. The sequence goes on from NC_060073.1 coordinate 20,816,300, forward strand.
CCCGCTGTGGGACCAGATCCCAAGGCCCTGGGATCGTGACCTGAGCTGAAGGCAGACAGTTAACTGACTGAGCCACCCAGGTGTCCCAGGACTGGGACATTAATTTTTCTATAAATGGCCAGATAGTCAATATTTTCAGCTTTTTAAGGCAATGACTCTACTTTGCCATTGTAGTATGAAAGCAGATATAAACAGTATGTCAATGAGTGAGCATGTCTGGGTTTGGACAGAACTTGATTAAACGGAAATTTGAATTTCACAACTTCAAGTGTCATGGAATATTTCTTTTATGGATTTTTTCCAACTGTTTAAACTGTAAAGATATTCTTAGGTCATGGGCTGCACAAACACAGGTGGCAAGTCAGGTTTAGTCCCTGGACTAAGTCGTCATCAGTGGGTTTTCAGCTACTGGAAGCTGGGTGCCTTCTCGATGATTCTATTATCCGACTTTCCTTTTCACAGTTGGCAAAGCTGAGGTCCAGAGTGGGGAGACACACAAGACCAGGATTGTCCCCAGGATACGACACTGATTCCTAGGCATCTACACACCATTTGTGGCTCTCTTTCTCCTGGGCGGTGGCACTGTCCTTTGTTTATGTGAGTGCATTTCATTGCCACAAAATTATAGCAAGAGCCAAGAGGGCACTAACTCTTACTGAGGACCTACCACAAGACAGGCACTTTACATTATTTAATCCCCCAATTTCGAGGGAAAGGTTATTAAGTCTGAGAGGACCGAGCCATGCTGGGATTCACCCAGGAGGAGATGGGAGTCCCACAACCCCACCCTCCCTGCCGTGTCTCACCTCCTCTCACGCTCCAGGTATCTGCGTGTCCCCTGATGAAGATATGGCCCCTTTCCTTCGGCCGTTGGATACATGCAAGAAAACCCTAGCAGAGAGCTTAAAGATACTTCTCTTCCTTTCTGAAGTTTTATTCTTGCTCGAGTGGGCTGCTTTTTACCAGTTCTGGGTGGAGCTAGAAACAGACCAAGGGAAACGATGAGGTGATATTCTCGATCCTGGCCACTAGAGGGAAGCAAGAGGCCATGTTTCTGAAGCAGCTTGCTGCCTTTTCTCTCTGGTTTCGCTGAATTCATTCACAAGTTTGTTGGAAACTTGGGGAAGAATATGTTTCAGTCTCCTATTCCAACATCCTCGTTCTTCTGATGGAAAAAACAATTTCGTAGGGGTCTGGTTCCTTCACTAGGATCAGACATTGGTAATTGTTAAGTCAACAAATAACTGAATATTCATTGGCACAGCTGTTAGTCCTTGGTCACGGCTTGGGCAGTGGAGAGGCATTAGGAGCAGAAAGGCATGGTCCCTGCCTGTACGGAGTCTGCAGTCCAGGGAGACACATGGACAATGAGAAATGATGGAACCAACCACATTATCAACAACTGTGGGAAAGTGTCGTACAGACAGAGGGTCAGGCGCAAACTCTATGTAGAAGTGACATTCTTACCCCTGCCCCGCCAAGATGAAAAGCAGCCAGGCTTTGAAGGATCCGAGGGACAAGAATCCTGCAAATAAGGACCCACAAGAGGAAGAGGGTTGGTCTCCTGCTGACCTGGCAGTGTGGCTGGGTGGAGCTGGAGAAGGAAAGAGAGGTAAGGATCCAGGTAATGACCTTGTACTGAACATTCCCTAGTGCTAAGCACTGTGTTGGGTGTGTGGTCTTGGCCAAGTGGTTCAACCCCTCTGAGGCGCTCTGACCACAAAAACAGGCTCCTAACAGCCAGAGGAAGGCTGCCTCATGCCCGTGAATGCCGCTGGCCTTGAAGCCTGGAAAGTCAGATGGCCAGCTCTTGAAACTGAGCGGGCCAATGTATAACACTGAGCCTACTAGTGTGAGCTACCCCCACAATAGCTCCACCTTGCAGAGTGTCTATCTGACTTTCTGATGGATGAAGAAGGCTCTGGAACTGCTGGGCATGTCTCAGTGGCTCTGGTCTCTGAGGTTGTCAATGGCAGAGTCTGGCTTTGCAAGAAGGGAGGCGGTAGAGCAGAGCTGGGTCTCCTTCCCCAGCCTGGCTCGGGGGCTCCTTCCTGTCCCCGGGCCCTTGCTACACTGTGCCCGTGCCATTTCACCTCTTCTGCCCCATCTCCACCTATCTAAATGCTTCCAGCCTTCAAAGCACAGCCCCATCGTCCCAAAGCTTCCGCCTTCTCCAGTGCTCACGGCGTCTTCTGCCCTTCACTCATTGTCTTTTACGATCTGCCCAACAGAGCTCAATTTTTGTCCTGCAGGACAGAAACACCGCACTTGGGAGTCAGAAAACCGAGGCTTGGGTCCCAGCCCACTGCCCAGAGCTACTCTCAGCCAGGCTGGGGGCTAACTCGGAGTAGCAAGAGCAAACAGTCCCTCCCCTCCAAGAGCTAGCATTTCAGAGTTTGCATCTGGAGGACGGACATCATAACTTCTGCTGCTGGCTGTGACCACAAGATGAAACCGTGGAACACAGGCGCTGCTTGTGAATTCAAGTGTGCCGTACAAGTTTTGTTCCCCCACGAATTCCTCCACAGTTGCCTCATTTTTCCCATCTGAAAATTGGGGGCAGAGTGCTGATTTGCTTCAGGCCCATTCTGGCACATTCTAGTGGAACAAGAGGCAGTGCTGATAGCTGCTAGCAGACTCGTCCCTGCGGTCATCCTACCTGGTTTTTCACTTGGTGTTGCCTCCTTCCTGCCTTTGGGACCCTGGACAAGTTACCTGAGCTCCGTGCCTCAGTTTCCTCATCTATGAAATGGGCGATGATAATAGTCCCTACGTCCTAAGGTCGTGGAGGAGCTCATCGGTTTCCCGGGGGCTACTGTAACAAATTGCTGTAAACTGGGTAGCTTACGACAGGGAACGTTCTCACCATTCTCAAGGCCAGAAATCCAAAATCAAGGTGTCGGCAGGGCTGTGCTCCTTTGGAAGGCTCTAGAAGACAAACCTTCCTTGCCTACCCTTGGTGGCTGCAGGGGCGCCTTGGCTTGTGGCCGCGTCACTCCAGGCTCTGCCCGTCTCCATGTGGGCGTCTTCACATCTCTCCTCCGTGTGTCTTTTACAAGGACTCCTGGCATCGGACACAGGGCCCACCTGAAAAATCCAGCATGATCTCGAGGTCCTTTACTTAACTACATCTGCAAAGTCTTCTTTTCCAAATTTGGTCATCTTTACAGGTCCCAGGGGCGAGGATAAGGACGTGTCCTCTGGGGGCCACCATTCACCCCACTACAACCAATAACAACTGCACGTCTGGTGCTCTGCACAGAGCCAGGGACACTGTGAGCGCTCAGTTGACAGGAGCTGTGACTGTTGTGCCCCTAGAGGTGGTATCTGGGGTTGAACTGTGGAGACTTGTCCAACAGGAGAACAGGAAGCGGGGTGTGGAAAGACAGATCACCCTCTCCCTGCAGGCCTCTGGGGCTGGCAGCCCGACTTGTCACGCTGCATTTTCTAACCTGACCAGACTTGTTTGGGCCTTCAGATTCCCCACATTCTCTCTGTTCTAAATGGGATTTTTTTAGAAACCACCAACTAGTGCACTAGTCTGTAGGTGACTTCACTAAAATCAGTCTCGAGGCGACCACGGGTCAGAGACTGAGGAGAGCAAGTTACAAAACAGCCCGCTGGGCAGGAGGGGGAGAAATGGCCGGCAAAGAAATGACCCATCTGATGCATCGCCATCTTGTTTGGTCTCAGACCAGCTTGGCCTCATCAGGTAATGATGGGCATTGGGTTGAAATGTTGCCATGGTTTTTGACTGAAAAGAAAGGAGACGCTTTCATCCCAAGAGCCATTTCTGTGGCTGAACAGGGTGGGAGTGTGTACAAGTGTCAGGGGGCACCTCTGGTTGAAGAAAGAAACGAGAAAAGAATGGCCTGGGCCTCATGAGGGTGGGGAGGCTGAGGGACTCCAGGAAAGGCCAGTGGATGTGAACCTGGGGTCCTCACTCTACCATGCTAAAGTACGAAGAGAAAGGACAGCGACACTAGTTCCAACCTTGAAGGGCCCTGTGACTGCTCAGAGCCTCAATGTTCCCAGCTGCCAAATGGGTATCATAACAGGAAATACGCCGTAGGGACTCCGTGCTCTGTGGACACACAGGTGGTGCTAATGGGTGCCCATTGTTATTCCCGCCACTAGCAGAATGAAGAATACGGGGTGGCTGGTTCTGTTCCAGGACAGCAGAAAGACCTGAGCTCTGAGCTAGACCTGCCTGTGTCTGGGAGGGAGATGGTGGAAGGCCTGCCCCCAGAGTGTGGACAGCCCACGGGGAGGCCTCTGTGCTAGCTGAGAGGGTTAGTTCTTGAGCCCACAAATCACCTTCGTTTCCAGAACCAATTTGAGGACAGGAGGTAACGTCAGAAATGTAATGTTTCATGACTAATGTGTGACCCCATCTTTATCCCTAGAGACCCCCCAAAATCACTAGCGGCTGAAGTCTTTGCCAGAAGTGCCTTCGTGTAATGATGTCGATATGGTGTCCTTGTCCCTGGGCTGAGGGAAATGGGCAGTCGCCCTGTGTGGGAGCGTACGTACCCACTGTTCCCCAGCTCTGCACAAAACTGACCAGCAGAGAGGACAGTTCACACATCATTCTTCTGACCCCACTAGCTTCTGGGACCTCTTCCTCCTGAGACTAACGTCGGCTTGATTTCAGAGCAGGCTGCTCACCTGGCTGAAGGGAGAATCTTGAGTTAAGAAGCCGGTATAACTTTAGCAAGTCTTTCCATTGTGCCATGGGTTCAGAATGACCCATTCAGAATGAATGGGTTCAGTAGTTCCCTTTACTCCCCACTTGCCCCAATGTAATTATTGCCTTTTAATATTGAGAAGCACAGGTGACCCTCAGAGCCAACCCTTAGATCTGGGGCAATGAACTTACAGAACCCCCGACACAAGGGTAATATCTTAAAGCAACTCGGGACAAAAGACGGTTACACAAGGAAGACAATTAGATCGACATCCAATCTCGCTACAGTCCTAACAGAAATCAGAAGATAGTAAAACAATGTTAAAGGGGAAAAAATGGATAAATTGGACCTTGTCAAAATTAAGAACTTTTGTGCATCAAAGGATCCCATCAAGAGAGTGAAAAGATGATTCCCTGAATGGGAAAATCTTTACAAATCTTGATGAGAGACTCTAGCCTCCAGAATGTGTTAAGAGCCCTTATAATTCATTTAAAAAAATAAAAAGAAGAAGAACCCAGTTTAAAAATGAATACGAGACTTAAAGAGACACTTCACCAAAGAAGATAGGCAAAAGGCCAACAAGCCCATGGAAAGACACACAGTCATTTGTCGTTCAGGAAATGCAACACAAAACCACCACGAGATACAACTTTATACCCACTAGGGTGGCTAAAATCAACAAAACAGAAAATAATAATTGTCAGAGAGGATGTGGAGAAATCGGAACCCTCTTACATGCCTGGTTGGATTATAAAACGGTGCTGCCTGTGAGAAAGAGTGTAGCAGTTCTTCACAAAGTTCAACATAGAATGACCACATAACCCAGCATCCCACCCCTGGGTACATACCCAGAAGCATTGATAACAGGTGTCCAAACAAAATCTGTACACAAATTTCATAGCAGCGCTATTTAGAATAATAAAGGGTAGAAACAGCCCAAATAGTCATCAACTGATGAATGAATAAAAATGTAGGATATTCAAATTGTGGGAAATCATTCAGCCATAAAGAGGAAGGAAGTACTGATCCATGCTACAACATGAACCCCAAAAACATGATGCTAAGTGAAAGAAGCAAACACGAAAGGCCCCATATTTTTTTTTAAGATTTTATTTATTTATTTGTCAGAGAGAGAGAGAGAGACAGAGAGAGAAAGATCACAAGTAGGCAGAGAGGTAGGCAGAGGCAGAGGGAGAAGCAGGCTCCCTGCCGAGCAAGGAGCCCGATATGGGACTCGATCCCAGGACGCTAGGATCATGACCTGAGCCGAAGGCAGCCGCCTAACCAACTGAGCCACCCAGGCGTCCCAAGGCCCCATATTTTGTAATTCTACTTGTATGGAATATCCAGAATAGGAAAATCCATAGAGACCGAGAGGAGATTAGTGGGTATCAGGTGCTGGGTCAGGAGGAGGGAGTCAGGAGTAGTGACTCCTTAATTGGTATGAGATATCCTTTAGGGAAAAGAGAAAGTTCTGGAACTCGGTAGTTGTGAAGGCTGCACAACACTGTGACTGTAACTTACTGCCATTCAACTGTCTACTTTTAAAATGGCTAAGATGGCAGATGATGTTATATTTATTTTACCACCCACAAAAGTTTTCCAGTCACTGAACTGAGAACTTCAAAGAATTTTCCTTCATTGCATGCATCCCTGTTGACACAACTGGTTCATGTCTCTTAGAGGAAAGATACAACTTTGAAACAAAAGCATATCTGTTCCAAAATTATCGCCAGGTTAAGGACATTTGCTAACCCTTGTGTCAACTCGATATGATTAACATTGAATTCCAAGAAGTATTGCACGCCCTAAGTTTATGACCATCAACCAAGTGTTCTTGGTATTTCTCTTCTGCAGTCCTACCCTCCTCTACGGCTATCCCGTGTCGGAAGGGACAACTGGGTAAGCCAGTCTTGGGATTGGGTACCCTGGGCTCTCTCACTTTGACAAGTCCACAGGCGTATTCATATTACTTTTCTCTTATGTATTTTCTTTTCAATGATTGTATTGTGTAAAAATTAAGTATTTTAAAAACAGAACATTTAAAAATAGACATGTAAATAAAATGTAAAAATAGGACAGGTACAAATGAAAAAAACCCACGATAGCAGAGGTGTGCAAGCTTCCTCCATGACCTGGGACCGTTTTTTTAGGAGCCACAGTAGACACTGAACAAGAGTCTAAGCTAGGTTCTAGATTTCTCCAAGCCCAAGCTTCGGGGCTCCTATAAACCTATACACACAGGGCACATTTAGAAGACACTGTGCTCCAAATAACCACAGAAGAGAAAGAGCCCGCCCTTTTCAGAGATGGAGGAGATGGACGAATTTTCTCTAAGTGAACTGACACTTTTTCTTGGAAACTTTTGCCCTGGGAAGGAATAGAGGAGAACCTTCTGGATGAGCGGAAGAAGCCCCCCAACCCCCGGCCAAAGGCAGAGTCGAGGCTGCACGGGAGAAGGTTGGGTCCTGGAGCACAATGGCTTTGCTGAGCTCTTAAGACCCCAGAAGGTGAACCCCCCAAACCTGCCACCTGCCTCTACAGCCAGGGCCATCAGGGCCACTGACTTTCAGCCAAGGTGAGAGACTGTACTTCCTTCTGGGACCTCAAAGAAGGCCACTCTGCTGGCTCTAATCTGGAGTGACAGAGAAGACGGGTGGGAGGGTTGAAAGTGGCCCCGGGCTGGACTTGGGCCTGAAGCAAGGCTGTGATTGGCACGAGGTTCTGGGCAAGGGCGGGGAATGGGTCTTGGGGTAGCGCAGAGGCTGGGGCGGAAGGTCCATTGGCCTGCAATTGGACTGGGAAGAATTCCGGAAGGTTCTAGTGGGACCTGCCACCAGAAACTATGACAGCAGCCAGCAGGGACTGCTGTGAAGAGACGGGAGTCCTTGGAGGAACAAGTCCGTGTCTGCGGCCAGTGGTTCCCCGAGGGCTTGGGATTTGGGGCAGCTTCTTGGGTTTGCCCAAGCAGCCCCAGGGGGCTCTGTTGTCCTGCTCATCAGCAGGCGGCTCTAAGGTAGTCCCAGGATCCTGTGTCATGTCTGGGCTCCGTGTTTTTGAGCCCAGTGGTCCTGCCTTTTTTCTTTCTTCCTCCAGGTGTGCAAATGCACTCTCTTTGTGACTCACATCTCCAGGAGCTCCTGGCCACTGGGACCAAGCTGCCTGGTTGCAGAGTGACCCCAGAGAGAGGGGCCTCTATGGACAAAGGGAAAGCAGCATACAGGAAGATCACAGGTAATGCAACCTTGGCGGAGGCCCGCCGTCAGGAGAAGGCTAACATGGACGGACATGAAATGTCCCCAGGGTTTGTTTCTGTCAGGTGCGTGAGACACACAGACATGGAAATGACTGTCCCAGGTCCCTGGAAACAGGAGGCATGGCACATTACAAGGACTGCATGGAGAGCCCCCAGGGCGGGTCAGAGGACAGAAGGATTGAGAGGAAAGATGGGCACGAGACTTCACTGTGGTTTTCGCTGGAAGGAATGGTCGAGGCCAGCCAACCCAGCTCAACAGTTTGGATAATTCCAGTGGGCTCTGGGGTCAAGGGACTGTCCTGAACTGTCTGCTACCTGATCCTGGAGCAATTCAGACAGGGAATATTGGTCCAACCTGTGAGAACTCAGTGAAGGAGGTAGTTGGTAGGGAAGGCCTCTGGGCTGCTGGGTGTGTCTGTGAAAGGTGCTCTCAGAGGCAAGAGATCGGCTAACTCTAAGAACTGGCTAGCCCTCAGAGGGGTGTCTCTCCCTGTCACTGAAGCCCGAGGTGCCAAAGCATCAAGGATATGGAAAATAAGAAAATATAATTAAGAACAGCGGGCGGGAGTGATCCTTGCGTGGGACGGTAGGGGCAGAGAGCCTGGCCCTCCAGGGCCTCTGGGGCTACCCTCTCCCTGCCAGAGCGCAGGGGGTGGGACCCAGTCAGCCTCAGGGAGCCGAGTTTGAAAGTCAGGAGTACAGAGGGTTGGTGGTGGGCAGTGAGGGGCCAACGAAGTAAGGTAAGGTCAAGTTGGGGCATAGGCTCTAGGATCTGAGCGTGCTCTGGAGACCCGGAGCGGGGGACTCAGGGCAGGGGGGTGAAGAACGTGGGAGCCTGAGCTGGAAAGGCTTTGGGGGAAGAGCGGCTTCGAGCCATGAGCAAGAACAGCAGCGAACTGAGGAGACGCTGGAGGCCAGAGAAGGAGCTCGCGCTGCAGAAGTCTCCGGCCAAGGAGTTGTGGGTACCCTGGGACCCAGCAGGGACAGCCTCATTGTAGGCTCCCCAAAAGGCAGGTGGCCGCTCTGTCACATGGCTGGCAGCAGGGATCTGGCCGGAACTGCGAAGCTGTCCTCCAAGCGTCCCCGTGGCTGCAGAGAAGCCAGCTGTGGCAGGATCAGAAGAGGACAGGAGGGGCTGGCGGGGTCTCACCCCCCAGCTGAGCTCTCAGGACACTTTCTGTGTCTGGGCTCTGGCTTTGTTTCATGCCCCCTTCCCTAGGGGTCCCCTCCCGGCTGACCGCCCCATGCTGGGGCCCTGGGACGCTGCAGGCCAAGCCAGCAAAAGGGGGTGGGAGGAAATGGCCCCCCTTTCCCTAAGAGAAAGCAGGCCGATCGCCACCCGGGCTTCATCCGGACAAGCTCTGAGTCAGTTAGAACTGATGAAGGCAGGACCAAAGGGGTCTTACAGGAGGCCCGGAAGAATGTCCTTTTGGGTGGGTCCCGAGAGCCCCAGCGATGAACATGCAGGGTGCACAGGGCAATCGTGGGGCTCTCACGGAGGGAGCTGTACCATTTACAAAGTACTCATCCCGGGCCCTGGCGCCTCACAACCCTCCGGTGGGAGAACCAAGGGGGGATGCCGGCGCAGAGCCCTCTGGTCCGCCTTCCTAGATGGCTCACGGCGCCACCCAGCGGCAAGACCCACCACCGGAGCCGGGGTTCCACCACCCCTGGCCTGGGCGCCGACGGGAACCTGGAGATTCCTCCCTCCCTGCCCTCCCCCAGCCTCCCTCCCGCCGCTTTGCTAGAGCATCTGATGCGAGGCTCTCAGAGGCTCAGCCCTGCCTGCCAGGTCAGCGAAGGAACCGCTGGACCCAGAGATACCTGAGACCGAAAGCTTAGTGGATGAACAGGGGACTTGGTCCCATGCACGGTCCAAAACTGTCTGAAGAATCCAATCCGTGGCTACTGAATCACCCCGTTTGGGGTTTTAGCCCCATGCTCTGCGCCAGACTCACCGAGAGAAGCCTTAGTCCTCCCTCTACCCCTGCCCTGCCCAGCTGGTTCCCTAGAAGAGTGCTGGTCTAGATTTCCTGAGTTCCAATCCCGGGTGTCTCTCTACGCCAAATAACTGACTTAGTTCTTTCTTTCTTTCTTTCCTCCCTCCACTTGATCTATGTCTCCATTTGTCCTCAGTGTTAATAAAACAGGATCCCTCCAGGGGAAGCAGGGAAACAAGGAGGAGTCCTCCTTGCGTAAGAACTAGAAGATGAGAGATGCTGCTCCAGGAAGACAGGCTTGAGCTCTGCCATGGGGCCTGTTAAGAGCGAAGAGAGAGCTGTCCATCATCCGAGGGGCACTGGGCAGCCGGACCCAGAAAAGGAGCCCAGAGAAGGTGGACAGGGAGTTCCAGGTCCGCATCACAGAGCTCCGGAACAATCACAGAGGGGTTTTGTGGCTGGAGGAGGGGACACAGAGCTGAGATGAGCCCCCAGCCTTCACGTCCACCATCCAGCCTAGCATATCCCCTGATTCTTCTCTGAACTGCCCTCTTGGGCAAAGTCAGAATTTATTTCATATCTAACCCAGATGTTTTGGTGGATGCCTTTCAATCCCCCCTGGCTCAGAAAGAATGGAAGAACCCCAGATTCAGGGTCGGGATTCCAGAATCAGCTACCGGTTAACAGGGAACTTAGAGCAAGCCATCTGCTGCTCTGAGGCTCAGATCTTTCAACTGTAGAATGGGAGACCAGAGTTTCTTGCACTGGGGTCTGTGGAACAATATGTCTCAAGAAGACAGTACAACTTAGAGAAAAAAGGTGCAGGGTCAATTAAGGAAATTCTGATGGCGGCCCCTTTTTGCAATTCGAGCACACATTAGGGTGTTAGGAGCCCTAAAAAAAGCCCCACAGTAAAGGAACCTCTTCAGTTTCTTTAATCCAGTGTTTCCAAGCTTTCTTGACCTCAGAACAGTACCTCCTTTTTTTGTGGAAAATAAATCAAGATCTTGAGGAATATAACCTTTGAAAGATTACTTGGGAAATGATGAATGAAATGATCCCTAGATTCCTGTTAAGCTTTAAACATCATAGTTTTGTGAAAAACAGAGGTCCTGAATTAGGAGATATGATCTCAGTTTGAAATGAATTCATTATAAGGCACATGGGCCAGTTAAAAACCAGAATAACATCGGTACAGAGCCCAGAGCAGAGGGATCCAGCAGGTGGCACAGACAGCCAGCCCAGCAGGAGCAAAAACCAGCCCCCAAATCCCAGGTCTTCTCCTGGCATCCCAGCCCCCCATGTCCTCTTCTCAGGCAGGAGTCTGGACAAGGGAAGGAGCCCTTCTAGTGCCCTAGAAAGTCACTTCCTTTCATTTCAGAAGAACATTGTTCTAAAAGGCCCCTCTTTATTTCAAAGATGATTTTACAGAACTGGTGTCAGTTGGAGGTGTTCCCAACTGGGTTTCTTTTTCCCGCTGTGAGCATTGTTTTATGCCAATGCGTGCACTAGACCGCTTCCTTTGCTTTTGTGCCTTGGCCTTCTGTGTCATTGATTTTGTTCATTCTTTCATTCACGAGGAATATCTGGTTAGAAGCAAAACAAATGGAAAATCGTGATGGCTTTGCAGAATTGGGTGGTTTGGCGGAGTTATATCTTCTAGGCATTGGACATGAGGACTCAGTGGGAACAGTGGACGCTCGCCCAGGGTAGGACATTTCAGTCTGTGATTTAAGTCTTTGCCTCTCTCCCTTGTGTCCGTTGCTCCTCAACCACATGTTGAGTTCATGGAGTCAAAGCCGGCTTCCTCTTCTTTGATGCCCCCAGCGCCTGCCACAGTGACCTATGAAGACTGACATTTGCAGGTGCTGAGTATACCCTCACGCCTGCTGGTTGAGTGAGGGGAAAAAATAAATGAACACTGGACCCCAGCCAACAGCCGGTCCAGGCTTTGACATGAAATCTATGTCCCAAGAGGTGTGGCCAAGCAGATCTTTTATTGTGCCCAAGGTGGACTTTTGACAGTTACTCGCTTAAAAACCCAAGTATTTGAACCAGAAAATGTGAGCCTGAGAATAAATTCGAAGCCATTGGGAACAAATTCTCAGATGCCCACACAGCCTTGTGAGTGTGTTATCCAGAACCTGGGGCTGAAAGCCCCGTGCATGCTTCGCTCGTAGTCTTGGGTGTGTTGCTTCATTTCTCTGTCCTTCTCCCTCTTCACCTAAAATGGGGATATCGGTAATCCCTTCACGGCCAGTGTAGTGAGGATTACATGAGACTGTGTACAGAAGACTCCACATGTTGTGTGGACAGGGCATATTAATTCCACAATAGAATGAGATGAGCATACCAAAAAAGTCGAAACGAGGGCATGGAAAGAAAAATTCCTCTCAAATTAGTATAAAAATATAGTGCAAAAATAGAATAATATAGTCATTCTTTGGAACAGGAAAAGTAATTTAAAAATTCAGATGAAAGAATACATATTCAAGAATGCCAAGAACAATTTTGAAAAGTAATAGTAAGGAGGAATTAGCCCTAGGATATAATAGGGCTTAGGTCTAACGGTACTACCGCAAAAAGAAGTCTGATTTTGGCACCAAAGTACACAAATATATCACTGGTTCAAAATCGAGAGTCCAAATATAGACCCACGGGTATGTGAACACATAATGCATAATAAAGGGGACATTTCAGCTCACTGGGCCGAATTATTTATTTACTAAATCATGCCAGCCTAATTGATTCTGCACCCGGATTGAATAAAGTTAGCACTTTTTTGTCCGCTGTCTACAATAATAAATTCCACATGGATTAAAAACTGAATGTAACAATCTAAAATTTTTTAAAATTAAATCAAGTGTAGGTGTGGGTGATACCTTATTTGGTTAAGTATGGATACCCAGGAGCCATAAGGGAAAGATAGACTGATTTCATTTTATAAGTATTTGATTTTTCTCTATAAATAATGATACTGCAAACAAAGTTGAAGACAAAGACAACACTTGAGAAGACAAATGTACAATATATATACTAGATAAAAGAGTCATTTGTAGAGATTTCCTACCAATTGATAAGAAAATGACAAATAGCCCAATTGGGGATGACACGAAGAAGAGACTTCTATTTTCAGAAAATGTTTTAGAACAAGTATCCAAAAATACCCCTTTCTCCGTACACAAAGATCTAAAAGTGCTTGAGAGAGTATAAGTAAAATATTTTTTAAAGTATGATTGAGCTGGCAGTAATGTCAGGGAAATACCCAGAGGGCAGAAAACCAGAACATGTTAACCAGAGGGTCAGCAAGGACTGGATTTAGTGTTTGCTCAGAGGTTCCTCAAAAACGGAAATATAGAGCAATCATATGATTCACTCTGGGTGTGTACCCATAAGAACTGAAATAGGGATCTCAGAGCGATAGCTACAGTCCCTATTCCCCGTGGCATTATTCACAACAGCCAAGGCATGAAATCAACATATGGTGTCTGTAGGCAGATGAATTAGCAAAGAAAATGTGGTAGACACATACAATGGAATATTATTCAGCCCTGAAAAAGAAGGGAGTTCTGTCATTTATGACAACATGGATGAATCCAGAAGACATTCTGCTGAGTGGAATAAGCTACAGAAGGACAAAAACTACACAATATCACTCATATAAGGAATCTTAAAAAGTCAAACTCATAGAAGCAAGCAGCAGAATGGTGGGAGCTAGGGGCCGGAGAAGAGGGACATGGAGTGCCATTAGTCAAAGAGTGCAAAGTTTCAGTTATACAAGGTGAACAAGGTCTAGAGATCTCCCGCACAGCACAGTTTCTGTAGTTAACAGTATTGTATTATACATTTAAAATTTGGTTAAGAGAGTAGACCTTCTGTCGTGTTCTTATCACACACAAAAAATAATAGTTAATAATAAATAAAGAAGGCAGGAGGAACTTGGGGAGGTGACAGATTATTTCTGGCAGAGACTATGGTGATGTCTTCATGGGTATATTTTTTTTCTAAATTCATCAAGTTGTATATACATGAATTATGTACAACTTCTGTGTGTCAATTACACCTCAATAAAATGGCTTTAAAAATCACATTAAAATGATACTTTTAAAAAAGATTTTATTTATTTATTTGACAGAGATCACAAGTAGGCAGAGAGGCAGGCAGAGCGAGAGAGAGAGAGAGAGGAGGAGGAAGCAGGGTCCCCTCTGAGCAGGGAGCCCGACATGGGGCTTGATCCCAGGATCCTGGAATCATGACCAGATCCGAAAGCAGAGGTTTTAACCCATTGAGACACCAGGTGCCCCTAAGATGATATTTTATTTTAAAAAATATTTTATTTATTTATTTGACAGACAGAGATCACAAGCAGGTAGAGAGGCAGGCAGGGGGTGGGGGAAGCAGGCTCCCCGCTGAACGGAGAACCCGATGCAGGTTTCTATCCCAGGACCCTGAGATCATGACCTGAGCCGAAAGCAGAGGCTTTAACCCACTGAGCCACCCAGGCACCCCCTAAAATGATATTTTTAAAATATATCTTTTCATCCCTGGTGGCCAGAGCCTGAGTTTTAAGAGGACAAGAGATGCCAAAAATAGCCTGGAACCCAGCAAAGAAGTCACATTAGAGACCCCATATGGAACCAAAACTCCAGAAGGGGATGTGTGAGCCATAAAATACCTTCAACATAAGGAGATAGAGAGTTTAAATGGAAAAGAATAAAAAATGATACAACATGCAAATTGGAACCCAATGAAAACTGATTCATCAAAGACTGTGTCAGACAAAGTTTACTTTGCAAGAAGTGCTACTGGAGAGAGGGACATTATATAGGATAAAAGGGTACACAGACCAGCAAGATATCACGGTCTCATATCTGCATGTCCCTGAGATCATAACTTTTAAAGCACAAATTGACAGAACTTGAAAGAAGGAGACAAATCCACAATCATAACAGGAAGCTCTAGGATACCTTCCTCAGCTGCTGATAGAACAATTAGAAAGAAGAAACCTTAAGAATACAGAAGATCTGGAAAGTACCCTTTACAACCTTGACCCAGTTAATACATAGAGAACACTGAAGCTGAGAATGACCAAAGGCACACACTTTTCAAGTGTACATGGAATAGTTACCAAAGTTTCACATATGCTGATCAATGTTAAAAGCCTCAAAGCATTCAAAAACTTGGAAGCATTCAGAGTGCATTCTCTGCTACATGTAGAATTGAGCTGGCAGTCAACAGCAAAGACAATGAAGAGGCTGGCCAGTGCCTACCGATTAAAGAATAAGTATATTAGAAATAAGACATTCCTTTCCTGGGTATATGAGTCTGTTCACTGAGAGACATGTACCAGGCTATTATCAGTCCCACTGTCAGTAAGAGCAAATACAGGAAGCCGTCGAGTGCTCACCATTAAGATGGGTAAAATAGACTGTGGACGATCCATGCACCATAGAACATTACGCAACAATAAGAAAAAATGAACTCTTGCTACATGCAAGCAGGATGGATGAAGCTTGCATCCCGCTGATCATGGAAGGAAGCCGAATCAAGAACGAAGAGAAGGAGAGGAAAACTGTTCTAGACTAGGGGAGGCGAAAGAGACATAAGGGCCAAATCCAGTGGGTGGAATCTTATTGGATTCCAAAATTTTTAAAAAAATTATATAATTGGTTTTGAGGATAACAGGAGACTTTGGAGTCTGGACTATATGTTGGGTGAAATTACTGAATTCATATCGATGTTCTTGGGTGTGGTAATGGTATGAGGTTGGATAGGAAAGTCTTATTCTTGGGAATAAGACTTGTGCTCAAGTGTTTGGAGTGCCTCTTCCGATGTTTGCAGCTGACTTTTGAATGGTTTGATAAAAGGGAATTGTGTGTGTGTGCATGTGTGTACGTGTGTGTATTTATATCCACAGAGGTGGAACCAATGTGACAAAATGTTAACAGTTGGTCAGTGTAGGTGAAAGGTGCGTAGGTACTCACCATCTTGTTCTTTTATCTTTTCTAGAGGCTCAGATTTATTTTCTGAAGAAAATAAAAGGAAAAATGAGTGTAAGGCATACCAATTACAGAAAATGTGTAAAATAAAACACAAAGAAAGAAAAAGGAAATTGGGAATCCAAATAGACTTTTTATGGTTATAACCTGAAAAGAAATTGCATCAGTAGAGAATACCTTTATTCAATATTCAGTTAGAGGTTTGAGCCACACAGTAATAAAAGAAAAAGAAATGAAATAAAGATTGAACAGGAAGAAACAAAATTATCTACATAGTAAACCCCAAGAGAAGGTACAGACGAATTATGAGAACTAAGAGTTTGGCCAAGATTATTGCATAGAGGATCAATAAGCAAAAATAAAATGCATTTGTATGTCTTAGCACCACTGAGCCAGAAAAAGTCATTTTTAAAAATTCCATTTATATTAGCAACAAATATGAGGAAACAAAATAAATCTAACAACAGCTTTACAAGATCTTTATGTAGTAACTGGTCAGACTTGATTAAAAAGCATTAGAGGAAGCCACCGTAATAGAGAGATAAGCTATGTTCATAAATGGTAAGATTCAACATTATAAATATGTTAATTGCCCCCAAATCAATTTCTGAATTCCTTTCAACTTCAACAAATGTCCAAAAGGTTTTTTCATTTTACTTGACAAATTGATTCTAAAAATACATACATACAAAAATTCTAAAAATACATACAAGGAGCAGGAAGAGCCAAGACAATTTCAAAGTTAGTAGAGTTTGCCCTGGCCAGTATTTGGACTTCATATAGAGCCAATGTAATTAAGATGGTGTGGTGTGGGTGCATGGGATAGAAACACAGATCAATGGGACAGAATGGCCAACCCAGAAACATAGATTTCTATTCCTGCACAAACATGGAAACTTCATACTTGCCAGGGGTCGCATTGCAAATCTATATTAAAAAGATGGGCTAGTTGGGGCACCTGGGTGGCTCAGTGGGTTAAAGCTTCTGCCTTCAGCTCAGGTCATGATCCCAGGGTCCTAGGATCGAGTCCCGAATCAGGCTCTCTACTCAGCAGGGGGTCTGCTTCCTCCTCCCTCTGCCTGCCTCTCTGCCTACTTGTGATCTCTCTCTGTCAAATAAATAAATAAAAATCTTAAAAAAAAAAAAGATGGGCTAGTCAATGAATCAATTACCTAAATGGAAAAAAGTAAATCAGATCCTCACCTCCCACCAAACACATAAATAAATCCCAGGTGAATTCATGGCTTCAATGTGGCGTTGGGGGGGGGGGGGGGGCAGTTTAAAACTTCTACAATAAAATATAGGAAAATGTCATTATTTCAGAGTAGGAAAGGTTTTCTTCAACAAAACACAAAAAGTATAAGCCATGAAGGAAATAATTAACCAATTTGACTTTCTTAACATTAAAAATGTTTGTGCACCAAAAGCCACCATAAATGAAGGTTTGAAAAGATCATCACTAATTGGGAGACGAAACCTGTCATACAGACAGATGACAGATACAGAATTAGGATCAGGGACAGATAAGCAACCATGAAGCAAGAAGAAAAAAAGACAAATTCAACAGAAAAATGGGCAAAATCCATAAAGAGACATTTCTCAAAGGAAGCATAAGGGCCCCCTACGAAAAGATGATCAGTCTTGTTGGTAATGAAGGAAATACAAATTAATTTGCACTATGAGCTTCCATTTGACTCCATTATTAGCCAAAATTAAGACTCAGGTAACATCAAGTGAAGAAAAGATGAAAAGAAGATGAAAAGCCACGGAAGCTCATTCCAGGCTTGGTGGATACAGCCCCGTCAGACACAATTTCAGGATAGCCAAAGGGACACATATCTTACGCTATTGCCCTCCACTCTAGGATACATTCTAGAAGAACTCTCGTGCAGGAGGAAGACACATAAGAATGCTCAATTCAGCATTATTTCTTGTGGCAAAAATTGGAAAGAACTTCACTGATGTTTGACTTTGTGACCAGAAAGGTGGAGAAACAAGGGCAGGTGAACCAAACGCAGTTCTTGCTGTCAGGAGGACAGGCAAGAGCGGAAGAGATGAGCCTTAAACAAAGGAGCAGAGAAATACATATGTGTTTCCAGATTGTGACAAGTGCTAGGAAGGAAAACCTTAGGGTGCTATGGGGAAGTCTGCAAAGGAATGCAGATCTGGTTTGGGGGTCAGGAAAATTTGCTGAGGGAGGGACAGTAGATCTGAGATGCAAAGCTTGAGAAGGAATCAGCCCAGAAAGGAGCAGGCTCAAGGATCCTAGGCAAGGGGAAGGAGGAAGCACCCTGGAAATGGTGGGGGGAGGGAGAGGCAGAGATTCAGCCTGGAAAAGGGCAGGGCCATGAGGAAGAGGAGAGACCCAGAAGACCATGCAAGGTCTCCTGGGACATGTAAAGATCTTTAGCCTAAAAGCAAAACAAAAACAAAAACAAAAAAACAAAAAACAAAAAGCACACAAAAAAACAAACAAAAAAATCCCCAAACATTAAATCATTCTGAAATAATCAGATTTGCATCTTTAAAAGTTCTCTCTGTTGACAATACCAAGTGCTGGCCAGGATGCAGAGTTCCTGGAACCCTCCTCCGCTGATGGTGGGAATGCAAAATGGTGCAGCCGCTCTGGAAAACAGCCTGGCAGCTTCCTGTCAAGTTCAACATACACTTGCCATATGATCATAGAGAGATAAGAGCTTGTGTTCGCACAAAAACATGAACATTTTAGCTGTAACGGCTAAGAACTGGCAACAACTCAAAAGTCCTTCAACGGACGAATGGACAGTGTAGTACACACACACACTACAAAAAAAGCAAAATTAGAGGCACAAAGGACGGCTGGATGTGATGACATGGGCTCATCTCCAGTGTACTTTGCTGAGTGAAAGAAGCCAGATGCACAGGACTTCATTCTGCGTGATTCCATTCATATAACATCCCAGGGAAGGCAAAACTGTAGGGACTGCAAATAGACCAAGGCTGGGGGAGGGGTTGATTACAAGGGAAATGGGGAGACATTTTGGGGTGATGGGGATTTTTTTTTCCCAAGGCCTGACTCTGAGATCAAGATCTGAGCTGAGATCAAGAGTTGGACGCTTAATCCAGTGAGCCGCAAGGCGCCCCGATGGGGGTGTTCCTAACCTTGATTGTGATCGTGGCCACACAATTTTATGCCTTCATCAAAACATATAGATAGAAGTCGACACAAAAGGGGGGGAATTTTGAGTTTTTTATACATAATTATGCCTCAGTAAGAAAGTCAGAAGAAAAGAAGGGAAGGAGGGAGGGAGGAAATGAAGGGAAAAAAAGAAAAGAAAGGAAGAACGAACCCCACTCCAGCCTGCCCATGGGGAAGTGATTAGGGATTTCTGTTCAGCTTGGTAGACTGAATCTAAGGGGAGCTCCCCTCCCACCCCACAATCGGGGAGCAAGTCAGAGGAGCTGGTGAGGGAAAAGAGAGGGGAGGGAAATGCTCTCCAGAAGGCCTCGCTTTATGCTCATTAACCAGCCCCACAGGCATCAGGGGCATGGGCCTGGTGACCAAGGGGTGTTTATAGGCTGCAGGGAAACTGTTATTTTATGGCTAGGGGTGCAGGCAGGAAATTGGGGTTTTATGGTTCACTAAGCATCAATAGCAATTAATGTCGGAGACTCCATGGCCTTTCATGGGTCCAAAGCACTATACAAACATTAAGTAAGAAAGTCATGTGTTCCATCTCCCACCTAGAGGAGGCCTTTGCCAAGTGCTGCAAACTTAAGCCTTCCTCCTGCCAGTGGGAGCCAGAAGGCCCAAGTCAGTGTAGTGAGGTTCGGCTCATTTTTGTTTTCCAAAGAAACAAAGATTTAGCACTTCTTTTGCTTAGAAAAAAAGAGAAAGAAAAACCTGATCCCACCAAAGTGTTCAAATAAAGGGATGAATCATTACAATATTAATTGCTTACATTTTATAGCATTTTACAGTTTTTAACAGGATCGTCCCCTTCGGCCTCTCACTTGGCCCTCATCTGTATCCTTGAGGGATGCAGTAGTCATCAACTTCTTTATCCAGAGGAGGAGACTGAGTTTTAATAGGTGGAGGGATTTGCCAACGGTCAGTAGGTAATTGGTTAGTTTTGTTATTTGTTATTTTGCTATATGCCTTTGGTTGTAAGTAACAGAATTTTTTTTCAAACTGGATAAGACAAGGAAAAGAAAATATAGTGGCTCATGCCATCAAATATTGGGCTCCCTTCAGACAGCCGAATGCAGAATTGGTGTTTCTCTCCATCTCTGGATTCTTCCTTCCCCTGTGGGCATGTATCCCAGGCGGACTTCCTGTACATGGTGGTGTCTGTCAAGTAGAGATCTGCATTACAGTTACAGCTATCTTCCTAGGATAAGGAGCTTCTTTTCCCCTTGGGTCCCAATGGAAGCCCCAGAACCAAGTCTCATTGAACCCATCACTGTGGCTGGGGGTGGAATAAGCTTATGGCCCAGGTCTGGGCTGTGGCCACTCATGAGATTGGTGAGCTCTCCAATCTAGCATTCTGGAGCCTCCCAGTGGGAAGACTAGCTCCTTGACCCATGACAGTTGAGACCAGGGTTACCAGCCAATAAATTATGTATATAGCTCCCCATCAGCTTTTTATTGCTTCATCTTAAAAAAAAAAATGAGTAAACCCTCAGGGAAGAGGAGAACAATCTGTAACAAGGGGGGAAAAAGTGTAAAATCAGTGGTAAAACTGACTCTAAAGGAAGTAGAGCTCATTCAGGGAATGGGTGGTTTTCAAAACTTCTGCAGAAAGCTTTGAGAATATGTTGCAACCAGGAAAACCAAGAACTGCTGTGAAGATGGAATAACAAAGAGCATTTGAAAGGTCAAAGGAGAACTGCTAAAATTAAAAATTCAATGACGGGTTTGAAATACAAAGTCAAGAAAATCTTCCAGAAGATAGAACAACAACAACAACAAAACAATATAGATGGAAAATATGAGAAAATTAACAGACACGAAAGGTTGATCAAGGAGCTAGAACATCTGACTGACACAAGTTCCAGAAAGAAAGTTGGAAAAGTGAGGAGCACAAATGCAATCCCCAGGGCTAAAATAACAACTCTTTACGTTGAGATTGAGATTAGCATCCACAGAATGCCCAACGAGTGAGTGGAAAGAGACCAATACATGTTATGGTGAAATTTCCAAGCACCAAGTATAAAGAGTAGATCCTGAAAACTTCTAGAAAGAAACAAACACACAAAAAGTTGCTATCAGTGGAATGGAATTCAGGCTGGCATCAAAAGATGCAATTAGAACACTAGAAAAAAATGGAGCAAGACTTTCAAATGGTGAGAGAACATGACTTTCAATAGGGAATTCCATGTCCAAGTGGTCAAGAGAGTTTAATCGAGTCTGAAGGAAGGAGAAAAGTCATTTTCAGATTTACCAGAACTCAGACCATTGTCTGCCACACACAGATTTTTCTGAAGCAGTTACTCGAGGATGTGCTCCAGCAAATCAAGTCCTCTTTCTTGGTCTTGAGAAAGGCAGAAACTTGGTGCCTCACCCATGAGAATAATGAGAGGAAGTTCCAAGATTCCAGAGACACCAGGAGGCCAGGAGAACAATTAATTCGGTTGGGAAGAAGGAGATGGAAGATTCCAAGAGGAAGATATCTGGAAAAACAGGGATTGGAGAGGTTCTATATATCCTGAGACTTTGGTACCACGTAAAAGGGTATTACAAGAAATCAATATACAGTAGTAAGGCAATGAACCATACAAAAACTTTAGGAATATAAACCCCTGAAATGTTTATTAATAGATGCAGGAAAACAAGCTCAGAGCCAGACTGCCAAAACTTGTGAAATCTAGTTCTAGAACTTACCAGCTGTATGGTCCTACATAACCTCTTTGTGCCTCAACTTACTTATCTGTATAATGGGGATGACATCAAAGGATTGATTAATGCATCAAAGGATTGTTGCAAAACTTACATGGATTAATACATGTAAAGTGATTATTGCAGAGTCTGTTCCATAGTAAGAGCTCAGTAAATCTTAGCCATTATTATTATAGGCTTTTCTGAAAGAACCCCCACGTGGATAAAAACCAACTAATCAAAACAAGACAAAACAAAACAAAAAATCCCACAGAATCAGAAAAACTGCAGTCATTGTGGTGTCCATTTAGAGGAACAAAGATACTGGTTAAGGTCACGTTAATTATTTGTGCTTAACAAGCACAGCCAAAATATATAGGGGAGCAAACATGCTGCACGTTTATTTCTGAATCATATAAATTCCATAATCGTTGTTTCCTGGTTGGCTCTCCTCTGATCCATAATCGTTGTTTCCTGCTGCTCTCCTCTGATTGCTGAGTCAGGGCTCCAGGTGTCTGTCATCCTGGGGCCCCACAGTATTCGGTGGTCCTGGGTTTTCATGCACCCAAGCAGCGGGACGGGAAAGAGCACAGAGCATCACACACTGAGGTTTTCACCCGCCAGGCCAGCAAGGGGAACACAGCTCCGCAGCCCGTGGGGCCATTGTCTAGAGCGCAGGCGCGGGTGATCACAGAGGACGCTGGGGACTGTAGTCCAGCGGGAACAAAGGGTGAACAATTCCGTGAACAGCTTGTCACAAAAGGCTTTGTGGTGTCAGAACACAATGTCAATGCTATAAACTTGGACGGAGTAAATAAGAATAGTATTCAGAGGTGAGGAAGGAAGGTGGGAATATCAAGGGTGCTTAATTCCCTCCTCTAAGCAGGGCATCGATCTATGTGGCTTCAAATAAAAACGTGCTGTTAAAAAACAAAAACAAAACAAAACAAAATAAAAAAAAAAACTAATGACTCCAGTCTCCTGGTTTTTTCACACTCCATTTTTGCACCCTCAAAGAATCCTTTAAATTAATCTCTTATAGAAAAGAGCATTTATCTGAAGTTCAGATAATCATAATCTAACCTCCATTTCCTTTTCTTCTGATCAATAAAATGAAATTTAGTTCTTCGCAATCAATGAGTGCGTATCTTGATGTCCACGCTTATATGGCACTTCCCAAAGCCCGGAAGTCCTGGCTCAGACCTGCACCCCGAAAAAGCCTGAGTGAGATCCCATTAGGGGCGTGGAAGTCCCTTAGCTCTGGGCCCTGCTTAGCCTCTCCATCAGCCACTGCACTGCGGACTGGTCAGGAGGGTCGTGAAGGTGCGATTTCCAAGGACAGCACCCCTTCTCTTGAACCTTTCCCATGTGCTGGGGTTTACTGCCCTGTGGGAAGGAACAGTGAATGTTCTCCCCCAACAGGAAGAAGTTGGGCTGGGAGGACTCAGGCTCTGCTGGCTTGGATCCAAGAAAGGGATGCCAAGCCAGAGTTAGGGGGTTGCTGGAATTTGCTGATGTGGATTCTTTTTGTCTTAGAATTGTGGAAATGCTGGAAAGTAGCACTTCCCAGGGCAGGTAGTAATCACTATCCTTAAAAAAAAAAAAAAGAAAAAGAAAAGAAAAAGAAAGAGGGATGTGCTAGAAAAAGCAGAGTCCAGACGATTTGCCCTAAATGCTTGGCAAAGCCAGCCTAGCACGAACCTTCCACCCAATATCCAGCCCCCAGAGAGACCCAGCATCTGAGGACTCACCCTCACCTACCCCTTGACCCCTCACCCAGCCTGGGGATCCTCTCTCCTGAGTTTGGAGATTCCTCAGGCAGGGAAACAGCTTTGGTGTCGGGATCCAGCAGTGAACACAAGAAGCCGCCTCAGCCCGCATGGGGCTTGGAGTCTAACCGGGACAGGGTTCCTCACCTTTGGCCCTTCTGACGTGTTGGGCACATAACCTTGGTTGGAGAGTGGGGGCTGTCCCACGCTTTGTGGGATGTTCATCTCCATCTCCCTTTACCAGTTAGATGCCAATAACAACTCCCCTTCTCCCAACTATGACCAGTCAAAAAAGAAGTCTCCAGCCACCACCAAATGTCCTCTAGAGGGCAAAATTGTTTCCAATGGAGAAACAGTGAATTGGGAAGAAACACACACACACACACACACACTCTCTCTCTCTCTCTCTCTCTCTCTCTCCCCTAACAATACTTTGAGCATGAGGCTTACCAAGCAGAGGACAGCCTAATGTATTCCTTATGACATGACAACCCCAATATTAATCATCCCCCCCCCCATTTTACACATGAGGAGACTGAGATAGAAGGAAATTGGAAGCAACAAGCCACGTCTCCAAAGTGGAACAGCTGAGATTTGAACTCCGGCAGTCTGACTCCATGCTGGCCTCGCGATCTCCATGCACTCTGTAAACAGCGCTGGGTGGCGGGTTTGCCTGAGCCGCAGCCCCAGGATGCCAAGAAGCAATAAGGACCTCGTGGGTAGGAAAGCAGGGGAGGGTGGTAGTGAGAAGCTTGCAATGCAAAGGTGAGCTTTGGAAATCAAGGGCCTGGGCCAGCCCTGACAGAAGCCCCGGAAGAAACTCGGGGCCAATTTTTATTTCTCCTCCTGGTGCAATTCCTAACACTGTATTTCAGAGCTAATAAAAGTCTATGGTGCGCGAGAATGCAAAATCACGTCACTTTTTTGTGGTAAAACTATAAAGGCATCCAAGAAAATGCATGTTTGCTGCTATTCTTTCAGGTCCTTCAGGCCCGTACTAGGTAAGGGGGGAGAGTTGATTCCTAGTAACAATCACAACAGTCATTAACAGCTAGCGAGCCCCTTGGCATGCAGTGACTGCCCTTTACTTGTGTTAAATCATTTAATCCTTGCAGGAGCCCATTAAATACGAGCAGGGTTTTTATCTATCAATTATACTTCATTATGGTGTCAAAATGAGGATTAAGCAATTGTTCAGTGCCCAACAGATGCGTATGTCTTGTGATGAAATAATTGTAGTTATCTAATTATAAAATAAAATACTATGTTTCTTTAAAAAAAAAAAAAAGCCCCATGGGGTTGATTAAGGCAAGCGGGGATTCAGAGAGAGGAAGTGACTTTGCCTGAGGTCCTACAGTGAGATTGACCCACAGGGGAAAGGCTCGTTCAAGCTCTGAGCTCAGCAGGTAGCTATGGATGGAGAGCGTGGTGAGGTGCCCGGGACTGAGCCAAGGGCACTGGTAGCAGCAGGCAGTGGGCGGGGGGGGGGGGGGGTGAATCTGGTCCTCGAGTCTCTCCTGCACCCAGGTGGCTTTCCTTAGGGGCGGGTCGAAAAAGGCTGGAGAGAGAGCCTGGCAGCTCCAGCCGCGGTGTGCAAAGTTGTAATTAGAGAGCTGGTGACATGCAGGGAGACAATGAAATGAACTCAAGGCCCTGCGCTGGCCCCGGGGCACAGCCAAGGTAGTGACGTTTCTCCAGTTAGAGTCCCTGGACTCCCCACACTGGTGTCACCTGAGTCTGTTGGCAAATACATAGTTCTCTTATGAATTTAAATGACAAAAGACTCTTCACTTACGAAAATAAAAAATCTAACAGAATCATGGGCTTTTATTTTGTTCCCGTTATCTATGTGGGAGAAGAAGAAAGCCCCATAGTCCTGTCCTGATTGGACAGGGCATCTTTTTTTTTTTTTAAAGATTTTATTTATTTATTTGAGAGAGAGAGAGAGCGAGAGACAGCGAGAGCAAGAACATAAGCAGAGGGAGTAGGAGAGGGAGAAGCAGGCTTCCCGACAAGCAGGAGCCCAACACGGGACTCGATCCCAGGATCCTGGGAATAGACCCCGAGCCAAAGGCAGATGCTTCATGACTGAGCCACCCAGGCACCCCTTGACAGAGCATCTTCTAAGTCTTAATGCTCTTGGCAACTACAGAGATGCCCAGTACAGCATTATCACCAGAGAAATGGCTGGGCTCAAATTGCCAGTTTCTCTTTGAAAGGTTCTTTCCAAAGGACATGGTGGAAATCTTGGAAGTCTCGTGACCTCTCCATGTACTTGGCCTACCCAGCATTTGGAAGCTCATGACCAGTGAGTGTTCCAAGAGGCGCTGGCTGAAGAGGGGAGGGTTAGTCCTGGGTCTCAGCACTTCCCTTCTGGGCCTTCTGTCGTGCAGCACATCACCAAGGCCAGCCCGCTTCAAAGGTGAGGGAAACGGACTCCACTTCTCCATGCGGGGGTGGCACACATTTACCCATTTCTGGGGAAGAAAGGGATTGATGGTCATGTTTGGAGATTATCAGCCGCATCCCACCAGTCTCTGCATTGCATAGAAACCAAGAAGGACAGTCTTATGAACGATCTCAATTTTGCCTCGTATCCAATGAGCTTATTTGCCAAAGAAAGATCTTGCCCCCGCTGTGGCTATGGAGAAAAGGGAACATCACCTTCATTGGTTTCTGAGATACTTTTGCTCATTATGAACCCTTCGGATTCAGAGGGTGAGACCTGGGATGTAAACAGGGTTATAAGCAATCAGTGAGTTACTCTCAACTCCAGCACAGAACTGGAGAAAAGGAAGGAGAGGGTTTTACTTATGAGCAGTTTGGGAGATGCGGATCTCACTGCTCATCCAGACCAGGCCCCTCGGGGATCCGGAATCAGCCTCTCTCCAGGTAGGGCCCAGAAACGGACATTAGGTAGTTTTTATCCAGGCATTAATTCTTCTCCTGCCAGTTAGAGCCACTTCCAGGCCTGCTGTTGAACATAAAGTGTAATGATGATATTGACTGCAATAAATACCTTGTCGATTACTTAACGCTTTGCCATCTACAAAGTCCTTTTCACTGATTATTCTACTCTGTTTTCATAATAATTCCCAAACCTCCTCTGGCCTCTTTGCTCCATGACTCCAGACTGACCTTGGCTTTGCCTACAGAGCTTCTCAAGTTCACCAACCTGATTTTGTTTCTGAGATTTCTTCTCCAAACATGACATTAAATCTTTCCCCAAAACCTCCCTCATTCCTCCTGCTTCTCCTTGAAGCACACCACGATTTAAGTGAGGGGAAAGAGATCATCCCTCATGAGAACCCACCCACCCCCTTGGGCTCTTCACTGGCCATCCAAGAATAACCGATGAGAAGTTTGGTCGGGGACTAGCAGAGAACCCTGGTCATGCAGTCAGAAAGCCCGGGAACCAGGCCCAGCTTGGCTATAACAGGTGTGGTCTGGGCCTCTCTGGACCTTGGTGTTCCCAGCTGTAAATTGACGGTGTCCACTATCATCTGTGTCTTTATAGGTGCTTTGGAGTGGCCCTGAAGTTTCTATGGGTGCCTGGTGTATATGGTGGGGAGAGGGGGGCCTGGCCATGAGGGGCCTCATTTCTCCCACCTGTCCACCTGCACTGCTTGTCTTTTGTGTACAAGTTGAAGTTCCCCATAAAACTAGGGGGAAGGGGAGGGATATTTTTCAACAAAGGCAGTGACCAGTGTTTCTTGCAGACCACATGACCTCTAGTTTTGCTGCCTGTCCTCACATTTCAATATAATGCCAAGAATTTCCAACAGTCCAGCTTTAAGCCTGGGCCAGGCATGTGTCATTATTATTAGCTCATTCTCTCTATTTACAGATGTCACGTCAGTGAGCCTCACGAAGATAAAGTGCTTTGCCCGAGGCTACGCAGCTGGATCCCTGGGGTAGGAACCGGATTCCCTCAGGGTAGACCGGTGCCACGGCCGTCTGCCTTGACCACTGACCCTGCACTACTGTCCAGCTCATCTGGCCACTCATCTGTCATAACAGAGACCGGGCATGTGGGGGTCCTGGCCACGGCTCCTCCCACTCTCCCCAGCCCTGGAGCAGTTTACATAGTGCCAGGGGTTTCCAGGCACCACCTTGTGTGGGACTAGGGGTGGGGTGAGATGACAGGAACTTGCAAAGGGCATGTGCATGGGGGTGCAGCATAAACCTCAGGGCTTGCTTGGGTCAAGGCCCCCTGGGCAGGGCTGTGGGACAGGGACAGGGTTCCTGTCTGTCCACTCAACACACTTCTTGAGGCCCTAATATGTGCCGGGCACTATTCTAGGCCTGGGGAATCATCAAAGGATGACACAGATCCGTGTCCCTGGGAGACTCAGGCCATCGACAAGACAAACGACAAACAAGGAAGCTTATATGGACTATTAAATAATGTGAAAAGTAAGGCAGAAAGGGGGAACAGGGAGGGATGAGATAAAGGGCAGAGAACTGGTTGTTTTAGATAAGGTGGGCAGAGAAGGCCTCTTAGGAAGTAAAAACCTGGAGGGGAAGGTCCATTTCCCCCTACCTCCTCTAGGTGGCAGCATCCTCCCGATCGTGGGGCAGCATAGGGCAGTCCTCTGCCCAGCTCTGTGGGCGGGGCGGGGGGGGGGGGGTCCCCAGGAAGCTTGCTTAAGTCGGACCCCGTGGAAACCAGGGCTGCTCCCATAGCCCATCTGCAAATTCTGATTAAAATGAGGAACCCTAGCAAACAATACCCTGGGATGTGACTATGTTGTTTCTTGATGTGGGTGCTGGATAGACAGGTGTGTTCACTTTGTAAAAATCCACAGTTACAACAAACAAAAGCCCAGGGCCAGACGGCTTCCCAGGGGAATTCTACCAAACATTTAAAGAAGAACTAATTCCTATTCTCCTGAAACTGTTCCAAAAAATAGAAATGGAACCTTCCAAAGTCATTTTATGAGGCCAGCATCACCTTGATCCCAAAACCAGACAAGGATCCCACCAAAAAAGAGAACTACAGACCAATATCCTTGATGAACACAGATGCAAAAATTCTCGCCAAAATACTAGCCAATAGGATTCAACAGTACATTAAAAGGATTATTCACCACGACCAAGTGGGATTTATTCCAGGGCTGCAGGGTTGGTTCAACATCCGCAAATCAATCAATGTGATAGAACACATTAATAAAAGAAAGAACAAGAACCATATGATACTCTCAATAGATGCTGAAAAACCATTTGACAAAGTACAGCATCCCTTCCTGATCAAAACTCTTCAAAGTGTAGGGATAGAGAGCACATACCTCAATATTATCAAAGCCATCTATGAAAAACCCACCGCAAATATCATTCTCAATGGAGAAAAACAGAAAGTTTTTCCACTAAGGTCAGGAACACGGCAGGGATGTCCATTATCACCACTGCTATTCAACATAGTACTAGAAGTCCTAGCCTCAGCAATCAGACAACAAAAGGAAATTAAAGGCATCCAAATCGGCAAAGAAGAAGTCAAACTATCACTCTTCGCAGATGATATGATACTATATGTGGAAAACCCAAAAGACTCCACTCCAAAACTGCTAGAACTCGTACAGGAATTCAGTAAAGTGTCAGGATATAAAATCAATGCACAGAAATCAGTTGCATTTCTGTACACCAACAACAAGACAGAAGAAAGAGAAATTAAGGAGTCAATCCCATTTACAATTGCACCCAAAACTATAAGATACCTAGGAATAAACCTAACCAAAGAGGCTAAGAATCTATATGCAGAAAATTATAAAGTACTCATGAAAGAAATTGAGGAAGACACAAAGAAATGGAAAAATGTTCCATGCTCCTGGATTGGAAGAATAAATATTGTGAAAATGTCTATGCTACCTAAAGCAATCTACACATTTAATGCAATCCCTATCAAAATACCATCCATTTTTTTCAAAGAAATGGAACAAATAATCCTAAAATTTATATGGAACCAGAAAAGACCTCGAATAGCCAAAGGAACATTGAAAAAGAAAGCCAAAGTTGGTGGCATCACAATTCCGGACTTCAAGCTCTATTACAAAGCTGTCATCATCAAAACAGCATGGTACTGGCACAAAAACAGACACATAGATCAGTGGAACAGAATAGAGAACCCAGAGATAGACCCTCAACTCCTAGACTTTTATGACTTTTCCCAACCTTTCCCAGATAACTTGCCCATACCTATTTCAATAGAAGTTCTAAGGGAACCTACCTTTACTGGGTCTTTCCAAAGTACTCATCTTAGTTTTCATAGAACTAACTCTCCTTCATACTTTGATTTCATTATTTGACACATTAATTAAATCACATCATTCAATAAGGATATCAACTGGCATAAAAAAAAATTGGAGACAGGGCACCTGAGTGTTGCAGTCTATTAAGCGTCTAACTCAGTTTTGGTTCAAGTCATGATCTCAGAGTCATGAGATCAAGCCCCGCCTTGGCTCTGTGCTCAGCAAAGAGTCTGCTTGAGATTTTCTCTCCCTCTCCCTCTGTCCTTTCCACCTCTCCCTCTCTCTCTCTTTTTCTCAAATAAATAAATGAATCTTTAGAAAAACAGATTTGGAGACAAGCCCATCTAACACTAAATGAGTATACAACTCAGCTGGAAGGGGAGGGAAGGCTGAGGTCAAGGAGAGAGGCTTCCTCTAGCAACAAGAGCTTCAGAAGGAGTGGAGAGAGCCTGGGCCAGTTGGGAAGGTTGGTTGAGTGGTTGAGTCAAGAGCTATCTTATACCCTTCTCAAGCGTTGCAGTCCCCAAGACTGATTCTTTTTTTTTTAAGATTTTATTTATTTATTTGAGAGGGATATATAGAGAGAAACAAAGAAAGAACAAGAGTGCAAAAGCAGGGGGAGGGAGAAGCAGACTCCCCTCTGAGCAGGGAGCCCCAGGCAGGGCCCAGGACCCCAGGATCATGAGCGGGGCAGAAGACAGACTCTTAACCAACTGAGCCACCCACGCGCCACCCCCCCCACCCCGGACTGATTTTTTTTTAAGATTTTATTTATTTATTTGACAGACAGAGACACAGCAAGAGAGGGAACACAAGCAGGAGTGGGAGAGGAAGAAACAGGCTTCCTGCTGAGCAGGGAGCCCCATGCAGGGCCTAATCCTAGGATCATGACCTGAGCCAAAGGCAGCCACCCAACAACTGAGCCACCCAGGCTCCCCCCACACCCCAGATTGATTCTTACACAATACCAATGAGCGGGTGCATCCGCCGAGCATTACTGGAAGTACTTGGTCAGGCAGGTTGCCTTGGGGATCTGGGAATAATCATCACAGCCATTGCCTGTGTACCAGGCCCTGTGCGAGGTGCCTCACATACCCTGACAGTAACCTTGAGAGGGCTAGATATCATTTAGCCTTCGAATCTGGTAATCTTGAAGTGTAACAAACATTTAAAAAACCCCAATTTTAACTTATTTTATAATCCCGTGGTTGGCACTACTTGGGGTCTCAACTGGGTCATTCTTCTAGATTCAGTTGGCCTCGGTCATGCGTCTTTGATGAGCTCTGCTCTCGGGAATTGCCAGTGGCAGCCTGGGGCGACTGAGGCACTGGGGCCACTCCCTGGGTCTCTCACTCTCCAGCACACTAGCCTGAACTTCACACAGGGGCTGGGCAGGGTCCCATGACAGAGACAGGAAATCTCCGAGGTCTCTTCAAGGCAAGACTTAGACATGGCACCATGTCATTTCCACTACCGTCTCTCAGCCAGATCAATCCATGAGGCTAGCCTGGATTAAGGAGTGAAGCAGTAGACCGCCACCTTTTTGCAAAGTCGTACTGCAAAGGGGTATGCACCCAGGCGCGGGAATAATCGCGGCCACTTTGCCAACAGTATTCCTTAGTCTTTATACATGAAGGAACAAAGACTTGAGCAGGTTAAGCTACTCATCTACCTAGGGTCTCTCAGCTAATAAGTGAAAGAACTAGAATAGCATGCGCACTCTTCCACTAGACTAAGGGGCTTAATTAAGGAATTAAAGGATGCAAATGATTGTTTTAATTCTTTTTTTAAAGACTTTATTTATTTATTTGACAGACAGAGACCATAAGCAGACAGAGAGGCAGGCAGAGAGAGAGGAGGAAGCAGGCTTCCTGCTGAACAGAGAGCCCAATGCAGGGCTCGATCCCAGGACCCTGAGATCTTGACCCGAGCTGAAGGGAGAGGCTTTAACCACTGAGCCACCCGGTCGCTCTGATCGTTTTAATTCTTAAATTAACATTGATGGAGCATCCTCTGTCATACAGCACTAAGTAGAGGTGATCATGCTCATTTGACAGGTAAGGAAATTAAGGCTCAAAACAACTAAGGTTACTCATCAATGGATTATGAAGCCTAGTGCACATAAGGACAAGGGATTGGAACCTATTTCTTCTGATTACAGATTCACTCTTCTTTCAGTCACACAAAAAACTACTCATCTGGGGCCCATGAACATCTAGAAGGTGTCACGTGGTCCTTGAACAAGTTAAGCTTCCATACAAAATTTCAAAAATACTGCATTCAAGCATTTTTCTTTATTATTATTATTATTATTATTTAAGATTTTATTTATTTATTTATTTTGACATTGATCACAAGTAGGCAGAGAGGCAGGCAGAGAGAGAAGGGGAAGCAGGCTCCCTACTGAGCAGAGAGCCCGATGCGGGGCTCGATCCCAGGACTCTGAGACCGTGACCTGAGCTAAGGGCAGAGGATTTAACCCACTGAGCCACCCAGGAGCCCCTATTATTTTTTTTTAAGGAGGGAGAGTGGAAGCAGTGGCAGTGTGGGGAAGAACAGAGGGGAAGAGAGCAGAGGGAGAAAGGAGAAGGAGAGAGAGAACCTCAAGCAGTTTCCACACCCAATGGGGAGTACTACCCAGGGCTCGATCTCACAACCCTGAGATCCTGACCTGAGCAGAAACCAAGAGTCAGACGCTTAACAAACTGAACCACCCAGGTGCCCCTCAAGTATTTTCCTGAAAAAAAAAAAAAAAAAAAAAAGAAACTGTTCTCATTAAATTCTCAGAGGGTCTATGTCCCCCCGCTAAGTTAAGTACTGCATAAATGCTGTGTTTCCTCCCAACCAGACAGGCAAAACCCTTTAGTCCCATAAGCTTTGTCTACTCTAGAAACGTGGAGAGAAAGGGAGCCTTTAGGTTAAGTCCAAGAGAGATCGGGTAGGATTGAGACGCCCTGAGAACTGGAATGTGTCACTTTATCTTGTAATGAGATGGTATCACGGGTGTGAACACACACGGGGTTGTTGCAAATGACCTGTTGGGCAGGTGGTCACCAGTAGTGGTCAGTAAGGTACTGCCATTTGCTCTAGAATATTTATCTACATTTTACAGACTTGGATTTCTGTATCAGGAGATTTCAGCCCTAACTCCTTTCTCTCTTCTGCCTTAAGACGTGCCCCAGAATTGCTCAGAGCCAGAGCAGGAGTCCTGAGGGTGCATTCCACTCCCAAGCCTCCACGGAGCTCCTTACCTTCTCGCTTGCTCAGCTGCCAGCCTTTGACAAGTCCCAGGGCTGGGGAGCCTCCAGTTAGCAGTGATCTAGCATGGAGAACCACAGTCATCAAATTGAGAGAGTAACCACACAGAGCTGAAAAGTGGGACCAGCAGAGAAAGGGACTTGCCCTCCATACTGCCCTCTCCTCACACCATCAACAACTTCAACCCATTGCATGATGACGCATGTCCTAGAGAAGCTTAGCATCACTCTCCTGGGTGCCTGTTCTGGCAATTTCTCTGGCCTACGTGTGTCCACTCGGTCCCTCTTCGATCTGTTCTCAATACTGCAGCCAGAGGGATCTTTTCAAAACACGGATCTGATCACATCATGCTCTTCTATCTAAAAACACTCAGCGGCCTTCCAGTATGGTCTACCAGCCCTGATGTCTGGACCCTGCCTCTGCCTTCAGGCTCATCTCTCAGACTGTCTCCCAGCTCTGCACTGGAGCTGGCTCCTAGCACTCCCAGAGCCAACTGGGAAATATTCAGGAATGTGGTGGTAGCTGGAAATTCACTGTAGTGGGATTATTTACACTAGGGAAACCAACAAATGCTGAAAATAAACATTTCCCCCAGCGAGCTGGTTGACCAGCACACTGTGGCCCCACGCCACTGTGCGATTCCACCATGGGGTCCTTGCACAGCCTGCTTCTCTCCCTGGAACACTCCTCTTATTTGCTGAGTTAACGTGACTCTTTTAGACCTCAGTCCCATTGATACTTCCTCTGGGAAGTCTTCCTTGGTGTCTCAGAACCCGTCAAATGTCAACCTCGAACCTGTCCCTCTGAGCTCGTATCATAGCTGCAATTTCACGTGTGTTTGTGTGATGAATGATTTCCCTCACTATCATTGCCCCGTCGGCCAGCACAGGACCTGGTACATGGTAGAAACTCAAAACATTTTTTGGATTAATGAAAAAGTCACAGAAACAGGCACTAGACAGGAATCTAAAGCTTTGGGGTCCAGGGGAGGGACTACTATTACTCCAGTTTCCTTCCCATCCAGAATCTTCTGTTGTTGGCTTTGTCATGTCACCAAATCCTGGCCAGTGCAGTAGGGTGAGAACCATATATGCCGTTTCCAACCACAGCCTCCGAAATGGCACAAGTGGCCTTCAGGGCTCTCTTTTCTCCACCTGCATGGTAGTAGGAAGCAGGAGCCCAGCCTGAGTCACTGATTGGAGACACCTGAACTTCCTTGAGCTCTGATAGGAGCGAGCTGTACTTTTATTGTGTTAATCTCTGAGGTTTGGGGGTTACTTCTAACTATGGCAGGACTGCCTCTGCCCTGACCTAAAAGACCTCAACTTTGTCATTAACTCCTTCTGCCCTTTGGCAAGCCATAAGCTCTCTGGGCCTCAGTTTTCCTAGTGGTTAAATGAAAGGATCACACAAGATGATGTCTGATATCCTTCCAGTGTTAAAAATTTGCTGGTTCTGCTTGTTTATTTTCCTCCCTCCTGCTTAGTACTATATGTGGGTATGACAAATGTTTATAGATAAGAGAACCTCCTATATCTGAAATCCTTTCCCCCAGACAAAAGCATTTTAATATGTTAGAAATTCTGAGTGGATGCTCAGAATATTTAATCATCCAGTGAATAAAACATTGGTCCAAACAGCGATGGTGACATTTTATCCAGAGGCTAGGAAACCTTCTGAGATCTACCTCTCAGCCTTCCAGAAGCTCCTCCAAGTGTCTTGTTCTGTTCTTGGCAGTCTGGGGGCCCCAAGAATTCTAACCATTTGCAGGGCTCCTCCTTAGACTGTCCCAACAGCTCTACTCCGCTGACTCGGTCATCCCTCTTTCTCAATAGAGATGGTCCCATTTTTTAAAGGAATCCACTCACGCCTTTCCTTAGAAAGTAGTCATGAGAGGCTACTGCCTGGATTTCAGTAACCAAGAAGCCAGAGTCGCATATTTGATGAGCGGGAGTGTAGGAGACACAGAGTTCTGATAACTGGGTTTCAAATCTCCTGAGGTCTATCCTAGCCCTGCCATCAGTTCATTGTGTGCGAAAAAGGCAAAAGACAAGCGGTTTATCTTGGGCTGGGGTCCCTCTTCCTGGTAAAAATGAAGGTCACTGCAGTTGCTGTCATCCCAGTAACCATGGTAACAATGAACCACATGACAGGTGTATGATCTCCATCAGACAATGTCTAGAATTAAGTGCTCATCCTTCCCTACCCCCACCCCCCGCCCAGATCCTGCTAGGTGGTATGAAGGATCTCCCAGGGGATTAGCTCAGGCATGGGAGATCCGGGCTGACAGCATTAATTAAACCGCTCATTTCCCCAGAACATTTTGCATTTGCCAGGCCCGGGAGCCAAGAAAACCTCCAAGGGAAGCTCCTATGAGAGAGAGTGCTAAGTCTACCACCAGGGACCGAGGCACTGCGTTCAGCCCCACAGTTGGCAGCAAATGAAGCTCAGTAGGCAAATGTGCCTGGCATACAGCAGGCACAAAATAAATATTTGTCGAAGAGTCGGTTTAATCAAATGGAGCTCATTTAGCAAATGGGATTCCTTCCAAACCACTGGAATTCTTGCCTCAGATGATCCTGTGAGTCATTCACCCTTTCCACGATTCCTGAGTACCTCCTGTATGCACCCATGGGTGACAGT
This sequence comes from Meles meles, assembly GCF_922984935.1. NCBI lineage: Eukaryota > Metazoa > Chordata > Mammalia > Carnivora > Mustelidae > Meles > Meles meles. The sequence continues at coordinate 20,851,955 of NC_060073.1, forward strand.
ATGGAGGCTCTAACGCTAGCAGCTTGCAGAATGAACCCCAAGTTCTTTGAGGCTCAGGGCAGGTTGGGAAGTGTGTAGAGGGGAGTCGGAAGGGCCGGGCAGGGACCACATCACAAAGGGCTTTGGATTTAACCAGGAGGCTCCTGCATTTATTACTGGCGACACTTTGAAGGTCTTTATGCGTATGAATGAAAGGATCAGCTTTGCATTTCAGAAACATGCTTTTTAACGCCCTGTAGGGAAAGGATTAGAGGGAGACAACTGCTTGACCAGAGGAATGATGTTCTAGAACTTCTGAAGCCAGGTCTTAAGAGAATGGGCAGTTCCTGCTTCCTTCATCTTGGAACCTGACTGCCATGCAGCTCCAGCCACATAGAGGGGGACCCCAGGGCACCGCTGACAGCCAGCTGTGGCGCCCAGAGGCAGCCAGTACCAGCTGCCCGACATGTGGTTTGCCATCTTGTACGTCCCCGCCCAGCAGAGTGCAAGCGCTGGAGAGACTCCATTTGCAGCAGGAAAAACACCCAGCGGAGCCCACTCAACCCACAAAAGCATGGTTCTAAGCCACCAAGTCTCGTGTGGTTTGTCACGCAGGGGTAGATAAGGTACCAGGAGGGGTCACTTATGCAGCTCAGCACAGAAGGTCTGGCAGGAGCCATGCTAGACTCAGGAGCCATTAGTTTCATGGGAATTCCAAAGCCCTGTTGTGGATGAAATTCTCTGCCCTCCTTCTCACACGTGCCCTGCACACCTCAGGCATAGCAGACACCGCAAATGCTTGCTGAATTAAATGAAACACTCCACATAACACAACACACTGAAAACCACTGTTTTCTGATCTAAGGCAGGGTCTTCATGCCTGGAATTCTAATTTCGCCTTACTCGAAGCATCCTTGTTTTATTTCCCTTTTCTCTGAATCAAGTGTGGACTCCAGGCCGCTGCATGTGATCTTCTTTGTTCTTCTAAGGCAAGTTCTTTCTCCGAGTGTGACACATGGACTTGGACTCTGCCAACCTGAGTTCGGGTTGAGGATGCCTCGATTTTCCCAGCTGCCTCACATCCCCTACCAGCGGCCCCTTCCTCATCTGTGAATGGAGACCCACAGGCCAAATGGGGTCAGAAAGCATGCTAAAGGAGATCCAGATAGAAACAGAATGGGTGCTGTGATCTTCACCAGGACAGGGCACAGACAGCAATTCCCTTCTCCCTGCTGCCCGCTTCCCCTCCCCCACTGCAGAGCAAAAGCTGGGCAAGTTCAGGACAATGGAACTCTCCAGCCCTTGTGTGTTTGAAAACCTCCTGGAGGACCCAAGTGTCTACTTCTCCGGGGCAGAGAAGGTGAGAAAGGAAGGGTTAATAGCCTGGTAAAGTGACTCCTACCCAGACGGAGTCGCAGGCCTGGGTCGGAGCCCCGGTTTGCCTGCTCACACAGTGTGACCTCTGCGAGCTCCTGCCCTTCTTGGGGCCAAGCGTCCTTGTACAGAAAGCGTGAAGAATGGCTGCAGACACCCCTAAGGTTTCAGGCATGTGAATGCTCGCGGCTGTTGGGGTGGAAGGGTCTGGTCACGTGTCGGCGGGAGGGGGTGCGGGTTGACGCGGAGCCGAGTGCGGGAGCACCAGCCTGCTCCGGGCCGGCCTCCTCCTCTGACGTCCTCTAAGCCGCCCTCCCTCCCCGCCCCCCGGTGGCGGGAGAGCAGCCGGCGCGCCCGGATCCCAGGAGCTGCCGGGCGGCGGGCCCGGCCGGGAGGACGGTGCGCGGCGGCAGGACCGAGCCCCGCGCGGGGAACGGGCACCATGGTGCTGTCGGTGCCCGTGATCGCGCTGGGCGCCACGCTGGGCACGGCCACCAGCATCCTCGCGCTGTGCGGGGTCACCTGCCTGTGCCGGCACATGCATCCCAAGAAGGGCGTGCTGCAGCGCGACCGGGACCTAGATCCCGAGAAGGCGAGACCCGGCGTGCTCAGATCCGCCCAACAGGTGAGCGGGGGCGGCGCCTAGGCCTCCCGGGCGCGGTGGGGTCTCAGCGGCGGCTGCAGCTGCGGGGAGACCGGACGGGGGAGCGGTCGCTGTTCTTTGCGCCACCAAGCGTGGCGGGGAGGAGGGCGGAGGACGTGCTCGAGGACCCGCGGAGAGGTCCGGAAGGACTGTGACTGGGGGTAGGGTCAGGGAGAATAGTTAAGGGAGGGAGGCTTGGTGGGGGCGCGAGAGGAATGGGGTCAGCGAGCGCTAAAGGGGAGGGGGTGGGACCACCTGGGAGAGGGGATCCGAGAGGACAAATAGGGGCTGGGAGGAGAGGTCAGCGGCTGGGAGGAAATGGGGGAAGGGGTTGGGGGATTAGAAGCTTGCAGAATTGGGGGAAGAGAAATGGGAACGGGAGAGGGAAGAGAAGTTGGGGGGTCTGGTGTAGGGAAAAAGCACTGCCTTAGCTGAGGAGGGGGAAAGCCACGGAAGAATGGAAAAAATGAGAAGGGTGGTGGTTGGTTGCTGCTCCCGTGGGAACTGGAGAAGAGCAGCTGGTCAGGGAGTGCCTGGGGTCTTGGGGGAGGCTGGTGAATCTGGCAGGGCCTGAAGGACCTCTCCCCCACCCCCCATCAGCCCTCAGCTCCAGCCAGCCAGAGGGGCTTGCTGTGGTCTCTCTGAAGATGTCCCTGGAGACAAGAGGGCTTTTATCCCCTGCATTGGCTTGTACCCAGAGCCCCTTGGGGCAGGAAGTGGGTGGTGTCCCCATTGTGCAGTGCGGCAGAAGGGGTCTAAGGAAGAGGTTTGGAAGGAGACGTTTAGGACACATTACTGGGTAGAGGAGTGCAAAATGTCCTGTGGAGACTGGGAGGAAGAGTCTTGCTAGGGTGTTTGAGGAAGGCTGGCCCCGGGGCAGGGATGCGACTTAATGATTTCCCCCGAGGTCCTCTAGATTCCTTATAGAGCTTATAGGTCTGGAAGAGACACAAAAATGCTACGATTCCACCTTCCCTTTTCCAATCAATTATTCAAAAGCTCTGAGACTCAGTGCTTGGGGCTTCTGTCAGTCACCGGGTTGTAAGAGGGGAAGGAAATGGCTGCTGTCCTTGAGGCACTTAGTATCCTAGAAAAGTGACACACTGGCAGGAATAGGAGCCGGCTAGGCGTTGGAACACGGGACCCTTCTAGAACCATCTGAGGTGGGATTAGTGGGCTCTCCACCGGCAGGCAGGTGAGGGGCTGGATGAGCCCTTCAGAAGCTGTGGCCCACTGCCTCTCAACCTTCTCTCCCACCCAGTGTTAGGGGAAGGCATCAAGCCTTTCTTAGAGATGGCTGCTCAGGCAATGTCCCCTCCCCTTCCCAAAGAGAAGTGCTAGGGAAGGAATTGGTATAAATGACCTCTGGGATCTCTTCCAGCTACCTATTATTGATGACCAGTAGCCCACACAGGGGCCAAGAATCTATCAAACACAATCCAGATCACGGCTCTCTTGGGCTCGACCCTCACTTGCCAACTTCTCAATGAGCTTGGAACAAGTCATAGCAAACGGTGACATGGCCGGCACTGTCTGTCAGCCACCGTTCTAAGTGCTTTATTCTTAATGCACTTAGCAAGTCAATGAAGGACACATATGATGATCCCTACTTAAAGATGAGGAAAGTAAGGCACCGAGAGGATAAGTGAGTTGCCCAAGGATACACATCTAGAGAAGTTTTAGAGCTGGATGGATTCTAGCCAAGCTGGTCTACTTATGGGAATCCATGCCATTAGCCACTCCACTCCCCCATGTGCTTGACCTGGTGGGTGTCTGCCTCTCCGGCCAAGCTCATGCCCCTTCTCCCAGGCATCTGAAATCTCACCCTCCCTGCCTTTATGATCCTTCTCAAACTACCCCCAGCCCCCATAGTCATTTTCCTCTGGTTTTTCATACTGATGGATTCTTCTCATCCTTTATGCCTCTTTCTCCAGAGGATTTTGTTTTCGTCCACATGTAACAAAGTATCTTCTCCTCTATTACCTTCTTCCTTATTGTTCTTCCAATTCTTTCGTAGTGCTCCTTATAACCAGATGTGATCATTGCTGTCCACTTACTTGTATGTTATTTATTCCCAGTACCTCCTCAGTGTCTGGAACCTAGCAGGTGGCTAATAAGAAACTGTTGACCAGTAAAGGTACCCCCGTGTCCACTTGAGATTATGGCTGGGGTCATTTCTTCCACTGGGATTATGGCTGAAGTCACTTCTTCCGATGAGAGCGAAGGCACCAGGCCTTTGTAATGCTGTGCTAGCTCAGTAGGGCCACAATAAGCCTTTGTTGATACAGGAGACACCCTCCTTCATATTCCCTCATCTGGTTCCCTTGGAGACAAAGATTTGAGCAACCCGGGCTGGATCAGTGGGCATGGGTATATCTCAGGGGAGATCTCACAATGTTGGTTGGGCTACCATTGTTCTCAGACTGATTCAGCCACTGAGGCAGACAGAGTGAATGGAGGAAAGAACACAATTGCCATTTCCAAAGAAGTAAAGGAGGTGGTCTTAGGGGTGGCAGGTGACAGCAGGGTGACGGAAGTGACCTATGTTGACAACAAGGGGAGGAGTCGGGGAAGACTTTCTGAAAGTGTCCCTGGAAGGGAGGGCACAGGGCAGCAGAATGGGGTTCCAGACTCCTTTCCACTGAGAATCACATGTCTGTGGGCTGCAGAGGGACTGCCCATGTGTCTGTGAGTTACAGGTTGTGAAAAATTCCTTGGATATTCACCTTGGCATGGTTGGTTGAAGTTGAAGCTTGTAGGGATTTTGAGAAGAACTTGGAAGTTCCCGTGGGGGTTCTTTACCTGAGGTCCAAGGACCTCGCTATGGAGTCTATAGATAGAATTTAAGAGGTTCATGGTCTTGGATAGGAAAAAAATTACACCTTTGTTCTCACTAACTTCTAGCTGAAACTTCGCATTTCCTCTAAGGAGAAATTATCAACCACACCCCCTCAGAGTGTTAGCAATGTTGGTGCCTTGGCCCCCCAGGGAAATCACAGGTCGTTTCGAGGCAATGACAGCTGCTGTAGATACGCCTCGGGATCATTTCTGTTCATCATCGGTTCTAAATCATGGTACTTATTAAATCTCCTGCCAGATCCTGTTAGCCAACGAATGGATGAAGGGTGCACATAGAGCCATTTCACAAGCCGATTTTATTAGATGTTCCTCTGTCGTCTGATGTCGTTGATTTGCAAACTTTCTGAGGAAGTGTCCAGAGGGCTTCTCTGGAGAGCTAAAGGAATCTGTGGAACAAAAACAAGAGCGGGGGGGAGGGGGGCAGAATCTCTGCTAAGCAGGAGGAGGGAGAGGGCAGGGAGCCACAGGACGGTGCACGTGCACACATACGTACGCAGGAGAGACTTCCTTTACCTACTGCTCCGGAATCTACTAGTGAAAGGCAGCCAAGCCCCTTGGTTCCATCCCCCTCGGTTTCCTTTTCACACTGGTCTGACCAGGCGTCCATTCACCTTATCTGGGGTCCCTTCAGAAGAAGCCCTGATTGGGACTTGCCTCGGTGATAAAGGGTGAGCAGGGAGACCAGCTCTTTCCGACAGCTCAGACCCCTAACCGCTGTCACTTAACAGAAGTTGGGGGTCCTGTTTTCAGAAAGCTCTGGTTTTTGTGTCTGATTTTTCTCCCCACACAGTGCTTACCTTGCTGTATTCTTGAAGTGAATCTTCTTGATTGTGTCTCAAAAGTCCCCAGGGTGACCCGGGCTCTGTCCCCTTGCAGCTAACGTGTAGTTCAAGCCTTTAGCCAAGTTGCTTGGACCCTCGGCAGAAGTTCCTGTGCTTCTCTCCACATCCCCTGGGACCTTACTGCCACTTCCCACCAAACTGTACAATCCTACCCTCCTTCCAGTAGGGTGGGCTTCCGTGGAACATTGTCTTAGTCTGCTTGGGCCGTGGGAACAAAATACAGATGGGGCAGCTTATAAGCAACAAACATGGACTTCTTACAGTTCTAGAGGCTGGAAAGCGCAAAAGCCAAGCGTCCAGCAGATTCAGCATCTGGTGAGAGCCCATTCGTAGACTTTGCTCTGTCCTCACCATGGGGAAGAGGTGAGGGAGCTCTCTAGGGCCATTTCTGTAAGGGCATAGATTTCGTTTATGAGGGCTCCACCCTCGGGACCTGATCACCTCCCACAGGCCTGCCTCCTCGTAGTATCTCCTCGGGGGCTAAGTTTCAACAGATGAATTTGGGGGGCGGGGCTGGGGACATGGATGTTCAGACTTTAGCAAACATGAATAAATTAATTCTAGGTTTTTATGAAATAACGAAAACAAGTGCTGAGTTGGTATCCAACGATATAGGTACAGAGGAATCTTTTCCCCCAAGATCAGGGAGTGTGGTTTTCATTTTTCTGGTGTCCCTGATGATATCCGGTGTGACGCTGGGCCCACGATAAACCTTGAATGTTTATTGTGAATGAAGGGGTCGTCTTGCGACTCACGCTCACTAAGAGGAAAGGCGAAAAGGAGGGCAAAGCGGTAAGGATTTATTTCCCTCAGATTTGAAGTCAAGTCCACGTATGTTTGGTCGTGTGTTGGGGGGCAGGCAAGGGCAGGGTGTGATTGGACAGCTGGTGCCATGCTCATATTTTGCTTCTCGATGGGAATGCTGGTCACCCAAGCATTTTGTCCACTTTGTGAAAGAAAATTCACCCAGCTCTACATTTAGGATTTGTGCATGTTTCTTTGTAGAGTTAGACTTCAGTGAGGTTGTCATTGAAATTTTTCATGTTGGGATACAGTGTTCATAACACTTAGTATCAAGTCACTGTTTTTATGCCTGGGAGGACTTTGGGGTTATCATCAAGAGACATGGCCCTCCTCTTTTTTTTTTTTCTTCTGTGTGTTATTTATTTATTTATTTATTTATTATTTTCATCATTATTACTTTTTGTGTGTGTGTTAGATCCTTTTAATCTTTTTTTTCCATTTTATTTATTTTTTCAGCGTAACAGTATTCATTCTTTTTTGCACAACACCCAGTGCTCCATGCAAAACGTGCCCTCCCCATTACCCACCACCTGTTCCCCCAACCTCCCACCCTTGACCCTTCAAAACCCTCAGGTTGTTTTTCAGAGTCCATAGTCTCTTATGGTTCGCCTCGCCTCCCCATGTCCATAGCCCGCTCCCCCTCTCCCAATCCCACCTCCCCCCAGCAACCCCGTTTGTTTTGTGAGATTAAGAGTCATTTATGGTTTGTCTCCCTCCCAATCCCATCTTGTTTCATTTATTCTTCTCCTATCCCCCTACCCCCCCATGTTGCTTCTCCATGTCCTCATATCAGGGAGATCATATGATAGTTGTCTTTCTCCGATTGACTTATTTCACTAAGCATGATACGCTCTAGTTCCATCCACGTCGTCGCAAATGGCAAGATTTCATTTCTTTTGATGGCTGCATAGTATTCCATTGTGTATATATACCACATCTTCTTTATCCATTCATCTGTTGATGGACATCTAGGTTCTTTCCATAGTCTGGCTATTGTAGACATTGCTGCTATAAACATTCGGGTACACGTGCCCCTTCGGATCACTATGTTTGTATCTTTAGGGTAAATACCCAGTAGTGCAATTGCTGGGTCATAGGGTAGTTCTATTGGCCCTCCTCTTTTGTGATCCGTTGCATAGTACCTGGTCCCTGGCTCTGTCCGCTTTCCGCTGCTGCTTCTGTGGCCGCTTTCTTCCTGGGACTGGGGCCTTGAGACCATCAGTGTGGCCCGATCAGCCCTCCCCTACCTTGTTCTCCTCCTCCTTAGACCACTGGAGCCCCGTCCTCTCTGATCACGTGTCTGAATTCATACTTATCCGCATGTGGGTGTGTAAAGGACCATATGCTGTGTTTCATTAGCTAATAAGTTCATTCATTAGTGAGCCCCCTGCTAGGCACTGGGCTAGAGCAATAAGGAGAAGGGCATGCACATTTTCTGCTGAGTGGGGTGACAGAAGATGGAACCATGGGGCGTGTCACAGGGCTGTCATGATGGGGCAGGGGCAGGGACATAGGAAACCCTTAGGAGGGGCACCCCCTACCTTCAGCTCCAAGAACTTTCTCCTATTCTGACTCATTGCTCTGCCAAATTCTCCTCTGCACCTAAGTGGTCCCAGGAGGCCCCATGAGCAGCTACCCCTCTCCTGGCAGCTGATGGGCCTCTGGGCTGCTCTAAGGTTTGCCCTCCATGGATTCTTACCCTTTTAAAGGATCCGTTTCTCAGCTTATCTCAGGGCTGGCAAACGCTCTTGCTTACATCAACAGACAGACACAAAATAGAAGCACTTCTAAAATAGCGATAGTATAATTAACATTGTTTAGGTCCTTTATGTGTACGAGACCCTCCTTAATCATATTAATTTTATCCTCAAGGTATAGCCCTATGAAACATGTGGGATTATTGTTTCCCTTCTACAGATGGGGAAGGTAAAACACAGCACCCCTTAAGCAACGTTTTAGTGGCAGGGTCGGAAATCAAATTTAGGAAGTCTCGTTCCTGAGCCCACACTTTGATCCGTAGGCTGGAGGTTAGCCAAGAAAAGCTACTCAGAATTATACTTAAACCACTGTGTTTCCCCAGATATGGCATCAAAGTCTCAAAAACATGCATTTTTGCAGGTCAGCTTCAGAAGCTTTTCTCAAAGCTTGGGATGGTTTTGTCATCTCTCTTGTCCATCCCACTTTAGACCATGGGCGCAGCCCAGGGCCCAACGGAGAGATTTACACAGTAAACATGTTTGGGCTGGTTGCTTAGCAACATGGAAGACAGTGTGAATTTTTCATCGAGAAATTAGCATGGATTATTTCAGAGAGATGAGCACACACCCGCCAGAAACACCAGGCCCTTCCAGATATAATGTGGACCCGAAGTCTGTGTCCACAATCCCCTCCCAGTGGTAGGTCCCAGACCTCTCACGTCTCCCTCCCTCCTTTGTTTCTCCTCCGATGGAGCATGTAGATAATCCAAGATAATACACGCCCCGACTCTTCTCTTCACGGGACTGATAGTTTACTAGCACCGTGTGTTTACTGTAGGAGAAAAGACTGCTGCATCTTTAGACATTTTCTGATTTTCAGACCCTGGCCTCATTTACTGTAGCTGGGGTGCAGGAAGAGGGAAAAGACAGGGCATTCAAGGAGGAAATGCCCAGAGGGGAATCGGAGGGGGGTAAGGCAAAGTCAGAAGGAAGGGGAGACCCAGCAGCAGACCCAGAAGACAAAGAGGAGGCAGGATAAAGAGTGACTGGTCATCCCAGGGTCGGAGACTGGCAGGAGAAATCAGGACACCTGGAGACCATCCACCCACTACTTGACCTTTACTCTCCCAACCATCAGTAACCGTGCGTAACTCAGTGTCATTGCCTTCACTCCCTGTGGAACAAAGATTAGGAAACGTTGCTGTGGGGATACAGGAGAAGAGCTTCATGGGGATATGTGTTAAAACAAAGGGGTTCTGTAAGTCCATGTCAGAATCAACATACACGTGTACAAAGGGCCTTTCTAGCCAATATGTTAAGAAATTATGTGTTACAGATTTCTGAAGGCAAACAGATGAAAAGGGTAGATAGATTCCTCTGTCTCACCTGTCTTCCCTTCCTCCCTTGATTATGTTTACTGAGCACATACTATGAGCCAGGTTCTGGGCTTGGGGGTTGGGATGCTGTATTAACTGCTCCCTCCTCAATAACACACTCGCCCATCCTCATCCCTCATGAAATTTATGTTGTAATGGAAAGCCCAGAGTTAAAAGGAGAAGAGCACAGATAAATGAAAATGCAATCATGATAAGTGACTTAAAGAGAAAGTTCTGGTGCTATGAAACTGTAAGGTGGAACTGACCCAGTCAGGAAGGTAAGAGAAGACTTTCCTGGACGGAGCGATGGCCAAGCTGAGAGCTGAATTGAAAGGGAAGCTAACCAGGGCAATGGGAAGGGTTATGAGAGCTGCAGACAGGAATGAGGCCATACAATGATCCTGTGACAGAAACCTAGCACTTCGAAGGACCCAGAGAAAGGTCAGTGTGCCTGAAAGCAGAAAGCAAGGCAGGGCCTGGTGTATGATGAGGCTGGGGAGTGGACAGGGGCCAGAAGGGCATTGTAGACCAGGGACAGGTTCGCTCATTCATTTATTCACTCCTGCTTCAAACTTGATGAGTGCCTACGTGATGAGCACTGACAACAAGAAAGGTATGGTTATTTTCGAAACTTTTTAAAATTGGGGTGAAATTCACATAAAATGAACTATTCTAAAGCGTAGGAATCACACTGTCACATGGTTCTAGCACTTTGTTCTCACCTTCATTCAGCTCTAAAATGTCTTCATGTCCCCTGAAGAGAACTCCATACCTACTGAGCAGACATACTTTCTATTCCCCTCTCTCTTGCAGGCCCTGGCGAACCGCCAGTCTGCTTTCTGTCTTTATGGATCCCCCTATCCTGGAAGTTTGACATATTTGGAATGATAAAATACATGACCTTTTGCTTCTGACTTTTATCACTCAGCATATGTTTTCAAGGTTCAACCTGGTTTTCCTTCTCCCAAGTAGATATCTAGGAATGGACTTCCCGCATCATGTGGTAATTCTATGCTTAAATTTTGAGGGCATGCCAAACTGTTTTCTATAGCAGCTGCACTGTTTACATTATCACCAGCAATGTCTGGGACTTCCAATTTCTTCACATCCCTGCCAGCATTTGTGAGTTTCTTTTTATTATTATTATTTTTTTTGTTATAGTCATCCTAGTGGGTGTGAGTGGCATTTCACTGTGGTGTTTTTTAGGCTTTTAATTTGTTACAAATCCAAACACTTGTTTTTGTTTGGTTTGGTTTGGGTTTTTTTTTTGCGAGCCAGTGAGTGAGAGCACGCGTGAGTGGTGAGGCAGAGAATAAGGGAGAGAGAGAATCCCAAGCAGGCTCCAGATTTAGCATGGGACTTGATCCCACCACCTGGAGACCATGACCTGAGCTGAAATCAGGAGTCAAACGCCCAGCCCACTGGGCCACGCAGGCACCACCCACCCACCCCCATCCCCGCCCCATAAACTCTCATTTTTAGAATACTCATCAGTATCTGGCAGTTTTTAAAACATTTCCTCTTGGTGATCAAACATTGTCACAGGCAATGAATCCACAAGGCCACACCTGTGCAAACATCCCATGGCTCCGGAGTCTTACAGAAGGAGGCCATGTGTGGCAGTCCTGGCTCCCCTGTTGGGCTATTGTGTACCTGCATGCTTACACCTGCTGCTCCGCCCTCAAATACACTGCGTGTTATCACTGTCACATTCCCCACCCTTCCCCCTGAACTTTACCCCTGTGAGACCCATTCTGCTTCACCCATAGACCTGGGCTTCCTACAAACCCAGGTCTGATTGAGGGTATGGAGTATCTTTCAATATCATTTGCTTATGTATTCACATTATCAGACCAGTGTGATGCCAGAAGGAGGAGCCTTGGTCCCTTGTGGGGTCGGTGTGTCGCACACACATGTGAACCTTCCCACTGAGGAGGCGTTCCCAATGTGCTAATTAAGTGTTTTATAGAAAATTCCTGGGAAATTTCTACATGGTGTTTAAAGGTGTGGTATTTTGGGAAGTTGATTGAGGTTTCTGGGTGGACATGGAAGTCGTTATAACTTTTCTCATTGAAAATAATGGACTACGAGTGAGCGTGCTCTGACATTTGCTGGGTAGCACATTTCTATGAACAGATCAGGGTCAGATGGTTAGTAGCCGCATATGTGAATATGAATAAGTAAAAAGGGGAGGAGCGTCCTATGAGAATTTTGTGAAAGTGAGTTTCGGTCCATCTGGCATAGACCTCAGGGTACTTTGATGTATCTCCAGGGCTCTCCCTGCCCTCCACTCAGTAAGTCCAAGATGGATTGCTCTTTTTTTTTTTTTTAAGATTTTATTTATTTATTTGTCAGAGAGAGAGAGACAGAGAGAGAAAGATCACAAGTAGGCAGAGAGGCAGGCAGAGGCAGAGGGAGAAGCAGGCTCCCTGCCGAGTAAGGAGCCCGATATGGGACTCGATCCCAGGACGCTGGGATCATGATCCAAGCTGAAGGCAGCTGCTTAACCAGCTGAGCCACCCAGGCGTCCCTGGATTTCTCCTTTGTAGAGAAACTGAGCAGGACTAGAAGGTGGCCAGAGAAGTGAGGAGAAATGTTGAATGGCTTCCTGAGTCAGAGGATGGATGGTCGGATGGTTGGATGGTTGGATGGTTGGATGGATGGAAGGGCAGATGGATGGATGGATGGATTGGTGGATGTTTGGATGGGTTTTGGATGGTTGGATGGATGGATGGTTGGATGGATGGATGGGTGGATGGTTGGTTGGTTGGGTGGATGGATGGATGGTTGGATTGGATGTTTGGATGTGTGGTTGGATGGTTGGATGGTTGGGTGTTTGGATGGTTGGATGGATGAGGTGGAAAGGATCGTGGGACTACCACCTCTTCTTGCAAACAAAATAAAAATCCCAAGCACAGCAACAAGCACACTGAGGCATCTCTTTGCTCACCTTTGGTGATACAGCAAGGAATCGAGACAAGCCTGGAGGCCTTGGTAGCCTCACCCTCTATTTGTTTTCCTCTCTTCCAAGTCTCTGTTCACTTGGCTAACATTGGAGAAAATTTAAAAACCTTCAGCTGTGAAACCAATGGGATAATGCCCATGGAGACCACGTTTTCCTTGGAAAAGCATCATCCACCACATAATTTTGGATTTGCTGCTGAGAAAAGCATGATAAGGGGGTGGAGCTTATTGAGGCAGGATCGTGGAGACTTGGCTTTTTAGAGAGAAGAATCCCACTTTGGAGAGGACAGAGTTGGAAGATGAAGGTAAGGTTGCAGGACAGCCATGTGGCCGGGCATGTGGGCAGGTAGGAGACATCATGGAAACAGCTATAAGTGTAGAGGGATTTCTGCTCTCTCTGAGCTCATTCTGTGTGTCAGACCCCCTCCTCCCTTCCCACAGTCCACCCGCAAGCATCCTGAGATGCATTTCCTTTTTTAGCTCAGTCCCTTCCTTTAGAAGAAAGGGCAAGTCCATCAGAGAGAAACGGGAAAGGCAGCGCAGCACATCAAGACACAAAACTCCATGGTAAAACAGCAACGTGATCTGGAAGGCTTTGGGGCACTATCCCTGCCATCGTGCCTTCCAAGGAGCACATTTCTTATCTTGTCAGTGAACAGATCTTTTAAGCAGCAGCAAGACTATTGCCTTTTGCTTGACAGCCTCATTGCAAACCATGCAGAACAAAGAACAGAAAGCAGTAGACATGGGACTTGGTAACCTGCTTGGTACCATGATATGGAAGGCCTACATTTGATTTTGGATATCCATCAGGATTAGAAGGCTTAATAACAACCTAGTTTTTTGAGATCACTCAAAAGAGGAAGTTGCCTGTTAGAATGAAAATGGTCGTTTTATGTTCAAGTTGCTGAGATAGACTAGGAAGCAGATTAGGCTTAGACCCCCGAACTTGAATTTGAAGGGAGCTTCCACCATTTTCCGGCTAAATTACCTTGACCATTGTGAATTGTACTTTTCTCATCAATAAGCAGGGATAATGATCATGCTCTCTAAGGTCGTATTAAAGACTTATAAGTAAGGCAACTTTTGAAAGCGCTCAATGGACTCAGCACCTGGCATTGCTCAGAGTATATTTTAAGTATCTCAAAATCATGTTCTTATTGACCTTTTATAAAAGTAGGGACTTTTGTGTGTCTTCACCATGCAGGAAAGAGAGAGTCCATGAAAACCTTCCAGATGTAAGAAATGAAAAGTCTTCTATGAGGATGGCAAGGAGAGCACGAACATTCTACTTATACGATAACCATTGATTTAAAAAATATTTCTTGATTACCCAGTAAATACGAGGTGTTGAGAACTGGGGGCACCGCAGGAACCAGACAGACAGTGTCTTTGACCTGCTGTAGCTCAGATTCTAGGGGTAGAGATGTTTCTCACACAGTTGTACAAATGAATATAAGTCTATAGTTGTGTTAGATGTGGTAAAGGAGGTAGGAGTCTTCCCAAGAAATGATAGCTGATTACTGCTCTGATCTCCAGCATTTTTGGAGACACTTTTCAGTAAAAAAAAAATTGAGCATGCATGTTGTACATATATATTGAATTCTTCATAAAGTATGTATATACATACTTATATATATTTTACTCTACTAATGTATCGTATACATAATAAGACGTGCACAAAATGGATCTTTTAAGGAAATGAGGTAAAAATAACTTATAAAATGAAATTCTGTTATTCTTTTCCTATACCCCAAATGAACTATCTTGCATATCCCTATGACATACAGTTAGTGGTATTTACTAGGTAAAGGTGTGGGGAATGACATTTGCAGTCTTCTAGGCATGTGCAAAGGCCCTGTGGAAAGAAGAAATATCACTCAGGAAGGATGGGATAAAGGTTAAAGTGGGTAGAGTACAAAGAACACAGGAGGGAATGAGGTGAAGGAGCCAGTCAGCAGGGCAGGGGCACCCAGGACCCTCTGGGTCACCAGAATTGCTTAGATACTTATCCCAAGAGCAACAGCAGCTCCTGAGAGGCCTTCAGTGAGATGTGACATGGCTATATTTGGGCTATGAAACCATCCTTGTGAAAGGGGGAAGAGTAGAAAGAGAGACCAAGGGAAGGCCCAGAGAAAGACTGTGACGGTTTGGGTGGATAAGATGGCAGCAATGGGTTAGCCGGATGTTTTGGAAATAGATCGACTGGGTTTGCCAATGGGCTGCTTGTGGGCTTCAGGAAGAGGGAGGAGTTAGGTATGACATCGAGATTTTTACTTACCCAACTGGGCTGTGGCAGTAGTTATCAAAATGGGGAACACTCAACAAGAATGAGGTCATGGATTTGAAGTCACTTCTGTGCAGGGAGAGCGCGAGGAGTCTCTGTGCTATCTGGACCAAGACATTAATCATGCCGGTGGTCTGGCAGGCCTGGAGCTCCGAGTGTGGCTGTGATGTATACTGGGGCGCTGACGATGTATGCTGGGGAGTCATCTGTAGGAGGCAGCAATCATAGGCATGAGCATGGCTGAGACCACATAGCAAGAAGGCAGAACAAGAGAGGAAAAGAGCCTGGGAAGTCCTGATCCACACCAGCATTTCATAAGAAGGAGGAGTGGCCAGAGAGGAAGGAGAAGAACTTAGAGAATGTAATGTCAGAGGAATAATAATAACAGGAGAAAAAGCTTTTTGAAAAGGAAGGGAATCCTCTTAAATGCGAACCTGCCACTGAAAAGTCAAGAAAGAAAAGACTGAAAAAATCCATAGGAATCAGGTGAAGGTCATTGGCGACCTTGGAGACCAACAGTGACATTCTGGTGGGCTGACAAGGGCCCTATGGGAATGGCTTGTCACACAGATGGAGAGTGAGGAAGCGAGGAGGGCACCAAGTACTGGCGATTGTTTTGAGATGTGTGGCTGCCGAAGGGCAGAGAGGGCAAGGACAGGGGTTGAGCAGGGGACAAGAAGCCCCTGGAATGCTGAGCACATTTAAAAGCTGGTGGGGGAGGAGCCAGTCGAAAGAGAAAGGTAAATGTTCAAGAGAGAGGAGGAGAGAGCAGGCAGATACCTGGGGTAGGACTCCCACAAGTGCCATGGGGACGGGTGCCAGGCTCGGACAGAAGGGCTGGTCCCCGAGGCGGAGAGCAAGGGGTGCACCTCCCGCCATGTCACAGAATGGGGGTGGCCACAGCGTCCTTCCGGCTGAGGGAGAGCAGGAGGATGTCTGTGAGCAGGATACAAAGGGACCCCCGTTCTCTTGGTTTCCTTTTCGTCAGTGGAGGAAGCCTGAGGTGACAGATTCCAGAATGTGGGGTCGGGGAATGAGTTAGGGAAATGGTAGGATTGGGGGCAGGGCTGGGAGCCAGTGTGAGGCCGCTGACCGTGAATTTGTCAATAGACACCCACCTCCCCGGAGTAACCCTCCCACAGGGCAGAACCAGTGGGTGCAGGCATCACCATGTAGCGGGTTCATCCAAAGTTGGGCTTTTGCCTCGTGGCATCAGGGAAGGACGGGAAGGCCAGGGCATCTTTAAGATTTTATTTATTTGAGAGAGAGAGACAGACAGAGTGAGAGAGCATGAGATGGGAGGTCGGGGGGAGAAGCAGACTCCCCATGGAGCTGGGAACCCGATGTGGGACTTGATCCCAGGACTCCAGGATCATGACCCGAGCCGAAGGCAGTTGCTTAACCAACTGAGCCACCCAGGCACCCGGCCAGGGTGTCTTTAGACACGAAAGAGGTATGGTTGAAACGCTGGCCCGAGGAATCTAATGGGGAAGGTTGCCAAGGGAAGAAAGGGGAAAGAGATAAGAGGGCTGGTCTGAAGTCCCGTTAGGGATGGGAGAAGAGCTGTGGGGGGCTCTGGCAGCAGCTGGAAGAGGGGGCTGCCGCCGCGGGCGCCCTGAGGGCAGTATGCCCCCAGGGTCAAAGGTACCAGAAGCATCCTCAGGTCCCCTCACAGGGCTGGTGGGGGGAGGGGTGAAAGCCCCCCCGTGGTAAGGTGAATAATTGACAGACTTAAATTCTTAAGAAGACCAAAGGAGTCAGCGGCTAGTTAGGTCAGCAGTTGCCTGCCCTGGGGTGTTTCTCGAATTCTTCATTTTATGGCAACATGAGACTCTAAGGAAGGAGCGCCCCGAATCCATAACTCCTGAGGGCCACAGGAAGAATCAGGAAGGCTGCATGCTGTGGGGAGCTCTGCCTGAGGCTTAGGGTCTGGAAGGCAGGGTTGAGGCACTGATGTGTTTGCAGTTCCCTTGGCCACAGCCTGAGATCCAGGCACCTGCCGCAAGTGCACGGGATGTCCCTGGCAGAGTCATACCAGGGCCCTTAGCCTCCTCAGGAGCAGAAGGGTGACTGCCTGCCGCCGCCACTGGAAACCAAACTCCTATGACTCCCCCTTTGGGGGGCTGCACTAAATGCAACAGTCCATGAAATGGTTATTAAACTAGTTAATAGAATTAATATTAAGTTGTCATCAAAATGACTCTAGTAACCTGATGGGAAGTGACACACGGGATGAGTGGAGGACATGAAGCCCTTGAGCTTTGGGTTCTGGTTTCAGACTGCCCCTTGCTTCCTGTGTGATGGCTGGCTAGTGACTTGACCTCTCTGTGCCTCAGTGTAGCCACTTATGAACTGTGTCATTGTCACCGAGTCCAGGTAGGGCAGTGCCCAGGTATTAAAGGCTGGGCTGGACATTGTCCCTTTGCTTTGAGACCTCCTTCTGTATCCTCCTCCCCTCCCTGCCACTCCCGCCTAAGCCCACCGCCTTTCCCTAAGGTCCCCGCCTGCGTGCCCCTGTCCCAGAAGGCCCAGTCTAGGGCACCCAACTATCCCTGGCTCCAGAAGTCTCCACTCCATGTTTTCCTTAACCCTCCCCACCCTTGTAAACACCTGCTTTCTGAAACTCTCCTCAGTGGCCTACTTTGAACATGCCTTGTGTTCCTGCCCAAACCCTTAGGGATAGGGTTTTCATTCAGTGTTCGCTATTATTACCAACCCTGATAATTAATAACAACAAAGGGAGAGTCTGCGCATCAGAGAGAGGGGATACAGGCTGGCAAAGGTCAGAGTCAACAATGATCAAGTCCTGTTTGCATAAGTCTCCCTTGTCTAGAAACTGTTCTCATTAGCCTCTAGCCTGGTTTCTGTTTGATCCAGCTTCTGGCATGGCTTCCATAGAGTCTAGCCTCTAGCCCCTGCCCATCTTAGAGTTCATGTGGGGAGGAAAGTTCAGCTGTTTTTCTCATTTCAAGAAGCCTGACATGAGCCAAGGAAAACTCTTTGACATTCGTAGTAACTTGGAGCCAGACCCTCCAGTATTACTGACCTTCCATAATCAAATCCTATGTTTGTGACAGTTGGTAGCCTGTTGGGGTGTCGGCCGTGTGACGCCGAAGGCAAATCCACTGGGTGTGCAGCCCAGTTGAAAGTCAGCAGCTGCCTGATCCTCCGTGGCTTTGGGTCGCCTGGTGGCCACCGGGAGGTCAATGTCAGAAGCAGCTCTTTGGTGACCGTGCCTTGCAATCTCTTAAGAATCTCTTAAAATCTCTTACAAAAGTCACACAGAAGAAACGATCTGTTGCGCAATCATCTCTGTGGCTGTAGACCTTTAGTGACCCTCAGAAACGATGTTTTTTCCAGGAAAGGAGCCCTGCCAGGTAGAGATGGGTGTGCCTTTCCCTTAATGCAACTCTCTCAGACTCCTCCCTCTGCCTACATGCCTCTCCACCTGTGAACACTGTCAAATCTTCCTTGGGAACGTGTCTCACATGTTGCTTTCTTCTCTATTGGGACAGGTATAGCTCAGCCCAGCCCAGCCCCTCGCTTCCTCTCACCTGGCTCTGGGCTGGCCTTCTTGCCTCCAGTCCCTCCGGCACGTACCTGCTAGTCTGATT
Source organism: Meles meles (assembly GCF_922984935.1). Taxonomy (NCBI): domain Eukaryota; kingdom Metazoa; phylum Chordata; class Mammalia; order Carnivora; family Mustelidae; genus Meles; species Meles meles. Next base: position 20,870,394 of record NC_060073.1, read on the forward strand.
TTACTGCACATAGAGCTCCTATCATTCTCCCATTCACTAACTGTCTGCATCTCTCCACCCTTTTAGAAACTAGAATTCAAAATCTGTTGCTGGGTATCCAAGACCCTTCATGGCCTGACCTCACCGTTCCTTTTCAAATCCATTTCTCTAATCCCAGTCTTTCTCTTCAGCTGGTTTGCCAGACTCCCAGGGCCCCGGATATGCACCCCCTCTGCCCGCCTCATTCCTCTCTCCATCTGAGCTACCTCTGCCTCTCCTGTCCATAGTTTTCCTTGAATGTTGGGCGGAAGCCCCTCTTACAGGAAGTCTTCTCTGACCTTATAAATGATGAGGACCTCCTCTATAGTCTTTTGCACAGTCTAGACATATGGCCTTTGAGAATCATGGGGATTCAATCAGACTCTTATCTTTTTATACATCTGTATCAGGGAAAGCAGAGAGCATCTAGCTTTCATCTTGTATACCAATTCTTATTCCTTTCTAGTGGCTTCTTCGAGCCCTGAGCGCAACAGGCCCTGTCTGAGCAGGGAAGTTAAAGAAGTCTTTAGCTGATTGGTTCTGTCTGCCCCCAACACAGGAGAGTTCTCGCATAAGGGTTTGTCTTTCCCATATATGAGATATCTCGTCTCCACCAGGGCATAGTAAACTTCCTGAGGGCAGGGACTTATTCATGTATCTGGCGTTGGTTTTAAGGGTGGGTGAGTCCATATTTAGAGGGCAACGGCATGCATGGATTTCTGTGTGGTTGGCGAGAAACTGGAGGGTTTGGGCTTCAAACCAAAATGTAAGGAGGATCTGGTGAAATAGCCACTATCCTGTTCTGAAGCCACGCTTTACAACTTGGCTGTTTTTTAAACCACCGGGTTGGAAAATGAGGTGCTTTCCAAGTGTCTGGCCAGAAGTGGATGGATGTCTTCACTTAGTTGTTCTCTGCACGTGTGTTCTGCACAGTGTCACGTGTGATGGATGACATACACGTGCAAGGCTTTTACAGAATTTACCTCCTTTCTCTCTCGCTGAGAAAAGCTTATCAGAATGCAAATGTGTGAAGGAGGTATTATGAGAATAACCTTGAACATGCTCTGGTTTTGTAAGTGGGGGAAAAACTATAAAATTTCAGGACCTTAGCTCCCATTCATAATGTATCAGCTTAACAAGGTTAAACACTCTTCTCTTCGTCAATAGCTTCATCAATCGTCAAGCATCACAGAATCAAAAAAATCCTATAGCTGTCCTGAAAGAAGATCCTGAATTCAAAGTCAAGGGAACTGGCCTCTAATGAGATTTCTCAGTCTTCCATGCCAAAATGACGTTCCAACATTAGAGATGAGGCACCCAGAGATAAGAAACTGAGAAAAAATGTCTTAAGTATTCAAACGGACAGTTGACCAATAGTAAACATCTGTGTTCTCATGCTACAGAAATTGTTGATGATGCAGGACTGAGATCTTTCTTCTATACATGGACACGGTTTCATAGAAAGATGTTGAAGGCCCCGGGGAAACCAATACAGTGGGTGTGGGGGGCAAGCGCTGACGGTTAGAGGTGGGCTGAGACTGTGCTCGGAGTCAATCGCATTGACCCACTGGCCACAGCCCTGCGATGGCAGCTGGACATGGCAGATAAGGAGGGGCTGGATGGGGTGTCAAGACTGAGTTTGGGCCCCAGGCTACTGACCTGAGGGGTTTTCTCTGACCTTTCAAACATCCTGGCTTCGAGACAACACTTATGACGGATGCTGATGAGCTTACAACATAGTCTTGCCGTTGTCTTGGCTCCTATTGCAAACGAGACACATTTTCGGCACAAAGAACGTCAAGCCCGTATTCAAGACTGAGAGGCGTAACAAAGCTGCTGCCCAAAGATCCAGACACTTCATTAAAAAAACCCAGACGACAGGGTGGGGAGGGGGAGTGGGGTTATCAGTCTAATGATGCAGCACCTGCCAGCCAATTAGCAGCAACTCACAGGAGTCTCCGTTTCCACCTGTTTCTGGATGGTATCCAGAGACGGTCCCCAGGGAGCCATGTTGTGGCACGTTGTGGTCAGCAGCCTTGCTTTGGGGGCTTTGGGGGGACTTGGTTCCCAAGTCCAGAGCAGTCATACATTAACTGGATTAACTGTATGGATTAACTGTAGGATCGTGGACATGGTTCAAACTCCCTGAGCCCCAATTTCTTCCTTCCTAAAGAATTAAGCTGTTTTTCTTTATTAATATGAGGGTGTACAGTAGGAGAATTATTAAGCCCTTATCTATAACGTTGTGTGAGGTTGTATGAGGTAAAGTCTGTGGCTCTTCAAGGAGCGTCTGGCACACAGGCCGTGGTCCAGAGGCGGTGGCCATATTGCCCTTTCAGCCATTGTGATTCACTAACGAAGTCAACGGGATGGGGGGACCCCCTAGGAGAAGGAAATCTCTAGGCATGGTCTTGCTATTTTGTGGCTTTCAGTCCCACAGAATGGTTTTGTTTTTTGAATTCTGTTTATGCTGGGAATGTTGGGAGAACGGCAATACGCCCTGCCCCTCCTCTGCTCGCGCGGGGCTTTAAGCGGAGCTTTAGTTGTCCCTACGGTTCTCTGCACACACTGTAGAGTTTCAAGCCACAGCCTCGGTCCAGAATGCCCTTCTCCCACGTCTCCACCGTCAAACTGCTGCTCCTACTTTAGGGAGCACCCAATCCAAAGTCAGAGCCTCAGGATCTTCCTGAAAATCTCCTCCCTTCAATGCACACCACCCACCCTGAGATCCGCCCCTAGGTGATGTGATGTGCGCCCCTAGACTCTGTCTTGCACTGCTGATCTCATAAATACACGTTTATTATTATATGAACCCCTCCACTGCCCACTCCTCCCTCCACACACAGTGTGTGAATACCAGAGTGTGTGGGCTGTGGGCTCCTTCACATCAGGTTCTCAGTCTCAAACAGTGATTGATGGAATAAATGAACAGCTAGCTGGGGTCGGAGGCCAGAGGTGGGACATCCTCCCGCTGGCCCCAGTGGCTTCTCCTTAGAGATCCACCCAACACCTTAGAAAGAAAACAGACTATTTTATCTTTGGTTCTTTGGTTTGACCCAGGCAGGGAAGGTCATGGTCAAGCTATAAAGCCTGCAGGCTCCATGGCCACGTGCTGGGTTCGAATACCAGCTCTGCATCCAGATAACTGTGGGACTTCAGACGTTCATCCTCTGTGCCTCAGTGTCCTCCTCTGTAAAGTGGGGTTAATAAATAACACCTCCTTCAGGAGGCTGTGAGGTTTAAATGGAACCCTCCAGGTAAACCACTTACACCTGTATCCAACATGTGATTAATGCTAGAGAGGGATTTTGCCCACCAATTTTAGCTTAATAATTTAAAGCCTTATCCTGACCCTCACATTCTAAGTGGACACCACTTTTCCTTCCCCACCCCTCACCCCCCCATGCCCATCTGTCCATGAGATTGCACTTTTTTGCAAGTGACTTCTTGCTTTCTACTTTCCTGGCGATGCTCATTCTCTAAGGGAAGTGACCGGACAGTGTTGTTCCTGCAGCTGACCAGCCTCTAGAGATTTCATAGATGTTGAACAAATGATTGGATGAATGGCGACCAGCAGAGAGAGGGTTGACCCTGGGCTGGCTGCCGTTTTCGCTTGGGTGTCATTCTTGCCGTGTCGAGAGGCACAATGACCCAACTCACAGCAAGGCTAATTCACCGACAAACCCCCTTGTCTGTTGCAGCTCCCGGTCTGTTGCATTAGGTACCAGCCAGGGGTCAGGGAGTGTCCTGGGTGAACCACAAACTAGCCTTTTTAGATTTTAAAATAACAAAGAAGGGGAAAGAAAGAGCAGGTGAGTCCCAAGGGAGTGGGAGTTGAAAAGGGATTGGGGACACAGACTTGCAATAAACAGAGGAGGAGGTGTTGGGAGGGATATTGAAAGATGGAGCGGTGGCTGAGTTGCCATGGAAACCCTGTGTGGTGCCTGGACCTGAAGACAAGCCGCTCCTTCAAAGTGAATTTCAACCTTGCAGCTGGAAGTGTGCCCCTCCCCCCAGAGTACACCCTTCCCTGGGGCCTGACCCTGTGGATTTGTCCATAAGCCTCTAAGACGTAGAGATCTGGTACCAGCAATCCCCTGGGGTGGGAGATCTATGGGACAAGTAATCAGGGAGCCGAGGGGACTTGCTGAGAGACAGGGAGGTTGTGCGCAGGAATGGCTCAGCGCACAAGAGGGCATTTCTACCCCTATGCCACCTGGATTTCGGGACCTTTATGAAATCAGGGTGTTCCCATGTGGGCTGCAGGGACCACCCCCATTACAGTCACGCTGGGGAGCTTCACAGACATGTAAGTTCCCAGGCACTACCTACCCCCTCTGAATCAAACCCTTGGGCCTGGGGGTTTCAGAAAAATCGGAATTTCTCACTTCTGCAGGTGGGAATTATGCACATCCAGGTGCGGGAAGCAGCGCTTACAGCCCTGTTCCTCTGCCTAAAGGGGCAGAGTTGGGAAGTTCAGGCCACCCAGTGGCCTGGGCATCAGTCTCTGTGGCAGGAAAATACCAGTGAGCTTTGGTAAAATACAACTGGAGATGAGAGGAGATGAAGAAAGTGGCCAGAAGCAGGGCAGAGCAGTTCAGTGTTGGGCTCTGGAGTGAGTCGGCCTGGGTTTGCATCAAGGCCTGACCACTTACTATCTGGTAGTACGTCCTATCTGGAGAATGGGATTGCTCCTAGGAGTTCTTCCTGATAGGGTCCTTGTGGAGATTCTGTGAGCTCCTATCCAAACAGTGGAGGGTACAGGGCAGAACCGCAAGGTGAAAGAGGCTGGGACTCTTGAGTTTGGGGAAGAGCCAGTAGAACCTTTAAGACCGTGAGAAATCAGCTTTCATTGTGCTCAGCCATTTAGATGTGGGGGCTCTTTGTTACACAGCAGTAGGGTTCACCTGATCAATAAGGGAGATTAACAATCAGCCTGTTGACCGTGAAGCTTCAATGGTTGTGGGTGTGTGCCAGGATGTTCTCTAGAGGAAATGGGCAGGGGGGATCAAGGCTTTGGGCTGGTCAAGAGCCCCTATGGTTGCACCCCAAATTCTCTCTGGTGGTGTTATCTATATGTCTGGAAGGACTTCCCACTCCCAGACACAGCCTCCAGGAGGGCGTCCTTCCCTAGCGGCAAAATGAAGAGTTCTGTGAACTCTTAGCTCGACCTAATGGACTTACTGCCCATTGTCCAGACATTAGGGAGAGAATTCTACTTCTCCTTTAGGGGAGAGAGTGCGTGTGTGTGTGAGTGTGAGCATGTGTGAGAGCGTGCACGTGTGTGAGTGTGCTGGAGGCAGAACCAGCGTCCTGGGAAATTTCTCAAGTCACAAAATACACAAGAGCAAATTTTCCTTCTTGGTGATCATTTAAAACATTTCTGTCCTAAAACGGCCCCATGATGCCAAATACAAAGGCTCACATGAATTTTAATGATAACACTGGAGATTTCAAGAAAGTTTCCCAATTGCTTCAGAAGACTTCCCCATCTCTAGAGTATATGTTACCTTTCTCTCCCTCTGGAGCTGCTTTGGAGGGAAAGTTTGAGAAATGCTGATCCAGAGACCGGAGGGTGCTAAATATAAGTCCACAGATAGTTCTGAGTGGGCTGTATGCAGGAATCACTTGGGACACTTGCTGAACACTCAGATTCTTTTTTTCAAAGAATTTATTCATTTATTTGACTCAAAGAGAGTATAAGCAGGGGGAGTGGTAGGCAGAGGGAGAGGGAGAAGCAGACTCCCCGCAGAGCAGGGAGCCCAACGTGGGGCTCGATCCCAGGACCCTGGGATCACGACCTGAGCCGAAGGCAGATGCTTAACTGACTGAGCCACCCAGGTGCCCCCTGAACATTCAGATTCTTATGCCCATCTCAGAAAGCCTAATGCAGCAGGTTGGATGAAGGTATGTGTGTGTATGTTTACCTGTGTCTAAATTATTAGTGGGGTACAGTTCGCATGCCGTGAAACGTACATATTGTAAATGTATGGCTTCATCCATTTTGACAAATATTTATCCCGTAGGCTATCACCACATCTCTGACATGCCCCTTACCACTGGCTTCTCCCAGAAGCACCCACTCTTCTGATTTCTATCACCATGGATTAGTTTTACCTGTTTTAAAACTTCATGTAAATCAACGTTTCTCAATTGACACTACTGACACTTTGGGCTGGATAATTCTTCGTCATAGAGACCTGTCCTGGGCATGCGAGGATGGCTGGCGGCATTCCTGGCCTCCATCCAGGAGCAGCCTCCCCCTGCCCGTTGTAACAAGCAGAAATGTCTCCAGACATTGCCAAGTGTCTCCCGAGTTAAGCACTAGTGATAGAAATTGAATTATGTGGTATGTATTCTTGGAATATGTGTGTATTGGAGTATGTATGGTGCTTTCTTTCCTTCAGCACATTTTGGTGATTTTTCTCTGCTGTTGAGCGTACACAGAATTCATTTCTTTTTATTTTTGAAGAGTATTCCATCATGAAAACAGGCCACAATTTACTTACCCATTTTTGTGTTGATGGACACGTGGGCTGATGTCAGTGTGGGGCCAGGACGAGTAAAGTTACTACCAGTATTCATGGAAGTCTTTGTGTAAACATATATTTTCATTGCCCTTGGATGAATACCCAGGAGAACATTTGTTGGGCCACAGGGTAGATAGGAGTTTACTATGTCCGAAACTCCCAATTGTCCAAAGTGTTTTCCTATTTTCCCTTCTGAGCAATGTATGAACATTCCCATTGTTTCCCATCCTTGTCCGTCCTTGGTGTTACCACTCTGTTTCATTTTAGCCATTCTAGTGGGTGTGTAGTAGTTGCTCTATTTTTTATGCCTTCTTGGAAAATTCCCCCAAACCTATATATTAGTTATCTAGTGCCGCCTAACAAATCATCCGCCAAATTAGTGGCTTAAAATAACACCAGGTCGCAGTGCCTGACCTGACCCGACCTGACATAGTCGGGTCATCCAGAGCTGCGGTCATCTCAAGGTCTGACTAGGGCAGGATCTACTTCCAAATTGTTGGCGGGATTCCGTTCCTCATGGGCTGTTCTCCCCCTCTTGCCAGCCAGGGCTCCCCAGGCTCCCTGGGCAGCTCCCAACATCACAGCCTGCTTGTCAGAGGGAGCAGACAAGATGAAATCTAATTCTCTTGCAAGCTCATCTCCCTTGTGATATCTCATCACATAAATCACATACTCTCTTTACCAGAAGCAAGTCAAGAGGTCCAGCCCACACTCGGCGGTGAGGGGCCCGGGAAGCCCCTGTCGGGCCACCTGCCTGTCGGACCACAGCCTGGTCTACACTGGAGCTTCTCACACCATCTGGGGGGAGAAGAACCTGTTTTGTTTCATTTTAACATCTACTCTTCTCATCACAAAAGAGTTCATGGGCAGACCCCAATGCATGAGCCCTACTTCGCATAGCACTAGTCTAGACCTCAAGGTCGAACGGGTATTTCCAACATTTGTTGAGGGGTTGTAATGCTCGTCTCTGTGCTGAAAGCTTTAGCCCAGTTCACTTAGTTAATCCTCCACCCAACCCCAGGAAATTGGTGCGTTGCTGTCAGCAACCCCATTTTACAAATGAAGAAACTGGGGGCACAGAGAGGTTCATAAATCAGATCCAGGATCATATAGCAAGTAATTGGCAGAACGTGGGCTCCAGCCGCGCTGTCTTGTTCCAAAGCTTGAACACCTGACCCCCAGGCTCCATTTCCAACCCTGGGCTGCATGTCAGTGTGCATCATTACCAGCATAGGGGCCAGAGGGACGGAAACTGGCAGGTTCCTTCCTCTAGCACCGCTAGAGGGGGGCGCTTTGCTCTGCTTGGCTGCAGACCTAGCCACAGTGGCCTGTGTTTGACATGCTCCAAATACTCTGTGTCCGACTCTCTCCCCTCTCTCCTCTCCTTTTTTAAGTTTGAGTGAAAGGGAAGAAGCCATCTGTCCCCTTTCCCAGCCGGAGTCGGCTTCGCCCACCCGTACCTTCCTGGGTGCTGCGATGCTCGAAGACAGACGCCCTAGCTCAAAAGCCCAATGTAATAAACAGCCTTGAGGTGAAAAAAATTAATCATGTCACGAAAGGGGTCGCCTGACGTCTCTGGTAAGGTTAAGTGTTTGTTTACAGATCATTAGCTGCATAATTAATTTCTCTTTTTCCCACGCAGGCCCCATAAGGGAAGGACAGCATCTGTCTTGTTCACTTCTGTGTTCCTGACACTTAGCATAGGGCCTGGCCTGTAGTAGGGCTCAATAAATATTTGTTCATTAAATGAAGGCTTGCCCCTCCCTCCCCCCCACCATCTGTTTTAGCCTGGATGAGGGAGAGCTGAGCCTGCCTGGAGGCCTCCGTCCCACTCTTCAGCAGGAAGTATGAAGGGACGCAGGAGGGAGGAGGAGGAGGCCACACACAGGGGGCATCAAGGAGCCGGGCCAGCCCCTGGCAGGGCGATTGTTGGAGGTGGCATCTTCCCAGAGGTGACTGAAGACACTTTCGGGAGGGGTAGGCAGGTGGAGAGGAGAAGAACTCATGTCTGGCTTCCAGCTCCCTACAGTCAAGCCCCCCTGCCCAACCCTGGCCCCCTGCCCCGTGGAGTGTTAAGTCTTGGCAAAGCAGGGTTGTCCTTGGGTGGGCCCAGAGTATCCCTGGGTGTCTCATGCGCCTCAGCCACCACTGAAAGGCCCCACGACAGGTGGCAAGAGGGGAGTGGGATGGACATGAGCATGGTGAAGCTGCTCAGAGTCCACGCCAGGCAGAAGCAAGGGGCCTGAGGCCCCGGAGACAGGCGAGGCCAGGACAATGTGCAGAGACCCATCAGAGGGGCCTCCTGGCTCCGTACCTGTCATGCCAGCACAGGTGGGCATTTCCCTCATTGTTGAATGTCTGCGCCCCTGGAAAATACTCCCTGATTCAGTTGGTGCCCATATTTCCACCCTGAGTTCAAGGGACAGTGGAGGGAGGATCCGTACTTCCAAATTCTGTCCCTCATGCCTTGCAGGGTTAGGCTCTAACATGGGCCCTTCTCTGGGGGTCTGCTCCCCCCACCCGGGAGCCTCCCTCCTCCCGGCCATTCTAGCTTGCCCCACACTCGGGATGCTTTCTCACCCCCCTCCCTCACTCCCAGACCTCTTTTCTGCTTCTTGGGCACTGACGTTCCAGCTGTTAAAAGAGGAAACATAGATGTCCTTGAAAGATGAGGCGGAACCAGGCTTTTGAAAGGCAGTAAATAAGGTTGGACGAGAGGACAGGAGAGGCAATCAGCTGCTGCTTTTCCTGCTTGGAGAGAGTCATGTAGCAGCCATCAGACTCTTCTCTCAGCCCAGTGAAGGCCCATGAATCACTCTCCTCTTCAGGGAGCCCTTGCCACACGGGATCCTACATCGGCTGGATGCCGAGACATTCAGGAAGCAGGAATGGCATCTTACCAGAGGCAGTGGTGTCCTGGGATGTTCAAGAGCAAGGCAGTGTGCCTCAGTTCTGGAGCCTCCTGGCTGCAAATCCCAAAGACCCCGATCCCAATTGGCGTAAACAAGAAGAACAATATTGCTTGTGTGACCACGGGTGCAGAGGTGGGATACCAGGCTTGGATGGTTCAGCTGCTTGAGGACACTGTCCCCAGAGAGAGTTTCCTTTTTTCTCTCCACCCTGCTGTCCACCATGTCAACTTTGTCCTAAGACTGGCTCATCTCGTAGTCGCCAGATAGGGCCACAGGCTTCCTGTCTGGCTGGGGAGAGGATCTCTTGTACCAATTTGAAATGCAAGTCCTTCCATTCTCTCTGGGTTGGCTTTCCAGGACAGGCACCAACTCCTGTGGTGGGAACAGCACCCAAGACCTGATAGGATTAGGCTAAACAGGTCCCCACCCGCCACCACCCCACTGCTGGGCCTGCGGTGGGACTCAGAAAACCTGGCGATCTGGAGGAAAGGCAGCATGGAGAGGATGGATATTGGTGGACACCCAAGAAAACCCCAACTTTGTGTCTTGGGGCTGCATTTTAAGCTCTTATCACAAGCTTCTGAGCTCGTCAGGGGCACACAAATGAAGACCCAGTGAGTAGGGAGGAAGGCCCACCCAGGCGTTGCAGAGATGTGAGGCTACACAGAGCGAACCTCACTCAGAATTGAGCCCAATGATAATTTTCCTATGAAAAATGCAGCACGAGCCAAATCTGATCCAGCTGGAAATCCATCAACATAACCCTCTTCTGAAGCGATTAAACTGGGATGAAATCAAATATGAAACTACAAAAGTATCCCCCAAACCAGCCAAACAACCTTAGTTCTGGACCCAACAAGGGACGATGGGGTGGCTCCAAGAAGGGGCTGCCCAGCAGCCAGCGGGAAGCCCAGCGCCTTTGCGCTGAGGAATGGGAGGGAGCAGCAGGGACTGTCGCCACTCAGCATCCAGCGTCCAAGACAGACACGGACTTATTTTTTTTTTAGAGAAGCAGCTGCAGGGCTGTGGAAGCGACGCAAATTTGGTGTCAAAATATCTCGAGGCTGAACTATATACCACTTGTCAATGATACGACCTTGAACTTCCTCAAGCCTGTTTCCTTGTTGTACGATAGTATAATAAGGATAACTCAGACTTGGATGAAATGTTGGAGGTGGGCACCACTTTGTGGAGGATAAAAAGATGTGGGGACATCAGTCGTTGCTCAAGTTGGGAGCGCAGCCTCCCCCCCAACCCCGTCCCCTCTCCACTGGCCACCCTGCTTTCCAATCCACCCCTCCTTCAAGTCCAGATCACGCCCTGGCTCTTCCCTGATGCCCTCCCTGGCCTCCCAGATCCCTGCTTGCCCTGTGCATGCACCGTCCTCTCCCACCCCCTCCCCTCCACCGCCACCTACCCAGACTGCCTGCCGCCCCCGCTTCTGGAACTGCTGTCCCCAAAGGTCAAATACACCTGTTATTTACTATCCAGTGAATGACCAGCTCCCCAGATCACCTATACCTGCAAATAAAGAGCTGTGTCTCCTATGTCCTCAGAGCTCGGAATGTAGGAGTGGCACCAGCCTTGAAATCACCTGTCCTTTGAGGGGACACCTCAGAGAGGTGAAATGACCTGCCAAGAGCTGCTCGGCTCTAGGGCCGAGCACCAGAAGCCAGGCCCCTTGATGCCCAGTGACATGGTCAGTGGGGTGAGGGTGTAAGGGGGGACCCAATTTTGCAGATCATACGGGTCTTTCTGTGGGGGACTCGTCACGACGTGTAATGGCAACACACGTTTCTGATGGGTGGGTGTTGGGCCTGGCAAAGACTTGAAGGCAGGGAGGGGATCCGGGGCCACAGTGACAGGGGGCTCTGGGGCCAGGCTGGTCTAGGTATAATCCTGCCACCACCCCCACTGTCTGCTCGTGGACAGCTTCGTTCCACTGAAGTCAGAAATGGTTTTCGAGCCCGACTGTGGCAGGCACACCTGGCAGAGATCGGGATCGTGGTGCCCTCGTTTGGTTATACTATTGTTCACTGGGCAGTGTTTCCGAGAGAGGAATAAAGTGTTTTTTCCCCTCTAAGTCCCTTAGAGAGTTGGGAGGAAAAGGACCACTGTGACTCGCACGGTGGCGAGGAGACACCAGCTCCTGCCTCTGGCCCCTGGGTGCCCTGGTGCTCTCCTCATCTGTTTTCCAGACAGCCTCCCTTGAGAATGGTCCCGGACAGAGTGTCAGTGAAGGCAGAACGTCCAGGATTTGTCCCGGGGTAGTGGAATGCAGAGTGTGCCAACACTGTGAACACACACTTTGAAATAGTATGTGTGAACTTGTAAGCGCTGACCCTCTGCAGGACTGCCTCACCCCAGCCCTCCCCCAGGTCCCACGCCCCAGTCCCTGGTCACTCCTGTCACTGGAAAAAGCAGCCTTGACCCCTGACTGGCTCCTCTAGCAGCCACAGAGAGGGGAGAGACAGGAGGGCCAGCGCGGGGGGCAGGAGGCTTCTTGGGGGATGCTGCCATGGCTCCATACCTGCCCCAACTTGAGGGCTACATTGTGGGGTACCCAGCCAGCATGTTGAGATCCAGGCCCGGCCCTCAGTCCCTGATTTCCCAGGGACTGGGCAGATCTCTGATATTGCTGCTTGGTATATACGTCTGAATCCCTTCAGTAGAAGATATCTCAGTCCCTCAGGAAGGGGTAGAAGATTCTACCCGTCTGTGTGAGGCAGCCCTGCAGACTTCAAGCTTCACAAGCACGCGGGCCTTTGTATAAAGAAAAGATGCCCTTTCCTCCAGGGGAACTAAGCTCCCACCTCAGGCACACAACTGGGCAAGTGGTGCACAGACTGCATTTTGACCCCCATTGCCCCTCATCTAGGCTCCTTTGTGCAGTGCACAAACTGTGCAACTAAACATGGCAGCCCTAGCCAGAGTATTGTATTACATACTCCTTGTGAGCAGGCACTGCGGGTACTGGGGACACAGAAGGAGCAAGACAAGACATGATCCCTGGGCTTACGGGGCTCACATAGGATTGACCACAAACAGGCCAACCTATGACTACAACAATATAGGGTGAGCTCAAGGCTATCCAGCCAAAAGCATGATGTGGGGAAAGGGAGGGGACAGGCGTGGTGGAGGGACTTAATTCACAGCAGGTGGGGAGGGGGTGATTTCTGGGGGATGGGTTGGGGCCAGGAAATCAGACCCAGAAAGAGTTCAGCCTATCTGAGAAGCAGGGAGGTCGGTGGCTAGAGGGGTGCAAAGGGAGGATTCTGGGACAACAGAGAGGTGAGTGGGGCTGGGTGGGGCAAGTGCTTGAAGGTCACTGCTGGAAGTTTGGATTTTGTTCAAAGTATGGTGGGACCCCTGGCACTTCTGAGCCACTGGGTGTGAGAGGAAGCGGGAAACAACCAGAGACAAGTGGCCCGGGGGATAACCCCTGGGGGCTCAGCAGAGGACAAGTGTCAGAGGAAGGAGGGATGGCTGAACAGGGCCCAAATCTCACCGCGCTCTGCCACCACTCATGATGTCATGGATTCTGGTGGGTTTGGAGGTGACATTTCGGCTTCTGGGGCGCCTCGCCTTGGAGCAGAAAGGGACCACAGGCCTCACTCTGCCCCTCGTGACAGATCAGGTCATGGCGTCTCCTTTCTGTGGGTGGCACGCAGGCGGGAGGTCCTCTCGCGGACTAAACAGAGTGATGTGTGTTTGCAGTTCAATGTTAAAAAGTCCACGGAGCCCGTGCAGCCCCGAGCCCTCCTCAAGTTCCCAGACATCTACGGACCCAGGCCAGCTGTCACAGCCCCGGAGGTCATCAACTATGCAGACTACACTCTGAGGACCACGGAGGAGTCCGCTGTCCCTGCCAGCCCCCAGGCCCCGAAGGACAGCCGCCTCAAGAGGCAGGTCACGGAGGAGCTGTTCATCCTTCCTCAGAACGGTAGGGGTCTCCCGCCCTTGGGTCAGGTGGCACTCCGGGGGGCGGGGCTAACGGCGTCCCTGTAGATGCTGGGCGTAGCCAGCCCCAGGGTCAGTCCATAGCTTTTGACGCTGGGCAAACAGGTGGGCCCGGGGCCTCGGAACCACAGTGCTTTACTCCTCCAGATATATTGCTACAGTGCCTCCCTCCAGGGCCTCCAGCTTCCCACCTGGCAATGGAGAGTCCTTTTCAAGTCATGTAGAGGAGTCCTGATTAGTGATTAGATCACAGACTTCCAGAGTCATGGGTTCAATTCTCTGCCCTTCCACATACTTGTTGGGTGGCCTTGGTCATGTTGCTAACCTCTCTGGGTCTCAGTTTCCTCATACATAAAATGGGACTGCACTTTCATCTGCCCCGTAGGCCGGTTGTGAAGTGTAAATAAAATAATGCGTGTAAAGGGTTCAGCCCAGGGAGTGGCACAAAGGACATAATCACAACACACTGTTACTATGATGTTCCTCTTCTCCTTCTCATCAGTGTGGACTTCAAGATGTAACACCTTCAGGGGTACAGTGCTATGCTGGGCACTGGGGCAGATGCGCAAAGCAGACACATCCCTAACCACCAACCCTAAACCAAAGGAGCACGCAGGCTTTCAAAAGGAGGCAAGAAATACAGCCGGAAGAATAGTTGTTGTGCGGTTTGGGGATTTTGTTTGTGTGGTTGGAGACGGAGATGGAGGAAGAGGAATCCGTGAACTGGTTCTGGCATGGACCCCGATTTTTATGCATCTTCTGGCCAGGGTCCAACTGTATCCCATGCTGGCCGGTGGACGGCGCCCCCTCCAAAACCCACCCAGGACCACAGTGATTAGTCCGGCATTTCTTCAAGAACAAATTCACATAGTGCCTGTGGCATGAATGAAGCTGCTCCACTTTTAGCCTCCAGCCTACATTTTATTTTTATTTTAAAGATTTTTAAAAATTTATTTATTTGAGAGAGAGAGAGAGAAGCATGAGCAGGGGGAGGGGCAGAGGAAGAGGAAGACTCCCTGCTGGGCAGAGAGCCCGATGCAGGGCTCAATCCCAGCACCCTGAGATCATGACCTGAGCCGAAGGCAGATGCTTAACCGACTGAGCCACCCAGGCGCCCTGAGAGACCTATATTTTAAATAGATGAAAACAGACCCATTGAGGACTCAAGAGCTTACACCTGGAGAGTGGGGAAAAGCTTGCATGAGGAGCCTTGAGGGTGGATGGTCGGAGTCCTAATTTCTCAAAGCCCAGATGAAGCCAGGATTGGATGCTTTCCACCAGGAAGAACAGGAGACGGTGTCAGAGTCTGGAACTTTGAAAAACTCAGAGCATTAGCTCATCTTCTCTTTGTCATCATTCCTCTTTTTCTTTCTCTCCCCAGAAGCCAAACAACCAGCCCTACAGAAAGCCATCAGGAATTAACTCTTCAGCACATATTGACCACAGGCATGTGCCACAGAGGGGGATGCCAGATCAATTGGATGTTGTCTCCAGGATGCTGAACATGTCCTGCTCCCACCCGCGATGATCCCCAGCCCCCCGTGGGGCTCAGTGTCCCACTTCTAGAAGCTGAATCCATTCCATATTTCCAAGTGGTGCTGGCTTTGTTTGGTTTGGGTTTGGTTTTGAAATTGAAGGCTAAGGTCGTCTGAGAGCAGAGAGCTCTGGGTGCCAGGCAGGCCCTTTCTGTCCCTGACCCTGCTGTGTTCCTCTGTGTGGCACCCTCGGAAGCCACATGGGCCCTGTGTGTGTGTTGGTCTCACTTTACGCGTTGCTCACAGCCTGGTCAGTCTGTTCCTGACTTAGACATTAGAGGAATTGTTTACCACTTGCACGAACCTCATAACGAGCCATTTGCGAAGTTCAATGGTCCTTCAAGTAGCTACTCTCTAAATTTGTCTGAAAAATCAAAATTTTTAAAACTCCTCTCTGCCTCAAGTGGCCTCTGCTACAGCTGCTGGAACCTCTAATTCTTGGAGTGTGTTTGAGTGATGGCAGTCTTCCGGATGTTTGGCTCCTGGGCAAGGGAGGCCGAGTGAGCAATCTTGGTGGGTTTAGGAACGTCTGAAGTAAAGTAGCAGTTATTCATTCGTTCCACAAGCATTTATTGCACCTTCACTGAAGTCACGTCCACAACCCCTGACCTTGCCCCTGGCATCTCCTCCTGACTCATTTCTCTCACCTTGATCTCTGTCCGTGAACACCTGGGGAGCAAGGATGAGACTCCAGGACAGGCGGAGCTGGAGACCTGAGCTTGGTTTGCCTGAAGCAGGGTGCCTGGACCACACACACTGTGACAGTTTCCCTTCTCGAAAGTTCACCAGGGGCTGAGTCCTGGGCCAAGTACTTTCCCCACTTTATTTCATTTCGTGCAAGTACCTCTAGGAAGGAGGAACTATGATCAGTCCCATGGTAAAGATGAGGAAACTGAGAAGTCCAGGGTCACATAACAATTACAGGGCAACGCAGCTGTGACACCAAAGGCTGTGTCTTGCCCACTGGGTGGTGACAGTCCTTCAAAGTGTCCTCCTGGGACCACCGGTGTCACCCTAGTGTGGCCACTACGATTTGGCCCCCCAGCTATGGAGCTTTCGGTTGGCATTCATGGTGTACATGGCAGATGGGAAAGCTGTGATCTGGAAAACAGGACCCTAACATAGGTGGCAGTGATGGCTTTCCCTCTCTTGACAGGTGTGGTTGAAGATGTGTGTGTCATGGAAACCTGGAACCCGGAGAAGGCCGCCAGTTGGAACCAAGCCCCCAAACTCCACTACCATGTGGACTATGACCGGCAGAAGGCAGAACTGTTCGTGACTCATCTGGAAGGTATTACTTTTATTTGACTTCCACGGGCTTCTATGTGCCCGTCTCCCCTGGAGGAGCTGGGCGGGAAGGATGGGAGCACCTGCAGCAGAGGGAGCACTCTGTAACCAACAGATCCTGAAATGTGTGGGGTTCTCCCCTCCTCCCATAGAACATCCAAAGTGGAGAATCCTGGTCAGCAAACATCTTTACTCCAAGTGGTGATTCAGAGGCCAGGCTCCTTCCATCAGGGGCCCCTCGGTCCTCTCAGGGCTCCTTGTCATCTGTATCTAGCAGGTGGAAAGAGAGGGAGAAGGAGGAGAGAGCGCAGCCTTCCCCTTAAAAGCCATGACCTGCATAGACTGTGCATCCCTCCCGCTCACTCTCAGAACTCATGGTCACTGACTGCCAAGGAGCCTGGGAAGTGTGGCTCAGTGGGTGCTCTGCAGAAAGAGGAAAGGGGGTTTGGGTGACTAGCTAGCTCTCTCTGTCACAGGTGCCTTTGACACTGAATGGAGCTTTGTGCTGGATATGAAGGGTGTTCTGAATGGGCAACAAAGCTTCTGTAATCCAGGAACCGGGTGGTCTTTCCAAGGGGGTCAGGATGTCCCTGGTGTTCTGACCCCAACAGTTCACTTTGCCATCAGCAAACAAAGCTGAGGCTTTGCAAAAGAATTGGGACTAACAATAGTCCATTCTATGGCTCCTGGGAGTTGGGAGCTGTGAGCAGGAGAAATTAGACTTCTGCATTAAATGTTATGTTTTTAAGGGGTGTTTTTATTATTCTCTTTTAAGATTTTTTAGCCTTTTCATATCCTTGAGTGCATTTGGTTTTCAAATGGGTTTTAACAGTCCCATTTAACAGATTAGGTAACTGAGGTCTAGCAACCTCGAGTGACTTGTCTGAGATCGCTCCCGCTATTGGTGCTAAAGCTAAGACTAAACCTGGTGCCCCTGGAGCATGGTAGAGAGTACTAGCAGGATACGTGGCCTCAGTCCTTCACTTTCTCTTTGGGAAAGGTCAGCTACCCTTTCTCAGGTGATCATTGAGTAGCCAGCCACAAAAGCACCAGGGGTACAAGTTTCTGGAATAAGCCCACCTTGGGAAGCATTAAAAACACCAGAGTTCAGAATGAGAAAACAACTGAGGTAGTGGCCAAGCAATGCGTGTCACAAATGGTTGTGTGGTAAATATTGAAGGTACAGAACAAACAAGAGCAGGATCGGAGCACAGAAGTCATCGCCATTCGTGGGTCCCGGCATCTTGGGGACACCTCAGGGTCATGAGGTGGGGAGGGCTCTGGGGAGGACCCTATCCTGTCCCTGTTCTCCCGGGAACGAGCTGACATGGGCTACCTCGGGGGAGCTCCAGTTTCTAGGGCGATTCCGCAAAGCCACGGTGGTCAGCCTGGGGGCTCCTGTGCTCCTGGGCTCATGACCGTGAAGCTGGACGCGGCCACTCCAAGCCAGCATGAGCCGCCCCCCTCCCCTAGTTCTTGCGAAGTCCCATGACTGTGTTGCTGTCTCCGTGGCTGCAGCTGTGACCAGCGGCCACGACGGAGGCTGTGACTGCTACGTCCAAGGCAGCGTGGCCAACAGGACCGGCACAGTGGAGGCCCAGACGGCGCTGAAGAAGCGGCAGCTGCACACCACCTGGGAGGAAGGCCTGGTGCTCCCCCTGGCGGAGGAGGAGCTCCCCACAGCCACGCTGCGCTTGACCTTGCGGACCTGCGACCGCTTCTCCCGCCACAGCGTGCTCGGGGAGCTCTGCCTGGGCCTGGATGGGGCGTCTGGGTCTCTGGGGGCCGCCCAGTGGGGTGAGCTGAAGACTTCAGTTAAGGTAGGGTAATGTCTTTCCAGGAAAGGTGAAACCCATTGGTGGAGCTTGGGGTGATGGGACTGGGCCGGTGCTCACGCAGCAAGTTTCACGGACCTTCCCGGCGTGCGTGCATGTGTGTATGTGCGTGCAAGGAAGATGAGAGTCATGGACGGGATGGAGGGCTGCAGCAGACCCACAGCCCAGGCTGTGGAATTCCCGGTGTCTGGTTTTGCTTCTAGCTTGCTTGCCATCGTGGAAAATGTGTTATGCTGACAGTAATACCCCATCTGAATTCATGTACATGCCCTGTGTCCCTACTATGTGTCAGACACTGCTGGGGAGACAGGCACCACATAGGACGCCTTTATCCCTAGAACTTACAGACCCGAGAGATAAATTGGAGCAGACGCGTGATGATATGGGACACCCGTTGAACCCTAAGACACCTAACCGAAGTGCTCTTGATGGAAAGTTCTAGAAGGCATGATGGGAAGTGGTGTTTGTGCTGGGCTTTGAAGGACGGGCTGGGGGCAGCCCTAGAGCTCAGTGTTCTCCTGGGGCCCCTAGCCCTGGTTCCCCGCACCCCTCTGCTGCTGCGGGAGCTAAGAGAGGGAGAGAAAGGTCTGCAGAGAGGCTGAGCTATTCAGGGCAGGGGTTTCTTGGAGAACAAACCAGTATTCCTCACAGGCCCGACAGTGAGGGGTCAAAGATGTCAAGGCCGTAGGATGGTATGTGGTTATTTAGCCCATCAAGGCCTAAATCAGGATCATTTAGGATCATTTAGGATCGAGGCCTCCTTCAAGGGTCTGACCCCGTGCAGCCTAGCGGGAGCCTTCTGGGGACCGATCTCAACCAGCGGATCGGTGCCTTACGGGGGTACTACATAGCCTACAATACCCCACGTATTTACTCCCCGGCCCTTTACAGAAAACGTTCGCTGACTGCTATGCTCGAGTAATAAAAATACTACAAAGAGCATTCATTTTTGAGTACTTACTCTCTGTTCATTTGTTGCTGTGCTTAGAATTTTACTTCAGTCCTTTCCTAGAGCAGCTAGGCAGGAACGGCACTGTGACTCATTTACAGGGGTGGGGCCTGGGGTCACCCAGCTGGGACACCGCCAGCTCGGCCTTCTGGCCAGCTGGGTCTGGCTCTCAGTTTGGTGCTGCCCTCTGGTCACCGCCTACGAGGCCCCCTCCGCGGGGACCTCTCCTGATGGACACTTTCACTCCCCGCCGGCCTCCCTTTAGGCGATCATCTCTTCCTCGCCTTATTTTTCTTTCTTTCCCAGCCACAGACACTTGATAAAAATTGACAGCCGTTCTCCGCGCGAGCCAGGCTGATCTGCAGCAGGCTCCCTAATGAGTGTGCGATTTGGGACCCAAGAGGAATCACAGCCCCCAGGGTGGGGGAGCGGGGGCTGGGAAGAGCATCGTACACTTGTGGTCCATTCAGCTGCCAAACCAGCTTTCTCTGGAGGGGGAGGGCCTCCCTGGGGCTTCAGGGACTTCCAGCCACAAGGCTCAGACCCTGCTGTCACTCCCTCTAGGAGAGCAAAACACATCCCTTCATCCCGGGAACACCTCGCCCAGTTTCCAGCACGTGCCAGGCCCTGTGCCAGGAGCCGGGGGCACAGCAGTCATTCAAGGGGGTGGCCCTGGCTCCAGCTTGGGGCTGTGGGCTGAGGTGGGAACAAGATGGGTGGAGCCTTCTGTGGCCACAGTCCTGAAGCCTCTCTCCTCTAGGCCAGAATGGGTTAACCCAGGGGCCATCCATCTGTGCCCCGGTTTCCGCCGGAAGACACTCGGCCAAACAGTGGTGTCACCCGGGATCGTAGAGCAGCCCCCTCTCCAAGGGCATCTTGGATGATTCACTGAGAGCCCAAGAGCAGCGGGTGGGCAGGGTGAGGCTGCAGAGCCGAGGGGCAGGGGCTGCTACAATGGTCGGGCTGGTACAGACGGGGGGTCCCCCGGGGCTCTAGGCACCCTGGCACAAAGGGGACGAGTCCCTCACAGGCTGACGCGCCCAGAATCCTCCCACTTGGCTTCAGGGGAGCAGGACACGGAAGCCCGATTGTCCTGTGACTACAGCCCAGGCCCACCGTGGACTTCCAAGAAGTGGTCTGGAGCCAGGAGCCTGGGCGCATCCCTCTGGGTGCCTGGACAGTTCCCTGGGTCTAGCTCCTTCATCGGGGAAAGCTCCGGGTTAGAACCTGGGCTGCGGCATCAGACCAGACCTCCACTAAGGCTTCGTTTTGCTGCTTCCCTTCCTTCAGCTGCAGGACCTCAGGCAGCGATGTGCCCTCTGGAGGGTCAAGACTTTATGTTCAGAATGGGAACAAGTTAGTGTCGTCAGGGTGATTGTCAAGACTCAGTAGGATCTCTCCCCCTACTTTCTCACAAACATTTATTGCGTGTCAGCTGTAGGCTACGTGCTGGGGAAGGGCTTTGCGGAGTCCTAGCCTAGCGGGATCGATAACACAATTGCACTTAGCACACAATAAGCGTTCAAATAGTCTTCACGGCTCTTATTCATGCCCTTGTCAAAGTCCCTGGTAGCTCCCAAATCATTTTGTCATGTGACTAGTTACTTAGGGCTGGTTGAATCTTTGGGGTCATTGGGGTCATGTTGCAGAATCCCCCCCACCCCGGAGAAAAGGGGTGACCCGGGCAGAGGGCTGGCCAGCTTCATCGTGCCTTACTCCCAAAGCCCATACTGGCTCCTACTCATCCAGAAACAATATTCCCACTTAACCATCTCGGAAAGTGCGGATTTTCCTTCCTCAATGACCGAGGGGGATCTTCTGAGCAGACAGTTCCACAGTGATTCACGTGAGCCCCAGGCTCACTGGGTGGATGTATTATTATCCCCATTTTACAGATGAGACCCTGGAGGCCTGCGGAAGCAAAGTCACATGCTAGAGCGCAGACAGCGCATGGAAAGCAGGATTGCCCAGCCCTCGATGGTCCAGTGCTAGGGTGTACACACTTTCACCGCCTTGGGACTGTGACAGACATCTGCCTCCTGGGGTCGGGGGGCTCTTTGGGTCATTTTTGTCCCTCGGTGGATTTGTTGAAATTCCAAACAAATGCTTGTTGGAATTCCAGTGGAGACACTCTGGAAAGCCACCAAAGGAGGCGAAGTGTGTTGGACGCTTCGCAGAGGCGTCTGCCCCTCCCGCAGAGTGTACTTATTGCCAGTGGCCTCTGGTACCCTTTCTACCATTGCGTGCCCAGCTTTTTTGTTGACACGGTTGGCCATTCTGTTGACTGAGCAAGACCGTGCTCAGCATCTGTCATCACATTATTGACTCTCAGCCCTACAGGGGCTGGAAGGAATTATCTTCTCAAACAGAATAATGAATCACACCTCTCCGCGGCCCCTGGAGCCTGACCAGTCGATGCAGTGGTTCTCAAATTGTGTCCCCTAGAACCTTATTGTTCTATAAAAATACCCCCAAGAACTTGTAGGAGGGAAAGGTGAAGGGTGAGAAGTGGTCCTGACCCGCTGTTCCTGCCACGTCCTTAGCGGCGTCTCTTCAGTCTGTTTTATATGTCAGGTTTGAATATATGATATTTGGAAAATCACATTTTGTGGCAAATGAAAACCTCTTATTGAAGCTCACCCTCCATATAATTCCTCTGTGACCTCCTCCCTCCTGCAAGAAAACAGCATTGGTGGGTGAAGGGTTTCCAAGATGCCTATTGGATACAAGACCAGTGGGACCCCAGCCTCAGCGTTAGCTGATGGGTCAGAAGCCACCCCTAAGAGAAGCCCCCTTCGTTTATCTTCTTCTCTGTTTCAGGAGCCGTCTGCAGGAACTGGGGAGGTCCTTCTGTCCATCAGCTATCTCCCGGCTGCCAACCGCCTCCTGGTTGTGCTCATTAAGGCCAAGAACCTCCACTCTAACCAGTCCAAGGCACTCCTGGGGAAGGGTGAGTGAGACTACACTCCCTTCCTTACATTCATTTCCATATACTCCCGGGCCAGTCCCTTCATCGGGCCCAGGTCCAAGTCACCTGGAGCTCCCGACCCTGCAGGCGCACGTGTGGAGAACCAGCCTCAGCCGTGGGTCAGAGGAAGCAGAGGACCGGACCAAGGAAGCCACAGAGCACAGTACCCGGACTGTAGAGAGGAAACAGCTCAGCCCATTACCCACACCGGGCTGTACTGACCTCACCGGCAGGTGTCGGGAAGGCAGGGCGGTCGTCCCGTCTCAGCTCACCATCCCCGTGTGTCCCGTACCCAACCCCAGTCTCTTCTCTCCTCTCAGTCTTTGTCGAGCTGCCGCCCCCACGCCAGCTGAGTGTGGGCGCTGGCAGAAGGTGTGTGGGTGCATGGGCTGAGACGGCCTGAAGCTTAGGGTGTCTGTGTCCCATATACCCAAGTAAGCCTCTCTCCAACATTCTGGGGGCCTCAGTTTTTCCTTCCGGATACCCCAGCCCAGACAGACACCCACCCCCCCGAGTCTTGGGGACCAAACAGTCTCTCTTGTCGGAGCAGGAAAGCAGCACTGGTTAGCAGTATGATACCTGGACCCCACGCCAAGTGCTCAGAGCAGGATATAAATAGCCAGGTATTTATAGCAGGATGCAAAAAAAGAATTACCACCATGTTCAGAATCTCTGAGCAAACAATTTTGGGCAAATGAGATCAGAAGCGCTGGTCTTGCCGACAGATCCCCCAGCTGAAGGCCAGAATTCTGTGCCTCCTTTCCTCATCCCCTCCAGACAGTTCTTTGCCTCCTGCTCCCCCCTTTTTTTTTTTTTTAAAGCTCCTGTCAGGACAATTATGACACAACACTTTGTCTCTCAAATCTATCTGCTGAAATAACAAACTAGCCGCATGGGGGTGATAATTATCGCCATAAATACCAAGGACCAATTATTCTCCCATTAGCTTCGGGAACCTTGACTAATGAAAACGTAATTCGGCATTGGAGCCTAGTGAGGTTTCATGCAGGCTTGTCCTGTGACCCGTGCTACTGTCAGGGAGGCAAAGGGGGAGGCAGCTCTGTTGGCCCAGAACCCACGGGGGCCCGGGCAGTCTGCTCTCATCCTCTGCATGAAGCCGGGCTGCTCCAATAACATTCACAAAACAACAAAGGAGAAGAACTCAACCCATCAGCAGGAGACCTTCTATCTTAATAATCAACAAAAATGCTGGGAGGGAAAACCAAGGGGATGAAGACGTGGGGATGGCTTTGTTTTGCTGGTTGAGTTGAAGGTCACGTTGTGGTACATCAGAGGCACTATCTGGGATTTGGGTTGATGTGGGACAGGAAGACCCTTGGAAGGGCTCATGGCGGGTAGTGATTCCAGCTTGACATGCTACCATGTCCATGTTCCATGTTCCAGCTAGTCATGGGCTACCCAGTGACCACCTTGGCATGTCGTACTATTGTGGGTTTTCCATACTACGGTCTAAGTTCTACGGAGGCAGGAAGTTTTGCTGTAACCCCATGTCTAGTGCCTCACGGTGGGCATTTAATCATTGCTGAATGAATGCATGGCCCATTGAGGAGGGTGGTGCCGGAAGAGGGGGTGCAGAGAGAGGGAGCCCCAGGGCACATCTTTAGCCAAGGTCCCTGTCTCTCCAGCCCTCAATCAGAGCATTATCCTGGACCGTCCACACCTCATAGGCTCACCTTTCCATCTCTCTTTCCCCCAGATGTCTCCGTCAAGGTGACCTTGAAGCACCAGGCACAGAAGCTGAAGAAGAAACAGACAAAACGGGCCAAGCACAAGATCAACCCCGTGTGGAACGAGATGATCATGTTCGAGCTGCCCGACGAGCTGCTACAGGCCTCCAGCGTGGAGCTGGAGGTGCTGGGCCAGGATGAGGAGGGCCAGAGCTGTGCCCTTGGCTGCTGCAGCCTGGGCCTGCACGCCTCGGGCTCTGAGCGCAGCCACTGGGAAGAGATGCTCAAGAACCCTCGCCGGCAGATCGCCATGTGGCACCAGCTGCATCTGTAGGCAGCCGCCCGGGCCCCGCCCCTTCCGGGCCCCGCCCCGCCCCTCCAGTCCTGCTGTCCTCTGCAACATCCTCTTTGTGCCCCAT
Source organism: Meles meles (assembly GCF_922984935.1). Lineage (NCBI taxonomy): Eukaryota > Metazoa > Chordata > Mammalia > Carnivora > Mustelidae > Meles > Meles meles. The sequence continues at coordinate 20,894,495 of NC_060073.1, forward strand.
CCTCATTCTGACATCCAGGAGACAGATGTGTTTGCAAAGGCTGGGACCCCGTGCCTCTCCTAGTACACTCGTCTTTCCAAAACATGAGCAGGGTGGAGCGGGGCGGGGCAGTGTGTGGAAACGGGACATTCGGGTGGCACCGAGGAAGGTACCGTGCTCCTCTGTGCTATTGCAGAGACACTTGTCAAATACAGACCACGTGCAGTTTTGGCAGGTGGACTCAGGCCCGATGCAGAGAATCCATAATGTGAAGAAGAATGAGTGCAGAGAATGTGGCTCTTTAAAAACGAGCATTTCAAAAATGGTGGAGGACATAAAGCATCCTGGATCAACTCGTAGAGTTAGAGATTGGGAATGGGAAAGGGTGGGATGAAATCTCAGCCAGCATGACATCGTGTCCATGACCCACGGCTGTCACCCAGTGGTTCTCGAACCCTAGTGTGTGAAGAATCACCAGCAGATTCCCCGGGCCCGTCCGCTGACAATCCAGATCAGTATTCCTAGCCACGACCCCGGCACCTGCATTTTTACCAAGCTCCGTGCGGTTTTGATGCAGAGGTTGGAGCACTGCGCTGGGAGAAATCCCTTCTACAACATTCCAGACAGGTTTCCCCAGTCCTTGTCGGGACTCCCAACACCTTGGGGCAGCCGGTTCCGAGGCTGGACATCTCAACTGTCAGTGTGAAATTTGGGAGGCCTCTGGTTTTGTTTTCTTTTTAATTTGATCATTTTAATTCTTAATAGTTTTCCTTTGTGCTCTTCAGATCCTGTTCTTGGACTGGATTTTGTGCTTTTTATTGAAGAACTCTGTTTTAACTCAAAGTCAGTTTCTGTTATCCTCGGGGAGATCTTCCTTGACCAGGTGTGGGTGGGATTCCCCTGTTTGTCACGTGGCGCTTGTTGTCACGCCCACCAGCATCACCAAAGTGACCCTCTGAGACAGATTCATCTTTCTCAGCGTTCCAGCCACCGCAGGAGGAACAGGAGGCACGTGTTGATTTAGGATGTTCTATCTGGCGGCCTACAAGTGGCCGAAGAAGGAAACTTGAAATAGGAAAGAAAGTCTTGCACGAATGTGTCTCCCTTCCTCAATTTTCAGGGCCTGCCACTTTCATCAGTAAGTAACCAGCAACTTGGCTTCAAATTCCTACCTTCTTATTCCAAACAGCTGTCCGCATGGTCACTTAGACACTGAGTCTCGCTGTTGGGTATACTGTTTGCCCAGGAACCAGGATTCGCGGGTTCTGTTGTTGGCCTTCCGTCAGACGGGACAAGTGACACGGCAGCTCTGTGTCTCTGAGGGATGCGGCAGATGAAAGAGAGCTCAAGCACCGGAGGCGCTCTCTGCTAGAAACAACCACGGTCCACGGCAGGTCACCTTTAAGCGTCAAGATGGCAGCTGACAGTGACTGGAAGGGACCCGAACCATCCCAGGCACTTCCAGAACTATGGATTCTGCGTTTGGGCTCCTCGCTACTGACACCCAAGCTCTGGACTTTCAAATGTCACCCAGTCCTGTCATCTGCAAGGGAACCCCCGGGTGAGGTGGGTAAGGGCCTGCTTCAGGTCTGTGACGAGTCAGGCCGCTCTTGGCCTCTCCCCGAGAATCGGAGCAGGCACCTCATCACCTTTGGTCATGATTTTCCATTTCTGTGCAGAAGAGGAAAAGCATCCCAAGAGACAGAAAAAATATTGAATCCCTCTTTAATTGGCAAGTTTTTCAGGTAATTGGAGAGTTTGCTCCTTAAGATTAGTCACCTCCTGCCAACATTTGTTTTTAAAATATTTTAGGCAAAGCATTTGTTAGTGATTCCCTATGGCATGTTGCGAAGACTCCCCTCACACTCTGGTCTCTTGGTTTTGGCCAGCATGGCCCCAAGAAAACAAAGCATTTCCTTTGGGGGCTGACCGGTATTCTCCTCTCTGTAACACCCGCCACTACAGTGTAGAAAAGTCTGGATTCCGGACTTCACATCAGGAAACACAAGTTCTGCTTCCTTATAAATCTATGCACCTGCCTCACAGTCACACTGAAGGGTGTTGGAGGTAGGCTGAGCCAGAAACATCAGCTCTACAGACTATGGTCTTTCCATAACGGGCATCCATGTCTTTGTGTCTCAAGGGTTTCATTCTCCAGAATCCAGACTCAAGGTTGCCCTGGACAGGAGTCAAATGCCGCCACAGAATATCTCAGTGTTGACCACCACCTCACTTAGCGGGCAAGTGCAGGAATGAGGGAGGTCTTGCGGGGGCTTTTGTCCGTTGTCTTCACTGGGGTGTTCCGAGAACCTAGAATAAAGCTAGCTGATGAGCCCTCAATAAATATCTGTTGAATGGGTTAATGAGCGCAGGATAGATGGGGGACCAGACAGAGAAAGACACTGTAAGTGGCATAAAGGTCAGTCTGCCCTGAGTTCTCCATGGTAAAAGCATCAGCCGTCTGACAATTCACAGCGCTCCATATAAATGTAATGAACGATAGAGGAGGATATAATTGCTGTGGTTTTCCACCAGAGCTCTGTCTTGGTGAATTTTAAATTGCCCAGAGACATTAGGCTGCTAAATCAACGAACTCGAGGAATCTTCGCATCTGGGTGCCTTGTACTGGATCCCTTCGCAATTTACTACCAGCTTAGAGTAAGCGGGTCTGGGTGAAATCAACCGATCATTTTTGTGAAAGGCACACCTTGTACTTAGCAGGGAGTGTTTTCTAAAAAGGGCATGGAGCGAGGTGAGAATGAAGGGAGAACCCACTATAGACCAGGCTGGGACCACCGAGGTGACCCGGTTCTCTCCTAGATACAGTGAGGGGGATAGAGAACTGGGAACCCACCCTCATTAATCTGTGGCTCCACTGCCCACATCAAATCAGCGTGTAGCTGCCAGGTGCCCGTTGCACCAGACCTCGCACAGGTCTGTCCATTTCACTTTGAGATACGATCCTTGGTGTGGGCTGAGGGACCCGTCACTCCAAAGGACACTACGTAGAGAGGAGAGGATGCCGAAGTGGCTTTCCGGGGGCAGTTTCTTGGGGATGTAGAGGAGTCTGAAGGGGAGGAAGCTGCAGCCTAAGCCAGACTGAGGCAAAGACCCCCAAAAGAGAGACCTAGTCCTTGTGATCTGTTTCTGCCGCCTGTGTTTCTTGTTGTCAGTGCTAAGTGTGTGTTTGTTTCGCGATCATGAACCGAAGCACAAAAAGACGCATGAGACATTGTAGTCATATGTCTGGTGTCGCACTTGGGAGCAAAAACCTTTCAGTGGTAAATAAATAATTTCCAGCGGGGTCAGGTGCCCAGTGTTTTCTTTTTCCTTTTCGCTTCATATTTGAGACACATCAGCTCCAAACAATAATTTGATGAACACTCATCATTAGCCGCTGCCGAGTTTTAGAAACCTTGACGAATGCCATCTCCTGAGTTTCACTCAGGAGAGCGCCTCATTTATCCCTGCCCCAAAAGTGTCTTCACCCCTTCCCTCCAGGTATACATAAACTCTGAGCCGCCAAAGAGTACTTTTGCGTTTTAAACTTTATTTAACTTGCATCCCACTATTTGGGCTGCACATGAAAATTCTGAACTTGACCCCTGCAGACCTATGCAGGTCTAGCTCGTTTGTTTATTTATTTATTGCTGTATCCTATTCCATGGTACGGAGAGGCCACGGTCCCATTCTCTTAGTAACGTACATTTAGACCTTTCTTTGTTTTTTTCTATCATAAGGCTGCTAGGAACATTCTCATGCATGTCCCCTTGTTCCCGTGTACAAATTTCTCTAAGGTATGTCCCCAAGAGTGAGTAGAATTGCTGAATCAGGAAGGGCTCTTTGTGCGTAGCTGTGCACGTGTGAGTGTGTGTGTGTGTGTGTGTGTGTGTGTGTTTTCATTCTCACGCCCCCTGGTGGCTTTGCTTGAGCACCGAATCCAAGGTCCTACACAGGAGCTGGGATGCGGGCCTTTGTTCTGGCCTCTTGGGGCCTCTGCCTTCATTCTTGAGAAGAAAAATCAGGTAGGAACAAGAGACTTTTCTTTCTCAAACACCCCCCAAAGAAATACTCCTATCACTGGAAGGTCAGTGCATCAGTCAGTGGTTCTCCTGCACTCCAGAAGGTGGACCGGAACAAGGGGACTCCTGGAGGCCTAGGTCCTCCTGGCGGCTGCCACAGCCCAGCCTCTGGAGGCAGAGCCTCTGGCATCAAGCAGAAGGCAGGGCCTGAATTTCATAGTCACTAGGGAATTAGCCAGGGCTGATTAAAACCAAAGTTCTCATAAAAGAGAAATGACCCATGAAGAGAGCCATGAGATGTCTTTGCTTTCCAAGTCTGTGTGTGTGCAATTCCTTATTTTATATGCTACACATATTTCTTATACTGTAATGACAACCAGAATTTTTAGTTTCATAATTAAGTAGAAGTTGGTCCTATCCCACAGAGAGCTAAGTATACAGACTGTGTTTCATGGGTAACTATGACTATGGCCCACCGGAGCCTAAAACTAACATCTAAGAGTCCGGAAGAGAGAAGAGTTCATTAATCACTTGATACAGGGCTTTCCACTGAACCGCCTTACATAATAAGCTCTGTCGCTGCATATAAAACCCACTCATGCCTAGAGCATTGCGGGTAGGAGCCAAGAACCTACATCCCAGCGTGGCTGTGTCACTTCGCCGCCTTGGGCGAGTCACTGACGTTTGGGCCTCCGTGTCCACGTCTGTGAAATGAATTTGGACCCAATGATCGCTTGCTTTAAGGTGTTAGGATTCTGTGACCTAGACCGGCAACAATCTACCTTTCACATGTAGCTTCGGTCTCCTGTCTCGTGTGTGAAGCAAGCAAACCCACCCACCTGTGTTCCTACCCTCTCCACCCTGTGCCTGGGAGGTCCCCCCAGCATCTCGACAGTCACCCACTGCCTGAGGTGAAATACAATGTCACCTGAGGCTCTGAGTCAGCCTCTCTCCTGTGCTCTACTCTTAATGGAGCTGGTGGTAATTTTCCACCCAAGAGTTTCTTTTTTTCCCCACCATTCCAGAAGCTCAGAAGCCCAGCATCTGTTCTGTCTCCCTTCCCGGGCCGACACCTGGCAAGGCTAGAGCCACGAAAGGTGCTACGGATAAACTTAGGCTGTTGGGCATTTTCTTGGTGCGAGTGTTGAAGGACTACAACCCCTTCTCCCCTCCTTTTCCTCCCGCAGGTGAGCCTGCACAGATGGTCCTTGGCATGAACCTCAGAAGCTTCCCCAAGCCAGAGATGGAGGCAGACACCTCTCTGGGGGGAGGTGAGAGGAAGTCGGTCCCGGGGCTGGAAGCCAGGCGTTGCCAAGGAAACCGGTCTAGTGGTGACCACCGTGTGCTCCGGTGGTCCCAGACGGTTCTCCTTCAGCTTGGTGTGGTCTTGCAAGCAGCCTAGGCTGGAGCAAGTCTTCCCATTCCAGTTTCCCAGCACTCTTCCTTGGTGTTTCAGGACAGTCCCTTGGCAAGTGGGTGTTGGCAGGAATCCTGCTTCAGAAACCCACGGGGCTCAAGCCAGGGACAAGCAAGGAGAAACTGGTTTTTCCAGCCAAAAAACAAACAAAACTTCTCTGCAGCCCCTTTTTTCTTTAAAAGCCTGATGGGATGCGCTCTGGTGGCAGAAGGAGCACCCTCAGGGTCTCTAGGCTGGGAGGGGAAAGGTGAACCCCCCCTACCCCCGCACCCATTGAGGCAGAGGCGTCCAAGTCAGCAGGCAGAGGAAGTGTCGTGGCTCTATATTACAAGTCACAGGCAATCTACTCATCCAGGGTAGCTGCAGGAATTCCAGGGGAACCAGGACGGCAGTGGGAAACCACACAGCTTTCTAGCACCTACATCAACAATATAACGATAATGATGACATACAGCATGTAGTAGCCCACTGCTCTGTGCTGGGCACTTTAGACACAGACTCAGATAAGTGATAGCTTATAAGAGGCAGAGGGGGTACTGAATGGGGTGTTCTCGAACCCTAAGTCCAGGCTCTGATACACAGCCAGTGACCAAGACTCTTCACTGCAAAGGTAACTTAGATGCACTCACAGTGGCTTTCAAATCTTGCCTAGCACCGTAGACTGAGAATTGCCAAGCTGGAAAGAGCTGGAAAGTTCTCTTTCCTGGGGAAAAGAGGGGACAGTTGCCTGCATTGGGAGGGGCCATTATTCAGGGGACAAGAGCAAGTTGGAGTGGAGTATCACTCAAGGGAGCACCTCAGGGGCCACCAGCAGCATTGTTTAGAGAAGAGGTGGGGTCAAGGTCAGATGTAGTCAGGGGTCGGGTGCTGGTCATCCTGATCAAATGAAGAAACCAGTGCAGAGACAGAGGAAGTGGAAGAATCCAGGACTTCCCCCGGTGGCAGATACAGCATTAATGGGATTATACTTTTGTCAAGGGGCTGCTTAAAGTCATTCGTTCATCCTTTCACTGAACATCGATTAAATACCTACTATGTGACAGAGCTGCACACTGGGATATTAAAAAGTCTCCACTTTTCCCTTGTGGGCTTTACAATCTCAAGGGGGAAGACTAGACATAGAACAATCATACACACACATACACGGTGGCACACAGAGATAATGTCATGAAAGGAAATACCAGGGGGAACACTGAACAGTGCCTGGAGGGTGGCTATCTAGAGAGGGACCCTAAAAGACAAGAAGAGTTGGGGCGCCTGGGTGGCTCAGTGGGTTAAGCCTCTGCCTTCGGCTCAGGTCATGATCTCAGGGTCCTGGGGTCGAGCCCCACATTGGGCTCTCTGCTCGGCGGGGAGCCTGCTTCCCCCTGTCTCTCTGCCTGCCTGTGATCTCTCTGTCAAATAAAAAAATAAATAAAAAAAGACGAGATGAGTTCAGCCATACAACCGTCCTGGGGGAAACCATCCTGGGTGGAGGGTATTGGGAGGTCTTGAGGCAGAGAAGAGCTCGGTGAGCTTGAGGAAGAGAGCAGGGCAGTGTGGGCAGTGTGTCCAGAGCTCTGTGCGAAGGACACAAGCTGAGGCCAGGAGGTAGGCAGGGGCTGGACTACACAAGGCAATGGTCAAGCTCGCGGACTTTGGAATGCACTCCAAGGGAAATGCGAAACCACTGGAGAGGGTTAAGCAGAGAGGACACCATGACTAGATCTGTGTTTTCAAAAGATCACTGTAGAAACTGTCCCGTGGGAGCTCCTCAGGTGTTTGGGAGACTGGCCAGCATCCTGAATCTTCTCTCTGAGTTGAACTCAACTTGTCCTTTGCATCTTGGAGAGGGTTGCTGGGGAGCAGCTGGGAAGAAGGGGGAAGGAAGGGAGTGGGCTAGACTTCATGGTCTTTACCCCATCTGCCAAACCCTGCTTTGGGGAGAACGACCTCATGGTCAAGTGCAGATGGATGATCTTTCCGTTCTTTGCTTCCCGGTGATGGAATCATTCACAAACTCCAGACACAGTTGCCAATACGTCAAATCTGGATGGCCAACCGTGCGGTGCAGGCTGACCCTGGTTCACCTGGGCTGCTTAGACACGGACAGCTAAACCCCTTTGTTCCTTCTTCCTTCCTCCCCCTCCTCTGGGAAAAGAAGAGAACCAGAACATTCCATGGGAACTGTGCAGTGGCTTTCACAACAGCCGCTGATTGACCAACTGGAGGGGCTGGGAAGGTCACCGGCTGGGAGGAAGATGGCAGGCACTAAGAAGACAGAGGTTAAGAAAGGGGGAGAGGGATCGGCTCCTAAAAGAAGCCAGACTAAGGGAAGCAGACACTGAGAGTAGGAGAGCTTCGCATCCTGAGAAGAAGGAATAAAAACACTTACCTGTGTTTTTATTGAATTTATGCCCATCTTCATTCTAAAACAATTTGGACAAAGCGGTACTGATCACCCATCACCAGGTCAGTGACGTTAGCAAACCACCGGGGAAATGCTTTCGAGGGCAGGACAGCATGTAGAGAATGGAGCAAGGCAGTCGGAGGGAGAATCAGAACAAGTCCGTCGGCAACAGCTCTGCGCGCTTCCTCCAAGAGCTTTTGTGGCTTAAAGGCATGTGGGGGCAGTTAGATTTATTTTTTAAATGGTTTTAGTTACATCTCCTTTGGGTCAGATGGGTGGGTGAGGCATGTAGGTTACCTGCTGGAAATGGACCTCACTGGGGAAAAAGAGTCAGGAAGGGGCTTCTTCTAGTTCCTTCCAATGGGGCAGCAGGCAGGCTCCCAGCCTGACCTGGGAGCCCTTGAGATGGGACCCATTCTGAATGGCCTAGAGCCCAGGCCTGGGATGGAGGCAAGGAGGCAGAGATTTGACTTTGGCGAGTAAATTTAAATGCTTTTATTAACAATCTTCTTACATTACAAGGATAATATGACAAAAGGAAAGTTTCTGCGTACATATTATGATAAACCAACATAGCTCTATTTGTATCCAGTGTTCTAGGCCCGTCACACAGGTACTATAAAGCGTAGTCTGCAAAATAATAACATCGAGAGGTTTTTTTTTTTTTTTAAGAAAGAAAGTATTAACATATTAATATGTATGTGATAATAGACTCCTAGGTATTTCCCCCCACCCCCACTTTATTTTTCCTTTGTGATTGAAATGAACCGGTTCAGCAGCATGGGGGTGGAGAGAAGGAGAGAGGGCCCAAAAAAGAGCAGACTGGACTGCTGGCTCTTCCCCAGAGACCAAAGTGAAGACGGAGGGGTGCCCGAGGGCAGCCTGGCCCTTGTCTTCTTGCGAGCGGTATTGTAACCGGCTGTCCTCCCCTGGACGGGGGGCGGCCCGGTGCCCGTGAGGTCCAGGCTATGCTCTCTCTCTCTGAGGTACAGTGCATCGTGGGTTGCTCCCCTGGGATGCCCACCCCTGGCCACGGGTCTGACCCACCGCCGAGGCAGGGGCTGGCCTGGTCTCTCTGGAGGCACTGGAGGGTGTCCCGGCCCCGGCTGGCAGCCAGCTGTGGCTCAAGGAGACCCAGGCAGATGTGGAGGGGAGAAGAGGTGGGCATTGGCAGAACAGACCCGACCCGGACAACAGGGGTAGGGGTGGATCTGCTGGAGACTGAGGTACGTTGGTAGATGGCAGGAGAGAGGAGGACGTGGGGGTCAGAGGAGGCTCGGGGTCAGAGGTAAGTGCCTGTGGAGAGCTGAAAGGCCGGGGCCAGTCCAGGGAGCGGAGGATGCAGCCAACGCGGGCTGTCTCCCCTCACCCGCGGCGCCATCAGCCCCTCCTCTCCTCCCTGCAGGGCGGAGAAACGGTAGAGAGAAATCTGGAAGCTACACGGGCTCCTGATTCAGTCAGGGCCGCGGGAGCCCTCCGTCGGTCTGCCGACCGCACCAGTGCCCCCCTCCCCCGGGCCTCCAGACATGCCCTCCCCGCCTCGGGTGGCAGCAGGGACAAGCCAGGGATGGCATCCTCCCCAGCGGAAGCGGATAAGCTTGGGGCACCCGGCTCAGCCGCGGCGCCGAGTCCCAGAATGAGAACAGTGTACATGAACTAAACCCGCCTGTTATGGTGGCGGTGGGCTGCGGGGGTCGCTGGACCTCCACGCGGGAGAGGGGGGAGCGTTGTCCTGAGTACAGCCAGCAGCAGCAGCTGTGCAAAGTGGGCTGAGCCAAAGCCCGGCTTCGGAACTTGAGTTGCCACTGAAGTTATGAGTGTGTGGGTAGGTCTGTCCCACCTTTCTCTGGTGCCCCCCCGTGCCCGGGGCCGGAGAGCCCCTGCACGGAGGCGGGCAGCACTGGCTGGCACTCCTGCTGCCCGCCTCACCCCTCGCCCCGCCCCACCCCCCACCAGGCCGAGGTGGTGGAGGGGGTGCTGGAGGGGGTGAGGGAGGCTGGGCCGCCCTTCCTCCAGAGGCCTGGCCTCTAGGGGGCAGCAGAAGCACCTAAGGTGGGGAGGGCGGCCTCCTCCTTGGGCACCCCCCGCCCCCGCCGCCCCGTCCAATTGGCACCTTTCCTATTGCCACCAGTGCTGCTCCTTCCGGGGGGAGGGGTGTGGGATGGGAGGGCATTGGGGAAATTGTGCAGTGGTCCCTCCACCAGGGCCCAGAGACCACGTCCTCGTGGCAAGCGGCACTGACCACCAAAGCGTTGGATGGCGGGGGGCGGGTGGGGGTGGGGGGGGCGGTGGTGAGGAGGAATATGGGGGAGGGGTGAGGAGGGATGGGGGGCCCTGCGGCTGGAGCGCGAGTCTCCTTCTGCCTCAGCCCAAGCCTGCAGGGAAGGCGAGAAAGTGCATGGAGAGGGCGGGGAGCCGGTCACTGTCCCCTCCTCTGGGGAGGAGGCCCCAGGCCCTGCACACCTGCCTGCTGCTCAGGCAGCTCCCACCGCAGAGGCTCCGCCTCCTGCCCCCCCCCCCCCCCGCCCCGACCTCAGCCCGCCTCCGCGACAGGCTTTCCCGTTGCTCTCCCAGCTCTCTATAGACTCTATTTTTATATCTATTTAAAACATAGAAATGTATAAATATATAGGATATTATTTATAGATATATAGACGTGATTTAATCTCTTACTCGCGTGTATCCATACTGTATATGTCCGTATATACAATATATATGCTGTAATATTTGTATTACACACTGCACACACCCCCTGCTTCCATGCGCTCACGCTCCTAGGGAGACTGGATTGCATAGGTATTTGCAGAAAACACCACTTCGGGGGGATTGGGGGTGGGGGGAGGGAAAGCCAGATGGAAGAGGAGGGCCGTACCATTTTCCTCCCCAAAGGGCACTTTTTCTTCCTCTGGCTAATGCACAAGGATCACCTCAGAGGCTCCTTAAAAAATATCACAGCTCCATCCACTCAGCTAAAGGACCCTGTGAACAGAGAGCAAGAGAGGGGTCTCCCTCCAAGGGCCCTGTGTTTCTCTGGACAAAATCCTCCCTCCTCAGGACCTGAAGAAGAAACCAGACCACAACCCATGACCCAGCACCACCTCCCCCAGGAGGCTGGTGTCTGGAATGGGACCGTCCCAAGGTCACCTGCCTTCCAAACATGCCACGCCCACCTAAGGGGGCCTGGCCTCCCTGCCCACGGCTACCCCAGGCTGGCCAGGCGAGCGCAGCCACCTAAAGGGGGCAAAGGGGCATGAGGCCCAGTGTCACTGGAGCCCTCATCACAGACTGGGTGTGGGACCCAGATAAAGCACCAATTCTACTCAGACCACACGCCAAAACCAGATCCAGATGCAGAATCCTCTTCCTGGAAAGGGGGCGGGGGGAAGGCAGGGGGAGGAATCTACACGTTCTACTTCAACTCCCAGGCTGCCTCCTGGACCCCGTAAGGCTCCAGGTGACCAGGAACCCTACGCCTGGCTGGGCCAAGCCTGTAGTCCATTCTGGTGTCACCACGATCGTTTTTGGCATCCAACATGCTTTTTCCCTCTTTTCTCCTTCTTGGTATCATGTCCAAACAAAGGGAAAACATTTAAACACGACCTTAAATAATTATAAGCTTCTTCCTCCGAATGACAGGGTTGACACGAGCAGGTCAAGGAGAGGGGGCTCAGCAAGCAAGACGACTCAACATGGAAACATACAGCGGGGGCTGCGGCGAGACCCCCGACTGCCCTAGACTCAGGGCTCAGCACCCAGGCCGGCCGTGCAGACACCCTGGAGCTCGAGCTTGCTCTCATTCTCCAGAGAGGATGAGAAAGTAAGGATCTGCCCTGCATTACAGGATGTGAAAAAAACAAACAGAAAAAGCAGGTGTTTTGGATGCCTGGACTCTTAACCTTCAACCAGGCAGGCAAAACATGGGCATTCCCCGTGGCAAGAGTTATTGACAGAGCTTGGCTGTCCTCAGGGTTCACAGGTACTGGATGGCCATGGGTGTCTTTTTCCTCCACGGAGGGGAAGCAAACCATCTTCATGACGAGGGCTTGGGGCTCCCGGACTCTGCAGTGTATCTGCTTGACATAAATGGCTGTGACCTGAACTCGCTTCCCACCTGCCTCTATGAGCCAAAGAAAGTCACTAGTCAGCCAGCCCCACTAGGACAAGTCAACCTCAGAGACAAACATGTCCTTTGAAGCCAGGAGCTGAGCTGCAGGGTTCGATCGCATCTGAAGTGATCACATTCGAGATGCCAGGACCGGCCGGCCACAGCTTTTTATGCCCATCAAAGAGAGATTAGGCTAGGTAAGCATTTGGTTCCCGAGGCTAGACCCCGTGGGTCTCAATAGCCCAGGAGTCTTTCCCAAGGAGGAGGAAGAGTGGAAACTCCTAGGCTAGAAATCACAGGCAGCATTCAGGGGATGGCAGCACTGAGCCTCCTAGGAGCATCCAGGTTGAAAAAGACCCTGTGTGAATTGCAGTGGTATGTCACCCAATTTGTTCCCCGGTTACTCCCTGTCCCAAGGCAAAGTGACCTTCAGAGTGCCTGACATAGCCCAGGCCTGGCTGGATTCAACAGAAGTCCTGAGCTCCCGAGTTTTAGAGCACCTTGCCAAACTTCAAACCTGATGCATGGACACCTGCCGTCCAGCGCTGCCAGCAGCTTCTAGCTTCGAGCCCCGAGGCAGCTTACCAGCTCCCAGCTCTCTCGGGAGACCCGGGGTAGTTGCTGGCATAGGCCCAAAGGATTTTGTCCCCCACCCCAGATAAAAATTTGAGGTCATTTTGGCCACTGCCCTCTTGAAACAGCCAGAGCCCTGACTAGTGCTCAGGGAGACATAAATGATTCTTCCTAGTTTTCAAATGAGTGACCCAGGGGATAGTTCCCAGCATTGGGGGTGGAGAGGGGCAGAAGGGGAAAGGAGAAGGTGTAAGGCATCTGGTGGCTAGAAGAAAGGATCCCATCCTACTGTTTCTGGCCCCCACCAAGGCCCCCTTGCCAGCCATCTCTGCCCTCAACCCAGCTTAGTTACTCTGTGCGATGTTCAAAGAAAGCTCCCACGGACGTGACAGTTTGCGTGTGTGGTGGAGACGATGTCAAGGAGGGACAGGTGAAACCTTGTGCTTTGCAACAGTATCCACGTGACCACAATTACCGACCCGAATGGGGAAAAGCAGGCAGTGGGGGGAGTTTAGTTGAGTGGGGGGAGGCTCATCAGCTTAAAGTAGGGACACAGTACAAGGCTGGGAATTCCAAAGCCTCAGAAAGAGCTCTGGGCATTTCCTTGCTAGTCCCTGCTCTCTCCTTGTTCAGAGGACAGTGGGAAAGAATGTGGGACCAGGGAGGAGGCTGGCGGGGGGGTGAATGTCACCAGGCAAGGGTGCATTGATTCGTTGAAGAAGGCAGCATATGAGGCCTGGCAGTGGGACAGTCGGAGAAAACCAGTTTTGTTTGTTTGTTTGTTTCTTGTTTTTTTAACATGCTACATCACTGTTGAAAATGAACAAAAAAGTTTCAAAAATAATATATAATATATATATAATATATTTATATAATGAAAAGCTATTGACTAGCAGCAATGATTCTAAAGTTATCTTAGCACCAAGACCATAGGGGTGAGGGAGGGGACGTGTGGGGGGTGAGGGGACTGGGCACGAGAAGGAAGGGGGAGTGACATGTTCAGTGTTGATGACATTTCCACTATGGTTCTCGACAGTGGCATGAGGCCTCGGAAACAAGATAAACCCAGAAGGAAGGAAGCCACCACAGTTTCATGTTTGAGCCAGGCAGGTTGGGACGTGGGGGCCTTGCTTGTGGCCACATCACGCCGTCCTTCACCCACCCTCTGCCAAGAGAGAGGGGCGGGTCCCTGTAGAACTGACCATGGACGACACAGCTCTTCCTCCCTCCCCCACACAGGACCTGTATCCACAATACAAGATCTCTGCATACCCAATATGCATAAATCAGATGTGGAAACATGAACAGAAATTTTTAACAGCTCACGCACATTTTTTTTTTTTAAGAACTCCCTTGCGAGGTATACTGGTAGTTAAATGAACAAAAGAGCATTGATCAGACTCCTCTAGCTTAAACCACTACTTGCCCCAGGGAGTAGGCAAGTGGCTATTTCTAAAGCTTATATCATGGTTGTGTGTGTGTAGGTGTGTGTGCATGTGCACTCACGCATGTGTGTGTGTGTATGTGTGTGTAGGCTGATGCCTTGAGAGTCCTGTCTGACCTCTTGCTTATTCCTTTTCCTTTAGGACATCTCTACCCTGTTCAAAAGAAGGAAGCCTTCCCCGGCGTGGGTGCAATGCCCGTTTTCCCACTGCCTTCTGCCAGGTCCAAGGGTTCATTACCAGCCTTGTCACCAAAGAAGGCCTCGAGCTCTAGAGACCCTCCTTTGGGTCACGCGTAACCCGGGACACAACTTGCATTGACATCTCCTGCCACTGAACTAGAGCAGGCATTTGATTATTAAAGGAACAACAACAACAAAAATACCCCCGACACATTCTGTGATTATAAAGACAGAGCATAAATAATTCATGTAAATGAAATACATACCTTTCATTTTACTTGTTTTTAGCCCCAAATCGCTGCCCTGTTAGGGTCTGGATTTCTTGGCTCTTCACTTCCCCCACAGTCCTGGATCTGATTGGAATTATATTATTTTATCCCACACTACGTAAGAATAGGAATGCAAAAAATACCCCCCCCCCCATAGACAAGCACACCTTGTCCCTGCCCCAGGATTTCAAGCTCGGTGGTAAGGCAATTTTGCCTTCAGGATAACAGGTAAGATCTTTAGGATCTGGGGGTTCTGGAAGGATGGAATCCATAACCCAGGGACAGGAGAGGCTACAGAGGTGGGCAAGTATTTGGTGTCACAGTTTGACCGACACGTTTGTTTCTAAGACAGTGAAGGAACGCTCCTCAGGAAATGCATACAGACCTGTCGAGCTGAAATCAGCGGGGAGAGGGAAAGAGTCACACGCCCCGATCTAGATACACCACCCACCCCGTCCCGAATCAGAGATGGGATTCAGCTCCACCAGCGTGGCCATGAAGGGGCCGACGACCCCGTCGCAGACCGAATGAGAAAAGGAAAGGCAAGAACAGAAACCCAAACCCAAACCGCTCCAGCCCCAAGCAAAAACGTACAACGAACCACCTAGACCGGATGCCAGAGACCAGTCACTTTAGCTTCGGGCTGTTGGTTGGCTGTGAGGCGGGAACGCGTGTGGCCCCAGCACGGGCTTCCGTGAGGGAAAAGGATGGCCACGGAGGCTACAGCTGCCAGATCGTGTAGAGGAGAGTCCGTTTCCAACATCGTTCCTTTCTGAAAGCTCCCAGTGGCTTCTGGTGGATGTATTACCTTGGTTTTTAAAAATTTTCAGTGTGGGTTTATATATATATATATGTGTGTATATATATATATATATAATATAATATATATATAATATAATATATCAAAGCTTATGAGTATAGATTAAAAAAATATTCAACAGCTTAGTGAACTCTGGGTCGCCGGTCCCCTAGATGTCTGGGTAAAACTCAGACCCATGGTCCACGGTCTGCAGCACAGGCTTCTGCTCCAGCACCGACATCCTGCTGAGGACCTCGGCGGACAGCGCGTAACTGTTGCCAGACTTCTCCTCAAACCAGCTGTCCAGGGCTCGCTTGGCGTCGAAGTTGGCTATCGGCGGTCCGTTCACAGCGATGGTCAGCAGGTCGCTGAGCTGCTCCAGGGTCAGGCGGGAGCGGTGGTTTTTGCGGACTCGCTGCAGGGCGTTGCGGCCTTTCTCGCAGCAGGCGGTGGACGTGGGGAGGACTTTGAGGACCTGGATGATCTTGTTCAAGAGCGGGAAGCGCTGTTTGTACTTGCAGATGTGGCCGATCAGGTCTTTGAAGCCATTTTTGGTATAGTAATCCGCCTTGAGCTCCCGCCACTCCATCAGCAGGCTGCCCCGGGGGTCCAGCCCCTCCCTGCAGACATCCCGGGAGAAGGTCGGGATGGCCTCCAGGTGATCGAATATCTGTACCATGTCCTCCTTGCCGTAGCTCAGGAGCTCCTCGCTGTTCCTGGGCCAGGCGGCCAGGTCGAACACCTGGCAGGCCTTCACGAAGATCCGGCTGCGGGAATCAAACCTCTGAGCCAGGATCACCTGGGTCTTCTGGCAGATCTTCTCCCTGACGGACTGGAACTTGGCCTCGGCCACCCTGAGGTTCTTCATGGCGATCCCATTGAAGCTCTCCCGGAAGTTCTCCTCGAACTCCTGCAGGTACTCCCCGGGGGAGTCGGCCAGGCGGCTGACCTCCTGGATGGCCTCCTCGATCTTGTCGTCCACCTGCGACACCAGGAGGTACTCGCCCTGGAAGACGTAGGCCAGGCGCGAGAGCACGGCGATCACGTCCAGGAGGAAGTAGATGAGCTTGACGGACTGGTAGTCCATGAGGAACTGAAGCAGGGCCAGCGCGATGGCCGACGCGTCGGCCCGCTGCGTCTGGCTGCTGACGTCCTTGAGGTGGGCCACCACCTCCAGGTAGTCTTTGATGAGGGCGTTGAGGACGTTCTGCTCCCCAATGATCCACCTCACGGCGCGGATGTCCCCCAGGAACTCCGTCTCCTCGCACAGGGTGGATGCCGTGGACCGCAGCTCGCCCATGAGGCGCGGCGAGTACCGGTAGAAACTCAGCAACTGCTTCAGGTTGTTCTCCAGCTCCTCCAGGCAGGGCAGCTCCTTGCCGCTGATGGCGTCCAGGATCTCCAGGTGGGGCCGGTGTACCATGAAGGGCAGGCACAGCAGCCAGGGCAGCGTCTTGCGGATGGTCATGAACATGCTGGCGCGCAGGCTGGCCGTGACGTTGGCCCCGTCGATGCCCAGGCCCACAGTGGGCTTCTCGTCCTGCAGCCGGATGCCCAGAGCCGAGAAGGCCCGGTCGAGCGCCTGCAGGTAGCTCTCGGTGCTGGAGAAGCCCAGCTCCTGCAGGGACAGGAACTCGGTGGCCGGGGGCCCGTCGCTGCTGGTGTACTGGACGTAGACGGCCACCGTGTCGGCCAGCAGGTCGTCGCTCTGGCCGTCCAGGATGATGCTGAGGCACGGCGACTGGCGGACGCGCTCCACCAGGTCCTCGCGCAGCGCGCGCGCGATGTGGTGAATGAGGATCTGGCAGTCACCCTCGTTCATGTACTGGTCCACCACCTTGAGCTCGCACTTGCGCAGGAGCTCGGCCAGCGGCCGGAAGTCCAGGTAGGGCCGGCCCTCGAGCGCCAGGTGGTAGGCGGTGTTGAAGAGCAGGGTCATGTTGCGGCACATCTCCTCCGTCTTCTCGGGGTGCATCCGCAGCTTGTACAGCTGCAGACACTTCTTGTGCAGGTTGCTCTGGCTGTGCAGCTTGATGGTGTGGATCTTGAACTGCTTGGAGCCGATGATGAAGGCCGACGTGCGGGACGACTGCACGGTGTACTGGCGGCATACGTGGCACCACATCTCGTTGAGGGTCGGGGAGTACCGCAGGAACCAGAACTTCTTCAGCCACTCCTGCTTGAAGCGGCGGATGCGGCGCCCGCTGGCGGAGGACAGCTTGGAGGGCTCGTCGGCAGCGGTCATCATGTCGTTGGACACGGACTCGTCGGCAGAATCGACCTCCTGGTCGTCGTCCTCCATGAGGGCGGGGCCGGAGACTAGGCTCTCGGAGGCTGGAAGACAAATGGGAAGGAAGCATTGAACCCCGGGTGGCCAAAACGGCAGGTGGTTCCAGCATGAGCAGGGGCTCCGCGCGAGAGGTCGGTGGCACACCATGCGAAACAGAGGCCAGATCTGGGGACGGACTGAATCCCAGACTAGAATTTATTTATTTATTTATTTATTCATTTATTTTAATGCGCACTCCTGTTCTCCGCGTGTGGCATTTGCTCTCCGGGGATCACGCCTGGTGGCCTTCCTGCTCCAGGCGGCCTGCCTTTACCCTCCACTAGTGGGCGCTCAAGGAACTCCACCTTCTCTACCAGCTGAGCCGCTGGGACAGCTGTGGGAGCAGCCCGCGGGAGAGAACACAGCGCACCCAGCCTGTCAGGGTCACACAGACAGCCAAGTCGTGGGGCTCCGTTTCTTTCTCTGGGCGCTAACGTGGTCAGGGAGGTGTGCTGCCCTCCAACGCAGGCAGCTTGCCACGGCCCCAGCTTATTTCAGGATCAGAATGCAGCTGAGTTAAGACGCATGCTTTGAATATCTGAAACACCTCATTCTGAGCTAAGGGATGTGGTTAAAATAGGAAATGCTATGTAAATACTCGGTCTCGGCTGCAGCTGTGTACTGAAAAAACCTTCCTGGTTGTCGACCAGCTCTAGAACATCCAGGCAGCCAACAGAAAAGGGCCAAGGTGTGCAGCCACGGGTCGCATGTCCCAGGCCTTCTGGAATTCCAGACAGGGGAGAGAGGATCATGTGTGGCAGAACAGCAACTCGGGAGGAGAAGAACGAGGCCGTGTCCCAGGGCTGAGTTCGAGAAGGCCGGGAGCTCTCCCCACCGACCCCAACTGTGAGCTGCCCTGCTCAGGAGGGGGCAGAGACAAAGACTGGGTTTGGAAGTTGAGCATGGGGCTAAGACACCCCCAGGACCGCCAGAGAAGGGCAACGGGTCAAGAACACAGCACACACCCCTCCTGCAGTGGAACTTCCTTTATTGACGAGGAGGATACAAGGGCGAGACACAAAGCACCCCCCGGGGGCTGTGGAGCAGCCTGTCTGAGGCAGGCACCTGCGGGCATGGGGCTCCCCGAACGTGGCTCCCACAGAGCACGCCTGGCCCCCTCACACTGCCCACGGGGTGTTCTTCCCTCCGACCACCATCTCAACCATACCAACTTACCTGCAGGGTCCGAGAACTCTGGGAGCTCCAGTACCTGTGTTGGCAATACGGGGGGCTCGGGAAGCTTCCCGGACTTAAGCATGTCTAGTTCGGCCTGGAGTTCCCGGACCTTCTTCTTTAGGCGGATACAGTTAGGGCAAAAGGAGGTGGTGGGAAGCTCGTGAGGGTCGGACGCAAGGGAGGCCTCGGCAGGACTGTCGGCCTTGAAGGACGAAGGCTCCTCCTCTTCATCCTCCAACGGGCCTGGCTCCTTAGAAGTCCCCTGCGGGATCTTCCAGTCCCCTTCCCCCGGGGTCCGGCTGACATTCTGCACTCCATGGGACACGCTCATTGCACACCGACTGTAGGCGTCGTCCTGGTACTTGGGGACCTTCCTGATGACCAGCGAGGTGCTCAAAGCCAACTGACGAGCTTCTGCCTTTGCAGACTCCAGCGAAGCCTCCAATACATCCTTGAAAATGAGGTCAATCTTCTTCTTCTTGGCCTGGGGGTGTGCGTCCCCCTCGTCAAAGCCACGCTTGTACGGACTTTTGCCCTGTCTCAACACGGGTAGCTGAATGGGACCCCTCAGGTCTTCTGGGTTATCCAGAGCCTGCTCAGACTTCTCCCTCTGCAACCTCTTCTCTCCTAGGAAGGAAAACCAGGGTGTGAGGATGTGGGGGAAAAGCCCCAAAGTGGGAGAAACCGACAGAAAACAAAGCAGGCCTCCTGCTAGCCAGTTCACTGGACACATTCCTCTGGGGCTGGCCTTGTGGGGGGCAGGTGTGACAGAAAGGGAGAGGCAGGCCACTCAGTGGGTCATAGGGTCTAGAGTGGGACCCAAAAAAGTGGGAAGAAATCTTGAAAAAGACCATTTCGAAGGAGACTTATGTCTGTACGCTGCACATTTATAGGTCCAGGGAATGCTGGAGGGAAGGGCAGTTGGGAGTGCGGTCACCCTAGAAGCGGACACCCCACCAATCAGACCGGGCAGGTGGGAGCAGACCTCAGAGCTCAGTGCGTGTGGATCCCTACCCTCTGGGCTTCTTGTCCAGGCCTGGCAATTGGAAGACGTCTGCTTCGACTTGGTAAAAGGTACGCAGGAAACACCGCGTCCGCTCCTCCCTGCTCCCTGCCTGCTTCCAGATGGCCCCATAGGGCCAAGTCTGACCCATGGCAACCATCCTTTCTAACTCGCTGAGGATATCGGAGGACGAGGTACACGTGAGAGTGACCTGAACGTCTGTGGTTCTCCCTGACAACTGAGGTAGGGAGGAAAGGGAAGGGGGGCCCTCCAGTGACTGAGGGCTCCCAGTGTGTGTGTGGGGGGGCAGCCTCCAACAACATAAAGAGCAGCGTGACTGCACTGACCCAAAGCATTCTTGAAATACAGCTGTGTCTCCTTACCTGATCCTTCAAGGGACGTTCCCTTTTCTATCTCTTGCCATCATGTGACTGACTTCAAAGATGCTGGTGAGCTCCCAACAGTAATTTTAGCCTGATTCTTTAAAGCAGCTGACATAGTTTCATAAATGGCTACAGAAGTGGGTTCCCTGGGGGGATACAGATGCTCAAGGGGGACCCTCAGAAGGTCCTGACAACAGCCCATGGGACTGGGAAATCACAAAGCCTTCCTCGATCAGGGCAGGGCCCTGGGAGATGACTCTGGGCAAGGGCTTGTCCCAAATATACATTGCCATTAGGCTTCTGGGAGCTGGGTTTGCTAAAAAACCTCTGAGTGAAGGGGAAGGGGTCTCTGTGAGTGATCCAGGTGTTCCAGAAGACAGAGCCCTGGCTTCCCACAGCTGGCGAGGGGGGCTGTGTCCTGGGCCATGTAGGAAATCTGTGTTTCCTATAGGTAACAGCAAAAAGAGGCTAATTTATTCAGGACGCCCCTCTTTTGACCTCACATGAATGCCTGAGGAGCAGCCTCATGTTCAAGGTCACTGGAAGTCAGGTGACTCTCACAGCCTACACTTCCATAACAGCTGAGGTACAGAAAGCGTGAAGATGAACGCTTGTATAAAAAAAAAAAAAAGCCACGTTTGCATTATACATCAGATGTGACACTTGCCCATTTAGAATCTCTAAACATCAAGGGCCACCCTGTCACTTCTCATGGACCAGTCAGGCAGCAAAGAGCTGAGGATGTCGGGAGGTCAAAGCTACACATCACCAGGGAGTCCTCATGCCTCTCTGCTCAAAGACAAGGTCACTCAGATTTTCTAGGATGCATGGGAGACTTCTTGGGGGCTCAAGCCTTCCAGAAAAATCTAGGGGCTGAAAAAAACCTTTAAGCGGCAATGAAATTGATCTCAAAGCCTCCATAAAATATGGGGGAAAACACCACAAAGTGAATCAGTAACTCAAAGTAGATCAAATAACATAAATTTTTTGAAAACACTTTATCAGATGCGTTCTGTTCTTACAAGATAACCACAAAGGCATAATTTACACTGTCTTCAGGAAACAGTTCTGGGCTCCGAGTAATGTCCCTACTTAAGAAGGACTAATAATTCATGCTCTGGCCTTTCTCAGGGCCCCAGCCTCCAATTACAAAGAAACCTCCTTCCATGCAAGACCTTCAGTGATTGAGGGTAGGAATCCCCTTTCTGGAGCGGGGCTGGCACAGCAGTCTAAGCCTCCACCAGCTAGCTATTCAGTCTGCCGAAGCTACTGGCTACAGAGGCATCACCGCATCCAAAGGCCACTGAGCTCACCACTGCTCCCAAGAGCTTTAGGACCAACCCCCCCCCACCCCCCTCCCCTGCTCTGGCCCTGCCCCACACGGTGCCTTTCGGTCTCCTTCCTGTTTCCTACTGCTCAGCCTGGCCAGGAACAGACCCTCCTTCCTCCTGTATCTTTGCAAGTCTTCATGGATCTCATTTCAAATCTCTCTGCCACGCCTCCTTTGAACCACTCCTGAAAGCTCACTCCCTTCTCTGAGCATTCCCCTTGGGTCTCTGGGCTCTCTCAGGACGACTGCAGCTTGAGGTGCTTTGGAGAAGACACGGGGAGGGGGGAAAGGACATTATAGATCCTGAAGAATTCAAGAAGATTACAGCCAAGGGATGAAACCTGTGTCCTCAGATATGACTTCTCTTGGTTTTCTTTTCTTCTGGTGATACGGTTCTCATGGAGACTTCTTGGATGTCTTCATTCATTTCTTCTTTTATCCATTCGACAAAGATTTATTGAGCTCCTACTAAGTACCAGACACGCTTACATAAGGCATCTTCAGAGGTCAAATGGAAACCGTGGCAATCTCATCATAGAAACATGCCTTCCCGAGAGAAATCGGCCTGTGCCCAACCCCCAGATCCGAAGAAGACAGGAAGTGGGTATGTCTACTGGGCCTTGTCACTGCCCATCCAATCACAGATACCTTTTACCAAGTCAGGCAGTAGCTGTGCATTCAATGTCCACAATCTGCTTTATTCTGTTTTGTTTCTAAAAATAGCTTAATTGCAATGGGCCACCCCACTCCCTCTTCCTCGTCTCCACTCACACTCCACATGAAGATTTATTTCCAATAAGTAGGTTGCTCAGGAATGTGATATGATCGGGCTTGGGGATAGCCCTGGTTCCTGGAACCACATGGACTCTGGGTATTTGAATATTTGAATGTGTATTTTTAGCACAAGGAAGGTCCCCTGGAAAGAAGGAGCCAGACTCACCAGTTTGCCTTGGCCAGACTGAGGATATGGTAGAGAGGCAAAGGGCTAGGGGCGGGGGAGTATTTTAAGCCACCTTCCAATGACTCATTTAAATGGAGCCTAGATGGACATCTCACCCACCAAGCCATCACCCACACCTACGGTCTCCTTCCCACCTCCCTCCAGCCTTCTCCTTCTAACAGGGACTGTTCGTGCACAGCATGGGACTTAGCCTTCCAAGGAGACCAGGAGGAGGCAGGGAAGGAACTAGTTTGGTCGGAGAGGCCTATAACACTCTAAGTTAGAGGCTAGACCCTGCACTGAGACCAATGTGCACGAGAAACCCCGCACTGCTCTTCCCAGCCACGTGACCCCGGGGCGGGGGTGGGGGGGTTGGGGGAATCACTGTATTTATCTGATGCTCGGTTTCTGCAGTTGTGAGATGGGGATCACAGTCCACAGGGGATCCTTAGAATTAAGAACTCACAGTTGAGGGCTTACAGGGGTCAAGGTGGGCATTGCTCTGGATGTGTTCTCCCGGCATGCTCATGAGGTGAGCACTCCCGTCCTGATAAGCACGTGCATGCGACAGAACAGCAGCTTTGTGCGTGAGACCCACTTAGTCAATGTTTGCTACTACTGAGCCAGTGGCACCTTCTAGCACCTTTCCGTCCATTTGACTTGGGCAAAGAGGATCAATTTTGATGAAACGTATGTGCTTAGCTCTGGGGCTTCGTCTCTTTGGATACTCTCAAATGTCTGTAACAGGGTTTCTGAGGTAGGACAACACGCAGGAGTGCATGCCACCATGCCCAGAGCTGTCGCTCACACCCAGACCAGTTGCTCACCCCCCCCACCCCCCGAAGTCCCTCTGGGTCCCCCCGTTGCTGGTCGGCTGCTTTTCCCATTGGCTTTCTTAGGAAGAGCCAGAGAAGCTGGCTTCCCCTGTGTTGGGTGGCAGGCGTGGCCCTCGCCTCGGGGTGGGCACTCACCTCTGGCCAGATTGCGGTGGATGGTTTCCTGGGACATGCTGTGTAGACGCCTCATGTAGTCCTCGCTGTACCAGACCCGGAGCCGTTCCCCAGGCCGGATGTCCCGGCACGCTCGGAAGTAGATGCGCTCGCTGTGCTGGAAGGCCAGCAGGTTCTGCTCCCTCTCCTCCCGGGAGATGACCACGTACCTGGGGGCGAGGGGGACAGGTGAGGACACACAGGCCACTCATCGCTGAGTGCCTGCCGGGGCCAGGCACGGTGCCGGGCAGGTGTGGGAGGTCAGCGGTCCACCGCATGTGGCATGTGCTGAAAAGTCCAGGGGCAGCTGCCTGTCCAGGATTGGGACACCAGCTAGTGGCCCGTTCCTGGTCTCAACCTCACCTTTTTGTGTGACCTTGAGCAAGTCTTTGAGCCCCTGAGAATCTTTGTTTTCGGAGCCTAGAAATGACAGCTGCCCTGCCTACCTCCCAGATTCTGGTAAATATACAATTCAACACCAGATACAAAAATGACAGCAAACCGGAAAGATCAGGTCATTTCTTCCTCACTAACTTTTAAGTGCAGGGATTCCCAGACACCCACAGGCCTCCGATTGTGGGGAGTGTGGGGTTCTCAGACTCTTTCCAGTATTTCACAAAGCCCAGCAGAAATAACTCATGTGACGAGGGTGCTTAAAAGGGCAATTAATAAATGCGGAAGATTAATATCTTTAAAAAGTGGGTGTCCAATCCAGACAGAAGATGGAGGTAGATAAGTGACAAGAGAGGATTAGCAACCACTCACTAATCTAAGTTATTTTAAGGTAAGGAAACTAAGGCTCAGAGAAGGTAAGTGACTTGCCCAAGGTCACACAGCTAATAAATGGGAGGTGAAGCTTTGAGTCTCTATTTTCGCCTGTAGAACTCATGGCTCCTCCGTGAGTCTGTGAAGCACCAACCCAGTGACACGCAGATAACATTGAAAGTTCCGCCAAACCCTCAGTATCTCTCCCTTCCCCAGCTCTCCCTGAAATCACATTTCCAACATCCAACCTGCCTCCTCTAAAAGATGAGATGACATAACACGTACAGAGAAGTGGAGGCATAGAGATCAAAAGAGGAAATTATTTGACATCTCAAGGATCTAGGAAATTTGGAAAAATAAACTTTTTCCCCTTAGGTTATAGTTTGTCTCAAAAGACAGGGAAGAAATCAAGATCTGTCTGACTGGCTTAACCCAGAGAGCTGTCTGTAGAGCAGTCCAGGGTAAGGAGTAATTCACAGAAAAAAATCCACGGGGGTCATGAACAAATGAACAAATGGAAAGTATTCAGCATCGCTGATAAGAAACACAAAGCAGCAACTTGTCTCATTGGCACAGATTTCTCTCTCTTTTTTTTTTTTTAACAATAAGATCCATATTGGCTAGAAAAGCATTTCCCATACTAACGGTAGAAAGTAAATTGGCCTGGCCCTTTGGGACACAAATTTGGTAATACAGACTCGAACAAGTATTCGTGGACCCACCTTCCTAGCAGCACGATTCACAATAGTCGGGTGGTGGAAGCAACCCCCGCGTCCACTAGTGGATAAATGGATAAACAGAATGTGGGGTACGCACACACTGCGTTATTACTCGGCTTGAAAAAGGAGGGAAATTCTTATATATGCTAGCACATGAAAGAACCTTGAAGATACATACTAAGTGAAATAAGCAGGTCACAAAAGGACAAATACCATAAGATTCCATTTATATGAGGTACTTAGTCCGAATAGAATAGTTAAATTCAGGGAGACAGAAAGTACAATAGTGGGGTGTGGGGTGGGGCGCGGGGGGGTGGCGGCTGGGGATTGGGGAGTTAGGGTTTAATGGGTATCCTGTCTCAGTTGGACAAGACGAAAAGAGCTCTGGAGAGGGACGGTAGTGATGGGTGCCCAGTGTAAATGAAATGAATGCTACCGAACTGTACACCTGAAAAAAAAAAGTGGTTAAAATGGTCAGTTTTATGATATGTATGCTTTGTCACAATTTTTGCAAAACTTAAAAAGGGACCATGAGATGCAGACCAAGTAGACACACTGTGCTCCCGTCGCCCTGCCTGGGTCACTGTTTACAATCGTGCAAAAGCAAAGACATTGAAACCTCTAATACTGGAGAAACAGTTCAGTAAACCATGGTATGTTCGTATGATGGAATGTTGTTACTTATCTAAAGAAAATGTTTGCAAAGGATTTTTCACGACGTGGAAAAACGGTCCCGATAGAACACAGGGTGACAACAGTAGGATCGGAAACTGTTGACTTTACGGTTCCAGTCATGCCTTCAAAACACGCCTCGGGAAACTACTTGAAGGAAATACACCGCTGTTTTACCAGTGATTGATTACCCATTACAGGGGGATCTGCTTTATCAGTTTTTTTCTCTGTATTTTCCAAGTTTTCCTTGTTAAGCAATTACTACAGTTACCCCCACGGCCACCCCCTAAAAAAAAAAGACACGCACGAACGCCAATTCCAGGACTGGTGCTGTCCTGGCAGCCAGCCGCATTGCCAATCTACATTGCTCCGTGTTGTCGGGGACAGTCCCCTGTGGACTCTGTTCTACTCGACCCTGGAGGAGGCCATGACCTTACAAGGGGACCACTAGAGACCAGGGACCAATCCCCCTAGCAACCGGCTGCAGCACGGATCCCCGGGTTGTGGGAGTAAGGCCAAGGATGGCCGGAGGGCAAACGTGAGTTTTTGGCTGCCTCACCCCTGTTGAGAGAAGAAGCAGCCTCCACCCTGCCAGGGGGCAGTTATACTTGCAGGATTTGGGGAGTTTAGATCCCCAGAACTTGCTTGAGTCCAGGAACTTAGCCTCAACGCATCTGTGCTTGTCAGCATCAGACATGAGCACTGGTCTCCCTGAGCTGTGACGATAATACTGTGATATCCATGACGCCCAGTCATGCCGCTAAGGATGAACTTGGGGAAAGGAAAAGAGGACCCCCGGCCTAAAGAAGTCTTCCCGAATGAATACTTCCACGTCACAACTCTCTAGCACAGCGGTCTGCTTTCCCCCAGAACTGAGATTTCTTCTGAATGTGCAAAATATTTTCCAGTCCCCAATTCAGTGAGAGCTTGGGATTTGACATCCACAATTAATCACCCTTGTGGTTAGCAAAGAACTGGGGTAGATCCAAAGTTTCCTCCTCCCGGATTCGGAAGGCAAACCATTCATCCACCTTCCCTCCCAAGAGTCACTTGGACCACAAAGCACAAGGAAAGAGACACTCTTCTCTTTTTGGGGGGTATTTAAGCAATCATCGAGCTCTAAAACCTAGAATTATTTTCTCTGGCATTCAACTTTAGGAGAAAAAGAGGTGAGGAACACGTAACTCTCACGCATTTCTTCAAAAGAACAACTTCAAGACTAGGTCCGAAGCTTTAGAAAGATTCAGGTTAATTTCCCTTTCTACGCCTGGTGGTTTCCTGCCCGATAAGAATCAAGGTTTAGAAGAGAACTCCAAGTCTTTGTAGCAATCCCATCTTCCAAGACAGATCAGAATTTGTTCAGCATCTGGTTGTATTTGGTTGTTCTGAAACTTGGCCCTTGAAATAGGACATATATGGCAACTCCCATCAAATTGTTAACAACCAGTCCCCTCAAGATGGTAAATGGGGCCAAGCTGAGTCCCAACATAAATGACCTCTAATTAGATCTCCCTCTTACAAATATTTTGCAGTAACACTCAATGGTTTGATCCACTCCCAGAATCCTCCTGTCCCCATACGACAATCCCTTTATGAAGAGCCACGCCTGTCCCATTCCGAGAGCCCTCCCTGGAAGACAAGTCTTCTGGAGAGTGAAAATCTCCAGATCTGCTGTTTCCAGGTCACTACTTCGTTGGAGAAAAGGCACAGAGTATGTCAGAAGGAGGCAGAAAATGACTAACGCAGGCCACTCTACAAATGCTAGGGCTCATCTGATGGCTTTTCAAGTCAGACCCACGAAGCTGACGGCCTTTGAAGCAATCAAGGGGATGGGGGGGTGCGTGTTTTCTGGACTGAACGTTTCATGATGAGAATGGATTGTTTTTATTCTGACCTCCTTGCGGACTTTGGGTACTGGATAGATAAGCACTAAGACAACACTTTTTATACCTCCCCCACTGTGTCTTATCAAGTGCGCCATATTTTCTAGCTGGGTCAGGAAATGACTATCAGTTCCAACAGAAGAGAGAAAATAACCCACGAGGCAGCCATTTTGTTGGAGTGGGGGCACATAAAGGCCAGGCTCGACAGTCCTGCTCAGTGGGTATGTCTCTGATGGGAAGGAAACTACACCAGCCGCGGAGCCAGAAATGGGAAAGAGGGACTGAGAAGGGCTTGGGTTCTGTTTTCTCACTCACATTTAGGTCTCTGAGTGGGGTGGGTCTTTGGGTCAGATGGGCACCCGGCCTCCACCTGAACATCACCCAGCCAGCTCTCAAGGCGGCTGGAGGCATCAGGCCCGTAGGTGGGACTTCCCTATCTTAGGCTGAAATTGGCTGCCCACTCACTTCCAACCACTGGCCCCACTTTCGCCTTCCTGTTTTGATGAGCTAAACCCACAGTCCCCACTAAAGCCAACAAAAAGAAACTAAAGAAACTTTGTCTCAAGTTCACAGGCTCTTCATCTCTCTGTCCCCTTTGCTTCCAACTTGATCCCTTCCCTCCCCAGGAATAGAGGGAGGGGCCTGTCAGTTCCTGCTCAGCACCTGGATGGGGCTGGAGAAGATCCCAGCTTCCCAGTATCTTTGCCTGTGGCAGAAATGGGATTAAGTTTGATTTCCATGGCCCTGCTTTCCGGCCGAGAATAGAAGAGAATGAGCTGGATTCCAGGAGGTCAAAGGGGCGCTGGAACCTTCTAGAGAGGGGATAGATCCCTGGTCGGGACTTGGGGATTTCCTGCTTGGGAGGTCCTCTCTGTGTGACTGGGAGTAAACCTGGGCAACACCCAGGTTAGGAGGTCCCTTCTCTTCTGAGGAGACTGCCAAAGGGACCCGGAGGAACTGCTCTGGCTACTTTGAAAGCCTCAGCTCTCGGTGGGCGGGGTCCTGCCTTGTGACAGATACCAGGATCAGTGGGGAGATGTCCCCCCAAAAAGTTCATGCCTCAGGCTGGTCCCTGAAGTACACTGGCAAATGGATAGCCCCTGAGCCTTCTAGAGTCTCCTGTCAGAAATGGTGACTTTTGTTTTTCCAGGACCCCTGTTTTTAAGGAGCAGAAGGTAAAAGTCACTTAGTCATGCCCTGCTTGTGCTGTGCAGAGGCTTCAAGCATGGCTGGGCGGTTTCCTATGTGGCTGCTTCGTCTCGCTCTGCTCCCCCATTCCGCTCCTGTCCTCACGGGGCTAGCTAGCACGGCGCCGGGTGCAGGGCATCTGAGTCCTTTCGGAACCAGGAAATGCCGGCGGCCCTGGAGCCCCTCTGGCTGGCATGCTTTCCCTCGGTCACCTAACCCCTGCTCTGTGGGCCTTGAGGTTTTCATGGGAAGCGAAGAAAGAGAATATACACCAAAGAAAGATCCTGGAGACTGGGTGCATTCCAAGTGTGAGATCAATTTCTTTTTATTGCCATCTTAACAAAAAGACTTGGGAAGGCAACCTTGGATTCCAGCATTGGAGGGCAGGGGATGCCAGGCAAGGATCAAGCCACTGGGCTGTCGGACAGGGGACTGTTCGGTCTGGGGTAGCAGGAGCCCCCAAAGAACCACAGAGCGGGGAGATGGAGCTGAGGACACAGGGACATTGCCGGTGTCCCCCATGCTCTCAACATGGGACAAAGCGTGGTCTGGCTTTAGAAGCAGCACTCCAGGAACAGCCACAGCAGGCACTGGAGAGAGCGGTCCTCCCACCCCCACCATGGCTCTAGGGGGCAGACGTGGGAACGGTGGGGGGGGGGGCAGGAGGAGAGCTTCTGCTGCGGTCAGCCTTGGGCCAGGGCAAAGAGGACACAGAGCTGAGCTACACGTTGGGGAGAGCTAAGCTTGCAGGTGCCACCCCACCACCCTCCCTGACTCGAGAAACCTGGCTGTCTGTCCACACTCCGCAATGAAACATGAAGCTAGACACGTGGGTAGCTAACGCATATGCAGCCCAAGCAAGCGGAGGCGAGGCATGCTGGAGCTTGGATGGGACAGGAGCTCGGCTGGGTTCTTCTAGAAGCCACAGGAGGAGTCACCTTGTGGGTGCCAAGGCTCGGGCCCTGCCTCTTCCCAGCACCCGGGCCTTAATGCCAGGGTGGTGTCAGGGACTCACTTCCTAAATGCTGCTGTTGCCTCCTAGGGGCACCCAGGAGAGTGGAGGCAAGGAGCACCACCCCTCCCAACTCCAGATCTGGCCTTTGACCAGGGGAGCCGGGCGAATCCACAGACCCGGTTTCCTGGCCCGCCTGCCCCCCACCCCGCTGCCCCACACCTGGACTAACTGTTGCGTCATCTGTCATCTATGAAATGCAGGTGATGCTGGTCTTGACGGTGCCAGAAACACCCGGCTCGGCTGCCTCTCCAGCTGTCCTGAGGACCCACTGAGATCACACATCTGCAAATGCAGGGAAAGCGGAAGGTGCCCTGAGAACGCCGGGGCATCTTCTCCTTCCTCCGACGCCATCCCATTCGTCTCCCCACTCCACAAAAGGCAAGCGCAGCAGCTGAGCACACGCACCGCAAGGGCAAGCACAAGGCCAAGGCAGGGGCACCCCCCCGGGTGCACTCGGAGCCCCAGGGAAGGAGAGCACGGGCCCCTTGTGGCAGGGGCTCTGCTGCTCCTGCCCGTCCTCAAGCTTCACCCCCTTGGGAAGCAGCAGGATCTGGGCGTGGGAGGCGGCTGTGGCAGCTCCGAGGCCGGCAGGCAGGATTCCCCATTCAGACGCTGCCCGCTCCTGCTGCCTGTGTCCCCACGAGGCCCGCCGCCGCGGTACAGATCTGGGGAGGCCGCCTCTCTGGCACGAGCAAGCGCCCGCAGGCAGCTTCGTCCACATCTTCAGCCTCTGCCAAAGACGAGTGTGCAGGGCTGGAGCGCGCTCTGTGGGAGCCCAGGGCCGCTGAGCTGCACGTGGGGAGGAGATGGCGGGCTCCCCGGTATCCTACAGGTGCCATCGGTCCCGGACACAAGAGGGGCTCCTGTGTCGGAGCCGGGCCCCTGTCCTCCGTCTCTCTTCCTCCTCCTGTGGACAGGCTGCGTTAGCAATTGTGCTTTCTCTTCCGAGACCTGGTAGTCCGTGCCGGGGCCACCGGGGCCGCCGGGGCCGGGGCCGGGGCCGCCTGCGGGGGCTCTGCCGGGGGAGCCTGGGCCTGAGCGGTCGAGCCTGTGGGCGTGACCCCATCGGGCCCCCGCTGAGAAGCCCGAACACCGTCTCGGATCTCTGTCAGCGTCTGGCACATCTGACCGACGCGGCTGGACAGCTCGGCCATGGTCTGGCCGATGGCGTGCATGCTGTTCGCCATGTCCCGGTGCACGGTCACCAGCTCCTGGCAGGTCTGCTGGAGCGCCTCGGTCTGCCGGACGTGGGCGTGGAGGAGCTGCCAGTCAAGGCCTGTGCTGGGCGGGCTGAGGTGTGGCCGAGGGGTCCTGCAGGCAGCCTGGGCCTGGGGTGAGGGCCGAGGCAGGGCCTCCGGCTTGGGACCCACCATCTCAGACTGGTCCGAGGAGGAGGAGGAGCGGAGCAGGGTGGGCCTGGCCAGGCGGGCCTCTTCCTCCGCGGACCGCTGCAGGGACGCCCGCAGAGGCTGCCTCGAGGGCCCGGGGGCTTCCTCATCTTCATCATCTTGGGGGACAGAAACAGAGAAGGGCAGATGATTACAACAGAAAGACAGGGGGCAGCCCTGGGCTTGGGCCCACCCCCAGGTCACTCGCTGGTCCCCCTGCCCCACCACCCCTGAGGCTCACTCAGTGCCATCCACCCCCAGAGAAGCACCTGCTCCCCAAATCCCTGAGGCGCGGGAGCCAAGCGCCCCTGGGGAGAAGGGCGGGCGCGAGGACTGCCCAGGTCCCCCTTCCTCTTTTCGGAGCCGCACCACTTTGGCGGGATAGCCCAGGTCAGGGCTGTCTTGGGGAGCCCAGGTCGACCCTGTGGCTCCCTTCATCTGTCTGGGACTCAGTTTCCGCAGAGCAAAGCTGATACCTGCTCTGTCCACCTACCCAACCACCTGCCCACCTAGCAGGGTTGCCAGGGAAACTAAACAAGAGAGCCTCCAGGAGGGAGCTTGGCGAAAGCCTCAGGAGCCACACCTGCCAAAAGGCTCCAGCCTCCATGCGGCCGCGGTGGACTTGCTTGCGCCCCCTTGTGGTCTGGCAAGAATCTGCAGCTCTAAGCGGCCACAGGGGGCCGATGCACAGGGTGGCGTGGGAGGGAGCTGACTGGAGCGTGTCTAGCAGGGGAGCCACCCCGGCGGCCAGCCCTGATGTCCCCCTCGACCCGCCCCCCTGGTGGGCCACCCGGGAGTGTCTGACAGCTTGCAGGCGCCCTGGCACAGACGACTCCTTGCAGCCAGTCACAGGGAGAGGGGCCCAGCCCCCACACACTCAGGCCTCGGCTCTCTTGGGAGCCGGATCAGGAGCGGATTCCCATGATAGGAATAAAAAATATACGGGTTCCCTGGGCATCCCAGGGGGGCTAAATGCGGAACCACCCTCAGGCGAGGTGACGGGGAGGACAGAGACTCATGCTGACTCCAGCCACACGCATGCCTCCACGGGGTCCCAGGGCCTCCCTCAGGCGGGCTCGGGAAGAGCCCAATTACTCAAACCGCACCCGGTGGGACAGTTGCCATCCTCCCCACCCCGGGGATCCCAGGACGCCCGTTCTGGCGTGGCAGGGCTGGAAGGAGAGGGCGGGGCTGAGGTGACGGTGCTCTCTCCCTTCCAGGGCCTCCTTCCCCAGAGCCCCTGGTCTCGTGCTGTAACAGCTGGTCCACTGACCAGGAAAGGAGGACTGGCCAAGCCTGCAGGGGAGGGGTCCCGCACCCCCTGCCCAGCCCAGGTCACATTTGGGAACCTCATTACCCTATGTGTTAGGGAGATGGAGGAGAGAGCAGGGCAGGATGGAGGGAACGGACTTCACTGACTTGTAGACCCCCTTCGTTTTCTCATAACTGGGCAGAATCACCCACAATTTAGCAAAACACAGATTCACGGGGAGCTGGCAGACCCAGGCTCAAGTTCTGGTTCAGAATCTAGCTCGGGGGCTGCCTCGTCTCTGGAGCTCAGCTGCCTTGTCTACATAGCGAGGAAGTCAGACGGGACGGTCTCTGTTCCTTTCTGAGTCCTGAAGAACTGGCCCTGAATGGCCACCTGTCACGAGCGCTAGCCAAACAGGAAACTAGCACAATCCCAATCCCGACAACGGCATGGGGCCTTGGAAGGGAAGTAGGGTCTTTGTGAATCACCCTCCCCAGGCTGGCCAGCCGCTGACTTCCCTGTAGTCCCCCTGCCCTGCTCCCTTTCTCAGAGGCCGGGCTCCCATTGGGACTGTGGGCTGAGGGTGGGGGGCGGGCATGTGCAGAAGCCAGAACTGAAGGGGGTGCGGCCCCAGCACAGAAGGGTCTTGACTGCTCCCCCGCCCCTGTCAGGGGAGCCTCCGCTCGATCTACAGCCCCAACTAGAGCCTGCTGGGCCTGGAGATTCCAGTCAAGTCGGTGGCATCCAAGTCCACCCTGGGACACAGGAAGCCCAGGAGAACGGGGCAGAAGAGAGGTGGAGGGGGACGTGGGGGCAGTAGGGACAGGGAGCGGACCTGGTGAGACAAACAGATCTGAGAGTGCCTTAGCGGGGAGGAGAGGCAGAGGAATGCGGGGAGTGGGAGCGGGCCGCCGCAAAAGAACACAGAAGTCAAGACATTAGGAAAAGAGAGAGAAAAGACTGATTCCCCCCACCCCACCCCCTGCACCCTGGCCTGGGCCCTGAAGACTTGGCTGGCTTCCTCCCGCGCCCCCTCCCGCGCCCCCTCCCCCGCGCCTGCTACACTGGGTTTCCCTGGCTCCTCTCAGTCCTGGAACGTGCCAAGCGCCTTCCTGATGCGGGGCCTCTGTACATGCAGTTCTCGGCCTGGAGGCTCCCTGCTCCCCTCCCCGAGCCCCATGCTGCAGAGGCCCGTTAACTCTTACTCACCCTGTGCCTCCCAGTTCCAAGGCCGCTCCTGGGAGCCCTCCCCCGCCCCCCAGGGAGAGACAGATCCAGGGTCCCTGGCCATCAGACAGGGCGGCGAGGGAACTGGCGGGGCCAAATGCAAAATGTGAATGCAGGGCCCCTTGTTCAGAAATGACTATGATCTTCGGGAAAGCAAGAGCAGCCCGGTAAAGTCAGCACCGTGACCTTGTCTGCGCAGAGCCCAAGGGACACTGAGCAGGTGGCCTAGGGCGTGTGCCTGGGAAGTCAGCCTCGCTCTCAGGACTTCCTGCGAACACCCTTGATCTCTTCCTAACGGCTGTCCTCGTACAACGACTTAAAGCTCGTGTATTCCCACGAGTCTAGGGATGACCCAAGGGCAGGGGTGCTGTAGGTTTTATATACAACTCTGTCTTCCCAGCTCCCGGCACAGCTCCTGGCACAGAGTTCAGGAAATATTCTAGAATGAATGAACGGAAAGGGGCGGGGAAGACCAAGCGGGAGAAGGAGGGAAGGGTACATGGGAAGACTGGATGAGACAGGGAGGGACAGAAGAGAGGAGAGGGCCAGGGAAGGCGGGGGGGGGATGGCTGAGGAGGAGAAGGCCGGGGAGCAGGCAGTGGGGAGGCCGGGAGGGGAGGCCGGCGGTACTCACAGCTGGTTGACGGGCTGTCGGTGCCATCCAGTTCTGCCCTGGAGAAGTTGTGCCCGGAATGGGCTGTGAGCAGGGTTGACTCGATGGCCCTCTCGTGGGCAGTGAGCACGATGGTGGGGGCCCGGCCCCCAGCCCCGGGGCCCGACAGGGACTGCTGCATGAAGGCCAGCTTGTCCTTGGTCCTCCGTTTCATGTCATCCCATCTGTGCTTAATGTCCTTGACGGAGCGGGGGACCTGGCTGATGGAGGTGATTTTCCGAGCTATGCCTTCCCAAATCTTGTCCCTGTCGGCATGGGACAGCCGCATGGTCTCCCTCCCAAAGAGAACCGCTTCGTGGTGGGTCACCTCCGTGACCAGAATGTCCAGCTCCTCCTTGGAGAACTTGGGTTTCCTCTTGCGCTCGGCCAGGGGCGCCACATTCCTTGGGTTGAATATCCCACAAAGCACAATTGGGTAAATGACCATCAGGGCTGGTGGTCCTCCTCCTTCCTAATTGCCGGCCCCCAGTGGGGGAGCCAGGAGGCACCTGGGCACCCTCGCCCGCTCACCACCACCACACCCTCCTCCTAACCAGAGGCCCCTTCCCCTACTCCTCAGGGGGCAGAAGAGCAGGAGGGGTGCGGCGTAGCGGGTGGGAACATGGCCTGAGTCAGATGCCTTCCGTGGCAGGCCCTGCCAGCCCTGGCTAGCGGGGAGAGCCCCGGCTGTGCACTTGGCCTCTCCCGGATCCCTCTCCCCGCCGGGTCAGAAGTTATAGGCGCGCAGACCTCGGGGTCGTTACTAGGGAGGGGAAAGCAGAGCGACGTCCGAGAGCTTTAAAGCCCTCCAGAGGAACAAAGCGTCCTTACCGGGGTTAGGGGCAGACTATTGCCCCTGCAGACTATTTACAGTGGGCGTCCCGGCCTGTGGCCTCACTGGTGACGCCTGTGATTAGGGTGTGGTCACAGAAAGCTCACTCTGTCCTGTGGCTCTCTTCATCTCCCTCCCTGGCTCCCAAGTGCCCCGCAGGTCCCCACCTCTGGGGGTGTGGTCACTCCCCTCCGACCTTGGCGCTGGCTAGCAGCCGCTCTCTGGGGGTGGGTCACTGTGGCCTTTTGGCAGCTCCGGAGGAGAAGGTGAGCAGCCCGTGAGCGCCCACCGGGAGACCAGTTCCACTCTGACACAGGCCAGGAGTGACCCTGGTTTCCAACCGCACAGAGTAGCCAGGGGCTGTTTGACTGGCGAGACCTTGAGACCACCCAAGAGGGGAACCCCAAGCCTGATCCCTCCTCCTGCCGCTCCCACAACCGCGGCAAGAGGCGGGGGGGGGGGGCATGCAAAGATCCTTCAGCCCTCACTTCCCCACCCCACCTACTCAGAGCACCGTAGCTCAGGAGAAGGGAAGGCTGGGGCTTTGCTACCGGGCCAAGACCGTGACAGGGGCCCGCGCCCGCACTCAGACAGACCTGGAGCTAGATGTGGAGTCTCCTGTGCAAACCAGCTTCCCCCTCTATTAAATGAGGGCAGTAGTTCTAGGACTGGCTTCTAGGGCTGCCAGGAGGAATTCCTGGGGGAGGTCTTCAGTCTCTCCACTATTGGCATTTGGGGCTAGAAACTTCTCTGTGAGTGGGAATGGGCATTTTGGGCCATGTGGGACGTTTCTCAGCATCCTTGGCTTCTGCCTGATAGAAACCAGTAGCATTCGCCCCAAGACTTGTGACCACCCAGCATGTCTCAAAGCAAAAGAGCCCCTGGTTTCAGACCACCGATCTCATGAACGCAGAGTCCCCAGCATAGGGAGGCCGTAAAGCCAACAATCATTATGTTGATGCCCGTTCTCCTCCCGGCCCGCCACTTAATTTTTTGAAAAAACTCATCAACTCAATTCAATCACGCACAAGACCCGAAGTTGTCACGGTACAAGAGAAGATGTCTGCACACTGGAATGAGCAAGCGCAAAAGGAAGCTGTACATTAAGGGGAAGGGCAGGTTCCCAGGATGAAACTGGCTTTCCCCTCCAATTACCACGAGAGGGACATCTCCGTGGCAACAAACCACACTCCCAACCACCCCTACTCCTTGACTGTTGAAAGAGAGGGGCCCCACCTGGCACCATCTCGCATCAGATCGGGGCTGGCTGACAGGCCAGACCCCATGCCAGCAAGGCTGCAGGAGCAGAACCCACACCACACAGAGCCCAGGAGGCCATGCTTTCGCCTGGGCCCTGTGCACAAGCAGAAAGAACGCAGGCCCAGAAGTCCAGAGCTGGGTTCAGGTTCTGGTTCTGCCCCTGAAGTATGACCTTGCGTATGACCTTGCCCCGCTCTGGGCCTCAGCTGTACCGCTGTGGCAGGAAGGGCAGGATAGAGTAGGGGTTCTCAACACGAGCAGCGCGTCAGCCTCACTATGGCGAGCTTTAGAAATACCAGTACCATGGGCTCATCCTTGGCCCGATGAAGTCAGAATCTCTGGGGTGTCAGAGGATCGTCCAGCTAGTTCAGATGATGTCTTTCCTGGGGGTTGTGGTCAAGCCTGTCCCCAGAGTGAAAGATCAGAGATGGGTGGAGGCGTGGCACGGAATCAGCTCGGCAGGCCAAGCTTACCGTGCAGAAAGGCCCTGAAGCCAGGCCGCACTCAGACATACTCTCCTTTGCTCACCTAGAGCTAGGCAGGAGCCACAGGGAAGACGCCCAGGCCTCCAGTCTGGTCCCCGCTTCTGTGTCCCTGGTCACAGTGCCCTCAAATACAACCCAGCAATCCAACCCAGGCCCAACTCAAAGGCCCCCTGCTCTGTCCTCTGGGCCCTGGCAGCACACTGTCTGTGTCTTCATTCAACAAGTGCGGTACAGAAAATGATTTCCACGGTGGAAGGAGGGAGTCTGGGAGGACTGGGAGGCCCACGTCATCGAAGGCCGTCAAGGGCGCCCCGTTCCATGGTCAGCTCTGCAAATGGGTGGGACTTCCATGGGCCAGGCTGACTGGCACCCAGTGGTCAGGGAGAAGGCAGTTAGGAGTGTGACCATGGCCTTCTTAGAGACCCCTGCAGGGCACAAGCTCTCCAGATGATGTGAAAGGGGCTGGAGGGAAGGGTCCACCTGTCCCTGGGCACCTCTGTTTCCGTCCGTGTTAAGTGGCAGTGAGAACAGGTACCCTGACAAATAAGAGGACGAATCCTAGCGTGCTCTGGAGAGTGTAAACCACAGTCCCTCTCTCCCTCCCCGCCCTCTCCCCATGCTCCCCATCTGTAGCTCTCAGGTGGGGAGCACAGGTGGGCAGGAAGGCTTGGGGAAGGGGACAGCAGACCTCATCATAGCCTCCCCACCTCCAACCAACTTCTTGTTTGCTGGGAAGGTGGCAGAGTTGAAATACAGCACACTCCTTCTTAGGAAGTTCCTGATGGCCCTCCCTCTGGGCACAACCTCTCCCACATACCCCAGCCGCCAAGGGTCACAGAACCACGCAAATGCCCACAGAAGGCCCAATCCGTGGTGGCCATTTGAGGCCCTCCCCTCTCAACCCAGCTCAAACCCCCTATCACAGCTCCTGGGGCCTAGAGAGGGGCACCAGGGAGGCACCAGTGCAAGCCCGACCTCCCACACAGTGCACAGACCCCTCTGGGCGGGGGCCTGGCAACCCCTGCCTGGGCCAGCAGCACAGACCCAACAGGAGAGCTATGGGCAGAGTCCTCAGTTCCAGGCTCAGTTCCGCCGCCCCTGAGCAGCCCTGGGCCAGTCTCCTGCTCTCTCTGGCTGGCCAGGAAGGATCCTTCTGGCGCAAACTTCTGTCCCAAACACGGCAACACAGTAAAACCACTCTTGAAAGTACTCATGCCTGGGTGGTGAGTACCATGGAAAACCGAGCTAGACTGTGCCAGAAGCCTCCTTTTCCACGGGGCCACTTCAACAAGTGCTGGCAGCTGCACTGGGATGAGTCCTGCAACCCCACAGCAGGAGACGGCCCTGTGAGGGGGTCAGAGTCCCAGGAGAGGGAAGCCCCCTTCTTGGTGGGAATGCTGCCCAGAGCTGGGGGCCCTGGGCACTCCAAACACAAGGATGAATGTGTAGATGTTAGGGGTCCATCTGTAACCCACAGGCTTCCTCCAGAGTGTCCTGATGGAAGGCTGGGGAAGCAAAAGGGTCCTCCCAGAGCTACCTACATCCCAAACCCTGCAAACAGCAGTCCCGGGGCCTTCAGGGGCCTCCACCGCTGGAGACCTCGTAGGCTCCAGCACACTCCCCTGGCTTCCTTTCTGGAGTTTGAGAAAGGCTCCTGGGAAATCAGCAGAAAGCAGGACTCACCTCATCCAGTTAGCTTTAGTCTCGTCTGACCCATCTATAGACTTGTAGCGGTTATTCTTGTCCACAATCTGGAAGACAGAGAGAGAATCTAGAAGGCGCCACTCTTGAGTGGCTCTCTTGTCCCTGGAATCCTCTCCAAGCCAGGGTCTCCCTCCCTTCCGCTTGCCCTCCTCTACAATGCCTCTACTGCTGCAGGACTGAAAACCGAGCGGAGGCCAGGAATCCCATCTCCTTCTCCTGTCCTAACAGAAGACCAGAGACATGGCAGAAAAGCAGCACTTCCAGGAGCCCCGTACTACAATGATGAAAGTTAGAGCCAGCCCTTCTTCTTTCCCTCTAGCTTCCCCCAGCACTGGATGTCTGAGCACATGTGAGAGGGGCTTCCTCCTCTCCCCAGCCTCGAGCTGGTTGAGAGCCACAGGGATGGGCTGGTCCCTTCTCTTCTGTAAAATGTCCTGATTTCCTCATCACTCTTGAATCAGAGTTCAGCTGGGTATGGAGTTCTAGGCAGACTGTTTCATTGTCTTTCAGCCCTTGGAAGATTGCCCAAAAGGCTGCTATAGGCTGTTCAGGAAACTACTGTTGTTCTTTTGTGGAAAGGCTGTCAAGGGCGAAATTTAAGATTTTCCCTTCATTTTTTATTTAGTGCAATTTCCCTCTATTTTTGAAGTGGAGGATTTACTCCCTTAAAATTCTTATTACTCAACAAGCATATTACTTGGTGAACACATATCTCTTCTTCCATTCTGGAAAATTCTGAGAAACTCTTACATTTTTGAGTACAGCTTTTTAGTCATTTTCTCCAGGCATTTTCTCTATGTGTAGAATTTCTATTAAACATATTTGGGACTATCCCCCATGTCTTTTGACTAGCTTTTTCTATTTTTCTCTCTCCCTTTTTCCAGGCAGTGCTCTGAAAATATTCCTCAGAACTCTCTTCCGATTCACTAATTCTCTCTTTGACTGTGTCCAGTCGAGAATTTACCCCCTTATTACTGTTTTCCTTTTCTTTTTCCTTTCTTTTTAAATGAGCACTTTTAATTAGCAATAATCGTGCCTCAGATAAACCTCATTGGCTACGATACTGCCACTGCGCAAAGCTAAAATGAGCACTTTTAATGCAATGAATATTTTTCATTCCCAGAATCTTCATATCTATCTTTTCTTCATTCTATCTCTGTTTCACAAAGTCACATTCCTTCTGTTTCCCTCTCTTAACAGCTTTACTGAACTGTAATTGACATATAATGTGCCATTTGATAAACTTTGACAATTGTGTACACCCATTGCCACAATCAAGAAAACAAACATACCCATCACCCCCAAATTTCCTTATGCCCCAGAATCTTCCCCTCCTACCTCCCTCCATCCCTCCCATTCCCAGTCCACAGGCAACCAGTGAGCTTCTAGTCACCATAAATTACTTTGCATTTTCTAGGATTTTATATAAATGAAATCAAATAGAAGCCATGTTCTCAGCACAATTATCTTGAGATCTGTTCATACTGATGTGTGTACCAGACTTCATTCCTTTGTACTGGGAAGTAGTATTCCACCGATTGGGTGTGCCATAATTTGCTTTTTATCTACTTCTTGATGATATTTGGGTGCTGTCTAGTTTCTGGTTCTTACAAGTAAATCTGGTAAGAGAATCCAGTTAAAAGTCTTTCTGTAGACACACACATCTCTGGTGGGCAAATACCTTGAAATCGAATGGCTGAGTCCCATGGTAAGTATATGTATAACTTTTAAGAAACTGTTAAACTGTTTTCCCAAAGTGGCTGCAACATTTTACATTCCCATACAACAGCGTATGGACCCACCAGCTGGTCCACATCCTTGCCAACACTTGGTATGGACAGTCTTTTTAATTTAGCCATTCTGATAGGCATGAAGCAATATCTCTGTGGCTTTAATTTTATTTTTCTGATGATTAATGATTTTGAGCATCTTTTCATGCAGTTACTTGTCAGCTACATATCTTCTCTGGGGAAGAGTCTACTGGAATCTTTGCTCATTTTATTTTATTTTATTTTATTTTTTTAATTTATTTGAGAGAGAGAGATCATAAGTAGGCAGAGAGGCAGGCAGAGAGATAGGGGGAAGCAGGCTCCCTGCTGAGCAGAGAGCCCAATGCAGGGCTTGATCCCAGGACCTGAATCATGACCTGAGATCATGCAGAGGCTTAACCCACTGAGCCACCCAGGCGCCCCGAATCTTTGCTCATTTTAAAATCGGTTGTTTTTTTCTTTATTATTAAGTTTTGAGAGTTCTTTAAAAATATTTTTTGGATCCAGTCCATCATGAGACATAGGATATATGAATACTTTCTCCTAATCTAAGGCTTGTTTATTCATTCTCTTAATAATACCTTTCTAAGAGCAGAGGTTTGAAATTCAA
The DNA here is from genome assembly GCF_922984935.1 of Meles meles. Lineage (NCBI taxonomy): Eukaryota > Metazoa > Chordata > Mammalia > Carnivora > Mustelidae > Meles > Meles meles. The sequence continues at coordinate 20,935,243 of NC_060073.1, forward strand.
ACAAACAAACAAAAATCCACTGTTTTGTTCTTTTTAATGTGCACTATACTTCCTTTATTTCTTCAAGGATCATAAGGCTGAGGCTGCTAATTATCCGTCATTATCTATTATCTCCTTTGTCCATGGTAACAGAACCCCTGGATTAGAATTGGGCACCTGGCTATTTGTAATAACACAATACATTTTGGGACACCTGACTGGCTCTATCAGGGGAGTATACGACTCTTGATCTTGGGATCACGGGTTAGAGCCCCACGTGAGGTGTAGAGATCACTAAATAAATAAATAAGCTTAAACAAAACAAAACCAAACCAGGATATGTTTCTTGGTTTCTCTGCTAGCTAAGTTCTGGCCAATAGGATGTGGGTGGAAGGGTCAAGTGTCAGTTTCCCAAAAACTTCTTCATAAGACAGCTGATACATGCCTTTCCACTATGCTACTGCCTGGAATGCAGACGTAATGGCTGGAGTTCTAGCAACCAACTTACACTCTGAGGATACACTCTGAGCTGGGGTCAAGCTTGGTTCCCTGAGTGCTTAGTGGGCAGAGCCATAACACCAGGCCTAGACTATATTCATAACAGAAAATTTAACTCCTATTTAGCTCGAGCTACCATTATTACTCACAGTCAAACCCATTCCTGATACAAATCCTAAACAGTTATTTTAAATTCACTTTCAGAATATAATTTTCATTTTAGAGTGAATTCATTTGTCATTCATACTCAGAGGCTGTCTTTTTAACACTGTCTTCATTAGTTTTGGAGATTTGGTCTTGGTGGGAGGATTTATCTTTTTTGGTGGGGGGACTCTCACTGTAATATTTGGGGAAAAAAGGTGGGGGCTGGTCAAAGCATGAACTCTCAGTGCATTGGACTAAAAGCTCCTTTGCCCCTTCCACACACACCTTCTTTACCCATACCGTTCCTCTGGATAGTCCCATCCATCTCCAGACTCTCAACTTGTTCATTACTCACAATCCTCAAGCCCCAGAGGTGACTATTTGACTTCCCACGTGACTTCCTTTCCTTGGCTGTCTCACGGGCACCTCAAACTTATGTTCCCCAAGGTACCCACTCCCCCAGGACCACCCCCAAGCCCGGTCCTCTCCTACATTCCTCATCACAGTATCTGAAACCACCACACACTCAGGTTTCAAAAAGAAAGCCATCCCTACTATCAAAAACCAGTGAATGGTATACTTCCTATGGGTGAACTGTACAGTATGTGAATTATGTCTTGGAAAGGCTGTTAAAAACAAAAACAAAAACAAGTTACCCGTCATCCCTTGCTCTCTCATCGCCCCCCCCCCCCCCCCGCCCCGCCTCCATCCAATCCCTCAGCAAGTCCTGCCATTGCATGTCAAAACTTCCCCTCTAGTTCCACGGTGTCCTGCTTCCATGCTGGTCTGAGCCGTTAGCTCTCTTCCAGATGAACACAGGAAACCCTAACTCTCCTCCCCTGATGGGGCTCCAGACACCCCACCAGTTCTCCTCAGAGTAGCCACTATCATTTTTACGGATGTCACTCACCCAGGGGCGTCTGCAGTGCTTACAATAAAATCTGCACCTGGGGTCACAGCCTCCAGGGCCCGTGTCTCCCTACCTCCCCGACGGGCATCTCCGTCCTCCCCTTCACGTGCGGTGGCCATAGGCCCTGACAGTGAGCCTTTCCGCCGGGAGGGTTCACTGCCTACGACCTCTCTGTCCCACTCTTAAAAAATTCACAATCATGAAATTTTTCACGGATTCAGAAATTATAATGTGGCTGCCGTCCAGAATGACCTCCAGCTGTATCTATCCCCCACCTCGCTCGCCTCAAGAAAACACCTTGACATAGTTGAAGACGATCTCTGCCTCCAATTTCACCCCCTCTCTCCAAGGTTAACCACCATCATGAGGCTGGTGGGGAGCCTTCCCATTTTTACCACACAAGGAGCTTTCTAGAAAAAATGTACAGAATAGTTTTGCAGGTTTGTACAGTTCACAGATATGGCGTCCCACTGAATCTACCCTTTTGTACCTTTTTCCCACTGACTTTTGCATGACTGGTCCCTTCTTAACTTTCGGGTCTCAGTTACTGTCACCTCCCCTGAAGAAGCTTTTCCTGACCTGAACCTAAAGCAGGCTCTCCCCTGCGGTTTCCTGCCTACCACATGCCACCCTCCCAATGGCATTATCTCTATGACATCACCTGTCACTTCCTTTTACAGACCTAATTGCACGGTGCAATTTTGACATTGACAGTGTTTATCTGTCAGCTTGGCCATCGACTGTCTCCCTCACTGGACCATAAGTGAATGAGTGCAAAGCACATGGCTATCCAATTCATGATGGTGGCCTGGGCCCCGACCCACCACACAGCACATGGCATGGGACAGAATCCTGGCTGAACAAATGAATGGGTGGCTGAAGAGCCTTTTAAGGAAAAAGCAAATTAAAGGGGGGAAAAAAGGTCTAATGTTAATATTTTAGGGAAAAGGAAATGAGTCGTGTGCTGGAGCTGGCTTGCACTGGCTAATGAGTGCAGACTCTGGAATCTTCCAGAATTTTATGAACCAGCTGTTATTAGAAATTTAATTATATAAACTTACAATTCCAGAAATGCTATTTTAAGAGTAATAAATACTGAACGCTTACCACTTCCTAATTATTTTCTATTTCACTGTCATCAGTGTTCTTGAGGGAAATGGGCTTCTGCTGCACCTGCACAGGAGAAATGCTACGGAATGGTGGCTAGCGCCTGTGTCTGCCCACGGCCTGCTTCCATGACCTCATGCGGGTACCCTGAAATCGGCCACGGCGGGAGCATTTACACCATGGAAATTGGCACACACTCCCCCCACCCCCACCACCACATGACCAACGTGTGTCTGTACGTGTGCAGAAAGTCTGGGAAACACATTTCAAGCTCTCAACTCTGGTTACCTCTAGAGGAAAGCAAAAGAAGAAAGCAGGATGAGGCTTTTACTTCATTTGTCTATTTATGAGGTTATACTGCTCTTGTGGTTTAAATTTCGCAGATAGTGCTCGCTTCGGCAGCACATATACTAAAATATGCAAATAGACCAAAAGAGAGAGCATGCAGCTCAGGCTTCACACGGCCCTGCATCCGTGCCCCAACAGTCTCCCCAGATGGTGCCCCAGTCCTCGGGGACCTTCCCCTGGAACGTCGCAGAACCCTGTACTTTATCATAATGAGTCCCCCTGACATTATCATTTTCTGATTGTTCCTCTCTCTCCTGGGGAAAAAGAAAAGCATCTCTTGGCCCTGTAGCCAGTAGCAGGAGCACTCGGCGGGCACTGAGAGCCATGGAGCCAGAGGAATGAGCTAGAATGTTGGCTTCACCATTACAAGTGAGTGACCTGGCTTCAGCTTTCACATCTGTAAAATGGCATAAAGGCCAACACAGCAGCCCTGCCGTAATGACCCATGTGGGAGGCGCTCAGGAAACAGTTGTCATGACTGGAATTTGGGTTCTGACTGCAATCACAGTCTCTGGGCTCTTAATGAAGAGACAGATTGTTAATTATCATTAATTCTGGGCAGTGGGAGGTCTTTGGGTCAACAGTGAGTTGCTGTAATCTGCCTCTTTACGGCTTCAACTGGGCAGAGGGGCTCTGGGGGAGGTGGGAGCTGGGAGGACGGGGGGACTGCTTCAGGCCTCTGATGCCGGCTCAGATCTAGAGGTTTACTGAGGGACAGTTCTGGCCTTATCTTTCCCACATATCAGGATTTTCTCAAACCAATCATTCATTCATTCACTTAACAGCTATCACTGAGGGGGCGGTCACCATGTCTGGCTCTGCGGATAAAATGGTGATCCAGGGAGACAATGCCTTTGCTCTCACAAACCTCACAGTCCAGGGAGCCACAGAAGAGAGACCACTGTGACAGTGTGTGGGCAGCATGGTGGCAGGCAAAGCTGAGGAAAGGGGAGCTCAGAGCTGTGGCCAGTGTCTGAGAGTCAGTTGAGAACCTTCCTGGGAAATGCGGAATCCAAGAGAAGGTCTTGAAGAAGAGGAAAGTGAGGGTGTTCTGGGCAGAAGGGGCAGGAGGGGGCAGGATCTCACAGAGCTTGCAGAGCACGTCACACGTTACTGAGAAACCCAGGCCATCCTGAGTAGACAGCTGAGACCAAGATGGCTCAGGAATGGTCAGCCAGGGTCAGATGCTCGGGACCCAGTTGGCAGAAGGCTGGTCTCCCTGTGCCTCCCTCACCATAGTAACGACTAACAAAGACATTGGTAACGAAACACCAGTGGCTACCATTCAAAAAGCCATTTCGAGAGCACCTGGGTGGCTCAGTCGGTTGAGCGTCTGACTCTTGATTTCAGCTCGGGTTGGTGGGATCGAGCCCCGCATCAGGCTCGGTGCTCAGCAGGGTGTCTGCTTGAGATGCTCTCTCTCCCTCTCCCTCTGCCCACCGGCCCCTGGCTAGTGTGCAGATGCATGCGTGCATGTTCTTTCTCCTTAAAATAAATAAATAAATATTTTTATTTATTTATTTTTTTTTTTAAGATTTATTTATTTGACAAGTAGGCAGAGAGACAGGCAGAGAGAGAGAGGAGGAAGCAGGCTCCCAGCCAAGCAGAGAGCCCGATGCGGGGCTCGATCCCAGGACCCTGGGATCATGACCTGAGCCGAAGGCAGAGGCTTTAACCCGCTGAGCCACCCAGGCGCCCCTTTTTTTTTTTTTTTTTTTTTTTTTTTTTAAGATTTATTTATTTGACAAGTAGGCAGAGAGACAGGCAGAGAGAGAGAGAGAGGATAAATAAATATTTTTAAAAAAATAAACAGCCAGTTTAAAAACAAAACCAAATGAAAAAATCAATCTCACTGTGCCATGGAGTCTGACACACTGTTTTATGGATTCTCACAACTCTGTGAATGAGCTACCATCATGGTTCCCATTTTGCGGATTAGAAAACTGAGGTTCAGGACCACTCGGTAATTTGCCTGGGGCCACAAAAGAAACGTGTGATGAAGCCAGAGTTTGTTCAAATTTCAGCCTCTGCTGGTGCAGCCCGCCTCTTAATGCACTCTGCAGAGAGATGGGCCTTTTCCCCACGCTCCCTTTAAGGACCTCATCAGAATTGACCAGGGAAGTCCTGGGGACCCCCTCAAAATTTCCAGTTTTGCTGCAGGCTTGAGGAGATTTGCTGTGTGAAGATCTGCATTTTAATACAGAGGAACATTCTGCTTGGTGACAGAACATTCCCTGCCGTCAAGGGTTCACTGTTGGGCTCCTCTGAACGGTGCCATCACTGGATGCTGCAGAGATTAGGTTTTCAACAACCTGATTTGCTTGCAACTTCCAGGAACCCACGGATCCATAAAGCATTCTGATTTTCAGCCCTGCACCTCTTCTTAAAGCAAAGCGGCTACAAAAATGATTGATGAAGCTATTCACAGTTGACAGAGCACTTCTGCGCATCTCAGATGCTCCTCCCAGAACCCCAGGAGGCAGACAGCATCGCCTCTGTTCTCCAGCCACTTCCCAGCCTAGCGAGCTGAAATGGCAGAGTGAAAAAGAGGCGGGCCCAAACCTGAACTTGAACTGAACACTTAGGCTGGAAGCAGGGGGTTGGGGGAGGGACGGCGGGGGGAGTGGCTCTGAGATAATTTAGGCCCTGGCCTCCTAGCCTGGTGTCTACAGATGGGCTTTGGCAAGGCGAAGGGGAGGTCTCTTAAAATGAGAGCAGCATTTGGGGAATATTGGTATATAACTTCCTAGGCTACTCTGGGGGCTTGAGTACAAGATCTAACCCACCCTCCTCCGCCTTTTAACTGCTAATGGAGTTAGTGCTTCTTCTTATCATTCTAAAACTCTCTTTTATCAAATTTCAAAAAAAGGCCTAGAGGCCTGATTAATGAGGCATGTTTACATACAATCCCAAATCCCACATCCAGGTTTCGTACACTGTAATATCACTCACCATGCCCCTGTGACACTAACTGGAGATAACACGGAGATCCCTGATCTGCTCATCACCCACTATGTATCTGCCTACAACAAACCTCGAGACTCACAACTCACAAGGGTGTGTTCTGGTGGACTCTGCATCCCCATTTTATGCAGAGGAAATCTAGGGCTCCAGGAGAGTAAGCGCCTAGCCCCAAGACGCACATCCCGCAAGTGGTAGGAACGTCTGAGTCCAAAGCCCCTTAAGCAACTCAGACAGGTCTTCCCCACCCAGGTCCACTCAAGGTCCCCCCCCCCTCGTTACCAGCCTCAGGGCTAACTACTCCTTAACTCTGAACACGCTCAACCTCCATAAATCTGCCCATTGGTGAAACCAGTGGTCTGAGCCCTTGGGCAAAAGGACTGGAATAGCAGCAGGGTTAGAATGGGCCTGTAGGCAGAGGGAAAGGGAATAGAAACCAACTTTAAACATGCCACAGATGTCAAGGGTCTTCTAGGCTGATGGGGGCAGAGGGAAGCAGCGGACAGGGCTGATGTGAAAAGCACCCATGGAATGGTCCAGAGAAAAGCAGCTCCTTCGCCATGGGTGGCTTGCCCCCAGTCACCAGAGAAATGAACAAGAGTCATTAAAAAAGCAAAGAACAAAGCAAAGCTCTGAGACAGCATCTCACATCCATGAGGTGACTAGGATCAAAACACTGGTCACTTGCAGGTGTTGGCAGGGATGAGAAGGACTCTGTCCTCACAGACGGCCAGTGAGGGGCAAAATGGTCCAGCTGCTCTGGGACACTGTCTGGCAGGTCCTCAGATGATTAAACATAGAGTTCATTAACATGGAGTTGATTAACCCAGCAATTCCGCTCCTAGGTAGACGCCCGAGAGGAAATCCGTCCACACAGAAACTCGCACACCAGCATGAACAGGAGCAAAGAGCCAAAGATGGAACCAACCCCGCTGTCTGTCGACAGGCAAACAGATGAACCAAATGTGGTATGTCCATGCTGTGGAACAGAAAGGCCACAGAAAGGAACGATAATGCTACATCCACAGGGACAACGTGTCACAACAGGGAGGCACCTGGAAAACATCAAGCTAAGTGCAAGAAGCCAGTCACGACAGGCCACCTACTCGTTCGCATGAATCCCCTGATCTCCTACGATCTCCTTTGTAGGGAAGTCCAGAACTGGGACATCTCTAGAGACAGAGCAAATCAGTGGTTCCTTAGGGCTGGAAAGGGGAGAGGGGTGACGGCTAAAGACAGAGTTTCTTCTTGAGGTGATGAGAGGGTCCTCTCGCTGACGGGGGCAGTGGCTGTATACAGAGGAGAATATACTGAACACCACGAAATTATACACTTTAAATGGGAAAACTGTGTGGTATGTGACTACATTGGAATAAAGTGCTTTTAAGAAATCTGCCAAGCGGCACCCAGGTGTCTCAGTCGGTTAAACATCTGACTCTTGATTTCAGCTTGGGTCTCGATCTCAGGGTCCTGGGATCCAGCCCCATGTCAGACTTGGTGCTCAGCAGGGAAGGGGGGGAGCGGGGGTGTGTGCCTGTCTCCCTCTCCCTCTCCTCCTGCTCATGCTTGCTTGCTGAAATAAATAAATAAAATCTTAAAAGAAAAGAAATCTGCCAAATATTCATCATCAGCAATCAGAGAAGGAAAAGGAAACCATGTTCTACTATCTGCTTGAGAAGTTCTCCCTAGAGAAACAGGAGTTTCTGTGTGAGTGGGAGTACCAAGGGGATGGCATATGGGCATCCATGTATGGGGTTGGAGATGAGCTCGAGTTTTGGTTTGAAGTCCTGACCCCCACGATTAGCTGCATGGCCTTGGACAAGCAACCTGGCCCTTGAAGTTCCAGTTTCCCAATTGGGACAAAGGGGAAGAGGGACACCTGTCCGCTGGTACTGTTCCAAGGATACAGAATTAAGGCTCACAAATCCTTCAGCGGCCAACGAACAGCAGCGATTTGGTGGCTGTTAGAGGTATTGCTGTCCGCCAAGCCTCACTAGCTTTTGCTGAGGACCCCCCGGGAGTTTAAGGCTGCCAAATCGGGCTCCAACAAGACCCATCCTAAAGGAATTTTCGAACACCGGAAGACCCCAAGTCCCCTATTATTAAAACCAGGAAGTTCACTAGAAATTAGTGTCTCTCAAAACGAGGGCCTTTGGATATGTTTTTAAGATCCAAAAGCTCACACTAAGAATTTTTAATTTAATGTTTTCATTAAAATAAATCAGTATATGGGAATCACTAGGAGATTCCCATCCCAAAGAGTACTGTGCTTGGAACTCGGTTGGTACCTGTGGTCGACTGAATTCTTGGCCCCAATTCCTGCCCCTCCCCACGGGCCTCAGCCATGTGATTCTGCATGGGGTTCTCTTTTACAGGTGGTGGGGACTTCTTCTCCAGGTGCCTCCCTTCTCTGGCTTGGCTTCAGCTGTGTGACTTGTCTGGCCGATGGGATGTTAGCACACACCAAGCAAGCAAAGACTGGAAATGTGCTTGCAAGGGTGGGCTTGCCTCTCGGGCCTCTGCCTTGACCGGGAGAAGAGCTTCCCCAGGAGCCCCTGCTCCTTCAGCCCGGGCCCAGAACATGGAACAGACTTGGCTCCACGGTGAGGCCACAAGTTCTCCCCGTGGCTTGTGGCTCAGTGGCCCAGCTGCACCCAGTGAAATCAGCCCCTCGCGGTCCCGCAGCAGACACCGCAGACACCCCAGACACCCCAGACACCCCAGACTATAAATGAGGACCGGCAGCTGGGCCAGCAGATACACGAGCAAGCATGCAAGACTGCTACTCTACAGAGCGGGTCGGCAAACTATGGCCTGCAAGGGAAATCCAGCTGCCGTCTGTGTTGGATGGCCGAACGGTGAAGAACGGTTTGTGCATTTCTCAGTGGCTGGAAATAAACCAAGGGAAGAATATCTCATCATGTGAAAGGTATACGGAATTCAAATCGTGGCATCCATAAACAGTTTTACTAGAACACACCAGACCTGACTATTCTCCCACGACAAGGGCAGAACTGAGGAGGACATGTGGGGTCCACGGAGCCTAAAATATTTACGATCCGGCCCTTTACACAAAAAGTGTGCAACACCAGTTCTAGGTCACCGAATTCTGGACACACAGCTGACCAGATGACAGTACTTACTGCTGTCTGCCGCGAGCTAGCAAAAGAAGAATAAATGCAAACTTGAGGAACATGAGATGCTTTCTGGCAAAGAATAGGTTAGGAACCATTGAGGCAGGTGCACTAAAAGATTCCCCAGTGTTTTAGAGACAAACGAAGAAAATACAGGGGTCACCTGATAAATGGGAGTTTTGTTCCAGGAAAACACCATCTGACACACTACACTGATTTCCTTCGATTGAATTATGTTGGTTGGTATATCGTTCTGTTCATTTTATATTTGTAAGTCTGTCTTGGGTAGTTGTAGCTGTTTAAGAGTTAGAAGAAATGGGGGTGCCTGGGTGGCTCAGTTGGTTGGGTGGCTGCCTTCAGCTCAGGTCGTGATCCTAAAGTCCTGGGATTGAGCCCCACATCAGGCTCCCTGCTCAGCGGAGGGCCTACTTCTCCCTTTCCCTCGGCCTACCATTCTACCTACTTGTGCTCTCTCTCTGTCAAATAAATAAATAAAATGTTTTAAGAAGAGAGAGAGAGAGAAGAAACGTTGTTTCATCTAGATCTATGTTCATACCTTTTCAAATTACGTTAACCTAAGATTAATGTAACATTGGGACACCACCAATACCCACACCCCGCTACATTAAAAGTCACCTGACCAACAGATACAGGAAAAGGTGCTGAAGTTCTCTGGTCAGGACGGAAATGCAGATTAAAACCACAAAGCGCTATCCCTGTAGGCCTGTTAGAACGGTTAGCATCAAGGTGACAACGGAGATCAAGCGCTGGCCAGGATGTGGAGAGAAGGGAACTCCTGAGCACGGCTTTGGGAACGTACACGGACACAGCCACCACGGAAATGAGTGCAGAGGTTCCTCAAACACTTAAAAATAGAACTACCACGTGATCCAGCAATTTCTTTCTTAGAAACAGAAACACTTAATGTGAAAATTTTGTGCCTCCCGTCTTCCCTGCAGCATTGCTTACTACGGCCAAGACACGGGGATGGGGCGCCTGGGTGGCTCAGTGGGTTAAGCCTCTGCCTTCGGCTCGGGTCATGATCTCAGGGTCCTGGGATCGAGCCCCACATCGGGTTCTCCGCTCAGCGGGGAGCCTGCTTCCCTGCCTCTCTCTCTGTTTGCCTCTCTGCCTGCTTGTGATTTCTCTCTGTCAAATAAAGAAATAAAATCTTTAAAAAAAAAAAAAAGACACGGGGATAACCCAGGTATCCCTCGGCAGATAAAGGAACAGGGAAGGTGTGGTAGAGATCTACAACGGAGTGTTATTCATCCATGAAAAAGAATGAAATCTTGCCATTTGCAACGACATGGATGGACCTTCCGTGTATGATGCTGAGTGAAATGAGTCAGACACAGGCAAACACCAGGTGATCTCACCTATATGTGGAATCTAAAAAAGAAAAACATCAAAACCCGAACTCCTAGATATGGAGAACAGATTGGCGGTTGCCAGAGGCAGAGGGTGGGGAGTGGGGGAGTGAAGACGGTCAAAGTGGAATAAGTAAGCCCTGGGTATGTAACAGAGAGCACAGTGACCATAGTTATTCCTATATTTAAAAAGTCACCTCAATATGACCCAGGTGAGAAAACCACCACAGCAGAAGTGCTGAGAAGACAAGGCATGGTGCAGGTCAAGTTAGGAGCTCCTTTACACTGGACATACTGTGCCAGCTCAGAATAGTTTTTCTCGCTCTTTTATTCCAGAATAATAGGTTAGGAGAACAACAGACAGTTCTAGCCAAAACAAGTTCACCAACATAGTACATATTTGTGGGGAATCTTTGTTTCAGTTTGTGATTCATAAACAAACAACCAGCATTTGTCAAATAGTTATATGAGACAAGCCCATTTAATGCTTCTGATCTTAAGCGGAATCTTAAGACTCTGGTACATACTTTTTTTTCCTGGAAGAGCTGATATTGAATTGATAGTGTTTTAAGGATCCCTCGCATCTTAGAACACGAGAAAAGCAACTTTTTTCTAGCATCATCTTCCACTCTTCCTTCTAAGCACACTCTGTACTTTTGCTATCCCTCATCACCTTTCATCCCTCAATGTGCCCCGTGCCCCCCGCTGCTCACGTCTGTGTTCCCTCAGTCCCTGACACCATCGGTCACTCACTGCAACTCATCCCTTGACACCTAGTTCAGGCCTAAAAGCCAGGAGACCGCAGTGGCCACGCACACACTTAGTGCCTTGGGATCTTGTGTTCTGCATGCCATTTCCACTAAAACAAATTAGGACTCCTGGGAGAGATGGCTAGAACATCTTCTTGCTCCAGAAAGTAAGGGAAGTATGAAAATAAGGACAAGGAGCCAGTCTGAATGGGCTCCCGCTGGCCAAATCTAGGGCAATTTAAACATCAGAATGAATAATGACAGGAATGGACTAGAACACACGGAAGAAAGAAAGGATTCAAGAGTCCATTGTGATGCTAAAAATAACTTTAAAAATGAGGGATGAGGTGGAGGAGAAAGTTGAGCAATTTTTTTTTTAATAGAAGGATGTCCCGTAGTAAATGTAGAATGCAAATCATTTCAAGCCATGAATAATAGATGATGCAGGCAAGAATCATTAACAGTTGCTAAAACGACTGGGTAAAAGATAAGACAAACTGACCTCACGTGCCTCCCACTATCTACAGGGAGAAAGACACAACACCTTCCATGCCAAAAAGCTACAATCTGCATCTATCATGAGGAAACAATCAGGCAAATCTAAACCATGCAACGTTCTGCAAACCACTGCCCAGGACTTCTCCAAGATGTCAATATCCTGAGAGAGAGAGAGAGAGAAAACAAAACAAAACAAAACAAAACAAAAATGACGCAGGGGAACTCTTCTAGAATGAAGGAGACTAATGAGACGTGACCATTAAATGCGGCATGGGATGCTTGAGTGGGTCCAGGATGGGGGAAAGACTGTAAAGGCCACTTCCCCAGGGCCACAGGCAAGATGTGACTATGGACTCCAGTTGAGACAGTACGGTAACCACGGTTAAATTTCCTGCATATAATAATTCTATCGTGGGGACAGAGGACAGCAGTCAGCAAACCATGGCTACAGCTCAAATGCAGCCCCTGTCTGCTTTTGTACAGCTGGGAGCAATGCATGGTGGCTGCAGTTCTTATGATTACAAAAATTTTTTTTATATTAATTTCATTTATATGGTTTTATGTGTGAAACGTAGAGGAGATGTGAGTTGCATTTGAAGTTACAGGATATTCACATCTGGCATTCACAAATAAAGTTTTATCGGAACACAGCCATGCTCGTTCATTCATCTACTGTCTCTGGCTGCTTTTGCCCCACGACTGTAGAGTTGCGTAGCAGGGATGGAGAGCGCGTGCCCCATAAAGGCTGATGTCTATAACCATCTCTCAAGCAGCTCAGAACACAAAACAAAAAGAAAACACAAAAGAGCATGCATGCAAACGCGCCTGTCCTTGTATATAGGAGAGATTCAAGCAACTGTTACAAAATGTTAGCAATGGGTGAATTAGGTGCAGGGTATGTGGGTGTTATTACCCTTGTAACTTTTCCATGGAGTGTGAAAATGGCAAAATAAAGAGTTAATAAAAAATGAGCAGATAAGCATGGGAAGTACCTGCTCATACACATATACACACACACACGTCAACCTGTCTCAGGTGTTCCTTCTTTTCTTCCTGGACAAGCCCCTTATTCTCGCCTTCGCAGAGCTCTCCCAAACTCAGTGACACCTGCATGCTCCCGCTGACATCTCCTGCTACTGTCTGCTTCTGTGTCCCTCTATCCCAGTCACTCGGGGGTTTTCAGACTCTGTTCTGGACGCTGTGTCATGAGCTTCTGCACATCCAGTTTCAAGTTTTGAAATAAGCCTCCATTTTACAATGGAACTTGAAATGGAGAACACTGGAAATACCATTTCACCTCGGTTTCCCCCGAGCATAGTAGGAGCTAGCAAGCAGAGGGGCTGACCGACAGCAGGTGAGGAAGGCCCCCCCATGGCGTCCTCATTATAAGGACCCCCGGGAAATCTCCCGTCCAGTATCAGTACCCAGAAGGGCAGACCTCCCCAGGAGCTATCCGGGGACTTTTCACGGTATGGACAGAAGGTGCTGGTAGCTGACCAGGCTTCCCTTTTCCCCAGTGGCTGCCGGATTTGGACCCCCTAGAGCGAAAAGCACACACAAGGGTCATTTTGGTCTGCATTTTTAGCCTCATTCCTGCCTCTGCTTAGGGTCTCCGTTCTTGCTTTGCTTTCTTCTGTCACTCTCAGTTTTAATATGCTATGATGTTCTATTTTATGTATCCTACTAAGCTACCCTAAATCCCTTCTGGAACAAGACGGAGTCTAAGCAAGAAATGTAAATGGAAACCCTGTGCTGGCCTCCTCTTTCTTCCTCCTATTTCCAAACCGCACGGCTGCCCGCACTCCCAAACACCCCAGGCCAGCAGCATGGTCGCTGGCCGCCACTGGCCGAGGGCGGCCTGGCAGGCCTGGCAAGAACTTCTGGGATTTATCATTTCCAGCGAGATGAGAAGGCAGAGGAAGGGAGCATGTCTTTTCTAAGCAGCCAGAGGTCCGGGCAGAACTCTGGCAGAGGAGGCCAGGCCATGGAGAGATGCAAAGTGGACATGGCCACCTGGTCCGTCTAGAGTCAGGCCCTGGCCTGTGGGACCAGGTTTCCTCTGGGCGGAGGGGAGACGGAGAGGGAACGAGTACTGGGCAGGAAGGATGAGTAGAATAAAGTCAGGCAAGGCCAATGGAGTGGAAGAGGCGAGATAAGGCAGGCGGAGAAGGCCCAGGAGGCAGAAAAGAGGGCAGGTTCTGGAGTCAAGACTGTTAGGTTAGAACCGCAGCTCTGCTACTCATTAGCTGCTTAGTTTTGGGCAGACTGACTTCCCTCTCCAGGCCTCAGTTTTCCCAGTGGTACAATGGGTAGTATAATACCTACTTTCTGGGGGCATCATTAGGATCAAATGAGATCATGCTGTCAAGTGATGAACACAGACCCAGAAACTTCGTAAGTGCTAAAGAAGCGGGAACAGGCACGCTCCTCCTTAGCTCTGTCGTTATTTCCACTGGAGTAGAGTGTGCACACTGAGGCCCCGTGGAAGGAAATGTGCTGGAGGAAGGCCAGAGCTTTAGAAGGCAGGCAGAAGGTCAAGAAAGACATCGAGAACGGCTATGAGACAGCATCTAACCAATGAATGCAGTTCATCTGAGATACCATGCTTCCATATCCCGTTCCAAAATCAGCGCTGTGGTTCACCCCACCTTTCCCCACCCCCTTCCGTTCAACCAGCGCAGCAACTGAGCAGGCAGAGCTGTTCCTCATTCCTGCTTTTCCCCAACTCAAAGCCTGACTGAGGACACGCACGTGCACGCACGCATGCGCACACACATACACAGGGCTCTGCTTTCTTGAGCCATCTTGCCTATCTGTTCTCTCAGGGCATCTCACCTCTCTGGATCACGAAGGTCAGAGCCTCCACATGGCCCTGTGATCTCTGGCCACTCCCTCCCCTACACCCATCCCCACGTCACAGCTCACAGCAGCTCCAAGGCCCTAGGAAGGACCCTCCAGCAGGGCAACAGGGCTGCCCACCTCCTGAGCCCTGAACTGCAGGCCACGCCCACTCTCCACTGGTAGAGCTGGTCTACCACCAGGTTGCGAACTCCAGGGGTTCCTCCTCTTCCTTTCCTCCAGACCGCAGCCGAGTGCCGCAAACCGAGGGAGGCTGCTTGCCCAGCTGAGCTGTCCCAAGGTGTAGATTCTTGTGGGCGGGGGAAGGAGCAAAGCCTTAGATTTTTGCCTCTGCTGAACCTCTACCCATCCTTCAAGACCCATCTCCAGTCTGCCCAGTCAAAAGCCATTCCCCTCCTCCCTGGCCCCACAACCTTCTACAAGGACTACAACCGCCAACGACACTCCGCCTCAATGGTACCTGGTTGGGAATAGAGCTCCTCGCCTCCCATCCTGAAAGCCTGGCACTGTGGAAAGGCGCTATCTTTGTGGGGAGCCACAGTCTACCGTGCGTCAACCTTGCGAGTTGGGGTCACGTGCTTAAACTCTTCAGTCCTGGGACCCATCCTCGGAACCAGAAGGCCAGCGACCTTCACCTGTGGGGCTGTCAGAGGAGTAATGTAGCACCCAGCTAGCCTAGAATCCTTGCTTTCGAGCAGCCAGACTTTCAAAACAAGCCAGCCAGCCTTGCTGGCTCTCTCCTCCCCTCCCACTCATCTCTCCATCCCCAGCAGCATGGCTTCCATCTTGAAACTGCCTGTAGCCAGGATACAGAGCCCCGTGCCCTGTGCAAGCCCAGTGGCACCTAGGCACATGCTTCGTGTGCCCTCCGCCCAGGCCCCTGTCCTGAGCTTACCCGCATGCGCCGACCTGTCCTTGGACCGCCCACCTGAGCGTCTCCTAGCCATGGGCACCTGCAGCTCGCTCACCGCGCCTGAACTCACCTTTGCCACTCCCCTGGCTCAGGCCAGCAATCTCCAGCTCTCTGCATGTGTCGACAGATGTCCCCACCCCCCCCCCTCCACACGCAAGCCCACTGCATTCATCTCCTAACCCTTCTTAACAAACTGCCACAACATCGTAGCTTCAAACACCGCCCGTTTATTACCTCACAGTTCCAGAGGTTGGAAGGCCTAAAAATCAAGGTGTCGGCAGGGCTGAGTTCCTGGATGCTTAAGGGAAGATTCTACTTCCTTGCCTTTTCTAGCTTCTAAAGGGAACCTGCATTCCTTGGCTCCTGGCTCCTTCTTCTATCTTCAAGGCCAGCGGGATAACATCTTCCCATCTTTTCTGAGTCTGATTCTCTTTTCTCCGTCTTATAAGAATGCTTGTAATTCCATGGGGCCCACCTCCATAATCCAAGATAATCTCCCTATCTCAAGAGCCTTAATGTAATACCCTCCGGAGAGTCCCTTTGGCCATCTATGAGGACACAGGCAGGGTTTCAGGGGTCAGGACACGGCCATCCTCAGAGAAGCCATGATTAGGCCTACTACACTCCCCTCCCTCCAATGGCTCCGAGTCTCTAGGATATCCCTCTAGCGACAGCAATACTGTTGAGCTGTCTCCCTTCCATAGGCAACGTCTCCATCTGAACCTTCTTGGTCATAGAAGAGCTTGTCCACCTTACCTCATCGCTCCTCTGGAGTCAACCAGCTCTCCAGGAGGACAGCCCCGACCAGGTTTTTCAACGATGTTACTGTCTTTCTCTGAACAAAGCCCCCTGCCCCCGGGTCTGCTTGCAGTCGTCCCCTCTCCCAGCTCCTGTCTCTCCTACACTGATCTCACTGCTGTTCCAGCTTCCGAGAAGTGGGTCTACTGGTCGCCTGGGTTCTAACAGTGTTCCCACCTTGCCGCTCTCTCGAAGGGCTTCACCACAGCACCATCAGCGCCTGAGACCGGATCATTCTTCATGGGACAAGGCTGTCCCATGCACTGTGAAAGGTTTAGCAGCATCCCCGGTCTCTGCCTTCCAGATGCCAGTAGCATATCCCCATCCCAAGTTATGATGGCCAAAAATGTCTTCAGGCGTTACCAAATGTCTGGGGTGGGCAGGGCGTGGGGGGGCACCAACTGCCCCAGACCAAGAACCACTGTCTGACCGAGTAGTTCTTGTCAAGGTCGCTGGTGACTTCTCTGGCATAAAATCCAGTGGACACTTCTGAGCCCTTCTCTTTTTGGCCCTTCTGGCCTCCCCACCTCTCAGGCTGCAATTCCTATCTCCCTTGCAGGATCACGTTCCCCTCCTGGACCGCTAGCCCTAGGCCCTCTCCACCTCTTGTTCACCTGTTCTCCCTGGGGGCTGTCCTCTGCAGCCCTACCGACACCTACATCCAGGTGGCTCAGGAACTGACACCGCAAACCTCCTCTCCCAGCTCCACGCACACGTAGCTAACTGCCTAGTTGACAGGGCCACTGGGGACCTTGCCATCACTCCAAGCTCTGCGAGTCCAAAACCAGAAAGGGGATCTCGCCCTCCACCCAGGCCCTGCCCTGCATTTCACTTCTAAAAGCCGCCTTCCTGACCTGCTGAGAGCAGAACACTGAAGGACTTGTTCCGGCCAATTCCCTCTCCCTTACTTAGGCCAACTGATCTGTTTTCCAGTCAATCTCGCTCATCCCTGAACCGGGTCACAAACCAGTTCACCTGTCTCCACATCGCCACCCCACTCTCGCTCAAGCCTCCACTATCACCAATGTGGAGAATGAATGTAGTCCTCTAACTGGGATGTGGGCATCCATTCTCCACCAATGCCCCCACCCCTGATCTGTTCTCCACGCTGCACCCAAAGTCACCCTTTCAAAACATAAACAAAACTTATTGTTCTTAAAGAGCAGAAGTCCCAGTTTGGTCTACTGGGCCCTAGACTTCCAAGTTTCTCTCTCCCCATCCCGGGCCCCTGTGTTTGCTGCACTCCAGGTACGACGACCTTCTTGTCATGCAAATGTGCCATTTGCTCCTGCCACAGGGCCTTTGCACATGCTGTTCTGTCCATCTGGTGGGCATTCTCTCCTGTCAATCACAGCTCCACTATCAGGAAACTTTCCCTGACCTTTGGTCACATTAATTCCTCTGGTTGTTCCCTTTTCTCCTAGCCTCACTGTCTCTTCATCTCCTGAATCATGATTTTACATTTATTTATCTTATTGTTTGAGTCATTCCAGCTTCCCCATAAGAAGCCTATGAGGGCCGACTGATGTCTGATCTGGCCCATCACTATATCCCCAAGGTCAGTTCAATGCCTAGCACAGAGAAGCCCCACAAGAAGGGTTTAATTAATGACTAATGAATGATCTTCCTACTCCCTAGCCTGACTTTCTCTACAGGCTCTGCCTTCTTCCCTCTCTGTTCAAGCTTGACTCCCGAGAGTCAAGAGTCATTCCTAATAATCTTTCCTCTTCAGATCATTAGAAACCCTCTTCCTCACCTCCACATCCCATTCGTTAATAAATCTCAGAGATTCTCCTTCCTAAACCTCTTGCAAATGTGCCTGCCTCCAGCACCCAAGTTGAAACCAGCATCTTTGCCTGCCCATCCCCGTTCTCCATTCTGCTACCTAACCTGCCCATTCTGCAAGGCCTCTGCCTCGCCTGCTTCAGTGTTTTCCCCCGGCCCACAGGAGAAGCACACACTTACCCGGACTCAGGAAATGTAGCGTGATCTGCCCCTGCCTCCTCCTCTGCTGATTTCTCGCAGAGAAATCATACTGACTCCTGAGCTCATTGCTAACACCACACCAGACCTGTCGGGAGCTCCCCTCACTCAGCGGCTCTGTGTGCCTACAGCATTCTTCCATCTCCCGTCCCCAGACTGCTACTCAGTCCTCAAGTCTCAAGCTGAAGGAAATCCTGCCCAAACCCCTCAAGGAGGCCAACAACAACAATAATAATAGCTGATACTCACTGCATGCTCCCTGAAGGCAGGCATGGCTCTAAAAACTTCATAGTATTGACCTATTTCCTCTCCACCACCAATTATAATTATTCTATTACAGAACAGGCACAGAGAAGTTAAATGACTCGTCCAAGGTCACCTTTGATAGTAAAGAGCAAAGCTGGCTGACATAACGAACTTGGACTCCAGGCCCCAGATCCCCGAGCACCATGAACATCACCATCTCCCTCTACTCCAAGAGTGTCCCATCTTCCCCCTTCCCTAGCAATGATCTTGTGTGCACGTACCTGTCCAGTATCTGTTCTCTGCCCCAGACCATCCCCTCCCTGAGAGGAAGGCCATACTTCCTCCAGTACCCAGTACCCAGCCCAGCACCTGGCATCACTGCTTTTTGGGCTGAATGTCATGCTCTGCATTCCCACAGCCCCCAGGCCCAAGTCACCCACTGCGGAGGAGGGCCTGGGTCAACCCTTTGTAAATGCCACACAATGGCCCGCCAGACACACACACACATGAACCTTCACGGGGAAATCGCCCTGAGTTCTGCCTGGCTGGCCGGCCATGGGTTCCCTAGAGCCCCACAGATTCTACTAACGACCCCAGCCAGGCGGGGCCCTCAGCATGGCCATCAGCCACCCAGGGTGGCACACCTACTCAGCCAGGACAAGGGGATAGGGAGATCCTTCTTCCCCGCATCCTGGATGGATGGCAGGAAAGCTCTAGGTCCAGGTTGGGCCAGCATATGGCTCCCCCTGCTGGTTTCCTTCCACGCTCCTTAGCACCCTCTCCCACGGCACGGGCCAGGGGACACTCACCAGCCAGGAGAAGAAGCCAGCTGATTTGTCCTGGGTGGAGATCTGCCCCTCATAGGGGCCGAAGATGTGGCCCTTGGGGATGACCTCATTTATGCATCGCACGTCATTCTCCCCACTGGCTTCCTTGACCACCTCCATGCCCTGCGGGATGGTGAGGGCAGCCCTGTCTGGGATGCCCACGGGCACTGGCGTGTCGGACACAAACACTGGGGGACCGTGGTTCGGGCACTCATCCACAAAGTACTCCTGGCAGGACTCGCAGACTGAAGGGACGGAAAGAGCGAAAGAGCCTCAGTTGTTGCGGGGAGGCGGGACACCCACGGCGGAGGCTGAGGGGCTGCAGGGAGGCCCACCCTGAGGACGGCATCAGGCAGTGGAAAGCACACTGCATGGGACTCACGAGTCCCGGCCCTGGCTCCACCCCAGCCAGCCACAAGTCCCTGAGTCTTCCGTGGTAAAAACCCATTCCCCTCCCTGGGGGCTCAGCAGACACGCCTGCCAGTGAGAAGGAGGCCAGGAGCTCCCTTTGTTTCGAGTTTACAGCCTAGCTCTGGAGGCAGATGGGCCTGGGTTGGAACGGCAACTGTGTGCATCTGAGGGCTGTGGCACCCGAAGCAGGGCTCTCAGCCCCCACCAAGCCCCAGGGTCCTCCCCGGAAAATGGGACCAATAAGGGCCACTTCAGTGGTTAAGGGTGAGGATTAACGGAAGCCTGGACCGGTCTCTGATACATCATAGGCAAGTGCCTATCATTAGTCCTATGGCTGCAAATTCCCTAAGCAGAGATGGGGTATGGGCGTGGGGGAGCAGGGTGAAGGGGTGAAGGGAGGGAAAGGCAGGAACAGCCCCAGGCTCCACTTACACCAGAAGTCCACTTGCTGGAAGCTTTTGGGCATGATGAGCTCACGCTTCCCCTTCAGTTTCTTGGGCTCCACTTCCATGGGTGAGGGGTCTGGTCTCCTAGAGCTGGCCAGGCCAGGGGCCAGTAAAGGAAGCAAAGAAGCCATCAGAGAGTGGGAAGCTGGTGGGCAGAGAAGCCATGGCCCGGGCCAGGAGGCCACGGGGACATGGGGATGTGGGGCGGGCGATGGAGTGCCAGCCTGTTCAGGGCAGGGGATTTTGAAAAGGTAGGTGTTCGGAGACCTGGGCCTAGGCCCTCTAGGGCCACCATGTGGGTTCTTCTGGTCTTCTAGGGCCTGTGCTCGCTCACATTTTCTCCCAGGAGCTGCTCAGAGCAGGCGAAGGATTGTGGGCCGGGAGTGGGAACTCTCCCCAGGGCGTGCAACCAACCCAGCCCAAGATTCCCCACTTCTCCCTCTCCTGCCCCCACATAAGGGCCTCACCAGGGCTGGCCATACTCCTGGTCTCGGAGTGGGGAGCAGACCTCGGTCTTCACCACGGTCACCATATCCCCCACAGCCGCCTTGGTCTGGGCCAGGCAATCCTTCATGTTGTCAGTCATTCTGTCCTGGGGACACGAAGGCGGGACCAGCACAGGAAGAGGATCAAAGAGACAGGGGAAGAAGGGTGAGTGTCAGAGAGGGCAAGCGGGGGTCCCATGGAGTCTGGTTACCCTCCCTGCCATCCCCAGAGGAAACGCTTGAGAACAGAGACAACAAAAACAGCTGTAGCCCGGCCAAGAGGAAATGCCATTTCTATCCTGGGCTGGTCCTGGGGACGACTGGAGCCACCAGCCCCATGGGGTCAGAGGCCAAGGGGCAGCTCAGGCCAGGGGACAGGACTGGATAGCACAGCATGGACCCCGAGACCAAAGAAAGGGCAAAGGATATGAGACTTCCACATAAGTCTCCGCACAAAAGTCTGCAATGGGGGACCAGGAGAGGGACCCACTCAGGTCCAGCTGGAGCCAAGGAGGGACTGACAGAGCACCCTGGCCCCTCGGCACCAGGCTGCGCAGCCCCCTCACCCAGGGACTGCCAGGGAATGTGGCCAAGCCCGCTCTGCCAGCTCAGAGCAGGTACAGGCGGGCCTGGGGGTCCTGGTGCGGGCCGGCAGGGCCAGCCCTGACTCCAAGCCCCACCCGCTCTCTCTAGGGGAGTCTCCCCAGCCCGCCGCTTACCGCCCTCCTCCACCACCGCGCCAGGCTTCAGCCCCTCCCTCGGCACCCCGGGGTCCTCATGCCAAGCCCGGGGACACTCTTCGGGCCAGGGTGGCGCGCGGCTAGGACTGGGACCGCGCTCGCGGCCCGGGACTGGGCCAGCGGCGTGTGTGACTCACTACCCGGGGCCCCGCTGGCCACACCCCTGCTCCTCGGCTAATCAGCCCCCTGCTCCCCACCGGGGCCCCAAAGCCAGCGGCGGCTGGGAGGGGTGCGGGGAAACACGACGGCCTGCCCCCTCCTCCGAGCCGGCAGGGCCTGGGGGGGGGGGGCGCGCGGAGGGGGGCGGGGGCTGCCCGGGGCGGGACGAGTCGCCCCTCCCCGGCCCCCGGGCCGCCGCCACCCCCCCGCCCCCGGCCCCCGCAGCCCCGCGGGGCGTCCCGCCCGCGTGTCCGGCGGGGAAAGTGTGAGGTCCCGCGGCCGGGCGCAGGGGCGGCGCCCGGGGGCTGGGGAGGGCGCGGGCCGCTCTCTCCCTCTCACCAACCTTCCGGGCGGGGAGCTCCCTGCCCTGCCCGGCCCGGCCCTGCCCAGCGCCGCCCCCCGCCCGCCAGGCCCGGCATTCCTTGCGGGGGCATGTGGCTTCTTGCCGGCCCCGGGGGCACGCAGTTGGCTGGCGGCCGGGAGGGGGGCGCGCGGGGAGCAGGAGGGACCGGGCGCCCGGGAGGGGCGGCGGCCGGGGGCCCACCCGAGGGGAGGAGGGAGTGCAGCCCCCCGCGGGGCGGGAGGCGGGGGGCGCCGGGCGGGCTTCTGGGGTGGCCGGGAGCGCGGGGAGTGGGGGTTGGTGCCGAGCCTTTAGAGGGCGGGCGTGGGGAGCCGGCCGGCGACGTGCGCGGGCGGCCCCCAGCGCTCCCTCCCTGCGGCCGCAGCGGACTCTGAGTGGCTGCGGCGCGGCCTTTGGCGAACCGGGCCACACCACAGATCCCTGCTTGCCCCCCACCCGCTGGGCGCGCCGCACGCCGCCCCTTCCCCACCTGTGCGGTGCGGGGTGGGGACCAGGCGCCTGCGGCGGTGGGAGGGGGGCACCGACCTCCTGGCCCACCGAATGGCCCTCAGCCACCTGTCAAGGGAGGAGGGTTGCGGTCACCCGACAGGAACCCAGGGCGGGAAGATGTCGAGGGACTCCCCCAAGGTCACGCAGTCCGTTCCTGATGGAGTCTAGACTGGAGCTGGGGGCCTGCTCTGAGTAAACTGGAAACAGGAGAACCCCCAGATTCAAGCGTTACGTTTCAGGTCTGGTACACCTCCATGCCACACTCTCAGCCCAGCTTCTTCCAGAAAGATCACCGGGATCACCCTGGGGTGGGATCAGCGGCACACAAGTCCAGCTGCCAGGCAGGGGCAAGGTCCTAAGGATTTGTAAAGGATAACTGAAGGCTTCCTTCCCTGAGAAGCACTTCTCACTGGGAGGGGGAGCATTCACACACAATACTAGGTTCCCAAAGGGGCACTGTCTGTGTTCAAATCCCAGTGATTGGCTGTGTGACAACCCCCCCACCACACACCCGCAGGTGTTAGGGACTGAAAGTTTGTGTGCTCTCCCACCCCCGTATGTTGGTGCCCTAAGCCCTTATGTGGCTGTATTTGGAGACAGGACCTGTGAGGAGTTGGTAAAGATGAAATGAGGTCACAAAAGTGGAGCCCAAATCCAAAAGGAAGAGACACCAGAGCTGGCTTTCTCTATGCCCCAGGTGAGGACGAGAAGGCATCAGTGTGCAAACCAGGAAGAGAACTCTCCCCAGGAACCAAAATGGCTTGCACCTTGATCTTGGACTTCCCGGACTCCGAAACTGTGAGAAATAAATCTCGTTTAGGCCACCCCGTCTGTGGCCTTTGTTCAGCTGCAAAACATGGCTAGCGTTAGAGTCTATCACAGACATTGCTGTATGGAAATGGACGAAGATGAATTTGGAGGGGGTTAGGCACAGTCTCTGCATACCTGCCCAGGAAGGAAGCTGATCAGGAAGGTGGGTATGAGTGACCTCATTAAGAGGTGGCTTTGAATTCTCTCCATTGGATTGGATTTGTTTTTTTTAAGTCAATCATTTGCAGACTCTGGCAATTTATTAGAAACAGACTGCTTGGGACCATTTTGCATTTCTCCTGCTCTGGCCCCTCCATCCTTCACCAGCATGCGCCTCCTCCTCCCCCGGCCCTGCCCCCATGCCACCTCCAACCTGCTGTGGCGCCTGTGAACTTGCTGTGTCCTCTCCTCGGAGCACACCTGAAAAATGCCTACAATCCTTCAGCTCTCACTGTTGTTCCCCACCCCCCTCCACCCCCTACTGCCATAATACCTCCAGCCCCATGTCCATTTCTGCATGACACTTGTCACCCTTAGTCTTTTGTTCGCACAACTATTTGATTAATGCCTGTTTCCCATAATACATGGTAAGTTCCATGAGGGCAGGCACTGACCACTGAAGAGCCAGTACTTGTAACCGTGCCCAGCACCAGGGCAGAACTAGTGAAAGGCAAGCAACATGCCAGGGCAGAAACTTTAAGGAGAACCGCCTCTCCGGGTCCTACACTTGTAGGAACGGTACCTGAAAGTGAATGCGTCCTTGAATTTGGCACCTAAGGTGTCTTGTTGCCGCACCCTAGTCTCAGCCTTGCCTAGCACATAGCTCATTATCAATGTTTACTAAATGATTGACCAGATGGTCCATGTCGTAATTCACTACCCCCCCCTTAGGTCCTGCTGGCCCCACTGAGAATCTCGGCTCTTAAAGAGATCTCAAAAGGATGGGGAGGTTATTGTTTTGAATCCCCTTCTCTCTGGGGTACTCTCAGGGATCTTGGCCAGGCAACGTGGGTGGCCCGGTGGGTGAGGCTGGCCTTGAGAGGCAGTGAGGTTCAGCAGAGAGTGTGATGGAATTAGACTCATGCATCCTGGATCTGAACCTGATAGGAAGAGGGTATGCTGTGAGCATGCACACATCACTTAAACTCACCAGGCCTTAGTGTCTTCCTTGGTAAAATGGAAATCATAATTGCCAGGCAATCCCCATGAGGAATAAATGAGGTAAAGGCTGGGGTGAGGCCCTGGGAAGGGCCAAGTGCTACGGGTCTGTAAAGGATGTTAGTATTAAACTCGCCACCCAGAGGCAGAGGCAAGGGGTGAGCAGGAAGAAGATGTGTGTTGGGCGGGGGGGACCCAAAAAGGGGAAGGGAAGGAGGGAAAAAGAGAAGAAAGGATGGACAGTGAGAGAGAGAAGGGAGGGAGAGAGGGGAAAAGAGATGTACAGCCACTCTTCTGAGTCTTAAACCGAAAACCATCTCTCTGAGAAAAGCATTTCCATCTCAAAGTAGAGATGTCTACTGGCCATTTTCTTTCATGTTTAATTTTTCACTAGCATCCTACCTTCATCACGTAAAGGCATTGTGATGATTTGTAACACAAACACAGAATCCTTAACGGGACAGAGATTTCATGGAGAAAGCTTGATGCCAATTATACCAAGCATCTGTTAGAAGATGGCTAGTCAGCAGCAATGTGTACAATAGCCAAACTATGGAAAGAACCTAGACGTCCATCAACAGATGAATGGATAAAGAAGATGTGGTACATATACACAGTGGAATACTATGCAGCCATCAAAAGAAATGAAATCTTGCCATTTGTGACGACATGGATGGAACTAGAGGGTATCATGCTTAGTGAAATAAGTCAATCGGAGAAAGACAACTATCATATGATCTCCCTGATATGAGGAAGTGGAGATGCAACGTGGGGGGTTGGGGGGGTAGGAAAATAAATGAAACAAGATGGGATCAGGAGGGAGACAAACCACAAATGACTTTTAATCTCACAAAACAAACTGAGGGTTGCTGGGGGGAGGGGGGGAGGGAGGGGGGTGGGATTATGGACATTGGGGAGGGTATGTGCTATGATGAGTGCTGTGAAGTGTGTAAACCTGGCGATTCACAGACCTGTACCCATGGGGATAAAAATACATTATATGTTTATTAAAAAAATAAAAATAAATTAATTAATTAAAAAAAAAAAAGAAGATGGCTAGTCATCTAGCTGCCCATTCAGTTCTGAGTCTCCCAGCAGCTCGAGCAAAAAGGGAACTATGATGGGTTGCAGAGTACTCAGTATTTGATATTTATTTATTGACCGCACAATTAAGTTCTCTCCATTCTTGGAAGAGTCTGGCTGCCTGGGGGAACCAGAATCGAGCCTCACTTGCATGATGCGCACTACAGCTGATTTCTGTGTCTGTAAGGAAGGCTGTGGGGGTGGGGCGGGATGTGGCAGAACTTCCATCTGGAGAGAGAGAGAACACCCCAGGCTAGTGTCCTTCACTGGGTCCATCTCAGTGGGCGCCATAAAGCCTGAGCCCGCTGAAGCTCCAGGAGCCGTGTCTGCAGGCCGCTCTGGACCTGTTCGTCCAGCAAGGGGTTTGGGGGAGGGGTGGTCAGCAGGTCTTGTGGAGGACTCCGAGCTGCTGGCAATGCTTCCTCTCAGCTGGCTCCTCTGAGTCTGCACACGCAGAGATTAGGCATGTTGCAAACCCAGCAATGAGATGCAAACCCAAGAGGAGGGGGCAGAAGGCAACTCGGGAAGCAGCAGCTCTGTTTTCACCCTCGGCGGGGTGCCAGGGTCCTGGAATGCCCGGCAGCCGATGTGGCCCGAGGACTGGGAATCCATGCCCTCTCGGTTTCCCTAGCGGCTGGCACCCAGAGAATGTGACGGGTCTGCACCAGGACCAGCACAGCATCCTTGTACTTCCCTCTGATACCCAAGGGACTGGAGATTAGAAGGCGGGGCCAAGCCACACAGGGACCTGGGCTGGGTATCCTGAGCTCTGGGTTTTAGTCCTGGCTGTGCCGTAAACTTTCTAGATGACCTTGTGCAAGTTCCTTCCTGCCTTGTCCTGAGCCTCAGTTTCCCCTTCTTGAAAAAATCAAAGGTCCGATGTGGTTCTTAACGGTAAACCACGGGGGTAACAGAGGAAGAGCACAGAATTCTTACATGTTCAATAACATGTCCAGCAAACACTGCCCTTAGAACAAATATATGCCTTTAATTTACATGTAAAACAGAGTTGTAAATGTATGGAGATACTTCTAGGATGAATGAATGATACACTTACTGTTAAATGTTATTGAATTCCTGGAAGCCGAATGTCACCACGCATTTGGTTAATCAAACGATACCCGCACAACCACTTACAAGGTATGTAACCTGGAGAAAATGAACCACTCCTACCTTAGTTTCCCCATCTGTCCAGCGGAACAGAACCTGTCTCATAAGGCTGTTTTACACAGCATAACGCCTGGCATATAATAAGCACTCTATAAATATGAGTTTTTGTTATCATTCATTTTATTTGTTGTTTTAAAAGTAGAGCATCAGGTGGGCACATTGATAAAAATTTTTTTGACACCAAAAAGGGGGCATTTATAAGCAGTTACTACCTTTAGAAGAGAAACACTTTTTAAAAATCTATACTACAAAGATGATCATCCCAACAGAAAAAATGGGAAATACTATTAAAAAAACAATTTGTAAAAGAAGACAAATGGCCCATATGCTTTATGGAAAACCACAAAACTTTCATACCCAAATAAATATAGATTAAAATAAACTCATTTTTCCTCTATTAAGTTAGCAAAGATTTTAAAAATCTCAATAATATTCCAAGTTGGCAAAAGTGTGAGGGAAAGACCCTACATACTCTTCTGGTTGGAAAAATTAATCAGTATGAACTTTCTGGAGGGCAATTTGGCCACATATATCAAAAGACTTGAAATGAGCAAAAACTTCGTAGGAGCAACCCCAAGTCTAGGAATTTCTCCTAAGGACGTAATTAAGCGGTATGCAAAGATGTACCCACAAGGCTGTCCTCTGCAACACTATTTTTAGTAAGAAACAAACAACCCCAGGGAAACATATACACCATGAAAATAGGAGAGAAATTAATATATAGCATACAGTGAAATATTAGGCAGCAATTAACAGTGCTTTAGAAGAATATTTATTGACACGGAAACAACACACCCAACATATTGTTAATGAAAAGTGAAAGTCATAAGTGAAAGAAGATAATTTGAACGGCTCTCTGCTGTGTGATTCCAACTACAGGACATTCTGGAAAAGGCAAAACGATGGAGATGGTCAAAAGTTCAGTGGTTAGCCAGGGTTAGCAGGAGGGAAGGATGAACAGGCAGGAGCACAAAGGATTTTTAGGGCAGTGAAACTACTCTGTGTGGTAGGATAATTGTGGACCCATGGGTCCACAGTTGGGTACATCTGTTTAAATCCATAGACTGTCCAGCACCAACAGGGAGCCTTAATGTAAACCACAGACTCTGGGCAAGCATGGTGTGTCAGTTCATGTGCATGAGTTGTAACAATGTACCCTTCCCCGTACTCTCCCACAGCGGGGGTGGGGGGGTGGGGGGGGGTGGGGGGTGGGGGGGTGGGGGTGGTTGGGGGGTGGAGGGGTGCGGGGGGGGGGGGGGTGGAGGGGTGGGAAGGGGTGGGAGGAGGGCCCATAGCAGGCGTGTGGGGATGGGGGGAATGTGAAAACTCTATGCTTTCTCCCCCTCACATTATTGTGAATCTAGAACTTCTCTAGAAAGTAAAATCTTTTTTAAAAATGCAAATTGTGAAAAGATAGATACAAAATAATCCCATTTTAGAAATATATACACATATGGATTTGCACACACAGGTCTGGGAGGATATATTCTGGGGGATCGCTTGTGGTTACTTGGCACAGCGTGTTAAAGAAAAAGAGTGTCTCTTTTCTTCTTTTTGCTTAGGAGGGAAAAAAATGTCACTTAAAAACTCTTTCAGGGAACTCTTTACCATCATTTAATTTAGAAACTGCTGGAGAAGATAATGTTTAAGGTTCTGCCTCCTCACCCACTTGTCCCTGGATGCTGAGACCCAACCAACTGACTGGAGGAAGGAGGACTCCAAGTTAGAGGCTGAATGCCAGGCATACTGCCCATTTGATGAATGAATGCAAACTGACTAATCGATCAGTAAGGACCCCAATATTTCTACCATGAAAGACTTCTATTTTTACTTTATGATTCCCATTTTGAAAGATTTCGTCTACCGAAAAGGCTGTATATGTTGTATGATCATTCATTCATATTCGGGGCACCTTGGGTGGCCCAGTCAGTTAAGCATCCTGACTCTTGGTTCAGGCTCAGTTCCTGACCTCAGGGTCATGAGATCTAGCCCCGCACTGGGCTCTGTGCTCAGCAGGGAGTCCGCTTAAGACTGTCTGTCCCTCTCTTTCTGCCCCTCCCTCGGCCCCTCTCTCTCGGTCTCTGAAATAAATAAATACATCTAAAAAAAAATTCATTCCTTTTCCTAGCTTTTCCTATACACACTGGCATGTGATAACCAGCAACCACACTTCTTAGTTACTATCATCCTAAGGAAAAGCAAAGAGATCTGGCCCGCTCATTCATTTGCCTTGCTGATTACAGGGAACTGTACAATATTCATTAAGCTTCTTTATGTTTACAGAATACCTCGGTGGGTCAATTACTATGCAGCAACGAGACTGAACAAACCACAGCTCCGTGCTATGGTATGAAGCCGCAATGCTGAGAAGTGAGACCCCAAATGTACATACCATATGATTCCAGTTATATAAAGTTAAAAAAAAAAAAAAATGGGCCAAACTGGTGTTGTTGGAAGTGTGCGTGGTAATCCTTGGAAAGAACTAGAAAGGGATAAGCCAGGGGCTTCTCAGAGGCTGGCTATGCTCTATTTCTTGATCTTGGTGCTAGTCCACTGGGTGTGTGAAGTTTGTGAAAATAGAAAATGCGGATTTTTCTGTGTGTATTTATACGTTGGTAGAAACAAAGGGAAAATATCTGAAGGGGTCCTAAGAGCCAAGAGCTCCCATGGGGGGAAACTCTGGCCCAGTCAGTGTAGCCCCTGATCATGCAGCTGGAGAACTGGGGTCCAGCCAGCTGGGTTTCAGGTCTTCATCTGCGGAGCAGTTTCCAGTGAGCACAGCTGGCTGTGGGGGGAGAGGGGGATGGGCAAGAAAACACATTCTCCCAAGGTGGTCCCTCCTGAGGAACCTTTTCAGGGTAACAGGTTGACTCCATCCTTGATCAGATTTTGACAGAATGAGGTTGGAAGAGCTCCCTGAGACAAGCACAGAGGTGATCAAGGGTGGCACCTTGTGTGTGTGTGTGTGTGTGTGTGTGTGTGTGTGTTTGCTTCTCACAGTAGACCCTGCCGGTGGCTTACCTGGATCCCATCCCCCATTCCTCCCCACTAATAGAACCGGACATTGTTCAGGTATGACATGCCCCTCCCAGGACCTGCTGAGATTAGGAGAAGCTGAGGCTATTCTCAGCTCCAGGTGTGGGCTTCCAACTAATCTAAGCCTATTACGGTGATACCATCCCCCTCCCCAGTTATTAGATCATGAACCTGGCCTTTCATTCATCAGCACCTGTCATTCCCCTCCCCAGGTCAGATACCTGACCTACTTAGGCCCGTCGGAGGGAAGAAAGGGACTTCTATTTCATGACTTGAACAAGGAAGCACACAGCCATTGTCGCGAATAGCAGACACGTTGTGCAAAGGCCTTTGGCGGGAAGCCCCCGAGGATGAAGCTGTACCAGCTTTGTGTGTACTTTATGTGTAATAACTTTATGTGTAATTACGTTATGTGTAATAAGTAATGTTTGTTCTTTGTCCCCAGTTCCTGGCAGAGAGCACCTAAAACCCCTGGAATTTCCCAAGTAATAGGAGTGTCTTTTGTTATTCGTAAGGAGCCCCTTTCTAGCTCCCCTGAGTTTATGCTGGTAAGTGACTAAGTAAGGGTGGGGCCCCTACAGAGCCCCTGCATGGGACTGGTCACCAGAACCAGGTTAGGGTTAAGAACCGGAAACTCAAAGTTAGAACTTCCGGCCCCACCCACTGACCTCCTGGGAGGGGAGGGGCCTGGAGATGGGGGTCTACAAAAGTTCTTTGGTTTTTAAATTGACATGTGATGGACATACAACAGTATATTCGTTCCAGGTGCACCACATACTGGTCTGCTATCTGTACATATTGCGAAATGATCACAGTAAGTCAAGTTAACATCTATTGTGGTTACGGAATTCGTTTTCTTGTGACGAAAACACTTAAGACCTACTCTTGTAGCAACTTCCAAATATGCAACACAGTGTTATTAACTATAGCCACCATTGCACATTACATCCCCAGGACTTCTTGATTTTATAAATAAACTAGTTATAAAATAAACTAGAAGTCTGTCCCTTCTGTCACTCTTCCTCCCCTTTCGCCTCACCCCCCACTCTCCTCCGGCAACCTGGAGTCTGTTTTCTGTATCTGTGAGCTTGGTTATGATTTGCTCTGATTCCACACCTACGGGAGATCCTACTGTATTTGTCTTTGTCTGACTTGTTGGACTTAATGCTCTCAGGGTCCATCCATGGGGTCACCAACAGCAAGATTTCATTCTTTCATTTGGATAAATAATATTCCATTTTATATCTCTACCACATCTTCATCCACTCATCTGGCCATGGGCAGTTGGGTTGTTCCCAAGCCTTGGCCCCACACACGGTGCGGCCATGATCATAGGGGTGCAGATATTATTTCAAATCAGTGTTTTTGTTTTCTTTGGGTACATACCCAGAAGTGGAATTACTGGATCATAGGATATTTCCTTTTTTTTTTTTTTTTTTTGAGGGACCTTCATATCGTCTTCCACAGTGGCCACACCAGTTGATATTCCCAAAGCAGTGCATGAGGGCTCCTTCCCTGTTACCTCCCGGCCAACGCTCATGCTCTCTCTCTCGCCTTCCTGATGACAGCCGTTCGGACAAGTGTTGAGATATTCATTGTGGTTGTGATTTGCACTCCCCCGATGATGAGTGGTGTTGACTCGTGTACCTGTTGCCCCATGTGTCTTCTGTGGAAAAATGTCTATTCAGATCCTCTGCCTATTTTTGAATCCATTTGTTTGGGGTTTTTGGCTGTTGGATCGTAGGAGTTCTTTATGTCTTTTGGATATGAATTCCCTTCTCTGATAGCTGGTTTGCAAATATTTTCTCTCATTCAGTTAGTTGCCTCAGAAGTTCTTGAGCAAGATTCAGAGACCTTCCTGGGTGGTGAACAGGGAGCAGTGCTGGGAGGGCAGTGGAGGGGGCCTGGAGGGGGCAGGAAAGCTCTATGCAACCCTCCCGCACACCCTCCACTGCGCATCTCTTCCTTCTGGCTTATACCCTTTATCGGAAACGGGTGATTGTTCATAAAACCCTTTCCTCAGTTCTGTGAGTCATTCTGGCAAATCATAGAACCTGAGGAGGAGGTGGTGGAAACGCCCAATTTATGTTGGTCAGAATCACGGGTGTCCCAGGACGCTCAGCTGGTGTCTGAGGTGGGGACCGTCTGGTGGGACTGAGCCTTCCATCTGTGGGATCAATGCTTGGCTCTGGGTGCTGAGGCTTAGAACTGAAAGGAGTCATTGGGCACATCATCGGTGTCACAGAATTAGAGAATTGGTTGGTGTCAGGCTGTGCCTCAGAGACCAGGACTTGAACTGACTAACAGAATCGACTGCTTATGGAATCTGTCCTACTTCACTTCCTGCTCGGCCCCCGTGTTGCTCAAGCCCCTCCAGGACAGCCCTCTACTAGACACAGCCATCACCATCCGCCCCACAGGGACAGCCTCCTCCCAACCTGCTCTGGCTGGGGTCCTGATCTCTGGCTGTGCCTCTGTGAGGAGTCCGCCTCCACAGTGCCTTGACCTCCAAAGGGGCAGATTGGGAAGGCCTGCAGCATAGCCCCCAAGCCATGGCTCTCCCCAAGCCCGAGGCCTGACCTGAAGCTCTAACCCGAGCCCTCTCTCGCTCACCGCGCTGCCGGTGGGAGCAGAAGCTGGTGTATTTATGGAGCGCTGTAGAAGCCTGGGAACCTTTACAAGATGCACATAATCTTCTGTCCTCCAATTTCACTTCTAGGAATTTCACTGAGACACATGGGCAAGCGATTCACTGCAGTACAGTCTAGAATAGCAAAAGACTGGAAATAACCAACAAGTCCATCTGGAGGCCAGGCAAGTCAACGACAGGGTCTCTGGACAAAGCAGGAAGGGATAGAAGAAACGCCACCACCACGGCCTGAGCCCCTTCTCCCTTAGGCCAGGGGGGTGTAGGGGCAGCCTGGCTGTCTCCCTGGGTCCACTCTGCCCCTGCTGTCCATTCTCCAGCCCGCAGCAAGGGTGAATCTGTTCCAACCAGTCCGATCAAATGGGTCCCTGCTCCAAATCCTTCTCGGAGCCCATCACATGCCCAGCACCCAGCAAAGCTGCCCAGAGAGACACAGTCTGCCCTCTGTGACCCCGTTCCTACTGCTGTGCCCCATGGCATGGCTCCCATCTTATGCCTTCGCACTGGCTGTTCCCTTTGCCAGGAAGGCTCCTTCCCCAGGTACCCACAGGGCTCATTCCCTCATCCCTTCAGGCCTTTACCCAATGCCACATTCTCTGCCACCTGGACAAAACTGCAGTCCCTGGGCAAGTCCTACCCCGCTTTCCCTGCTATATTTTTCTCCTGCACTCGACTCACACCGGCAAATTTACGTAGCCCTCATTTATATTCTTTGCCATCTCCCCAGCCAGCATGTAAAGGCCAGGAAGGCAGAGATGTTTATCTTCTGTTGATTGCTGTATCCCCTGCAAGTAGGACAGTGCCTGGTGCAAAGTGAGCACACGATAAACATTTGTTGAATGGATTACATAATCGGTGGTAAAAACAAAACCAAGGTAAAGACCATATGCTTCCTGAGACAGCCAGCAGCGAGGCCTGGTTGAGAGCGTGGATCCCAATGCCTGGCTACTGGGGGTTCAACTCCCAACTGTTTCACTTAACATTGTGTCATGTTGGGGGGGGGGTGTGCTTAGCTTCTCTGTGCTTGGGGGACATGAATAAACCACCTACTTGGTAAGGCTGTCTGGAGAACTGAACGAGTTAATATTTGCAATATACTCAGAATGGCATCGGAAGCAAAGCGAGTAAGCTGGATAAATGTTATGTAAAATAAACATGCCCTATTTCCATAAAATAGAAAGCACAGGTATTCATGCTCACGTCCGCGCAGAAGAGCCGTGAGCTGTGACAGCTGCTGGGGCTGAGGTCTAGTGGAGGAAAGGGCCTTACTTCTCACCGGGTTTCCCCCAGATGCATGCATTTCTGATTTAAAAAACAGATTAGTAATGCCTCTGAGTTATTGATTATGGAGGAAGTTTATTACGCTCTCCTATCTTTTTTGCCAAACAACAAATTTTAAAAGGCATCTTAGCATTCATGGTATCAAAAGTAAGCTGGGGGTGGTCTTGCTCCCTCCCAGGCGGGGAGCAGAAGGGGAGAAGGCATCTGCTGATGGAGGGGGGCGAGCAGAGGGGGCTCCTTCCTACCACCTGCTGGCCCCTGGAAGGGGACTCTGAAGTCCACACCCATTCCCTCCAGGCCGACGTGGCTATAAGATCCCAAGTACCAAGCTGTGCACAGACACATGAGGCTTGGGGGAGAAGAAGGGGTGCTTGTGGAGGGCCGGGGTCCAGCTGCCCCAGTGTGAGGTCTCTGGGCTGAGGCAGCCAGGGTCTTGGGGAGGACACACTTGCACATGACGCCTCAGGAGGGTAGGCAGCCATATTTGAAAGAGGCCTGGATGTGTAGAATCATTTAAGGAAGGTCAGGGCCATGCCACACTGATGGTTTCCCAGACTGACAGATGCTGGAGACCCCCAGAACCTCTAGTTTGATTAGCTCCTCAGGTCCCCTCTCCCAGATGCTAACGAGGACGGCAAGGTAGGGAGTTGAAGCCCTCTGCACCCAAGTCCCCTCTGGCTTTTAAAGCGTAGGGCTGGGGAAAGTGAACTTGAACTTTTATGTCCCACCGCCTCCTCTGGGCTATTGGAGCTGAAAGCCTGCCCCCAGACCGCTGGGTCCAAGGACCTGCTTTCCTTGCAAGGAGCTGGAGGCCCAGAGTGGGAGTGACTTGCTCAAGGCCTCCCAGAGGAAGGCAGTGGGAGATAGGAACCCACAGCCATGGTCTGTGCTGGGCAGCTGCCCCTCACCCAGCCCTCCTTTCTCCCCCACATGGTGTTTTTGGCTCCAAGGATAGGGTCCTACTGCACCATGAGATCAGAGGGAAAGGCCCAGGGAGGGAGTCACTTGGGGACTGTGAGGGGTCCAGGGGGCCTGGCACCCTCCTTTACCTCTCCTGAGGTCTCCTCCTCCTCCTCCCTCACTGCTCCTTCCCACCCCTGCCCTTCTCCCTGGCTATTGTTCTATTCATCCTGTCTTGCCCAGAATCTCAAAAGAAACCTCAAAAGTCACCTAAATCCTGGCTTCTCAGTGTGTGGCCCGCAGACCAGCAGCAGGGACGCCGCTTATTAGAGGCTGCCCTAGGTGACGGGCATGAGCAGAAAAGTTGGGAAGCACCCATTGCAACGGCAGGGTGCCCAAAGCCACAGCACCTGTCGTCACCAAGAGTAATGACTACATCCCCCAGGAGCTCACTGTCAGTAGCCAGGCCAGTAGCCGCCCCATCTTTGGACAAGTAAGGCATGTGGGGGGGGGGGGGGTAGCGAGGTAGTCCGAGGGTCCTGAGCATCCCTGCTGAGTGTGTGAACTGTTAAGGCCTCCCCACCTCCGACGCTGAGCCATGTTGGTCACGTAGGTAATTAAGTAGGTCAAAGAGACGGCAGCACGGTGCCCGGGCCCAGAGGAAGGGAACCGGTTTGTTCATTGCTGGCTACCCGAGGTGCCAGGCCCTTAGCACCGAGTTCTTCCGGTGCTGTGTGACCCACTGCTCACACAGTCACCGTCTGGGTCCACCATGTCACCCCACGGGACTTGGGGTGCAGTAATCAGCGCCCCCATGTAATGACCTTACTCTTCCCCATGCTGGAGTCAATCATCCTGCTGATCCGTAGAGTTCTGGCCAGAAGACTGGGGTCCTTCCCTAACTCTCCACATGCACATATGGGCGTGTCTGTCTGTCTCTCCCTGTGCCCCCAGTGGTCATTCACTAAGGTCACTGTGGAAAGACTCCTGGGGAGACCTTGATCTGAAGGCATTCACAGGGAACCTGGGCTCGCCTGAGCACCCACTTTGTCTAACCCCTGCGCCCCTGGTGTTCCACCTTTTCATTATGTCGCCTAATCTTCCCCACAGCCCTGCAGGGTGGATTACAGCCCCTTCTTACAGCTGCTGAAATTGGAGCTCTACCTGTAGCCGGGTCTCAGAACAGTAACAAACATAAATCATCTGGACATGCGCAGTAAAGAAGCAAGGAATGAGAGGATTTGGAGGAAATGATATCTCTGAATGCAAGGTGCTGTGATCGCCAATGAGTATAATTACACTTTGTCGGGATGGTCC
This sequence comes from Meles meles, assembly GCF_922984935.1. Classification (NCBI taxonomy): domain Eukaryota; kingdom Metazoa; phylum Chordata; class Mammalia; order Carnivora; family Mustelidae; genus Meles; species Meles meles. Next base: position 20,971,060 of record NC_060073.1, read on the forward strand.
TAACAAGCGCGTGTCCTGGGGCTCCCCCAGCTAAGCTGGCAAGCTCCGTACTGAGCGGGCACTGCAGAACCATGACACTCCATCGACAGGTGAAGCTGGTAAGGGTGCAAGACCGTTCTCCTGGCCCTCCAGGAAGGAGGCAGGAGGGGCACGGTGTGGCTGATGCGAGGCTCTGTGCCAGGGGCTCAATGCACTCTGTGGAGGCTATTCATTTGCTTGACTTTCTTGCCTGCCAGGCACTGTCCTAGGTGCTAGGAACCCCAGGGTGAACTGGGTCCTCGCCCTCGTGAGGCTTGCAGCCTGGGCAGAATGTCTGTAGGTTTTCCTGCTAGCCTCCAGTCCCCCTTCTGGCACCAAGGAGCCTGGTGTCCTTGGAGAGTCCCCTTCTCCAAATGCTCCATTCTGGGATAGGACCAACCAATCAGTGCTTAAATCTGCAACTCATAGGGAATGGTGTAAGGAAGGGTAAAGGGCTCAGCCAATCACGAGTGGCGATTTGGGGGCTTTGGAGGAATCTGCTGGAAAGAGGGAGTGCTGAAAGGATGGGATGTCACTATAGATCTGCTTGTAGCCAGCCACTGTGACACCATGGACACTAGCCTGCCTATGAATGGAGTCAGTACAAAAGAAAGCAGAGTAAGATGAACAAACCAAGTCCCAAGGACTCTGTGTGAGCCCTGGATCCAACTGTTCCTGATCCTGGACTTTGCATAAATTCCATGTTTGCCTAATCCTGATTGACTTGAGTTTCTGTCTTATGGTCTTTAGTCCTTTCAAAAACCCAGCGAGTACAGTTTACCTTACTTGTTTTTCAGACAGGAAATAGAGGCTCAGAGAAGACAAGTGCCTGGAGCAAGGCTGCACAGCAGCCGTCTGGAATCTACTCAAGTCAAAGCCATGCTTTCACCGCTACGCCCGGGTGGCAGTCTTGCATGGAGGGTGACCAACAACAATCAGGGGGTAGGGTATGGGGCTTCGTGACAGGTAGTGAAGGATTTCCCGAGAGAGGTGGCTCTTGGGGGGATAATTAGAACCTGCTCCAACCAGAGACACATCTGTAGAAAGGATCCACACGTTAAAAACTGGTGGCTGACTTTTGGTTTTGGTTTCCAATTTTTATTTTTGCTTTAGTTGCCAACTCTGAAGAAACAGACGATTTTAGGTAAAAATCCCATGTTCAGTTTTTTTAGGAAAATCGGAAGCCCTGGCAACAGCAGGCAGGTGGTCCCACGTGGCCACAGTGTGCCAGAGCTGGGGCAGAGGGCGGGGGCACTCCTCAACCAGGCAAGGTGCTAACTCTCCAGATCTCCAGCCGGCTTGGGCCACTCAGATGCGTTCCCTGCCCGGCCTGGCATCTGATCTGAGTTCACGGCCCACGTGGCTGAGACCACCATGCTGTGCAGACGCCGAACTCTGGGCACCTGGCCTCAGGCAAGATGGGGTGCTGCGGTGGGACCTCACCAGCCTCCATCCACTCCGGCTGCTCCCAAGTCTCCCTGGGGCCAGGAAGGTCCCTGATACCCGGCAGGCGTTCATCACACACTTGGTGAGTGGACGAAGCAGATGAGAGGGTATGAGCAACCTTGTCAGTGCGCTCAGTGGGGCAGTGTGGTGCAGAACTTGGGCCTCAGGGGTGAGACAGCTCAGGGTGGATGGTTGCCCACCACTTATAACTGTGTCACCGGGGGCGGCAGGGGACGGGGAGTTCTCTTCCTTTCTGTGCCCTCAGCTACCCCTCTATAAAATGGGAATAACTATATCGTGTGGGGTTCTACCAGCAAAGGGGTAAACTGTCAGTAACTAGTAGACTGACCTCTTCCACTGATCAAACAGACCTTAGATGAATTCCTTCCCCGGTCCAAGCCCCAGTCCATCCAAGGTGCTTGGGTTTGATTTCATCAGGACCTGCCAGCTCTGGCCCTGGGTCACTGTGAAAATTCAGCATTCAAGCAAACTCCTGGTGCTGGGCAGGTAGACACACCTGAGGTCACAGGGGTCTCTCTGCGCACTGCTTTGCCACTGAGGTCAAAAGGGACCCTGGGGGCCATCATAGTCAGGCCCCACGTAATGCCAAATTCCTTTAGAGTTAGCCCAAGTTCCAGCTCCGGGACCTGCTGTGGCTCACTGACTCCCAGTCCTGATAACCCAAAGGCCCAGGGACACAGCTGGAAGGAGCTAGCCCTCGGGAGCCCTTCGTGGGGTCCCCAGGTGTCCTGTCCTTGCTTCGGAGAGCGTGCAAGCAGGGCCCACCACGGCCGTTTCACCGCGGCTGGCCCAGGGGCATCCAGCTGGCAAAGCCGCTGCCATTCCTCTCACATGCCCCCGGATGGGAAATGATTCATGAAAACCAAGAAGGTAAAATTAGCCCAAAGGCTGCCGAGTAATTTATGCAGCCAACAGGCCCAGGAGGGAGGGAAGGCCCACGCTGCCAGCTCAGTGCGGCCTCCTGGGGGCTGGCAGAGGCCAGCCTGGCCATCAGGAGCCTCTGTCTCTGGGGTCTTCTATTTCAGGACTCAGCCTCCGGGGCTGTTGGCAAGGCTTCCAGAATGGTCCTGACACCCGCCCTCCCCCCATACTCAGCAGACCCATGCCTGCCACCAGGGACCTGCTAAGTGTCAGTGGGTTACTGAGGAGAAGCTCGAGCATCCCATCCTCATCTCGACCCTGGAAGGATGGTTTCACCTTCCCCACTTCCTAGGTGAGAAACAAAGGCACTCAGAGGTCAGGTAGATAGCCAAAGGTCAGGGGCAAAGCCAGAATCCAACCCAGATCTCGTGCACTCCAAAAGATGTGCTTTCCCCCCATGCTGGGTGTTGTCTGCCAAACTTCAAGTTCTCATGGTGGACCAAGGGCAGTGGACCCAGCGGGGATTCCCTGGCAAGTCCTCAAATGTGCTTTTCACCATATCAGGACAAGTCAACATCAGAACCAAGCCCTGTTGTTCCAGCTTGGCTAGGTGAAGGGTCCCCAATATCCTAGTCTCTTAAAAAGGGGTTGAGAAAATAAGGTATAAATCATACCCCTAATAGCAGCACAGAACAGTGGAGATCAGCGAGCCCCATGGACCCACTTTCCAGGGCTGTCCTTCAAGGCCCAGAGAGGGGAAGGGGCTTACTCAAGGCTACACAGCAAACCTGTGGAGCCTGGGATGGAATTGCATCTCCTGAGTCCCAGTACAGGAAGCCTGCCGTCAAAACTATTTATAAAGACAGCAAATCTTTAGTTCCCCAACTAGGGGGACAGCTGAGGCAGGAGTCATCCAGGAGACCTCCCGGGGCCCCGTGATCTGGTTATGTCTGATACCCAGCGCACTTTTGGAACCCACAGGGGACACATGAGCACCTGGAGTGGGGCTCCTTAGAAGGTCGTTGTTGGGAGTAGACCAGAGTCCCACTCTAGGCCTGTGGGAACCTGCAAGTCCCCTCACCTCCTGAGCCTGGGTGAGAAACAGACTTGGGAAATTGACAAGAAAACACGTGTGTTTTCCCATAGGCCACGAGTGCTCAATAGGAATGCAAGGGTCCCTCATGATCGCAGTCACAGTGCTCACCCTCAGTCCTCTGGCCCCTGGCTTGGCCCAGAGGAAGCCCGAGGCCAGCCATGGGAACATCCCACAGCCACCCATGCTGAAATAACTCACCTCTGCCCCCGGGGCAGGCAGCTGACTGCCCGTGCGGTAGCTCAGAGCAGCACCACTCACTCGTGGGACAGGGTTCTGAGCAGCTCAGTGGCAGCGGAACCCCATGTCTCCCCAGAGGGACCCGAGACTGCCATGGCCCAAGCCCTGAGCTCGTCAGCACTTTGCACTATCAACACGCTAAGCAGACACTTCCCAGCAATGCTGGGAAAAAGGCAGCTTTGAATTCACTTCACTGCCATCCGGAAAGATGCGGTTGCTTATTCACTTGACACGTGTATACTGAGCACCGGCCATGGGTCAGGCACTGCCAGGAAGAAGACAGGTATGATTTGTCCTGGGTGTGGGGAGGATCCTCCTGGTCTTAAGAAGCATTGGAATGGTTCACACACAACCTTGGGGGCCACGCTGCTGGGATTCAAATCCCAGTGTCATCCCCATTAGGACTCCGAGGAGTCACTTAGCCTGTCTGTGCCTCAGTTTCCTCAGCTGTAAATGGACAATAATAATGGTATCCACTTCATGAGGTTATTCTGAAGATTAAGTAAAATGTTATGGGTCAAGACTTGGAACAGCACCAGACACATAGTAAATGTTCAATTAATATGAAGTTACTATTGACCCAGGACCCAAGCCCACATCTCTCTGATCCCAACAGTCATGCTTGTAACTCAGAGCTGGGCCAGCTCAAGGTCTTTGGTGACCCAATGGCATGACTGGTAAGGGTTCTATATCTGGAATCAGGAAGTGGGGGTCTGAGCTTCCCCTCTGCCAACTGTCAGCCCACAGCAGCCCCCGCCCTCTCTGAGCCTTGCTCTCTCCAGTCTTAAAAAGGGCCCGAGGACGGCTGAGCTCCTGCTTCCCTGGGAGGAGCACCCAGAGTCCCAAGGGTCACTGCAGTCTTCTGCCCACACCACAGGAGACAGGCTCAGAGAGCAAACCCTGTCTCCAGCTACTGTCCCCTACTTACCTCAGGCCACCAAGAGGGTTTGTGGCCAGAGCTAGGGAAGAGCAAGGCCCTGGGCCAGCTACGGTGCTTCTCCTATCTCAGGAAATAATCCCAACCCTCTGAGCTCATCAACCGCATAGGCCGCCGATCGGTGGGTCACCTTCTGCCAACACCCTCGCATTCAGTGGCCTCGTGACAAAGAGCTGGACACGAAGCCAGAGAGCCTGGGTATATTCTCAACGCCACGGCGGCCCACTGTGGGGCTCTGGGAAAGTCACTCCATGGTTGAGCCGCAGTGTGTGCATCTGTGAAATGGCCTCAGCCAGGCTGCCCGTTTCACAGGGTGGCTGTGATGAGAGAGCTGGCGGGACAGTGGCATGAGAGGTGGTTTAGAACCTGCAGGGTGGGGAGGAGGGGAGGAAAGGGCAAAAGGGCCATCCTTTCCAGCACTAAACATACCATCACGGGCAGAGGCTCGCCTCCGGAGCAGAAAGGCAAACCCAAACCAGGGCCAGTGTGGCCCAGAGGGGCCCCAGGCCTCTCCGGGGAGAGGCTGGCCCCAAGCTGCTTTCTTCTCTTGCCCACCCTGCAGGCCAAGCGAGATCAAATCCCCAGCCACAACGGGCTCCATTGAGAGCTGGTAAATCTGCCCAAGGTGTGGGGTTATGTTACCCAGGCTCCTGGCCGCCGCCGCCAAGTGAAGGGTCAGGCTGACCTCCTTCCCTCCCTGTAGGTCCTAGTCCAGGACCTGCTGGGTGAGCCGGGAAGGATTCCAATCACCCGCCTCATTCCCAGGCAGCAGCCTCCTCTGGGAAATCAGGGAGTGGACAGTGGGATGAAACCGTGGCTGCGGCCACAGCCATCCCAGGCTGCCCACCGGGTCACAGGGCCCCTGCCTGCAGCGTGGGGGTGGGGGGAGGGGTCTGCAGCTAACACAGACCAGAGACCCCAGGACAGAGTATTACTGGGCTTTGACGAAGTGCCTGGCACAGCATTCTTCACAATGCACGTGTTCGCTTCCTCCGTCCTCACGGCGGCTCTGTGACAGAGACACTATTGTCCTCTCCATTTTACGGAGGCTGAAACTGAGGCACACAGAGGTCGAGGTTAAGGAGATTTCCCAGAAACAACCTGGACTTGAACAACATGGCCAAGTGACCCCAGAGTCCACTTACCACGACAGGCGCTCAAGAGATGGGTCACTCCAGAACATGCCCTTTGAGTGCGGGTAGAAGCACCCTGGTGTGAAGGAGAAAAGTCTCCAGGGGCCGCGGCTACTATTTCCAGCCGTCTGGGGACTGCCTGGGGACAGGGGAGCAGCCTTTCTCTTTGCCTCTAAAGAAGAGACCCAGGAATAGTTGGGGCCCTACAGGGAGACATTTGGTTCCGTGCAGAGAAGTCTCCGTGGACGGCTTTTAAATATCGTACAACCATTTTTTTAAAATGCCACAGGCTAGCATTCCCAGCAGTAGCTACTTTAGAGAGAGGACAGAGAGAGAGAGAAGGAAAGAGAAAGAAGAAAAAAAGAAAGAAAGAAAGAAAGAAAGAAAGAAAGAAAGGGAATTATGACAGCTTGCTATGTAAAACCATGACTACATTTCCTAGCTCTAATGTTAAGTGAGAAAAGCATTTACAGGCATGATCTGTAACCATTTGTTTAAACACACACACACACACACACACACACTCACACACACACACACACACACACACACACACGCATGCGTACTGGGATGGCACATCTCCCTGTAGGTTCTGTGAGTGGATGTATAGAGAAATATCTAGAAGGATATATACCAAAGTAATAAACCGCGATGGTTAACCCTGCAGAGGAGGCTGGAATATTGCGGTAATGAAGGAAGACGATATTTAGCTTTTTAAATAATATTTGATTTTAGTACAACAAAAATATATTTGTATATTCCTTACATAATTAAAAACTTAGTAAAATACCATAAAAAAGACACAGTGGGCTGACTGGAACGAGTGAGCTACTGGTCCCTGGAGGTATGCTAGCGTCTGCACTGGGGCAGAGGGATTCAAAAGAATTTCAAGAACACAGGGGCTAGGTGGGTTAGCTGGCCCTTCTGAGCCTCAGAGGCTTATCAGGCGAGTAGGAGCAATGGCCACATTGTCCCTGCATCAAGAGTGGCTTTAAGGAAGCGCTTGGCATCCGCCTGGAACAGGGAAGGTGCAGGCCCTCACAATGACTTGGGCAGGGATGCACAGGCCAGTTTCTCCCTCTCCCCTTCCCCCCAGTGACTCCTAGAGCCAGCCCTTCAGTTCCAGCAGGCCCCCAGCCCCTGGCCAGCAGGCCTGGTATTAGCCTCAGGCTCCCAGGGTCGGGACTGTGTCTCTGGGAGGACCTCACACTGGGGACAAGAGTTCAGGAAGGAAGAAGGAGAAGAAATGCTCCCAAGACTGATTGCTCCAGTGACACTGAGTCCCAGCTGTGACCGTGGCCACACGGTGAGCCCCAGTCCCCAACGGGGTAAGGGCTCATTGACCTAATAAGCAAAGGTCAATGAGCCCTTACCTTACCTGGCGAGACAGCAATGGGGTCAAGAAAAGAGCCAAGAGATACGGGTTTGAGTCCCAGCCCCTGCCCCTGACTTCTCATAAGACCTTGACAAAGTCACTGAACCCTGTGGTGCCTCAACCTTTGCAACCTTGCAAAATAGGCAGACAGGGTCTAACTCCCAAGCCCGCCGCGTTAGACCACATGGGATGTCATCCACAGAGCTTCTCTGTGGACTCCCACAAAATGTGAGGCCCCCATCCACACCACGGACACGGCATTGAGAAAAGGAGGGGGCCACAACCGAGCTCCAAAAGCAGTTAGACCTGCTGCAGATCCGGGAGCCTGGGGGCAGTTGGAAAGGGGCCCGTTTGTGGCCCCAGGCGGGGACCAGGAAGCAGCAAGCAGAGGGATTCTCCAGGCGGAGACAAGGGCGCACCAGAGGAGACAGGAGTGAGTCCGAAAGAGCAGTGGAGCCTTTCTTGGCCACTGTCCTGGGCCGAGGGCCAGGGTGCTCAGGGAGGGCAGGGAGCCACTAGCAGGTGCCAAGGAAGAGTACAGTTTCTACCTGAAACTGGGGGCGGGGACCCTGGGAGCCAGGCCAAAGAGTCCTTGCCTCACCGGTAGCCAGGAACTGGGGCAGAGGCAAGCGACAGATCCGCAAAGGGGAATCAGGAAGAGGAAGAGCAATGCTCAGTCCCGAGAAGCCCACGACAGGCTGCAGTGAGCCCAAGGCCAGACCTGCCCCTGGGTCCAGGGCACAGCCCCAGAGGATCCGATCTGGGATACAAGTGGCACCGGGCCACACAGAACAGGCTCGAGGTGTCCTGTGCAGGGAAAGGGGCCCCCGAGAAGCAAGGAGGTCCTGCCTGTTGCTCCTGGGGAACAGCGCCAGCTCTGGGAAGGGCAGGCAGCAGCATGAAGTCTGAGCTAGGAGGCTTAGCGGGCCCGGGGCCACCTGACCCACCTCAGGGAGACCCGAGGGCTATGGCTGAGTCCAGCGTGGGGCCAGCCCCCCAAGGCAGAGAGCCAGGGAGGTCCGAGGACACAAGCCTTATGCCTCCAAGCACAACCCAGGCCACTATCAAAACCAGAGCCCCTCAGTGACTCCTGGTCCTGAAGCCGGCAGCCAGACAGGCTGCGAACGCCTCCCAGCCCATCCCGCAGGGTCCCGGGCAGCTGGACTCCCCACCGAAGGGCAGCCAGACAGTCCTGCCTGCTCTGTGGGGCCCAGCTGATGGGGAGCCGCAGGGAGGGAGCGGGAGGCCAGGCCACTCGGAACAGGGGCCCCCGAGGAGGAGGGTGTAGGTCGGGCTGCACAGGCCAGCCTTCTCTGGGGACCTGTGGCCACATGCAGGCCCAGACACTCCAGGGGCTGTTCCCAGCAGCCCCCAGATGGGAAGGGTGGACTCCTCTCCTCCCCAGACTGTGCCACGGCAGCAGCTCCCCATCTGCTCTCCTGAGCTGGCCCGGGACGGGATGTGAACTGTCCCCCTTGACCACGCGTTCACTCCTCTGGCCACAGATGCAGGCTTTAGCCCTGACCCTGACCCGACAGACAGTTTGAGCCGGAGGCCACTTCAGGCGGCTGTCCACAGTTCACCTCCTATTCGGACCCCACACCAGTACATGCCAGGCCCCAGGCCTGGCCAAGCCCCCATCTCTGCCTCAGAGCTCAGCCTTCCCGCCTCCTGCCCACACTCCCTGGCATGGCTCTGGACTCCTCGGGGCAGCTGGCACACTCCCTTTGACAGCTCACAGCACTGGCAGCATCAGGCAGGGGATAAAAGAACTCTGCCATGGCCAGCCAACCACACCAGAGGTCAACGCACAGACCAGGAGGACAGCCTGGGAAGGCCTGCTGCTCACATGGCCGAGGACTGCCCTCCTGTCCAGTCAGGACTGACTCGGGGGCCGCCGGGCACCAGCAGAACCATGGGGCTGGCTGTCTCAGAAGGAACAAGGATAGGCCTGCTCTCCAGCAACTTATGCCACCGGGCACCGAGAAACAGCCTTCCGGAAGGCAGAAGACAGAAAGGAAAACACTACCTGGATGGCCTCTGCAGTCACTTAAAGAACATCCTCAGCTCTGACTCTATCTCCCACCTCCAGAACACCCTGGACTCAGTTTTGTTAAGTTGCGCCTCAGCCTGGCATTCAAGGCCCTCGTAGTCTGGCCCTAGCCTCCCTCTCCAGAGCCATCTCCTCTACTTGTTCTCCAAACACCCCAGACCACTCGCCCTTCCCTGAACCGCTCTATCCTCATGTTGTCTGCCTTTGCACATACTGTTCCGGTGCCTAAAATGTCCTGCCCTCTTCCTCCACCTGGCAGACTTCCACTCTTCCTTCCAGGTCCAGCTCCCTGCCTCTTCCTCTGGGAAGCGTAACAGGCTCTCCCTCTCCCATCGCTGGTGGCAGAATGACTTGCTCCCCTCCCCATCACATCCACGAGCAAGTAGGACACTTCCTACCTTCAAACACAGTTAGGATCTGGGCCAGAGCTGCTCACACTATTTGAGGAGAGTTTTCCAATCTGTTGCCAACTGATGCTTTTGTAAATTACAATTTTAAAAAAAACGAGGCAGCAACAGTCAAGTTGCCATAGGAGTTTTTTGACACTTTCAATGTTGTAACTATCTCACATGCAGATCAGTAACACCCCGCTTACAGGTGGGCAGGGGTCTGGAGAGCACCCTTTTCTGGGCACAGGACCCATCAAATCACGTGTTTATGTTTGGAGGGCCAAGGGGGGCACTCCATGAACATCTGTTGACCCAAATATGGGATGGGAAGGTCCAACAACCCAGTAACATGGGTAGCACCGGCGCCGGGCCACGCTACCCTTTTCCTGGGTGAGCACTAGATGCCACAGCTGGCCCACGCTGTGCTTTCTCGGGACCACCTGGCATCAGGTGCTTGGAGCCTACAAGTCTCCCAGGTGCCCTTCCCTCCTTCCCTCCCAGCATACCCTCCAACCGCAGTTCCCATGCAGTGGAGGAGAGCTCAGACTCCGGAATCAGAGAGACATGGGTTCAGGTCCTAGCTCTGCCTTTCATAGCTGTGTGTGGCCTTGGGTAAGTCATTTCACTTCTCTGGATCACTTTCTCCTCTGTAAGTGAAGGCTAATGACACCAGCGGGATGGGGCAATGTGCTGGGACCCACCCCACACTCATAAGCTTCATTCAAAGTTTGGCTATTACTGATGTTTATAAAGGCCTTGGCTCACCCAGCCCAAAACTTGGCCCTGTGTCCTCCCTTTCTGTTTTTCCTCCACCCAAGACCCAAAGTCTTATTTGGGGGGTAAGGGGGGAAGTAAATTCTTCCCTGGCTGCTAAGTTTGCTGATTTCCTTCGCAGATTTCACCCCCCTGGCTCTCCCTACCCTGGTCTAAGTACCCCGCCCCCGGCCCTGGGACACCTTGAGCCTCTGACCTCTTCACCTCCTCTCTAAATACCAGCCCTCTGGATGGTCCAGCTTTTCCTCTGCAGTACAGCTGTCTAAAGAGGTATCTTGCACCATCCTGGGAAAATGCCACCCTATTTGGGTTGGGGCATGGAAGGGCTGGGCTAAGAGATCAGGGACAAGCTGCCGGCTTGCAAAAGCCGCCCCCCCCTGCCCACACCACCTCCACCCACCCTCCAGAGCCCACCCTCCCTGTACCTTGGGCCATGACAATGCTGAGTCCACCCGGGCTGGCTCCCAGTCAGCCGCCCCCACGAAAGGCTCATTCCCTGCTGGGGCCGAGGGTCCGGTGGGCTGCTCCCCAGGCCCGTCGGCCGGCCCAGAGCCTCCCAAGCTGGCCATCTCCATCCTCTGAGCATCAGGCAGCAGGATCCCTTCCCGGCCCTCACCCCTTTCCCTCTGGGAAAGTGGGAGATAGTGGGAGAAGCCACTCTGGGAAAGCTGACACTGTGGGGGTGGTTCCATATTTACTTGCTTGGTGACGTCCATACCAGCCCAGCTCGGTGCCCAGGTCAAGTTGCTCGCCTTGTCTGCTGGTCCCACTCTGGCCCCCAGCCCCGCCATGAGCCGGAGAAGGCCCGCTGGCCACTCCCCCCTCCCCCCTCCCCAGGTCCTCATGCACATGACCGGGGTCTGCAACCTCTGTCCCCTTGGGAAGGGGTGAGCTGCTGTCACAGCAGAGTCAAGCAGTACCCCCACAGCCACTCCTTCTGGAAAGCAGGGCACAGAGACTGGGCCAAAAGCTCTCAGAATTCCCTATCCTACTCTGATGATTGCAGGACAGTGGGTGCAGAGGAAGGGGTCCTAGATTTGGGGTTTAGCTTGGTCACTCCCTAAACAGTACAACCTCTGGCATGCCACTTCTCCCCTGGGAGCCCCCATCTACTCAGCTCTAAAATGGGGTTCACGAGAGCCAGCCCGCAGGCCTCACGGGCCATTGACAGGGGACCTGGAAAAAGATGAGTTGGGAGGAGTCCCTGTTGGCCTTATGGGTTGGGTTGGGGAGGTTAGAGAGAGTGGTGGAAAGGAAAGTTCTAGAAGGCACTGAAGGCTGGAGGCCCAGGTGTGGCTTTGCATAAAGGGACCCTGCTCCTCAGCACCCACCAGAGATCTGGGGCTGATGCTAGGGAACAGGACAGCCAGCAGCCTTCTGCCCCCTCCCCACTCCCCTCCTCCTTCAGCCCATGTCATTTCATTGGAGACTCTTGGTCTGTCCAAATGTGCCTCCAAGTTCTCACCCATGAGGTTCCCAGGTGGGGAGAAGGGCCTAAAACCAGCTGTGTAAACCAAGGGCTTATAAATCAAATCCCACATTTAAAGCACCCAGGAGACCTGCGAGGAATCGTTAACTAACACAGGTAGGCCACCCCTGAGGCTACGTTTATAAGTGTGGGTTTCTCAAGGTGACTGGAAAGATTAGATTACAGCTGGGTGATCTGGAGCTAGTCACTTAACCTCTCTGAACTTGCATGAGCTTCCCCATCCATAAAATGGATATAGAAGGGACCTCAGGGGGCATGATATGTGTTCCTCTTAAATCTGGTCATGAGGACAGGGAGGAAAAAATTTTTGTCCAAAGAATGCGGCACTTGACTGATCCTACGGTGTCCATTTATAGGGAGGGAAACCGAACTACTTGAGTTTCTCCAAGCCCTTCTGTGTGCCCAGGCCTTTGCACAAGCCATACCCCACATTAGAATGCCTCTCCCTTCTCTACTATCTCCTCAATCCTTCAAAACCCAGCTCGAAGGCCACCTCCTCCAGGAAGCTTTCCTTGACTTAGAGTCGGTGGCCATCTGCCTTACATCCTTGTACTAGAATCTTTAACTGCCTGGTTAATTGCTCACCTCCCACACTGGTCCATAAGTTCAGGGGCAGAGACTGGGTTCCCCTTACACCCCCAAGCCCAGCACAGTGCCTGGTACAGGGATGGCCCATGAGTCCTGACCACCTGATAAAGAAAGGAAGGACTAAAGGAGGCCCCAGGCCTCCCCTCTTACAGAGCCCTGGCCAGGGACACCAGCATGAGTGTGGCTGCACCACGCGAACACTGGGCTTTCCAACACAGAGACAAATCTGCAATAGGAAACAGGCTTTTTAAAAATAACAGCACATTTCTTTCTTTTTTCTTCATTGTTTTTTTCCCCCCTTTCTGCACGTCTTATTTTTCCGGCGCAGCCCCTGGGCCAGCTGTGGGGAAGCCTCTCCCAGGCCCCACTCTGAGAACATGGGGCTCCAGGGCCTCCAAGGATTCTCGGGCCCCAGCAGGGGTGGAGATGTACCAGATGGTTCCAGACCAGCCCTGGCAGCAAGACCACCAGGCAGCTCTGGGCCAGAAACCGGTTTGCACAAACTCTAAGGGTAGGTGGGTGTCACCTCCTAGGAACTTACCCCCCTCCAGAAGGGTTTTATAACCCCATGTGACATTTCCAAAGGGGTGTCTCCTTGGTAGGTCTGGGGTTTTCTGCCCTCATTCTAAGAGGGCATCCTTAAGAAGGTGGCATCAGAATGCCAGGGTTCCAATCGTGGCCATATCCCTGTGTAACCCTGGATCTTTTACGCCACCTTCTGGGCCCTCAGTTTACCAATTTGTGAAATGGCAATAATAACACATACCTTGTGGAGTGGCTTTCTACATAGAGACATTCACTCCTTTGTCATTATTTTCATCACCCCTGGATCTCCTACTCTGTGGCCCCGTCACCTTATCATATACTCTCTAGATCAGCAGAAGCCTCAGGGTTTGTTAAATTTCACACTCTTGCCCTCCTGGGTGTCCTCTCAGACCTCCCAGAAACATGGTCCTTGTGGGGCATGGATACCTCCAAGTGTGGGGAGCTTGGTACCTGTACCCTACAGACCAGTTTGCCCACAACGCCCGATGCCTCCTTCCAGCGGGACCCACCTGCCCTTACACCCAGGAAGCAGGGATCATTTACCCTGTCTCTCGCCCCCAGCACCCAGTGAACCTGCAGTCAATGCTCAGGGAATCTTCAGAAGCAGCCCTTGTGTGCAGACCCTGGAAATAGAGCAGCGAACCCAGGCCCTGTCCCCGCAGAGCTCCTGGTCTGATGAAAGGGGGAGACCAGAATCAGTAATCACACCCACAACTGTAAAACCGCTACAGAGACGAGTGCTGCAAAGGAGAGGTATGTGGGGCCATGAGAGGCTGTCATGGAGGGCTCGACCTAATCAGGGAGGGCTTCCCTGAAGAGGTGAGCTGGAAGCTAAAAGACCAATGAGGAAGCCTAAGCAGGGGGAATGCGGTGCATAGTCAGGGCTGAGGGGACAATACACCATGTCAGGTGGAACATAGCGAATGGAGGGACGTAAAACGGTGTCCACACAGGGTCTGAAAGGCAGCTAAATGATTTCTAGCTTTCTCCTAACAGCAATGGGAATCCCTGAAGGTTTTCCAGGCAGGGGTTGATAGACTCACATTTGTTTGTCCAAAGGGTCACCCTGGCTGCTAATGGTGAGCCTTGCTGAGTCCCTGTGTGTATGTACTCGTCTCTGCCTGGAATGTTTCTCTAGTCCTAGTATCAGCCAGTTTGGGCTAGGTTATGCTGTAGTAACAAACCACCCCCAAATCTCAGTAGTTGCAAATAACAAAGGTTTAGTTATCGCTCAAGCTGCATGTCCATCGTGGGACATCAAGGGGATCCGTGCCACACAGCCACCCAGGGACCCAGGCTAGCAAAGGCAGCCGCTGTCCCACCTACGGCTACCTGCCACGTCACAGGGAAAGAACACTCTGGAGGCTTGTGAACTGGCCACTAGATGCTTTGGCCCAACCTGATTTGTGTCACTGTAGCTCACAACTCACCCACCAGCCACACGGCCCCACCCAAGCACAAGGGGCCCCAGATTCAATCCTACCCTGTGCCTGGGTGAACTGGAAATGTTTAGCGGTTAGTATCAAGAACTACCCAGACCCTCTCCTGCTCCACATTGCCCTTACCAGCCACAACTCATTCATGAGATCATAAGCGGTCCAGTATTCCAGAAGGGCGGAGCACATGCAGGAGAGAACTAAACTTGGAGTGCAGGGAGATCCGGGGGGAGGGTGCGAGATGAGGCTGAGGAAGGGGCAGGGGCCAGATCACTCCAGATTTTTTAGGTCATGGGGGCGATTTGGTTCTTTATCCCAAAAGCACTGAGAAGACTTTTCTGAGTTTTAAGCAAGAAACGGGAGGCCTGATGTGAGCTTTTTCGGAACGAAACACTCTGATTGCGAGATTGGCAAGGAGGGGAAGCCGCAGGTGGACAGTTAGGAGGCTCAGAATATTTCCTGAGGACGGACAGGAGGCAAGGGACAGTCTTGGATGCTGTGTGTTGGTCATGACTATGATACAGCCAAGGGGACTGGCCAACAAGGCAGCTGAATAAACATGTATGACTCCTGACTCCTAGTCCGATGGTCTTGACTTCCTTCACACTTGCCAGTGACCTAGAACCAGGGAAACCCCGTCTCCATATCCAAGTCTTCGAGAGGAAAGATTCAAATGACAGAAGTCTTACTGACACCAAAGAGAACAAATTTATGAAACACATCAATCCAAGGGGTCTGGAGGACAGAACTCTAACTCATGTCAACACTGGATATAAGTGATGGTTGTGATGGCTGATCGCGGCTCTTGGGACAAGGGAGGGGAGCCCCTCGTCTTTGAGAATGTCATTAGGAAAGAGAACTAGCCTCTGCCCCAGCTGCTCCTTGGAGGCCCTGTCTGGAATTGGATGGTCTTGGGCTGGGCAATTCTGATGGTCCCAGGATAGTAGGTTCCGCGATAATCCCAGATAGAGAACAACACTTCTTGAATCATGTGTGGAGCACAGACTAGGCATTTTATCTCTATTGCCTTCAATCTCACAACTGCCTTGCCACACAGGTTCTGTTGGCTCCATTTTCAGAATGGAGAAGCAAGGTTCAGAGAGATCAATTAACCATGCCAAATCCAAAGTCATACAGTTCTAACACGGTGGTGGGGGAAGGACTCCAACAGAGAACCACTTTCCTTAAACTAAAGCAATCATATGGGACTCTTCCCAGCAGGTTCTCAGACATCTGGCCACACAGAACTCTGCCCACCTCTCAGAGAGCTGGTGGGTGAACACCATGCCCCCGCCCCACAGGTAAGGACACCACAGCCTGTTACAGGCTCAGACCCACGGATCCCACATCCCTAACACCTCCCTTGCTCTCAAGGGGTACTGCGGACAAAGGTCAGCTTCGGTGCCACTGACATATGGCTCCACGGAAAATTCTTTTGCCCCAGCCCAGACAAACCCCCCTAAGTTTATAGGATTTCCAGGCATGAAGAGCAATCTCTCATTATTGCCTCCTGTCCCCGCGCACAAAGAACTGGGTGTGTTTCCTCTCAGCCACTCTAAATTATATACCACAGCCTTTCCCCACATGAAGCCAACGTCAAGAAGAAAGATTGAACATTTTTCTCTCCTAAGTCCCAGCCCATCCCAGGGGTCAAACCCCTCCCGCCCAACCCAGTTCAAGACAGAAGCAACTTTTCAACCAGCATCGCCCAGCGCTCAAGCATGTGTATGCTCTTTGCGGCGACTTGCTTAGGGCGTGCTGGCCTTGACCGGAGAAAGGTCACTGGCCGCCAAGTTTCTGCAGTTCCTGCAGAAGAGAGCACCTTGGGGATTGCGAGTGGGGGATGGAGGCTACACTCCACAGAGATTTCCCGAAGAGTCTACACGGCAACTAAGACTTAAAATATATTAAAGAAACGGCCTCCGGCTCGGCCACCTTCCGCGGGAAATCGCCGCGGGCGGCGTTGGAAGAGGCCCCACCGCCTCCTGAAGGTCCTGAGACCCCCACATCAGCCCCAGGCAGCGAGCCGAAAGTGCCCCCGAGAACTAGGCCAGCGGCCGCATAGAGCCCTCCAGCATTCCGTGCTCCGCCCCGCCCCTGTCACCGCGTTCTCATTCCGAATACTCGGCCCGGACCGCCGCTCCCATTGGTCGGCGGCCACGTCCGTCAGCGGGCGGAACGTCGGCGCAGAGAAAAGGCTACATTGTAACAAGGCGAGCGAGCGAGGAGCGAGCGGGGAGGAAGGAGGCGGAGGGGCGGCCCCCGAATCCCGCAGCGGCGGCGGCGGCGGCAGCTACCTGCCGAGGGTTAACCCACCTCGGGGCCGGGACGAACCGCCCCCCCCAAGCCCGCGCCCGCGCCGCCCCGGGCCACCCGCGCCGGCCCCCGGCTGCCCGCGCCCCCCGCAGCCGCTCGCAACCCCAGCACCCGCGGCCCCCGCGCTCGCTGGCAAACTGCCGAGCGCTTTCCGAAGCCATTTTCAATGGCCACATTGGCTACCGGGGCTGACTCACCTTCCCGGGAATGCTGCGGCAGCCGCGGGGCCCGGGGCGGCGCGGGCGGCCCGGCGGGCGGCTCGGCGGAGGCGGCGCGGCCCCGGCTGGCGGCCCCCGCGGCGGGAGCGGCCGCGCTGCGGGCGCGCTGGTCCCCGGCGAGGCAAAGTTTCAGCGCCAGCCTCGGCGCGGCGGCGGCGGCGGCGGCGACTCGCTGCTGCTCTCCTCCCCTGCTTTGACCACCATCTTATTAGTACAGGAAATGACATGGAAAACGGAAGAAAGCGGCGTTTGGGGCAGACGCGGACCCCCCAATTCAGGGGCCGGAGCCGGGACTCACCAGCCGCGTCCCAACCCGGCCCCGGAGAAAACTCCCGGGGGCCCCTCGGCCCCCGCCCCGCGCGCTGCCCGGAGGGGGGAACCTAACTCCTCGAACCCAAAAGGAGAGGGCGAGTTTTATAATCCTGCCCGCGGAGAAATCGAGAAAAAAATAAATGAAAAAAGAAAAGGTTAAAAGAACTTTCGAACTGGGACACTTTTTTTTTTTCTGGTCGGAATTAAAAGTTCTAAAATTTTAAAAAGTCATTCCGTGGGGGGGCTCCCTGGCTCCCCGGCCCCGTTGCTGCCCACTTTGAACCAGATAGTCGGGGGTGATTAAAGCGTTTATAATTTTAACCCTTTCGAGACACCCCATCACGCGCAGCAGGGCCCCTCCTGGTCCCTTTTAACCCTTTGAACGCCCAGCAGTTTGGAGATACAAACTAAAGTTGTAAAACATAGGAGACCCGCGGCAAGCTGAGGGTAAGGGACGTGGGGGTTCGCTCGTAATGTTAACTGGTTCTGTGGGGCTGCGGTTTTAAGTCGGGCACCGCACGTGTTCTTCAAATGGAAATTCGTTACAGGGTTTGAGATTCTGAGAATCCGGCAGGCGGGTCCCTGGCTGATTTGGAAAAGACGTTGATTGAAGCCTCCCTCCGTTGCTCAGTTTCTCAGTTTCTCCATCCGTGAATGGGATTCAATATCCCAGAGAGACAAGGTAGCCAGGAAAAGGTGGGGCGGAATTTTCATAAAGACAAAGTGTTGAAAAGTCTGAAAGGCTTCCTTCGGCGCCCACAAAGCCAGTGGGGCGGCCATGGGGCAGGGGACACTGCGGGATGGCGTAACCACGACAACCATTCCCAAAATAACCGCTTTCTCTTGGCATTGTCCACAAGGCTTGTGGCGGAACTGCAAGGTCTCCTGCCCAGGGAGGCTTTGCTACGCTGGCTCTAAAAAGCGAGCCCTAACCCTCCCCCACCCCAAGTCGGAGTTTGCTTCGAGGGATTCAGTCCCAAGAAGGCGCCCAGGTGGGGCGCTGCCCAGTGAGGAGCGCCCCACCCTGCTCCCCAAAATGTCCATCAATCCAAGCCCTGCAAGAGCTGGCACTGGGGGCCTCTGGTGGGTACCACCTTAGGGAGGCCTCCTCCCAAGGGAATGAAGTTCAGGTCAACCTCGCGGTTGGCTGGGAGCCCCGCCCTAAGACGGGTGTCTATGGTCAGGGCCCAGGATGCGCTGGGGGCTCTGGGAGTCGGATGGGGGGGGGCAGTGAAAAAACTTATTGTACCACATCATCTTGCCCCCTTAACTTTGACATCAAGAACACAGCTTCGTGGAATCCAGTTTCTAACGGGTGATCCTGAGTTAGTGACTTCCCCTCTCTGAGCCTCAGTTCCCTCCTCTGCAAGTGAGGCGAGCTAGTAACCCTCCAGCTGCCTGCCAGCTCTGTGTGAGGGGCCATGAAAGCATATTTAAAGGGCCCATCACCAGGCTGCTCACAGTAGATGCTCAAGGAACAGTAACTAATGCCGTAATTCCATGACAGCCAATATAAATATAAACATTCCCAGAGAGTCTATCTGTTCCATGCCAGGGAGAGTATTGGGTACAGGGGAGCACCAAGATAGTTAAGGGGGATCCTTCAAGGAGGTCTCCACCTGGCCGGGAGATGGAGGGACTCACAGCGAACTCGAAATAATTCAGTGATTAATGCACACCCAACTGTCCTAAGCATTATACTGGAGGCCGAGTGCTTGGGCAATGAAAGAGCACTGAGGAAGGAGCCGTTCGTTCTCTTCCAGGAGTAGAGTTCCCTGAGGAAGCAATGTCAGAAGTGGGCCTCGAAGTGTTGGCGGGGTGGGGGTGGGGGGCACTGGTATTTCCACCAGCGGTAAGATGGCATTTCAGGAAGGCCAACAGCACAAGCAAAGACCTAGACGTGGTAAAGTGCCCAGGGTGACTGGCATGGGGTCATGTGGCTATGGGGCAACTTCTTGAGGGCAGAATGTGGGACCCCTGGTCCAAATTCTTTGTGTCTTACAGGAAGAAGCTGGAGCCAGGAAGTGGCTAGAGTGGAGAGTAGGTGGGCAGAGGACCTGGAGATGAGTTCAGAAAGCCAAGTGGATAAAGAGAGAGTGTGGTCACAGCCTCCAAAAAGCACAAAAGGTCTTTAAGGGAATGAGCTGGTAAGTGAAGCAAAGAGGGAATTTTATCTTGTGGTGCTGGTTTTTTTATTTAAATCTCCCCATCTGTGTGGCCCAGTGTGGCTTTCCCTTGCCAGGAACACTGGGTCCCAGGGCTGCATCTGTGGAGTGGGGCTGGGTCCTCCGGCATTGCAGGCTGGGGAGCAGGGGTCGCAGGTGTGACCCTCGGAGAGCAGAGAGACACTGCACAGGTCAGAGACCTAGGTCTGAGGCATAGCCTCCTGCCTACACCGTGTCCCCTGGAGCACGGGATTCTTCCTGTGTGGGCTCCGGGTTCTTCCCACAAGACCCAAAGAGTTTGGGCACATTCTGCCCTCAAGAAGTTGCCCCATAGCCACATAATCGAGACTAAGGCACAGGAAGGAATCTGAAACGAAGATGGGACAGTTGCTAGAACCATCTCCGAAGGGACTCCATGGCAACCCAAGGGTCAGCACAGGTGCTCTGGGCAAGTGTGGACAGAAAGTTGCTCTGAGGTCTGAAGGTCATTGCCATGGACAAGTGGTCTGGACAAGGCAGGTCTTGTGAGGCTGTACCTCAGCTTCCCTCTGTGGGCTGAGTTGGGCCTGAAACAAAGAAGTAGGTGTGGGGGGGAGCTCCACTTGAATTCCTTGGAACTACTAGCAGGGGAGGTGAGATGGGGATGGAAGCAAACAGAACACACTGCACACGCTTTCGGGACATTACCGTTTGACTCAGTAATCCAAGGCAGATATCGTCATCACTGTTTTTACAGACAGGGAAACCATGCTCAGAGAGGTTAAGAAATTTGCCCAAGGCCACACAGCTAGTTAGAGGTAGGATAAGATTCAAACTCAGATCTGCTTGACTCCCTAGCCCAATGTCTTCTGCTCCTGGATACTTCTGATTTATTGTCCTTTTCCATAATGCAGCTTTTCAACCTAATGGTAAATATTTCCTAATTTTTTCTCTTGGGGGTATCGCACAAAAGGATTTGACCAGAACTTTGTGGTGTGAGGTCAGGTACTTCATGACCTCCCCCTGACAGAAAAAAAAAAAAAAAAAAAAAAAGTACTAACCGAGTCACCTCCAGGGCCCTGTGAGGACACTGAGATGCTCTAAGGGAACCAAGCTTGGCTCTTTGGAAAGAAAAGCTAATCTGAGGCCTTTCTTACCTACCAATAATGATATTGCAAAATATACATCCAGTGATACGAGCTGAATCGCCCCTGGTTCACTAGCAATTCCCTTCCACATTTGCTGTAAAACAAGGATGTTGTTTGTGGCATCAACTGTTGATCCCTCCTAAACCCTCAAGGGAGAAATTTCACTCAAGATTCAGTGCCTGGAAAACACAAAACCTGAAAATCAACTGCATTTCACCCGTGGAACTGGCAAGCATGTCCTTTGCTAATAAGAAGAGCTCCATAACTGATCAGGTTTCCCTTTTTGCATTGGCTGCCAGGAAGCTCTGAGCCAAATTCCACTCCTGTTCCCAACAGCTTTGGCAGTTGCTTCCTCCTTGTTCCCTCTTTCTCACTTCTAATCCTACTGACTCAGCTTTGCTTTGTCTGCCTTCTATTAAAGATGCCTCCCCTTTTTAATTGCAAGAAATAAATATTTACAATAAATCCACATTTGGAAGAGTTTCTGAAGGGACCTGGATTCCACCGGCCTTGTGTTAAGCCAGGCCCGGTCCTCTTCTGGTCTGGTCTTGTTCACTTGCCCAACAGCTGAGGGATCCCTCTCTTGGAAGGAAGGAGGAACTGGCTTAAGACCAAGGGATTCCTCGCCCAGCTGCCGATGATGGCTAAGAGCTAATGCCGTGGGTTAGATTGGCATTGCTATTTTTTGCACAACTGACAAACAGCTTGCATCTCCCCAGGAAGCCCAAACCACGATCCCCTACCTATGCCCCCAAAAGTAGCCCCCATTATTTCCTCCCTTTGAGGTATGGCAGGAAACAGACTCTTCGTTTCTGCAGAAGCGAGCACCACTTACAACGGTTTACCATGCATCCAGGTGATCAGGGCAGAGGTGGGGGACAGTGGGATGGTGGCAGAGGACCTCTTGAGGACAGGGGAGGCCACACTGAGGTGGCGGTGTTTCAGTGGGATCTTGACAGATGAAGAAGCTGGACCCACCGCGAGCTGGGAAGAGTTGCCCACCCATGCAGGGGCGTGAAGCAGGACCTAGCTGAGGTGGCAGAAGGCCAGTATGCCCAGAATGTGGCATGGAGGGGGACCAGGGAAGGAGATGGGGGGGTAGTGCAGGGATCTGGCCCCGTGCTTTTCCCACAGTTTGGGTTGACTGGAGGTGCAGCAGTCTGGAGAGATGTACAAACAGATTCAAGTTTCACACCATCGCCTTGGCTGCCATGGGACGTCCTACATTTACTGAGTGCCCTGTGAGTAGACTGGCCTCTTGTTGAATTATCCCCACATTAGAGATAAGGTTGATGTGGACACATCTCTTTTTTCTGGCTGCCTGGCCTCTGACATCCCTTCTGGTGACTGGGGGAGCCTCCCACCTTCGGAGGCTTATTTGTGCCCAGGGAGAAACACCAAAACTCTTTTCCTGGGTGCTGTAGACTCAATGTCTGCACCCCGTTCCCCATTCATATCTTGAAACCTAATCCCCGTGATGTCGGTATCAGGAGCTGGGGCCTTTGGGGGGTGGTTGGGTCCGAAGGGTGCTGCCTTCATGAATTCCAGCAGCGCCCCTTATAAAGGAGGTTCTGGAGAGATCTCCCGCCTCTTGTGCCATGTGAGCGGACGGACAGAAGAGAGCCATCTTTGCACCAGGAAGTGCGTTCTCACCGGACTCGCAATCAGCTGCCGCCTTGATCTTGGACTTCCAGCCCTGCTCCCAAATTCAAAAATCCAGGCAACTCCCTGCATGTTGGGGAACCTCCCCAATGTGGGGTGTTGGAACAGATGGCTTCTACAGCTCTCTCTCTCCCCAAGTCTCTGTCTCCTCCTCTCTATATTGGGTTGGGAATGTTGGATTCAATCATCATGCCAATGATAAAAGATGTTCCCAGCATTGTGCTTTCCTCCTTGTCCATTAGACATCAGAAAGGAGGGAGGGATGGAGATTGGTGTATCAGAGAGGCTGTTTCCCAGTCCCTGCCAACTCTGGGAAAAGACTCCTGAATGCCGCACATTCCAAAACCTGCAGGACCCCCGTGCAGATGGGGGAGCGATTCAGGACTGCTGGGTGCAAATGCATCCAGACAGATGTCAGCTGGGGGTTGGGGGACAGGGGAGGTCAACGGCCAAAACAATGGACCTCTCCCATCACAAAAGGGACTATTACTGCAAATAGTGAGTTTCCTGCTGCCCGATGTATGGAAGCCCGGGCTGGAGCTCTTACGGAGATCATTTATGCCCAGATCACATCTCAGGTTTGATGAGTTCCAAAGTACCCACCATAGGGAAATAGTCTCAATTCTAGGAAAGTGCAGCCACGTTGCTGGGTCGCAGATACTGTCGTGAAGAAGCTCTGGGCCCGGAGTCAAGAGATGTGGGTTCTGGTCCCCCTTCTGCTGTTTGGCTGTGGGGGGGACTAGAGACAGCTCAGAGCCTCAGTCTCACAGTCTGTAAAATAACAGACCAGTTTCTACATGCCAGTCTGTGGAGACAGCTCTGCCACAGAAGAATGTCTCCCTGACTGTGGAGAAGATGAAAACCATAGAGCAATGCGGATCCTTTCATAAAGCAAATCCATTCAAGTTAAAGGGTCTTATATTTGAGATGATGAATTCCCTATTAGTGTGGTGTTCATGTTCTTTTGTTTGGGAACTGGTGGTTACACATATGTAAACGATGAAGGTAGCTTCGTGGATTGCCCCCCTCCGGTGACCTTACTTGGCCAAATAAAAAGTTATCAGATGCATAGCAATTAGTTCCCTCAATTTTTTGGAATGTCTGTCTATTAGTATATGAAATTAAGAAATACAAGAATCACTGAGCTAGATGACTGAAAATAACCTTCAACATGGTTTCCCCTTCTTTCCCTCTCCTTTTCCGTGGACTCACTCCTCCATTCATCTGTTCCTAAAACACTAAGGCCGACCACACACCGGATAATGTGTGACAGAGCCCCTTCTAACGTGAAGCTCACGGGGACCCAGGAGAGACCAATGTAAAGACACAGAAACAAATGAATATTTGGGTGAGTTCCTATTTTTCTCTTATAAAAATGATGAAGTAGATGTCCTTACATGTATAGTTAGTGTGCTTCTCTCCTTATTCCCTTTGAATAAGCTTTAGAAGTAGAATTTCAGGGTCAAAGCTTATGCCCAGCTGTACATTCTGAAGCCATTTTGCCAACTTGCCCTCCAAAGATCGAACTGACGTCAGTTCTCACTGACTTTGTATGAGTGGGCTGGTTTCTCTACACCCTCGGGCTGAATGTCACCCATCTGCTTAAGCTTCAATAATTTGATGTGCCAGTGATATATTTCATTGTTGTTTTAAGTGAAATGATTTTGTTAGCAAGATGAACGTAGTTTCACAAGTTGATCTTTTACACTTCTTTTGTGAATTGCTTGATCATATCCTTTGTCCATTTTAAATTCAGAAACTCGTGTCCTTTTATTGACTTGTAAGTGTAGTTTACATATTAAGGATAGCAAAAGTCTTTGTTTGAAATGTATAACGCAATTTATTTTCTTAATTCGGAAATTTTTTGTAAGCTTATTTATGATGTCCTTTGCTATATGGAAATTCAAATGTTTTCTGTTTTTCTTGTATTTATGGCTTTGTGGGCATAGTTAGAAGGACCTTCAGGAAATTGTGAAAATGTGATCCTTGATTTTCTCCTAATTGACTTTTAATATTTTGCTTAAATTTTTGATCTATCTGGAATTTATTTTGGTGCAGCTAGCACTTGCCTCCGTATTCCTAAATTTTATGCTTAGATTTCTAGCTTTTGGTTAATCAGTTTTAGATATTATCTGTTGATTTTTCTGATGTGGTAGATGAGAGTCTTTAACTCATTCATTTCTTGAATTTCTTTTCCGTGATGGCCCCCACCTTCCACCACCACAGGCTCAATGTAGTCAGATCTCAATGTTGAGTTGTGTTCCTACCCAGTGTTTTTGTTGTAATGACTACATGAATATTGTGAGCTGCTGAGCCAAAGACACACTATAATTAAATTCCTTTACTTTCCAGCTTTTTGTTTTTCCTAGAGTTTATAAAAGATCATAATAGAATCATCTTTTCTCATTTGCTAATTTTTTAACAGCTGAGATTCTATCCACCCTCCAACACTATAGAGAACACCTTTCACCCTAATTTTCAACATCCTCACATCTGTTAGATTATATATCAGAGTTTTAGTTTTGTCCTAGAAACATTTTTTCCTCTAGCAGGGATCAGCAAACCTTCTGAAAAGAGTCAGACAATGAATACCATCAGCTTCATGGGACACCTATGACACTGTTACATATTTTTCTTCTTCTTTCTCCTCCTCCTCCTCCCCCTCCCCCTTCCCCTCTTCTTTCCTCTCCTCCTCCTCCTCCTTCTTTTCTTCTCCTTCTCCTTCCTCTTACCCTTCCACTCCTCCTCCTCCATCTCCTCCTTCTCCTCCACCTTCTCCTTCTTCTTCTTAAGTAGGCTCCACAGCCAATGTGGAGCCCAACATAGGGCTTGAACTCATGACCTTGAGATCAAGATCTGAGCTCTGATCAAAAGTCAGACGCTTAATTGACTAAGTCACCCAGGAACCCCTCTGTCACATATTCTTGTTATTTTGTTTTCTGATTTCTGCTTGTTCTGTTCATGTTTTTACAACCCTTTGTTCAGCAATATTTGAGATTCATTCACGCTGTTGCTTGAACCAGCAGTCTGTTAGTTTTTAGTGTGGAGTAGTGTTTTATTCTATCAATATACCATAATTTCTGCCTTTTTATTGTACTTTCCATGACCTTATCTTTCAACATTTAAACTCTTTTAAAAATTTTTTTCAGTTCTCATATTTTAAATTTTTATTAAGAATCAAAACTTCTTGGGTACCTGGGTGGCTCAGTGGGTTAAGCCTCTGCCCGATCTCAGGGTCCTGGGATCGAGCCCCATGTCAGGCTCCCTACTCATCACAGAGCCTGCTTCCCCCTCTCTCGATCTGCCTGCCTCTCTGCCTGCTTGTGATCTCTGTCTGTCAAATAAATAAATAAATAAATAACATCTTTAAAAAAAAAAGAATCAAAACTTCTTGTGACTGGGTGGCTCAATCAGTTAAGCGACTGCCTTCAGCTCTGGTCATGATTCTAGTGTCTGGGATCAAGCCCTGCATCATGTCTCCTCTCTCTCTTCCTCTGCTGCTCTCCCCACTTGTACTTTCTCATTCTCTCACACTCTCTCAAATAAATAAAATCTTAAAAAGGAAATAGAAATAAGATTTCTTGTTCTCTGTTTCTGATAGCTTCCTTTATTTTTAGTGGGTGTCATGTTTTCTCTTCCCTACGAATATCGCCCCTCCCACCACTCTCTATTTTATCTGATTCTTTCCTTCCTTTATCTGCTTTCTCCCCTATTTATTACTTTCTCTTTCATGTTGGGGTTTTCTTCAAATGTCCAGTGATCTTTGACTGCCTTTTCCTTTTTGAGAGTGGGACACTAAGTGGGCTCTGTGTGCCTGGTGGATGGACTTGTGGACAGGAGGCTACGGTGGGCTGATTTCCTGTGGTCCATGTGATGCAGGCTTTCCCTTCCTTGACAAACAGCGATCCTCCACTCTACCAGTGTGTGCGTGTGTTGGGGGGGGGAGCAGAGGTGGGACTTGGGATAGTAAGTCTAGTCCTAGGTGACTTCAAAGTGATGCCAGGTCAAAATGACCCTTAATTTCGGACTTGAGTGGGAGGAAGCTGGAGGTCTCCAACTTCTGCTTGAGCATCTGTGTTTTTGTGTGTTTGTGTTATTTATTTATTTATTTTGCTTTTTATTTTGTTTTTGAGTGGTGGGGAGGGGTAGAGGGAAAGAGAGAGAATCTTTTTTTTTTTTAAGATTTTATTTATTTATTTGACAGAGAGAGAGATCACAAGTAGGCAGAGAGGCAGGCAGAGAGAGAGGAGGAAGCAGGCTCCCTGCAGAGCGGAGAGCCCGATGCGGGACTCGATCCCAGAACCCTGAGATCATGACCTGAGCCGAAGGCAGCGGCTTAATCCACTGAGCCACCCAGGCGCCCAAGAGAGAGAATCTTAAGCAGGCTCCATGCCCAGTGCAGAGCTCAGCACAGAGCTTGATCTCACCACCCTGAAATCATGGCTTGGGCCAAAATCAGGAGTCGGACACTTAACCAACTGAGCCACCCAGGCACCCAAGTATCTAGTTTTAAATTGAGCACTTTCCTGCCCTCTTCAATGCCTGGTGAAATCAAGTTAGAAGATTCTGTGTCCATTTCTCTAGAAAAGACATTTCTAGTGGTCTGCAGGTATAAGGAGAGGTCTAACTCCTTAACTGCCATGGGAGAGGTTGAGGTCGGCAATCTGGGGGGTCTCACTACTTCTTGCGTAGGTTTTGAATAAAGATTCCCATATTTTTCAGCCATAGACTTGACCTCAACCTTATGAGGATCCTGGTCCCTCCTATCCATATGCCTTTCCTGTGGTTCTGGGTGAACAGATTGACTTTCTCCTTTCCCGTGTCCCCCCCCCCCCCCCACTGGGCACTCACCATCAGTAGCTGATGTGAGCTTTGTCTGCAATGGCATAGCTGGGTCATTGTTTGACTTCCACATATATGCCTTGCCTTCTGAGGCACTAGAGGCATAGGTGAGCTTTACCCCAGCTGCAGAGGGCAAAGGCTGGCAGAGAAGATCCCTTGAGGGTGCCTGCCTTGTCGTGAAAGCAAATTAGTACCA
Source organism: Meles meles (assembly GCF_922984935.1). Taxonomy (NCBI): domain Eukaryota; kingdom Metazoa; phylum Chordata; class Mammalia; order Carnivora; family Mustelidae; genus Meles; species Meles meles. The sequence continues at coordinate 20,998,297 of NC_060073.1, forward strand.
TGGAGGGAAACAAAACAGAGTCATAATTATTACTAAGATGATAATATAAAAAAATAGGTATTAATTCTCACATATCAAAAAAGGCATTGATAAAATTCAATTTTCACTCCTAATATAAAATCCTACTAAAATAGGAATAGAAGGACATTTCCAAAATGTAAGAGATTATCAGGAACGTATAGGAAACATCATAAAAACAAGCAAAAGGCTGATGTCAGTGAAAAACCAAAGATACTTCTGTCTCTATTCCCAATCACCACTGCCTTGGAGCTTCTAATGAATGTAATAAGAAAAGAAAATGAACTTAGATGCTTAAATATTTAAAAGAAAGAGGCAAAATAATTATTTGCATAAGAGATTCTTGTCTATCAAAAAATCATGAGATTCAATTCAGAACTGTAATAAACTCTGCATGAGTTTAGTAGGATGGCTAGTCTGAATATAAATTTACAAAAATCAATGGCTTTCCAGAAGACCAGAAAGGATAGTTGAGAAATAAAGTTAATTTAAGAAATCAATGTAATTTAGGATCTTTAAAAAGATCCTACTGACAATAGCTGTAAAAGCTATAAAATACCTTGAAATCAACCTAAAAAGAAATATGTTACGTCCACAAGAAGCAAACTAAAACTTCACTGATGATCGTGAAATAAGACTTGAGTCAGCTGGAGAAATGGACCACATCCCTGAAGGAAAACTCAGGATTGCGGAAATGTCAATTCTGTTCAAATTATCCTCTAAATGTAATCAAATTCCCGATGGCTTTCTCCCCCAAACCCATGACCCCAATCTAACCATGAGAAGAACATCAGGTAAACCACAATAGAGGGACAGTCTATAAATACCCAACCATTGCTCCTCAAAATTGAGGTCATCCAAAAGAAGGAACATCTGAGAAACTGGCAGAGCCAGGAGGAACTCAAGGAGATATGATAACTAAAGTAAGTTCATATCCCGGATGGAATCCCACAGCAAAACGTCTACAGGGAAAAACTAAGAGCATCCGAATTAACTCTAGACTTCAGTTAACAAAAATGTATCAATATTGGTTCGTTAACTGTCACCAATGTATCATATTAATGTCCATGTTGCTAATAGGGGAAACACAGTACAGAGTATATGAGAACTCCATAATATCTTTGCAATGTTTCTGCAAATCTGAACAGGTTCTTTAAAAAGTAAGCCCATTTAAAGAATCTCAATGGGATATTTTTGTGAGAGGCAGACTAAAGGGGAAATTTTCAACTTTATTCTGAACATTACCAGGAATAATAACTGGCTACTGACAGGATGAGATTTCCCTTCCGAAATTCATGGGTGCCTACCGAGTTAAGGCGAAGCGAAGAGAATTCCATCTCCTCTCTTGAAGACCAGCCTCTGACAAGGAGAAAAAACCAGAACATCAAATCTGACTTTGGTAGAGGGAGGAGGCATCAGAAATCTCATCACAATTTAAGCAGATGGAAGAAATGGAGGAAGAAATGCCTTGACCAAGAAGCAAGAGTCATATGACTCTTTTTATGTCGCAATTTACCAGGAACATCTTCACAAGTCCATAACCTTTCATCTGTAATAGGATTTTCAATAGCTGCCTTGTATTCAGCATGTCGCAAGACATTCAGGTGTTGTCAAGTTTTTTTTTTTATATTGTAATAATAATGACCACGTGATAATGACAGTGACATTCTTGTGCACACATCTTTGTGTCATGACACCCTTGTGCACACATCTTTGCGTGTTTGTCTGGTTCTAGGGATTTTCTAAGAATGATATTACTGGATAAACAGCATGTCTATTATTAAGGTTTTTCTTTCATTTTCCCTCCAAAACTTTGCATGGATTCATAATTATTCCAGCAAAGTATGTGGCGACCCATTGCCCCTTCCCACTGTCATCTACTTTCCTTGTTAGCATGCTATTTTTTAGCTTGTCATGAAGTATAATGTCCATAAGGAAAATTACGCAAATCAGGTTTAGTGCACACAAATCGTATGTTCCCATATAACCAGCACCCAAGTCAAGAAATGGTCAAGCATTTCCATCACGGAAGACTCCTTCCAGACAAAATCCCTGAGAGGCAACCACTCTTTGGATTCTATCACCACAAGTTACTTTTGCTAATTCTTGAACTGCATGATGATAGAATCAGTGTATAGACTTTAATATCTACTCCTTTTGGACATCATTATGCCTGTGAAATTCACCCATATCGTTGAGAAGAGCAGAAGTTTGCTGCTTGCATTGCTGTATAGTACCCCATTGTGTGATGATCCCAGGGTTCCATTTGACTGTTGGTAGGCATGTAAGTTTTGTCCTGTTCTTGGCTATTTTGAACAAAGCTACTAGAAACATTTTTGGATGCTTTTGATGGACACGTGTATAGTAATCTCTTTTGGGTCGTTACCCTTCGATTCAGATTGTTCAGTGATGAGCTAGGTGTATATGTTTCTCTTTATACAAAATTGTCCAAAAGTTCCCCAAAGTAATCCTATCAATTTACACTCCTCAAAACATTAGGTGAGAGAGTTCCAAGTGTTCCACATCATTGATAACACTTAGTATTGTCAGTCTTTATTCTTACTCACTCTGGAGGGTGTGTAGTGATATCTCATTGTAGTTTTCATTGGCTTTTTCTTGACGAATAATGATGGTGAGCACCTTCTCATGTGTTCATTGGTCATCTGGACATCCTCTCTTGTGAAGTGCTTACGTTTTTTGCCCAATGTCTATTTGAGTTTTTAATCTTTGTTTTATTGATTTTTCACATATATGTTATTGTGAATATCTTCTCCCAGTATGGGGCTTGCGTTTTCACTCTCCTGATATCTTTTAATGAACAGATAGTCTTGATTTAATGAAGCTTGTTTTGTGGTTCATGGTTTTGGTGTCCTGATGGAGAATTTTTTTGCCTCTCCCAAGGCCATAAACCCATTCTTCTGTGTTTTTAGCTTAAAGCTTTAGACTCTTTTTGTCTTCCACATTCAGATCTATGATCCATTTCAAGTTGATTTTGTGTATGACGTAAGGTGAGAATCAAGGTTTCTTATTACCTGTATGGATAGCCAGTGGATGGAAGAACATTGAACGTTTATTTAAAAAGCTTCCTTTAGGGGCGCCTGGGTGGCTCAGTGGTTTTAAGCCTCTGCTTTCGGCTCAGGTCATGATCCCAGGGTTCTGGGATCGAGCCCCGCATCGGGCTCTCTGCTCAGCTGGGGGCCTGCTTCCTCCTCTCTCTCTGCCTGCCTCTCTGTCAAATAAATAAATAAAATCTTTAAAAAGATAAATAAAAAGCTTCCTTTATCCCTTGAATTGCAGTGGCTCATTGTCAAAAATCAGTTGACCATTAAAAAAAAAAAATCAGTTGACCATACAAGTGTGGGTCTGTTGCTGGAATCTATCCCACTTCCTTCTCTTATCTATTTAACCTTATACGAAAACTATATAGTCTTCTTAACCATTGTAGCTTTATATTTTAAGTATTAATATCTGGTGGTGTGAGTCTCCTTCAAGACCATTTTGGCTTTTTTGATTGCCTGAATTTCCATGTATATGGTAGAGTCAGATTTTTAATTTCCTGCTGGGATTTGATTGAGAGGGTTTGGAGTCCATAAATCAGTTAGGAGAGGTAATTGATATTTGGAGAGAAACAGTATTGAGTCTTTTAATCAATACATGTGAAATGTCTTTCTGGTTCTTTTAGTCTTCTTTAATTTATCTCAACAATGTTTTATAGACTTCAGTGTGCACATCTTGCAATTTTTTCATTATTTTCATTCTGAGGCATTTGATTTTTAAAAATCCACTTCTAAATAGTGTATGCTAAAGTTCTATTTCTAATTCGCCTTAAGATGGTGCAGAAATGCAATTGATTTGTGAAGTCACTTTGTTTAAACAAACTTTCCAGGTTTGTTTATTTTCTAATAGTTTTTTCCCAAATCCTCTTGAATTGTTGACATACACCATCTATGCCGTATGTGAATAAATGCTAGTTTTACTTTTTTTCCTTCCAGTCTTATGCCTTTCTTTTTTCTTGCCTTATTCCACTGGCTAGAATCTTCAGGACAATGCTGAATAGGAGCAGTGATATTAGCTTCCTTGTCTTGTTTCTAACTGCAGGCGACAACATTCACTATTCCACTATTAAAAGATGTTACCTAACTGTTTTTGTGGGTACTGTTTATTCGACTAAAGAAGTCCCTTTTTAATTCTCAGTTTTCCAGTAGTTTATTATGAACAAATATTGAATTTTGTCAAAGAATAAGTCTGTATCTATTGAGAGGATTATGTAGGTTTTCATCTTCATTCTGTTAATGTGGTGAATTACATTGAAAGAATGTTATAGTAACCTTGCATTCTTGGACTAAACCACTTGGTCATGATTTATTTCCCCTTTTTATATGTCACTATATTTGATTTACTAATATTTTGCTTGCAATATTTACATTTATATATATGAGTGTTATTGACCTGTAATTTTCATTTTCTTTCTTATAATACATAATAATAAAAATGTCAGATTTTGTTATCAGACTTATGTTAGCTTTATAAAACAAGTTTGGAAGTGTTTTCTCTGTCTCTGTTTTCTGAAAGTATTTGTATATGATTGGTGTTCTTTCTTCCTTAAATATTTGGAAGAATTCATCAGTGAAGATATCTGGCCCTAGAGGTTTCTTTGAGGGAGAGTTTTTAGTTAAAGATTCAGTTTTTTTAAATGAATATCAGATTGCAGTACTTCTACTTTTTCTTATATCGTAAGTTATGTTTTTAAGGAATTTGCTAATTTAATCTAAGTTGTCAAATTTATTGGGATAAGTAAATAAATGGTACTTGATATCACTGTATCTTTTAGTGTTTGTAGGATCTGTAGCAATGATCTCTTTTCTCAGTCGCATAATCTGTGTTTTCTCTCTTTCTCTCTCTCTTTTCTTGATCTGTATTGCCAGGGGTTTATAGATTTTATTTACATATAAAAAAGCCCACCTTTAATTTATGTTGACTTTATTACCTATTTTTTTCAATCAATTTGATTTCTGCTTTCATCTTTATAAGTTCTTGCCTTCTACTTTTCTGTAGGTGTAATTTGCCTTTGTTTTTCTAGCTTACTGAGATAGAATTTTAGAAAAGTTGATTTTTCCATGTGTCTTTTTCTCTAATAACTACATCTAAAGCTATCGATCTCTCTGTAATCACTGCTTTATGATGCATCTGAGAAGCTTTCCTTAGCCTTTAGTTAAAAATATTTTCTAATTGTTATTGTGATTACTTCTTTGACCTATGGACTATTTAGGCATGTGTTGCTTAATTTCGAGACATTTGGACATTTTCTAGTTGTCTTTTTGGATAGGTTTTTTACTGAATTTCACTCCAGTACTGATCATATTCTGTATAATTTTAGCCCTTTGAAAATTTTTGTTATTTGCTTTATGGCCCATCATACAGTCTATTTTGGTAAATGTTCCACAAGCATTTAAAAAGAGTATTCATTCTGAAGTTAATGAATATAATGTTTTATATATGTGTTGAGTAGCTCAATCTGGTTAATCATTTTGTTTAACTATTCCATATTTTTTTACTTTATTGTTTGTTCACTTGTTTTATCATTTACTGAGAAATGCATTAAAATCTATAACTTTGGGGTGTCTGGGTGGCTCATTCGTTAGGCATCTGTCTTCAGCTCAGGTCATGATCCCAGGGTTCTGGGATCGAGTCCCGCCTCAGGCTCCCTGCTCAGTGGGAAACCTGCTTCTCCCTCACCCACTCCCCCTGCTTGTATTCCCTCTCTCGCCAACTCTCTCTGTCAAATAAATAAATAAAATCTTTTTTTAAAAAAATCTATAACTCTGATTTTGAATTTCTCTATTTCTTTTTAAGAATTTTTGTAATTTTAGGGGCACCTGGGTGGTTCAGTGGGTTAAAACCTCTGCCTTCGGCTGGGGTCATGATCCCAGGGTCCTGGGATGGAGCCCCGCATCGGGCTCTCTGCTCAGCGGGGAGCCTGCTTTCCCCTGTCTCTCTCTGCCTCCCTCTCTGCCTACTTGTGATCTCTGTCAAATAAATAAAATCTTGAAAAAAAAAAGAATTTTTGTAATTTTAATTTTAAATCGTTGAAACTTTTAATCTGGGAGCATATGAATTTTAAAAAGTTTCTTGTTTTTTGCATTTATAATTATACTATATTTATTATATAATTAATTATATAGTACATAATATGATTATATTAATCATATATTTAATAAATATATTAATTATACATAATTATCTATTACATAATATAATTAATTATAATTATAATACTTTTTGCCTTTAAATCTACTTTGTTTGGTAGTAACATAATCACCAGGTTTTTGCTAACAGTTTCATGCGATATCTCTTTTCATTTTTTTTTTAACTTAACCTTTGTGCTCATATATTCTGTGTGTCTCTAATAAACCCCTGAGAGTTGGGTCTTGTATTTGTGGCCCAACTTGACAATTTAAAATTTTAATTGAACCAGTTATCCCTTTATAATTAATCCAATTACTGACATGGTTGGATTTAACACTTAGTTAGATATATATTTAACACTTATTAGATATATATTTTTTTCTTCTAGTGGATCTGAGTTGCATCCCTGTGTTGTTGTAGCCTACCTTAAGATACTTTTACTTCTTGAACAAGGCAAGAACTTTACATCCTCTTGTCTTTTGTGCCATTATCACCTTTCATCTGTGCTCGTACATTTACTCCAGGCTTAGGATACATTATCGCTATTGCTGGGTTGAGTAATCAATATTTTTTATATTCATCTACCTATTTATCTTTTTTTGGTGCCATTCATTCCTTTCTGTGGTTCTGTCCTTCCCTCCAGGATTCTTTTCATTCATTCTGAAGGACTTCCTTTTGATTTCTTTCGGTGCTGGTTTGCTGGCAATAATTCTGTTTTTGTTTGTACAAAACTGTGTTTATTTCCCCTCTGACTTTAAAGGACATTTTTGGTAGGTATAGAATTCTAAGTTGGCAGCTTTTTCTTTCGGCACCTTAAAGATTACTCTACTGTTCCCTAGCTCCCATAGATTCTAGTACAAGTCAGTTGTCTTCTTTTAAGAAAATAGTTCCTTTCACCTCTGACTGCTTTTACGGTTTGTCTTTGCTTTTCGGCAGTTTGTTATAAGCCTCCATATGATTTACTTTACATTTAACCTGCTTAGATTTTGCTGTGCTTTATATAACCTCATATAACTGAATCTGTGGTGTTTGGAAAAGTCTCAGGCATCATTTCTCAAACCCTGATTGTGCCTTATGACCCTCTCTTCTTTGTGGCACTCCAGTAACATGTGTGTTAGAACTTTTGAATGTACCTTCCATATTTATTTCCCTTTATGCTTTGCTCTGTCCCTCCTACCCATGTGGTTTTTCTCTGCATACTTTAATTTGGATATTTTTCTATTGAGTTCATTTGAATCCACTAATCTGATCATGGACTATGTTCAATCTGCTATTAAAAATCCATCCAATAAGTTCTTAAATTCTGATTTTTTAAAAATTCCAGAGCAGTCATTAGATTTTTAAAAATATTCTAATACTCTATTAGAATTCTCTCTCTCTCTTTTTACCATTTAATGCATTTTTTTCTCCATTTATTTTTTTTAAAGATTTTATTTATTTATTTGACACACAGAAAGAGAAAGAGCACAGAGGCAGAGGGAGAAGCAGGCTCCATGCTGAGCAGGGACCACAACATGGATCCCAGGAAACTGGGATCATGAGCTGAGCCGAAGGCAGATGCTTAACCAACTAAGCCACCCAGGCGCCCCTCCATTTATTTTCATGTATTAGCTATAGTTATTTTTATGTACCGCCTGCTAACTCCACCATCTGGATCATCAGTGGGTCTCCTATTTTTGGGTGACTTTTTCCTACCTCCTTGCATATCTACCACTTTTTAAATTGTCACTGCCAGACATTGTGTATAAAAGGACCATGGAGACTAAATAAATTATATCTTTCAGCAGCAAGGATTTCTTCTTTTCTCTGTTGGGAAAATAGGGGGAGAGGCTGATCATCTCAGTCTAAGACTGAGCCATAGAGTGGATGGATTGCTGTGTGAATAGGATTCAGCCCACTTCTGGTTCATCCCTGTTCCTCAGCGGTGACCCTCCCAGGTTTCTGGTTAAGAACCCGGAAAATCTGTCCTTTGGGTGTTTTACACTTAGCACTTTCACCTCCCACACCACACAGGTCCAAAATATGACACACATCTTGAGAAAGAAACTAGTGTGTGGTTCTTACAGACCCTTCCTCTGGCATGAGTTGGTCTCTTAACCACCTAAGCCAAGAGTTTCACTCTGTCTTTACTGCTTCCTGCCTTAGCTTCCTGTGCTCCCCGGGACAGAGCTAATCTCCCATGGGAGAATATTGACCTTGCATTTTTATCTCCTTCAGTTTAGAAAACAGTATACCAGACCCAGGCGACCACGAACATGGATTACCTCTTCCCTTCAACAGAGTCCCTCTGCTGGGACCGAGCCAGACTCTCAGGCCATGGATCATGTCAATCCTATACAAACCTCTTGACAGTTTTCCTTCCTCCTTTTCAATCTCTTTGTATTCCTTCTCTTTTTTCCTTATTGCACTAGCTCACTGTACAATATCTGTATGATGTTGAGTAGAAGTAATAGGAGCAGATAGCTTGTCTTGCTAATTCTGGAGGAAAAACATCTAGTCATTCATTTGTAGAAAATTAGCTACCATCTGACTATCTATCTATCCAAATCTCCTTTATCAGGTGGAAGATGTTCCCATCTACTGCTAATTTGTTGAAATTAAAAAAAAAAAAACCACGAGTGGGTATTAAATACTGTCAAATTCTGTTAACAGAATAAACTGGTAAAATGGGTGAATTAAACTGATTGATCTTAGAATGTTAAAACAAATTCACATTCCTGGAATGAATTTTACTTGGTCATGATGCGCCGCCCCTTTTATGTGTGGCTGAATTACGTCTGCTAATATATATTCCTTTTAATAGATTTTAATTTTGAAGGTTTAAATTTAAAGAAAAATTGAAAAGACAGTACCGAGTTCCCATGCCCTCACTCCATTTCCCCATCACTCCCATTCCCATTACTGTGATACAGTAGTTACAGTTAACGAGCAATATTGATGCTTTATTATTAACTGAAGTCTGTAAGTTATACAGAGTTTAGTTGGTCATCTTTTCCTTGTTTCTTCAGGTGGAAATTGATACCACTGAATGTAAACTATTCTCCTTGTCTAATATAAGCAGTTAATAGCACACATTTCTTTCTAAGCATGGCTTTAGCTGCATTCTACACATTTGGAGACGTTACATTTTCATTATTATTCAGTCTGGAAAATTTTCTGATTTTTCTCTATGATTTCTCCTTTGGCCAATGAGTTATTTAAAGACACATTGTTCAATTTCTCATTATTTGAGAATTTTCTAGGTATCTAATTGTTAATATCCAACTTAATTCTATTGTTCATAGAGAACAGACTTTGTAAGATTTCAATACTTTGGAAATTTTTGAGGCTTATTATACGGCCCACCACACGGACTCTCTTGGTGAATGTTCTCTGTGCACTTGCAAGGGATATGCCCTCTGCACTTGTTTGGTGTGATATTCTGTGAATGATGATTAGATTAAGGTACAGTTGAACTTGAACAATGTGGAGGATTAGGGACATTAACTCTCAAAGCAGGTGAAAATCTGCATATAACTTTTTTTTAATGAAGATTTTATTTATTTATTTGACAGACAGAGATCACAAGTAGGCAGAGAGACAGGCAGAGAGAGAGGAGGCAGCAGGCTCCCCACTGAGCAGAGAGCCTGATGTGGTCCTCGATCCCAGGACACTGGGATCATGGCCCGAGCTGAAGGCAGAGGCTTAACCCACTGAGCTGCCCAGGTGCCCCTGCATATAACTTTTGACTCCCCCCAAATGTAACCACTAATAACCTACCATTGGCCAGAAACCTGATAACAAAAAGTCAGTTAACCCATGTTTTTGTTGTATGTATTATATACTGTATTCTTACAATAGAGCAAGCTAGGGAAAAGAAAATATCGTCAAGAAAATCATAAGGAGGGGCGCCTGGGTGGCTCAGTGGGTTGGGCCTCTGCTTTCGGCTCAGGTCATGATCTCGGGGTCCTGGGATAGAGTCCCACATCAGGCTCTCTGCTCGGCAGGGAGCCTGCTGCGCCCTCTCCCTCTGTCTGCCTCTCTGCCTACTTGTGATTTCTCTCCTTCCCTCTCTCTGTCAAATAAATAAAATCTTTAAAAAAAAAAAAAGAAAAGAAAATCGTAAGGATTCTTGCTCTTTTAGCAAGAGCTGAAAGTCTGATTAGCTCTGTTTTGTTTTTAAGATTTTATTTATTTATTTGATAGAGAATGAGCAAGGGAGCAAGCACAAGTAGGCAGAGCCACAGGCAGAGGGAGAGGGAAAGCAGGTTCCCCGTGGAACAGGGAGCGGGATACAGGGCTTGATCCCAGGATGGTGGGATCATGAGCTGAGCTGAAGACAGACGCTTAGCCTACTGAGCCACCCAGGCAACCCTAAGCTCTGCTTTTTAATTGGAATGTTTAATTTATTTGCATTTAACATTAATCCCTGATATTGTTGGATGTAGGCCTATCAATTTTGCTGTGTATTTTCTATAGGTCTCATGCATCTTTTGTTCCTTTGTCCCTTTTTTCCTCTGATATTTTGGGTTAATTAAGCATTTTAAAAACAATCTTTTCCCTATTGACCTTTCAGCTACACTTCCTTGTGTTATTTTATCGTATTTGCTTTAGGGATTCTAGTGTGAACCCTTACCTTCCCAGAGAGATTGTCTCCCTTCACGTTGGATATAAGAACTTTGTAACAGTCTCCTGTTTCTTTGTGTTCCTTTTTTCATATATATTACTCCTATATACATTATAAACTCTGTGACAAAGGATTATGATTTTTTACTTCAATTATATCATTTAACTCTTATTAAATTATACTTTATATTAATATAAATTATATGTAATATGAAATATATATAAATTATCAACTTAAATTATATTAAATCTTTTAAATGATATTTTATATCTTTTAAATTAAATTAAGAGAATAACACTTGTTTTCCCAATAACTGCTTCCCTGTTTGCCATTTCTAGAGTTCCCTCCTTTCTCTAAATCTGAGTTTCCTTCAGGTGTAACTTCCCTACAGCCTGAAGAACTTCTTTTACTATTTTTTACAGAGCAGGTCTGCTGGCAATGACTTCTCTTGCCTTTCCCTTATTTGCAAGTGAAAATTTTTTTGAAAGTGAAAGTGAACCCTTTTTTCCCCTCATGTTTGAAGGCTATTGTTTTCTGGATATATAATTCTGGATTTATTTTTTCCTCTCAGCACATCAGTGACGCTGGTCCCTTCTGTTCCTGTCTCCCTGGTCTCTGAAGACATGTCATCCCTCACTCATAGGCTCAGCTCTGTACGCAGTATGTCTTTTGTTGGCTTTGTTTTTACTAACTGCTTTCAAGAGTTCCCTCCCCTTTCTCTTTGGTCTTTAAACTATGATGTGCCTAAGTATGACTTCCTTTTGTTTTTATTTTCCTTAGGATTCAGTGAGCTGACTGGATATGTAGATTATATTTTTCACCAAGTTTGGGGCATTTTCAGCCTGTGGTTGTTCCAAATATTTTTCTTCTACTCCAGTATCAATTTCCTTTCCTTCTGAGACTTTAATCACACACGTGTTGGGAGAAGTAATAAAGTCCCATGGATTTCTGAGGGCCTGCTTAGTTTATTTCATACTCTTTCCCCCTTCGGATGGAATAATCTGTTTATCAGGCCCAAGTTTGCAGGCTCTTCTGCCAACTCCAATCTGTTATGTGAATTTTTCATTTCATATATTGTACTTTTCAATTTCAAAATTTCTGTTTCCTTCTTCTTCAAGCGTTTCTGTTTCTCTGTCTTAATTTTCTGTTTATTCATTGTGAGCATTTTTCCTTTAAGTTCTTGAGCATATTTATAATATGTTTTAAATGCCTTATGCAAATTCTAACATCTTTGTCACACAAACGGTTTCTTTTTTTTTAATTTTTAAAAAGGTTTTATTTATGAGAAAGAAAGAGAGCAGGAGTAGGGGAGTGGGAACAGAGGAATGGGGGGAAGCAGACTCCCCACTGAGCAGGAAACCCAACCTTCCTGGACCCTGGGATCATAACCTGAGCCAAAGGCAGATGCCTAACCCACTGAGCTACCCAAGCACCCCAAAACCTTGGTTTCTATTAATTAGTTTTTCCTGAACTCTGGGTCATATTTTCCTGTTTCTTCCTACATGTCCTGTAATTTTTAAAACTGTGAATGTTATGTTGAGAGAGTGTAAAATCTGTTATCTTCCTAGGAGGAGCGTTGATATGCATTCCAGCAATGATTTAACTTGGCTGGACTCACACTACCAACTGTCTCCTCTCCAAGGGGCAGTGGCTGATATCTTCCACCATTTCCTTTGGACTTCTATTCTTGCTTTTCACCAGTAACCTTGGAATCTCCAGGGGCAGCCTGGGATTTTGTAGAGTTTATACCCACTGTATTGTTCCCCCTCTCATGGCTTCATCCTTTCTGGGATTCGCCATCTATTAGAATCTATCAGATTCTATCTGCTCTGGCTGCCCTGAATTCTATCACATGACTCCTCAAGCCCTTTCCAGGAGCTGCCCTCCTCAGTGAGATTAGAGTTTTCTGCTTCCGTTTTCGCCATCCCCTAGTGCATGGACCGAGGAGCGTGCTCTCAGGTGAAAAACAGACATGATTTTTCAACCTATTTCCCTTCTTTTGATGGGTCAATATCGCTCATTTCTGACTTCTGTTCACTCTTTAGTACCTCAGAATAGTTGTGCTTTTATAGTTTGTTCAGAGGGTATAAGTACTACCTGAAAGAAGTTTTAACTCAATGAAACCCATTTCACTGAACCCGGTTCGCACTGTTTTAATAGCTGCGTTTTTGTAATGTATTTTAATAACTGTCATGCAGGCTCCCCTTCTTTTCAATACTTCGTTGACTATTGCTGATTCATTCCTCCTGATAAACTTTAGACTTATTTGGTTATGTTAAAAAAAATCCTTAAAGGATATTGAATGGAATTTCTTAACATTTGTAGATTTTTTTTAGAGATTTATTTATTTTAGAGAGAGAGAGTCTGTGTGTGTGTGCGAGCAGGGGAAGGGACAAGGAGAGAGAGAGAGTACTTAATCTGATACCCCACTGAACACAGAGCCCGACATGGGGCTCGATCTCACAACCCTGAGATAATGACCTGAGCCAAAATTAAGAATTGGACACTTAACCGACTGAGACACGCAGGCTCCCCTACATCTGTAGATTTATATGTACAATTATTGCTCAATATCCTTATAATATTGGAACTTTCTTCCCCTAATGGTAGAGATCTCCTTTGGCTCTCTCATACTTTATGTTGCTCATAAGCATTTTGTAGTTTTCTTCCTCTAGATGCTAGTCCCTTGAACAATTTATCACAAACTATTAGTAATTTAAAAAAAAAAGTTTTTGTGGGGCACCTGAGTTGAGCAATCAGTTAAGTGTCTGAATTCTGCTCAGGTCATGATCTTGGGGTCCTGGGATCGAACCCCGCCTGTCCTGGCTCAGACGATATTTTTGGAGGAGGCATCCCGTGGGGTTGGGGCTCAGACCTCTCTGGAGGAGCTGCTGCCTGGCTGGTATTAGGGGTTTCTGGAGCTCAAAGGAAGGGCTCTGCAGAGCTGTCACTTTGACTCCTGGGGCAAGGGGGCTGTCGGCTGCTGGTTGCATGTCAAGATCTCAGAGGAGAGCCTCATGTCACTGAGACTCTGACCCTCAAGGAAGGGGCACTGCCCAGCTGTTGCTAGCACCTCCAAGGGGATACAATGAGGCTAGTCCTGGGACTGCTGAAGGAAGCTGGAAACAGGAACCAGTGTCCTCCAGAGCCAGCGTCACTGCCAAGGTCAACAGCCTTTGCTGGGGTTAAACTGACAGGAATAGACGCAAGCAAGGAGGAAAGGATGCCAGTCCCTCCTTCCCTTCTCTTGCCTCTGCTCTCCAGCTAATCGCCCTCAAATGGCAGACAGCCAGCTGGCAAGCGAGAGAAGAAATGTTCAGATTGAGCCTGGCATCAAAGAGCAGAAGAGAGAAGAGTGGGCGTGGAACTGTCGCAAAGGGGGAGACACTGTCCTAACATTCATCATTTCCAGCCCTGGGGTGATAGTCACACGGCTCATCCATGGGGGACAGTAATTAACCCTCAGGTTGAATCACACTCTCACCTGACTATCCTATGACCTAAAGACTAAACTGTGAAACCAACTATCATCAACAGTCCTTTAATGAAATCCTAGGGGGAGAGGGGGAGAGAACAAAAAGGAAATTAACAATATATACAAATATAAACACACACACATAATAAGCAAGGAGCCCATACACATCATTGCAATCATCCTTGCTTCCCATACTGGGCACCCACTCAGAGCTGACCTTACAATTTCCTTCTTCTACTGTCCATGCCACGTTCCATATTAGATGGTTTGTGGCCCAACTGGGCATTCGGCAACACGGGTCCTGCCTTTTTTTTTTTTTTTTTTGGCTTGCAGTAGCTTTACATTAGCTTTTATATTGGATGTGGAGGAGTTAAGAGGCGTCCCCACAAAGTCCTCTGGGTTCCAGACATAGGCCGTCCCTTCATTGCAAAAATCCAAGCAATCTGATGACCAGGATCAGTCAGGTGGTAGAGTTGCCTCCTCTATGTGCCTGTCGGTTCAATGGCAGGATGAACCCAGAATTCCCAGTCTTACCTGCTAACAGAGTGCAGCCCACTGCTGGGTTCAGCAGTGGAAGCCTTTTCCCCTGGGAACAAAGATCCCTATATCAGCAGAGTTGATGGTCATGGGGATAAGCAACAGAAATTTTGCAGGTGGCTATTAGGTATCACAGGGAGAGGAGTCACAGCCAGTCTCTGTTTTCTGGCGCGGTTCTTGTGGACATGGAGGGGATATGCCTTGTGTTGATTGGCTGAGTGAGAGCAAATTCTGCAACCTAGGATAGAGCCTCCTCCTCCCAAGACATCATCTCTAGAGCACAAGCAGGACTGAGTCTTCTGAAGGCCATTCCACCCTCTAGTGAGGCCACTGGCTTCCAGATGATGGAGTGTGTGGCAAGACTAGGGATTTCTACGGGCCAAGTCCATGGTCACTCTTGCCATGCAATGAATATCTTGATCAGGAGCAACTGGGTAGAAAGTCATGATGGCAAATCAGGCATCCCATCTGTCCAGAGATGGAAGAAATCTATACACATGCAAGATACTGATTTAATTTAAGAATACGGGAATAATTACCCTGGGAGGGAGAGGAGAGTGTGTGTGTGCATGTGTGCAAGGGGTCAGCTTGGGGAGGGTTGTAAGAAACAGAAATCTTCATCTTCCATCATCGTGAGTCAGAGTGGTGCCTACAATGGAGAAATCAAGCACTAGAACTATGAGCAGGTTAGAAATACGGTGATTAAATGACATTAGAAACAGCTAACCAAGAGGGGTCGCATGGGAGTAGCGGGTGGGATGAGGCAGAAAGGAGAATGCTGGATGTTGTTATGTCTTTTTTCTTGTTTTTGAAGATTTTATTTATTTGAGAGAAAGAGGGCACGTGCAAGTGGGGGAGAGGGGCAGAGGCAGAGGGAGAAGCAGGCTCCCCACTGAGCAGGAGCCCAATGCGGGGCTCGGGGCTCGATTCCCTGGGACCCTGGGATCATGACCTGAGCTGAAGGAAGGCAGAAGCCTAACCAACTGAGCCACCCAGGCGCCCCTGGATTTTGTTATAAGTCTTAAAGAACCACTGGACATTTAAAAAGAGCGATGTATTGCTTTGACTAAAATTAGAGCTATGTAAATAGAAAAAGGAATCTTACCCTTAAGTTTGAGTCTGGAGAGTCGTCATTTCCAAGATTCCTGCAGCTTAAGGAGCCAGGATGGTTTCTGTGCTGATATGGTGAAGGCGCCTCTTCTGGGGGCACTTTACCGCCCTCTGCTGGAAGCCTGAAGTAATACCCCGCCCGCCCGCCCGCCCCGGAGTGGGCTTAGCAGGTGTGCTGGTTAGGGAGCCGGGGCTCTGCCATCAGGCAGCCACCGATGCAGGGGGCACTCTGACCGGGCCCTTTGTCTTCAGGGTGTCTGGTATAGATCCTCGTGCCAGCGTGGCCAGACCAGGAGCCGTTCCTCCATTTGGGTGCTCTTGTCCACTTTAGAAGAAGAGCCCCTTGGCCCTACTGGCCCACTGGATGTTTGTCATCTACAGGGCTGGGGTTCACTTTCAGGAATGTTCTCCAACCTGACCTCATCTATGATGTGTTTAGAAATTCCCCAAAAGCCATGGTGTGCCCTTGTCTCTTTACCTTATTCTAATGCACCTGCAATCCCCACTTCCTGCCCCCCCCCCCGCCTTGTACATTTTCTAGGTTATTTCCGTCAGGGTCAGAGTGGGATTCAGGGAACTCAGAGCTCCTAAGCACGCTTCACTTGGTCTGCACTTTTCTAATGGCAACACACGGTCCACGTCTTGGTTCTGGTCTCCTCCTTCCTGGGGGAGAAGTTGCCCCGCCAGAGAGGGGATGAAAAATTCTTCGGACTAAACTGAGCATCACCAAGACTGTGTGCACTGCCCCTCGCAGGGAGGCTTACACACAAGGGGCAGAAGTCACGGCAAGGGCGGAGAGCTTCAAGCAAGGGTCACAAGTCTTCCTATTCGCTAGAATCCCGACAGGTGGAGAGCGGTGCCCACACCTTTGCTGAGGACAGTCTCATGCGGTCCTTGCACCCACCTGCCGACCACAAGGTTCTGAGAGAGGAGCGGTCAGTTCCAGCTGGTGTCATCACCGGAGCCAAAAGGCGACATGCTTGGACAGGGCTTAGAGTATCATGGGATTAAACGACTTTATGGACCAAGAGCCCACCTTTTCCCACCCAGCCCCTCCATCCCTCCCTCTACCCTTTCCCTACCAGGAGGCCCTCAGCTTCTGTCTACATTCCCACAGTGACAGGGAGCTCACTACCTGCTGTTTCTTGAAGGATCTGACTCACAGTACTTCTTTTTTTTTTTTAAAGGTTTTATTTATTTATTTGACAGACAAAGATCACAAGTAGGCAGAGAGGCAGGCAGAGAGAGAGAGAGGAAGCAGGCTCCCTGCGGAGCAGACAGCCTGATGTGGGGCTCGATCCCAGGACCCCGGGACCATGACCCGAGCGAAGGCAGAGGCCTTAACCCACTGAACCACCCAGGTGCCCCCACAGCACTTCTTTCTCCCATCCTTAACCTGCCTCATTCCATCCCCTACATCTCGGTCTTGGTTCTGACCCATGTTTCCTCGTCCCCATGACGGCCTCCGAGCATTTGAAGAGAAAGAGCACGTTCCCTGAGTGGTCCGCTCTCTAGAGCAGGTTGATTAATCAGGACTCTCCCAGCTGTGAGTGCTAAAGCTCAGCTCCTACCAGCTTAAGTAAAACAAAAGGAAGGTCTAGGCATCTCCCCGGGGAGAGCAGGGAGCAGCCGGCTCCCAGAAAGCCAACAGTGCCACCCAGGAGCTGTCATTGTAGGGCTCCCTTCTCCGTGGCCGAGCTGCTTTCACTCCTGGGCAGGGTGGAGGGGAAGGATGGTCCCCGGCAGAAGGAGACGGTCTTTCCTGATGGCCCCAGGACACTGGTCAAGACTAGCAACAGTGGTAGAGGGACTGGAATTAGAGGGAGCTCCAGAAGGGTGTCTACACACAGATCAGAGGTGGAAAGTCAGAGGTCCTGCCCACTGAGGGGCGACGCCAGCATTCTCAGGTTTCCAGCCCCGAGTGCCCAGAGGTCGGTGGCAGGGAGCCTGGGGTGTCTATGAAGCCACAGGAGGAGCCTGACACCTTCCCGGAGAGTTGATCATCTTCAGTGGAAGTAATTTCAAGCACTATTTTTAGAGAAAACAAAAACAGAAACATCATGCAGCAGAAGGCAGAATCTGTATGTAATCTTGAGTCAGAACCTAAGACTTCAGAGAAATGTCCCACCTGTGGCAGGCGCTTTGGGCTGCTTGCCAAGTCTGCCAGGTAACCTGCTCATGCTTTGCCTTCACAGGCATTTCAGGGGGAAGTGAAGAAAGTGCTGGAAGAGAGGCCCTGGGACCCACTGTCCGGGCTCGGGGTCTGGGGCTCCCCACAACTGCCGGTCAGGTCAATGAGGCGACAGGTCACGGCAGAGACCGCCGCTCCTGCTAGGGCCAGCCTATGCACAGCTCTGTGCTCCTGCCGGCCCTGGCGCATCCTCATGCCCACCGCCCCAGGGGTGCAGACCCATCAGAGGCCATAACCGGCTCTAGAAACCGGCCCCAAGGGCAAGAATCTGAGCCCAGGCCAAGTGAGGGATCTGCAGGCCCCAGCAGGACTCGCTAGCTGAGAAGAGCAGGAAGCAGGTGTCCGCGCCTTCTAGTAGCTTGTCACGGAGCATTGGGCACGTAGGCAGGGTGTTCCCTGCAATCTTTAACCCTAGAAGCTCATGGAAACAACTCTTAGGAACAGACCTCAGCCTAAGTGCCTGAACGAGGTCCTGGGGGCCCCACAGATCCAGGGTACAACCTCAAGGTTTTGGATCATTGGGAGATGTGGGAGTCCCAGGTAAGAGGCCAGGGACACTGGGGGATGGGGATGGGAAATGCAGAGGGAGTGGGACAGCCATTATTTACCTACTGCCAAGGGAGGTTTTGATGTGTTAACTGGGACAGCTGTCTTGAAAACAGACCTGTAATGTGGAGCAAGAGGGAGATTCAAATCAGCCCATGTTTAATGGGCCCCTACTACGTGCAGGGAACTGTCTTGGGAGGCTTAGTGTATGTTACCCAGTGTGATGTTCACGAGAGCACAGAAATCTAACCCACCCACATTCGAGAGCGTTAATAGGAAAAAAGAAGAGGGAGAAGCCAAGCAGCAGACCTGCCACGTAGAATCCCATTCACACCTCCGCCCGGGCCTCCACTCGGCTAGGGCTGGGACATTCTCTCGAGGGCAGATGGTGTGACCGTCCAGCCATCTGCTCCTGGCTGCCCCTTTGCCCCTCTCCCTTTTAGCTCTTCGGTTTTTCCAAGTTCGGTTTCCATCAGAGTCACTCCTCGCGGTTGCACACACAAAACCAGGTGAATATGTCCATGCTGGGGGGAAATCACGGAGCTTTGCAGGGTCGTCGTGTCTGTACTCAAGTTTTGCCTTACCGCTTTACCTCGTCCCAAGATAGGCTGTGGCTCTATGAACTTGAATTATCCCCAAGCTGCAGGTGAACTAGTAGGGCTTGGAGGCGTCATCTGCCCAAGGTCACACAGACAGTGCAGACCAGTGTTGAGCCAGGGGTATCTGACCCCATGACCTTGTGCCTCGCCACCCCTGCCGTGCCTGGACTTTGAGTCCCATCATTCTTTGAGAGACTCATCTGTGTCCTGACAAAGCTGGGATTGCCTGGCGACTCGGGGGCAGAGCTGATCACGGGCCACAGTTCAGACTCCATGTTTGTGTGTTTCGTGCTTGGCTAAGGCGCCTTGTGTCCCGAACCCCAGGTGGACCCCACACGGAACTACCTTCAGCCAGCGAGGACAGCCAGCCAAGCAAACACTCGGACCGTAACCTCCTACCCTAGGACAGAACCAGTTCCGTCTTTTGGTTCTAACCAACCTGCTCCATTTCTCCACCCTGGAAACTTGTTCCTAGGACCCAGCGTTGGCTCTGGAGAGGCTTCCCTGCTTACAGGAGAGCTTTCCGCTCCGAGCTCCATCTTCCCTCTCTTACTGTGGCGTTTTCCCCTTCTGCAAGCCCAGGTGGTTGCCCAATTCCCTGCTGCTTTGCTTTTCGGAGTTGGAGAGCAGTCTGCCTGTCGTTCTCAGCCAATGACCCTCCAGGTGCGGTGGTGTGGCCAAAGGGCTGCCTGGACACAGTTACCCTATCTCCCATCCCACGCTCTTCTTGTAGGGTGACCCTGACACCGCCGCCATCAAGGGCTAGGACATGTGTCCCTCCCTTTGCCCTGAGCACGACTTGGTGACTGCCTCACCCCGGAAAGTATGGGAGAGGACACTGTGATTTGGGGGGTTACAGGCTCTGCCTTGCTGTCTCTGGACACCCATACTCAGGTTCTGGCCACCGTGCTGTGGGGAAGCCCCAACGAAGCCATGCAGAGACCCCTCATGGAGGGGTGTTCTAGCCCTGGTGTTCTAGCCCATAGCCCGTGTGGACCCCCAGATCCCTGAGAGAGGCAGCTGCCTCTGATGGCCCCCCACCTCCGCCATCAGGTTGTCCCCCACACCTAGCCTTCAGGCCTCCCCGCCAAGGCCCCTGGTATTAGGGAGCAGAGACAGACTGTGACCTGTCCAAATTTCTGACCCCTAGACCCATGATGTTAGTAATGAAACGGCTGTCTGAGGCAGACAGTTTGGGGTTGCTTAGCAACAGAGCCAAGTGGATAGTGACAGAAGCAACATAGAAAAAGTTGCTCCAGGCTGCTAAGGGTCAGAGGCCACAGGACCAGAGAGTCTCTGGAAGCCAGTCCCTGCCTGCTGGGACACCCAAGGGGGGCCTCCAAGGAGGGACGACTTCATAGCTTACCGAGGGGTGCCAGACCCCGGCGAGAGCTCTGCCCCACCTGGGCAGACTCTCCTGCCTCTACGGACCAGGTGCTCTCGGACCTCGATGACCCCCAGAGGGCCCCCCCATCCTCGGGGCTGCAGAAATGTCTGTTCTTGTGTGATCCTGGGTGGGGAACATTCACTCACGGGTGAGACCAAGAGGAGGAGTAAATCAGAAGAACATCTGGAAGGAAACTTGAAATGGGTGATTTCTTGCACGTCTGAGTTTGTAAAGTAAGATCCGGGCCAGCGCCGTGCGCTCTGTGTGGCCCAGAGGAAATTCTGTTAGAATGCTCTGTCCCAAGCCAACCCGACCTCATGGTCTCAGAGATGCCCCAACCCTGCCCCCAGGAGAGACCTCTGTTCGCTTCACTCAGTAGCATTGGGCCTGGCAACAGGCACTTTGTAGGTAATGCTGCCCGCCAGAGCAGAGGGCTTCAGGGGTCAGCCAGGAGCTCCCCCACCAGGCTTCAAGCAGAGACTGGTACAGTCCCGCCTAGGGGAAGGCGGGACCAGACCCTGGTGCCTCAGTGTGGCCACTAGATGGCGGGCCAGGGCCAAACTGGGCCACCCTCCACAGACTTGACCCTGGGAACCTGTTTCTTCTGCTGAGTTTGGATCACTATGGCTAGGAGGAGGGCCCCCGGGTCAGCTGCAGCTGTGGGGGCCAAGGCTGTGGGTGCTGATCTGAGTTAACCAAAGGACTGTGTTCTAGGATGTCCTGCTCTCCAATCCCTTTGGCTGCATCTTCCCATTTAACTGTAGCTGGTTTCTGGTCTGGCCTTAGGACCCTACACTCCTAGACCTTCGTTCCCCTCTCTTTCCTGGGCTGTGTTTATGCCACAGCTCATCTAGGGCTGAAGACAAAGTGGGAGCCCTGTAGGGTTTGCAGCCTGTTGACCTCAGTGTCCTCAGCCTTGCCAGCCTCGCCAGGTCAGCAGGAGGACCCTAGTGTCTTTACCCCACCCCACGTGTCACCCTGCTGGCATGGCAACCCCAAGCAGCGGGAAGGACATGTGTCAGATGAGGAAATCGATGCCCACAGATGAGAAACGACTGGACTCTGTCACCCAGCAGAGCCCGGATTGAGACCCAGATCTGTCCTGCTTCTCTCACCCACCCCACACTCCCACACTGCCCCCGTCACCCTCTGTTCAGTGGGCTGCATGGCCCTTTCCCACTCACTCTGCTTGAGAGGGGCCCCTCAGGTGCCTTGTGACCCAAAAGATCCAGGTGTCCTGGGGGCTTGTGGCCAACACCTTGACCCAGGGCTTTGCCAGACACAGTGGCCCCAGGAACAGATCAGATGGCCCATGCTGGCTTGAGGGCAAGCCCCAGGAGAAAAAGCCTGGGACACAGAATCAGACAATCTGGGGCACTTTCCACCAATCTTCAGTTCCTCAGCTGTGAAATGCAGGTCACCTTACGGAAGAATAAAGCCAGAAGCGAAGCTATATTTGAAAGTGCGTGATGACAGGGCGGGAATGGTCACCCTCAGGGCATCCTTACTGGGTGTGAGGCTCCAAGCCAACCCCCTTGGTAACATGGTCTCCCTGCATCCTCACAAAAGCACTGCGAGTCGGTATTATTATTATTGCTCTGTATTGATCTGTATGTTTCTAAGATACAGAGTGCATGAGCCTGAAGTGTGCAGCTCAGTGACCATTTACAACCGCGAAGCCAGTGCTGTGACTGAGATCACTTCCAGCACCCCGAAGGTTCCCTCCAGCCCCCCAGTCACCACCTTGCCGTACGTAACACTATAGGGGCACCTTCCCAGCTCAGTCGTGGAGCGTGCAACCCTTGATCTCGGGGTCGTGAGTTCGAGCCCCACGCTAAGTGTAGAGATTACTAAAAAAACAAATAAATAAACTAAAACAAAGGTAACACTATAAAGTTGGGGTTATGCGTGCCCATTTCACAGATGAGTAAACTGGGGACACAGGGAGGGGCTGTGCACAGCTGCTAATGGGTAGGACCAAGATTAGCTTCTCTTACCCAAGCTTCTGCTGATCCATATAACCCATAAGGCAGTGACTTCTCCCTCTTCCGCCCCCTCTCACTTTTCTCCTGTCCCTCGGCCTCCAACTTTTCCTCCTTTACCCCTTGGTCCCGCAAGCTACCTCTCGTTACCTCTCGTTAAGGGCTCCCTTGCTGTCATTTCAAAAACTTACCACCAGATGGAGCCAAAGGACAAGGTGCAGAATTGAGGCTGGCCTCAATTGTAGGGCCTGGTGAGGGGTCAGGGTTTCTGGGCTTCAAATGGGAGACAGGGGAAGTTGCTGGTGGTCATCCTGGGCCCTGGCCAGCAGCTATGGCAGAGGTGACCCCCAGTGCAGTCCCAGGTCCCTGTCTACTGACACCCAGATGGACAAAAAGGCGGAATGCAGGCTGGGGCTCAGACTGAGGTCAACACTGGGCTGGGAGCAAAGAAACCCAGGTTCTAGTGGGACTCCATTGTCCCCCGCTCTCTGAGTCACGGACCTGCCCTGTGTCAGTGGGCAGTGTTCTCTACCAGGAAAGTCTGCCTCTGCATTTGCTCTCCCTTCACCTCGCCGACTCTCCCATCCGGTCTGCCCATTCGGCCAGCCAGCCTAAGAAGCTCCCTGCCACCAACACCGCCCCTGCTCCACCCGCACCGCCAGAAGGCTTCCCTGACTGCACCCTCAGTGCTGTCCTCTGTGTGATGACTCAGGCAGACGGAGACAACCTGAGGCTAATGGTCTTCGCCCTGCTTCCAGGTAGCAGCCGGATAGGAGGGGTCCCAGCTGGGGGCTTCACCTGATGTAGGCAAGGGGGGGTTGCTGAGAGGCTGGTCAGATGTCTTCCCTTATCTGTGTCCAGCTGGCATGCGCATCTCCAGCCCCTGGAAGGTCAGCCTCAAAGAAAGCCGGTCGGGAAGAGCCTTCAGAGCTCATTAATCATACAACAGTCCAGGTCACATGGCACCTTGGTGCTCAAGCCCGTGGCCCAGCATTGCTTTGGGCCCTCAACTCAGGGGTCCCCAGAATACGCAACAGACAGCTTTCCGGGTCTAAGGACCTGGTCACATGCCTTCCCTGGCTGGAATTTCCTCGCCAGTCTCCTCCTCTGACGGAGATGCACCCGGGGCGGGGGGGGGGGGGCGCTCCTCTGAGCCAACAAGTACGTGTATCCAGCGGGGAACGGGGTCTGAAGAAGCTACCTTCTCAGGCCGAAGTCCTGTGGGGGCTCCCTTGTACCTCTGTTGGAAGACAGTTGGAAGCCTGTTAAGAACCCACTATTTGGGTCAGACACTCTTGGATTCAGATTCTTTCTTTACCACTTATATGAGTGACTTTAGCCAAATTTTTACACTTTAGAAGCCCCCTCCCTCCTCCCTCCCCCCCTTCCTTCCTTCCCTCCTTCCTAATAGCAGACAACTACACAGAGTACCCCATCTGGATGTGTCTGGAGTCTTGGAGGTGTGATTACCCTACGTTGTCCCACAAACGGACCTTGAGAACTTCTTCGGTGCAGGGGAGACTAGCCACTTGTATACCCTCAACGGAAGAATAGTCCTCCTCTTTCAGGCATGGTGCTCCCTTTTGACGGCCGCAGCTTCCGGAGGGATGCACATGGAGCAGGGAGAGAGCGACAGGATAGCCTTCGCCAGCCAAGTGGGCCGAGTCGCCCCTGGGGATCAGTGAGGTTGGTGGCAGATGTCGTAGCCCGATCACCAAGTTCCTTAATCTGAGGAATGGGAATAAAAAGAGTTTGGACCTCAGTCAACCATGCACGTTCAGGGAGAGAACTGACGCAGAACTCAGGGCGCAAGGTGGCCAAGCCAGGGTTCCGTGGAAGGCAGTTAATTGTCCTCCTTCTCACAAACTCAGTCCCACTGAGAGGGCTCGCCCCTGTGGAGACCGAGGGTCTGCAAGAGGGTGTCGGTGATTGGCTGAAGATATGCAAATAACGTTTATGATGTCATCACACATAGTCAATAGAAGGGGCGGGCTGTGGGGCAGGGCCATCTTACCAGCCAATCAGCAACAGCAACTGCGGGTGGGTGTGGTCTGTCCCGGGAGGGAAGGAGGACTTGGGAGGCCCACCGGGAGGATGGAGAGCTCTAGCTGGCCTCTGGAGACCTGTGCTCCAGGCCTGATCCTGAGGATGAAGAATTGTTTGGGCAGGTTCTGAACAGAGGAGCCTCAGTTCTTCACCCGTGACACGGCGATGGTCCCTCTGCCTATTTTTCTCATGGAGTAGGTGTGAAGATGAGGCGAGCTGAGGGACAGGACAGGGTTCTGAAAGGTGCTCTGAAGATGCAAGGCACAAAACGGTTTCAGTCTCCTGGATCCTGGGGCAGCTGGACAACCTGTACAGCTGAGGGTCTGCTCTTTTATCTACTCAAATTTTCAAATTACAGTTTAGACTTAGGGTGAAAATATTTTAAAAATATGACCTATTTATGTACTTTATTAAAGGATCCTTTAATATAAGTTGTATTGATGCTTTTAAAATCTACTGATGCCCCTTAGTTATGATTGTATTTATTTTCTTAAAGATATATTTATTTGAGGGGGGGAGGGATGGGGCAGAGTGAGAGAGAGAATCTGAAAGAGACTCCTTGCTGAGTGTGGAGCCTGAGGCACAGCTCGAGCCCAGGACCCTGAGATCATGACCTGAGTCGAAATTAAGAGCCAGCTGATTAACCGACTGAGCCACCCACATGCCCATGTTATGCTTTTTTAAAAAAGTTTTCGTCTCTTAACGTCAGCCAGCATCTCATTGCTGTCAGTGTGCCCACCTCTTAACAGTTCCTCCATCCTAGAAAACTTCCCACCTCTAATCTGTTGTGCATTTGGGAGTCAGACCCTCAACTCTGTCAGAGTTATATGTAAATTGAAAGTAACTAGGTCTTGAGCAACAGGTTCTTGAACAAAGTGCATGAGCTTTATATGAGGCTCTGGCATCCTTGCTTTTGGTCTTGGTATGAAACCCTGGAGGTACATGGCCAGGGCCCATCATCTTACCCACAAGGTCATGTCCTCCTCAAGGGCTCTTGTGGTTACGCCCTTCCTTGCCGCACCCGAGCCTCCCCTTGCCCTCCCTCACCTGGTCTTCCTCAACATCCCCCTGGCTGGATATCCCACCTATGGGTAGTCCCCGTCCAGTTCGCCCCTCAGTGCTGGGTCAGCTACTTTCCAGAAAACACATATGACCACCTCCCTTCAAGGCTTGAAACTCTTATTTTCTCAAAATGAAGAGGAACTCCCCAGTTTAGTACAACATTTCTCAAAAGACCACCTTTGGGGACTCCTCTAGCCTCTCTTCCACTGCTCCTCTGTCCCCCTGCCCTTTGCTGCAGCCACAAGGAGGCCCTAGAGTGTGCTGTGTTTCTCTGGTGTCACATCAGTTGTTCTCTCTGCTCTTCCCCCACTTCCTCACCTGGGAAAATTCAGCCCAGGTGCCCTGTCCTCCAGGAATTCTCCATTGCCTCTTCCAGGTTTATCCAAATGCCTCCCCACCACTGCCTCATGGACAGTGATCATGGCTTAAATCACAGACTTTGGAGCCTGACCATCGGGTGAAGTCCCAGCTCTATTCTTCATTACATGTGGCCTTCAGCAGCTGACTTGGTTTCCCCACCTGTAAAATAGGACTAAAAGCAATAGCTAGCTCATTGATATCATCATGCTTGGCACATTGTAAGCCCCCAAATAGGGGGAGCTAGTTTGCTTATCTGTCTTGTAATGATTGGTGTCTACTCTCCTCCACTAACCCCAAGCTTTTCAAGGGCAGGCACGGTCTTCATTCATCTGTATTTTTTTTTCTCCACAATGTCTGGTGCTGAAGCAGGCACACAGCAGCTGCTCAGTCACAGCCAAACTCATGAATGGAAATCAAGTCCAACACTGGCTGGGAGGGTCCTTCCACAGCACAAGTGAGCACCCAGTGCTGTGTGACTGAGTGTTCCTTGCCTGTCACTCTTCTCCCTTGAACCAGATGGTAAGTTCCTGAAGAAAAGGGTGTGTGTGTGTGGGGGGAGGCCGTCCCTTCCTTTGGCAGTGGTGCCCGTCCCTGTGCCTGGTACATGAGGGCTGGGGACCTGAAAGGTGACTTTGGGGGTGCTGTCCAGGGTGCTGAAGAGAACTGACAAGTGACTAATTCTTCTGCTTGAGATGGATGCTGGGAGGTGGAGGGATTTGCCTCAGGGACGCCAGGAGTGGATTTTTCGTCTCCAAATCTCAGCCAGCACATTTTGTTCTGACATTTCCTTGGCACCTTTGCCAATGACGTGATGTTTCCTGTGCAGTTCTTTCCCCTGCCTTCCAAATTCCTTGGAGAACTGTCATGCTCCCCACCATCCTCTCCCACAGCTGTAGGCACCTCCAAACTTGGACGCTTCACCCAGAGACCCATATTAAAGAGACTGAAGTGAGACTTTTCTTTGATAGAGAAGTTTTGGGGTGGGGTCGCCTGCAGGATGAAGGTCACGGTGTTCCTATTTAGCTGAAGGAAATGTTTTTGGTTGAAGCCTTGAAACCAAATCCCCTGGACCCACCTTCCTCCCACTGACCTCTCAACCACACAGCAACGGTGGCGGTGCCATTATTCCCATTTCCCAGATGAGAAAATGGAGGCCCAGAGGGGCTAGGAGACCAGCACGAGGCTCAACTGCCGTCTCCCTGCCACGGTCAGCGTGAAAATGGGGAAGGCACACAGGCTGGAGTGGAGTTCCTGAAGCAGGCCTAGGAGAGGATCTGTTTGGAAACCATGCTATCTTCTTTCCTCTCCTGGAGGAAACAATCCTCACATTTCAGAGCGGGGAAGAAGCATCTTTGCTCACGCCACCCGGTGTGATTCCACAGCCTTCAGCACATTCTCCTGAGAAGATAATGGGAACGACGATGAAAATCAAAGCCAGTGAAGTGGCTGCCTGGAAGGCGCCAGGAGCTGCTTAGCAAGCGTGGAGAGAGGCTGCGCTGAATGGGGGACATTAAAGACATCTGAGGATGCCTTTTATCTCCCGAGAGCACACAGCCAGGCCTACCCAGGGTAGCAAAAGCCCACTGGACTCCATCCAGGGCACTTGGGCTCCACTCCCAGTCCCACAGCTTTGAGCTCTGGGATCACAGTTTGAGTCCCCTGTGATCGGAGAACCTCCTTTCCAGATTGGAAACACCTGAAAGTGTTAAGAAAGCATGAGTGAGATGAGCATGGTGCCCAGCACATAGTAGGTGCCCAATAAATGTCAATTCCCTTGTCAGTTCTTGTCCTTCTACTCTCATTAGTGTTTATTTGTTGAGGATTTATTGAGCACTTACTATATGCCTGGGGCTGTTCTGAGTCCTGGGGATCTGGCAGCTAACACACTAGGTGCCTGCTCTCATGGACTTTACATTTTACTTGAGGAGTCAGAGGGAAAGAAGCAAACAATAAGCAAGAAAATGGTAGCTATTTGGAAGTGCTATAAAGAGCACTGAGCATTATTTTGTTAGGAGGTGGAAGATGGTATCTCCTCTTTAGATAGGAGAGTTCAGGGGGAGCTCTCTGAGGAGATAACAATGAGCAGAGGACTGAATAAGGATCTGGAGGGAGAGCATTCACGATAGAGGGAACAGCTGATGCAAAGGTCCTGGGGTAGGTGTAAACTTGGTGCCCCGAAAAGAAGGCCAGTGTGACTACAGCATAGGCAGCAAGACAGGAGATCACAGAAGATGAGGTCAGAGAAGTGGGCAGGGCCCCACTCAGCTAGGACCTTAAGGGCCCTGATGAGCCTCTAACTACTTATATTATTTTCTCTCAGCCTTGATGGTCCTTCAGCTCTTGGAAACTTTTCTACTTTTCAGAGTCTGTTGTTAGGCTATAAAGCCAGTTCACTAGGGGGGGCTTTAACATTAGCAATGAACCTCCACCTTAGATTCTGACCTTAAAAGTCAAAACAAGAAAGGTCCTTGGCGATAGCTACAAGTTCGAGACTTTCGTTGTTCTGGTGGATCCCCTGAGGCCCAGAGACAGAAAATGACTTGCCTAAGGAAATACCATAACTAACAGACTCTACCAATTAGGATTATAAGCTTTTACAAGTCACAAGGAAACCCCAAATCAGTAGTTTTAAAAGCCCATTTCTCTCTCTAGTAAGCAAAGAGAGGGAAGCATTCTAGCCTGTTACAGTAGCTCTACAATCATCAAGGACCTAGTCTGCTCCTAATTTGCTCTACCATCTTGAACATGTGATTTCCACCTCATGACCCAAGGAGGCTGCCATAGGTGCAGCCATCATGTCTGCATTCCAGATTAGAAAATAGAAGGGTTGAGGGACACCTAGGTGGCTCCATCAGTTAAGTGACTGTCTTCAACTCAGGTCATAATCCTGGAGTCCTGGGATTGAGTCCCACATCAGGCTCTCAGCTCCGTGGGGTGTCTGCTTCTACCTCTGACCTCTCCTCTCATGCTCTCTTTCACTCTGTCTCTATCAAATAAATAAATAAAAGCTTTAAAAAAAAGAAAAGAAAAGAAAAGAAAACAGAAGCATTGAAAAAGAGTGTGCCCTTCCCAAAAAGGACATGTCTCAGGTGCAATCATATCGCATTGGCCAAAATTTGGTTATGTGGCCACACCTACCTGCAAAGGAGGCTGGAAATGCAGTCTTTACTCAGGACAGCTCTGTGCCTAGCCCAGCATTAGGGCTGCCATTCATCAGGAAGAAAGGGAGAACAGATAACAAGGGACAGCTGCCCATCTCTGTCACAGTGACAATGTGGGGACTGAAACCCACATGTCCTGTCACTCTAGTGTTCTCCACACTGCCTTTTGCCCTAGCCAGCAGCCTCCCCCCATCCCGAAATGAACAAATAGCAGCCAAATGTAGGGGAACCTCTGCGGAGAAGGGCCTGGAGGAAGTAGAGGTTGGAGGAGGGGTGCCAGGGAACAAGCCATGACAGAGGGAGACCCAGCTGCTGGGCCCTCCCCCATGGTTTCACTGGGCTAGCAGCTGACCTTGAGGCCCAGGGCAGGGAGACATTGCTGTCACCTCCTTTTGGGGAGGCAGCTGGTGATACAGTTCCTGACAGTTCCCCGTTGTTCCCAGTGGACATTGTGGCAGGTTGGTGGGATCCCGCTGTGGCAGCAGGTGGGGGAGGAGAGAAGTGGTTCAGCAGCTGGCAAGGTCGGCCAGCTTTGTCCCCACCCCAAGCAGCTCCCCCTCCCCCAGACCTGGACAGGGGGCAGGGCTGGCCTCTGGTCCTCGCTGAGAGATTTCCTCTGTTGGCCTCCCTCTCGGAGGTCTTCTCATCCCTCCTCCCCTTCATTCCTTTTTCCCACATTTCCTTTCTTCCTGCCTCTTATCCTTCTTTCCTGTCAGAATCCCTCCCCTCTCCCCGCCCTTTTGGCTGTCTACCCTGCCCTGTGGAGTGCCCCACTCTCTGGGGGCTGCCCACCTGCCAAGGGTGGGGCTGGGACAGAGCACATCGAGGAGCAGCCTGGGTGGCAGGTGACCCCGCTGGCCTGGGGCTCCAGCTCTCCCCCAGATGGGGACAGGGGCCTCTGTTCGCTGAGCTCCAGCTCCATGCTAGTCACCAGGATAGCCCTGAAATTTACTGACCTCACCACAGATCACTGAGACTGGTGACTGTTATTCCCACGTTATAGCTGCGGAAACTGAGGCACACAGAGGCAGGGCTGTCAGAAGTCACACAGTAAAGGCTGAGAGCCAGAACCTTCTCCAGCCCACCTCAGATTCATCCAGCACAAGCCCAGACCGTGGGGGATGCTTCTCAGACCCCCCTCACTGAGGCACCCCTGACTTGCCCTGGCCGTGTGCTTCCTTATAGCCTCAAGCTTAGGAAACCTCATGTTTTCTTACTGTGGGACTCTTCCTGGGGGCTGGGTGTGTCAGCCTCAGCAACACCACATTCAGCCCAGCTGCTAACTGGGCTGGGGTGTGGGGAGCATGCACAGGGCAGGGTGCACGGGGGGTACACGGGAGGGGGCTCAGAAGATTCTGGAAATGTGGCTTCTTAAGAAGACTGGTAGATCCGGGCTTGCTTATTTTTTAATAAACATTTCTTTAAAATATGTGTATGTTTTAAACATGATTTGAATGTACATAGTATGTTTCCCAATAAAAAGTACACATTAACACGTTAACATAAAAAGGAAAACAGAAGCCAGGTCCTTGCTGAATGCCCAGGGATTGACTCTGGACCTATTCCTGGCACCAGTCCCACTGAGACCTGCAGAACAGCCCCAGGCCCTGAGCAGCCACAGCTAGTTCTTGGAGTCTGGAGGGTGTGACCCTGGAGGAAGGGGACCAGACAAGCCAACTGGCCTCCCCGCCACATTCTGGACCCTCCCCACTCACCCGGAATCTTTGACTCAGGCGCTGGCTCCATCTCCTTTGGGGAGAAGTGGGGGTAGGGGCGGGGCTTGTAGTGTTTATTTAGGGACATCGTGTTCTTACCATGGTTGGTTTTTTTCAAAAATGTGCCTACAGCTGGGGCGCCTGGGTGGCTCAGTGGGTCAAAGCCTCAGCCTTCGGCTCAAGTCATGATCCCGGGGTCCTGGGATGGAGCCCCACGGGCTCTCTGCTCAGCAGGGGGCCTGCTTCCTCCTCTCTCTGCCTGTCTCTCTGCCTACTTGTGATCTCTGTCTGTCAAATAAATAAATAAAATCTTTAAAAAAAAATGCGCCTACAGCTGACTTCATCTCTGGGATGGCTAGGGCGTCAGTAGCCAGAGGGCAGCCTGGACAGGAACTGGGGGAGAATAGGTAGACCAGAAGACCAAGAAGGCAGGTCCCGAACAGCCTTGGGACCACCTTTCCCCTGAGTTTAAGAAGAAAGAGACAAGACACAGGAGACAAGGAGCATCTGGGGGGAGCTGAGGGGAGCACTCGGGGAGCAGGCATCCATCCAGCCTGTTAGTGACCTCGTGGGGATTCCCACTTGCGAGCCCCTTTGCATCTCCCTTTAAGTGTTTTCCTGCCCCTGAGCTTGGCGCCTGATCTGCTCCCAGCCTAGGACCACCTTTGGTTCTTCTGATGTCTGACCTCATTCTTCAGGTCTGCAAACCACGCCCCCTGAGTTGGCTTTCTCTCAGCTTGGCTTTCCCTCCCTGTGGCTGCCTAAAGGAAGGGCCACCTCTCCACACCTCTGCTTATGAGTCACCCCATTGTCCTGCTGGATCAATGAGGCTTGCTGATTGCAGGATAGACCGGTGTAGGTTGCCTTCGGACAGGCATCTGTTGTCTTTAAACAGCAAATTCTGTTTTCGGTTCCCTTTTTTGCAGCTACAGCAGAAAATCCCAATGGTACTTTGAAAAAATTGGATTTACCTAAGCTTTTGGAAGTGGTTCATTTATTTAGCATGTGAACTCTATACTCCCAGAGATAGGTTAATCCCAGCCATTGTGAACACTGGAGAATGATTTCTGAAATGTAACCAAGCCGGAAAATGTACCATTTCACCAAAAGAATAGGTTTTGGCTTTCTGGTTCTTTTTCTTCAGTGAAGCTTCATATAATTTTAAGTGGCCTGAGTTTTGATTTCTGAACTTTTAACCTTATGGGCTTTTAAACTTTAAACTTTGAACCTTTAAACCCTTTGAAATGGTAAAACTGAAATAGAACAACATCGGCTTTGTCAATAAGCAAATTCAATTTGAGAGCATGAGGTTAATTTTCATTTCCTTGGTTTTTGATCGCCAAGAAAAGCAACACAAGATTTCCTGCTTTTTAATTTCCCAGATGATTTATAGATTTGGCAACAACACTATTTATGGGGAAACATCAGAAGAAAATAATCTTTCTGCATAACAGGAGGAATTTCAAAAGACATCATGCAATGGATAGTCTTTCTGCGTTTGTGGTCAGATTTCTCCTGGCTTGAACCTTGCAAGGGACTCCCCCACCCGGGACCCTGTACTTTTAGAACAGAGCCTGAGCTCCTTGGGGGTCCACAGGTCCTGGCTTCCATGGACCTAAGTTCTGGCTTCCATGACCCTTCTTTGCTCATCTGCTGACCCCAGCACTCTGTGCTCCTGTGGATCGAACTTTTCTAGTTTCCTAAACAAAATTGGTCCTGTGCTCTCCCCCTCCTGGTGCTTTGCAAAACGTGCTGTTCCCTCTGCTGGGCTTGCTTATGCCCCCTACATGCTGCTCATCAGTCTCTCCTTGCCCAGCCTACAGGTCACTTCTTCCAGGAAGCCTTCCCTGACACTTCTGAATGAGTGCAGACAGCTTCCCACACGGTCCCACGTGTTCTCTATCACAATGCTTATGGTATTGCTCGGCAATTCCTCAATTTCTTGTCTGTTTCCTTCACTAGACTCTAAGTTCTGGGGGGCAGGCGTCATACATTTTGCTCACTGCTGGATCCCTAGGGTCTGCTATGGTGTTTGACACATGGTGGGTGCACAGTTAGGGCTGGGGGAATGAATGAACACATGGCCAGGATCGGATCGATCTCCACCAAATGCTGGTGTCACGTATCTTACAATTCATCATCCATAGTTCTTGGATGGCTTTCTCTTAGTTTTTAATTTGGTCATTCACTCCTCCATCCGCCCAGTTATCTACCCATCTCTCCCTCCCTCCATCCCCCCCCTCCTCTCCTCCCTCCCAGTATTTCTATGGCTAGGCAGAAACAATGAGGTTGAAGTTATAGTAAGTCTTAGGGAAAGAAGAAAACCAGGATGTCTGATGTTAATGCCCGAATATAGATCAGACTCAGAACATTGGAGCCACGTTGCAAACGCACCTAGGCAGGGAATACCAGAGAAATGGATTACCTAGCTAAAGTGATTCAAGTCTCACATAGGCACAGTGAGCCCATAAATATAGACACTCACTCCCCACCCCACCTTCCTCTCTTTTTCCTTTCTCCCTTCCTCCTTCCTCCCTCCTTTCTTCTTTCCTTCACCAAGCCTTTGTGGAGATGTTTTTCTGGGTTAGGCCTTATCCTGCGGACTGTTGAATCAGACCAGATTTCAGCCCTGAAGATGCTCTGAATACATAGGGGATCCTAGAGTAGGTACAAAAAAATGATACAAAAGGCACTAAGTGTCCTGGGCCATGAGCAAGGCTGAGGTAGGGCACCTAGGTGGCTGGATTAAGCCTCTGCCTTCGGCTCAGATCATGATCTCAAGGTCCTGGAATCAAGTCCTCGGCAGGGAGCTTGCTTCCTCCTCTCTCTCTGCCTGCCTCTCTGTGTACTTGTGATCTCTCTCTCTGTCAAATAAATAAATAAAATCTTTAAAAAAAACTTTTTTAATAAATAAAATCTTTTTAAAAAGAGAGAGAGAGAGGCTGAGGTAGTGTTTCCTGAGAACCTGGAGGGAGGTTGCATGGAGAAGGGGATATTTGAACTGGATCTTGATGGATG
The DNA here is from genome assembly GCF_922984935.1 of Meles meles. NCBI lineage: Eukaryota > Metazoa > Chordata > Mammalia > Carnivora > Mustelidae > Meles > Meles meles. Next base: position 21,032,296 of record NC_060073.1, read on the forward strand.
GGTAGGATTTAGATCCATGAGAGCGAGGGGAGAACATTCTAGAAGGAAGAAACTAAAGGAGCAAAGGCACAGAGGTGGGATAAATCAAGGCAGGTCCAGGGAATCTGGCAGTCTGGAGGGAAAGGCAGTGGGAAGAGGACACAGAGAGAGTTTAGGAAGGGGCTTGGTCCAGATCACAGCCCCTGCCTTGGTGGCCTGCTGAAAACCATAGACTGGGTAATGAATTCATCTTACATTGCCTCTTTGGGGCCTATTGTCTCTTCCCTGATGGTCTGTGGTAGCACGTGGCCTGCTCCACCTGCCACCAGCCTTGTCTGTCCTCCCCTGCCCCTGTAGGTCACAGACTCTCCCTAAAGGAACATATCATGGTGCCCCTCCCTTGCCTATAGTCCTCTGTGGCTCCCTTTTGTCCTGAGCATAAATTCTAAACTCTTTGTCTTGGACTGCGAGCAGCCCCCCCCCCCCACCACATACATTTTACTCCCCCCAGCCCTCCTAGGCTTCCTGGGGCTGCTTTCATTTTCTTTAACGGCTCCTTCCATGTTCCTCTGCTTGAGATAGCCTTCAGCTCCCACGGCCCCCATTGGTGCGGGACCCCCTGCAGATTCTGCAGGCTGGGGACAGATACCAGAGTCCTTGGGGATGCTTTACCTCTTCCACAGGACCACACCTGTTGTCACCTGTTTATTTGGTGCCCCCACTGGACCTGGAGCTCCTAGGAGGAGACGGCGGGGCTCTCTCTGTTCTACGGCCATCCCATCCCTGGCTTGGCAGTGCCCTGTGTGGAGCAGGCCCCACATTCCTGGGGTCCAAGGGCAGGAGCTAGAAGGCCTTAGACTGGTCGGGGGTGGGGGGGGGGTTCCTCTCCCCTCCCCCACCCGGGTCTCCCAGCTACCTGTATTCCCAGAGGCTGGAGGAGGCCTTGGGGTAGGGAGGGGGCAGCTGTCACCACAGCTCAGCCTGAAGGTGTGAGGGGAACAGTTGCACTTGGGGGGAGGCCCTGGGAGGTCTGGCAAGCTCTGAGGCTTCCTCCGGTCCGGCAGGAGTAAAGGGTGAGCCTGGGACACCCCGCCAAGCAGTAGTCAGAAACCAACCCTCGGAATCTGGGAGGGAGGGAGCCACCTCCGGGGGGATCTGGACAAGGAACACCTGTGACTTTGGATTCTGCATCCATTTTGCCCTTTCTCCCAGTTTCTTTAGTTATTTTTCCAGCTAGACCCGCCTGGGGCTATTTCTGCTTCCTCCTTGTTCGGCTGCTTGAGCAGCCTTGTGGCTTTAATTGGCCCATTTTCTGCATGCTGGAAAGATGTTTCCCTCCTTGTCCCGCTGCCCCCCCCCCCCACCCAGGAGACCTGAGAGTAAAAGCTAGAAGTGAAGCTAATTACGGAGAGAAAGCCAGACAGACAGCCCAGGAGAAAGAAAAGGGCATGGAGACAGAGACAGAGAGGCAGATGGACAGAGAGGTGGGGACAGAGGCAGGGCTCAGCAGAGGTGACACAAGAGAAGCGTGGAGAGACTGGAGACCTCAGACAGAAAGAAAGGCAGGAGGTAAGAATGAGGGAAACACAGAACGACAAAGAGACACAAAGAAGCAAACAGATGGATTTGTGTCCCTATCTGAGTGACAGGAGAAAGAGGCAGCCCCCAGGGTGGGGTGGGGGGGGAGGGTCTCGGGGTCGGGGTGCGGGAGGGGGGTTGCGGGTGGCAAGCATTGGTACGGAGGTCCCCAGCAAGCATCGCACTTCTCTGGACCGGAGTGCAGGGCAGGGAAGACACATCACAGCGTCTCCCATCTGCAGGGGACGGGTGGCAAGGAGGGCACCGGCACCTTGCTTTGTCAGGGGTAATGTCTTACAGAGGTGCGGAGGGAGGGAATCATTACTGGGAGGTGTGGGGCTTCGAGGTGGCCAGCTCTCTCTCCTCTTCCATTTTATTTTATTTTTTTAAAGACCTTATTTATTTATTTGATAGAGAGAGAAAGAGATCACAAGTAGGCAGAGCAGCAGGCAGAGAGAGAGAGGGAAGCAGGTTCCCCACTGAGCAGAAAGCTCCGGGCAGAGCTCCATCCCAGGACCCTGACATCATGACCTGAGGCAAAGGCAGAGGCTTAACCCACTGAGCCACCCGGGTGCCCCATCCTCTTGCATTTTAAATGAGTTAGGGTGGCGATGGGCAAGGCCTCCTGCCCTTCCTTGTTGCTGATTCCCGAAACAAACATTTACTGACCTCCTACTAACCGTGCCCAGCATCCTCTTGGGGCTCTGCAGATAGAGGTGATGGAGGGAAGCGGCTGCCTTCCTGCTCGAGGCCCTGCTGACATCAGGGGGTCAATGTTTAGTGTCTACTGAGTACACAGAAAGGGGGAGAAGCGCCCCAGCCACCTCCACTATACCCTGGTATTTGCTGTCGGGGGGCAAGTCCAGAAGAGGGAGTCCCGTCCTCCACGCGGGGCAGCCAGGGACAGCTTCCCAGAGGAGGCAACACGGGAGAGAGCCTTGCAGGCTTTCCCTAGTGGAGAAGGCAGGGAAGGAGTGCCAGGTCTGAGGGAGAAGAGGAGGGTCTGGAATGGGGGAGGGAGGTCCATGGGTGAGTGGTCCTGTGCTGGGTGGGCCCAGCCCACGGCCACAGAAGCCTTGAAAAGAGCCCTGTGCAAACTCTGAGACCAGCTCGTCTAGGGGTCTCAAACTCAGGGGCTCTCGGGGGCCATAGGAGATAGCTGGCGTGAGACAGTAGAAAATGGTGGGAACTGGGCATACCGGGGTGCACCTTCAAATTGCAATTTTTTTTTTTTTAGATATTTATTGAATACACCACAGGGAGCAGTAGGCAGGACAACAAAGGAGAAACTGTCTGCCAGTTTTGGAATTTAAAAAAAAAATAAGGTGTTGGTCAAAAGAAATGGCTAGCCAGATTGGTCCCTCTGTCCTCACTAGGTACTGACCTCTGACCTCACCCTCCCCTACAGGGGGGAAACTGAGGCCCAGGATGACCAAGGGACTTGTCCAGGTGTGAGCCCCTTGTAGTCATTATCTAGTTGGGTTAACACCCTCATTTACCAGGCCAGGAAACAGTCTCAGAGAGGTGAAGTTGCCAGAGATCACACCGCCGCAGGGGGAGGGGGAGCCGGCCACTTCCTCAGGCAGCATTCCTTTCAGGAAAATGACTCAGCCCCTTCCAGAACCAGCTCCCCGCCCTGAGGGAAGTAGAAACCCAGGAGGAGAAGGGAACCGCTAATTGCCTGAGCAGACTAATTGGCCGTGGGAGGGGGAGGTGGGCCGAATGAGAGGGTAAGAGCCAGCAGGGGGCGGGTGGGGGGGGCAATGAGGCAGCCCCAAGGGAACGTGGGCTCTGGCTCAGGAACTCAGCTGACCGAGACCCACAGCCGCCAACCAGCTGCTGGGCAGGGGCCTGGGCCTGGGGGAGAGGGGGCTGGGAGGGTTGGGGGAGGTTGGGGGGTTGGGAGCCCTGCTCCACCTCTAAGGCCCAGATCCCCCCCCCCCCCCCGGGCCTGCTGAGCTGCTGATTACCTGCCAAGCTGGACTTTAGAGAATAATCATCGCAGCGAATAGTAATGTCTCCCACCAGCTCTGAGCTTTTCGGGAGAGAACGGGCAGTGGGCTTTGCGGCTGGTCCCAAGAACAGGAAAGAGTCCAACAGAGGTCAAAGACAGTTGCGTTTACAACCTGAGCCTGTTTCCTCGACTGTAAGGAGACGTTGTTCTCTGTCCCGTGTATCCCCCTCTCCCATGCTCACCCCACGCCCCACCACCACCCACATACTCGTCCTTATAGTCCAGACCCACAGAACTGTTGATCTAGCTTTCTGAGGTCTCAGCCTTTGTTCTGCATCAAATGCCAACCTGTTCCAGGCTCAAGTCTTCCCTGTGAACTGCTCTGCATCCTACAAAACCCAGTGCCACCTTCTCCGTGAAGCCCTCCTGGATTATCTCCCAACAGGGTTAATCACTCCCTTCTCCGGGCTGCCACTGATCTGTGTAAATCACAGGAAGATAGTCTATCTTGGCCTGTCTCTCTTCCCTTCCCCCAGGTCTGGAGCTTCCTTGAGACGAGGGAGACTGGACCTTACTCACTGCTGGATTCCCAAAGCCCAGCACAAGCCCAGTCCCCAGTAAGTACTCAAGAAATAGTTCTTTGATCCAGGGATCCCACCAGCCTTATGGTTGGCATTTTCTATGTCTGTTTCCTCTTGTACCCTGGGAGCCTCTCGGGGGCAGGTCTGAGCCCTGCTTGTCTTCACATACAGTACCGGAGCAGAGGGAGTCTTCAAGAAGGGCTGTTGGGTAGGTAAGTGAACCAAGGAACAGTGCTTTGTTCATTGTGAAGCGAATCAAAGCAGAAGGAAAGACAAAGGAAGGAATCCCTAGATGGAAAAGTGGATGAACCACCACTCAGAGTTTGTCCTTGAGGGGGAAGGTATATCTGCCTGCTTGTCCGCGCACAGATGTCTGCGTCTGTGTATCTGGGTGTCATTTGTGGGACTGTGTGTGCAGGCAGGTCAGAGTGTAGCTGTGGTTTGCTGGCGAGCGCTCCTGTGTTGCTGTGTGTGGTGTATGGGTATTACTGTACTATTGGGTGTGAGTGTCATGTGCCTAGAGTTGGTAGGTAAGTCGTGTGCGTGTAACTGTACATGTGTCTATGGTTTGTGTGGGGGTGTGTGCCTACATGTGTGAGTACATGTAGGCGGAGTGTTGCATCAGGGTTTAGAAGACGAAGTAGGAGGGAGAAGAAAATACAGAACTGGCGATTGTCAAATGCCAAGTGCAGACAGCAAGAACGCACAGGTGTTCCCAGCAGACACCTGTGCACAGACCCCACAAATCCCATCCCCGGTGTGGACTCCATTCATTCATTCCTTGCTCCCCACTGGGCCCATGTGGACTCTGCTGGGTTCCCGCTGGTTGCTTGGGACCTGATGGGTCTCCTTCTCCCAGGAATGTTATTCTCCTGGGAGAAGACAGATAGTAAACAGTCACAGAAGCGCATGCACGATGAGGACGGGGGTGGGGGTGGGGGGCGGTGGTGTGGAAGCACAAAGGAGGGACCCCTATGGCAGCTGGGAGGTCAGAGCCATTTCCCAGAGGAGGTGCCTTCCCAGCAGAGCCCCAGGACAACTGTCTGGCACGTTTGGCTGCCATGGGCCTCCGTGTGGGGTTCCCTGCCGCTCCTCCCCTCGCTGGAACCCCTGCCTTTGCAGGCACCTGCCTCACTCCCGCTGTCCACCCTCCCAGCAGGCCCTACAGGGAAGAGGACTGTTCTAAAAAGGAGAGGGAGAAAAGGCCAGGGCTGAGAGAATGTGGAGGGCTCCTGGCACTTCCTCTCCTTGGCAGGACTTGGGCCACAAGCCCCCGGCTTCTGGAGCAGTGAGCACGCTGGTGTGGATGTGTTTGTGTGTGTTCAGCCTAGCTCTTAGCCTCGCGGCTCCTGGAAGGCAGAGGAACATGTGCCATGATCTCCCCCTGCCCTGACTCCCCAGCAGGGTAGGGATGGCCGCTAGAGGCTCAGGAGGCTGGACAGACTTGCAAATTCGACAGCCAGTGTGGACCAGAAGCCCGATATGGTTGACAAGGGCAGCTGGTCAACCGACCAGACACTGGGAGAGAAAAGATCAGGTTTCTCTGACTGATATAATTTTAAATCCTTATTCACAGGCAGGCCTAGAATTCATTTTTTTTTTTAATTTCAAGAAAACAAGCTTGATAGAATAAACGTGATATAATACATGAGGCAGAATCCTGAAGGCTTTCAGTTCCCCTCGGTGCCCTTCTCTCTAACTGAGCCCCTACCATGCACCTGGATCCATGTGACACCCGCAGAGCTGGAGAGCCGTGATCCCCAGGGGGACACGGCAGCCCGGATGCGACTCAGGCCCTGGCCTGGGCTGCAGACCAAGGGCAGGCTCCGTGTGCTTGCAGGAGAATCTGGACGAGCTTCCTGGAGAAGGTACTATTCGAGCAGCACTCTGTAGGAGGAAAGATGTTTCTGAGGAAGAGATCAGCATGTTCAAAGGCCCAGAGGTGGGACGAGGGAGAAGTTATCCAACAATAGTAAGCAGCATCCTTTCGCCCAAATATGGGCCAGTCCAGGGAGGCATGAAATGGGAAGACCTCATGGCACCTCTGGGCTCCAGTCTTTCCAGTCTTCTGGGACCTGTGGTGTGGTCTTGCTCCATTCCGTTCTCCTCTGTGTGAGCTGGTTTGCGGCTGATGGAACCAGAGAGTAGAAATCTCAGCCGGGACTGAGATGTGGGGCGCGCTCGTCCCTGCCTGCTGTGCCCGGCGGCGCAGACGCTGGCCTTTAGCCCCTGGCAAGCTTCTGTGCTGTCAGTTTTGAGGCTGCGTGATGTGGTGTAGAAGGGCTCAGGCCAGGTTCAGACCCCAGCTCGGCCCTACACTGACTGAATCCTGGTACAAGGTCCCTAAGATTTTTCCACATGGAGACAGCATGAACGCTCATCAGGGTGCCGTCGCGAGGGTTCAGTGAGCTCGTGCCAGGCATGGGGTCCCTAGCCCCGACCCCCCACTCCGGTGTTGCTGCATGTGGGGCTCAAGGCAGCCACTGTCCCTGGATGGCTGCTTTACCTGGTTTAACTGGCTCTCCCCACTGGAGATGGGGACAGTGCATTCGGGAGACGCGAAGTCCTTCCCGGGGTCTCTGTGACTAAGCAGAGCCGGCGTTCACCGTCCCCTGAGTTCACTGTTCCCAGAGCTTGAGGTACCACAGCAAGTTATGGGCATGTGCTTGCTGGGACCATCCTCCAAGTGTTCGAGATGGAAACTCCGTTGTCGCGCTCTGTGAAGGGGCGAGCTGATCTCTGGTCCCTCCCGGCTCTGCTGGCTGTGACTGTCACCCCCAGGGCTGGCCCAGGAGAGTTAGTTAGTCCTGGCCATGGGGAATGGTCACTACCTCCTTGTCTCCGGCACACAGTCTGTCTCCCCCATCCTGGGGCCTAGTGCGTCTACAATCTCTGCTGCACAGCTCCTCTCTGTGCTCTCCTGGGCCCTTGCCGCCACCCCTTCTCAGGAGCTCTGGCTCCAGCCTGGAGTCTGGGAATTCTCAGGGCAGACTGTGGGGCCCCTCAGGGGACCTGCTCTGGGCTCTGGGTGGGCCTATGTGAAGCCAGAACCTCTTCCAGATCTGTCCTGGTGCTCCCGGTCCTTGGGGACAAGACCCAAGGAGGAGCTTCCAAGGTGTGTTTCAAAGCCCACCTGCCCCAGAAGCAGCTGGGGCTGGGGGAGGGGCAGGCTCATGAAACATGCCATTCTCCCTACCTTGCAAGGGCGAGTCTGGGGTGGGGGGCCCCTGGTGAACTGGGAATCCTCACGGTAGCAAGCTCCCCGGGTGAGCCCTGTGCATTCAGGTTGGAGAAGCTTGGGGTCCAGGGGCAACAGGGTTGGGGAAGCCCTCGGTATCAGGAATCCTAGTACAGTTTGTGTCTCAACACCCCACTTCCTGGAAGACGCCAGGGAGTCAGTTTGTCCCGATGAGCAAGCCTGCGGCTGAGCCTTCTCTTCTCCCCAGCTGCCTACACTGCTCACACATCCCCGCAGTTTCTAAATTCAAAATGGGGCCATTTGAGCTGTGTGTCAACTCTCTTTCCCTAGGCACCAGCCTAGAGAGGCTGCCCACTGGGGAGGCGTCCGGGGTCCCCTTCTTCTGAGGCTTACAGGCAGGGCACAAGGAAGGCACGAGAGAGCCTGCCGCAGGCCAGGGGTGCTGGCTTTCCTGGCCTAGAGCTTGCCCCTGACTTTCTGGACCCAGCAAGGGTCTCCTAAGCCTCTTTCTCTCAGAAGTCCTGTGCTTTTCCCCCATCCCTAGTGACAACTGGGGTGCCAGCGGGCTCACCTGCTGGGGGACACCTGTGGGTCCTGGGGCTGGTGGACCCCAGTGGGCTCACCTACTGGGGGACCCTGGGGCTGGTGCTGGCCTGGGGTGGGGGAGTCTGACACCCACTCTGGCCCCCACAGATGGTCCAAAGCTTTACTCACTCGGCAAGCATTCCTTAACACCTGCTGAGTGCGGCTTGCTGTGCTGGGTGCTGGAGGGGGGAGGGTGGGGGATGGGGCACTGTTTGGGGGCGTAGAAAGAAATAGAAGACTGGGGGAGTGGAGAAGCCCACACGCAGGTTTAGAACAATCACTGAGCAGACTGCCAGGCAAAGCGAAACACACTCATCTAAATCCAGGCTGCACGCTTGTTCGGCAGGCCCCCAGCGGGGGGGGGGGGGGGTGGCGGTGGTGGTGCAGGGTGGGTGGGGGGTGGGTCTCAGAGGTGTAGGATGTATGCTGGGGTGGAGGGGCAGGAAGGAGGCAGGGCAAACAGGACTTGAGTTCTAGTCCTGTGGCTCCCGTGCTCTTGCTGTGTGGCCTTGGGAAAGTCCCTTACCCTCTCTGAGTTTCCGTTTCCCACACTTCGGTCCCTTCCCCCATCTATAGGCTCTGGAAAACGGCAGACTTAAACCAGGCTTGACTGACACCAAGTGAGGGATATGGCTTCTTGATCATCAGAGTAGATTCTCGGCTGAAGGTTTGATAGATCAGCCCAACAGGCAGTATAGGGTAATGGTTAGAGACCCTGTGATTTGGGGCCACAGACTTCTATGGGAAGCCAGCCCCATCACTGACATATCAATGCCCCCTGCAGAGTGGGCGGACATCCAGCATCCTTGTGGGGAGGATCACATGATAGTCTGGCCAGGGCCGGGCACCCAAGGATGGGCACCCAAGGATGGGCACCCAAGGATGGGCTGGAGGCCTGTGTAGTTCATCAGTGAAGCCCTGTTTTCCCCTGTGCTTTTATTCCTCGTTAATTGCAATATCTCATTTGTTGGGGATTTCAAAGAGTGTGAAAGTGGAGGGAGGTCTACTTCTCAGAAACACAGCACAGAGTCTGGGGTCTGAGGGGTTCCAGGACAAAGGGGCCAGGCACAATGCCTGGCAGGCAGTCAGCTCTTCCCGTGGCTCGGAGGCTCTGCTCATCCCTCCGATTCCTCCCCGGGCCATCTGCCGCTGACCCCTTTCCTACCTTCCTCTTCTGCCATGCTAGCTTCCTAGAGACAACTGGTGCCCTCCATTTGGCCCAGTGTCTAGCTGAGCCTCTCCCCACTGCAACCTGCTCTTGGGCTAAGCCTGATCCCTCTCCTGATGGGGCTACTGGTAGTTTAGGAGCTCTATGCACAGTGTCTAAAATTAGAGACCCATGTTCCAAATCTGGTGGCTCTTCACTGGCTGTGTGATCTGGGACACACCGCTTCACCTCTCTGTGCTTCAGCTGCCTCCTCCATTAAAAGACAAATGAACCCGCATCACCATCGGGCTTGTAGAGATGAAATGAACCGGTGCGTATAAAGCACTTTGCACGTGCTAAACCATCTACCTGTTGCTCTTCTTGGGGTTAAAGCCCGGGGGCTGTTGGATCTGTTTCCTTACCTTCCACAGAGCAGTCTCTCTGCCTGGACCAGTCGTGAGAGCGTGTTCTAAACAGAAGGCGAGAGATGAGGTGTCCGGGGAGAGCCTGCCTGGATGTCTTCAGCGTGCTAGGCCTACAGGTTGTCATGGAATGAGGCGCTCGCTGACACCTGCAGGGTCGCCTGGCCCGTACCAGGACCCGGGGTGCAGGGCCCCAGTGAGGGAGCCTGCTGGTGGGGGGCTGAGCTCAGCAGGGAAGTCTCCCCCCAAGGAACAAGGGTGGAGCAGGCATGAGCAACAAGCAGCTTGAGCCAGACTCAGCAGAGAGAGAAGAAGGCGGCGGCACATGAGACTTAAAATTCTTCCCCTGTTCTCTGCATCCCCTCCCTCTTCTCCCTCCAGGCTCCCCGCCCTCCTCAGAAGTGATCTTACCAGGACCCAGCAGAAGAGAAAACCCAGTCCAGGAGCATTTTACGTAGATGTCTTGAAGAGCTGTTACATCCTAAGGGTGCAAAAGAGGGAAGATTCCATCCACTTCAAAACTCCTGACTTGGGGCACCTGGGTGGCTCCGTGGGTTAAGCCTCTGCCTTCGGCTCAGGTCATGATCCCAGGGTCCTGGGATCGAGCCCCACATCCGGCCTCTGCTGGGCAGGGAGCTTGCTTCCCCCTCTCTCTCTCTGCCTGCCTCTCTGCCTACTTGGGATTTCTGTCTGTCAAATACACAAATAAAATCTTAAAAAAAAAAAAACATAACTCCTGACTTAAAGGATAAATACGTGTACGTGGGGTCAGAAGTGAAACATGCAAATGTAAGCATGTGGTCAACCTTGTGTGCGCATGGCCAGGTGAGGGAAGGGGTTCGAGCATTGCCAGGCTACAGAGATCGGACCAAGGTGCTGGCGACACACAAGCCCTCGTGGGTTTTTCGGTTCTTTTTTCTTTTTTAAGCCCATGAGAGAGAACCTGGAAACAGGATTCTGGAAGGCCCTCAGAGGCACCAAGAATCCAATAACATCCGAGGGGAAATTTCCTACCCTCAGAAACCTCAACCAACCGGCCTGTAACCGCCCCCTTGGGGGGGTGAGGTAGACAGCCCCAGTTAACTGGGGTCACAGTTTTTCTTTGTGGGTGCCTATCTTCGAACTCCAGGAGGATTTGGGGTCACATGTCAACGAACTTAAGGGAATTCAAACCGCAGTATTTTATTTCCTGTTCTGTGCTTACTTGCAATGCTAAGATAATTTGGCCCATTAAAGTGAGAGTCGCATCATTCTAATTTAAAATATAATTGCATAATTAACTTTAGTGCATGAGTTCAAGCTGGCATCTTTGAAAGCTTAGGCTCAGGGGTAGAATATTTAAGAGAACGTCAGGTTCACCACCTACACTCCTTGAATTCACTGGATGTGAAAGAATTAAGGATCCAGGGAGATTTCCTTAAAACTTAAAAGCAGGCAGATGGATTAGAAGGGGAATTAACCAATGACTCCAGGAATTTTTTTGGAGCTGTCCCCTTACACTCGGAAAAGTCCCACAGCCCAGGGATCCAGAACCGGATGGAGAATTCTAGCATTGTTTAGGCCCCAGAAACACCCCTGCTCCCCCTTACCTCCCCTTCTGGCCTCTCCCCCTCCAGGGGAGTCACTCACCCAAAACGTCGTTTATAAATGCGACGTGGATTGTTTGAGGCCCGTGTAGTTACTCAAGTTTATAAACAGGACTAAGTTATTCAAAGACTTCTCAGAAGGGGTTGCTAAAACCTGCTCCAAACAAACAAGAAAGATTCGCAAGCTTCCGAGCGAGCCAGGGTTGAGAAAGGTCAGTTGAAAAATTGAACTCTCGTTCAACTCAAAGTAAACCTATGAGTACGTAGTCTTTTCTGGGCACAACCACCACTTGGGGAACGGTGCCAAAACTTCAATGAGCTCGCTCAAGTCCAGTTCAAAGTTGGAGTCCCCAGTCCCGAAGGTATTTTCCTCAAATTACCGATGCCATGTCTAATTGCTTGCCTCAGGGGGCAGGCGCATGCGCAATAGCCAAGGCTCCCTTGAAGGATCTCGCTTTCTTCTTGAAATGACATTAAATTGCCTCTGACCTACCTCAAAGTGCTTCAGATCGATGATGTGACATATCTTTTATGTTACTTTTAAACTGTGCTTGGGGGCAGTTAGCCAAGAGGAGTACAGACTCTGGGGATGGATGGTTAGGATCCTTCTAGAATCCCCGCAGAATTCAGCACTGGAATACTGTTGCATCTGCCTTGGGTAGATCTTCCAAGCAGGAAACATCTCACCAGAGATCAGGGTCTTTGTGGAGTTACGCGGCGGGTCTTTTGGGATCCCCACCACCCTCATTAGTTAATATGTAGTGTGTGCTTGCTAAGAAATGTGTGTGTGTGTGTGTGTGTGTGGCCACATTTGGTGGCAGGTGTGCTTTCGTTGTAACTTCCCCTAGGTGGTCAGGTTGTGGGAGAGGAGAGTCTGAGTTCCTCTTTCCCTCTTGCTGTAAGAAGTTATTGGTATTGATGGAAGGGAGTCCAAAATTTGTGGATGACTTGTGTGGTTCAGCAGAGACGCCCAGTGGTGGTGGGATGCCAGAGAGCAGTTGGGAGACCTACCTTGAGGTGCAAATGCCCGCATCCCACTCCCCACACCGACACCCCCCCCACTAGCTGTCATCTGCTCCAGCTCTGAGTGGCAGCTCTGAGTGGCATGTGCATTTGGGTCTTAGCTCCCTTAGGCTATGAAAACTTACCCGGGGCTCTTCTCCCCACCCCTGGCCAATCCCAGCCAGGACCTGGACATTCGAGCTGGGTTGGGAATTTCTCTTCTTTATAGTGGGTCTGGGGGCTCCTGCTGGACCCGCCTGTCTTCTCCTCCAGTTAGATGTCAAGCATTGCATAGCGCACATCTCAGCGACAGCATCCAGGTTGGCTGGAAGGGTCAGCAACTTCCCCTCAAAGTGCTCCTTGGAGGTCCTTAGGAAAATGGCTCTTTGGAAGACAAGACAGCAGGTACTTAGCACAGTGCCTGCCCATCCCACCCGACTTCCTTCCTCCTCCTCCCTCTCTCCCTTTCTTTCATCCAGAGTGCGAAGCTCTCTAGCCCCAAATTAAGTATGAGCTAATCACACATCCTTTTCATAACTTAATTCTCTGGGACCCATGCTCAGCTATAATGGATGCTTTTTCTTCCTCGACTCTCCCTTGCAACAGAACAGCTTAAACTGGGGCCTGCCTGAAGAAGACATCCCCTTTGGGTCTAAACCCCCAAGCCCCCTCCAGGCAGCCCCCAGCCCCACCAACAGTAAAGCCCCTCCCCACACCCCCACACAAATCCCCAAGAGCTTCTAGAACATTCTAGACCACAGCAGGAGCAGCCTGCCCTTGAACAGCTCCCCCCCCCCCCCCACTACCCTCGGAGGACTCCTTCCACTCTGACACCCACAGGCGTTCTAATAGTTTCCTTCCCCCAGCTGAGCCCCGGGCCAGGCCAACAGGGAGGCCTCCATTGTCTTCATATCCGCACCCATCTGCTGGCCTCCTCGCCCTCTGAGCCAGCCAGACAATCAAAGTCATGACGCTAGCAATTGGTTCCTCGGAGGAAAACAACTCACACAATATGGGGAAGGCAGCTGGTTGCGGAGGAAAAAGGTAGGCCAAAGGGGGTGCTATTTTTGGAACAATTTTCAAAGGTAACGTGTAAATATGGTCCTTTCGAGGGCTCTTTCCAGAAGACACTGAAGGAAGAGATGTCAGGTTGGTCTGGAGTCAAATGGCTGTTGAACGAGCTCTGAGGGTCAGGAAGGTGTTTCAAAGGGCTTTTATTTGTGCCCAGCATTTCTGTGGCGCCAGGACAAGGCTCCCCTGCTCACCAGGACTTGGTCTCCTGTCTCCCACCTTTCCCCGCACCCAGGCGCTCCTTGATCTCAGGACACGGATTTGCTGGGAGGTGACAGTAGACGGCCCCTCCTTCCTGCCTTTCACGCATGCCACTTGTCCAGTGGCCGCCCATCCTGTCACTCCCTTCCTAACCCTACGGGTCACTTTGTCCACAACGTCCACGCTTCCAGGGTCTTAGTAGGAACTGGGCATTTTATACAGCTGGGGCTCAGGCTCTGCTCTTTGACACCGTACCTCCCTCTGGGTTCTGTGAGCTTTCCTTAACCCTTTAGGATGTGGCAGAATTCAGGATCCTAAAAAGACATGAGTTTAGTGTCAGAAAGACATGGGTTTGGGATCAGAAAGACCGGGGTTTGAAACCGGTCCCTTGAACTCACTAGCTGTGTGACTTTGGGCCAGTCACTTAACCTCTCTGGGCCTCCGTTTCCTCATTTGAGACGAGATGTTTTGGAGAGTCCTCCTGGGGGTTAGCCCGCTCATGGACCACATCAATTTCTGCTCAAGACATGGTGGTCCTTCACCCTGTCTGCCCACCTCCGCCTAGCCCTTTGCTAGGTCAGGAGGGATTAAGGACCCAGGGCTGCATGGTGAAGCTGAGCCTGGCCAGCTGGCTCTGATGTGCGGGCTGCAGGGCAGGCATGGCTGAGGGACATCTCTGCCAGCCACGCCGTGGGCTGTATTTCTGTTAGAGCCGAAGAGACCCCCACCCCAGAGTGCAAAGAGTTCCCTGCGTCTCCGCCTCACTGTGGGGAGCAGCCCAATCCAGGGGGCCCCAGGGCGGAGGTGGGGGTAGGGGTAAGCATTGCAGTCAAGGATGTCATCCTTCTGAGCCAGGAGCTGTCATTAGTTGTTCTGACCGATAATTGGGCTGTAACCACCCTCTGACCCAAAGATGAGTTTGGGGACCGTGATTATCCGTGATTAGCCTCTGCGTGCCTCGGAATGCTGATTCCACACTGTCCTCTCTTCTCCCGCTCAGCCTCCCTGAGGCGCCTGGAGGAGCCTGCCAGAAAGACGCAGACAAGAGCTTCTTGCTCAGAGACCTGCCTAGAAAGCTCTTGCCTCCACTTGGCTAAGCTCACCCAAGCCTAGTCCACTGCCAGGAAATGGGCTCAACCACGTCACTCTGGTTCTGAGTGGCAGGTGCCAGCATCCTTCCTCTCCAGCTAGGGAGAGACACAGGCTTACAGAGTAAAGTTGGCCCAGGGCAGGGTGGCCCGGTGGTGGAGAGCGCAGAGGGAAGGCAAGCCGGCCTGGGATCCCACACCGGCTGGGCCACTTAGTAGCTATATGGCCTTAGGCAAGTGATGAAGCCCTTCTGGGCTTTTCTCATCTGTGGGGTGGGAAACCTGCCTCACCAAGTTGTGGTGAGTATTACATAGGCCGATATGTCACTCGCCTGGGCAGCTGGTCAGAGCATCTCCTACGTAACAGGTACACCTGCCTGCAGAGGGGAGTAGGACACAGGCCTCGGCTCCAAAATGCTTTTGTGCTGGGGAGACAGAAGAGACATGTGTATTAATAAAGCAGTTCATTGGGCTGCCTGGGTGGCTCAGTCGTTAAGCATCTGCCTTCGGCTCAGGTTATGATCCTGGGGTCCTGGGATCGAGTCCTCCATCAGGCTCCCTGCTTGGTGCGAAGCCTTCTTCTCCCTCTCCCACTCCCTCTGCTTGTATTCCCTTTCTCGCTGCGTCTCTCTCTGTCAAATAAATACATCTTTAAAAATAAATAAATAAATAAAATAAACCTGTTCATGGGAGCCTCAGTTGGTTAAACGTCGGATCCTTGATTTCAGCTCGGGTCATGATCTCAGGGTTGTTAGATCAAGGCCCGTGTTGGGGTCCTGCACTGGGCATAGAACCTCCTTAAGATTCTCTCTCCCTCTGCCCCTGCCTCCCACCCCTCCAAGGAGCAACCAAATGCCATCTCTGCCTCCCTGCCCTTCTGCGACCTGCTTAGCCATCTCCCGTGGCCTCCAGCTTGCCGCTTCTGAGAGCAAGTTGTTGGTCACTTGCTGTCCAGCCGCTGCTCAGAACACAGCTGATTTGCTGATTGGGTAGGCTGGAGGCTGGAGAGGTCAGAATGAGAGTCAAAACTCAGGTTTGGAAAGCCGTCTAGGGCAACCGGCTCGCCTGATACTTCAGTCTCTTCTGCAGTATCTCTGCTGGTGTACCTGCAGGGCTGGGGAACTCACCACCTTTAAGAGTAGCGCATTGCCTGGGAAAACCCTCCGTCTCAGGAAGTATTTCCCAAGCAAGCTGATCGTTGCCTCCCACTAACTCGCTAACTCTGTCTGAGCCTTCCCACAGCTGCAGAGATGCGAAGTGCTCAGTGCCTGCTCTGTCGCGGGGCTCGGGAGCCCCCAGGCAGGTGAGCAAGAGCTTCACCTCTGCTCCTGGAGCTGTTGCCAAGGGAAGCTCCTGACTCTGGGGAAAGCACCTGCCTGATGTTCTTTTATCTGAAGTCTCAGGGTGTCCATGAGACCCTCCACCCAGGGCCTTTCCCCCCAGCTTCTCTGAGAGGGCTCGGGACCACACCATAGAGCCTGCAGACCTTTGAACTCACTGCTTGTGCAGCAGACCTGGGCACACAGAGTGATTCACACTCACTCTGAGCACTGGCCCCTCTGCTTCGTCTTCACAGCTGTCTCCTGAGACCCCCAGGGTGATTCTCAAAGGAGCTGCAAGAGTGCTACTGAGGAGTCAGCCTCCAGGCTGCCTGGGGCCTAGGAGAGAAGAGCCAGAGGTTATTTTCTATCACTGTCTTCTCTTCCTGGGGCGGGTGGGTCCCCAAAATTGAGAGCTCCCTTTTACTGAGCAGTAACTCTTTGCCAGCACTGTGCTAAGCAGGGCTTTTAAGCACAGCTGTGAGAGTTGTGCTCTGCTCAATTCCCTGGAGTTGTGCAGTGCCCAGCACGAACACCCATGCACGGTGATACTGTGAGCACTTTGCCTGCTTTGTCTCATTTGTTCCTCACAATAACCCTATGAGGGCAGTACTATTAGGATGCCTATTGTATAGATGAGGAAATGGAGGTACCGCAGAAAGATGGTGTAACATATCCAAAGTCAGAACGGTGAGGTAGTGACCAAGTTGGGATTTAAGCTTTCAACTCCAGAGCCAAGGTCTTGACCACTGTGCTCTCATTGCAAGGAGTCACAGGCAGGGTGTTCATGGTACAGATCTTGAATTTGGGCTTGCTTCAGCCCCTAGCTTCATCCTTACTACCCTATCGACTCTGTCTGACTTTGGAAAAGTTACTCTGAACTTCTGTCTCTTCTTCTGTAAAAGGGGAGAACTGAGTCCTACCTCACAGAACTGTTGACAAGACTCAAAGAGACAGTACGCAGCAGAGGAACTGGTGCTGTTGGCCTCTTGGAAGAGAGAGATAAATAGTGGCTTAAAAACCCACACTGTCCAGAAGTTTGGGGCAGAGCTGGGGGCCACCCCTGGGCAGGATCAGACCGCCCATACCCACCAGCCTAGCAGGTCAGAGCAGAGCCCAGCGTCCACCGCCTCGCTTGACTTCCTGGCTTTGCCCTCCCAGGGGGCCGCTGATGGATTTATTTTGGAGATGGCCGGTGTCGGGCCAGCAGCGGGACGCTGCAATTTTGCCTGTGGCAAATTATCTCCCGCACAGCGAGATCAAGCCTCTTCCAAGGCAGGATGTAATCATAACAGTGTTAGCATCTGCCTTGTGAGAAGAGAGGCGCTCAATGGGCTCCGGGGGGGCCCTCTGAGCAGAGGAAAGCGAGAGTACAGCAACAGGGTGACGGGCTGCTGACTGGGGCTTTTCTGTTGCCTTGGAGTTGCCGCTCTAGGGACAAAGTGGAAAACAATGGGGCTGAATGGTCCCACCTTGAAAAGACTGAGCTATAGATTTACAGAGAAGGCTGGTCCCTCCCCACATCCTGCCTCCCCTCAACATACACACACACACAAGCCTATGCACAGACACCACAAAGCCTCTATCAACCGAGACCTTGGGGTTCAGGAGGAATTCTGGGAAACAAGTTGCTGGCCAAGGGGGACACGGGTGGGGCTGTTCCAGTTCCTTCCCACGGGTGATCCTTCCACCAAGTCTAGTGAGGCGGGCCCAGGAAGACAATGCCAAGAACAGGGGTGCCAATAAGAGGCCTGCCTCCCGGGCTCTCTGGGTGCATGCTGTGCCCATCCGAATCCAGGCAGAGGTGACAAGCATAGAGACCGCAGAGCAAGAGAAGTGTCAGGAGCTGGCAGAGGGACAGGGGGTGGGGGGGTTGAGAGCATGCGTGCGCATCCCTTTGGGTGGCAAGGACGCAGGGCCTTGGAATGGGCCCTTGGCCTGAGCCGTCCTGCTGGATCCTCCATTGAGGGGGTCCCTGAAGCCAGAGGTCAGGTAGCCCCATGGAGGAGTCTCCTGCTTCCCCCGACCCACACCAGGAAAGAGGGAAAGAGGTCATTTTCTGTGTCCCTACATACTTCCTGGGACAGACACGGCAGTAGACACTGATGTTCAAACTCGTATCACTCTGCACTGGGCTTTATGTCTTCATGAAGCATCTGGAAGGCCACCAGACCTGCCCGGATGCCACTGAGACGTTGGATGCCAAGGAGACAGAGCTGGCCGGGCCAGGGCTTCGAGAGGAATAGGAGGGGTTCCTGATCTCATACACTCAGTTCAGGCTGATTCCATAGAACAAACAATGTCTGACTGACTTTTTTGGTCTGTTTTCTTTAAAAGAGGCCCTATCTGAAAGTGTGTGTGTGTGGGGTGTGTGGGGTGTGTGGGGTGTATGTGTGTGTGTGTGTGTGTGTGTGTAACAGAGACAGAGACAGAGATAGCCTGGATCCTAACACTGAAGGTGTGGTGTTTGGCCCTCTGGTCCCAGAGTAAGGCTGTGGAAGGAGTTGGTTGATTGCATGTTGGATCCAGTGTGATGGGTACAGGCAAAATTGGAAGAATTGGGGGTGAAGAAAGGAAGAAGCAGGCCAGTTGAATGTTTCAAAACATGGGTTTGGGGGTCACACTGGGCCACCAAATATGGCTTTGGCAAGTCACTTCACCTTCTGGGTCACCTGAAGTCATCATTTGCAAAATGTAGAAAATAAAACTTACTTTCAAGAAAAGTCACTGTGAGGATTGAATATGGTAATCTATGAGAATATTCTGTTCTGTGCCCTGATAGGAAAAAACAAAAGAAAGAGAAAAATAAAGGAGCGAGGCTTTGCTTTACAAATATGTTTGTTAAGAAAAGTCACCCTGCATTCACAATCCTTTGGTGTATATGCCTCTCGTGTAGTGGAAGTCAGGTGGGTCTAACTCCGACTTACAAGCTCCTTTTCAGGAATGGCAGAGACAGAACACATGGATTCAGCTCTTGCAGAAGGCCAAATTCTGCTTCAAGAGTTTGACTTATATCGACTCAATGTCTACTGCTTAGTGCGAGGTCTACCTGAATGAGTGTAGTTCTGTCTTCAAGCCGGACCCCCGACTTCAGCCTCAACTGGACAGATGCACCTCTCCTGCTGGGAGACTGGGAGACTAAGGGTCATGGGAAATGGCCAAGGGGGGTGGTGCCATGTGCCAGATGGCATGGGTGGCACAAGCGTGTCCACACATGTGGGCACTGATGTAGAAGGCCACCACCATGAGAGATGAGCACAGACGTGTCAGATTCTGGGCACACTTGCCAAAGCTCCGAATTACCAATGACCATGACATTGGCTTCTCTGCCTCAAGGGATGGACAGACCCCCAAGGTGACCCTCAGTGACATCTTGCCTCCTGGTGTCCATACCTTTGCCTAATCATCCCCGCCTCTTGAGTGTGAGCAGGACTGATGACCAATAGAATACGGCAAAGGTGATGGGATATCACCCGCGATCATATTTCACCCTGTAAAATTCTGTCTTAGCAGACTGCAGAGAAAAAAAATGTTTTTCTGGCTTTGAAGAAGTAAGCGAGCATGTTGTGAGAGGGCTTACAGAAAGGGCCATCTGGCAAAGAACTGTCAGTGGCCTTTGAGAGCTGAAAGTGGACATTAGCTGACTGCTAGCCAGGAAACAGTCACCTCAGTCCTGGAGCTACAAAGAGAAGAACTCTGCCAACAGCCTGGAGGAGCCTGAAGCAGACCCTTCCCCAGCTGAGCCTTTGATGAGACTGCAGCCCAGGCCATACCCGCAGGGCGGGAAGAGACCTCGGACCAGAGGACCGGGCTAAGTTGTGTCCATATGATCTGCAGAAACTGAGATAAAAAATGTGTGCAGAATGGAAAGTCTCTGTGTTTGTGGTCATTTGTTATACAGCAGTAGCAAACGTAACCTCTCTGGAAATTCCAGTTTTGGTGAGACCGAGAGAATAAAAATCTAGGCTTCTTTCTTCCCTCCATCACTCCTGGTCCCTGGCCTCACCGGGGAGGTGAATTAGATAAATAGCTGTAAATTGTTCTGATATCCTGGAGAAAAGCACTAATGCAAAGTATGGTGATTATATCATCAAAGTGGCTGTTGGAGTCATCCAAAAAGCAAATCTAATGAATTGGGTGAATAGAGGTTTGCAAATAGAGAGTCTTGGCAAATGCTGGAAATTAGGAAGATTTCCATCATAGGTGCTCATTTCCCATGATGGGTAATTATCGAGGCAGAACAGGATCTGCAAAGCAGCCTCTTCCTGGGTCCTAACAATAGGCATAGAAAGATGAGGTTAATAATCCGTAATGAGGAAGATAACTGGAGCTGGTGTCTCAAAGGGTAATTGTCATCCCCAAGGACAGCAGAGCGTCCTTATTAATCTTTCATCCTGGGACCAAAAGTTCAGATGGTGTGTTTTCTGAAGGTGGCACAGCATGGGACAGCCATTCTTCTTGCCTGTAGGGAAGGTGGCAGCTCCCACATCATTAGACGGGTATTTTTCCACTTCTCCTCACAGCAGAAAAATTTGTATGTAATTAATAGAGTGAGATGGTCAATATCTTTGACTTTGGAATCAGGTCTGACAGACTCAAGTTCAAGTCTCATCTGTATCTGTATCACTATATCAGTTAGCTCTTGCTGCATAACAAGCAACCCCAAATTTAATAACTTAAAGCAACAAGCATTTATATAGCTCACAAGTGTGCAGATTGGCTGGGAAGTCCCACTACTCTGGACTCAACTTGGGTGATCTTTGTTGGGCTGGCTTATGAATCTGTTATTAGTAGCTCGGCTGGAAGTATGGCTCACCTTGGCTGGCTTCAGCAGGGAGACCTGAGCTGATCTGCTTCTGCCCCTCATGGTCTCTCATCTTCCAGCCAGCTAGCCTCCGCTTGTTCACTTATTCATTGAGTTCAGCTATCAGAACTCAAATGAAGAAGCAGAAGTTTGCAAAGCCTCTTGAGGACAAGTCTTAGAACAGGTGAGCCTCACTTCTACTGTAATCCACCCGTCAAAGCAAGTTATAGAGACAGCTCAGATTCGTGGACTGGGAAAATCACGTCCACCATTGTATATAGGGAGGCTGTTAACTGGGGTCATCAATGCTTCTCCCCAAGGCAGCACTGCTCCAAGAGTAGCAAGAATGGGCAAACTCAGAGGCACAAACCCTAACCGAGCCTCTGCTGAGTCATGTTTGCTGAAGTCCCATTGGCCAAAGGAAGTGACATTGCCAACCATATCCCGGGGTGCAGAAATCCACACACCCTTTCCATGGGGGGAAGAATTTGTAGCCATTTCTGCCCTTCTAAGTGTTACCTGGGAAAATCTTAACCATCATTAAAGTGAACCCCAGATGAGACCAATGTGGAAAAATCTTGACAATTGTCAAAATGAGAGGACAGCGGTCAGCAGGTTGGTCGACAGGGAGTCAGCATTAGCATAGGAGTCTGTATACCCACATCTCACCCACTGTCCTGGGTCTTCAGCCCCTGCACAGCTGCAGCGCCGCCCTGGACCCCAAGCGTGAAAGCAGCACCACGCAGAAGAAACCGGCTGTGATCCCCACAGGGAGATTCGTGTTTCCTAGTGGCCACGTTTTTTTAAAAAAGGTAAAAAGAGGCAAGTGAAATTAATTTCAATAATATATTTTACTGAACTTAATATGCTTCAAATATTAATCACTTCAACAAGAAGTCAATATAAAAATTATGACTGCAGTGTGTTTTTTACATCTGAAGTCTTCAGGACCTGATATGTGTCTTACACGTACAGCCCATCTCAGTTTGGACCAGGCACATCTGAAGGGCTCAAAGGCCACACGTGGCAAGTGGCTACTGGAGTGGGGTCCAGCCCCGGTCCTCCTCTAGCTGCGCCTCTTTCATGGGGTGAGGAGTCCACAGACCCAAAAGGATGCACCTGTTTGAAACTCACGTCTTCTGTTCTTAGACCAGATTCTAGGTACAGCAGACCCGAATACCCCAGACAGGAGTTCAGGGTGGCTTCCAAATCTCCTTCCCCAATTCCACCCTCCAGACAACTGTCCTGGCGCTCACCTCTAGGCCTTGGAAGGCCACGGGACGACTGTCGGCTGGTGGGATGTGCAGTCATTCTTGGATGCGCATGTGGCTAGGCTCCTTGCAATGAGGGACGGATGAAGCCGGAGGTGGGACGAGAGGAAGGCAGGACACTTTGATCCAGATGCTTCCACTAATACCCTTGCCCCACCCCTTCTGGTGTTGGTGGGCATCACCACAGCCTGGAGGCCAGACAGGAATACAGGAGCCCTCCCTGGTTCCTCCTGCCCCCACATCTAATTCCATTGACAAGTCCCATTGATTCCACCTTCAAATACAATCGATGCCCATTATTCACAGTAACTTCGTTCCATAAAGTCGTGCAAATGCTGGGTTAGGGAATACTGTCGCCCTTGCTCCTAGGGGGAACATGATTAGGTTCCTGTGAGCCTCTGGTCACCACATGTCCAACCACAGTCTGCACACAGTTTTGTTTTATGTGTGTTTCTTTTTAAAGACATCTTATTTAATATACATGGATTGACTAACCTTGAACTCCTGGTCAACAGCACTCTGCCTGAACAAAGCTTATCTAACACAATTTCCTCATAAGACACATCACAGCTTCCATGTGCTCAGGAAGAGTGGACAGAACTTCCGCTGGAGGGGATTTTAAAGAACAAGAGCACTGACCAAAAGCCCAGAGGCGAAAAAATTCGGCACTAAATAGACTGCAGAAAGACACTCGCTTACACTATGAGGTGAAGCAAGAAGGCAGATCATCACCTTGTTTGACCTCACCTGGGAGCACGCACGGGGCAACTCAAAAGTTTTACGGCTCTGCCCATGTCCATGAATGACCATGAAAGCACTGCAAGCATTAGTTTGGGACTTAGAAATAAACTGTAGCAAATAGGTGAATTTGCAGAAATGGAACCCGGGAATGACGAGGAATGGCTAAATACTTTCCCTCTGTCTCTTTCCCTTAGGCCAGCTCATCTCTGTCCTGGAGGAAGGTGGAGCCTCCTCCTGGCCCGTCTCCCTGTTTGCAGGATTGATGCACCAACCTCCATCACAGAGTATCAGCCCAGTATCCAGAGTTGTCCTTCTGAAAGGTCAAACCTTCCATTCTGTGGGTCACTCGGGACTAAGTGTGAATTCCTCACTGTGGCCTACAAGACCGTCCTTGCCCTCCTCTGCGGACATCTCAGACATCACCCGTGCCCTCTCCCTCTCTCACCTCTCTCCCGCCGCACACTTGCATCTTCTCCTCCTGACCCCCTCCCCTAGTGAGGCTCCCACCCCTCAGTTGTTTCTCCAGCAGGGCTACTCTCTGAGTCTCCTCTCTGCTTCTCACAGCTTGCGATGCCAAGATGATTTATTGCGTTGCAGGTCAAGGGCCAGAGCTCACCTTGGCTCACATGGAGAGAGTGGAACTGACCCTTGGGTGGCAGACACTTGATGCCTTCTCCAGACCCTGGGAGGCATGTTGAAACAGCAGAAATACTGGACATCCAATGCTGAGACCCAAGACCTTTGCAGCTGCAGGGTTCTGTGGCCTTGGCCAAGAATCTGACCTCTCCCTATGGGAAAACACACATTCTCAAATTTAGAAACCATAGGGCTTTATGATTGCAAACAGCACATCCTTATAATTTTGAAATCTTAGCATCTCAGGGGCTCCACCCAAGAAACCGATCCCCCTCTCGTCCTCTGAAACCCTCTTTTAGGTAAGTACCATGTTTTTATAATTATGGAGCTGCAGGATTTCATGGTCCACCCAGGGATCTGACCACCCTTCTCAGACCCACATTTGTTTATGAGGCCACAGACCTTTGAGAACCCCACCCAAAACCACACTTAAGAGAAACACCATCATCCTAGAATGATGGACCTCAAGGAGCAGCATAAAGAGATGTTCTTGGCATTGTACACCATTTGAAATAAAAACACAAAAAGAAGCCAGAACATCCCCGTGGCGTATACCCTGTGCCTGTAATTACACAAGATTCGTTATTGTGCCCAGCCAAACATGCAGGTATCCAAACAGTCCCAGGGGCAGGACGGATGATGTTTTATTCTCTACTTCCTCAACTTTTTGTAGTATTGCTGACTTTATAAAAACTGTGACTAAAAGGGGGAAAAATGCTTTGTTCCCATCCACGGGCTGGTGAGAGTGATTTATCAGAGTTTAATAGCCGAGTTACCTCTCTGCCCCGGGCCAGCTGACCTTCTGGAAAATCACCGAGATTTATCATTATTAAAAAATTGATGCCCCGAGTCTCACTGTGGTGCACGTTCGTTCTGCCCAGTAACGGATGAGAGTGCCAGTGGGGGCCGGGTGCAGAGAACGCATCTGTCTTCTCCTGCACTGCCACAGGGCAATTATGATCCATTTCCTGGTGGGGACCAGCTCATCCTGGGTGATGCTGTTAGTCCAGGAGGAAGCTCTGCCCGTTTTTTCCCAGAAGTGGCTGGAAGCGGGGAGGAGGGCTGCCCTCTGGGAAGACAGGAGGCTGCCGATCCAGGGAAAAGGATCCAGGAAGTCCATACCTGGGCCCAGGGAGGGAGGCTCTGGAGCAGTGGTTCTTAACTGGGGGTGATTTTATTCCTACTAGGGACCTTTAGTAAAGTCTGAAGACTTTTTGTTGTTGCACTGGGGACAGGGTTCTCCTGGCGTCTGGTGGGCAGAGGTCCGGGATACTACAGTGCCCGAGACAGAGAGCCTTCCGTGGCAAAGGATTTTCCTGCCCCAAATGTCTCTAGTGCCAAGGTTGAGAAAGCCTGCCCTAGAGTAAGGGAGGGCTTCGTTCCTCTCAGTAGGTCTGGGGCTTTGGGCAACAGTCAAGGTCCTGATAAAGAGTGGGACCTGGTGCAAACAGGTGCTGTTGGGGGCAGCTGACACTGAGCAGGGACGGAGCTGGGGGCAACTTCTTTAAGTTGGTTCTATATAAGGTTTCAGGGCCGAGGCTTGCCGGGCCTCCTAGTTTTGGTGATTCTCTTACCCCCTTCCCACCCTACCCCGCCACACCCGAGGAATCATTCTCTATCCTCCATCAAGTCCTATGTTTTGGTCCTCAGTGCATTTTTCATGCTGTCTGTGGACGTTTTTTCCACTAATTTCCACCTGATGTAATAGGACCCATTCCTCAAAACTTAAATGCCACTGCCTCCATAAAGTCTGCCCTGATTTCCTCTAACTGTGCCAACATCTGTAGGCCCTTTTCTTTCATTGGGTAGAAGTAGGGAATTCCTTCTGGGTTGGATAGGGGAGGGCATAGTAGGGTACTATAGTTACATGCACAGACTTTGGTCTGGTCCATTCCGGTTTTGCTGTTTGTTACTTAGCTGGTGTTAGACACATTGCTTTAAACTTGCTGAACTCAGTTACTATAGATCTGGAATGGGGCTCAGTCACTGTTGCTGAGAAGATTGGCTGCACTGAAATTAATTTGCAGAATTTAGCAGTGGGATGGAGAAACCATCGGAACGAGCCCTTACCGTGCAGGTCCTAAAGACTGGGCATTGCTCTTCAAGCTTCATCTTCTCTGTGGGTACCGTGCTTGTCCTTGTCCCCACTTTCCAGATGGGGAACCGAGGCCCAGAGAGGGTGGGTGGCCTGCCAAGGTCACCCAACCTGTGGTGGGTGCGGCCTGCCATCTGCAGAGATTGGAAGTGAACGTTTCCCTTTCCTAGGCTGCCCTGGGTGATGACAGGCATGGGCTCTTGGCGGATCCAACTGTTACTCTCTAAGTGCTTAGTGCATGGCTGGCTGGCAGGCTGCTGGCTGATACAAAGACTTCCAGGTCTCCATTCTGCTGTTCTCCCGATGGACCTTTGAGATCTGTACATGATACAACATTTTAAAGATGAGAGGTTATATGGAATTACAAGGTCATGTAGCAAGTAAGTGGCAGGGCGAGGTTCAAAGCTAGGTCTGTTGACTCCAAAGCTAACACTATTGTTTTAATGACAATAGCCTTTTAACTATCACAAATGGATAAAAACAGCTAATATTAGCATGGACCACATTGCAGGTACTGTGCTAAGTACAGGGATAACTTACACCTTCCATGTGGTTGTCCCCCACGGATGGATCTGGAGCCCGATTCTTGCAAGGAAAGTGATATTCCCAAGGTTCCCAGACACTCTGACTTATATCCCACGGCCTGCCAACCTCCTGGAAGCTCTCTGTCCCATGTTAGGGACTCTGCACCCACAGCTGGGCTCCCGCCCTAGAAGTCTTCAGTGAATCGCACTGGCCACACAGCTTGCCCTTGGCAGGCCCAGTCCTGCCCTGGGAGGCTGAGCTCAGCTGGTCGCTAATGAGCACTGCTGGGGACAAAGGCAGCTGGAGCTCCTTGTTCGAGCCTCTGTTGTGGGGACAAAGGCATGAACTGATGCGTTCTCTGTTCTTTTGTACTAAATAATTGGCTTCAATTACATCGGCTGGATGGAGTGTGGCACTTGGAGGAACGTGGAACTTATGAAAATGGAGGTCCAAGGGTGCAGAGCCAGGAGGAGGGGCTCTGATGGGTTTGCCAGGGGTCCATCCTCCCCAGCACTTACCCAGAGCTTGGGGGAGGAGTCTTAACTTAGCTTCTCCCAGTTTCCTCCTCTGTAGAATGGAGAGAGGAAGAGAGAACCTTTGACCAGGGGTTCTCAAATGGCTCCTGGCAAAGCTCTGGGTGTCTAGGAGGCTGGGCAGGACTCCAGGAAGATGCCCTCTGTTTAGCCAGAACAGCTTCTTCCCTTTTCTGTTTTACATATTAGGCTGATACCCTCCCCATTGGGTTGAGCAAAGGATCCCTAGCCAAAAAGGAAAAAAAAAAAGTTTGAAACTATACAGAGAGAAAATTTAGGTTCCGTCCCAGCTCTAGAATTTCCAGATCCCACCTTGAGGTTTGAGGGTCTTTTTTGCAGAAGGATGGCCCACTTCTCATTGTTGGGAGGCTTTGTTGAGGTGGCCTGATCTGCTAGGGCTGTGCTCTGTGATCCTGAACTCTGCCCTCTGCACTGGAGCAAAAAAAGATGATGGTGATGGTGATGATGGTGATGATGATGATGATGATGATGATGATGTTGATGGTGGTGGTGGTGGCGATGATGATGATGGTGATAATGAAGACGGTGGTGTTGATGATGATGATGATGATATTGATGGTGATGATGGTGATGATGCTGGTGATGATAATGATGACGATGGTGATGGTCATAATGATGGTGGTGATAGTGATGATGATGATGGTGGGGATAATAATGGTGGGGAAAATGGTGATGATGGTGATGATGATGATGGTGGTGGTGGTGGTGGTGGTGACGGTGGTAGCCATGACAATAACATTAGGACTAACCTTTCTGTGCAGCTCCACATGCCCTAGCTTAAGCAGCCAACTTGCACTCTCTTATTGAACTCCAATAAGTTCTGCACCCCAGTGAAGCAGGTGCAGGACTGCCCTCACTTGCTGGAGATTCATTAACAGGCATTTACCGAGCTCCTACCATGTTCTAGGTAACGTGAAAAACACAGCAATCCTTGCTCTCATGGAGCTTACAATCTAGAGTGGAAACAATAATAAAAATGATAAATAAATATGACAGGAAGATCAAGGGTAAGGGGCTGGTGGGCGGAGGGGTGCAGTGGTGGTTGCAATGGAAAACCTAGTGCTCAGGAGAGGCAATAGGAGGTCAGATCTGAGCATAGATTTGAAGGAGACATGTGCGTACCTGAGCAAGTGCTCCTGGCAGAGGGAACAGCCACTGCAAAGGCCTTAGCATGGGGTGTGCTCCAACTGAGTGTTTGAGAAGCACTGTAGGATCTGTGTGACTGGTAGGGTGGGCAAAGGGGGTGACCACAGAGGAGCCGTGCTCAGGACCCTCTGGCTGGGCTTCTCTGGCAGAGCCCGGGGACGAGGCTGGGCTCTATGGTTCAGAGCAGGGACCTGGGCTTTTACCTTGAGTGAGATGGAATTTCTGGGGCTAGTATTTGGGGCAGAGAAGTGACACGCAGGGATCTCTCTGGAAGGGGAAGGGGAAGGAAGTGAGGAGTGGTCAGATTAGGGACACATCCGGGAGGTAGAATGGACAGGAAGTGCTGAAGAGCTGGAGGGAACACCAGCGGAGGGATAAGGAAGTTGTCAGGGGTCATCACTCCAGGTGTTGGGGTCAATGGTGGGAAGGGGATGTTCTCATTTTCCGAGATGGGGAAGTATGGAGATTAGATGCCTATCAGTAGCGGGGCAGAGATATCCAGTGAGAATTTGGGTAGGATGCGGGGGGTCAGGGCACAAGTCCGGGTGTGGGGTTTGCCACGGTATCTACGGTATTTGTCTTTGTGATCCCCAGGAGGTGGCTGTGGACAGAAAAGATGAAGAAGGACCCTCAGGGGTTAGAGATTAGCAGGGGAGGGGGAGTAGTAGCGGGTGAGGGGGGCCGCAGCCAGGACGCAGGGAACCAGGAGCATGGAGACCCCACAAAGAGGGAGCAAACGGTGTGTGTTGTGAGCCCAGGAAGAGAAGCCCAAGAAATGACACTGAATTTAGCAATGGGAAGCCATGCTGATGCTGATGAGAGTGGTTATGGTGGAGACAAAACCTGATGCCTGAGAGCTCAGGACAGACTGGGAAAAGTGGCAAGGGGGTCGGCCTGCCTTCGCCAATGTGGCCCAGCAAGTCTTTCAAGGAGCTTCGTTCTGAGGGGCAACCCAGGAAACAGATGTGCGGGGTTAGGGGCCATGGGGCATGGCCAGGGTTTTTGTGGTCGTTGTTTTAAGGTAAGAGAAACTCGAGCGTATTTATAGGCTGTTGAGGATGACCCAGGAAAGGGGGGAAAACCAATGATGTGGAGGCAAGGGGGAAGAATTTCTGGAATGGTGTGTTTAGTGGGCAAAAGGGGCTGGACTCTGAGGCTTGACTCAGGGGTTGGCCTTAAATAGGCTACACAGAGAGAAACTGAGGCCCAGGGAGGTGAGGGGACTTGCCCAAGGACCCGCAGGGACAGAGCAGGCTGATGCCAGGATCTGGTTCTGTCACCACCAGATGTCCTTGACTTCCTTGCTCAGAGCTGGACCCCAAGGCTAAGGGGGCTTGTCAGGGAGGGCCCACGGGGCTCCCCACGCCCAGAGCAGGGAGAGGCTCAGAGGCAGCGGCCGGGACCCCCGCCTCCTTTCTGCTCAGTGGACTTCCTCTGCCAGCCTCGCGGGGCCAGAGGAATCCTGAAATTCCAGGGCTTGTGGTTCCCAAGAGTCCCCAGAACCCACAGAGAAAATGGCCAACACTTTGGATTGAGTCTATCCAACAAAACTCAAACCAGGCATTTGAACTGGTGTGACGCAGCGTGGACTGGTCACTGTGGGACACAGACGTGAGGACACACTGCTGTCCTTTCCCCTCAACCCCAACGCCCCAGGCTTCTGCTTGAAGGAAGGGAGCCCTGGTTCCCAGCTTTGGGTTGGGATTAAGGCCAGCGAGGGCCACAGACACAGTCAGTGACGCCTAGCTCAGACTGCCCAGCCCCCGGCCACGAGGGAGGATCTGTCTGTGGCTTTCAGGTGTGTTTGTGGAGTTGTGACATGGCTAAAGCACACGTCCCATGTATGTTCATGGGTGAGCTCGCCTTCGTATTATCCGCAGACACGTATGTGCTTGTGGTATACGAGTCGGCCAGGGGCGACGGGACTCCTGAGGGGCACAAGCGGCCACATTCCGTGGCCTGCAGGGGATGATCATTATTTCTCTCCCTGCTGCGTCTCCAGTCAGCTCGGGTTCAGCAGATCGCTGCTCGGTTTGATCAGGCGTGGTTCCTGGCTGGGCATTGGGTTCAAGCCAGAGCCACTGGTTTTTTTGCTTTTACTTGGCCTGGTACTGCTTGGGGCATGTTCTTCGGAGAGCAGATGGCCGAAGCGCGGGAGACCGAGCCGAATTATGTAAACACAGAACATTTCCATTGGCCCGAGTGAGTCACGAGGCCAGGCCCAGCCTCCTGGGTCAGGAAAGGATGTTTTCCCCTACCAAGAGTCTACGGCTAAGTCCCGTGGCAAAAGGTGTGGATATAGCATTCTTTTTTTATTATTATATTAGTATAATATATAATTTATATATTATTATTATTATTAGTTTTTAATTTTAATTCCAGTGTAATTAACATGGAGTGATAGTTTCTGGTGTACAATATTATGATACAACAAATCTAGACAGTGCCCAGGGCTCATCATGGTAAGTGTGCTTGCTCTGGAGTCCCCAGTAGGGCAAGATGTGGGTGTGGAATTCTGTAACGGGCAGGGAGGGAGCTGGGGAGCCGGGCGGGACATTCCTCCAGTCTTCCACAGTGGGGAGTGGTATGCTCACATATATGGGGGGAGGGGCAAACTGACAGCAGCTTCCTAACCCCATCGTCGTCATCATCCTCACTGACAGTGAGAGCGGCTGTCCTCCTGCCATCTTGGGGTAGCTCCCTAAAACCGCCAGCCCTTTCCCAGCTCCAGTTCCCACTGGGCTTGGGGACTGAGTGATCATTTTCATTCTTATTTTTAGAATTTTTCGAAGGAAGGAGGGAACCTTCTGGATGGTCCTTGAGGCTGTAGAATCCTATCGGTATTGAGCACGCTGCACCTGGTAAGCCCGAACCCTGCCATCAGGCCAAGGGTGACTTGGAGCCCCTCATCTTCCTCTGCCCGCCCTGCCCTCCAGGGTGCCCAGTCCTGGGCCTGGCTCAGCGCAGGCAACTGCCGCAGGGGAGTCTGGAAGGCAGACGGGCAGTGTCATCCCAAAGGAGTCCTTCCGCAAAGCTGGTCTTTGGGCCAGGAGGACCAGCCGGCGGCCCTCCTTCCTCCCCAGGGTTTCCGCAGGCAGCTCCCCTGTACAGGGACTGAATGTTTCATCTCCTTGCTCTGCAGCATTGATGCCTTGCAGATCCTCAAGGAAAGTTGAAACATCACCTTGCCCTTGGGGGTTCAGCCACGAGTTTCTGGATTGGCACTTTTCTTCTGCTCTGCAGTCCCACGGATGGGCTTCTCCTTGGCACTGGGATGAGAGCCGGTGGGTGGGAGGGATAGCCCCCAGCACAGTTCCTGGCTCCGAGTGCATGTTCCTCAGACTAGAGAGGAGAGGAATTGGGGCCAAGAAATCTCTCTCCCCACGGGGACAGCCTGGTTCCCATGACCGGAACTAAGATCAGGTAGGCTACATGTAATGGAGTATTAGCCGGCCTTAAAAAGAAAGGAAAGGCTGGCAGGAGTTACAACGTGGATGAACCTCGAGGACTTTAAGCTAAGTGACAGCAGCTGGGCACAAAGGGATGAACACGCAATGACCACAGTCACAGGAAGTAAGCTAGAGCAGTCAGATTCACAGAGGCAGAAAGGACCGTGGCAATTGTCAGGGGCTGGAGGAGGAGGGGATGGGAGTTAGTGTTTAATGGGTACTGAGTCGAAATCTTATACAATGAAAAGAGCTCTGGAGATGGACGGGGGTGATGGCTGCTTGGCCCTGGGTGCACTTGATGTCACCAACCTTGCACCTGAAAATTGTTCAGAGGCTACAATTCATGATGGACGTATTTTACCGCCATAACACTAACCAACGGGAGGCGAAACCCGGAGGAGCTACTCACCCGGGGACACACAGCCACCGGGAAGTGAAGCATCAGTGAGAGCCAACGCTGGGCGAATGCCACGGTGATGCTCTTTCCCCTAGACTTTCCTGTGAGCCGCTGCCGTGAGAGCAGGAGAAAGACCCCGGCAGGCATACCAGCCAGTGGCCAGGACAGCATAGCCGGCCCGGGACGGAGCTCTGGGGGCCCAGCCCCACCTCTCCCCTCTGACATGGAACAGGTCGCAGCCTGAGTCCTTGCCACCCTGCAGGACAGAGATTGGAAGGCAAGCACCTCAAGGGGCGGGTGTGAAGACGAGATGAGCTCATGTTCCCAGCACGGTTCTGGGCCACTGAGCAGAGTTAAGTAGATACATAAATGATGCAAAGTCAGTGCCACCAGGTGGGCCCTGGGAGAAGAGTTTGCTCTGTCCACCGTGGGAGTGACCACAACGTCTCAGGATGGCTGTCGAAGTAGGTGTCATTTGTGTGCAGGGTAGAGAAGGTTTCAGAGATCTTGAGGTGGGGCTGGCTTTCCTGGTGGAGGTTACAGGTTGAGGAACAGTCGGCAGGTGGGGTGTCTGACCCCTTCTGGGAACTGCAACCAGGCTCATGTGACCCGAGTGGAGGACCGAGGGTAATCAGTAGGTTCTTTGATTTACAAATCACAGAAACTCAGCTCAAAGGGAATGTTTTGCTCATGTTATTAGAAGAGGGTGGGAAATGAGCTTCAGGCATGGCTGGACCCAGGATTCCCCCTTCCTTGTTCCTTCTCCTTGTCCTGCTTCCCTGCCACTGGCTTCCTTTTGAGATCAATGAATGGCTCAGGACTTCCTTCTCTCCTGCTTCAACCTTAGCTGGAGAAGAACATTTTGTTCCCGGGAATCCCAACCAAAGTCCCAGGGTTGACCCCGATCAACCCAGCTTCCATGGCAAGCCATCTCCCGGCAAGCTCAGTGCTACTGTCTGAACTGGGGCTTGGACCCACCCCTAGATCTTGGGCTTGGAAGATGTCAGCCCTACCTGGACAATACGGATGAGAGTGGGGGGGGATGGGCAGTTCCTCAAAGGAAAGCTAGGATCATGTTTCCAGAAGGAGGGATGTCAATCTTAATCAGGCAAAAACACCAGACATCCTCTACAGGTAGCAAGAGCTAAGGCTGCAAAGAGAAGCCCTCCTCTCATTCATACTACCCCCCACTTTTTCTGCCTCCCCCTCCTGCTCCAACAAGATGTACTCATTCGCGCCTCTTTGGTTCCTCTCCGCACATGTTCCCAACCTCCCTGGATGCTGGGCGTAATCTCGTCCCCATGAGAGATGCCAGCAACACCTTCTGGAAAAACAGCGTCTGCCAGCTGCCACCCTCCACCCTTGCTGTGGCTACATAATTGGAGTCCGTGGGGACGGGTGGCTGGCGGTGTGCAGGTCTCAGGCTGACCCGTTTCTCTAGCTCCCTCCATCCTCCCCCTCTTGCCTCGGAGATCCTCGGCCTTGGAGGGGGTAGCATGCCACGTTCTGGCCCAAACCCACCTTAATCAGGTTTTTGAGCACAATCCCAGCAGGCTCTTGGTGGCTCTGCTGACATGCCGGTGCCAAACATAGAACAGGCCTAGCCAATCCCACCCTTCATTCTGTAATTTGCTGGAAATCAGATGATAATGCTAGCCTGGGGAGACATAATTTGTGATAACCCGGCCCGGCTCCTGCTGGGTTTGGTCCAAGATGACATCAATGGAGAGAAGCGTGCCTGTGGCTTCAGCCCCTTCTCCGCATCATGTTCCCTTTTTAGCCTTTATTCTCAGTCCCAGTGGCCATCTGCTGCTGCCGCCACTCTCCCCTCCCCACCAAGTCCCTGAAAAGCTCGCTGGGGCCGGGAGGAAACGGGCCGGGAGGAAACGGGCCAGTTACTCATTCATTCACCCTCCAGATCATTGTCGAGCTGGTACTGCGTGCGCGGAGCCTGGGAGGTACTGGGGACAAGGACAGGACGTCATGGACAGGCCCCAGGCACCCGGACTATGGTCTAGAGCAGGGAGGAGAGACCAGTGTCACTCTCAGGAGGATCTGAGGTTACAGGGACAAGACTCCCAGGGTAGCAGAGCCAGGAGGGGTGTCGGGCACTACTTGGGGGGCTGAGGGGATAGGTCTTCCGGGAGGAGGAGAGAGCTGCCCCAAGCAAGCCGCTGACTGTCCAGAGCTCTTAAGAGACTCCTGGCCCCTTGACCACGGCCTTGGGCTCCTGTCCCCACCCGAGGCTGAGGGCCAGGGTCGAAAATGGTTATGTCCCTCCCAGGAGGTGTGAGCACGTGGGTGCTTCAGACCTTTCTTCTCTGCCTTCCCCGCCCCCCACCATGACTTCCTGAAATAGATTCTGTTCGTCTCCATGGCACAGATGGTTATGGCGCCCGCTAACTTGGGGATGGGGCCAATCGCTGGGGTACAGCGGTGAGCCAAAGCTACCCTGCAGATAGGGACCGAGGCATTTTACATGTAAATGTTGAATGGTATCTGCCTGTCATGAAGGCAAGGGCCTGGGCGGTGAGAAATAGCAGCTGACTGGGGGAGCGGGGGAGAAGGGAGCCCCAGCAGGAGGGCTGGAGGACGGAGGGGAAGGGGAAGAGGGTGGCCGTGGGAAGGACCAAGTCGGGACCGGGGCACCGCAAAGGCCACGGGAGTGGGATAATAAGGGGCGAGCGTGATGCTGGGTGGGGTGGGGAGTGGGTGGGCCTAGCCGTGGGCCTTTGAACTTCGTGGGGAGCAAGGAGGCAGCTCCTGGGCACCAGGATCTGAGGTCACACTGTCAACCTGGCTCCAGGCCTGCACACACGGAACCCCGTTACACTTGAGTTTCAGATCAACAATGAATCATTTTTTAGTATAAGTGTGTCCTAGCTTTTCCAAGCTTACGCTAAAAAAAAAAAAAAAAAAAAAAAATTTGCTGCTTATCTGGAATGTAACTGGTGGTATCCTGTTCTGTTTTTTTTGTTTCTTTGCTACACCGAGCCACCATTTGTGAGGGAGGTGGAGGCCACCCCTTTGCCTCCTTGGGGCTGTCCTTGTCACCTCTTAGGCTGATGAAACAGACGACTAGACGACTAAGATGGCCTGCCTGTTGTCACCCTTGCCTTCTGCTCTGCCCCCCTTCATCCCATTCCCCGGGCTTCCCATGGAAGGAACCAGGCAGGACAAAGAGCCTCCTGAAGTCACGGTCAGGAGCAGGGGAACCATTGTGACCTGCCAGTTTTAGGGCCCCAATATGTCCCTTCCATCCTGCCTTTGAGACTTTGCCCGGGTCGTCCCCTCTGCCTGGCCCTCTCTCGTCTGCACACCGGCTTATGGGAGACCCAGCTCGTCCCCGCTGTGTTGTTGGTCAGCTGCTAAGCTCCCATTGTCCCCGACGCTTCATATGTGATTGTCTCTGTCACCTGTGGGGTGGGCTCCTTTTTCATCCTTGTACAGATGGGAAAGCTGAGATGCAGAGAGGCTGGGTGACAAGGTCCCAGTTGTGGGACTGCCTCGCCCTCCTTGCTCCCGGAGGGTCCAGGGCAGTGCTAAGCTCAGGCATGTTCTCAGGCCACATAGACCCCATACGCCCCCTCCGCATCTTTCGTTCTCCAATTATAAACCCGCTTCCTGCTCTAACCAGCAGGAAGCAACGTTTCCTGTTTCCTTTTAAAATGTCCAACTTGATTTTTTGTTGACTCCTTGTTCCTGAGGCTGGTCCGGCAAGACAAATAAAGAATTCTTGATTTAAAAAAAAAAAAAAAAAGTAAGTCTGTGTCTCCTGGGCTTTGAGATTTTTAGCATCTTGAGCCATTCAGGCTGCTTGGCCTATGACTAGCACATCCCATTGGACCCTGGTCCTCGCCCCACTGGCCCATGAGAGGTCCTCTTGCCTTTGCTCATTGGCAGTCCCAGCCCATGCCAAGCACTGTCTGGCATTGGGCATCTCAGAGTCTCCCGGGTTAATCAGGCTGATTGGTTTTAATCAGTTCCCTGCTGCCAACAAGACACCAGGGAGCCAAGTGGGGGTGGGCAGGGGAGAAAGTCTGATTCACGGGGCACGGCCTCCTGTGTGAGTTGCTGAATGCTTACCCACTC
Organism: Meles meles; assembly: GCF_922984935.1. Classification (NCBI taxonomy): domain Eukaryota; kingdom Metazoa; phylum Chordata; class Mammalia; order Carnivora; family Mustelidae; genus Meles; species Meles meles. The sequence goes on from NC_060073.1 coordinate 21,067,718, forward strand.
TGGGCCGGTCTCCTCGTTCCTGTAAATGGGAGGCAGACAACGTGATTCTGTGATAATAGAGGCACTCATTCATGAGGGTTTTCCGGGCACTTACTTAGTGTGCTAGAAAATGTTTTCAGCCCTGGGAGATGCCCATGAACAAAAGGGACAAGGCTCTGTCATCATAGGCTTATATTCTTTGGGGAGACAGTGAGGCTATGGCCCTGTACTGCCCATGGGGAAGCCCCTAGCACGGGTGTCTATTTAAATATAAAGGAAATAAAATGAAATCAAGTTGAAAATTCAGCTCTAGGTCGCCTGGGTGGCTCAGTCAGTTGAGAATTTGACTCCTTGTTTTGGCTTAGGTCATGATCTCGGTGTCATGAGATCAAGCCCCATGTCGGGCTCCATGCTCAGCAGGGAATCTGCTGGAGTCTCTCTCTCTCTCCCTCTGCCCCTCTCCCCACTCGTGCTCTCTTTATCTCTCAAATAAATAAATAAATCTGAAAACAAAAAAGAAAGAAAATCCAGCTCCCCCGTTATGACGGCCACATTTCAAGGGCACAAGCCCCTTTGTGCATCAAGGCACTCCGGTGAACGCTCATATCCACCATCACGGGGGTTCTGCCGGGCAGTGCTCCTGGGGACTGACAAGGCCTGTGCCCTCCGAGGGAGTGAGGACAGCTGGAGTGGACCGAGATGTGCTTTTGAAGAAATGATAATCAGGGAAGGAAATATTTGAGCTCAGGTCTGGCCTTGGTGAGGAGTGCTCCCTAGAGCAATCTGAGGGATGACTTCCCGGCAGAGGGAACAGCAAATGCAAAGGCCCTCAGCTAGGAGGTTGGCCCATGAGGGAAGAAGGGAGTCCGGTGCCACTTGCGTGCATTAACCTGGAGAAGAGGGAGACCTGTCAGGGCTTTGGGGCTGAATCATTTGGGGCCCTGCTGGCCACAGGAAGGACTTCGGCGGGATGGGAAATCATTAGCTGGTTTCCAGCTGGGGAGCACCATGGTCTGGTTCACCTATTAATAGGATGATCCCGGCTGCTATGTGGGGTGAGAGGTCAGGGCACAAGCCAGAGGCTGGATAGAAGGCTGATAATGCCAATAATTATCACCAGACAGTAGCCATGGGGGTGGTCAGATTCTGGAAATGCATTGAAATGGAGCATCAGTCTTGCTGATAGATGAGAAGAGCAGCATCGTGGAGAACCGAGGGGTTTCTGCAGTGGGGGGCTGTTCAGGTGGGAGAGGATGCTGGTGGGCAGCCCGCGTGTGAGCCAGGGCTCCATACGGGCCAAGTCAAGTTCAAGATCTACATAAGACATCCAAGTGGAGGTGTTGGTGCCCTGTGGTCTAGCTGAGTCTGAATACCAGGCCTGGAGCAAGGTGGCATGATTAGTCTGGAGATAGTATTAGTGACCTAGCGAGTGTCACAGAGCACTGTGGGCTTAATGCAATTATCGTCGTTTCTCGAGTCTGCTTCATATCAGGCATACTATTACCTACCTTATCCTATTCAGTCCTGAGTCAACTCCAAGATGTAAGCCTGATCACTTCCATCCTACAGCTGAGAGAAAGGAAGCTCAGAGAGGTTAAGAGTCTTCTTCAAGGCCATACAGGATTTGATCTGAATCTATCTGGTTTCAAAGCCTTCATCCCCTCAGTGGCGGGAGGAAAGTGGTCATGGGTTCTGAATTCTGACCGGAATGGGCTGATTCATTTGCTTGAGTTTGAACGCTGAGGACCTCGGACGCCAGGCTACGGAGCCCAAATCCATGCAGAGGCAACAAGTTTCCCAGCCAAGCACTAGGGCTGCCTGGCCGACTGGCCTGGGTTCTGTTTCCTTCCTAGACCTCGTCCTCATGGACATTCAGCCCTCTGACACCTTCTTGGGGTCTGCCCAATGGCCAGGGGCCCCGGCAGGTAGAGAGGCCCGGGAGCTGCTATCATGCCGTCCAGAAGCAAGCAGGGGGAGCACTGAGCTTCTAGGCGCCCTGCTGCCCCAGGACACAGACAGCCGTTCCCCAGGACAGTCAGACTTCTGCACTTCCTCCTTAGGCATCCAGGAGTGGTGACAACTTTCCACCTTCCCCCTTCCCGTCCTGGGCTCCAAGGCTCATGACACCCCAGAACAGAAAGGCCCACAGGGATCATCTGGAACAATGCACTTACTCCCTACAGATGGGAAAACTGAGGCCAGAGAGCTGTGTCTGGACCAGAGTCTGGGTCTCCTGCCTCCATCTCGTGTCCATCTTCTGAGATGTCAGGAGACTGGAAACCTTTCTTTTCCTTCTCAGGGCTCTGAAACGACACAGGTGATTCTCCAGGTGCTCTCTGGGCCTGTGTCAGGAACACCCCTTCTTCCCCGCTGAACGTGGCAGAAATGAGACCCTGCCATCTGCGCCGACCCAGCCTGCCCACCGAAATTTGAGGACCACCCACTGCGGGCTGGCCTCCCCATGTCAGATCCTTCAGGCCACGGGTCCTCCATTTGAAGTCCTCTGACTCCTTCCAAACAGACCCAATCACCACACGTCTCAGGCTCCTGGAAGCAGACAGCTGTGGGCAGGAGCTGCCTCCCATCTTCCGGTCCCGATTCCCTCCACGGCTCAGCCGCCCAGCTCCACACAAGCTTGCCTGCCCTTCCCATAGGTTTTGACCTTATTCACCATTTTGCCTCGAGCCTGCCCGTACCACCACCCCCACCGCCCCCTCACTCCTTCCTGGTCTGGCTGGGTACAAACCCCCGCACAGGCTGGAGGGGCAGGAGGAACGGTGCCCCTTTGGGTGAGCTCGGCCAGTGCGGGAGAGCAGCGGGAGCACACAGGCTTCCACGTCCTTCCTAGGCTGCGTGCTTCCAGTGGTCCCCGGGGACAGAGCAACTCGGCTTGTCCTCCACGCCCTACCTCCTCCGCCTCTTCCCCCCTCCCTCCGCCCCATTCCAGCACACACGCCTGCTCTCTGGGTCACACCCGCCCACTAAGTGCTCACACCTAAGTGTTTGTCACAGGCTCTGCTTTCTGGAGACCCCAGGCTCAGTCATGCCCTGTCACCGACTCACGTCCAGCCATGGAGTGTCACTTCCTGCAAGGACACAGGTGACATATGGAGCAAGACAGACTGGGCCCCTGGAGGGCCCTAATAACCAATGCACACTGGTATTGGGGAAGGTGGGACGCCCTCCAGGAGGCCTCCCCTCTTCGCCTTATGGGTGGGGTAACTGATAGGAAGTCAGACCCACAGGGGTGGCACCACGCCACGCTTTCTGGAACAGAGATCCCCTCCCGTCCTTTCCTTGCACTTGCTCTCTCTCATCCTGTATTAGATGGGCTCCTCTCAACTCCCACCACCCACAAACTCTAGATTCCCCCGATTCCCTTAGTAATGACCTAAATTCTTGTTGCTACTTGCCTGGTATTTGCTGCCACCAGGATCCGTGACAGTGTGGCTGCCGGAGCCAGACTCCCCGGGTTTGAATCTGGGCCCCACCACCTGTCACGTGGGCAGCTTTGGGCAAGTCACAACTGGCCTGTGCCTCATTTATGACATGGGGACCATACCTCCCTCATAGACTTGTTAGGAAAGTAACGTTAACATGCAAAGTGTGACGGGCCACGCGGGGCACACAGTCATTACAATGTAAGTGTGGCTATTATAATGATCACATTTTACTATCACCATAACCCTGTGGTCTAAACACTGGCATCCAATTCTTCATATGGAAACTGAGGCTCGAGAGGTTGACTTGCCCAGGGTGGGAGGGAGAGCTGGTCTTAGAACGCTCTCTGTTCCAGTCCAGAGCCTTGGGTACCGACCGACCAGTTTTCTGGTACTCAGAAACTGAGTTGCAGCTTTAAACTTTCTTCCATCTTGGGGCGCCTGGGGGGCTCAGTCAATTAAGCGTGGCCTTCGGCTCAGGTCATGATCCTGGGGTCCTGGGATCGAGCCCCATGCTGGGCTCCTTGCTCAGTGGGTAGTCTGCTTCTCCCTCTCCCTCTGCCCCTCCCCTTGCTTGTGCCTTCTCGCTCTCTCTCTCTCTTGCTCCCCCTCCCTCCAATAAATAAATAAAATCTTAAAACAAAACAAAACAACTCTCTTCCATCTTGAGGGGAGGGCTGGGCCCTAATGGAGCCCCCTGCGTGTGGATGGGCTTTGATTATTTGACGGAGAAGACCACCCAGGGGGAATGAAGGGCTTCCAGGGGCCCTTGGGACGCAACCCACGGGCCCTTCCCCCAGACCGCACCCCCTTCCCCCCTGAATCCACTTTACTCATTCTCCCCAGCATCAGTTGTGGCTGTGGCCGGACAGTGACCATCCAGGCTGCTGGGATCAAGAAAGGGATTTGTACCTAACCATGTTTCCAAAGCTGTAGCCCAAGGAAAACTCATGTCCTCGGGGACCTACTGGGGCTGAACAAAGAATAGAGAGCCCCGTGGCTAAAAAGGCCTAGAAAATGCACATGGTGCCCTCAACATGGGCCCTTTCTCCCCAGGGGACTTCTGAGAACCTTTACTACAGCAATGGGGGCTGTGACTCTGCAGGGCTCAGGGGAGCACTCACGAGTCCCAAACAGACTTCTGCAGGGAACCCTCTCTCTTGGGGACAATCTTCCAAATCTGCAGAACTCGCTTCGGGCACAGCTGCTGTAGTGTTTGGAATACTCCACCCTCTTCCAGACAGACAGATTGCCTCAGCCAGATGGGGGTTCCCTGAGCGGGCTGCTCCTGCCTGGGAAGTCTGTTGTCAGCTCTGGGGAGGAGTGAGTCACCCGTCTCTGGGCTTTGGGCGCCAGCTCTGGGGTGCAGAGAAGGGAGTGCTCAGGGGGAGGGACCGAGCAGCCCCTCTGGCCATACCCCTGTGGCCTAGAAAGGGAACCCCACCTCTAACGACTGTCCCCAAAGTGGCTCAGGTTCTGCCCCGAACAGACCTGGGTCTCTGACTTTTCAACCTCTTTCTCTGCCGCTTCCTAGCTGCATACCCCGAGGGAGGTTCTTCTGGCTCTGAGTCCCAGGATTCTCATCCACCGCCTGGGTGTTCCGAGTGTAAGGGAGACCTGTGGCCTGCACAGGGCCTGGGCCCCGAAGAATGTTGCTTGCTTCTTGCTTCTTCGTGGTGCCCAGGGAAGCAGGTGTTGGGAGAGACACTCCTCCTCAGTGTCCCTTGCCCAGAACAACCTCCTCATTAAGGGCGCTGTTCCACATCCCTATCTAATTATCCTCTAACCGCCTGCTCCCTGCTGGGCCCCGCCTGCTTGCTGCCTCCTGCCTGACCAGGAGACCCAGTCTAATTGGAAGGCACTCAGCGAGGCAGGACCCCACTCCTGCTGGGGCCAGCAGTCCGGGGGGGAGGCTGGTCCTCCCTGGCTCCTGCAGGCTGCCTCCAGCTGAGGGGTGGGGAGAGCCGACGTGAGGCTGGTTTGTCCTAGGTTATGCACCCAGTGAGAGCAGGAAGGGCAAGGATGTCAGCTGGCCTCGTGCTGTTGGTGGCTCTGGATAGGTTTATTTTTCCGGAAAAGCAGTCTTGAGGAGTGGTTGAGGGTGCACATTTGGAGCCCAACAGACCTGGTTTGGGACCTTGCTCTCTGCTTACCAGGCTCTGACTTTAAAAGCTTCCTCTTGGGGGATGTGGGTGGCTCAGTGGGTTGCGTGTCTGTCTTGGGCTCAGGTCATGATCCCAGGGTCCTGGGATGGAGCCCCACATCCAGTGCCCTACTCAGTGGGGAGCCTGCTTCTCCCTCTTCCTCTTTCTGCCGCTTCCCTTGCTTGTGAGCTCTCTCTCTGTCAAATGAATAAATAAAATATTTAATAAACAAAAAAACAAATAAATAAAAGCTTCCTCTTGTCCTCTGTTTGCCCATCTGAAGAATGGGAATTCTATTGTGGGGAGGGAAGGAGAAAGGGCCATAAAGGGTTTAGCATAGAGCTCTGTGCACAGCAAGCCCTTGGTTGGTGGAGGCTATTGTGAGAGCTGCACTCTCCTGATTCCAGCCCACCGTTCAGGGGTCCCTGCATCTATGTTAAGGGTAACATACTCAATGCTCACAACAACTCAATGAGGTTATTTGATTTTTCACAGGAAGAGAAACTGAGATTCAGAGGTAAGGGGACATGTTCAAGATCATCCAACCAGTAAGCAGAAGAGATCCAATCCCACTGCTCTTTCTGCATTCACTCCTGGCACTCATTCACGCACAACTGGGTGCCTAGTGTGTCCCCCACTTGATTCTGGCAAGGACTGGCTTCCAAGCTTTTTGGTTACCTTCACTTCTGTGACAAACACTGGAGCTCTATTTCCCACCCCCTTTTCCATGCACGCCTCTGCCATAGGAGTGAGAAAGCTATACCCTCCACCACCCAGACTCTTTTTCTAGGTAGGGATGTGTCTGAAAATCTGGATGGGAGAGTTGGGGGAAGCAGTAGTGGGAAGAGGATTGGCCTTTCAAGAAAAGCTTTGAATTCCTGGTAAAGAGCTCAAACTCCACTAGTTCATGGATCAACTTCTACTCTCTTCCTTCTTTAAATGTAGATGTGAGCTCTGGAGCTGCAGCAGCCATCTTGTGACCAGGAGACCTCAAACATAAGGATGAAAACCAATAAGCTAAGCGTGTCCAAGAAGACAGGTTGGAATTCCAGGTTCCTGGTGGCATTATTGAGGTCAGAACTACCACTTAATCACCCTACCCACCCACCCCAACCCCTATTTGTTTAGGGGCTAAGTTCAAGCCAGTGGTTCTCAAAGTGTGGTACCTGCTTGAACAGCATCATCAGGATCACAAAGGAATTTGTCAGGAAAGCACATTCTTGCCCTTCCCCCCCTAACGCCCGGATCTGCTCAGTCAAAAACTCTAAGCGATCTGGGTTTTTAACAAACCATCTGAGTGACTTTGATATTTAGGAACTACTGGCCAGGAGCCTTGCTCATTCAGAACCTGTTTACTCACATCTGAGGGCAAGTCTCCTTGATTCCTCCAAGTTTCCTCCCTCTCTGCCAGTCTTTTTTATTAAGTGAATTAATTTTAATCATAGAAACCCAGAATGGCAGAAAATTCCGCTGTTGCAGTTTGGCAAGGTGCATGACTAGTTTTTGGATTAGGTCTCGACCGTCTCGGAGGGCTGGAGAAAAGCAGAAAGCTATAAAATTGTTCCATTAAAAAAAAAAACATGCCCAGTTCCAGCTGGAAAACCCAGAATGGGTGTTTTGTTGTTTTTTTTTTTTTTTTTCTCTCTCTCTCTCTCTTTCTATATTAGGCCAGAAGGAGCGATCGGCAAGCCCCAGTATCCTGACTTCCAGCAATCATGGACCCTGAGGTCCCCCTCCTGATGGGGCCACAGTCGGAGCCTGGAGCTTGTCCATTGTAGCCACCAGCATGTGGGGGCAGATGTTTGCGTTAGACTCTGCTGCATGACAGGCCACACTAGATCTTGGTAGTTTAGACTGACTGTTTTTCCCCAGATTCTGTAACTGACTGGGTAACACCACTGCTGGCTGTGTCTGTGGTCAGCGGAAGGCCACCTCGGCCCTGGGCCCTGCGGGGAGGGTGGCGACACCACTTCCTTCTCCCTACATGTGCTCTTTCAGCCCAGACATCTTCAAGGCCTGGTGGTCTTCGTTTTAAAACCGCTAAGTTGGGGGCCAAGTTTTTTTATGCCGATAAACTGAGACCAGTTATAGAAATCAGTACCGGTACCTGAGCTGTTTCCTTAACCCAGAGCTAATTCGTGCGCACCGGTCCTGGGGCCCCGGAGACGGGTGGAGGCTGGGACAGTCACGGAATGATCGGTGGGAGCTGGAACCACGCGGGGGAAATTGCTCTTGGAGCCTGGGGAAGGGGGACGTGCTGCACTGTGGCAGAACTATTGGCAAGACTGTTACCTGCGGATACTTGGAATATGGAAAATGTACCAAATGAACTCACGGGTCTGGCTAGAGAGTTTTCCAAGCCAAATGTGGAGGAGACCGCCAATGGACTTCCTTCCTGATAAGATATAAGAAGAGAGAGATGAGCTTAAGAGAGCTCTGTTCTGTTTGCAAGCAGAATTTAGAGGTAATAGGAAACCATCAGAAGGTAGTGAGTTGAAAAATAAAACCATTTCTTTGTTTAAAAAATTTATTTATTTGAGGGAGAGAGAGAGAGAGAAAGAGAGAGCATGAGCAGGGGTAGGGGCAGAGGGAGAGAGACAGTCCCAAACAGACTCCCCGCTGAGCACAGAGCTTCATGTGGGGCTCCATCCCACCCCCTGACATCATGACCTGAGCCGAAATCAAGAGTCAGATGCTTAACCGACGGAGCCACCCAGGCACCCTTGTAAGACCCTTTATTAAGATCTCAGAATTGTCTGAGGCAGTGCTGTGTAGCCTTCTCCACTGTAGGAAAGGGTTTCTAAGAATCTTACGGACGCTGAACTATGGCACACCCATCTGAGGGGACTCTCTGCCGTGTCTTCTGGGCTTGGGCACACAGCTGCTCTCCTCTACCAGCTCAGCGGGGTTGAAAGGGCCTGGGCGGGCACTCACTCCTGGGCTGAGCGCCGCGGTCCTCTGCGTGGTCTCTAATCTTTCAGGAGGCCAGCCCAGGCTTCTGGACAAGGTGGGTTCAGGACAGAGTCCCAGAAGGGCAAAGGCAGATGCCAAAAGTCCTCTTGATGCCTGGGCTCCGAAACTCACATGACCTCACTCCAGCCAGACTCGGTTGTCTCAAGGCCAGCCTCAATTCAAGGGGATGGAGAAACGGGCTCTCTCTCTGGCTGGGACTCAGCAAGGTCATACTTCAGAGGGGCGGGCATGCTAGGATGGGAAGAATCCGTGGCCCTTAAACGAGCTACCACAGGACTTCCTTTCTGTGGGCGCTCATGTTGCTTCGACGCCACAGATGGCTTCGTGTCTCCTCGGAGACCTCATTACCACAAGCCCATGCTTGGCTCCTATTTTTCTGTCAGAAATTGTTTAGTTGCGAGGAGTAGAAATCACTCAAAATAGCTCAAGGGAGGCCGGGGTGATACAGATATGGCAATGACAGAGTGTTGGGCCATAAAACCTAGAGCAGGGAGGGAGAGAGAGGGATCGTTCTCTCATTTACTTTATTTCTCTCTTTTTTCCCCAGGGTCTTCCTTCTCCTCTGTCTCCTCCGTCTCCTCTTCTCTTTCTCCTCCTCCTTTTTCCTCTCCTCCTTCCCTTCTGGTCTACTTACTTACTCTGCATCCTTGTGGCTTCTTTCCTCCCCTATAATTTTGGTCCCAGACATGGAAGCAAGAGTCCGCCCATCTGCGGGGAGAGGGGACACGAAAGGGAACCTTTTCGACTTCGCTTCGTGGGGGTACAAACTGGCTCCGATTCCACAGGCCCCTACAGACCCAGAGCCCAGCCCTCGTTAACCGGAGACTTCATGTCTCTTAGCTCCTATTTTTATGAATGGAAAAAATGGGTCTCTGGCCCCAACGCGAGCTGGCTGCCCTGGATTAGCTCTCCAGTCCTCGTTCCGTCCATCACAGACGTCGGTAAAGACATAATACAAACATGGCTCCCCAGGCGCACCCCCACTGTCGAGCAGGGGCTGCTGGAAATCAGTCTCGACTTACTTCCCTGGGACCCAGGAGAACCCTCCAAGCTGTCCTCTGGAGACCAAAGCAAGGGGCCCTCAAGGAGACACAGCTTGCCCTGTCAGCCCATTCCTCCTCCTCAAGACCTCCAGGTCACCTCAGAAATGGCTGTTTTGCTCCTGGAAGGACAAGCCATGGCCTCCTCCCGTCGGAGGCGCTCTCCAGCCAACACGGAAGAGGTCCTCCCTTTCGTGAACCGCACAACCGTCAGCCTCCATGTCTCCGTCTGCGGGTGGGTGTGGGGTCCCCACCTTACACAGTGGGGGAGGGTCAAGGGCAGCAAATGCCTAATACGGGTCATGGTACTAGAAAAACTAAGAAAAAAATAACAATAATGATAAGGCTAATAAGGAGTAACATATATGAATAGTAACTAAACTGCCTTGGCCTGGGTTTTGAGAGCTTGGGTAGAAGAGTAGGGTCCCCTCAGCCCTGGGGAAACGATAAGGGGTATCAGGTATGTGGTGACTCAGTCAAGTGACTCTTTGATGCCGTGCACGTGTGTGTGTGTGTGTGTGTGTGTGTGTGTGTGTGTGTGTGGTGTGGACAGCAGACTCCTGAGCACCTACAGCTCCCACCATCCCAGCTCTTTAATTTGCCATGGCCTGGGGCGTGGGGTTCCCAGAGCAGGTTGTAGCAATGTCCCCAAAGCAGGGTTTCCCCTGGGCCGTGCCCCTTCCTCTCAAAGTCAGCTGGGTCCCCTGAGGCCCAGGGCCCGGCAGCCTAGTCCAGGGATGGTCCCGCTGAATCTGGGGACAGAGAACTCCCTGATGGATTGTGCAGGCCTGTTTTCCCTTTGCTCGGCTTTCTGCTTTGTGACTGTCGCCTGCTTGGAACACCCCTGTTAGAACGCGGGGTCAGGACTGGGAATGGTGAAATCCAAGTCTGCGAACCCAGTTCCCAGGCAGGGCGGCTGTGTGCGGCCCCAGCAGGAAGCTGGATCCCCACTTGCTGCTTTCGAGTCTGGGGAACTGAGCTGGCAGCCGTTGACCATCCTGCCTCCAAGGCCTGAATGAGATTGGCTTTCTGCCCTTTGTTCCCAGGCCTGGTGAAGTCCCAGAGCTTCTCCTATACGTTTGCTAATTCCCGGTGGGGGGCTGGGGCGCTCCTCTTTCGTGCGCCTACTACCTGGAAGGGCCCCTCTGGAACGTCCCTCACTCACCCTGTCATGGAATTGGCTGGATTTGGAGAAAGGCAGCAACGACACACGCATTGACAAAATACTCATGAATCAGGATCTCTGCTGAAAATTGTTTGGAAAACCTGGGGAAGGGGAAGGGGAAGGGGTGGGCGGAGCCTCATCCCTGAACACACGGTCCCACACCGTTCCAGCTGCCTCTCTCTGCCCTGACAATGTTGCGCATCGTGGATTTGGAGCGGACTGCCTAGGTTCAAACCCCAGCTTTGCTGCTGCTTCCTAGCTTCCCAGCCAGGGGACACCTTCCCCGCCTCCCGGTGGGGGGACTAAGGCGCCTGTCCTGGATGTTTCTTTTGGGGCCAAGCCAAGTTAAAAGGGTCTGTAGTAAAGACTTGGAAGAATGTCTCACTCAGAGAAAGTTTGATAGCAGTGGATGGCAAAGTTTTACCCCTGATTCCTAAAGATCGGGACAGTCATGGTGCTGATCTCAAACAGTGGCTCTGAGAACAAAGAATTGGCTTTAAGTGGGTGGTGGACTTTTTTTTTTTTTTTTTTTGGCTTTTTTGGGGGAGGCTTGCTTGCAGGCATCTAACTCGCATCTTCTAAGGGGAGGAATTCTCTGTCTTGTGCTGTGGGTAGACCACGTGGCCCTTTCCTTCCACAAAAGCCCTTGGCCATTGACACCCAGTCTTGTGACTGTGCCTCCACCAAAGGAACCCCTCCTCTCCGGATTCTGATGGACAGATGGACAGTCCTTCCCAGCAGCAGCAGTGGGGACAGGCTCCAGCCAGCCTGTCCCTTGGCTGGGACGGGGGCTGTGTCCACTGTGACGCATGGCCACTGTGGGCTCCTACCAGTTTTCCCAGTCTTCCCATCCATCCTGTTTGCCCCCTAACCTCTGTGTGCAGCAGAGATCCGCGGCTCCCTCCAGGAGCATGGCCTCTGATCCCGTAGTGCCAGAACATTCGGCTGGGGCCAGGGCTCTTGGAATTTAGCTGTATCGCCCAGCCCCTGTTGAGACTGGGGTGATGGTGGAGCCCACTCTGGGCGATGGGCTGTGAGCGGAGGTGACGTGTGCACCTTCTAGGCGGTGTCCGTTCAGTGAAAGGACAGCCCTCCCCTCCCCTCATTCCCCTTCCCAGCGGCTGCAAGTCCGAGATGCCAGTAAACCTTCATGTATCACGTGCTGAGAGCGTGAGAGACTCGCGCAGAAGAACCACCACGATGTTCAGGTGGGGCATGAAATTCCTGTCTTGTCCGAGCCATTGTTGCCTCTGGTCTCCCCTTTCCAGAAACCCCACGTGCCATATACCTTCCAGTAGGTTGTCTGCTCGGCCTCAGGCAGCCCCAGATGCTACCCTGGTCTCTTCTTGTGTCTTTCCATCCACATTCTCTTGACCTTTAATCCTTTTGAGTTCTTTCTCCCTCTTTCTGTTCTTTCTGTTCTGCTTGGTAAGCAAGCACCTTGCTCGCTGAAGAAGGTGGAACAGAGTGTGCCCATTCCTCATGTTTTCCGGGCAGATCAGGGTATCAGCTAGGATTCGTTATGATTCTCCTCTTCTCCGTGGCTTCTCCCCACTGCAGTCCTGGATGGCCTGGGAGCTGGGAAGTCTCCCTCCTCCCGGGGCTGTGTCCTTTGGTGCTCCGAGGCTTTGGCCCCTGGTCAAGTTTTTACCTTCCTCCCCAGCACTTGTCAAAATATTTTTTTCCAAACAGTGTTCCATTTCCTCCTACGGGGAGCTCTGGGGCCAGCTGGGAGGTTAGTAAGAGTTCCTCCACTCGGGTAGGTTTGTTCTGTTTTGTTTTGCCTGTGAGCCTAGCATCCAGCACTTCCATTTGTTTGATCTCAAGCTGGAAAACAGAACCCAAGGAATCTGAATGCACAGCCCATGGAGAGAGGCCTGCAGGGTCAAGGTCAGCCTCCCCTGAGTGGAGCTGCAGCATCGAGTGGAAAGCAAGAGGATGTCAGCTCTGAAAGGACCCTGAAAGGCCCAGTGGGGTAAAGTGAGGCTGTTGCCGGACACCACAGGTAAGCCAGAGGCCACATCAGGCGTCCTGTGTCTCCTAGGTTGTCCCTGCACGTGAGCGCTCGACACCCAGAAGAATCACTTATGTGTCCTCCTGGGTTCCTAGTGACTCACAGCTTCATAGAGGAGGCTCCCCGAAGTCAGTGCCCTGTGGTAGAGAGTGACCATGTCTAAGAGGTCTGGGGGCATTCAGGAGGGGGCCTACTTTTCTCAGAGGGAGCCCAGGGAAGCTTCCTGGAAGAGGGGGGATTTTAGTTGCTTCTGGATGAACAGTAAGATGAGAACATGTGATTAGAGGATAAGTACCTCTTTTCAAGGATAAGTATGGTTCATGCCACGAAGGTTGATTGTGTGTTGGTGTTTCGGGGTTGAAGGGCAGAGGTGATCCTGCCCCTAGCAGCTTACCATCCAGCAAGGGAGACAGGAAGTGAGCCTAATCCCCCAAGTTAGTGTCTCATTACAGCTGCAACGGACGCTGCAAAGGACAGGATCCGGAGGCTGCGGGACGGTCTAGTGGGCTCTGACCTGGTTGGGGTCTTCGCTGTCACCTCATCTGAGAACTGGGGGGGGGGCGGTGTTAGAGGGGGGAGTAGGAATTGTTACATCAGAGATGGGGTAGGATCTCAGGGAGCCATCACCAGCACAAGCACGGTGTGCAGGAGGGCCCTGAAAAAGGAGTGTGGGATGCCCAGAGTGCAAGGAGGGGAGAGAAGGTCCTGGGGAGGCAGGAGGAGGCGGCCATGTGTTCTCTGCAAGGGTATGAGGGCTAGAATGTCAGCTCAAATGTTTAGGCAAGAAAAAGGATGGCCAAGTCTGCCGGTTGCTCCTACTCTCAGTTCTCCTTCTCTTAGTTGAACTCAGAACTTCAGTTTTTCTGCTGGGCCTGTAACCACTCAGAATAAACACACTTCCCAGTCTCCCTCCTAACTATGTGTAGCCATGTGACTAAGCTGTAAACATCGGAGTGTAAACAGAGATAGAATGTGCAAGTTTAAGGAAATGTATTCAGATGGAGTGAAAGGGGCCTTTCTTTCTAATGGCTGGAAGGGAGACATGATGGCTGGAGCTCAAGCAGCCATCTTCAACCATGAGTTGGGAGCCCTGTATTAAGGGTAGTGAAGTAACAAGGTAGAAAAAATCCTGGATCTTTGATGATCATGGATCTTCTATGACTGTCCTGGATTTGCCTCTACAGAAAAACCAAAAACAAGCAAAGAAAAGTTTTTCTTATTTAAACCACTTAAAGCTGAATAGGATCTATGTTGATAATATGAATTTATTGGAGATGCTGGGGTAGCTCATGCAGTCCTAAGAAGAGCTCAGAAACTGGGGAATCTTCAGGAAGAACATGCTAGGGAACAATGGAATTCAAGATAATTCTAGAACATTCTATAAGGGGGCAAATTAACTAAAGGGGCACCACAGGAGCCAAGAAACAAGGACTACAACAATTATTAGCTCTAGGGAGAACCAGAAAGTCCAAGAATGGAAATATAACCACAGTACTCTACTTGGTTCAGCAGTGAGTAATATTTATTTGATCACAATTATGAAACTCTGACTATGGATTTAATTGAAAATGGAAATGAATTATTTTGGTGGTAATGTCAGAACGAGAAAAGGGACCAGAGCTGCCCCTAGTTCTTATAGTACCTCCAGACAACTGGGGAAACAGGCGTCTTCCTCGAGAGGCTTTGCTGCCTACCGGAAGGAAAATTGTCAAAAGAAGTATGCAAATCCATGATGCTTACGATGTAAGGGAGGTCTCCAAGAGATGTGTGTGTGGGGGGGGTCCTGCAATGGGGGTGTCTGGGAGCAAAAGTCCTTATCCAGCATAAGTCAAGGGGTCGGGTCTAATACTGATGAATCAAGAGGTAAAACATGGTGCAAGTATTCTGAAGTATGGAGATAAATACCCCAAAAAGTAACCAAAATGTTCCAAGTAGTTGCTTCTGAAGGCCGGGATGAGAGACGGAGAAGAGGAAGCCAGAATTTGCTTTTTTTTTTTTTTTTCAAAGAAGCATTATTTAATTTTTCAAAATTACACTTTGAAAATATAAATTTAGGAAAACCCTGACTTCTACATGGTTGCTCCTTCTTTTAAAGCCTCAAATCAGGGCACCTGGGCAGCTCAGTCGGTTAAGTGTCTGTCTTTGGCTCAGGTCATGATCCAGGGGGTCCTGGGATCCAGCCCCACGTTGGGGTCCCTGCTCAGCGGGGAACCAGCTTCTCCCTCTCTGTCTGCCTGCCACTCCCCTTGCTTGTGCTCTTTCTCTCTCAAATAAATAAATAAAACCCTCAAATCACCAGGAGAGTATTCTCTGCAGGTGTCATCAGAGTGGCCGGCTGTGGTTGGCATGACACTGAATCCTGCGGGAGTGACTGTCTGAGCCCCTGTGTCCGCATCCGTAGAATGGGTATATGAGTGTATTCCCAATGCTGCTGGTAGAACTGCGCAGGGCGGGCGAGGGCTGACTTGTGTCTGATACATAGTCCTCTGGGGGGTGTTTGCCGCGCTTGCTACTTTATTTGTTCTGCATCAGACAATCATCAACTTGCCTTAGCTCCCTCCCGCAGTGGTTCGCAAACCACCACGTGCATGAGTCACCTGGGGGCTGGGGAAACACTGCCGGCCCCCCCTCCAGAGTTTCTGATTCAGTATGTCTGGAGTGAGGCCGAGAATCTGCATTTCCAGCAGATGCTAAGGGATGCTAAGGCAGATACTGCCGGCCCAGGGACCACACTTTGAGAACCGCTTCTCTAGAGCACACGCTGCTTTATGATGGACCCAGAGTTGATCTTGGCAGGCAGGCATGAGAGAAGGGAATTGAAAGATCTCCAGCAAGGCTTCTTATGGGAGAATCCAGAGTTGGGGGAGCAGGGCCTTTGCGGGGCTTAGGATGGAAGAGGAATGGGGGAAGGTTTCATAAAAGATATAATATTCCAGCTGGGCCTTGAAGGAGCAGGAAAAACGTGCCAGGCTGATGGGACAAAGAGCATCCCCAGCGAGGTAGGAAGGCAGGAGCATGAGAGAGAATAAGGCACATTTGAGAGTCGGTGCCCATTTGTGCCAAGTCCCATGGCATCCTGAGACAGTGCAACAGAGCTAATGGGGCACCTGGCACGCTGTCGTTGGTGCCCTTAGAGACCCAAAGGGCTAAAATGATGAACGGCACACCCCGTAAGGTACAAGAGGGTCCCAGGCAGGAGACGCTCCTAGAACCTTCTAACGGCTGCCTTCACACCCTCCAGACAAGACATCTTTGATGATGCTCACAGGTTTCAGTGATCTCACACACACAGGGAGAACATCACAGAGACCCATAAAGAAGCCTTTCGTCCCAGGACTGCCCGTTCCAGGGATGTATTTTCACACCCTCGTGGGAGACATAGTTGGCCTTTCCAGGTTGTGCTTGTGGAGAGCAACAGGGCTGATGATCTAAAATGAGGCCTGGACAGGAAAAACCCAGTTGCAAGCTCACCGGGGACACAGCTTTCCTCTTTGGAGGCCTCCTTTCCCCCGGCCCCCCAGCCCCTTCTCCTTCTGTCTGACCTCTCCTGTCGCATGCCCACATGGGGTCCCAGAGCCAGGACGTCATCACACCTTCGTGCTCTCATCTGGTCCTCCGATTTCCTGAGCTAACTGGGCACCGCTAATACCCATTTCATAGAGGAGAAAAGTGAGTTCTATCAGCTGACACAGGCGAGAAAGCCGAGGGGAGAGTGGCGTAGGGGTTGAGAGACCAGATGCTGGAAGCAGCCTGCCTGGTTCAGGTCTCGGCTCCAAACCTGCTAGCCATCGGACCTTGGGCAAGACGCTTAACTCTCCGTGCATCTGTTTCCTCTGCTGCAAAATGAGAGTCTCTTTGAGGGTCACGTAAGTCAGCATATGTCAAACACTTAGAACAGCAGCGGCCAAGTACATGTCCGGTCTTACTGTTGTTAAGTGAATTCCCAGCAGCAAGTGGGCTGAGCCAAGCAGGTTCTAACCTCCCGAGGCTGGTTTCTGGGAGGCGGGGGAACGAGGCTGTGGGGGCTCGCCCTGGGGCCTGCACCCCATACTCCAGACTCACACTGACAAGGGTTTGCGTGACCTTGGTCAATGTCCTGCCTCTCTGAGCCATCGTTTCCGTATCTTTCAACTGTCAGGTCACGAAGTGGTTCAAGGAGTGAACAGGACAATGGCAGCTAAATATAACAGTGTCAGGGTAAAGAGCCCGGCTCTGGAAACTTGCCACCGGCCAGACATTCTCTCTTCTAGCACATTCCAGCTGCGTGACTTTGGGTAAGTTACTTTCTCGCTCTGTGCCTCGGTTTCTTTACCCGTAAAACGCAGATGATTAAATAGTTCCTACATCACAGAGCAGTTGGAGGGAGGAATGTGCTGTCCCTCGAGGATACGCTATCCAAGTGTGTGCCGAGATCATGCCTCACACATCCGCCCTGGGCCTGATATACAGTAGGCGCCCAGTGAACAGCAGCAATGAGGAGGGGAGGAGAGGCTGCAAACCCAGCCTTTCACCTTACTAAACTCTAAAGTCTCCGGGCCAAGAATTCTCCATCCTGAATGCACATTAGAACATAGGGAATTTTTTAAGACCCCAGCACCCAGGAACCCACAGAGATTTTTACTTAATAGCCTATACAGGGCCTGACAGCAAATGATTGTTTTTTTAATTCCCCCAAGCAATTCTAACAAGTGGTCAGGATTGAGAACCACTGAGTTAGAAAACGGAAAAGGAGATATTTTAACTAGGTAGATCTGTCTGGACCTCTTTGAGGAGGTGATATGTGAGCTGAGATCTGAATGGGGAGAAGGAGGTTGCTGGACAGTGACCTGGGTGGGGTGGGAATGTTTCAGACTGAGCACAGAGTAGGTGCAAAGGCCCTGAGGCAGGCACGAGTTTGCTATGTTGGAAGAAGAGCAAGAAGTCCAGAGTAGCAGAGAGGTCCACGTGTGCAGGGAACAGCTGAGGACCCAAGCCCAGGGCAGCAAGGAGGGGAAACTGAGTTTCCCTCTGGCCAGAGGGGCCGAGGTTAGCCTTTGGCCTAGGCAGAAAGCAGTAGGAGGTATTCACCACTCGTGTCCATGGCCAATGTAAGTCAAGTGTCCTCAAATCAGAGAGCTGGGAATTCCTTGGAAATCTCTGTTGATCCCAGCCTCAAATTCCTGAACGGGTTCCATTCCTGGCTCCCACACAAGCTGGCCATCAGCCTAAGAAGGATCCTTTAGGACAGTGAGGTGGGGAGTTGGTCCAGGGTCTATTGAAGGAGGAGGGAGAGAGAGGCTGGGCCAAGTGCCCCCCTGGGGCCCATTATAAAGGCCACCAGGGCTGGCTGCCGCAGGGCTGCCAGGAAAATGCCAGCCTCCTGTGAGGACTTAATTAGTCTGCTGCCCTCATGGCCGAGGAACAGTTCCTTCTCTTCTCAGATCCCGTGATGCGGACAGTGAGGGCAAGGCCGTCGGTGGCGGTGGTGTCTGAGCTTCGGGTGTTTGCTATAGGGAGCATCTATTGTCTGTGGGATGTGCCCGTGTGTCCCCCTTGTCGCATCCAGCTGCACGATCATGTGTCGTCTCCTCACAGGGGACAGCGTCCTGCTACCTGGTTCATGTTTGTGTGTTTCCTTCTGTCTTAGTCATAGCAGAACACGCGATGTCTGAAGCTGTCGTCACCAGGTGTGGTTGCGCGTGTGTGTGTGTGTGCACGCATGAACACGTGTGGACACATATGCGTCCACATGGAGGACGGAATCTGGCTCTCAAGCCCCCAGTCCCCCCTCTGCAACCCATGACCTCAGCTGTCACCCGCGGCCACAGACCTCATTCCTCAGGAGCCACACAAGCACTCGCGGCGGGGGAAGGGCGGGGGGCTCAAGAGGAACACTTCTGGCCCTGCTCCTTTGTGGGCGGGGACCCACTGTCACAGTGGCTGAGACGCTTCCTCCTGCTGGACCGGTTGTGGGGGTGGGCCAGCTGCATCCCAGGGCCGGGGCTCTGACGTGCACTAGAACCCCAAGGCCTGGCTCTCGGCCGCCGAGGCCGCTGTGGGCTGTCTGTGCGTGCGGGTGCGCACCGCCCACACACTCCTGTGGCTTCCCCAGCAGCTGGGGCTCAGGGAAGGGGCCGGGGAAGAGGAAGGAAGTGACTCTCCCCACACAAGCATTCTCAGCCCCTCCTCCCCCATCCGGGACCAGAGGATCTGAGACCTTAGGAGCCTCTCTGCTTATCCACAGGGAGCAAAATGGGAAGAGCTTATGCCTGAGCCCCTCCCTCATCCAACCACTCTTCCAGCAGAAATGGAACATCAGCTCTGCAGGCCTCGAACCCGGGCTGATGTCAGCAGCACCACCTCTCATGACGGAGCGGGCGGCCGCAGACCCCTCTCCCAGCTCGCAGAGCCTCTGGGATCCCCAGCCTCACCCACCTCAAGCCTTTGCAGGAGCTGCGCCCTCTTGCTAGAACACCCCTTCTCCTGACTGCCAGGGACTGGCACCTTCTCTGCATCCAGGTGTCCACTTGGAGGTCACCTCCTCCCACCGAGGGAGGCCTGCCCCGCGTCCCTCCGTGTCACACTTCAGTAGCTTCCTGTCACCTCGCAATCCGGAACTTGTATGACCATCTGCCACTGTGTCATTGCTGACGTCTCTTCTGTCATCCCCTGTGCACACAGACGCTCTGGGAGGGCAGAGCCCCTGTTGGGCTTATGTAATAAGCCCCAGAATTCCAGGATCAGGGCCATATCCAGGAAGTGTCCGCTAACCATTTATGGGGAGTTTAAGAAATACGTTGGACACTCACTGTGTGCCGGGCACCGAGTATTACTACTGTCTCATTTCAACCCCTCAATAACCCCCAAGAAACCCGGGTGCGAATTAGTAGCCCAGTCCTGTATTACTGATAGAAGACTGAAGTTCAGAGAGGTTAAGAAACCTGCCTACAGTCACACAGCCTGTTCGTGGGAGGAGTAGGATTTTTAGTTCTATCTGATGTTGCTGTCCACTTTTAATACTTTGTCCTGCCGTGATCAGGAACAGGAAGAGTAAGGAAAGTCTGGTCAGGGAGACAGACAGACCGAAAAGTGTATTAATTATTCCTCACTGTGAAAAAAACCACCCCCAAAGTCAGGGGCTTAAAACAGCACCCATTGATTACTCCCGACTTGGGGTTTGGTGTTTGGGGCAAGTTCGGCTGGGAGGGCTCTTCCTCTCTGCTCCCTGTGGGACAGATTTTGACGAGAAGAAAGGTCAGCTGACAGGAGGGTTGGAAGCTGGCTGGTGCCAGACGGGCTCCCCACGTGTCTGGCCGGTGGCTGGGGCTTTCAGATGGATGCCTCAGTTGCCCTCCGTGCGGCCCCTCTGGTAGGCTAGCTCCGCTTCCCCTCGGTGGCACCCCAAAAGTGGAGGCTGCACGGCCTCTTGGGAGATTCAGATGTCAATTCCACCACATTTGCACGATTCCAGAGGCGGCAAATTCAACTCTATCTCTTGATGGGACATGCCACAAAATTTCAACTTTAATCTACCACAGTACCCCACTTTGACCATAAGGGTTATTCTACAGGCAAAATGCACTTACCTTCTCCCAGGACTTCCCTAGAGTCTCACCGTGTGGGTCATCAGAGCCCAGGATCCTGCGGGGCCTCCCACTCCAAATCCCTCCCTTCTACCGAGGACACCCAATGGGACCAACAGCAGACATTTCCTTGGCTTCTGATTTTCAGGCATGAGGCCTCTCGGTCCCGGTGTGGGACCCCATGCTGGAGTCTTCAGCCAGCCACCCCCTCCAGACGCCTCAATGCTGGGCGGATGTGAGTTGTTGCTTCTCCCCTCAGCCTCCTTGGAAAAGAGAAGGGGTCTTCCTTCCTTCTTCTACAGCTGGGGGTCCCACAAAACACAGGGGTTGAGCGACGTCCCGGAATTCACAGGAACATTCTCACAGGGATCAGAGTAGAGGTCAGGAGTGGCAATGTCTCTGCAGAGATTGCTTGGTAAGACCAAAATGTTCCTGAGGGCGACGCAAAGTCCTTGTCCCAGAGAAAACATGAAGTGGGATGAAAAATAGATATTCATTCATTCATAAAATTCTTCAATTACAAACTGTTTATTAAGCACCATTGATCACGATGTACCAGGCCTGCTACATGTCTTATGAACAAAGAAGAGGGTCCCTGTTCTCTTACAACTTCTAGTCTTATGAAGTAGACATGCATTAAACACAGAACGAAAGAATGAGATGGGATTTGAAGGAGACGAATGGGATGTTACAAGAATGGCTAATAGGGGTTGACACAGCCTGAGAGATAGTTCTGTGACAAAGTGTTGTTTTAGCTGAAGCTTGAAAAATGAGTAGGCGTTTCCCAGATATAAAAGGTGGGGGGGGGGGGGCAGTAGTGTCGTAGGCAGGAAGAACAGCAAGTGCAAAGGCCCTGGGGTTGGGCTGTGTTTGGTATATTGAAGAAGTAGTACAGCAGCCAGGCTGACCTCGTAGGCTGCCGCAGGGAGGCTGGGCTTCATCCGGTGACAGCAGCAAAGGCCCTGCTGCTTCACTGCTACTGAACAAATGCCACGTGCCAGGTGATTCTGGTATATTATCTCACTTAATTTTTCCCACCAGCCTGTGCAGTGCAGTCCATCAGCCTTGCTTTACAAACTTGGTAAGCAGGGCTCAGAGAGACTGAGGCACTGGATCGCTCAGCCGTGCCCAGTTCTGAAACAGGGATGAGAAGTCGCGGTCCCCCTTTCTTCGAACCTCACTGGACAGGAGGAGAGCCGAAGGGGTCATCTCCTCCTGTGCCCGCTGCTGGTTTTGCAGGCCTGGGAAGCAAGCACTGCCCTGTGTGCAGACCCGTATGGGTACATACTGACCCATCTCCGAGGCCTTCCTCCTTGGGCAGACTTGACCTCCGTCTGTAGACCACAGTGAGCCTGCCTCATCAGCTGTGCCCACAGGGAAGTGCCCCTTCCTTCCTCCTACACAGACACATCTGAATGGCTCTTCGGTCATTATCAGCTTCAACTCTGTGTCCCTCTGTAAGCTCCCTGAGGTTAGGAGCCATATCTGTGTGGTTCTTCATTATAACTCAGACCAGACCCATAGCCAGCCTCTCATGATTGCTCAGTAAGTGGATGTTTCTGCAAAGGCTGGAGGACGGGAAGATGCCCAAACATTAAAACTAGAGCTACCCCTTAGACTTCACTAAGTCCAGCCTCCAAATGGGTTAGAGGAGACTGGGGCTCAGAGAGGGCAGGATCTCACCTTGGGTCACACAGCAAACGAGCAGCAGGAGGGAGGCCACGTTCCTAGTCCACCGCCCCTCGCTAGGCCAGCAATCCGAGAGTGGAAGGAGGGACCCCATGAGCCTGCTATCCACTGCCGTCGCAGGAATGTCCCCCAGGCCCCTGCAATCCCCTAGGGGCTCTGGGAAGAAGGAAGACTTAGTCTCATGACCTCTCTAGTGGTCTCGGTCTGTTCAGGCTGCTGTAACACGCTATCATGCTCGGGGTGGCTTACACACAAATACATTTCTTCCCCATGGTGCTGGGGAAGTCCAAGATCATGGTGCATGGAGTCCGAGACCATGCGTAGTCGCGGTCAGGTTCTGGTGGGGGCTGCCTTCAGGGCGGCCAACTGCCCAAGTCTCGCTGTGCCCTCACCTAGTGCATGGGCCGAGGACAGACTTTCTGGGGCCTCTTTATAAGGGCATGAATTGATGGCCTCTCTGCTCTCTTGGTCTCATCACCTCGCAAAGGCCCACCTGCCAACGCCAGCAACCGGCTGCCAATATACACATTTTAGAGGGACACAAGCGTTGGGTCAAGAGCAGTAGCCTCCAGCTCGCTCAGCTGAAGACCAGACCGGCCCTGGGCTCATCCCCATGCCTACCCTCGTCCCTCCCAGTGATTGCAGGAGTGAGTCCGGACACGGACATGGGGACACAGGAATTCAGACCCCAGGGGTCCCCGCCCACCCCTCCCCCACCCCTAATCCCCTCCTACTCAGGGATTCGCTTGGGTCCCCCTGCTAGACCGTGAGGGCACTTCTCAAAAGTGCTCCACGTGCCTGTCAGGCGACTTTCTCACATCTGACCTCTCTCGTGTTCATGTCGATGGCTGTCTCCCCTGCTGGAGCAGCGACTTCACCCATCTCTCTGCCATCGGCTTCCACCTCGACACTCAGGCTTGGCATGTGGTCGGTGCTCAGTGAGGATCTGGGAATGTCCCATCACACCCCACAGTACTGCAGCAAAAGCTGGAAGGACTTGGGTTTTTGTTTGTTTGTTTAATTTAATTTAAATTCAATAAATTAACACAGTTCATTATTTGTTTCAGAGGTAGAGTTCAGTGATTCATCAGTCTTATATAACACCCAGTGCTCATTCCATCAAGTGCCCTCCTCAATGCCCATCACCCCTCCACCCCACCCCCCCACCTCTCCCTCCTCCAGCAACCCTGTTTGTTTCTTATGACTAAGAGTCTCATGGTCTATCTCCTTCTCTGATTTTGTCTTGTTTTATTTTTCCCTCCTTTCCCCATGTTCCTCTGTTTTGTTTCTTAAATTCCACGTGAGTGAGATCATACGATAATTGTCTTTCTCTGATTGACTTATATCACTCAGCATAATACCCTCTAGTTCCATCCATGTCATTGCAAATGGCAAGATTTCATTTCTGATAGCTGCATAATATTCCATTGTGTGTGTTTGTGTGTGTGTGTGTTTGTGTGTGTGTGTGTGTGTGTGTGTGTATCACATCTTCTTTATCCTTTCATCTGTGGATGGACATCTAGGTTCTTTCTGTCATTTGGCTATTGTGGACATTGCTGCTATAAATATTGGGATGCCGGTGCCCCTTCAGATCACTATATTTGTATCTTTGAGGTAAAACCTTAGTAGTACAATCGCTGGGTCGTAGGATAGCTCTATGTTTAACTTTTGAGGACCCTCCATGCTGTTTCCCAGAGTGGCTGCACCAGCTTGCATTCCCATCAACAGTGTAAGAGGGTTCCCCTTTCTCCGCATGCCCGCGGAAGGGCTTGTTTTTTGGCAGAGTCCCACTCCAAACCCACATTGGCAGTGTTCCCAGCCTGGCCTGCCCGCCCCCCCCCACCCCGCTGTGTGATCTTGGGCAAGCTGCTTCACCACTCTGGGCCCCCGTCCTTCACACGTCAATGTCAAAGCGCCGGGGGCTGACAGTACATTGATTTCCAATCTTCACACTAACCTCCATCTTCTGGAAGAAAATGAGTCTTGGGAAGGGGGAGGCTCTTGCCCAGCCACAGTCTGAAGTAGATTTGGAGTTAGGCTGCCCTACTATTGAAACTCAGAAGGGTCTGATTCCAAATGCAATTCTTTCTGCCTCCTTCCCATATTTCTGCCTCTGTGTGGGGAGGACTGGACGAGAAGATGAGGCAGCGGGCACCACTCAGCTTGTGGGCCTGGAGGTGCCCCCACCCCGGCTTTCCCACCACCCCAGCGTCAGAGCCCCAGCTTCCCGGGAGGATGTCAACAGAACAGGCTGGGGGGCGCCCTTGCCAGATGCTGCTGCCGGCTGCATGATTATGGCTCATTGTCCCCAGCAGGGACTGGCAGGCATTCATCTCCTTTTAAAAGGACAATGTCAGCGGCATATTTATCGTTTAATTTTTGTTTTCTCCTCCATGGCTCCCCCGAAAACTGCTGGAGGAGAGAGATCACATCAATCCTTGCCTGCCGCCTCCTCTCCAAGTGACCAGGTGGGCATCTCCTAGGGGCTCCGGCTCCGGCTCCCGTGGTCTCCCGTCTTGCAAGTGTCCTGCTTCCTCTCAGAGATGGGCTGCGGGCCTGGGACCCCAGGTCTGTCACCGGACCCAAGTAAAGGTGGCCCTGAGGGTCCTTCCTCTGCCTGGGGTGGCTTCGGGGACAGCATCTTTGCCTATCGTAAGGGTTGTTTGTTGCCGTTGTTTCTGGCACTTTTTCACCAGAAATTGTTTAAGACACATGAAAATGGTGTTGAGTTCCCAGACCCCCTTCGCCCAGCTTCCACTGATGATAATGCATAAAGTAACCAGTGGACGTGATCAAAATCGGGGAATGGCGTTGGCACGATCTCAGTAACCCGGGGGCAGACTTCACTCGGCTGTCACCAGCTGGAGTGTGTCTTCCAACTGTACAGGTTTTCAGTTCCAGTTTGTGTCAGTCAACCCAGCTATAGATTGAGGGGGTCTGCTGGTTTAGGGAGTGAGTTAAGACAAAC
Organism: Meles meles; assembly: GCF_922984935.1. Lineage (NCBI taxonomy): Eukaryota > Metazoa > Chordata > Mammalia > Carnivora > Mustelidae > Meles > Meles meles. The sequence goes on from NC_060073.1 coordinate 21,092,692, forward strand.
TGTGTTGACACCTTCTTGTCCAGAATTGGCTCCTTTCAACTCCTTCGGGGGACCACCGTGACTGCAGCTCCCTTGGCTGCTTGGTGGCCGCGCATGGCTGTGCATCTTTTTCAGTGTTAGGCGCTATCCTTTGCTTTCCTGCTATAAGGGACACAGTTTAAGTCTCTGTTCCACTGCCCTGGCCCCACACCCTTCCACCCCTCCCATCCTCTTCAGATAGCCAGGTCATCATTTGGTGAGATTGGTATTCAGTGCTACAACTCTTGTGATTTCTTCGTTTGCTTAGTTTTCTGTGCACCGATACATATATATAGTTTAGGGAGAGGAAGAGAGAGAATCTTAAGCAGGCTCCATGCCCAGCACTAAGCCGTACGTGGGGCTTGATCTTGTGACCCCGAGATCATGACCTGATCTTAAGTCAAGAATCAAATGTTTAACTGACTGAGCTATTCAGGCACCCTGATTTTTTTTTTTTTTTAACTTCAAACACTTTGGGATGCTCAGGTGGCTCAACCGGTTAAGCATCTGCCTTCAGCTTAGACCATGATTCCAGCATCCTGGGATGGAGTCCCACATCGGGCTCCCTGCTCAGCAGGAAGCCTGCTTCTCCCTTTCCTTCTGCTTGCTGCTCCCCCTGGTTGTGCTGTCTCTCCGTGTGTCAAATAAATAATTAAAAAAATCTTTAAACCTCAAACACTTTACCAAGTGTCCAAAGCTTCCTGTATACTATCATTCACACCTGACTTTCTATCAATTCCATCATCTTGAAAGCAATCTCTCCAGAACCTTCTGGCATTTCCAAAAGGAACTCAGTGCCCTCAATGGTGGGTATTCTGAGCTCTCCCTTTCCCACCAGTCTGAGGATCCGTTCATCTGTCTCCTGAGCTGGATTTCCTGCTTCCCAGGTTCCACATCTTCCTCCTCCTCGATCACTCCTCATTGCCGTGGGCATGGCTTCTGGCAGTTTCCAGAGGAAGAGGTGAGAGGTAAATTTCTCCAGACCTCACACGTCGAAGGATATCTTGATTTTTTAAAGTAGAACTCTAAGTTAGAGATCATTTTCTTTCAGAACCATGCAGGCTTGCTCGTTTGTCTTCTGGCTTCCAGAGCTTCGTTGAGAAATTGAAAGCCACTCTGGTTCCATTTCGACCTCTCTGGAAGTTCATTGGCTTTTCTCCATGCTGCCATGTCCTAAAATCTCCCCCCGGCTCCTCCTGATGGAAATCTGGCTTCTGGCACCATGCTAAGCAGCCGTGGGACCTTTTGGTTTTGAGATTCATGTCTTTCAACGTTCGGGAAATTTCCCTCAACTATTTTCCTGATCTGGCCCCCTCCCCACCACCATTTTCTTTCTTGTTCTAGAATGCCTATGATGTGAGTCTTAGAGCTCCAGTTCTCTACTCTCCTTATCCTTCATCTCCTGTTCTGTGATTTATTTTGTTCTGCATCCTTGAACAATTTCCTCAGTGTTCTCTCCTAAATCTTCCAGTGAGTTTCCCATTTCTACTGTTGAATTTTTTTCTCCCAAGACCTCTTCTTGTTCTCTGTGTTCCCTTTTTATGGCTTCTTGTTCTTTTTTCATGGATACATTATCTTCTGTTCTTTCTCTTTGGATTTAGAGGGTTTTGTTTTAATTATTATTCTTTTTTATGATTTTTCTCCATGCAGGCTATCTTTCCCACTCCAGTTCCTCTGGTCTCTGCGTTCACATTAGAGGCTTTCAGCAATGTCTCATGATCCTTTGTTGTCTGCTCTTGATGAAGAGCCAACACCACAGTGGCTGGGAGTGTTGAGCATCTGGGGTTGGGGGGATAGGGTGGAGGGTTGGATATTGGATGTTGATACCCAGAGATCTTTCCACTTGATCTGTCAACTTCCCAGAGAAGACTCTTGTATTCTCCTGTTTAGAGAATAGCAGTCTGGCTGCTAATGCTCTTGATGATAAATTCACTTAACCCCCTATTTTGAGGATGGTGTCCCAGGCTCCCTTGTGCTTGGAGCTCTCCAGGGCAGGCACCCCTGCCTCACAGTCACCAGGGAATAAACATGGAGTCCTGTGTTGAGTGGGGAAGGACAGTCACCTCATAGCAAGGAACCTGGGAGAAGATCTGGGAGTATTTAACTGCTTCTTCAACACCTTCCCTGACTGCCTTTTCCTCTCCCAGGATATCCCTCTGCCCCTTGTCTCCACCCCAGGAGCCTAGAAGGATGTGTCCATTTCTTCCTTCCCTCTGTTCTCCGGACTCGCCTAGATTAGGCCCAAGGAACAGAAGAGGCTTCTTGGAGTGCACCAGGAATCTCCAACCCCAAATGAAGACAGGCTTCCTTGAGCCTCATCCACATGTCCCCAGGCGCAGGGAGATCTCAGGTGCAAGTATGAGACCCATAAGCCCATAAGGGGCTTTCCTGAGTCTGTAAGTCCCCCATTTGGCCAATAGGGGTGACAGTGCCTCCTCTCTCCACTTAATGGGAAAATCTTAAAGGACAGAGAGAAATCAGAGCTCTGAGATTAGAATCTGCAGATAAGAAGCACAGGAGCTCTCCCGATCCTCTCCCCAGAGCTATGCCAGATGTGATTGCCATCTGGGCACGAGGATTCTCGGTTATGGGGAGCTGCCCACTGAATTGTATGGCACTTGGCAGCCACGCCGGTCTCTACCCACTAGGGCTATTACCCTACCCCGTCCCAGTTACTACAACCCGCAATTCTATGCCTAACATAGTGCCAGAGAGAAGGAAAACAGTTGTCTGCATGACATGAAGATTTTTACAAGAACGTTCGTAGCAGCATTGTTCAAAATGCACCCAAAGTAGAAACAATCCACGTGCCCGTCAATGAATGAACAGACAGACAAAAATCATGCTATCCCCGTACACGGGACTATTACTTGGCGATAAAAAGGAACAAACTTTGGACACAAGCTACTGTGTGGATGAACCTCAGAAACATGATATTAAGTGAAAGAAGTCAGGTGCGGCTTACCACACAGTGAGTGATTCCATTTATGTGAAATGTCCAGAAAAGACAGAGCTATAGACACATAGAGTTCATGAGTGGTTGCCTAGGCTGGGAGGGAGGATGCTGGTGAGTGATTGATATGGAGATGTGGGATCTTTCTGGAGTGAAAGAAATTTTCTAAAATTCTCTTGTGGCAGTGGTTGAACAACTGTAGATTTCCTGAAAGCCATTGAAACAGACACATAAGCTGGCTGAATTGTATATGTGTCCGCGAACCTCAGTAGAGCTGTTAAAGTGGACTGTGAGAAGCAAAAATAATGACTACGTTTTGTAGGGTAATGATATATGGAAATGAAATGTTTGACAAGGCCACGATGCATTGAAAGAGGGTGAAATAGAAGTATAATACTAAAAAACCTTACTTTATACCTGAAAATGCATAATATCTTCTGAAGGTAGCCCATGGTGGCTCAGAGGGTTAAAGCCTCTGCCTTTGGCTCAGGTCATGATCTCAGGGTTCTGGGATTGAGCCCCACATTAGGCTCTCTGCTCAGTAGGGAGCCTGTTTCCTCCTCTTTCTCTGCCTCTCTGCCCACTTGTGATCTCTGTCTGTCAAATAAATAAACAAAATCTTTAAAAAAAAAAAAAAGGATGCACATTTTAATCCCTGGAGACGCCCCTAAATAGAAATAAAACAAAAACCTATAGCTTAAAGGCCAATAGAAGAGATAAAATGGAACCCCCAGAACAACATGATTACAAAGAGGAGACAAATAGTAATGAGAGAATTAAATTCAACTTACTGAGCATTGTAATTACATTAAATGGGCTCAGTGCTTCCTTAGAAGCAGAGGTTGTCAGAACGCGTGCAAAAAGCAAGACCCGCTGAATTCTGTCTGCAAGAAATCTATTTGAAATACAAAGACAAATAAGGTGTAAGTAAGAAGCAGAGAAGTGCTACCCCACACAAACATGGAGCAGAAGCAAGCTGACCGTATTCAGATCTGACAAAGTACAACATAAGACACGTCTGTGGGATACGGGAAATGTTAGCAGGGACATTTCTTTTTTTTTTTCTTTAAAGATTTTATTTATTCATTTGACAGAGAGAGATCAGAAGTAGGCAGAGAGGCAGGCAGAGAGAGAGAGGGGGAAGCAGGCTCCCTGCTGAGCAGAGAGCCTGATGCGGGACTCGATCCCAGGACCCTGGGATCATGACCTGAGCCGAAGGCAGAGGCTTTAACCCACTGAGCCACCCAGGCGCCAGCAGGGGCATTTCTTAATGATGAAATGGCCCATTATCAAAAAGACAGAATAACCCTAAATGAATATCACCTAGAGACAGAGCTTCAGAAACGGACAGAACCAGAGAGAGAAATAGGGAAAACCCTAATTATTGCCGGGAAATAAACACTCTTCTCTTAGTGAAGGCAGAGTATACATTTTATCTCAAGGACACATGGAACAGTTACGGAGGCAGAACCTGTGCTGGGCCAAAAAGTCGTCAAGAAACAGCAGGGGATTGGAATTTGTTCTTATAAAAATTTGTTACAATAATTCAAATTATCGAGACACTTTCTTTACGATGCAGCCATTGTTTTAGTAGGTACCCAAGAGAAATGAAACATTTGAGTGTCTATACATTTATTTCACTGTCCATGAAATATACCTTCATTTTTAAAGAGTAAGCATAAAAATAAAATTATCAAGCATTATTAGGGCCGGGCATAGACCCAACTGGTTTATATGCAGTAACTCACAAAAGCTTCACAAATCTTACAAATGAGGAAACTGAGACACCGAAAAGTTCTGTCTCTTGCTTAAGGCTCTACAACTCCTCACCGGCGCCCAAATACCAATAAAGGGTAGCTTTGTTATCAACAACTTCATGAAACAGGAATCATCAGCCCCATTACACAAAAGAAATTGAGGTTCAGAGAGGGACCAGCTGACTTCTAGAAAGTGATAAAGTCGGGATTTGAACCCAGGTCCGTGTGACTTCCAAACTTGGCCTCTCAAGCTTCCTGTGTGCAGTCACTCCCCTGCCCACTCTTGGGGGCCAGGTGGGATCCATGCACAGCCCCTCACACACAGCCAGGTGAGTTTTAACTTTACACCTGCTCCTTGGGGCGATGTTCCAACGTCCTCTCCAGGACCTCGCCTCCTATCATCCCGTACATACTTGCGGTGTAGGGGTGGGTGATTTCAGCGAATAAGGTGAATTTCAGGGTAGGGGAATTTAGGATTTCTCAATTTTTCAACAGTTCATTCATTCAACAAATCTTTGGAAGTACCAGCGCTGTGACGGGGCTGGGGAGGCAGCAATGAACAAAATAACAGAGCTTACATCCTGCCGGGATGAGAGGGACTATAAAGGCGATGATAGATACATCATATAATTTCCAGCAGTGGGATGAAAAATAAGAACAAGGGAAGAGAGAGGGGGTCAGAAATGGCCTCTCTCGGGAGGTGACGATTGATGGGGTGACCAGGGAAGGAGCTGCAGGCAGGATAAGTGGGCAAGACCACGTCGGCGGTAGGGGAGATGCTCACAACGTGCCAGGCTGGGAGACTATATCATCCTGACCAAGTTCACTTGAGGTCTCTAAGACAATAAGGGGAAAAGGAAGACATCAACTCTGGCCAGACCAAAATTAGGTCATGACTGAGAAAGGACCAGGCTTTCTGTAACGACGACAGAGAGACTTCCTTCCCTCCTGGCCCTGAGCACTTCTGAGAGCCCAGGGCTCCCTGCTCTCTCCCAAGCACAGAGCACTCAGAGAACTCTCAGGCATCAAGCAGGCCATCGAGGCCCTACTCTGTTCTAGGCACTCCATGAGGGGTTGTACACACTGCTTCACCAAATCCCCGCAGGATCTGTAGGTAGAAAATGCTGATTGCATCTTACATTTGAGGAAAATGAAATTACGCTCATCACTGGAAGGGGTCAGAAAAAGAACTTGAGCCCAAATCTATGCAGAAGCCAGGTTCTCTGTATTCCATGGTGATATGAAGACCAAGAATTTTAAAAGGAATTACACATGCTGCAAGGCAAGAAGGCCAGAGGCTCCTGAGCCTTTGTACCTGTTGACTGGATGGATGGATGGGTGGATGGGTGGATGAATGGATGGATGGATGGATGGATGGATGGATGGATGGATGGATGGATGGGTAGGTGGATGGATGGATGGATGGATGGATGGATGGATGGGTGGATGGATGGATGGATGGATGGATGGATGGATGGGTGGATGGATGGATGGATGGATGGATGGGTGGATGGATGGATGGATGGATGGATGGATGGATGGGAGAGAGATGGATGCATAGATGGTTGGGTGGATGGATGGGTGGATCAACGGATGGGGGGAGGAATGTGTGGTTGCATGGAGAGATGATTGGATAGCTGGGTAGATGGATGGAAGGAGGGATAGTTGGATGGATGATCATACAGACACAAGTAGGCAAGCAGACCTTTTGCTGTAACTTATGTGCATGCATTTTCAAAAATTGTATTGCCCCTTTCTGATCTTCAGGGTCTTCATCTTGACAATGAGAGGACTGGACTTGAGCGGTTGTTTTCAAACTTGTTTTGGTAGTAAAATTCTATCTTCAAATGCTACCTAATGGAGAGAGTGAAGCATGATAAGAGAGGAAAAGAGGATAGGGAAACAGGTGAGCAGGGTGCCAGAAAGTTTTGCCCTGCCTCTCATCCCCATTCTCTGTAGGAGCGCCAGAGACAACTCTGTTTAAAACCAAGGAAGTCTGGGGTACCTGGGTGGCTCAGTGGGTTAAGGCCTCTGCCTTCGGCTGGGGTCATGGTCCCGGGGTCCTGGGATCGAGTCCCGCATCGGGCTCTCTGCTTGGCGGGGAGCCTGCCTCCCCCTCTCTTTGTGCCTGCCTCTCTGCCTACTTGTGATTTGTGTGTGTCAAATAAATAGATAAAATCTTAAAAAAAAAAAAACAAAACAAAACAAGGAAGTCCTTGGACCAAGGTGATCCAGAATATTCCAATTTCTCAAACAAGGACAGACCTATTAGGGAGGGGCGGAAGAGAAAAAGGAGAGCTTGGCTAGCCAAGAGCCAAACCCCAAGCCTTTCCTGCCGACATCAAAATGCACTACCTAGTGGGCTTATGAGGGCCTGCCCGCTAAGGGGGCCCAGGGGAGCACAGGACTGCTTTCTTCTAGCTCTCCTGAGCATGTACAGATCGGAGAGCTGGGTGTTATCTGAAACCCTGCCAAGTCACTCACTCAGCCCAGGAGGGTGCAGAGAAGAGCAAGGAAGTCTGAGCAGCCTCTGCCCCACTCCCGTGTTCTGTTTGTGGATCAGACCAAGGGTGGGAGCTGGTCGACATGACCCACGTCACTCATGGGTGATGGGCTTCTTTGGGCTCCACAGACCATGGGCCTGGCCAGACCAGGCAGGACACTCATTTGGCCCTAAACAGAGCCCCAGTCAAGGCAGGATGACATTTCTGCCTGTTGGCCAGGACCTGGTGCCAGGAGACAGGACTCTTGGTTAGAGTTGGTCCCAGAAAACTGGAGAAAAAGAGTCCACTCTATGGCAACTCCCATAGAGTTCCTGGGAGATGACTGAGTGTCTCTGTTGGAATATTGTGTTGGAAGCCTAAGGCTGAATGCTTAGGGAAAGGGAGGCAGCAAGACCTGGGCTCCAGTCCAGCTCTGTGTTCACCAATTGGAGACCTCCAGCAAGCTACCCATCTTCTGTGAGCCTTAGAGCACAGACAGGAACCCCTGGGGCTATCTGGGCTAGCTAAGCCCCAGTTCCTTGGGAGTCAGTGGCAACTGCTTGGCAAGGACAGAGCTTCAGTCTACCCCCGCCCTCCCCCATCTGCCCTTACTCTCCTCTTGCTGGAGGCTCCCTCTGAAATGCTCTTCTCCCTTTTCCCTCTCTCCATGCGGTGGATTCTTGATTTCCCTTTAATGAGCACCCGTGGCTGGAACAGATGAACTCCCCACACCCGTGGCTTCAGGTGACAGAACTTTATTTATTGTTCTCGGTGCAGTTCAGAGCAGGTGCTCCTGCCGCGAGGGCGGCTCTCCTCCCCCGCAGACTTGGCGATCCGGCCTCCTTCTGTCTGTGGCTCAGCCACCCCATCAGCATCTGCGTCCTGATAGGGGAGGAGAAGCTGGAGAAAATGGAAAAGACACACCAGCTTCTTAAAAGCCTTAGCTCGGCGACGGTACATGTACCTTCCACCGACGTTCCACCAGTGAGATCTTGTGGCCGACCCGCCAGTGAGGGCAGAGTGGGTCGGAGGATGTAGCTCCTTTCCAGTAACAGCTCTACACCATCCAAGGGTGTGTGTGTGTGTGTGTGTGTGTACATTTTGAGAGACAACTAGCTATCTCCACCATATCTGCCTGGCTACCCTTCATCCTTCAGGTGTTCAGTGAATCTTGCCTCCTCCAGGAAGCCTGCCCTGAGTCTCCAAGTGTGGGGATTAGATGTCCCTCCTTTGTGTATCCAGCATCTCTGGCCTTCCCTGTATCATACTGGACTATTTTCTTGTGCCTGAAAATAGAACAGAAGCACCTCGGGGTGAAATTACATACTGACCTGTGCATCCCCAAGGTGCCTGACACACAACAGGTACAATAAATTGTTGGGTGGGCGGATGAATGAATGGGCAGACAGACATATTGAAGGAAGGGCAGACAGGTCGTCCTTGCACAAGCCTTCAATCTCCCCATGCCTTAGCTTCTCCTTGGTGCTCTGAAAGCTGCCAGCGGGTTGGTGAATTCCAGGCTGCTCATTCTGTGGCAGCCTGCAAAAGCCCTCTTGCTGAAGACTGCACCTGCCGTGTCCCTTCTGCTCTGAGAGCCCCAGGGATTGCGGTTGCCCCTGCATCTCAGCCTTGAACCTGCTGCACCTCACAGGCTGGCTCCAGTCCAGATAGGTTCTCGAACACCTGCTTCCTTTGTTCTCTGTATAGGGAAAGCTACGTGAACCGAACCAAATCACGCCCTTTTTGCCCCCAGCTGCTTGTTTCTCCTCCTGGTTCAGCCAGCTCTCCCCAATGCCGTCCCAGGTTTATTCTCAGAAAGAAACAGTGCCGCCTCGGCTTTGCAGTGCCCCGTATGGGGGACCAAACCCCCACAGTAAGGAAGAGGCAGGACGGCACCTGACAGCTGGGGTCATTCCTGGGGACAGGGACCAGGGCCAAGTCATGGCTCCTCGGACCCAGAACCAGGAAGAAGGGATGTGGACCGAGGGCAAGGGCTGGGAGTGCTCTCATCTTGTCCAAGCCAGCGAAATGCCCCGGAGGTGGTGAGCATTGAGACTGCATCATCTGAACAGAGATCACGCCGGGGCTAGGAAGCTGAGAGTCCAGGAGTGGGCATGCAGGGGTTCCAAAGGACAGATGGGGCCCTGTGCAGAGCTTGCTCTGGGAGGTTCAGACCACCTTGGGGGAGCCACCTGGTGTTTATTTCCCTGTCCTCTTCCTGTAGGGTTTGGTGCTTTTAAATATCCTGGGTTTCAGAGCTGCTGGTAGAAGTGTTTGTGTGCATCCTGGTACCGCAGTGTTAAAGGGGCTGGACAGCAGCCATGAGCCGTGGAACTTGGGGAGAAGAAAAAGAACCACAACCACCACAGCAGCTAAGATTTATTGAGCATCATTTCATTGGGCATCCGACTCTTGATTACGGCTCGGGTTGTGATCTCAGATTCCTGGAATTGAGCCCCAGGTTCAGCTCCAAACTCAGTGGAGAGCCTGCTTGAGATTCTCACTCTCCTTCTCACTCTGCGCCTCCCCTGCACACACCTTCTCTCTCTCTCTCTAAATGAATAAAAGTCTCTTTGAAAAAGATTTATTGAGCACCTACTGTGTACCAGGCAATAGTATTCTAAGCTCTTCACTGGACTAACTCAAGTAGTTCTCACAAGTACCCCATGAGGCAGGCACGGGTGACATCCCCATTTGACAGCTGAGAAAACTGAGGCAGAAATTTGACAACTTGTCCAAGGGAACCAGCTAGTTAATGGCAGGGCTAGGACGTTACCCCAGTTAGCCCCATTACCCCATTACCCCGGATAGCCCTATTACCCAGAGGTCCGTGAAATTCAGGCCCATCTCAGTGTCTGGCCCTACCCTCCTCAACCCCAGGAGGAATCTTTGCAAGAGTGTTGGAAGTTCCAGATTGTGTTGTTCTAATGCAAATGGTTTTCTTTTCAGAGCCTTGCCGCTCCCCCCACCTCGCCTTTTTTAAAATTATTGAAGTACAATTCAGATGTAATAAAATGCACAGATCTTGAAATGCAGGTCAGTAACTCTTTTTTTTAATATTTTATTTATTTATTTGACAGAGAGAGAGATCACAAGTAGATAGAGAGGCAGGCAGAGAGAGAGGGAAGCAGGCTCCCTGCTGAGCGGAGAGCCCGATGTGGGACTCGATCCCAGGACCCTGAGATCACAGGTCAGTAACTTTTTAACAAACCTGCTTAATAAACACTGCAATCAAGATATGGAGCACTCCTGGGGCACCTGGGTGGCTCAGTGGGTTAAGCCTCTGCCTTTGACTCAGGTCATGATCTCAGGGTCCTGGGATCAAACCCCGTATAGGGCTCTCTGCTCAGCAGGGAGCCTGCTTTCTCCTCTCTCTCTCTGCCTGCCTCTCTGCCTACTTGTGATCTCTCGCTCTCTGTCAAATAGATAAATAAAATCTTTAAAAAAAAAAAAGATATGGAGCATTCCTTGCCACCCCCCATGACGCCTTCCAGTCGAGCCAACATTACTAGAAGTGACCGCAGTCTCACGTTGCCTGTTCTGAAAGTTGATCTTAATGGGATCAGACAGGGCACCCTCTTTGGCTCATCTCCCTTCATCCCTCCCCCACTCCCTCCCTCAGGTCAGTGTCTTCCTGTTCTCAGGGTTTCTTTTCACACCTAGCTGTCTAGAACTGAGCACACAGCCAGTGAGAACCTGCTCCACAGCAGACATCACTAATCCATTAACACCCTCGTTCTCCCTGGGCCCACCTAAGGCTTCCTGATCTGGAGACCCTCCCACCAACGGACTGCAGTTGGAGCTGAAATTCACAGGAGCTGAAATTCACAAGCCGGCCCAAGATGAAAGTCAATCCCTATCTCCAGGCAGGAGCTGCAAATTTTTTTTTTTTTTCACTTTTTAGTTTGAACTAGAGGGAGACTCACAAGAGGTTGCAAAATTCATACAGGGTCCCCATATACCCTTCATCCAGCCCCCAATGGTAATATCTCACAGAGCCATAGTCGATTTTCAAAATTAGGAAATTGACACTGATACAATCCTGTTACCTAAACAACAGATCTTACTTGGATTTTACCAGCTTTACATGCCCATTTGGATGGGAAGTGTATAGTTCTATGACATGTTACCACGTGGACAAAGAAAGTCTCCTGTGCTCCCCCTCCCCGGCCACACCTGTCTCCCCCCACCCCTACATGGTTCTTCCCTATGTCTCCGTGTCTCTCCCTCCCCCAGTCTTAGTCTGTCTTGATGACTGTAGCTATGAAGTAAAAGAAGCATATATTTTAATTAGAATTCAAAGCTTGAGCTAAAAGAAAGAAACTCTAATAGTGAAATTCTGTGAAATCTGGATTCTAGGCTTGACTCTGCGTGACCTTGGGCAAGTCACTTCACGATCTGGAGCCTTATTTTTTGGCAAGTAAAGTAGGGATAATAATAATGATGACCTTTCTGTTGTATAGCTGAAATGAGGAATCCAGGAAGTTATAAATAGGAATATTATTTGACCTGTAAGGTGTTGGGTTGTTTTTGAGAGGACTGAGATATGTCTCCTCTATTCTCTGAGTTCTGCATCGATTGAGAAATAAGACAAAAATGTTATCCTTATTACAGATAAGACAGACAACGGGAAATGGAGCTTCTCTCCCTGGGAACAGGAGCTTGCTAACGCTGAGCCCCAGAGTCAGCGGTGCTCCCCGACCCGGGAGCTCTGTGTTCTAGGCCCCCTCGGACGGCTTGGGCTACGGTGTCAGGGCTGACATGCAGAGACAAGTGGGTGATGCTGGGATGACTGGAGGAGGAGCTGACAAGTTTGCTGATGGATGGGATGTGGGTGGGGAGGAAAGGGAAGGAACCTCCTGGGTTTGCAACCTGGGGAATCAGGGAAGTAGGGGAGGTGGTGTCATTTAGGGCGATGGGAAAAATGGTAGTTGGAACTGGTTACCTGGAAGAGAACACACCAACTTAGCCACAAACTGAGGGATAGTAACAGCTCACCCACTCCTGGATAGGCCACAGAGGGGCATCGGCCCTAATTAATTGGCCCCTAACCCGGTCACTCTCTGAGTCCTGTCTCCACTGATGTCCATGAACTTGCGCCTTTGGTGTCTGAGGGTCCATGGATGACCCAGCTGGAGGGGACGAGATCCCAGGAGCACCATTCATGCCCCTCTGAGGGGTCAGCTGTCACAGAGCTGCACTCGGCATAGCCCTGAGTGCCCCTCCCCCCCACACTCCATCTTTCCAAGGCAAGGACACCGCCGGGGCTTCTAGTGCACCAGGCCCTCTAGCGGGCCCCAGGGACCACGGACAAACAGAACACTGGTCTTGCTCTTCAGGAGGGGACAGCCTGCAGGAGATGCCCACCCATGCTGCTGTCACCTTGTCTCAAAGGAGGCTGAGTGACCCAAACACAGGCGTCCTGACTCCCCATCCAGTGCTTTCCCATTCCATCCACCTCGCATTTGGCCTGGTCCCCCTTCCGTCCAAGACAACCCATTTCCCAGGCAGTGCCCTCTCTCCTACCAGAGGGAGCAGTTGTGACAACAGTCCTCTGAGGACCTGGTGATGCTTACTGTGATCTCACTGTGCTCTCGGCCTCATCCCAGGCAAACTGTCCCAAGGTCAGCCCCGATCACATACAGGGTGTGTTTAGGAAAACATTGCTCTCTCCCAGTGGGGAGTCCGGTGCACGCTGAAGGCTACGGTGGGTGGGGAGGGGTGAGGGGGGGCTCCCCGCTCTGTTCTGAACTTGGCCCTAGGGGGCAGAGGGAACTTCCTGGGCACTGAAGCACCAAGGACAGAGGCCCTGCCCCCACAGGAGGAAGAGCAGGTAGCCCTTGGCCACCTGGTCCCCACTTTAGCAAGCCCAACCCGCCCAGCTGGCAGGGAGGAAGGTCTTGTGAACCGCAGTCAGGAAAAGCAACCGCAACAAAACCAGAGAACCACCTGGAAGGTGCCCTGAACGCGGAGGGAAATGAGTCCAAGTTCAATACCCAGATGGTTCCACGTCTCTCACCTGCTCCGACCTTGCCCAGCCCAGGCTCCAACTGAGAAATTGCACCAAGGTCCCCGCAGTCAGTAACCGGAAAATGCAACAGACTCTCTGGGTGCATGAGCCAATTAATGATTTATTTGCTTATTATTGTTTTTAGTGAATAAAATAATGTCACCTGTGGAGAGCTTACTCCACTCCAGGAGCCACGCTAAGTGCCACTTACGCTTCAGCTCATTGAATTCCCTCGTCCACTCTGGGGCAATTATTAGCTCTGGTTGACTGAAATGAACTTAGTGAAGATAAGTAGATAAGCCAAGGTCCCGTGGCTGGGGGGGGGGTGGTGAAACTGAACCACGTTTCCCCACGCGAAACACGCTCTCTTTTCATTATTGTTGCTTCTTGGCACGTTTTGGTATCAAATGAGGTAAATCTCATCACTATCCCATCATTATACTGGTCCAAAATTTTCTCAGCTATTCTGAAGCCATTAGCCTTCTAAACGAACTTCACGTCCCCACGACCGTGGTCCCGGGAATGGCACTATGCTTATTAATTGTGTCAGTGAGAGTTGACGTCTTTACATTTTGACCTCCTTTCTAGAAACACGAATGTGTCTCTATTTCTTCCGACACTCTTTTGCTTCGCCCCTGCAGGAGAGCATTCATAGTTTTCTCTCAATAGCCTGGCAGCCCTTTATATAGAGCAAATTCTGGAGAAGAAGTGTTTCAGCTTTTTGTTGCTTTTCTGCATGAGATCCGTCTTTGAACCACATTTCGAAATGAAGCCTGGAGACCCGATGTGCAAGTTACTCACTCTCACCCAGTTCCTGTACCAGGTTCCGTTACCAAACCTTCTCGCTGGTGCCGCTCGGTCCCACCCCAGCAGAGTTGTTTGGATTTTTCGAGGTAGAAAATCACACCATCAGCAAATTGTTATCATTTTTGCTTTCCTTTCCAATGTTTATCATTCTGATCTGTGTTTTCTTGTCCGTGGGACCACCTGGAACATTCTCTCCTGTGCTGAGACAGGGTCCAGCCCACAGTGAGGTAAGAGCCAAGACCGAAGTGCATGTTGCTGGCTGGGTCTTCGCAGCGGTCCCTCAGACGATCGATGACCGTGTGCTGAACGACTCCTGCGGACCAGGGACGGGAGACATGCGTTTCTCATCTCCGTGCCCTGCACGGTGTGGTGGGAACCCAGGAAGCCAATGATTACACAGACTCCTAAGTAAATGAAACATGGGCCAGAGAACGTATAAAGCACCACCCCTTCCATCTCACAGACCAGGAGTCAAGGACCAGGATGGGAAAGGGACTTGCACAAGATCTCACAGCAAACAGGCAGTTGGGCTGAGAGGCAAAAGGCAAATCCTTTTTTTTTTTTTTTTGCACTTAGAGGCTGGGAGCAACCTCCAACCTTTCTCCAGCCTGTGAATACGGGTCTTGGGCCCAGAGGGCCGGCTGTCCTCCAGGAAGTGTCGGTTCCCTGGCAGAGCCCATTCCAGCCGGCTGAGGGCCGGGGACAGAGCTCTCTGCTTCCGTTGACGGCTGGCCAGGGAGCAGAACGTTGCGTTTGGCAGGGCTTCCATGGAGCCCGGCGGCCAGGCCGAAAAGCCTTGAACCCCACAGCTGTTGCCACTTGCCTGGCACTCCTCACCCTCAGGGTCTCCCCCGAGGCTGAGCTCTGCCTCCCTTCCTGGAAGTCTCTGCCCAGGAAATGGAGGTCAGGCTACAGGTTGTGACCTGGTCCCGGGACCTGTGGCTTCAGGCCCAGCTGAGAACGGAGGGAGGTCAATGTCAGGCCTTCCAAAATGGGAATGAGCATGGCCATTGCCAATGAGGTCTCATTTGTCTGCAGGCTCCCTGTGACTCCACGGTGGCTCAGAATATGGTGACTGGGATAGAAGCTTCGATGACTCCACTTACAGAACTCGTTCTAAATTTCCTGCCCTTTGGGCCTCCTCGAGCTGGTCTAGGCTCATCTAGCCCTTAGCCGTCTTCACATTGAAGGCCACGGGGTGCTTTTCTTCCCCACCCCACTCCCTCTGTGTGTTTTCCCACTCTACCCCCTCCTCCAGGATCTCTGTCCCCCTCTCACGTGAGCCCCCCACCCCCATCCTAATGTTTCCATGGCCAAATCCTCCCCCTGCCATTGTGCCCAGGCTCGGGCGCCTCCCCTGGCAAGCCTTCTCAGCCCAGCCCTGCTAGGCATCCTCAGAACTCTGTGTCAGACGGACAGGTCCCAGTCGTCCCAACTGGGCAAGTTGCCAAAACTCTCTGGGCCTCAGCTTCCCTAACTGCAAAATGGGGATGCTGGTCCAACGACCTCAGGAAATCAGAGGCCTCGAAGATAAAACAAAGACAGCCGTGGACACTCACACTGCCCATACTCGTGCCGCATACTGTGGGAAGTGCTTTACGAAGGTTGGTGTTCTTGGTGTCCCCAGTCCCTGGAGAGAGAACAAAGGCATAGGGAAGTGAGGGGACAGGCTCCAAGCCTAATTGGCAGCCAAGCAGGGGACGTGCATGGGCAGCTCCTCCCGCTCGACTACTGGGGATAAGCATGCGTCCCTGGGGGGTGAGCTGTGTACCCGAGGGCACCAGTGCGCTCGTGCCCGTGTGTGAGTGAGTGAGAGAGCTCAGAGCACAGTGTCTGGTACAGGTCGGGAATCGCTCAGGGAGCATTTCCCTTCCGTAGCCCTTTATCTCTGCCCCCTTGGACTTGGCCCCTCTGCTTGGTTTTATAATTCTGCGGCTCACTGCCTACCAACTGTGAGTTCCTGGAGGCTGGGCCCTGACCCTCAGCCGAGTCCGAGTTTCCGGAGCCTGACCCGTGGGACCCGGCACCCACGGCCCCCAGCAACTCCCTCTGACTTTCCTAAGCAGGCACACCTTGCTAGCCTGCAGGAGGGGTCCTTGCTGGGCATGCAGCCCCTCTCCCGCCAGCAGGGGAGGGCCCCTGCTGCAAGCGCTTGTCTCCCATCACCCAAGGGCTGCCTCCTCCTCTTCCCTCCGTCTCAACCCCAATGTCACCTGCTGGGTACTCTTCCTAAAATGGCCCGATTCCTATTGCTCTGTTTTAGTTCCTCCGTAGAACACACTGTCATTGGAGAGTCTCTCATTCTGGTGATTTATTTGCTTGTTTCTGTCTCCCTCCCACTGGCATCTGAGCTCCGTGAGTCAACGGCTCCTTGTCCCTGGGGTGGTTTAGAGCAGAGCTTTTTACGCTGTGCTCACAAGTCACCTGGGAATCTTGCTGACGTAGTCGATCCCTGCGCTCTGATCGGCCAAGCGCCAGTGCTGGGGTTCTCTGCTCCATGGAACTGGAAGTCCCTGGGGGTGACCGGGGCATGGGCTCACGTGTGCACACCTCTCTTCGAGAGCAGGGTTAGGGTCCCCAGTCCTGGAGCCAGCGCCACCTCCGTCAACAGTTACGACACTACCTTGCACCTCTGTTTTTCCAGCTGTGGAATGGGACAGATGGCAGTCCTTTCCTCCTAAGTCTGTTCGAAGACTGAGTTCACAGAGATAGCTGTCTGGCCCTGCCCAGGCCAGTGGCCTGGTGAGTGCTTGGGCGTCAGCCAGAAGCTGTCAGCGGGAGACAACGGGAGGGGAACCTGGAGATGGCACCAGGCCAGGTGTGTCCTCCCCAGCCAGCTATCTTCTGGGCCCACGAGTACCCTGTCTTCACTGACTTCAGAGCTCTAGCAAGACTGGTGCACGGCTGACCCGAGCACCGAGCTGCACCTGCTTCCCAGCATTTGGGAAGGGCCGGCCATGCAGGAACCGAAAGGCCCTGGGTGGCCTGTGATGACCCCTCCCGGAGGCTTCCTGCAGGGATGCTGGCTGGGGGTTGCCGGGTTGCAGGGCCGCATGAGAGGCAGCCCTCTCACCAGTGTGATGGCCCACACTTCACTGTTCCGTGCTCTTTCCCCGCCGGCCTCCCTCGGACATGTTTTAGCCTATGTGCTGGGTCTCATTATTCCCATTTTACAGACAAGAAAACCAAGACTCTAGAGGGCTCCTGGGAGGCTCTGTGAACAGAGCTACCTGCCCCTGAATAATGGGGAGGTTAGGAGGTCTTGACCCAGAAGAAGGAAGGTCCACAGCCCCTACCCTAGGGGCCACCACGCTTTGCCCATTAACCCTTGTGGGCTCAGGGATCAAACCCAGGGCTGCCTTACCACCTTGTAGCTTTCACAGGGTCAGAGGCCTGGCCCTAGAAACCAGCTGAGGACCATGAATAGTCGGACTGAGACTTACTGGCTTGAGAAGGAGGTGACGCAGGCTGTCACAAGTGGTCGATGACATGAACCCCCTCCTCCAACCCGTCTGTCTGGTGAAGCCTGCAGACCCTTTCTCAGACATTTGTTTCTAATTCATAAATTACAAGAGTTATAAAGAAGCCCCCAAATGATGCTATAAAAATATACCAGCTATGTTATTGACTCATTGAATAGCTAGATCTAGCGGCAGATGTAATACCGATGTGATTTCAAAGTAGCGATGAGCCCGAATACTCCTTCAAGATGCCTACCACGCTAGAATGTAATCTGAAAATACCTGTGATTTCTCTCAGCAACAGAGTCACAGGTGCCACTAATCACTGTGTTTGTTGCCTACACACGGCAGAAGGAAATGCTTAATTTCAAAGAATAAAGATGCAGTTCTTTCCCCCCATTCAAATCCAGGGACCTCAGTCACGTGCTCTGTTAAAAGGGAGGATGGAGCCCGCAGTAGAGCTCAAGGAGTGATGGCCGGGTGGAGCTGCGCTTTGAGTGGAGGGAGACAGAGCTTTGGCAAGACCCTCTGCCCTGGTCTGTCCCCTGTGTGCACATCCCAGGCTAAGCACCCATCCTCAAATCCCATATTTCCTACTGCTTAATCGACTATCTTCCCACTGTAGTCTTAGAGGCCTTTGAAAATGTCCTTATGGGGAGAAGGGGCTCCCAGGGAGAGTCTACGCCTAGGTCCTTTCCCAGAGTTTTTCTCTCCTGGATTTGCACAGGCTGCCTGGTCCCCACAGCCAAGGCCACTGGCGCCTAGAAGGACCGGAGGGCGAGGCAGAGGGTGCTGATAACCACACTGCTGACTGAGCCCATCCTTGTTGTTTATGGGGCTTTCCTGCTCATGATCCCATTACATCTTCACTACCCTCCTGTCCGGGAGAACTGCCGTCTCCGCTTTGCAGGTCAAGCTCAGAGAAGCAGAACATTTGCCCAGGGTCACACAGCCAGGAAGGAGGAGTTTCCTCTGTGGCTGCTATCCTTTGTTTGGAATCCCTGCTGCTCCGAGAAATAGAATGCGTGTCTCTGGTATGGTTGTAGCTGGCTGGCTGGGAAGCTGGAGTTTGTATTTTATATCTGGCTTTGTTCATTCATCCATTCATCCTTCTATCCGTCTGTCCTTCTGTCTGACAAATAGGTACCAGACCCTGTGCTAAGTAAGCCCAAGAAATGCAGCAAGAGCTGGTACCACCTCGCTCCTGGAACTACAGTGTGGGAAGGGGAGCAGGAGGAGGAGTTTCCTCAAATAATGACACAAATAAGTGGAAATGCGAACAGTGCCCAGGCTCTGCGGCAGAGATGTGTGACTGGGGCGGTGTTGGGCTGGTGGTGGGGGATGGGTGGGGGGATGTCTGCTGGGTTTTAGCAAAGGTCAGGGAGGGCCTTCCAGAGCCGAGGTCTGAAGCATGAGCAGGAGGCCACAGGGGAAGAGAAGGGGGGCAGCGGGACCCGATGGGGAGGCTGGGTAGAGAAGGGGCTACGGTCAGCCTGGGCTTGCGATCCTGGGGGAATCACTGACCAGCTGTGCAAACATGATAAACCCTTCATACTCAGAGCCTCAATTTTTTGAAAAATCAGGATTATAGTAAGAATCCCCACTTCGTAGGAGTGCCAGGAAGATTTATTGAGATGAAGTGAGTAAAGCTCTCAGCACAGCGCCCGGCCCCCGGCCCAGGCTCTGCCTCCGTGCTTCAGCTCCTCGGAAGGGCGGACAATGAATAAAGCAACCCAGGAGTGCACTTATGAGGAGAGCTGGCTGCAACGCGGACTGAGGGGGCGCGTGGTTCACCTGGCTATGGCCTCATCTCAGTGGCTTGTTAGGATCCTGCGGGGGCCCTGGGCACACCCCACATTGATTAAATGACAGCCCTCTGAGGGTGCATCTGGCATCAGCAGACTTTAAGCCTCCGGAGGGGAATTTGATGTCCAGCCGGGACCAAGAGCCACAGTCTGCGGGGGTGCTTTCGCTAGCGGGGTGCAGCGGGGAAGGGTTCCTGGGGCATTTGGTGGTTGGGGCTCCCCTCGAGAATGAAGATTTAGATGCACAGAAAAGATCAGGGAGGGAATTCGAGCTGGGGAACAGGCGGAATGAAATCTTGGAGATTGAGGTGGAGCCTGGAGTCAGGGAAACGGGGGGCAACAAAGGAGGCCAGAGACTGGGAGCGGCTGATGGAACAGGGTGATTGCACAGAGCGGTGGTCAGTTGCTGAAAAGCCTTGAGGGTTAAGAGGGGCCTTTGGTCTGGAGGGACTGGGATGTTGCTTGCAGGTAGATGGATTTGGAAAACTCTCATCTGCAGGGCTGCCTCTTTGAAAAGAGTCAGGATAGCAAAGGGGGGTCATCTTGATTAGAATAGCTGTTTAGAGATTCTGTGTTGAGAAGGATTCAGAGCCCCAATCTGAGTGTGGCAAGTGACTGACAATGGCAGCCAAGGCCAAAGGTGTGGGGGCTGACATGGCGGCGCCCGTGCCGGACACTTCCTGTCTTGGCTGGGACCAGGCGGAGGCTGCTACAGATGGGCAGTGAGGGTAGAAAGTAGGGATTGGTCTTTCCTTTCCTTCTGTAGTGGTTTCCCTGAAATTGCTTCAAGAAAGAGGACCGTCCCTATGCCTCGATGATTAAGAAGCCAGCCAGGAAAACGGAGCTCAGTCTATACCAGATAAAGTGTGAGGAGGGAAAAAGGTCAAGAAAAATGGGTGGGTGGGCTTAGAGATTCTTAAGATCCCTTCAAGTTGTGATAGTCAGTGGAGAAGAATTCCCCCAAAGACCTTTGAGAAGTAGTGAGAGTCTTGCCACTGGAGGCATTCAAGGAAAGAAAAGCTAGAAGACCAGTGAACTGGACAGCAGAGAGACTCACATCTCAAGGGCTGGTTGAAAGTACCTCTTTGGGGTTCTTGGCGTGGTGAGTCTGTGATACGGCACAGCTGATGGGGGGCTTGGGGGGGGGGGGCGCTGTAAACATGACTCATTCCTGAAGGCATGAGCGAGGACTGCATAGAGCTGGGTCTGTGCTTCAGAGGCCAGAGACCAGAAATTAGGACCCAGAGGGAGAGCAGTGAGAGAGGAGAGCAGCTCCTGGAGCCCACAGCCTAAGGAAAGTTGACGGCACATTGGATTCACCCCCTGTCCCAGGCAGACTACCCAGTGGCCCCCAAGTGCCTTCTTGTACACCAGCTCTTGCCTTGGAGCTATTTGGGGCCTGGGCTGCTCTCCCAGGAGTCTGTGTCTTGGAGGAGAGGCTTGTAGACATATGCTCTCATCTGCTGTTCCAACAAACACGTCCTAGGACAGCCAGCTCCACTCTGCCTGGCTGCGTTTGCAGGGCCAATGGGGGAACGGGAGAACAGGAAAGGCAGTGCTGCCTTCAGGCTCTGCTGGGGTCACGATGACCTTCAGAGTCCTTCCTGCTATGGATTTGGGGAGGCCGAGGCTACAAGACAAACATTGTCCACTCAGTGCCAGGTGCGCACTTTGAAGCATGAGCTCAGCCCTCCAGCCCCCGGGATGTCCCCTCCGCTCTGTACTTCCTCCCGGGGACAGCGGAGGGCGGAGGTGAAGAGGCAGCGTGCATAGAGCCACCTTCTAGACAAAACCAGGCTGCACGGGAGTGGGCTAGCTTCCTTCCCACTCGGGTAAAGCAGACATTTTAAATACATGTACGCTCATGTACAGACTATCTCTGGAAGGGTATTTGAGAAGCAAATATGTGTGCTGAGTACTTCCTGCCAGGGATCGGGGAGAGGAGGGAGATGGGATTTTCTTTACTTAACTTTTCGACTCTTTTGAGTTTGGGACCATCATGAGCTGACTCCTCAAAATGAGATACGTTAGATACCGTCCTGCAGGCAGACTGTCTGGGTTCAAGTGTTAGCCTTGAGCATGTTCCTTAGCTCCTCTGTGCCTCAGTTTCCTCTTCTGTAAAAGCAGGGAGGTTGTCAGCACCTGGCTCGGGTTGTGAGAAGAGCCGGGCCAGTGTAGCGTGGTGACTGTCACGGTGCCTGGCACGCAGGAAGCTCTTGATGGCCCCGAGCTGCCTGGATGACAGTTTCTGATGGGGAATCTGAGTCTCAGAAAGGTTAAGCAGCCTCGCTGTCAGGAGCCTGTTCTGCACTTGGGGACAAATGACATGCTGTCCCCTCGTGTGTTGGAAGGGGTGTGTGTGGCGGGAGGCGGGAGGGGACACACACACACACACATACACACCCCTGCCAAGTAAGGGCTGTGACAGAGACGAGAACCAAGGGCTATGCAGATGCAGAGAAGGCGGCCACTCATTCTTCCCAAGGCAGGGGAGGCCACCAAGGGAAACACAAGAGGGGCACAACTGACTTGCAGGTAGGCAGGTGTTTGTCAAGGGCAGGCAGGCACAAAGGCTCAGAGTCCCTCCAGTCCGGGGGGTGGGGAGCCAGCAGGAGGGGAGCCCAGCCGAGCTGCATAGGGTCCAGGTCGCTGGAGAGGAGCTGAGCCAGGGCAGGAGGACGAGAACATCTTCCTCTCCTCTGGGTCCATGTCCCTCCCTCCCCCACCCCGGAGGGAGGAGCAGGTGCTCCCCTTTGCACATGCACAAGGCTCGTGTGCACAGACACACACTCAGCCTTCATAGGTATCTCGCTTGGGGTTTGAGAGCCAGTCACGATCCGGCACTGATTTTACTGAAGCAAATTCAAGGACATCATCAACACACGGGGAGATGAAGCAGGGAGGGGACGCTCAGAGACCAACGTCACCACCTCTGCAGGGCCATCCCCGACTGAAATCTCAGCACCCGCTTCCACAATCCCATCTGGATCTATGGCCCATCATGGCATCTATCATCATCTGAGCTTCCGAGAATTTACTTATTTTTTATTGTTTGTCTCACTCCTCCAAAATGAACCTCTGTGAAGGTATGGGGTTTGTCTTGTTCTCTGGTTGCTCCCCGGTACCTGGACCTGGGCCTTGCACACAGCAGGTGTTCAAATAGGGACACTCACCATTTTGGGGGGCAATTACCACATGCTAAACGTTTCCTCTGTGTACTTTGTTTTATTAATTTTCACAATCCTGGACTGCCAGGTGGGCATTATTATTATTTTTTATTTGTTTTTAAAGATTTTATTTATTTATTTGAGACAGAGAGAGAACGAGCAAGGTGTGGGGAGCAGCAGAGGGAGCAGGAGAAGCAGGCTCCCCGCTGAGCAGGGAGTCTGATGCGGGGCTCGATCCCAGGACCCTGAGATCATAACCTGACCCGAAGGCAGGCGCTTAACCGACTGAGCCCTCCAGGGGTCCCCAGCTGGACATTTTTATTCCCATTTACAGAAGAGGAAACTGAGGGTTGAGAGCGATTCATTGAGTTGCCAAGATTTGATTCCAGTTCCCTGGGAGCATTTTCATGCCGCTCAGAAGCTGGGGCAGAAGTGTTCATGCCCCTGAACGGGCCAGCTTCCCTCACCCCACCCAACCTGGGCTCAAAAGCCTGTGACTAGCCACCTTCAGTCCTGCTGGGGTGACTGGCCTCCACCAGGGGACCCCTTTATCCGGGCAGCGGTCCCCTCCCTTAGAGGCTGGAAGCAGCAGCCCCTGGGTCGCTGCACCTTGTGCTTTAGTGGGAAAATGGGTCGTAGAGGGAGAGGTGGGTAAAATAATCCATCACTGTTTCCGACACATACGGGTCATATGAGTCAGGATCCCACAGGAAACACAGGGCACATGCAAGGGTTTGACGGAAGAGAATTTAAGGGAAAGTGTATTTACAGGGGTGTGCTCTGTTGGTTCTCTATGGCTGTCTCACAAATGTTCGTGGCTTCAAACAACACAGATTTACTCTCTGGCTCTGAGGGAGGGAAGTCCAGAATGCTGGTTGCCTCCGGAGGCCCCACCACGCACGGATCAGTCCCTTGACTCATCCCGCATCTAGAGGCCGAAGGCTTTCCTTGGCTGCTGGCCAAACCTTTCCAGCCCGTTTTCATCATTGCATAGCACCTCGGCCCTCCCAATTTCCCCTTACGGGGACTCTAATGATTGCGTTATTGGGCTCACCCAGAGAGTCCCGAACAATCTTCCCATCCCAAGATCCCTAATTTAGTTACCTCGGCCAAGTCCCTTGTACCATGTCAGGCAACACGTTCATGGGGCCCAGGGATTGGGGTATGGACATCTTGGGGGCCGTTATCCAGCCTTACTCATGGAAGGGGACAGAGAGTGGCCAGAAGTTAGCATCGGGGATGCTAATCACCGCCCCAGGCCTGAAGCATGGGGGAAAAACAAAAATTGACCTCTCTCCTCCTGCCCATGCCTCCCGCCTGCTGGAGTCTGACCAGAGCCCAGAGACATGGAGCAGAGGACAGTAGGGACAGGGAGAGACAGAAAATCAGAAGCACAGAACTGAGGTCATTGTGTTCGCTGAGACTGTCACTGCATTTGAGGCCTGGCCTTCCGGAGAGGGTCCAGGACCCAGGGCTGCCTGCCTCTGTCCCCGGAAAAGCAGAGCCCTCCCACGCCATCCTAGTGCACTGGGATCAGAGTCTGTTCCCCCCAAACCACCCTGTCAGGATTTGGGGCAAAAAAGCTGCCAGGGGAATTTCAAAGCCAAAGAGCCAGCTGGCTCTTCAAAGCCCTCTCTGCAACAAAGGATGGGAGAGGAGGTGGGAAGACAAAGGCGCTGGCCAGCAGGAGGCCGGCTAAGCAGCCACTGGAATAGGCCCCATAAAGGTGAGCTGCAGGAGGAAGCAACTGGAGCTGCACAGAGGGTCTGATCTTCCGGAGAAACCACCTCCCTCACTATGACCACTGCTGGTCCTTAAACAGACCCCTCCAGTGAGCTGGAGGCTAAGCAGTGAGGAGCGGGGAGCCCAGGACTAGCAATGTAGAGACTAGGATCTGATCTGTCACCAACTCGTTATGTGACCTTGAGCATGATTGTCACCCCTCTGCACCATAGCTTCCTCATCTATAAAATGGGAATAATGGGTCCCAGCGCCCTGAGGTCAGGTTCTCTAGAAGCAGAGCCTGAGACAAGGATTCTGGCATGCATATGATTTATTCCAGGGAACGTGGAGAGGAGGAAAGGACACAGAATAGGTGGGGCAGAAGCCAGGCAAGGCTGTGGGTGTGGTTGGAACCCACAGAAAGAACCTCAGGGTTGTTTTCCTTGAGAACAAGCCAACAAAATGGGGGAGGCACGTGTCCCATTCTTTCTCTGCTCCAGTAGACTGAATAATGACCCCCCCCCAATGATGCCCACATCCTCATCCCCAGAACCTTCAAATATGTTACCTTCTAGGTAAAAGAGGACTTTAAAGGTAAGGCTGTTGAGAAGGGAAATCATTCTGGGTTATCTAAGTGGCGCCCCTCTGTTATCACATAGTTCTTACAAGGGGAGACAAGAAGGTCAGAGTCAGTAGCTGGGGTGGGGGTGACAAGGGGACAAGAGGGTGGAGTGATGTGAGGGAGAGGCCAGCAGCCAGGGAAGGCAGGTGCCTCTAGAACCTGGAAGAAGCAGGAAATGGATTCTCCAAAGGTCACCAGAAAGAACTCAACACAACAACCCCTTGATTTCCAACATCTGGCCTCCAAAACCATAAGAGAACGCACTTTTATGGTTTAGAGCCACTGAGTGAGCGGTACGTTGTTAAGAGCAGCAGTAGGAACCCAATACTTGGGGCGCCGGGATAGCTCAGTCGATTAAGCGTCTGCCTTTGGCTCAGGTTGTGATCCCAGAGCCCTGGGTTCGAGTCCTGCACGGGGCTCCCAGCTCAGCGGGGAGTCTGCTTCTCCCTCTCTTCCTACTGCTCCCCTGTTTGTGCTCGCTCACTCGCTCTCCCCCCCAACCCCGCCGAGTAAATACATAAAATCTTTTTTTAAAAAAAAGAAACCAATACACCTGCTGAGACGGGGCAATACACCTGGGCTCAGGGGCACAAGCAGTCACTGCTCCTGTTCAGTGAGCACCTTCTGTGTGTCATGAAGGTGACCCCAATCCCTTGGATCCCCTCTCTGATTCTGGGTGTCCCGCCCCACCCCCAGCTTCTCTGTGCTGGGGCCTCCAGCAGCCCTCAAGCCTGGAGCTGCTTTGACCTCGGGTACAGAGAGCCAGAAGCTAGAGTGACCTTCAGCTAGTGAGTGATGGCCTTGCCTTGAGTCTGACCAACTTGAAGCAGCGATCCACACAGCAGAGCCCCTAGGCGTTGGGTTCCGGCTGGCCTCCCCAGCCCTCTCCTGCCCTCCTCTGCCCTGCCCCCATTCCCTCTGTTTCCCTGGGAGCATGTCCTTAATGGCACAGGAACCCTAGTCTCGGGCTCTGCTTCTGGGGGCCCAGCCTAAGGAATCTTCTCTATCTGGTCCCCACAATTAAGCCCCAAGGTGGGGAGTATGCGGATTCTCATTTTGCAAAGAAACGCAGAATCTGAGAGGCTCGCGGTAAAGGGTTAAGCTGGAATCTGGATCCAGATACGAGGGATGGTACTTTTAATCCCTGGACTCTCATGATAGCCCACCCTCCACCCCACCCCCCTGCCACCGAGCCCCTTCTCCATCCCTCGGAGATAATCATCTGCATTTCGTGGGGGCAGGAAGTGGTTGGAGCAACAGCTGGGTTCTGTCATCCTCCTGGATCCCCACCCATGTCACACTTCAGGCCCCAGCTGAAGTCCCCACGAGCTTCTCTGTGCCTCCCCCCACAAGCACTGTGGGGGGAGGTGGGGGGAGGCCTGGGAAACCTACTGGACCCCTAAATGTGGACGTCAAAGCCATGGCTCCCATCATTGAAAAATGATCATCATTGAAAAATCACATCCATCCATCATTGAAAATTACACAGGTTTTGTATTGATTCTTGAGTCAAACTCTGGCAAATGACTTATCCCCTTTCCCCTCATTTTCCTCCTCTATGAGACCAGGATAATAAACCTGTGGCCAGGATGGAAGAAATAACAGATGGGAACTAGGCTAGGACAAAGCTTAGCCCAGAGGGAGGGAGCGCCTTCCTGCTTCGTTAATCTCACACCTCAGTTTCTTCATCTGTGAAATGGGAAGAAGCACAGCCCCGTGCAGCCGTGACAAGTACTGTCCCTAGAGCTTCGGGGTGGGGAGGGGGGTGCGGTTCTGGTGTACCGACTCTGGGGTCCCAATCCTAAGCAACCTGGGACTAGTCACTGAACTTCTCTATGCCCCCCGTTCCTCCTCTGGTTAGTACGAACTGGGTGAGGGAATAGAGAGGAAGAGCGTGAACAGAGCCCCACACACACAGTAAGTGCCATGGTAGCTCCCATGAGAAGGGCTTGGCCAGCCGAGTGCATTGTAAGCACTCCGTAAACAATAGCTGTTTTGTTCTAGTGAGGAAGGTCACCTCCACACGCCTCCCCAGCCCTCTGGCTTCAGCCTCCAAGACACAGCCCCACCGGGCTGGTTGCCAAGCTCAGGTGAGTTGGATGGAGTTGACCTTGTAAGGAATGTGGGCCCGGTATGACCCCCGCCCCACCTTTGGCGGCCTGTTCAGGCCTCCAGCTTTCCCTCCAGACACACCCCTTCCATTCTGTTCCCTCCCCTCCTAAGGGCCCATCCTTCACCCACCTTGCTCCCCACCGGCATCAGCTAATTGGCGATGACTCACGATGGAGCCTGGGCCGAGGCTGCGTGGGTGATCTACCCTTCTCCGAGCCGTTTACCTTCCCACAGCCCCCGAGAGCATGGCGCCTGCCGTCTCGGAACGCTTGCCAATCCCTGGGACTCTTCTTCTCTCTAGAGAACATTCTGACATGGCAACCCATTCCAGGCGGCCAGACATTCCCCCAAGATGTCCCAAAAGTCCTCCCCTGCTCCCATAACTCCGCATGTTGGCGTCGGTGCGTTCCTGCCTAAATGGGAAAAAAGCAGCTTCCAGTATTCTGTCTGATGCCTCCTATAATGAGAACAGCAGCTGTGGGGGCTTTACCTTGCTTTTTCTGGACTGCAGGCTTCCTTTGCCTCCCTCCCTGACGCTCAAATGCCCAGGACAGACAGCGGACTGGAGTGGGACCGACTGCCATGAGCAGGGGGCTCCTTCCACCCTCTGGCCTCTGAGCAGCCAGCCTGGGCTTATCCTCACTCCCATCAGATAATCCAGGGGCCGGGCCAGAAGCCCCTCGTGGGGCCTCAAGGCTTCGTGCGTGCCCAGGAACTCAGCCGGGCTCTGGGCTAACCAGTGTGGGGACTAGAGGCCAACCCATGGTCCATTTTCAAAACTGCAGCTGGGAAGGCGAGGACGTGAGTCTGCACCCTAGCCCACTCCTTTGTTAAATAAAACCAACCTAGAAAACAAACAGAGTGCACACCTCTAACCCCTGCACGGAGCTCGGCCAAGCCCAGGAAGAGTCTGAGCAAGTCCTGGGCTGGGCCTGGCCTCTGGGGCGAAGCCGTACCCCCCCACCCCTGCGACTGTCACAGCCCAGTGGGGAAGAGAGACTGAAGGGACTCCATTTCGGGGCAGGGGGTAGGGGTGGCTCAAGACGCTGGGCCAGGGAGGACCCGGCACCCAGGGTACAGACACACAGTGACTTTGACTGACCCCCTTCCCCTTCGGAACCCCCTCTGACCCATCACTTTTGCCAGCTTCTCCCGGAACACTTAGGGTTCTATCTTTCCTCTCCCCCTCCTGGAAGCAGCCCCCAGACTCACTGGCTGCAGAGTTCTCACTCCTAGATCCTGCCCCCCAACACTTCTGCACCCCACACCCTCCTTGCCTGACTGTTACTTCAACGTTCTGCTTTTCCTACCACCGCCATCCCCCGCCCCCAGCTTAGGGACCCAGCTAGGCCCTGTTCCTGAAGGGGTCATCACTCCCCTGCCGAGTGATTACCCAGGCTCCTTTCAAATTAAAAGCAGCTCAGCTTTATCAAGAGCTAAACTGATACTGCTGGTTTTAAGCTGAAACGCAAGGCTTCAAAGGCATTTCTTGCTAATGAGATTAAATGAGATAATGCGTGTGGAGCAGGGTGGACTTTCAGGAACAGCGCTCAGACCACCACCGGGAATCTCGGAATCTCGGCTCTTCTTTGATGTTAGGCACTTGGGAGGGAAAGTTCCCAAAGCTTTGCCGCCCGTGTGATGCTCTGGCATGGAAGGGGCACCAGGAATGGGGTGAGCAGCAGTCTCAAGCACTGGTGTGTACAGAGGGGTGTGTATGAGAGCGTGAGGGCATGTGACTGAGGGGCGAGCTCAGAGAGGCATGTTGTGGGGTCCCGCCACGTGCCACCGGATCTCCTCTCTCCCGTGGGGTCTCACTCAGCAGCTCTGTCTTGCTGCCTCCACCATGTTGGCCTCACTGTGATCAACACAATCCCTTCTGGCTTGGCCTGAGCCCCTTACCCTGAGTTCCCTCCAACTGAGCAGAGACTGATTGTCATTTCCAAAATGATTTTGCAGGAAGAACCACATAGGGCCTACAGTGATTTCTTAAGGCCAGATTTCCCGTTCCAAGAAACTCCAAGGGAATGGCAAAGACTTTTTTGAAACTCTGATTCGCCACTTAGGTTAGCCACATGACAGGACGAGTGCCCATCTGGGCACACAGGGATTGTTCTGGACTCTCTCTGCTGCCTACGGGCCAGCTGTGGCCTCACCGAGCCAGGTGAAGGGGACTTTCATACCTCATCTCTCCTACTCTGTTCAGGACTGTGCTGGGGGCTTCACAATGTTAACTTACCCATTTTGAGTAATGACTTAGGGAACAAAGGGCCCAGAAAGCTCAAGAGCTTTGTCTAAGGTCACAGAGCTAGAAAAAAACAGCTTCAGTTATGGAACACCCTCTGTGCTGGGGGAAAAGCCACTCCGCATTGCATATGGGCCATCAATGGACCCTCCCAAAGGACTATCACAAGCTCAGGTGCTAATAGCTAACCATATTGTCCCCCTTTTACAGATGAAGAAATAGATGCTAGAGAAAGGGAAGTGATTACTCCACTGGGACCCTCCTAACTTTCTGAGGGCTTCGCCCCTGTGACTACAGTAAATTTAAGGATTTTTCAAGCAGTCACACTCCATTGGAGCAAGAAGCAGGGGCTTTGGGGCCCAACTCTGCCTGTGTCCCCGTGCAGCCGTGACTCTTGGATGCAGCTGGAGAAGGAATTTTGCATGCTGGGGTTTGCTAAGCCTGTGCCAAGCCCCGTTCCCCCTCCTCCTCCACCAGCCCCTGAGTCCCCCTTTCCCTAGCAGAGGACTAGCCCCTGGAGAGTTCCTGGTCACCTCCTGGGACTCTGGGCAGCCCTCCCCCTGGTGCTGAGTCCCCACGGACCTTCCTTTTTCTAGCACCCAGCAGGACCTCCGTTGTCCTCTCCAGCAAGGTGGGCTGGCAGGCTTCAGGGGTCAGGACCATCGGGTTTTAATCCTGTGTGACTTCAGGTGCCATAACTCACCTCTCTGAGCCTGTTTCCCTCCGAAGATGCAAGTGACGGGAGTACTCCACTCAAAGAGATGACTGAAAACTTTCTTCACCCTTCACCTCCTTTTCTTGTTCTCGGTTTTCCTGTTCAATGATCACTATTTATATAGCACAGACTCTGTGCCAGGCACGTTTTAAGCACTTTGATTCTTAATTGAATCCTCGTAACAATCTTGTGAGGGAGGCACCGTTATTCTCTTATTTGAGGACTCCGAGGCACAGAAAGGGAGCAGAACTTGCCCAAGGTCACACAGCTTTAAAAGAAAACAACAACACTGAAATGTAACCGACATATAGCATTATCTAACGCACGGCTTTTAAGAGGCAGAGGCAGGAATCAGACCCAGGCAGGCGGGCCCCAGAATTCACGTTTTTAACTTCCTCCTCTCCACCAAGATAAAGTGTATAAACCATTTGAGCATAAAACGCAACCGAAAGGAAATGCTTCACAAGCAGCCACTGGAGTTACCGTGTGAGTTCAAAGCCCATCATCTTACTTCTGTGAGTCTCCGTGTTTTTCGTCCCCACTGTGGGACCTGTGACAACGTCCCTGACAAATTTCCATAGGATGATGGTTGTGAAGTGCCCACCACAGATCCTAACACAGCTCAAGCCACGGGCTTCCTCCTCTCCGGAGGGGACAGGTGGAGAGGGCTCAGGAGGGACTTGAGTTAGACACATTCACTGAACCAGCGAGAGCAGGTGTGGAAAACCCTTGTTGGGGGGGAGGGGACAAGTGAAGTAAGAGATGACGCAGCGGATGTGCAAGAGTATGGAACCTGGGGGTCCGGGCCGGGGAGGGGGAAGGCGAGGGTGGGGGGTGGACCACGAAGAAGGCTTCTGAACTAATGGGGCCAGCTAATTCTTGCACTGAACCCTGAGCAAACAAAAGTCTCAGGGAGGAGACACAAAAAGGCCAGAGTTCAAGAAAGAGGCGACAATGGGATTTGCATCCAGGACAGGTAGGTGATTCCTCTCTCTGCCAGACTGGACTCCCGCAGGATGATGGGACCTCAGCTACAAGGTCAAAGTCCAGGTCAGGAGTTAACGTTTCCTACAAAGCTCCAGCAGAAGGAAGGTGAGAGTCCCTCCTGAGTGAGGGTCCTAAATAAGCAGGGGCTCCCTTGGGACATGGGGCTGAGGAAGGTGGAGGGGCCTGGCTTAGGACAGGACAGGCAGGACAGTGAATCAGGAACAGGGATGGCTCCATCCTGCAAGCCGGTAAGTGTCCAGCTGGGGATTGTGGGGAGGATCCCCCCTGGAATCCAGAGAAGGGCTGAGAGTGCACCCCTACCTCTTCCCATCTCCCCGAGAAGGCTTTCCCCAGGCACAGGTCTCAGAGCCACCTGCCCTGGGACCCGTGGCTAGAGGGTGACAGAAGCCCTTTCCAGGGAGGCTGTCCTTTGTCCTCAGAGGCAGGAAAGCCACTTCCCGTGGGCCCAGCCATCCCTTGAAGAACCAGGCCAGGCCCAGCAGGCTCTGTCCTCACTTGAAACTGGAGGAGGGCTACAACGGACTCACCCAGAGCCATGACCCCAAGGGGGCAGATTCCTTTTATCTGGAGAGCTCCTTCACAGCGCCTCCAATTCCTGTCATGACAGTGGCCCCACAGTGAGGTCACCCCCGTGAGGTCTGACCTCAGCGTTGCCATGGGGACGCTCCCGATGCCACGGCCACTTGCCGAGCTGCACCTTTCTTCCAGAAGGAGTGGGAGGGGCAGCGACTGATGTTGACTACGTGTCACCCTGCTCCTGGCCCGCTTGCTTCCCCCCCGCCCAACCCCGGACATAGATGGTCACAGTGGAGAGGGTGCAGGGAACGCATGTGGGGCCTGCTGGCTTCATTTTGTGTGTGTCTGTGTGTTTGGGGCACACGGAGAGGGATTTATGAGCCCTCCCGGGGTGCCTCGTTTTCTTCTCTCCCTGCCCTGGGCTGGGATGCAGCTCACTGCGCTCCTTATGGGCCCAGACTGCCATTCACAGCAACCTGGTCTCCATAGCAACCGGCTGTGACATCACAAGGAACCTACAGACCCTGCAGTTGGGGCAGAGGAAGTGCGAATGCATCCTTTGGGCGAAAAGCTCCAGCTTCCCCACCGGAAGCCCCTCCTGTGATTGGGGAAGCGGGCGCAGAGAACACCAAGTGGGAGAGGGTTTGTCCTCTGAAATACGAGGTTTTTTTGTGAGATGCAAACCGAGGCTTCTCTGGAGGCTTGTGTGGAGTCTAAATGAAGTCTCCTCCCCCACTTCCTCCCCTCTCTGTCTCATCCCTGCAAAATTACGTCTCCATTTCCTCAACTGTAAAGTGGGGATAATAGAAGTCACTCTTCATTGAGCGATTATTATGCGCCAGGCGCTGTGGACTTTCTCATTCGCCTCGTGACAACCCAATAAAGTAGTTTTCCTTTTAGAACTCTTCCTTTTATAAGTGAAGGAGAATGAAGCACTGCAAAAGGATTTGAACTCAGACAGTCTGGCTCGAGAGTGTATTCACAGCCTCCCCGGCGCTCAGCGGCACCTCTATTTCCAGCCACGCTGTGCCAAACGGTTCCACGCGGGCTTTAACTCACTTTGCACTGCCAGCACTCGCCTCGTGTGAGCACAAAGCCTTTTTCTTTTTTTTGCCCTGGGGTTTGTGCAGTGCCCAACATGGACTGCTGGCAGGAGCGTGCTCAGCGTGAGGACATGCTGAGGGGGGCGGTTAGCTTCCACTGGGCCAACCTCCAGCAGTGGGGCATGGGAGCTGATGGATGGGTGCTTCTGTCAGTCTGTCATCTGGCTGACAAACCCGAGGGTCCTTCTATCCACTGTTGGGAAGGTCCTGGCAGCACTGAGCCCCAGTCACCCACAGCTGTGACCTGGAGATACCCCGTGACGTTGGCTTTTCTGCTTTCCTTTTCTCACTTGTGTCGGTCCCCCGTTTCTGCTCCCTGGGATCAACTCCAAAATAAACTCCCTACACACAGATCATTGCATCAGGTTCTGATGGTGAGGGGACCCCAGGACAGGTCAGTCGGCACTGTCACAGCACCGTGAGCAACACCTCAGGGAGGCATTCCTGACCTGGACTCCTTGCTGAGATGCCGTGAGACCCCTGTTGCAGGGGGATGGGAGGTGGGGACAAGCTCGGGCAGACAAGCATCACATTTATCGAGACTGTCTCTCCTGTAGTGAGCTGGCACGAGGTGCAGGTGGACGGTGAAAGATGGGGTTCTGGGAAAGCTCCAGCATCGGAACAACGTGGGGACAGTGGTAATAAGGACGGTGGGGTTGGCCGGCTGCTGTGAACTGCTTTGGCAGCCTTAAAGAAAGATTGTATCACGCTCGGGTGCCTGGCTGGCTCAGTTTATTAAGTGTCTGCCTTCGGCTCATGATCCCGGGGTCATGATCCCGGGGTCCCAGGATCAAGTCTTGTATCAGGCTTCCTGCTCAGTGGGGAGCCCACTTCTCCCTCTGCTCTTTACGCTTCTTGTGCTCTCTCTCGTTTTCTCTCTCTTGAATAAATAAATAAAATCTTTTAAAAAAGAAACTAGCATGCTCAGTCAGTCCAATGTCAACTCAGGGCAGGCCACGAAGACCCAAGTCCAACATTGCACTGTTTCAAGACACTCCCTCCTCCTGCAGCCAAAGGGAACCCTGTGCTGAAAGTCAGGCTCGGGATGGAGCTGGGGGGATGACAGGGCTGCAAAGGGGAGGAAGGCACAGCCCAGACAGACCTAAGCAAGGGCCCCGCTGCACCAAGTGTGGAACCCTGACTCCTGAGCTGGGGACAATTGGGTGGATGGTTCTGAAGGCCCTAGAGGCCCAGGGCCCTCTGAAACTTGGAGCACGGGACTCCCAAACTCAGCAAAGTACTTGTTGGCCTGTTGGGGCAAGGCGCCGAGTCTGGGCTGCCTCCAGGAAGGGTCACTGTTTTCCTCTCCTGGCCTGTCCCCTGGTCAGGGCCTGCCTGAAGACCCCCAGCCAAGGAGACCCCAGGTCCACGGCTTGCCTCACATCCAAGGAGCAGGGGACTTATTGAATCTTGAACAGAAAGACAAGCTGGGAAAGTGGGGACTGCCCTCAGCCGCAGCTCAGCTGGCTCTGGGCTCTAATCACACTCGGGGCCCAAGCAGAATGCCGCCCCGACCATGCCTTCGGTAGGTGGGACACCTTGGGGAAGTTCATGGATCCAGAACACACCATCAGTAACTGAGTGGGCATTTCCACTGTGCACTGCTGCTCTTGTCATGCTCTGTCTTCAAAGCACAGACCAGTGGGGAAGACAGACATGTACAAACCAGCCAACTACCAGTCCCGAGCGCTTTTGGGGACTTCCCTAAATGCTAGGCTTTGTGCTGAGTTCTTCTGATACCAAGTGTGATAAGATCCATCAAACATCCCAATGAGGAGCTGTGGCACTCCCACAAGGGAGGACCAAGGGAAACGGGGGCAGGGGATGAGATTTGTACCTGGCTTACCTTATTCTGAAGCAGGTGCTCTGCCCTCCTACTCAGCCTAAGTGGAGCGGGACAGCCTGAACAGAAGACCTGCATGGCCTGATGAGGTAATCCAGGAAAGCTTCCCAGACTGGTGCCAAGGCCATCAGCACAGCCAAAAAGCACAATCAATGTCAACCACGGTTAGGTCATCAGTAAGCATCGACTGTGAGGGCTCACATTTTTGGAAATGACTCAAGACAGCCCAGATCAAAGCCAGCATGAACTCGAGCCACCATCCTGTCCTCAGACAGGGAGGGAGCCCCGGCAGCTCCCGGGTACCAGAGCTCCAGCTCTGCACCCAGGATCCTGGGAGTCCCAACACTTCTGGCTCAGCTGTTCCTCTCTCAAAGCCTTTCTGATGAAGGAGGCCTGGAGGATGGAGGTCCCTATCGAGGTGTTTTCTGGCCTGGAGGGAGGTGGTACCATATGGTTGGGTTCCAGAGATTTGCTTCAGAGAAACCCACTCAGGTTGGGTTCGGCGACAAACAGGGACTCATTTATGAGACCCGAGCAGTGTCTTCCAGATTGCCCACCCGGGGCTGGCAGGAAGGGGCGGATCTGGGGAGACTAGAGCTGGGGCTGGGAGCCACTGGCGCTGGCTCTCTTTCCTCATCTGGACTCCTCTCCGCCAGCTGGCTTCGTTCTGCTGCCTCTTTGCCAAGCAGGGCCTTCCATTCTTCAGAGGCCGTGGCTGCCCAGAGCAAATGGATCCACTCTCCTGGCTCGGGCCCAGCCATGTAAGAGACCAAACAGCTGTGTCCTGCCCTTTCTGCCCCTTCCCAGAGCCAAATGTTTGGGAGAGAGAATTGACTGGTCCAGATTGGGTCACGTGTCCCACCGAAGTCTAATCCCCCATAGCTGGAGTGTGGTGAAGTTCTTGGGGGTGAGGAGGGAGGAGTCACCATAGATAAAGGGCCTTTGGTTTGTAGGCTGCACAGAGTTCCCCCAAAGTAGCCATGGTCAGGAACCTACCTCTGCATCTACCTCCCACCTTCTCTCCTCCCCACCCTTGCCTGATGCCTGCAAAGAACTTTATCTCTCTCTCTTCCTTCCTTCCCTTTCCTTTCCCTCCCTCCCTCCCTCCCTTCCTTCTTAGATTTTATTTATTTATTTGTCAGAGAGAGAGAGAGAGCACAAGCAAGGGGAGTGACAGGCAGTGGGAGAAGCAAGCTAAGCTCCCATTGAACAAGGTGCACAATGTGAGACTCAATCCCAGGCCCCGGAGATCATGACCTGAACCAAAGGCAGACACTCAAGTGACTGAGCCACTCAGGCATCTCACAAAGAACGTTCTTAATGTTCCATTGACCCTTACTGTCAAGCAATCTGTAAGTCATCAGCTAAAGCTCTATCCCAACAATAGAGTTAATAATATTTCCATCCTTATAATTGTCATTATCATCTATTACTTATTGAGGATTTCCTATTCCAGGAACTGGACATTGCCCTTTACTCTTACTCCTTCATTTAATCTCTACAAACACTCTATGAAGCAGTTACCATTATTATCCTCACCTTCCAGAATAAGAAACCGAGGCACAGAAAGTTAAGGCAACTTGCCATTGTCACCCTGAAGTGGCAGAGCTGGAATGGAAGTGCTCTGCACTGATAACCTCAACTCCAGGCTGGAGGCTGTGGGGACATGTTGTTGTGTGGCTTCTGGTTAGTTCTGGAGGCCTCCTCTCCTTCCCCCTACCCCCACACAAGAATCTCGGGGCCAGGACTCATGATGAGAGGCTGTGGCATGGCTAGAAGGGATCACAAGAGAGGGAGCGCAAGTTTCCTGCAAGGTTGGACTTGGGTCTCAGAGGACAAGTCAGATCTGGGCAGCAGAGATGCAGTCAGGAGACAAGGTCAAGAAGGATGAGGAGATGTCTGGATGGTGGCCCAGGCTGTCTGTGGAGCAACATCGTGGGCTGAGGTTTGGGTGGGTGGGCTGGTGCCAGATGCCAGTGGGCCTTCCTTCCTACCGCACCCCTGGAACTAGCACTGTTGAGCACACATGGCTTCTCCTATCACCAGTCAAATTGAATTGACCTGAAATAGCAGGTAAAGTTGACCCAGAGTGGCAGGAAGGGGATTTAAGCTGCGCCTGAACGAGACCAAGTCCTCCTACATCTGTGCGTGTAGTTGCTGTCTGGGTGGGTCCCCACAAACTCAATAACGTTGACAAGAATCATTCTTTGTCACTTCCAGGTGAAGAAACCAAAGCACAGAGAGGTGGAGCAAGTCGTGCCATGTCACACAGCACGTGGAGGCTCATACTCAGTCCTTATTGCAGATTCCAGATTCCCAGGAGGAAGGGGTTTGAAGCAAACCTGGGGACAGGTTCCCCATGTCTAAAAGAAATCATGAAACACTAAAACACTGGCCTTTAGAGGCAGAGGGAAGGGTTTGGGATCCACACAGACCTGTGTTTGGATCCTGGCTCTCTCAGTTCCTGGGTGACCTTGGGCAAGTCAGTCATCTTCTCCACGAGGACAACAGCTGTGCCTCCAAGAAGACTTTGGAGGACTGGAGGACTCCGTGGATGTATGTGACCCTCACGGCAACTAAGCACTCAGTAACTATGAACTGTTGCTTATTACCATGAACGTTACCGAAGTTGCTTAACCTCTGGGTCTCAGTTTTTTCAACTGGGAAATGGGGGAGACCTTCAGGAGGGATCTGAACAGGGCGCTTGGGAAGACGAAATGAGACAACACGCCCAGGTCCCATCGCGATGCCTGGCTTAACACGCTTTTCTTCCTTCCTCCCTTGTGTCAAGTCTATGCTCGTAGCATAAACGATCTGCCGGTCTAAGAAAAGCACCACTTGTGAACTTGAACGCACAGGCGTGAGCTGAGGAAGCAGAAAGCACTTTCCCTCTCCCCCGGTGTGAGAGCCTCCATGGGCTTCAAGGTAAAACGGTCGTGTGCTGAGTGGGTGTACTTAGTGCTAGGGGGATCATACTGGATTCTGCTTCTAAGATTCCCCTCAGGGCCTGGAGATGCCATTAAATGGGGTGGGGCAGAGGCAGCCAGGGCCGGCCTTACATCTGGCCATTGGGGCACGTCTGTAAGGAGCTCCTTTAGGCTGGGTTGACCAGAAGTAGAGCAGAATGTTCTGAATTACAGGACAGGAACCACATCCCCCTCCTGAAGACTGAGCAACAGACTTGAACCCCCATTTTTTTTTCCTTTTTAAACAAACCAGTTAACAAGTACTAATTATGTTCCAGGCACTGTGCTAAACAGTGTATATCCACCCCAGCCACGGCACTCTGTGCAGCCTTGGGCAAATTACTTAACATCTCTGAGCTTCATTCTCCTCATCTGTGAAATGGCTTTAATAAGGCGCCCACCTCAGGATTGTGACGAGGATGAAGTGAGCTCATACGGTAGCAGTCTTGGCAAAGGCCAGCGACGAGTTCTGCTGTTGATTACATATGCTCCTCAGTGTAATCTTCCCAATGACCCTGAAAGTAGGAACGATTGTCTTTTTCCTCTTTCTCATCTCATGCCTGTTTGTGGGAGGGCAGGGGGGCAGTGGTTGGAACATGAAAGCCGAGAGGTTAAATTAGTGGCTCCTGAGGGTTAACCTGAGCACGTGCAAATGCCCGTGGAAAACGTGGTAAGTCAAGTTCTGGAGCCCGAGTGTGCAGAGGACGGCTCCATGAGTCCAGGATGGACCCAGGTGATTCAGAAAAGGGGAATTGGTTTGGGTGACTGAGCAAAGCCACCCAGCAGGTGAGGGGCAGAGGCAGGGTTTGAATGTAGAGGGAGGACCCTAAACTAGTATTATTTACACAAAAGAACGCTCCCCACTCTCTTCTACCCCCTACGGCTGAGGGGGGGTGGTGTCCTCATCTGACCCTCTCTCCGAAGAGGAGGGCTGGGGAGACTCTCTTGAGCAAGGTCCTCAAAGCGACCATTTCAGGCCTTGCCCACCCATCATGGCTTCCTTTCCCAAAAGCCGCCAAGCGAGCCAAGACCGCATTTGGCGGATTCTGGAAGGTCTCAGCAACAGCCGGGGACACAGGCCCCATTGGCTCCCCCCAGACTTCCTCTCTAGGGCTTGTCTCCACCCTTGGGTGCCACTGGGCATTCAGAGAGCCTCTGGCAAACCTTGGGAGCTGCCGAAGCATTTAGTTCCTCTGATCATTTTATTAATAAATGTGTACCGATGCCAACAACATGGAAACTGCTGCCTGGGAACAGGAGTGGAAACACACTCTGGGGAGTTTTCTGGCTGGATGATGGCGACATGAGAAACAGCCAGGGATCTATGGGGAGAAGGGAGCCAGGCAGCCAGCTGGCCCAATTTAGGGCATCTCGGGGCATTCAAGGACCTCTGGGGTTTGTGAAGACCTTTTTGGGAGAAGGAGAGTTGAGAGGAACTGGTTGGGAAGGAGCCTGGTGCCCTGACCCTCCAGCCAGAGGACTTCGGAGCCCCTTGGGGCTGGGAGACTTGCCTGTCCCAGCCGGGGGCAGCCAGACCCACCTTTTCCCCCAGGGCCAGCTAGACCCTGGGTGTGTGGGGGAGGGACAGGGGTAGGTGGCCTTCAGATCCCACAGAGGATCTGAAACCGCAAAGCTACGGTAAGGGCAGGGAGATACATGCCCCTGAGGGGCGGCCAGACTGATGTCGGGCTCCATAGGAAGAAGTCTGAATCATACGTAGGAAGTGGGGGGCCCCGGGGCCAGGCACACAGCAGACCCTCTGAACACACGGCTAGCATTATCAGCACCTTTCCAGGATGTGGTCAAGAGAAATACTCAGAAACGATGTGCCCAATAACGACAGGCCAGAAAAGTGGGTCTTGGTGTAGAAGGAACTGGCAGGCAACGTGGCAGGGGGCAAGCTCCAGGCCTCCCAGGCTCAGCCCGTGTGTGGGCACCAGAAGAGTCCTCTCCTCCGGCCGGGTGTGTGTTCCCTTCTATTACTGGCCAGTGAAT
Organism: Meles meles; assembly: GCF_922984935.1. NCBI lineage: Eukaryota > Metazoa > Chordata > Mammalia > Carnivora > Mustelidae > Meles > Meles meles. The sequence continues at coordinate 21,132,000 of NC_060073.1, forward strand.
AAATAATCGGAAACCCTTGCCAGGATCTGCCGTTTACCCTTTAAGGGAATGAACTTCTGTTTCATTTGGAGAGTTAAAAAAAAAAAAAAAAAAAAATCCTCCCCAGAAAAGAATCTGGGTTGGGGAGAGTGTTTCTCCCAGTTTCTGACCCCGAGTGATCCAGACGGTTGGTGTGGATGGTGATGGGAACCTGAGGATTCCCGGGACAGGCTCCCCTCACCCCCCGTGGCTACCCTGCCCCCCTCAGCAGGCACCACCTGGACGTGACCTTCCGCAGAAAGCCAGCACTGTGCATGCGGGACCGAGCGCACCCAGGCCCTTAAAACAGCAAAACATGGAAATACACCTACTCAGTATACACCTGACTCAAAGTGTGTAGATCACTCAATACCGTCATTCCTCACACACTCATGCGTTATCGAGTAACATACTATGAATATCATCAAACACAACAGTATAAATTAAAGGTAAATTAAGTTAGAGTAAAGTAGCATTCAGAGTCATTTTACTAAGGCTGGTTTCCTGCCTTCATTAGCTAAGATCTCCAAGCAAAAAGCCATAGTTAAGGTTAGGCTCATTAGTTACAATGGTAGATATAAATTCTTCCAATTATCCCCTCACACCGATGTGAGACTTGGGGACCACGTTCTTGTCAGACCCAACTGGACAGTCACTGTCTTTGCTTCGCCTGCGGCGGTCTGACCGCGCCGCGAGGATGGGAATGGCCAGGCCACACCTTGTTCTGTACCTACGCTCTGTTCAGGGTTTTCTTACTTTCCTTTTTCCTCTTCATTTCCTGCTCTTTTTAAGTCCCTTGTCCATTTGGCGAAAAATCAGGTGAAGGATATTATCCCCTATAAAGCTGCTGAACTCGACTCACGTGAAGAGGAAAAATTCTTTAAAATGCTAAAAACCAGGGCAAAGGCCTGGCGGCAAGCTTCTGTGTGTGATCCCACTCTCACTGGTCCCTGGAGTAACATTTGGCATAAAGACCAAATATGGGCGTCAGCATCTACCTATAAATATGGGTGAGGTTTGATTCTTTTCTTTACTTTTTTATAGATATTTTTAAAATTTATTTGACAGAGATAGCAAGTAGGCAGAGAGGCAGGGGGCGGGGGGAAGCAGGCTCCCCGCTGAGCAGAGAGCCCCACTCCGGGCCATCCCAGGACACTGAGATCATGACCTGAGCCAAAGGCAGAGGCTTTAACGAACTGAGCCACCCAGGTGTCCCTGAGGTCTGATTCTGAATTCTAATATTGGAGATAACAATGTCTAACATCCCCTTTCCTCTCGAGGAGCTGCCTTGCACACTTCTCCAGTCCTCACGTTACTCCTCAGAGAGGCCAGGGTTGGCCCTTCATCTAAAGAACATCCCCTCCCCCCCACTATCCCCTGTCTCAGTACCCCAGGAGGCATCCGTCACATTTTGTCACGATGTAAATCCATTTGTGGTCTCTGCTGTCTCCTACCCTCGATGACAAGCTCGAAGACCCCCAGGTAGGACCCATGTCTGCTTCTTTCACTGCTGTGTGCCTTGAGCCAGGTACTCAGAAGGTGCTCAATAAATGCATGGATAATGAAAAGAATAGGTCAGATCGGTAAGGATCTACAGATGTTTTCTTGGACTGGACTCACCTTTTGGCTGCAGCTAGAGGCTCTTGGATATGGGGAAGCAGCCTCCCACCTCCCAGGGCTCTGACCTCTCCAGCCTCCCTCACACCAGGGAGGCCACAGGTATCTGTTCAAAGTGCTCAGAGAAAGCCCGGAGAGGTTTTCCAGATGTGGAAGAGGCTGTGGAGAGGGAGATATCCACACCCCCCCTTGAGGACTGTGAACCTAGAGTGTCAGAGAGGGGTAGCATTGTACCTAAAGATACACAGGAAGGTCAGGACAGAGAGCTCAGCCAGGAATGCAGGTAAAGACACAAATTGGGGTTTTCTTGGTCAAATGGACTGAGCTGCCCAGAGGGCTGTGTGGTCATGGGGGGCAGGAGGGCTGTCACAGGGCTAGGCCTCTGAGGGGGCAGGGCTGAGGCCTGACTTCACCCTCTCTGGGTACTGGAGTCTGGGCTCCCATGATCCTCCCAGGGCCCTCTTGGGGTGTCCCCACAGCCGGATCCAGGAGGCACAGACCCGGCTGAGAGACTGGTCGGGGCTCACACAAGTAGTGAATGGTGGACGTGGGATCACACCTGGGTCTCTCCTGCACAAGGGGGCCCTCATCCCACCCCCGCCCCCAGCCTCCTTGCATCTCCCCACTCCCCGACGCCTCCCCTGGTTCAGGTCCAGCACAGTTGTGAGGCAATTTGCAGAACGTGTTCACCCTGTGATTACTGGGATTCGGGGAGCAGACAACCACTGGTCTCACCTTGGGCCGGGGTGATGGGGGTTGGAGGGGTGGTTGGCAGGTGTGGAGGCTCCTGGGCTCCAGCCCAGCTTCTCCTGCTCCGTGTCTGCCTCTGAAAGCAAATGAAATCTGACCGCGTGAGAAAGATTGGTGAGAAAGCAGGAGAAAATATCTCCTTTCAAGGAAGGGGCCCAAAGGGACCCTTGTTTTACTAGATTCCTTGAGCACCTCTGTGAAGTGAGGCTTTAAAATATATATATATATATATATATATATATATATATATTTTAAGATTTTTATTTATTTCTTTGACAGAGACAGATCACAAGTAGGCAGAGCAGCAGGCAGAGAGAGAGGCGGAAACAGGCTCCCTGATGAGCGGAGAGCCTGATGCGGGGCTCGATCCCAGGACCCTGAGATCATGACCCGAGCCAAAGGCAGAGGCTCAACCCACTGATCCACCCAGGTGCCCCTAAAATATATTTTTAAGGAAAACTGAAGCTGAGGAAAATGACGGGGGGGCGGTGGGAGGAGGTGGTAGGGTCCATTTCTAAACGTTCTTCCCTCTTTGGGTCTCAGTGATTTCTTTACAGCGAAGGGAAAGGCCTTGACAACCCAAAGCCAACAGCTCGTGGGCCTCCCACTCAGGACGTTTAGGCTCTGAGGACAGGTGGCAAGGTTTCCAGAAGGCAGGAACTTGATTTGGGTATTGAAGGACCTTGCAGGAGGAAGGGCAAGAGAGCTCACGGGTGGTTGGTCACAGGTGGTTGGCCGGGGGCCAGGTCTGAGCAGGCAGCCTGTGCCTGACTGCAGGGGAGGGAGGGGAGGGAGGCAGGGGCTGTGGTGGGGAGAGCCTTAAACCAGGAACCAGGACCTGCCAGCTCTGCCACTGACTTGCTGGCTGATGTGCAGCGAGGTCTCTGCCCCTCCCTAGGCCTCAATTTCCCCACCGGCAAAACTGCAGGGAGTGGTTTTCGCTGGGAGGACTCAGCTCCCCTGCCCTGCTGTGGCTCTTCCAGCCCCTTCCCTCCGCCCTGGGCAGTGCCATCCCAGCTCCAGCTGAGGCCACAGGCCTCACTCCCCTCCGGGGGCCCTCCCACTGCTTGTTGTCTGGCCGCTAATCCCCCTTAAACCCATTTCCTCCGGGCTACTCTCATGTAGAGGGACTTGTGGGGTTCTCCCCTCCCAGGAAGAGAGGACTCTGGGACTTGGCAGGGGGGAAGGGGTCAGGTCTTGTCTCTGTCGTCTGCCCCCTCACCTGCCAGTGGCCCCCAGGCCATCTGTTCCAGGCTGGGTGGCAACAGAGAGGCCATTCAGCGCTCCCTGCCTGTGCCTCCCCCCACCCCCATGCAGGTCTGAGCAGATGGCCCGTTGCCATCCCTCCACACAAACCAGGGAGCCCCGAGGCCCAGCTGGAGGCGGGGGTTGTGGGGTCTGCCCTTCTCTCACAGGATTGGTCAGCACCCGGCTTCAGGCCCTGGGCCCCCTTCCTCACGGGGCCTTTGTTGCCACACCGGACACCTTCCCCACCTGGCGCTACCCAGCCAACCCCCCTCCCCCATTCAGAGAGGCACTGGGGAGGGCCACGCCCTCAGACGCCACCAAGCCGGTCCCCGGGGTCCAGCCAGTCCCCTGGGTCCACACACAAGGCACCACGGCCCGCGTGAGGCCGCACAGTTCCTCAGAGGACAAGGCCAACTGGAACCCGAGTCTCTGGCCCCTGGTGAGGTCCTGCTGCCTCACGGCTGTGGTCTTTACACCGCAAGGGCACAGGGATCTCTTGAGGGGCCGGGAGGGGGTTCGTTAGATTCTGACCCCAGGAGGCCTGGGGAAGGGCCTATGAGTCTGCATTTCTGGTCAACTTTCCAGAAAATTCCCAGGTCTTACCGGCCCTGCCAATCTTTCCCCTGTGTTTCAAGCCTGAATGGCAGTTCAGGGTCCGAGAGGCAGGCAGGACAGGAGTGATTGTCCCCATTCCACGGATGAACACATTGAGGCCCCAAAGGCATGAAGTTTCACATGAGCCCAGCGGGGTCCTGAAGACTTCTGGCTCAGTTGAGGGCTTCCAGAGGAGAGGCCCTGCCATCTCCCCAGGGGAGCACAAGAATGACCCTTAGATCATCCCTGCCCCTCCTCCACCTCCTCCCAGTTCACCACTTAAAGGCCCCCAGTCCTGGAAAGACAGTGGTGTCTCCCCTGATCCCCGGGGCAATCCTAAATAAGACAAGCACTTAACTTCAAAATAACTGTAAGGTGTCCCATGACGGCAATAGCATTTGGGTGCATTTAAAAAATATACTGAATTCTTTAAATTCATTTTATTGGTGGCTCTGCTTCTGCGGCACCCAGAGCAATATCCCTGATTCCTGGGAGAGCTCAGTGTCTCTGGGCCCCATCCAACGTGGGGTCTGGGCAAGGAGCCCGCTGGCTGCCGAGAGCCCCCTCTTTCCTGGACCTGGTCCCTTCCTGTCTCCCGCTCCCCAGCCAGTCCCTCCAGATTTCCTCCCTCAAAGCTGGAATGCACCAAGCAGGGGAGCCTGCATCTCCGGAGGGACCCTGGAGCTGCAAGACTTGTGGACAGGCCCTTGAAATGTGGGCCTCTTGTCTCCTTGACCATCTGCCTTCCCTGCCTGGGGAAAGCCCAGGCTCCCTCCTCACCCCTCTAGGGGAAGAGCTCCCCCCTGCCTAGCCATCTTTAGAGATGAGAGAGAAGGGCAGGCCTCTCAGGGATGCAGCCCAGAAGTCACTCACTCCTTTGGGGACGACAGTGTTAGATGCTGCTGAAAATGCAGCAGCCGGGAGGGACAGCGATGGCGAAAAGAGCCAACTGTGCTGGGTGCCTCGTAAGGCATTGAAGTTCCCTGGACCTCACTAAGGTACAACAGGGTCTATACCCTAATCCCCCTTTATAGGATTATTCAAAGATGAAAAGAAACAGCATACACTCGCATAAGGCATTTAGCCAAGAGCCTGGCTCGAAGGGAGTGAGCAACCCACTGTTCTTATTGTCATTATGAACTACTTGGACATCCTAAGAAAGAGCACTGGAACGGGAATCAAGCTACTCACATTCCTTTTTTTTTTTTTTTTTTTTTGAGAGAGAGAGAGAGAGCGCACACACAAGCAGGGGGAGTGGCAGAGGCAGAGGGAGAAGCAGATGTCTGGCTGAGCAGGGAGCCTGACACGGGACTCGATCCAAGGACTCCAGGATCATGACCTGAACCAAAAGCAGAGGCTTAACAGACTGAGCCAACCAGGTGCCCCTAAGCTACTCACATTCTAATTTGGGGTCTGCCACGAATGTCTGGGCACTTTGAACAGATCCCATAGCCCTTCTTGGGGCCTCAGTTCCCTCTGATGATGATGGCTCTGACCTTCCATCACTCCATCCCTTTCCAGAGCTCCCATGTGTCCTTCCTGACTCAGTTAAGTGCCAGCATCTCTAGGAAGCCTGTCTTGAGACCCCCTGGACCGTGAACCTACTGGTCACCCCTCCTCAGGCACTGGATTCCTCCTACCGGCCCCAAGCAGGAAGAGCGGGTGCCTGGAGGGTCCCCACGCTGGTGGTGTGTGCCACCTCAACCTGTGATCTGTAGCTCCAGGGAGAATCAGGAGATTAAGGCGACACTTAGTACCCTGGGGCCGATATTCGTCCCTCCATTTCACAGACAGGAGACACCGAGGTCCCAGCTCACATACAGGCCGTGCCACACAACTCAGGGAGCCTGGGAGCCCCAGAGCTTCTGCGTGGTCCCCCGCAGTGAAGGAGGGCTCCCACAATCATCACAGCAGTGAGTGCTCCTGAAAGCTGTGATTTTTCACTGCTGACACTGCCATGGGGGCCTTTCTTTTTCCTTTTTGGTTTGCATTCATTGGCTGGACTGAGTGCAAAGCAAAGCAGAAGGACAAGACAGAAAAGGAGAGTGGGCAGGAGGGCTGGACAAAGGAGAGGCCAGGGTGGCCGTGGTATTTCTCACCATCTTCCAGGCTGCCCTGGACCCCTGGTGGGCTGGGTAGAGCAGGCAGAGGGCAGGAGGCAGGAGGGTGGGGGCAGGGTTCTAATCCAGGACAAGGACATCCATGCCCACTTCTGTTCTCAGACTCCCCCTGATCCCCCCACTTCTCAGACACCCCCAACAGGCCAGCACTGTGCAGGGCACCAAGATAGAGCAGCAACGAAACACAGTCTTGTCTGGAAGGAGCTCTGGGCCAGCCCAAGACACTTGGAACCTAGCTGCCAAATCCACTACAATGTTTTGAGGGCGCTGCTGGGGTCAGATGGTAGGAGGTGGGAGGGGGTGTCTGTGTGGCCCAACCTTGAGTTAGAGGATGGGAGCGCACAGCTAGGCGAGTTGGGAACGGTCTCTAGAGGAAGGAGAAGCATGAGCAAGAGCCAGCTCATGAAGACCGGGTCATGACGGGGGAACAAAGTCCCAGCAGAGGAAACAGCACATAGGACAAGTCCAGATAGGGAACAGAGTGATGCACAAAAGGGCAACTTGGAGTAGCATCTGCTCAGAGTCTGTCTTCAGCAGATTGCAAGTTTCTCTGATGCAAAGGTAGAGTTCTCCTTATCACTCATTTATATATATATATATATATATATATATATATATATTTGCATGGCTTCTTTTTTTTTAACTGGAACAATACAAAGTTTATTACAAATCATGCAGAGTGAAGTAGCAGAAAGATCTAGGATGACCTTTACCCTTGGGGCTGCCATGTACTGTTGCACAGGCTGTGCACTGCAATGCTCCCTCTGAGATAGTAGTAATGCCCTGTGGCCCTGCTCTCCACCGTCGTTAATTAGTAGTAATTATTCTTCCCCTGCCTCAGCTTATGTAATATGTATAGAGTAAGGTGCTGGGAATACAGTGGTGAGTGAGACAGATAAAGTCCCTACCCTCAAAGGCAGTATATTCTAGAGGAACTGTAAAAGAACAGGTAAATTTTAAAATTTAAAGGCAATCTTAGATATGACACATGCTCTATGGGCACAAAACAGGGTGAAGCAGTTGGGTGAGGTGATCTGCTATGATTTGGTAATGTGGGAGGGCCTCTCTGCCAAGGTGACCTTTCAGCAGACACCAGGGGTGAGAGAGGGACAGGCAGCCTGGTGAAGGCCTGAAGGGAACAGCATTGTAGGCAGAAGGAACAGCATGTACAAGGGCTGGAACTGGAACTGGTAATGCTTAGCAATGCAAGGCCTAGGAAGGTGGACTCCGTGTGGCCTAAGTGCGGGGGAGGGGGACGAGGAAAAGCCAGCAGAGGCAGGGTCACACTGTCTAGCTATCGTGACAGGTCTGGAATTTACCTGAAGCGGGAGGGAAAGCCATGTTTCCTAATCTCCCATCAACTTTTTGGAAGCTTGCTTTGAAAGAGTGACTCGGAGGAGGCACAGCTGGGAGCTGGGGGACCAGCAAAGAGGAAAGATGGCCATCCCAGTGGGAGCTGACAGCCGCCTGGGGTTGGTGGGCTGGATGGCCTGCTGGGGGAGATGGTAGCAGCCAAGTGGAGAGGCCCAGTATCCACAACAATAACACTTAACACGAATATGTTAGCATTCCTGAGCACAAAGCACCTTTCAGAGCACTTTTTCTCACCTGGGGAAGCAGACAGGACCCCAGTAACGGGCCCTATCCCAGCTGTGTAAATGGAGGCTCCAGGAAGTGAAGAGTACCGCTAAGTTCCCATGGCCTGGAGGAGGCCCACAGGTACTCTCTCCCTGCCTCAGTCTCCCCACTGACACCCATGGTCTACAGGCCTGGCGGGGGTCCCACACAGCAGGGCTGCAAGAGAGCCAGGACCCGTGGGCTACTATTTACTGCCTTGGGCTGAAAACACATGTGAGCAATTGGCAAAACACAGGGAAGCTGCAGTTCAACATGCTTAGATTGGCAAATGCATTGTGCCCTTTCCTTATATAAGGACATAAAACAATAATTTATTTATACTCAGAAGCCGGAACATGGTCGTCTGCCAAAGCTTCCCGCAACCCCCTCCTCCAGCCCCCACCCCCACGGAGGGACTCCCAGAATGCCCTGGGGTCCATGGGGATGATAGTGTGGGAACCAAAGGGCTGCCCTGGGACCTTTCCAGTGAAGAGCAGAAGTATCATTGAGCACCTACTGTATGCAGTCCTTAATTATTTCTCATCTGATCATCAGAATCAGAAGCCTGTTAGCAGGAGATTAGAAACCAGGGAGACAGGGACCAGGTTTGAATCCGGACTCTGTCCCTTATGGGCTAGTCATTTGGGAGAGATGCTGATCTCTAACGTGGAGCTAGAAACAGCTCCTACCTCCTCGTGGCTGCTGTGTTGAGTCCGCAGAATCTCCTGCCTGTGTAAGTGCTCAATAAACACTAAGCTCGTGAGCCTGGGGCTGCTGTTATCCCGGTTTACGGTTGGACAAATAGAGGCCCAGGGAGGCTACCGAAGCTACCCAAAGCCACACGGCTAGGAGGGAAGGTTCCTGATCTTCGGGGGCGGTTGGGGTGCTGGGAGATCTCCCAGAAGGACCTGCTGCATGGTGGATGGGAGGAGGACATTCCTGGACAAGGTCCCCGCCTGGTCAAAGTCCAGTAGGACTGAAGCTTGGGAGCATTTGGGGGGACGGCAGGCAGGGGGCTGGTTCTCAGGGTCTGGGCATGGTGGCAAGGTGGGGGCCAGGCCTAGTGGGTGGGTCCCCACTAATCCAAACAGCCATGGCGTGTCCTGGGCCCCATTGGTTCAGTGGACACGGGCTACAGGGCTGCCTGTGCCAAGCCTTCTCCAGGCCCTGGAGACAGAGATGCACACAGTACCTTCCACCCTGCCCACTGCCTCCTGCCACTTGGACCCCAAACGGAGCACTGAGACACCAGCAGATCCGTGGTGGTTAGCAAGACCTGCTGTGGGGTGCAAGGGGAAAACGTGGGCTCTGGACCCATTTGGGGGTAAGAATTCTTGGTGCACAAAGCCAACCCTTTCTGGACCTCAAATCTCCGTCTGTAAAATGGGTCACCGCACAGAGGTAAGCCGGATTTGCAAGCCACGCCTCTTGCACTTGCGCCCACAACTTGCTCTCTGCATTGGTCTTTCTCTCTCCCCCAGCTCAGAGAGGCAATGGTGAGGGGGGGAGGGGAAGCCCCGGTTCAGCCTCTGGTACCCACCCCTTCCCCCCGCCAAGGGCAGGGGATCCGCCTCTGAGAGCCCCTCTGCCCAAGTGGAGGGCTACAGCCAGCCACTCAGGGGTTAACCCGCTTCCGGCGTGGGAGGAGGAGGTGCGAGCGGGGTGAGGACTCCTTGACAGGTGCCCCGGAGCCCCCAGCCCGCCCTTAGCGCTGGGCCCCGGGCTGCTCCTCCGAGCCTTTACGTAATGATGCCCCCGGAGCGCGGAGGCCGGCCGCCTTTGTTGCTGCGATCCGCCTCGGCAGCGACCCTGTGAGTATTAATAAACCGATCACTCAAAATAGCAGGCTGGGCTTTATTTATGTAGATTTGGGCTGGGGCACCTCGCAGGGAACAATCAACACAGCCCGCCCTTCTGTCTGCACCGCCCCCGTCCCCCGCCCCGCTCAGAGCCCCGCCCCCAACCTTGGCCAACACTGTGGTCTGGAGAATGCAAACATAATTACTCCAGAACCACACTCGGTGGGTTCCAGGCCCAGCTCTTCCACTTCCCTGATGGGAAATCTGGCAAAGGGAGACTCAGTTAGCTTTACCTGTAAAATGGGCCGAAGACTACCAAGGCGACAGTTTGGGTGACAGAATCTTAAGAATCTGCTTTGCAAACTCTGAAACCATGATTCTCAGACTTTTTAGCTCCTAGGAGAAACAGCTGGACGGCCTGTGGGAATGCAGAGTGCTGCCCCAGCGACTCCTGCCCTCCAGAGTTTGTGATCTGAGGTGGGACTGAGAATTTGCATTCCTAACATGCGCCCAGTAACCCTGCTTTGAGAACCATTTCTCCAAGGCGGATGTTTTTTTATGAATTGGATTCTATTTGGCATGGGTGACGCCCTTGTCCCAAACTTGACTGACTATGCTGGGTAGGGGGTGGGGCACTGCCTTGCAAGAAGGGGGGACATCCTGGCCCCAGGTCAGCAGCACAGCCAGAACCATCTGGGGGCACTAGGCCAGGCGACCTGGGTTCCACTCCTGACCTCAGGGCTTTCTAGGGCATGGCCTTAGGCAAATTTTGCAACTCAGTGGACCTCAGTTTCCTCTTCTAAAATGGGGCTAATAATGGTACCAGCATGCTGAGATTTAGGATGATTATGTGCATATAATGTGCCTAAACCAGTGTCTGGCACAAGGTAGGTGCTCAGAAAACTATCCATTGAGATGATAAAGCCCTCTGGGGTATGGTCCCCAGGTGGCCCAGTATCCCCTTGGGATGGAGGTTGGTGAGGTGCTGGCTACCACCGTAGGTGGCCACCCCGGGTCCAAGGCCCTGACCTCATAGCCCACAGTGGCTGCTGTAGGCTCTCACTGCAATGCATTCCCACAACTCACACCCACACAGCAATTCTTCTCTCAATCAGGGCTCAGCACCTGGGGAGTCTGACCCAGCCTGAGGCTTTGCAGAAGCAACAGCTGTACCCACAAGCTCTACACCCCATCCTAAGTTTTGGGGTATTCTGGGCCTTGGATACAAGGCCTCCAGACATCCCTCTCGCTCTCCCGGCTGGAGGGAAGTGGAGGTGGAGGATGGCTTTTCTGCAGACGGCCACCTGTACCCCCTCCACCCCCACTCACTGCTATGGCCATCCGTTTCTTCATTCCTTGAGTCCATGAACATTTACTGAGCACTCACTATGAGCCAGGCCCTGAGCCAGGACTTCCATGCAGAGAGTCTAACTTAATCCTCCAAGTACCCTGAGGGTCATCATGATTTTCCTCTTTCCATTGGGCAGCTGAAGAAACCAAGGCTCAGAGAGGCTGAGAAAGTCGTTTAAGCCCACAGAGCTCATTAGCAGAGGACTAGGGACTTGTTACTAAATCCAGGAGGGTCTAACTCCCAAGTCCTGCTCGTACCTACCCCCTGGAACTCACCCCCCTGGAAGCTGGAAAGGGCCTGCTGTGGTCCTCTGGCCCCCAAGCTGTCCCACCCTTACTGTAGGAAAAGCCGAGCCCCTATCACTTCCCCCACCCCTCCCCGTCCTGATGGTTGTCTCTCCCACACGCAGGTGGCCGTGATGATTATTCACAGGCGGGAGGGAGGCCTCCAGGGAATGGGGTGGAGGCAAGGAGGCCTGGGCAGTCTCCCCAGGCTGGAGGCGGGGTCCAGGCATTGTGGGGGAGTCCTGCCTCAGAGTGCCTGCTCCTGCACCTGCTCCTCTCAGTCCCTAGAGCTGGGCTCAGCCTGTGACTCCCAGCGGTGGCGAGGAAACCCCCAGAAGGTCTAACCAGGCAGGTTCTCTAACCCAGAAGGAAGCTCTAGAGGAAGTGAGGGGAACCAGGAAGAGGAACCCATAGGGGTTATGAAAGCTCGACTCCTCCCCCTCACTCCCTGGGACAGTGGCCCTTTCATCCTGGTACAACACGGTGCTCCTCCCAGCAGCTTCAGCTAACCACGGTGTGAAGACTGACTTACCTCAGAGCAACCTTTACAGTTTACAAAAGCACCCGCTCCTGCGGAGTCCCTCTCCCTCTCTCCTTCTGGCTGCTACTACCAAAATCAACAATAGTGCCTCTTCCTTGCTAAGGGCTTAACATCTGTCCTCTTTGGTAAACTCCCAGTAACAGTAGGCTCTGCCCATCCCCCCACTTTACAGACCAGGAAACTGAGGCTCAGAGAAATGAAAACACTGACCCATGATCCATAACTAGGATTTGAATCCAGGTCTGTCTGCTCTAAAACCCCTGGGTTCAGCCACAGGGGTCTCTGATGATATCCATCCCCATCTCTGGGGTCGTCTCTGTGCCCCACCCCCATCCCAAGGGAGGGGGGTCACTGCTGAGTCCAGGCCCCAGGCCCCACCCCCAAAGGCTAAGCCCAACTGGGCATTCCCCTAGCCTCTCCGCCCCCCTTCCCTCCACAGGTGCCAAACACTAGTCCCTCTGCTGCATCTTCCAAATCCAATTGCAATTTCATCCCTCCCCAGGGATTCACAATCCACAAGTGATTTTGGGCCATAGACACTGGCATTTCCTGTGCCCATGCCAACCTCCAGCCACAAACCCACCCACATGCCACCCATCTGCACAGACGCACGTGTGCACACACACAGGCGCAATGGGGGTGCTGCTGCTCCTGTGGAGGGCACCTGGGGCTGGTTGTTCCTAGATTCCAGTGGGAGGCTGGAGGGGACTGATCCTCCCCCAGCTGGCTGGCCCTAGTCTCCACGTCCACGCCCCAATTTCACAAAGAGAATCCCAGTAAGCATGATCGTAATAGGAATCAGCATTGCCAGTTGGCAGATCTTTCTCATCAAATCCCTCACTTGACGATGCCCAGCTCCCAGAGGCAGGTGTTTTTGTATATCCGTTTCCAGGTGCAGCAGAGAGTCACACAGCTAGTTAGGAGTGGAACCAGGGCCCTAGTCCCCTCATCTCGTCCTCTCCACCAAGGCTCCTTCTCTTGAGCTGCAAATAATGACACATCATGGTCAGCAGCTCCGAGCACCTGTCCTTGCCTAGCGCTGCCTTGTTCTCGCCTAGCACTTGACGATGTCAATTTCTGGCTCATGACAGCCAAGCAAGGTGAACTTCTTTGGTGCCCAGTATAAAGATAAAGATGAGGTAACGGAGAAGTTAAGAGCAGAATGGCAATCCAAGGAACGTTTCTGAACTAGACGCACATCACTTCAGAAAACTCTATAGGAAGGAAGAGAGCATGAGTGTCTAATGGGCGCTTTAGGGAGTGCCGATATGGGGGTAATGGATAGCTTCTTCCCTGTCCTCCTGCCCACCCAGCCCTTCACCTGTTATTGTGAACTGTCTCCATGGCTGTTTGTGCGTGCCTCTGTCTCCCAGGAGCTGGAAGCTCCCCAAGGACAGGGACTGGGTCCTGTTCACCGCCAGGGCCCCAGAACCCAGCACCTGGCCTGACACACAGGAAGGCCCCAGACAAGACTGCCTTCTTTATGAGGATGGGGGGACAGCCTGTGCTCCCAGGCTCCCTGTGGATGGGTTTGAGAAACAGAGAGAACACAAAATCAAGACCCACAGGGCTCAAAGCTTATCTATGTTCTTTGCCACCTAAGGTGTGAATCCCCCTCTGGCACTGTCATTGATTCTTCCCTGGCTTCTGCTTGCATGCTGCTAGTGACAGGGTGCTCGCTACTACTACAGCAACGCCTCACATGTTGGAGACCTTGGGGTGATTGTTACAGAGCTCCTCCTGTGGATGTAAGGTCAGAGTCTTGAGTACATACAATGGTCACACCAAAGGCAGCACTGGCAATGTCTCCATGTCCAGGGAGACAGTCAGAGGTGACACTTCACAGTAGTGAGGTCGGTACCAGCCCGGCAGCGATCCAGAGCCCCGCAGGCTGGGAAGACAGAAGAGGCAACAAAGGAATTCATCATCCTAGCTTGAGCTGGCTCTGTTGAGGCAGCGGGCTGAGCCTCGAGTTGTTTCAAAGACTATGAAGCCTCGAGTTAGGGGGATCTTGGGTCTGTGATTCACCCAACACACTTAGGAGCAATCCTGATCTGTAGTTCTAGTCATTCATTCATTCGTTCATTCACTTACTCATTCATTATTGGCCATCAGTGCCTGGCGGTTTAGTCTGGAAGCAGGGTTGGTGGCTCTGTGAGCCACAGAGGGGCCTCGGGATCAGAGTTGTTCCTTTGGTAATCAGGACAGCTCTGTTGCTGAGAGCTCTTGCCAGCCAGGTAATGTTCCCTTTACTTCCGTGTAAAGGGCACAGCCTCTCCGGCTCAGTCCCAGCTCCCGGGAGGGCAGTGAGAGTCTTCTTGGCAAACAGTCAGGGCTCAGTAAGTGAGCGCAGCTGCTGCTCCACAACCAGGAGCGCTTCCTACTCTGGGACACCCCCATTTTGTAGGCAGAGGGAACAAGCCATGGAGAGGTTAAGTAACTTGTCCCACAGTCACCAAATGGCTGAGGTAGGATTTGAATCTGGGCTCTTGGTCTAGTCCCAGAGCCTGCTTGATTAACCCTTAAGGAACTAATGCGGAAAGAGTCAAAATACCCACCTAGCTAGAGACCCGGGGAACCCCTCACCTCTCCCCCACCTGCCCTATTTACTTCTCTCATGAAATGGAGCCTGTCGTCAACCTTGCCCTTCTGTCCCCACCCCCACAACCATCAGATAGATGTGGAGAACCGGGCATTTTTCTCAGAAGGAGGGTGCGCTGTGGTGGGATTTGGGGTGGGAGACACATTACTGGTCACAGGGGGCTTAAATGAGCCCAGAGTGAGTGGGGGCGTTGTTTGTAGGAACCTGGTTCTTTTAGGCTGAGGGGCTCCCAGAGAGCCTCCAGGACCCCCAAGCCATACCCTCACCCCTCCTCCCCCCCCCCGCAGGATGTGTAGAGATAAAAGGTCTGACAACTGTGCCCCCCACCACGTGTCCAGGAGTCCCAGATAAGATCTTAGTCCCATAACAGTGCAGTGTAGGGCAACATCGTGGAGACCAGATTTTAGGGTGGAGGATGAAGAAAGTGGGTGTGTATGTGGAGGGGGTGGGTGTCCTATGGAAGGGGAGAGAAAGGTGGGTCAAGGCTGGAAGCCCAAATCAAAAGTCCCTGATCATCATCTGTAAAATGGGATTAATCATGCCGCTTTCGTAGGTTGTTGTGAGAATCAAATGAGTTAATGCTCGAAACTCCTTGAGCACACGGTGCCTGGCACAGAGCTGGCGCTCAGCAGATGGTGACCATTGTTGTCACTGTGTTCCCTCCACACTTGGGCATCTACCAGCCAAAGCAGTCCCTTCCATTTTAGACACTGGCCTAGGCCTCAGGGGATACCCCGAGGATATTTAAGACAGTGTGGTTTGCCAACCTATGGGGGTGTTGAGAGTCTCACGAAAGGGGCGCAGTCTTCAGAACTTGCCAAGAAAGTCTTCCTGGGCGGCGCGGGCCCTCGGCTTCGATTCTCCAGCGCCTTCTCCCGGGGCCTGAGCGCGCCCCCAACAGGCAGTCCCTAGGAAAGCCTCGGCGGGGGAGCCCCGGAGTCCAGTGGCCCCAACCCCTCTCCCCCTCCCACCGGGCGGCCACCCTCGGGGGCGAGGCAGCCGGCGCGTGGGAGGGGACGGCGCGCCATTGGCTTGCGCGCGGGACCGAGAGGAGGGACCAGCGCGGGCCGCCAGACTCGGGTAAACCCCGGCCGCGCAGGACGCCGCGCGCAGTCCCGCCCGGCCCGGCCCTGCCCTGCCCTGCCCCGCGCGGGCGGCGCGATGTGAGGCTCCCGAGGGCCCGAGCGTCCCCTGGCTCGCCAGCTCCGCGCAGCGCCGGCGCCAGCATGCGCTAGGAACGTAAGTTCTGTTCCCCGCCGCCGCCTCCGAGCCTCGCACGCTCCCCTCCCGCCGCCGGCCGCCGGCCGGTGCCTGCGCAGCGCAGCCCAGCCCAGCCCGGCGGGGCTTCTGCCGCCCGCAGGGACCGCGGCGGACCTGGGGACCCCGTGCGCGCCAGCTGGACGCCCCAGGACCTCTTGGCCCCGGCGGATAATGCCGGGACTCCAGGGGTCGCCTCCCCGCCCCCCCCAAAAGGCGCAGCCCCGCAGCCCCTTCAGTTACCTCCCTTGGCGCTCTCCAATCGCACCGCCCCTCCCTCTGCCTCGGTTTCCCTTTCTACCCCGGCTTTGTCCCTTTGCTGTCTCCTCCCTCTTGGACTGTTGATTTCCCCTCGGCTCCCCCTCAGCTTCGGAGCAAGAGAGAAAGAGCCAAGAGCAGTTTCTGTCTCCCTGGGGTCCGACTGTTGTCCCCGCGCTCGGTTCTCTGTCCCCTCCCCCCACATCGCCATTGTTCCCCGGTCCGAGGAGTGCGCGGCACAAACTTGCGAGTGCCCCTCCTTCTGCCTTCGCCCCCGCAGAGCCGCGGACCGCGGTGGCGGAGTTCCCGCTGGCCGGACCTACTGGTTCGGCGGGCCGTGGGGGCGTCCGGCAGCCCGGAGTTCCCCGCCTGGGGTCCCCCAGCTCTCAGGCCCGGGTCTCAGAAAGTGGGTGAGTGCCTGGAGCTAGGAGATAAAGGACACAGTGGCGGAAGAAGAAGCCAGACTGGGAGAGACCCTGGTCTCCGGGCCTGAGAGGGAAGGAGGGATCGGGGGGAGGGGGAGGAGGCAGAAACCGTAGCCGCACCTAAGACCCAGTTGTTGGGTGGGAGGGTCCGGGAAGCACAGGTGGAGACGGACGCCCCCCAGTCTCCCCTAAGTCGCGCGCTCAGCGGGAAGGGGGCAGTGTGGGGCCATCGGCTTGGCTCTCGGTGGGCTGGAGGGGGGGCGGGTTTCCCTGCCAGGAGCAAAATAGTCGCATCCATCACGGGGGGGGGGGCGTCTATCGAGGAAACGCCGGAACCCTGCGCGCATCCCGGGCGCGCCCCACAGGGTCTGGCGTTTGCGTTGCGTCCCCTTGCCCCGCCCTCCCCGCCCCCACCAAGTGCCGGGCTCCCGCCGCCCCCACGCGGCCCCAGTGGAGTGGGTTTCTTCTCTGGAGCAAGGTGGGCGGGGGCAGGAGTGGCCCGAGGCCTGGAACTCGGGGATCCTCTGGAGCCCAGCGCTGACGACCAGTGTTCCCTCGGTTTCCCACCACCGCCCGCGCTTCCTGGTTGATTTCCTTCAAACTTTCCCTGGTGGGGCTGTCCTGCTAGGAGAAGGCATCACGGCCACAGGGATGCCCACCCCAATTGGGCAGCCTCTTGGACCTAAACCTCTGGTGGCCTGTGCAGAGGGGACCACGACCCTCTGCAGACCCTCTCTTCCTGTGAGCTTGAGATCCCAGGGACACAGAGTGGAGTGGGGTGGGAGGCGCTGGTGGAGCGCCAGGAGGGGACACTGTCCATTCCTTAGCGGAAGCCTCACACCAGCCCCACACTCAGCCCTGGAGGAGGGAAAGTTTTTCTTGTTGGGTTGTTAGGACATAAGGAACTGTATATTCACCAGGTTTCTGTTATCCTGTCTATAATATGGGCCGTCTGGTCCCTGAGGTCCCCTCTGGCTCCATTAGCTGGAAGCAAGCTGCCCTGACTTCTCTTTTTCTGCCCACACGCTGTCGGTTTAATCAGTCCTTACAAATCTGGGGTGGAGGGCTGAGGCCCAACCAAAGGCCTTCACCCATGTCTGGCTGTCAACACCTGCTGGATGCCTGCCCCCAGGCTCCAGCTGAAACTTCTCCAACTCTGTACTTTGCTGCCTTCCCTCTCCCCAAATCTGATGATAGGCCCCCACCAGCTCTGGAGAAAGGGCCTGCCCCTCACTGTGTGAGGATAAGAGAGTGATGAAATTAGCAGTGACCTCTGATATGCATAGTTCCAGACTCTTTTTTACTTTCGCTGATTGAACAAATTGTGGGCCCTATACCAAGGTGGTTTAGTGAACCGAATGCTGGGCAGTTCTGGGCACTGGGAGAGAGCTGAGAACAAAACAAAGACTTTCCCTCATGGAGCTGACACTTAAAAGGTAGAAGGACAAATAATAAAATAAATTATATAGTGTATTGGGAGGCGAGAGGGGGGAGTTGACTGTCAGGAGTACTGAGGCCAAGGATGGGGTTTCCATTTTATTTATTTAGTTTTTTTTAAGATTTTATTTATTTGACACAGAAAGAGATCACAAGTAGGCAGAGAGGCAGGCAGAGAGAGGGAGGGAAGCAGGCTTCCCGCTGAGTAGAGAGCCTGATGTGGGGCTCCATCCCATGACCCCGAGATCATGACCCAAGCCGAAGGCAGAGGCTTAACCCACTGAGCTGCCCAGGCACCCGGGGTTTCCATTTAAAACAAGGTAGTTGAGGAGGCCTTCCTGAGGAGGTGACTCTTGATCCAAGGCTTTGAAAGCATGAACTGTGGGGATAGCTTGGGGAAATAAACATCCTGCACAGAATGGCCTGTGCAAAGGCCCTGAGGCTGGAATGTGTCCACCATATTTGAGAAACAGTAAGAAGCCTCTGTGATTCTCGTGGAGTGAGGGGGTGGGGCAGAGCTAGGAGGCAAGGCCGACTGAAAAGGGGTGAAACAGGTCCCTTTCGTGGATGAGGGAACTGGTACTCAGCAATGACATGTAAGTCACCCCAGGACATGCAGCGACAGGATGGGGTGCCTGAGGTTCTGCCTCCTGGCCCATACTGTTTGCACTTTCCCTGCGTCTCACCTACTCACTGGCAACACGGATTTGCATCCCTGCCAGGGTCAGGCCTGGCCAAGTGCCGGAAACGTGGAGGGGAGCCACCCAGGCTTAGTAACCTCAAGGGGCCCGCAGCCCTGCCACCCATCCATCTGCCGTCTCCCCAGGTTCTCCCTGCCCATCCGTTGTGAGCGCCTTGGGACAATGTCTTTCTCCTGACACGGAGTGACCCTTTTTCCCTTCCCATTTCCTTCTTAAGTCCACCCCTTGTAAACACCCCATTCTGCATCCACATATAACCCCTAGAAGGGGACTGAAGCTGGTATGGTCAAGGGGGAAACTGAGGCAAAGAAGCTGAGTCTCTTAGCCTGAAAATAATACCAACAATGTTATTACTGAGCATTTGCTATAAAACGGTTGCCATTGTTGGTGTTTTTGTGCATCTTCTCATCAGTTAGGTGGTAGGTGTCCTTATTACACCCATTTCACAGATGAAGAAACTGAGGCCCAGAGAAGTGGTGTCACTGGCCCAAGGCCATGCAGCTAATAAATGGTAGAAGCAGGATTTAAGCACAGGCCTTTTGAGTCCTGATCTACTCCTTTGACCCTGAGCCAGAGCCCCAAACCCTGGGGGAGATGGTCGGTCCTGGACTGTAGGTCTAGCCCATAGCACCCTGGGAAAAGTACAGGGACCTTTCTGCCTGCCTCTCCCAACCCACCCAGAAGGCGAATCACCTCTTGTTTATGGAAAAGTTGGCTTAAAATGCTGAAGAATCCCTACAAGGAAGTGCCCCTTCCCCACTCTTGTCCTCCCCTTTCAGAATTTTAGAGAGAGGTGGGAGGGGCGATGGGGGGCGGGGGGAATGGCGTGTGTCCGCTACCTCCTCACCACAGCCCTGGCCCCAGGGCAGCCAGAAGTCAGGCTGTCCCCATGGTCATGGCCCCCATGGGATTTGGAAGCACCAGCTGCCTTTGAGGGCCCTGACATTGTCCCTGGGCTGGTGGGGTGGGGGGGCGGGCCCATTCCCGGTTGAAAAGGATAGAAATTCCCTGTGCTCTCCCTCTGCGTCAGCAGGGACAGGGAAAAGCACCCCCCCCCCCCACACACACACAATGACATCTGAGTGGTGACGGCTGCTGGTCAGGGGGCTGGATCCCCCTTTCTCGCCACCCCAGGGGGTGAGGCCCAGGGAGGTCTCTTCCTCTGTTCTGTCCTCTCAGCCTTTCTGGCATGCAGGCAGTGTTTACTTTCAGTCCCTGAAGCTCTGGAGACGTTTGTTTGTGATGAAAAGTTTGGGCTTCCCTCTGCCATTCTGGCAATCAGGCACCTTCAAAAGAAAGAGAACAGTAGATAAATCCGTTGTGTCCCCAGGGACAGCCAGGCAGCTGGAGCTAGGGCCTCGTGTCCCGTTGGTGTGTGGATTTCGAAGCCACATTGTTGAACATGACAGAGACCACACTCTCAGTTTTTCTTAGATGAGGCGACTGAGTCCCAGAGTAGGGCCCTGGTTTTGCCGTGGTGGCAGACAGACTCTCTGGGGACCTCAGCTGTCCTGTCTCCCCGCTGGGCACCATGCCAGCTCCCGTGTTCCTGAACATTCTTGGAAATGGGACATGGAGTGCCTTCTTTTTCTTGAGTCGGGGTTTTGTCTCAGGGACCACGTCTGTCCCCACAGTGGGATTCAGATCCTGCCCCCTCCTCTCCACTGCCAGCGCTTACTTGCTGCCCGCCCCGCATCCACCCTGAGCCCCCGGGGGTGGGGGTGGGGTGAGGCAGGTGATGAATGATGCCGGTCCGGGCTTGTGGTCTGCTGGAGAGGCAAGGCTGACTCAGACGGGCTCAGCCTTTAGAATAAGTCTGCTCTCGAGGGACACACCGCCAGGAAGCTCTGTGGCGTGTAGCCTTGCCTTGGCTTGGTGCTGTCGCCCCGAGACCCATGTGACCAGACCCGCACCTGGGGGCCACTGTGATGACGTCAGTCATGACGCCAGTTATGCATTAGTGAAGCAAGCCCCCTTTGTGTCCTGTGATTTCCTAGCTTGGCTGTAATTCTGCCTCAGCCTGGTAAGTCAGGCATCGTGACCCACATTTATAGCACAGGAATGGAGGGTCTGCAGGCTGACCCGCCCCACGGCCTCAGACTGGTAATGAACGTGGGTCTATCCACGCCCACACCCCTTCAGCACAGCCTTTGAGATGTGAGAGTCACTCTGCCTGAGGGCTCAGGTTGTCGGGTTCCGGGTTGGGGGTCTTTGGAGGGGCCTCTGGGCCAGGGGGCTGATGGGCCGCTCCAGGAAGGGACCACGGGGGTGGATGACAGGGGCTCTGGACCCTCTAGCCTCCCTGGCCTCCTTGCTGGCCCTCGCTCCTTGCTTCCCCACCGCGGTGCCCCCTCTCCTCGTTGCCCTGTCCCACACCCCGTTTCCAGCTATTTTACACCAACGTGATAAGAGAACAATGGGTCTCCCTGCAGCCCTTCCCTGGTCCTGCTGGGGTCACAGGGCCTTAACCCAAGGGATCCTAGACCCCAGGAAGGAAGGAGTTCAGATGCTGGCAACCTGCCAGGGGCTTTCAAGAGGCGATGTGATGAGGAAGATGGCTCAGGGCTTAGTTCTTCCTAGAGGTCAGGTTCACCAAAGAGCGCCCCAGTGCCTGCACACACACACTGGCTCGGCTCAGGATGTCTATTTACAGCGTAGTCAACTCGCTCCCAGTGTCAGCTCTGCAGCTCACCCTGAGAAGCTTGAGGAAGTCCCTCGGGCCTCAGTTTCTTCCTCTGTAGAATGGGGCTGTCCACACAGCCATTCTCACAGGGTTGTTGTGGGGGCTGCCAAGAATTCCTGGTCTGGAAGTACTTGTTCTCTGCCTCCAGCCCTCGGACAGATGCTCTCGGGGGCAGTGTCTACCAGATGGGGAGGGACGGGGTGGGGGGGGCACTGTCCCTCCAGCAAAGGGTCTTATTGGAAAAGGACGTCGTTCTTGGCTGTGACGCTCAGCAGCAGCAGCGACTCCCCCCTGCATCACCCAGAGGCTTGGCAGCTGGCGGGTCTGCAGGGCCTCAGGCCCCCTTCCTCAGCCTCCACCCTCCCCCCGCCCCCCCACTGCTGGTCAGGTTTTTAAGTCAGCCCTCATGGGCACAGTCTCCATGCCTGATGGTTTCTATGGCAACCAGGCTTCCTGGGAAGGCTATAGGGGGATGGGGAGAGGTCCTTTAGGACCAGCATGGGAACCGTGCTCCCTCCCCACCCGACCTCCTGCCAGGGCAGGGCCTAGGCAGCCGTCCCATAAGCAATGCCATCAGTTGCTGTCCTGCAGGGAGCCTCCTGCAGGGGCTGGGCCCCTTGACTGCCTTTGCTCAGCGCCTCGTCACAGCCCTGTGAGCTAAAAACGAGTACCGTGGTTTCCACCAAGGCAGAAATGGAAGCTTAGAGTGGTTAGGAAACTTTCTGAGGTCACAGACAAGAGAAAAAGTTGAGGTTTGAGCCCAAGTTTGCCTAATCATTAAGTATACGCCCCCCCTGTTCTCCCCCGACACCTGCACCCCTGATAAGCTTCTCTGGTCCTGGCCTCTGTCTAGTCATGACCCCTCTGTCTTGCTGCCATGGAGAGCTCTTTGGGGATGTTCTTCCCAGCCTCACATGTCCCTGCACTTGATGGGAGGGCGGGTAGGGACGTGGTGGGGGGGGGACAGTGCTGCAGGGAGTCAGACCTTGGCCAGCAGTCGGGCGAGGGGACTCTCCACCCCTTCCCCAACTCACGACTTGGTGACAAATATTTGGTGAGCTCCTCACATGCCGGGAAGTGTCCCAGGCTCTGTGAGCAAGACCTACAGAAAGCCTGGCCCCGGGATGCTGGTCTTCTAGTGATGGCCACAGCTTTTTGCAGAGGGGGCATGGCGATGTCGCACCACACTGTCCCCGCCCCCCAGTCCCGACCCCCACCATTTCCTGGGCACCCTATGGGCCAGACCCTTTGCCAAGACCATCTGTACCTACTCTCCTATGCCTTAAGCATTCTAGACCCACGGATCCGAGGCCACAGGCCAGGAGGAGAGGTCAGATTTGAAGCCAGCCCCGCCCGATTGCAAAGCCCCTTTCCTGCCTGCGCCTGCCACTGGCTCCTATGTGGCCCACTCTGGGCCTCAGCTTTCTGCCTCGTCCAGTGTGTGTTTGGAGCCGAGCCTCCGCTTGGGCACTGCCCCGTCTGAGTGTGATCCCTGGTGTTCTGGGTGGGTCCCACTACTCCCCATGGCCCAGATGTCACTCACTGGCCCGTGCTGACCAAGCACCCCCCACCCCACCCCGTGTGCAGAGGGGCAGCGAGAAGATTCTTGGGCCAGGCAGCAGCCCTGCCTTCAGATCATGGGGTCTCTGGGAGCCGGGTGCCTGTGATGGCAGTAGGGATCTGGGCTGACAGTGGGCCGTGGCCGTCCACAGGGAGACCCAGGGAATCCAGGGGACAGAGGGAGAGGCTGTGTCCCGGGAAGGCCCCTGAAGAACAAGGATGGTCGAGACGGGGAGCAGCGCACAAGGAGGACCTTCCTGGCTGGGCAGTGGTTTAGAACTGGAACAGCCTTGGAGAAGGACAGGGACTTGCTGGATTTATTGGGAATCCAGGTGGGAGAGGCCGGCCAGGAGCAGAATGTGGAAGGTCATGAACTTGGGCTCTGGGGGCTGCAGGCTACATTGTCCCGGTTCCCTGCTTGGCAGGTTCTCCTCCACCCTCCCCTGCCCTTAGCCTCTGGCAGCCTGGCCTGGGGGAGGGGTGAAGCCCCGAGGGCCCTCTGGAGGGCAGCTGGCCCTGGAAAGGAAGCCACAGCCCTATCAGGCAGGCTTTTTCCATTGTGCACGGCTGAATGGCTGAATGAAGAAAGGGAAGTAGGAGTTGGGGGGAAAGCAGGTGGGGCACCCCGGGTGTTCCCTCTCCTTAGCCTCCAGCACTTGCGTGGAGAGTGTGTTCTCATTAACCCCATTTCACAGTGGCAGACACTGAGGCTGGGAGAGCTGCGAGGGGTGGCCCGAAGCCCTACGACTGGTAAGAGGGCAGACCCAGGACCTGAACGCGCCTCTGGTCCAGCCACGGTGCAGGGAGTGGAGCGGAGGGAGGTGCTCTCTGTCTCCACTTAGGTTAGAATGAGGCCGGCCTGAAAACACCCTTGGATTGGGAAGGGGAAGAAAGTTCAAGGGCAGATCGGAGGCGGCCGTGTATGGGGGTTGCCTTGGGGGGCCTGGCAGGTGCGTAGCGTTACTGCAGCTTTCCCCCTAGGCTTCCCAGGGGGAGCCTGGTGCTGTGGGTGAAGAAGGGACAGAGCTCGGTGCTCAGAGTGGTTAGCTGTGCGAGACAGGTGCTGGGGATCACACTCCCCGGGGATTCCACTCTCCTCGGGAGGCCTGCCCTTTGGGGGTGATAAGCTCCTTGTTGGGGGCTGGGCTCCATTGGAGACCACAGTGGGTCCCTCCAGCCCAACTTCGTGATGTAGGTGCCTGTGGATAAAGACTGTCCCCCCTAAGAGTCTTGCTGGTGTCCGATGGAGCCCAGGACGCTACAGTCCCCTTGCTGTACCCTGTCCCTGGAGGCCGGCACTACCACCCCCCAGAGCCCTTGCTTTGCAGATTGAGGCTTGCGGTGAAGAGGGGAGTACCCTGTGTGTGTTGGTGGGGAGGGCTCGTTGGGCAGAGGAAGGCAGCTGATGCTTTGAGCGGGAGTCCATGAGACAGCCTGGGATCTGGCTTGACCTGAGTGCCACCTTATGCCACGGGGTAGAGATCTATGCGTACCTGTCAAACTCTGGAAACAACCCAGATGTCCTTCAGTGAGTGACTGGATAAACCAACGGGTCCATCTGCTTCGTGGAATATTACTCTGCCATAAAGAGGGCCAGGCAGGGGAAGGCGCCCAGCAGCCCCGATGAGTCCCTAGCGTTAGGCAGAATGCAAGAAGCCAGTCTCAAGTGGTTCTAGTCTGTATGAGTCTATTTATAGAACGTGTTTGAAAAAACAGAACCAAAGCTAGAGGGACGGCCCACAGATCAGTGGCTGCGAGAGGCGAGGGGGGAGGGGAGGAGAGGGCCAAGGCAGGTGTCCCGATGCGCTGTTGGTTGTTCTCCGTATCTCTACACTGGCTAAAAGTCGTGTAACTGCAAAACAGCAAAAAATGTTGGTTCTGCAGTATGTAAATGAAAAAGATGAAAGGCCAGAGGGGAGGCCGGAAAAGGAAGAAGGGCGTGGGCCGGGCTCCCCGGTGCTTTCTTGGCTGAGGGCAGCAAGGCCTGGCGGCTCCCAGCTGTGGCTGGCCAGCTCTCATGGGCCATCTGGAACTGGTCCACTGGGCGGTGGGAGGGACGCCAGGCTGGTTGTTGCCTCTCTGGAGTCACAAGAAGTTGTGGGAAGTGCTGAGGCGTGGGGACAACGCCTGTTCCCCTGGGGAACAGTGAGGTTAAACCCTGCATTCTCCTATGGGGCTGGCCACCCCCCCCCCCACACACACACAATCAAATGGCCTTGGGCATTGGAACTGTCTTCATCACCACCACCACCAGCCACCTCCATGCCCCCGGGGGTTTGTGGGGAGGGGATCGCATAGCGACCCCCGGTTCATAGATGAGAAACTGAGGCCTGGGGGCTGGACATCACTCAGCGGAGACCCCCGAGACTGACCTGTGTGGTCAGTTTCAAATGGGAGCTGCTTGGCTACTCCCAGGCCTTACCCAAGTCTAAAGCCACATTTCCCAGGCCCCCTGCAGTTTGATTCTGTGCCTTGGGGTTTATTTGTTTGGGTGCTTTGTTTTGTGTTAAGACACTTGGGAGGCTAGAAAACCAGAGGGGACCTAGGGCCATCTCTGCCTCTGGCAGCCTTGATCCGGGGCGTGGAGGCTGAGACTTGGTTGGGGCCACACACCACTAAGGTGGCAGGGTGACTGTGACCAAGGTCCAGTAGGCCCAGCCAAGGGATGTGCGATTTCTGAGCCTCGTCTGTAAGTGAGGGTAGTGTTCCGGCCTTGCCGGAGGGTGGCTGTGGGCTTCTATAGAGTGAGGTGCTGGGCATGGGGTGCCATGGTGGGTACTGGAGTGACTCAGCCCCCTCTCTGTTGGACTTCGTTGAGCTTGGTTTCCTCCTCTGTGGAATGGGTGTAAATAGTTCCCATCGCCCGCCAGGGATGAGGGGTGCTGTGAATAGAGGAGCCCACGACCACCCCTGGCCCAGGTTTTGGAAGCCTTTGGCTCACTGGGGTCAACACTTTTGTCTCCTTCACATAGGTTTTGTGCTGATTGAAGGTGAGGGCCAGCAGTCAACTCAACTCTGTGTCTCCCAGCCCAGTGTCAAGCACACAGTAGGTGCTCAAGTCCCAGCCCGAGGTGAAGCTGGGGGGTGGCTGGGGTGTGGGGATTGTGTGGGATCGTGAGCAGACCCAGGGTAGGGAAGAGGACGGTGGTGGGTGTCCCTGATAGGAAGGGGCCCAGAACTTTTGCCAGCGCTCCAGGCCATCCTTCCTCTGGCTCCGCTGGGCCCTGGGGTCTTTCAGACCTGGCAGATTTGAAGGAGGTTGTCTGCGAGACAGGGAGGGAGAGCTTGTTGGACAGAGAGAGGATCTGGGGAAAAATTCATTGTGGCGCCTGGACCCCAGGACTTGGGCAGATCTGCCCTCTTCTGTCAAGACCGGCCCGGACTCCTCTTTGCCCCTCTCCCCGAGGAACCTTTGGATGTGGTCTCCCCTGGGGCCTGAATGCCTTTCCTGGGCCCACACAGTCCTCCAAGGCCTTCTGTAAGGCTCCATCTCGCCTGATTACCAGGGGTGTGCCGTGTCCATGGAGGCCAGATGGGCTCACACAGCTGGAAGGGCTTTCGGGACATGCTCGCCCACCCATTTTATAGATGAGGAAGCTGAGGCCAGGGAGGGGAGAGACTTCCCCTAACAACCAGGTGGTTAGAGAGCTAAATACTAAGCCTGGGCCTCCCAGAGTTCCTGTCAGAGTTCCTGCTGCTGCCCCAGGCTGACAGGGACGTCTCAGCAGGCCCAGGGGTCAGGTCTGGCTGCCCCTGAGGTCTGGAAGCTGGACAGGACCCGTGGCTGAGGCAGGTGTCTCCCCTCAGCCCCTCTGCAGACACCAGCCTCCAGGGCAAGATGGCGGCCAAGCAGCCCCCTCCTCTCATGAAGAAGCACAGCCAGACGGACCTCGTGAGCCGCCTGAAGACCCGCAAGATCCTCGGCGTGGGCGGGGAGGATGATGACGGGGAGGTGCACCGCTCCAAGGTGGGCTGAGGGGCCTGAAACTGGCCTCACCCCGGGGTCCCCCTCTGAACCCCCATCTGGGAAGGCGGGTCCAGCCTGCCGTTCGGGAGCTGTGGAGCTGTGGGAGCACCTACTTGGCTCATTTTTTTTTTTTTCTAGGAACTTCATGGAAATATTAGGGGAATAATGACAAAAAGAAAGATCGTTAGAATGAATTTCATGCTTACTGTGTGCCCGTTGCCGCGCCAGTTGCTTTATAAGTCTGATTTAATCTGGCTAGTCCTGGGAGATAGTTATGAACCCATTTTATCGATAAGGAAACTGAGGCTCAGAGAGGTCAGGGACGTGGGCGAGGCCACCCAGGCAGGGGCACAGCCAGGCTTTAAGCCCGTGTCCAGCTGAACCCTGAGCTTTTATTCTTAGCAACGTATTTTCAGCTTCCTGTAAGCTCTGGTGTCAAGAACAGGCAGAGGGAGGTGGCCTCAGTGTGACCCTCCCAGCCTGGGTGACCCTTTGGCTAAGCAGAAGTAGCCAGGTGGGTCCCTGGGCATGCCAGGGGGGCTCAGGGAAGGGAGTGAATGGGCGCCCCTGACCCTGTCTTTGTCCACAGATCAGCCAGGTCTTGGGTAATGAAATCAAGTTTGCTGTTCGGGAGCCTCTGGGGCTGAGGTGAGCGTCGAGGGTGCGTTTGGGTGGGTGCCTGGCTATGGGGAGGGGTGCTGCTTGAGGCCCCACCTTGTCAGCTTCGTCCCTGTGTCCCCATGCCCGTGACTCCATCCCATCTCGTTCCTCTCTCTAAAGCCAGCCATCCCTGGACATCTTGGCTGGAGAGGGGAGGGTCCCCTGGGCCCTGCAGGTGGCAGTGAGGGGGCCTGGCTGTGACTTCTCTCTCCACATGTCCCCAGGGTTTGGCAGTTTGCTTCTGCTGTGCTGTTCTCCGGCATTGCCATCATGGTGAGACACGCCCCCCCCCGCCCCCGCCCTCACCCCCGCCCCTGGGACCTGGCCCTAGGTCTGGCTCCCTGTGTCCCACCCTGGGCCTCTTCTGGAGGTTCATTCCCCATCCTGGGGCCCCTGCTGCCTCTCACCCAAGGCCAACGTGCTAAGTCCCTACCTGTCAGGGCGCTCCAGCCCCCTCCCAAGTCGCGGGTCCGGACAGTCCTTCCCATCTGAACCCTGCCTGTTCTGGAGTATCCTAGATCCCAGGACCCATGTTCCTGACTCAGTGCTTCTGGGAACCTAGAGCCTTCCGTCCTGGCACGGGAGTGTGGTGGAGAGTCAAGGCACTTCGGCCTGGATTCCGGGGGGAAAGATGTCCAGGAGACATTCCAACTTTCCCCTGAACTGCCCACCCTGTCCACAGGCCCTCGCTTTCCCTGACCAGCTCTATGATGCCGTCTTCGACGGAGCCCAGGTGACCAGCAAGACCCCCATCCGTCTCTACGGCGGGGCTCTCCTCAGTGAGTGTTGCTGGGGCAGACGTGATGGGCAGCTGGGGCCCCACCAAGACTGAGAGGAGCGGGGGAAACCTATCTTTGTGTGGGGGGAATGGGGGGCTCCCCTCCCCTTCCCAGCACCCGTCAACCCCCTTCAGCCCAGGAGTCTGTCTCTGCTGGGTGTGTGCTGCCATCTTGTGGCCACTGCTGCAATGTACCCAGTGGACCAGGCGGTGTCTTTGCCATCATCTGGGCAAAGGCTTCCTGAGGGCTTACTCCCTAGTGCACCTCCTGCCACCGTCATCGGTCATCAGGGTGCAGAGATGAATGAGGTCCTGGCCCTGCCCTCCAGACCTCGCCGCCTAGAGGAGGAGACAAAATCAACACAGTGCAAAACCCTTCCCACTCTTGGGCCGCTCATGTGAACCATCCTGTTTCCTTTCTGATTTGAGTCACACGCAGTGCCTGGTAGGAAGCTGAATTACAGCTTTTAAGGCCTCACCCAGGTAGCGTTCCTCCTCCTCTCTGGAACATTCTATGGCTCCCTTTGCCTGCAGAATAAAGGCCCAGACCTGCCTCCCTCAGATCCCACAGTGGACCCCAACATCAGCCCCATCTCATGATGCCTAGCCCCCCACCCCCCCACCCCGCCGTGTCGGCAGGCCTCCATGCCTCTGTAGATGCAGTGTCCCTGACCTTGTGCTGATGGCACTAATACCCATCCCCCAAGTGTCTGCCCCGGTATGAGGGGTGGGGGGGCGGGGCCTGGTGGTGACTGGGGTACCTTCAAGCCCTTCACTCAGGCAGTGGGAGACCTAGGGTTATAAGGTTAAGCCGGATGATGGATGAGTTTTAATTTGGGGAGTGTGAGTGGGGGTGGAGGGTGTGGAAGTCTGGGATCCTGTCCTGGCCTCGAGGGGGTGGGTGGGTCAGGCTGCCTGCCCCCAGCCTGCTCTTTGCCCTTGACCGCAGGCATCTCCCTGATCATGTGGAACGCTCTCTACACGGCCGAGAAGGTTATCATCCGGTGGACTCTGCTCACCGAAGCCTGTTACTTCGGGGTCCAGTTCTTGGGTGAGTCCCAAGGTGGGCAGTGAAACGGGAAGACGGATGGGGTGGGGGATACGGCCAGGGCGGCTTGGCCCCTGGCTCTCCAGCTCCCCCCACTTGACTTCCAGGAAGGGATGGAAATCTGAGGGGGAGGGGCTCACTGGCCGTGTTTACCCGTATGTGTGCACACCTGTGCTCACACACCTGAGACATACTTGTACCTTCTTGAACACACACACACACAGGTGCGTATGTTCACAGCCTCCCCCACGCATGTGCACCTGCAGCTTCCCATAACCCATCGCTCCCCTGTGTGCCCAGCACAGGTGTGATAGCGCACACCCAGTGTGGCCCACGTGCTCCCTCTCAACCCCAGCATCTCCCGTGGGGGATATGGGACCAGACGTGTTCTTGAGGCCCGGCAGCTGGCAGGAGACCCCAGCGCAGCAGGTCATTCTGTGTTGGGGGTTGTGACACACACCCCTCCTCTGACCTCTGTCCCTTCCCGGTCTTTCTCTCTCACAGTGGTCACCGCCACGCTAGCTGAGACAGGCCTCATGTCCCTGGGGATCCTGCTGCTCCTGGCCAGTCGTCTCCTTTTTGTCGCCATCAGCGTTTACTACTATTATCAAGTTGGCCGAAAACCCAAGAAAGTCTAGCCCCTTCCTGGGCTAGGGGCCCCCGTGGGGCAGGGAGACCCTGCCTGGGGCCTCGGTTTCCCTCTGGCTCCTGGAAGGCAGGAAGGACCCTGCCCTGCACCAGGCCTGCCCCAGGCAGGTGGGGCCGCTCGCCTTCCTTTCCTCCTGGGCACCCCCACATGCTGTGATCTCCTGGACTTTCAGGCTTGGGGAGGGACAAGGCCTCGGCACCTCTGCCCTTCGCCCCACGCAGCAGCGCCTCCCTTTCTTGGCTCTCTTGGCCTCCGGATCCCGTGGATAGACGCTGACCGAAGAGCTTTGAGTCATGGGGTGTTGGGCTAAGGAGCGGCTTCTGCCCCTTCTGCCAGGACACTCTTCTTTCGTTTGGGAGGGGTGCCCTGCTTCCCTGTCCTCCCTGCACCGCCCCCCACTCTAGCGCCCACGCAGCTGAACGTGGCTTCTGTGTATGCCTGGAAGATCTGACCACTCGACCCTGCGCCCATCCTCCTCGGCCTGGGCCCTCCCCACCCGTGGGAGCCGCCGGCTGCCCCTCCGCACACATCCCTGCCCTTCCCACCGCCCCACTGCGGGGCTGACAGGCAGGGACCCCTGAGAGACAGGCCACCTGCGGCCAGAGCCCTTGCCCAGCCCCAGCCCGGCCACCACGGGCTCTGTGCTAGGGCCTCGCTCTAGGCTGCTGGAGGCGCTCAGGAGTCCCTTCCCCCCAACTGGCCCGGGTCCAGAGGCCCCCAAATAGCATCCCCGCAGGCCAGCCCCAGCAGTGGGCATAAAGGACCCCGTGGAGGCTTCCGTGAGTGACAGGGTTTGGAGCGGAGGAAGACAGAGAAGCCGCAGTGGCATCTCCTGGTCCCTCGTTGTGTCCTTCAGGGTCTGGGGTCCGCTTGGCTCAGCCTCCCCCTACCCTCACCCTCTCCCCGGGGTGCTGCCCCCGAGACTCGACAAGATGGGACTGGGTGTCCTTCCAACTCAGCAGGGAAACGAAACACATTTCCGCAGGCCCCGCTCATGTCCCCCAACCCAAGTGCCCCAGAGGAGGCTGACTGGCGGCTCCCTCAGAGCCGAAGACCCCGTGTCCTGCCCCTGTCCCCCCACCGTGTGCGTGCCCCTGCTGTCTGTCACTCCCCCTGCACTCCTTCCCTCTGGGACACAAGCGTGTGCACTGGGCATGGTGGCCCTCGTGTTCTGGGGTCGGCATGGACAAAGGCAGCCCAGGGCCCCACACTTGCTTCTCCTCTTGGAATCCAGCGTGCTGGGTGAGGCGAGGCGGGTGGTGGGCAGGGGACGGCCCAGCTCTGGCTGCTGCCGGCCGCACCCCTGCCCGGGAACCTGGCCCTGCCCACGCTGGGCCCAGCTGTGCCCGCAGCCACACAGCTGGTCCCTGGCACAGCTGTGGGGCTGCTGCGGGTTCACAGCCGAGGGGCGAGGCCAGGCCGCTGGTGACCGGCTGAGCAGGGGGGAGAGGCTGGGCTCTTCCCTGACCTCCGCCTCCTGCCGCTGTCGCGTGGTCTGCTCCTCAGAATCCAGCTGCTTGCTCACAAGCCCTGGCCAGGCAGGGCACCCACTGAACCCTGGCCACTCTCCTGTCCTCAGCCGGACCCCAGCCTTTTAAGGCCTATCTCATCCTGGGATGGGGGATGGGTGGTTTGTCCTCTTCCCCAGTGGGCATTGTGGATCGGTGCCCCTGGGGTTGACAGCAGGGAGGTAGAAAGTTCCAGCTTAGCTGTGGGGCTCTGGGGGCTGTGCTGGCCTCACCCCCTCAACCCCCCTTTCCCCACTGGGGTGCACTGGGTCAGGCTGGAGGGCCGAGCTCGGCCTTGCCCTTTGGGGTTTGGTCAGGAGGGCCTGCTGGGACGGCTTGTGCTGGGGGCTTAGACATCAGAGCTGGGCCCAGGGGGAGGGAGCCTGGCAAACAGCCAGTGGTCTGGGGACATGGGGGGTGTGGGGGACACTAAGCAAGGATCCATTACTGGGATGGAGGCAGGGACAATGGGGAGGGGGACCCACACCTCTGAGGAAGACCCAGGGTGGGCCTGCTCTCCATCCTGAAGGTTTGGGGAGACATCACCCCCCACCCCACCCCCAGCCCACCACTCTCTACCCTTGTCCCTGGAGCCCAGCACCCTCCGGCCAAGCTCCCGCCTCCGCCTCCCCTACCCCACCCAAGCAAGACCACCTTTCTTCACAGTCACTATTTATTCTTCGTTCCTTCTTTTTGTAAGAAACAGTCACAAAAACCAGTGCAAAACCAGCAGTGTGGGTGTCCTGTTTTATATCACAAAAACTCCTCTTGATATAGAATATAAAAAGGGGGGGATCACAGGAAATAAACATGATAAATTAGCGAGGAACATTTACAGTTTTCAAAATAGACTTTCGACCTAGGACCCATGGGAGAAGGAAAGAGGGGGCTTCTGGGAGATGGGGTGCTGGGCCTCAGCTGGTTTGGGGTCTCCGGTCTGGGCCCCTTAGGCGTGGAAGAGCAAGAGGGATAAGAGCCTCCGAACCCCTTGGGTGGCTTCCGTTTTCCACGACGCAGGAGCTCTGGAGCAGACACCTGGCTTTCAGTCCAGGCTGTGTGGGTGTGACCAAAAGCCGGCCTCTGCAGGCTGGCTGAGGAGGTCTCCTTAGAGAGGTATCCCTACCCCCACAGCCCCGTGGCCCCGCAGCCAGACCACAGCCACTAGCACCTGCACTCTATGACAGGTGCTGAGTCTGTATGCGAACTGGCCCAGTCAGATCGCAGTGCCTGGGAAGGGGGCAAACCAGACCGGGCCTGGGCTCTGTCCTTTGCACCTCGGATGGGCTGCAGGCAGCCTTGCAGAAGGTCACGGCTAGAGACTGCCCGCTTGCCCTTTCCAGCCCCGGTGTGGGCAGTGGCGGACTCGGCGCTCCTTGGCACCTTTCTGGAAAACCCTGGGGGATGAGGCTCTTGAACCTGCCTCAGCCTGATGTTCCTCTGGGATCTGTTCTGCCTCCCACTGACCTTCCTGGGGCCGACAAGGGGTGGGAAGAATGGACATGACTGGAGATGGGAAGGGAGTGCATGCCAGAGGCCAGGCCCTTCTTACCTTGAAGGCCCCAGATTCTCCTGGCTGGTAGGGGACCAGAGGGGACCTGGAAGCCTGGGATGCCCCTGGACTAGAGCCACGCGGCTGCCCCATGAGACCCTGAGTCCAGCCAAGACAGCGGTTGTTACTTTTTGCTAAGCTCAGACCAGCCCTTTGCCTCTGCCAGGAATCTGGAGCTGAGGGCAGTGGGGGGGGGGGGTTCATCTAGAGAGGAGCAAGTCCAAGGCCCTGCTCGGGCTGGGCTGGGCTATCCGCTAGCTGCAGGGGGCTCTGGGTCCCGGGGATGCCCAGTCACTGGGGAGTTCATGGCCCCATGTCTGGAGTTCCAGGGACAATATGGAAAGCCCCCTACTTGGAGACCAGGAGCAGGGCCTGGGACTGGGGGAGAAGGGGGCAGCATAAGGATGGGATGGGGAAAGGGAGAGACAGGGAGGAGGTTAAACCTGAACTTTACAGCAGGCACAGAGCTCAGGGCTGCATCTGTAAAGGGGGCTGGTGGCAGAGCCAGGAAGCATGGGGCTCCAGGCACAGCCCCGTCTCTCCCAGGGGCTGGTGGGCTGGGAGGCTGGAAGCGGACACAGGGTCTGGGATTCAGAATGGGCTCTCCCCAGACACTGAAGAGGGACTGTGGGAGAGGACAGCAGGCTCTGTGTTGCCCCTCCCACTGCCATACCGTCAATAATCAAGCCTTGATTATCTGGCTAACACCATTGATCCCAATACCACCGATGGGGATGACGCCGTCCTTCCCCCTCCCCCAACCCTGCCCAAACCTCCGATCCTCTGAACAGGCCTGGCAGGCAGTCCTGATTCACTGGGGTGGAGGGGTCTTGCGATACAGTTGCCAATACTGGTCTAGAATGCCTGGCCTGTGTTTGAGGGACTGGTCTGTGGGCGCTGTGTGGGTGTGGGTCTAGGGGAAAACACCTCCCTACCCCAGCCTGGAAGAAACACTCAGAAGTGTGCTAGGGCCCATGAAGGGACAAGAAGCCATTTGGCAGCAGAAATGAGGTGTCTTGGAGTTCTTTAGCCTGGAGAAAATGGGGGTCAGGGGAGGCACTGTGTGGCCTTAACACTTTGGGGAGTGAGGGCAAGTGGAATGCCACAGATGGAAGCAGAGAAAACAGAACTCTCAGGTGCACCGAGCTGATGCTAAGAAGTCAAAGCAGTCCAAAGACAGAAGTCTGTCTTGGGAGGTAGAAAGCTCCCCATCCTTGGAGGTATGCAAGAAGAGGGTGGTGAAGTCTTGGCAGAAATCTTGTGGAAGACATCCAAGCCTCAGTTCTGGGAGGGGAGAGGAGAACAGATGGTCTTGGGGATTTCTTCCAGCCCTGGGAGCCACAGAGTTGTTGGGGAACAGGGAAGGGGTTCGACTTGTGGGAAGAGGTGGGCAGTGTAGAAAAGTGACTATAGTGTGTGTGTGTGTGTGTGTGTGTGTGTGTGTGTGTGTGTGTGTGTCCCTGGGGGCCTAGAAAGAAGTATGGGGAGGTGGGAAGGGAGCAGGGAGGACAGTCCAGAATTTTCTTAGCTGTGGAGCTGGTAAGTTCTTGACCAGCTTGCTTTCTCTCCTGGGGAAGCCAGGATGCTGAGGCCAGGGAGGGGTGTGAGCAGCAGACCTGCTGGGACCTACAGAGCCCTGGAAGGGGCAACGGGCAGCCTAGGGACCACTGGGCTCTTATTCAGAATTGTCATGCATATGCTGTGTGACTGAACGAAAAATGGCCCCTCTCTGGGCTTTCCGGATTATTTGATCCAACAGATGAGGGAAGCAAGGACTCTGCCAGCTAGGCCACGCTTGGATCCAGTGTCTGCAGCCCACTCTTGGCCCCAGCCTGAGGCAGGGACAACTCCATCAGAGGACCAGAGGTTGCACGTAGGTTCCGAGTTCTTAAGGACAAGGTGACCGAGTCTCCTTGAGGCCCTGGGGGGCTTTCTCGACCTCTGAGAGCTGCTTTTGCCTTTCGTTGGCTAGATCTGCACTTTCTTGGCACCTGGAACTGTGGAGAAGGCCCAGGCTGGCGACTGCCAGAGGCTGCTGAGACCGAGGAGGGAACCTGGCCCTGGGGTTCCTTTGATCTCTAGTGCAGACAACTTCCTGGGGTTCAGGCACCAAGCCCCTAAAGAGAGCCCATGGCACCCACCCGGAGACCAGGCAGGTCTAACAATCGTAGTTTCCTCTTCATTTTTTTGTAAAAAAAATAGCTATTTTTCTCTGCCCCTTCTGCCCACTCATCGTGATCTCACCTCCTCCCCTGGGGCCAAGGAGGCAGGGGCGCAGGGGAGGGGAGGGCGTCGAGGGCTGGGCAGCGGTGGTGGGTGAGGCTTCAGGCTCCAGGCCACGCCCTCTACTGGATGCCCCGGAAGAGACACATGGCAAAGATCATGGCGAAAAGCTGCAGGAGTAGAAGTTGGCTTGTCAGGCTGGGCTTCCAGCCTGGCACCGGGCTGTCCCCTCCCAAGGGGAAGTAATCATCAGCCAGCAAGTGGGCTCACCCATCGCTGGGCACACTCCTGCGGGAGGATTCCTGGGGGCAAGCACCTTTTGCCAGCCACTGGCCCTTGTGCAGCAGAGTCATGGAAAGAAGGGGGCTTTGGACATGGGTTCAAATCTAATTCCTCTATTTGCCAGCAGCAACTTGGGCCAAATGCGTCCCTTCCCTGAAGCCTGAGAGCTTCCTGTGCGCCTAGCCCAGTCCTAAGCACTTTCTCAGAAACCTTCAACAGAGCAGAGGCAAGGCACAGAGAGGTCATGCAACCCACCTAAGGTCACAAGCTGCAAGTGAGGGAGCTGGGGGTTGGGTCTAGGCACTCTGACCCTGCAGCCTGTGCTCAGAAGTCCCGTGCACTCCCCTTTCTAGCTCTCAGGAGCAGGGGAAGATGTAGCCCTTGCCAGAGTTGAGAGCACTATGACCCAACACCTCACTAGGACCCTGGGTGGAAGGGGGTTGGGGGGTAGGACAGGCAGAGACCCAGATTCAGGGACGCCCCTCTGACCAGAATGGCTGAGGCCCCCACAGGCAGGGGTCTTCTTGCAAGTAGCAGAAGGGACAGTCCCCAGACCACAGGCTCAGGGCCAGATCTCTGGTTGGGGAAGCGGTGTGGGCAAGGTGAGGTTGGGACAGGGATACAGTAAAAGTCCCTTTTTGGGAGCGGAGTCCTGCCTCCCATCGGGGTGCAGCTAGGCTTGTGAGCCGGGGGTGAGGACAGCAGATCAAGAATACAGACATTGTTGAACAAGACTCTAGGACAACCCGGCCAGGCATGGAGTCCCCACCCTCTGCCATCCTTACGATGTCCAGCCGCAACCGCGGCCTGGGAACAGAGTAGTAGTACCATTTTGCAGAGGAGTCCTCTATAGCTCTGGGGAGAGGCAGAGCTGGGAGTCATCCCCAAAAAGCCCATGTCCTTCCCAAGCGGGACACATGCCTGTGATTCCCGCAGTCCCAGAAGATTTATCTGTCCCTTGTTCATTGTGTCCCCTGCCCTATGAGAGACCCGCTTTACCTGGAACGATGCTGGCATACAGTAGGGGCTCAATCTACGCTTGCTGAATGAACGAATAAATGACACCACCCCACCACACCCCCATATCCCCAGTAGTCTCCACAAAACTGCTCCACGCAGGGCGGGAGGACACCCTGAGAAGCTGAGCAAAGTGACATTTCTGGTGCCAGATATTCTGGACCTCCCCTCGCCTGCCGAAGGAGGGACAGGGAGCCTGTGGCTCGGGCTGCCTGACTTCGTTTCCCCGCCCGCCCAGGCCTGGCTGAGGCCCAGGAGTGTCTTTCCTGGAGATGGTCAGTGCCAAGTCCAGGAGGAGAGGTTTGCATCCGGGAGCTGGTGGGAGAAGGGAGGGGCAGCTCCGTCCGTCAGTGGAAGCGCCACCTTGTGGCGGTGGCCGGACTCTGCAGTCGCCCCCTTTCATGGGGCCCCCGGGACTGGGGCGAAGGGGGTTCATTAAGACTGCTCTTGTGAGGTCGACAAGGCCCCACAGGCCCTGAGCCTCCCATAGAGAAAGGGCATGATCTGGACGCACAAGCCACATCCCCTCCCACAAGGCAGCGGTGTTGATTCTCGGTCAAGGGTTCACTCTGGACCTTGGGGGAGGCTTAGCCAGAGAGGAACAGGGATGGGGTGGGGGGTGCGGGGGAGGCAGTGGGAGGAAGACTGTGGGGTGACTCTCAGAGCCTGCTGATTCATTGCTGGAGGCTTGCTCAGATGGGCCCAGAGTCCAACAGTGACTCAGGCAACAGACAGATACAGCTGGGCTTCCCACACCACAGTCCCCGCAGTGGGGGACCCATTGGGTCCTGGATTTAGGATGTGGAGACTGAGGTAGGCTGGGCAGTGCAGGCCATGGGGGATCTCCCTGAGACCCGGTATATGCCTTGCTTCTGGGGATCCAGAGAAGTGGGGGGCTTTTACTTACCTCGATGGCCAGCACCCCTATGGCGAGGGCTCCAGCCAGGTAGACGTAGGTTTCAAAAGTGTTGAGGATCACTGTGTAACAGCCCTGGGAGGAAAGGACCAGAGTGAGGCCATAGCTAGAGACAGTCTGAGGTCAGGGGCCAGCATCAGGACCGAAATATGAAGCCTGGGAACTGGCCTGGGGCCCCAAAGCTTGGGCAGCAACAGGCTTACCCTGTCAAACCTCTGTTGGCACCATGGGGTGGGCCTCCCCTAAGGTCCAGAGCCCATCCCTCCAGGCCCCTCTAAATGGATGGATTCCTGTGCTATTACTGATCTTTCAAGCAGTGCTGGGGATATACACACTGAGACAGAGGTGGATATAGACACACAGAGAGAGCGGGAGTGGCCCTCTTGATGCCCTCACCTTGAGCCAGTCTTGCCCTGCTCACTGTGCTCCTGCCCTACTGGCCTTCTTCTGTTGGTTCCTGGAGCACCCCATGTTCTTTCCCACCCCAGGGCCTTTGCACATGCTGCTCTTGTTCTCTGGCTGGAAGGCTTTTCCCATGCCAGGAAAATGAGGGTGTAGCCCTTTATGTGGACAGTTACAGCAGCCCCCACACTCACCACCTGCTAGGGAGCACGTAGGGGAGCACTGGGGATAAAGGAGAAAAATGTGATGCTGTGGGGAGAGAGGGCTTAAGATCACCTAGAGAGATGGGGAATATGGATGGTTTCCTATTTGTGGTCACCCCTCTGGCCTGGAGTCAAGCTCTAGCAAGGTTGTCATCTACTGGGAGACCCCCTGATTCGTTTCCAGCAGGAGAACACATCCCTGACTTGCCTGGGTGACCGTCTTGACCCAGGGAAGGCTGAGAAGAGCCGGAGAAACAGCTCTGGTGGGCTTGACTCTGAGTATTCATCATGGGCCACCTTCTTGAGGGATTTCCTTATTTCTGCTCATTGGAGGTCAATGGTAAACAGTGGTGGACTAACTCAACATCCACAGAGGCATGCCTTCTGCTTCGGCCCTTGGTGGCCATGTCACTGAGTCCTGGCTATACCAGGTCTATACAGATGTCCACTGGGACTTTCTGGGAAAGAAGGTGGTGCCACACTTTCCCTTCTGTCTGTCTTAAACATGGGTGGGATGTCTGGAGCCATGGCCGCTGTTTTGCCACCAAGGAAAGGCCACAAAGATCACGGAGGCCAGGCCTTGACAGACAGGACAAAGCTACTGATGCAATGGGCAAAGCCACTGCCTTCCAGAATTCTTGCTATGTGTGAAACACAGAGGCATGTGCACGAGCCCCTTGAGGTGGGCTTTGCGGTCCTTGCATTCAGACTTTTGCCCACTGATTCAAGACTGTGATGGGGATGCCAAGGAGAAAAGGACTCCAGAAAAGGATCTCATGAGGAACAGAGGCACCACGAAGAGCTCAGGCAGCTGCGCAGGGGCCTTACCAAGGAGCTCGGATTCCAAAGTCATGCCCGGGAGATGGAAGGGGATGTCGTCATCAAGGATGAGCCCAGAAATGGGAAGCTTACGAGGGTGAGACTCTACAGGAACAGAGCCTATGAGATGCCTTCCTGAACAATCCACAGGTGGCCTCAGGACATTGGTTTGGCTCTGGGCGCCGGGCATCCCAAACAGCAGGGCCTCGGACAAGCTAGATGTTCCTTTGCCTTTTGTAGGAAGCTGAGGTGGTCCATGTATTTCATGGAGCTGTTCATGGCCCAGACTCCTCTCGTAACACCCTGATATCCTAGAGGGACACCCTCCATGGCCAGGTCCTGGGGGAAAGGAGGAGGGACTGGCCCAGGGCTTTCTCTTAAGGACAGGACACAAGTGGTACCCTGTACCACTTCTGCTCGCCTCTCCTTGGCCACTGCCTGATCCTCTGGCCTTGCTGCCGGGGAGTAGGAAGCGCCGCTTTTCCCTGGTGGTGGTGGCATCACGCCACCTTTCCAAGGAGGACAGCCAGCTGGCTCTGCGATGGTATGAAGAAGCTGAGGCCCAGAAGGGGTGTCATGGTCCAGGCCTGCCGGACCTCAAAGCCTGACCCCTCCCCTGCGTCCCCTCCATGTCCTGCAGCCTCTCAGAGGCTGAGACCCAAGCCCCTTGGTGGCCCTCCCTGCCCCAGGCTCATGTGGCCCGATCGCAGGGCCCCTGAATGTCGTCGCCGGACATCACGTGTGTGGTGGGGAGGGGTGCTGAGTTCCAAGCTGAAGCTGGAAAGACCTCATCAGAGGGCCAGGGGCAGGCCTCAGCATGCGGCCCCCCTCCACGGGGCTCTCTGAGGCCTGCCCTGTCCCCATCCCTTCCAGCCTGGCATCTGGTTTTCTTTTTAGTGATCATGACCATGTGAAATTATTACTTCTAGTTTGCTCCTCGGTCAGCACGAGCTTCCTTCAACAGAACGCGAGTCCCCTGTCTCCCGCCTCCTGCTGTGTCCCCTGCATCTGGGAGTCTCCCAGGAGAGCCTCACGAGAAGCCTAATCAAGGGAGGGGCATGGGGCATGTCCTGGGCTCATCCTTGTTCTCCCCGACTCCCCCTGCCTGGTCTCTCACACCCACACCCGAGGGGCCAGGGGCCCAGGGAGGGTCGCTGCTCCGTGGGAAGGAGGCACCAAGTACAAGGGCATGATTTGTCTCACAGCGGGGGCGGGACGGGGGGGGGGGGAGGCAAAGCAGGCGCTGTGTGTCCCCCAGAGACGGCACGTGCAAGAAGGAAAAGGCTTTCCTCCCAGGACCCAGATAAAGTCCTCGGGTGGCAAGAGAAGCAAAGAGTCTGATAGTTTCCCTGACCTTGGAGGAGAACCTTGCCCCCTGGGGGTCAGAAGGGGCTTCTTTATGGCACAGAAGGTGAGATTCCCCCAAAATAAGATCTAAGGAGGGGCCCCCTCTATGTAATTCAGTTTGGGCTCCAACCAGCACTGTCAGAAGCTCAAGGTGAGCCCCGCCTGGAACACAGCGGAGTCTCAGCTCCCCTTCAGCCCCAGACCAAAGGCCCTCTCCTCGCCCAGCTCTGGCCACCCAAGACCCCCTGCCTGGGGGAGCAGGGCCTGGTACCTGCTTGTTCAGGAACAGGTCCCTTCCCAGCAGACACTCCTCCCTGCTCAGCAGGACCCCGTCCCGAGTCTGTGGTTCTCTCCGACAGCAGGCCTCGGGCACCTCGTCACTGTCCAGAGTCAGCAGTCGGAAAACTGATGCAAACCGGAAGTCTTCGGGCCCGTTGACGCCACAGCAGCCAAACTAGGAGGACAGTGAAGGGAAGAGTCTGGGGGGGAAGTGGTAGGAGCTGGGCCCAGGGGGCAGAGGTGGCCAGATAGTCTCCCTCAAGACCCCCATAAAGCAAGGAGCAGAGTCAAGAGTCAGCTAGGGACTGACTCTGTTTGCTGCTCCTGTGTGACCCTGGGAAAGTCACTCAACGTCTCTGAGCCTCCAGTGCCCTTCTGTGTAAAATGGGGGGTAATGGTGACAATGACAGCCCAGAATGCTGTGTGGATGGCAGTTCCAAGGTCCAGGCTGGGCTCAGTGGGCCAGCCCTGATCAGTTGGTGATGTCTGGTACAGGTCTGTGAGCCAAGCAGGCTCTGGAGGCGGGACATTCGCTGCACCTGGCATCATGAATGCTCACAGCATCCCTGGGGTCATCACTCACTGTGATCATGACTGAGTTCCAGGTGGCAGAGAAGACATCAGTGTCGTTGTTGCCCTGGTAGTGCTTGGTGAGCTCCTTGGTGAAGAACTCACGGGTAAGCTGGAGGGAGAGGCAGAGGGCAGGCTAAGATCCCCCCACTCCCTCCCTACCAGCAGTTTGGGGCACCCCAGCCCATCCTGGTCTCTTCAGCTAGCTGCTTCTGGAGGGGAGGCAAGGCCTCAGTGCCCCAGGGTTGGGGATTCTCCCAAGCCACTACCTTGGGGTGGCTCCTGAGTCCCCCCTCCAGGGCGTGTGCCCCCCCCCCCCCCCCGGATCACCAGCTGGAATAGGAAGTCAACACACACACCTCTGGGCGGCGAGCCCAGAAGCCCTCTCCGCCCTGCAGCTCTTCTCAGAAGCAGGGTTTATCCAGGGTGGGGGGGCTTGCCCCTCACCCCACTCCCTCCCCTCTGAGCTGTTCCTCAGAGCCACAGGTGTGCCCCAGGTCCCTGGCCCTGAAGAAGGGAGTCTGCAGATCTGGTTTCCAAAGGTGTCCTGGGAAGGCGCTCCCACCCTCCACATACTCTCCTTGGGCCTCACCACTGTCCTCCCTTCCATCCTTCCTGCTGCGGAGAAAGGACTTGGCCTGTGTGCTGCCGGTTGGAAGGCTCCATTCCCAGCCCACAGAGTGGCTGCCTCTTCCCCTCTGTCCACGGCTTGCCTTCCTGCTCCTCTGAACCAGCTCGTGTGTCCGGACCCCTCACCCTCCCTTTCCCTCCCCCTCCTGTTTCCAGGCACCCCCTGTGGCTGGCCGTGCCTGGCTCCTATGGACTCAGGACAGGGCTGGTGCCCTGGGTAGTTGGAGCTCCTGGAAAAAGGCGGCTCGTGAGGGCAAGTTGCCCAAATTGCATACTGGCCACGACCTCAACGGAGAGGGCCCTGCTCTGTCCTCCTGCACATCACACACCCCAGGGCCTAGAGACAGCCTCGCCAACTAGCCTCTGCCAAATGACTATTGCCGGGCATGCTATGGAATGGAAGATTCCAGAATCAGGTGTGGCGTTATATCAGGTGTTTTGGAAGAACAGAGACTCTAAAGGACCCTCTGATTCTACCTTCTGGAAACACCCTCGCAGGAAGAGGGTCTCTGGGGTGGTGGGTCATGATTTGGGCTGGAATTGCCAACCGAGAGGCTGCAGACTCTATGAGACCCTGTCTGAGGAGGGGAGGGGCTGGCCCCCAAGGGGGGCCAGGGCAATGGGGGGTCTGCACTTACATTTTCCCTGAAGATGAAGGCCAGGATGGCCGCTGAGAGCTCCGCCAAGAAGATGATGAGGATGAACAGAAAGAACTGTGAAGAGAAGAGGTTCGTGAGCCCCGAGGGTGGTGGGAAGGGGACAGGCGACTGTTCGCTGATGCCCCTGTCCATCTGTCACGCAGTTGACTCAACGTATCAATTTCATGAGATGAAGGACCCTCACTGCCCTACCTCAGCATCTTTTCATAAGCAGCCTACCAACAAGTCACCTTCAGAGTCAGCAAGGTTATAATACAAATAGGAAACAGTAAACAAACAAATACGGCTTCCGGGCAAATGGCACCCCTTCCACGATGCCCCTTGTGCAGTGTTCAGCCTGAACAACGTCACCTGGTAGCCCTGGAAGGTGATTGAAGTTGACCTGTTTGGACCCTCTCCACATGGAAATCTGGAGTTCCTTGGGGACCCCAGACTGGCTCCCCACCCTCCGTACCCCCAGCGCCACCTCTCCCTGCCTGGCCACCTCTCCTTCCCATGAGCAGTGGGGAACTGATGTTGATCTTCAGGCACAATAAAGGAGCAAGACAGGAGGGGAAGTGATGGGCCCATTAACATCGGGAAACCAGGTGCTGGAGTCTGAAATCTAACAGACCCCTCTCTGCCCTACTCACTGCACTCCTTGACATTCTCCAAATTGTCCACGATGCCTCCTGTCTGGGGCCACCCCCGTGTGCCAGGAA
Organism: Meles meles; assembly: GCF_922984935.1. Taxonomy (NCBI): domain Eukaryota; kingdom Metazoa; phylum Chordata; class Mammalia; order Carnivora; family Mustelidae; genus Meles; species Meles meles. The sequence goes on from NC_060073.1 coordinate 21,175,069, forward strand.
GGCTCCTCCCTTCCTCGTCCACCAGCTCCTCATTTTCCAGACCAGGCTCAGCCCAGCCCCTCGCCTGGTGGGAAGCTGTTTCTGGCGTCCCCCACATTGCAGTGCCCCCCAGAGATGCCTGCCCAGCAGCTGCTGCACCCCCTACCCCCCCCCCCCAATATCACAAACAGAAGCATTCCCCATGCCTGCCAGCTAAGGTGTTGGGACACGGCTGCCAGATGGACAAATGAATCCCGGACTGACCCGCTCACCCTAATGACCTTGCTCTCTGCCACATCGCAGACCACGGTCAGTGTGGGCACTGCTTTGGCTGAGAGCCATGGGCAGAAGGAACAGGTGATGACTTTGCCTTCATTACTCCGCGTCGCAGGTGCCCTCGGCATTTCTGGTCTGTGGCCATCCCGGAGCTGTCAGCGCACCTGGAGACCACCAGTAGAGGACCAGATCCCCACTGCCCACGGTTCCTGCACACCCTCCCAGCCCCCACGGCCGGCTGCCCTGAGATGTGCCGGGGCTGGAGGGAGGTGGGAGTCCTGCCCTCAGTGGCAAGACAACTCAGCCTCCTTGCCTCCCTTCATGTGGCTTGGGATAATCATGAAAACCCCTTTGAGCCTCAGTTTCCTTGTCAGTAAAATGGGGATGCTCACTTCTGCTCCTGGGATCATCATGGGGAATCCTGAAATAAGGGGTGAGCAAGTTTCTGTCTGTCATCAGAGGTTGAGCAAAGCTTGTCGCTGAGGCTCCTCCAAGTGTAGAAGGACCGAGGAAGCCAGCTCCCACGGGAGCCCCGGGGGGCCCAGCTGTCAGGGGTTCGCTCAGCGCCGGCTTCCCCACAGACACGCATTGCTGCTGGCGAGCCCCGGTATCCCTTCCTGGATCGCATCTCTTCCAGTCGGAAGAAGGTTTCTGTCGCTTCATCCTCATCCCGAGAAGACCCCAAAGTCTTGTTCCCTCCCTGACTTTGCAGCTCTAACAGCGGCCGCCCAGCGCAGGCCCTGTGGTTTCTCTGAACTGCTTGGGCTGCGGACAGAGAGCCTTGGGATGGATTTTGAGATGGTCTATCCAGGGTGGGGACAGAAAACAGCCCCAAGACCTGTCAGTGGCTTCATTTGTTTTTAAATGTCCCACCCCAAGGAGGACGAGTGACTTCACTCCTCATCCCTGTGGTCGCCTTCGGCAGCGGGCTTGCCGGTCAAGCTGCCTTCCACGTGGGCTCCAGCTCACAGATGCTTGCTCAGCTCTAGAAGCCGATTCCCATCCCATGGCCTTTCTCTTTAGTCTCCAGGTCCACACTGGAGGAAAAAGCCAGAGAAAGGTAGGCAGCCCGAAGATGCCAAAGCAAAACCTTTCTTCTTAATCCAGCAATCTGTTCTGCCTCTTCTCTCTCTGCTGGAAAGCACGTTCAGGACTGGCCTGAGGGATTGACTCTTCTGAACCCTGGGGTCTGCTGGGGATAGAGTCCCTGCCCGGAGGGGAGTGTCCCAGAGGGCCTCCTGTGCCCCAGGGCAGGCTGCCCTCCCTGTCTCGGCCCCATCGGACTCCACTGTCCACTCTGCCAACCCCACCACCCCGGGCTCTCATCTTCGTGACAGTGAAAGGCCCCAGGCAGGCCTCCTGGCCCTTCCGTGCGGCTGGTGATGGATGAGCCCTGGCCCTGTCTTACACAGCCTCCACGGGACCTCCTCCCTGCCCTTGCCCTCTTGGTGGAGTTGCTGGCAGTTCCCAGGCTCGCAAAGAGCAGCCCTGGAAATGGTTTCCATCCTCAGCGAGGCGACGGAGCTGGGTCTGGCTATGGATCACAGCTGAGATGGTTAAAAAGTACGGATGAGCCAGAGCCTAGGCCGTGTGCATGCCGCGTGCTCAGCGCCCCGGGAGCGTGGGGCTCTCCGGACGGTGCGGCTGGGGGCTTTGCCCAAGGCTGAGGCCGGCACAGAAGAGAGCCGCTCAGAGGGGGTCAGAACCAAGAGGCAGGCGCAGCTTTCCCAAGGGCGAGTGCTGATGCCAAGTCCCGAGACAGTAACGCCAGCCAGCCCTACTGAGAGCTCACCACTGAGGTGCCGAGGACCATCCAAGGCTCCTTTCCCGGGGTCCTCTGGGCAGCCTGGTGAAGCCGCCGTGGTTACCACCAACCACTCCGGTTACCCAGGGGGTGCCCGGGACCCAGAGTGGGTAGTACATAGACCCATAAGAGCCTCCATGTCTGAAGACTTTCCGATGGCGTGTAGGGTTTCCCGTGGACCAACCTAATGCTTTTATTTTCACATTTGTCAAGTGCTTGCCTGTGCTGGGAACAGAGTTAAGCAAGATGCACATTTTCTTCTTGAGCCATGATCACAACACTGTGGCTGGGAAAGCGGTACCATCATCTCCATTTTACACAAGAGGAACCTAGGTTCAGAGAGGTTAAGTAACCACCCTCAGGTCACACAGCCAGGAAGTAGCAGAGCAGAGATTAGAACCTAGACTTTCCTGACTCCAAAGCCCATGCCCTTACCACACCTCTAAGACCACCTCCTCTCTGTCCCTTTATTCCAGGGCTACCCATTGAGCACCTACTGTGTACCAGGCACTATGCTAGGTCCTGGCAAACTCCTATACACAAGGCAGATGTGGTCCCCATCAGCACGCAGTTTACGTTGAGCTAAGGTTCATGATTCCTGAGATGAAATGCAAGAATGAGCCTAGTAACTCACTGAAGGAGAAAGGAGGGCTCTCCAGAGGGAGGGGGCCTGCAGATCGCCATTGCCATGGCCACTGTCCCCTCCTGGAGTAGGGTTTCCTCAAGCCCTAGATGCCACTTCTGCCCTCTGGCCCTCTCCCCAGGAAATGACTTCCTCTTGCTTACCAGGGTTACTGCTGGTTATCCGGAGGGGCTCCCCCTGGATCCGGCCACAGAGCTTGTCCTGACGCCTCCCGCCTTCCCGGACTTCCCCTCAGGAGGCAGGGCCTTTCCCAGGAGTTTTGAGTTAATCTCGCCTCATCCCATTTGCCTAAGGACACATTTGCCAGTAATTCCCAAACCTCAAATGTTCACCATTTTGCTTCGGATGGAAAAATTAACGAAGGGACGGAAACTGCGATTTTGCCTCCTCGCAAACATTTCCAGACTTTTCTAGCCTATCTGCCCATGGGCACATCTAGTTTCGGTTCTCATTTCTAATAAATGTTTACCAAATTTACATCCTTTATGTGTCATTCAGCTTATTTATCTCTTCTGAGTACACGTGTCTCATTCTGCTGTTCTCCTTTCCAAATTAGCATCTTGGTCATCAAAATATAAAAAAAAATTTTTTTGAATCTTTAAATAAATAGATTAAAAACATGCTGTGAACGACTCCTAGGCAAGCAACCATGAGAAAGGGATGCCACAAAATGCCCATTACAGGCTGAGATTGTCCTATTCTATGTGAAAAGGGTGTAAAATTGATCAACGGGAGGGTTTGGAAACTGTACCTTTAGAAAAATTGATCGTCAGGTGATGTGGTCATTAGGCTGAGGGTGGTGGGGCCCTGGGGTTTCAGCCTCAGAGCGGGGGTGGGAGAGGGGACGCTCTCTGTTCCCCGCACCCCAGCTCTCCCTATCGGCCCAGGTGGCCAAAGTCACTCCCTCTAGGTTCCGTTCATGACAAGTCCTCCCTTCCTCCCCGAAGGTTGAGGAGCAGGGCTGCCAGGCTTCTCGAAGGCCCCTGGCAGCCGTGAGGGGTGGCACTTGGTGCCCCTCTTCAGCTGGGACCACCACATGGCCAGTCCAGATCAGAATAGAGAAGTGGTTCTTCTTATTTTTTGAAGTCATAAATCTTTTTGAAAACCTTCCAGAAGTCGTGGCATATCTCCCCAGAAACATACATGTTCACACAACACACACACACACAAGGCCCTAATGTAATATTTTGCACATAATTCTAGGTGAATTTCAGACATGTGAGTCTATTTTAGGCCTGAGACACGGGGGACCTGGGTCCTAGAGTCCCCTGCCTGTGACTCGCACTGAGATCTCAGTCTGATAGGCGCTGGGCTTCAGAGACTTGAGGAGCGGGATGGGAGGAGAGGGACAAAGGGGAGGGGAGAGGACACAGGGGAAGTAAAGGGAGAGGGGCAGACTAGGAGAGCCCAGGAGAGGGATAAGGAGAGGCAGCAGGCATAGAAAGCAGGAGATAAGGGGCAGAGAGACAGAGGTAGAGAAAGAGCAAGCAAAGAAAAGGATGAACGCAGGTAGGTCTCCTAGGTCTCGAGACTAACAGAGAGAAAAGGGAGGATGGAGAAGGTGGCAGAAGAGAGGGCTGGAAGGGGCTGCCTGAAGGGCTGGGCTCTGGCCACAGCCGGACTCAGCTGTCCCTCGGGAGGCCGGAGGGAAGCTCAGCTGGTCCCTGGGTCTCGGTCCTCTCCACAGGGACCGATGTGCCCATCTAGTGGCCGGCTCAGAGGCTGCCTGTTTGTGGGGAGGACTTTTGAGACCCCCAGCCTGCTCCCAGCGCTGTGTCCAGGCCTGCCCTCCTGTCTTGGCTTCAGGGATGGGACCCGGGGGGTGGGAGTGCTGAGGCAAAGCTGGAAGAAGAGGGACTGGCATGATGTGGGACCCACATCCCAGGTGCTTTTAAAGTCCCCATGGGCTCCCAAGCCTCCTTGGGCCCCGGGGGACGCTATAGAGGGCCTTCCGCCAGGGGGCGCTCACAGGTTTCTTTGTTTCTCTCCAAATGCAAAGTTCACAGTGTTCAGGCAGTGAAGGCCAAAAGGGGCCAGGGTTCCAGAGTCACACATCTCACGCTGATATCACTTCCTGCCTGGGATGTGGGGAATCTCACTGTGACACGAATGGGGGCCCATACAGACTGCTCTAATCTGTAGGGGAGTTGGGGGGGCACATGGTGCCAGATCTCCACCTCCCAAAGCCACAGGAACAGACACATTGGCCCACACTACGCTGATCCCCTAACTCCCGGCCCCTCCCCCCACTCACCCACAAGGAGCACCCACACCCTGTCCCGCCCCCACGCACTTCCCCAAGTGTGCTGTCTTTACCTGGCCCTGTAGCGGGACTGGGCTCCAACTAGAAGCTCCCCAACTCCTGGGCGCCCACAGGTCCTCTACTGGGGTGGGAGACCCATCCACCAAGGCCAGAAAAGTAGGCAGAGCCCCAAAGGACACAGCCCATGGGAAGATGGAAGGCCAGAGAAACAGACCACCCACCGGTGGCCTCATTTGGTGCCAACCTACAGCTAAGCTGCCCCTTGTTTATCAAGCGAATTCACTAAAGCTCAGAGAAACTAAGAAACCAGACCCAAGCCCCATCATCAGGTAGGGGACAGAGCAGGACGCACACTGAAACCCAGGCCCGCCTGTTGTCCTCTCATCCCCCTGGGCCTCCCCCATGCCTGTCCACCAGGGACACTCCCGGAGGACTGCCGAGCAAGAGTGTGATGGCTGAGTCTCTGCGGTGTAGATACAGCCCCTCACTCTGCCCCTGGCACCCATGGGTGGGGTGAGGGTGGGTACTCACAAACAGCAGCAGACACTTGTTCTCACGGACGGCCCCGCAGCAGCCCAGGAAGCCCAGCAGGAAAAGCAGGCCGCCCATGGCCAGGAGGATGTAGGCGCCCGTGATAAGCAGGGGGTTGGCGGCCACGATCTCCCGGAAGCCGGTGGGGTCCACCATGACCCAGATGCCGATGCCCAGCAGGCAGGCCCCGCCCAGCTATTCCCAGGGTGGGTTAGGAGTGGGGAGAAGAGGCAGACAGGGTGGGGGTTGGTTAGGCACTCCAAATGCACACCGTTCCCCCTGAGTGAGGCCCCATGGTGAGCCAGGGAGCCCCCGGGAGCCCCAGAGAACTGGGCAGAAACCTGATTTGCCACAGAGACCAGTGTCCAAGCAATGCTTTTCACTGTTTTGCATTTTCAGGGTTACCCAGGCCTTAAGGGCATTCTCTAAACCCAATCTCTGATCCATACCCCATCGTGGGCTGCTGGGGACCATATCGCAGGGAGCTTTTTGGCCACTTTTAGAGTCTCCTTAAATGTCAGAGCTGCAGGATAATGAGGTCACTAGTCCAAGCCTCTGATTCCACACAGAGCCCCAGAGGGGGCCCGTGACTTGCTCAAGGTCACACAGCAAGTTCAAGGCAAAGCCAGCGCTGAATCCCAGGCTTCTCTGACACTAAGTCCACAGCACATCCTCTGAGGCCTGTACCACGCTAGGGGCTGGGAAAACATGGACACGAGCTGGCCCCTTTGTCCTCAACAGAAGCTCTCATCAGCGTGGGCTCACCACACTCAAAACATCTCCTCCAAAGCCTTCTTGTTTATGTCTTCGTGTCCACGGCCCATCTCTCCATGCCTTACTCATCTTTGGAGAGAGGCAGCTTAGTCAGAGAAAGGGTGGTGCCGCTTGTCAGCTGTGTGACCATGGGTAAGTGGTTAGCCTCTCTGAGCCTTAGCTTCCTCATGGGTAGAAGATAGAAATCACCCTCCTTCCTAAGGTGACACCAAGGAAGAAAGGCCAGGGTGGCTAGGAATGTGCTTAGTAAGTTTCAGTAAATACCTGTTTCATTTTCCTTGGGGACAGACAAGGACTGGAAGCAGATCTGTTACAAGAGAACAGTTTGGCCTGTTCGGGTTTTGAACAGGGTGAAGTGTCTGAAATCCCTGTGTGGTGGAAGGACCGGAGGCCCCCCAGAGGTCCCCCAGAGGCACGTGCCAGCAATGCCAGGCTGTGGCTAAGAGCAAACTGGTGAGCTCTGGGGGGTTGAAAAGGGTCCGCAGGCTGGCGAGCAGAACTGCACAGCTTGGGGCTTGGAGCAGGAGACGATATTTTTCGTACAGGGGTCAGAGCAGGGGAGCGAAGGAGAGGCTGGAAGGATCCATCACTGGGCAGAGAGAAAGGGAAGGCCCGCAGGGACTGCTGATTACACAGTTCCCACGATCGCCCTGTGCCGGGCACCACCTTTCTCCTCCATCCCTTACAAATGCTCTGATAAAAGCTGCCTTCCTCCTCGTTGCTCTTAAGGTTTTGGGGTTCAACAATTGTGTTCTGAGGCTGCTTCAAGGGCACAGACTGAGCGGCCTGAGGGCACACAGTCCCATTTCTGGTGGGGACCCTCAGGCTCGCCCAGGGCCCCCCACCTTGGAAGCTGGGTCCGGAATTCACATCTGGAGGGCTCCCTGTGCTTCAGGATTATGGGCAAGGGAGGGACCCCACGAGAGTTGCCAGGATGCATGAAAAGAGAGAAAAGAGGCAGAGAGAGTCATTTGTGACCAGAAAGGACCTCTCTTTCCCAGTGACCCTGGCCTGGAGGGCATCAGAGGACTTTTTCTCACCCACGACCTGGCTGCACTAAGGTCAAAGGTTGAGGTGGGGTCAGGAGAGCTGGGGGGGAGGGTTGGCTTAAGACTCCGGGAGTGTGGCTCTGCTCCTGGGAGAGGCCAGGGGCTGAGCAGAGCCTGCCGGGGCTGCTGCCAGCAGGCGAGCTGGGCTGCAGGGCACTGGGCTGGCCATCTGAGCGCTCAGACTCTCTGGGCTTTCCAGTACCGAGTCCATACGCTGGATGCGGATGGAGCTAAGCTAGAGAGTGCTGGCACATTCCAGGTACTTCCTAAACGGATCTTGCTTAATTTTCAAAAAAAAAAAGCCTGTTGCGGTAGCTAATGAAGGGATGAAGATACTGAGGTTCAGAGAAGTGAAATGTGTTTCTGATCACACAGCTGGTAAGATGCAGAGCTGGCTTTGAACCCTGGCTGCTCCCAGCCCCGGAGAGGTTTCAGATTACATGGGGGGGGGGGGTCACACAGCTCGGACAGCCAGCTCTGACACCCGCAACTGCCCTGGGGCTCAGGGTTGAGGGGGGCTGTCTCGGCTGCCCTCTTCTCCATCCCCTGCTTCTTCCCGACTCTCCACCAGGGGTCTGATCCTGCGGCAGCAGCCAGGACGAAGGCTCCGACCCTTTTGTCAGAGGGCCTGAAGCGTCCAAGGGTCTGTACCAAACATCCCTCCGTGACCGTGGGCTCTTCGGAGTGGGGCAGGCGCCACTGGGGGCCTCTCGTCCAGGCAGTTCTGGCTGTCCGGGTACATTTGCTTCTGGCACTGGCCCCTGTCCTGCCCCCAGGACTCTGCCCAGTGTGACTATTTCTAAGCCACGATCTGTTCTGCCCGCCCAGCAGAGGCCTTGGGGGACCCAGGGCATGTTCCAGCAATACTTACAAATATGAAGAAATTGAAAACAAACATCAAATACTTCATGCAGCTCAGACAGTCGCCTTCCATGGTGTTCTACCTGCAAAAGAGCAAGCGCCTCAGTTTCCCTGCTGGGGGGCCCCACCCGGAAAGAGTCCTGGCCCCTTTCCCCAGGGGTTCCGAGTGGGCAGCTCTGCCCCTGTGGCCAGTGTTTCCTCTCTGGGAGGTAGCTCTTTACCTCGTGGGACCAGAGTTAGGAGTGAGAACTCGGGGAAGCCACCCCGCCTGGGTTCAAGCCTAGTTCCGCCAGTCATTTGCTGTGTGGCTTTGGGCAAATCACTCCACCCCTCTGAAGCTTGCTCTTTCCAACCTGAGGAAGGAGATTAAAAAGAGAAGCTTCCTCCCAGCCAAATCTCGAGGGTTCACAGAGATAAAGCCGTGGACGCTTAGAACGGCGTCTAGCAGGTGCCAAGCGTCCAGGAGGGCTGCCTCGAGACCCGGCCTGATGGCAGAGGTGAGCCTTCCCTCAGGCTGAGAGCTTTTAGGAACTTGCTGAGGCCATGGAGCTGGATCACAATCTGGGCCTCATAAACTTCCTGCCGCCCCACACAGCCTCCAGCCTGCAGGACGGCCTGGGGCTGTTCCATGGGGCCCATGGAGGGTTGTCACAGGGGCAAAGGGGGGTGGTGGTGGACGCCTACCTAGGGATAAAAGACGTCTTCCTGAGGCCAAACCCTCCTCATGCCCTGACTACCTCTGTCCTGATACCTATGGCATCCCACCTCCCTAAGGAGCTTTCCCGTCTCTGCCTAAAAGTCTGCTCCCGGTAGTGAGTCACTGCATATGATTCCGTTCAGCCAGCATTTACTGTGCATCGACTGTGTGCCAGGCGCCGGCGCTTGAAACCAACAAGATGCAGCCCTTTCACATCCCCGGGGGAAGCAGGCAGCATCTGCTCTCACGAGTCAGACTTGAAGCCCATGGTCACGTCCATATTCAGCAGTCCGTGTTGCCATACTTTCTTCATGACGGCCCCCGGGGGAGTAAGAGAAGCTTCCTCCCAGCCGAATCTCGAGGATAGGGGAGTGAATTGGGACGGGGGTCCGAGGTCCACAGGAGTTGAAAATAGTCAGGTCAACCTCCCCCGGCTGGTAAGGGGCACGGCTGCAGCTCAGCTTGGCCTGAGTCCCGCTCCAGGGAACCCCGGAAGGTGGTCTGTCCTTCTAGGACAGGATGTGGTGCAAAGGGTTCTGGGAGTATGTGTTGGGTGGTATCAAATGTGGGGAAGACAGCGCTTTGTTTCTTTCCACGGTTTCCCACCCTCCCTCCGGGGAGAGCTGGGCTCAGTGTGCCTTCCCCACAAGTAAGTTTGATAAGTCCTGTTTACCCTGGTCGTCACCAGGCTTATTAGGATTAATCTACATCATCGTAATCTCCATTTGGGGAGCACCTGCTGTGTGCTAATACTGTGCTGAGTGCTTTCCACCTATGATCTCATTTAAATCTCCTAACGGGCAATGAGGTATGGGCACTGATTATGGCAAATTTTCAGGTCAGCCTGGCAAGGTGTATGTGATTATTGGAGAGATTATGGCCACAGAGCGTGCAGGAGGCAATGCTAAGATCTAACCCTGAAGCCCATGCACGGTGCGTGCCTGGGACACGGTGGGCACTCAGCAGATCTGCCCCCTCCCCATCCCAGACCATAACCCGATGCCCTCCCAGCAAGGAAAGCCTCATAGACGGAGCTGCGCTCGTCTCCTGCACTCCGAGCTCATTGCACTTGGTGATGACAGGACCAGCCCCGAGTGGCACTCAGGTTGAGGCTAGCGGGTTTTTAAAAAGTGCATTTGAATCCACATAGAGAAAGGCAGAGGCAGAACCCGCCGTTGGGGAAGGGTGTGCAGAAAAGGCTGGTGCCTCTCATCTCCTCTCCTTGTGGTTTTTGCTGGTGTGCCAAGCATTGACCTTGGCTGGGCAGTGGCCATGGCACCACTTTCGGCACCTGGGAGTCCATGAGGGAGGGGCTGGGTCAGGCAGGCAAGGGCCCTGGGCCCTGACAACTTCCCTCCTAACGTTGCCCGGCTCCTGCCAACTGCTTTGCTCGGCTGATTGTGGCCGATCGATGCCAGAGCCGAGCGGGGGACACTGAGGCAGGGCCCAGAGCATCTGAGCCAGATGCACTTTCTTATTTTATTGGGTGGCAGAACCCAGTGCGCCAGGCGACACCATGATGAACCCAAGGCCGCTCCAAGAGAAAATCAGGCAGTGACCCTGAGCTAAGGGCTCCAGGCTTGAAGCCTTTGTGCTTCCGAGGTGCCTGGCCCAAGGGCTTTTCTTAGATCAGGTGAGAGGAGAAGGGGAACACAGGGTCCCTGGCTTCACCTGGCTGGTCACCAACCCTGGGAATACGGACATGAGCATTTAGTAGGTGTAGGGTCCCATCCTCCGCACTAGACACGTATGAACTCACAAGAACCTACGAGATAAGTACAGTCATCATCCCCATTTTCTAGAGAAGGAAACTGAGGCAGGGAGAGGCTAGGCGATTTGCCCAAGGCTGCAGCTGGTGCATGGTGAGGTTGAGATTTTAAGCCAGGCAGTCTACAAAGGATGGAGCGTGCGGGGTGTGTGTGTGTGTGTGTGTGTGACTCTTCTTTCCTTCACTGAGCTGTGGCCTGACTTCATGAAGGGTCATCTGCCTCCAAAGCTAGAATTTGGTGGCACCAACCACTCCATCCCAGGGATCTTTCAAGCGCCCCCAGCCTTTCTGCTCCCACCTCCTCTCTCTCACCCAAGTGGCCTCAGCCCAGGCCTGGTCTCTCTGCTTCCAGCCACTCCCACTCCAGCCAGTGATCCCAGAGGGGCCTTTTGGCAAGGCACGTCCGGCCACATCATGTTCCCCGCTAACCACCTAGGCTCTCCAGGAGACCAGCCATCCCCTACCTGTGGACAGCAAGGGCCTCCAAGACTCCCACAGCCACCTTTTTGTCCTCCTTTGCCCCATCGCCAACATCAAAGGACAGTCCCCCGAGCTCACTTAGTGCCTCCACTCAAGCTAATAATCCCTTCTGCTGGGACTGTCTTTCCACCTCCTCCCTTCCCACCTAATCCCTGTTCATCCCTCAAGGCATCACCTCCTGCCCTGACAGCCCCCCCATCTTGTCCCTGCCTTCCCAGGAGCTCCCACAGCCTCTGCTGATCTCCACCGCTGCCCCCTCCACGCACACACTGTGTAGCATTACGTCACCAGCCTGGAGGCGTGGGATGGCAGCTGTGTCCTCCTCCTGGGACACAGCGGGGATTGGTACGTGGTCAGGATTGCACAAAACCCGGCCACATAGCGAACGTTAATTAAACAGCCTGGGCAGGAAGCCTGGTGCGAGGCTAAGGGCTTTGTGGGCAGCGCATCTTTGTGTCCTCCGACCCCTCCAGCAGTTAGAAAGAGGGGGGCATGAGGATCCACACAAGCAGGGGGGCTCCCAACTTCCTCCTTTCCTCTATCTGCTGTGCCCTCCAGAGTGAGCACGGTCCCCACGTGGCTCCTTCTGATGCCCCATTGGCCTGTCTTTCTCTCCAGATCTCCTGAGAGGCAGGATCAGGAAGACCTGGCCCTTCCTTTGTCCTGGGACCCATCCTCCCCGTGGGTAGTGGGAGGGCTGAGATTCCGTGGGGACCCCCAGGTCTGGCTGGCCAGCTATAGAGCCAGCCTGTCTTCTGATTGGTCTGCGCCTGGGCCCACCCGTACTGGACCATCTTGGCCCTCATCCTTAACTGTGCTCATCTCTGTCTCCTCCATCAGTCCTCAGCCCAGGCTCTCTGCCTCCAGAGCAGCTCCCCAGGAGGCCGTCTCCAGGCCCACCTACAGTTGTGCCCCTCCTCTACCTCCAGCCTTCTAGAAAGAGCATGCCACCTGAATTTAAACATCGTGGTTCTGAGCATAGGCTCTGGAGTTGAACACACCTGGGCTCCAATCTTGGTTCTTTATCTTTCTACCGCCATGTCTTTGCTAAATGACCCAAACTCTGGGAGTCTCAGTTTCCCCGCCTACAAGAATGGACATCGAGGGGCGCCTGGGTGACTCAGTGGGTTAAAGCCTCTGCCTTCGGCTCAGGTCATGGTCCCAGGGTTCTGGGATTGAGCCCCGCATCAGGCTCTCTGCTCGGCGGGGAGCCTGCTTCCTCTTCTCTCTCTGCCTGCCTCTCTGCCTACTTGTGATCTCTGTTTGTCAAATAAACAAATAAAATCTTTAAAAAAAAAAAAAAAAAGAATGGACATCGAGGGCCCACATTGCGGCACGTGGTGAGAAGTCAGTGCCTTGCTGGCCTGCAGCGGGGTGGACAGCTCTTCCCACAGTCACACCAACCCAGCAGGTATATGGGCCTCCCTGAGCTCAGGACCCCAGGACAGTGCCCTAAACCCTAGGCGCTCCATTCCGACCCCCTCTCCCTTTGGTATCAGGCTGACCCAACTCCTCATGTCTGCTGAGACTCGGCACTCTCATGTGACAGCTCTATGAAGCACGTGCCCGGACTCTTTCAATGACCCCACGAAATGTGAAGCACTGTCCATTGTACAGATGAGAACACCGAGGCTCAGGGAAGCCAAGAGACCTGCCCAATATCCCAGGGCTTATAAGCACGCCGCTCAGCCCACTCCAGATCCTGTGCTCCACCGGGTTCTGGGGGCAGCTTTCAGATAGAGAGAAGGGCAGAAGGAGCACTGGACTGGGAGTCCAGAGCCCGAGTCTCCTGCCCTGTGAGTCACTTCCTCTCTCTGGCCTCAGCATCTCCCTCTGCAAAATGATGGAGCAGTTTCACAACTTGTCGGTTCCTTCCATCAGGCTTGAACTTGAACTGGATGGGCCTCTGGATAGCAGAAGGGACGGCCCGACTAAGACGCTGGAAGTCTGCAGGGGTCCAGGCTCTAGCAGGCCCCTCCTCAGCCCACCAAGGCAAAGCTGCTCTCCACAGCAGGGTCTGGCTTCGGCCAACTCTGGCTTTGTAGTAATTAAGGGGCATAATAAATATGGCAGCTCATAAACAGGCTACCTGTATTTATTACGTACTGTGCTCGTTACAGATTACATCTAATGGGTAGCTTGCGGCGTGCTGGGCTCCCAGACAAATGCAGTAAAAGGAGCGTGTCTCCTGGGAAGAAGAGCCTCTGACAACCTCAGAGGTGAGCAGATAGGGAAAAAGACGATGGGAGCCAGAGGGCCGAGGGAGATCCAGAGGCCCAGTTCCTGCTCCAGGGTGAGGGGTGTGAGTGGAGAGAGGGTGTTGGGGCCTGACCAGGGATTGAATCCCAGCCCCACCAAGCCTAGCTGGGCGGGGGGGGCAAGTTCCTAAACCGTATGCATCTGCATTTCTTTGTCTTTAAAATTAATATAAAAATAATGCGGGCGCCTGGGTGGCTCAGTGGGTTAAGCCGCTGCCTTCGGCTCAGGTCATGATCTCAGGGTCCTGGGATCGAGTCCCGCATCGGGCTCTCTGCTCGGCAGGGAGCCTGCTTCCCTCTCTCTCTCTCTGCCTGCCTCTCTGCCTACTTGTGATCTCTCTCTCTCTCTCTCTGTCAAATAAATAAATAAAATCTTTAAAAAAAAATAAAAAAAAAATAAAAATAATGCTTTCCATGCAATGCATGGAAAATACAGAGCGCGGGGCTCAGCACACGGCAGCTGACAGTAGCAACAGCCAGTTATCAGCGGGCAGATCTTAAATTCTTAGCACGGGCCGAGGGATATGCACAATCTCAATCCTCCTAAAGTTCCAAGATAGAGGTAATGTCATCTCCACTTATCAGGAGAGGGGATTGAGGCTCAGAGAGGCGCCATCACTCATCCAAGGTCACACAGCACAGAAGTGCCTGAGCCAGGATTTGAACCCATGTCTGTCTTCATCATCATTTTCGATAAGTGCTAATTCTCTTGCCCCCTTCACCTACTCTCCTCCACGATTCAGGCCTGTCTTTATACCTCCAAGGCCACCTCATTTCTCCCTGTCCAGGGCAATCAGCCTTCTGGGTCATTAGCCACCGCCAGGCTGAAGTCACAAGACCAATGCCTGTCAGTTCCACCTGCCACCAGGCGTTTCTGAGTGTGGGACACAGCTCTTGAGTCAACAGCCGGACAAGAGGGACAGACCAGGGAACCCGTGATCCCTGCCTGGGTCCAGTGAGAGCTCCACTCACCCACAGTGCCTTTGGAAGTTAAGCGAATCACAGCCCAGTTCCCTAATTTACCTCAAAGGAGTGTGGGGACAGAGATAGTCTCCGGAAGGTGGGCTGAGAAGAATCGTGAAACTATGAGGTCCAAGGGCTTAGCTGTTTCTCAGAAATAATGTTCAAAGGCACTTATGAAGGAGCAAGGGAGGTCTCTCTGCTTAAGGGAGAAGATACGCCCTCCCTAGGGCCGGGGGGGGCAAAGCCCACTGGGGTTTCCTCAAATTCCTGGAGGTGACCGGGACCTGGCGGGGAGCCTGGCGCTTCCACTTTCCAGCCTCGCAGCCTTGGACAAGCACACAGCTTCTCTGGGCCTTTGCTTTCGCACCTGTGAAATGGGGCCAGGAATGCTGGCCTCCTCAGGAAATCATCTGGACCGAAGACTGAACGGGCACGGATGCAGAGCTCCTGGCACCATGCCTGGCACACGGCTTCTCCGTCCCTTCTTCCCTCCATGCCCCCCAACCCCCCACCGAAGAGGCGGCTCTTCTCCCCCCTACTCTCCCAGACACCAATACACAGGCCAAGTTCCCCCGCGTAAGGACAGAGGAGGACTCAGGTACGGAGGAGGATTTCTGAGTGGGGAGAGCGGTTCTCCAACAGGATTCCCTGAAACCAACAATCTCCCAAAGCTAAACACTCAGAAATCATCCGCTTGGCACCGGCTGCCTCAAGGGGCAAGTAGCTGGGGTTTTGGGGGGCAATTAAGCCACCCCAGGGTGGGGACCCTACTTCTCGGGTTGTTCAGAAGTTCTGACCCCCCGCTATGTATGACTTTGTCGTACAAAAATGCAAGAGAAACTGCAGTGTGTACCTAGGAAATGACTTGCTAAAGGCGGCACTGTTTGATAGAGAAAATCCTTTCATATCGTGGGGCCCAGAGGGAGGAAATATGGGAGTCGACGTTGTAGGCAGGCTCAGTTTCATGTGCGTTCAGCTCCCCACGTGCAGGGGAGTGGGCGAGGAGCTGCGGTCCCAGCTGCCCTTCCACGCGGGGGTCCCGCCCCAGGGTGAGCATTGGTGGGGGGCGTGGGGGGCTTGCTGCCCTGGATCTCACGGTCTCAAGGCTCCTGTTATGGTGTCCCCTCTCCCGGCCTAGTGACGGCTCTGGGCTCACAGACGGGTGTTTCATCATACAACGTGACCCCAGACGCAAGTGACCGTTTCTCGTACAATGAAACCAGGTGGCTCAGAGCTTTAAGGGGATTTAAGTGAAACTTTTCATTTCTGTAACAGAAGTTCTCAGTTGTGAGCCGTTAGGGCAGCTCTGACCGGCCGGATCCCCTCATTTTGAAAGCAAGAAAACAGGCTGAGAAATGGAAAGGGGGTGCGGCCAAGTCAGCAGACCAGTTAGCGATGGATGTGAGCCGAGCGCCCCGGTCTACAAAGGTCAGGTCAGGGCCCTGGGAAAGGGCTCCAGGCTCTGTCCTGTGCTTGCTGATGTTGGTAGCACGCGTCTCCCCTTGTTAGAACTCATGCTCCGTGAAGGTGGGGACTTGGTTCATCCACTGCCTGATTCCTAATGTCCTGAGCAGTGCCTGGCACACAGTGGGTCCTCCATTCAGACGTCTGAATGGGTGAATAGTGAGAAAAGAGAAACTGAGACAGAAAACAGCGCAGATCTTGCAAATCAGAGAAACAAAGAGCTGTCAGGAAGAGAGGGAAAGACGGAGAAAGGCAGACAGCAGGAGGTGACGTGGGCCGAGACAGACTGAGAAAGAGCTGAGGAGAGGGAGGGCATTGTCAGGGGACAGGGCAGTGGTACACAGGGAGAGAGGGGCGCCAAGGCTCACTTCTTACCTGGGCAACACTTTGGGCGTCAGCAGGACAGAATCTCCGGGTCAGAGGGGCTCTCGTATATTCTTTTATTGGCCCAGCTTGTCCTAGAAGGGGAAAATATTCAATTACTATAGGAAGTCAGTAAGGAGCAGCCACGTTCTAGAAGCTGTTTATGAAAACCTGCCCTAAGGAGGCACACAGGGCAAGTGCCTTGCTAATCTGGGTCCATTAGTGCTAATGAAAAGCTCTCGGCATCTGGGCCCACTCCAGCTGGGGAGGCCTGCGCGGGGTGCCTGCCCTCGGCCCAGAGGGGGAACCACAGCTTTAAGACACTTTCAGCGTCTGGTACAAGCTCGGTCTGCACTGACACACCGCATGCGGCCGAGGCACTAGGAAGACAGCGGGCGTGGGGACCCACACACCTGGACGTCACCTGGGCACCTGTGGGGAGACCCCAGCAGACAGTGCCAGCAGGGGTGTGTTCCTCAAACCCCCCTGCCCCAGAAATTCTGGCTCCTGGGGGAGAAAAGCAGATGCTGGAAAGTGTTGCTTCAGCCTCACAGAAGGACTTAGCCTTCTGGCAGGAGCCAGACCGCAGCAGTGGAAATGAGTGCTGTTCTCAGTCGTCCAAATGGGCCAGATGGAGGCTCGTGTCCAGCCACACCTCGGGGAATCCCACAGCCTGGAAAAGTGAGGCTGTGGAACTTGGACGGCAGGGGGCATTCTCATGGGGTGGGGGAGACGTGGGGGTCTCGGGCGCCCGTTGAGATCCCTTCCCGTTCACATCAGGAGAGGGCTGGTGGACGAAAGACTCCTCTCCATCCACACCTGCACCCGCCTGGGAGACACATCTTGAGTACCTACTGTGTGCTGGGTGCCGTGTTAGGAACGGGGACATGTATGAGCCCCCACGGTTGGTGGCGTTTGGGGCCTGAGACGCCGGTAAGCTCACCTTCTGTGTCGGGCTGTGGCGGTGGAGGAGACTGGAGGAGACAAACAAAGGGAAGACAATAGGGCTGGGGACTAACTAGGAGGACTAACTGCCCACGGGTGTAACTCCACTCCACTAGGGGCAGCGGGGCGGGAGAGCGGTTCTCAGGGAAGAGGCGGCCCAGGGGAGAAAGTCTCCAGGAAGCGTGGAGGCGAGGCGGGGCAGAAAGGCAGGAGCAGGGAGGGACCTCCCTCCTGACAGCTCGTGGAGGCCCTGGGAGCCAGTACCCCGATTTGGCCCAAACACACCCACATGGCAGGCTTATCACCCGCCTGCCTCTGGATCTGCCCCAGAACTTCGGGCTACAGGTCACACGTGAGCTCGCTGGGTGCTCACGACACCTGGACACAAGGATCCCACAGGCACGGCTGTTTCCTAAGAGGAAGCCCTGCCTCCTTGTCATGGGTGATCCCTGCCCCATTGTATGGTGGCTCCTGGGCTGAAATGGACTTACCCCTCTTTGCGGTTCTGAGTGCCCCGAAGAGCCTCCCATCTCTCTTTGCCCCTCTCGTTCCCCCAGCCCAACGCCCGACTCCTGACTGTTTCCTGACCCAGCAAAGAGCTGTATTAGGGGATGCTGGCAAAGGGTGGCTGAGGGATGCCTGCCATGTGCACGCCATCACAGCTGGGATGGCACCTGCCTTAGCTGGCTCCCGTGAGACCTTCAGAAAGTCACTGACCCTCCCTGAGATGCCAGGTTCTTCTCTGAAAACTGTGATTCTTGATTTCAAAGTCAAACGGGGTTGTAAGTGTTCATGATATGGGGGCATCCTGGGGGCACAGTCCATTAAGCATCTGACTCTTGGTTTCAGCTCAGGTCATGATCTCAGGGTCCTGGGATCGAGCCCCGAGTCCAGCGCTGCGCTCAGAGTGGAGTCTCTCTCTCTCCCTCTCCCTCTGCCCCTCCTCCCTGCTCATGCTTTCTCTCTCAAATAAATAAATACATCTTTAAAAAAAATTTCATGAAATGAAGCTTGTGAAATTGACTGATACGATACAAAAACCCTTGGAAACCTCCGAGCACTCTTCCCGTGGGGAGCTGGTATTACTAGTAGCATCATAAATTGGAAGTAAGTGGAGTCATCAGTGGAGGTGGCCATGGATGAGAACTGAGGGCAAACGGTCTGGTCGGGATGGCTATAAACACCTTTCCCCTAAGTAGCTCCAAACCCAAGGTAACCGCTACAATATGTGATAACCGACTCCAACGGTAACTCACAGTGCAGTGTGCTAACCATGGAGCAGGGTCTGCTAAGCATTTCTCCTCCGTTCCCCTGCATGCTCCATGCCTACGAGGTCAGTGCCGCTATTATCGTGTGCTCCATCCGAGGCAGCTGAGATTGAGAGAATGGAACGAACTGGCCTGAGTTTGTTCCCATGGTCAGCCAGACACAGCCACGATTCAGGCATAAGCCAGCTGGACTCCAGACCAGAGCTCCCAACAAGACACCAGCCCTGGGAGAGGGCACCCGAAAGAGGAAGAACTATGCCTTGGGCTTCAGAATTTCCAATCCAGGGCTGCTCTGTCCTGAATCAGGCAACCAGGCAGACTCCCAGAGAGCCAGCCAGCATCGTTCCCTGTGCCAGGTGGAGGCCCTGGGGGGATGACCCAATCCCGCCATCCCTTGACAGATGGGAGCCCTGAGGCCCAGAGAGGGGCAGAGACGGGTGAGGTCACGCAGTGCCTCGGGGTTCTCCTGTGCAGGCCCCTGCCTGGGCCAGACAGCTTTATTAACCTTGCCCCTCCTACCGCCTGGGATGGCGGCTCCATCCCATCTGCACAGTGCGGGCCCGGGAGGGGTCCTCTGATTAAGGAGAACAGCTCAGTTCATAAATCACTCCTTTTACTCTCACTGCCCTCGGCCCCCCCGGGGCATACTTTCTGGAGAGAGAGAGAAGGAGGCAGGTGGACATGAGCGATGAGAAGCCTCATGGGCGGAAGCAAAATGCAGGTATGGGGTAGGGTAGAGAGCCCAGAAGAGTCTTGCAAGCGCCCCGGCCAGGTGAGGGCGCTGTGGGCCAGGGCAGAGCCTCAGGGTCCCCCCAGAGCCATCACACCTGCAGCAACCTGGCTTCCCACCAGCAGGGCTCTGCCCCGCCAAGCTGCGAGACCTGGGCCAGTCTACCTCCTGAGCAATTGGCTCCTCACCTGCCAGATGGGGGTTTTCAGAGTCGCTGCAGCCCCGGGGATGGGGGGAGGGCGGGATGGTGGAGCTGAAAGCACTTTGGTGGCTGCACACCCAGTTCCTTCCTTCCTGCGAGGCAGGACCCCGCTAGTGCCAGCCCTGGGCGCGGTACCAGGCACAGACACCAGTGACTTTCCTCCCGCAAGGACTCGCTCAAATCCAGGGCCGAGTCATAGCCCCACGCTCGGAGAGGAATGTTAACAGCCATCCCAACCAAGCGTTCTGGGCCCCCCTGAGAAGCAACAGTGGGGCTGGAGAGGGCGCTCGGAGCCGGGGAGGCCGGGGTCCAGGGAGCACCGGGCCCCAATGAGGCACTGGGTCATGGATGTTTACCTAGAGCGATCCCACTCGATCCCACAAAAGGCTCTGCAAAATAAGATGATGCCACTGTTATGCCCTTGCACAGCCCGAGAGACCAAGGCACTATGGGGCTAGAAAGGTCCCAGAGTCAGAACTGACCCGAGGTTCGCCAGACTCTGAGACCCGTGTTTGTTTCCTTCATCAGGACATGCACGGGGCAGAGGCTTGTCGGAGAAAAATGATTCTTGCCATCAGGTTCAAGGCTAGGGGGTGGGGGTGGGGGAGTTATTTGCTCGCTAGCTGTGCCCACTGGGCCTCCTCCCAAGACAGACAGTCTCATAAACAAGCAATTGGCCAGAAATCCTGGCGTGCCTAGTGATGGCACAGACATGGGGACATGGACACAGCTGAGCGGGGGCTCAAATCTAATTAGGCTCCTGGGGGCAGTGCCATGAAGGTTAACCACGCACAGCCTGCCAGGGATGCAATGGGATCCCAGAAGACAGCCAGCCTCCCCTGTTCCCCAAACTCACAGAATCCTGGATGTCGAGGGGACAGAGCCTCTGATCCGCAGGGTCTGGAAGGCCCCATGTCTAGGGTGTGAGTTGAGTTAGGCCTGGGCGCTTGGTCCCTGCCACAACCCTTTCTCCTATCCCAGAACTCCCATGGGGCTGTTTCCATCAGAGAATCTTCAAAGAAGGAAGTGCCTCAGTGAGGGCGACCTCCAACTCCCTCTTTTCTCAGTGGATGCTGAGGCCCAGAGAGGCCCAGGGTCTTGCCCAAAGTCACACAGCACAGCAGGAAGCAGGAGCTCCTGATTTTAAGTCCACTGCTCTTCCCCGACCCAAGGCAGCCTCCCAAGACTGACATCTGAATTCATTTGGCTCCCGAAAGGACACATCGCATGCCACGTCAGTGAATCCCCCCATCACCCAGATGGGCACTCCTGCTCCACCAGTAACGAAATTGAGGCTCAGAGAGGTAATCTCAATGGTCCAAAGTCACACAGTAGGTTGGAGGTAGGGTTCGGACAGGCAAAGCAGGATTCCTTGTCCTTCTACCCTGGCTGTCTTCCGGAGGTGTGGCCCTAGGGACTTTGGGCCTGCTGAGGCCATAGTGACCCTCGCCACAATGCACACTTTCCATTCCCTCCATGGACCTGGGGTGGACCGAAGCCACAGAGGGGGTCATGCCAGACAGGACAGTGGGTCCATCTTCCTGCCTTGGTGCTCCAACGGCCTGTTTGCAAAGGCCTCTGGGGACAAAGGTGTGCACCCTCCTACAGATACTTTCACTTGCCACAGTCAAGGGGCTGAAGACGAGGCAACCAATTTGAACTTGGGCGTGAGCAGAGAAGAGTGGTCATTCAGTGTGCCAGGCACAGGATTTGGCCTGAGGACACCAGAGCCCAAGGGCTGGGAGGAACAAGGGCAGGACGAGTGCCAAAGCCAGCCCTCCTCCCAAAGCCAGTCCTGCGCTGTCCTCGGGCCTCCCTGGGAGGAAGGGAGCCAGCCCTGGGATCCGAGGAAAGGGAGGCAGGAGGAGGAAATGAGAGGGCATTCCAAGCAAACAGCAAGGCTCCCAGGCCTCAGGGGACATCCTTGTGGGGCTGCGACAGGAACACTTGGGTTCTGAGAGATGGTATAGGTTCCAAGGGGATGAGGAAGAAAGCCAGCCTTCCAAGGAGGGAGCAGCCAAGAGATTTTAATTCTCTGGAAACTCTCCTGCCTTTGGAGAGAGCCTGGGGCTTGGGGGGCTGGGGTGGCGGCCACATCTTTTCTGCTTCCCCCAGAGATCTGCGATGGAGATCTCGGAGAGTGGTCGGTGTCCCCTGGTCAGGCATGGGCACTCTGGGCCTCCCAGGTGCCCCCCCAACCCCCGCCCCACCAGCCCTCCAGTCGCTTTCAAGGAGCAGAGCCTACACAGAGACCAGGAGGAGCCTGCAAAACCAGTATCCTCGCCAGGCTTGCTTCCCGAGGGGCACCCACAGGAGGAAGTGTTGGGAGAACAGCCCCTCCTCTCAGTTTTCTAGTGCATCCCCTGCCGTCTGGAGGTCTGGAGGGACGCTGTTCCAGAAAGGAGGTCAACCCCATCCAGTGGCCAAGGACACAGGCGTGCGGGGCGGGGGTGCGGGGTGGGGGAGGGAACCCGTCTAAGGGCACACGGCACAGTCAGGGGTGGAAGACATCGTCTGGAACCCCAGCTTGGATGGTCCCTGCCACACGCTGGGAGTGGCCTCAAAACTCTGCCTAGGGAAAGCCCACAGGAAAGGTTGAATGTGGCTGTGGCTCCACTACAGGAAGGGGCAGGGAAGGAGGACACCAGACGTGCTGTCCGAACATACCACTGTTGCCGAGCCTCTCCCACAAGACGGAAGCTCTTGGGTGGCCAGAGCTGCGTCTCCTGCCTCCTCTGAGTCCCTTCAGGGGACACACAGGGTACTGGCTGGGATGTTATCCATCTAGTAACTGCTTCTGCTTCCCACGTGCCAGGGATGGCGCTGAGCACTGTTCCCAACATCACCATCAACGGGCCAACTACTCCCATTGGGGAGTGTGGAGAAGGTGAGTGAGCTCAGAGAAGGTGAGTGAGCATCCCACAGTGGCCCAGCTGGCTTCAGACCCCGAAGGCACACTGCTAGGAGCTGAAGCACTGACTGGCTGACGGGCTCTTAGACTGCTTGGGGCGGAGCCAGTGGTAAAGAGAAGGAGCCGATGGGCATGAGTGAGTCCTGGGTTCGAGTCCGGAAAGCCCTGCGTTGCCTCCCCTCTCTCTAACCCTGAGTCTTTCCCATTTCCCACAGCCAACTGCATCTCTAAGCCTCAGTGGGAAGCAGGAGCCCCCAACCCTCCCTCCCTTCGCACATTTCATCCCCCTTCAGGGCCTGGAGCTCCAAGAGACCCTTTGAAAGACTTTGATAATCCATCCCAAAATATGCAGGGCTGTTGCTGGAGCAACCTGGCTAGGCTACACAGAACGGATTTAAATACTTAATGGCTTCTGAAGTATGAAGGGAGCCTGGGAACAGGGCGGGAAAGGGCACAGGTCTGAACAGGGGAGGAGGGACGTGGGGGGAGGGGGAGAGGAGGAAGGATCAGGGGAGCCCTGGCATCTCCTGCCAGATAGGACCCCCACTTCCCAGGAGGGGGAGGGAACTGAGGGCTTCAGGCTCTGTGGCTGCCGCTAATGCCCCACAGGATAAAGCAGACTAGGACTGGGAACCAGGCAGTGGGTGAGACCCAGAATTCCACCAGTAGGGGAAGTAGGGTTAATGGGGGGAGTTGAGGGGGGTTCTCTTTTGTGGGTGGACAAGAGAAACTGACTTTTTTAAAAAATAGGGCCTACTGTCCAGTGGCCACTGTGTGAACTTCTTGCCTGCTCTCCTTTGAACTTCACTATCATCCTATGGGGCAGGCCTAGTATTGTTCCCAAGTCACAGCTGAGAAAAGTGGGATCAGAAACATGCAGTGACTGGCCCAAAGCCACACAGCCACCAAGTGGCAGACATGAACTCAAGGCAGTGGGCTCCAAAGCTGGTTCTTTACTGCTCCATGTATTGGGATCCAGGGCCAGAAACACTGCGTCCACTGGTAAGAGCAACGGCTAGCATGTACAAAGTCTATTTTATGGGCCAGGCACCACATTAAGGGCTTTGCATGCCCTAATTCACTTAACCCTTACGATGACACTGGGAGGTAGGTACTGTTAGACCCATTTCACAGATGTGGAAGCTGAGGCCCCCAGGGGAAGTAAGACAGCAGCATCATAGGTAAGCGGGGGAGGCAGGATTCAGGCCCCCCGCCCGGTGCGCTCTGGAGCTGGTTCCTTTCATCCGGTTCTCTTATCCCACATTCAGAAACGTGTATAGGAAAAATAAATGAATTAAAATCAAACTTAAAATCCTTTTTTTTTTTTTTTTTTGCCCTGGCGCTTTGACCACATCCTCCAAAGCTGGATAGGATGGTAAGAGGAAATTCTTCCAACGACCTAGCAATATGAGTCAGCTTGAGGCCTGCCTTCACTGACTTGCCTCCACACAAGGCACATGTGTAGAAACCCACACAGACCACAACGCGACCCAGCCACGCAGACCTGCGCTCACAGACAGACACACGTGCATGGACGCATGTACAAATATATACACAGACACAAACACACAGACACCCAGACAGATATAGCTACGTACACACATGGAGGCACATGTGCACACATGTGCACACACACATACACTCATGGACAGGGCGACTGGCTGCTTTCTGCCTGATTGAATGAACTACAGTATCACGAAAAAAGACAACTCAAGTCATCTGTCCCACACCTCTGCCAACATCAAGGATAGCTAAACAGGCAAACCGAGCTGAACTTAGTCTTAAAGATCTTCCGTAAGGGGCATAAACCCAGGACTTTATTCTGATGTCTCCTCAAGGAGGGAAGTCCCTCCTGGCATCTAAGGAAATTCCGTCCTGCCTGACGTCAATCACAAGCACAACACTTCGCCTCAATACCCCGCTTTACCCCTCCCAAAGCCCTCCCAAACTTACGCCCTTCCTTCTTCCTCACAACCATCCAGCGAGGTGGAGATGATTTTAAGTTACATGGAGCAGGGCTCAGAGGAGTTAAGGAGCTTGCCTGAGGTGACACAGCTCCTGCTCAAGGTGGGTGTGGACCCCAGGTGTGGTGCCTTCCCTTTGGCCGCCATTATTTCAATGACCCAGGTTGCTGTCAATATCCTGTCAATTTCACTTTGCTCCTATCTGCCCTGAGCTTCTCAGTATCTCAGCCTGTGTTCAGTGAGGGGACTTCACAGGTCCTGGCTCACGTCCATCCTGCCTATGTGCTACCTGGTGCAGCATGGAGGGAAGGCCCCTCAAACCTGGGTTATCCCAGGTGATCCTGAAGCTTCCCCACCCCGAGTTAGCAGGTTTCCTGTACTGGGGCAGACTGGGTGAGGCTTCCCCCTCCTTCTCACCCAACAGGGTGGGAATCCCTGAACTCCCCTGTACGCCCCTCCCCCACCACAGCCCAGGAACTGTCCCTGGAGCAGAAACCAAGCCTGCTCCCTCCCCCTCCTAGCCTCCTGTCCAGGGCGGTCCTCGCCCCAGTTACATTTGCTAGGCAATAAATATTAGAGGCACTGGGTCTTCCCAGGGCAACTGCATTGAGTCTAGTCACCTGGCCCGAATTAGGGAGGCCACAACCCCTTCCCATAAGGGGAATGACTATAGGTATGTGCAGCTCAAGTTTTGAAGGGCAAACACCTGAAAAACTGAAAAACCGAGAGAGACCTTGTCAAAGCTCCCGTCTGGCCTAGAAGAGCCTGTGAGGAAATGAATCAAAGGAAAACCTGGGATGGAGCCTGAGCAGAAGGACAGGCTGGAGTCAGAGAGCCCTGTTTTCTTGACTCCCCATAAAAAATCAACCCAGCTGCTCCTCAGAGGAGGGTCCTGAAGAAGGATGCAGGTCAGGGGTGGGAGAGGGAAAGGGCTGGGCTTGTGTGGAGACAGGGACCAGGGGTGTGGGGGTGTGGGGGCTCAGAGAAAGGGGAATGAAGGCATCCTCCATCCTCCACAGAAGCCCGTCACCAACTCCACCAAACATCATTATTTTCAGGCCAGGAAAGATGCCAGCAACCCTGCCCGGAAGCTTTGGAGGTGAGCAAGTATTCGGTCTTACAATGCACCAGAAGAGGATTTCTACTTCCTTCTGATAAAATCCTAATAATGAAAAATAAAACTTTATCTGGTCCTGGTTTCTCCATCTGTCCAATAGAAATCCCCACCTTGCCTTCTTCCCATGAGCTGGTGCTGGGCAGGACAGAAGACCTCGGGAAGGGGACAGAACGGGGTCTACCAGGGACTCATCTGAGGCAGAGGTGGCAATTTTTTCCTTAAAGAGCCAGACAGTAAACATTTGAGGCTTTGCAGACATATTGCTTCTGTCACAATGACTCAACTCTGCTTTGTTGGAGAAAGTGGCCACAGATCACATGTAAAGGAATGGTCATGGCTGGGGGCCAACCCAAGTTTATTTACAAAAAAAGACAAGGCAGGATTTGGCTCACTGAATGCAGAGCCCTGGCTCTAAGGAATATTTGGGGACTGACCTTGGGTTAAAACAGCAGATTAAAAGTGAATGTGGTTCCCCGCCCCCTGCTGGGCAGGGGGCAGAGAATGGGAGAGAACAGAACCGGGTGTTCAGAGAACTGGGTTCCAGCCCTGTGTCCAGGCTAGGCAGCCTCTGTCAATTCACAACACCTCTCTAAGCCTCAGTGGCTTCACTGTGCACACAAGGATAAAGATGGAAACAGCTCCAGGTTATGGGGAGGGCCCAGGATATGGGGAGGGCCTAAGGTCCCCCTAAGGTTATGGGGAGGTTATGGGGAGTGCCCAAGGGGGCCCTTGTGGGTTGGGAGCAGCTCAGCAATCAGCAAACCCTGGCTGGGAGGCTAAGTTAACCACAGCAAGCAGGGCTCTGGCTGTGCCTCTGGCAGCTAGTGAGGGGTGGCATGCGAGGGTCTGAACAGCCCTCGGGGGAGCCTTCCAGCCAAAGGGGCTGGAGGAGTTGGAGCTGGTCACCCTCTGATGCCAGGGCCTGGCCCTACTGTCTTGTCTGAATCCTGGAATGCATCCTTTGTCAAGCACTCTTTGGAGTGGGGCTCCCTTGCACCAGGACTGCCAGAGGACCAGGAAGGCAGACCCCTTGGCCTTGACCCTGCTACTGCGGAGTCCATCACACGGAGATACCATGTCTGGCCAGCCCTGGTGGGCCTGCCTGTTGCAGGTCTTCTGCGGTTCTAACGAATGACAGATGACCCAGGTAGAGCCTATTATAAGCCAAAGATGAGCCCTCTGATTCACCTCTTGTGCCTGGGAAGGCCTAACAGCAATGAGAAGGGGCAGAGAGGCTGGTGGATGGTGCAGCCAACTCTGAGCCAGTCGTGGCCTTTGCATCCGCAGGGAAGGGAGGCAGGTGTTGATGATGGGGATGAGGAGCTAGCATTGACAGAGTGCTTATTGCATGCCAAGCATAAGTCTCAACACTTCATATCGATTAACTCATGTAATTTTTGCAACTGTCTCTGAAGCAGGCGCAATTATTATGCCCATTTTACAGACAGGGAAACGGAGGCACAGAGAATTGGAGTAACTTGGCCAGAGTGGCACAGCTATTAGGCTGGCATTAGAACCCAGGCAGTTAGTTCCAGCATCTGGGTTTAGAGGGTGTCTAAGATGTCTCAGAGCTGGTGGGGCAAGCCATGGAATTCTCCAGAATTAGGAAACCCACTAGAAAAGAGGGAAAAGTGGGGGGCTCAGGACCTAGGCCTTGCTTTACCACCAGCCAGCAGCATAATCTTGAGCAAGTTACTCATCCTCCGTGGGCTGCCCTGGGGAGGCAGCGCGCGGAGCGGCCAAAGGCATCAGAGGGACAGGGGACTCCTCTCTTCCACTCACTACCCGCGTGGCTGTGCCCTCCATGAGCCACTGAGGACCATGAAGTCTCATGGTCACAGGAGCGCCGGTGAGATCACTCTGCCTGAGACACGAGAATGCTCTCGTGGAGCCCTACCGTCATTCATCTGGAAGCCACACCTCCTGTTCGGCCATCCGGCCCCGAGCCAAGTTCATGGCTCTCAGTGCCAAGGCTGAGCACACATCTAGGGATCATGGGCTCCACTTCTGGGTAGAAAGGATTCAAGGATCGTCCTTTTAGGAATGGAAATGGTGGTCTGAATATGCGACACACAGACCCCATATTTATAAACATGCAAACACAGCCCAGTCCGCAGCCTACAGAGGAATCTAGGGGACAGAGTTTAGGAAGGCTGGCTGAAAGCAGCACGTGGGGAGAAGAGGAAGGTGGGACTCACCCCTTACGGACACAGGATCACAAGTGCATGAGCTTGGTAGTGAAGGTCCCATGCTCTCTGTGCACAGGGGCTGCCCTGTGGAGCACACAGCAGGCTTGCCAGCACCCCCTGCCCCCCATGTGTCCTCTGCACTGTGAGGGCGAAAGTCCTCAGAAGGGGCTTCAGGCTGAGCTCAAATCACCTCTTGCAGTTCCTGAGGAAGTCAGGATATAAGGTATGTCCTTGGTCCTGTTATCTGGGTTCAAGTTCCAACTTTATGGCCAGCCTCTGCCTCTCCATCTTAGAGTCCTCTTTCTGCCTCTGTCTGCTTTCTGTCCCCCTTCTAAAAGTGATGGCAAGTGTGTGCGTGCTTGCGTGCACACACACACACACACACACACACACACACACACACACACTGACCATTTCCTGGGGAGGTAGAAGGCTACCTATTTATGTCAGCTGCCACACTCCCCTGAAAGCATACCTCAGCGGGGCCTGGACACAAATCCCCTAACCCTTGCCCTGGAACTGTGACTCCCAGCAGGTGGAGGCCACAGTTAATTTAGAGGGGCATGTCTGAGCCCTTCTACAAAGCTGACTTGCTGGAGGCAACCTCAGCGCCGCCGGGGCCCCCGCTGGGAGGAGGGGGTTCTGGGGTGCCTTCTTGCTGGGAAGAGGAAGAACCCGGCAGGTGTTTCATTTCCCCCTGGCAGCCCCATAATTAAGAAAGGAAGCCTCAGCAAGTTCATGGGGCAGGAGCCACAGAGGGATGGGGCGGGGGCAGGGATGGGGGAGGCACAAGGAGCTGGCTTTACAAGGAGGCTGTGTGACAAGGAGGCTCCAGTGTGACCTTGAGCAAGTCACTTCCTGTCTGCGTCCCTGTAAGGAGACTTCAGAGTCACCAGGCCCTGACCACACGTGCAGAGCTAGGTCACGTCGAGGAGGACCCAAACAGCAGGATACACGGTAGCTATCTAGAGCGCCGGGAAGATGATTCTGAGCTTTGCTTGAGGCTGTTATCCCACGGGGTGCTCCATCCTTGGAGTAATTCTGAACAGCAAATGTTGGAGAAGAAAGTCTGTGGGAAAGCGGTCTCCTGCAGAGGCGTCATATGGGGCTTTCTAAGGCAGATGTTCCAGTCAGAGCTAAACCCCAAAGAGAACTCGGATCCCATTACCCGAGGGACAAGGGGTGACAGGGTTGGGAATAAACCTTCTTCTCACTGTGTGCCCCCCGGGGCAGGCCGTACCTCCCGGGTCAGTTGGGGTGACACAATGAGGGTGCGCTCAGAAGCAGGCCCGGTATGTAGCAGGGACCCCCGCCACAGGAGGGCTCCCTCACATGGCTGGGCTCCACGTGTCTTTGCACACACCTCAGCAGAACCTTCGGCAACATTCTGAGGTATGGATACCTTGGATGCATGAACTGGAAAGCCAAGCCTTTCCAGTCCTCTCTCTGCTACTTTGCAATGACCTCACCCCATTTTAAGGTTGGAGTTGTCTCTGCAATATGGATTTAGGGAACCTTGGGGCAAACTTAGTGGTGATGCCCAGCTGCCCGGCTGTGCCCAGAGGGGACTGGCCTTCCCCGGCAGCAGCAGGCCCAGGACTGCATGATCAGCCAGTGATGTGCGGACCCCAGAAAGATAGGCAGCTTCTCCCTCTACCACTCTGTCTCCTTCCCAGCTTCTCCCCCTGGGCAAGGCTCGGATGATGGGGCTGGGATGGAGCAGGAGACTGTCCAGTCAGAGGAGGCAGAGGCCTAGGAGGCCACCAACAGTGGAGTGCCTGGCCCAGATCCTTCTTCTCTTTCACCCCACAACAGCCATACTGGTCTCTTGCACATGGCAAGCACATTGCTACCTCAGGGCCTTTGCACCTGCTAGTCCTTCTGCCTGGGACCCTCTTTTCCTCAGCTATTCCACATGGCATACCCTTGTTTTTTTCAGGTCTCTGATCATATCTTCAGGGAGACCGTCTCTGACCATCCCCAGCCCCTCTCCCCCGAGCCTGAAATGGTCCCTCTCCCGAGCCACTGTCTGTCCCTTTGTTGTTCCTGTTATTTATCTTCTTTTCCCTTCCTTCGAACCCGGGAGGGCAGTGACTCTGTCTGCTGGGTTCATTGCCGAATCCCAGCTTCTGGGATGGTGCCTGCTGCAGAGTGGGTGCCCAGTGGATGTTTGGGTAAGGCAGGAACGAAGGAAGGGAGGAAGGAAGGAATCTCTGTGTGGGCCTCTTTCACAAATTTCCGATTTAACTCTTGTTAAAAAAATCCATCAGTGGGGCGCCTGGGTGGCTCAGTGGGTTAAAGCCTCTGCCTTCGGCTCAGGTCACGATCCAAGGGTTCTGGGATCGAGCCCCACATCGGGCTCTCTGCTCAGCAGGGAGCCTGCTTCCCCCTCTCTCTCTGCCTGCCTCTCTGCCTACCTGTGATCTCTGTCTGTCAAATAAATAAATAAAATCTTAAAAAAAAAATCCATCAAAAGACACAGGCCCAGCTCTAATCTGTGGGACGCAGTAAAAATGAGGGACCTTTTAGGCAAAGGCTAAGAATTTTAAGATGGCAACAGCAGAGCATTAAGCCAAGTGTGGGGCCTCTCTAAGCATTACACCTCCCCCTCCAATCCCCCCAGCTCTGCAACTGCCTTGATTGCATACTTTGACTCCGGCCCTGGGGACTTATTACCACTGCCGTTGTGCCATTCAGAGAGAAGAGGATCAGAATGGCGTAGGCGCTCGGCCAACGTCACACAGCATTATGCTATGGCTTAGCCCTTACAAACTCTTAGTTCCCAGTTCCTGCAGTGGCTACGGAAGAAATCTCATTACCCCCACCCACCTAGAAACCCAGGGACCAGCCCAGAGAAGAAAGCGAGAGAGCAAAACTGCCTGCAAATCTCCTGTTTACCTCACAGATTTATGATGTATGTGTGTATCAAATATCACTATATATGTATATGTATATATATATATGGGATATATATATATATATATATCACATATATATATGGGATTTCGTTTCAAAATATAGCCACTGTTATTTTAATATCAAAACAAAGTACTGTTTTCCAAATCTTCAAGGAGTACTGATGTTCTATTAGGACATACAGGGCTAATCCTGAGAGTCTGGGTGCCCCCTGGCTCGGGGAATGGTGCCCCCAGCCCCGTGGGTCCCCACCATTCAACTGAGAAAGCATTATCCTGGGCAAGAAGTCCCCAGGACAGGCTCAGCAGCTCGCACTACACAATAAAGGCTGGCTTCCATCCCTCATTCATTCCCTCCCGTCTGCTTCGTCCAAAAGGAAACCTCCTCCAGGGTGGCCACAGACCCAGACGGCCAGGAGCCTTCCACAGGCCTGGGTCGGAGGCCGGATCTCATTATTCCAACAGAGACAGAAGGGAGCCCGGCTCGGCTCATTCCTCCTGGGGAAATGTGCCTCGGCCTGTTAGCGGGAAGCGGAGAGTGTTATTACCCTGCTCAGCCAGCCAGGTTCACTCACCACGCTAATTGGAACACGTAATGGTTTGTTAATACAGTCTGCTTTCGGGAGGCTGGCGCACCGGGGTCTCCGGGGTCGGGGTGCGGCGTGGGGGCAGGGAGCCTCTCATGGTATCGCCGAGGAGGGCTGCGAGGGGGGCTGAAACGCTGTTTGGTTTTCGGTGCTTGTCTTGCACAGCGATGTCTTAATCCACCAGCCAAGGGCTTGAAGTCGGTTCTATTGCCGTGCGCGTGTGTGTGTTGACATGTGTATATGCACGTGTCTGAGTGTGTCTGTGTGCACACGAGAGCCCACAGGGACTGTGACGGCCGGCCGGCATGTACCACTGTGCGCAGGGCTCTAGGACCGGGAGGAGGGGGGAGAGAAGAGAACGCGGCTCCATCACACCTACGGGCAGAACACAGTGGTCTAATTTTGAGAACGCAAACAAAGACATCTGTTTTCCCAGGAATGGCTCACCCGGCCCCTATTAACACTAATTAGGAGGCCTGGGAATTCCCCATAACTTCGTAATTAGTGTTAACAGACTTCACAGGGGCTGTGAAGGAAATGGAACACCCCCGTCCTGTTTTCACAGCCACCGTGATGATGGTGTGGGCGACACCATGCCCCCCCACCCCCACAAGGCACCGGGGTTCCCCCAGGGCGTCCCCGATGTCCAGACTCCCCAGGAGGCAGTCAAAGGGGGGTGGGGGCACCCTTGCAGGAAAACTCAGTGGTGTGGGGCGGCTGGAGGAACGGGGGGCAGGAGTGCAAGGAGGACGTGGACATATCTCGGGAAGAGACCCCGAGTTGAGCTTTGGGTCTGGAAGTGGACAAGCAGACAGAGCACTCCCTGCCCAGGCCAACCGTCCCAACCGCCTGCCTTCTCGGGGCCTGTCTATGAAGACGAACCATAATTTAATGGCAGCTCCAAAGAACTGGCAAGATGGCAGCCATGACTTCCCAGTGTCATCAGGCCCCCTCCGCAGCCTGCGGCGCCCTGCAGCCAGACGTCTTAGGAAACCACAGCAAAGCCATTATGAGGACCCCTCAGCTGCTTGGCGGTGGTGGGGTAACCACTTCTGGCAGCTGACAGACGTGGGGCCTTCCCAGAAGCAGCAGGGCAGGGGCCCTTCCTACAAGGCCTCATTCATACACACAAAGACCCCCCCCCCCCCACAGGCCTCTACTCCTCAGCCCCCCGCAGTCCTGCTGCAGGCTTTGTCAGGGTCTGTGGGGGAGCAGGTGCCAGCGCTGCTCCACTGTCCCCTGCGTCTGCCCCCCTGTGCCTCTGCCCCCACCGGCCTGATCTTCCAACCCCTACCCCCGGGAAGCGCTGTCTGTCTGTCTAGCGCTCTGGGCCTGGCTCTGCTTCCAGAAGACAACTCTTTGTTCTTTCCTGCCTGCCCAGAATCTCAGATTCTCCATCTAGGAGGGAGCTGAAAGAAAAGCTATTTTCTTAATCATATTAAAAAGGGTTGAGATGGTATCAAGTACTAACTGACTTTTGGTGATGTTTCTTTTATTCTTGATAGTCAGGTGACTTCAATTTTTTTTTTCTCATAAGGAACAGGTACGATTCATGATTATTCATTCACAAATCATTGTGAACAGGCCATTCGAGCCCCTCACTCTGAAGCTGCTGGCTCTCTCTCGGGCTCTCTCACCTTTTCTCCTGTTGTCTGCCTAGAGAACTTCTCGCCCCTCAGTGCCCGGCTTGACCTCTCCTCCGCCATGAAGCCCTCCCTGATTTCTCCAGCCTAGGCAGCATTTCCTTCTGTTTGGTTCCACATTTTGGAGATGAGAAAACAAGGCCCAGAGAAGGGTAGGGGACTTGCCAGTCTTTACAGCTAGGTCATGGCTGGTGAAGTCTCCGCTAGAATCCAGAAGGGCTTTTGTTTACAGTATCCAGGGGTTGGTGGGAGATTGGCAACATCCCCCCCCTTGATTCTCAACACCCCCTTCCTTCTCTGGAGCCAGTGCCTGCCCTGTCGGGGACAGCCTTGACCTCCATCTTTGTTCTCCTCAGGAATGAGCCAGGACGCTCTTCTCTCTGCCTCCAGGGGCACAAACCAGTGAGGCATAGAATGAAGAACAGAGAATGGCCTGGTTGTTGTTCCACAAAGGGGAGCGGCGACAGGAAGCACTTGGGGCCCTTTCTCCCTCTCTGGAGCTCAAGGCTGTGTCTGCAGCCCCTTCAAGTGCCTGGCCTGGCCCCCCTGCCCACCCGGCTACCAGCCCAGCCCCTTCCTCGCTGGTCTATCAGAGGCCCGGCTTACACAGCCCCGCGGCCCTGGGTCTGAGTCTCACTTTGTCCCTGAAAGGCTGTGGTGCCACATACCGGACCTTATTCCCAGCAATTCGAATAGTTCGTAAGACAGCCTACCACGGATTCAGCAGCACGAGGAGCTGGCGACCGGATAGGTGTTTCATATACGCCATGGCTCATCTTCACGACCCCACTTTCAGGCACCCGTTAGTGCTCCCATTTCAGAGGTAAAAGGTCGCCACCTCCCCAAGTTCAAGAGCTTGGAGTGGTGGAGCTGGGACTGAAGCCTGGACCTCTGCGGGGGTTACAAGCCCGACTCCCCGGGAAGTTACATGGATTGGATGAGATAATTGCACAGGCTAAGCGCTCCGCTGATAATAACGCGTCGAACATTACAGCTTTCCTCATTTTCATTCTTAATGAGAGCAAACACCATGGTGAACCAGCCGGGCTGAGCATCGACGGGCAGGCAAGGTTTCCTGGGGACCTGGTAAGGGGTGGCAGAACCCCTGAAGACTCCTACCTGTGGAAACCCCGGGGCCCAGATTGCTCCTAGCCAGAGAGCATTATTTGAGAGTAAATATTATCTTACCCTCCAGCTTAATCCAGACCAAGCTTACCTTCCCCACCAAAAAGCCCGCAACCCGGAGAAGGTTAAGCCCTTTGCTGCTTTCCTAATTGCAGGCTTGCAACTCTGCTGGGGGACACCAGATCTCTTGGAAAGCCTAAGAATTGGTCTGGTATTTGCCAGTGGCATCGGAGAGGTTGGCTCTGGGTTGGGCTGTCCAGCTTTCCAAGCCCATGCTGGGTTGGGGGGCACTCGTCGGGGAGAAGGCAGGCTGGGGCACATTCCCCTTCTGTACAGGCCTGCCACCCCAGCCCAGGGCAGATCTAGCTACAAGGGATATCTGGGACATGGAGCCCGGCCTCCTGTTTCATGTTGAGTCCCATTTGGCTTGAAAAGTAAAATGGGTCAGTGGACTGCCAGACCCATTCTTCTCTTCCAGTTTATGCCACATCTGTTTCCCTCCTGCCTTTTCCTCTGAAGCGTGGGCAGAACTTGTTCAGACCAGAAGCCCTGACCCTCCCTGGGCGCCCAGTTTCTCTGGGGTCACTAGATGGGGAGCAGAGCCAGCCGACTCTATGCTATTGAGGGTTGGGGATCCTCAAAGGTCCTGGGAGCCAGCCTGGGTCAGCCCAACCCCTGCCCAACCTCTCTCTCGCATGCTCTCCACCTGTGTCTGTCCCCCGAAAAGTGCTGGTGGGGCTTGGAAAGTGGTCACACAACTTCTCAGATTTACGACAAACCATTGGCTCCTACCCTGAAAATGAGTAAATTTCATAGTATGTAAATTATACGTCTATAAAGCTATTAAAAAACCCGAACAGCAACGTCAACAACAAAGTCGAGAGGGGCTGATGCACAGTTGGGGGTGATGCCCACACCCTGGGGGGAAGCGTGGCAGTGGCAGGCTGAGGCCGGAGGTCAAGGCCAGTTTCAAGACTCCTTCACCATCTGTGGGTTCACAGGTTAGTCTTGTTATTTCTTATCCTGTAAGACAAATTTTAACAGACCCGCCGGTTGACCTCATGAACATCTGAAGTGAAGCCCCAGGGATGTGAGAAGGCAGGTTCTGTGGAAGGATGGGGAGCCTGGGAAGAAGGGGGCAGCAGGAAGAAGGAGGCCTACTGGAGACAAGCCTTCCAGAAGCTTCTGGAGGTCAGTGCTGGAGGGTGGCTCAGGACATGGTATAGCTTGGGGTCTCTGAGTTAGGATGAAAGCCCAAGGCTCAGCCTGGCCTCATCTCTAAGGCACTGGTGGGTCCCCCTGAGAGAAGTGAGGATGGCATCAGTCCTGTCCTGAGCACTGCTCCCTGCCAGGGAAGGGCTGACCCTCATCTGGGGGAGGTGACACCCTAGGGTCTACCGATAATCAGAGGAGACCTGTGCCACAGTCCACTGAGGAGAGAGCTGACTTGCTCGCGGTTGCTCCAGTGCAAAGTGGGGAAAGAACTTTTCAAGTGATCTGAACATTGCTGTCCTGACTAGTAGTGAGCTCCCCATTGCCGGCAGTATGTAAGCAGAAGATCAATGTACACACATTTCAAGGGGTCAAAACAGATGGCCTTGAAACCCCTCCCAGTCCAGATGGTCGGTGAGGCCACAAAGGCTTGCCGTGCCTTTCCCTCAAGGGTTAAATCTGGACTCAGGATAAAGCAGAAAGGCCTGAGCCATCCTGAAGGAAGGGCCCTGGCTGGCACCTCTCTCCTCCACTAGAACCACAACTCCTCCGAGCGCTCACCACAAATCCACGCTGATTGCTGCTTTGGGCTAACGTGATACTTGAATACACACAGGCCAGGCTGGGGCAGGCACCTCGGGGCTCCTAGCGAATGCCCTTGAGCCTGAACTGCCCCAGAGGTGGGTGCCTGGGAAGCAGGGGCTGCCAGCCCAAAGCACACGGGCTCCTGTCTGGCCCTCCAGCCAGAGGCCTGCTGCACACCTGTCCCGCCCTCCGGCTCACAGGGGCCTCTGCTCTCCTTAGCTCTGGCCTCCCCTAGGGCTCAGGATCCTGGTTGTAGTTTGCACGTTCCCTCCTCTCCGTGCTGGCCCGACTCACCACTGGATGAACTCATCAGAGGCCCCTTCCCAAACAAGAGCCCCAGGCCTGGGAGAGGCCCCGGTTCCCTTTCATGTGTCTTTCTGGTGCTGGGAAGGCCGGAAGGGAGGCTGGGGCCTCGAGAGGAGCTTGGGTCTCTGAGGAGGAGGTGGGGCTGGGGGCTTCCATTGGGCCGGCAGCCAGCACTGCGGGGTGGAGGCCAGAGACCTCCTGAGCCAGTCCACCATCCACCTGGGCCCCTCTCCGCAGCTCCCAGCCTCCACCCAGCTCCACCCTTAGACTCGATCTTGCATTTCTTAGTGCCGCCCCTCCAGCTCTGGAACCTTGACGTGCAGACCCAGTTGTAGTCTCCTCTCCCTCGGAGATGGGGAATGGAGACTCTGGGGGTGGAAGGTATGAACGCCCAGACTAATTATAGTGCCAGACAGTTACAGAGTGTTCTTGGAAAGACCAAGAGCTGGACAGAAGAGGGCCACCTGGGCTTCAACACTCAGTAGGTGTGGCTCCCTGGTGGGAATGTTCTGGCAACAGGGCAGACCCAGGATATCCCAGCCCCATCCTGCCCCTGGCTTCCCATCCACCACAGGCTCAGCCCTGCCTTCCAGAAGACAGCCCAACACCTGTTGTGGTTCAGAGATCCTTGATCTCAACCACCCATCTTCCCAGGGTACAGATCTTCCCTCCCCCATGCATAAACCCTTTCCTGGCTCTCCAGCACTGTTGAGGAAACCCAGCTCAGAGCACAAGCAGCCCATTGACTAGCTCTCCCCTCCCCCACCCCTCTTCCCCTCTAGCCCAGCATGACCACTTGTAGGTCCTGAATGCTTCTGCTCTAGCATGCCCCAGGGACTTTGCATGTGCTGATCCCTCTGCCAGGAATCCACTCCCCTCCACCAAGTCAAACACAGATTTCTTTGTCTACCTCGAAATAAGTCATTCATAATCCAAGCCTTCCCCGGCACTCCCCTTTCCCCAGCGTGAGCCCCATCACCCCCTCCATGTGCCCCTGCATCAGTGCCTTAGACTACCTGCCACCTGCCCATTGCGGTCTGTGAGTCTCAGACTTGAGCTTGCATCGGCATCCCCTGGGGAAGTTGTCAAAGTCCAGATTGCTGGATCTCACCCCCAAATCTCTGATTCATTAGGTCTGGGGTGGGAGTCTGCAGAGCTGCATTTCCGACAAGTTCCCAGGCAATGCTGATGCGGGCGGTCTGAAGACCACATCTGCGGACTGCTGTTTAAAACCCGAGCTCTTTGAAATCGATCCATCTTGTCTGATTTTTCTTTCACCTCCAGTCTTGGAACGAATCTGCTTTTTAGTGAGTGCTCAGTAAACAAATGAGTGAGAGGGACTGATTTGTTGGTTACAGCCAGTGCAGGTGGTAAGAGAATTTACTGAGACAAGTTTTCCTGATCTGTTGGCTCTGGGGCAGGATCTCCTTCTCCCTTTTCCCAAGATGGTGGCCAAGTCTTTGGCTCCCATGTCTTGGGGGCTGCTGACTTCCAAGACCAGGCACAGAGGTTGTTGGAAGATGTCTAAGAAGACAGCCCACCTTCTGGGCCCTAGAAACTTCTCAGAGGGCATAGGCTAGGGCCCACAGAGGTGGGGAGGGGCATAAGC
Organism: Meles meles; assembly: GCF_922984935.1. Classification (NCBI taxonomy): domain Eukaryota; kingdom Metazoa; phylum Chordata; class Mammalia; order Carnivora; family Mustelidae; genus Meles; species Meles meles. The sequence continues at coordinate 21,212,550 of NC_060073.1, forward strand.
CTGGCGGGGGGCAGGCAGAGGCAGCACACCCAGGGAGAGAGTCATTGAACATCTCTGGATATCAGCAAGAAGTAGACTTGGGGGAGAGGCGGGGGTTCCAAGAGCTACAGGCTCAAATGCCTTGATGATCCTGGGAACAGCCTTTCCAAAGAGGTGACAGGACCTCCATGGGGCCACCCCGAGCTGCCTGGGAGAGGCTGGGCGTCTATGTACCCAAACTCACAGCCAAGAGCTGTTAAGCAAGAACACCACGCTGGGCCCACGGTGGCACAGAAATGGCCACTGACCACTTGCCCTCACTGCACCCCAACGCTTGGCAAAGGAGCCTCCCATTAGTGTTCTGGGCCCCATGGAGACCACCAAGACTCCTACAGGATCACTGAGGGCAAGAATTGCCCCTCCCCAACATGCCTGGGAGGGGATGTCCTTCAAATGGACAGAGCGGGCTCCACGGCGGATGGTGGGATCGGAGGAAGTAAAGGCAGGCAGTGTAGCTCGCACTTGGATATTGGTGTGCACTTAGCCCCGATGCTATGGGGGCCCGGGCGAGGCCTGGGGCTCTGCCTAACAAGGGAAGCTGTGGGGCACCCGAGGCCCCAGACCTGGATGGGCAGTCTCTCAGCAGGTGGACAAGAATGAGCAGATGTCCTGAGAGGAACACAGAAGGCCGGGCGGGACTGAGACCGGCACTCCCTGACTGAAGAGGCAGCCCAGCACACAGCCCGACATGGTGTCTGTGAATGTGTCCCTCCAAGCCTGGTCTCGATGTGGCACGCCCCAGGCCCCCTGCCAGGACTTCTGGACACTGGGGAGCATCCAGACTCACAGCAAACTGTAGCAGGGAGGTCTGGCTGCCCCAAGGACGTGGGCTATAGGCCCCCACCCCCCGCAGCCTCTGCCCTTCCCCCACCCCTCCCTACCCCCTGCTCCAATGGGACCACTGAAGCCCTGACAGAAATGCAACACAACAGCCACCTGGCCACCATTCCTACCTGAAGGCACACCCGGTCCCCTGCTCTTGGGGAGAAAAAAAGGGAGGAAAGTTCCATACTTGGAAGCTGTACATTAAAAAGAAAAATGCAGCTAGGAAAGGGAAGGAGCCTGCTGGTGGGGGGGAGGGGGGATTTGAGATTTGCTTTTTAATTTAAACCCTTCTGGATCATTTGAATTGTTAAGGACTGTGTATTACTTCTGTAACACTGACTTTTTAAAAAAGAACTTTTGTCTTAAAAACACAAAGCAGTCTGCAAGAATCTGTTTGGAAGAGAGAAGTTTAGGCAACAAATAGCGGCAGGGGTCTTTAAATACACCATCATCATCCTTCTGGTGTGATCACCACGTGCCCAGAGCTCTGCTCTGTGTTTGTACACCCATTATTTAATCTAAGCTCATCACAGCCCTATGTGTTGGATGCTATTAGTGCTATCATTTTCCAGATGAGAAAATAGAATTTGAGAGGGACTAAGTACCACGGCCAAAGTCACCCAGCCTTGGAGCTGGGCTCTGAACTTGGCTGTAAGTGGTGGCAGGCGAGCTCCTACCTTAGATCAGGACCACGCACCGTGCCCCCTCCTGCCACCAACGCCGCTAAGAAACTGACAAGTTCACAAACCACTTGTTCTGAGTCTGCTCCATGGCCTGAAAACCATGATGATGCCCAGGAGCCAAAATCAAACTGTCACAGGCAAACGAAGCCACAGCCTGATGTCTCCAGCCACCTTGGAAACTTGGACTGAGACTAGGCAAGCATGTATTACAGGCAGTCCACTCTCATCTGTCCATCTGTCCCTCTGTTCACCAGCTGCTGGCTGAAGGCCCTGCGTGCCTGACTCTGTCCTGGATGCGGGAGGCCAGACAGACACCAGCCGCCAGGAAAGAACCAGGTGAGCACAGGGCCCACAGCCCACAGCCACCAGGAGAGGACCAGGGGAGCACAGGGCCGATTGGGCCCCCGGCACCTTCCAACTTACAGGCATCATGTTCCCCGGAAATTTCCAAAACCTCTTGCAATTCGGGATCCAAACAGGCATTAACGGGGCTGCAAACGAAACACAGCCATGCGATCCACGCCCAGCAGCAAGTCCTTCTTCTTCTTCTCCTCCAAAATACTTAGTTTGCAGAATGCTGAAGCAGAGCCTGGCAATCCAAGCAGACCGTCTGGCCCGGGTGCGGTGCTGGGTCAGCTGTGTTACGTTCTTCCGCTTTTCACCCAGGCCTTAGCCCCGAGATGGAAAGGGAGGGGTTGTGAAAGCTGCAGGAGCCTGGGAGGTGGGGGTGGGGTTTCCCCCAGGGCTCCAGCCTGCAGACCCGAACACAACCGTGCTGGGCATGAGGTCCTGCAGCTGATGGTGTCTGTGGGGCCAGCGGGAGAGCAGAGGCTGCCCCAAGTGTAGACTGGGCCCCTGAGAGCAGGGAGTATGGCTGTCCTGTTCAACTTCCAGAGGCCCAGGCTCACAGTCAGTGTTCGGTTAACATTTGATGATTAAGTGAATGAATGTGACTTCGAGGAAGGCAGCTCTACCCTCATCTGGAGATGGGAGGGGTGGAACCTGGCCCGATCACTATATTTTGGGGGACATGGACTTAAGCTGCCCTCTAGGCACCTGAACACCCAAGACTCTACTGAGGATTCCTCCCACAGAGGCATAAAACTGAAAATATAAGTAATAAGAACACCAATAGCTTGAGTGCTATCACTAAGTACTGACCCTCTAGCAGGCACGCTGGTAAGCACCTTCTGTTACTTAGTCATCTCATGAAATCGCCACACCAGGCCAGTGAGATGGAAAGCATCACTACCCCCAATTTATAGACGAGAACACCCGAGGCTCAGAGGGTCAAGGCCATACTACTAGCAGAGCTGGGATCTGCACCCAGGTGTGACTTGGAAGAAAACCCTAAAGCTGGGAGAGGCCTCCCCCTTATTTTACAACCGACAAACTATAGGACAGGGAGGCTGGGGACATCGGTAGCAGGGCTGGGACAGGAGACCAAGTCTTCTGACTTCCAGCCCTGGCCCTGTCGCAACTTATGAAACTGCAGGTGAACATCTTTTCTCCATTCTGCAAAGGACCCTGGAGATGGAGGAATTCATTCCTCTCGGTCCCTGTGCAGCAGCCCCTCGTTTGAAGGGCCCTCCACAATTCCCTTTCCTGAGACTTGGGGGAAAAGAAGGAAAATGGAAGAGCCACTTGACTCTAAACCCAGGCTGTGGTTTAAGGTAGACTTGAGGATGGCCACCGGCCTGCACAGCCAAGCCTGGAGGCCAGCAGGGAGGAAGCGGTCTGCCTTTATCTCATTTCCTGCGGGGCACCATCTTCCAAGCCCCAGGGCCTCACCTCCAGGCTTTTACTCTCACCGTTTCCTTCTCCTGGGATGCCCTTTCCAATATCCTTGCAGGTCCCGCATCCCATCCCTGTTTTCAAAGCCCAGCTGGAGTGCACCACATTCCCTGACTTCCCATCACCGTCACCGCCCAGAAGTGACCTCTTGATCTGGCCCTGGAACCGGCAAGCCTTCCTTTATCATTCCACTCCGAACCCTCTTACTCTCTCTACCTTATATGTCAGCGATTTGCTTTCATGTCTGTTTCCCTCTGACAGGCCGGGAGCCTCTTAGGAGGCTGACCTCTGAGGTGTTTTCGACTGCGAGGTATGGTGGGAATGAAGGCTGGCCAATTCTTTCCGTTTACTCGCGAGCACTCCCAGACTGGGTCTCTAACCATGGCCTCCCCTCCCTCTCCAGGACCTATCGCCAGCTGCCTTTTACACTCTGGAGTCCTGGAGAGTGAGAACCAAGCCGTTTCAATATCTCTGTGGCATCCGTCATAAGTGGGAGCTTTGAAAAATAGTGTGGAAAATAAGCAACCCACAGACATTCACCAAGTTCAACTGCGGTTCAGCACTGAATGAGGTGCTGGACAAGGGATGGGGGGACAAGACACCCAGAGGAAGGGTCCTGCCCTCAGGGGATCTCCCAGAGGAGAGAGCAGGGACCTTCCCACTTAGTTCACTCTGGATCCCCGGTACCTAAAACAGTGTTGGGGACGTGGTAGGAACGCACCAGCCCCCTCCGAAGAAATGAATGAACACTCGTTGACCCAGCAGCACTGAACGCACCATATAAGGCCAGCGGGTGCTGAATGCTGAGCTGGTCTGTGTGGTGAGTCAGAGCTGCAGAATCCACAGGCAAGAGACACTGAGAGAGAGAGAGAGAGAGAGAGAGAGAGAGACTGGGAAAGGCAAGGAGGTTTGTGGTTGACCGAAATCAAGCAAAGGGGGGAACATAAAAAGCACTTGGCCACAGCTGCCTGGGAGGCAGCATCGTATGCTGTGGTTTTAGATCTTTTTCCTGCAGAACACTCTTTTTTCTAATGAAATCATACACCGCACCCTAAATGCATAACAGAGCAGCAACGGCGGATGTCAGCTGCTGCCAAGAGGACAGCCCACTCTCGTGTACCCTGGAACCCCACAGAAGCCCCTGGGCTTCCCAGATATGGGGCTCCTGCTGGGTCAGAGGCTGCCTCCTTCTCCCGCCCCCCACCCCAACCCCACGCCTTGAGTCACGTTGGAGTGGCCGCGGCTGAGGGGAGGGCTGCGGTTGCTCATTTGGGAAGGAAGCCTTCCGAGGCTGGGGTCTTCTGGAAACCCATTTCCGGCAAATACTCGCTAAGAGCAGCTTTAGAAACTTTCCCCAGCCACGAGGAAGTGGGGGGGGGGGAGGAAAATGTCCTCCCAGCAAGAGGAGGCGACCCCAAGGCAGCCAAACGTGGGGTGGTTGAAATACGGGGGGCTGCTAGGGAGCACAGGGACTCCGTGTGGGAAGGACTTCCGGGGACAGTCCTTCCTGAAGGCGAAGCTTCACCTGTAGACACACGGTGTGTGTGAGTTCGTGAATACGTGTGAGTGCGTGAGTGTGCACGCACAGATCCACAGAGCCCGACGTACACCTGTCACACAAAGGCCACCCTGATGCTGTGAGCTACAGGAAGGACCCATTTGCTCCACGTCTCCCGCCCCCTGCCATGACACCAACAGGGTCATCTGTTGTTTCCTCTGCCTAGCGTTTCTTCTTCCTTCAGGAAATAGCACCCGAGTTTTCCCTTTGGGGTTCCTGTCCTCTCCCAAAGTCAGGCCAATTCTTTGCCCCCCACCCCCAACAGCACACACTGCCCTACCACGGCCCACTCCTGACCCAGTCCGGCCAATCAGCACATTCTCTCCTCCTTGTTTCACCAATTGGTCAGAAATGGTCACGTGACCAGAGACCAGCCAATAAGCTTCAAGTCTGGAACTTTTGTTGGAGCTCCTGGGGAAAAGAAGCTCTCCTTTCACAGGCTTGGAAATGAGCGAGCTGTACGTCTGGAGCTGTTGGTCACTGCCCCACCACCCCGTGGGGTGTGCATTCCCCAGGATGGAAAACCCCAAGGAGGGAAGCAGAGGACACAGACAGGGGCACCATTTCAGCCTTGGATTCAACTCTGCCTCGAACACCAAATTATCAATATATTGGAAACCAATAAAAAGCAAATAATTTGCTTGTCTTGCTTCATCAGGTTGAAGTTGAGGATTGGTTCCCAACTAAGGTGGCATCTGACCCCAGTCTGGCATTTCTCCCCTGCATTTCTGGTCCGTCCCTGGCTCTTGATGATCTGGTGGTAGCTCCAGCCTTCCGCAGTTGAGCCTGGGGGCCCTCAGACTCAAGGACTGGCCAGAGGCCAGTAGTCTGGCAGGACTCATCTGTATCCCAGCCTTCCTGGCCGCCTGTCCCCCTCCAAGGGTTGTATTTTGGCTCATCTAACTTTGGCTCAAGTCCACTCACTTTGTCCCCAGCCCTCAATGCTCTCCCTCATTGACCTTGGGCTTGAGTAGGGGTGACTGACACTAAACAATGAATAAGAGCTCTGGACAGCAGCCACTCCTGACCGTGGGGCAGGAAGAATCATCCCAGGGCTTTGGTCCATAGTCTCAGGGAGACGGCCATAGGCAGAATCTCCTGGGTGAGGGGGCGGCAGTGGGTGGCAGGAGAGTACTGGACTCACATGTCAAACAGGCTGGGGAAAGTTCTGGAATCTCTTATCTGCTTTACCACTTTGGGCAAGCTGCCCCTCCAAATTTTATAATCCCCAAATCTAAAATGGGGTCATGCCACAACACATTTGACGAAAGGACCCAGATGCACAAAACTGACAGCAGCGACTGCTGATGGGAATGTGGAGCGACAGGAACTCTCATTCATTGCTGGTGGGAACGCAAAAATGGTGCAGCCATTTTGGAAGGCAGTTTGGCAATGTCTTAAAAAGCCAAATATATTCTTAACCATACGCTCCAGCAATCCTGCTCTGAGGTGCTACCCCGATAGGCTCACACTCATATCCACGCAAAAACCCGCAGGAGACTGCAGAGCACCTTTAGTCCCAATCACCTAAAATCGGGAGCCACCAAGATATCCTTCAAGAAGTGAATGGGTAAGTAAGAAGTGGTACAACCAATGGAATGTTACCCAGCAATAAAAAGAGAAGAGCCATCAAGCCATCGAAAGACATGGAAGATATACATATTTTTTAATTTTAATTTTCTAAATAATTTTTTAATTAATGGCTTTATTTAAGAGAGAAAGTAGGAGCAGAGGGGAGAAGCAGAGGGAGAGGGAAGCAGACTCCCTACTGAGCAGGGACCACCCCCCTCCCCCCCAGCCTCTGAATCAGCCCTGAATCAGGGCTTGATCCCAGGACCCTGGGATCATGACCTGAGCTGAAGGCAGACGCTTAACCAACTGAGCCACCCAGGCACCCCAGACATGGATTTAAATTAAATTAATTTAAAGGCACATTGCTAAGTGAAAGAAGCCAGTCTGAAAGGACTACCTACTTTATGATTCCAATTATTTGACGTTCTGGAAAAGGCAAAAGTATGGGGATGGTAAAATGATTACTGGTTGCCAGAGGGAGGAAGCAGGGAAGAAGGGTAAATAAAGGGGTGGATCAAGGCGGAGGGTCCCTCAGTGTCCATTTTCCCCTTCTTCCTTCGAAATAGAGTTGCAATTGAGCAGACAGCCACCCAGAATGAAGACTATAATTCCCAGCATCCCTTGCAGCTAACTGGGCCATGTGACTGTGTTCTGGCCAATGGGGCATGGATGCAAGTGACATATGCACCCTCTTAAAGGAAGTGGCGTCCTCTCCTCTTCTGGTTTCCTCCTTGCTGAGTAGAATGGAGAGGCTGTCATGGGCCACCGTGGATCATGTAGACCAGCGATGGTGAAGCACCAAGATACAGAAAGCTGGGACCCTAACGTTTCTGTGTGGAAAAATCCTCCTAGCTCAGAATTTTACTTAGAGAAAAATCAACATCTCTTACTGAAAGGACTATTATTTGGTGGTTTTTGTCATAAACAATCAAACCCATGTCCAGACTCATGTAAGGACCTTCGAGGACTGTCCTGAAGGTTCTGTATAAAACAGGCAAAGCATCTTCACACTGTCATTCACTCAACGGATCAAAGCCAGTTTACCGTGCTGGGATCTGGGGATTCAACTAAGAATTAGGTAGATGAACCTTTGCCCTCATAGACTCCACCTTTTCGGGCAGGAGACAGACCATCAACGTGAGAAGGAATGAATTACGATTAGTAACAGTTAACATTTCTTGCATTCCAAGCTTACTACGTGTCTGTCCTATTCTAAGCCCTTTTCATCTATAACCTTATTTTATCTTCACCACAAACCCAGAAGGTGGGTGCTGTTTCTTCCTTGTTTGACAGACAAGGAAGCTGAGACACAGAAAGGCTGAGGAACTTGCCCAAGGTCACAAAGCTAGTAATTGATGGTTCCAGGACTTGAACCCAGGTCTGCTAGACTTTGAGCCTAAACCCTTGGGCTCTCCTGCTAATGAAGGGTATGAAAGAGGCCACTGTGATAAAGGACAACAGAGTGCCCTACTGATGTTTCTCTTAGCAACACTGACAACAGACACAGCCGCAGAACCCCATGCTGAACAAGCCTGAACTCCCTTACCTGGATGGTCGGTGTTGAGAGGTCTGAAGAAGGATCAAGCCTGTTTCTAAGTGGCCAAGTCAAAGGTTTCAAGTCACTCTGATGATGGTGTCAGATGGCCTGGCCGCTGCCAGCTCAGGCCGTCCAGGAGATGCCTACCTGTTGCAGAGAAGCAGATCAGCCATTAACTGCTGGGTAGGGGGAAGACCTCATTGGCTCATGCTGCCCCAGGGGGCTCCTTTCTGTTCTAGATGCTCTCTGGGCCCCAAGGGGGGCCACGTGGTGGGGCAAAGATGGCAGGAACCTAGGGCCATGCATCAGGATAGAGGTCCCAGCTGAACTTGCCTGGAAACCCGTCTAAGACACAAAGATATGCATATGCCTCTGTGTGTATGCCCTGAATAAAAATACATAAGCATCACACCCACCGTGTCTAGCACAGTGCCCTTTGCAGAGCGGGGAAGCTCGACAAATGTTTCACGGTTTGCTTTGATGGAAAACATAAATGTATATGTTGAAGTAAGTGGGTGGAAACTCCACGAGAGTTTGAGTGCATTGGAGGAAAGATCCTTCCTCATGGGAAAATGCAGTTTTGGGATGCTCCAGCCAGCCAGACCAATGGCTTCATTTTTCCAATGAGGAAACTGACATCCAGAAACAGAGGTGCCCCTGGAATACCGTGGGCACAAGACAGGGGTCTGCCGCAAGCTATCAGGTGGATGGTGGTCAGGATGAGAGCCAAGAATTGTTTCCCGGGTGTATCCAAACCCAGACAAGGAGGAAGAGGTGGTGCCCGCAATGGTCAGAAGCATGGTCTTTGGAGGCAGGGAGATCATCGCCACATGCTGGGGCCATTTTTTCCCAGAAGTGGATCCTGGGTAAGCCAGGGGTCCTCTCAGAGCATCAGTCTCCTTGTCTATAAGGCAGGGATAATAATAGCATCTCTCTTCAAGGATTGCAGGCAGTCCAAAATGACTTCCTTAAGTCTGTGAAGCCTGCAGCAGAGCCTTCGCTCAAAAGATGTTGGGGATGTGATGCAGAGGAGGATACTGTGAGCGCCTGCAGGGGGAGATGGAGCACTGGACCAGGAGCTGCTCTGTGTCTTTGGCAAGTCTTTAGGCAAAAATCTCTCCATTCTACCAGTCATTCATTCCCTCTCCCCCACCCTCGACCTTGCTCCCCCTTCTCTGCCTCTCCTGGACCAGCATGGGTCCCCAGCCCTGCCTACCGGCCCCTCCCTGCAGGCTGCAAAGGCCCCCCCTGCCCATGGGATCCCCACACCCTAGCCCACATTTCAACAGCCAGCAAAATGTCATTAGCACACTCTGCGAGCCGGTGAGTGCTAATGTCACCCACTGGGGAGGGTTGAGGGGTGTGGGAGTGAATTTCCCAGGAGGGGTGGCATTCTCGGCTTTTTCCAGAAAGGTGAGATAGAGAAATAAATAAACAGCTGCAGGGAAGAGGGGACGACAGAGACTGCTTCAGCAGTGTGCTATGCAGCGCTGCCTTCCTTGGGGCTCCCCCAACGGTGCCTGTGGTGCCGTCTTCGGCCCCCATCTGGGTCATGGCTGTTTCTCAGTCTCTCTGGGCCTCTTCCCTGCACACACTTGAAGAGGTTCATCTGGGGGACCCCCAGCTTCCGCCTTTCATTCCCACCCTGACCCTCGCTCCATCAAACATGCTGAAAGAAGCAGACCACCCACCCATTCCATTAACAGACCCCTGGCAGGGAGTCACTCCCAGGAAGAGGCAGCTACAGAGGACCTCCCAGCTCCTACCCTAGGATTTGCAGACAGGAGTCATAGGTTCCAGTCCCAATGCCATTCAAACTTGCTGGGAGCACTCAGGTACATACTCTTGTTTGTGGGGCCTTGGTTTTTCCATCTGTGAAAGGGGGTGTTGGGCCCACAGGCAGTCCCTACAATCTCTTGTGGTCAGGTCTAAAGCCCAGTTGTAGTAACTCACAGGTGGAGATACCAATCTAAGGCTCCCCCCTCCTCTAACTTCCTGATGACAATGGCCCTGAAGACCCCAGCAGACACACTGAGGCTTCCTGGAGGAGGGAGCAGATGGTGTGTGTGTGGAGATGACAGCAGGGTGCTGTGGGCAGTGGGGCAGGGTAAGCAAGGGCATGGAGATACCCAAGTGGGGAGCCTTGAGCCAGGGCTCTCTGTCAGGGCAGAGTGGGAGATGAGATGCAAAGGTCCTGGGGTCAGTGCTTTATGTGCAGTTCCTCATTTAGTCCTCACTGTGCTGTCATTCCCATTTTATTGATGAGCAATGGAAGCTCAGAGTGGTTAAGTAAGTTGGCGGACACATGACTGTTAAATAGCACAGATTAGATTTGACCCACAGCTGATTTAAGAGCAGAAGCTCTTGATCACTGTGGGACACCCCCACCGCCCCATCTAGCTGGCTTAAAATAGAATGTGAACTAGAGAAATAAAGGATCCTGTGTGTCATAAACACGCACAGATAAGTTCATAGTGGCACCAGAGGGTGGGCCCCACTGTGGTCTGGGGAGGAAGCTCAGTGTGTGAACGTGTGTACATTGTCAATGTGTGTGAGTCACTGTCAAGTGCAGCTCCAGCCAGGGGTCCAGGCCCAGCAATGCCAGCTGGGCAGGACGTGACCAGGGGCCATCTGGCCCAAGCAGCCAGAAGGCCTAGGCCATCCCGCAGCAGCCCAGGAAGCCCTGTTCTCCAGGATGTGAGCTGGCCTGGCCTGCGCCACCTTCCCTGGCTTCCACGTGACCAGAGGCCGATCGCCCTGCTGCCAGGGAGAGGGGCACCTCCTGCCCTTGGTCCACATCTACTTCGGCTTAGTTTCTCAGTCCCAGCCAGGGGAACAGGACGTGCAGACAGAGCCAGACAGGCACACGGGGCCGCCGTCGGCAGGTAGAGAAGCCAGCAGGCGATGGCAAGAGCTGAGGGCCAGCCAGCCAGCCCTGTCTTGCAGCCCCGACCCCGCCCCCAGCCACAGGCCGTGTCATCAGGACATGCAACCTGCCTCTCTGAGCCCCAGTGAAAGCCCACTGAGCTGTGGAGATGACCAGCTACCTCAGGGAAAGCACATGCAAACTGTAAAGTATGGAGCCCGCCGATGCGGTTGTGATTTTAATCCCTGTGGCCAAGACAGCCCAGGGAGTCAGAGAGAGTCCTCAGGGAGCCCTGACTGAGAATCCAGCCAACATCTTTATGTACGTCTCCTGCTACCCTCTCCTGGGTCTCAGTTTCCCCATGTGCAAAACTGAGGATCTTGAGCCCAGATACAGAGTGGTCCACAGCCCCCGGGGTCTAGTTTCCTTTGCCAGGATTCACCATTAACAAAGAATCTGGGTTGCATTTGCCAGAAACCAGAAGACCATTCGTGCAGCAATCGGCTGAGTATGGGGGGCTCAGGACAGGGACATTTTTATGGGAAATAAGAGGAAAATGGCTGACCGGGAAGGAAGGTGACAAATCTGGGAAGATGGAGGGACGCTTGCAGGAAAGGAGGGAGGCAGAGCTATTGACAGGTGATAGAACCCGGCCAGGGTCTTTCCCTTGAGTTTGCACTGGCTGGTCTGCAGGCCACAGAGAAGACACAAGGACGTCTGTTTCCTGGGGACCACTAGCAACACAAGCACTCATTGAGTACCGGCTGTGTGCCTGGGACTGTAGGATGACAGAGATGAGCAGGGTTCATCACATAGCTCACACCATACAGTTCAGAGGAAGGAGGTGTGCTTCCCAATGTGGGCTGTGGGGAAGGCTTCCTGGAGGAGGGGGCCGATTTAAATACATGGAGGTGAGAGGAGGGTGCTGTGGGCAAAGGGGCCAGGGTGAGCAAAGGCATGGGGGTACCCAAATGTGGGCTGGGTCTTCAGGACCATGAGCCAAGGCTGCCTGTTGGGTAGAGTGGGAAATGAGGCAGGAAGGGAAGGCAGGGGTTGCCTGGGTAAGCTCTTTGAATGCGAGGCCCAGGAAGATGAACTTTGCTCAAGGGTAATGGGGAGCCACCGAAGGTCATAGAGCAGAGGTGTGCTTCAGGTAGAAGCCTGGGCAGTTGGAAACAGACGGTGAAAGGATGGAAGTTCAAGGGGCCCAGGCAGGTCATTTAACCTCTCTGAGCATAGTTCCTTCTCTATAAAGTGAAAAACATAAAGCCAGTTCAGAGCGATGTAGGACAAACAGATAACACGAGAAGCACTTGGAGCACGGTAAGTGACGGTTGGCTGCTTGCTTTCTAAAATGTAAGCATCGATGGCTTTTATTAATTAGTGGTGCCTTTCTCCTGTGACGACACAGGAGCTCAGAGTCAAATGACTGGCCACAGCCAGGGGTGCCGGGCCTCAAATCAGCAGAAGCAAGTTATGAGCAAATAAACCTGGGCTGACTCAGAGAAGAGTCTTGATTTTAAAATATTGCTAAGGAAGAGGGCTGCTTTATGACTTTTGCACTCTGTGCTTATTAAACCCGAGCTATAAATGTGAACTAATAAGTAAAATGAGTTAAGTTAATGAAAAAAATCAACCTTCAGGATGAATCCATATTACCTAATGGCAGTCCATAAACATAAACATAAAATTTTAAAATACAAGAATGAATTGCAATGCCCAGCAGCTCGCGGAATCTGCAATTTCTCTCTCTGAAAAATAAAAGCTATTGATTTTAGCTTGGGTTCTCATTGCTCATGAGTGAGTCTTTGAGAAGTCATAAAGGAGGGAATTATTTCCAATTGTTTACTCACTAAGGATCCTATGTATTGAATTTAAATCGTCTCCGATTCCTAATTAGTGCAAACCAAATTAGAATCTGAGTACAGAAGAACTGGAAAGGCCCTTGGAGGCCTCTGAGCTCAGTTTTCTTTGTTTTACGGACCCGGAGCCCAGAGGGGTCCAACAGAGAGGGACAGAGAGGGCAAGGGACTTGCCCAAGAACACACAGCAAAAGAGGTAGGAGCCAAGCTAGGATCAGGGCTCCTGGTTGTCTGCTCGACATCTTGCTCTGGTCCATGCAGCCCTGGGATCAGCTCATTCAATCGGGCCTTTTGGGTATGCTGGGTGTTATGTTGGCCTCAGTCCAGATGGCTCCTACCCTAAGAACCTTCTCCCTGCTGCTAGGAGTGCTAAGACCCTATGGCTACCGTCAGACACAGAACCTGGTTTCGGCCACAAAGACGACCCACACCGCGCCGCCTTGGCTTCTGTCCTGAGGGGGCTGCTGAGTGGCACAGCCCCAGGCCCAGGGAGGCTGGGGCACAAAGACCTCATTGTATGGTGGCAGAAGGGAGGGGGCTCTTAACCAGGCCTCTCTCTCTCTCTCTCTCTCTATGTCTCTCCATCTGTCTCTCTCTCTCACACACACACACATGTGAATGAGCACAACAGTAACCAGGGAGCTTTGCCTGTGGCACAGGCACGTGTGTGTGTGTGCGCACACGTGTGCGTGCATGCGCGTGTGTGCGCATGTGTGTGTGTTAAGTTTCAGCCCGCACGCAATTATGAAGCAGATGTTTAATTACTACCTGAGTGTTATTAATCAACACGATTAATACACAACCCATACCACATAATTACTTTGCAATTACACCGAAACGAAATATTTTATTGCTGAGGCTTTGCTAATTACCCGGCCTTGCCAAAGGACAGGTATAATGGGCAGCAATTTTTCTTCTTTCCTTCCCTCCCTCCTCCGCCTCCCCCTGCCCTCCCATGAATCTCCAGGGCTGATGTCCCCACCACACAGAACTGGGAGCTGACGCAGGCTGCCGGCTCCTTCTCAAGGCGCTGCTACGGTGCTCACCTCTGTTTTAATGGGAACCCTAAATCGTTCTGGTCCTCTCCTCTCAGCAACCCCCCACCCCCGACCCTGGGGGGCTTGCAAATGCACCTCCTTTCCAGAACGAAAGACAGCCTCCTGCAGCCGTGCCACTGGGCCAGGGGTGACCTGAGTGGCTCTGCTGGCAGCTGCCTGGGGCTGAATCCTAGCTTCACCAGTTAGCGGCTGTGAGATCCCAGTCACGTTAACTTTGCCTCAGTTTCCCCACGTGTAACATGGAGAGGATAACAGTAATTACGTCAGGGTTTCTTTTGAGCACTGAATGTGACACCAGGCATAAAGCACTAAGCACAGGACCCAGTGCAGAAGAAGGCTTCAGGAATAGCTATGATTGTTCTTGCTTACCCAGAAATGGCCCTTCCCCTAATCCTCCCAATCACTGGGTCTCCTAAAAGGTCAGGTTTGTGGATTCCACTCTCTTTCCCTCCTCTACCCCAACAGCTCAGTCCTATTTACCTAGAAAAATCTCACATTGTCCCCTTCTCCACACCGTGCCACCTGCAGGGGTCTCATTTCCCTAATCCAAGCTTTTGTCCTCTCCTCTGGCCCACAGCTGTAGCCTCTACCTGGTCCCCCCCACCCCATTTCCCCCCACCCATTCCATCCTCCACTGGGAAGGGAGACTGATCTTCAGGAGTGGAGCTAAGACCAGGTCACTCTCCCACTCAACAGGCTTCTGTAGCTCCCCATTGCCTGTGCAGAAAGGTCCACCTTCCCCTCTGGTGTTCTAGGCCCCAGAAGATCACATATGCCCCCAAGTTCCTCCTTCATTTCTTAGGGCATCAGCATAGCACAAGCAACTAAGTTTTTCATGATGAGTGAAGAAATGTCTCACTAGATTTTAAAGGCACCCATGTCCACCAAGCTGGAATGTCCCAGAGCATTTCATAAGCCTGCGTGCTCCACAGACTTGGGGTTTATCCTTCACTGTTCATGTTCACACCATCCTGGTTTCTTCCTACTTCCCCTGACAAACATCCTCCCTAAATCCAGCTACATTTAAGAACGGTTGATCTTGGGGTCCTGGGTGGCTCAGTTGGTTGAGCATCTGCCTTTGGCTCAGGTCATGCTCCCAGGATCCTGGGATCGAGTCACATCGGGCTCCCTGCTCAGCAGGAAAATTCTGCTTTTTCCTCTCTCTCTATCTACCTCCTCTGCCCATGCTCTCTCTCTCACTCTCTCTCTCAAATAAATAAATAAAATCTTAAAAAAAAAAAGAGTTCATCTTTCAGGACACAGTAAATATTCTGCTAAGCAAACAGACTATATAAGGACGCTCAGATGCAGGGCTAGAGGGCAGTCTGCTCGACAGATGAGCCTCAGGGACATCCTGACAGCCTCCCTCAGGGACAGCGCCCGCTGGAGAAAGAGCCTGAGAGAGGTGTGCACGCATGCGCATGGGGGGCACATGGCAGCACAGGGGGGCTGGTGTGGCTACTTCTGGGCCTGCATGGACTCTTTCAGTTACCAGAATGGTGTGGGCCACTCCTGCCATCACTTAGTCAATGTAGAACGTCGGGCTCCGGAGTCAGACCCCCAGTGACCCAGTCCCGTCTCCACCTCTGGCTAAGCTGTGTGACTTTGGGCTCGTGCCTTAACTTCTCTGAGGCCTCAGTTCTTCCTCATCACATGGGGCTATCATAGCTCCTACTGAAACCATCACCGTGGTTGCATCACACTTCGGTCAGTGCCTGGATACGGAAAGAGCCAGACCGATGCCAGCTATTTTGTTATTAAGAAGGATAACAGATCTGGGAATATAGAGATTCCATGCCTAGAGCAGAACATGGCAAGCAATACTCGATCAGCAGGTGGAGAAGACGCTGCAGAAACGTTCCAGTGCGAGGCGATAAAGTGACAGCCCTTGATCATTCATTCATTCGCACATTCCCTCAGCCTCGGGTACAAATCACCTCATCAGGGACCAGGCAAGGCAGAGGGAGTGTGGTGCTGTCTCTGCAGTGAGGCTGAGCACCACTGACCAAGAGCTGGGAGAGGGCGGGGGCTGGGAAATTTCGAAACCACTCCCTGCTCTCTTCCTGAAGCCTCAATTGCCTGTCACATCTGGATGCTAGATGAATGGGCAGCTGTGCTGCTGAAGATGGCAGGGGCCGGGTGGGGGGGGCGCACCTGGGTGGGTAAGTTCCGTTCCACGAGTCGGGGAGAAGAGGAGGAAAGGCACGCCAAACCCCGGGCACAGCCGAGGCATCAGCACAAGAGCCTTAACTAGAGGGACAGGTGTGGGCCACAGCAAACAGGCTCTGCTTGGCACTGGCAGGGAGGACAGAGGAGATGGGGGAGAGGCGGGGGCGGGGAGAGAAGCCTGGCTCAATGGGGAGCATTGAAGCCACAGAAGCCCGTGAACGGGGCAAGGGGGACCAACCATGTCCTGGGTTTTCCTCCTTTGTCTGAAGTTCAAGCTTTGCTCTTAGGGGTCTGAAATCCCCTACCTGGAAGCTAATGGAAAGGTTTCCTGGGAAGCTTAGGGTCCCCCAGTTCTCTCGCCTGGCATTTGCATAAAACTCCCTGCTCAGCCACAAGGCAAGACTGCAGGCACAGGCGAGCTCTGGGTGGCAGCGGATGCAGGATAGAAAACAAGAAGCGTGCCCACTCCAGGTAGATGCAGAGAGGGGCGCGCACAGCCAGGATGCCATTGTTTTCCCTCGGGGTGACCCAGGGGTGGCCACTCCCTGGCTGGCAGGCACTCAGGCTGCACATGATGAAGGCAACAGCGAAGGGGACCTTCCTTCCATTCCCTGTGGGCGGCCCATGTCCTCTTCCCCCACACGCCGTCCCCGCCACGATCTAGCTGTTCACTCACACCAGGGCACACACTCACGCCCTCCAGCACCCTGCCTCCCTCAACGGTAGCAAGGCTGATTTCAAACATCACTCACTACGTGACCTGGACGCTCTATGTGAACATGTCTGAGCCTCAGTTTCTTCATCTGTAAAGTGGGGACAATGGCACTTCTCTTTCTCAGAGTGAAATGAGAAGACACAAGGAGATGGCCCGGCATGGTAAATGGGGCCAAGCGAGCCTCCTAAGAGGAAGCTATTATTAGCATTATAATTATAGCTCCAATCATGTCCTGGGAAGACCTCAGTCAGGCGGCTTCCTGGGCCATCCATGCCATCCTCCTATGAGCAGGGACCCTGGGAAGTGGCTGACCTTCATCCTGGTCCTCGGTGGGATGGTGTGAGGTCCTCCTAGGTCCCTGGCAGCCCCAGCCCCCAAGGAGGACTTTTCCATGCCCCTCCCCCCACAGCCACACACACACATGGCTCGGGAGTCGACTTGAGTTTTCTGGGCGCACAGTGGTCATTCCTTGGAGCCATGGGGAAAGCAGCCTGGCATCATCAGGGCTCCTAATCGCCCCCCGCCCCCCGCCCGAAATGTGTCATTTCTCACTAGCAAAACGTATTCCTATATCCCTTGTGAAATAACAATGGGAATAAATCATTCATTCGAAGACAGCCGCCTCTGGGGAAATCCCGGGCCTTGACTGACCCCAACATAGGAGGCTTTGGCTGTGTTTCTCATTGCTGGAGGAAGTGAGTTGAGAACATTGGCCTTTTCCTCTCGCAGCCCTAGGGACAGGGGTTATCAGGGATCAGGTAGTCTACGGGCCTGTACGAGGGAAGGAGCTCCTCTGGGCCAGGCCAGGCAGGAGACACCCCGCCCTGGTAAGGTCTCCAAGCAGGCCAGGCAGTGAGCACAGTGACCCCACCTGCCGAACAGATGCCGACGGCCTATTATGCGCCGGGCCCAATGGAGCTGCTCTCCTCATGGCATCTGAATGAAGGTCTCTCCTGTGACACCCCCTTGGTAATTCAGTGGCACAAACTCGGCCACTCGGGTTCCACCCAAGGACAAGGGGGAGCGCCTCAAGGAGACAGATATGGCTCCTGCTGTCATGAGAGTCACTGCACAGCAGAAGTCAAATTTGAAACACTGAGCAACTATGAGATGATCCCTTTGACCATGACCGTTGCTCCCCACCCCCGCCCCGCCCCACTGCCATCAATGTCAAGGGTTTCCGACGCGCTCTGCAACCCACTTTTGATCCTCATCTCATCCAATGCCAGCCACAACCCAGCCGGGAGGGTCTGTGATCTCTCATTTTATAGATGAGGAAGCTGAGGACCAGACAGATGACACTTTGCCCAAGGTCACTCGCAATTCACACGCAGTTGCACTTGGACCGGAACTCAGTTCTGCGTCACCACTGGGCCCCAGCTCTTGCCTCCCACCAACAAAGAGCACCTGAATACCATGGAAGAGAGGAGGGGTGGGAAAGCCCAATGTTAGGGTCCCCCCCGCCCCAGGCCAAGCTTGCTATCCCCCTCTGCTACCTCCTGGGCCATGTGGCTGGGGGAGGGAGCAACTGAGAGAAGGCAGAAGTGGGAATCATTGGTGACTGCTTCCCTGGTGCCACCCGAGCCCCTTCCCACATCCCCAGCCTGGGGCTCTCTCCCTCTCAAATGAGTCTCATGGATGTGGGCTCATCCCGAGCCTGCCACCCCCAAGTCCCATATGTCTCAGACTCTGCAGCTCAGCCAGGCGGGTAACAGGCAGGGAATGGGAATTTTTACCTGTTAATTTGGTTCCTGAGCCCCTGAGGCTTGCCAAGCCTGAGCAGTCCCACAGCAGGCTCGGAAAGGAGGAGGGGAGAGAGGGATAAGCAGCAAGTGGGAAACACCGCAGAGGCAGTCTCTTGGGGCTTTGTTGTGGGGGCAGGGGTTGGGGGGGCAGAGGAGCCAGGAAGAACATCTGGTTCCCAGGGCACCTGCCACCTGCCCAGTCCACTCCATTCTTGGGGGAAGAACACCTCAAAGAGCCCAAAGTTCAGGAGAGTTGCTGCGCCCTTCCTGGTGCCAGTTTCCCCTGCCCCCTCAGCCTTCCTTCCCACAGCCATCACCCCTTCTTAACACAGACTCTCCCTCGTGTGTCTGGAGCCCTCTCTACCCTGGGTATTGTGCACCCTTTAACTCTCAAATCCTTTCCCGTCCACCCTGCATCAGGTAGTATCATTAACAAACCCATTCCACAGATGCAGAAACTAAGTTTCAAAGAGGCAATGTATCCTCAACAAATTCGACAAGGCCTTACTCTATGACTCTGCCATCCCACTCCTAGATATATACGCAAAAGAATGAAGACACGGACTGACTGAACCTGTCACGCATGTTCCCAGCAGCTAGAAGGTAGCAAAAGCCCAAATGTCCATCAAGAGATGATTGGATAAACAGGTAAATGGGATCTAGCCATGCAGGGGAATATTATTCGGCCAAAAAAACGGAATGAAGGCTAGTATTATTATCCATATTATTATTATAATGTGGATGAACTTCCAAAACAAGATGTGAGGTGGAAGAAGCCGGACACAAAAGGGCAAATATGGAGTGATTCCATCTGTATGAAGCATCTAGAATAGGTAAAACATTACAGACAGAAAGCAAATCAGTGGGGGCCAAGGGCAGGGAGGAGGGGTCTTGATGGGTACAGTGTTTATTTTTGGGGTGATGACAATGTTCTGGAACTCGAGAGAAAGGCTGGTTGCACAACACTGAATGTACTAAGTACCACCATAAATGTACTAAGTACCACAATGAATGTACTAAGTACCACCGTGACTGTACCAGGTACTGCTATGAATGTACTAAGTACCACCATGAATGTACTAGATACCACCGTGAATGTACTAAGTACCACCGAGGTGTTCACTTCCATTAGCTTTACATGACTTGAGTTTTGTCTCAACTAAAAGCAGAGAAAGGAAGCATGGGGGAAGAGGTGAGGTAACTTGCTAAAGGTCATGAGCTGGGAAGTGCGATTCCAGCTTCAGGCTTGGGTCTCTGTGGCTGAAGAATCTGTGCCCGTGGCCACCATCTTCCAGTTGCCTGCCATGCACCCTCTCGCCTCTGGGCCTTTTTTTCTGCTGTGGCCTTGGCTGGGAAGGCCCTCCTTCCTATTTTTGCTGCCAGTATCCAACTCATTTTTCAATGGCCTTGATTAAAAGCGACTCCTACACCTGCAGCCCTTCCCAGTCCTCAGGGGTCCTCCCCACCTTGGAGTCCCAGAGCCCCATGCCCTTCCAAGGCCAGCTCCCCCTTTGGCCTCCTGCTAGACTTGGCATTGTGCAGGCCTTCTCTTTGCCACCCACTGGCCTCAGAGAATAACCACACAAGATTCAACAATGCCCGCTGAGTTCAGAGCTCTGTGCTTGGCATACAGTAAGCACTCAATAAATGGAGGTTGTTAAGGGACTGGGTTCATTCCTGAGGGGCTGGGACCTGCTGATGCACCTCTGCTTTGTTGCACAGACCCTGCTCCCGGGGGAGCTCCTCGAATGAGAGTGGATGGAAGGGGAGAGACAGACAAACGCCCCTGACGAGCGGCCACTTTCCTGTCTGTTTTCCTGCCAGGCAGGGAGCCTATGTGGGTTCACAGTTTAGGATAAATGTGACGTCATTTCCTCTTGGCTGGCTGCGCCCCCGCACACACACCCAGAGCCGCTGTTTCTGCCTGAGGCTTCTTGGACGAGCCAAGCCCTGACTGTGCCTGCTGTTTTGCTCCACAAGGTGCTTCTACCACGAGGCTCCAAGGGTCCAGAAAAATCAGAAATTCCAGCCTCTTGGGAGACGCCCCCCCCCCCCCGCCCCTGCATCAGACCTCTCCAAAATCCCAGCTGGCAGGGACACTGACGTTCATTAAACAGACCCTTGTCACACACCTGAGCTGTATGCTGGGCGGCGCGGGGACAGAGGTGTGAACACAGGACCCGTTGGCTTTGAGCTGGAATGCGGGAGTCGCACAGAGCGGAGAGGGATTGGGATTCTGCCACTTCCTGGCTTTGATGGACAGGAAATGCTGGGCAGGTCATGTCATCCCTCTGACCCTCAGTTTCCTCATCTGTAATGGAGACAGTAAGAGGACTATACCTCACAGGGCCACTGTATAGTTTAAAGGAGGTATTATTGGGTTCAAAGCACTCAACATGGCGCTGGAACAGAGAAAAGGTCCCACCAATGTCATAATGATGGTGGGTGCTATTATTTCCATTTTATAGATGCAACAACTGAGGCCCAGGAAGGTCAGGAAGAGTTCTGTGACAGTCACAGAATCCCCAAGCTGATGCTTTACTCCTCTTAGCAAGCCTGTGTTTCATTTTCTTTTTAAGGATTTTATTTATTTAATTTAGAGAAACAGAGGGAGCATAAGCAGGGGGAGGGGCAGAGGGAGAGGGAGATGAAGAAGCAGGCTCCCTGCTGAATGTGGAGCCCAATGTGGGGCTCGAACCCAGGACCCCGAGATCATGACCTGAGCTGAAGTCAGATGCTTAACTGACTAAACCACCCAGGTGTCCCAAGCCAGTGTTTCAGATGAGAGACACCCAGAACAGTCACTGGCGCCTTGGCAAACTGCCCCTGGGGCTGGCACTGGGGACGGTGCACCTTCAAGGTAGAAATGCCACGCAGGCTCTGTTTACTCACTCACTTCTGTGTGGACCATGTGCTGGGGTGAGGGTCAAGGGGGAGACAGCATGGTGGGCAGAAAGAACACAGGGTTGATAAGCCAAAGACCTGGGTTTAGGCGGGGGCTCACCAATTTCCTGGCCAGGTGACCTTGGGTAAGTCACAGACCCAGGCTTCTGTCCATGCAGTTCTGTTGGTTTGAAACGCCATATCCCACTAATGAACTCCTATTTATCCTTCAAGACCCAATTCACATGTCGCCTCCTATGTGAAGTCTCCAGGTCTCCCAGGGCAAGGTGGCCACTCTTATGCTTTGCCCGCACTGCATTTTCTTCATCTCTGCAAGCTCTCCGAAGGAAGGGACTGTGTCTGCTTTCTTCTCTGGAATGTCCACTGAGCATGGTACTCAGCATGTCATAAAAACTCACCTAATCATGAATGAGTCTCTTTCTGGCCCCCTGCCCTAGACACTGACTGGAGACGCACACCTTACTCAACAGACTTCAGATGGCCCAAGCACGCGACTCATTCAACTGTGTCCGCCTGCCTGGTACAGAGTCAGTCTTCTGCAAAATTCAACCAAACACGATCTCTCTCTTATAACTGGTGCCCTGCTTACCTCGCTGGCTTCAACTAATGAATATGCAGTAAGACAACCATCATGGATGTCCTTTATCAACTAAGGGAGTTACATACACTGACGTTGTTAGCATGAAGACTAATTCCAAATAACCAGATAGTGCCAAGTTTTTCAGTATGCTTTGGAAGTTCTTTTGAGTCTGCAATGGAACGCGAATTAGTTGGAGATGCCAAGAAATTCACTCCAAACAAAACGTGGTGGCCAAATTAGGAAGACAGGGTGGCCGAATTAGGAAGTCCTTACACAGGGGACAGCAAGGAGACATGGACTTCCCAGATCCAGCCTCTCTCGTGGCTGTAGGTGGTGACTCGGACAGGGTTGGGAAGGGTGGGAACCTCCACTCTCACTGACACCCAGAGAGGAAAGAGGGGACTTTGGGACCTGGGAAATCCAGTCCAGCCCTTTGCCAGCCCGGAGATCTTTGGCCAGTTCCTTCTGCTGGTGAGGTCACGGAGAGTTGGAGGTGATGATGCCCAGCTCACTGAGGGGTGATGAGCATTAGGGAAGGTGAGATAGTCAGACGTGTGGAGCGCCAGGCTGGGGACAAGGAAGGTCTCAAGAAACATTCATTCTCTTCTTTCTTAAACTATCCTTGGGCACCATTCAGAGAGTGAAATAGGGGCACCTGGGGTGGCTCAGTTGGTTAAGCATCTGACTCTTGGTTTCTGCTCAGATCATGATCTCAGCGGGTATCTGCTTCCCCTCCCCCTCTGCCTCTCCCTCTCCTTGCTCTCTCTCTCAAATAAATAAAATAAATCTTAAAAAAAAAAAGAGGGGGGCACAGTGTCTGCCTTCCAACTCAGGTCATGATCCCAGGGTCCTGGGTTTGAGCCCTACATCGGGCTCTCTGCTCAGCAGGAAGCCTGCTTCTCCCTCTCCCACTCCCCCTGCTGGTGTTCCTTCTTTTGCTGTGTCTCTTTCTGTCAAATAAATAAATAAAAATCTTTAAAAAATATTAAGGGGTGCCTAGGTGGCTCAGTGGGTTAAAGCCTCTGCCTTCAGCTCAGGTCGTGATCCTAGGGTCCTGGGATCGAGCCCCGCATCGGGCTCCCTGGTCAGCGGGGAGCCTGCTTCCTCCTCTCTCTCTGTCTGCCTCTCTGCCTGCTTGTGATCTCTGTCCGTCAAATAAATAAATAAAATCTTTTTAAAAAAATCTTTAAAAAAATTTTTAAAAAGAAATTTAAAGAAAAGAGAGAGAGTGAAAAAGCAAACAATAGACTGGGAGAAGTATTTGCAATCCAAATATGTAACGAAGGACTAGTATCCAGAATATATAAAGAACTCCTACAAGCCAATAAGGAAACAATAAACATCCCAGCTTAAAATTGGGCAAGACAGCTTCCAGGCAAAAGATACCCGAATAGCGAATAAGCATATGAAAACGTACCCCCATAATTACCCACCAGGTAAATGCAAATAAAAACCACACTGAAATGTCACTATCAGGCCACCAGTTGACTAAAACCAAACAGATGGATGATACCAAGTGTGGGGAGGAGGTGGAACAACTAGAACTTTCCTTGCCTGCTGGCAGGACTGTCAAATGGCACAACCATTCCATTTGGCAGCATCTATAAAAGCTACATATTGCCCGCCCTGTGACAATTCAGCATGCCCACGCTGTCACCTACCCAGAGAAAGGCCCATGTGTGCCCACAAAAAGATGTGGGCTTGAATGTGTATTGCAGCCTTATTCGTAAGCCCTCATGGGGTAAACAACTCAATGCTCACCCACAGAAGACTGGACAAATAATCTAGACGGGGTCACTCAGTATTAAGGAAACTATTGAGCTATATAACGAGGATGTGCATACTTTACTATCTATATATTATATGATACACACACACACACACACACACACACATATATATATACATATGATATATTTAACATCAAAACAGGATTTTTAAGAAATTGCTAGAGTAGATGACAAACTGGATCGGGCCATCTCTAAGATCTACCAGCCCATTTATGATCTTCTGAGCCTGGAGAAGGATTCCCAGGTTCTAGTGCTGGAACTCGGGGATTCTGTGCTCATTCTCATATCTCTCTTCCCTTCACTGTCATCTGGCTTGCCCGGAGGGGCCTCTGCTCTTGCTCCCTCTCCCTCTCTGACTTTGTATGACTCAGTCAGCCATTCTTGGCCTCATCACCCCATCTGTTAAAAAAAAAAAAGGGTCGTACCGCCTGCACTCCCCTCCAAGTAGAGAATCGTGGTCATGCACAGAAAATGCTCTGTGCATCACAGAGTAAAAATGCTAAATGCATTCCCAGAATTGCTAGCAGATGTATCTTTGCAAATCAGGCAGAACTGCAGTGACTATGGCGAGGGTGTGGTTTAGAAATCAAGCTTGGTCCTCCTGTGTTTTGGTGGCATGAAGGGATCTAAGACAGTGGCTACGAAGCAGAAGTCATATTGGGAAAGGGACAGCCCTGGGATTGACCTGGGAGGGCATGGATGCTGGTGTGGTCCCTGAGACTGTCAGTCCAGAGCCATACAGGGCTCATCCTTGAAGGAGACAGGCGGTGCCCAGCCTGGGGCTTCTGCCAGCCCCTCAAAGAAAGGAGCCTGGAGGTTAAAGTCTAAGATCCTGGGTTCCAGGCTGTCTTTGCCCTGATGTGCTGTGACAAGTCCACCTGCTTCCCACCTCTGGGGCTCACACTCCCCTCTTCACAATGCAGGGGAAGGCCAGATCATACTGACAAATCGTTCCAACTCTAACTGTTCATGAACCTACAAACTGCTTACTTCTTGCCACCAACTCACATCATGTCTCTCTCTGCTTAAAACCTTACCTATGGCTTCGTATCAGGGTTCGAACAAAATCCAAACTCCTGAACAAGTCCTCCTCCCTCCATCCTTGAACCCCCAAACCCATTCCTGTCCTAGGACCTTTGCACACATTGCCCTCTCAACCCCAAACTCTCCTCTCCCCAGTTCTGCATGGCCAGCCTTTGCTGGCTTTGCGGCCCCTCCCCAGGGGCTCCCCCTCAGATGCCTTCCCTGACCAGATAAAGCAGACCCTCTCCTTGCTGTTTCTTTCCCATGTCCCAAATGACATGTAGTCATTTGATGAATTTGTGGCTCCCTTGTAAGTTCCATGTAGGCAGCCACAGTGTCTGTGACCCTTAGAGCCTCTGGCATCTAACAGTAGACGTTTAATAAATTTTTGTGCATTTTTTAATCCTCCCAGGCAGTGCTCTGGAGCTCCTGCCGCCCTCAGGGGCTCATGTCAGAAGGAAAGAGAGCACCCGGTACCGAGGGCCCATCAAGGATGATGGGGGATTCCAGGCTCCCTGCAATCTTGTACCAACTAATTCTCACTGACAACCCTTGGACACAGAAGTACGAAGGAACTGAGGCTTAGAGCAGAGAAGAGAGGTGGCCACAGTCATATACCAGTACCCAGGAGGCCTGGGCATGGAGACAGCCGGCTCTGTGCCACGTGCTGGCCTGTGATTCCATCCCTCCAGGCTGGGCTCTCCTTGTCTGCAAAGCGGGGCTAAGATCTCCTGCCCGATCTACGAGCTGTGTCATGATCAAGCAGGATAATTAACGTGTGAGGCTCTGTGTGCCGTCTGGCGGCACGCAGCTGCCCAGACGTGGACTTGGAGCCAGAGCCTGTCTGAGGTTTGCTTTGTCCGCCCGAGTCTGCCCCTGCCCCTTGGAGAAGCAGCCGCCGCATGCACCCGGTGCTTTGGGGAGCCAGCTGCCCTGGACTGGAATCCAGCTCCATCCTCTCTCAGAGCTGGGTGCCCTTGGGCATACACATTATTCCTTTGAACTCTAGTTGTCTCGTCTGCAAAATGAGACTAATTCTCTCACCCTGGGGCTGTTAGGAACATTAAGGGAGATCACCTAGAAAAAGAGCTTTCTTTATTCCTTCCAAAGCACAGGACGAGTTTTGCTCCTCTTTTGATGTTTGAGGACATCTAGCTATCATTCTATCAGCGCCCCCCCCCCCCCATAGAGGTGCCTCCCTGGGTGAGCCAGGCAAGGACACTCAAGGCTGCCCCTCCCCACCCCTCTTGTGCAGTCCTCACCGCAGGCCAGGCTCGGCAGGATGCCCTCTCCAGGCAGTCTCCTTCATGGCTCAGCCCAGAGTCGGGCATCACCATCAGCCCCACTTTACAGCTGGGTGGACTGAGCCACAGGTGGTCTGCATAACCTTGCTCAAGGTTCCCTGGCTGTGGAGGTGGGATTTCCTTCCCATGGAGGACGTGCCCAATGTAGCATCTTTGTCTCCTGTAGTGAGAACCCCTGTTGATGGGGAATTACAGTCACTTTTGAGGTAACCATGCAGTCTGGGGAAGGTCCTAGCCACGCCTTCCAGTCCCAGCTTTGCGACGAGACGAGGATGGCCACCTGCCATGAGTGTGGCATTCAGGGGCCGGCACACAGGACAGGGAGGGGGTGTGGGAGGACAGGACTCGGCTCCGGGCCCAGGAGAACCATCCAGACTGGGGAGCCCGAGGAATAAACCCACCACACCCGCCTTGGCCCTCCTAGACAGTGACTAGCCTCTCTGTGACAGACACTGGCCCTGGCCTCTGGCTGCCTCCCTGCTGGGAAAGGTCCCCCAGACCCCTCAGTGGCTCCTGAGTATCAGACCCTGTCACCCTGCCAGCCCCTCCCCTGCACGCTCAGTTCTGGGGGCGGTGCTGGTCTTGGCAAGCAGACATTAGTGGGACTGAGAGAAGGCAGGTGGGGGGTGGCAGAAAGGAACACTCAGAGCAGAGAGACCCCAGGGGGTGGGGAGAGAGGGAGGCAGGGAAAGGCAGGAGAGGGCTAGATGAGAAAGAAGACTGATGGAGGGAGCTGGATCCAAGAGAAGTCGTGCAGGGGGAGACAGAGACTCAACAAGGGAGGGAAAGAGAGGGGCCTGAGAGCCAGGAAAAGGGGAAGAGGAGCCTTAGAGAGGAACTCTCGAGAGGGAAACAGGCCGACGCGGGGTCTTGTGTTTGGCTTGCTCCCAGACAGCAGCTGGGAAGCGGTGTCCCCTCGCAGGAAGCAAGGGAGGCAGCCTGCACCGAGAGGGGACAGGACAGAGAGCCGGGATCCCGGGGTCCGAGGCATCCTGGCTCTGCACGGCAGGGCAGCTCCCCTGGGAGGTAAAATGTGCACACACACTAGTGTGTCCACAGCGGCGCTGTTCCTAACAGCCCGAAGCGCTCCAAGCCACCTCTCGTCCTGGGTTCTCCAGAGAAATAGACCACTAGGAGATCCACGTGCACAGACGTCCAGAGAGTTCTCTGAGGGAAGTGGCTGGCGCTACCGTCAGGGCAGGCGAGTCTGGGATCCGTGGGGGAGGCCAGCAGGCTGGAAACCCCCGCAGGAGTCAAGGCTGCGGTCTGGGGGGAGAATTCTTTCCTTTCTCGGAAACCTCAGTTTTTTGCTCTAAGGCCCTCCTCCACACCCGAAATCCACGGACTGAAGTCGTCAGCAACGTCTGCAAACACCCTCACAGCAACGCCCGGATTGGCGTTTGGGCCAGAAACTGGATGTTGGAGCCAAGCTAAGCTGTCACTCATACCACGCAACGTGTCACCTATGGCTGCTGTCAAGGATTGTCGCAAAACAACGCACGCTTGTTACCTTACGGTTCTGAAAGACTCTAGGGAGATTCCTTTTCTCTGCCTCTCCCAGAGTCCAGAGGCTCCCCCGTGGGCCTCCTGGTTCCTTCTTTCCCGAAGGGCAACAATGGCACCTCTGCTTTCTCCCACTGGATCCTTCTGACACTCCCTTCTGTCGCCGACCCTCCCCCCTCCCTCCTCTTGTAAGGACCCCTGTGATTAGATCAGCCCCACCCACATGATCCAGGGGAATCTTCCCCACAGGGTCTTTAACTCCATCCCATCTACAAAGTTCCTTGAGCCACGTCAGAAACTGTATCCACTGGGCCCCAGGAGGAGGACGTGGCCATCTTGGGAGGGATATTACCCTGCTGCCCACCACGCCACCCAAATGCTCACCGGGAAGGGAGTGGACACATTTTGGTGGCATACCCCCCAACCCCCCAATGGTGAAGTCCAATGATGCCTTAAGATGAGAGGAGCTGGTCAGGCCACACCTGGGCGATAGATTACTTTCCCAGCGGAATCCCATCCCTGGGAGTAGTCCAGACCCCCAGGGAAAGCACGAGAAAGACTCTCAGGAAAGAACAGTAAGATGTTGGCTTAGAACTCCAAAGAACTAGGAGATCAGACAAAGAATCGACCTACTCCAGCGCTCACACTGAATGCCCCGTGCATCTTCAGGACAAGTCCTAGCCTCTCTGTGACTCTTAGCTTCCTGCTGGCATTTTCACGAATGGCCCCCGAGACTGGACCCCCCCATACCGCACACTCACTACACACTAGCCATGAGCTTCTCCTACTGCAGCGGCCCCTGCCAGGGACCCCTTCTTCCTCAGAGGGCCTGCGCCTACCACTCTTACAGGAGGACTGCCTTTAGGCTCCTGGAGCCCTGTGTCCTGGCCACTGGGAGCCAGAAGTGCCTGGAAGCTTACATCTCTCTCCACCACACTCGGATGGCCCTCAGCCAGTGTCTGCGGGTGTAGGAAGATGAAAGCTGCCCTCCCATTCTCAAGTTGAGGCAAATTCTTCCAGGGGCAACTTAGGGGTCAGGCCCGTCCACTGTGCCTGTCGCTGCTGCCTTCCTTGGCTTCCTCTCTTTCCCCGTCCTGCTCCCTACCAACTCTCATACTGGTTTGTTTCTTCTGGAACTCACCCCAATAAATCCTCTATCCAAGAATGCTAGCCTCAGGTCTCCCCCCTGGGGCATCTGGACTATGTTCTATATGTTAACCCCTTTAACAGCAGTGCTGGGAGGGGAATGCTGTGATAATTCCCATTTCTCAGATAAGGAAACTGAGGCCAGAGAGGCTCAGTGATAGGCCCAAGTTACAGGGTACCTAAGTAGCTGAGCACAATTTGAAACCACACCAAGACTGCATGCCCGGCCTCTTCTCTACGACTCCCCCAGCATCTTGGAGGCATGAGACATGAAGGAGGGGGTGCCTGGGAGACGCACTTGGGGAAGGACAATGGATGAAAACACCCTGTGGGGCCTCGGAGCCCATTAAAGTTTAAAAAAAAAGAAAGAAAAAAGATCCATCATTTGCCAACTCAGGCAGGCATACTGTGATTTGAAACCCAACCCTAGCGCCTCGCCCTGGGGCTGCTTCCTCCCTTCCCTCCCGAGAAGGAACCTGGGTGCCTCTCCCCCTTGGAGCTCAGAGCCCAGAGCTGAGGCAGGGATCCGTTTTCTCAGGGGAGGAGGGAGCCTTCAGGGCCCGCTGCAGCGGTGTTCCCTGTGTCAGAGCAGCTAGGCACAGGCTGGAAAGGAGCCAATGGCTGGCTGTCCTGTGGTCCCATCCCCTAGCACCACCATCCCACCGTCCTTTGAAAAGGAGGAAGAAGAATCATACAAAGTCCTTTTTTGCTCCTGGAGCTGTGGTTCCTGTCCATTTTTAAGCCCTGGAAACAAGGACTGATCCCTGGGCCGCTTGTGGCCGGGCAGAGGGGACAGCAGAAATTAACGACGGCCCAGCTGCCATCATAAATTCCTTTTCTGGGGCACCTGCGTGGCTCAGTGGGTTAAAGCCTCTGCCTTTGTCTCAGGTCATGATCGCCGGGTCCTCGGATCGAGCCCCACATCGGGCTCTCTGCTCCTCAGGGAGCCTGCTTCCCTTTCTCTCTCTCTCTGCTTGCCTCTCTGCCTACCTGTGATCTCTGTCAAATAAATAAATAAAATCTTTTAAAAAATAAATAAATAAATTCCTTTTCTGCTTGTTATTTGCCTGCCCAGCAGGTTCCATCAGGGTGGGTGATGGGCAAAGCAGCCTCCCCTCTTTCACAGGTGTGAGTACTTCATTGCAGATGACCAGGAATGGGGGAGGTATGTCTTTATCCCCCTGCAGGTCCCCGGATCCCAGAGACCCACAGGGTGACTTTTAGGAAGGAGAAACCAAGAGCCCGGGTGAGGCAGGTATCAGAGTCGGGGTCTGCATGCGGCCCGGAAGTGGCAGCATCTTCTCGGCTCCATGGCGGGGCCTGCCTTCTCCCAGCTCCACTTCCCTGCTGGGCACACAACGGTCCACAGTGAATCTTGCCCCAGCAGGTGAGCTCCTTGAGGTATGAGGACGTTATTCATCCTCGTGAGCCTAGTCTAGCATAGAGGAGAACATCACTCCACAGCTGCTCCAAGGGCTCAAAAGTGGTCATTAAGGAAGGGCTGCTGGTGGTAACGGAAGGGCCGGGGGAGGAGGCAGGACGAAGGCCAGGAGGTTAGGGAGGGAAGGTGACCCCCTTGGCATCAAGGCTGCTAGAGGCAGAGGAAGGCTACTTCCTACCCATCAGCCTTCGTTGGCTCTCTGCCAGCATGGAGCTAGGGGGCTTTCTTTGTCTCCAATCATGAAATGAACCCAGCAAGGCAGTCCTATTATTTCCCTCTACAGGTGAAAGGATGGGGCTCAAAGAGGTTAAGCTACTTGCCCAAGGTCACTCAGTCAATAGGGAGGAAAGCTAAGATTTGAACCCAGGTCCTCATGTCCAGCCCTGAGTCATGGACAGCCAGGAATGGGAGTGGACACTAAGGAACATACAACATGCTATAGAGTTCCAAGTCGGGAGAGCGTGTTTCTGTTGGAGCAGTAGAGGCAGGCTTCCTGGAGGAGGTGTCTTCCAAATGTGGAAGCTTTAGGCAGGCAGAGAGCGGAGAAGGGTCATTCCTGGTGGAGTGGGCTGTGTAAGCAAAGGCCCAGAGTGCAAGTGCAGAGAGATGTATAGCCTTATTGGAAAGATAACAAAGGGGCATTGTTGGAAAGTAAATGCCCGAGGATATCCAGGATATTCAGGCCTGTGCTCTATCAAAGCCTTGAAATGTCAGTGAAGGCCAGCAGTGGGCCACACTGAGATTCTTTGGATAAATGAGCATCTCTGAAGCCAGAGAGGTGGTGGGGAGGCTATCCACTGAGGAGCTGGGCCGCAGGTTGCTGCTGGGTCAGGCAAGAGCAGGTGTCTCCAGGACCCGAGAGCACGGGGAGGGCGAGCAGATACAGCTCTGGGAGGCCAGACTGCAGCAGGCCAACAGGCTCAGGCTGTGGGGCCAGGGGAAGGAGTCCCTGAGAGAATGAGGATGCCACAGAGAGAACTAGATCTTTCTGGGCTAGTGTGGTCTGGGGGGAAAGGACAGGCAGGTTCCAGGCACATCAACGTGGACAGAGCAGCTCAGAGGTGGGAAGATTCTTTTGCGGCTGGAGGAGGGTCACACTCGAGATGTGGAATTGGAAGTTCTTGGGTAGAGACCTGGAAATAAAAGCAGGGCTGGGGAGGGACAGAAGGAATAGAAGAGAAGGAGGGAAAAAGAAAGGAGAGAAAGGGAATGAAGGAATCATCCACGCATTCATTTATTCACAACACTGTTGGATGGGCTAGTTGTGCTGGGTACAGTGATGTTGGTTGGCAAGATGCCTTGAACGTGTGGATGAAAAGGAGCAGGAGGGTTGTAGGGAATGAAATCCCACCCGCTGGCCACTGAGGATGGGTGCTAACTCGGTGCATATGACTTGAACTCTCTGTGCCTCATTTCCCTCCTCTGGACAAGTGAGTATAATGACAATGTATGTCACAAAGTGGGGACTCCACTGAGATGTCCTATGACACAAGTCAAGGGCTCAGACAGGCGGACGGCATCCACCAAACTCAGAGGAGTGATCTTCTTCTGCTCTCCTTCTCCCTCCCCCACTTTGATCAATAGCCTCTTCCCTATTCTTGGGACACCCCAATCTGCTCCACCGTGGGTGGTCTGGGCACCTTTCTCCCTCTGCTTGAAATCTCTTATCCCGGATCTTCACTCAATTCCCTCCCTCATTCCCTATAGGTCTCTGCTCAGATGTCCTCTCCTCCAAGAGGCCTTCCCAGACCAGACTGTCTCTGGCACTCTAGTCACTCCTTGAAAGCAAGCTCTGTAAGAACAGAGACTTTGCTCAATGTTTCCCCAGCACAGAAAACAGCCCAGTGCCTAGTGGATATCCATATACCTTTGTGAACCAATGAATGAATGAGTAAATGAATGACCCAGACACTCGATGACCCAGACTTCTCCAACAGGACATGCTGTGTTAATAAGTGAAGTCCAGGTTTGGCTCTATGGGCCTGCCTGCACCAAAGCCAAGTTCTGGGGCCCCCAGACTCCTAAGGGCTTGGGCGAGGGATGTTGAAAGCAAAGGACAAAGGACTGTAACAACACTTGACATTTCTGGTGTACCATGAAGCCCTAACGTCTCTCCTTTGGGCCATGTCTTTGTCTGAGTCCAGAGCTCTGAGCATACATTATCTTTTCATCAGTTCCTGAGGTAGGAGACAGTCTTTCAACAGGTCTGATGGGGCAGGACAGAGCAGGATTCCCAGATGACCTCCCCTGCTTTTCTGCTTCAGCCCTAAGCCAGAGCTTGAACTGGTGTCTCGTGGACCATAGCTCTGTGGGCCTCCCACAGCAGCAGTACGGTGGCATTTAACAAAAACATTTTCCTAGGTGCCTGGGTGGCTCAGTCGTTAAGCATCTGTCTTCAGCTCAGGTCATGATCCCAAGGTCCTGGGATCGAGCCCTGTGTCAGGCTCCCTGCTCTGCGGGAAGCCTGCTTCTCCCACTCCCACTCCCACTGCTTGTGTTCCCTCTCTGGCTGTCTCTCTCTCTCTCTGTCAAATAAATAAAATCTTACAAAAATTTTTTTTTTCTTAAGTATGACATCATTGGCAGCATTTAACAAACGGGAAGCATCGCTTTAAAAAATATGAGTTTTCACCTTTTTTTTTTTTAAAGTCTGGGAGATCTGAAAACACTGGGGCCACAAAGTATCTTATGTCTTTAGATAGAGAACGTGTTGAAGTGTGCCGCAGTCCTTGCCGCTCCCTGGCGTCTCCTAAACCAGAAAGCCACAGTTTGAATGCCCGTCATCATTCAGCTTGGACTCCTTGTTGGTTTGTCTGTCTGTCACTCAGACTGCTCACTTATTTATGCTAGCTGTCTGGCCCCTGTAGGAACCTGAGTGGTCCCCTAGGCTAAGCTCCTTCTGCCTCAGTTTCCTTACCTGTCAACCACATGATCTTCTCTCCTAAAAACCAAGATAATGAACCTGAGTGTGGCTACAGACTAAGGCTGATATTGACATGAGGCTCAGGGAATAGTACCCCTTCCCTCTCCTGCCTGGCTACGTTGACTCGGCCATTTGCTCTACAATAGCTAAAAAAATACAGAGTAACACCTTGATGCCAAGTGCCCTACAAGACATAGGGATATGGTGGCGAATGAACAGACGTGGTTCCTCCACCCATGACACTCAGACTCTTATTAAAGAAGTAATCCAGCAAATCAATCTGTAATTCCAGTTCTAAATATGTGCCATGAAGGCATTAAATTGAGTGGAATGAGAGAGAAGAAGAAGGTGTCCCCAAGGAGGTGGGTCTGAGCCGAACATTGAAGGATGAGGGGGCAGGTGCAGAGATCTGGGAAAGTGCTCTAAACAGAAGGGACAGCCTGTGAAAGGCCCCGATGCAAGAAAGGGTCCTCACTGTTCTAGGAACCGAAATGAGGCTGGTGGGGGTGGGTGAGATGATGTAACCTGGAGAGGAGAAAAGAGACTGACCATCGAAGGAGCAGTGGTTTTATTCTCGGGCCAGTGGGAGGACAAAATGCTCAGAGAGGCAGGGGTGATTCAAACCACCTTTTCCCAAAAATGTCTGGGCTATAAAACAACAAGAAGATACTGCTACAAACTTATTAAAATGGCTAAAATCCCCCCAAACTGATTATACCAAATGCTGGCGAGGATGTCAAGCAACAGAGACTGCCAGTCATTGCTGATGGGAAGGCAAACAGGCACACTTCGGGAGAGGACTTGGTTGTTTCTTACAAAACTAATATTCTTACCATACAAACCAGAAATCACCTTCCTCGGTGTTTAGCCGAATGAGTTAAAACTTGTGTCCACATAAAAACTGGCACACAAATGTTTACAGTAGCTCTAGCCACGATCTACCCAAGATCATCATCACCAAAAAAACTGGAAGCAACCAAGACGTCTTTACACAGGATAAAGAAACTGCAGAACTTCTATACAATGGGATATTATTAATCGGCAGTGAAAGAAATGAGCTATCATGCCAGAAAGAGACATGTGGGAACCTTAAATGCATATCACTTAGTCAAAGAAGCCAGTCTAAAAAGGCCACATACTGTGTGATTCCAACCATGCGACATTCTGGAAAAGGAAAAACAATAGAGTCAGTTGAAAGATCGGTGGTTGCCAGGGGTTGGGTAAGGCAGTAAGGACAGGGAGAGAGGGAGGGATGATTAGGCAGAGCACAGGGGAATTTTAGGGCAGCGAAAAGACCCTGTATGATACGTACGGTAATGACAGACACATGTCAGTATACCTTTGTCAAAACCCATACAATATACAACCCCAAGAGCGAACCGTAATATAAACCACGGATGTTAATAACGTGTCAGTATCAGTTCACCCATCATCACATTATTGTTCCACAGTAATGCAGATGTAAACAACAGGACAAAGGAGTGTGTGTGTGTGTATTTCGGAAACTCCGCACTTTCTTTTTTCTTTTTTTAAAGATTCTTTTTTTTTTTTTTTAATTTATTTGACAGACAGAGATCACAAGTAGGCAGAGAGGCAGGCAGAGAGAGAGGAAGGGAAGCAGGCTCACCACGGAGCAGAGAGCCCGATGTGGGCCTCGATCCCGGGACCCTGGGATCATGACCCGAGCCAAAGGCAGAGGCTTTAACCCACTGAGCCACCCAGGAGCCCCAACTCCGTACTTTCTGATTAATTTTTTTCTAAACCTAAAATTGCTCTAAAAAAAAAAAAATCTGTAAACTAAGACATAAACATACATTTAAAAAAAAATGTCTGGGCTGCAACGGAAAGACTGGGTTAGTGGGAGGGGCTAAGTGAAAGCAGGAGAGCAGGTGTCCAGGTGGGAGATCATGGTGGCTTCCAAGAGGGTGATGATGGAGAGGAGAAGGGTGGACGCAAGACTTATTTAGGAGGAAAAATGTACAGGACCTAATGATGATGATGGGCTGTCTGACAGGACTGAGGAGGGAGCAAGTCACGGAGGATTCCCTGGCCGTGGCCTTGACGGCGGGTGGACTGAGGTTCCCTTCACTGCAGTCTGGCTGCAGAAGGGGGATCAGGACTGGTAGAGAGAAGCTTCAAAGTCAGTACAGAGGGTGTGGAAAATCCAGATATTGCAGATGGGGGTCCGGAGTTTCGGCAAGAGGTCTAGCTGGAAAGTAGGGAATCTTCTCGCTCCTATGGAAGTGAGCTCATGTCTGTCAGTTCAATTTGGCCAGCCGTTCTGGGGCCCCTCCTCAGTGAGGTGACACTGTAGATGTCCCCATGGTGACCTCAGCCTTGAGAAGACCTCGTGGATCTCCCCATTCCCCCACAGAGAGGAAGCAGGGTCCCAGAAAAACCAGGAGAATTGCCAGAGACCATCCAGCCAGCCCAGGGCAGGGTGATCACAGGGCTCCCCGCCCTTTGCCACCTTCTCTTGCAGGATTCCACACTACCCTTTTCCCCACGCACCTGTCTCCAGAGCCCCGGGCATGCCTGGGCAAGGCTGTGACAAAGATGAACAAAGATGAAAAACTGAAGCCCTTCCTCTATTCCAGGGCAGACATGTGGAGTCCAGGACTCGGAGGGACAAAGGGACAAGGGAACCTACGGTGGAGGAAGGAGGACAGAAACTGGGGACAGGTGGGAACGCAGTAGGTGACAAGCTGAGTGGGGTCCCAGGATAGGGACGAATGCTTAGCCAAGCTACGGACAAGCGCATCCTCTATCCTCATTTCTTGCTTGTTTCCCACTGACTATTTTAGCCCCCATCCCCAGAACACTGGGCCTATTTCTGCCTCAGTTCCCTCTCTCCGTACTTCTCCTTGAGGAGACCCTCCCCCGACTCCTGAAGTTTCAGAGCAGGGCACATGGATGGCTCAAGAGACATTCATCATCTAATTCAACTCTCCCACCGCATCTCTCTGTTTCACAGATGAGGTGACTGAGGCTCTGGGGCGGGGGGGGGGGGGGGGGGGAGCGGTCAGGGACTTCAGAGTCACAATGGCTTCAGAGGCAGAGCCAAAAGCCAGGTCTCAGATGCCAAGGCGCTGCTCCTGTCTCCCCACAGCACGCCTCACCCGGGCCCCCAACATGAGCTCAGCATCAGAAATCTTTCAAGACAGTAGCTCTCCAAGGGTGAGTCCCCTCCTGAGCCCTCAGAGGACTTGACAATGACACTGAGCCTGCTGATCTTGGTCAGTCAATGGCTTTCCGCACCGGGAGCCCTGTCCTATGTTACATTCCAGGGATCTGGAAGAGCAGCCCCAGGACCTCGAGGTTCCCAGATGGGATCTGAGGTCAGAGGATGACAGCCAGCCTGGGCAACCTTCGGGCAGGCAGGAAAGTTTAAGTGGGAGCAGTGCCCTGTGGAGTTCTGCCCACGGCTCCCGCCCAGTCCACAGGGGCCCGTCACCTAGGCAGGGCCCTCACTAACTAAAGGCTCCAGGGCAGGCCATATTAGGGAGCGCCCTAGTGTCCAAGCATCTTCAGGTGGGGAAGAGCGAGCCTCCCAACCAGGGAAGGCTCGGCTCAGCTGGCATAGGAGCCTAAGGCACAGGGAGGGGGAAAGGCATCCAGGAGAAATGACCTTATGCAGAGAGTAAAACCATGCTCTTCCTCCCGCTACAGCCGCCTCCCGCTCTGCTCAGATTACCAGCACCTGCATGTGTCTTGCTGGACACGCATGCCACACAGACATGAAGAGGCAGACCCACAGCATGAAGAGCAAGCTCTGGCTTTTGGAGTCTGACGCTTCTGGTTTGAAATCCTGGCGCTACCGCTTACAAGCTGTGTGACTTTGGATAAGTTACTTAACCACTCTGTGCATCCGTTTCCTCATCTCTAAACTGAGTGAGAGAAGATGGGGAATGTAAAGCTTTGAGCTCAGCGTCTGGCACCCAGCAAGCTGAAGGGCTATGGCTGGAGATATAGCCAACAGACACACAGACAATCCAAAAATGCCTCCTGTTCATGTACCAGTGGAAACAGAGTTTTTTTTTAATCTATCTATCCATCTATCTATCCACCCATCCATCCATCCATCCATCCATCTATCCATCCATCCATCCATCCATCTATCCATCCATCCATCCGTCTACCCATCCATCCATCTATGTATCTATCTATGTATCTATCTATGTATCTATCTATCTATCTAAGTCTTCCCTGCTCCAGGGAAGCCCTGGTGGAAAGCACCCCAGTTTCCAAGGCCATATCGCCTTGGGTGTGCTACAATCTGAGACAAGCAAGCACCCAAGGCTAAGCTCCCTAATGGAACACCAGCCAGCAGGGTCTCCGTTTTACAAAGCAGGGAAGTCTGAGGGTCCATCAAAAGGCCTTGTAAAAGAATCCAGGCCCCAGGTAGAAGGGACACCCAGACAAGCCAGGCTGACGTGTTTCTATCAGGCTCAAGTGTTGCTCCAGAGACCTTCTGGAACCCTGACTCCTGTTTCCTGTTCCCGTGCAGCAGGAGCACCCCATCCCCACACCCATGCTTGGCCACATCCAGTCGTGCAAGACCAGCCCTGCCCTAGGAGGGGTTTAGCCCCTGCTGGAGCCCAAGAACTCCACAGTAGAGACCCCGAGAGCAGCAAGGGTGACAAAGGACGGCAGGACCCTGTCTGTGAGAGGCGAGGGGGTGCTGGGGTCAGGTAGACCTCCACACAAAACCCCCATGTCTCCTGGCACATGGAAGGTGCTGGAAAAACAGTAGCACTTACCTGACTGCCTTCTAACAGTCCTTCGGTTTGGAGTCGGACCCTTAAAAGCCGGGGAACTCTTTGCCCACCTTTGATACTCAGGAGGCACTGAGGGCCTTCGGGTCAGAATGTCTCTGGTTTCCCAGCGTGAGGCCCTGGCTGGCACACACGTCGCAACAGGCAGTCAGTCAGCCTCTCCATTCTCAGCACCACGTCTAATGCACGGGCACACGTGGTCATTTTTTTCCTGGCCTCACCGAACTGTGTGGATCTGTTTGGCGCTTGTCTCTGGGACCAAAAAAGACTTCCTTGAGGACAGGGGTAGGCGGAAGTTGATTTGTATATTCCCAGCACCGAGCAACTTTGTCATCAGCTGGTGCCAATAAACACCTATGACATGCATGGATGGACGGATGGATGGATGGACAGACGGATGGATGACAGCAGTGTCCCTGCGGAAGCATCAGATGCCCAGTCTGTCTTTGCTCAGGCTTCTCCAGAGAGGAAACAATTATTTCAACAATCACAGCACGGTAGAAACTGGCCCTACAGGAAGCCCAGCCCGTGTTTACCCCGAAACCTCCTCTCAGTGGGGGCAGCAGCCGGCCTCCAAGTCCTAGGCACAGACCCCTGGGACCTGGGCTTTATCTCTGTGCTTTCTCCTTCCTCCCATTGTCCTGCCCAGCTTCCCACAGCCCCAGGCCAGGGGCCGGCTTTGTTTGGAGGTCACAGAGCCAGCTGATTGCCCCAAGACCCAAGGTAGAGCAGAATGACCCATTCCCCTCCTGGCGGAATATTCTTTTCAGATCTTTCTCAGGGACCCTCCCCTCACAGCTTGGTTTCCTCAGAGACACTGAGACCACCATAGACAGCTCCTATCCCTGTCTCTTTTCCCAGCCAGCCAGTGGTCAGAGGTCCCACCGGAGAGGCCAGAAGATAAGTCAAAATGGGGAATAGACAACACTTTCCCACACCAAAGAAGTCACCAGGACCAACAATTCTGAGTGCTAACTAAGGACAGCTAGAGGGGGTGTGGAATGAGGGGCGCTGACCCAACCTTCCCTAGCAGAGAGGGAAGAACCCGGAGCCTAGAGATTTCTTGGAACTCAGCTAAACTTGAAGAAACCTAGAAGCCTTAACTCCAAACTCCCAACTGTGACAGGGAGGCAGGTTTGACAAGGAGGGAAGATTCTGGAAAGCAGGCTGTGGTGGTGGTGATGGTGGCAACGGTGCTCAGGTCAGTACCAAGCCTTGTGTTCCAGCTGATTTGCAACAGCTGGTCACAGAGCAGAACTCCAGAACATGTCCTTAGAGCCAGGAAGGGACAAGCCCCACACATCCTGGTCTTGCCATGTGAGTGGGGCAGAAAGATCCAATGTGGGGGACTCCTTCCTCTGGCTCCTCTCCAGCTGTGGGACCAAATGAGCTCCTCTAATGGTCACAGAAAGTGATACAAGGTGCTGAAGACAAAAATATCTCATGGCAATGTCAGTTCTGTCCATCCTGCCCTTGAACCTCAGTGATGACCTTCCCCTGCTGATGATGTAGTGATACTAACCGCGGCAGATCACGTTTACTGGGAACCGACGCTATGTCATGAGTGTCTTGTCGATCCTCCCAGCAAGTCAGGGAGGATTCAGAAAGGTTCGAAACCCGCCAGAAGTCACACAACCAGGGAAGGAAAGAGCAAGTCCTCAAACTCAGTTCCGCCAGCTCATGCCAACCCTTAGCTCCTTCAGTCCTTCATTGTGGTCCGGCAGGACTTAACATGATACAGTGGGGGAAACTGAGGCACTGAACAGTGATTTCTCTATCTCTTGATCTCAGGAGGAGGATCCTGGTCTTCATTTAGGGTCTGACATTTCTCCAGGTAGACTGTGTCTCCTCGGGTGGTTGGCAAGTACTCCTCAAATAGCTGAAAGGGCTTGCAATTCCAGGGCAGAGAGGGTGGCTGTCCTTCAAACACTCCTGCTCCCCTTCCAGAATGAAAACTTGTGGCTGGGAAGGGGATGGCCAGCCAGGAACTACATTTCCCAGCCTTCTTGGCACCTATGTGTCCCTGTGACTCATTCTCACCAATGGGAGTGAGCATACTATGAACCCTTCCTTCCAAGCCAATGTGATGAGGAAGGGGCTGACCATCCAAGAACGACATTTCCCAGACTCCTTTGCACCTATGTGGCCATGTGACTTATTCTCAGCAACAGGAGTGGGAATGATGTGATGAGGAAGCGGATGAGCCTTCTCAAGCTTTTCTTCCTCCTTCCATGGTGATTTTGGAAGCCACATGTTGAAGATGGAAGGAAGCAGAGGCCCTAAGTACTGTGTGGAATGCTGTCCTCCACTTTCACTGAAGAGTTGTCAAGTGGAAATAAATTTGTGTTGTGTGAAGCTGCTGAGACTCATGGTCTACCCTGTGGGGTGCCTAGCAATGTCCTAATCAATCCACAGTCCCAGGCTCTTGGTTATTATGAACCTTCTCACCCATAGTTATTGGGAACGCTGAGGAAGACCCTGAATGCCCCCAGAAGTCCATTTTATCCAGAAGACATTTCCTGAGTACCCTCCATACCAGTCCATCTCATCGACATGCAGAAGTTCTCTGGTATCCCCAGTCCTTGACCTCGCCCCAGTGCACAGCTGTGATTCTCTCCCTCCCCTGCCTTTCACAAACAGACATCTCTCAAAAGTGCTGTCTGTGCCTCTTGTCACCATTTCCAAATCTTCCACTCGTGTTTCAACCCCATTTCTCTATTGCGGTTGCAGACTGGAGTCTCTGGACTTCTCAGAAGCTTGGTTCCGGTATCAGATGCCTCGCCTTTCAGGAACAGAGCAATCCACACAGCCTGTCTACACACCCGATTTGTTCTGACCCTCGCGACTACCTCAAGGGATCATTATTCAGTTCCTTTCTAGACATTTCTGCAGACAGCTACTACTGCGTGCTAGACAACGTTCTAGAAGAGGAAGAGGGGCTAAAGGAGAAACCATCCCTGCCCTTGAGAAGCATTTGGTCCAGGTAGGGTCATGTATCCCATTTTTCAGATGAGGAAACCAAGATTCAGAGATTAATTTTCTAAAATGACACAGCTGATTGGTAACATCTTGCCCACTGACCTAACACATAGGAATCATCTGAGAAACATGATTGATGATGGTAATGTACTTCAAAAGGTTCAAACCTTTGTATGAGTCTAACTTGGAATGCCCATGGGGGGACAAAGAAAAGAAATGAAACAATCTAGGCTCCTCTTCTCTTCCCCCTTACTGTATTACCTGTAATATTCTAATTAAAACTCAAGTGCTTTTAATAATCCCCAATGAGACTTAAGGAAATATCTTGGTCTTAATTTTAGCTCCATGCCAAATAGCCCAACTTCACATTAGTCAAAATTACTTGACCTTCGAAAGTTACATCCCCTCCCTGTGCTTCAGCTTCCCCAGGTGTACAATTTAGATGGCTCACCTAGATGATGGCTCAGGCTCCCTGTGGCCCCCAGTGTCTGTAACTCTAGGACATTCTTACTTATTGGACACCGGGAGCTGACGCCCCCATTCACTTGAACCTCCCACTATGTTAACAGTTTACTGGGTCTGGGGAAACCTGGGTGGCTGGAGGTGTCTGCCTCCAGCTCAGGTCATGATCCCAGAGTCCTGGGATCGAGTCCCGCATCGGGCTTCTTGCTCAATGGGGAGCCTGCTTCTCTATCTGCCTCTGCCTGCCACTCTGCCTAATAGTACTCTCTCTCTGACAAATGAATAAATAAAATCTTAAAACACACACATACACATTTTACTGGGTCTGTCGCAAGGTCGAAGTCATGGATCTTTCATAACAACCTTATGGAGTAAGTGCTGTCATCTTAGAGCTGAGGATACCAAGACACAGAAAGTTGAAGCAATTTGCCCAAAGATGCACAGCAAGTAAGTGGCCAAACCAGGACTCGAGCCAAGCAGTCCAGTTCTGCAGGGTTATGTTGGCCCCTCCCACAGTCTCCTTTATTTGCAAAAGGTTCTGTCCCTAGCTCCTGAGGAGCAGACATTGGACACGTGACCTTGCCCATTTACCACCACA
Source organism: Meles meles (assembly GCF_922984935.1). NCBI lineage: Eukaryota > Metazoa > Chordata > Mammalia > Carnivora > Mustelidae > Meles > Meles meles. The sequence goes on from NC_060073.1 coordinate 21,254,401, forward strand.
GCTGATTGGACCAGGAAGGACACCTGCACCCGGGGCAGCCTGTCCCTTAACCTTTGGAGGGGAAGGCATGGTCTGGTGTGGAAGGTACTCAGTCTTACACAGGGAGGTTCAGGATGCACAGCCAGTTGGATCTGTGGTGCTGACCGGAAGACCACGAGGACTTGGGGTCCACTCCCCAGATGATTATGGTCAGAATAAATTACCAGACCATGCTAGTCAAAGCAGAGAGAGCAATGAGCCACCCAGGGGTAGAGGGGATCCTGACCAGAGATAGAATTCCTCAGATGGTTTTCTGGCTCCAGGAGCTCAGAGGCACCCCATTTTAGCTCCTTGGATTTCCGGGAACCCCAAATATATCTTGGCAGCAAGTGCGGGTGGTCCTCTGTCCCCCGTAGTCCCAAACAACTTGCTAAAACCACAACCTCTGAGCAAACTGATATCCCTTCTCCTCGCCAGACACCTCTGCTGGGTCTGAATGTACCTTTACAAAACCGAAACAGGCATAACAAGGAAGCCATTGGCTCAAGCTCTGGACTCTTCTGCAATATAGAGATTTGGGCTGTCACAATATTTACTGTGACAGGATGTGACAAATAGAGCACTAGTGTGAGAGACCGTATGTATAAAAGGGGCGGGGGTGGGGTGGGGTGGGAAGAGAGATAGAAGGTTAAAAAGAAAACAACAACAACAACAACAAACCTTCCCAGCTCAAGAAAATGGAAAAAGCAGAGTGCATAACAGAGGGGAGAAAAGTCAATTAAATCATGATAATTACTTCTGCTGCCATGCCGGAGAGCAGCACGAACGTCTATTAATTAGGATTTCCATGTTGACTGTGGCCATTTGACTTCAATAAGGCTGCCAGTATGCTCAGTGAGAACGTTCTCCTGGAGAGCGAATGTGTGAAAATATTTTTACCCTGACAATTAGCAGTTTTAAAGAACCCTAAATACACACACACACACACACACACACACACACACACACACACACACATACACCCTGGGCCCCCGTGATGGACGTGAACCTCGGCCCTCTCCGCAGCCCCACCTCCACTCCGGGAAGTCCAGATACCCTGACCTCACCCCTCGTAATTACCAGCTCCTCCCAGCTCTCCCAGGAGCATGAAGGCACTTGGCAGGATTCAAATTCCCACACAGAAGCTCAGAACAGGAGCCTGAAGGGTTATCTTGTCCCGCTCCTGCTTCTGGAAAGATCAGCGCAAACCACTCAAGAGAAGAGTCTGTCTTGAGGTGACAGAGAAGTGGGGGTGTGTTCGGGACAAGCGGATTCCATCTCTAGGACCAGATTCCCATCTAGAAACCAGAAGCATCAATGGCTTGGGCGCCAGTGAATGTTCTAGGCAATCCATAAAACTTGGGTCTGTGAAGGTGATCCTTCCTGTTCAGACAGGCAAAGGCCTGCACTGTTCGCTCAACTGTCAGGCTCAACTGTGGATTATCACGGTCATAAGTGGTATAACAGATCACCTGGGCCACTTGGCAAATAGGGAAACTGAGGCTCAGGGAACTCAAGCAGTGTGCCATTAGCAGCAGGGCCAGAATTCAGAGCTAGGCCTTGAGCACTAGCCAGGGCTCTTCTAGTGATATTATAGGCCAATCTAGGACACATTATATATATATAATATTATATTATATTATATATATTATATTATATTAGTTTAATAGCTATTGCACATAAAAGGAGGGCAATAAATAAAAATTAATTTTCTCCTCCCTTCCCCTGCAAGGATGAGGGAAAGACAGTGGCTGCCCTGTTTCTCAGCCCTGGGGGACTAGGTGGAGGATGGAGGGATAAGGGGGAGGGTGGGTTCTCCAGCTTTGCCCCCAGGGAAGCTCCCTCAGTTCCCTCAACGTGGTCTGGCAGGACTTAATATCATACCATTGGGGAAACTGAGGCCCAGATCAATGATTTTTCTCTCTTGCCCTCAGGAACAGGGTCCTCCTCTCTTGCTTCTCAGAGGAGAGAAGCCGGGAGCCAGGTCTGAGACAAATGCGGGACCCTGGGTCAGCAATCCTTCAACAAAATCAGGGCCACCTCCTTGCCTGCCCCCATCAGCTGGAAATAGAGACCGCAGGCCACAGGGGGTGGTGGAAGGGCAGGAGAAGGGCCCTGCTGAACGTTCTCCAGCCAGCTGGTGGGGCTGAGCCCGGAAATCCTCTGTCCCCCGGGCCCTAGGCTCTCCCTGGCCTCGGAGCCGGGGGCGGAGGAAGGTCAGGGTCAGGGCCCAGGAGGGCTGCGTCCTGGAGGATGTATAGAAATAGCGTCCTCTGCACGGGCAGGGCGGCCCGGGCAGGGCTCTCGGAGGGAAGTGGGCCTTCCTGCCATTCACCATCAGCTCTGTAGCCGCCAAGTTAAACAACGGAGACTGCCCACATCACACACCTAGCCAGAGGCAAGATTTGGATATCCTGACTTGCGGACCAGTGCTCTCTGCTCCCCTGACTTAATAAAGGTTCAAGGCTGAAGGCAGCAGATACTAGCAGTCAGCACGGAAGGAATCAGAGGTCTGCAGACAGAGTCTCCGGCCTCCCGGCTGAGGGATCTCAGCTATGGGACGCTCCTCTCTGGCCTCAGACTTTCTAACTACGAGGCAGGAGTGACGGCAGGTACCCCTGGGCACTGTTGTCAGGCTGGATGTAAGAGAAGCCACCGCGGGGAAGTACCTGGACCATAGTGGCTAAGGGTTCGAACCCAGGGTCAGAGGTGGGGAGGGCCCTCTTATGCTCTGGCCAACCGTCGTGACAGCATGTCTCGGTGGTCCCTGCCCCTGTAGCCTGGGCCCCAGGAGAACCCCATGGAGGGGAGACCACAGTCCCCAAGGAGGAGAGAGACACATAGAGCAGACTCAAACCTCACGTGCAGCCAGAGCCACAGCCCAGAGGACAGGCCAGGCCAGCCAAGGTGCAGTCGACCCGCACGCAGCCCTTGAACATGAGAATAAACATTGCTTTAAGCCACTGAGCTTTGGAGTCCTCTGTTTTGTGGCATTATTTTGGTGATAAGTACTACAAGTCCCATTTTATTAGGAGGGAGAGAGGGTAAATGACTTCTTTAAGCTCAGGGTGCTGGTAGACAGCAGGGCCAGGCCCTGCCCAGAGCCTCGGGCACGCCCGTAGCTGCCCCTCCAGCATGCCAAGGCCGTGAGGTTCGTGCGGTGCCACCCGAAAGGTTTGCCAAGCAGGCCCCAGCACCTGCCCCTCCGGCCTCACACTTCCCTGAGAAGAGACCTTCCTTAAAGTAGCCCTATCTCACCTGGGTGGCTCAGTCAGTTAGGCCTCTGCCTTCAGCTCAGGTCATGGTCTCGGGGGCCTAGGATCGAGCCCCGCATCGGGCTCCCTGCTCAGCAGAGAGTCTGCTTCTCCCTTTCTCTCTCCTCTGCCACTCCCCCTGCTCGCACGTACTCTCTCTCAAATAAATAAATAAAATCTTTAGAAATAAATAAATCAAGTAGCCCCATCAGACTGTGCCTGGGGCCGCTAACCGTAGCTCCACCCCAGAGCCCGGCTGGGCCCAGCATCCCTGCCCTAAATGTCAGCCACACCTGAGCCTGGGCACACTCGGATATCTCTCTCACCTCCTTATGCTTCCCGGGCAGGGTCAGAACTGAGGAGCGAGGCAGGGGAGAGGGAGATGCGGACAGCAGCAGAAAGGGAAAGCTGCCAGACTCTGGCTGGGCTGGTCCCCTCCCTGCACCCAGACGGCAGGCAGCCCGGGAGCCAGCTCCTTCCAGTAAATCTATATGCACTTTGGTTTGGAGGCAGAATTCACTGGAGACCGCAGGCTCAGGGAGAGCAGTAAGGGACAGGAGAAGCAGGCAGTCAGCATCAATCAATCATCGACTCATTCCCCAAGTGACTCGCTGTCGGGGTAGAGTCTCTAATGCGCGCCGGGCCATCACCTTCTCTCAGGAGGCGGCTATTACAGCAGAAAGAGTTGGGAGTTTGCAGTCAGATGGGCTCCAGTCCTGGCTCTCTGGGCCTCGAATCCCAGAAAAAGGACGTAAGATCGGTCCCCAGGACTGCTACGAGGACTTCCTGGGGTTCAAGCACCAGGGCCTGCTATAGACTCCAAGGAAAGACCTCTCGTTAGCCGCTACTGCTCTGGTGCCGGGCTGTGCCAGGCGCACACACTCAAGAAAGTCCACAGATCCTGAAGACAGGTACAAGCACAAACATACCCAGCGTGGTCTCCTGCCAAGTTCAGTCCACAGTGATCCAGAAATGGCAAATGCAGGGCCTACCTATAGCCCTTATGAGCTCGTCTGTGGCAGACATCACTAATCGATTACAGCACTCTTGGCTGATCAGCCCAGAAGGGACCTCAGAAGGCTCTTAGGTGCCTTGGCAGGTGCTACCCGGTTTCGGCACTAACAGGAAACCCCATTCACTACCCTTGCCCTCGTCCAGCCCAATTTTCTCTGCCGCAGCACTCAGCCCCCATTACGTTCCTGCCATATGCAATCCTGTTCCCCCCTCCCTCGGCCTGGCACATGCCCCCTCCTCATGTCCCACGGCTGGTGGCTCTCACACTCCACGCCCAATAGCTCCTCTTCAAAGAGGAGTCCCCCCGACTACAGCTGCACACCCTCCCTCCACCACGATGCCCTGTCACCATCTTTACTTTCCTCTGCACACCTCCCATGGGCTGTGTTTCTCTAAGGCATGTGTTCAGTATCATTACCCCAGCATCCTTGGGGCCCAGAACAATCCCCAACATCGAAGAGGTGCTCCATAAATTTTGTTGAATAAATCCCATCAGTCCTCAACAGTCCAGACCCCCCTTCACTCACTCACACACACACACTGCCCCCACAATGATAGCAGAGGCGATGCCTCAGCTGGGCAGGCCTCTGGATCCCGCCTAGTTCTGGGGGTGCCCCCTGAAGCCCAGCAGCCCCTGGGGAGGGGCGGGTCAGCAGTGCTGCTGGGGGAGTGAGCCTCTGGCCTCTCGTCATTCCCAGTCACCTTCTGGGAATGGGAACAGGTTTATTTTGCTGACTTGGTTTCAGACCCGAGAAGGACATTGAGAGGACAGGAGAGATGCTTCCAGACCCTGATTCACCCTAGTTCATGTCCAGTTCATGGGGCAGGGTAGAAGTCACATCCTAGCTGGGGGCCAGGAAGCCCCCCGCTGCCACATCAGAGTCTGAAGTCCAGGCGGGTTTCCATTTATTTCCACGCTGCCCAACCATCAGGCAGACCCCAGCGTGAGGTCTCTTGAGCACCTCTGGCCCCGAGGGTCCGCGATGAAGTCTCTGCCTGCTCTCACCTCCCCACTCCCCTTCACACCCACGGGCCAGCACACTGGAACCACCATGTGACTGCTCCCCAAAACAATGCCCATCCCCCTAAACCTGATGTCCTCTCTCTGGAATGTTCTTCTGCCAGCTTTTTGCATGGCCAGATTCCTCTCACGGTTCAGTCCTTCACACAACTCTCACCTCCTCAGAGACACACCCGACCACCAGCCATCTTGTTTCACAACCCCTTCACTTTCACTCCCTGTCATCATCTTGTTTATTCACTTCCTCGAACTTTCCTCTTAGAGCTCTGCCCATCAGTCTTTAAACTCCATTAGGCGGTACCTTGGCCCGTTCACAGTTGATATTCCCAGTTGGCTGGTGCTCTGCCATGGCTCAACAAGCTATTGGCGAATGATTGAATGAATGAAGGAACGAATGAATGAATGAACAAACGAACAAACGAATGAATGATCCCGCCCATGAGTCCCTCTGGGATCCCACCCACATAGATGCAATTTCTCTCTGGAGCTGCTGTGCTAACCAAGGCATGTGAATTGCAGGCAACAGACAAAAGGGTCAGTCAATGAATGAGCTGTGTAGATTTCAGGGCCTCAGATTCCACACCTGGAAAAGGAGGCATCTCAAACCCTATGACAGCAAACCCTCCCAAAAGAGCTCCCACCTGCCACTTTGCTACCTGCCAGTTTCAAATCAGCCAATGAGCAAACTCAAGACGAGTCCTCCTGGTAAAGCCCTGTCCCTCCCATCCTGTCCTGTCCGAGAAAGGGGCACCTCTTTCTTCTATGAAATAATAGGATGGGAGATGGTAGTTGCCTTTTTTTTTTTTTTTTAACATCCTTACTCTCCAACAGGAAAAGGCCATCAGCCAGATGCAGATGTCAGTTCTGACTTAAAATGAAAAAAAAATTTTATTGGTAAAGGAAATGAAGTCTGGGACCCTCCACCCTGGTGCTCTGCTGACGGGCCACAAACAATGAGGCATTTTCCACCACACAATGAAGAATTAAACCGCCCGAGGACTCCTTTCTTTGCTTTTGTCTGTTTCCTATTTTGGGCTTTCTTTGAAAAAGGGGTTTTGCTGCTTTATAAAGTTTGATGATCTCTGAAGGATCTGTCTCCAAGGCCCCGTTCCCAGGGCCTCTGCCCCCTTGATACTTCTGTTCACGTCTCAGCCTCTGCTTTGCTCAGACTTTCCTCCAGGTCGGGGTGTGCCCGCTTTCTGGGTATGCAGAGCTGGGCGGATGGGCACCGAGGAGCCAGGATGGCTCTGCCCAGCGAGGCCACCGGCGATGGTTTGCCCCTGGCCACCATGCTCTCACCCACACACTCCTTCCTGGGCCCCTTAGTGCTGGATCTTAACAGAGTTTGCAAAATAAATAAATAAAGGCAAAATCACAGCACTGGCGGCATATGCCACGTATGCCACAAGGCCAGGGCCGTGAACCATCATACAGCCCCCCATTTTCAGCCTTGTTCAGAGACACCCAGTGTCTTGTTCCAGGTCACACAGCAAGGAGAGGCCCAAAGCCAGTTCTTAGAGGTCTTTCTCCCAGTTGTGCCTGCTGAGTAGAAATTTCAAGAACACTCTGCCAAGCTGTCTGGGAGGCGAGAAGCATAAACCTGTCTCCAACTTACTTGGCCTCCTGGGTGTGGAGCACTGGGGCGGCCCCACAAAGGCAAGCATGTGTCATGCTCCCCACTTTCCCCCTGTGGAAACTGAGACTCAGAGAGCTTACGTGAGTGCCCATGATCATACAAGGAGTCCTAAGCGGACAAGATGGGAAAGGCGCCCACTATCAGCTCCAAGTGCAGCCTCTTTCCCGTGTGTCTGTCCCCAGGTCATGGCCATGGGTCTCTGCCCACAGGGCATTCAGCATTCAGCTGGCCTTTCTCTGCTCTGGGTCATATCTCCGAAGCAGCTTGATAGAGCCCCTGTCTTGCGGATGAAGGAAGCCCCAGGCTGCTGAGGTCAGGAGCAGGCTGGAGGGGCTGGAGAAAGTCCTGGGCAAATGGCAGGACCACTCGGAAGGAGTGAGGGTGCTGAGCACAGGAGACCAGGGCTGCGGTGAGGTGAGCGGTATGTGGAGCATCTGAGGAGCAGGCCCAGTGCTGGGGGCTCCACGGAGATCCGGCCGTGCTCTGTCCTTTCACTAATGAACTCACACACAGGGAGTACGCATCTCTGTCAGAGCAGAAGAAGTCACTTGTGCGCTGTGTGTGTGGGGACAGGTTCCGGCCATCCTGGGACCCCAGAGGCCCCACGGTGCCAGACACAGGAGCATCACTGGGCAAGGGGCTACCTGCGCCTTCCCCTCCCCCTTCCCCCGATACCCCTTTGGCTAAGAACCCATCAGCCTCTCCTCCAGCCCATGAAGCCATTTCATGAACCTGCGGTGTGCCTTAATGATAATGACACCTGACTTCCTCCGAGGGATGAGTTTGGTGGGGAGGTGTCTGGAGAAGTCATTCTGGCATCCGCTGAGCTCCCTGTTTCCCATGGGGTGTCCTTCCCTGCGCTCCCTCTTTGAGTGGGGGATTGGCTAGTTCTGAAGGGGTACAAAAGTCAAAGTCAAGGCTATTCTTTAACCCAAGGCTGACGCTAACTTCCGACCCTAATTTACGACTCACCTTGGGCTGTATGTAGCTATCAGATTCTACCTTAAACACACACACACACACACACACATACGCACACATACCTCAACCTTCAGGACACCTAGAGCCCTCCAGCTGTCTAACCTCAGGCCATGCATCTTACCTTGTCTGAAACACCTCCCACGCTGGGCCCCCACCCCGGGAATGCCGGGGGAGGGGGGCCCATCTTCTCCACCAGGAGATCAGTTCTTGACTCCAGGAGCCAGATTAGGGAGTCAGTCTCTGTGAAGACAGGTCCACACCCCCATCAGCCCCCACCCCATCTTCCGGCAGCACGGGATCTGCCCTCTGTGTTTATTTGCAAGTTTCTCATCCCCGTGGACCATCTTTCATGAGAGCAAAAGCGTCCTTTAGCTCAGCCACAGCTTCTTCGGTACAGCAGAAACAGAAAATGCCTAGAGGCGCCCATGTGGCTCAGTCGGTTGAGCATCCGGCTCTTGATTTCGGCTCAAGTCATGATCTCAGGGTTGTGAGATTGAGCCTTGGGTCAGGCTTCGTGCTCAGCGCTGAGTCTGCTTGTCCCCCTCCCTCTGCTCCTCCCCCCGGCCCCACTCACACGTGAGCACACAAACTCTCTCTCCAAAATAAATAAATAAATAAAATCTTAAAAAAAAAATTAAAAAAGAAACAAAATGTCTAGCAAGGAAGGAAAAGGTATAGTGACAATAATCACAGAACCAAGCCCCAGATATGAGCCAGGCATCTGGCAAAGCACATTACAGTCACCATAACGTTCTAAAGGAACAGAGGCCCAGAGAGATTAAGTCACTGGTCTATGGTCACCCAGCCAGGAAGTGGCCAGATCTGAATGCGAGCCTGTAGATCTGCAAAGGACATGCCGGTGAGGCCTGCCAGGAGGATAGAAGATGTCCCAACCTGGAGACCCTCCTGGTGGAGACCCAGGATGTTATTCTGAGTCATCCTGGAGAGCGGTGGGATTCTTCTCCAGGGGCAGCCTGGAGAAACAAGCCAATGGCAACACATGGTGTGGATGGCCCTGCCCGTTCACAGAGTTCACGGTGACAGCTGTCTTCCCAGGAAGCCAGCTGACCCTCCTATCCTCCTCCTGGGGCTTCCTCATTTCGCCTCCGACAGCCAGCTTCGCTCAAGGGCTTGTCAGCATACCGGAGTAATGTTGTGACTCCCTCACTGAGCACATCTTTGCGAATTCCCAACTTCATTCTCAGCACAAAAGGACATGTGTTTTAAAAAGCATAAAATACGGTACAAGCCGTCAAGGAGTTTATCACTGGACGACGAATAATGCTTGTATTTCTAATTCTATTTCCAAAACTAACTGTAGAGCATGCCTCTCTCTCTCTCTCTCTCTCTCCTCCCATCCTTGGAATGGTGTTGAGTGCCTAACGGAGGCAGTGAAAAAATCAAAACATCAGATTATGTCAATAAACATCAACAGAGACACAATCTCCCAGTGGGACAGCAACCAGCGGAAAAGCAGCAGCCACCGTCTGACAAGGCTCAAGCCCACGTGTGCACATTTGTCTATGGATAAAATTCTACTGACCAGGAAAGTGGAGGTATTTAACCTCATTTGCAGGCACCTGAGTGGCTCAGTTGGTTAGGTGACGGCCTTTGTCTCAGGTCACGATCCCGGAGTCCTAGGATCGAGCCCTGCATCAGGCTCCTGGCTCAGCAGGGAGTCTGCTTCTCTCCCTGACCCTCCCTGTCTCAGGCTCTCACTCTGCCCCTCTCTCTAATAAATAAAAGCTTAAAAAAAAAAAGCCATGTTTGTAGAACAGGAAGTTTGTTCATTTTTAGGGATGAGATAGATATTAACCACATTTTCCCACACCTTTTATTTTATTTTTTATTTTTAAGTAGGCTCCGTGCCAAACATGGCACTTGAACTGACGACCCTGAAATAAAGGGTCACAGACGTTCCCAATGGAGCCAGCTGGGGGCCCCCTGATATTAATCAAAGTTTAAATTATCCATGTCTGCTGGTTTATTAATATTCTGAAGTGACAGTGCAGCCTGTGTTTCCCTCATCCTTTAAGATGTAGGGAAAGTGGAGCGTACCCAAATGATTCGAAAACAAGTGTATGTACATGCGTTCTCGGAGCCCGAAAAGGTGGAAACAACCCGGATGTCCGACAACGGACAATGGATAAGCAAGTTGTATCAGATCCAAACAGTGGACTATTCTCCAGCCACTAAAAAGGAACGGAGCACAGATACATCCCACAGTGTGAAGGAACCTCTAAGATTTCATGTTCCGAGAAAGAAGCGGGATACAGAAGGTTCATATCGCACGATCCCATTTATAGGAAATCTCCCTCGGAGCCCAACGCTTGGAGAGAGAAGGCAGATTGACCTGGGGGAGAGGGGAAGGGAGGGAAACCGCTTTCTTGGGTAAGGAGTCTGACTGCGGAATGATGGACATTTCGCGAACTCAGTAGGTAGAGAACCACACTGGGAATGAACGGAATGACACCAAAGCCTTCACTTCCAAATGCTTCATTTTATGTTACATGAATTTCACCTCAATAAACTACTTAACAATTCTTTTTGTAGTACTTTACGGATTTTTTAAGGCCAACCCAAGCTTTCCCAGCGTTAAAAGGCAGCAGCGTCAGGCAGGACAAAGCACGGGTTTAGGAGTCAGGAGTCTGGATCTTCTCTCTCTCCTAATCCTGGGAGTTAAGGCTATTGCTTTCCTGCGTTCTCAGCCTCAGTGTCCCTCTCTATAGAAGGGGACCTCGTCAGGCTGTGGGAGGATCAGCAGGGGCCAAGAGGGACAGTGATTCTGAAAATTCAACAGTATTAAGCTAACATTTACTGAGGATTCACAGGCCAATTACTATGCTGTTCTGGTCAACGATTTTCACTGTTCATCTCATTTCATCCTCATAACGAACCCATTTTACAGAACAGGAAGCTGAGGTTTAAAGAAAATCAGAAGCACAGCCTTATTTCAAGCCCTGGCTGCTCTCCCCACAATACCACACCACCTCCCCACTAAGTACAGCCATTACCAGGGCTCTGGAGAGCAGCTGGATGCCTGCCGTGCTTACACTGAGATAAACACCTGAGCACCAGCCAGTCCCAGACTCACGAACCCCCCTCAGCGGCAGACCAATGTTCAGTCCTGAGCCAAGGAGCTGGGTCATTCCGCCCCACATCTCACCCATGGCTCTGTGTGTCTCGAATTGCTGCTTTCTTAGTTCTTGGCATCCACGGATGCGAATTTCCTTGAAAGTGAACTTCAAATTCATCCTTTTGTGACAAAAACAACATTATTGGACAGTTTTCATGTGCCAATTGCCATCTTGGGTTCTAGGACTAAAGAACTAAACAGGCTTTTGCCCCAGCTTCAAAGAACTCCCCACGAAGATACATCAGAAAAATAAACAAGTATTTTCAACACCTTAAGCTCGGGGAGAGACGTCTGCTCAGGGTGTGTTGGGTGTGGGTAAAGGAGTTCACAGGAAACAGCATGGCCCAGCATTCAGAAGGTAGGTCCGGTTCCAATCCTGCTTGTATCATAGCAGAGCTGTGTGATCTTGGGCAAGTCACCCAACCTTTCTGTGTGCCTCATTTGTAAAACGAGGCCAACTGCACCTGGCTTAAAGAGTTGTGCTGAGGACTAACTAAACTGAGGATAAATTAACATGTGAAGCTTGCTACATAATTAGTGCTAGCTCTTATCATTGCCATGGTCTCTGCCCGTGGAAGGTGTCTGCCTGGGAAGCCGTGAAGGCATGAAGTTCAAGAAAGTCACCCAGTGCACCATAATACCTCCAGATGCCAAACCAACTCAGGCCTGTTTTCAAGGGCAAGTCCACGTGGAAATGCAAGTTTTGTCTGAATAAGGGCAATTACAGTTATCACCAACATGGCACGGCAGACAGAACCCAGAAGACTGTCCGCGAACCCAGATCCGTCGGGAAGTGAGAATATCAGTTTCCAAGAAATGTTATATCCCCCTCCCTGCATCGCTGGCAGGCCCCAGGGAGTAATTTCATGTTTAAATTGCTTTTCAATCCCACGAGATTGCATCCCCCAACCCCCCACAGTCTCCAGAGGATGCATTTGGACAATTTCACCTGCTTTGATGCAGCAGAGAAATGTGAAAGCCACAGATCAGGCAATGATCCCCAGGGTCCCCTTTCTAGAAAGACAGGTGAAATGAAGAGCATAAACCCGTGGGATGCCGTTACCTAGGGGATCCTTATGTATAAAAAGGTGTAGGATTTTCCAGTCAATTTCCGGTCTCCTCTTCTGTACCGGGCCTGCCCACCCTCACAGCTGTTCTCTGCATCCAGGCTCAAAACACCCACCCCTGGAGCAGAGGAGCAGGGCATGCCTAGCAGGACCATGGAGGTGTCCTGTCCTCCCTCCATCTCTTCCAACTGTACGACCTTGGTCAAGTTACTTTGCCTTTCTAAGCCTCAGTGCCCTCATCTGTAAAATGGAAATAATATTGCTTTTCTCATGGGATTTTTTACAGGAGCAATAAAATTTCAAGGGAAGCACCAGGCACATAGTGGGAGCTCAAAAAAAAAAAAAAAAAGACAAAAACAAAAATAAAAATCAAAACAAAGCTTCCTGAATTGTGAAAACGAAACATACAAAAGAGTTCTCCTCTTGGGCCCATCCCAGCTTCGAACCTGCTGGAGGCTGCCTCCCAGCACCATACCCCAGGGTCAAGCATCTAGGCAACCCCTCCAGCTTACGGTCCTGGAACGCAGCCAGTCCTTCATTGACTGCTCTCTCGGATGAGTGGACTCTGGGTTTTCCAGTCTGGATCCCACTGAAGGCACACAGATTTGAGCCACATCCAGCCACACGAGCTCTCCCTGGGTGCCGGTGCCCCACACTCCACAGGAATGCTCCCTCCCATGCCTCAGGGGTCCCACCACCCTCAACTTACAGATGGGGAAACTGATTCTCCAAGGCACGTAGTGACTTGCCTGTGGCCACCAGGCTGGTAGGCAGAGCAGCCAAGATCCAAACACAGGTATAAATGCCAAACACTCTAACCCACTCAACCAAACATGAGTATTCACCGAACATGAGTCATTCCCATATCTCCCTCAATGATATTTGCAACATCTCCCTGCGTATGAGCATCACTGGTTTCACCGTATCCATATCCTACCTGTACTATTCATTCCTGAATCTTGTTCTCCTGAATGACTTAAAACCAACTCATTTTTAAAAAATCTAACCTTGTCTTAAGTAATACTAACTAGGAAACCCTGGGTTCGATGTGTTAAATCTATTTGATCAAATACTCATTTAATTACTATAAAACCATTAAATAAAAAGCATCCTAGTTCATACAAGTTCCACCTAAAATCAGCCGGCTTATTGCATGCTGCCAAAGGCTGATACGCTTCCTCTCCCTCTGGAAGTGTGGAAGGAACCGGCCTCCCAAAGTTATGTTGGATTTAGGTCTGCCAAAGACTTCCTAGATTATGCAGCCAATGTTCCAAAAACTGTTGGATTGAGAGTTTGCGGAATCCGAAAGTGTTCTTCCAGCCCCAAGACAAGTTAGACAGATTTTTATCATGGGACAAGTGGCCTAAAAAGGAAAGCTTAAACAAGCTTCTGTTGACATCCAAGCAAGCTGGAGATTGTCTAAGGTGTGGTCAAACTGCTACAGATCTTGGGGAAAGCTCTGGACTCTTAGAAACCCACCCCCCTACCCCCAACAGGCCTAGTGCAAGTTCAACTCACACGGGCTTTTTATGAACAAGGCAGACAAATCCAAAACAGTGTCTTACTTGTCTTAAAATAAGATAAGCCCTCTCTATCCAACAGGCACTTAATAATTTTTTTATGAACAACATAAGTTGAACTTCAAGAAGTACAACCCCTTAAAGGGGGAAGGAAGGTGTGTTGGGTTGAGCACTGTTCTCCTCAAAATTCACACTCTTCACTGGAACTTCTGACTGTGTGTGGCCCTATCTGGAAAAAGGGTCTTTGCAGATGTAGTTCATTAGGACGAGGTCACACTCGCTGAAGGAGGACCCTATATCCAGCGACCAGAGAGAACACACAAGGAAATAGACACAGGAGGAAGATGGGCCATCTCTAAGATGTCCAAGTTCAAGATGGAAAGGTAGGGCTGGGGAGGACACCCAGGATGGCCACCAACTGTCAGAGGCAAGCAGAAAGAGGCAGGAAGCACCCTTCCCTGGAGCCCTAGATGGAGCGTGGCCCTGCCCACACCTTGATTTCAGCCTTCTGGCCTCCAGAAATGTGGAAGATTAGATTTCTGGTGTTCTAAGGCTCTGGGTTTGTGGGTGATTGGTTACAGCAGCCTGGGAAACTAACACAGAAGCGGGGCATGGAGGTCCAGAGAGGCCTGGGAGCTGAGCTGAGTTTCCATGGTTGAGTTCATCTCCGGACTAGAACCCCAGCCTCCCAGCCGGGGGCTTAATCTTCTCTTGTGGGGAACAGTAGCTTCCCAGAAACAGCGGCTAGAACACCAGGTAGGCATCAAGAGCCCTCCCTGAAACCTTCCCTAATTTAACACTGGGAAAATCCCCAACACATACTTGCCCCAATGGAAGCAACTTCTTTCTCCTTTTTTTAACTTCTGCATCACAAAGAGCTGGGAAAAGTGGCCAGAGAGGCCACCTGTCATGGGCCAAGTCTCTGGGTATATTCTCACCGACTTTCCATACAGACGGATGCAGACATCCGTGGCTCCCATTTCGAGGAGCCCCACCCAGGCATCCCTCAGACCCAACCCTTAGGAAAAGCAATTGTCAGCCTGGTTTCTTTGGTGGGGACAATGCTGGGCTGCTTCACCCCGTGGCCTGGGGGACCTGCTTTCTCTCCCAAGGTGCTAGACAGACAGGGCTGATGACACCCCCTTTGGGTTCACTGCTAACAAGCCAGCCAGAAGGAGCTCTATTATTTTTCCATAGCCAGCAGGCTGGGCTTGTTGCCCACCCCACTTAAACACCCTGCTAGCTCTAACCTCCCTCTCAGAAATCAGCAGGGGAGGGGAATGAAGAGCTCCTCTTGCTTTCTCCTCTTCCTCTTCCCTCCTGCCCCCACCGCTCCCCCACCCCCTGCTTCTGCAGAAATGCAGTCTACTTTATTGTTTTCGGCTGGGGTTTGTCAATGCCTTTGGACTTGAAAGAAAAATTGCAATCCACACCATAAAGATAAACACACCACAGAGCCAGCAAAGCCGCTACAAGAAGGGAGCTCGGAAGGCTCAGGCAGCAAGAGATCGCACACCCAGCAGCACACTGGTGCTCGAGACTTAGCTCAGGGCTGCCAAGGGCTAGGCTCTGTGCTGAACTGATGTGAGTAAAGCAGCCTGCCTTCCTCCCTCCCTCCCTCCCTTCCTTCCTCTCCCGCTCCTTCCGGCTCTCCTCCCTTCCAGCCAGATATTTGTTGAGCTTGTCTATTGCCAGGTACTATGATGTATTCTGGTCCAAAGAAGTAAAAAAAAAAAAAAAAAAGAAAAAAAGAATTGACTTGGCCCCTGCCTTGTGGCCCTAAGTGAATTTGACATCTAGAAGCAGAAAGAGGCAAACAGGAGAGTGAAGATGAATAACACTATAATCTGATAAAGACCAAATAGACAGGCTCTGGGTTGGCAACATTGTATTCTTACTTTCAGGGCTTAATAAATGCAGGTCAAACTTCCATATAAGTACAGAGAGGATACTGTTAGAAAGGGATTTTGATGTAAGAAAGGTGATGGAGTGAGAATCCTAATTTCTTTTTCATCATTTCTCTGTCCCCTCCAAACTAGCTGTTTCCCCAACCTCTGAATTCTCCTCATTTTTCTTGGCAGTCTCATAGGAACCTCAGCTCAAAGACTCAGACACATCACCATTTCTGTTCTTGCCCCATCCAGTTCCTTCCAGAATCCTGTAGAACCTTCCACTGCCTCCTGCATCAGCTCCTTGTCTCCACCCCAGTGCTCTTGCCCCACTTGAGGCTTATATCTTCTATTACTTGGACCTCTGCAGTAGGCAAATTGTTTCAGTCTCTCACCTCTTCAGTCCATCCCCCGCACTCTATCAGAGCAAAAGCCCTGGACCCCTGGCCTGATTCAAAGCCTTCAAAGTCTCCCCAAGGCTGAACAATTAAACCCAAGTTCAGCGTTCAAGGACTTCCATCACCCGGCCCCAGTCCGTCTTCCCAATTTAATATTTCACTACTCTTCTACATGTTCCCAGGGTTACCACCAATGGGGATCATTCCTTCTTTGCTGAAAATACATACCCCATGCTTTCCCACGGCCAGGCACTGGCAGATGCCACCCGGAAGCTGGAATGCCTCCGTCCCACCCCCAGTCCTTAACCTCACCTCAGTCAAAGCTTACTCCGCCCCATCCCACTTTATCCCCTAAAAGCCTACCCTTGTGGATTTTGCTTCTGACACCATTCACATCCTACTTTGTATTCACTCCCTCTATTTTCTTAGAAGGCTGAATCCCTAGGGGGCAGGAGTGTGATCTTAGAGACCAGTGAATCATCGTTAATGCCTAGCAGGGACAGAAAACAGTGTGCCGTCAATTACTGGGTAGTAAGTAAAACCACCTCCATTGTTTCTCTCCTCAAACCTGTCCCCACACTGTCCCCTACCATCAAGGGCCTGGTGTGTGCATCGACCATAGCAGCTCCGTGTTAAGATATCAGCACTGTTTATAATAATGTTCTCTAGTCCTGATAAATAATAACATTACAAAGAACATGAACAGCAACACTAATAGCATCACTGGGTTTGAGCTGACCCGGGAGGGATTCTCCTCGCAAAACCCTCCTTCATCATTTCCTCCTCTTTCCCACTATTATGGGGACCAGTCTGGACAAACTGAGGCTTCCTACCTCCCAGGGGATGCCCTAGGGTCCGTCACCATCCCCCACAACCACCTCTCCCCCAGGTTCCTGAGTCCATCCTGATAGAAACAAGACGTGTGTGTCTGTGTGTACGTATGAGTGTGAGTGTATGCGTGAGCAATGCCCACCCCCAAACAGGTCCTTCCTGGGGAGCAGTCCTGACTTCTGTCTCCTGGCTCCCCCTTTCACCCTGTAATCCATTTTCCATGCAGCAGCCAGACAGACTTATTTAAAATGCAAATTAGAACCTGGAGCTCCTCTGCTTAAAACCCTCTGAACGTTTCTCATTGCACTTAGAATAAAATCAGGGCTCTTCAAAAGCTTGAAGCCCCCATCCCCACCCCCCAGTGCTCTTTATCCCCTGTGTTCTCTCCCCACCACCACCCAGCCAAATACAGCCTGGCAGTCTGGGTCCTTGAGGACAGCTCAGAGCTTTGGGTTTGCTGTTCCCTCTCCTGGAGGGTTTGATACCCCTCGAAGACCCCCGGGGGCCTTCCCAGCACCAGTGCTCCCAAACACTCCCTCTATCACCTGTTCCATGCATGGGGAGACCTCTCCCCTTCAGCAGGAGACAGCTCCAAGACCTAAAGGGGAGTTTAAGTAGAAAAGGAGGGGAGCGGGGACTTCTGTCTTTATTCGACCCTTGGCTGGGTGGCAAGAATGCATTATCATTAAGGGTTTTGAATCTAAAGCTGGCTCCTGGGCCTGGGTTCAAATCCCAGTTTCACCTCTTACTAGCTGTGTAATCTGGGCAAGCTGCTGCATCTTCCCGTGCCTCGGTTTCCTCATGTACACGGCAGAAATGAAGAGGAGCGCTCACATCTGGAGGGGCACTGAGATGACCCCACAAATGAGACCTGACCCAGGAAGGGCCTGGGATGCACTCAGCAAGTACCGCGGCCACCAGAGAACTTTTAGGGGACCAGGGGCTTTCTGCAGCTTGCTGCACCGTCGGCCTTACTTAGACAGAGCTCAGGTCTATAGGCAACCAGAACATTCCACAGACCTCATCCCTCTGCCACAGAGCTGGCCCTTTCCCCCATGAAATTTCCTTCCCTCACGGCCACACGGGAGTCTGGGTGGGCCCCTCAGGCCTGCAGAGGTACAAACAAGCTCTCACAACTGGAATGGGGATGGGGGTTTGGGGGTCTCTGGCCCCAAGTCTTGTGGTAGGAAGAGACAGAGCCAGCCTCCAGTCTGGACCTGCTGGCCTCCTCCTTTGTCCTCCAGCCCAGGCACAGGAGGCCCCTGGAACGCATGTCTGAGAGCTGTCCCCCCCTGCACCAAACCCCGCTCAGACACCACAAGCCTCCCCCCACCCTACCCCTCCGGTCAGGAATTTCTCCTTTATCGCTGAGAGGGGCGGGGGGGGGGGGGCCCCTTTCCTGCCAGAGCCACGCCAGCAATAAAAACCTTCTGGGGGGAGGAGAGCAGTGCTTCTCCCAAGCCTGGGAGCCCGCGAGGTGACATGGCCCAGCTCCTCCCTTCAGAGAAGTCACCCACAGCCCTGCTCCCAGAAGGCAGACAAGGAGTCCCAGGATGGTTAGACGGCACTCCCACGGCTACTCAGGGGACAATCGGGGGACCCGGGGCCATGAAGTGAACCATCTGCCTGGAAGCAGCCCTCAGGACGAACCAGGCCCCCACGCAGCACAGAACCATCAAGAAGGCCACTCTACAGGTGGGGAACTGGGGGCTTTGAGCAGGTCAGAGACTCCCCCAAGGTCACGGGGAAGATGTAGCTAGGCTTCAAACCAGACGGTTTCCTTCTGTCCCCTGCACTCCATCACTGTCCTGAGCCCCCAGACTCACGGAGACACTGTTCCCTTTCTGCCACACCTGTGCCTGAAGCCACTGTCCTTTCCGCAGACACCACATGGATACTCCTTGACTCCCAGGTATTTATTGGATGCCTTCTGTATGCCTCACTCTGTGCTAGCACGCACGCGCACGCGCACACACACACACACACACACTAGTCCGCAGAGCCCACGCAGGAGCTCACACTCCCCTGAGACACACACGTAAACAGATGAATAATAAATGGCCTGTGAGTTATGCTAAGGTGTATGGAGGAAGCAAACAAGGGGCCCTCGAGAAGAAGAATGGCAATCTACTCTTTTCATTCAGAGAAGGGATTTCTGCGGAGGCGACATTCAGTTTTATCGTCTTAACTGATCATCTGGAAGTTGTCCAACACGTAGGTACCATGAACCTCTGGGTACTCATCCCTCGTCTTCAACGATCTGCCATTCTCATTTAGGTGCTCGTTTAAAGTAAATAAGCACGTGTGGTTGGAAAAGCATCAGACTTGGGAGGCACAAGATCTGAGGTTTGGTCCTGGCATCACCCTCAACTGGTGGCGGGACCTCGGGCTGTGGTCAGGCACCCGCAGCCCAGGCGGAGTGTCCGTAGGGCAGAGAGCCATGGTGGCCTTCGGGAAGTCTCCTTGGGGAGAAGCTCTGCAGTTACCCTCGATTTATGATCTGATCAAAGGCCTGAGAAGTCCCAACCCTGGGAATCGTCCCTCTCAGGGAGGGGCTACGAGGAGCCTGCGGTGTATCTGGCCCAGGGCAGACCGGAAACCCGCAAACAGGTGTCACAGAGAATCCTGCCGGAAACGCTGGAAGAGGCTCCTTGGGGAGCTCGGATGAGAATGAACTTTGAGCAAAGCTTCCCACCATGGTAAAATTTGAGCCCATTGGAAGGCGATTTAACTCAGTCAGGTAAAGAAAGCCCTGGACAGGTGGCTGGTTCTCCCAGATAGAGGGGCTCATCTACCCTGGGGCCCGGTCCCTGGCGTTGGATGGCCTTTCATTCTCGGGCGCACATATTGAATGTTAATGTTAATGTTAAAATTCAGCCGAGCCCGAGGCGGCTCCAACCCCAGATCGACCAGATCCACGAGTTCTGGGGCCCCTAACAATTTCCTTTACCTCTCTGGACCTTAGTGTCGCCTTCATCACAACAGGCCAATATTGTAATACCAGAGTGGTCATCCTGAAGCTGGTGATCCAAAAGCGAGTTCTGGATCTTAAAGTACGTGCCCCAGGGGGTAGGGTGAGGTGGGGAGACCGTCCTGGTAGGAAGAGTGCCCATCTCACAAACACCTGCTAGGCATCCTGACACAGGGAGTGGTGACGAAGATCAGCGCTGAAAGCACCTGCCTGGGTTCGAATCCTGGCCCTGCCGCCTGCTGACTATGACCGTGGGCAAGACTCGTCCTTCTCCCTGCCTGTTTCCTCTTCTGCAGGAAGGAAGTACTAGCAGGAGCTTCCTTTGGGGGTGTTGTGGCCACACAGATCATCACTGGCACATAATAAACACTCACTAAATGCTGCTCCTTGTGACATGCCCAGCAAGAGCCATCTGCGTGGTTCTACACGGCAGGGCCTCCCCCAACCGCCACCAGTCCAGGAGCCGCGGCTTGTTCATCTCTGTTGTCCCACGCGTGGACGAGACGTCTGTGGGATGGAGATGAAATAGAGTGGGGGCTGGCCACCCCTAAGGGAAGAATGAACTGGCTGATCTAATATAACTGGTGAAGCTGAGGCTGGCGTGTTGTCGTGGTGCTGTTTGGATGGTGGGTGTACGATGCGCAGAGGGGAGGGCTGGGGGACAGGCTCCTGGGGCTGAGAAAATCCTTCTCCCCAGCCAGCCAAGTTCAGTCTGGTTTTCCAAGGGGACAAGGGTTCAGAGAGGTCTGGGGCAGGACAGAGGAATGCTCTGCAGGGCCCCTGGGGAGGGGTCAGGAGGGGCCTACAGCCTCACAAGACTTTCATTGTGTCCTCCCCGCCCCGGCAGCAACCCCCCCCCCCCCACAGTGGCCCAGGCCCTGGGGAGCTCCTGCAAGAACAAAAACCAAGGGAGGGGAAGGGTGAGGAGGGGCAGGCACTGGCTGAGACAGAGCCTGAGAGAGGGGGTGGGGGGCGTGGGGGAGGGAGAGCCAGACATGCCAAGTCACAAAGGCCTGGGTGGGAGGTGGGCTTCACTGCACAGGCCCCTTCCTCAATAAGGAGGGACAGGAGAGACGGGAAAAGCAGAAGGCAGCCAAGCCGGGACAGGGCTGAATAAAAGTCCTTTATTTGTCTTCACAGCCCTTAAATGCACAAACTTGAAACCCTAAACCCTCCCTCTTTATTTCTTTTGGATGTGGCTGAACCTGGCAGAGCTTTTCCCTCTTGCCTGAGCTCCTGACCAAAATTATACCAGTTTCCTGTTTAAAATTCTCCAATTCCATGGACTTCTGAGATGTTCTGCATCAGCTCCCGGGGCGGCTGGGGGCAGGGCAGAGGGTGGGCTCTGCCCAAGGGCGTCCAGACTCAACTTAGGAAAGCAAACACCAAATGGAGGGCCCCCAGTATGGTTTGGCCAAGGTTTGGGATGGATGGGGAGGGTACCCAGCCCCTACCGGCATACAGTAGTGGTCAGGCTGGGAGCAGGGGATGTTCTGGAACCTTCTGGAGGCTAACTGTACCCTTGTTCTGCTACTTTCCAGCTGTGTGACCCTAGGCAAGGCACGTAATCCTTCCAAGTCTTGCTTTCCCCATCTGTGAAAGGAAGATGGTGATGTTAGCACCATGTCCAAGGGCTGTTTTGAGCTCTAGGGAAGCATGGAAACTGCTTAGAACAGTGGCTGGCCCGGCTCAGGACTGAGCCAGGGACAGCCATTATTATGATGCTAATGGCAGAACCATATTCAGAGCACTCCTCAACCACCGAGTGATTGCCTAAGAGTCAGTACAGGAGCAATGCCCCTCTGACACTCTTCAGGGACAGGGAGCTACTGAGCGCATATGAGGGGGGCTGGCCTGAAGGGCCTTTCCTGAACTGTACTCGGGTGTTAATAAGCCAGCAAAATAAGCTCCCTCAGTGAAGTCTGGGAAATGCTGGGTTAACCCAAGTTAAATAGAGTCTTTCATGCAGGCCTTTTCAGAGCCTTTATTTGACCCCATGTGCATCTGGAATCTCCAGAAAGGGAGGCAACACTGGTCCCTAAACCATTCTGCCGCACAACTGCTTAGAGCTGAGGGTTGTCGTTCTGTGCCAACCACTTAGGTAAAGGCCGAAGTTATCCCACCCTGGGCATGGCGGTATTACTCACTTACTTATCCACACTCTCCTGTCCTCCCGAGCCCTTTCCCCTCCTTCATTCACGTTGCACGCCACAAACCATTCGTGAGAACTTCATCCTGTCAGGTCCCGAATGAGGCAGGTAAAGTGATGAACCTGGCACAGAAACAGTCCTTAAGAATCCCTGGTCCCATCAGGGAGGCACTACAGGTGTGTGTATCCCCTCCTACACTTTTCTCTCAGACGCTCAGATCCAAAATCTACTAGTCCCTATCCCACTTGTCCATCATCCTTCACATTCAGGTCTACCCGAAGACATGTCTCAAATCTAAGTACCGCTCACCGTTTCTAACTACTACTGCACTGGTCCCAGTCTCCATCGTCTCTTGCCTGGATAAGGTGAGGGCCTACTCAGTGACCTCCCAGCTTCCACTCTTACCCCATCAGAGTCTCTTCTCCACAGAACTAAATATAATCAGACAAGCTACTCCCCAGCTTAACACTATCTAACAGCTTCCTCTCACTAAACCAAAACCAAGTTCCTTGCTCCGTCTCCTAAAACCTCCCTCCCTCACCAACTTGCACAGAATTCACTCTGCTATTCATGATCCTCCAGGCATGCTGGAGGTTCCCTTTCAGATATCACCAAGGCCTTTGCACTTGCTGGTCCCTCTGCCGACAATTCTCTTTCCCTGGAACTTCACCCAGATGTCAGGAATCTGCGTCACTGTCCAGTTCCTCAGCAAGGGCTTCCCTAACCACCCCACCCAAACTAGCTCCTCCCATCCCAACCAGTCTCTATCACATTTCCCTGCTTGTCTCCTGCACAGCTCTACCTCCGCTTAGAAGTTTTATATGTCACTGGTTTCCTCGTTTATGTTCTGCCTCCTCACACTGGACAGTAAAAAGTCCCATGAGGAAGGGGATTTGTCTTATGTATTGTTCTAGTCTCAGTATCTAGATAATGCCTATCCATAGGAAGGCTTCCCAAAATATTTGCTGAAAGGACAGATGAAGGAGAACGTTCAGTAGACAGCGGTGGGGATAGTCACTGAGTTGTGGCATCATGGAGATCCCGCGTACTGGCCCAACCAGGAAAAGTACCCCCACACCCCATCGCCCCAGGCCTGTCACACTTAAGGTCAGATCCCAACTCCTCACCACGGGCAAGCTCCAGCCACCGCATCTGCACCACACCTCCCCTGCTTCCCCTGCTCCAGCCAGACCAGCCTCCCTAGGCTTAGCACGCGGGGCCAGTCCCGGTCCTCACAGCAGCAACTTCCATGCACGGACCCCTCTTTCCCGGCTCACCCACAGCAGCAAGAAAGGCTCAACAGTATCCGGCAGATGTTGCTCCCAGCCCCCCAAGCCTGAAGTTGGCACGAGCTGATGCTGACAATGCCCGCACTGAAGCCATTCTGCCAGAGTTCAAATCCAGTATCCCACTGCCCATGATGAAACATGAGCCAGAGGATTTCTCGAAAGCTCAGCTTCTTCCTCTGTGAAATGGGCACAATGAGAGCCCCACATCCTCTCGTTCATTCATCCTGCCAAACGGTAGGGCAGTGGCGCAAGCGATGGTGGTGAAGATCAGACATCTACTGAACTTCTAGTAAGTTCCACACGGAATAAATGCCACCTCCTTCCTCTTGCCACCTCCGGTGGTCTAAGTCCCCAGGGCCTGAGACCCGATTTCATGCTCTAGGAGCAGGGAGAAAGGGGGGCTCTCTCTCCCCAATCTCCTGGAAGAATCAGTTTGACTTCTTGGAACTGATCAGTTCCTAGGTGCTTTGGGGCCATAGGTCATGTAGCTGTGGGACATACCGATTTTCTTGTGGGGACACACGGAGCCACCCCCATGCCCTGAACCCACAGCAGACTCGCTCCATGGGCTTCCCGTGGCTCTGGAGACATCTAGGAGGGACCAGAGCCCCTGTCCCTAGATCTGTGGCCGCAGCCTGTCACCAGCACTGCCCACCCTATACCACAGGAGTGGGCCATGGCTATCTATGCACTTGTGCCCTCCAACCCTCTCCGGCGCCCCTCCCTTGCCCCTCCACAACATGCCTCGCATCCCTCTTTTGTCTCAGCATTCAGGACACCCTTGTCCCTCATCAGCTCCTACAGGACGGCCAATTGAGAACTCACAGGATGACAAGGCGGAGCACAGAACGGAGGCTCCAAGTCTTTGCTAATTGACTTTGACAACTGTAATTTCATTTTAATTATTTATGCTCCGGCTTCTGAGTTCACTGGCAGATACCAGAGGTGTATATTTTGTGCAGTGGAGGAAGGACGGATTAAGAGACCCGTTTTCAGCTTTTACGGGTTTTCGTTGATAATGCATCGGAAATGGATGTCAGGGTCCTCTGTCTCTGCCCCCGCCCCAGGGAAGGGGGCTCCTCCTCCATCACAGAGGAATTATCCTATTTTCACACTATGGAGATAGAAAACAAGAACTCAGTGCTTGGGGTCACATGGGCTGGCTAAGCCCCATCCCTGTTCCTGGCTGGGCTGTGCCCCCCTGGATTTCACTGTCACCCTCTCTGGGGCATGGCCTGCTCACAGTGCCCACAGTGGAGCTGTGATGGAGCAAGGGAGGGCGGTGATGACCGATCTTGTCCCCTTATGGTGCCCACAAGGGAGACAACGACCAGCAAAGGACAGGGGTGTTCTCGGTCACACAGCAACTGGCAAACCGTGGACCTGATGCTTCCAGGCTGTTGCAAGCCCGCCGCCCCTCCTCTGCTCCCAGCTCCCCCATCCTGTGTCAGCTGCTGGATTAAACCAACACCACGGTATTTGTTAACATGCGTGTTCCTGGCCCCCAGGCCTGAGCCTGCAAGCACATGGTCATTCATGGGATGCTGGCACTTATCTGAGCCGCAGCTACTGGGTTCCTTTTGTTACCAGCTCTGAGGGTGCCAGGAATCTCCTCCTGTCCCCAAATAGCACTCTCATCTTGCTTCTGGTATCCCCAGACCTCCAGCTCTAGTCCCCAGACCCTTCCCCTGGGGCTAAGCAATGTCCTCAAGGTTCCTTCCAACGCGGATGCCCCGGGAGCAAGCTCGCAGTCACCACCTTCATGTCTGCTGAGCACAAGGCACTGTCACCCATCCGATCCCCCACAGCACCCCAGGAAGGCAGACAAAGCAAGGCTCACTTGGTCCATCTTCCAGAGGAGAAAGCACAGGCTCTGAAAAGTTGACTTCTCCGAAGGCACGTGGTTGGCGAGTTCACAAATTAGACTCTGGACATCTGAGCCCTACCGGACCCTGCTGGGGGTTGGGGCTGGTGAGCAAGAGCCTAGATGCTGGGGGGCTGGGGGAGTGGGAAAGAGGAGGGAGAAAGAGAGAGGCCCTGCTGGGGCCGCCACGCCCCCATGATTTCCCTCCCCTTTGTGACAGCCTGGAAGGCCCATTCATTCATTCACGCATTCACTCATTCCTCACAGCCTCCCGAGGTAGGCTGGTTCATAGGGAACG
This sequence comes from Meles meles, assembly GCF_922984935.1. NCBI lineage: Eukaryota > Metazoa > Chordata > Mammalia > Carnivora > Mustelidae > Meles > Meles meles. The sequence continues at coordinate 21,279,738 of NC_060073.1, forward strand.
ACCTGTTAGTGGTCTGCTGTTTTGCAGACTGACTGTGTGACCTCAGCTATAATTAGGGGGCAAAATCTACCTCTCAGGGTTGATGTGAAGGGTTTTAAAGTTACCTCCCACGTGTTAAAGGGCCTAGTACAGCGCCTGGCCCACCGTGTAGTCTCAGCTACAACTTTGCAAGGAGAGCAGACTCCCGGCTGTTTGCTCCTTGCCCATTATTAGCCCATTCTACAGTTAAAGAAACTGAGGCTCTATCAGGTTAGGAAGCTCCATATTTCAGCCACTGGCAGAGGCAGAATTTGAACCCTATGTCTATCTGAGTCTGAGTACAGTGCCTGAATCCTTAATGCTAACCCCCGCCCTGGGCTCTACACACACACATGTACACACACACACACACACACACACACACACACACACACGCAGAGCCCCTGGCCATTTGGGCTTTAACTCTAGGAAACACTCAGTAGGGGTGAAGCTGGAGAGGGCTGCAATTTCTCAAACAAAACTTGACTGTGGTTCCTTCTCTTTCTTCCTCTCGCTGTGCCTCCAGAGACAGCCCCTGCTCCAGCCCCCAAGCTGGGGCGCCAGGGGAAGGGGCCCTCTTCTCCCTCCTCTAACGGCTAACGTTCATTCTCGGATAACGCAATCAGAGCTCAAGGATTAATGGACGTGGCTCCTGCTTTCAAGTCCCCCCCGCTGACAGATCGCCTAATTCCTCCTCCCCCCCCACACCCGTTCCTGAACCTTGCAGGAAAAAATACAGGCGGCTTGCTTATCTTAGTGTGGGGTTGCCGTGGAAACGGCATCCCTCGTGAGATGCACTGTCATAACATTTCAGCGCTGTTCAGAACACTTAAAGACACAGCCTCCCCTCCTCTCCAGGGCCTCAGTCCTCCGGCAGGTTGTCAGATGCTTGGGGAGGGCGGTAGGAGGTGAAGAGCTAGGGGGACCCATGGCTTTGGAAATGTCGGCTCACATCCTTCTAGGGCTTGAGATCAGCTGGTGTCTGGCAAGTGATGGGGAGGGCTTAGAAAACATTCTTCAAGTGGCTTCTAGGGTGGGCACTGGGCTCTGCTTGGGATGTTCATGATCAATCTCACCAGCATTCCCACAAAGTAGGAGTGACAATGAAGTCCATTTTACAGAAGAAAAAACTGAGGCTTGAGGAGGTAAGGTCACTGCCGTGAGCACTGCTGGTGTTCCAGGTGACCCCCTCGTCCCAGCTTTAGAACTCCAGGTCTTGCATCCCATGAAACCCTTCAGGCCCATGGCTCACCTAACCTTCACCCACTTCCCCATCTCTTCTTCCCATAGACACGGCTTGCATCCCGCTGCCGTCAGGGGCTTGAATGCCTGCACCTGTGACTTCTCTTCAGCAGATGGGCCCTGGGCCCCTAGAGCAGCTCTGCCCCCCAGCAGACAGCTGGATATGCTCTGAGCCAGTGGCTGGCAGGTGTGGGAGCAGGAAAGCCCAGCTCCCCTGCCTTGAATGGGGACAAGCTCTGAGCCCCACTCCCACACCCCACCCCCCTGTGGAGTGAAGCTGAAGCCACCATCTGTGGGGCTTTTCCTGGGACCACTTAGCTTGGCACCCTCCCCTCGCTTAGCGGCAACCCTGGGAGCAGATCCTTGACGTGCATACAACCCCTGTTGCAGGGTCAGCTCCTATGACAGCTGACCTCAGGTCACACGGTAGGCCATGCTGGGCTCCCCTCCCTTCCATCTCCTCCCTCAAATCCTGGAGTGCCAGCCACACTGAAAGACCCCCTTTTCCCATAGCCATGCCCATTGTAACCCCCGGGCCTTAGCACAGGCTATCCATCTGCACTCTGCTCGACGCCCCCTTCCCAGGCTTCTCCCCGAGTGGAGGTTCACTTGTCCCTTGAGAGCTAGCTGAGGCGTCTGCTGCCCAAAGGGGCTCCACAGGGCCTGGGGACTTCACTGCATTGACATCACTCCCACACACAGCTCCACCAAAGGCCCGCTCTGGAGACAATGTGCCTGGTGTCCCAGGGCTGGCCTTGAGTCCTCGTGCAGGTCCTGTGCTTCCGTCTCGGCGCCCCCACAACCCATTCAGGGGCTGTCATGAGGTGCTGACAGACACCGAATGAAGGAAGGAGAAAGAAGGCCAAGGGAGCACCTACTTTGTGCCAAGCAGTCGGCGGGACTTACCCTCAGGGCCCTACCTGACCTCCACCTCCTTTCACTTACCTGCACTGAGACCCCTCCAGTCCCGGGGCTGAGAACCTCTGTGTCCACAGTCCCCTGTGCCTACAGCTTTTTCCCAAAGGTGCTCTGAGCGTGCGCACTGCCTTTCACAGGTCTCTGCTTGAATGTTCCCCTCACAGAGGTCTCCCTGATCTGTCAACTGTCCCCACTATCATGCACTGACTCAATATATAATATTTATGTAACAGAAACAAATTCACGTTGACTATGTGTTTAGTCGTCTGTCACTCCCACTAGAGTGTGAGGGCCACAGGGAGGGACCTTTGTCTACTACTGTAGCTCCAGTACCCAGAAGAGTGTCTATGGCACATTGTAAGTGTTTGATGAATATTTTTTGAATGAATGTACAAAACGCTAGCCCCTCATGGACTGCTGAGAAACAGTCCCTTGATGTAACTACCATTATGAACTGAAGCTCACTGGGAGAAAGGACTTGTCCAAGGTGGCACAGCCAGGAACCAAGGGCACCAGCCCTGGGGCCTGACCTCCGGTCTTGATCTTGAATTTCTCCAGCAATGCCATACCCCACAGGCTGCTCCGGCTCCAGAGTCCCTCCCCTCTTTCTGGAGCAGCTGCCCTGACCTTAGTGACTGCCTCCCCTATGGCTGGGATGCACTGGGGGCCAGGGGGAGCAGACAGTCCACAAAAGGGGTGACCAGGCTGCCTCTCGGCACCCACGAGAAGGAGGTGGGGCACATGGCAGCCTGGGGGGTAAAGATTCAGAAGGGACCCAGACTCTCCCACCAGCTCCTTGATTACTACCCTGGCCTCCAGCCTCCCCACATTGGGGTCCAGGTAGAAGCTCTCCAACCTCTTCAGGGACCTGTCATGTCCATCACTGATGAAACAGAGGAGCCAATTAGTGCAAAGTGTGAATGGAAATTGTTATAACATGTTTCAGGCATCCCTAACCTCTTATCTTCAAAAAAGTGGGAGGAGCCAAATGTGATTAGTCGCACTGCTCACAGTGGAGACCCTGTTGGGAGTGTCTCCGAGGCCACGCCTCCAACCAGGCTTGCAACAGAAATGGGGACTCAGTAGACTTCATTTTCTGAGAGCCTGGAGAAGAGTCTCTCTGGCTATGAATTAGCTCTCTTCAGCTCCACTTTACAGACAAACAAGCCGAGGCGCAGAGAGAACACAGGATTCTAAACCTCGTGGTGTCCTCTTCTGAGGTACCTCACTCTGCTCGATTGGGCTCCTTGGACGTCCTATTGCCTTTCCTGCCCTCCAGAGCTCAGAGCAGGCAGGCGGGCACACGCGCTCATGCGCACATACTGCAGACACCTTCTCTGACCCCTCCGTGACTGACTAAAAGCTGTGAGTTCGTGATATCGGAGGTCTTGGACTTAGGGACAGAATGAGGACACCCTCAGATGGGTGTCCTGACAGCTGGGGAAACCCCGAGACGCCCTGCTCCCTGGTGTGCCCGCCAGCATCCCTCCAGCCCCCACGCCACTTGGAGAGGGGGCTCTGGCATGAGGCAAGGACTCTGGAAGGAGACTTCCAGCCCCAAGCGCCCTGCACAGTCCCACACAGACCAGGGTTGGGAGGAGGTGGGCAGGGCTAAATTCCGAACACAGACTATATAATTGTTTTTCCTTTTCCAATGCTCGCGGTGTCCTGCTGACAGACTATGAAAATAAAGACTCATTTCCTACTGATCTGGGGTCTTTTTTTTTTCTTCTCATTCCACAAATACCACAGTTCTGGGTTTATGGCACACAGCTCACCCCTGCCTCGCTCCTGGAGCAGCATAACTAATCTCAAAGCCTCCTCGAGAGCACATCTCTCTCTGCTGGCTCTCTGAAGGATGGACAGAGTCGCTGCTTCCCAAGGCCAGCCCCTCTTCTCTCTCACAGCATTCCTACAAGCCCCCGCAAGTATCATTGCCAGCCTTTGTGAGACAAGGAGACCGAGGCTCAGAGAGGTTAAGTAACTTGTCGCGGGCCACACAGCAAGTCACAAAGGAACACATAAATCACGGAAAGCTTTTTCCTCAGCAGACATAAACGCTGACAGAGCTGTTTTCCTACCAGAAGGGCACAGTTCAGACAATGTAGCCCCAGTGTTGGCTATTGATTTGAAACGGCCCACAAGACCCAATGCTAGGTGGCTGTTTTACTCCCCTGCCTGGGACTTATTTCTGGGGGGAAGTGAGAGCCTTAGCTTCTCTGATGATCTCAGCTCTGCCTCATGTAAACATTCATCAGCTGTGAAAAGAACTCATTGATGAATTCATGCAACACGCTCTTCTCCATCTGCGGGTGAATGAATGAAATCTAGTGACGGAGGTGCTGGTGTCAGGGTAAGGTTGCCGTGAGGGGAAAATCTACATGACTTTCTGCTGTGCCCCTTCCTCCTTGGATGCCCCACGATGCTCTCACCAAAAGCCAAGGAGAAAGGCTCTCGGCCACCCACAGGTGTGTGGCTCATGTCCCGCCCACCGTGCCCCCCGCCCATGGCCTTGTCCACAGAAAAGCAGAATCAGGCCAGATGCATGGGTTCTTCCTTTGACGTGACCTCTCTCTCACCTTCGAGCAGAGCGGAAGTCACACGTGTAATATCAATGCTGACGCGTGACCTTAACCCTGGCCAGCTTCTTCGGGGGCAGGAGAGACAAAGCCACCACCGAGGGGCCACCAGCTTTCCAAAGTGGCAGCCGCTAGCCACGGGTGGCTATGTAGATTTAAGTCAATAAATATTAGTTCAATTAAAATGCCAGTCGCCCTCTGCCACACTAGTCACAACCTAAGCGTTCAAGGTGTCCGGGGGCTCTCATGTTGGGCAGCATATGCAGGACATTTCTGTCCTCATAGCATGTTCCATGGAACAGCACAGTGGCCAGAGCTGCGGACGCTGTGGTCAACAGTCTGCCAGAGGTCCCGTCCGTCTGGGGAGTGAGGGCCCTGGGACGCAAGTGGCTCCCTGGAGACCCTGCTCTCTGAGAGCCTTGACCTACTGACTGTTTGCAGACGGTCTCTGGGACCCTGCCATCTCTCACAGAAGAAGAGGTATGAAGAAAGGAGACCCAGCCAACTCCCATTTCTGTAGTCCACATTCTCTGTCTTTTCTCCATCTGTAAAATGCGGAATTGTACCCGTTCTGCTGGTGAGAGTCGGTGGAACGGACCCGGGCCTGGGCCAGGCTCCCGTCGGCCCACAGGGCGACCGCCTGCCCTGGACTGTCATCAGGGGCTTTAAGACAGACATACAGCCTAGGAACAGCGAGTGAGGTGAGCAGGGACACCGAGGGCTTCCTAGAGCAGTGGAGAATGGCCTCAGCAAAAAAGATGCCATTGCCAATCACCGCAGAAGCTTCCCAGATGAGCTGGCCGACAGCTCAGCCCGATTCCCGGGTTTTTCCTGGACACACAGTGTTCCCACCTGCCAATCTCTAAGCAGTGTTTGCCCCGGAGCTGGCCAGAGGCTAAATGTTTTATAGCTCTGAACCTGGGAAGCTAAGAAGGCCATTGAATGTGGCTCTTAACCACCCCCCCACCAGCCGCCCCACTCTCCCCTTGCCTTTAGAACAAGAGGAGTTAAGTGACTTGCCCAAGGTCATGCTGACACTCATGACCTTCAGCCGGGAGTCCTCTGTCGGCCACAGGCGCCTCCTGCCCTCCACAGGCGCCTCCTGTCCCTGCCCTCTGACCATGACCATCCCCACGCTGCAGCTGCACTGAGACCACTGCTTAGTATCTGGCAGGGGTGAGAGGCCCCAGGGCCCCGAGCTCTGCTCTGCCAGGTCTCATCAATGACCCGATGAGGACAGTGGAAACAGGCGGGGTGGCCTGGCGGCTGTGAGCATGCAGGGGTTGGGGGGGGCCCACTCCAGACAAAGGGAGCACTATTAATGGTATGACCCACCTTGCCAAAGCCACAAATATTCTGTGGAAAAGACCCACAGTGGGCTGCAGCGTGGGCCAAAACGCAAAAGAGGCACTTGAGGGGAAAAGCTGGCTTCAGACGGTGCAGGGATGCACACCACCAGGAGAATTTTTAAGTCGGGGGCAAATACAACATCACCTATCTCTCTTCCCTTGTAGAACAGCCGTGGGGCTGCAGGCGTGGGAAGCTGTACAAACACTTGCTGAATGAATATATCCACGGAGAGAACCTATTAAAGGAAGGGATGTGGGAAAACCATCAAAGAAAAAAAAAAAGGACGAGAGGATGATAAACGCAATGTCTGGAGTGGGAGGAGGTGGGCTCAGACAGGCACTGGGTCTTGGGGGGCCCTGGGTGTCAGCGGTGGGTGCTCATGTATGGGGCGGATCCCCTGCAATTACTGTCCACATATCTTTGTGCATCTCATCAGCGTTTCATGGGAACATTTGCAGCATGAACTATATCCAGCTCCTATGAAACCCCTGGATTTGTACACCTGCCTTGTCCGTGTTTAGAATCGTGTGTTGTCTCATTACCACGGTTGGGGATGATTAAAATCACCACAGATATTTTTAACGGCGCCTTTTATCTATACAGCGCTCCTTGCGTTGATAGCGTTCACTAGTCACACTGATGGGTTTAAACTTCAAAGTACGGAGTGCAGCCATCCCACAGCAGAAAATGCTAGAAACCGGAAGATCTGCCCTTCACTCACAACCCTCCGTCTTTCCAGCTGCGAGACCCCGAAGAAGCCATTGAACTTCCCAGAGCCTTGGTTTCCCCGCTGGGAGAACGGGAGAATATACCTGGGCTGACCATCTTGTCAGGGGGTGGCTCGTTCATCCTCACTGATCAGCCCCAAGCATTCATTGGGCAACGACTGTCCCAGGCACAGTCCTGAGAGCTGAGGACACAGCGGGGACACGGCAGAAGCAGCGGCTGCCTTCACAGAGTCTGTAGTCCGGGGACAGACAGTAGACAAGGCATATGACAGCGGTACCCCCTTCTATGGAGACAGATAAGAGAAGTGATGGCACAGGGCACCCAAGAGAACTTACGACAAGAGGTTCAACACAGTGGAGAGGCAGCACTAAGGGTACTAATGCCTGAACACATTCTCATAACCTGTCAAGGTAATGGGTCGACGGGATTGTTGTAAAGCCAGGAATGAAAATGCTTTAGAGAAAATGGGGTAAAAGCAAGACCAGTACACACGAGACCAAGTCCTGCCTTATGTTGGCACGGGTTGGCAATGAGCTGTGGCTCTGGGCTCCAGTCTAGGTCCCGGCAGCTAAAGGGCAGGGACGTCTGAACCAGTGCGATGACCAGGGTCCACTCCAGCTGATCAGGGCTGTACCCACGTGTCCTTAAACCATTCTTTGTGCCCCAGAGTCAAAGGATGGGGTTTGAAACGGCACCCCAATCTCTCCCCACAAGCCAGCAGCACAGGCTTTTACCCTGAGCCCTCGTTCCCCACCCAAGCCGCCGCACTGCCGCAACAGGATCAGGCTGTGGCTCTGGGGTCTGAGGAAGGTTCCCTGATGAAGGCACAAGGAAGGGGAAGGCACCGTAGCTGCATGAACAGCCAGGAAAAGTGTGTTCTCGAGCAACAGCTTACGTGAAGGCAGCTCCGAGGGAAAAAGAGTTTGGATACACAGCCCTGGGCCAGACAGCGAGTGGGAGGCGGCAGAGCCTTGAGGCCACATGGAAGAGAGCAGGATCCATCCTGGGAGGGCTGGAAGCGACCTGGGGCGAGCCACAACCCGATGTGCGAGCAACGGAGAGCGGAGAGCGCTCTGGCTCAGATGGGAGCGGCGTCTGCGGGGCCTCGGAGAATGGGGGGAGTGCCTGGTGTAAATAAATCCCCAGAAACAGCCATGCCCCATCCCAGATACATATGTGCTGTGACTCTCTTCTTCGTCTGCGGCTTTCCTGTTCATTTTCTCTCCTTTATTTATTTTTTTTAAAAGATTTTATTTCTTTACTTGAGAGAGAGAGAGCACGAGGGTGGGGGGGAGGTAAGGGCAGAGGGAGAGGGAGCAGCAGACTCTACACTGAGCAAGGAGCCCGATGCAGGACTCGATCTCAGGATCCTGACCTGAGCCAAAGGCAGACGCTTAACTGACTGAGCTACCCAGGCGCCACCATCCTATTCGTTTTCTTCGCAGTTTCTTTGGATGAGCAGAACTTTACACCTTGGTGAAAGCCAATTTATCAAACTGCCCTGTTAGGGTTACTATCATTAATGTCCCATCTAAGACACCTTTTCCTACCAGAGGGCCACGCAATTCTCTTCTAAAAATTACAGAATCCCCTCCACTCGATAATAAAAAGAAACAACCCAATCGAACCTGGCCCAAAGACTTGAATGGGTATCTCACAAAAGCAGATATTCAAATGACAGTCAAGTGCCCAACGTCATCACCGGACAAGCAAGTGTAAGTTAAAACCACAGTAAGAGAACACCGCACAACCACAGAGTGGCCAAAGTGAAAAAGCTGACCGTGACCACATACATATAGACCAGGCTGCAGAGGACTCCAGACACTCACACTTGGCCGGGGGAGGTAGACCCCAGGACGACCGTTCTAGAAAACAGCATGGCGGTTCCTTAGAAATCAAACACATACATACTGTATGATGCAATGACTTCACTCCAAAGTATTCATCCAAGAGGAAAAAAAAAAGCATGAGTCCACACAAAGGCTTGTACTCGAATGTTCATGAAAGTTGACTATATAGCCGCCTAAGATTGGGAACATCCAAATGCCATCCAGGATGAATGGATAAACAAATCATTTTATGGGTATACACAGGCACCTCTATGATCAGACACCACGTAGCAGTAAAAAATAATGAGCTACTCACATAGGCAACAACACGGGTGAAACTCCGAAACATTCCGCCGAGTGAAGGAAGTCAGACGCAAGAGCAAGAATGGCAGAAGTGGGCCATGTCTAGGAAGTTCTAGAACAGGCAGTGCTAATCTATAGTGAGACAAAGCAGATCTGCGGTTGCCTGGGAAGGAGCCAGAGGGAGCGCTATCTCGCCAGGAATGTGGATTACATGGGTATATATGTCGTCAAAACACAGTGGGCACTTTTGGTCTGGATGTCAGTTGTGCCTCAGTGAAGTTTGTAGTTCTTTGCCGGGGGGGGCGGAGAGAAAACGTTTCTGGGTAGGTACAGGGAGACCTTATCAACCCAGGTGATGGATGTTAAGTGTTGAATCACTCTCTCGCACCCCTGCAACAAATACAATCACGCTGGACATTGACTAACTGGAATTAAAAGAAAAACTTGCAAAAAAAAAAAAAAAAAGAGTATGTTGACTAATTTTTAATTAATTTTTTAAGACATGCTTCTGTTCATTTATTTATTTATTTATATTGAAATATATTTAACTTGCAATATTGTGTAAAGGTAAGGGCCACAACACATTGACACGATACATTTATTTTTTTAAAGATTTCATGTATTTATTTGATAGAGAGAGCGCATAAGCAGGGGGAACAGCAGATAGAGGGAAGCAGGCTCCCCGCTGAGCAGAGAGCCCAATGTGAGGCTCGATCCCAGGATCCTGAGATCATAACCTGAGCCGAAGGCAGATGCCCATCCGACTGAGCCACCCAGCCACCCAGATGGGATACATTTATAGATAACATATCGGTTCACATAATCCTCCCTTCTTTCTCATGGTGGAAGTTGTTACGATCTAGTCTCTTAGCTGGTTTTTTGACGCTGACACAATCTTGTTCATATCCATGATTCTGTGCATCAGATCTCTAGGATTTATTTGTACCCTTCAATGACATCTCTTCTATTCTCCCATTTTCAAAAAGCCCTACAGTCTGGCATTGTTACCAAACATGCCAGGGACATGGGAGAAGAGAGAGAGAGAAGCATGCACAGGCTGCTGGAAGGTTCCCTTCATTCATCATCCCCCAAAGATCTGTTGACTCCTACTGTGTGCTATTACAGCCTCTGAACAACAAAGGCGGGGGAGATCGTGTCCCATCTACCTGGAAGCCGACAGTCATTGTGAATGCGTGTGTGTGTGCATGTGTTGTACTTCTCCAGAAGTTAGCCTCACCTTTTCCTATGACCAACAAAAAATGTTATAGTATTTAAAAAAAGAAACAGCCACTCAGCCACCTTTTGGTTCCCCCCTGCCCCGGCCCCTGGCAGCCCTAACACCAGGACCTGCATCGAGGAGTCCCCAGGGGGAGCCAGGTGAGGCAGGGTACAGTCGGGTCTCTAAGTGGACTCCGGTGACTGTGGGCCAGCCTCTAGCAAGGCCCAGCATGCAGACGCCAGCAAGGTTTTCCCAGCCCTCTCCAGGCCTCACTGCCTCTTTCCTACAGGCCTCTGGCACAGCTGCACGATGCCTGAGCTGCTAGTTTCTGGCCACGCTTGTTACCCTTTGCACAAACCCTGAGAGCAGCCAATCTCCTTAATGTGTGTCATAAGCCAGTCCCATCTCAGTCGCTTTCTCTTCAATGGACAGAAGAATGACACAACCAACCCTAACCTAAAAAGCAGGCATTCCACCGACAGGCTCAAAGACCCACCAGAACGCCGAAACTCTCACCAATGTCCCCACTTGCCACTCCAGCCCCAGGAAGCTGGCAGGTTGCAGGGATCTGCTTTGCCCCATTCCGCCCCTACCACGAAGGAGGGTCTTAAAGAGGGGCACGGCAGTCCCCAAGTTGGGGCTCGTGGCTGCCATCCACAGGGCCAAGGGCCCTTCCTGAGACTGAAGCATTGGGATCCCCATTCTACAAGGGGAGAAATTGGAGCTCAGAGATGATATGACATGACATGACATGGCAAGCAAGGCTTGCCGCTCGGCAGGAACTGGATTCCAGAGCTTCTGATTCCAAAAGGAAGTCACATCATGCCATTTTCTCCTTAACAGACCTCAGAATCATGAAGGAAATGCCTGGTTTGCTGCTATCAATATGGACTGGAATGATGAATAAATGAATGAATGAACGAATGAATGAAAGGAGCAGAAGGAGGTAGGAAACACACCCAGCTTCAGAGGGCATTTGCACAGAGCCCGAGATTATTCCCTGACTCAACCTCCCCACTTTCCCTGGAGCCCTTGCTGGGTTTAGCATCTGGGTCAAGGGGTCCCAACTAATCCAGAGTTCTGTAGGTCTGGAGCTGGGGAACAAGCAAGACCATCCAGAAGTCTGCTGCAGCACGTACGTGTGTGTGTGTGTGTGTGTGTGTGTGTGTGTGGTGGGGAGGGCTGGGGAGGACACTTTGGAGTGAGGGCATCTATAGGAAGGAAGGAGTGTGCATAGCCAAGGACATGGGGGTGCTAAGTGGGAATGGGGATAGGGGCGTAGGAGAGGGTAAGAGTGAAAGTGTGGCACGGATGGGCGTGTGCAGGAGTCTGCGGGTGTGAGCAGGAGAGTTGAGTAGGTATGCGGGTAGGCAGATGCGTGGGAAAGTGAGCGGGAAGGCATGGCATGCCGGAAGCCGGGGTGGGCACTTCAAAGCCGTTGGAGGCAGTCCGGGTCTTAGCAAGGCTGCCGTGGTGTGCTCCGTTCACTTCGCGGGGGACTAGTTTTAACCACAGCCCTGATCCTGAAGGCTCCCAACCTGGGAAGGTCACTGTCCCCTTATTAACCTCCTCAGGATCTGACCCAGCTGCTCTGCCCACTCCCTCCTGCCCATAGCAGGTCAAAGAAGGGCCCTGTCTGAACACAAAAAGGGCACAGTGCGTTTCTTAGCAACTGAGGACAGCGAGGCCCGAGGAGGCTCTAGATGGTTCTGGAAGTTCCACCCTCTCCCTGGCCCCACTGCAGAATCCTGAGGGTGAAGGGCTGTTCTTACATTGCATGAGCTGGGGTAAACTGAGGACAGAGCCCACAGGGAAACTGAGGTGGGGAGGAGGAACGTTGAGGAGGAACATGCAAAGCTAGAAGCAAAGTGAGCACAAAGGGACTTCTCTCTGCGGAGAAAAGCCCGGGAGTCAATCGTGGGGCGGGCTTCCAGGATAGACACAGTGAGCCTGCGGCCATCACGAGGTCCACGGTGGCCTGACCAGGTCCTCCCTTGGCTCAACGGGGGCTGCAGCCTGGGCCGAGCTCCACTGCCCAGACTGGACCTGAGAGCATCAGGCTGGCCTCTGCAAGGATGTCCCAAGTGTTACCATGCCCTCTGGCCACTGGACAGACAGCCACTGCCCTCTGTTTGGGACAGTCAAGGCCAGCCCTACTCTTAGTCAAACAGACTGTCCACAGTCAAGATTCTGAGAACCACAGACCAGAGGACCGTCACCTCAGAGAACTGAGGGAAGGTCTCGGCGGCCTGGCTGGCCAGTGTATGCCCAGGAATATATTCCTAGTGACGACGCCCTGTGGGGAGAAAGAACAAAGGAGCGGATTGACAAATGCGGGGTGGCCGGCACCAAAAACTTCCTCAGAGATCAAGCGGGCCAGCCCTCTCCCCACTTCCCAGGTGAGAAAACTGAGGCCTGGAGAGACGATGGGACTTCATCATCACAAACCCATTGCCAAGCCTACCACGAGGGCCAGCCATCCCCTGCAAGGCCCCCACTCCCCTTCCGAGGGCTGGTTAGTGTGTACTCACTCACTGAGCATTGGTGTGCATCTCTGTAAGAGGCCATTATTTTCCAACTTAGTCCGTGACAACGGGGGAGTTGTCAGCCTGGCTGGCTATGAAAACGAGGCAGCCCTTCTTCCATCTTTGGTACCCTCCTTGCTCACGCCCCTCAAAAGGAGGAATGATATGGCCCAACCCACACTTCTAGCCCCTCCTCCTCCTTCCATAACGCCATACTCTAAGCCACCAGAAGACATCCCGCTCCCAGGAAGTCGCCTGGTTCACACCTCTTTGGCTTTGTGCACCTCCCTCTGCCAGAGCTACCCTTTCTTCAGGGGGTTAAAAATCCTTCAAGGCTCAGGACTCGTGGCAGCCCCTCTGCCCAGCCTTCCCTGGAGACCTACCGACCGTCCATCATGTCCACTCCCCAGTCCCCTGTGGGTCACCAAGTGAGGGGTTCCTCCTGCCGAGCTCCACTGTTCTTTGTCCACACCCCCCCCTCCATGGGGAGACACGGTGCTCACCCCCAGCCTCTGAACTGGGGTTGGAATACAGTAGGTGCTCAATAAATGCACGGGGAATTACACTGACACCTTCACCCAGCCCCCTCTTCTGGAGCTGGTATAAAGATTAGAAGGAGGGCAAGGAAGAAAGGGGAGGGATGTGGGAGGCAGGCGGCGGGGAACCACAGCGTGATCTGTTAACAGTGGGAGAGGAGAGAGAATGAATTCATTTCCTCCCTGTAGGTAATGTGCCTGTAAATATTCACAAACCACGCAAGTCCTCTTAGCCTTCCCATTAAAGATAAATGCATAAATAAACTGGTCTACCCAGGGGCTTGGCACGCAGGCTGTTCTTCCTGTCCTAGAATAGCAGGGTGACTATTTATTTTGTTGTACCCTTTCCCCCCAACCACAGTCCTACAGGGTGTCCAGAAGTGGGTGACCGGGAGAGCAACACCCACTCTCACCGGGGGGTGGTGGGGGGTCTCTCCAGAGCAGAAGTGGGTTTGCCTCCAAACCCGAGGAGCTGCCGACCCCATGGCGCGGAGGCCAGAACAGGTGGCCTCATTTGCCAAGCATGGGCTTGACCGAGTATGCTCCTCAGCCCCGTACCCCAAACACCCGGACGCCCCATGGAGGGTCTACAGGTCACACACACAGAGAGGCCTCTGTGTTCCCAGTGGATCCCTTGCTAAGGAGAAAACAAATGGTTCCCGGAAATGCTAGAGATGTATGACCTATGGTGAGGGACACTGAAGGTCTGAGACACACGAGCCATACGGGGGCAAGTGTCCCCAGGGCAGTGGTAACCAGGTCCATCCTGAATAACCCACAGCTCCCTCTCAGCATCTTCTCCGAGCACACAGGGCAGAGTAAACATCCAGATGGCGGCAGGAAGCAGGCTCAGGGTGTGTGGGGCGCTCTCCTTTCCCAGCTGATAGTGCGAAATTCTGCAGCACCAACTGGGAGCTCAGGCCCAAGGACCAACCCTGTCGATGGGCTCAGGACATGAACCAAATGCAGGAAAGCGAGGATAGCCTGGACTCACTTAACCGACCCCCAGAATGACAATGGCAAACCTCTTAAGAGCACTTGCCCTCAGAGGAGCTCGTTTTCTTTTAATCTTCATGGCAGCGGACTATTTATCATCCCCATTTTACAGATGGGAAAACTGAGGCCCAGAAATATAGTCTCGCAGGGAATGGGAGCAGAGTCAGGAGTCACACCAGACATTCCGGCCTTGGAGTCTAGTTACAAAGCAACCTGTGTTCGGAGGAGAGCAGGGGCTCGGGATCGGGGTCCGTTTGTATTTTGGGAGAAGGGGAGTTGTGTGTAGCATTATTTTTTAAGGATTTTATTAACTTATTTATTTATTTGAGAGTGAGAGCGAGCATGAGCAAGCAGGGAGAGGAACAGAGAGGGACAAGCAAACTCCCCACTGAGCACAGAGCCCAATGTGGGTCTTGATCCCACCACCCCAAGACCACGCCCCAAACTCAAATCAAGAGTCAGATGCCCAACCAACTGAGCCACCCATGTGTCCCTGTGCATGCCATCATTAAATATATATAGATAGATAGATATGTCTATCTATCTATATATGTCTATCTATCTATCTATCTATAGATAGATAGATATGTCTATCTATCTATCTATCTATCTATCTATATATATATATGAGGGTGCTGGTGTGCTACCCACGTGCATCATTACCTCACTTCATCTCAACAGATGCTCTGAGAGCAGAGGTTATTACGCCCAATTCACAGATTAAGAAACTGAGGCTCATGAAGCCTAATGGTCCTCTGGCAGGCCGGCATTCGAATCCAGACCAACTCATCACAGCCACTTCTGCCACCTTCAGGCCCAGCTCCTCCACTAGCTGCGCTGACTGGGACCAGGTTCCTTCACCAGGCGGACCTCAACTTCCACGTCCATCAGAGGGTACCTTCCTGAGCCCCACCCTGCCCAGGTGGCCAGGAAGAAAGAAAGAGGTGGCAGCCCATAAGAACCGCCACCGCAAAGCACTCAACCCCCGCCTCAGGCTCTCAAGCCCAAGCACCAGCTGCATGGAGAGGACTGACATTTACAACAGTGCCGCTCGAAGCCCCCCAGGAGGCTGGGCCAGCAAAGAGATTCAATTATGGTCATTATGGTGCACTTAGGAAAACCAGGGAGCAGGCTAATACATTTTAGAAAGATTTGCAACAACAGAGGTTGAATCCAAACGAGTTTTCTACTTAACCCTCAGTTAAACAGAAAATCCATTTAACCACAAGGCAACACTGTCTTTCTGCTCCGCAGTCAATCACTTTGCATCTCACTGTTTGCCGTGTAGATGTATATTTTTATCACCCTTAAGCTGCCTTGGAATAAAAAAATAAGTTCATTGATGGAGAGAAAGATGTCAGAAACCTCTGTGGGTCTGAGCCCTGGCTCAGCACCCTCCGACCTGTTACATCCTCGGACAAGGCAAGAAGAGATTGCTTACACTCATCACTGCCGAAGACGCTGGTGGTGGGCTCCCTCAGAAGCAGCTCCACAGGGCCCCAGGGGAGCACCTCCCCTCCTTCTCCCCTTGACAGAGAGCAAACCAAACCTCTGCAGTCACTGGAAGCTTCCAGAAAGAGGCTGGAGAAGGGATGTTCTTAGCATGAACCACAGTGGCTGGATTCCTTGAGCTCCCATGGGACTAATATGGATGGGACACACTTAAATCAAAAAAATCCTTCGCTGTCCACGCGAAGTTTCCATTAACTGGGCAGCCTGTGGCTTTGTTTGCTACAAGCCCTGTAGCAACCAGTTCCAGGGGGCATGCAGCTGACAGTGGGCAGTGGGAACCCACAGCTGGCGGTGGTCGGGGAGGGGGCGCCCAGGCCAGGGCTGCTCCAGGAGGAATCCACAGAGCTGTTGTGCAACGGGGGCGATGGGAGCGGAAAACAAGCAGGAAACCCAGCCGACCTGCTCTGGAGGTACCTCTGCGGACCACAAGCCTGAGTGGGAACAAAAGCAGGAAACAAATGGGCCTCTTGTCCTGGGGTGGGGAGACGGGGGATCTGAATGATGTCTCTTCCCTCCTTTCCCAAGCTCTGTAACATTGTTTTATTGTCTTAACAATAACAGCGTGCACACGCACACCAAGGGCTCCACTTTTCTTATCTTTGGGAGTATCGGGTGGTTCGATCAGATTTCAAGTTCATTGAAATGGGGGGCACTTTGAGAATTTTTCATCTCTGTATCCAAGAGGGTGTTTCGTTAATGATGGAGGGAGGGAGAAGGGAAAGGCAAGAGGGGAGGGAAGGAGAGTGGGAGGACTTCAGAGTGCTTCTGAGGGCCACAGGACCTCCCAGGCTGGGGGAGCCGGCTCTACTGCCCCAGAGGTCCTTGCTCCCCCTCCTGGGTGGGGAGGTCCCTGCAGGCCTGGGTGCTGTTTGGATAGCCAGCAGCGCAAAGCCCAGCCTTGGGTCTGAGGCCCCCTGCTCCCCAGTCCCCTTGCATTCACCCAGCATGGGGACCCACTGCAGCTCACAGGGACAGGTCCCGGGGAGCTCCCCGCAGGGACAGAAAGCAGATTCTGCACCCTCTGCTCTGTCCCAGCCCTCTCTCACGGGACACACTTGCCTCTTGGTTCAAGTCCAGTTTAAACAGATGTTGTGTTCCTAAGAAGCCCTGTCTTTGAAGTCTGGGAGAAAATCTCAGCTCCAAAGGGACATTTCCTACCTAAAAGGCTCTCCGGGGAGTCTCAGCAGAAATAAAACCCAAAAGCCCTGGATTTTTATCTCTCGGTATTTATGAGGTTTTTCATTAGAATGGCTGCTCCGCAGACTGCTCTGTGGAAAAGGAACAGAAGGAGTGAGAAGGAGGGAGGGAGGGCAGGGATCCCATCAAGCAGGGCTGGACGCGTCCCCAGGAGGGAGGCAGCCTCATAGCCACCAGGGAGACCGCCATTGGAAGGATGGAGCTTTCCAGAATGCCAGACACCACACACAGCTGGTTCTCGGAACCTGATGAGCCAAATACCTACCTGCTCGGGTTCTGCCCCTACTCCTGTCCAGCCTACCCTGGACATGTGGAAGGCCTGTCTACCCCCATCCCTCCTGGATACTACCCAGTCATACAGGAGGCCCCGCCACCACGTCTCCTCTAGAACGTTCTGTCCCCTCGCAGCCCCTCCCAGCAACACTCTCTTGGAAAACACCTCCCTACTGGTGTCCAGTGGGAGACGTTGGGGCAAGGTGTGGGTATTAGGGCACGAATTGTCCATAGGGTATTTAAAAACCATCAGAAAACTGACCAAAAGCTGAGGATTCTAAACAGTGTCAGGGATAAATTGCTCTGCCTTCAAAAAACAAACAAACAAACAAAACCAAAACACACTTTGATGTTCTAACAACTGCTGTGATCGCTCTGAGTTCCCTTCTTTCCTCAGCAACTGGACTGTTTTCCATCCCCGTAACTTATTTATTCCTAACAAGAGGTCTGTACATCTGAACCCCCTTCACCTCCTTTGCCCATCCCCAACCCCATCCCCGCTAGCCACCTCTGGTTTGTTCTCCAGATTCATGAGTCTGTGGCTGCTTTTGCTTGCGTTCGTTTGTTTTTAGACTCCACGTGTGAGAGAGAACGTGTGCTGTTTGCTCTTCTCTGACGTCTCTCACCTAGCATACCACCCTCTAGATCCAGCCACGTCGCTGCAGAAGGCAAGCACTCATTCTTTTTAGTGGCTGCGTGATAGTCCAGTGCGCATGTGTGTGCGTGCATGCACGTGCGCGCACACACACATACACACACACACACATCTTCCTTATCCACTCATCTGTCAGTAGACACTTAGGTCTCCTCCATATCTTGGCTATGGCAAACCATGCTGCTGTGGACACAGGGCGGCAGACATCTTTTCAAAGCAGTGTTTGTGTACTCTTTGGGTCAAGACCCAGTAGGACAATCACCAGATCACATGGCACTTCTATTAATAATTTTCTGAGGAACCTCCATAGTGTTTTCCGGAGTGCCTGCCCCAGTCTGCATTCCCCCCAACAGGGCATGACGGTTCCTCTTTCTCCACATCCTCGCCAACCCTTGCTGTTTCTTGTCTTCCTGACAGTAGCCATTTTGACTGGTTGGGAGCTGATGTCTCCCTGTGGTTGGGATCTGCGTGTCCCAGATGATGAGTGAGGTTGAGCATCTTTTCATGCGTCCGCTGGCCGTCGGCATGCCTTCTCTGGAAAAAGCCTATTCGGTTTCTCTGCCCATTTTTGAAATCAGAATAGTTGTTTCTCTGGTATTCATTTTTATAAATTCTTTATGTCTTTTTGATATGAACCCCTTATCAAATATATTATTTGTAAATACCTTTTCTCATTCAGGAGGTTGCCTTGTCTTTTCATGGATGGTTTTCTTGGCTGTGTGAAAAAAGCTTTTTTTATTTTTGTGTTGTCCCAATAGTTTGTTTTTGTTTTTGTTCCCTCCAGCCTGAGGAGACAGATCCATAAAAAAGTTGCTAAGGCCAATATCAGAGAGATTACTGACTATGATTTCTTTGAGTCTTTTGGTTTCAGGCCTCACCTTTGGGTCTCTAATTCATTTTGAATTTATTTTTGGGTGTGGCGTAAGAAAGTGGACCATTTTCATTCATTTGCATTCTTGTCTTCCTGACAGTAGCCATTTTGTCCAGTTTCTGCAACACCATTGTTGAAGACACTGGCTTTTCCCCATCGTATATTCTTGCCTCCTTTGTCATAGATTAATTGACCATATAAGTGTGGGGTTATTTTTGGGCTATTCTTTTTTTAATTTAAATTCAGTTAATTAACATATAGTGTATTATTAGTTTCAGAGGGCAGTTCAGTATATAACCCCCAGTGCTCATTACATCACATGCCCTCCCTAATGCCCATCACCCAGTGACCCCATCCCCCCCTCTCTCCCCTCCAGCAGACCTCAGTTTGTTTCCTGTGATTCAGGGTCTTTTCTGGTTTGTCTCCCTCTCTGATCTCCTCTTGTTTTATTTTTCCCTCCCTTTCCCTATGTCAATCTGTTTTGTTTCTTAAATTCCACATATCAGTGAGATCATATGATAATTGTCTTTCTCTGATTGACTTATTTCACTTAGCATAATAGCCTCTAGTTCCATTCACATTGTTGCAAATGGCAATATTTCATTTTTTTATGGCTGAGTAATATTCCATTGTGTGGATAGATAAGACAGATGATTAGATAGATAGATAGATAGATAGATAGATAGATACCACATCTTCTTTATCCATTCATCTATCGATGGACATCTGGGATCTTTCCATAGTTTCACTATTGTGGACACTGTTTCTATAAACATTAGGATGCAGATTGCTGGGTCATAGTAGTGCAGTTGCTGGGTCATAGGGTAGCTCTATTTTCATCTTCTTGAGGAACCTCTATACTGTTCTCCAGAGTGGCTGCACCAGCTTGCATTCCCACCAACAGTGCAGGAGGGGTCCCTTTTTTCTGCATCCTTGCCAATGTCTGTCATTTCCTGACCATTCTGACTGGTGTGAGGTGGTATCTTACTGTGGTTTTGATTTGTATGTCCCTGCTGCTGAGTGTTGTTGAGCACTTTTTTCATGCATCTGTTGGCCATTTGTATGACTTCTTTGGAGAAATGTCTGTCCGTGTTTTCTGCCCATTTCTTGACTGGATTATTTATTCTTTAGGTGTTGAGTTTGAAACGTTCTTTGTAGATTTTGGATACGTTGGGCTCTCTACTCTGTTCCATTGATCTACTTGTCTATTTTTGTGCCAGTAGCATATCTTTTTTATTATAGCTTTGAAGTATATCTTGAAATCTGTGATTGTAGTAACTCCAGCTTTGTTCTTCCTTAAGATTACTTTGGCCATTCAGGGTCTTTTGTGGTTCCATACAAATTTTAGGATTATTTGTTCTAGTTCTGTGAAAAATACTATCGGTATTTTGATAGGGAATGCATTAAATCTGTAGATGGCCTGGGCAGTATGGACATTTTAACAATATTAATTCTACCAATCCATGAGCATGGTATATCTTTCCATTTGTTTGTATTGCCTTCACTATCTTTCATCAATGTCTTAGGTGAGTTTTAACAATATGTATGTAATCTTCAAATGAGCACAGTTTCATTACTTAGAGCTTAATAGGCACTGTGTTTACGTGGAAGTTGGTTCAAAGAACACCTCTTAAATGGGGCGCCTGGGTGGCTCAGTGGGTTAAAGCCTCCGCCTTCAGCTCAGGTCATGATCCCAGGGTCCTGGGATCAAGCCCCGCATTGGGCTCTCTGCTCCGCATTGGGCGCTCTGCTCCGTGGAGAGCCTGCTTCCTCCTCTCTCTCTGCCTGCCTCTCTGCCTACTTCTGATCTCTGTCTGTCAAATAAATAAATAAAATCTTTAAAAAAAAAAAAAAAGAACACCTCTTATAGAGCCAGACCCAGTGCAAGTGGATTCTGCTAAGCACGTTCATTTCCAGAATAAGGATTCAGAATCTCTGGAGTTTTCATCTCCAGCCCTATGCCACTAGCTATTCTCCCATGCAAACAGTAGGTTTGAACTAACCAATGATAGCGCAGTGATTGTGAGGATGAAGACAAAGAAACTGGCTCCATCACCACCACCACTACCATGTCTTCACAGGTCATCCTCCGAACTGTGTGGAGTTCACTCTTCTGGAACTTTCCTTGAGTATGTCTTTCTTTTTTCAAGATATCCATTAATGTAATTAAAAAGTACGAGCCCATTACTTTTCCCCTTTTTGTGCTCTAATGTTTGTTTGTCAACTGGCCTGGTTATATGTGTGTGAAGTCCGCTAAAAGGAAGTTTCACTCTCCGTGTTTCTTGTCTGGCCATTATGAGAATTAATTTTATTTCATTGTTATTACCAAAAATAATTTTGTGACCTACGGGAGGCAAGTACCAATAAAATCCTATTCCTCAAGTGTCAAATACCCAGCCACTGTTGTTCTATTTTACGTCAGGCATTGACAGCTTTACAGGGCTTTCCTTCAGAGCAGGCACTATGCCCAGGTCTTGCTCTCGGAGCTGCCATCTCTTCCTCATTCTGTGCCACTCAACAGCTCCCAGGACACTGTGAAAATAAGATCGTCTGTTCTAGTGTCCAGGATGGGCCACTCACTGGGCAGCTCCAGAGAGCCATGAATGGGCAACTTCCCCAGGTCTCCAAAGACCCCACATCCCCCTTCATCTTCTCTACCTACGCACACTCCCTAGATGATCTCATTAAGGCCTGGGGTTTGAAATACTCTCTATAATAAACTATGGCTTCCAAATTTGTCTCTCCATCCCTGACCTCACCCCTGAACTCTAGGTGTGTACCCCCATCCACATTCTTGCCACTTGCCATTTGGATGGCTCATAAGAGCTTCAACTTAAAATGCCCCAAAACAGAAGTCCATATATTCTCCTTTCCCATCCAACCAAAGCCTAGCCCACCCAAGACCCCCATCTAGAGGCACGAACTCTATGATTATCCCCAACTCCTCTCCAACCCCATCCAACCCATCAGTGGTTCTGTCAGCTCTACTTTCAAAATGCATCAAGAATGTTTGGGCTTCTCAGAACCTCCACCACCATTTTGCCTTTCCAGATCACTTCCTCTCATGCCCGGATTCTAACATCAGCCTCCCCCCTGGCCTCCCCATCCCCTATGTATGGCCTTTTCTCCACCCAGCAGCCAGATTGATCTTGGTAACATGTCAGTTGCATCCTATCTCTTCTGTGCTTACTGGCTTCCCATCACACTTAGGATCAAAATGCAAAGCCCTTACCCCAGCTGGCGGTTCCTCTGCTTCCACGCCAGCCTCACTCCAGCACAGTGACCCCCTCGCTGGTGCTCCAACATGTCAGACACCCACCTGCCTAATGGCCCTGACTCTTGCTGTTCCCTTCACCAGGAATGCTTCTCCCCTAGACACAAGTCAAAGCTTCACTGTGTTCAGGTCTCTGCTCAAATAATATCTGATCAGGAAGGCCTTCCCGGAGCCCCTTCCCCGAAACAATAAACCCCCAGCCACTCTCTGGCCTCTGTCCCTTCCTGCATCTCGTGCTGCCTGACGTTCAGTTTATTTGTTGGTCTCTCTTCCTCAAACAGAAGATAAGCACCGTGAGGATGGAGACCTGGCTGTTTTGTTCACTACGATCTCAGCATGTAGCACTGTACCGGGTACACAACAGGGGCTGAACATGTATTTGTGAATCAATGAATGTGGGCTCGCATTTGCTATTTGCCTTCAAACTAACTCTGGGCTAGGTGATGTCACCACGCCCATTGTGCAGATATGGAAGCTAAGAATCAGAGAACAGAAGGGATTTACTCTCATGATCCCTGAGACGGTAATAGATCTATAATCAAAACATGGGTTCCATAGGACAGGAAATCAATAGAAAAAAATCAACAAAACCAAGAGCTGGTTCTTTGAGAATATTGGTAAAATCAATGAGCCTCTAGCCAGGCTGACTAAGAATATAAGAGAGAAGACACAAATTGCTAATATCAAAACCAAAAGAGGGGACATCGCCAGAGTTCCCATGAATGTTAGAAGGATAAGAAAAGAATACAATTACTGATTCTAGGTCCATAAATTTGATAACTTGGATGAAATAGACCAAGTCCTGGAAAGACACAATCTGCCCAAACTCATACAAGAATAGACAGTTTAATAGGCCTGGATCTATTAAATGCATTGAACCAATAACGAATAACATTTCAAAACAGAACACAGGCCAGATTCACTGGTGAGTTCCACCAAACATATAAGGAAGAATATGTACCAATTCTCAGAAATCTCTTCCAGAAGAGACAAGCAGAAGGAATGCATTCTAACTCAATCTATGAAACCGGCAGTTAACCTAATACCAAAACCTATGGACCCAAACCTACATGCAGATGTTTGAGGCAGCTTTATTCTTCCTTTGGAAGCAACCAAGATGTCCTTTGGCAGGTGAGTGGATAAATAAGCTTGGGTACATACAGACATTGAAATATTCAGCGTGAAAATTCTGACACCTGCTACAGCACGATGGATGTCAAAGACATTACGTGAAGTGAAATAATCCAGGGACACACGCACGTGCACACACACGCACCTGCACACACACAAAATAATCCCAACACACAAATACTGTATGATTCCATTTATATAAGGTACACTCAGAGGACTCCAAATCACAGAGCCAGGAAGAAGAAGGGGGGTTACCAGGGGCTGGGAGGAAAGGGGAATAGGGCGTTAGTGTTCAACGGGTATAGAGTTTCAGTTTTACAAGATGAAAGGAGTCCAGGGAATGGACGGTGGGGAACGGCTGCACAACACTGTGAATGTATTTAATACCTCTAAACTGTACACTTGAAAATGGTGAAAGCAGTAAACGATATGTTATGTATATTTTACCAAAATAAAAAACTTAGAGCAAAAATGAGCAGTCGAGTCATGAGAAGACATGGAAGAAGTTTAAAGGCATATTTCTTTTTTTTTTTTTTTTTAAGATTTATTTATTTGTTTGAGAGAGAGCGCGCACCCACGCAAGCAAGTAACTGCCGGAAGTAGGGAGGGGCAGAGGGAGAGAATCCTCCATCAGACTTCCTGCTGAGCCCAGAGCCAGATGCAGGGCTCCATCTCATGACCCCGAGATCACAACCTGAGCCAAGAGTCGGACACTTAACTGACTGAGCCACCCAGGTGCCCCTTAAATGCATATTTCTAAGTGAAAAAAAGCTATTCTGAAAAAGCTGCATCCTGTATGATTCTAATGATAGGACATTCTGGAAAAGGCAAAACTATGGAGGCAATGGAAAGATCAGCAGCTTAGTGGGGAGCGAGGGATGAACTGGCAGAGTACAGAGGACTTGGAGGGCAGTGAAACGGTTCTGTAGGACACGATTGTGGTGGGTACATGGCATTACACATTTGTCCTAACCCACAGAATGAAGGCACGCCCCCAGCAGTGAACTGGAACGCCAACTCCAGGCTTCGGGTGGTAAGAACGTGTCAGTGCGGCTTCTGTGGTGTGGGCTGTCCACGCTGGGGAAGCAGCAGGTGAGTGAGAATGTGAGAACTCTCTACACTTTCCCTCAGTTTTGCTGTGAACCTCAAACTGCTCTAGAAGAAAAAGTCTATTTAAAAAGAAAATCCTGGGGCACCTGGGTGGCTCAGTGGGTTAAGCCTCTGCCTTCAGCTCAGGTCACGGTCCCGGGGCCCTGGGATCGAGCCCCGCATCGGGCTCTCTGCTTAGCGGGGAGCCTGCTTCCTCCTCTCTCTCTACCTGCCTCTCTGCCTACTTGAGATCCCTGTCTGTCAAATAAATAAATAAAATCTTTTAAAATAAAAAAATATATATTTAAAAAAAAATCCTTCAGGGTCCAGAGTTTGCTCTCCTTCCTCCATCCCACAGTGCCCTTCTATCCTAACAGAACCCTGCCCAGACCCCAGGGAGGGAGACACCTTAGTGACCCCCAAGGTCCAAGGAGAGGACGTCACTCATTTCTTCTCACATCAGCAGCTCTGGGCAGGTCATTAAACCAAACCCCAGCTAAGACAACTGCACTGCCGGCTGATCTGGGCTTTTCCCTTTTATTTTTCTAGGCTGTTAATGATAAAATATTATTTCACATTCTGAATTAATAAAAGAGGCAGCCGGGCACAGCAGAGTGATCACCAGACCCAGTGGGAAGGAGAAAGACATACCTAATAGCTGTGAGACCTTGAGCAAGTCACTTTCCCTCTCTGTTGCTGACAGGCATCTGATGGCGATGTTCCTATTCCTCCCTCTATGTCCTGCCCGGCCATTTGAAAGTGCTTCAGCCATGATTCACAGTGCGAATATATGTCACTACTAAAACAACAACGATAATAATAATAAAGCTTCTTAAGGGCAC
Source organism: Meles meles (assembly GCF_922984935.1). Classification (NCBI taxonomy): domain Eukaryota; kingdom Metazoa; phylum Chordata; class Mammalia; order Carnivora; family Mustelidae; genus Meles; species Meles meles. Next base: position 21,304,826 of record NC_060073.1, read on the forward strand.
ATTCTGCTCAGTTTTGTGGCGGGAGCAGAAAAGCAATGATTTGCTCTGTCTTTAGATGAAGAAAATGAAGACTTATTAGTATCTCTCCATGACATTGAGGACCAGTCACCCCACAGAACGAAGGGGTCTGTCTGGCCTCGCTCTCACAGCCAACCATGTCACGGAGAGGGAGCATCTCCCAGGGAAAAGCTCCACAGGCTTTGTCTCCTCCCAGGGACAAGGTTGCATCCGGCCCTCGGATGAACCTTCTTGTGTAAATTTCAAACACTTGAAAAAGAAAGGAAGGAAAAGGTTTGGGATGGAAAGAATCCAAGAGGGCAGAAAAAGACCAGGTTGCTGTCAAGAGTTACATATGGACACAGGGCTGGCCTGAGGCCAGAAAGTTCTGGCAGACGTTGGGCTGAGAGAGCAGGAAACTGGGGTGGTGAGAACCTGTCATTCTGTCCCCTCACACACGTGTCCTGGCCAGAGCATGATGGGGAAGCCAGGAGGGAGAGGAGGCCCGGCAGCTGGGGCTCCTTCCTGGGCTGAAACTCAAGGCTCACACCCCACCTTGCACTCCATAATGATACCCACCCTTTCTGGAATGTTGCTTCCTTCCCAGGTGATGGGCTACACACCTGATATTCATCATCTCATTGAATCTTGACTACGATGCCCACAACAGCAATGACTATCTTCACGTAACAGGAGAGTAAACGGAGTTCATCTGCCCGAGCTCATAAGTAGCTAAACAACAGCCCTGAAGTTCGTCTAGTGCTAAAGCTGTGCTTTCCCTCCTGCAAGAAACTGCCCCCTGATTTATAAATACTAGGTGGAAAATGAGGTATGTAGCAAGAACCAATGAAAAGATGAGAGCTTGAATCCAACCGGAATGCCGGAATCACCAGACCCCATGCCTCGTCGGCTGAATGAACAGAAGTATGAGGTCTGGACCGAGGGAGGTGCTGGTTCCACCCACCTTGGTGGGGGTCAGAACATGGCCGGAGCTCTGGCCTTAGCTCTGAGGGTTGAACTGTGAAAATGCCCAGTTCATGCTACAGTCCTCCCAGAGGAGGGTCAAGAGAACAGGACGTCAGGAGTGCACCGAGACCTGCATCCTTGGAGGAAGGCAGAGGTAGCGATGACCTTTCACCAGCAAAGGGTAAAGTGTGTGAAGTGGGGATGCCAGAGAGCAGCCTGGAGGGGAGGGGGTGATGCCTCTTCTCTGCGGCCGAGCAATCGGAGGGTACCAGAAAATATATTTGAGCTCAGCAGAATAAGACACTTGGAGCTGTCACAGCCTGCCCAGGGCAGCCCAAGACAACATAGGTGACAATGGAGGCCACACACCCCAAGTCCATAGAGACAGGTGGGCAGGAAACTGCCGACCGGGCAAATCGGTAGATATTCCACCAAGCATTCAGTTGTCTTCAAGTCCCTCTCAGCCTTTCCAGAGCTGACCTGTTGACCCCCACTCAATCCTCTGCACCAGGGGCAGAGGGTACCAATCCACCTTACAGAGGCAGTGAGGGGCTTAGTGATGTCAAGCAATCTGCCCGAGGTCACGCAGGGGAACGGAGCTGTGACTAGCATCCAGATCTTGCTCCAAATCATCCTGGGGGTGGGTAGGAGGTTCATCAAGCTCAGCGAGACCACTGGCTTCCACTCTCACCTTTGGCAGCTCCAAGGTCTTCCCAGGATTGGGGAGGATCGGAACATCTCCCTTCCTGACTTCTCTCAATTCCATCATGACCTCTTTACCCCGATAACCACGGCTTCCCTCAGGGCGGCATCCTCTCCATGTTGCACTGCTCTAGATCATTCTGGAAGTCTCCCAACCGCCCTCATCTTCCTCTTAAATTCCAGGGACATTAGGAGCTACATTAGAATCACCAGGGAGCTTTAGAATAGACTAGGGCTCCTCCAGGAGTTACATATAAAGCTATAAGAATAAAAAACAACATGGTACAGGCTTAAGAACACATAGACCAATGGAACAGAACTGAGAGCCCAGAAACAAACCTAGACCCCAAAGCAAGTTGATTTTCTATAAGAGTGCCAAGACTAATCAATGGGAAAAGAACAGTCCTTTCAACAAGCGGGGCTGGAAGAACTGGATAACCATGTGCCCAAGAATGAAGTTGGACCCCTACCTCACACCATATACACAACTTACCTCAAAATGGACCTGTGACCTACATATAAGAGCTAAAAACCATAAAACTCCTAGAAGAAAACAAAGGGGTAAATCTTTTTGACCTTGGATATGGCCATAGATTTTAAGGTATGACACCCAAAAGCATGAGCAACAAAAGAAAAAGGAGATAAACTGGAACCCGGGTACAGGTTCTCCTGGGGCAGCCAGGCTTCTGTCATCCCATCCTTGCACCTGCTTCTTGTTGTCAGATCTCAGGACGGGGAAGAGCCCCAGCTTCCTCGAAACTGCCTTCACTAGCTCACTCAGCCTGCTGGAGAGGGCTGGCTGGGGAGATTAAAACCATCGGGGGACGTCTTTCTCCCAGAGCTCCGAATTCCATGCAAGGCTGGGTGGAGAATGCAGGAGGAGGGCCACAATGAGTGAGTCAGGGTGATGCCCTGAGTCCTGAGGGGGGCCTTGTGGATACTGTGGGTGTCTCTGGGGGTGCTCTGGGGAGTCACGGAGGGTATACGAGTGCTGTCACTGGCCACGTGGGAAGCCACCGCGGTGCTGTGGGGAGCGGCTGTAGACCTCGTAGGTGTAGAAGGGTGAGTGCCACATGGGATAGATTTGAGGGCACTGTGGGTGCTGTGCGGTGCTGTGGCCAACACAGCATCCTTAGGACAGGAGGCCTGTGTTTAGGTCCCAGTCTGACCACTTTTTGGACATGAAACCCGGAATACTTTACAATTTCTCTGAATCCCAGCTATCCTCACCTATAAAGAGCTTATTAACACCTATATCTTGGGGTGTGGGGAGGATCAGCGATTATCTACAGAAAGGGTCCTGTAAATGTCGTCGGGAGGGAAGTGTAAAGCACGGGATAAAGGCTCAGGAAGAAGTGTTCACACCCACACCTGGGGTGTGCCCCACACGCCGGGGTGTCAGAACAGAGAGCTGATACAACCCAGGCCCCCCTCTTGGCCCTTTTTTAGACCACGCATTCGGAAAGAGGTATGTGTCTCCACGGCAACCTCCCTGTTTGGTCACAAACACCCAGCTCATCCATCCCAAGAGCCCAAGCCTCTTCAAGGGGGTCACCTTGGGAGGCCACATGATCCCAGGGGACTTCCGTTGTTCAAAGCAAGCAGGAAGGTCCTCCCCATCACAGCCACCCAATGAGGCACATGTTATCTGGCCATTTGGCAGGTGAGAAAACTGAGACTCTGGACACCAAATCACTCACGGGAGCCATAGAGCTCCCGAAGAGCAGAGCTGGGACCCAGCCTCCACCAGTCCAGGCCCCAGAGGCCAGCAGACGTTTCCCACAGTGGTACATGCTTGTCTGCCTCCCGGTGATAGTCCTCTTTGTACGTTCCCGGGACTCTACGCGACTGTTTCCTAGCTAACGAGGGGGTTGGGTGGTGAGTCCGAATCGCTTTGCTCCCCTGCAACCCTCCTGAAGGCAAACCGAGAACGAAAGCACCCCAGCTGCTTTTCTCTGTGCTAAAGAGGTTCTTGCCTCTTGTACACAGAGGCCCACGGTTTTCCCCCGATGGAGAAACATGCCCAGCAGAAAAGTCCTGGGGAAGTTAAGCTTTTCCTGACTCGCTTCAGTGCCTTCTCCTGATTAAGAAAAGCGTGCGGGATGCCGGCTCTGTGATAAGCCAGTGGCTTCCTGTGGGGAGCGGGGCTGGCTGCCAGGAGGCTGCGGGTGAGATTTTGGCCCAGGCAGCTGGCAGGGCGGGGTGAGCCGCACGACACGGGGGCCTCATGCTCCCCAGTCACTATCTACCCAGGGCCGTTTGGCCTTGCGTTATCTGCCTCTGGGAGCCAGCCACCATGCCTCGGGTTCCGGCCTGAGACACCCCAGCCGGCTGGCGGTACACTCCAGAAGTGAAATGATGAGGCGGGTATCAGATCAGTGACCGAGAAAGTGGCCCAGTGCTTCTCAACCACGGTGCCAGAGGCAGCTGGAACCACAAATGCCATCACACGGCGGGGTATGGCACCCCACAGTGTGTACATCCCGTCGACCCTCGCACCAGCAGTCTTAGGGTGGGAAGGCGGTGAGGGGTTAGCTAGGGAAGGGTCTGTACCTCCCTCATCTCATCTTCTCCCCAGAACAACCCCCTGGGTAACGTTATGTTCCCATTTCAGAGATCAGAAAACCAAGACCTGCAGAGACGTCACGACGAGCCCCAAGTTTCAAAGCCAAAAATCTAGAATAAGGAAACAAATCATTTTTATGTCCTTTCAAGCAATGTGATTTCAAGAGGTGATCTGGCGGGGAGCCTGGGTGGCTCAGTGGATTAAGCCGCTGCCTTCGGCTCAAGTCATGATCTCAGGGTCCTGGGATCGAGCCCCGCATCGGGCTCTCTGCTCCGCGGGGAGCCTGCTTCCCCCTCTCTCTCTGCCTGCCTCTCTGCCTACTTGTGATCTCTCTCTCTCTGTCAAATAAATAAATAAACAAATAAATAAAATCTTTAAAAAAAAAAAAAAAGAGGTGATCTGGCTTAAAGGATTTGGTTAACCTTAAGATCCAAGTCATGGAGGCACTCAAAGGAAAACACACGAGCATCGTAGGGTCGTTCAGACAGGGCTTCAAAACTCCACCATATCTCACTCGCTGCTGTGTGACCTTGAGCAAGTCACTTCACGTCTCTGAGGCCCAGTTCTCTCCTCTCTAAGATGGAGATGATTGTGGTGCCAAGACCATAGGGCCGTTATGAGGACTGAATGGACGGTGCGGGGCCTGTGCCCAGCACAGAGCTTGGCATGCAGAAGATCTCAGTTGGCGCTGGTTGATCCGAGGCTTCCCATCAGACAGGCCTCAAACTCAGTCCATCTGCCTCTCAGGCTTTGTGGTCTTTCCACTGAGGGTCTGAGGCAGCCTTTGGCCAACACTGGCAGTCAAATCTCCTCAGAGCCTCCAAGGTCCTTCCTCTTCACAACCTTCCCCAAGCCCCCACCCCCTCTCTGCTTCCCTGCTGCCTCACCACACCCGTCACTTCCTCTGGTTCAGCCTGGGGCTGGGAACCTCAGACACTGAGGCCATAAGGCCTGGGACAGAGATTCCAGTCATTGCTGCCCATTCTACTGGTGAGAAAAATGAGGCCCCATGAGAGAAATGATTTCTGAGGACCCTTGAGGTACAGTGGTGATCCAGACTGGGCCAGAGGACAGATGTCCTGGCTCTTCATTCAGGAACCTTCCATGAGGCCACGCAGCCCATCACCAGTCCTGGGATTGTGGGCAGCCCAAGAAGTTTCCGGAACCCAAGAAGAAAACCAAGACTTTTCTATTGTCATTTCCATCCTGGAATGTGAACTGTATCCAAAAGAGAGTCCTGAGATGGAGGGTGGGGGAGTCATTCTAGGAAGGTCTTTTCTTCTCACAATCCCAAGACTATGGTGGGTGTGGAAGTGGGGAGAGGGGAAGTGCTCTGCCTTCCCTGGGAGGGCTCACTCTCTCCCATGCTTCAACCCTCACTTCCTGGACCGACCCTGAAGAGTGACCAAGATGGGCGGCCCACTCATGGGGCAGCCGCCGGCCCCAGTGAGACCCCACCTTGGCGCCAGCCTCTCTCTCCTCACACCTCAGCCATGCTCCCCAACACTGAAGAAATGTCTGGGTTGGGGACAAAAGGGAAGCCGCCCTTTGCTTGCCCTGCACTTGGGCACCAGATGAAAGCTCTCTCACTTCGCCATGGAGAGTTTGTTGAGTGGAAAGAGAAGAGGAGAGAAGATCAGACCCTTATTTGAAGAAGCCACCGCCATGTTGCCATGTGACCAAACCATACCTGTTTCAACTGGTGTCTGTTCCTTCCAGGAGACTCAGGATTCTCTTGCAGTGTCCTTTCGATGGCTTCAGGATAAACTCTAGAAGAAGAAGAGAGAGACATAAATTTTAAAAAGGCAGCAGCTAGTGGGGCCTATGGCTGCTGGGGGCCACCTCAGTTCAGGTGTGTCCCCGTCCCCTAGGTTCCTGCTCCCTCCTTCTCTCTCTGCAGGTGCAGAAGCCAGATGGGGTGGCTGCGGCCAGAAAGACAGAATCAAGCACCCAGCCCCCCGGAGGCTTCCAGGAGGTGTCCCCGGATCCTACAGACTGGCACATATTTCAGTCTTTCAAAATCGGCCCAGGAGCCTGTGCAGTGTGGCGTGATGATGTCATGCATGCTAATCACAATATCACATCACGTGTCTTTGCTTCTGGCTAGAACATTACCAACCCGTCCTAGAAACTCCACTCTCCTCGGGCAGAAAAAAGAAAAAAAGAAAAAGATAAAAAGGCTTTCTGAGTAATGGTGAAAATGCGAAGGAGAATTAATCATGGCTTAATGAATGCAGGCTTTGGGGGCAGACCAACATTTCCCAGATCTGGTATCCATGAAGAGATAGAAAAGAAGAGAAGAGGTCTTCGGTAGTGAAAAAACAACTCAGCCCCCGAGTGCGGGGGCCAGAAGCCCAGCCTCTCCCCCACTTCCTCTCTGTCAGTTTGACGGAGAGCCCCTGGGTCACAGGAGAAGGATCAAATTCGCCACATCCAGGCCGCATACCTGCCAGCCCAGGCCGAGGCCAGCCCTGGGGGACCGGCTTGTTCCCGTGCACAGCCGAGGAACAAAAGAGCAGAGCTGACAGCACAGATGGGAGAGCCGAGTCCCCTGACCCCAAGTCTCCCAGACTCCCGCCCTCCAGGACCGGCCGCGCCGTAGAAGCCGCGGTCAAGTTTCACGTTGTCTCTGATGCTGATGTCGACGATCCCGTGAGACGGCGTCCCCGCTTTGGGGATGAGGGCCATGAGCCCTGAGGGGTTAAATAACTTGCCCAAGGTCGTCATGCCCAAATGCGGCAGAGCCGGGACTAGAAGACAGGTCTGCAGGAGGTCAAACCTGGCGTCAGTACCATGTCCATGGGGTGGGGTGGGGAGGGACGCGGGCACGAGAGCAACGAGCTCCGGGTCTGCTCCACGGATCCTAGCTCAGTGCACACTGCACAGAGAGCAGCTGCTCGGGACTCCCTGCAAACTGACGGGGAACAGGGCTTGGCCAGAGGACGTGACCCCAGTTGGCTTCCTTTGCCTCCAAAGTCCACCCAGGCAGAGTCGACCCAGGGAACGTCATGTTTATCATGGAGTAGACCAAGGCTACAATCAAAGGAATTCGTGATCTATATACATGCACCTACCCATATCCATCCCTAGACAAAGGCATGGACCTATGGCGGGGGATACAGACGTACATGTACATAGCTTTGATTGTAACTACAAAAGTGAGCGTTCTTCCTTATCCATCCATCGTAGTTCACAGGGCCGTTCCAAAATCTCTGTAACATGACCCTCTAGGCTTTCTTCTATGCAACCATTTACGTGTGTGTGTGTGTGTGTGTGTGTGTGTGTGTGTGTGTCTGATAGAGAGAGAGAACGTGCCTGCATGGGCCCCCATGGAGATGGTGGGGTTCACACACACTTTCCACGAGTGGGATCTTACCACACACATTCTGCATTCCCAGCTAGCAATTGCCATGATGTCTACCCATGGATCCGAGCATACGTAGACCTTCTGGAGTCTTCTGCCCTCCTTCTAGGTGTGGACCACCATCTGCTCAGCTCTCCCACCTTACATACGCGGGATATTTCCATTCCCAGCTGCTACAACCTTGTTGCTACCATCCCCTTCCCTCTCACATCACCATGTGGGAACGTTCGAGCAAGTCCACAGCCTGGACGCCTGGAAGTGCGTCCACATTTGAATAGCTTCCGACAACCCACTTTCCCCAAACAGTGGATCGAGTCCCCCCAGAGAGCAGGACAGAAGGAGTCCCCTTTTCTTGGATGTAAATTTACACCCTGGGCTCTTCTGCCTGCCGAGTTGTCTTTCTGGTCACCTTCTGGTAGCCTGGAAGGCCAAGTCCCCAGGACAAAGGGAGACGTTTATCTCTCGGCTCCCACAAGACGGCCACCGCTCCACTGCCTGGGGACATGTCTGAAGAACTCGGGCCCACCTGAGCTGGGAACTACATTTATGGGCTCAGAACTGATAATGAGCTTTTATGAGCTCTGGGGACCATGAGGAACACGTATTAATGTCAAGCGTGCCCATCAGCCACGCAGCCTGGGTGAATGTCACACATTAACGAAATTAGAGGCTGCAGCCACGTGGGGAGGGAGCTGCGGGCGGCGTGTCAGGCGGTGTGGGCAGAGCCTGTTAATAATAAAATTACTTTCCAGGCTTTGCACTCCTGAGCCTGAAGCCGTCTCCTGTCTTCGATGGAATTCTGCCTTGCTGCAGCCTGAGAGGAGATTAGTTTATTACTGGTGTGCCAGGAAAGGCAAAATCCAGCACTAATCCTAATTCCCATTTAAGCAAATCTGCATTATGTGAGGGAAACCAGCTGGGCTCAGAATTTCCTCCCCCCCCCCGCCCCGCCCCCCACTTCTCCCAAGATCTCATTCCGGCCCTTTCTTCTCGGGGAGTGGGGAGGTCAGCACAGATATTAGAGCGGGAGCCCTCCTGGGAGGGGGAAGAGAATCCCAGAGTTTAGGGCCAAGAGGGGGAAAGGGCAGGGTAACAAGAAGCTGCTTTGGAAGAGGGTGGGCTGAGAGACGGTGCTCACCACTGACCCTGAAGCCAGGGGGGAAAAGCCACTACCTTCTCCGCTCGAGGCTCGGCTCGCTCTTGTCTTGAACAAAGACACCTTGAGAGCCTCTGACGGGCTCTGTCACTGTGAACATGTGACCTGCCTGCTTCAGGCCTCCAGTCCTCATCTGGGAAACCACAAGATAGCTCATATGATGTTGTGAGGATCACATGAAAGAAGGACAGACAGACAGGACGCCAGAGAGCCCAGCACACACTGCCCCGTTTCTTGAATTAAGACTCCCGGGCTGATAACAGCACCATTATCTGAGGGCCTCGCTTAGTGAATTACCATGCAACACTTCGTGGAGGGACACATTCTGGTTCTGGAGACCTTAAAATAGGAAAAAAATCAAAGAAAGGGTGCCTGAAAATCCATAAAGCAGAGGAAGTGCGCAATCAAGGGCAAGGAACGTGATGACTAGGAGCCAAGTTCTCCTGTTGTCTGAGGTCTAGTTGATCTTCTTCCTTCCGAACAAAGCCATGCTGCTCTGTGTGGGGGAAACCAGCCCTCAGTTTGTAAGAAAAGTCCTAAGAAGGAACTTCAGCGTCCTGGATGAGACCCAGACAAGACACCAATGGTTCCTGCTCTAGTTTTAACCTGAAATGGATCACACGCACTCAGGGGTGCACGCACTGTGAGGACAGTCTTCCCAGTCTTCCCACACACGGTACCCAGATCACAGACTCCTCTCTGGTTTCCCAGCCCTTGTTTCTCCACCATCTCACGTGTCCTAAGTCACCCGTGACCCTCCTCCTCCATGGCCCCTGCTTGTCCCTGCCCGGACTGAGCCTTAGTGTTGCCCATCAGCTTGCTGCAAACGGGCTCCTGACTGGTCTGCTAGGCTGTGGCCTTGTTCCCTCCAAACTGCCCCCTGGTTTGCTGTCAGACGGAGCCCAGAGATGTGTCTCTCTCTTGCGTCAGTGGGTCCCCTGGCTTCCGTTTGCCTACATATGGGCTTTTGATAATCTGAGCCCCACTTGTCTTTTCCAGGGGGCCTTCAGGTCCTCACAATATGCGCAGACCCCACAGTCACACTGAACTCACTGGGAACCACATGCCCCTACACCCCCCGCGACATGCTTGGCCCAACCTCACTGCTGCTCACTCGGCCCAGCAGTCCCTTCTTCCTTTCCTAACCTTGAACTCTACCTCTTCTCCCACTCTCCAAAACTCATGGCAAACTCCTACTCATCCTTCAAAACCTTCCTTTAATATTTCCTCTGAGAAACCTCCCCAGACCGGCACAGGCATGATCAGTCACTGTTCTCTGGGTTCCACTTACAATTTGTGTGTCTCAGTGGTCAAGTCATCACAGTGTCGTATGTGTTTTGTTTTGTATGGTTTTTCTCCTCTACCAGACTCTGAGCTCCTCGAGGATAGAGATGGTCTCTTACTTCCTCTGTGGTCTCAGCTCCTGACTCAGCAAATAAAGCTGGATGGGGGGATGGGTGCTAGGAGAGATGGATGGATGGATGGAGGAGGAGAGAATGGGTCTATAAAAGAGCCTAAACGTTGGGAGGGAGAAAATGGGTCATAGTTGGTTTCAGGGATGGATGAAAAACAGTAGGGATGGAAGGATACATGGATGAATGGATAGGTGGATGGACAGACATGCATGGAGGAATGGATGGATGGATGGATGGATGGAGGGATGGATGGATGGATGGATGGATGGACAGACATATGCATGGATAGATGGATGGGTAGATGGACACATGCATGGAGGGATGGATGATAGCCGGGCAGATGAAGGCAGGGATGGATAAACAGCCGGGTTGAAGGGGAACGGATCTATGAAAGGATGGGTGAAATTAACAACAGCAAGACAGAACTAGGTTAATGGGAGGAGAGAGGGAATAAATGACTCAACCACTTGTATAATTTTCTCTGGACCCCGGGGGGCTGAGCCTCTTACAGCTACGGGTGATGGCTTGCTTTCTCCCTCTAGAGTTTACAGATCTGTGCAGAGACCACATGATGGAACATCGGCAGCCCCCAGCTCTGCCCCATCTCTCCTCACTGCTCTAGCTGTGGACCCACAAGATGAGGCCTCAGGAAGGAGGGGTCAGAGTTACATCTTGTCTTGGTCTTGATACAGGTGGCAAAGATCAGTGCTACAAGGAGATCGAAGTTTCCCTATGTCTGAGTCCAGCCCCAGACTGTGGGGCAGGGGTTCGCCAGACATGGGACAGGTCTGCAACAGGCCAACTCCTTGGTCCAGAGCAGATGGATGGCTGATGATGGGGGTTTCAAGCTCCCTTGCAAAGATGCCATTTGGGAGACCCCAAAATGGCAGAAGGGCCAGGCCACGTGGACAGCAGGGCACCCTTTGGATGGTTACCTGAGAGAGAGCTTCTGGGAGAACAGATCTGCCTCTAGAGCCTGCTGTCTGTCTGCAGCGTGGGTCAGGCCAGGCAGTGGGTGGGGAGCCCTCAGCACCGAACAGTGGGCCATAGACCAGGACTCATGGTCCCCAGGCCTGGGTTTCCATCTCAGCTATGCCACTCGCCCCCTGTGTGACCTTGGCGAAGTTCCTTACCCCTGTAAACCTCAGGTGAGGTTTACACACACACCTGCAGTGTGTGGGCAATCAGAGCCCCACCCCACTGGCCTGAGCTGGAGGGTCAGAGGCGCTAATGGGCCACAAGGGATTCCCACGGGGACCAACCCTACCAGGTGTTCGACCAATAGAGGACGCGGGAATTACATAAACAGAAGCTACTGCCACTTTCTGTAGAAGGGACAGTGGCCATGATCAGCGGTTCCAAGTTCTAAGCTCCAGACCTGTCCCTCTCTCCCTCGGGGCCCGTGTGAAGAACAGATGTAGACCGTACTTCATCCACACCCTGACACTTAGCTCACGGCAGCCTGACTTGGTCCTATTTTATATATTACATTCCCACGTGATGTTGAAGACCACTGATTCAGAATTGATGTCCTAGAACTCCAAGTCAGTAGGATTCTAGGGGAAGTGAAAGGGAGGTCTTCCTGGAAGAGGCAGCAGGCCAGAAGGGAGGGAAGGAGGAAGGTGATGAGCCCCATGAGGAGCCTTTCTCGTTAGCTCCTGCCCTCAGTTCTTCTCTCCTGTGCTGTATGCTCCCTCGCTTTACCTCGCTCCTGGGGGAACAGGTGTCCTTCCAAGCCCCATGACCACAAAGACTCTTGGTCACGTGCCCCAAGAAGGGACAGCATCGTCAGCGGGAGCCTGGAGGCCAGTGCAGCCTTGGCCCTTCTCCCCACAGCGATGCCAGCCTGGGCCACTGTCAGCCAGATGCATTGCTTGTTGACAGATAAAAGTGCTGTACTTTCTGGCTCCAAAGCAAAGCCGGGGCTTTGTTTTGCTGTATTGGAAATTGACAATGCAGGGGGGCGATGTGGGGGTGGGCCAGAGGAAGAGAAGCCAAGACAGTTTGGGGGATGAGCTCCTGCTGGGTTCTGTGACTCAACAACAGTCATCACCCCACCCCCATCCAGCACCGCTGCCCAAAGCCCTTTCCCATTGCCTTGGTCTCTAGGTCTCTACCTCCTCTCCACCTGCCCTTGACTCTGCTGCGGGAGGGAGACTTCTCTGTGCTGCCTGCCCAACCTGCCCTTGTCGTTCAGCCCCATCCAGCTTAGTTTCCATAATGAGTCCCAGAATGAGCCTGCTAAGTGTGCCCCAGGGTCACCAGTGGGGCTGACGTGGGAGCCCTGACATCCTCAGAAAGACTGAGATTTTGTTGTTGTTGTTTTCTGCTTGGGGACTAGAGGGTCGCTCCCGCACGGAACTGGGCACAGCGCAGAAGGCGCCGGTACCGCTAGCAAGGGCTCTGGAGGGTCCACCCAGCTGGAAAGGACTCTGAGTCAGTCTGAGCCCATTAGCTCTGGGTTGCATGGGGATGGTGACAGGGCCAGGGAAGAGGGCATATACAACCCCATAAGTTAACACGTGAAGCTTATTCTCTGTGCAGCCTTCACTAGGGATCATCATCTCTCCAGTCCCCATGTTCCCAGCACGTCTGGGGGTTCCCTAAGGTGGACAAGCCTGAGTCTCTCGTGCCCTCCCTGGTAGTACCTGTGGGATCTGGACTCCTCCACGATGCTCACCTGAGCATGAAGAACGTGTGGCCTCTGGGAGCCTCAGACCCCTTGCCCCAGTGGGCCTGGCCTTGCACTTGCCCCTCTTTGCCCTGTCTGCAAGCATTTTCTCATCACCCGAAGGAGGCAAGGACAAAGGCTGTCCATCCCCTGGAGCTCTCTTTCCTTTTGATCTTTGTCCTTCCTCTTACACTCTTCCCATTTCTCAGAGGAGGAAAGGGAGCCTGAGGCCCCACAGCTTTACATAAGTAAACATGGGCGCACTGCTCACGGAAAAAGGAAAACAGAAAAGCATAAGTCATTCTAGCAACAGTGTCTGCCAGAAAGTCCCACTCATTCTCAGGACGGGTCCCCAGCACCCCTGCCAGGCGAGTGCCCAGCATCCCAGACCTGGGTGTTTGGCACCACGGGGACCTAGAGGAAGCTGATGGTTTAAGAGACCTCTCTCTCTCTCTCTGAGGGGGGAGCCCGGCCCGCCATCCCCCCACCCCACCCGGCTCCACTGTGCCATGTGCATGAAGAAAAAAGGAAAGATGTGAGCTCTCTAATTCATCCACCAAGTGGCCAGTGTCCTCCTCTTCCTTAGCAAAGGAAGGAGCTGATGCTCAGAGAGGTCCAACCGCTTCTCCACAGTCACAGAGCCAAACTGAGCCACGAGAGGATAAGAGTCAACAATCTGGTCTGCACCCAAAGTCCCCAGAGCCCCTTTGCTGAGTCCAGCCTGCCCGTCGCATCTGTCCTCTAGAGGGTACATCTGAGAGGTCCTCAAGCCATTGTCTACTTGAGCAAAGATAGCTGGGCTTTCAAAGATTTCAACAACAGCCCAGTGGTTCTAGTCCAGGGCTCAAGAACCGCAGACTGTCTTAGGGCTGAAGTAGCCTTTGTGTCTCCACGTGTTCCAGATCTTGAACTCAGTGTGGATCCACCGTGCGGTCTTACGCATCCAGGAGCACCTGCCGGGGATGTTCGCCTCGGAGAGGAGCAGTTTGCAAAAGCCACAGGACATAGAGATGTTTCCAAACTGGCCCCCCGTGCTGCTAGCAAGGAAGCCAGCAGCTGAGAACTCGTAATCGGAGCTGAGGGAAGGGGCCCGCCCCACAACCCACAGCAGCTTCCCTCCGAAATCTGGGGCTCTGGGGGGGGGGGTTGTCATTCAGACTTTATAGCCCTCCAGGCTTGCTTGCGGTGGGATGGGAGGGAAAAGGGCACCCCAGGTCTCTGCAATCCTTCCCCCACTCAAGTCCATGTAAATATATTCTAATGCCGAGAAGGGTCTGCGGGAGGTAAGACCGCAGAGCCATTAGCATTTTGATGGCTTTTCCCAACACGTGGAGGAGCAGTTTAAAATTCATAGTGCGGAGATTAATCCCAGGCACGCCTCTCCCTCCGCAGCTTGAGGTGGCCAAGAACTTCGTACCCCTTGAAGACCTTGATTAGGAAAGCAAGCTAGGAACTCAGTCATGGGAGTTCTATGGAGAAGAGCCAAGATGGCTTTCTGGACTGCCCATGGAAGGCCTTCTAAGACAGAATCGGGGACAAGCGCGGAGGAAATGCTGTGACACTTCCTGGGCACTGGGTTCTTCTAGAAGGACCCAGCCGAGCCCAGGAGAGGGGCCCTGCTTGTTCCAAAAGGCACATTTCTCCCCCATCAGTGACACAGGCCAGGCCTCTTACCATCGACGTTCCCTCATTCAGCAAAGCTGCCCCAAAGAATCACCATGCCCCACACAGCAGGTGCTTAGAGGGGAAGAAGCCGGAAGACATTAAACTCAGCAAATCCCTGACCTCAAGAAATTCAGTCTAAATGGAGAGAAAGAGAGAGATGGAGATGAATCCAAGAAAACGTGATGGGGGGCGGGGGAGGGCAAGAGCAGCTGTCCTGGGACCCCGAGGTGGAGGGGGCCTCCACCAGCTGTGTCTGAGCAGGTCACGCCCTTTGGGGGCATTCCTGTCCTTCCTCAGAACTCCCCTTTGAAAGCAGATGTGATGTTGCCGTAGATGCCGAAAGCAGAGATACCGACATTGTTAACACGGATGATGCAGAAGTGGGAAACCAGGCAAGGAGAGGCCCGTCTCTCCAACATCATCATGGAGTCTTGTTTAGCAGGCCTACCTACGGATTGCTTAGTTATCCACGGTAGAGGATTCTAGAAGAATCTAACTTCGACTCATGTCAAGTTACTTGTGAACTTGGAGTAGATATTTGGGGGGGGGAGGGTCTGGTAGAGAAACTAGCCCCAAAGTTTACGATTTTATTGTCCTAAAGGGCATTTGACGGTTTTTCTATCCTACCCAGCCCCCACCGCTCCAATGCTTACATAACTGCTAACCGCCATGTGTCTAATTCTCCTGAGACCCGGCTTCGCCATCTCGCCGGCTCCCCTGCTCGTGAATTAAGTCAATCTTTGAGCCATGTTCATTGCAGATTTGTGTGAGATCTGAGAGGATTTCTAGCTTTTAGAAAATTATACATTGTCAGCACATGCCCGATTACACACACACACACACACACACACACACACACACACACTGTACGGGGTAAAAACTAGAAAGAAATATAGCAAAACATTACCCATGGATCTCTTTTGGTAGCTGGCATAGGTATGCGAGTGAGTTTCATAACCAGAAAAAAAAGTGATGAACGCCATTTTTTAAATGGAGACACACACACACTCATCAGAGATTAGCCAATCAATAGCTCATGTAAATTGTTTCCCTAGCCCATGTGTGGGGCATGGCGCTAAGCACTTCATGCGAGATTATCTCACTAAGGCCTCCCCACTACCCTAGGAAAAAGGGATTATTAGTACCCCATTCTACAGATAAGGAGATGGCAACCCAGGAAGTTATTAGCCTCAGCTCCCAGGTGTGGGCTGCTCCTGTTTAACCACCCTGCCAGACTTCTGCCTCCCAAGTGGAAAAGGAAGAAATAAACACATCTGCCGGGCAGCCAGGGTTGGGCCTGGAGAAGACCGTGTTCCCACCCACTCCCGGAGCTCACAGTGCGCTGGGAAGCCAGGCGCAGGCCTCGCCAGCCTTGAATTGAATTCACATGTGTCTCCCCGACACTTGCAGGCTGGGAACCGGTCTTCTCCAGGCTTGGGCCTCCCATCATCCTGGGAGGGGGCGCCACGGGCCCTCGGGAAATGAAAGCCAACCACTCTCTATTTGCTCCGACACCATCGCTTCTAGAGAAACCAGTTTCTGCTGCTAATGAACAGGTCCCTCCGCCCCAGTCTTTGCCCACGCAGGTCCTACGGAACGGCTTCATTACCTAGATGAGAGAGCGAAGGGCAGCCAGGCTTCAGCAAAGAGGGGTGTCGAACAGGACCTCCAGGAGCCCGAGAGACCACAGACTCTGCCTCAAAGTCACCGCATGACCCTGGGCAAATCACCAAGCCTCCTCCCTGGGCCATGTCTTCTTGCCTTCCAAACAAGGCAGAGGGGGGACCCATCGTGGCCCGATACCGTGGATGTTTGGCCAGCATCCATCTTACCCTCGCTGCCATGGTGTTTTACATTTGGGAGGCGTGAAGCCCACACCAGGAACCCCTGCCTATTGATTCTCACTAAAGCTCTCCACGTGGCAGGTCACTATGGGCTAAGTCTGTGCGGAAATTAGGTTTGGAGGGAGGAAGACCGCGTGATCTCTGAAGACCGAACTGGGTGTTGGGTGGGGGGCGGCAAAAGAGGGGGTGTAGGGGGTGGGCGGGGAGAGATGCTTCATTTAAACAGGACCCTTGAGAGCCCCTACAGACCACGGCATCTGTGGATTCATGCGGGTCACTCTTTCTTTCTTTATTAGAGCCAAACACATTTCCCTAGGTTTCCAAACACCTGCCAACTCAGGCAGGATTATTTGAGTGAACACTTTGTTTCAAAGGCTTCCAAATAAAAAGCCCTATTTTCCTTGATTTAGCAATAAATACCCATCCAGCCTTTCTGTATGGCTTGTGAAGAAGGGAGGGGACAGAATAATTCAGAAATGTCAGCTGCTTAGTCAGTGTCAATATTGAAAGATGCATCTCTAGGTGATTAATTAAGACGGATGGACAAAAGAAACACAGGTGAGCTCTCTTATAAGACAGAAAACGATCCCGCTAGTGAAAGTAATGTAGCAGATGCTCCGGCTTCCGACTCCTGCATGCGTTACGGCGCCTGTCGGGGTCCCAGTGTCATTCTCTACCACCTAATGGCCTGTGATTGTCAAATGGGGTTTCCCAGTGCCTCAGAAGCTATCAAAGTGGAGGGAGGAGATGGGGAGGGCTGAGCAGCCCCCCACGGCCGCTCCGATAGGGGAGCTCCATTTTGAAATGATTTCTCAGAGGCTCCATGTCGAACTTTCTTTGAGCTCTGTGGCTACAAGGAAGTTGCATGCCGCCAAACTAAATCATCCCAGGCCCTTCTCACTTTAGTATCTGTAATGCACAAGATGGTATCTTGGTCAGGAAACCCCAAGGCATTCCAGAAGGCTCATGGCAAACCATGGACAACATCGCTTGGGGATGGAATGCCTCCAATTCTGGAACGGGGGACTCTCCATGTCAGGTAACAAGCCCCCATTCCAAGCCAAAGGGTCTGCCAAGAGAGATCCTAAATGGCACAAATGGGGGAGGGGCATGACCCCAGGTGCTCAAGCCCTCTATCCTCACAGCAACCTCAAGCAATAAGTGTTGACCTTCTCTCCCTTGTTCAGACAGAGAGCCCAGCCCGGGCATCAGAGACGTTGGATAACCTTCCTGAGGCCACAAGCTCCTGAGGCAGGATTTAACCACAGCTCACTGACTCTTAATCACTGTTGAAAGTATCCTGCCCCAGAAAGCCACGGAATACCACCCTGACCACAGACTTGGGGTCCCACTGGTCCCTTGCTTCCATTTTCGAATGGGCGACTGAGGCCCAGAGAGGGTAAGGGACTTGCCCAAGGTACAAAGAGTGAGTTTGTAGCAGAGCAGGACTAAAACTCAGACTCTGTCCTGAAATCTCATCTTCCCACCCCACCTTGCCACCAGGAGGCCACCCAGGACAGCATGGTGTGGTGATCAAAGCTTAGTTCAAGTGCAGACTGCTGTCCGGTTGAAGGCCCAGGTCTACCACCCACACACCCTGTGACACTTGCCTCATCGTACCCCAGTTTCAGTATCCCTGCAACGGGAATGACATTTGCGCTTGACCTGTAGGCCTGCTGCAAGGATTCCGTGGGACAGTGTATTTCGTGTGATGTGTCCTCAATAAATTCTAGCTCTCCTTATCCGTGGAGGCTGGGGCAAGGTGACAGGGGGCCACAGAATGAAATGGACCCTTCTGGTGAGCTGAGCGCAGGAAACGTAGGGTCTCTACCCTGATTCCACCACCCCTCCCCCATCAGCAGTGCTGACCATTGCCCCTCCCCCCCATTTCCCCATTTCCCCAGTCACCTCTGCCAGGGACATCTGGAAGAAGTAAAAGGAATGACTCCAAGTGAGATGCCACGACACTATGTCTCCCTCAAGTCAAGAGGGAATCATCCTCTTGAACTTTCTATTTTCTCCTGACCTTGTGTTAATTCCCAGCTCAAAATAAAATGATGTCTCTTCGGTACCAGGAAAAGGCTACACAGTAATTTCAGGTCAGCACACAGGCTGTCAAATAAGAATGAATCCACTCAATGGCTCAGTGGGGGAATTTAAGATGCAGAAGGGGCCTTAACTCAGAGCACCCGAGATAATGCAGAAGAAAGTTATCTAAGCATAAGCTGGTAGACTTCTTGCCTCCGCTGGGAAGCAGGAAATTAAAGAAGGCCCAGAGATGTTGAGTGACTTGGCCCATGTCACACAGCCACGGAACCAGTTGGTAAAAGAGGCAGAGCTAGAACCGGGTCTCCTGCCCTCAGGCTCTGCTGGTGCCAGGGAGGGGCACCGAGGTCCGGAAGTCTGGGTGAGAAGAAGTGGACGTAGTTGAGGAAGCGTCTGAGGTAGAGAGAAAAACAGCCAGGTCATCTGAAGCCCCACCTGGACTTTACCTGGGTGTGAAAAGATGAGTGTGAACGAGTGTGAGGGTGGAGAGTGAGCAAGAAGGATGGGGGGCGGGGCGAGCACGAGGAAATCAGCGGGCCAGAGAGAGAGAACAAGAGGGAAAACATTTGGGCCATTTTCAAATTCCCACAGTTGAATAAATCAAAACAGATTGCTCTGAGACAAAGAGGCCGTTTCAAACCACATCCTTTACCCCAGAGTCAACCCCCAATGGCCCACTGGGTGCTTTCTCGTGGCCTGGAATGACAGCCCCAATAAGACGGACAACCACAGCCAGGACTGCCGAGCTCCGGGGATGAGCCAGGTATGGTCAACCCCCCACTTTCCAGGTAGGGCTCCTGAAGCCAGGTCCGCACACCTCCCTGCCCCGGGGATCTCTGGGAGGCGGCAGAGACCCCACCGGGAGATTCTCTGGGAAATGTCCCACCCCCGCCGGAGGCCCGGCTGCCCTGGCAGAAGGAGCAGGGACGCCAGCTGCCCCACAAGGCGAAATACGTGCTCTCCTGTCCCGGAGTGCCCGGCGCCAGACCTGCAGCATTTACTGTGGTCCTCTGCGCGCCTGCGCACCTGGCCCTGCCCGGCCAGAGAAAGGCACCTGCCCTTCCAAGTGAGGGGGGCACCGGCGCCCAGGGTGGGCCGGGGAGGAAAGCACTGCCGGAACCCCAGAAAACGGGTTTCCCATCTCCCACCCCACCATTAGCAAAGGGAACGCTGTGCCCACCCCCCCCCCTCGAATCTACCACATCTCCCCTCCCCGCAGCGTGAAGGGGGCAGTACCAGGCCTGGGGCGGGTGGTGAGGTCTGGGGGCTGGGGAGAGGATGCAGCTCTGCAGGCCTCCAGAGCCACCAGGCCCGTGGTGCACTGGCGAACGATGGTCTTGTCCTAAGCCCAAAAAGTCCTACCACTTTTCCAATGTAGGTAAACCGAGGCTCAGAGAGACTAAATAACAACCAGTGTCACCAAGATGATAAATTTAGACACAGAATCGCACCACGACATGACCGGGACACTTTCAGCCCTTTCTAACTCACCCATCCCTCACAAAGCTCTTCTCTCTGATGGAGTTTGGGAGCCTCAGAGGGCAGAATTTTCTCAGGGGTTCCGACTAGAAATCCCAACAAAGACCCTGCTCGCCTCGGGCCACTCTTGCTACATAGGGGCCCGGGCTCTCACAGCGTCCCATTTATCAAGGAAAGCAGGGATCTGGAGTTGTAAGCTACGTGTCTCAGTATTTCAACAGCTTAGAATCCGCTTTATGTCTTCTGTTGAGTTAATAGGATTTTTAAAATTGAAATAGAACATTTACACGACAAAGTACAGAGATCTGAAGTGAATGACTGTTCACAAACTGAACGTACCTATGAAAGTACCAACCAGAATAAGGGCACAAACAGACCAGCCCCTGGAACCCCTCATGCTGCTTCCAAGAACTCCCCAACTTCCACCCAAAGGTTATCATTATTGTGACTTCTAACACCAGAGCGTCCTTTGGCTGACCTTGAACTTCATATAAATAGAAGTGCACTGTGTAGACTCTTCCACATCTGGTGTCTTTTATTCCATACTGGGATTCTGAGACTCTTCCAAGTCACCGTCAACCACAAGAGCTTATTCTCTGCTGCGTAGTATCCCACCCCGGGACCATAGCCATTCCACTTTCCGTAGACATTTGCATCATTTCCGGGTATCGCCTGTCTTGGACAGTGAAGTTAGGAACATTCTTATGCATGCCCTTTGGGGAAATGCATGCATACATGGGCCTTCCTGTTGCATATATACATAAGGGTGGAGTGGTTGGGTCATAAAGACAGTGTATGCTCACCTTTGGTTACATTTCCCAATATGTCAATGTTGGGTGAATTTCATGCAGCTTAGATGTGGCTTACAGGCCATCGTTTTGTACCTTTGGTCTGTGTGCTTTGTTCCTCTTAGCCACTGGCCAGACCATCTTCCTTGAGAGCATGCCGGCATGTCACAAATTAATGTAATAGTGGGGGGAAAATTCTACTTCTCCCCTATACTGATCAATGAAATGAGCCTGTCCTTCAGTGAGTGCTCCTCCATTGGGATGAAATTACATTAAAGTCACGAGCAGCCTCTTCATGCACATGAAATCTAGCTCAATGGTGACCCGTTGCCTGAGGTCATACAGCAATCAACCCTGTGACAGCAAAGCACCTAGGTTCCCCAATTCCTAAAGGCTCTATCCAGCACCCCAGGGCTCCCCAAATCTCCCCTGTGTGCTAGCTCTTCACCCTCCTCCCATCACAACAAGCATCCAGCCCAACCCTTCTGCTGGACTCGAGCAGTTCCTACCAATGAACCAGAACTGGCATTCGGGATGAAAATCATTTATCATCCAGGGACCATAACACGCCACTCCTGCTATTCAGTATTGGCCCAGGAAACCCTTGCTAGTCTAAGCTAGCTTTCTTACACTTAGGATGGTAAACAGGACCTAACAGGACACTTAGGATGGAAAAACAGGACCAAACCCAAGCCTGGCTCATTCTTTGATTTATTTGAATCTGATCCCCCCCCCACACCCACACTGCTCAGGTAGCTTGAAAATAATTTGTCTCTGCAGTGGGGTGTTTTTGCTTGGATGGTTTTGGGTTCTGCCCCTTGGGTTTTATAGGTGGCAAACAAGCCCAGAGAGGGCCGGTGCCTTGCCCAAGGTCACACAGTGAGGCTGCACCAACGCTGGAATTTGCACCACCTCCCCATTTCTAATCGAGGTTCTACTGCTGTGGGCCTTTCATAACCAATGAGGAATGACCAGAAAATGCCGACACATGATGGTAACTTCTTTCAGCTCAAACCAATCACATCTGTTTCCCTTCTTCCCCGCTAAGCAGTAAACAGTGGGGACAGCGTCCAGGCGGGCTGTGGGCAGGGATCTCAGCACACAGACAAGGGCCCCAGCCAAGAGCAGGCCGGGCGAGTTCTCTTGCTGGTCCCTGGGCTGTAAGAAAGAGACTTTCCCCAATGCAGCAGAGAGCGGTGATCTGAGAGCAGAGAACTGCCCTTTTCTGAAGCGATAATGTACACAAGCCCCGGGCGGGGCGGCCACGTGGCCGTGTTTCCAGCCGCGCAGGAGGCCCCCAGCTGTCTGACTGCAATCCGTCTTTATTAACATTTGCACAGAAACTCACAGGGCCTCTCGCTGCACATGAAAACCAAGCAATCTCATGTTCCCCCCTCCACCAGGCCACAGAGCTCCTTCTTGCTCCTCGCCCTTCCCTCAGGCTACAACTCAAAAAAAACAAAAACAAAAACAAAAACAAAAACAAAAAACACGGGGGGTGGGGGGAGCCTCAAAAATACCAAAAGTTCCTTAACATCCGCAAATCCGCCTTCTGAGGCCATTTTCAGGAACGTGTGTCTGAAGCTGCGTCCAGCAGTACTTCCTCCCTCGGGAACTGCTTTGTCTTCACTTCCAGTCTTTCTCTTTTACGGAGCTTTGGGCCTTCAGGGGGCGGGAGGGGGCAGAGGAAGGCTCCCTGCACCCCCGTCCACCATCCACGTCCACCACCCCAGGCAGACCTCCAGAAATGGCTGAAGGGCGGGGATGCTTGCCCGCTCCGGCACACACCTCTCTTAGAGGTCTAGTTCATGGCTCCCCAAACTCCTGAGGTCTGGCTGCTGGCTGTGGGCCTGGCCCAGGGCAGCCTCTCCTGCACTCCGCTCAGCACCGCGTGTCCACTCCTTGCCTTCGGCCGCCCACCCGCCTCACCGCTGGGAGCCAGGTTCCGTGGAAGGGAAAGGAAGAAACCAGAAAGTGGCAGGCCCAGAAGCCACCCTGGAGGGCTGCCCCCCAGGACCCCAGCTCTGACCACCACTCCACGTGGCTCTCTTCCCACTGCCCACGAAATTGGCTGGGACAGGCCTTGGCCCAATCCTGTTTCTTCTCATCCCAAAAGTATAGTCAGTCGTTCAGCCCTTGGTGAGGCCATAAGGCACAGGTCCTACAGAACGCACACAAGCACACACATGTGTGCACATGCATGTTACGTGTGTGCACGCATAGGCACACGCATAAGGGGTCCTGAATTCTCTGGGTCAGGCGAGGGGAGGGGAAGATTGCTTCTTCTGTTCACAGTTTCCTGTTAACCGACAAGAGGGACAAGAAGACAGACATAAGCTAAGAAGATGGCCTGCCCCTCCCCACAGGAGGGCTCTAAGAGCAATGTCTTCTAAGGCTTCTTGGTCCATGCACCAAGGTCTAGGTCAGTGCCTGGGAATTAGGCAGCCTCAGGAGGGTCAGGGCCTTGGAGAGGGTTGGCAGGAAAGGAGGTGAGCTGGCTGTCTCTTCCTCCGCTCTCTGGTGGTGGGGTGGCGACACCTGAGTCACCCACACGAGGGGCAGGGGGTCCTCCAGGTGTGACCAAAAGTTAGGAGAAACCGTGTGTCCCCAGAAGGAGGGACAGAGGGGGCCTGAGCCTGGGGAGGAGCTTGAAAAGGCCCAGCCTGGGCCAGAGAAGTCCTCGTGGTGGTTACAGATCGGGGCATTAAAGACCTAGGCGAGACCGAGTTGCACAGTCCTGCCTGGGTGGCTGGCTATCCGCAGCCTCCAATCTTCAGGAGAAGTCTAGTGGACACACAAGAAAGGAAAGAAGGAAGGAATGCACGCCTACCCCAAGCCGCACTGGGAGCCGTTTCACATTCCACAGACCTCAGAGCAACACTCCCCTTGGGATGGGAAGGGCCAGCCTTGGGGGATGGTTCAGACAAGCCCTCCCGTTCCTCGTTCCTCGTATCCCCCTCCACCGACTGGGCCATCTCTGGAATTCCATCACCTCATCATCTTGGGCTTCCCTTCCACGAAATGGGGATTAAAAATCTCCGCCCAGTGGGATGGGCTGGGCATCGAATGGGATCACATTTATGGGTCTGGTGTGCACCCGAAAAAATTCTGCTGTGCTTCCAGAGGGAAAGGGGCAGGGAAGAGAGCCCACGTGGCAGGTCGCCTCACACCCAGCTCCAGATGAGACACCTGATTGGGCCCGTGTCCCGACCTTTTTTCAGATGAGAACACAAGAGGCTCAGTTAGGATAAAAAACTTGCCAACCATCATGCAGCGGCTGAGAGGCGGAATTTGAACTCAGCTCCTGGAGACCCAGAAGCCAGAATTCCCACTCACTCACTCACTTTCAGACAGCCCCATTCAAAGGCCACGCGGACGCCACAGCTGCCCTTGGAACTCTTCCTTCCGAAAGAGTGGTTAATTTTAATCCCGTACATTTCGACCCAGCAGACGTGCGTGAACTCAGGCACACAACTTTAAATATGTTATTAGCATTGTTATTGTTTTGCCAAAAATATTCTATCGGTGCTGTCTTTCTCTCTCTGCACACCCGTGCACCTCTCAGACAGGTTTGAGCAGAAACTTTGTGAGCCCTGCGGCTACTTAGAAACAAAAATTGCCCATTATTTAAATTCAATTACATAGCAACCGCTTTTTAAAAAGAATATTTTTATTTGAGCTCATTGTGTAGCCAAGCATCAGACACTTTCTTTCTTCAAACTACTTTGAGAAGGAAAAATTATCAAATGAAAGGAAGGAAATGTTATGCATATCATCCCAGCTACTGAAAATAATGCTGATGGATTTTCCTCTTGCGCTCTTAATTTATTTAAACAACACCCCACTTCCATCAACAACCACGCCTTGGCTTCCTGAGTGCTTTTCTCCAGGGGATTCAAGGCTTTTTGGTCATATTCCCCGCTGGAGACTCAGAGGAGACTGTCGAGTCGGAGGAAGAAGACCCAGAAAAAAGCACCACTCACCCCCGCCCCATCCCCAGTATGTGGATGAAATGTCAGAAGTCCACCATGGGACAGAGAACTGGTTTGAGCAAAAGTAGGACTAGACCCCAGGCTCTGATTCTGGACTCTCAGTCCAGTGCTCTCGCTGTCTCTTCAGCTGGGGGACAGAGGAGATAATGATGTTTCACCGGGGCGGGGGGGGGGGGGGGCGTTTGGGCTTCAGTCCAGATTCCTGGTGCCCCCACCCTGCACCCTGCTTCCATGGCAATACCACATTCCAAGGTCTCCAGAGATGCATCAGGCTCCGAACTCAGCCCCCAGGGTCCCCATCTGGTCTCTGGGCCACGAGGGGGGAAGCGCCCTGGGCAGCTCCCACCTGTCGCCCCAGCTCCAGCCCCTCTGCTGGGGGACCTCCAGCTTATCCAGCCTCTCCAAGAGCAAGCAAGCAGGCAATGGCTTCAGAGGTCGCTCTGTTTGCCTTGGCTCCTCAGTCCCTTTGCCCAGCAAGAAGCCGCTGGAAAAGAAAATAAAACAACAACAAAAAGCCCTTTGATGTGCCACGGATGGCCTCATCCAACCCTCAGGGAAGGTGGAAATCACCCTATGTCATGACCTGCTGGCCTCCCGCCCACAGGGCCTATCCGAAGGGCCCAGGGCTCTCCCACAGACCCCAGCCTTGGCTCCTTGACCCCTTGAGATGAAAGCATCATGGTGACATCTGTGGGGACCGAGTGGGGGAGGGACAGGAAGAGGCCAAAGAGGGTCAAGATCTTTTCTCGGGAGAGAAGATGGCCATCAACCCAGCTGGCCACCACACCACAGGTGGTCCCCACAGAGTGTCCACAGGTGGGGCATCAGGAAGGCGGGGCGAGAGGACTGTCACTGGGAGGGTCCCCAGTCCCCCCAAGCAGTGGGCTACCCAGCACATCTCTTATTGACTCTCCTCCCCTCCCTGGCCGCTCACCTCTCCAGGGCCAACTTCATACATAAACAATTTGCAACCAAATCTTTGCTCGGGGTCTGCCTGGAGAGCCACCCAGCTAAGACAAGGCAGAAGGACACGCACTAAGACAGCCAGGCGACAGAACGGCAGGGACAGAGCACCCCTGGGGACAGGCCACAGAGGGTGCTTTGCGTGCGCAAGCGGGCGCACGCACGCGCACACACACACACAGAGGCACCCATTTACCTTGCAAACAATTCCAGAGAAGCAAGAGGCAAGTGACCTGGTGGTCTCCGGGTGAGGAGCCTAGGTTAGGACTGAGAGTTCATTTCCATGGAATACACCCTTGTTCCAGCTGTTACTCTCTTATTACGTTGACTCTGATAATTCTTCCATCTTTCACCAGTAAAACGTGACTATCTTCAAAGAGTTTTTGAGAGCTCCTGGAAAATCGGATCAATGAACTATGGAGAAGGAGCAAACCCCAGAATAGTAATCCCCTCCCTTTCTGAGACCCTCTCCCTTCCTTCCCATCCCTTCATGGCCTTGCCTCTCTCTTAGCCTGGGAACAGGTCAGGTCCCCACTCCCCCACAGGTTTGGTAGCAGCCATGGAACAAGGGATTAAGGGCTGCAAGGGCACAAAGGGCCAAGCAAGAGATCTCTGAGACCCCTGGAACCTGATATCCTCCCTGCTCTGGTTGAGACACAGGCTAGCTCCAGGAGGTGAGACCCGCAGTATCCCCCCAGAGGAGCACAGCCAGGAAACAGACCATCTAATGCTTGACAGTGGGCTGGCGGCTGGGACCGCTTGGCTATGCATTTCTACACCTCTGCTCACCAGCTGTGTGACCTTGGACTAGTGACTTAACCTCTCTGTGCCCCAGTTTCCTTGAGCCATAAAACGGGGGCAATCATAATACTGAATTAGAAGGTGTTATGGGCTAAACTGCATTCCCCCAAAATTCATGTTGGAGCCCTAACCCCCAGTACCCCAGAATATGATTGTGTTTGGAAACAGGGTCTTTCAAATGGTAATGAAGGGACCTGTGAGACTAGTGGGGTGGGTCTTAATCCAATTTGACTAGAGCCCTTATTACAGGAGATCTGGATACTCAGGAAGCAGCCGGGAGGCCAGCGCACAGAAGAAAGGCCACATGAGGACACAGGAAGGCAGCCCTCAGCAGGCCAAGGAGAGAGACCTCAGAACTCACCAAACTAACTGACACCTTAGTCATGAGCTTCTAGCCTCCTGGATGGAGAAAATAAATTTAACATAAATCAATTGAATTAATCCTCACAACATCTCAATAAATGAGGTGTTATTTTTAGTCCCATTTTATGGGTGTGAAGATGAGGCCGAGAGGGGATGAGCAATTTGCCCGAGGCTGTGGAGTTAGCAAAGGGCAGAGCTGGGAGTGAAAACCTTGATTCTATTGGATGAGCTCAGACCCGTGAGCGCCTGGCACACTCCAAGAGATCAATACCCGTTAGCCGTGCTCATTCCCCAAAACAACCCGGAAAAGACCGGCCTGCAGGGGAGAAAATGAAGAGAGGCACCAGCTACCCAGGGTCGTGCCTGAGGCCTGGATGCAGCGTTGAGCAATGGCTGGGGGGTTGGGGGGGGGAGGGAATCCCTGCCCTGGGGACCTGCATTAGAGTGAGGCAGGCAGACATTAAAGAATGACAGGGACAAAGTCAGCAAGGGTGCGATCTGAGCCACCAGGAAGAGAATTTGGCCCACGCAAGAGTCCAGGAAGGCTTTCTGGAGGAGGTGATGCAGCGGCTGAGTTCCAAAGGATGAGGAGGACTCTCGTAGCTAAAGAGGGAGGAAAAGTTATTGCAGGGAGGGGGCAGTGCCATGCGGAGGGGCCATGCTGCTAGTTGGGGGGACAGAAGGAAGCAAGGTGGTAGGTGGGCTGGAGGAGAGAGGCCGGCTTGGGATGGGAGGGGGCAGGGGCTGTGGGAAAGCCTTTGAACACAATCGAGAATCCACCGAAGGGTCGCAAGCCAGACAGCCAGCGCGATCACATTGCACGACAGATGTTTTTCCTAACAAAGTGTGGAAGTCGAGCTTCCGTAAATTGAGTTTTATTTTTAAGGCAGGAGGGAGCAATGGGAATCCGAGAGCTAATCCGTCTGGAAATTGAATGGGGGTCCCCCGGCCCAGCTGGCATTTTCAGAGATCCGGACTGCCTCGAGTGAGGTGCACCTGTTAGGTAAAGATCCTGGAGGAGGGGCACCTAGCCGGCTCAGTCGGCAGAACGTTTGACTCCTGATCTTGGGGTTGGGGTTGTAAGTTCAAGCCCCGTGTTGGAGGAAGAGTTTACTTAAAAAAAAAAAAAAAAAAAGAAAGAAAGAAAAAAAAACTGGTCTGGGGTTGGGGGTGCTGGGGGGCGTGTCTCTGCTTGCCATGGAAACACTGGATACCGTAAATGTGGCTCTTCACACCAGGCCCCCAAATGGCCTGCCTTCTGGGGTGACCATAACCTTCCAGGCTCCCCTTTTCCAGCATCTCCCCATCTCCCCTTCTCCAAGATTCAACTTGTGCTGGACTCCATGAGCAGGCCTGTGCTGCCCTTGCTCCCAGACCTAAGTGCCTTTCCCAACTTTTCCATAGCGCCCAAGGATCCCTATTTGTTTGTTCCATGGTATCTCGGTGCCCCACATACGAGGGGCTTATGGCTAGAAGCCTCAGTGCACAACAAGAAGGATGTGATCGCGAAGATGCTAGAACGAGGAATTCCCCATTCACTCATTCATTCTCTACCTATTGAGCATCGATTCAACCCCAGGCGCCGAGCTACACCCCATGGGGTCTCCCCACCTTTATTCCGTTGATGGAAGCAGACAATAAGATACCTAGAACAATTCTGGCATTCACTGAATCCTTGAAGTGTCCCACTCAATCCTCAGAGACATATTTGTGCATTGTCATCCTATCTTCGTAAAACTCTGGAAGTGAAATGGTAGCACAGAGAAGTTTAGTAATTTGTCAAAGGCCAAACAAAGGCCATGATATGGGACTGAATCAGGGTTTGAACCCAGGCCCCTATGTTCAGAAGCAGGACTCCTAACCTTTGATGGCGTGTTGCCTCCTCATGCCTTCATCTCAACCCTCAACAGCATCAGCTGAACCCCTAAACCCTCTGGGGCTCCCCTGGGGTGGGCTCTGGAGCCCAGAGCTGTCTGCTCAGGCCTCCTAGGCTCCCTCCTCAAGCAGAGAGGCCCAGACATTGGCCCTGGGGAGAAAAGCCCAACTTGCAAAAGTCACAGCGACTTCTGGCACGAAACAGAGTCTGGGATAAAGAGTAAAGTGGGGACAATTTGTCTCAACGGGCTATTCTTAACGTAGGAGAACATGGAAAAGACAGACGACTCCAGAAAGCTGGAAGAACATCACTGGCGCCTTCCATTCAGTCATTTCAAATTGTTATTTCTAGAAAACATGCTACTTGTAACTGGTTACAATTCACATACGTCCCTGCTCCTTGAGTCCAGACAGGACACCCTGCCTGTCCCTACTGCAGCATCTGGCAGGTGCTTAAGTGCGGACTCACTGTGCTTGAATGCAAACATTTACCTCCTCTCTGCTCCTCGCTGCGCTAGGAGGTGGCTATAAATCCCCTCCTTTCTGCTCAGAAAACTGAAATGTACCAAGACCAATTTACCCATCACTTGACAGTGGTTTAGCTGCAGGAACTTGGGCCAATTCTTTGACTTTTGGGGTGTAAAATGGGGCAATCCTAGTACCCACTCATTACGGGTTGGATGGTGGACCTCCAAAAGATATGTGGAAGTCCTAACCCCTGGGACCTGCAAATGTGTCCCTATTCGGATATGGGGTCTTTTCAAATGTAATCAGTTAGGATGAGGCCCTAAGGCCCTAATCCAGTAGAACTGGTGTCCCTGTAGGGAGAGCAAAGACGGACTCAGGGGAAGACCGCATGGATGACGGGAACAGGCACTGGGTCCTGTCCATTAGCCAAGGAACACCAAGGATTGCCGACGGTCACCAGAACCAAGGAGGAACAAAGAGGGACCCTCTCCTAGAGGCCTGCACATACCTTAACTTGGGGCTTTTAGCCTCCTGAACTGGGAGCCAAGAACTGTCCGTGGCTTCCAGCTCCCACCATGGTTGCTTGTCACGGCAGCCCTAGGAATCCAGCCACCTCTTAGGGCCCTTGAGCAGCTCCGAGGCCCCACTCCAAGTGTTTCAGGTGGCAGAGGCGGCTGAAGTGAGGTCTGGGGGCAGGAGTGAATGAGGTGTGTTTGAGGGACCCCGCGATGCCCACCCCCAGGCCTCCGTGGCCCGCATGCCCACCCGTGCTTCTCCGAGAAGCAGGAAGCAGCTCGCCTCCCTAGCATCTTGGCGGCAGCTCCGGCAGAAGACCACTCTCCTCAGCCCCCAGGTGCAAGTATCCACCATGCCCAGGGAGCGGGGGATGCCCTCAAAATCCAGTCTTGAGGAACCACTGTCTTCCTAACCAAAGACGCTTCCACTCCAGTGTCCAGCCCACTGGCTATTCCTTTGAAGGGACACTTAATCCCCCATTATTCTGGAAGGTGTTTATGGTTGCGCTGGGGAAGCATGTCCTTCCCCTATGGGCTCAAACCCACAGCAGAAGAGTGCCCGCGCCTGCTCTGCTGGTGGGAGTCCCCGAAATGTGAGGCACCAGGTGGCAGGGGAGGGGGGGATGCCGCTCCCCCAGGAGACCAAAGCACAAGTCCAGAGACAGCGGCCCTGCCAGGGAGAGTATTGTCATCCGCCCCAGCCAGGAA
Source organism: Meles meles (assembly GCF_922984935.1). NCBI lineage: Eukaryota > Metazoa > Chordata > Mammalia > Carnivora > Mustelidae > Meles > Meles meles. The sequence goes on from NC_060073.1 coordinate 21,335,170, forward strand.
GGCATCAAAGAGAGAGGGGGTGCCCCGCAGCACCCCAGGCCCCACCCCTGCATGTTATTTAGACTCCAAAAGATGGGGCCCACATCCAAAGGCCAGAGCTTCAAGTTCTTCTCCCATTGCCAATGAAAGGTCTGTTAGTTCAACAGGAGAGCAGAGGCTGAGACCACGGGCGGTGGGGCGGGGTGTGGGGGGAGGCCATCACCTCCCACCCGGAAGTTCCAGGCCAAGGTGCTAGACCCGCTTCTAGCCTCTCCTGGGTGCTGATCCTTTACGAGACATCCCTTCCTTCTACTCAGGTGGCAGACAAGAGATACACAAACATGTTGATACCAACTACGCACCCGGGCCGGATTAGCCTTATGGTTTCCCGTATACTCCCCATTTTGCAGACAAGAAAACTGAGTCCCAGGAGAATGAACGAGCACTAACGGATGGATCAGCATCCCTACCTGAGTCTGACCGTCTTCCTGCTGGCAGAAAATCTGGGCTGGAGGGTCCCTCTCGTTCCCTGCCCAATCCCACAAAGGAGCAAACGGGCCACCACGGGCTGCACAGGTGAGACAGGAACCATAGGTAACTCTGTAGGTCATGGCCAGTGGGGGGAGGGGGGGCGGGCGGGCTCCAAAGCTTAAGAACTCCAAAGTAACTCCCAAAGCAGTGTGTGGGGGCACCGAATTCCCTCGGCTTTGAGTGAATACCGACAACTAGGATTCCCTCACCTCACCCCCCACCCTTCTCCCTCAGCATCCAGATAGTGCCTGCGGTCTCCCCTCCACGCTGTTAGCATACGGGAGGAGCAGCTATGGGAGGTAGGTTTGGAAGACCTAGAAGAAGTTCGCAGGACAGTGAATTTCGGTAAGCCAAAGGAGGCCACAGGAGCGTTGGGCTGAATGAAGGTCAAGGGCCCAGCGTAGTGTCCTTGCTGTGTACTCACTTGCAAGTCCCTTGGCTCCTCTGTGTGCCACCTCCCTCCAGGGTGTTATGAGTACTTTACGATCTCCCCTGTGATCACCTCCCTGTACGCAGTCTGAAATCTACAAAGAACAATGCATACCACGGATTCTTAGGGAACAGAAGCATCCATGTTTTACAGGCGGACAACATACTAGGTTTACTCAGGAAGCTTTAAATGCACCATCTCAATTAATCTTTAAAGTACTCTCTTTGGGAAGTATAACTGGAGAGTTAGCGCTCAGCAAATCTCCACGCACGTCCTGGCCTTCCCAGCGTCCTTTGCAGCTGGCTGGGGACCACGTGATGGTTCTGACCCACGCATGGAGCTGGTGTGATGGGGGTCACCTTCTGGCTGAGGCGGCTGGGCATCTGAGGGCCTCCCCCACCTCTCTCTGCCCTTCGGCAGTAACTTTGGATGCCGCATATTCCAGAAGGTGTCGCTACCAAGATGGCGGAGTCGCCATCCTCCTGAGTCCCTGAGTAACCGTGTGGAGCAGACACCCTCCCCAGACAAGACAAGCAAGCAGGAATTACACCCACAAGGTTAAGCCATGGAGAGATGGAGTCCTCTGCGGCGGCGGCTGATTTAGCTGAACGGTGTTATTGCTATGACTTGCTCTGCTGCTTTTCCCAGGTAAGGAAACCAAGGCCATAAAGCCAGTCAGGGGCAGAAACGGGGTTCACATTCACAACTGTGACTCCAACACGCATCCTCTTCCAGGAACACCCTGTTGTTGCTCAGTAAGGTCACTGACTTCCCAGAGGGCTGAGAAATGGACACAAGAGAAAAGAGGGAACCACAGAAGGCTCTGAGCCCAGAAGCCAAGCGGAAGCAGCGAGGAGGGCCTGATGGGCTCAAAGCTAGCGTTCCTGGGGCTTTGGAGCTCACAGGAGGTTCTGCCTGTGGCTGTACACGAGGAGGAAGTATCACACACGGGTTTAAAGCCCTGGATGGGCCAAGAGATCGGCCTAGGTTCAAATCCTGGTACCACCACTTCTCACTTGATTTTTTCAGAGCCTTACTTTAACATCTGCAAAATGGGGATGAGATCTGACCCAGCCTAGCAGGTGCAGATGGGATGGAGCCTGGTCTAGCTGCTGGCCGATGGTGAGCATGCCCACAACGTGAGCCACCGCGAAGATCACCCCCACGATGGCTCCGAGCACTAACCTTGACAGGCAGGGGTGAGGCAAGGGGGCAGCAGGAGGAGGCTGCCCCAGCCAGGGCAGCCCAGAAAGCCCAGAACATACTCCTGGTCTAGCCTCTGTGTCTGCAGCAGACCAAGGGGCAGAAGACAAAGGGGGTTAGCAGGGCTGGCCAGACATACAACAGGGCAGAGAAGCCAGCTTATTTATTTTAAAGTCGCAAGCGTCTTCTAGCAAGACGGCCTTTTATTTGGGTGAATCTGGGAGTTGTTTATCAGCTTAAACTCATTATCTGCACATATGGTCTTCATACTATGGTTCAGGGTGGGAAACAAAGGATGGAAGGGAGAGGATGGGCAAACACTAGCAGAGGAAATATCATCCCTCAAGTGCCAGAAACCGGGATATTTCCGGTGACGTCACACTGGGCTCCCTGCCACGGGGATGGGGCTATCAGGAGAATATTCACAAGGTTTTAACTCAGGCGTCCCTCAGTGAGGGAAGGAAAAGGCGGGGCGGGGGGGGGGGGGTGAGGTGGGGGAAGTGATATATTTTATTCACTTGTGTCTTCCATTCTCAAAGCAGACTTTTCCCGGGCCTCACACACATTCAAACCCAGGCAGCCTAACCACCACCCGACACTGTCGCTGAAGAAATAGCAAAACAGGCTCAGAGAGGGCCAGTGACTCCCTTGAGGTCACACAGCTCCACCTGCAAGAGAATCAGGGCTCAAACACAAGTCTCTTCTCTCAGAGTTTGGGGACCTTCCCCCCACCAAACCCTGTTGCCTCTCGGTCCAGACGCACATGCGCAGAACCAGTGAACACGCTTCTGCTCATCTCCGAGTTGTTTGATTTATTAATTAAAGCAGCGGTCTTGGGAGAAGACAACAAACAAGGGTTGGACCTTAATTTAAGATAATCAGTGTGGACATGAAAGACCTACTTCACCAGCTGCAAACACTGGGGCTCATCATCTCAGTGTCTCTTTTCAAAAAGAGTTTCCTTACCGGCAGACACACCCATCCCCCCCACCCCCCCCCACTCCCCCACCCCCCGCCACGGGATCCAAGTGCTGATTCGGGTCCAAAGTGCCAGCCCGCGTAGCAGGAGGAGCCCAAGCTGGCAGCTTTGCTCCATTGCATCAGGTTGCAGAAATATCCGATCGACCGATCATCTGCTCCGGGGGGACCAAAGTGCTTGGTTCCAAGCCCCCCCCCCCCCCTGCTGCGTACCAGCTGAGCGCGAACAAATGTTCCTGATTTTTCCAGCCCTCTGGAAAGAGGGGTCCCTCAAAGGGGCGCCCAGCCACCAACACGGTCTCTCCTTAAGGAAAGGGAGTGAGGGCTAGACAAGCAACCAGAGACAGGCACCCCTGTGAGCCTGCAGACAAACTTAGGGTTCCCAGCAGGCACTGGTTATTGACATTAACTTCTCCGTCCAAAACGGCAGTCTGATGTTGTTCAGGGCTGGGGCGGGATGGGGCAAGACAGCTGGAGAGGTGCCCTCCGCTGGACTCAAGGCAGAGCAAGAGCTGCTTACTGCCCTAAGAAGTTACACCTTCCTGCCTTTCAGCAGCAAGCCCACCAAGATCTCCTCGGCCAACGCCTTCAGGTTACAGACTGGGGAAGCAGGTTCAAGGCTGAAAGTGACTGGTCCAGAGCCCCCGGGGATGATCCAGTAAAGGTCCATTTCAAAGCAGCCCCCACTGAGCCCCCCCCCCATTTTGCTGTTTCCTCCCCTCCTTGGCCCCTCCCACAAATCCCTGCCATACTTCCTTGCCTCCACACCCCTTTCCCACCCATCTCACCACCACCCCTCACTCTGTGTTCCAGCCCTCCCTCCTGCCACTAAAACCTCATCCAGGAACTCAGTAGCTCTTTCCAGGCAGACGTGGAATTTTTTAAAGAAGGAGGGGCTACTCCCTAGATGACCCAAAGTATCCTAACTCCGATTCCAGACAAACTTCTGCTTCTAGAAAGTGCCCCGGTAGACTGCCATTTCGGGGTAAAGCTGTCCCAAGGGCCAGTTTTGTAATGGACTTAGGGACAGGAAGATAAGGAGACTGAATTTCCAAGACTTGAAATTTTGCTGAATCAGAGATCTTGGAGTTTATACCGGGTCCGCACGTGATACACTACCCAAACGCAAACACCTGGGAGGTCTCAATTCCCTCTTCTCCTCAGGGCACGTGGGGTGGGTCGTGGGTGGGACACAGAAAGAAGGAGCTCACAGCCCTCAGGGGCCCCGTGTTCACATTTGGGTCCCAGGGTCCAGCCTGTGCCAGGAGGCTTTCTTCCACAGAGGTACAAGAATCACGAGAAATAAAACACAACCCCAAACTCCTTTTGTTTTCAGGCCCCATGGAAGGTCTTGAAGACATTCGCAGAGACATCCATTGGGCCTCTCCACCCTTTCCCCTGTCTCCTCCTCCCACCCCTTCTGTTCAAAATAAAAATCATGCTGATCTTTTTGGCACCTCTGCCCTACAGCATTTTGGTAACATCCAGCAAAAACATCTGGTGGGCTCTACGGAAAGCCAGAACCTCAACTAACTCTCCTTCGGGGACTGCCCCCATTTCCATGACCTTTGCAGGGGACTCTGGGGATGCGGGTGGGGGAGGGGCTGTCCAGGGAGCACACACTGCTGGCCAAGAGACACAAGAAAACTTCCCAGGGCCACTATGAGGCCACCGCCCGTTCTTTGATTGCTCATTTGTCCTCTCTTGGGGTGCAGGGAGGAGGGGTAATTAGAGAAGAGGGGGCAAGAGTCCCTTCAGTCCATGTTCAAGGTCGAGCAGGCCCACACAGGACAGATACTCTTTAGAGATGCCAATGGCAAACCTGCTTCCCCCAAGGGCTCTGCACAGATACACAGACTCCAAGCACGGGGGTGGGGGGCTGAGGTCAGAAAAAGGGACACATCACAGGTGTCTTACCAACAGCTGTGAAATGACCGAATGAAAGTGGACTGTAGACCCAGACCCAAAAGCAGAGTGACCCTTGTCACAGGCTGAGAAATCCCCCACTTCAGCCTGGACCGCTGAAATCTCCCAGGGCCCTTCCCGGTCCGTGCCTGCCAGCTTACTTGTGCCCAGACAGGACAGATCGGAAGCGCCCACAAGACCGTCATCCAGCCCATCCATCTGGCCACATGCAGGAAACAAAGGTACACAAGAAGGGTGCATTCAGCCGTTTGGGCTGTAGACCCCAAAGAAACCTCACCAAATTGATCCTCTCATCCCCTTTCTCTACACCAGTTCGCTGTTAGTGTCAAGTTTCTCTTGTTCTTTTTCTGGGGGTGAGTATTTTAATCAACCACACACCTTGCCTGCTCCCCAAGAAAAACCACCCCCTGACTACCAAGCTTTCCCACACACCGTGCACCCCAGCTCCACGCTCGGACCTCTCCCGCGCCGTCGCACGGGGGCGGCCGGTACCTCCCGCGCCTGTTGGAGGGTCTGTAGTTCTAAGTCCTGGGTTTCCGTGCATTTGTCTCGCAGGAACCAGGACTCGCCTTCCTGTGGGTGAAAGGGCCGGGGAAGGGCTCCCCCTGGCGGGGGCCAGCTCACCTCAATCTAGCGGGGATCCAGAGCTGGCGCGAGCCCACGCGAGCCAAAGCAACCCTCCCAGAGGACTCCTATTATATATACCCGGTAAATACGGACGTGCCAGAGAGGCTCGGACCCCACCGAGCACCCACTGAGTCTCCGCTTCGCTTCCCCAAACCGCGCACACCCCGTACGGGATGAGGAGGACCCGGGAGGAAAGCGTGGCGCCCCTGCCCCTCCCGCCCCGCCCCGCTGCTGGGACCCCAAAGGCGGATCGCCTTCGGTGCCCTGGCTGGGCCCAACAATCCTCCGGGCAGGGATCCTCGATCCTAATCCCTAGTCTCTACCAGACCTCCTACAGAGTGGCGTGGCCCGCACCCCCGCCCTCGGGGAACAGCCCCCGCTGAGCCCCCAATCTTGTTAATCACACCTGCTACCCCCTGCCATCCTCTCGATGCCCCCCAATCACCCACACAGAGCGCCAAGTGCCAACTGGGACCGCACCTGTCCCGGGGGGGGGGGAGCCTCTAGCCCGCGAATTCCGGGCAGGGATCGGGGGCGGGGATCGGGGCAAACACATCTCCCCGGCCCCCTCCTCAGGCTAGTTTAAGTAGAACTTGGTTTCTGGGCTTCCCCGGGACCGTTCTGGGATCCCTCTCCCATTCCATCCCTATCCCCGACCGTGTCCAACAGTCGCCGGGGGGGAGGGCCCCTGGGGTCTCCAAGTCCCTGGGGGTGCAGCACCGGGGCGCACGCAGGGACCGGAGGTGCGGAGCCTCCTACCTTCCAGCAGCAGCAGCCAGACCCCGCGCCAACTCCCGCCGACGGCCGCGGGGGAAACTTTCCCCAGGCGGAGAGGCGCGCTCGCAACTTGCTCGGCGCCGGCTGCCTTCCTGGCGGTGGCGGCGGCGGCGTGTCCGGGGACCGGGAAGCGCGAGGAGGCTGAGGCGCTGGCTCGGGGCTCGGGGCGCGGGGCTCGGGGCCGGGGCTCGGGCGGCCTCGCGCGGCTCCGCTGTGGATAGCTCGGCGCTGCGTCCGCCCCGCAGCCTGGAGCCCCCGAGACGCCGGCGGCAGCTGCAGCCGCCCGCCCGCCCGCCGGCCCCACCTCCCAGCCACCGCTCCGTCCCTCCCTCTCCCCCGCGCTCCCTCCCCTCCCCAAACCTCCTCCCCGCCAGTCTCCAGTCTCCAGTCGCCGCCGCCACCGCTGCCGTGGCTGCCGCCGAGAAAGCACGTTTCCTCCGGCGGGCTGCCCCTCGCCTCCTCCCTGCCTCGGTCTCCGCCTGCGGTGCGGCCTCCGGGCCTTGTTTCGGGGCCCCAGGGCCACTCTCTGCCCTGCTCCCGTCCTTCACCCCCTGCCCGCCTTCCCGCTCTGCTCCCGGGCCCTCGCTTCGTCTGAATTCGGGAGAACCGAGTGGCGGGCTAGACCCGGAGTATTCATTCCGGGGAAACTTTCACGCAGCGCCCCCCCATAACCGACTGCAGGGTTGGAAGGGATGACCGTCCATCTGGACCTCGCTGCTTCTCCTGGGCTTCCTGCTGCCCCGGGAGTACCTGTTGAAAGCCGGAGGGATTCACCCTGCCAAGGGCCGCTTCGGCTGGCTGTGGATAACAGAGGCCGCTGGCGCGGGGGCTGAGGGGGCGGGGCTGACCCCAGACCAGATGCAAATGACTTGATTGCAGGAGGCCGGCGCTGTGTCTCCAATCTCAGGACTTATCTTTTCATCTTTGTTCCTCGGCCTCAGTCACCCATCCGCTCCCCAGCCCCTGACACATGACTTCACTGAGACACTTAACCTCTGAACCTCCTCCGTGAAGAAGCTCCCTCTACCCCTCCTGCCACAGACCAAAAGAGCCAGCAGGCAGATGGAAGGGCAGCCCAAGTGAAAGTGCTTGGCAACCCCCAGATGAGTAGGGCTTTGGATGCCCACCCCTCTTCCCTAGAGGGCTCGCTTTTGAGTCTCCACTCTGAAGCTTTCCTGTGGTGGAGTGTCTGATAGCCCTGGACAGTCACACACACAGGGGCTCTGCAGGGCACCCCTTGGTTAGCTGGTTTGCACTAAAGGGTGAGTGACTGATAGGCTTTGACCCTATTCCAGTCTTGGATATGAGGGTTGGTAATGTCAGGCCCCAGGGGCTGGAAATCTCTGCCTTTCCTTGCCCACATTTCCAGAAAAGGATATCCCTCTGAGGACTTTGAGGTATCTGGTCCTTTCAACAGGTTCACCTGGGCTACTTGAGAAAGAGCTGACAGAGAAGAGAGGTGTGACTGGGGGGCAGTAAACCTGGTCTGCCTGAATTTGCAGATGGACTCCAATTGAGCAGTGCTTAACCCCAGGGAAGAAAATCTCTGATAGTGCAATTTCTGTAAAACAGGGACAAGGAAAACCCTAAAGGGATTCAGCCTCCACGTTCATCCCTTCCGCTGCCAAAACAGGGTTGGGGGAGGCTGACCCTTTACTCTGAGAAACCCCCTGGGCCCTGCGTTTATGGAATGCTGTTGGAAGAGGCTGTCTGTGTGGGCCTCCTTGGACTCAAGGCGCCACATAAATTTAAAGAGGGAAAAGGCTCAGCCCCTAGCGAGGGTACTGGGGCCTGGGAGGTGGAGGCCAGAGACAGCAGGAGCAGTGGATGGAGTTTCCGAGGGTCTGGGGGATTGGCAGAAGCCAGCAGAGGGGAGGGGAGCACCGGCTGGGGAAGGCAGCACAGTCCAGTTGGACCACTCAGCTGCCCAGCTGGGAGGATAGGTCCAGCTCCAAGTCAATGTTTCCCAGACCTCAGCCATTCTCCTGCTTCCATCAAGAATCTGTGCACCAGATAAGGCTGTTTGCTTAATAGCTTTCTTTAAATCAACTCTTGTTTTGTTTTTGTTTTTTTTTTTTACTTAAATGTGCTTGTTTTTACAAAGAAATGTTATATCATTCCCATAAATGGAAAACCAGCATCACATTACTATAAATAGAAGGTCCCATAAAAATAAATACAATGAAAATAAAACAGTGTTATTAAATTCTAACAATGTATATTTAACCACAATAAAAAAAAATCTCCAGCAAAATACGGCTGCCCAAGGAAGGTGCTGAGCCCAAGGCCCCAGCTCTTGTAAAGGGAGATTAACAAGGGCTAGAAAGGTGTTAAAGACGCCTTAGCAACAAATTGAGGCTCCAAGCTGTGATCAAAAGGGTTGAAAGGGAACAGAAAGGGAAGTCCCCACCTCCAGGTCCTCACAGGCCAGCAGGGAGACTGAAGGCCCATGGGTGAACTCCTTAAATCTCCTCGAAGACTTCAGGAAAAAAAAGTATTTGTTGGCAGAAGGACCCCAAGAGCATAGTCCTGGATTGGAGGAGATGATCCTGGTGGCAGAAAGTGGGCCTCCCCCTCACGGGGTGATCCCTGGGATAGTCCTTCCCTTCTCTGGCCTCAGTGTCTCCACCCTACAGCCAGAGGCTTGACACATGGTTTCCGGGATCCCATTTGCTATTCTTTGAGAAAAGCAAGAAAGGCGCTGGGTCATGGCTTATCAGGAAATTGAGCAGAGGGAAGGGAAGGGGGAGGCGTGGAAAGGGAGAGAACGTTGAGGGGGGCATGGACGAGGGTCAGCACTCCTCGGGAGGGAGTGAATGAGGTGTTAGGGCCACTGTTGAGGGACTGGAGTCTAGGTCATCCCAAATCCAGAAGTGGCCAACCCAGAACGTTCCAGAACCCTCATGTGTCCATCCTGGAAAGAGCCTTGTAGAGAATCCATTGTAATTCAACCACTTAGTTTGACAGATGGGGAAACTGAGGAAGCACCACGGACTAGATCTTAGTCATGGTTGGAGAGCTGGGCATCGAACTAAGGCTCTATCGACTCCCCCCACCCCGTGTTTGGGGTACTAGTAGAAATGGTTCTTTTGAAAATATTCACCTCTCCCCGCAGGAGCTCACAGACTTCATTTTTCTCCGACGACTGGGAAAAATTGATGAAATGGCCCGAAAGCCCCAAACTGGCCGGAGAGCGGCCAGTGTTGGGCTGCCTGCGTCACTGGACAAAGGACACTGGAAGTGAGCATCTGCCTGTGGGCATCTTGGGGACCCTAATGCAGACCAAACGGCCCCAAACAAGGAGTCCACGGGCCCAGGTTCCAGTCCTGGCCATCTCGACAATTCCCTTCCCGTCCTAGGATGCCGTGTTCCCATCTGTAAAGTGACACATTTGGGTGCTCTCAGCGGATCTTGAGATGGGCCAGCAGTCCCGTCCCCAGGTGCCTAAGGACTGGGGCCCGAGGGGGAGGCTCCCTTCCGGCTTTCACCCCAAGCCCTTCCCCTTTCATCTTTTTTGTATGATGCCATCTTCCATGAGAAAGTCACTTTCACTTACAAAGAATGTAGAACACTAGAAGGCATGACCTCTTCTTGCTGCTAACCTTTATTAATTTAGGACTCATTAGACTGTGAGCTTCTCAAGGACAGGGGCCCTGTCTTTGTTCATGTCTGGGTCTCTAGGACTTTCTACAGTTGGCGCTCAGAGGGACGTTGGAGGCCACTTCCTAACCGTGCCACCTTGGGCCAGCTGCTTAAACTCTCTGAGCCTCAGCTGAAGCAGCTTTAAATGGGAGTTGGAACCACACCTCCAGCAATGGGTGGCTGAGTTTCTCAGGGGAAGCTCCCAGCCCCGCCCCTGGCACATAATAAGTGCTCAACAAAGGGCAGACTTCTGTGTGAATGGACAAATGGAGGATGCTAGAAGGACTGCGTCCTTTCCCCAGGAGCCGTCTTGACCTTACAATCTAGCTTTTCCAAGGCAGCCTGCATATTAAATATTTAATCATTGCCTCCCTGGTTTTTTTTTCCCGAAGTGTTTCTTTTTATGTGTAATTTGCAATCATTTCCCCCAAAATGACAGTTCATTAAATGTACAACTGAGTGTGATTGAATCTGTTTATCTTTGTGTTGATTTTCATAGAATAAATTTGAAAATCCTAGGAACATCCTTTGGGGGTTTGAAGAGTGTGATCTGGATCCTCTAGGGCCTGGACCAGCTGCGGGGACTCTCCTGCTTTCCCTCTTGGTATCCCTCCACCCAGCTGCCCACAGTTCATGGCCAGCCTCTCCGAGTGTCCTTGGCCCTGGGGCCAAGGGCTAACCTGCCAGGGTCCCCCTTCACCTTCAGGAATGCCGCTGACTGGGAGCTAGAAGAGAGGGGGGATGCTCCTCTCTTCCCCCAGGCTCTGTAGGAAAAGAGATAGATTCATTATTTTAATAAACTGCTAGTAACAATACAATACTAATCACTGCCATCAGGGAGTGCTTTCTAGGGTAGAACCTCGGGTTATGAGGACAGATAAACCCAGGCCCAAAGCCTGGCTCCTTTATTTGTCAGCTGTGTGGCTTCGGGCAAGACACTTTGCCTCTCTGTGCTTTAGACTCTTCATCTTTAACATAAGGAGCATGTACCATGCCAGGCACTGTGATGAGGCCTTTAGAACACAGGCTCACTTAAGACTTCCAACAACTCTATTAGGTACAGGTAGCTAGGGATCCTGTTCTATGGACAGAAATCAGAGTTCACCCAGCAAATGAAAAACTCAAGTTCAAACATTTCTCTTCTCACTTCCGTGAGAGCAGGAGAGAGCAGTGGGCAGGAGGAGGTCAGAAGACTTGGAGCCAGCCTGGCACTGAACTTGCCAGCTGTTGGCATTGGCTAAGTGGCCTGGCTCCTCTGAGCCTCCCTCTTCTTCCTCTTCTCAAGGGGGATGCCCAACGGGACAGTTGTAAACATCAAAGGAAAGGACATCGGCAAAGGGACTTTGATAAACAGAAAGCATGTAACAAATGTAACTTCTTTCTCTTTTTTAAATCACCTTTATCATCCCTGTAGAACTGCTGAGATGACAGGTTTGGAACTCGGGGTCCCCCAGTACATTTCAGTTGTGCAATAAATATTCGTGAAGGTACCATATCTGTGAACTCGCCCAACACCCGGGCACCCAAACTGGAGTCAGAAGAAGGGATGTATGTGGTCCCTGTCCTGGTTTGGATGGTGGATGGGGAAACAGTCAATACGACCATTGAACTTTTAAATTTAAGATTCATCTTGGGCAACAGCTCGCCCATTTTACAGATGAAAACTCTGAGGTTAAGCTGGGGATTCGGCTAGGGCCACTTATCCAAGATCTGCCGCAAGTTGACTTCGGAGTTTAGGGAAGTTTGGGTCCTGCTTCCCAAATCAGCTTTCTTATGACCAAATGTCTTGCCTCATTTTCTGTGCTCCAAGCTTTGGTTTCTCAAGGATATCTTCTCCCCTCGGTGAGATATGAGTGCCTGAATCTCTGCTCCCCAACCCAGAACCTGTTGTGTCTCCCCTTCTGCACTCCCATGCCAACAACTCCCCAAGAGGAGGAATGGGAGGACAAATTACACCAGGAGTTGCCCCAGAAGACCCTAGAGGTGGGTCCATGGCCAAGGGCTCATGTGCCCATTAGCAGTGGACACCTTGTGTAGGTTGCTAAATCCGGCCAGGGAAGTGAAGGTAGGACTAAGATCAGCTTCTGGGAGTGCTGGAACGTCACAGCTCTTGGACTCTGGGACGGGGGAGCTCTGGGCTGAAATCTCCGCCCACTGAGACCCTGGGCAAGTCACTTAACCTCCCTGAGGCTCAGGTCCGGCCTCTGCAAAACGGAGATAGTATCAGGCTCTACGGGAGTGGGAAGGTTGATTGAGCTAACACATGGAAAGTGCTCGTAGAAGTTACAAGGCAAATCTGGAAGACCGTTGTGTCTATTTTCCTTGCAGACCAAGTGTCATGGATATACGAGGCTTCGAGAGCCTGCCGTGTGCTTTGGGGGAAGCAAAGCTATAAAGGCCACCAGCCGAGAACTTTTCTGAGCTCTTACTAAGTCCCCAGAACTTTGCTCACCACTATACCTGTATTAATTCCTCCCAACAATCCAATGAGAAAGCACCCATTATTGTCCCCTTTTACAGAGGGGAAAGCTGAGGCTCAGAGAGATTGTTACCTGGTCTCGGTTGCTTAGCGGGTAAGTGCAGAGCTGGAATTTGCACCCAGGCAGTCATATTCCAGAGCTCCCGATTCTCTATCCTGACTCACACTACTTCATGCCCATTATCCCTCTGTTTGTCCAAATAACCCAGAGATTGTTAGTATCATCCCCATTTTACAGAAGAGCGAAGAGGAGAAGTGAGGTTCAGACAGGTGGAGTGCACAGTGCAAGGGCAGAGCTAGGAAGGTACCAGATGCACTTCAGTGGCTCTGACTGTTGAGACTGGGTGACGGGTTCCCTCCAGGCAGGAAGGGCTGTCTGTTCTGGAGCTAAGTGACCTCATGGGGAGTCATCTCAGGCCACTGGCATGTGTGCTGGGCATGGCGTCTGGAAGGCCAGTCCCCCTCCTGGTCATTGATTTCGATGGCCATTCTGGGGCACCAGTCAGCAGCAGAGAGCCAAGCTGAAGAAGCTGGCTCCGTGCCCGGCTGGTTCCGGCTATGTCCGGGCTGTGTCCTGGCTTGGTTCGAGGACAGATCTGTGCCTGGCTGCCACAGTGACAGGCTGCTCCCTCACTGCCTCCAGCCTCCTCTCCCTCCCCCCAACCCCTTTCTTCCCTCCTTGTCCCTCCATTAAGGGTTAAATTGTGTTTCCCCGAAAGATATGGGTGCCCCAGCCTCCCCCACCTGTAGACAGGGGCTTGCTTAGAGAGAGCATCTCTGTAGATGATGAAGGTAATGCGAGTTCATTAGGGTGGGCCAAATCCAATATGACTGGTGTCCTCCTAAAAAAGAGGAAAAAAGTGGGGCTTGAGGAGAGTCTGCACCCTGAAACAGATGGGAGGGAAGACAGGGAAGACACACAAAGATGCCCTGACAGTGGCCAACACTGATCGGCTGTGGCTACAAACCAGGGCTCATACACCACCAGCAGAAGCTGGCAAGAGTGTGGGAAGATGCTATCCAGCATCTCCAAGGAAAGCGGCGCTGTTCACACCTTGATGTCAGAGAGTAAGACAGACGTCCCAAGGAAACACACAGGCTCCCGCTTCACTCGGTCCTTGCTTCCATGTTCCAAACACACACTGCAACGTGACCAGGCTCAAAACTCAGGATCCTGCCTATGTCAAGTTCTCCCTGACAGCTGTGCTCTGTGCCCGCTGTCCCCAGAAAGGGTGCACACAAGCCTAGGACTCCAGAGGCTTCTCCTCCTGCTTGGAAAAGGGCTCCTCATTTACCTAATATTACAGAGCACTTGTTGGGTGGTAGGTGTATTTTGAAGTGCTTTCCAAATGTTAACTACTGTCCTTATCCCCATTTCACGGAGGGGAACATTGAGGACAGAACGGCTCAGGGCTTGGACACATTCTGCACAGCTAAGTGGCAGAGCTGGGGCTCGAACGTGGGCAATATGGCTCCAGGACCCAAGCTCTTCACCTCTTTCTCTCTTTGCCTCTAACGATCCTGTTTTATCTGCTAGCCGCTCAGTTAAATGGGAACATACTCTCGCAGGAGGAAAATCACTCTCTCTTCTTTTCCCGAGGATCTCAGTTCCTGTCGTGGAGCTCCCAGATCCTTGACCATGGAAGGAACGGGGCTGATTAGCTAGTCCTATGCTTGAGTGTGTGAGTGTGTGTGCTTATGGGTGTACATGTAAGGAACATGTCAGTGCTGGCATGTGTGTCTGTGTGTGTCTATACTTGTGCGTGCATGCGTGTATAGAAGTGTAAATGTCACGAAATATGTCTGTGTGTATGAGAGAGAGCGTGGGGGGAAACATCCCTACTTGTGTGTGTATGTGTATGCGTGTGTGTGCACTCGCGCATGAGCGCTGGTACACATCCGTGCTGCTTAAACACGTGTCTCTTTTTTTTTTTTTCCAGAGTGAGGCTGATTCCCTTACTCAAATGAATGTTCACATCGTGATTGACTCATTTAATGGGAACAGTTAGTTCATGTGCCTGTGTGGGAACTGACCCTCCAGACCCTTTCGCCAAAAGAATACGGACTGTGTCTCGTTCTTGAGCTAACAGGCGCTGGCCAAGCGTCACTTACTCTTTCCTGCAATGCCTGCTTGCCTCGGGCTACCGTTCTGACAAAAACAGGGAGACAAAAACGGGTGTGAGAGTTTGGGAAGGAAGGCAGGAAAGAAGGACCCCCAGAGGAGAGTCTTACAGTTTATCAAAAAGTGACTTTGCCCCAGTGACTGTCTCTGCGGGTGTGGGAGCCCACGGCGGGGACGTGGCAGCCAAGTTCATCCGCTGATTTGCGGCAGGCCTGGGGCCAGGGCCTGTTGGTCCAGCTATCCACGTCTCTCCTTCTGGTTTTTCTCCTTTCCAGGTGTCTGCCTTTTCTGCCACTGCCTACCTGATTCCTTGCTTTTTATTCCAAATACGTAAGCTTCTAATAAACCTAGAGACAGGCTGATGCCTGATTTATCCCCAGTTACAGAGAAGCCAGAGCCAATTACAAGGTGGATAAAAGGCCCCATGTGTGGTTTTTAGAACTGCTTCCCCAGCATAAACAGCTTAACTCCGTAAAGCTCCCCCAGAATGTTTGCTCAGTGGTTCCGTTTTTTAAGAGGCTGACCTTTGCTACAAGACCTTGGGTCCGCTCAGATGATTGCAACACAGCAGGTCACGGGGGCTGGCCACCCGCTACACACAAACCAGCCCCTTTGGGACAGCCTTGTCCAGTGTTGAATTCACAGAACCTGACAGCAGGAGGGGTTCGAGAAATACCTAGTGAATGACAGCATGAATTAAATAATCAATAAGTATTAGCTTACACAAAACAGAATTAGATGAAATCCTCTGCAGGGAAAAAAGTCAGATCGCCTATCCTCCTGGGCTGAAAAGAGCTTGTTGTTCTAATCAACTGGGCGGCCACCAAGCAAGCCCTTACCGGAGAGACTGGGCCGCGTTCATGGGCATAACCCCTCCAAGCAGAGGTCCCAGCCGGCCGGTCGCCAGTCGGTGGTTCGGAGTTCTGCTAGGTGCGGACAACCATGCTGGGTAAACACTGGGTAGAAGATGGGGAACCCGATAGTTGTAGCCCCTGCTTTGATGCAGCTCCCAGATCCTGGGCAAGGCTGTCTACCTTGGGATTTACTGAGCTTGAAGCTGCCCTATGAATGGGGAAGTGGCCCCAGTCCCTGCCTGGCATCCCAAGGCACGGAAAGACTGCTGCTGGTGGCTTATGGGAATGGGGGTGACTCACCTCCCACTTAAGGGGCTCACAGCAGGGGAGGGGGGAAGCAACAGTGCTTTATTGGAGATAAAAACCCACTGAACAATCCATACTCTTACTTGTTCAAGCCTGGATCCACTGCCCCTAAAATAAAGGAACTAACAAAAACTCAAGGGAATAGTTTAAGCCGAGAGAGAGAGAGAGAGAGAGAGAGAGAGAGAGAGAGATCATTGCACCTGCTGGCAGCCTGGGGCAGGGGGATAAGGGTGGGGACTGGGGTGGGGGCTCCGGGCTGGGGCTGGGGCTGGGGGCAGGGTCTGCCCACCCAACATCAGCAGGTGGAGATTCCAGTTCCAGCTTTGCTGGTGACATGCTGGTGGCCTGGACAAGGGCCTGCCTTCTCTGAGTGGTCTGGGTTGGCAGAGATGAGCCACGAGTCCCTTCCAGGTCATGCTTTCTGCAGCTCTGATAAATACCTCTCTCTCTCCTCCCTGTCCTCCCTGCCTCTCTGCCTGCTGTCCCTCCACGTGGGACGGCACTCTTGGGGGGGCGGGGGCGTCCTACTGTGTCATATTCAGGAGTGTGCTCTCACCCTCCAAAGCAAGTTTCCCAGGGTGCCTGTGGCCACGGGGCACACAGAAGACTCGGCCAAGCCCAGGCCTGGGAGGGAACCCCAGCTTATGCTACTGGGCTCAGAAGTGACAAGGTGAAAATGCCGGTGCTGGTGGTCCAGGGGTTGGGGGAGCACATGGGCAAAGGGCTCAGGCAGACCCAGCCTCTCTGCACTTGGCCTTCCTGCAGCTTGCCAGAGAGGATAATCCTGGCTCTTGTTCTCTGTCATCCATAGGGGAACCCATTTCTACCAGTTGTTTCCACCCAGAGCACCCCACCCCCACACAGGCCCATGAGAACCGGGGGGTGGGGGGGGGAACTGTTGATCAAAGGTCAGGCCTGCATTTGTCCTTGTTCTTTTCAGAGGAAATGCTAAAGTTCTAACAATGACTTACCAGGCACAGCCTCACCTGTCCCCAACCCTTTGCCTTGTATCACATCCTCCCATCTCCCACCTTGCTTACTGTTCTCCAACCATATCGGCTCTTGGCCATTCCTCCAACACGGTCATGCAGATATTCCTACCCTCAGGTCCTTTGCACTTGCTGTTCCAACACCCTGGAGTCTTGCCCCGGATATCAACAAGATTCACACGGTCTCATCTCATTGCTCCCAAGCAGCAAGGATTACCCTGGCCACATGGTTTAAAATTGCAATCCTAATACCACGAATCCTGTCCTCATCTTCATCGGACTTCGGGTCTTCTAAGATTCTGTACCATGTACTTATTCATAGTGGTGGAAGATAAGTTCGTTGTGGATGGAGGTCCTGCGTTGTTCACTGCTGTGTCCCCGTACCTAGAACAAAGCCTAGCACAAAGAAGACACAAAATGGGGATGAAGCCTTGGACTGGGACCCTCTGAGAGCGGAGGTGGTGTACTCAGCGTCTTTGTTTCCATGTGGCAGACTCTGGCGGGAGACAGCAAAGGCAACCAGAGAGGCCAAGAAAGGCTTTTCATGACAAGTGATGTTCATTGAGGTTTTAAAGTATATATAGGAGTTCACCAGCTGAAGAAAGGGGGAGGTGTTTCAAATCAAAGGGAGGAGCATAGGAAAGAGTGTGAGAACTCTCTGGGAATTGTGAGGGCTTCATATGATGAACTCCTGGGATGACTGTGGGGAAGGGGGTAGGAAGCCGATCCAGAGAACTAGGTAGTCCCCCCTGAGATGCTAAGCTAAAGAATTTTGGCTTTAGGAGTTCTGGAGGCTGGGAGCTTAAGTAGGGTAATGAATTCATTCATTCATTCATTCAACAAACAGTTTGAAAATGTTTGCTATAGAACAGACACAGGTCCACATTCTGGAATATATGAGTTTTAAAGGTCACGCCTAGGAGATGGAGAAAGGGCCTGGCTTAAATCCTGACTCACAGCAGAGGTTCTATGGTCAACTGCTAAAGGAATGAACAAATGAGTGAATGAATGAATGAATGAATGAATGAATGAATGAATGAAAGAATTTTATTCCTCTACCCAGCTCCTTCGGAATGAAACTTTGAAATATTGCATGGAAGCTCTGCATCCTGTTCCTCTAAGCACTCGGTCCTCTGCCCCACCCCTGCGAGGGAATGACAGAGAGAGACCCATTAGGACCTGGGTGGTCTTCTAGAGGCCATCACCAAGTGCAAACGCCTCTCCCTGCACCGCTCCAGCCCACCCTCCTCCCCACACTCAGGCTGATCACCGGCACTGGCAGAGGGAGGCAGCCTGGCCCTGGCTTCCTGGTGCCCCTTCTCCCCATCTGGGCCCAAATCCCCGATACAGTAAATCACAAGACAGAGAAGATGGGACAGGTGGGCTTGTCATTCATGGGAGGGCTCATTTGTGAGTGGGGCTTGGCAGCGTGATTTATTTCCTTTAAATCTCCTTCCATCTGCCCTTGTGCTTCAAATTTCCTCGAGTTCATCTTGTGTTTACGGAGGTCTGTTAGAGCCACCTGGGGACACCAGGAGGCTCCTGAGAGTAAGTTGGTCAGGCAGGCACATGTTTATTGCACGCCTACTGTATACAGGGCAGTGCTAGAAGTCACGTCAGAGGGCAGCCCCGGAGAGCACCAGTGACCACCGTCAATTATCAGAATCTGTTCTCAGCCAGAAGCTCTGCTCCCAGCTGTGTGTTTCAGCTCATTCAAACCACAGACAGCTCTTGTCAACTACTCCTACTGTTAGAGCCCACTTCACAGAAGAGGAAGCCGTAGCGCTGAAGGGAGGCTTAGCTGTCTGAGGGACAGTGTTCTTGACCATGGCTCCGTGATAGGACAGGAGGCCCGTGCATGGGGCAGGGGTAGGGGTAGGTGGATGGGGGTGGGCAGGACAGGGTATGCATGTGTGCACCTGCTCACAGTACAAACAGAACCTCTTCAGGGACAATGCGCGGGGGGTTGTTTTATGTCCACAAATCCCTTTGAAAGGTGGAGCCTGACTCCCTTCCCTTCAAGTGTGGGCCCGACTTAGTGATGACCCCCTTTTAAAGATTTTATTTATTCATCTGACAGAGAGCGAGAGACAGAGCACAAGCAGGGGGAGCATCAGGGGAGAGAGAGAAGCAGGCTCCCTGCTGGGCAGGAACCACCCGCCCCCCCAAGTAGAGCTCAATCCCAGGATTCCGAGATCATGACCTGAGCTGAAGGCTGATGCTTAACCGACTGAGCCACCCAGTTGCCCCTAGAGATGCCCTTGCGACAAACAGAATGGGGCAGAAGTGGCCACGGGTGACTTCTGAGACTAGATCGTGAAAGGCATTTTGATTTCCACCTTCCTTCCTCTGGCTCTGTCTCTGTCTGTCTTTCTGTCTCTCTCTTTCATGCCTTGCTCTGGGGAAGCCAGCTGCCACAAGAAGAGGTCCATGTGGTGAGGAGCCAAGAGCCATGTGAGTCTGCCATCTTGGAAACAGGCCTTCCGGCCCCAGTCCCACTTTCAGATGCCCTCAGGCCCAGGTGCCATCTTGACGCAACTTCGTGAGAGGCCCCGCACCAAAGTAACCTGGTCACACGCCATCAGTTCCTGACCTACAAGACTGTGGGAGAGTTCTTCTCTGCCTTTAACTGTGGGGGTGATTTGTTTTGCAGCATCAGATAATTAATGAGAAGAGGACTGGCCTTGGGAGAGAGTGGAGAGAGGCTCCTGGGATCTCAGGGGGAGGAGGGCAGAGAAGGGGGCTCCATGGACGGCAGCTGTCAGTTGAGAGGATGGATGGGATGTAGGGGGACAAGAATGAGATGATTCCCAGAGGGAGTCGCCCTACACCCCCCAATCTTCTCATGCATTCTAATATCATCTTCGTAACAGCCCTGTGGAGTGGGGCTTTACGACCCTCTTTATCTTCATCTCCTCTACTTAAAGATGAGGAGACAGAGGCTCAGAGGGGTTCATTGAGCTTCCCGAGGTCACAAAGTCCATGCAGAACACAGTCAGGATTTGACCAGACTGAGCCCAAAGCTTGTGCCCTCGACCATTATGTCAGCCTTTGACGGGGAAGCCTGGTATTCAGAGGGACCTCGGGGTGGGGGAACTTGAGCGAGGGCCCCATGTGTTGGTGACAATTGCTGCAGAAGAGAAGATTCAAGAGGACTGGAGGGCTAGGAGGTTGGCAAGTCCAGCTAGGGGCAAAGGCCGTGTGGGTGGCCATCACAGGGACAGGAGCATCTTCTCCCCATGCTGGATAGCCTGGGAAGTAGGTGGTTCCGGTTTGAAATTTATGTTTCTGCTGTGGGAACTCAAGGATGGCACATTTGATGAGATCAAGCTCATCTGGCCCCAAACGACCGTGAAATACCATAGGGATGCCTTTCTTCCTCATATAATAGTTCCAAGATTAACAAGTTTCTTCTAAGGACTTTCCACCAAAGTCACTGTCGTTTGAAAATGAGCCCCTGGCACCGCCAGGTTCTAGCCATGGGGAAGGAGCAAGTGAATGCAGGAAAGGTCCACCCAGGGTCTTGAGGCACGACCTGGGAGTCCTACCATGACTTCCACTCACAACAACGGCCACGTCCAGGTGCAGAGAAGGACAGGAAATTCAGCCGCCTCGGGAGCCGAGTACACACCTGCTGTTATGTGACTGTGGCGGAAGAGGACAGGGCCCTGGGGGGTCCACCTGGGGGGGTCCACCCCCACCTTGGGGAACCACCAGCAGCTGCCGCAACAGGGGGATGGATACGGGATGGGGCTTGACCAACAGACGGGCTATGGCAAGCTTAATCCAGACTGCCCCTTTTTCTTAAACTTTTCAAGGAAAGGAACGTCTTTGAGGACCATGAGAAAGCTGAGGACCCCCTCCTCAGAAAAATACACACACATATAATCGTGATGGACCAAATGTTCGTGCCACCCCTCCCCCCCACCACCAAATGCCTATATATTGAAGCCCTAACCCCCAGCTGTGCTGGTCTCTGGAGGTGGGGCCTTTGGGAGGTGATTAGAAGGTGACATCTTGAGGGTGGGACCCCTAGGATGGGGTTAGTGCTCTTAGGAGGAGAGAAAGTGACACCCAAGCTTCCTCTCTCCACCATGTGAGGATCCAGTGAAAAAGCAGCCATTTGCAAATCTGCTGGGACCTTGACCTCAGACTTTCCACCTTCCAGAACTGTGCAGAATAAAGGGGTGTTGTTGTAGTCACGCCCCCCATGGCGTTTTGTTATAGTAGCTGGAGCCTGCTAAGACAGTAATTTTGCATACAAGTTCAGCATCCATGCCCTTCAAGTGAAGAATTCGCAGATTAGAAGCTATTTATAAATGCATTACATTGCAATTCAGATCTGAGCTTCCCATCAGCCAAAGCAAAAAGGACATCGTGGGTTCTCTAGCTCTCCTTTGTCTTGGGGGCAGGGGAAACTTATTGAGTTATTTGAAAGAGAAAAGTCGCTTTCCTGGTGCCATCCTCTGGAGAGGAATTTATCTTTTGGCGGCAAAACAGTAGTAGCTTAATTTTCACTCAGCTGGAGTGCGGGTTGCCTGGGAATCCCAACCTGGCAAGAGGGCAACAACACCTTGAAATCCAAAACACTGCCAGCTTCCTTTCCCCAGAGAGGCGGTCCCCCCTCCTCCCCACCCCGTGTAAATGCAGCTCAGGGTTCTGCAGAGGTAGGTTGCTAAACATATGCACAGGGACACATGGAAGACCCGGGGTGCGCAGCTGCCACCAGGAAACGTCCCTGGCAGCCACCCTGCTGCTGCCATCACTGTCCTTGCAGTCCCCACGCAGCAGCCTCTGGGCCCCGGAGACACCCTGCCTGGCTGCTGTCCTGGGGACAGACCAGGGGCAGAGTCCTGATGACCCATCCTGGAGCAGACAAGGGTCTGTCTCTGGGACTGCATGGGGAAGGGGGTGGAGCTGGAGTCCCCACCTCCACCCCCAACCCCGCCCCCTCCACCCCAGCCCCGCCCCCACCTCCACCCCAACCCCGCCCCCCACCTCCTCCCTCCCCCTCTCTGCCCAACTCTCTCCGTTTTCTTTACCTAGTGTTTTGGGGACTTTTCTCATACTTTTCTCCTTTGCTCTGCTGGTCTGGCTTTCGCCAACGGCTCTCTCTGGTGGGGTAGCCCCTGGCCCATTTGGTTCCTACCGTTTGCTCCTACCCATTTGGCCTACCGGTGTCTGATCTCCCGTATCAGTCTCACTCTCTTCTTCCTGTCACCCTGTCACCCCCACCTCTCATTAGCCCTTTCCCTTGGTCCCCTCTGTCCATCTCCCTGTGTGTCTCTTCATCTCTGAGTCTGTTTTTCTGTCTCCTGTGAGGACTTTCCCTGACTCTCCTCCTCTCTTCCTGTCCTGCTCTCTGGGCTTTCTCCATCCAACTGCCCCTGCTCCTTCCTTCCCTGCCCCTCCCCTCCCTCCTGCTCTTCCTTCCCTCTGCCCTCCACCTGTGCCCTCCTTCCCCCTCCCTCCCCCTTCCCTCCCTCCTTCCTCCCTCCTACCTCCTCTCTCTCTCCCCTTCCTCCCCCCTCATTCCTTCCTCCCTGCTCCTTTCTCTTTTCCTCTCCCCTCCCCTTCCCTCCTCCTGTCTGTCCTCCCTCTCACCTCAACCTCCCTCCCATCCTCCTTCCCCTCTACCCTTCTTCCGCTCTGTACTCCCTCCCCTCCATTCCTTTCTCCCACCTCTCTCCTCCCTCCCTCTCCCCTGCCCTCCCTTCCAACATTCTCTTCTCACCTACCCTCCCTCCTTCCTTCCCTCCTTCTCTCTCCTCCCTCTCCCCTCTCTCCCTCCCAATGCCTTCTTCCTTCCTACCCTCCCTCTCCCTCCCACCTCCCTCCCTCTCCTCTCAGCATTCTGGCTCAGTGCATCTCCCTCTCTGTTACCAGCGTCAGCCTCTATGTTGATGCCTCTTACTCCATCTTCCCTTCCTGAATCTCAGAGAAGGGAGCTGGGGCCCAGAGAACGCTGGTGTGAAGCACAAGGACAGAGAATCAGCTCAGAACCCCCGAATCTGTGTCTTACAGGGTCCCCCTTCCCCACAGCCAGTGCACTCTGGTCTCTGGGACACTCCCCACATCGCCCTCTGTCCCCAACCCCAACACACACACACACACACACACACACACACACACACACACACACACACACACACGGTAGTCCTGGAGCCCAGCCTGGTCCACCAGCCTCTCCCTGGTACTGGCTCTCTTCCCCTCCTGGCTGGAGTGCCTCGTTGCCATGGTTACCCAGGCTCTTCCCTGAGGCCACAGGGGACAAATGCTGGCGCTGGTGGCTTGGACTGACTGGGACCAGAAGCATCTCCTTGGCTCCTATTTCCCCCTCAACAAGCCTCTCTCCCCATCTCCAAGGGATTCCAGCCTGGAGAACCCACCATATTTCTCTAGGAGGCCATGCAACCTTCAAAAGGACATTTAAAGGACTTCCTTCAAAGGCATTGAGACCCACTGCTACCGCATCTCCACTGGGTTCATGACCAGGACAACATGGGCCAAGTGTAGATTAAAGCCTCCGAGTCCTGGCTAACACTCACACACGCAATCATTCAGTCATTCCCTCTTTCAAACATTTGGAGATAGAGGGCTGAATAAAGATAGGTCTCTACCTTGGAGAAACCCCCCACAGATGAGAGGGATGGAGGACTCTGGAAAACACCAAGCTGCCTGAGCCCAGGGCATCCAAAAGTTCTCCCAGAGGACAGGCTAATGGTTGGCCCTAGAAGGTGAATAGGGATAGGAGAAAGAGTGACTGGGATTTTCGTGGAAATGGCTCAGCTTATGCAAAGGCACTGGGGTCAGAGAGAATGTCACAGGGTGGGTAACAGGAGCTCTGTGTAAGGCAGTAGCCTCTATGCGTCTTTCAGGGTCGGGCAGATGACATGGTAAGCGAATGCTGAGGGAGTAAATGAAGGGGTGAATGAAGGAGCTCCAGGAGGCTCGTAGAGGAGGTTGGAGGTACAAGGCACGTGGAGGGGTCGGGACAGAAGGACTGCAAAGAGGTTTCCAGGCAGGTTTTATTAAAGACCATTCCACCCCTGCCAGAGAGCTGGGACTTCATGCCTCAGCCAACTAAGGGTTGTTTTTTTTTTTTTAAAGATTTTACTTATTTATTTGACAGAGAGAGATCACAAGTAGGCAGAGAGGCAGGCAGAGAGAGAGGGGAAGGAAGCAGGCTCCCTGCTGAGCAGAGAGCCCAATATGGGGCTCCATCCCAGGACCCCGGGATCATGACCCCAGCCGAAGGCAGAGGCTTTAACCCACTGAGCCACCCAGGCGCCCCCAACTAAGGGTTTTGTTTGTTGGCTTGCTTTTTGAAGAAAAATTAACTCTGGCAGCCGTCAGGAGGACAAACCGGAGCTTGAAGCCGTGAGGTTCGCATGTCCAGAGCTGGTCTTCCTCACCTCCCCCCACTGAAGCCACAAGAAGCAGGAAGACCGTGGCCTTCTCTATCCAGCTGATGGCAACTCCATCCTGCCGGTTGCTCAGGCCAAACACCCTGACGTCATCCTTGACTCATCTCTTTCTCTCACCCCTGCATCTGATGTGTCAGGAAATCCTGTTAGCTGCACTTTCCAAAACGTGCCTGGAATCCAACCGCTTCTCCCCACCCCCACCTCCCCCCCCCCCCCCCCCCCCCCCCCCCCCCCCGCTTCTCCAAAACACTCTCGCCTCCTGCTCCCCCATCTACTGCCACAGCTCCTAGCGGCTTTCCCCTCCCCGTGCCTAGCCTTCCCCTCAGTCTCCTCTTATCCGGCAGCCACAGAGATCCTGTTAAAATGGGAGTCACATCTTGTCATTCTTCATCTCTGAACTCCGAGATGGTTCTCTCTGAGGCTGGGTAAAAGCTGAAGTCTGTGTAATGGCCAAAGGACCCTGCGGGATCTACCCTCTCACCGCTCATGTCCCTGATCGCCTCTCCTACAAGTCTGCAGCCTCTCACTTAAGACACTCTGGCCTCCTTACTCTTCTTCAAACG
This sequence comes from Meles meles, assembly GCF_922984935.1. NCBI lineage: Eukaryota > Metazoa > Chordata > Mammalia > Carnivora > Mustelidae > Meles > Meles meles. The sequence goes on from NC_060073.1 coordinate 21,360,003, forward strand.
CCACAGGCAGCTGCCTGCCTCAGGGCCTTGGCACCAGCGGTTCCCATCTCCTGCTCTGCTCTGCCCTCAGATGACCTCATCGCCTTCACCTCCACTTCCTGCACGCCGCCGTTGCTCAAAAGTCACCTTCTCAATGAGCCCCACCTGGCGCTGTGTTCGTCTCCCAGGGCTACCGTAATGAACTGGCACAAACAACGGGGCTTAAATGACAGAAATCTGTTGTCTCCTAGCTCTGGAGGCTACGAGTCCTAAATCTGCCTTCTTCTTCCACAGGGCACTCTCTGCATGTGCGTGTCGGGGTCCAGATTGCCCCTTTTCATAAGGACGCAGGAGGGGCCCACCCTAGCCCAGGATGAGCTCACTGGGACCAAATGAATTACAACGAGGTCCCATGCTGCAGTACAAAGGACATTTGTGGGAGAGACACAATTCGACCCATAACAGCCCCCAAATTTAAAACTGAACCGCCTTCTTGGCCCTCCCTGATCCCAGTCTCTCTCTGTACGTCTAGGTCATGGGCAGACCACCCACATCCACGTGGCCCACGCGATGGCTGTGATTTGTTGCTTCCCCTCCCCCACATGAATGCAAGGGTGAGGACAAGACTATCCCAGCGCCTAGGTCTTGCCTGACACATTTCGGTATCTGACAAACTTCGCCGGGTGAAAAGGGACAGACGCAGGGAACATTCGGGAAGCTGTCGTGGTACCCAGGCCTTTGCACCTAGACCAAGGCCACGCAGGAGGGCTGACAAGCAGGGCCTAAATGAGAGGATACTATGTGGACAGGACTTGGTGGCTTTTTTTTTTTTTAATTAATTAATTTATTTTTTCTGGACTTGGTGGCTTTAAAGGATTTAAAAGTGGGGGGGGGCAGGTAAAGAGAGAAGACATTCTAGATTTTTCTAATCTTTTTCTGGCTTCTCAGCTCTGATGGCAGACAAGTATTGGTTGGCTCCCCCCAAATCGTGCCCAACCCCCACCTTGCCACCAGAAGGCGGACATCAAAGGCTCAGAGAGGCTGGCTGCTCAGGACCGCCATAACCTTGTCATGACATGAACCCAACACCAGCCCTCCCCCCCGTCCAGACCTCCCTCCAGAGGTCTCGATTTGTGGAAAACATAACCCCCTACAGGCTTAACCTCCTGTCTTAACCTCCAGAGTCTCAGATGGGCTCTCTCAGTCTCTCTCCTCGGGGGCAAGTTGGAGGGCCGAAAAACAAGATTCCCAGACTCCTCTGCGCTGGGATTCCGGGGCATGAGGCTCCGCAGGTCAGCGCACCTGCCTGAGGTGTGGAGGCAAGGAGAGAGGGGGCCTGGGATTCCGAGAGTTTCCCACTTCCTGCCCTGCACCCTCACAGCGGGGTCCTAGGTCAACTCCTTCCCAGTTCACTCTTCATCTCCCCTCCCGCAGCCCAGAGAATTCCTTCGGGCTGGAAGCATGGGTGGAGATCAGCTTTTTGTCTCCCCTGCCCCTCTGTCCCCGCAGATCTGCCATCCCAGGACTCAAACGCCTCCCTCCTTTGTGAGACTTTCAAAGTCCAGAGTCCATCCATTTTAGGTTCTCTGCTCTCTCCAGGGCCTCCTGGCTGAGGAAGTGGCCTCGCTTTGTTCTCAAGGCTCCAGACAGACTCTCTTCCGCATTCTCCTTCTCTAGACTGACCTTCCCCCAAAGCATTTTCTGTGTCAGGGGTATGAACAGGTTTCTTAGCAGAGAACTAAAGTGACCGCTTTCCAGTGTGCGTGGAAGAGTGGGAAAAGCGCAGGCTCTGAATCTAGAGATGTCTGGGGGCAGCTGCTTACTGCGGAAAAGTGACCTTGCCACTCTGACCCTCAGTCCCCTCTTCTGGGCCAGGGTACCTTTGACGAGGAGGTTTGCACGGGTGAAGGAGGTGAGGTCCGTGGAGGGTGCTGGATAAATCGTAGCTGTGAGGATGGTCACCATCCCCAGCTCACTTCTTGCAACCCTGGCCAAGCATCCCTTGAAGGTCAGCGAGGCTGACATGGTGAGAGAGCAAGTGGGCCTGGGGGGTCTGTGTGGGGAACATAGAGGGTCCCTTTCCCTGAATTTTGACACTGCCTATGGGGCTCTTGGGTTTCAATATGCTACATCATACACGCAAATGTGCATTGGGGGAAACTGAGGCTCATGGCTTCTGGAGACAGCCTTGCCCATCCATGCTTCGCTGCCCCAACCCTGGTCAAGTCCTGGATCTCCCTGAACCCATGACCACGTCCATCAGGCATCTGCTTCTGGGCCCTGGTGAGTCCCCCTTGCCTTCTTCAGCAGCTGGGAGGCCAAGTGGTTTCAGATTACAGGGATCCTGTGCCATCCAAGATGTCAGGACCAAGGCAGCCTGACCCAGCTCAGAGGATTTGAACTTTGGAGTGGAAAGAGGGGGACCGAGTCTCAGCAACCCCACTCACTTGTGTGATCTGGGATACATCTCCACCTGTCTGAGCCCCAGCTGTGACCAGGGCCTCTGTCCGTCCCTGGTTGCTGAATCAGTCCACACTGATACGAAGAACAAGGAGCCCAACAAAAAGTGGCCTAAAGTCTTGGGGAATTTTATTTCCTCATATAAATAGAAGTCCAGAAAGAGAGTGGGCCCCTTCCTCCTGCTGTTCCTTTTTAAGGGGCAGAAGAACCTTCTAGAAGGTTCCATCCAATTCCATTGGATGGAATTGCCCATAGACCCTAGCTCTGTGCCTGGCCTCTTAGTTTGCTTGGGCTGCCATAATAAAGGGCCACCGACTAATTGATTTAAACAACAGAAATGTATTTTCTTACAATTCTGGAGGCCAGATGTCCAAGATCAAAGTGTGGGCCAGGTTTCTTCTGAAGCCTCTGCCCTTGGTTGGTTGGTGGCCGCCTCTCCCCGTGTCCTCACGCTGTCCATGCTTGTCTGTGTCCTAATCTCCTGTTTCTACAAGGACCTCAATCATATTGGATTAGGGCTAACCCTGATAAACTACTTTTACCTTTAAAATTACCTCTTTAAAGACTCTATGTTTAAATACAGTCCCATTCTGAGGTCCTGGAGGCTAGGACTTTGAACTTCAAGAGGACACACTAGGGCTCATAACACCCAATGAGAGCTCCATAAATGTGAGCTCTTGGCTATCTGTATGCATATCTGTGCTGTTTTATTATTGTGTTCTCTAACTCTAGTGGAATTTGTTTACACAACATCAAAGGACCATATAAGAGATTCAGCTTCACAAATGAAGATCCTAACCCAGAGAAGGGTCACGGCTAGTAGGACTCGGAGAGGCTCTCCTCTGGAGGACAGGGAACATGCCTTGGGCCGCTTGCTCCTGCCTGCTTTGCTGGGTAAAGCCTGGAGGCCTTGCTGGTGATGGTGCCCTGCTGTCCCTGGCTTTATGGTCTTGCCTACCAGGTAGTACCTCAGCCAGGAGTGATAAGAGCTACATGGGCCATTGGCAACAAGGGGATTAGCAGCTCCTGAGAGTGAGGGAAGCTGGTGGGATGGACCAGTCTCTGGGCAGGCACCAGGCATGGCAGCTGATGGCAGCCAGGGCTGGCGGGTGGAAGGTACCAGAGCAGTTTCTGCCCTTCGGGGGCTGACTGCTTCTCTGTTCTGAGCATCAACAGGGGAATCTCTTTTTAGCTATTCCTGGAGGATTCCTTTTTACCTTGATCAGGCTTTCAGAGGAAGAAGGCAAAGAGTGGAAGGAAAATGTAGCCAGATTGAACAGGAGGGTCAGACATGCCTTTCATGGCCATGTCCCTGGTTGACCATGCACTTTTTTTCATTCGTTCATTCATTCATTCATTCATTTACTCATTCACTCATTCATTCTTTCTTTCAGCAATTAGTTGAGTACCTTTACCTAGGTCAGGCATTATTCTGGGTCCCAGTGATCTGGGGGTGAACAAAACAAGTCCTGATCTCACAAAGTTTACAATCTAGTGAGGGAGGGAGGTAGACAATAGATACATAAGCCAGTGTTTAAAATGTCATATCAGGTCTTATGACGGCAAGAGAAGCAGGGTAAGGGGATAGAAAATGAGAGAAAGGGGTATCTAAAATGGGGTCCTAGAGAGCCTCTCTGGGAGATGACCCTTGAGCAGAGACCTGCATGAGGCTAGAGAGAGAACCATGACATGGGAATGGGATTCCAGGCAGGGGCACAGGGTGGGGGGGGGGGGTGCCAGGCACACCAGGACCCAAGAGAAGAATGTGCTTTTTAGAGTGTGTTTTAGAAAAAGCCAGAAGCCAGTGTGGCTGGAAGGAAGTGAGTGGGGAGATGGATCCTGCAGGTCCCCCAAGGCCAGGGAGAAGGCTCTGGCTTTCACCTCCAATGGGAGGGGAAACCATTGTCAAGTTTGAGTAAGGATGTGATTTGCTGTGGGCAGAATAGAAAGGTTCACACTGCAAGAGCTTGCGAGAATAAAGTGAGTTAATTCCTGAAAAGACTTACGGAAAGTGCCATATGAGGCTATATATCATTATTATTGTTGTTACCCAATTTACAGAAGAAGAAACTGAGGCGTTGAGTGGCAGCTAACTCGCCCAAGGTCAACCACTAGTGTGAGGTGGGAGCCAGTCTTTTATAAGACCCTGGGCTCAGTAGCACTATGGATTGGAGATTCAGCAAACTCACATCCAAGTCTTGGCACTTATTAGCTGTGACTTTGGGTGACTAACGTGCATGGTTCCTTTTCTGCACCTATAAGACAGGGGTGTGGCAGATGGCCTCAAAGACAACACTCGCAGTCCTGCCCCTGGCGCTCATGACCTTGTGCCTTCCTCTCTACCATGTAACTGGCTCCTAACCAAGAGGAAACAACAACACTGAGAGATGTCATTGCTCTGATCAGGTTACGAAAGCTTGTGACTTCCATCCTGTGAGAAGGCTCTCTGTCTCCTGGGCTTGCCTGCTTTGGGGAAGCAACAAGTGACCATGCAGGACAGGCCCACATGGCAAAGAACTGAGGACAGCCTCCAGTCATGTCCCACAGGGAACGCACTGCTGCTAACAACCCCTGAGCAAGCTGGGAAATGGAACTACGTAAGGTCGAGCCTTCAGATGAGACTGCGGCCCCAGCAGACATGGTGATCTCAGCCCAGACCAGACTCTGGAGCACAGGGAGCAGCTGGGCCATGCCCAGACCCCCACCCACAGACAGTAAGTGTGTGTTTCCTTAAGCTGCCAAGATTTGGAGTAATTTGCTAATGGCAAGAGATAACTGATACAAAGCCAGTACTTATGTCTACCACTGACAGCTAGTTGGGGCACCAAACACAGTATTTTGTATGAGACACGTAGCCTCCTGCCTGATACAAAGTGAGTTTTTAAAGTAGCTGTTTTCTCTTTATACCTAAGTCTTCCCAGAGGTAAATGAGAAGCCTCTACTCCCTGAACTTTGGGTCTGAATAGGGCTTGGGATTCGCTTTTGCTAAGATCTGGATCTAGAAAGGCCAGCCTTGGACCATCTGCTCCAAGCTCAGGGCTACCCCTGGCCAATTCACTTTTGCCCTGCCAAGGGCCCCAGACATCCTGATGTCCACGACATGGTGGGTCCCAGCTGAGCCATAGCCTGCTTTGCTCCCCAGCTTCAACTTCAGAGTGAGCCCAAGGTTCGCACTCCCACTCCCCGCTGCTCACCTCCGGAAGCCCACACTTCCCAGAGAGGGGACTTCCCTCCTTGAGCCCATAGAGGAAGGAGTCAGACAGTAGGGGGAGGGTACGGCTTAGCCAGAGGCTCAGCGGTGGGCCCAGCCAGGCCTCTCCTTTTGGGACTGGTGCCTTTGCGTCAGAGGCCTCCAGGCAGTCACGGCCCCCCAGGGCTCCGGCGTTTTGTCTGTGGGGTCATTGCTGTCTGCATGGGCCCTACCCCCCACCACGCATGCAGAGGCAGCAGCCTCCAGCCATGAGTCATCAGCCCCCAAGGTCTATGATCGTGACCATTTGTCTTGAGGACATTAGGAGCCAGGCATCTGTCCCTGCTCTCCAAGTGGGACATGTCACGTTTGGTCACCTGTACCGTTCTCTGACCTCCCCAACACACATCTGGGCATGGAATGAGGTCTGGGGACAGCTCACTGTCTCTGTGTCTCTGTCATGTTGTCTTGTGTCTCTCTCCCCCATCTCCTCACTTCTTTGTCTGTCTCCCTCTCTGTCTCCCCCTCCCCCTCATGATTGCTTCCTTACTCTCCCGGTGCCCTCCTTGGTGTCAGGGAGGCTCCCTTCCTACCTGTTTCGCCACTTCATGGCCTGAGATTTCCCTCCTATGTGTCTCCTGAGACAGCTGAGCCAGCCCCTAAGCCTACCGCCATTTCCACGCAATGAACTCCTGGCTCGAGGGCCACCTCCTCTGTGAAGCACCCCCTCCCCATTGCCTCCTCATCCCCTCCCCCGCCACTGAGAGCTCACTCCCTCCAAGTCCCAGGTGCTGACCTCTCTTTCTACCTGCTGTCCTGTGACTTGTGCGCAGGCTCACGCTCCGCTCTCCTCCTTCTCATCTACTTGCACACCAGGCTCAGCCGTCCTCAAGGGCACTGGCAAACGTCAGACCTGGCTCAGGCCAGTGTTCAGGAAGCCCGGAACGGGAGGTGGGAAGAAGGAAGGAGGGAGAGGAGACAGATATGAACATAAAGATGCCAAAGGAATTTATGAAGTGCTTCCTAAGTGCCAGGCTTTGTCCTGCCTGCTACTCAGGATGGAATCATCGGCTCCCTCAGAGAGTTGGGGGAATGGAAGCAAGCCAGAAGTAGAATCGTGATTAAGTGCCACAGAAAGAGAAGACCAGGGCCTTGGGGGTCCGTGGGGGCACACTCCTTCTCCTGGACTTGGAGGTCTGACAGCACTTCTGGAGAATGTTGTGTCTAGGCTGGGACCTAACAGCCCAGTTAGCAAGGTGAAGAGTGAAAGAAAATGTGGGGAACAGAAGGAACAGCCAATGGGGAAGTTCAGAGGCCAAGAGGACAGAGTGGGTAGATGGATAGAGGAGGGAGTGGGGTGAAAAAATGGATGAATAGGGGTATGACTGAGTGAATGGGGTGGGTGCATGAACAGATCCAAGGATAGTGTGGAAGATTCAAGAATGCACCACCTGCCTGACCAAGTATAGGGTTAGAGCAGCTGCCTCTAGTAGGAGGCAAGGGGACAGATCTTGGACCCTTTGATCTGAATGGCAGGCCACACTAATGACCCCTGGCCCCACCACTGGCCCCTGAGAACAGACCCTCTGGCCTGACCACCTTCTGAGCCTCTCCTGGAGGGAGCCTGGAGATAGGGTTATTTATAGACGATAACCTCTCTGCCCCCAGTCCCCCAGACACTTGGCTCTCTCTGGCCATTTCCTTCTATTCTTCTGCCCTGTGTGAGGGCGGCCAAAACCCCAGTCCATAGAGCCCCCTCCTTTTCTCCTTATCTGCCCCTGGTGCATTTCCTGCCCGAGGAGATAGGGAGAAAAAGGCAGGCCCTCCTGAGAGGGTTTGTGATGGTGGGAGCAAGGCTCTCAGGGGCTCTGGGCCTGGGCCGACCACCCACAGCTGAAGGGCCCCCATCCGGCCAGGTCCCTCTGCCAGTGTGGGGAGCCCAGGTGGGGGGTGCCCGCACATGGGGCTGGGATGGCAATGACGGTGTATGTTGCCTCTGCCTAGTCTGAGTCCCTGGGTGAGTCACAGCCTCCCTCAGCCTCAGTTTCCCCATCTGGGAGATAGGTCCCAGAGCTGGTGCAGGGTCAAGGGAGACAGTGGATGTCAGAGCACAGCTGAGGACGGTTAGCTTCTAGGTTAAAGCAGAGCCTCCTTGAAGGAGCTGTGTGGGGAGGGGAGAAGGGTGCTGGCCAGGCCTGCAGGACCTTGGGCAGGACACGGGCAGGGGAGGGAGTAGCGGGCGCATCTCCAGCCTGCTGAGCTCAGGTCTGGCACTTCCTCCCCTGGGCCTGGGAATTGTCTGCCTCTGGCCTCCTGCCTCTGGCTTCCAGGAAAGACTCAGGCTGCCTCCCCACTGCCGCCCCTCACACTTCTCCACGCACATAGGCACACAGAGGCATGTGTGCACGCATGCACACACACACACACACACACGCACACACAAACACATACGAAGTAGGGGTGGAGGAAGGCCCTCCATTGTCCTCTTGCAGCAGGTGGGGGAAAGGCCCACAGAGCTCCCCAACCCCACTCCTACCCCGGGTCTCCCACTAAAAGCCTGACAAATCCCTTAGTCACCACGCGGCTCAGAGAGAAGGGCCCACGACCCCCTGTGACTTGAAAGAAGACCACAGGGTGAGGAGGTGGTAGAGATGACATCAAAGGACAGAGTGATGGCTTTCAGAGAGGAGGAGCCACCGAGGTGGGGAGGGACAGAAGTAGCAGAGGGTCTGTAGGCTTCAGACTTGGGGGGAGTGCGGTTGGGGGTCAGGACAGCCTTTCCCAGGAGGAGACATTTCACCTCCCACCACCCTGAAACGGGGGGAGACTGTTCCAGGTGGAGAGGTGCCAGGAGGAGAAAGAGTTCACCATCACCGTGTCCCGATCCAGACTCCTGCCTGCCTCAACTTCTCCTCCAGCCATTACCTGCTCACTCCTGGTCATTTGAGGCTGCTCCCCGCCGGACCTCCCAGCCCCTCTGTCACGAGGCTGAGACCTCTGTCTGTGAAACGGCCCTGCTATCACGCTCCTACCTGCATTCCCCAGCCTGGATGCGGAGACACCCTTCCCTGGTCCCACAGCACATGTCCCCATCCTCCTCCTTGATCCTAGGGATTGTTCCAGAACTCACACCTTCGTGGAGTTACCCTGCTCAAAAAACTCCCATGGCTTCCCACTGCCGACCCAACCAGATCCCAGTGCTTCGCCGGACCTTTCGGGCACGTCACAGTGACATCGCAGCCTCCTGTGCAAGCCTGTGTCCCTGCCACCCACCCCCGTGCCCCTCACAAGAAGCACATCACTCCTCCTTGTCCACTGCGCTTTTCCTTGGGCCTTCCCCCTGCCCCGAATGCCATCCCCCACACTATGCATCTGCCTCCATTTCCTGTGGAGCTCTTACTCTGCGATCGCCCTGCACCACGGGTACCCGGTGCCTTGCACGTGCCTCTGTCCATGGCCTCAACTTGGAGGGGTCAGTGGGCAGCGGACCAGGGAAGGCAGGGGGTGAGCCGAGAGGGGGACAGTCCCGCCCAATGAGGAATCGCTCCAAAGCCCACATGACGGCCGGGTAACCTGCTGGACATGCATGCAGGGGAGAAAAGATAATTGTAATTATATGGTCTGAGACCTTAGCCCTGCATTTTTGCACAGTTTGAACAGACACTGGATTTTCCAGAGGTGCAATGAACAAGGACAAAAACAAGGGAAGTCTGTACTTTGTTTTATTTGAGACATGCTGAAAACTGCTCAGTTTTGGACGGTGACCCTGTGCGAGTGGTGGCGTCTCTGCGCTGTGCCCAACGTTCCTGTGCGTGGTAGCCCTCACCCTTGTGAGGGATGCGCACTGGGCTCCAGCTCCTGACACCTTCCTTATGTCTTCCCGAGCACTGGGGCCTGAGCTCTTACTTACTCTGACAGATTTGATTCCATGGAAGTTTCTTTATACATCTCCTGTATATCGGGGCATTATATATGGTTATTTTTTTAAAATCGTGTGTTTAGATAGTTACAGTATCTGTGGGAGTCATTTCAGAGAGTAGTAAAGAGGATATTACATAATTTTAACATAAAAAGATGGTGCTGGGCACGAGGGGATGGAAAACCAGTTTGCAGAACACTTACGAAGTGGTAAGAATCGAGACAATATTGTTGGGGCTTAGCACACATTAGATGGGTGAATGCATGAATGACTGAGACATGTTTGTGGGGGTAGCTCTCTGATACTCCTCACATTACCATTCACAGAGGATGTCTTGCTTGGGCCCACCTGGACCTGTCTGCTCTCAGTTCCGGAACTTTCCACAGAGCCACTAAAGCACCAGGCTTTTTTTGACTCCAGGAGACAGCTTCTTTCTGGGTCAGGAAATTACTCAGGATGAATTTAGTCTTGCCTTCAAGACCCCTGAACAGAGGCCACTTGGATGTGAAGGTCCAGCCAGACATGGATCAGGCCACACTGTCCCATCTCCTGGGAGACAGCTGGGAATTCCTGCCCAGGTCCAGACAGATGGGAAGGGAAGTGGGGGGAGCATGGTTCCGGTGGGAAATGGACTGGCCTTCTAAGTGACATTCCTATGATCACTAGTATAATTTAGTCTTCCCCCATGTTCACTGGACATGCATATTTTTTCTTAAATTATCCCTTGTTCTTGGGGTGCCTGAGTGGCTCAGTCAGTGAAGCATCTGCCTCCCGCTCAGGTCATGATCCCGGATCCAGGGATCGAGTCCCGCATCAGGGTCCTTGTTCAGTGAGGAGCCTGCTTCTCCCTCTGCCTACCACTCCCCCTGCTTATGCTCTCTCTCTCTCTCTCTGACCAAGAAATAAATAAAATCTTTACAAAAAATTATCCCTTTATTCCTTATCCATTTTTTCCTATTTCTAATCTATTCTTAAACAGAAATAAAAACTGTTCTTACTGATTTGGAAGTGCTTTTTATATAGTAAGAACATTAACTATATGAGTTAAAACCGAATGCTATAAATGCCTTATTGAAGGGCGCCTGGGTGGCTCAAATGGTTAGTCGTCTGACTTCAGCTCAGGTATTGATCCCAGGCTCCTGGGATCAAGCCCCGCGAGGAGTCTGCTTCTCCTTCTCTCTCTGCTCCTCCCCCACTCTCTCAAAAAAATAAATTAAATTTAAAAACCCGTCACATTTGCTTCACGTTTATTTATTTCCACACTTTCTGTTTATACATGATGCACACCGTCAAGAGGACTCCGAGCAGTAGGAAAAGTGGAATTCTTTGTTCTCGCCTACTAACCAGCCCCCGGCTGCCATGCTAAGAACTCGCGATGTGCCCTTCTCCACGTTTTTGCTGAACGTCCGATCCACACACTAATTTTTTCTTCTTCTGTGAAACCTAGATCATATTAAATCTATACTATTCTATAACTTGTTTCTACACTAGATAACATGTTGGGGACAACTTTCCAAGGCAGCCCATGCAGACCAGCTGCTAGTCATCCTGTGGACGGACCTTCATTTATTCAGCTTGACTTTTTTTTTTCCTTAAACTTCCTTTTTGTGGAAGAAATACATGTATATACTTTAAAACTAATAAAAAGTGAATTTCTCTCTGGTGGCTTCTTTGGAGACAGGAAGGCTGACAGCTGGAATAGGACAGAAGCCCACAGACATGCAAGTTTTAAAATCAATGTTCGGATTCTTCTCTTGGATGATCAGGTCCCGAGTGCTTATTTATATAGATAAGCAAACAAGACAGAATTGTTCCTAAACCCATGACAAGAGGGTGTCACACAGGAAGGATTATGACTAATACTATTGGACCTGTGATTCTAAGTCTATATAGGAAAAAACAAAACAAAACAAAACAAAACAAAAAAACCCTTCTGGAATTTAACTCAGAAAAGGGAAGTTGCACTTCCACCAAGATTGCTAAGAGTATATAATGTGTCAGCCTGGATGTGCCAGGGGCTCTCTGGCTTCTGGGTGAGAAGCCCCAGCCCAGAGGGAAGCAGAACTGAGAGACAGCCAGAAGTCAATGCAAGAAGAGAATTACAACCCCTGGATCCAACAGTGCCTGAAGCCCTGTGTGTTGACATTTTCAGTACCTGAGGAAAGAGATCCCTGTTACTGCTTCTTCTGCTCTGATTTGCATTCCTGTCATTTGCAACCAACAGAATCCTGAGCATATGTTGAGTTTATGTCTTCTCCGTTCACTTGAGGAAAGGTTTGAAGGAGGAGGTGATAATCTGACTGAGCAAGCCTGGAAGGATGATAAATGCACAAAAGGTGAAAGGGGCTCCAAGAAGGAGAAGAGGCATAGAGGCAGGAGAGAGCAAGGTGTAGAAGTTTGGTGTTTCTAGAGAGTACAGTGGGAGGGTCTCTGGCTGAGAAGCCCACCCCACTGGGGTAAGAATGGGGCGTCTGCACCGCATAGGTTTGGAGTCAGCCCGATGGAGAGGGAAGGGAAGCAGCCCAGGTGTCGGGAAGTCTGCTCAGAGGCTATGACTTGAGTCCAGATCCAGGACTTTTTTCACCACCGTGACGGTGATGGCAGGAAACAGGAAACACAATCTGAGCCCTGAGAGGAAAAGCGGGAGCACAATTCCCTGGGCTTGGTTCTGAGTAAGAAACAGTATTTGATGTAGAGATCTCGATGATGTAGTATTTGCTGCAGAGACCTTGCTGAAGCCAGAGTAGTCTCCAGATGGCGGGGGGCTCCACGAAGCTCGCGGACACATCACAGCTTGTCTCCGGTGGACATGCAGAACCTCTGTTCAGATGGCCCGATGGTCTGTTGCCCCCGAACCAGGCAGTGGGTCATGAATAACCCCTTGCTGGGCACGAATTCAATTATCCCTCACAATCATTTCATGAAGGGAGTGCCACTATTATCCCCATTTACAGATGGGGACACTGAGGCACCGCAAGGTGATGGGACTCGCCCAAGGTCACACAGATAATAAGTGGCAAAGCTGGGATTTGAACCCAGGCACTCTGACTCTGCCCTTGCTGCCAGTCCCATGTCCAACGGGAGGCTTGGAAGTCTGAGGGCACAGGCAGGTAAGCACCCTTCCCCCTGCATCCTAAAAACATGGCAGGAACAGTGGTTTGCGGACTCATGAGGGGTCTGACCCCCCTCTTTTCTGCTGCACCTGCAAAGGGCTTGTAACTTCTATAGCTCTGGAGCAGGGGTGGGAGCAAAGAGGACACGCCCCTCTGATCTCTCACCTTACCGTGGAAATTCTCCACCCGAGGACCTGTCTCCAACATAAGGAAGAGGTCCAGACCGTGGGAGTAGTTCAGAATTGTGAAAATCATAATGGTAGCCAAAGGGAGAAAAAAAAAATCAACTGGCTACGACGCAAAGACCCTATCTTAGAGCAATGGCGAGGTCAGGTCTGACCTCAGAGGCACGGCACGTGCCTTAAAAACTCCAAGTTTGCCATTCTTTATGGGAAGGGACTATACCCGATCTCACGAAGGCAGAGTAGGCAGCGGAGAACAAGGCTGCAGCATCAGCCAGTCCTGGCTTCTGGGTTCAAGTTTCCCCTGTCATTCACCATGGGAGCCGTAGGCGGGCCCTTTAACCGCACGTCTTAAAATGGGAAGAATAGAGGTACTCCCCCTGTAGGAACCAGTAAAGGTTTGGAAAGATGACAACCCTCAGGGCCTCATGCAGGAGGGGTGGTCAGTAAGTTTGTATGGGACTGAATGAAATGAACAAAATACTTCGGTGAAGATTAAGTAGGGGGAAAAAATTCAGTTGCAGTGTTGGCTATATAGATCAGATGGTGACTCGGAAACTTGATGTCTGATTGTGGACGAGGACTGAAGGGTCCGGGGAAGAAGCCAGGACTGTGAGGCGGGGAGAGGCTTGGGACCACACTGTGTTCTCCTGGACTATGGTCTGTGCGGTGCAGGTGTGAAGAGGAGGCCACCCCAACCTGCTGGCTGCCATCCCTCGGCCGCGAATGCATCCTCCCAGGAGTCTGCCTGGGGGGCTTTGGGACCCCATTGTACAGATGAGAAAGTTGAGGCCCGGGACAAACCCAGACCTGTCGGCTCTCGACCATCCTTCTCCCTGTAGAAATCTGAGCAGGGCTGAGGCAATGGGGAGACTCCGCTGCGGACCCACCATTGGCTAGGGAGTTGCGAAGACATCTGGTTTCTGGATCTCGAGGACCCCCCACCCTCAGGCCAAGGGAAGTCAGGGAGGAGGCTTGTGGGGGACTCTTTATATCTCCCAATTTGCTCTCCTTACCTAGCAACCTCGTTCCAACCTCCACAAAGTCCAGGGGAGGGTTCAGGACTCGGCAGCCAGGCAACACAAAGGGCAGAGCCCGGACTGGTAACCCTCCAAGCTGAGAGCCTCCCCCACAATCCCTGCCCAGCCCCCAGTCCTCAGCCCCGGGGCCTGCCGCAGCTCTCTGATCATCACCTGAAGCGGGACTGACACATCCCCCCGCCCCCAAAGGAGGCAGCATGCGGGGCAGCGCTGATGGGAGAAGCAGACACTGCCCAATGGGGCTCTGGGGAAGGGAGGTGTCGAGTGTGGCAGGAGGGGTGTGACCCCAGAGCTAATGGCATCAACAGATACTAAGGGCAAACAGGGCCAAACTCTTTCTGGGGCCATGGGAGGGACCAAAATGTAGGCTTTGAGGCTGGTGGAGGCGCCCTGGGGGCTCCCAACCAGTTCAGTGACGTCCTCTTGTGAGCAGGGCTTCTCCCTGATATTAACAATAACAACAACAAAAAAGAGTAGCAGTCCCTGCCATCTCCTGATGCTTGCCAGGCAGGTGGCGAGTTTCCTCTGCTTGGTCTCTGGCTTCACAATGACCCTCTGGGGTAGATAGGTGACCCTCTTGGTCACCATTTTGTCTCAGAAGGAATCAGAGAGGTTAAGTCATTAGCCAGAGGTCACACAGCATCTAGCAGGGGTCAGAAGGGATCCATAGCCTACTCCCCTCCCTTGATCTCCATGGCTATGTGACTCTCCAGCGTCAGTGTCCATCAAAACATTGCAGTGCTGGCGAAAATGCAGGCTCCTCAGACCCTGAATCAGAATGCAACAAGAACCAGGCTCTGGACACCATGTTTTTGACAAATGCCCCAAGTGATTCTTACGATCAGGCATGTCTGGAAAATCTTGCACTAGGGCTGTCGAAGGAACCTATCCAGAGAGGGCTAGAAAGTACCCAGAAGGCAACATCTGGTTTCTAAAAATACAGGTCATGAAGGAGGGGAGGGGGTCTCTCTTGATATTTTGGAGAGGCTGGATGGGAGGCTGGGCCTTCCTCTCCCTGCTTCCCTTCCCCAAGCCCCCTTCGTCCCACCACCTGAATGGAGCGTGGGGTCAAAGACCTCATCTAAAAGGCCCCGGCAGGTGGGTCTGTCAGCCCTGAGGTGAGGCCCCGTGAAGGGGGTCAGAGGGTCACCCCCGCTCTCTCCCTGAGGTAGGTAAGAGCTCTTCCTGACTGCTGCCCCCCACCCCGTCCCCAGCCCCTCCTCCCCCATTACCTGTGACTTCCAGCTGGTCGCCTCACAGGACCTGTGGTTACACACCTCCTCATGAGCACACAACAGGTGCCAAAACCCCGCTCCCTCACCGCCATATCAAGTACAACTACCCCAGATAAGTGGCGCGCTCTGTGACCTCCACCTAAGCAAACCCTAGCAGATGGGCCGGGTGTGGACTCATGAGGGCGCCCAACTCAGGAGCAGGTGGGAGCTGGGAGCCAGGCTGATGGTCCCCCAGTCCCGTGCCCTGGCGTGGGGGTACAACCCCAGGTTGGGAGTGTTTTCCAAGTTGGCATAAGAGCCCCGTATGGGCAGGTCCATTCTGCAAGAGGAGACTGAGATTTGTCATGGGGCGCCTGGTAGCCAGGTCACAGGTCTTTGGGTCCCTGGACCCTAAGATTAGTCATTTCAAACTGCTTTAGCCCCTGAACTCTTATTTCAAATCTCTTATATAAAATACTAGATAACTGGGACGCCTGGGTGGCTCAGTTGGTTAAGCGGCTGCTTTCGGCTCAGTTCATGATCCTAGCGTCCTGGGATCGAGTCCCATATCGGGTTCTTTGCTTGGCAGGGAGTCTGCTTCTCCCTCTGCCTCTGCCTGCCTCTCTGCCTACTTGTGATCTTTCTCTCTCTGTCTCTCTCTCCCTGACAAATAAATAAATAAAATCTTTAAAAAAAAAATACTAGATAACAACAACACTAGCCAACAAGGTGTGAGCCCTTCCTCTGTGCCAGGCTCTGTGTTAAGCACTTCATATAGATTTTTCTAATTTAACCTTAAAAATAACTTCCTGGCTAGTTACCATTATTATTGCCAAATTATAGATGCAGAAACCAACACATAGATCAGTCAGGTGAACCTGGCTTGCTGCCCTGGTGCCACTCTTCTAGCCTCCAGGAGTCCTCAGACCCCAGCTGAAAACCAGTGCACAGGTAATCCTAAACGTTGCTGGAGCTGTGGCAGCCACCTTGTGACCATGAGGGCAAAGCTAAGAGGATAGTGGAGAAGACAGCCAAGGGCCCTACTCCCATGAAGCTACTGAATTTTCCAATTCTCCAACAGTTCGTTCTAGATGAAATAAGACTTTTCCTGCTAGTCAAGCTCTTTTCATTGGTTTTTAAATCACATGCAGGCCAGTTGAGATGCTCCATGAGATCTGTGGTAGAGTTGCCTGAAGTCACACCCTGGCCAGGGACAGTGGAAGGCTTGGGGTGTGAGAGGGGCCTCCCCAGCAAGACACAGCTGAACCTGTGGGATCCAAGCTCCCTCCCCATCAGAAGTTTTTGTCTCCCATCCAGGAGGTGCAAATCCAAGGCTCTGACCTTTCTAGACAAAGCCGCTGTCAAGCGAGTGTTGCTCTAACAGAGCTTCTGTGTTTATCCATCAAGATAAGACAGTCCACCTAAGGTGAGTGGTGGATAGACCATGACATGCGTCCTCTAACCAGGAACGAACATGAGTCTCTCCTGGATCCCTGGCAGCTTTGCCCTGAGAGCTTTTATTTCTGTCCATGGCTTGCATTTCCAGCAGCCGGGATTTCCTGTGGATCACTTGGGATCTTGGAAGAAGCCAGAAATCCTACATGTTGAGGAAGGCGGAACAAAGAGACTCCACAGAGATGCGAATGAGGAATGAGACACCCTAGAACCAGCCACAGCAGGGGGCCATTACCTTCCGAGGCCTGAAGTCACCAGGGGAGAGAACCTCCCCAGGACTGGGGTGTGAGAGGGGGCCACCCAGCAAGACACAGCTGATCCTATTTGAAAACACCTCAAACCCTCTCTCCTCCCACTCTGGTCTCCTACCAGCATCTCCCAACCACCATGGAGAGTAGGGGAGCCTGAGATGCGATCCCTAGAGGCTGACCCCCCTGGGGCAGGGAGGGCAGAGTGCGGGTGGAGGGGCATGAGTTCCACGGGCATTCCAGCCACTTTCTCCAGACTTTCCATGGCCGCCGCATTGCCGGAGGTGCAGTGGAGAGCCGAGGGAGACCAAGGCCTCCCCCAGTTCCTGAAAGGCATGATCCAGGTTCGGAGGCCACTGAGCAGGAAGCTGGTGCCCGGCTGCCTCACGGTCAAGTGGGGAGAACCCCAGGGGTGAAAGAGGCAAAGAGCCAGCTACCTTGCCAGGCAGGCGTGGGGGCTGGTTCTCAGGAAGGGCCCTTGCAAATCAATGGCAAATGATGAAAAATGCAGACAGATAAATAACTTAAAAGACCCAGGCTTGCTGGAAGTGGTTTCTGATCTCGGCGTGGCTGCTGAGCAGCCCAGCTGGCAGCCTCTATTTTTAATCAGTTTGGTGGAGACAACTGGTTCCTTTGGGTTGCTTTGAAAGAAGGCTGCCTCTGTTTTCCCTAGGAGGCTGCTTTCGCCCTGTGCCCCGGGGCCCTTCCTCTCTAGCCCCAGCATGTGAAAGGTCACAAGGACCCCCTCCCATGCACACAGGAGAGGTGGAGACCATGGGTTTGGATCTCAGAAAGAAGCGTGTTCGAGCTCCCACTCTGCTGCTTAAATGATGTATCTGGGGGCAAGTTGTTTCCTCGTGGAACCTCAACTGCCTCATCTGTGAAATGGGATAATGGTAGTACCAACCTCCCAGGGAAATTCTGAGGATCGAACGCACCTGTGTCTGTGGGACTCAGCACACAGTACCTGCAGAAGAAAGGTCGGATGAATGGGAGAAGAAGCTGAGCTGAAATTCGCGGGTGGGGGGATCTCGGGGCCACATCCTAGATCTACGAAGCTGTCTAGGTTTCTGTGTCCTCACCTGTAAGATGGTAGCTTGGGTATATCCGCCTTCTGTGGTTGATGCAAGGGCTAGGGAACATGATGCCCACATGGCTCCAGACCGATAGCTAGCGTTAGACAGATGGCAGCTGTCGTGGTTGCTGTTGTTATTTCATAAGAATACTGGGATCAAAGAACAAATAACCAGTCACTACTAGAGGGTGGCGTCTGGGGGAGGCGGGGGAGGACACTGCTGCACACATACGATGGAATATTGTTCAGCCTTTGAAATGGCAGAAACCCTGTCATTGACTACCACGTGGTTGAACTTGGGAGACATGATGCTGAAATAAGCCAGATGGAGAAAGACAAAGACACCTGCTATCATTTATATTAGAATCTTTATTTTTTTTAAAAAAAGTTGAATTCATAGAAACAGGGAGTAGAAAAGCGGAGCCAGGGGCTGGGGTCAGGGGGAGATGGGGAGAGGTTGGTGAAAGGGTACAATTTTCAGCTATAAGTTGAGTACTGTTTGAGGATCTAATGTTCACCACGGTGACTACAGTTGATAACACTGTATTGTATCATTGAAACTTGCTAAGACAGCAGAACTCAAGTGTTCTCACCAAAAAAGGCGGGGTGGGGGAGAGAAAAATGTGAGGCCAAGGAAAGACACATGACGTGTTCTCATGCCCAGTAAACCGACAGCCCCACGATGCCATAGATAGGAAGGCAGAAGAAGCTCTCTACCCTGCACCAAGGACCTGCATTTCCCAGTCGATACCACACACGTGGGATGGTCTGAGCTGTCACAGTGCCTCCCCCAGCCAGCCGGGTACCCGGAGATCAGAAGACCATGTCTCTTTTTCCCCATCTCTCCCATCTCTGAGTTCTGGACCAGTACACAGTCACACTGTGTGTGATAAGGACAATCACACATGTGTGCATTGTGTTATGGCTTATAAAACATATCTATACCTGTTACCACCTCTCAACCCAAAGCCTCAATCCTCTGCCTACCCCTATTTTACCAACTCAAATAGCCCAGGAGACTTGTTTCAGGACACACAGCCGGGGGGATCTAAGGATGCTCCCATTACATCTTGTCTAGGTTTTTGGAATGCTAGCTGAGCTTGTGGTTTGTTGTGGGGTTGTTTTTGTTGGTGTCTTTCTTTTCGTTCTTTTTTCTTTCTTTCTTTCTTTTTTTTTTTAACCACTTACAATGTCTCCGACCACATGGTGTGTGTTACATCTACTGTCTGATATAACCTGCGTCATAGCCTTACGAGGGACGTGCTACGTTTGTCCTCAGTTTACGCATGGAGATGCTGAGAATCCTGACCTAGAATTACTTGCTCAGGCCACACAGGCACCCGAGCAGAGCCCTGACTTGGAACCAGGTCCACTCTGGAAAGCCTTCCAGAGCCTTCAGAACTCACCCTCTCACCCACCACACTCCGACCACCATGTTCTCTCCCGACCCCAGAGCGGATTTGGTGATGACACAACTTCCATTCCCCCGAGATGTCCATGTCGCTTGTCCTCTCGCCTCATGCCCACACCCAGGACAAAGCAAGGCAGGAGAGGGGCTGCTGAGAGGCGAAATGACATGACCAGGGTCTACGCGACAGTTAGGCAACAGATCCAGGATTACAATGAGGTCTGGTACATTCCAGAGCCTGCGCTTCTGTCCTCTGGTATTGGCTTTGGTCATATTTAGTTAATTTCGTATTTAATATTACATCCTTATATTTCATAGCGGAGTACTTATACATCATTAATTTCTCATTTATGGTTCTTACACATTACATTAAGGATTCATTTGCAGCAGTTAAGGATTCAAGAGATCCTGTGTCTACGGGGTTTCTATAGGGAGCGGGGACTCTCCAAGGAGCTCTGAGCTCCTTTTGAGCAAGGACTGGGTTTCAACTACCTTCTTAGCTGTGGCACCAAGCCCAGCGCCCGGCACAGTGTGGATACTTAGAGCCATGAATGAAATCAATGAAGAGAGGAGAGCTGAATGTCCAGCCACATTTTCTTAGTTCCTTTCCTGATTTCCAGTGCTCTTTCCTTCCCATCGCCAACTCCAAGGTCTGAAGTTGCAGGAAGTCTGAGTGGCACAACAGTACGTCCCAGATCATGTCAGCTGCCAAGGGGTGGACTGTGTGTGGCAGGCTGGCTCAGCATTTGGGCTCTGGATCCCACTTGGCGCTGGTTCACATTCTGACTCTCCTGTACTAGTTACGGGACTCAGGCAAGTTAACAAGCCTCTCCCGTGAGCAGAAGGGTTGCCACAGGCAAGCAAGACTCAAGGATGGGAGCCCCGGCCACATGGGTGAAGGCCTCTTGGGCTCCACCAAGGGGCCAGGCAGACGGGGTGTTTGCAATCGGTGCCCGTGCCTCTCCTCCATCAGACTCCCCCTGCAGCCAGCTTTGTACTCTTGCTTGGCCAAACGCATAAAGCCTTGTTAATAATGAATAGGGCCCCGTCTGCCTTACTTAACACTGAGCTCCAAGCAGATGCACCGTCCTTTATAAATGCTCCAGTCCAGCTGATTAGGCCCCATGGGGCGCATTCCTGCAGCCAGCCTCTTGTTCCCCGTAATGGAATCATAATGTTAATGTGATTTCAATTAGGGCTCCGTTACAGAACACAGGTGCTAGAGTGAGCCTGCGGGCCGGGAGGCCTCCCCAGGGACTCATTTTCCTGGGAAAGGTACGTGTGTTTCCAAGGCCTCCGCCAAACTCGGGGAAAAAAACCAGTCACTGAGGCTGAAGGGAAGCTGTGAAAACAGAGAGAAGAGATAGCCAAGGCCCCCGTTCCCTGCTCTTCAGGGCCTCTGGATCTGTGTTTCTTATTTGAACTTGACTAGCGTGTAGGCCCACTTTAGAAAAGAAAACGTGTCTTGGGGAGCCCTGAGGTCCACAGGCTCTCAGGCCCCTATTTGAGAAATTTGGGCCTAAGATCTAAATATTAGTCTAGGAGAAGGTCTTTCCATTGTAAATTGTCATGCAAAAGAGAGACCGTCTTGATAAATGGCAACGACATTTTTTTTTCTTACTAAAAATAGCTCACAGGTAAGGAGGGTTTACTATGGACCAGACATAATCCTTAGTATTTTACGTGTATGAACTCATTCCTTAGATATTATCATTAAAACAAAAGCATACAGACATCTTTTGGACATTTTTCATGGGATACAAGGATTCCCAAGAACACATTGTCAGTCCCCCACTGGAGAAACCCTGATCTGGAGCAGCCAGTCTAGATGGTACCCTGAAGCACACTAGGCCAATTCTTGTCTTCTGGATGAGGAAGCAGACAGCCAGAGAGGAGAAGGGACTTGCCCAAACTCTTCCAGCAAGTCAGGGCCCAAAAGGAGACAGGAACCAAGGTGTCCTAACTACCAGCCCTAGTGTCATCCTTCATGCTCATTATGGAGAAAGTACAGAGGAAAGTAAAAAGAAAGAAAGAAAAAAAAAATCCCGATTCCAGAAATCTCCATTATTAAAATTCTAGGTATCCTGCCAGTCTTTTTTCTATGAAGATATATGCCCTTTATAGCATAAAATGGGGTAATACGAATAGATTATTTTGTAATCTGCTGTTTTTCTCTGCCTAAATATATCAAGTCCACTAGGCAGCCCTGGGGCACTTACTTCTCAGACTGCATCATGAAGGACCCCAGAGGTTCAGGTTCAGGGCCTTTCTTGAAAACCTCATCTTGCCCAGGTTTTTCCATGGCTCCTCTACACCCAACGTTGAAAGCCATTTGCCTTTCTCTGATCACGTTTTCTTGGTGCCTCCATGCCCTTGTACTTGGTATGCCTTGACTTGGGAAGCCATTCCTTGCCTAGCAAAATCACATTCAATCCAAATATTACCCCTATGGTGAAGTCTTCCCTGACCTTCTCTGGTCTCCTCCTCCTTTCCCTGGACTCTTCCCCTCTTGCTCTGCTTCTGCAAGGAATTTTCTTTTTACTGCTGTTGGAGCATCTACTACTTTGTCTTTCTACTGTACAGAGTGTCTGCAAATATAGACAATGTTGTCAAGGACATCTTCAGTTTGACAAATAAATAAATAAATAAATGTTGTCTATGCTTCTAGATTTTATGGACACCCTGTGTGATTTCACTGATCAGTCTTCTTTACGGTGAGCACCAGACGTTAGAGAAATGGTATCTTCTTCCTATTTGTATCCCCAGGAAAGCACGCAGGTGATTATCTATCTCAGTTTTCTCAGCTGTAGCATGGAGCCCACTGGATAGAGGTAGATTACATGACATAATACAAGTAAAGCACTTAGCACAGCACCTTTTGTAGTCATACAGCTTTCAATAAATAGTGGCCATTATTGTTCATAGCGGCATTGTTGTTAAGCCTATGGTTTTTTTTGAATAAGGGATGTATAGAGTGAGGGAGGGATGACTGAATGAATAGATAATGGATGGATGTATAATGAGTGAAAGGATGAAAAGATGGAGGATAATGGATGATGTATAGAGGATGGATGGATGGTCTTAGATTGGAGAGATGGTTGGATGGATGGATGGATGGATGGATGGATGGATGGATGATTGGATGGATGGTTGGAAAGATGGATGGATGGATGGATGGATGGACGAACAGGTGGAAAAGTAAGGATAGAAGAAAGGAAAGCAAGAAAAATGGCAGGAATATCCAAAGGTCTTAGGGACTGGAGATAAGACTCAAATTCTACCTGTCCCAGAAGCCTTCGTGTATAGCCCAAATGCCGACTGGGTTCTGTAACTTAGCCTCCCACAGGCTGTCTCTAGACCAACTTAGGGTTATGTCTCTGAAATAAGTAAAAATTTCCTTTGGAGCATCTGAAGAACTAAATGGCTCATTAGGAAACTCCCCTTGGCCAGAAAGGCTCCCCCAGAGCCACAGAAGTCCCTCAGTTCACTGACCATAAGTTTCCTCCTTGGGGAAGAGAAGACCCGACTCCCTCTTCCACTGACAAGGAAGAGTGAATGATCATGGTAACCTGAAGGCCTTGGAAACAAATGCTCCAGAGTTGCCCACCTGACCCTAGCCTCAGGCTCTAAGGAGCCTTCTCATACTCACCCAAGCAAAGTCCCAGTATAATCCCCACCCAGCTGCCCAAGATGGTTTACAGAAGGATTGGAGAGCAGGGTGAGCCCCCAGGAGAGGCTTGAAGGGGACCCAGAATCAGACCCATGGATCCCTCCAGCCACTCCAGTCTTTGTACAAATGGAAACACAGAGGCCGGAGAGGGTGGTTCCCCGGGTGTGTCCCATGGGTCAATCAATAGCACAGCTGGGCTTAAATGCAGTCCCAGGCACTGAGTTCCACTCCCTATCCTCGGTGCCACCAGACCCTCTTATCCAGTCCTTGATTGAGAGTATGGAATCAGTTGGGAGCTCCAGGACCTCTCAGTGAGACCATGGCTGGCACGGTCTCTTGTTTATATTCATAAACTGATGTTCCTTCCACTGCAATCCCTGTAATGTAACAGGTGGATCAATATCCAGGATTCCTGGAAGCCAACAGACCCTCTCCAGCAGCCCTGCAACTGCAGGAAGGAGGTGGGACAAATGTCTTTACTGCAGGAGCCCCTGGTTATTATCTCTGGGACTCTGACCTCAGGAGGGCATGAGGATGACAGAGCGTTCCATGGACCTGCAGGTGTGTAGCTCTGTCTAGTGATAACTAACTGACTCCAACTGGCCCATCCCCGCATAATGGAGCCGTGTGCCTGGGGAGGGAAGCCTGGCATCTCCCCTTTCACCAGCGGTGTGGTCTTTCTCCTACACTGGATGTCTCAATACATGGATGATGGGGCAAGGGACACTGAGGAGAGGTGGCCTGCCAGAAAAGAGGAGAATTGAGCATGTATTTTGGGTCCTAGATGCCAAGGGAAGAGAATCTTCCAAGATGAAGGAATTTTAAATAGCGAATTGAAAGCCTATTTACTCTCCTTAACCCAAAGCTCACTGGAAACAATAGCAAATTTGGAGAAAAAGAAGAAGGAACAAAAGAAGAAGAGCTCCATCTTTTATTAAACTATAAAGAATACCTGCTACGTGTTATAAAATATGATCTCAAACAAGAGAGAAAAGAGCCTGCAGGAGGAAGTGGGTGTCCCTCCGGATGGCACAGTGCTGGGCTGAGTTCAGGCCATCGACATGTAAGTCACTTCCCCATCCAGACACCCAGTTCAATGCCACTGGGCAGTGTGGAGGCGGGAAAGGAGTTTGCTCGCTGACACCTCTCTCTCAGCCCAGCACCCAAGGCTGCCCAACCCAGGGACTCTGCAAGTGAGGCAGAGCAGGAGGGAGACAGGTAGAAGTTACAGATTACAGCTCTGGAGCTTTACAGCCTAGAGGTCTTTACTGAGAATCTTAGAACGCTGAGCATGGAAACTGGAGGGGAGGCTGTGTTCTCAGAAAGGAAATGAAGGATTTAGTAAGAGTACGTTGGAGAGCACATACCCGATCACTCCCCAGATTACCTAGCCTGCTCTTTTCAACATCATCCTTCAACAAATGACTGGCCTGTTCCAAGGTGAATGAGATCACAAAGGAACCATCATCATGGGACTCAAAAAAAAAAAAGCAAATGGAGTTGAGGAACATAAGCAAAAGGCAAAAGAGCTTACATCATAAGAGGAATTACTATAAAAAATAAAACAAAAGCCGAGGGAGAGTTCAAGCTCATAGCTCTCCATGCAGTCCAAGAGATCACAGGCACTTTGCACTCTCTGAGCTAAGAGATGTCCAGGGAAGTGGACATCTTTCAAGAGGACATCTTTTAAGGACATCATTTGAGATGTCCCTAAAGAGGTATGACAAGGCCACAGACAGAAATACACTGAATTGGTAGGGCTCAGGAAAGATGTGGAAGCAACAAATAAAGCTGTTTAGAAATTAAAAAGCATATCGGGGGAAAAAAAACAGAATAAACAAAGAACAGAGAGGGGCACGTAGCTAACACCTGCAGAAAACCACACAAAAATAAATGGAGAAGGAACAAATAAACATATAAAAATAGTATACTATTTTCCTAGGGTTGCTGTAATGAAGTAGCTTATGCTGGATGTCTTAAATCAACAGAAATGTATTGTCCTGGGGCACCTGGGTGGTTCAGTGGGTTAAGCACCTGCCTTTGGCTCAGGTCATGACCCCAGGGTCCTGGGATTGAGGGCTGCATCTGCTGAGCAGAGAGCCTGCTTCCCTCTCTCTCTCTGCCTGCCTCTCTGCCTACTTGTGACCTCTGCCTATCAAATAAATAAATAAAAATCTTAAAAGAAAATAAAAAGTATTGTCCTGAAGTTCTGGAAACCAGAGCCTGAAATCCAGGTGTTAGCAGTATTGGCTCCTCCTGAGGGGTCGGAGGAAGAATCTGTTCCACGGCTCTCTCCTAGTTTCTGGTGATGGCTTGGTGACCCTCCAATCTACCACCATTGTCACGTGCATTCTTCTCTGAGTCCCCACTTCTTAAAAGGACGCCATATTGGATGAAGGGCCCACTCTGGTTCAGTATGGTCTCATCTTTACTATTCACATCTGCAACGATCCTATTTTCCAATAAGGTCACATTCTGAGGTACTGGGCATGAGGACGTCAACATATCTTTTGGGGGAAACCAGTTCAGCCCATAACAAGTAGTTATAGGAAAGACTAAAAGACATGGAGAAAAGACTAGAGAGATACAATATTTGCATAGTGTTTCTGAAAAATGGAGTGGAAGAAAGATGAAAAATATTCAGACATAATGGGAAAAATTTCCCTGAAATAAAGATCTGAATGTGGAGACACAAAATAGATTCGGGACCTTCAGGATAAAGCATGATATTCTAATGAAGTTCCCGAACTTCAAGGTCACAGAGAGAATTGTACAGGCACCCAGGCAAAACTCCATCTTGAGTCACAAAATGGGAGAAATCAGGCTGGCTGTGGACCTCTCAGACATACACCATGCCAGGGTCAGTAGGCCATGTCTACAAGGTCCTGAAGGACAGAAATTGGGAATTTATACCCAGATATGTTTCCTTCCAATATGTTTCCTTCCAATAGGAAGGCCACAGACAAAGCCAAGAGCTTTGAAAATGAGCACCTCTTACTCCTTGAAGCAGACAATTGGGCAATAAAATCTAGCCAGCAGAGGTTTTCTTTTCTTTTTCTCTTTTAAAGATTCTTTCTTTATTTATTTTAGAGACTGGGGAGGGACAGAGGAAGAGGGAAAGAGTCCTTAAGCAGACTCCCTGCTGGGCCCAGAGTTCAACGTGGGCTCAATCCCAGGACCTTGAGATCAAGACTTGAGCCAAAATCAAGTCGAACAATCCACTGACTGAACTACCGGGTGCCCCAGCAAAGGATTTCTTAAAATAAATATCTCAGAATGGAGAAGGCAGGGTAAACATATTGACAATAAGCACGGAATCCGTTTAAATATAGAAATAACAATCTTTGTGAATCTGGAGTATTGAGCACAGTGTAAATGCCGTAAACATCAACAATAAAATAAACTGTATTCATGTGACGAACAAAGATTGGGATATGGAGTACAGAAAGTGGGAAAAAGTGTGAATATGTTGATTTCCTCCACTTTCGCAGCAAGAATCAAGAGATACTGGGAATAAAGTAGGAGAAAATGGCATTTTAGAAATACCATAATTATTCTAATCTCATAATTATTATTTTACACAATCATGTTTCTTGACTTTAAATGGCCTGATAGAAACTAGTACCACCAGTAATGAAAAAAATTTTATCTGAAATTTAGCACTTTCTTCTATTTCGATTTTATAATGGACTTTTAATTTTTTTATTTTGAAATAATTTCAGATGTAGAGAAAAGTTGCAAGTGTTTTCCATATACCTTTCCCCAGCTTTCCTTAACGCTCACATCTTACATAACCATGCCATATTTGTCCAAGCTAAGACACTGATGTTGGTACAATACTATTAAAGTACAGACTTTATTGGGACTTGACCGAATTTCCTACTGATCTTATTCTGCTCCAGGATCCAATTCAGCAAAGCACAGTACATTGAGCTCTCATGCCTCCTTAACCTCCTTCACTACGGGACTGTTTCTCAGTCCTTTCTCATTTTTCATGATCTTGACACTTGAAGAGCCATGCTCAGGTGTTCTTAAACTGTCCCTCAATGTGAGTTTGTCTAATGTTTCCTTACAATCAGACTGATACTGTAGATTTTGGGGGAAGAATACTAAAAAGTTCAAGTGCCCCTTTCATGTCATATCAGTAAGTATATGAGAGCAACAGGACTCATTACTGGTGACATTAACCTTGATCACTTGGTTCAAGTGAGGTCTGCCAGGTTTCTGTGTGAAAAGAAACTAGTTTTCCCCTTCCATGCTCTATTTTGACAGAAGTGGGTCACTAAGTCCAGCCCTTATTCAAGGGAAGAGGAGTTAATGCCCAGCTTCTAGAGGGAAGTGTATGAAAGAATTTGTGGAAACATACAAAAAAACACCACAGTAATTAATAAATATTTTCAGAGAGATACTTTGGAGACATTCATCGGCAGTAATTATTACTCTTGTGCTCAAATGATAATTTCCAATTGCCCTCATTCATCCCACATTTATTATTTGGCATTTCTGTATGAGGAAGATTTGTCCCTTCTCCTGCATTTATTTATCTAGTCAATCATTTGTTTACGTCAGTATGGACTCATGAATATTTATTTTATTCTTTGGGTTATCACCAATACTTTCATTATCTATTTTGTTGTGCAAATTATTCTGGGCTTAGCCATTGGCAGATTAATCAGGGTGGTTCTAGTGTCTTTTTTTTTTTTTTCTTTTTTTTTTACTGACGAGACTTAATATTTTAGAGAGTTTCAGGCACACAGAAACTGAGTGGCGAGTACAGAGTTCCCTTTTCCCCCTCCCCAGCCCACCTCCACTTCTTCTATTATTAATACCTCGCATTAGTGTGGTGTATTTGTTACAACCAATGAGTCAATACACATTATTATTAACTAAAGGCCATTGTTTGCATTAGAGTTCCCTCTTGTACATTCTATGGGTTTCGACAAATGTATAATGACAAGTAGCCACCATTACAGCTCTGTGCAGAATAGTTCCACTGCCTTAAAAATCCCTTGTCCTCCACCTAGTCATCCCTCTCTTGCCCCAGACCCAGGCAACCACTGATCTTTTTACAGTCTCCATGCTTTTGCCTTGTCCTGTTTGCCAGAATGACATATAGCAGGAATCATATAGTGCCTGGGGTTTCAGACTGGCTTCTCTTTCTTAGCAATATGTGTTTAAGGTTCCTGTATGTCTCCTTGTAGCTACCTAGCTTATCTCTTTAGTACTGAATAATATCCCACTGTTGGATGTACCCCAGTTTCCTCATCCACCCACCGACCCATTCACCTACTGGAACATGTCGATACACATGAGTTATATGTCTCTTAAAAAAACCACATAAAATAAACGTGTTCATACTGACATCTTGAGTATAATCCAAGATTACAGCATTCATTCTAGCCTCCCTGCCTTGCTTCCTTGTGATTTCTTTCTCTGGCAGTGAAAAACCTGGCTCTCATAATCTAGAATATACATGTTTATTTGTTCAGCCCTAGTATGCGTGTAAAGCCGTTTCAGAGTGGTTCACCTGGGCAGCCTGGAGAACAAATGAATGAAAACAGAGTGTCTGTGTACAGTGTTTCCCCTTTAGCTTGATGGTACGCGGCCAAAATATTGTTTTTTAAAACGAGGTCATCTCTTCCCCACAACGCCCCCCCACTGATTCATTTTTATACTGCTAAGGTCAAGTAAAATTAACTTCAGGGTTTTTTTTTAACCTAAAAATAATAATTTGTTATTCCATATTATTACAGTAGACCTCTCTGTCTTTCTACCATCTATCCATCCTTCTATCCTTCCATACACAAAAAAGCATGTTTGGAATTGTAGTAATCAAATGTTAATAACAGTTGCTGCTGGGTGATGTGATTTTGGGTGATTTTTTTGTGTAGTGTTTGGTTCCGTATTCTGTAATTAATTTTTGTGTAAACATATATATTATTTTTATAGAAAATGAAAAAGTGTTCTCTAAAATCAGAGAGAAAATTGTCAGCAGGCGGAACACTGCTAAGGGGTAGAATTCCTACTGGACTTAGTAGCTAGAATATCATTTTGGGGGGCACCTGCATGGCTCAGCAGTTAGGCATCTGCCTTCAGCTGGGGTCATGATCCCGGGGTTCTGGGATCGAGCCCTGCATTGGGCTCCCTGCTCAGCGGAGAGTCTGCTTCTCCCTCTCCCTCTGCTGCTCCCCCTGCTTGTGCTCCCTCTCGCTCTGTCAAATAAATAAATAAAATCTCAAAAAACAGAATATCATTTTTGAGTCTGATGGAAGCTGTCACTTGGAAAGAGTGAGAGGCAGGAGCCAGATTGGATGGGTAGAGGAGTAAACGGAAGGCACGGACAAGGCAAGCAATGAAGGTGAATGACCCTCAAATATGCACCCTGCCTAGGAACGGTCCTGTCTGAACACGTGCCTGAGCTCCACCCACCAGGGGTTTAATTCGGCAGGTCTGGGGCAGAGCCGAGAACTGGCTTTTCCAACCAAACTCCCCGCTAATGCTCGTGCTACTGGTCCTCAGACCACACCCAGGTGCCCCAGCTATAGTCAAGTCTTTTAAGAAGAATGATTGGCTGTGAGGGATGCAGGAGCAGTGGAGGGGACTTGCTTTGTTTGGTTTATTTTGCTGTCGATGTCTGTTTTTTATTTGCATCTAGTACAAAGATATTAGAGAAATACAAAAAGAAATAGATCAATAAGTGTGGTGGGAGGTTTTAACACACATCTCTCAGCAGCTTATACAACATGGTGGCTAAAACCCCCCACAATCCAGTAAGCATGGAGAGGGTAGGAACAACACAGTCAACAAGCAATGCCTGACGTACAGAAACATACGTCAAGTAACGACAGAATTATCTCCAAGGGCACATGGAATTTGCCAGAATGATTCTACTGGGCTACAAAATAACTTTCAACAGATTTCCACGGATTGAACTAACACAGAATCCAGTCTGGTCTTGGACCGTTGTGACATGCATTATGACAATGACCCCCAAATTTCCAGTGTTTGGGATTTATGTATTACACTTCCTTTGCTTAACTTCCATTTGGAAGTAATTTCAAAATTACCCCAAAAGTTGCCAAGGTAAAAATAGTACAAAGAATACTCATATGCCCTTTACCTAAATCCACTTATTGTAAGCATTTCACCCCCATTTGCCTTCTCACCCCCCGCCCCCACTCTTCCGACACGCGGGCGTGAGCACGTGCGCGTACACACACACACACACGCACATTTTCCAGGTTCTCAGCTGAGAGCAACACTGCCTTACCAGTCATGGGAGTGAGACCCTCGTAAGTGGATCTCTCAATCTTCAGTTGAGCTGCTCAAGCACCTGGATAGAACCAAAGTGAGCCTAGCCCCAAAGTACAGATCTGCGAGTTAAACATTATTTAATACCAATGGGTCTTGGGCATTTTGTTACACAGCAGCAGGAAAGGGAAGAGGTATTGTGGGGCTTGGGGGCTCCCGAGGTACACGAAGGCATTGTGAGTATCATGAGGGCCCACCAAGGCTCCTGCATCTACAGTGCAATCGGACCACCCTAGATTCTCTCCCGCTGTCCTGGTACAGGTAAGGAGACAGCTGAGAATTAAGTCTTCTAAGCCTGGAATTTTCTGGGTGCATACAAAAGATAAATGGAAGAGGGGGATTCAGGAAGGAATTGGCAAGTGTCTTTGACAGGGTGGGTCATGGTAGTCTCTAAGTTGGATTTAGAAGGAAAGGGAGGTAGAAGGTGGTTACCAGAAAGGAAGTCAATAGAAGGATATGGTGGTTAATTTTATGTGTCAGTTGAACTGGTAATGGGTCGTCCAGATTTTTGGCAAACGTGATTTCTGGGTGAATCTATAGGGGCAATTCTGGGGAGAATTAACATTTGAGTCAGTAGACTTTAAAGCAGTGACCTCCCCCATGTGGTGGGCATCGCCCGATCTATAGAAGGCCCAAATAGAACAAAAAAATGGAGGAAGAACAAAGTTGTCCCTTCCTGCCAGATTGCTTGGGTTGGAACATCATCTCCAACCTTCAGGGCCCCTGGTTCTCAGGCCATCCGACCTGAAAGTAATTCAGACTGAATACCAATGCCCTTCTTGCGTTTCCAGCTTGCACATGACAGATTATGGGATTTCAGCCTCCATAACTGCACGAGCCAATTGCTTATAATAAATCTCTCCATATATATATAAAATATGCTCTCTCTGTATATATATATGTCATCTCTCTCTCTCTCTATGCCATATGCCGTACATAAATAGGTATGTGTGTGCGTGTATATGAAACCGATCTCCTATTGGTTTTGTTTCTCCTGAGAATCCTGACTAATTCAAGACCTAGTGACATTGACAGATGTTTGTAATGGGACGGGTTCATCAGGCAAGATGGAAACCAGGAAGCTGGGCTCTCCAGAGAGAGGATGCATAAAGAACTGTGGCCACCCAGGGCAAAGCAGTTTGGGTTCTGATGCGACTCTCTCCTACCCGCAACTGCTGACGGTCTTTCAAATTCGAGCCTTCCCTGACCTCTCAGTACCCTTCTGTGTGCCCCTCAGGGCTCTTTCTCCCCTCTGTCCAGAGCCCTGCCCACACTGGATTCCCTCTGCCTCTGCCTCCAGTCCCACACCTGACTCCCTGAGGGCTGAATGCGTGCTTTGCCACCCCCGAATCCCCAGCACCTAGTCTGACACATCCTGAGGCCCAGGAAAACTTTGCTGAGTGAACTGATGTATGAACACAAGGAGTGATGGAGGGACCAGAGTCCAAAAGGACTGTCAGGGCACCAGGAGTCCAACACCCATTTCTGCCTTGTTCTTTCCATCCCACTTTCCAGAAGGTAAAATGAGGAGCCAGAGAGGTTAGAAGGCCTGCAGGTGTCATGCAGCAGAGCAGCCCTGGTAACCAAAGCAGTAGAAGCAAGATCAAAGGTTGGGGGGTGGCTTGAGGACGGCTGGAAGGGAGCCCAAGAGTCTCTGCTTCATGGTGGGTCAGCACCTCGCTGGACCAGGGCGGACTCCCCTCTTCGCCCATTTTCCCCTGCCTCGGGGGGCCGGGAGTGTCTGCCCTGAAGCATACATTTGGTAGTCTAGTAATTTCATCCTTGCCCAGCTTGGGGGGGTGCGGGGGACTGGCTGTCACCTCATTTCTGAAGCAGCTCCAGGCTGCTGGGGAAGCAGCTGGGCCACACAGCTGCATTTCTCCCTCCCTGCCCCCCCAGCAAGTCAAAAGAAAAAGACAATAAAAAGAAAACCCAGGGGCAGGAAGGCAGTTTTCCCAGCCCATATTGGGGCTGCCCAGGAAGGGGAGGCACCCTGGAGATCCCATTAAATGGAGATCCCATTAAATGGATGTTTATTTTAACGGGTGGTGAAGGGAAGGAGCTGAGACCAATCCTGGGGGTGGGGAGAGACAAGAGAGGGAAGAAGATGCAGGGTCTGTTCCTTCAGTTGGGTCTTTCTGAGGCTGCCCTTGAGTGAGTAAGTAGCCAAGGTGCACTGCAGGAGGCCAGCAGTGAGTCCTGAGATGGCTGGTGCAGGGGCTGCCTTTTTGGGGAAGGGAGGCACTTCTACCTTTGTTCCTTCACTCAACTCCAGCAGCTCGAGTCCCTGTGACATTCTCTGCTAGGGTTAGGGCCAGGCAAAGGATGACCAATCAGCCCCTGCCCATGCCCTCAAGCACTGGGGGGACTCCACTCCCCCCAGCTAGGCAGGCTGTGGTAAGGGGCCCGGGGCAAGTGCTAGGCCAGCAGAATCATAGAGACCATGGGACCACAAGTGTGGGCCCGGGGCCACAGGGTAGACAGCCTTCCCATGGCTGTCCCGCCTTTGGTACCCAGGGTCTTGGGCAAAAGGTGCCCTGGGTCCTGTCCTCACCACCAGACAAAGGTCTAGAGGGTGGTCACATTTTGAGTATCTGGAAACCTAGCTAGACACTGAAAGCCCTTCCCCCAGCTTCTCTGCCCAGGTGGGTCCTTGTTGTCCTTGATGGAGCTGAGGACCTCACTGACGACTGGTCAGACCCTAACATTCTTCAGGGCAAGCTCACTTCTGCCCTCACACTCACTCCCTCCCATGGTCCATGATGCCTTACCAAGACACCGAAGGTACCTGGGTAGCTCAGTGGGTTAAGCCTCTGCCTTCAGCGCGGTTCGTGATCTCAGGGTCCTGGGATCTGAGCTCCACATCTAGGCTCTCTGCTCAGCGAGGAGCCTGCTTCCCCCTCACTCTCTGCCTGCCTCTCTGCCTACTTGTGATCTCTCTCTCTGTGTCAAATAATAAATAAATAAAATATATTTTTTTAAAAAATCATTTACTCACTCATTCGTTCATTCCATGACCTTTCACAGGGCATCTCCTCCGTGCTGGGCCCTGTTCAGGGTGCTGGGGATTCATACTGAAGACAATTAGAAATCCCCGTCCTCTCGTAGACAAAGATGATAAAGAAGTGGGTCAAATATCTAGAACGTCACATGTAGATAAGTGCCATGGAGAGAAATCAAGGCCAGGGCACAGGTAGGGGGTAATCATGGCATGTTCTCACAGCCTCCAATATTCCTCTTTGCTCCGACATGGAGACATGTGTGTGTCCCAGGCCCAGAACTAAGCTTTCTCTCGTTCCGTCCTCACTGCTGGCCTGGGAGTCTCTACTTTGTGTGTGACGACACAGAGGCCACCTAGAGAGAGTACCACACCTGCCGGCGATGACAAGCCAGTTGGAGGGGACCTCCCTCTACCCCCCCCCACCCTCAAGGAGTCTGGCACAAGGGGGGAGACGGATGAAGAAGTGGGCCTCACCCCAGCCATCCGGTGATGCCCAGCCTGGGGGGTCCCAGCCCAGGCTCCTGCTTTGGCTCTGACCCAAGAAGACTTCATTGATCCGAAGTCCTGCTGAGCATGTGGTCCTGGCCTGGGGAGAGCCCCAGCACTGACCATGTCCCAGGCCCCCTTAGGGGCCCCACCTGCCTCTGCCCAGCAACTAGGGGAGCAGTGCTCTCAGGAGAAAGAATGCTGGGTGGGAGTCAGGCGTCAAGGGTTCCGGCCCTCGCCCCCGACTCCCAGCCTCACCCACTTTGTCATTTCAAGGCCCCGTCCCCTCTCTGGGTCTCTTCCTAGTCTGTGGAAGGAAGGAGTTTGACCCAGAGAATCTTGAGCCCCATGGGGTCTATGACTCAGTTTCCCCATATGGACAAGACACTTTAACCTGGACTGCACCCCTGGGACCAGATAGGATGGCCTTTCCTGTGAATACAGATTTGGGGGGAGCCCGTGACATTGAAGGGAGACACTGGGCAGTGAGGGGTGTGGGAGGCTGACTTTCCGCTGACATCTTTCCAAATTATCCGCATTTCCATATCTGCGTGTACTACCAATTAAAGAACCAAATTAAAGAAAATTTAAGCTTAATTCGTTCCACATCGTCCCCTCCTCCAGGGACTGCGAGCCTGCTTAGGTTAGTCAAGGCTCACGACTTACCTTGGAACGGCCTTGCTGCTGCTGCTGGCTCTGGGTCAGGCACGCAGCAGAAACTTGCACCCACAAACTTTGCATTTGCTCCCGTGAGTGTGGATTCACCACCCTCCCACTCTCCACCTGCTGGGGTCAGGCCCCTTGGAGCACAGAGGCCCACTGCTGCATTTCAGAGCACCCCCTCCCCACCCACAGACACGCATGTGCTCACACAGGGACACACATACATGCCGACATGCACATGCATACACAGACACACACACACATACACACATGCAGACACACAGACACACAGACACACACTCCCACCCCACCCTCTGGGGGGCTTTACACAACCCTTAGTCCGTGATTAAGACATATTTACTAAATAATAAATGAGTGCAAACTCTCAGATCCAGGAAGCCAGAGCCTCGCCTGTCTGCAGCCTCCTTTGCCCCCCAATCTGCCTGCTGTCTGCCGGAGGGAGAGACCGCACAGAGTGGGGGATGCTCCCGCTGCCTCTAAGGGGCCGCACCTTCCCTCCGGCAGGCCTGTGAGCACTCCGGGTCCGCTCCAGCCTGTCCACATGCCCTGAGACAAACAAGCCTGCAGTCTTGTCCTCTGTGGTCTGGCCCACCCAGGCCAAGTGGGCTGCTCCCTGTCTCAACTGAACTTGGCTCTCTCCAGAAGCAGCAATCCCAGTTCACCAGGAACGGCCTTCAGACCACACTCACGCTGTCTGGAGTCATCAGGGCACCTCCTGGGAGTCTGGTCACAGCATCACTGGAGGAGGGAACGGCGTCCTCCCTCCCTTGAGCTGCATTGGGGGTGGGGTGGATGGAACATCAAATGCTGGGGCTCGGATGGCTTATTGAAAGCAAGACCCAGTGCTGGCCTGGAATGCCCGTTTGCACCTGAACCCCAAGGACACTGCTGTCTCCTGGGGCACAGGTGGAAGGTTCAAGACCGTAGTTGTAGGCATCAAGGTTCCAACTCAGAGCCCGGGTGGGGAGAGGGAACTCCACCCAGCTCTGGAAGGCCCTCTAGGAATTATGTGGGTTAGTGGCTCACAATTTGGGGTTTCGTGCACCCCCAGTAATATATTACAATAAAGGGGGCTGTCTGACAAGATTACTATTATTAGCCCTTATTTCATCAAAGAAATGGCAGGCTTTAATGCCAACAGTGTGAGGGGAAGGTGGGCATGATTGCAAGACAGCGGACAGTTCTTACACGGAAACCACGGAGCCCGTAGAAAACGCCCTGTACAATGCTTGTTTTCCTTCCTTAGCGATAAAGACCTTGATGCTGACTGGTTCCAGGAGGCAAGATGGTGTTTGGAATGATGTGGAAACTGTGTGCAAACTGAGGCCCAGAAAGGAGTGACGAGTTCGAGGTCCTATGGGAAGCGGGTGGCAAAGGAAAGCCCAAGTCTGGGGCTCTTTCCGCATCGCCGACTCCTTAAAGTGAGGTGGGCTCCAAGGGCCTGGGTCCGTGGGGGCCTGGTCCCTGCTGGAGGCCTGGAGGGACGATGCCTAGAGCCCTGGAGGATGGGGAGCCTGTGCGCCCACTTCTTCTCGGCTTCCTGCCGTCTGCCGGGCCCCGCTCCAGAGCCAGGCTCCAGGCTGCAGCGTCGAACTCTCACGTCCTGCCCAACTGTTCCCTCTGGAATGCTCTGGGCCCTCGGCTGCCAGCTCTCCCGGCATGACGTTTGTCTGGTGCCAGGAGGGACAGGGCCACATGTCCCCCATATGCCACCGGGGTGGGACGTTTCCACTGAACAGCTGAGCTGGCCTCCCCTTCTTCCCTCAGCAGACTTCCCTGCCTCTCTCCTCTTTGTCTTCCTCAGGGCACCTCCCGCTCCTGACCAGGAAGCAAGTAGAAGGGGGTGTTTTAGCGTTTGCAGGTCCTCCACTTTCCAAAGCAGGTTCACGTGCACTGGTTTCCATTAAGCAAACGTACATACTGTAAAGTCAAACAGAAATCAAACAGGCACATATCCTTTTCCAGTACCTGCGGGGACAGGTGACAGTGAGCTCCTGAGGACCAGACATCCATCTCTCCGTCCATCCATTTCTCCCTTCCTCCATCCATCTCTCCCTAGTCCTACTCATCCATCCACCCCTTTATCCCTTCATCCAGCCAATCAAGCAACTTTCCTTCTCTCCCTCCAATCATCCATCCTACCGTCAGTCCATCTGTCCATCCATTCCCCCGTCCACCCATCTAGTCAACCATCCGTCTTCCCATCTATCTACCCACCCTCGACCCACCAAATCAACCACCTCTCCACCCATCCATCCATCTTCCCATCCCCCTTTCTGTGCCTCTCTCAATCTCTGCATCCTTTATTCTGCCATCCGCTTTCCACCCTCCATCCCTTCGTGGATCCATCCATCCATCCATCCATCTCTCTATTCCTCCATCCATCTTTTTATCCCTTCCTCCCTCCTTCGATGCCTCCCTCCTTCTACCCATCCCTCCACCCCGTTACCCTTCATCTAGCTAACCAGGCCTCTCTATCCCCCCTCCAGCTGTCTCCATCTCCCTCTACCCTTTCTCTCATCCCTCCACCTCTCGCTCCCTCTCTCTGGCTATTGAGAGCTCCCCACGAACCAGGCACTGCCACTGTACCCCATGAGGGGACCAGCATGCCGCATACTGTGACAGCTCAATAAGCTTTTGACTGGACCTAATGGCGCCCCTGCCTTCCGGAGCTTACGCAACAGTGAGAGTGAAGTCCACGGCCAGCTCCAATTCTGCTGAGTCAGCAGTTGAGAATCCTCTGTGCTTGGGAAGCAGGTGGACAGAAGAGAAGCTTTGGACGGACCAGCTCTCAGGAGTCCTTACAGTGACCCACGAGCCTTACTTGCCCACTCTCTTTGTTTCCTCTTAGCCATCCTGGAAGGAAGATAAGATTTACCCCCATTTTATCAGCTGAGGAGTTGGGCCCAGAGGCCGTGGCACAGGACAGAAATCTGAGAATACCTCTGTCCTACCATCAATTCCACTATGGGGATCAAATGTATGGTGCCTCTTCTGGTTTCACTGTAAATCCTCCCTCCAGCAAATCCCGTGTTCCCCCAAACACAGCCCACACCTCAAGGCCTGATGGGTTTGCCCCTGCTCCTTCTCCTAGAGTACTCTAGTCCTCTTCTCCCAGAAGAAATCACATCCCCCTCCAGGATTCATCCCCAAGGATGCCTCCCTCAGGAGGTCTTCTAAGATTGCCCCTCCCTCTACCAACTTCAGCAAGAGTTAGCCATTTCCTTTCTTCCCACAAAGGTTTACTTACTCCCCCCGCACACACACACACATTGTATTGTCTGTCTTTTCTGAAGGTTGTTGAGCAAGGGGGCTGTGTCTGTTTTCTCCTTCTGAGCTCCATAAGTGTGTTGGGGG
The DNA here is from genome assembly GCF_922984935.1 of Meles meles. Lineage (NCBI taxonomy): Eukaryota > Metazoa > Chordata > Mammalia > Carnivora > Mustelidae > Meles > Meles meles. Next base: position 21,397,795 of record NC_060073.1, read on the forward strand.
CCTACCATGGGCAAGTAATACAGGGGAACCAGATCGATAACCAGAAGTGATATTACTATATTTATCAGCCAGCAGAGCGCGGAAAGCAGCCAGGCAGAGAGGTAAGAACCAACAGAGAGGATCATCCCTGCCTGCGATTTCCTTCCACCCAGCATCTGGCCTGATCTCAGCCTCCGCGTGGGAAAGAGGCTGAGAGGTGTCTAGTCTCTGGGGAGGTTGGAGGGGAGGGCATTGAACTATGAACTTAGGGAGCCCAGGTCTAATCAGACCACACCTGATGCCTCCTTCCCAGGCCTTCCCTGGCCCAGACCAGCCCTGTCTAGGCCACAGAGACATCTGGTAAGGGAGAAGGAAACTCCGGGAATCATGTAAAAGCTGACACGTAAACAAGTGGTCCATGTACTTCAGGGGTCCGAGACTCGACTCACACCACGTCGTTCAATCCGAACAGCCCTCGGGGCTGGGCGCCACTCTGCAGCCAGAAGAGTGAGGTTCAGGAAGGCGAGGCAGCTGCCCAAGGTCCGCCAGCCTTGAAGCGTACAGCCAGGGTTGGAATTCAAGCAGTGGGTTTCCTGGGACCCAGGGCTGTTGAGACAGCCCTCACTTCTGTCCGGGCCCTGGAGTAGGCCAAGGGGGAAACGGGGCAGAGGTGGTGCCTGGGGCCCTTTCAGAACGGAAGAAAGGCAGCCGTCTGGGGACCTGGACACCCAGGATGAGAGTGGAGCCCGTGACCATAGGGCCCTCTTCCTCAGTGCTGTTCTGGACCGAACACGCCACCTTCCTTAGGTCTCAGGCCACAGACTGAACATCATTGTGGCCATTTGACAGATGAAACCTTCGAGGCTCAGAGAGGCTGACTTGTTCCAAGTTGCTCAGCTGGGCAGCGGCCAAACCGAGGAGCAACCCCAGCGGCTCCCTCATTTTCCGCCCCAGTCTCTCCGGGGAAAGACTGTGCCCCAGGGAGGGGAAGGAGGAGTACTGGGCAGGACAGAGTGAGGGGGAGGGAGGCAGCCAGAGAGAAACAGAATGAAGAGCCCAGCTTTTCTGTTTCTTTTTTTTTTTAATTAATTAACTAATTTATTTGAGATACAGAGAGAGAGAGAGAGAGCAAGCAAGAGCAGGGGGAGGGACAGAGGGCGAGGGAGAAACAGATTCCTCACTGAGCAGGGAACTCCAGCAGAGTTTCAACTGACTGAGCCCTCCAGGCGCCCCAACTTCTAGGTTTGTGCTGGGGGACCCAGAACCTTGACCGGAAAGGGGTTATGACCCTCACACTCCCAGCCTCTCCGCCATAGGCCCCATGTGCTGTTCTGGTCTCTGGACTTGCAGCCTCTGGCACAAAAGAGAGGAAACAAGGCTGGCAGGACACACGAACGGCTTCTCTTCCTTTGGAGCCTCCCACTCCCTTGACCCAGGCAGGAGGAGGCAGGCAAAGCCAGCAAAGCCACCTGCCCCAGCCCTGTCCCTATTCCCAGCCCTACAGCCACCTGCTCCCCACGCTCCAAGGACCGCCTGCAGTTACTGGGCTGGAAAGCCCTAGAAAAATGGTGGCAGGGATGCCATCGGCAGGGAGGCAGGAAAGCCCAGCTCTCTGGCCTGGCCAGGCCTAGCAGGGGGTTTCCAGCTGCCCCCGCGGCTGCAGAAGGCTCTTGTGTCCCATTCTGACTTTCACGACTCTGTGGGTCAGAGTCACTACCCCCCGCCCCCTTAGTGATGGGAAAACTGAGGCCCAGCAAGATCGCATAGCTGGGGAGCTCTGTGCTTGAGACCGGAGCTGAACGGCGTGTTCCCCCAAAGCCTCCCACCCAGCAGGGGCAAGTTACTCCACCCGTCTCGGTCTTTCTGCGTGACCCGGTTGTTCCAGGCCACCTCTGGTGAAAGCTGTCTGCCCAGGAGGTCTGGGGACTCTGTTGGACCATGTCTGAGATTTCCTGGAGAGTCCCATGTCTTCTGAGGACTCCGGCTGAAAGCGACCCTGGTCGCTGCAGGGGATTCTCCAAGAACACAGGTTTGGGTGGGCCACATGGAACTTCACGAGCTCAGCCCTTCCCAGGCCTTGTCACATGGGGAGAACTCAGGGCCATGGTCCCTGGCCGGGGGCAGGAGAGTGACCATGCCTGGAGGCTCCCAGTCCCCCTCATCCACCCAGGAGGGATAAGCAAGACGCTGCTGGTGGTACAGGTAATTACTCTAGGTTTCCTGAGATGCTACCTTCAGGAAACTTGGTTTCTGAAAGGCCATTTTTGCAACTATATGAGGGATTCTGGCTGGTTTTTTGGGGAGATGCGATTAGAGCTTGGGGCTGGGAAAGCCCTCCCTGGGGGTTCCCCACAAGTCCCAGGCCTAGTTGCCACTCTCTCAGGCCTGTCTCCATGGAGACCTGGGAGATGGGAGGCCTGAAATCCCCCGTATCCCTTGCTGAGGACGTGTCCTTTGTACTTGATCCTTTGTCCGTTAGCTGTGGCTTCTGACAGTTTTACGGGTAGGTGTGTTTGGTTTGGGCTGGGCCTCCAACCCAGCTCTCCGTGGGACGCAGAGCCCCATTCTGCCCGTACGCTCGTGAGCCCCGTACCCCTCCACCCACAATCTGCCGGAGGGCAGAAAAGGTCCTCTGGCCATACAGCTCCATCCACTGACAGCCTGAAACCCCAGGTAGGAAGGGGCATCTGAGCCCGGAAGGAGGGGAGGGAAGAGGGGAGCAGGGGGGACGACAGCCCCTGATCCACCCCAGCTGTTCAAACATCCAGGCCCCTTCCCTCTTCCTTCCAAAGTCCCTGGTCAGCACTCAGCCCCGGTTCACAGCCGCCCTGGGTCCCTGCAGTAAACACCTCGCAGAGATTTCCTCTAGCAGACGGGAGGCTTCTTGCTAACCTTCAGCAGAGATTTCCTCTAGCAGACGGGAGGCTTCTTGCTAACCTTCACAGCCCGGAAGGCCACCAGCTCCATGGGAGCCGCAAGGGCTGGGTGGAACAGGGAACCGAGTGGCTGACCCTGCTGAGCTCAGAGGCAAAGCACAGGAAAGAGCGTGGGAGGAGGTGAGGGGCCACGGTTCCCAGGCCGGCTGCCGCCCACACCAGCCCCTGGCTCTCTCCCCACGCTCCCATCTCTAGCCATTGTCCATACCGGCCCCTCCTATCTCTTTGTGGCTCTCGGTTCTGCCCACTCCAGGTTCCCTGATAAAGTGCTTCCAGATGGAAAGCATCTCCCTCTCCAGGCACTGGCCCTGGGGTGCCTTGTCTCCTGTGGTTCCGGTCATGTCCTGCCTTACAGATATTAGGGTGAGGGTCATGTTGTCTTTCTGCAGCTCTCGAGGCCAAGATGTGTGTCCTGCCAGGTGGTCCCCAGAGGGCACCCGACCCAGGGGCTTGGGGAAGGAGCAAGGAGAATTGACGTTTACTCATTGAGTAAAGCTTGCACCACTTGGGACTTGACTTATCCCCATAATCCCTGTGCAAACACAGCGGGGTGGGCACCCCCGTCCACCTTTCACAGATGAAGCGACCGCCACACACACTGTCCTCCTTATTTACATTTTCCAAGAGTCCCGGGATAGAAGAACATCATGGATTTTTCTACGTTGCTTTTGTATCCAGCAACCTTGCTAAATTCTCTTGTTAATCCTAAATCAGCTGACCCTTGCACAACACAGGTTTGAACTGCATGGGTCCACTTATATGTGAATTTTTTTCTCCCAATAAATGCAGTCCAGGACTGCAAATTTGTTTTCACTTCCTTATCATTTTTAAAGTAATATTTTCTTTTCTCTAGTTCCCTTTATTGTAAAAATACAGTATTTAATGCATATCCCATATAAAATATGTGTTAATCGATTGTTTATGTTCACAGTGAGGCTTCTGGTCAACAATAGGATATTAGTAGTTCCGTTTTGGGGGAAATCAAGATTCTATATAGATTTTTTTTCAAAGATTTTATTTATTTATTTGATAGACAGAGATTACAAGTAGTCAGAGAGGCAGGCAGTGAGAGAGGAGGAAGCAGGCTCCTCGCTGAGCAGAGAGCCTGATGTGGGGCTCGATCCCAGGACCCTGGGATCATGACCCGAGCCGAAGGCAGAGGCTTTAACCCACTGAGCGAACCAGGCGCCCCAAGATTCTATATAGATTTTTGGCTGCAAAGGGGGACTCGCACTTAGTCAGCTGTACTCCGTGAATTCTTTTGGGTTGCCCATGAAACGATGACAGCATTTGCAATCACCTCTTATTTTTTCTTTCCTTCCAATATTTATATCCTCTTGTCTTTAAACATTTTTATTTTATCGTCTTTTCTGTCTCACTCTGCTGGCCGGGACCTCCAATGTGACATTAACTGAAAGTGATATTAGCAAACATCTTTGTCTTACAGCCGATTTTAAAGCAAACCTTCTCAATCATTCTTCCTGCTTTATGTCTATGATAAGGTTTCTGTAGATACTACTTATTAGGCTAAAGAAACATGTGTTCTTTTCCTAGTGTCCTGAGAGTTTGTTCATAAATGGATGTTGAAAGTTACTGCACTCTGTTTCTGCCTTTGTTGAGCCCGTCATGTAGCGTCTCTCGTTTGCCTTGTGGATTTCATTCAATGATTTATTCATCCATCTTCCGAAGTCAAGCCAACTTTGCATTCCTGGGATACATTGAACATGACCTGATGTGTTGTCATTTTGTTCTTTGGAAGATTCTGTCTGCTGGCATGTTGTCTGGAGTTTCATCTTATGTACATGAGTGAGATAGTTTTCTTTTTATTTGTGTTGTGCCTGGCTTGGGTATTAAGGCTTTACTGGTCTCATAAAAATGAGCTGGGGGTTATCTTTATTTTTCCAATCTCTGGAATATTTTGTGTGAGCCTGGAATCACCTGAAGCTTGTCTGTTTGGTAGAACTTACTTGTAAAGATGTCTGAGCCTGGTGTTTTCAACAGTGGAGAATCTGAAACTTTGGATTTGGTTTCTTGTTGGTTCAAGGGCTATTGACATGATTTTTAGAGGATACCACTTTGCATCATCTTTCTTCTGGTGCCAATTTTTAAGTTTTATTTTTCTAAGTATTCATGCCACATAATTTTAATATGTATTTGGAGGAAGTTGATAGTATCTTCTGAGTATTTTTAGCAACTTAATTGAAATGTAATTGATATAAATTAACTTTACATATACAATGCATACAATTTGATGAGTTTTGAAATATACATACATCTGTGAAGCCATCACTGCTTTCATGATAGTGAGCATCTCTATCATTCCCCAAAAGTTTCCTCATGCCATTTGAAAATTCCTCCCTGCCCCTCCCCCACCTTCCCTCCAGGTAACCAATGATCTATTTTATGTCTCTGTATATTGTCTGCATTTTCTAGAATTTTACAAAATGGAACTATACCATATATACTCTATTCTACCTGACTTCTTTCATTCAGCATAATTATTTTGAAGTTCATCTAATTTATTCCTTTCTCTTGTGAGTAATATTCCAGTGTATGAATATACCAGATGTCCAACTTTCACTGGACATTTAGGTTTTTCCGAGCTTGGGCTACCATAAACATAAAGCTGCCATGAACGTTGATTATAAATATTTGAATGAAACATACTTTTACTTCTCCTGGTAAATAGAAGTGGAATGGCTGGGTCGTAGAGCTGGTATATATTTAACTTTTTAAGAAACTGTTAAACTGTTTTCCAGAGTGGATGGACTATTTTACTTTCCTACCAACAGTGTATGAGCATTCTAGAATATTCTTACCAACACTTGGTATGGTCAGTCTTCCATTTTGGACATTCTAACAGGTGTATAATGGTATCATTTTGGTTGACTAAGACATTTCTCTATTGATGTTGGGCATATTTTCATATGCCCCCCCCAAAAAAATTAAGAATAATTTTAATTTTTTGAAGTCCAGTTTTCCAGTTTTTTCTTTAATGGCCCAAGATCACACATGTCTTCTCTTCTATTCTCCCAGAAATTGTATAATTCTATATATTTTACATTAAAGTTTGCTATCCATTTTGAGATTTTTACATATGGTGTGAGGTATGGATCAAAGTTAATTTTTAAAATATGGACATTCATTTGTTCCAGCACCATGTGTGGACAAGAATATGGTTGCGACTTGGTTAAATTAACATTTAAGTGGAACACAGGGTGTCAGAAGGTGAGTCAAGATTCATCAGCAAACCACAGGACAAATTGAAACAGAGACCATTTATTATTCACAGTCCTGGAGGAGGTACAGGGCATGCCCCAAGGACCCACACTGGGAGATCAAAGCATAATGCAGACACAGAGAAAGGCAAAGCTGGGTAAGTGCTTTGGAGCTCCCTGGACCAAGATGGGATGGCCAATTCAAACCAAAAGAGTGGGGTCTTGGTGAACTCCATGGGGGCCTTAGCTCATCCAGGGGAACATAGGGGAAAGACTCTGGGAGGCAAGAGAGACTGATGATCACAGGGGCAGTTCCAGAAGTCATATCTCAAGCTGACATTCGCATGTGACTCTGTTGGCTGTTATATAGTGCACGCACTTGCACTGGGGTGGGTAGTATCAGTTTAAGGTCCCTGCAGGTCAAACAAAATCAATGCTGAGGCTGCAATACCATGGAGTAGCTCAGCTAAACTCTTAGCAACTCTCCCTTCTCCACTGAATTGCCTTTGTACCTTTGTTCAAAAGCAACAAAGGATGTATATGTGGGTCTAATTAGAGACTTGTTCCATTGATCTATTCGTTTATTTTGATGCTAATATCACACTGTTTTGATCATCATAGCTGTATTCTAAGCCTTAAAGTGAAGTAGTGTGAGTCCTCCAACTTTGTTCTTTTTCAAAATTGTTTTCGCTCTTCTAGTATGTTTCTATGTCCAAGTGAATGTTAGAATCGGCTTGTCCATCTCTATAAAAACAGCTTGCCAGGAGTGTGATTGGGATTGAGTTGAATCTACAGATCAATGTGGGGAAAATTGACATCTCAACAAACTGAGCCTTCCAATCCATAGACACGGTATATCTCTCCATTTGTTTAAATGTTCTTTAACGTCTCTTAGCAATATTTTTCAGTGTGCAGGTTTTTCACAGTTTTTCTCAGATTTATCCCTAAGAATTTCATTTTTTATATGATTGTAAATGGTATTTTTTTGTTTCAGTTGCCTATCATGACTGGAATCTAGACATACAGTTGATTATTGTATATTGACCTTATATCTGGCCACTTTTCTTAATTCATTTAGCTACAACAGTGTTTTTGTAGATTCCTGAGGATTTGTTGCATATATCATAATGTCATCTGCAAACTAAAGACAGTTTTACTTCTTTTTTTCTTTTTTCTTTTTTTTAAAGATTTTATTTATTTATTTGACAGAGAGAGAGATTACGAGTAGGTAGAGTGGCAGGAAGAGAGAGAGCGGTAAGCAGGCTCCCCACCGAGCAGAGAGCCCGATGTGGGGCTTGATCCCAGGACCCTGGGATCATGACCTGAGCTGAAGGCAGAGCTTTAACCCACTGAGCCACCCAGGGGCCTTATTACTTCATTTTTTTTCAAATGAGGGTGTCTTCTATTTCTTTTTCTTGCCTGAATGCACCAGTCAAGATCTCCAGTAAAATGTTGAATTGAAATGGTAACAGCAATTAAAAAGAAAAGAGAAGAAAAGAAAAGAAATGAAAAGAAAAGAAATAGTGATAGCAAACATCTTTGGCTTGTTGCTAATCTTAGAGGAAAAATACTCAGTTTTATGATCATTAAGTGTGATGTCAGTTGTAGGGTTTTATTTTAATAGTCACCCTTTATCATGTTAAGGAATTTCTATTCTATTCTATTCTAGTCTATTCCTGAGAGTTTTTATAAAGAATGGATGTTGGATTTGACAAAGGCCTTTATTGATTCCATTCAGATAATCAAATGGCTTTCTTTTTTTAGTTTGAGAATATAGAGAATTATTTTGACTGATTTTTTAATGTTAAGTCGACCTTACATTCCTGTAATAAATCCCAACTTGGCCATGATGCATTATCAATTTAATGGTTAAATTAAAAAGTCTGATGATAAAAAGTCTTGAAGAGAATGTGGAGAAATTGGAACCCTCACATGTCGCTAATGAAAATGGAAAATGTTGCAGCCACTTTGAAAAAATCAGTCAGTTCCTCATATGACCCAACAATTCTAGTCCTAGAAAACATATTTTCGCACAAAACATATGAAAAATAAAACATGTTCACACAAAAACTTGCACATGAATGTTCATAGCAGAATTATTCATGATAGCCCAAAAGTAGAAACAACCTAAATGTTCTTTGGCTGATGAATGGATAGATAAAATGTATATCGTTCAGTGAGATATTACTTGGCAATAAAAAGGAATGGAGTACTGACCCATGCTATAACGTGGGCAAACCTAGGAGAGATTATGCTAAGTGGGATAAGCCAGTCACAAAACACCACATAGTGTGTGACTGCATTAAACTGAAATGTCCAGAATAGGAAAACCCATAGAGACAAAAATTTGAAAGTAATAATTGCCTAGGGCTGAAAATTTTTGAAGGAAATGAGGAGTGATTACTACATGGGGTGTATTTTTGGAGTGATGAAGGTGTTCTAAAACTGATGGTTGCACACTCTGTGAATATACTAAAAACCATTGAACTGTACACTTTAAATTAGTGAATTGTGTGGTATGTGAATGGAGCTGTGATTGTAAAAAAGAAACAAATATACAAGCAAAGGTAGACTCAAAGATTAAAAATAACTGGCTTAAGGGTGCCTGAGAGGGTCAGTCATTGAGTGTCTGTCTTCAGCTCCAGTCATGATTCCAGGATCGAACCCCACATCGGGCTCCCTGCTCATTGGGAAGCCTGTTCTCCCTCTCCCACTCCCCCTTCTTGTGTTCCCTCTCTTGCTGTGTCTCTCTGTCAAAAAAATAAAACCTTAAAAAAAAAAACACTGGCTTAGAGCTGTAATTTAATTTTGAATTTAGTCTGAAAACGTCGTCTTTTAACCAAAATATTTAGTCCATTTATATTGATTGTGATTATTGATATATTTGGGTTTATCCCATCATTGTATGGTGCAATTTGTACATCTTTTCTATTCATTTTTTTTCTTTTTTTTTCTTTTCTTTCTTCTCTTTTCTTCTCTTTCTCTCCCTTCCTTCCTTCCTTCCTTCCTTCCTTCCTTCCTTCCTTCCTTCCTTCCCTCCTTCCCTTAAATGGATTAAATGGATTTGATCCTCACCAAAAAACATATTAATGGGAGAAAAAAGACACAATAAGAACAAAAAGTAAGGTTACCTACCTGCCAGTGCTCCTATATCTTGCATTTGACAGTCTGTCTGGTTTGTGTCAAGCTTTGCTTTCTCCATGAAACTCTGCCTTTAGGTACAGCTGCTGCATGATCTGCTTAGATGGCCACTGATAAGATGAGGTTCAGATTTCCATGTGTATTGAGTTCCATTTCTCTCTCTACTAGTTAAGCAGTTTTCTTTATTTTTGGGGTGGTTGCACTTCATATTTTCATATTCTAACTCAGCATAAAACAGCTAAGTAAGTTCTACCTAGTTATATTAGACTGCCCCAAATTAAACACTATTAGCTTTGTGTTATACAGTCATTGTGTATTGAATTTAGCCATATATTTACCATCTTTGCTCACCATTCTTTTGTGCATCTCAGGCCTTCCCACTCAGATATTTTCCTTTCTGCTTAGATTATCTTTTAAAAAAAAAGGCTTTATTAAGCTGTAATTTGTATCATATAATTCATCCATTTAAAGCTTACATTTCAATGGTTTTTAGTATATTCACAGAGTTGTGCAACCATCACCACAATCAATTTTTGAACATTTTATCACCTCAATAAGAAACCTTGTAACCATTAGCAGTCCATCCACATTTCCCCTGAAACCCCCCATCCATAGGTAACCACTAATCTCTTCTCTGTCTCTATAGATCTGCCCATTCTGAACATTTCACATAAATGGAATCATATTATATGTGGGTTTTTTGTACTGGCTTCTTCCACTTACCATAATGGTTTCAAGGGTCATTGTGTTGTAGCACGTATTAGTACTTCATTGCTTTTTATTGCCAAATAATGTCTCGTTGCATAAATATACTACATTTTATTTATCCATTTATTAGCTGAAGCACGTTTGGGTCTTTTCCAGTTTTAGCTATTATGAGTAATGCTGCTATAAATATTTATATATAATTTTTTGTATGGATATATGTTTTCATTTCTCTGGGGTATATATCTAGGAGTGGAAATGCTGGGTCCTATGGTAACTCCACATAACTCCACATATAATATTTTGAGAAACTGCCAAACTCATTTCCAAGATGGCTGCACCATTTTACGTTCTCATCAGCCATGAAGGACTGTTCTAATTTCTACAGTCCTCACCAATATTTGAGATTTTCTTTCTTCTTTTTAAAAAATTTTATTATAGCCAACTCAAGTGTGTGAAATGGTCTTCAATGTAGTTGTGATTTGCATTTCCTTGATGGTTAATTATGTTGAGCATGTACCTATGTTTTTAGGTACTCATTGGCCATTTGTATATATTTTCTGGAGAAATGGCTATCTAAGTCCTGTTTTTCAACTGGGTTACATGTCTCTTTAACATGGAGTTGTAAGAGATCTTTATATATCCTGGATACTAGTTCTTTATTCGGTGCATGATTTGCAAATATTTTGTCCCATTCTGTATTTGCCTTTTCGCTTTCTTGATGGTGTCCTTTCAAGCAAAAGTTTTAAATTTTGATGAAACCTAATTGATCGGGCGCCTGGGTGGCTCAGTGGGTTAAGCCGCTGCCTTCAGCTCAGGTCATGATCTCAGGGTCCTGGGATTGAGTCCCGCATCGGGCTCTCTGCTCAGCAGGGAGCCTGCTTCCCTCTCTCTCTCTCTGCCTGCCTTTCTGTCTACTTGTGATCTCTCTCTGTCAAATAAATAAATAATAAAAATCTTAAAAAAAAAACACCTAATTGATCTATTTTTCTTTTTTTTTTTTCTGCTTGTGCTTACTGCTGTTATATCAAAGGAGGTTCTGCCTCGCCCACAGTCACCAAGATTTACACCAATGTTTTCTTGTTTTCTTCTAAGAGTTTTACAGTTTCAGTTCTTTTTTTTTTAAGATTTTATTTATTTATTTGATAGAGTGATCACAAGTAGGCAGAGAGGCAGGCAGAGAGAGGGGGAAGCAGGTTCCCCGCTGAGCAGAGAGCCCAATGTGGGGCTCAATCCCAGGACCCTGAGATCATGACCTGAGCTTAGCCCACTGAGCCACTCAGGTGCCCCTACAGTTTCAGTTCTTATATGTAGTTTTATGATCTATTTAAGTTCATTTTCACATATGGTATTAAGAAAACGATCCATCTTCATTTCTTTGCATGTGGATATTCAGGTTTTCGTCACCATTTCTCGAAAAGACTATTTGGTTCTCCATTGAGTTGTCCTGGTACTGTTTTCCATAAATGTACTGGTTTATTTCTGGACTCTCAGTTCTGTTCCATTGGTCTATATGTCTGGTCTTATACCAATACCACACTGCCTTGATTGTTATACCTTTGAAGTAAGTTTTTTTTTTTAAAGATTTTAAAAATTTATTTATTAGAGAGAGCTCATGGAGGGAGAGTGAGAGGAAGAAGCAGACTCCCCGCTGAGCAAGGAGCCCGATGTGGGGCTCGATGTGGGGCTTGATCCCAAGACCCTAGGATCATGACCTGAGCTGAAGGCAGCCGCTTAATTAATGGAGCCATCCAGATGTCCCTGAAGTAAGTTTTAAAATCAGGAAGTGTGAGCCCCCAACTTCATTCTTTTTCAAATTTATTTTAGTGACTTTAGGTCCCTTAAATTTCCATATGTAATTTTAGGATCAGTTTGTCAATTTTTATAAAACAGCCAGCTGGGCTTTTGATAGAGGTTGCATTGAATTTGTAAATCAATTTGGAGCACATTGCCATCTTAACAATACTAGGGCTTCAATCCATGGACAATAGAGATCTTCCCATTTATTTCAGTCTTACTTACTTTATTTCAACAGTATTTTGTCATTCTTCAGAGTCCAACTTCTGCCTATCTTTTATTAAGTGTATTCCTAAGTATTTTATTTCATTTTTTGTGCCTTTGCAAATGAAATTATTTTCCTATATCCATTTTTGGGCTATTCATTGTGGAAATGCAAAAATATAATGAATTTTTGTACATAGATCGTGTATCCTGCAACCTTGCTGTATTTGTCTATTAGTTCTAATTGTTTTTGAGTTGATTCTTTAGGATTTTTTATATGCAAGGATAGGTAATCTGCAAATAGTTTCACTTCTTCCTTTTCAATCTGGATGCCCTGAGTTTCTTTTTCTTGCCTAATCGCTCTGGTGAGAGCCTCCAAAGCAACATTGGATAGAGGGGGTGAGAGCTGATATCCTTGATTTTAGGAGGATCTTGAATTTGATTTTAGGAGGGTCTCTGAAAGTCTGTTGGTGGTGAACTCTCTCAATTTTATTACACCTTTGTTCTTGAAAAGTAGATTTGTTAGATGGAGAATTCTAGGTAAACAACTATTTTGTTTCAGCAATATAAATTTCAGATACGCTAGAAATACCATTCTGCTATCTTCTGGGTTAAATTGTTGCTGTTGAGAAGTCAGTCCCATCTGCTTGAATGCCATTCTGTCAGAGGCAATTTTTTGTCTTTCTGGCCACTTTCCTAATATCTCCCTCTTTCTCTCTCCTGCAACTTTGCTTATGTACTTTAAGGTGTGTAGCTGTGGATTTCTTTTAACTTTTAGTGCTTAGGAATTACTGGATTTTCTGGATGTAAGGTTTGCAGTCTTTCAACAGCTCTTGGAAGCTTCCAGCTATGATGTCTTCAGATACTGCCTCTTCCCTGTGCTCTCTCCTTTCTGTCTAGTCTTCTAATTACACATTAGATTTTTGTACTCAGTCCTCCAGGTCTTTTCACTTCTCCTTTATAGTCAACTCTTTTTCTCTTGGAGCTCTTGGAGGATAAATTTCGACAGCTCTATCTTACATTTTACTAATTCTGTCTTCAGCTTTACCTAACCCATTTGGCTCATACCTTGAATTCTGCAATTCAAGGATGACATTTTTCATTTCTCGCAGTTGTGTTTGACTAATGTCCGAATGTCTGTATGTATGTATGGGTTCTTGTTACTCGTCTGTATGTTGGAGTAGGCTGAGGACCTTCATGTTTTAGCTTTAGCTTTGCCTCTGTTATGGCTTTTTACAGTCATCATAGATTTTTATAGTAAGAAGGCCAATAAAAATTTGTGTTCATTGAGAAAAGCTGAGGTAGGGTTGGGCCCATGGTGGGGTAAGAGGGGAGGTTTTCACATCGCTTCCCAAATTTACTCTACACATACCCTTACTACTGTTATTTTATTTTTGGTAGTGGTGGTGTGTGCAGGTGTGCGTCTTGGGAATGACAATCCCACAGGCACTCAAGATAGACCAAAGTTCCTTTCCCTGCGGCAGAACCCTGATGGACAGGACCTCATTTAAGCCTCAGGTGTTTGCCTCTCTGCTCTGGGGCAGGGCTAATTGTCATCCTTGCTTTAGAGATGAAGTCCAAAGAGATAAAGGCCCTCATCCAGGACCACCCAGCTGGAAGATTCTGAGTATGCATTTGGATCTGTCTGGCTTGGTCTCTGGGACCAAGACTGCTCCAGCAAGACAGAACAGCCTCCAGCTGGAGGGAGAAAGGGCAGTCTGAGTGCATTGAGCCTGGGGCCGAGGACCTTCAGGGGTCTGTCCCAGAGGACATACCCCTCCCCCACCCAGGATTGTCATATTCTCAGGGGCAGCCAAGGGTGAAGGGTAAGCAGGGCCAGGGATGGGGTGGGACCAGGAGGATGATGTCACCCCCATACTTCGTAATGCTTTGGCAGAGCCTGAAGCTCCCACCTTGGGAAGGAGAAGGAGGGGGAGAGCTGGAACCAGCAGCTCAGAGGCTGCCAAGTTGCTGATCAGGACTGGGCACCATGCCAGAAGCATCTGAGACCAGGCCTCCTGAGCAGAGGGGCTCGGGGAGAGGAGAGCCATTCTCAGAGTCCTCGGAGGGGACTTTGGAAAGCTGTGTCCATATCAGATCGAATGCAGAGTGCTCAATGGTTGGTCTACGTGTCTGACTGGCCAGGCTGATGTACAGCCGTCCCCTGATGGCTGTTCAACTGTCTGATGGCCTGTTTGTCTTCTCACTGGTGGATCAGCTGTCTGATTTATGAAACTGACAGCTGGAGAAGCCAGCGGGGATGGCCCAAATCTCTGTCCACTTCCATGAGAACTAGGGCTACCCTCCCACAGGTGCCTGACATCTCCCTTCTGAACACACAGGGTCAGGCAAAAGGAAGGTCATCCCAGGTAGCCAGATACCAGAGTGATGGAGCCGACTCAGATAAGCTCCAAGAGCTCCCATTCTAGAAGGGGAGAAAGTCATACCCATGATGACTGAAACCAGCGCTTGCCTCATCTGAACTTGTGGGCTGGAAGTAGATAGCAACAGTATTCTAGCCTCCTGGTGGCTCTTTAGGATTTGTTCTTGGGAATAAGTCCTTCCTCTGTTCCTGGAGGAAGTCTCAGGTAGTGCCACAAGCTTTCCGACCTCTGTAAGGTGACAAAATTCTTCAATCCCTTGAAGTTACCCACAGACTCAGGTGAACAATGAAAAGCATCTGGTCCATGGTAATAGTCACCTGGCCTTGAACTTAGTTTAAAGTTTGTAATTCTGCCCTTGCTGTCCTCCGCAGGCAGCGAGCCCTGAAAGGGCTTTGGCCCTCCTTCCCCCTGCATACATCCTTGCTCCTCTGCCCCCTTTCTTGTCCTGCCTGCTCTTGACCATCTCGGAGGTTGTCAGGCTGCTTAGAGAGGGAGAAGGAGAGGCGCCGGGAAGGAAAGGTTTACTTCCTGGCCGTGTTGTGAGCTGGTTCTGCTCACAGGGCCCTGCAGAGGGTAGGACTGTCTGGCCCCTCCCCCACCCCCCGTCCCCCGGAGAACATTCGCCTGCGCCTCCCACACATGGGCCATGGGCCTCCTGCACAGGCTGCCCCCCAAGTCTTCCCTGGCTTTCCAAGTCCACAGACTCTCTGCTCATTGTTCCCCAAATTTGCTAGACCACAGAACTCTCATGATGATGACGACAACGACGATGATGATGATGAGTTCTGTGTCTCTTGTGGACTGCTTTGGCAGACCAGGCCCATGTCTGGTCCACAGGAAACACATGGGTCCTATACTCTGACGAGCTCTGGGCATCCCGGCCCCCCCACCTCAGACTTGCTTCCTCCCGCTCATCTCATCCCTAGCACACAGCAGCCCCTTTCCAGTCCTTTTAGACCTTCCTCGTGGGAACTAGCTCTGTCCAGGCCACCCTGTGCCCCACCTGCTGGAAATAGGTGACCCAAGCGAGGTTTCTGACCAAGCCCAACCCCCTTCACAAGGGCAGAAATCCAAATGCCTTCACATCTCCCTCCAAAGAAATCCTTTTGATAAGCTCTTTCCTCCTCTCTAGCCCCCGACTCTCTCATTCCCTCAGCACAGGCATGTTGTGAACCCATTCTTGGCCCAACCGCCCACAGTGGCTCTCCTCCCGTCGTGACCCGCTGTCCACCCCCGGTCACACCCCACCTCTGGGCCCCGGGTCTCTAGGCCCAGGAAGTGGGTCTTTCCTCAACTGCCCACGCTGAACCTGCGAGCTTTCTCTAAGCCCTGCTGATCCCAGTCAGCCCCTTGCTCTGAGGATCCACCCACCCTCGGGGGAACCACCTCATGGGATTTGTCAGGGACTTTCCAGGTATCCGAGCTGACAGCGCCATGTCCCCAGGGAATCCCTCAGTCCCCAGCAGAGCAGCGGCCTGGTCACCCTCCTCATGTCCCCTGCAGCAACTGGTCCAGTTCGAGACACCCCTCGCTCCGACAGTGTTCTCTGTGCCCCAACTCAAGCCCCTCCGGCCCCTTCTCACAGCAACCGGTGTGACTTCTCAAAGAGAAGTCTCCACACCTGTGCCCTCTGGGCCCCGATTCCCAGAGGATGGTCTCACACCCCTAGACCTCAGCCTGCGCCCCCCGCCTTCTCTACCTCCCAGCCCCTGGCAGCTGCTGCTCATTCCCATGAAACCCTGGGCCTTCAAGGAGGGTCTCTGTCTCCTGCCCGTGTGTCCTTGCCTGTCTCTCCAAACAGCCAAACTCTAAAGATCCAAGCAGGTCCTGTCCTGCCTGGAGTGCTGAGAAGGCTTCAGTGAGTCCTACAGCCCGGACTTCCGTCTGACCCTGGACTGTGCTGATGACACGTCTGTGGAGACGATGGGTCATTCGTTCACCCAGCACGTGCAGCCAGTATGGTTGGCACTGGGGATACAGCAGTAAAGAATCTATGAGAGCCTTATACACGTTCAGGAGCCCTACAGTGCACCTGTGGAAACACACACACGTGCAAGCGCACACACACACATATGTGCACTCTTGGACACATGCGCGTGCAGACTCAGACCTGGCTAGAGACCTCAGTGTACAATGGCTTTCCGGGGGCTGGATTTCAGGAGGCTCAAGTTCGTGGCCAACATCCGACAATAAAATGCCCCTCCCATGGGGTGCGTGTGTGGCTCAGCCGGTTAAGTGTCTGCCTTCTGCTCAAGCCGTGATCCCAGGGTCCCAGGATCAAGCTCAGCCCCATGTCTGGTTCCCTGCTCAGTGGGGAGCCTGCTTCTCCCTCCACCTCTGTCCCTACCTCCCCCACCACCCCGCTTGTGCATGCTCTCTCTCTCTCTCTCTCTCTCTCTCTCTGTCAAATAAAATCTTTTTTTAAAATGCCCTTCCCACTGCCTTCCCAACGCAGGTGTTCTCTTCACCCTGCCTGTGTCCAGGACATAATCCCAGCTCCTTCACCAACTTCTGGTGTTAGTGCCTGCTATATAGCTCTAGATGGGCCATGATAGAAATGGGAACTATCAACCATGATCTATCGACCATGACCGACTCCTAGTCTTCCCCCCCCACCCTCCCCCCAAGTCCTTCCAGAGCCCGTGGAACCTCCTCTGGGCAAGGCCCATTGTCCTGAGGCTTTTTCCTGATTGAGCTTCCTTTAGAAACTGCTGCCCTGGGTGGCTCAGTGGGTTAAAGCCTCTGCCTTCAACTCCGGTCATGATCCCAGGTTCCTGGGATTGAGCCCTGCATCGGCTCAGGGAGCCTGCTTCCTGCCAAGCCTCCCCACCGCACCCCTGCCTGCCTCTCTGCCCACTTGTGATCTCTGTCTGGCAAAGAAATAAATAAAATCTTTTAAAAAGGAAAGAAAGAAAGAAAGTGTTGCCCCCTACCCCCTTCCCTCTCAAACAGGGCAGACAGGACATCACACTTGGAAACTCCCCTGGAGCATCCCAATTCATAGAACCCCAGACTTGGCCCACAGCGGGGCTACTGATACCTTCTTCTATCTTCTAGATGGGGTTATTGTCTAGATGGGGGAGAGGGAGCTGGACATCCCTGACCCTTTTATCTTCATTCCCAGGCCTCAACCTTGGCCCCAGTGCCACCTCCTTCAGGAAGCCCTCCATGCTCCTTTCCCTCACCCATCCTCTCAGACAGCAGGACAACCCTGGTCCCAACTCTGGGCCATGTTAACGGTGTATCTGCTCCCCTCTTCTGTGGATTTCCTCTCTGAGCTTCGTTCTAAGCCAACATTTCTCAAACTGCCTGTGTACATGAAGTCCAGGCTCCTGGAGCCCCTCATAGTCCAAGGATGGGACCTTAAATCCAGATCTCTAAATTGGTTCAAGTGGTGGTTAAATCAGACAACCATGGACCAGCCCTCTAAACACTATTGCCTGAGTTCTTTCTCCATTGCCTGATTTTATTCCGGCACTGAGAACAGGGTCCATTATATTCATCCATCCACCTAACCATTCATTCATTCATTCATTCATTCATTCAACAAATACATCTTAAGTGCCCTTTCTGGGCCAGGCATTGTGCTCTATCTGGGGGCAAGGTGAGGAACAAGTCAGAAGCTCTGTCTGCCCCGAGGAACTCAGAGTCTGGGGAGAAGACGGAAGCCCTAACAGCAGTCACAATTCATGGTCACCGAAGGTCACCCCAACAGGGAAAGGAAGCAAGGAGCCTGGCGCTGAGCTCGTTCCTCACCAGGCAGCTGGCTAAGCCTGCTCATGTGCTATCTTACTTGGCCTTTGCGGCAACAGCGAGGGTGAGACTATGACTGTGCCCGTTTCTGAGAGGAGGAACCGAAAACGACCCACTTGCTGAGGCTTGCACAGCTCGGGCGGGCAGAGTCTGGATTAGAACCTGTGGCCTCTGTGTGGGCAGCAAGACGGTATGCTTTCTTGCTGCTTCAGAAGAAGGCCACGGGAGGGCTCAGCGAAGCCACCATGTCATTATGGGATGTGACAGGCAAGCTCCCTGAAGGCTGATGGGAGGGAGAAGTGGGGTTAGCCAGGAGAACGGGGGGAGACTCATTTCCGAGCGGGACAGCACAGCAGACGAGTTCAGGGCCTGAAGGCAGCCTGGCACACAGGCTGGCAACTTGCTGTACGACATCAGGATCCACCGGCAGCTGGGGCACCGGGCAGGGCGTCCAGGCACCTGTCACCGTGAGCTCCCCAAGCAGGGAGGCCAGCAGCTGTGCATCTGAGCCCCTGGGCTGGGTTCAAACAGCCTGTGGCCACCTACTTACCAGCTGCGTGACCCTGGGGAGCTCCTTAACGGCTCAGAACCTCTTCAGAGATAAGATTCTCCCCCCATTACCTGGAAGACCCTTGGGCCTCCTATAGCCTATCACCTCTATAGCCCTCCCACACCCCCCCCACACACACCTGCTACAGCTCCCAGAACATAAGAAGGCTCCTTGCAGCTGGATTCTGATTGACCAGGACATCTGGGTGGGGCTGGCTGCCAGCCTGGAGGAGGCAGCCTCCACAGCGGCTGGGCTCTGAGATACTGGGGAGGCCTACAGCTAAGTCCCTACCCCAGGGATTGCCTGCCTTCCTTCCAGCTCAGACTGTGCCTGAACTCCCCATTTGTAAACAGGTCAGCCAGGAGGGGCAGGGCACCGTGCCCAGCGCCTGGTGCAGACAGATGGCCACGATCCAGCAGCAAAGCGGAGGGGTGGGCCGGCGGGCGGGGACCAAGGATGGCAGGGACCTGTCTGCTAGACACAGGGGAAGCAGGATGAAGCCTGTGGTTCTCCCTCCATTCCCAGCACACGTCCCCCTCTTCCCAGGCCTGCTGTGCCCACGGCGTTCCAAAGGCCAGCTCTCGGAGTCAGGGAATACTTGCTAACACCCCACTACCCTTTCTCCTCCGGGCCCTCCAGGCCCCTATCTGCCATACACAGATCCCAGTGGAAATTTCGAAATCCCTCTATAAAAAACCACAGCTGTGGTGACGGAGAAAGCAGAGAGCCTGCCGAAATCAGTCAAACCTGGAGTGGGATCCTGCCCTGGCCACATAGCGGTTAGGTGGCCTCAGCTGGCCACAGGGTGGGGAAGCTCAGCTTTTCCATCTGTGAAGTAGGTGGGGGGGTGGTGATCCCAAGGACTACAGAGTCGCCAGCAGGAGAACCTGTGCTGAGTGAGGGGCTGGCACATGACACAGGCCCAGGAAATGTCATGGGAGAAAGAACATTATGGAAAGGGACTCATGACAGGTGCTCAAGAAATATTTGCTGATTAAATAGGAGGTTGGATGAAAAAAGAGATAAATGATCCCCACATCTGTGCTTTTGTCTCTCTTTCTAAAAGCACAACTGGAATTAGAGCCACTGGCTGGGGGAGAGACAAGAGCAGGGCGGGATGCGGCATAACTCTTGGGGAACGGAAGGCTGAGAACATTCTCAGTGACGTCAGCCCCTGTGTGCAGAATACATTACACCCTCTCCTTGCTGCCGACTCGCGCTGACATTGAGGCTCGTCTGCGAAGGTGACTCAGGGCTGAGCTCCTGAAGACAGACTTGGGTTTCAATCTTGTCTCTGCCCCTGACTGCTCAGGTGGCCAGAGGTGAGGATGGTCTTCCCTGGCCCTCCATTTTCTCGCCTATAAAGTGAGGATCCAAGGACCAACTCTCAGAGCCACTGGGAGGATTAAGTGAGGTGATCTCTGCCGAGAGCTCAAAACTGGGCCTAGAAAAGATGGCTGTCATTTTCGCCATCATTCCCTAAGGCCGACACTGTATCAGCTAGCTACCGCTGTGTAACAACTAGTCCCAGATGTAGGGGCCCCAACCACCTTCTATTTAGCTCATGATTCTGTCAAAAATGTAGGTTGGGCTCAGCTAGGTGGTCCTTGGTCCTCTCTCGCATTTGCAGCTGGCCGTGGGTGAGCTGGGTGGCTCTGTGTCCAAGGGCGGGCTGGCTGCCAGCTGGGGTCATGTGGTGATGGGGGCCACTTGCCTCTCATCCTCCAGCAGACTCACCTGGGCTTCCTCACGGGCAGTGGCAGAATTATGAGACAGAGAGAGTGGAAACTTATGAAACCTCTTGAGGCTTGATCTCAAGATTGGCCCACTCTCCCCTTCCCACATCCTATTGGCCATGGCATGCCACAAGGCCAGCCACGATTCAGGGAAGAGCTGACTACACAGTCACATTGCCGAGGGCATCAACACGAGGAGGGGAAGAGAACAACCATTTCTGCCAACGACCAACCAAGCGACCACAGGGGACAGCTGGGACAGGAACCAGGTCTACGGATGTCCAGGGCAGTGATCCCACCTCAGTAGCCCTCTCTGTCCTGTGACACCAGCAGCAAAGACTGTCACTCTCCCGATGGCTTTGCTGCTCCATTTTCCACCCTCAGTCAGAGGTAGGTTGGCACCTGTGAGCTTTCTGAGCCTCAGGAGATGGAGACCAGAGTCCAATCACAGCCGGCCACATGCACGCCACATGGGGAGTCATGGGGACCTCATGATCGTGTCCCCTCGGTCCTCAGAGGAAGGACACACACATGACACACCCAGACACCACACCCTCCCCCCCAACAGGGCTGCCCCAGCCGTCCTCTAAGTCAGTCATTAAACTATCCCGACGAGGTAGTCTTTATACCATCACAAGCTCCAGACAGTGTCCCTCGGCCACCTGGGAAAAGGTTTTCTGTCCACATGGAATCCACGAGAGGCCGTGACATTCACATCCATGGTTTGATTGTTCCTGTGCCTCCTCTTGAACCGTGGGCTGGCCAGCCTCCTGGTGGAGTGACAGCCCTCAGGGTACCCCTGGCAATGAGGACAGCAGGTGACAACGGCCAGACTGGGGACAGGCTTCTTCCATTATCTCCTGTGCTTTAGCTGGTGGGTAGGGACAGACTTGAGCGTCTGTCTCTGACACAGGGTACTTCTTCCATTTAAGTTTGTGGGTCTTGCCTATGTTCCCCCTCTAGCTTGCCGGCTCCGTGACACCAGGGACTTCACTCACCTGGCTGAGCCCGGATTCCCTCCACAGAGCCTGGCATTCAATGGGCGCCCAATAGTTACTGTGCAGATCGATGGATGAAATGTCAGATGTCATTGAGTCGAGCCTCTTCAAAAAGGGCCACCTCCTCGAGGGCTCCCTTTAGAACCAGCTGTCTTTATTCCCATTGGCCTCCCTGGTGGAGGAGGAACAGGATGCAGAGCCATGGGCTCCAGCAGCCAATCCCAGTGTCTCCCCTGGGTGGTCGTCAAGTACAGTCGTTCTGGTTGTTCACTGACAACTCCAGGGTTGCTGCTTCGGCACAGCGTGAACCACTCCTCCTCCTCTGCTGGGGCAGAGGGGCAGCCTGCGGCACACCATGTAGCTTTTCAAAGCCTTGGTTTCCACACCTGATGGGGGTCTGGGGGTAGCATTTGTGTCTCCTCTGCTGGGTGGAGGGGGGGAAGGTTAAAAGTTAGCACTATGTATATGATGGCTGCTGAGAGGACAATGATGTTGCTGACAGGGAAGGGGACAGGGTCCAGAGAGAGGCACCAGCCTGTGCCTGCTGGTTTCCCACCTTCTCTCCTCCACTGCCCTCCCCCCGCCCCTGTCTGCTCCCCAAGGCACGCCTCACCCTGCAGAGCTGGCCTGTCTCCTGCTCCCAGCCCCTCCTCTGGCTGGGGTCCTGTTCGCAGCATCCATCTCACCCGGGCACCCCCTCCCTCCTCCTTGTGGGCTCCCTCAGGCTTGGAGCCAGGCCCCTCTGGGGAAGGGGCTCTCTCCTCCCATCCCAGCAGACACAGGAGGCTTCCTGGCCCCAAGACCCAGAGTCCTCTGTAAACCAGCACCTAGAGGACTGACTCGTGGAAACAGAGGGTCGTTGTCACCCTGGAAACCCCAAGCTGGGCTCACCCAGATGTGTGACACAAGGGCAAAGGCTAAGCCTCTTCACTCCCATCAGCTGCCACTAGCACCCTCCAACCCCGACCCTCCTCCAAGAGGCTGCTGGGGGCCTCTCTCAACCCCACCTTCCATCCTTCCCTCCCCTGCAGCCTCTCTGCCTTTTCCGCTGTTTCTGTCGAGCTCCACACCCCCAGCATCCTGCAGGAAGCCCGCTCCTGTTCCCAGAGGACCTGCATGAGGCATCTGAGGTGACCCTGGAGGGGGGAGGGAGGAATTTGCTTCTGGGACTGACATCGCCCCAGCCCTGAAGGCAGGTGTGTGGGGGGGGGGGGAGGTGGGAAATGACTTCAGAAGGGGCAGCTGGGAGTGGGGGTGGGTATTCCCAGCTCAGATGGCCTCGAACGGCCCCTCCCACCTCCCACCTGCTGCATCTTCTCCAGAAGCAAGGAGGTCCCCCCCACCTCCCCTCCCTGCCAAGGTGCTCCGGCTGGCCGGTCTGCAGATTGCTTCCTGCCCCAGTCCCAGCCTCTTGGACCGATTCGCAGTTCCTGCCTTGGCAGCACCGATGTTCTCCACTAGCCTGTTCCTGTCCAGGGACGGCCAGTGCCGAGGGATGTGGGGTTCCGCTGAAGCTCCGAGCTTCAGTCATGGGAAGAGGCTGCCCGGGGAAGCAGATCACTGTGTCTGTTAACCTCATGTGACAATCACAGTAACACCGGGAGTTTGGCATGACAGCCTCTGTGTCACGGATGAGTCTGAGAGGTTGTTTGCCCAGGAGCAGGAGCTGCCCAATTCATCTCCGTGGGGAAGGGGCTGCCTGGGGGTGGTGGGGGGCGAGGGTGTGATTCCTGCCGGAGTGCGGGCCGCCGGGCTGGAAGGGAAGGGGGCTGAATGTGAGAGCTTCCGCACCCTTTCCTGTTTGTCCACTCGCTGTTCATTATGCTACTTCCTTCCACAGGACGACAGAGGCTCTGGATGGGCCCCAGGGGGTCCCTCAGCAGCAGCAGTCAGCACGGACCAAGCTGGGGGCAGCGATGGTGGCTCCGTGTGTGGGCGGCATGTGGGCACAGGTCTAGGGGTGTAGGTGTACGAGATCCCTTATATTCCCCAGAACACAGGTGCCATACAGCCCAGGATCTGCTTTTCTTCACTGCTGTGTTCTTGGAAGACTAGAACAGTACCTGTCACAGATGAGGTGCCCATTTAAGTATTCATGGAATGAATGAATGAATGAATAAGCAAATGAATGAATGAACAAATGAATGAACGAACAAATGACTGAATAAATGAACGAACAGATGGTGAGCAAATGAAGCTTAGCCCACAGATTCCAGAAACTCTGGAGAGCAGACAGATACCTGCCCAGAGGCAGTGTGGCAAGTTGGGGAGGAAGTGACAGCAGTCCTGGCCTGGGAGAGGCCCTGGGGGCTATTTTGTCACTAGGGACACTAGCCACCCTCAGCACCTGGCTCCTCGGCCTGGGAAACCCGCTCACTTGGAAGACCCCAGGGACGGGGCTGGAGGAATTTCTACCAGGAAATAGGCAGGATGGGGGTCTGCCAGGGCAGGTCTGGAACATTCCAGGCTGGCAGACATTTGACCTTTCCTGCCTGCCCAATGCTGGCCACAGCTTAGCCGGAGGAGATGATCTGGGTTCCCTCACAGCTAGGATTGGACTGAGTGCTCAGGGGTGGCAGGGCCTGCGTGCGTGTGTGTGTGTGTGCGCGCACACACACACTGCGCTGACATCTGGCAGTACTTGCCCATACAGCCATAAGTTACAAAAATACTGGAGTATTTCTGTCCTCCCCAGACCACCCTCTAGTCTCCCCCACACCTCCTGCCTATCCACAGAGAAGGAACTTACTCCGGTTCCAGTCTGGCTCCCATGCCCATAGTCTATGCCCGTGCCAGACCGAGCCCCTTCCTGGACACTGCCATCGACTCCCCAAAGGACTCAGAGAGCAAGCAGTACCTGCCCCCATGCTTCCTGCCTGGTCCCAGGGAGCCATGGGTGGGCTCTCTACGCAGGGGCACCCTTGCACCTTCCCACCCTCTGTCCCAACAACCAGGCCACCATGGGGCCCCTGTGACCATCATCTGAGCCCCATCTCTTGGCTAGGACATTCAGGCAGAGATGACAGCCTGAGGGTACCCCCCACCCCCACAGAAGGCCTCACAGCCCCTCAGCTGGTCCAGCAGCCCATGGAGGGAGGCAAGAAGGATGGAAGCCCCGGGGGGGTCGGGATGGAGGAGCCAACTTGGGAACTAGAGAAGCCAGACTCTGCTCCCTCCCTACGGAATCTCACAGGCCTGGGGGCAGTGGGGGGTGGGAAGGAAGGCAGTGGAAATTGCCACCCGCCCCCCCCCCCCCCACCGGGAGGTAGGAGTGAGGGGCCCTGCAGACTCAGTGCTCGCAATGACCAGATGTCACCAAAGTCATGCTGCCGTCTGGGTCTGACAACACAGCCCAGCCTGGGGGTGGTCCCAGGAAGCCTGGGAGGCGGTGGAGGCAGGAGGAAGTCTGGAGTCAGATCCATGGAGTCCCAGGGGCGGCTCTGGTACTTTCCAGCTGCAAGGCACAGGGGACAAGCCTCAGGAGGAAGCTGGCCGGGGGTTCAGCCCATCTTCTTAATAACTTCTGACATTTTCTCAGCCTTCTTTAAAGTAGTTTGCAAACACAGATTTGAGCTCCCCCCTGCTCTCTGTGGCCCAGGGTCACACGGGAAGACTGAGGAACAGCTAGATCCAACCCAGGTCCCCGGACTCCCCGCTCTTCTGAAGAGCCAACCTGAGAAGCAACGTGGACTCTCCCCAAGGGTGGAGATGTGAGGCCCCCACTAAGATGGCAGGACCCTCGACAACAGGCCGGGTAGAACCTTCTACCTTCTCTCCCATCTGCCCACCCAGAGGGAGGCAACCCAAGGTCACAGAGGGGATCTGCCGCTGACACCCACAGCTGGTCCCATTTCATTTGAGGTCCAGCAGGTGGCCTGGGACCATGGCCCCCCTTGCCTGCCTGCCACCCCACCCCCCATCCCCATCCTTGAGACTCCCAGCCTCAGCCCCAAACCCCTGGGCATCTTGGCCAGCCAACACCCGCCCCTGCTCTTTGGGTGGAGCTCTCAGTTTTCTGGGCCATCCCAGCTTCCCCTTCTTTCCCCCACTCCAGCCTAGAGGGAGTAAGGAGGGGAGACACACATGGGGGAAGGGTCCCCCAGTTTCTCTGCGTTCATGATTGCTAGCCCCACCCTGGGTACTGTCCCCAACACTGGGGGCCTGCTGGAAACCTAAGAGACCACGTGGGCAGAGACCACAGTTTGGAACACACAAGCCCCCTGGTGTCTGCTTCTCCCCAGGTCTCATGCCTGGAGCTCCCCACAGCAGGCATTATGGAGGGGCAGTAAAACCTCACCATCTGGTAGCCCACACTCTCCTGCCCCAACACGGCCAAAGCCCTTCTCAGGAAAGCCCTCCCCGAGACCTGCTAATGGGGAATGGTCATGTGGGCACCAAAGAACCTCCAACTGAACTGGACTGTGTTGTGTCCCCACCCAACACAGCTCCTCATCTAGCTGAAGCCCCGGAGTCTCCTTATCTGACTGGGGAGCATGACCTACAGCCAGGGACCAAGGCTTGTCTCTTAATTCAACCTTTCTCCCTCTGGAAGGCCATCACTGGTGCAAGGGTGGCACGTGGGTCCCTTCCCTGGGCAAAAGGAGGCAGACAGTAAATGTGGGACGGCTCCCAACTCCCCAGGCAGCAGCAGAATGTGGAGGAAATTACTTAACCATGTGTTCTTCATTGTCCTCATCTGTAAGTTGGGGATGATGAACATGGGCCTCCCAGGATTATCGGGAGTCAGTCAGTTGACAGGGGCACTAGAACCGAGCAAATGCTCTTCAGGCCCCAATTACTATGTACAATTGTCATCCAATCACTTTGCAGACATTCGCTGGGTCTTCCTGGTTCCTCATTGGCAGATGCACAGCTTCTGTCCTCGCTGCCCTTAACCAGCACAAGGTCAGGCACAGGCGGCTTCTTTATGCTTTCTGCTCCAGTCATGAAGGGATATCAAAGTTTGTGCGTTTGAGGGTGGGCTTGAATTCTAGATTCCAGCCAGCTACATTCTTCCTAGTAGCTAAGCTATGGAAGCGCTGGGAAATGAGAGCTACAGAACTGACAAAGTTTCCCTTTTTGCTTTGGCCGCCAGGAAGCTCAGAGAGAAAATTACTTCAATTCAACTGAGCAACTAGAGCTCAAAGATGGCAACTGCTTTCACGTCCCAGGCCAGCTGGATTGATGGACAGTACTGAACTGGTAAGGATCCCGAGGCTGCAATGAATAACATCAGTTTGAAGCATGGCCAGGGTGCCTCTGGGCTAGGTAAATGAGAACGGTGATCAACTAGTGATGTCTGCTGCAAGTACAGCAGTGAAGAACACAGGATGTGCACCGTGTGGATTCGCCATCACCAGGTTGGCCAAGTCAGCTGGCCTCATTTCACCCACGTCTGCACTTCCTCGTAAGCTCCTATTTTCCCTGTTACGGTTCATGTTTTATTACATGTACTTGCCTACAGAATGAGGCAGGTTATAAAGGAAATAAGCTGGGATGGCTTCCCTCCAGGCCCTCAGCCCTCTGTGCAGGCTGACAGCCCCGGGGAGAGCCTCTGATTGCAGCAGAGACCAGGCTCCATAGAGCTTAAGTGTTCTTCAGCCCCCGGGGATGACCCCGTGTCCTCTACAGGCCAGAGTGTCAGCCACAGAAAGTCTCTTGCAAGAAATTAATTAGGTTCAGATCAACAGTTGCACTGTCCCTAAGATGTGCCCTCCCCCACCTCCTCAGTGAAGACAATACTGTCTGGCTTGTGTGCCCCCCCTCTGCACTGCCCATCTCTCTTGGGGAAGCCTCTGTAGCTACAACTTATTGAGACCAGAGAATCTAAAAGCAACATGATTCAGGAGTCACTTGGGAAAGCTGCTGAAAATGTAGATTCTTTGTCCCCGGCCCAGATCTGCTGTATCAGAATCCCCCGGGCCTGGAATCTGCATTTTCACCAGCGCTCCCACGGGTGTGAGAGACCCACAGGGCTGGGGCTGGTGAGGAGCCTGGAGAAGCCAGACTGACTTTGGGCCCCGCCAGGCTCTAAGGCTGGGCAGCAGCGCCACCTGGTGGGCCCTGCGGAAACACCTCCCAACTAGTGGCCCTTCCAGCCCTACTTCAGGGTAGACCGCTCCTTTCCAGTTTGTCCTTCGGACTCCAAAAGCAGCATCTCCAGGCGGCAAGCTGGATCGTTACAAATCCTCTTTAATGTTACTTGTCAAATCTTGGACGTGTTTTATAGAACTGTTCACAGAGCCCCTTCCCACTCCCTTACAAGGCACAGTCTCACCCACCCATTCCCTCAGGGGCAAAGGACAGGCCGGCCTGGCTTCTCCAGGGAAAGTGTCCTCCCTCCCTCCCCTTCCCTGGACAGCTCGGGATCCTGGCAAATGCAGGACCAGCTCTGTGTCAGGCCCCTGGGGTTCATCACCCCGATTCCTTAAGCAGTCCAGAGCCAGTCCAGATTCCCCGGCCCAGGGGGCCCCTTCTTCGGCCCAGCTCAGAGCCTCATCCTCGGTTGATCTGAGCTGGCCTGGGGACGGGCTACTGCTCCTAAGAATGTGAGGTAAAGCCCACCCTCTCCCACTACCTTCAATGAAAACGTGAAAACCAAAGATAGAAGCATTATAGTGGAAAAAAAGTTTACCCACGCAGTGGGCAGCCCCGGTGCCTTCTCCAAATCCCACCCCCCATCCCCAATGTTGAATACACCTTTCCCCACCCCATGGACACAGCTCCCAAGGTGGGCAGAGACCCTGTGCACCTGTGCAGGGACGCCGTGGGAGCGTTCTCTCCAGGAGCCTACGCGGATCCCGGCAGGCAAGAAGCAAAGCAGCCACGGAGCCGCTGGGGCTCAAGTCTGGAGGCAGAAAGGTAGGGAGATGGGTCCAGTCCCCAGAAAGCCTCCCCTCTCCAGCCAGCACAGGACAGGCATGGGGGAGTGAGGTGGGCGGTGAGCCTAGAGCAGAGCCTGGAGACCCTGAGGAGCCTGGAGGCTGGGGGACTGGCAGGGAGGAGGGGGACAGCAGCCGCCTCAGTACTTGGGGACCTTGCTGTAGTCTTCAGAGTGGACGTGCCGGCACAAGCAGATGGACAGGAGCATCCCCAGGAGCTGTCGGGGCAGAGGACAGGAGTCAGAGGGAGGACCCAGGGCAGCATCTGACTGTGCAGGTCGGCGAGGGTCCCGGGGCTTGAGCGGGATGAGTGGACCCACAACTAAAGCCTCAGGACCAGCCTGTGGCTCCAGCGGCAGAGGCACCCAGGGAGCGGACAGTGGCCTGGCCTACCTGAGGCCATCAGCAGGGATGGTAGGGCTGGGGGTGGGGCAGGGGTGCTGGAGGGGAAGGGATTCAGACCTCGATGACAGCGACGCCCACACAGATGCCTAGGATGATGCCCACATTCTCCTGCAGCCAGGCCTGCACCTTCTTCATGCAGCCCTACGAGGGAAAAGCACGACCACATCACCCCACCACGCAGCCTCACCCCACTGTGCACAACGGCCGGGAGGCGCCCCCCCACCCGACCTGGCCCAGAGGGCCGGCAGAGCGGGGTCTGTGTGTTCCCTGACTGTGTAAATCAACAAATATGTTGACGCAGGTACAAATGACAAGCAAACAGGTGAATCAAAGGCAGGAGCAGCTAAGTGAAGGGAGGGGAGAGGGAAGGAGGGAGGGAGGAGGGAGGAGGGAAGGAGGAGGGAGGGAAAGAAAGATGGATGGATGGATGGATGGATGGAAGGGAGGGGGGAGGGAGGGAGGGTGAAGGAAGGAGAAAGGAGGAACGAAGGAAGGAAGGAAAGAAAGGAAGAGGAAGGGAAGGAGGAAGTTAGAAAAGGAGGGAGGGAGGAAAGGAAGGAAGGAAGGAAAGAGGGATGGATGGATGGATGGAAGGAAGGGAGGGAGGGAGGGAGGGAGGAGGAGGGAGAAAGGAGGAGGGAAGGAAGGAAGGAAGGAAAGAAGGAAAGAGGGAAGGGAGGGAGGGAGGGAGGGGGCTGGAAAGAAATGGGAGTTAAGAAGCAGCTCAGGCAAGTCTGAGCGGCCTGAGAACCCAGACCCCAGGGTGCCCCAAGTCCCTCCCGGGCCCCACAGCCATCCACACACCTCATGGTACACAGGCCAGTAATCGGGGTTGTTCCCACTCTCAGTCCTGTTGCTGTCGAAAGCCTCACAGAAGCCCTTCCTCACCACGAAGCTGTCCTCCTCCTCCCTCCTGGCCTCGCAGGAACAGGGGTAGGTGACGTTGGTGCGGTTCATGAGCTCCGCGTTTTCCGTCCAGTTGTAGAAGCTCACCCAGCCGCAGCACTTCACCTGCCGGGAGACCAGCTGCTCACGCCCACAGCTCTCAGGCAGGCAGCCCTCCGGGGGAGGCGGCATCTCCCAGGACGGAGGCCCAGATCGACCACTTTTCAGGACCCCTCCTGGGCCCAGCAAACCACCAGGATCAGAGTTTAGGTTTTGCTCTGGCTTCTGGGAGCCGCAGGGAATTTAAAGGGGCTTTCAGGAAACGTATACCACAAACATTCAAACAGCAAGAGACAACAAGTCAGGGGCAGTAAAAATGCAAAGCAGCACAGGAGGGACGTTCAAGTTGAAAGACAGCACACAGATAAGTGGGACAGAGCAGGGCAAACAACACAGTTAAGAGTGTGGGGTCTCGGGGAGCTTGGCAGGCTCAGTCCATAGAGCACGCAACTCTTGATCTCTGGGTCATGAGTTCAAGCCCCACATTGGGTATGGAGCCTACCTGAAATAAATATTTTTTTTTAAAAAGAGCGTGGGGTCTAGAGTCCAGCTACTGGGTTCAAATCCCAGCTTTGCCACCTACCAGAAGCTTAACTTTGGTTAAAGTGCTTTCCTTAGTCTCCTCATCTGCGAAATGGGGTAACAAAGGTTCCTAACTCAAAGGGCTGTTCGGAGGACTCCCCGGGACGAGGCAGGCCAAGCGTCCGGCTCTGATATGGACGGCTAGGGAAAGGCCAACTCTACTTTTAGGTGCCGTGTACATGTTAGAATTGAGATCTGGCTCTGAGCTTCCTGGTTACCAAGGTGAAAAAAGGAGATATGGCCAATTCTGCCTTTTGGAAGAGAAAAGGTTCTAGCTCCAGAGGAGAAGAAGTCCTTTCGAGGCTCCTTGGGCCAGAAGGGGCCTCCGTGGGGCTCGCAAGGGGACCCTGAGGGCTGTGGATCACATCTGGGCTTGAATTCCTGACAGGGCTGGGATGTGAGGAACTAGGCCTGTGCTGGAAAGGCCCATGGGAAAGTGGAACCGAGTCGGGGAGGGCCTGTGCCCCGGGCCTGTGCTAGCCGCCAGCCCTGGCTTCCTCGTGGAAAAGGGGATAGCGAGAGCTACTCTGCCAAGGTCCCTGGGAGGATTAAGTGGACTCTCAGGGTAAGTTTCATGTCCCCAGGCTGGGTGCATGGGTGGTTCCCCCTGCTTCCCTTCAGCTCAGGGGGGTGGGTCCCTGACCAGCAGCCCGGTGACCAGCAGGGGGCGAGCCAAGCTCAGGCAGCGGCTGGGACAGATTCCTTCCTTCTGTCCTCCTCTCATAGGGATGCTTAGCAGCTTCCAGCCTGGGCCAGAGGCCAGCACCACTGAGGGGCGCACCCAGGCCCTCATACCCTCATCAGAAGGTGACAGTGCTCCTTGGCCACCACGCCAGGCAGAGTCCCCAACCCCGCCTCTTGCCAAGATCTGTCCCCGGCCACCACGTGCCCTGTGTCTCAGGGGTTGCGCGGGACCAATAAACCCTCATCACCAACAGGCCACCAAAACGCTGTGTAAGCGCCACAGGCTTGACACACTCTCTCACACGAGCACGGGTCCAAGGCCCTGTTTGCCAGACGGGGACCCAGGCTCTGCACGCAGCAGAACTGGTAGTCCCAGCCTCAGGGGCCTGACTCAGTCAGCTTTCCTAACCACCATGCCAAGCGGCATCTGACAGACATCAGAATGATCTAGAGGCCTCAACGGCTGCAGAAATCCCCAACCAGTCAAGTGCTTCCCACGGCAGGGTGCACACCATCTCTCAAGGGACCCGCCTCTCCTCTAGACGCCTCGAAGGAGGGACGTGTTCATCCTGGGACATGAGGGTCCCCCCCAACCTCAACAACTGTGGGTCAAACTGAACGTGTGAGGAAAACATCTTCCCACAGGCACTGAGCCACCCAGTGGACACAGGCCCCCCGACCCAGCTCCACCTGGTCCTCCTCACCAAACACCGTGAGGCAGGAAACACTACCCTCCCCTCTTCGTGGCCCAGAAAAGGGATGCACCCGTGTGGTCTGGACAGAGTCCCGTCTCCAGACACCCTGCTCTCCTGGTGTTGTGGAATCGGGCCTACTCCCGCTGGCCCCACCCCTGCCCCTCACACCCACAGCCCCCTGTCAGGCAGCAGTCAGTCAGAGCTGCAGGCAGGCCCTGAGTGACCGCTGTGGCCAGTGCCCCCTCGGGAGACAGGAGGCCGCTGCTACAGCCCAGAGATGCTGGGTCCCCACCGAGGGCATACAGCCTCTGGACTTCTGATCCCCGAGGTCCGTTTGCATGTGTGGTAACTGGCTCGCCATCAGGGCATGCTGGGAACCCAGTGGGCCAGTCAGTTATTCTGTCTGTCAGTCAGTCAGCCGGCCATTCATTCATTCATACAGTCAGTCATTCTGTCTGCCGGTCAGTCCATCATTCATGCATGCATTCATTCATTCAGTCATTCTGTCATTCATTCATTCAGTCAGTCAGTCAGTCTGTCTGGCAGTCAGTCCATCATTCGTTCAGTCAGCCAGCCAGTCATTTTGTCGCCAGTCCCTCATTCATTCAGCCTGTCAGTCACGGAATCAGTCAGTCATTCTCTCATTCCTTCATTCAGTCAGTCTGCCTCTCTCACTTACCTGAGGTGGAATACACACACACACACACGCACAGCTTGATGAAGTTTTACACATAGACTGACATGACTGCCAGTTGGATCAGGATTTGGACAGAACATTCCTTTCACCCCAGAAGGTTCCCATGGGCACGTCCCATGCCAATACCCTCCCAGAGGTACTCTCCACTCAGACTCATGTCAGCACATCAGCCTTGGCACCCAGTTCCTTAACCCCCCGGAGGGACTCCTGACACTCCCCAGCCTGGCTTGAGAGGAGGGCCCTCCCGCTCTGGCCGTAGACTGGGGGCACCGGGAGCCCCGGGCAGCCTCCAAGACCCTGGGCCCCCTGAGTGAGAGACTGTGGTGGTAGCTGGGGTGCCAGACAGGGGGACGACTCAGAGGCCCCTTGCCCCCAACAGATACACACTCATATACAAACTCGCTGGAATATTCAGTCAGGCAGACGACACCCAGACTCAGGCGCACACTGGGCCAGGACCCTCACGCCACCCCCGTTCCTGCCACCGTTGCCTTACCTGGGCCTGCACATAGTCCCAGGCCTCCTGCAGTCTGTCCTCGTGACTGTCCTTGTAGTTCTGAATGAGGTTGGTCACGATGTTGCCCATCTCCTGCTTTAGCTGCAGACAGAGGGGAGAATAAGGGTCAAGGTCGGATTTCCTGAAACCCATTCCCCACCTTTGGTCACATCTACTTAAACGGCCTCTCTCCTCACCCACCCCAGCCCTGGGGACATGCTCACACTCAAAAGCATCCTACTGTTCATGCCAGCTGCTTTTCTAGTGCTTCTAGGGTGCCAGGCCCCTGCTGGCCACCACAGGAAGCCCGGGGTAGTCGGGGCCTACCACTGCTGTACTGTAGTCTGTTCGGCACTCAGCGCCCTCCGGTGGCCTGTCATCCCTCTCAGGAAGAACGCCACCATCCTGTCAGTGGCCCACAAGGCCCAGCCTTGTTTGGCCCCTGCTCTTCCCAAACCTCTTTTTCTGTTTTTTACCTTCTTCTGCTTCAATTACCCAGATCTCCTTTGCTGTCTTTCTGCTAGGCATGCTCGTGCCTCAGGACCTTTGCACTTCCTCTTCCACCTGTCATCCTCTTCCCCCACATATTAACATGGCTCACTGGTCCACTTCCTCCAGGGCTCTGTTTAAAGGTCACCTCCTCAGAAAGGCCCTCCTGGACCATCCTACAGAATACATCCCTTCCCTGTCCCCTCCAGCACCCTCTCCCAGGCCCTCCTCAACCTGCAAGGGTGGGCATGCTGTTTCATAGCATTCTCATTGCGAGCTTGTTCGTTTTTAGGATGTACAGTCTCTCCTCTCTAGAATGTCAGAGTCATGGGAGCAAGGACCATACCTGGTGAAGCCTGGCCAGGTCAGACGTGAGCCATACTTAAATAATGGATGGCTGTATGTTCACCGCCTAATGCCCCACCCCGGGGCAGTACTCACATACTCTCCCCATTAGTCCTCATGCCTGCCCTGCGGCCCCGAGAACTACAAATCCTGACTGTGTGGGGGAATTCAGGGTCCCTTGGTGAGGGAGAAAAGCACCCACTTTTCTCAACGCCACCAAGGAAACAATGATTTACAAAGAAGGCAGATGAGGGGCACAAGGAACAAAAGGACTCAGCGCCAAAGGGCCCCCAGGGGCGGCTCTCAACAGAGGATTGTACCTAGGCAGCTTTTCAGGAACAAGTCAGCCGTGCAAAGGGAGGCAAACCCGAAACCAGCCTTGAGAACTGAGAACAGGGCCCCGCGCCCCAAGTAGGAACAAGGGCCCCCCCCGTTCCCCTCCACCCCGAGAGCCAGACCAAGCCTGGCCCCACCTGGCCTCTCCCGTGGACCTTGTCCAGGGGCCTCTCTGGCACGCCAGCACAAATAAGCGAGTCACAGCCACCTGCTGTCACCACAGAAGCCCAGGGTGAAAGGCCAGGGTACGGAGGGGACGGCCACAAACCTGTCCCTTGGTTCCGGAGAAAGGGGAATTAGGATATGGGACAGACACTTCCTGGCAGGGGTTTTCAAAGCCCAGCCACAACATGGTGAGTGGGCTGCCTCAGCTCTCCGCAGGCAGCTCAGAAAACCTACATCCTCTGGAGGGACCCACAGCCCTGGCTCCTTGCCCCTCCCTTCGTGGCCCTGGGAAACCAGTGCCGCTCCCCAGGCCTGCTCTCTGCCCCTCTCCCTCTTGACAGGACCCCCAGCATGGTACTCTTTGTTTCACTCACACTGAGCTTTCCTACCAGCAACGAATCACAGCAGCTAAGTTTTATCAAACACTTGTCAGGAACCAGCCATGCTACATACTTTTTGTGCATTAATTCATTTTTATCCTCAGAGTGGACCTAGGGATTTACTTCATTCCCTTATTTTAGAGATTCAGGAAATCAGGCTCAGAGAGAGTGATTGCACAGCAACATGGGTCACACGGCCAACATGGGAAGAGCTGGGATTTGGACCTGGAACCCGAGTTTTCACCCATGAAGCTCTACCAGCACTGAAACCACTTGGCCACAGCTTGAAGGAGGTCAGAGCGTGTGAAGGAGCGGCCTGGAGAAGCTAAGCGGCTAGCTCCCGTCCTATTGCTGGGGCTGGCTCGTGCAGGCTTGCGTCTTCCTGCCCTGACCCTCTCTGCTCCGCCTCTTCTCCCCGGGGGGTGGAGGATCCGGAAAGAAGGGGACTGTCCCCAGGGGCATTTGCATGGACAGCTGCCCTACCTGCTCTCCCCGCGGCCCCACCACCGACCTTGTCTTTATTTATACCCCAGCCCATACTTCCCTATTTCGGGTCCCCTGATATGAGAAAAGTGATGGAAGTCCAGTGGTTTCCACTGAGGCTGGGTGGTTTCCATGGAAACACCACCTCATCCGGCAGCCCAGAAGGGAGCTGAGAGACCCAGCAAGGCCACAGGGACAACAGCGGTTCAGCTCTCAGCACATGCCTTGGGAGCCCCATTGCCCGGGAGGCCAAGTCGGGAGCTCAGGGGCGGTCACCCTGGCAACCAGGTCTTGCCCGAGACAAGAGTGGGGAGGGGAAGGGGTAAGATGCCCACTCTCTCCCTTCGTCCCTGTAGGGCCCACCTCTGGGGTTTCTCCCTGCGCTGCACCCGATTCTCCCTTCTAGAAACAGCACTTCCTTTCCTTAGGGGTAACCCCTCCAATCCCTTCATGAGCCCGGAAGCCCTGACCCCCTCTCGTTGCCATGGGCAAGTCCCAGGCTGCCACTGGCCACCTCTCCCACCCTGGGCACAGGGAGTGCTTCAAGGATGGGCATGTCACCCAAGGTGACCTTCTCTTTCTGCTCATCAGGCAACACAAGGGCCTACGGGGACTGCCTGCCTGAGAAGGGAGCTGATAGAGAAGAGCCAGAGCCAGATCAAGGGACGGAGAGGGACAGAGTCCCAGGGGCAGCCTTCAGAAATCTGGATCACGCAGAGCCTCCAGCCAGCTCTGGCCCACACATTACTATCTAGGCAATGAAGGGTTGTGCCCAGGATTTAAAAAAAACAAAAACAAAAACCAGTTCTTCCCAGGACCAGCAGCATTAATTACAGCCCGGAGCAAAATGAAAATGCAGGGTCCCTTGCTTAAAAAGGATTACGAATTTCAACACAGCAGCATCAGAGTGTAAACCAAGCATGGACCCTTTGAAGCGGAGGGCCCTGTGTAACCACTCAGGTCACACGCCTAGGAGGCCAGTCCTGGAAAGCTGCCCAGTCCCTCCTCCCCATTTCCCAGAACAGAGAACAGATCCAGAGGCACGACTTGCCAAGATCACACAGCTAGCAAGCAGCAGAGAGGGGACTGTAACCCTGATCGGGAGGCCCCAGAAGCCTGCGATCTTAATCGTGGCCGACCCCCACTGTTTCCACACCCCCCTCCGCCCCCCCATCCCACTGTCCCCTCTGGGGGAGGCTCCCCACTACCACAGGGCTGTGCTTGCACTCCACCTTGAAGCCTGCTGTTTCACACAGAGGCAGGATTAGAAGAGACCTCTGTAAGAGCCCTTCCCATACCTTCCTGGGCTCTGCTTAAATTCTCCCCGTACGGGAAACTCAGGACCCCATAGAATGGCACATTGCAGGGGTGGGGAGGCTCTTGATACAAGCTATTCATTTTAGTTCCAGAGGGGACCAGTTGAAACAAATCGGATCACTATCTCCCAGGAGAAACCATTCGGATATTCAAGACCAGACTGCGTCTCCCTCCATCCCCTCTCCTCTCCGGCTCCTCCAACCACTCCTTGGGATGGTATCCCGACCTCTCTCCATGCCCTTTATTCCAGGCATCAAATTGCCCTCGAGAACAAGGTGCCCTCCCCAAGCAATGAAATGGACCCACATCCTCCTGTCCTCTCCTGGGGATCCCACAGGACATGTTGCCAGGTGCTTTGCCGGAATGCAGACACAGTGGGTCTGAGGCTTCAGCCTGGGATCCCAGTAAGAAATGAGGGCCCTTGTTGGTAGTGGTGGATGCGGGGGGGTGGGGTGGTGTTTACTCCTAGTCACCGCACCTGAGTCTTTCCTGAAAGCAGGCAGCAAAGTACATAACTAGCAACCCAGAACTCCCCAGGCTCCAGTAAGCTCCTTGAGGGCGGGGTCTGAGTCAGGCTCCACCTTCCACTGCCAGAGAGCCAAGGAGCCACACAGGCAACCAGCACCCAGCGCCTTAAGAATCTTCATCCCAGGGCGCCTGGGTGGCTCAGTCGGTTAAGCATCTGCCTTCGGCTCAGGTCATGATCTGGGGGTCCTGGGATGGAGTCCCACATCAGGCTCCCTGCTTAGCCAGAAGCCTGCTTCCTCCTCACCCTCTGCCACTCCCCCTGCTTATCCTCTCTCACTCTGTCAAATAAATAAAATAAAATAAAAAAGAATCTCCATCCCGCTGCTCTCCATGATCCCCTTCCAGAAGGAATGCTTGGAGACCTTCTTCCCCTTCCCCAAAGGGAAGACAAAGGTCACCTCTCTCTGTCCTAGCTCCAGCTGTCCACCCCCAAGGCTGGTAGCAACCCGGGCCAGGGGATCAGGAAGTTTCCATCACAGGGAGCAGGCGTCTCACAGAACGGCATTGTCCTCGGGGAACCCGTCTTACCACCTATAGGTTAGGGCGCTGGGACGCGTGCACACTGGCTCCTCTGAGCTTCTCCGGTAGGAAAGGGAAAGAGGGGGGAGGGAATCACCGTGCTCCTGACCAGCCTCCCCCAGGGTGAGGAAGGGCACAGCAGTGTGCCTGGGCCACTGTCCCCAACCCCAACCCCCAGCACCCACCCAGCCCCACTTGAGCTCCTTCCCCTCCAAGCGCTCAGCCCCCCGCTGTTCTGCTCAGCCCCCTGACATAATCCACTGAAGCCTCAGCAGCCTCACCCCTGTGGGCCACTGGGCAGGGGGGCAGCAGGGCCTGCGTGAGTACGCCAAGGCCAGTGCCTGGCATGTCCCAGCAGAGTGCTCCCTTTCTTCCTCGTGACCCTCTCCCACTCTCCCCTACCTGGAGAGGACAAGTCAGAATCCCAGAGCGTCAAAGCTGGGAAAGGCCCCCGAGATGTCAGCTGGCACTCCGAGAGGCTGGGCAAGTTGTCCAAGCCCCTGGGGCAGCCAGAGGCAGACCCCAGCTGAGAACACAGGGCCCTGGAAGCCCAGACTTGGGCTGGGCCCACCGAACAGGGGCTGGATACACATGGTGAGATGAGGAAAGAGCTAGAGGAATCCTCACTCCCAAATCCTGGCCCCCATGGCTCTACTAAGACTAACACCAAAGACAACAGGAACAGCTGCTGTTTACTGAGCCCTTACTAAGCGTTAATGAAGTTAATGGTGGTGACCACCAGTGAGTCCTCCCAAGGAGTCCAGGAGGTGTCTGCTCAGGGCCAGGCGCTACTCAGGCCCTTCCCTTCGGCGGGGCTCTCAAATCCGCAGCAAAGAGCTAGGAGATGGCCTTGGGGAGGTGGGCCTTGGGGCCCGGGTGCTTTGGCACTGAGCAGTGTTCCAATTTTAGAAAAGGATTGGGGTCTGAGTCATACCCCGCACTCTTTCCCATTCATAATTCCCGAGGGCCCCCTGAATGGGGTACACAGAGGCCACGAATAGCCTGGCTTCTCTTCGGGTTTGATTCTGCCACCGAATGAGCTGCAAAGGGCATTTTTGCTTTTCAGAGTGGTTCTCGGATTTCAGAACTGCGGCTAAGGGGAGAGGACCTGTACTGTTACTGCTGTCTGACCAGTGACATGAGTGGAACACGGAGAGGCTGAGTAACTTGCTGAGGGCTTTAGAGCAGCGATTCCAACAGGGGTGGTTAAGTTCCAGAGTTGAGGCCTTGGCCCCTTCGCTATCTTATAAAAGTGTTGTAGTTTGCGCTCCCTTCAACCCTGGGGGAGTGGGAGTGCGGGCCCAGCCGCTTTTCCCTTCAATTTAGAGACACAGAAGCCCAGGCTCGAGAGGCCATGTGCCTTGCCCCAGGCCCCCAGCCTCCCCTGTTGCTGCCCCGGGAACCGTGGCTGCTGGGAAATCAGGGCAGGAGGGATGAGTCTCCCTGGAGACCACTTCGGGCAGGGGCGGCAGGGGGGAATCCCAGTAGTTTGGTCCCTTCCACCTGCCCAGGAGGCCTGGAGAGTGAGAGGAAGGACAGCCCATTGCCTCTAGAAGTTCTCTTCCTCTAGGCTCAACAAGGCCCACCTCCCCAGCTGGACCTCATCGGCAGGAATAAACATCATCAAGGACATGTTTAGTCTTCCACCGGGATTTACAATGTGCTGGGAAAGAAAAAATAAATCATTCATTCTAACTTGAGTGAGAGAGCACTGCCAGAACGTCCCCCAGCAGAGCCAGGAAA
The DNA here is from genome assembly GCF_922984935.1 of Meles meles. Taxonomy (NCBI): domain Eukaryota; kingdom Metazoa; phylum Chordata; class Mammalia; order Carnivora; family Mustelidae; genus Meles; species Meles meles. The sequence continues at coordinate 21,436,886 of NC_060073.1, forward strand.
TGTCCCTCTGCCTTGCAGGAGAGGTGGGCCAAGGTGAGGTGGACTGGGACCAGGGGGCAGGGGTATGGAGCCTGGTAGGGAGGAGGAGCAGGAGGCAGGGGAGGGAATCATGGGGTAGGACGGACAGTTTGGACTGGAGTCAGGAGTCCTGATTCTCCAAACAAGCCTTGCTCTGGGGCCGTGGGATGCCACTGAGGCGTAGATGCTGGCTGTCAGCCAAGCGGAGATCATACCAGCCCACAGGGAGGCAGGGTGCTGGAAAGGGAGGCATGAGACTTGGGTCAGAGGGATGGGGACAGAATTCTCCACTCTGAAGCATGTGAGCTATGCATGGCTGTGGCCAAGTCATTTTGCTGCTCTCTGCCTCAGTTTCTTAAAACTGGAAAATGTTTGTAAAGCTGAAGTGTGTATCAAGTTACTAGCTCAGCTCCTGGCATGTGGTTGGCATTCAACAGGGGCCAGAGATGGGGGCCATCTTTATTACTATGAGATGGGGAAACTCGGATGGTGAGAAGGCAGACTGCCCGAGACCCCTACAGAGCTGACCGCCTTCTGAGTCATGGAACCCAGCTCACCAGGGCCCAGTTCTTATCCACCCTGATTATAATGTACCACCAATTGGGTCCCAGAGAAGCCCTAGGTGCCACAGGGCAGAAATAAAGACCAGATCTTACAATCCTCACTGAGAAAAGAGCTGCCCTCCTTTAAATGCTGCCTTCCCATCTGGTACCCAAGCGAGCTTCCTTTCATCTGCTGAAACCACTATTTCCCCTTTTGCCTTGGCTGCTGGGAAGCTCAATATTCAAGTTAGCCCTCAACTACTGTGTCTGGTGCCCTGGTGTCAGGGCCACTGCTTTTCCTCTTCCAATGTGCATTCCAGTCCCTCTCATTTTGACTTTAGTTACCTGGTGCCTGTGTTGGAACTCGACTCTACTTCTGGGAAAGAGGCTAGGAGTGGATTATAAAGAAGTAAAACAGACTCAGGTAGGAGACACTGCAATGAAAATCACACCAGTATGAACCAGGAGCCGCCTGGGTTCAAAGCCTGGCCCTGCTGCTTACTCGCCGTGTGACCTTTGATCAAGGGGCCTCATTTCTACGTTCTGGCTTCCACATCTGAAAATGAGGGTATCATGCCCATGACCGCACAGGACCCCAGGGAGGAAAAACTCAGTGAGCATAGTCTGCCCACCACAGGGGGTGGCAGCCTTGTTCTAGGCTTCACAAAGTGTCAGTTGTTGATGTTGGTGCAATGTTTTCTTGCCTTCCTTCTAAGAGTGATCTGAAGCAACCGGACCTTCGAGTGGTAAAATTGGGAGCCCACGAGCCACCAGCTCCACCTCCCAAATCGCTGGGTAAGAACTGTAGCACTGGAGGAAAGCGGTGGCCCCCAGGGGCATCCGGGGCACGGGCCACGTGCAGTGGGTCTGGGGTGAGCTCTGGGCCCTTGCGTGGCCCAGCCACTGGCCGACTGGCCCCTCAGTCGGATGGGGATTCTCATGCTACCATGAGAGGGAAGGCATGGGGAGCATGTGAAAGAATGAAAGCAAAGTGGCCAGCATCATACGGTAGTACATGGTGTGCACTGAACCAACCGCAGGGATGCCGGGAGTTCTAGTCCCTATATTACTGACAGTATTGTTTGACACCTCTCTGAACACCTGTCTCCCCTGTCTGTCAATGAAACACAGGCCCAGCTGCCAGAACGACGAGACAACGTGTGTAAAGTTTCTAGAAGATACTGTGTGCACACAGTAGGTGCTCCATAAGTGCTAACTTTGATAGTCACAATCAACTGGCTCACCCAACAGCTATTCCTGGCTTCCCTTCTCCCTTGTGCCTGTGTCTCTAGAGCTCCCTTGAAGCCAGGGTGCCTTTGTGACCCAATCTGGAGAAGACTGTTGGAGGACTTGCTTTTCTGATCAAAGGGATGGCCCGGGGCTGGCATTGTCCATTTCCCTCTGTTCTGGCTACAGCAGCACAGATGGTGCTCTGGCAGCCATCTTGCAACCATGAGGTGGGTGGAGTGATCTAGTGAGTGGCATGGTGAGGATGCTGAACAGACAGCCAGAAGCATTGTCTCTGATTCCAGTCTGACTTCTGATTAAGTCAATAGTGAATGTCAGCCTGATCTTCTATTCCTTAAAGCTGAGTGCCTTCCCTGTGACACAAACTTATTTTTTTTATTGACAGTCTCCTCCCTGGGCCCCATCTATGGATGAGTGGCATGGATTTAGTACTTTCTGAGGTGCTTGAATAAAAACAAGAAGAGCAACATCTATTGGGCGTTGACCATGCCAAGCACTGTGCTATGTTTTTACTAAGATAATCCCCCTGAATCCTCACCAGAACCAGAAGCTAAATTTATTATTGCCCTCCATTTGCAGAAGGGGAGACAGGCCCCAAGAGGCAAGAGGCTTGCCCACCGTGCCCCAGCTACAAGGTGCTGGGTTAGAGCTGCGTTCAGGCCCACGGCAACCCTGCCCAAAATGCTGCCCTCTCGCATCTCCCTAGGAGATCACAGGGACCGGACCTTCTGGGTTTGTCTGAGACAGCTGAGAGGCCCCTGATGTCTCCCCTACACCCTGGGACCAATCCCCCTGCAGGCCCAGCCCAGCCCAACCCAGCCGGGGGCCAGGAGAGTGCTTACCTTGCCCATGTTGAAATAGAAGACGGCTCCTGCGGCCACCTGGACGATAAGGATCAGGAGAAGGAAGGCAAAGTACTGGGGACACAGAGGAGCAAGGAGTCAGTCACATGTCCTGCCCCCCCCGGGGTGCACCTGCCCTGCTCACCCCTGCAGGCGCTCCCGCAGTTGGGACCAGGGCACACGCAGGTGCCCCTCAGTTGGCCGGCGGCACTCACCAGCCCCAGCAGGCAGCGGACCTCCTTGATGGCACCGATGCAGCCCAGGAAGCCCATGAACATGGTGACGGCCCCCACGCCGACGAAGACGCAGGCCCCCACCTTGAGCGAGCTGGAGGAGGTCTCTGGGGATGGAGAGAAGGACGTTCAGTTGGGCCCCGCTGTCTCACCCTCGTTAAGCACACCATCGGGGGGAAGGCCGAAGGTCAAACCCTGCTCCCCTCGGGCTCAGCCCCCACCAGACGCTGTGCTGGCTGCTGGGGAGACAGGAGTCAGAATATTGAGGTCCCCATGGCCAGGAACTGCCACTCAGTGGGGCAGGGAGCAGGGACAGTGCACAGCACAGATCCCCCAGTTGTGGAGAGAGCCACAGGGACACGGAGACAGCCATGGGGTGGGGAGGGGGCTGGGTGGTTGGGAAAGGCTGGTCTGAGCAGAGAAGAACCTAGAAGCAGCCTAGTGAAGCTCTGAGAGGGGAAGGCATTGCAGGCAGGGGGAGGGAGCAGCAAGGAGGAAGGAGCTGGGATGTACTTAAAGAAAGCGAGGCAGAGTGGGCCCGTGTGACTCTGACCTGTGATATGCCTGAGACATAGAGAGGTGCCTGATGACAAGAGACCCTCTCTGGGGCCGCCCCGTGGGCGAAGGTCGGGGTTCCGTCAGAGCGCTAGACCAGCAGTTCCCAAGAAGCCCAGCACATCCCTGCCAGAACAGGGCGCAGCCCACGTCCACCTCCAGAGGCCCTGACTCAGAGGCTGTCAGACGCCAGAAGAGCCAGGGCAGATGGGCCTCCCCCTGGCAGGGGGTAGCAGACTCCCCCCACAAAAGCCCCTGCACTCTCCGGGAGGCAGCGGGCGCAGGATGTTTCCAGAAAGCTGGCGAGCAGCCTGGAGTGCATTACTGGATCAGGGGAACCTGTTAGGGAAGTAGATTCCTGGGTCCGTCACAACTGGACAGACGTTCCTGGGAGGCCACCCGGAACCTGCAATTTTAATGTGCCAGGCAAGGCATGGCCAGAGCTGACACAAGTGGCTGTCAGCAGGGAGGATACCGGCCAGCTTCCTGGGGGGCCTGAGAGAAGCCGAGATCCCCATCCCAGCCACCGAGGGCCCCTGAGCGCCCTTAAGCAATCGTTACAAAGCTGAAGTGTGGGTGGACAGGAGGGCCGGATTCAGCCCCACTTCCCGGTCACAGACAGAAATGTTCTGGAGCTCGGGAGGAGCCCTGGCCAGCCCACCCCGCTCTAGGGCTGCCTACCCCCCAGCTCCACACAGGAGTCCCCAGGCAGGTGGGGTGGGGAGGGGAGTGGGGAAGCAGTGCCCCTGCTGGGGTGAGCGTGGGGGGCTCCTGGCACTGAGCTCCCATTTTCATTCTAGGTCCTCGGCGCCCTGCTCTCAGCAATCAGCATAGTCAGGAGGAGGCCATCCAATGCCACTTTTTCTAAGCTTCCTGGGTTTGGGTTCCTCCCAGGGATGACTCCCAGAGAAAAGAAATTTGGCAGAGTCTGGAATCCACTGCGTGCCTGCCAGAACAAGGCTCTTTATCTGGATCATCCCTGCATTTCCACATCACTTCATGTCCACGCCAGGCCCATGAGGGTAGATTTACATTCTGATTTGTCCCTAAGGGCCCTGATGCCCAGCCAGGCTAAGAGGCCATTCAGATGCCCAGCACGCAAGACCCAGGGCTGAGACCTCCCAACTCAGCTTCTCCCCCAGGAGGCCAGCCCAGCCGCAGGGTCTCAGCTTCTCAGAACATCCAGCGGACACCAGTCCCTGACCGCACCCAGGATCTCAGGCTGGCCCCGATCTGAGCACCCTGACTTAGGAAGGGGCCAAGTGGACATTCTGGGGAGGCCCTCCACTGTGCATGGCAGAAACGTCTGGGTCTTGCCGGGCCTGGCAGGTATCAGAGAGGCAGAAGTGGCCCCAAATGAAAGGGACCGGAAGCGACAAGAAAAGGGTTCCCATCCCAGCTCTGCTGCGAGCAGGGTCTGAGCCTGGGCAGGCCATCCTTTGGCGTCTGTTTCTTTCTCTGTGAAATGGAACTAAATCCTACTTCTTCAAGATGTTCTTACCAACTCCATCACTTCTGTAGGGTTGACTGGTCACTAGGAGCTGTTCTAAACACTTTTCATTTCTCACAACCACCTATGACAGAGATTTGATGATTATCCCCATTTTCCAGATAAAGAGGCCCAGAGAGGTGAAGTAACTTGCCCACGATCACTCAGCTAGGAGGTAGCAGAGCCAGGATTCGAACCGTGGCAGCCTGGCTCCAGAGTCTGTGCTCCTGACCACAGAGCAAGGTGGGATTAAGGCAGGACTGCGTAGCGAGTGTGAAAACCCTGCAGTATATTGGGGTTCGGGGTATGGGGGCTTAGGATCCATGCCCCTATTCACATCCCAGCTCCCACTCCTGGTTGAGTGTTTTGGGACAAGTCAACTTCCCTTCCTGTGCTTTCGTTTCCTCCAGTGTGAAATGGGGACAGACACACCTCCCCCCGTGGACTCCCAGGTAGGGAGTCCTCACCAATTAGGTTGAGGGGAGAGCTGTGTCACATGGGCCTGGAACGTCCATAGTAGGTCAGAGCCCTGGGTCCCAGCCCTGTGTGACTCTTAGCAAGTCTTCTCTCTCTGCTGGATCAGTGCTTCAGAACCCCGGCTGCCTGGGGAATCACCCGGGGAGCTTTTTAAAAACCACAGTGCTCCAGGCCCCCGCCCGCACACCAATAGAGTCTGATCCCCTGGGGTGGGCCCAGGACTCTTGTATTTGTGAAAACATTCTGGGTGCATCTACCAGTGTATCTGGGGGACCTCCGCCTTCTGGCAGCTGGACAGTCTTCCAGCTGAACAGGGAGGAGGCAGGAGGAGCAGTTAGAGGTTCCTGGAGCCTGGGGCAAGGTGCACGGGACAGATATGCGGAGGGTGAGCTGGGCCTCGACTTTGCCCCCTGGTGCAGTGCCTGCTGGGTGTGGCCCAGGACAGGAAGTGGGGAGCCGGGGCCTAATCAGGGCAGCGGAGGGTGCATCCCAGGCTGGGAAGGCGTGGGGAGCATGGGCAGCCCACTGGGGTGGGAAATGCAGAGCCTCACCCCAGAATAGGGGAACGGTCTGCAGCCCCCCAACCCCCAGCAGGAGGCAGGGCCAAGAGCCCCAGGCTGCATCGGATGTGGCTGGAGGGTGGCTCATCCTTGCTTCCTTTCAGGTCCGAGGGGAGGCCTAGCCCCCTGGGGCCACAGTGACAGGTGTGGCCTCTCCATCACCCGTCCCAGCCTGGTTCCGCTTTATTCAAATCAAGCAGCTGTCATGGGCCTGAGTCCAAAGCTGCTGCCTCAGCGGCAGCTGGGAGGGAACTGAGCCAAGGATGCACTCACTGAGGGCAGTGGCATCACTGTGCTACTTGGGGCCCTCAGCTGTGCCTCCTGTCCACACCTCAGGGCATCCATGAGGTCAGTGCAGCAAGCCTGGCAGGCTTCCTGGAGGAGGCTGGGGGTAGCTCGGGAAGGGCTCTTACCATCTGTGCAGGAGTGCCCTGGGCTTCTTTCCTCCTTTCAAGAGTGAGAGAAGGGGCTTCCATGCTGTGGTTCCCCTTACCACGGGCAGCATTTAAGACCAAAGCTCTGGAGTTTTAAGTCTCAAACCTACCACTGGAAGCTCTGGGAACGTGAGCCAGGGACATCATTTCTCTGAGACCCGTCTCTTCATTTGTCAGGCGGGACAGGAACAGTTCCTACCTCCCACGGCGGTCGAGGGATCAAGGCAATTTTCATGGGCAAAATGCTTGGCCCCTTGCCAGCCCCATAATGAGCCCAGACCGTGGGTGCTATGCCCGGCGTCTTCTTCCTCAGTCCAGAGGCCCAAAGAACCTAGCTGGTGCCAGGCACAGAGCAGACACATCTTGGACTCCTGACAATCTGTCTTTCCCGGCCTTTCCTTTATTTCTCTGAACTGACCGGGGATGGAGTGTGGCCCACATCTCGCTGAGCTGGCAAATGGAGGGACAGAGACTGTAAGAGGCTTTCTCAAGGTCAGGGCTGAGGGAAGGGGTCCGGGCTGGGACAGCAAGACTCCCTCAACCTCCAGTGTTCTCCGGACAACAACAGCTTTGTGTGGAGAGGGAGAGAAAATTCCTCCCAAAAACCCCTGCAGAGGGGGGGCCCCGGGGCAGAGTGTCAGCACAGGACCTGGGCAAGGCCCCAAGGATGGCTAGAAAAGCGACCTGCTTTCAGGTTCAAGTTCTTGTGAGCAGCCCTGAGGGCTGCCCTGGCCCACTGCTCCAGGGCCAGCCAGGCAGGGGGATCAGGGGAAGGGACCCTTACGTAGCACAGAGATGAAACTGCTCTTGTCGGCCAGGATCCACACCCCGAAACCCAGGATCACCGCGCCCAGGATCTGGAAAGAGAAGGTGCAGTCAGTGGGGGCCTGTAGGGGGCCCCTGCCCAGCTGCCCCTGCACCAGGTCAGGAGGACCCCGGGGGTGCGGGGTGCACCACCTCCATCCTCAGGCTCCATACCCCAAGTCCCAGGCATTCAGACAGCAAGGCCATGTGTGGGGAGTCCCTCGTGCCTCCCATCTCCCCTACCCCACCCCCATACATGGTCAGACCAAACTTATTAGCTTTCAGGGGTGCAGCCTCCTCCCAGGGGTACCCCACATCTTTACCTCCCGGCCCTCTCCTGTGCTCACCCACTCCACTCCAGGAGCCAAGCCCTGATAGGCACTTTGCAATGCTGTTCCTCATCCCCAAGCGAGAACCTCACTCACCCTACCCTACCCTAGTCAGGCCCCCTTAAAGAGAACAGCAGCTGCTGATAACCCTACATTCTTCCCCAGTGTCTCCTAGCAGCCACCCTGTCTCCTCCTCCCTCCTTCCCAGGTGGGTCCTGTTATTGTCGTCACATTACAGATGGGGACACAGAGGCCCCGACCTTGCCAAGGGTCACCCATTCCATCCTTCTGGGGCTCACAGCCAGGTCTGACTATGACCCCAGGCCAGACAGTGTCTCACACTAGCTGCAGGATACTTGGACCCATCCTGGGACGTCCTGGGACGTCACCTGGAAAGCCAGTCTCTGGGGACAGGGAGGCTACCGAGGAACCATTGAGGGGAAGGGTCTGCCCTTGGGTGGGCGTGTCTCAGATAACGTTGCTTGCTGGAATGAAGGGGGGACTTCAGAGAACAGGGGAGTTTGGTTCCTAGAGATTCCTGAGGCCCTGCCCACCCCGAGCCCACACGTCATGGCACAGCTGGCCAGTGGCCAGGCGTTAGGCCCACGGTCTGCTCCTGTGCCCCCCCAGCCCTGCAGCAGAGCGCCTGACCTGCTCACCTCCTGCGAGGGCGGGACAGAAAATTCCCTCTGGGCAAGCACAACCCCAAGGAGATCGAAATCCGGGACTGCCCAGCTAACCTCCTCAGCTTGTCTCCAAGCACCCATGAAGGAAGTCCCCAGCAAGAACCCAGGGGGGCCTCTGCAGGTTTCCCAACCAGAGACTGCCATCTGGAGCGGCTGAACCAGCCCGGAGGCTGTGGGCCAGCCAGGAAGAGGCCCAGTCAGGCGGCCAGCCAGAACTGGGGAGGCACATGGCCCCCTCTTTCTCTGTGAACCCAGACTGGAACTATGGGGCACCCCCCCCCCCCCCACTGCCCACAAACCGCCCCTCAGCTCCACCAGAATCTCCGGACAGGGCTCTGCCAGGAGCCGGGACCCTCACACCGGCGTCCCTCCCCCGGAACAGCAGAGCCTCAGCAGCTCCTGGATTTCTGTGAACCTCAGAAAAGCTGACGAGGTAATCTTCTGGGGCGTCTGGGGCCAGGAGTTTGCAGGCAAGGATGTACACATGTACATGTGAGCATACGTGAGCAAACACGGCCGCCAGAGCAAACTTTCCAAACCACAAGTCTGATCACGTAACCACTTCCCGATGTGCGTAGAACAGAGAGCAGGATCCTCCCCGGAAGGCCGGCGCGGCAGGCACCCCGGAGCCCCACACTCCGCCCCACTCCCCCACACTGGACGTCGATGCTTCTGCTGGAACTCCCCCCACCGCCATTGCCTCTAACCCCAGGGAGCTTCTGCGGACCACCCCGACAAGGTCAGCTGCCTTGTAACCTGCTCTCCTGGGGGCCGTAACCTTCATGCCCAGCATGCTGCACAGCTGCTGCTGGAACCCATCCCCTGCCCCGAACAGAGCCCCCAGAGCAGAAAGCACAACTCCCCTGTTGGTGAGTATCCGCCTGGCACCCGCAACCGGGGTCTGCACGCACAGAGGGGTCAAATACCCACTTGGTAAATGAGTGGTGAGTGAACAAGGAGACGAACCAACCAAGGTACACTGTCCCTCCTCCCCTCTCCCTGCACCCTCCTGTGATTAGAGCTCCCCCTCACCCTGCCCACCCCTCCCCATATTCTGGTGGGCCATCTCAGGCCCCTGCACACAGGGGGTTAACACCGGACTTCAGCCAGCCCCCAAAGCTCTGGCCAGGGACCAGCTTTTCCAGTCTCTGGCTCCATGGAGGAGAAGGGACCCCCTTGGCCAAAACCATCAGCCCTGTTTCCTTTCTCCACGAAGTCTCCACCCTTCCCTCCCGCTGCATGCGGTGAGCTGGCTGTCTGGGCCCCTGGACTGCAAAGCTGCCTCTCTCCAATCCTAGGGTCCCTGGGAACAGAAGCACGGCACTGCGACCCTCCTGTTCCCCAGTCCCAGCCAGCTGGCCCTGGAAGCCGGGCGGAGGCCCAGGAGCCAAGCACTTGCCAAGAAAGGCCTGGCTCTGGCTGCATGGCCGCTGTTTTCTAGAGCCGGGGTCCAGCCAGGAGGGACCTGACTATCTGGCTGGGGAAGCCCAGGTGCCCTGCCCCCAGCAGAGCTTCCAGACCCGGCTGCGGTCCACAGGGGATGAGAGCCGCAGCAAGGCCTTGGCATGGTCCTCAAGGAGGGTACCAGGGCTAGAGCCAGGGTTGGACAGCGGCAGGGCAGGGGCACCTCAGCGGTCCGTAGGAGTGCCGGGAACACGTTCATGTCTGTGTGTTGGGGCACAGTTAGGAGGGGGAGTTGAGAATGATTATTTCCCAAACTGTCTACGACCCTATGTAACTTGCAATGTAGAACAACTTTTCCCCAGGAATCCGTGTCTGCTGTAGAAAATTTGGAAAAGGGGCAGGAAAGCATAAGAATAAAATCCAAATTCTCAGGAATCCCAAAATGAACATTGAAAGGCACTTTCTTCTCTCAAAAATATCCATGGATGTGTGCACTTTTTAAGAGTTAATCTGAATCATAATAAACATCCTATTTTTCAGCCTGATTTTCTAACAGTAGGGGATAAACCAGCAACCCAGAGGAGACAGCCCCCAGCAGCACCCTGCACCCAGGAAGGCCTCTCAGGACTCTCCCCCCCACCCCGTCTCTCTCACACATACACACACACACTCATGCACACACACATTCACGCATGTGCAGACTCACACATGTATCACACGCTCTCCAGCCCCATCATGCACACATTCATGCACATACATTCACACATGTGCACACACACCCTGCCCCATCACACACTTGCACACATACATTCACGCACATGCACACTCATACATGCATCACACGCTCCCCTGCCATCACATACGCTCATGAACACTCACATGCACACACGTGCACTCACATGCATCACACGCTCCCCCTGACCCATCACACATACGTTTACACACGGACATACTCACACATGCACACACACCCTGCCCCATCACATACAGATTCATGCACACTCACATACACACACGTGCACTTACACCTGCAGCACACACTCCCCCTGCCCCATCGCACACACACGCCCTCACACACTTCACACATGCATCACACACTCCCCCTGCCCCATCACACACACACTCCTGCACACATATTCACACATGTGCACACTCACACATGCACCACTCTCCCCTTGCCCCATCACATGCGCTCACACATGCATTCACACACGTGCACACTTGCACACACATCACACTCCCCCTCCCCCAACACGCACACGCTCATGCACACGCATCACACCCTCCCCCTGCCCCATCACGCACACACTCATACACACACAATCACTCACATACACAACCACACACACACACACACACACAAAACTCCAAGCAAGACGAGTCAGTGTCAGGCCTGAGAGGAAAACTGAGGTCCCAGGAAAACCAGTTTCAGATGTTCACCAGCCTTACACATCTGGGCAGCCCTATGCTCAGGGACCTAAGGAGGGGCCTGCCAGGGTGGGTCTGGGGGAGGGGTGTGTGTCCCCACTCTGGCCCCAAGCCTGTGGGTCTCTTGCACACCCTCTGGGGGGTGTGGGTACATCCCCCACAGTGGGCGTGAGGGTGGGGGAGGGGTGGCAGCTGTAACAGCAAGATCTTCAGAGGGGGTGCAGGCGGGTCGGGGGCCGGCACAGAGAAGTCTCTGCTGATGAGTTAGGGGACACCCGGGGTGCTCTTCCCCACCCAAGCCCACCTCCAACCCGGACCAGCCCAGCCCTCAGTGCCCCAGGAGAGGGGACAGCGGGGATGGGCATCCAGCATTCTGCCACAGAACCAGCTGGAATGCAGGCCATCTCCTGGCTGGCCCCACCGGTTCCATTCACCGTGGTCTATCCTCAGCCCCCACCCGCTGCCCCTGACCACCACCCTGTGGCCTGGAGTCTCTGGAGGGTCTGAGCCTGGGCAGCCCCAGAGGAGAGTCTCTGTGGGAGGCGGTGGGCTAGTGCAGGTCATACTTACGAAAAAGAGCAAGTTGAAGAGGAAGAGAAAGTACTTGGTGACTTTGATACAGGCTGACCCCATCCTGATGGTCCTGATGCTCCCTGGCAGGAAGAAGAGAAGGCAGGTAGGTCAAGGCCAGGAGGGAAGGGGAACAAAGTTGACAGGCACTCGGGACCCGCCAGCCCCAGATCATCCCAGAGGGAGGGACTAACATGAGATCCCATTTTACGGCACGCTGAGTCCCAGAGAGGTTAGATGACTGGCCCAAAGTCACACAGCTAGGCAGTGTAGGCCTACAAGCCATCTCGTCTGCTTGATGTTTGACAGCTGGGAGTCTGGATAGACCCCTTGACTGGGCAGGGCCTGGAGGGAAATGACATAAGACCTTCTCAGGCTTTGGAAATACCCAGATGGATGCTGGTCAAAGCCAGGAGGCCAGGAAGTTAGCGGGTGACTGCTGGAGACCCAGAGGGGAGACAGTGGCTTGTGGCACAGATTCGTAGCCCTCTCTGGGGCCAGGGGCCTGCTGGAGGAGGAGGAGAGTTCCAGCCTTTCAGAAAAGGGACCGAGAGCTCCCACCACTATCTCTTCACAAAGGGCACAAGTGTGCATTGTCGAACATCCAACGAACAGAACATTCAACAGAGTTAATGAACACAAATTAAAAAAATTTTTTTCTCTCACCCCAGAGATAAAAACTGTCCTCATTTTAGTAGCTCAACTTGCAGCATGTGTGTTTCACAGATGGTTTTAAACAAAACTGGGCTCTTAGCATATAGAAGGATCCATAACCTGCTTTTTTCATTCGACAATACACTCTGCGTGTGCTGGTAAAATGTCCCACAATGTAACTTCACCTGCTGCGTAGGATTCCATCCTGTTGATCGTTTCACATTTTGGAGGGTCAGCTTCCTCCAGAAAATTCAGGTATGGGCAGCATTTTACATATAATGTCTGGGGGTTCAGAGGCCCCATTAAGTCCATTCAGGAGCCCCCAAGGATCCTAGGGTTAGAGTCCCAGACACAGATTTGTCCCAAAGCATGTAGTCAGTACTCTACGATTAGACACATGGCTGTTGCCCGTTTTTCACTGTCAGCCTGGGTGACACACTCGTGCTTTTGAAACGGCGCAGACCATGCTGGAGCGCGCTGGTGTGTCTCTCCACACTGACGGACCCCAGGCCAGGGCAGGACTCAGGGAGGAAGAGGGAAGCTGGCTGCCCTCATCCCTTCCCCGAAGCCACACAATCCTGGAATGACAGTGGCCAGCTCTCGGGCCCTGTGGGGTGACAGGAGCCAGTGTGGGGCAGCTGGGGATGGGACAGCTGCATGGGACAGCTGCTCAGGCAGAGCGGGGCTTGGGGGCAGGGAAGCAGGCATCGGGCCCAGTCCTGTTCCCACAGGACCTATGTCGGGGGGAGGGGGAGAGCAGGGCACAAAGCAGAGGGAAGGAGAGCTAATGGCTCGGCTTCACCCCTTCTTCCTCCCGCAAGGGTAAAAGGCAGCCCTAAGCCTTGTGATTCTCCCCTATCCATGTAAGTCGCCTCTGCCTTTTTCTGAAAGTAACCACCTTCTATCATCCTTGCCAGGAGGAGCTCAGCTTTGACTCTCTATACCTCCAGGGAGAGGGGAGAGGGCTGAAAGTGGGAGGGCTCACTACCTCCCAGGCGGTCCATTTCGGGATTCTGACATCTCAATTCGGGAGAATTTTCTCTAGCTGCCTTGCTGGGGGTCATATTGGGGCACAACATGAAGCAAAGCTGTCCAAAGAAGGAAAAGGCTGTCTGGGATGGTAGTGAGCACCCTGTCACAAGCGGCATGGAAGCAAAGTGTGAGTTAATACTTTCGGGGATTCAAGTGCTACCTGGGGACATTAGACTGAATGGCTCTTCCAGTCTACCAGGGTCCAAGGCTTGGGTCCAAGAAACGCAAGGACACCAGGGACTCCCGGAGTCAGGGAAGTCTGCCCTCGGTAAGTCCACCTGGGGCTGACCCCAGACCCAGGGCGGGGCAAACAAGGGCAACGCTGTGTCAGGAGATCCCGAACCCAGGCTGGCCTGAAGGAGCCCTGCAGTGAATGGTCCGCATAAAAAGGAGCGTTTCTGGTCTCCCCCAACACAGCTCTGGACGGACCACAGGCTCTGCGTACACTTGCACAGAACAGAACAGCAGCAGAGGAGAGATCCTCTCACGGAGGGGGCACGTTTCTCATTCCTACCTGGACCTGCTTTCCCCGCCGGGTCTCCTCCCAAAAAGTGATACAGGAAGCCCCAAGGGGGTGACTCAGGCTGCACCCGAGTCTACACAAAGGTCACCCCTTTACTGGGAAGAACTCACTGACAACGCTCTAGGGGCAGCCAAGGCCCTGACAGCGTGAGCTGGGTTCTTGTGCAACTGGAAAAGTACGCAAGCGGTCTTTGGCAACCATTGCCTGCTTCTAGAAAGTACGGGAAGGGAGTTTCTACAGGTTCCGCTCCCACATCCTCTGCTCAGTCTGGCCAGCCAGGGCAGCCTCGCAGGGTTGGGGGTGCTCAGAAACGGGCAGTTTGTGGACAAAAGTAGATTCAGTTGGGGCCCCTGAGGGAGGAGTAGCTGCTGGTGAAAGGGAGGGACTCCAGACGGCCACCAAAATCTGTCTGTCATCCCCTTCAATCCCCCCGGGCCCAGGAGGTGAGGGAGGTAATCCTATTGCTCGGGAGCCAGAGGCTTAGAGAGGTGAAATAACTCATCCAAGCCACACAGCTCACAAGCAGGGGTGGGCTCCAGAGCCCAAGGTCTGTCCATCGGGAGGTGCCTCCTTCCAGAGAGTGATCTTGACCGTATAAAGGGATCTGCGGGGATGGCTGGGATTCCCTAGTGGGAAAGGAGGCAGAGGCTGTCAAGCGGTTATTCCTTGATTCTCCAAGACTCTGAGCAACCTCTCTGGTCTCAGGCACTCACACAAATTGTCCTAGGCGTCAGGCAAAGCCCTTCAGTGTCCTATGAGCAAACTGAGGCACTGAGGGCTGAAGGAACTCGCCCCAGATCACCAGTACGTGGACCAGCGAGGACAGAACCCAGGCTGCCTAGCCCCTCGGGCTCCTTGATCCTCTCCAGGACGCATCTGGGTAAGCTCCGATGCCAGAATGGGAGTCGAGGCAGCCCCATGCCTGGCAGACAGTCCAGCCAATCTGGGAAGGCCCAGAGGCCACCTGGGAACCACCTGGACAGGAGAAGGTGCTGAGAATCAGAGCCTGGGGTGGCAGCCCCGGGCATGCTGGCCAACATCCAAGGATTTACAGTCTCTCTTCCTTCCAAGTACAGATGTTTCCCCCTCAAAGCAACACAGAGAGGACGATGGGCAGTTCCAAGAAGGCTGGGGGGTCAGCTCAGGCTGAGAACATGCCCAGGTGGCACCACGATGGGGCGTGGTGTCAACTTCAGGGACCCCGCACCCCGCCCGAAGTTGGATTCAGATGGCCTGGAAGATCTGAGCCTCAGTTTTCTCATCCATGAGGTGGCAACAAGGGCTGGTGTAGGGCAGGGGTTGGCCAATGGGGTCTTTAAATCAATTCCAACCTGCCACCTATTTTTGTACAACTTGTGAGCTAAGAACAGATTTTACATTTTTAAACAGTCAGAAAAAAAATACTAGTTAGCACAAGAAATTCACATTTTAATGGCCCTAACCGAAGTTGCACAGCCATGCCCCCCCGGCTTAGGTCTTGTCCCCGGCTGCTCTGGCATTGAGGTGGCAGAGTGGACATCACCATAGAGGCCACTGGACCCACAAAGCCTGGAACATTTACTCCCTGGCCCGTTCTGGAACAAGTCTGTCAGCCCGCAGTGCAGGGGATCCAATGACGTACACCCGCACGTCTGTAAGAGACAGCAAGGGTCAGGACCGCCCTTAGCTTGAGATCTTGGGGGGTGAGCGATCTGGTGGCAAGAAGTGAATGTAAGGAGTTGTGGTCGGGAGAGGGAAGACAAAGGACCCCCGGATAAGGGTCCAAACGCTGGCTCTGCAGCACATGACAGGGAAGGGCCTTGAAGGTCCTCGATCCCCTCACCTGTAGAGTGACGGTCCTAACTGAACCCGCCGCTATGAACAGTGAGGTCAGTAGCTGGTACTGGTGCAGTGGGCAGGGGGTGGGGCAGACCCTTCTCAGCACTTGTGGAACAAGTAAGGCCTGAGGGTTTCATCCGCAGACAAAATTAAACAAAAGGAATGTCTCCCAATGTTATGCTTCCGGGTATACACTTTCTGTAAACACTGGAGGGTCAGCCCGTACTTTCCTGCGAGCTATATAGACCGCCAACAACACAAGGGAATAACACGCATGCATATCTGAGTGGAAAATTCCAGAGCAGCTCCTGGAAGCCGTCTGAGCAGTAGAAAGAGGGTCCTGATTTTATGTTATACTTTACAGTAGGTAAATTGACCACTTCTAAGCAGCTACAATTTAAATTGACCAAATATATAATTTAACGCCAAATCAATTTGTACAATGAAATTACTGCGCTGGTATTTTACTAACTCCTACTCAACCCTCGGGACTGACTTCAGAGATCACCTCCAGGAAGCCCCCTATTCCAGCCAGCCTCGTCCCCATGACCCTGGCCCTGCCGACAGGCATGCTGGTTAGCCACACTCCCTCTCCGCCTCCTTCCAGTAGCTTTGGATACCGGATCAGTTCCCAGAACAGGCTAGGGCATTGGGCTGTCTGGGTATGAATGTAATTCTCTCACCTCCTAGCTGTGTGATCTCCGACAAACGACTTACCCTCTCTGAGCTTCACCTCACTCATTTGTGAAAGGAGGAAAAGAAAACCTATTTGGAAGATCTGTCCGGAGATTAAATTAGATAATGTGGATAAAATGCCTAGCATGCGGTAGGCTTTCAATAAATGGAGGTTACTATCTTCGTCCCTGATGCTGTACAGTAATTCTCTACTTAAATTGTCCCATCTTCCCCGCAAACCATACTTCGAGAGGAAAGACCATGTATTATTTATGAGAACAAAGAAGGCTCCCAGCAATGTCGCCTAGTGAAAGATGGGATGGGTGGCGGGATGAAGAAATGGGTGGGGGGAGGGGGGATGGAGGGATAACTGGATGGATGGAAGGAAGGAGGGAGGGATGATGGACAGATAGATGGACGAATGGAGGAATGAGCGGAGGAATGAAGAGACAGAGGGATGGAGGGGTGGAGGGAAGCTGGAAGGAGGGATGAATGGACAGGAGAATGGAGAGATGGAGGGATGAAGGGAGGAGAAACTTCCACATAAAATACCAGGACTGTCATAAGCTCAAGCCACCGACGGGTCTGATACTCACAACTGAGACTCCCCTTTCAGGCCTCTTTTGTCCTCATCCAAGGGGTGGGGACAAGGGGCATTCTGGGGGATGAGGACCCCGAGTCAGCTCTGAGTGCCCGGACCCGCTGCCAAGGCTCCTTCACCTTCCCCAAAGCCCGAGTACAGGACGTGGGTCTGCGGAAGAGCTGGGACAAGAGACAAGAGAACCCCTTGTCTGCAGCAGGCACCTGTGAATTCACACCTGCGGGGTGGGAGGCTTGGTCTGTCCCTCCCCTGAGAATAGGGTAGGAGCCCTCCAGCCTGATCCTAGAACCCACACGTGGATTAACCCGTGAGCCTGGGGGAAGGGAGCTACGTGAAGGCCTGGGACATGCGGGCCCAGAGTAGGGAGATGCAGGCTCAGTCCCCTGCTCTGGAGGATGAGACGAGGGATGAGACCCAGCCCGGTGACTGCCCTCCCCGGGCCAAGGACGGGCTGGGGCCAGAGCAGTGTTTTCAGGAGCGGCTCCTCAGAACAGGAGTCCTAGAAGACGCACTGTCGAGGACAGGAGGGTTTGCGGTCACCTGCCCTGTGGAGGGCCACTTCTCCCCAAGAGCCACCTGCAGGTCAGGCCGATCACCTCTCCAAGGCACCTGGCAGCAAGCATGGCCGAGCTGAAACCATTGTTCCCTTAACAGCCCTCAACACCGCATGGAGCACCTCTTAGGAAAAGCCCGACCAGAGGCTCTCGAGGGTATCTGGGGGCCGGTGCTAAAGAGTCTCAGTGCCGCAGGGTTTCCAGCGTGGGACAGGGACAGGTGGGGATGGCCTTTCCCCTCCCCCTCCTGCCCCCGGAGCTGGCCCAGACCAGACACCTAGGAGCCCTGCTCACCCACACCCCTCTCCTTCCTCCTTCTCATCCCACAACCTAGAAGTGTCTCCTCCAGTCTGGCACCTCACCCGGCCCAAATCTCCCTTCCCCCCTGGCCCAGTACAGCTCCCTGCTGGCCACTGGTTCCCCTTCCATCCTCCCCAAGCCCTTATCCACACCGCAGGAAGAGGTTTGAAAGCTGTAAGCCTGACCTTGTCACTCCCTTACATATAATTCTATAACCAAGATATGGCTACACAAGTCCCTACAAAATCCAGGCTCTTTTGGAGCCAATGCAGCCCTGCCTGCGTTGCCCTGCCCCTCCTCTGTCCCTGGAACACCCCCTGCTTCCCGTAGGCACATTCATTCCCAAGGCCATACTTCTGTGCCATGCCAGTACCCCAGGCCCTTGACCGGCTCAGTGCCTCTGCCCTGGCGGTCTCCTCAGACCCATCCACTGGCTCGGTCCCTTCCCATAGGCCAAGTTCTCTCCTCCCAGGGACCTTCTCTGAACACCAGATCTACACAGGAGGCCCAGCCTCCAGCTGCACAGTAGAATCAAAGCCTGCCAACACACAGCTCCCGTCCCTGCCCCGGCCAAGTCATCCATCAGAATCTCGGGGGTAGGGGGGAGGCTCCCCTGTTGACTGTCAGAACAGCACCCTTGATGCCCTTGATGGGGGGAGGTGGGGGTCAGGGGGGCACACCTGCCACATGGTCCACTCACTGAAGTTAGCTCACTGGTTCACGAGTGCCTCTAGAGCCTGGTTTGAACTTGACTCCTTCGGGCAAGGGCTGTGTCTGTCCCATTCACCCTAGATCCCGGAGCCTAGAGCAGTGTCGAGCACATGCTCAGCACATGGTGTGTATTTGCAGAAAGAAGGACTGGGAAGGAGGTGTCTGGGGAGATCAGGAAGGAATTCTTAGAGGAGATGGACAAACCAACTTTGATCCTGCAACTGGGGGTTTCTGGTCCTTAAAATGACATTGCTGGTTTACAGGAAGGGGTGGTTGCTTACTCCCCAAGAATGGATTTTGTTCTCCTCTGGGTCAGAAAAGCTGGTGGGAGCTGTGGGCCCTCTCCCTAGATGCAGGCGGGCAGGCACATGCCTCCATTGGGTTTCAGGGGAATCACTAACTCTACAATGCCAAGAGGTTCCTACTTCTCCCATCCCAACTGCCTTCAAGTAGTGGTCCCCAATCTCAGCGATGTCAGAATTATCCTGGGAGTTATAAAACTGCTCATGCCCAGGTCCCCCTCCCAGAGATCCTGAGTAAGTTGGTCGGGGGCACAGTCTAGGCATTGGGATCTTTTTTAAGTTTTCCAGAGTATTCTAATGTGTTGAGACCCACTGCCTTAGGCCTGGTCATCAGCACGGCCTGGCCCCTCTGTTCCGAGGGGGAGGCAGGCAGGTCTGGGGTCCCCAGGGCAGCAGGGCCCGGCTGGAGAGAACCTCACACGAAGCTCCCAGCACCTCTGCTCCAACCTCAGCTTCCCGGAGGCTCACGCCCGCCAGGGTTCTTTACTCCAGCAGCAGTATCTACTCTGAAGACCTTTGAGATCACTGCATTTCTCAGAGGGGGTGGCGAGAACAAGAGTCTGCAAGTCACACAGCAAGATCAGGGCCGAACACACAGCTTAAGGCTTGGCCATCCCCGGTGCACCTGCTGCCCTGCCCTGGTTCCCCGGGGCCTTTCTTCTGCACAGAGAGGTACAGAAGAATCACAGAGCAACCTTTCCTTCCCACTCCCAGAGCAGCCCCAGAGCAGCCCCATAACCTGGGAGACACTGTGGAGCTGCCTTTCTCAGCCGATAAGGGAGGGCACTAACCACCCCCTTCCCCCAACCAGCCCACACAGGTATGAAGAGGAACCACGATCAGGCTAGTGTAGAGTAGGGCTCAGTCCACGCTGGGCCCCTTGGCCACTCCTCCCACTCTCCCTGCCCGAAAATGCCAAATCCGCCCCATCTTTGCCAGCTGTGTGGCCTTGAGCAATCACTTCCTTACGGTGCCTCAGCTTCCCCACCTGTAAAATGGACTTACTAATGGACTGCGGCAGGACGCACATGAGTTTGTCTCTGCAAAGTGCTTGGCACCCAGGAGGTGTCAAATATATGCTACTAATCATAAGAACAACTATCCAGAAGTTGTTAACTGCCTGACCAACAGTCCAAAGCCCTCAGGGACAAGGGGTGTTAATTTAGTCTCCTAATGAATGCCAGGCCTGGAGGCCTCCATGCCAGACAGTGAGGAATGCCACTCCCTGGCAAGAGGGTGGGGGTTAAGCAGGGCAGGGACGGGCCAGAGAGTAGGGATTAAGCAGGGCGAGGCCTGGGCGGCCTAAGGAACAGGGCCTCTGCCCTGCACATGGGCAGAGCCTCTGTCTCTGGGCCTTTGGCTGTGCCCCAGGGGCCTGCCTGAGGCCTGGAGATCAAGCCGGTTTGGTGAGTTGACAACCGATCTCACCACGTGGGCTCAGTCGGCCTGCTCGGGCAGAAAGTGGAATGAGAAAGTCTGGCCCGAATGATCTGCTCTGGAAGCCAGCCTATCCAGGGGGCTCTGCATGGGCAAGCTGGTTCTTAGCCGCTCAGCTCTCCAGTTCTCTGGACTTTGTCCTGGTCATCCATAAAAAGAGGCTGGTCACAGGTGGCTGTGTTTGTTTTCACGTGTAACAGGTGATATGTTTCCTGAACCCTCAGCTAGCTCTGGGGGCTGGCTTTTTGACCTCATCACAATCTTATTCTCCATTCTCGGCTCTTACCTTTTGCTGCTGTTTAAAACAGAAAAGAAAAGAAAAAGTAAAAAGCAGTTTCTCTGGGCGATGGGAAGATCACGAGGCCATAGAACGGGATTAGGCTCAAGTTTCCTTCAAGACATAGGTTTGAATCCCAGTTGTGTGAACAAGGGAGGTACTGAACCTCTCTGAGCCCCCAGATCTCATCTCTTACACCACCTCTGCCAGCCTGGGTTGGTAGACATTCACCCAGACCAGACTCTCCCAGGAATCACAGGATTTTGAAGCCCCAAGTCCTGCTGTTTGTCTTACAAATGCAGAACCCAAGGCCCAGTGAGAAACACTCTTGCCACATGATCCCACGAGTCGGGGTGAGAGGCTCTGGTTTTCCTGCAGGCCTTACTTACTACCTGAAGCTGGGACTGACATCTGGCATTTGAGGGAAGATGGCCAGGGGTACCCAGGAACATAGGCGGCAGCTGACCCCCTCCTGGCCCCACTGTGGCAGAGGAATAACAGGACCTTAGAGTTTGGAGCACACCATTTCCACTGCCTCTTATCTAATCTCTCTAACAACCCCCCAAGATACCGTTATCCCTATTTAACAGATAAAGAAACTGAGACTCAGAGGTTCAGTGACTTGCCTAAGGCCACACAAGTAAGTGGCTAAGCCCTGATTAAAATTCAGCTGGGACCTGAGACCAGAGCTCCCCCACCCTCACCTACCATCTATGTGAAGGAGGGAGACGGCAGAGCCAGCTCAGCCCACCCTTCTGCACTTTTGCCTGCCTGCCTGCCCCTCATCCTGCCCTAGCTCTGAGGCTGACTCTTGGCTTCCCGTCAGGAAAGAAAAGATGAACTCCACCAATCCGGGCCAGTATGTTCTTCCATAGCGCCCTTCCTAGGAGGCTCTGCTCCAAAACCAAGCAACGAGCCTGGGAGGCCATCAGCATGAAGAAGGGGCCACTCCTACAGAGGGTGCAGTGTCGGGAAGAGCCAATACCTTGAACTTTCCAGCCTCTCTACTGGCACCATGCAGACAAAGACCCAAACTGAGGCTGAGCCATAGCCTCAAACATTTCCCTCTCCATGGCCCTTTGCAGACCCTGCCCCCTCCCAACGCTGGTTCTAGGGCTTACAAACTCCACAGCACCAAAAGGATGCTTCTGACATCACTGACTTCATCCCCATTTCTCCTTTGAAGAGACTGAGGCTCCACCCTTTGGGGGAAGGTATGTGCTAAGTATGTATGGTGGGGGCAAGTAGGGCACTGGTTACCATCACCTGTGTTTCACATCTAGATACATGTAGAGAAGCATATCTGTTTGTTTGGTACTGAGGTGGACAGACAGAAAAACACCTGGTCTATAGTGAGCTGCCCAGGGCTCTCTCTGTCCCCAGGGGCTGAGAAGATAACCAACCATCCTAACGTGTTGGGCACATTCAGCATCTCAGTTGGGAAGCCCTAAGTTAGAGGAATATTTAGAACAGGCTAAGAGGCTGTCCAGGAGCCCCAGATTCCAGCAGGAATACCCTGAATCCCAGGTGGGCCCTCAGAATTTAGCTCCCTTCCCTAGACCCCTCCCCAGGCCCACAGCAGGGGAAACAATGATGAACTGGGTCATTGTACAGTCTTTGGATTGAGAGAGACCTAAATGCCAATCCCATTTCACAGAGCTATGTGACTTTTGTCAGGTTGCCTACCCACTTTGAGCCTCAGCATCAAATGGGGATATGGAGGCTTGGCCAGGAAGAAGGTGGAATCAGCTTGCCATGCCTTTGGGGGCAGGCATACAAAGACACAAGACTGTGAGGGGAGGAGTCAGGCAAAATGATGACCCCACTCACAGGACAGGAGGTTCCTTAAGATGCAGGACACACACAGGTTCCTACAAACTGTCCCTGGAAGATTGCTGTCCCCAAGAACTTGAAACTGACGTTGGGCAGAGGGAGGACTGATGAATGAGAGCATTCACGGAAGTTCATGTAAATTAATAGAAGCATCCCCATACTAGCACGGCTTCACAAATCTGGCCTCATAGAACCCCACACCATTCTATGAGGTAGAGAGCGGGGCTTCAACATCCCTGTTTTATAAGCAGGATCTCCGGGGCTCAGGAACGGGGCAGCACTTGCCCTTGTCGCATGGCAGATGGGGACCCAACTTGTGTCCCCCAAGACCCTCTGACTCTGGAGTCCAGTGTCCCACCTACTTTGTGACCCTGCTCCCCATTGCCAAGCCTCCTCACATGGGGTCACTGAAGCCTGGCATGAGGGCGGCAGTTCCTGGCTCCTGAACTCATGGAATCAGAGTCACCAGGATGGTGCCAGGCACCTGCAGGCTTCACGCACAAGCGTTTCAGAACCCAGACCCCACACTAGCCTGCAGGGCCGGGCTGAAACACCAGGACACGAACCCGGGTCTGATCAGCACAGGTGACCTCAGAAAGCCTGAGGGGCTGCCTCCCGGGGCTCCCAAGTGGTCACTTCTATTCAGAGATTCCACCCCAAGCCAAGCCCACTGCAGTGCGTGGAATCCCCACTCTAGGCAGGCCCTGAGCTGGACATGGGAACAGATGAACGAGCCCTGTCCCTGCCCTCAGGGGTGCCCCGTCTGGAGGGACAGAGCCCTGCAAGGGAGCAATTACACACCAACATCATGTTCAAGTAGCACCCAGCCTCCCGCTCTCCCTCCGGGAAGAGACAGGCGCTTGAGAACACAGTCCCTGGTACTGGCCAATAACAATAGCCAGCCCTTAGTCCATGACTACTGGCCAGATCGTGTAAGTGCTTCACGTGGCTCGGTTCATCCTTGCAATGAGCCGATGAGGGGACAACTGCTTTGATCTCCAGTTTATGGGTGAAGAAAGTGAGGCTCAGGGTGGGAAAGGGACTTGCGAAGGTCACACAGACCATAAAGCTAGGAGTTGAACCCCACAGTCCGACCCTCTGCTGTCACGCGACGTGGCCCACAGAAACCAGTTTACAAATGGTCAGGTACTAAAATAGCTTCACCAAGGCCCAGCCTGCGTTCATTGGGTTCTATAGCCCAGTCTCTAAGCCCAGCCCAGTGAAGACCTCTGGAACCACATGGGGCACCAGGGGCCAGCCTGCACACCCATCGTAGAGCCTGGCAGTGGGTGGTTAATAAAGGGTTAATGTCTGGGCCAGGGCTGGGGTTCCCAAGACTAAGAGTGGGTACTAACTGTGGGCCCCGGGGAGGCAACTGGGGACAAAGAAGGGGGCTCTAATCAAGGACCCCACATGGCATCAGGCAGGTCCTTCAGTCAAGGCATCCTCTTCTGAGGCACTGGGTTCAAGAAGAAAGAGAACGAGCAGCTGAGAGGCCGCCTCCTCCAAGCAGCCTTCCCAGAAGACTCTTCTGCACAGACTCTCTCAGAGCACTGTCTGGTGACTCAGCATGGGTAGTTAGGGTGGGCATCAGACAGGGTGGACATCAGACACGTGGGGTCAAACCCTGGCTCTGTCTGCCCCTGTTACTTGACTTTTCTGAGTCAGGGCTCTCTAGGGTCTCATACTTTCCTCCGGTCCTTCCCCCCACCTGCTTCTTCCCTTCTGTATACATCCCTGTCTCTGCAGTGGCTTCCTCCCTGTGTCCAAGACCAGCTCTCAAGTCTCCTCCTCTTGCATCCTGAGAGCTTCTGACATCCGGGATGTCCCACGGCAACTGGCCAGCACACAGGCCCCCGGCTCCAGCCTAGCCAGCCTTCTCCAGGGCAGGCACCCAGCTCCAGGGAGGAGTGGCCTGGAGAAATCCATTTCCACAGCTGGCTGTGGGCATCCAAGGTCTAGATTCCCAGGCAGGGTAGGAGACACTGAAGCAACCCAGACACCTAACAGCTGGGGCACAGCCTGATAGGTTTCCATCTCCAGGGAGAAAGGGCTCCAGGCCTGTCGAGTCCTCTGGGATTGCCCAGGAGCAGGGACTGGGCAGCCTCAGCCAGGGTGCCCTTGGGTCTCGGCACTTCTGGAGACATTCTGACTCCAGAGGTACTTGGAGGGCAGGCAGAGGTTGGCTGGTGGGAGGCTGTTGTTGGGCGGGGAGTAAAAAGAGTGGTAGGAAAGGTCAGTGACCCAGACATAAGGAAAGAGAGACAGAATGACAGGGGTGGGCAACACAGAGAGAGATCCCAGTGAAGGGAGCCTCCTGGACATCCCCAACTCCAACCCACGGGCCTCCGGCCCTCTCAGGTCTGCACAGGAAGCTCCCAGGGGAGCCTAAGGCAAAAGCCACCCAGGAATGCAGGCCCTGCTCACCCAAGCAGGATCTGGCCCTGGGAGCCAGCCCAGCTCCGCCTCCCCCTTGCTCACCCCTTGCCTTCTTCTGTAGCCAGGAGAACCTGCCTTCCCTGTGGCCTCCCCAAGAGACTGGCACCCTCCCATTCTTACCCACACTGTCCTCCCCCCACCAGTCATCAACAATGGCCCATCCTCTCCCCAGCACATTCTCCACAGCCTTGGCCTCCCCCAGATTCTGGGAGCACCAGGCAGAGCCCTGGGTGGAAACTGCCCCCTCTGATAACCCCTTCTGAGCAGGCTGGGTCTGAAACACCCAAAGGAGCACTGGAGCCACTCACGGACCCTTCAGATTGCAGACGGAGGCAGAAGACTTGACCTCAGCCAGCAGCGGCTCAGCCCAAATGAGCACCCAGGTCCCAAACAGCCCCATGGGGTCCCCTAACTTGAGTCCCCAGGGCCCTTGGGAAGCAGAAGAAGAGAGCAACAGAGCCCAGCTTGCTCTACTCCGTAATCACTGCCCTTTCCTAAACCTTAGTTTCCCTATCTATGCAACAGGGCAGGCCCTAAGCCAGCTCCCAGAGCTCCTGGGGCCGGAATCTAGGACCGTTCACCCTGGAGACCTAGGGCTCTGCCATTTCCACCTCCTCTCAACCTGCTTCCCACTCCCATGCTGAGACATGCCTCTGCATGACAAAATTTAGCCAAGAATGTGAGCACGGCCGAGAGGTGGGGAATGGGCGTGGGTGGAAAGGTCTCGAGTCCCAGCTGTGGACCTTGGCAAGCCCCCTTCCCTCTTTGGGCTAACAACAGTTTGTTCCTACCTTACAGGGAGGTAGGAGATTTGAGGAATCAAAATGCTCTAGCGCAATAACGGGAAGCATGTAGTTATTATCAGCGTGAGAAGGTTCCAGGCCACAGGGAACTGGGAGGAGGGGTATACAGACAGATAGACAGACATGGAAAGGAAAGGTGCTTGGCAATACAGGAAAGGGTCTGTGTCCCCAGTGGGCCCTAGGGGCCCCTGGCATTCCAAGAGTTCTCAGCATAAGGACCTGCAGTGACACCACCTTGATCTCAGGCAGTCAGACAGGGCCTCAGGCCTGGCCCTCCCAGGCGACCGAGCACACCAGCACCAGAGCCAAGGGCTTAATGGCCTGGTGAGCCTCCAGGTGGCCAGAGAGAAGGGACTGTTTGTGATGCAGTAGGAAAGCAGACATATAAATCAGCCATGACAGGCTGGACTCAAGGCTCCTGGGAGGCAGCCCTTGGGGCTTCGGGCCACTGGGATTCCCACACCTACCCCTTCTCTACTGGGATCCCAAGAACAGAGAAGGTAGGAGTATTCCCCTTCTACAGATAGGGAAACTGAGGCTCAGGGAGGTACTGTGCCTGGGGGTCACAACTTGGAACCAGCAGAGCCTGTTTAAACACATTTGTTTGCAGTTGATTCTGTCCTTCTGCCCAATCTGTCCCCTTTTATCAGCCTAGAATACCACCCAGGCTAGAGCAGATATAACGCAAGCCTTAGACCAAAGCCCAGCCAGACATCTGCTCTAGGTTGTCAGGTGGGTGGAGGCAGAAGGAAGCCTGAGCTGACTGCAGGGGAGGGAGGAACAGGCATTTCCTGAGTGCCTCGAACCCACCAGACGTCAGGGGTTGGTGTTTTGCACAAGGCTCGCAAGTGGTCAGTGAGAAGAGTTGCGTTCTTATTTTTAGGAGATGGAAGCTGGAGGACAGAGAAGAGAGGGACTTGCTCGAGGTCACAAAGTGTGAAAGCCACAGGTCTGACACCCCCAGTCCACAAAGACCCAGCACCCTGAGCCCTGCCACCCTGGCAGACCCTTGGGGGGCTCAGACCCACAGCAGCCACAGCCTCTGCTCTGGGGGCTGGTTAACTAGCTCACCCAACAGACAGACCCCGAGACAGCTGAGTCGGCTTGGCCAATGCACCACGGCTGGCCCCAGGGAAGACGGTAGCCAGAGGCAGGCCTCAGAGAATGAGGAGGACTCAGGTCAGGGGACAGGGGAGGAGGTGAGGGCATTCAGACGGAGCTGCGGCGCCCAGGCACCTAGGTCTGGGAGTCTGGAAAATTCTCTACTGTTCAGGAGTACAGGAGGGCAGACACAATCCAGAGGGGAAGACAGGGGCTGAGGTAGGAGGCATAGCCGGGCCTGACCCCCGCCCTCCCTGGGCATTTGGGGCCCATCACCACCAGGGGCCCCAAATGCCCAGGCAGGAGCCCGTAACAGGGATGGCCCGAACCACCCTATCTTCCCTCCACAGGTTCCTGGCCCAGAGCGAGGATCCCAGTGCAGTCCTTTTCTGGAGTCCCTTGCACCCAAAATCCACCAGGCCCTGGGACCTCCAAAGTGGAGGCTGAGAATAGAGAGGAGGCTAGAGGTCCCCTTCCTCTCTAAGGAGGCAGCTTGGGGGCGATGGGCCAGGCTCAGGATGGGGAGAAAAGGTAAGAGGGGCTCCAGTCCTGGCTCCAGCACCTCCTTAGTTGTCGGATCCCAGGCATGTCACCCACAGCCTGTCATTATCTGTAAAATGGGCTCAGAAATAACACCCTTGCTGCCTACTTCACAAGGTGTGGGGAGGCCTGTGGGGAAAAAGTACGTGAGAAAATGTCCACGGCTAAAAGCTATAAAGCGTGTAAGGTATCATTAGCAGAAATGAGAACTCCAACACCCCGAGGAGGGGAGTGACTTCCCCAAGGTCACACAGCTAGGTGGCAGCACGACACTGGGTGACCTGGGTCTCCAGAAGGGTAGGCCAGGACCCTCCCCCAGCCAGACTGCGAGTCCTAGGGCAGCCGTACCCCTCTGGTGGACCCTCTTTGATGGGTGCAGCCCACCCCCACCAACCCCAGCCCCTTCGGTCCAGGACCTGCTGCCACTCTAGACCAGGGAATCTGGGAACAGAAGCCCGGCTCTGAGCCCTGCAGCTGCGGGTTTGGGCACATTGCTACAGCCCTGGGACCCTCCACATCCTCATCTGTATAATGGGGGCCACTCGGTCACTGACACCATGGCTGCAAAGTGCCCAGGGTGGGGCCTGGCATCTTAGCTGCCCGACAGAGGAGGGCTCTCTCCTCTTCCTCTGCGGTGCCTGCCTGACCTTCCCCAAGCCAGGCTTAGGCACATGTTTCCACGGCTTCCCAGAAAAATGCCCCGAACAATAACTGGGAATATAAATGGGCTGGAAACATTAGATCTTAGAAGAAGGGCACATTACTGAATGGCTAGTAGGCGGGGGCGGGGGGAGAATAAAAAGCAGAGCAAGACCCTGGTTCAGAGACAGTGTGGAGGACCCTGCCTCCCCAGCCCCCTCACTTGGGGTCCTCTGGGTCCCCCTCAGTGTTCACGGAATGCACCTCTGCCCCAGCACCGGACCCACATGACGGAAGCCCAGAGTATGTGATATAGTTCGGGGTCGGGGTGTTGTTGAGGGGGAACACGGAGAGGTGACAAGGCCGGGGTTTCTGTAGTGCTCCTGATGGCTTTCAGGGTTAACTTGGACATATTAGGTTCCCTGTCAGAGCCTCAGTGCTCCCTCCTACAAAATGAGGATGGTGATAAGCATCTTATCCTCTTGCACATAAATATATAATTGCACATCCTGGAAAAGCTGACGAGGTGGAGGCAGGAGGAAGGTGAGGTTAGGCCTCATGCAAGCCTTTACCAGATGGAACCAAAGGGTTCCTACTGGGAGCTAAGATTCACCACACAGCCTCCAGTGGCCCATTCTACGCCTCCATTGGTTCTCCAATTGTAGTTCCCAGACCAGCAGTAACAGCATCTCCTAGAAACCTATTAGCCGTCCACTTTCCTGGGCTGCCCCCTAGACCAATGGAATCAGAAGTCTTAGGGGTATGATCTGTGCGTTAACAAACCCTCCAGGAGACTCTGCCATATGTCAGAGTTTGGGAACCACCGCCCCCCTCCATGACCCACCTCCTACTCCAGACAAACTTCCTCCCACGGACTCATCTTCTCATTCCCTGGCTCCCAGAAGGCTGCTGAGAAGGAAGGAGTCACCATGGAGAAAGGTCATTAAATACTAAAGAGATCTCATAATTAGTTAATGACACCACAGGCTCTTGGAAGGGAGACAGGAGGGTCAAAAGTCAGATTCACACTCTAGTTGAAGAGGAACAGCTCCCCATATCTGTCTTTTTCCTTCTGTCTCTTACCACCCCCCCAACACAGATCCCAAGCACTAGCCCCTTTCCTTCTATGTGCTTGCTACCTAGCTCCTAGGGACACAGTGCCCTCTCTCCCTAGTGGGGCTAGAGCTAAGTTTGGGGATACATTCTGGTGGGTATGGGGGAAAGGATTTTTCCCTGAGAACCAGTTCCTCAGACCATGAGTTTAAAAACCAGCTGACTAGAAAGCCACTTCTAGGAATCTACTCCGTGGAGAGTGTTAGATGTGGGCACAAGATCTATGTATGGACAAGGCAGTCACTCTAACGACACTGGAGCTAATGAAAAATTCAAAATGGCTGAAATGTGCAACAGTAGGAGAATGCGAAACTGGGTCATGGTGGATCCACAGAGTGTGATACTACAGGGCTGGGAAACGTGCTGAGGAATATTGAATAACATGGAACAATCCTCCCTTTACAATGTTAACCCACTGTGGCGGCACAGGAAGTGGTCCGTGTGGTATAATCCCAACTGTGCGCATGTGTGTGTGCGTGTGTGTCTGTGTGTACACCACACTGTTCACAGTACTTATTTCTGAGTGGTTCTTGCCTCCTTTACATCTATCCCTTAGCCTCTAAGGTTTTCCACAAAAAAATATTTCGTCAGTAATTACAAAGTTTGTGTGTGTGTGTGTGTGTGTGTGTGTGTGTGTGTGTGTGTCTGCCCATTTGGTTCGAATGGAGAAGACGTTTCTCAACAGCTTCTAAACAGTTGAGAGAGATAGCCTTCCTACCTCAGAACCCCCCGTCTGGGCGGCCTCTGCTATAAGGGGGACATGGCTTCTCCCAGGGAATGTCCACATTCCATGTGGACGCCATCCCAGTGCACATGATCAGGACCATAAGTGGAAGCTAAGGGAGGATAGGTTTGTTCAAATTCTATAGCATATATATATATATATATATATTTGGGGTTTTTTTGTTTTTTTGTGTTTTTTTTTTAAGAGCCAGATCTGGGGCAGCTGGGTGGCTCAGTTGGTTGAGTGACTGCGTTCAGCTCACGTCATGATCCTGGAGTCCTCGGATCAAGTCCCACATCAGGCTCCCAGCTCAGCAGGGAGTCTGCTTCTCCCTCTGACTCTCACCCTTCTCATGCTTTCTGTGTCAAATAAATAGGTAAAATCTTTAAAAAAAAAAAAAAAAGTCAGATCTGTGCAGGGGAGAAGGACTCTTTATTTCTCCATGGGAGTGGCAGGCACAGCCTTCATTTACCATTCTCTGGCTTTTACTGGGGGGGCTGTGTGTGCTGGGCCCGCTGCTAAGCGTTTCACCCATACCCATACCCATTACCTCGTGTAACCCTCCCACCGGCGGGCGGTTGAGAAACTTGCCCAAAAGTGAGCAGATGCTGGGAGGAAGAGCTGGCCCACACCTAGGTCCCTACGTGCAGCTTGCCTCCAGGGGACTTCTGACACGCAGGGTTTGAAAAGCAAGCTCTACAGTGTGGTGGCAAAAGAGGAGGCTGCTGCTCACCCCGCCAGGAGAGGGCGTGGGCAGAGAGGAAGGGGATCAGGGGGCCTTGCCGAGAGCCTCTAAATGTTCAGTGCAAGTAGACCCACACATCCTGCCGGCCTCCGTTACTCCCCCGTTGTGTGGTCAGGAAAGGTCGGGGAGGTGAGCTGTCGACATGACCCACAAGGACCCAAGGACTAGCCACCCACTCACTCACACAGGACCTCAGACAAACCAATCCTCCCGCAGCCCCACTGACGTTTTATTTCCTCTACACACCACAGCATCTCACCGGGTCCCACGGCAGCAACATTGCAATAAACCATCTCCTAAACCAGTGACTGTGAAAGTGATTTTCCAACTGTAGTAGAATTATTCATTGTTACCATTATTATTAGCAATGACAAATTAACATTTATTGAGTGCTTACTGCTTACCTGACATCATTCAAAGTGCCTTCTACTTATCAGTGGAACGCATATTGCCCTCTCCACTTGTTTCCCTAAGGAGGGACCTCTACCAGGAGAACACCTCTAGTCTCGCTCCGCCTCCTCCCTTACTTCCTGGACCCCAACAGAGGCTTCTGTGATTGGCTCGTCTCGAATACGCACTGGGCATGCTCCGTGGGGCATGCAGCCTTCTATCCCGGCTGCCCTCTGCTCCTACCACCTGTTCCTACAGGGAGGCTGGCCCCTGTCCAGCGCTGCTTGTGACCGGACAGGTAACTCTGCCAGTTCGACGGCAGACGGTTGGAGAGCCCTCTGGGCCCCGGATCTAAAGCTGTGTTCTCCGGTCAGCTTTCTCAGTGTTGATGCTTCCTGTCCGAGCCCCATCTCTGTCATCTGTTTCCATTTGGTTCCAAATACAGAAGAAGGGGTCTCTCTAAAACCTAAACATATGTTAAGATCCTTTAACCCTTATAGCGAGGCCCCGATTTAGAGATTATTATCATCTCTAGTCTATACAAGAGGAAATTAAGCCCTCTGGTGTCAAGGACTGTTGAAAAGCTTTCTAGGCAGGCAGCGCTCAGGGTGTATGCCCCCGGGATGGAAGTTGGGATGACACTCCCAACCATATCGGACTCTTGTCTCCCAGGCTCTGAGGCCAGTGGACATAGCCACTGCTTCCGCGGACATTACCTCCGTCTTTTTTTTTTTTTTTTTTTTAATTTATTTGGCAGACAGAGATCACAAGTAGGCAGAGAGACAGGCAGAGAGAGAGAGGAAGCAGGCTCCCCACCGAGCAGAGAGCCCGATGCGGGGCTCAATCCCAGGACCCTGGGGATCATAACCTGAGCTGAAGGCAGAGGCTTAACCCACTGAGCCACTCAGGTGCCCCATTACCTCCGTCTTTTGATAAAAGGCTTGGCAACTGATACATCAAACCAACACCCAACCCCTTTGGGAACAAATATGATTGATCAACAACAAAAACCAGACTGTGATCCCAAGTTCAAATAATATCTTTCTGTTTAAATATATATAGTAAGTTTCTCCATAGCTTTACCGAGTAAGTCCATTCTTTCGTGAGCATTAAGACTATGGAATCATTGCAGGAGATTCAGAAAATTGAGGAAGGAGGAAAAAATAAAGGTCTGTAATCTGATCTGTATAATCCCAATATTGTGTATTTAAATGTACTTATTCATCTACTTTTCGGCCTGGAGTACAGTTGTGGGGTAGGGGAAACTCGGCTATTGTGTCTACAGAGCCCCCATGAGGGAACCAGGATCTGCCCACCTACAGTGGCTGTCTGTCTCGGTGCAGGAGAATGGACTGGGCACCCAGAGTCCTCTTTCTGAATAAATCCCTGAGACAGCAGGCTGTGACGTCACGTGTGCCTCATTTACAAGTCAATTGCAGCAAATGCAAGATGACAGTTTCTAGTTCTGTGGCCCAAGAAAGGCTGTGACTTGTCCAAGGTCACAAGGCAAGTAAAGGACAGGCTAGGGTCTCCTGATCCCCACACTCAGGCTATTCACCAAGCTTTCCTGCTCACCCCCCAAAGACTGAAATCCTGCTTCCTCTTAATAATAGCAGCACTACCAAAACCAGCTGAAATATGTATGTCACCATGTGCCAAGCACATGTCATAAATGCTTCATATATATTAATTCGCATCATTCTTGGGGCACCTGGGTGACTCAGTCGTTAAGTGTCTGGCTTCAGCTCTGGTCATGATCCCAGGGTCCTGGCATTAAGCCCCGCATCAGGCTCCCTGTCCCTTTCCCACTCCCCCTACTTGTGTTCCCTCGCTCACTGTGTCTCTCTCTGTCAAATAAATAAATAAAATCTTAAAAAAAAATCACATCGTTCTCAACAGCCCTATGAGGTAAATACTATTATGATCCCCATTGTAGATGCCAAACGGATGCACAGAGGGGCTAAGACACTTGCCCAAGGGCTCACCCAGCAGGCAAGTAGCAGAGGCAAGAATCACCTTTAGGCAGTTAGGTTTGGGACATCACTCGAGGTTCCTTCCCAAATTGGGCCAACCCAGCTGGTCCCCAGGCAGGCTTCTGGAGCACTGACTGCCTGAAGAAGAAAACCAACCTAGAGGCTCACCTCCCTAGACAAAGTCATCCTGCAACTTCACATCAGATCCAGGATCTGAACCCAGACTTCCAAACAGACTCCAGCACTTCGTCCACTTTCCTACATTGGTTCTAGAAGGCTAGGTTCAGAAACAACCACTTCTTTCCCAGATCCTCCCTCAGCACAACAAAGAAAGTCAGGCACAGGGCCTGAAGAAGAGTCAGAAGCCCCCACTATGGGGAAAGAAGCCAGAGGGGACAGTGAGGGGCCTCCCAGAGTGTCACATCCAGTGGCGTGCAAAGAGACTGTCAGGTATGGGCCTCCCAGAGGGCACCGTCCCATTTCCCCAGCCTGAGCCTGTGCCCTCACAGGACAGTAGCACCTTCCACAAGTAACGCAGCCAAGCCAGGGTTCACTAAGGGCCAAAGTGGACCCTTCACCAGGCTGGAGCTAGAGGAAGTCGAGCTGTTCCCCTCTCAGGAGGGGAAAGGCCAGGCCTCACAAGGGAAGCTGAAGCCCTGACCGAAGCAGTCCCGAGGCCAGCCAAACCATTCTTGCCTCCCTGGTCCCAGGTTCCAGGAGCAGGATGGGCAGGCCTGAAGGGTAAGGCATGGGCATCCAGACCCGGCTTCCCAGCTCCACCTTTGCTAAGGAGTCGCCAAGGATCTGGCACCGAGCTGGGTCCTGCTGGGCCACCCCGAGGAGCATCACTTACTTATTCATTTGACCATCATTTCCTGAGAGCCTGCTGTGTACCAGGTCTTGTGCCAGGAATCAAGGACACAGAGATGGACAGGGCAATCCCTGCCTGCGAGGGTTCATGGAGTCACTCCATATGCCACCAAAGAGCAGCGGGAGAGTAAAGCACTCAGTGCAGACAAGCACAAGGGGGAGGGAAAGGAAGGGTTTAAAGAAAAGCTGCCATCCACGTTGAGACCTCCTTGCCCTCAGAAAGCCTGGGGTCGCACTGGGGAGGCACATGCCCCGGGGAATGCACTTTTTGTTCTATGCTCATGTCATCCTGTGAGGCTGTTTCCGTTACCCAATTTACAGATTCAGAAACTGAGACTTAGAGAGGGTCACAAAGCTGGGAAGGGCAGAGCCAAGATCCTAGCTCCAGAGTCTGGCTGTGGCCATGCTCTACCACCTCCCTGATCCGGCAGACAGGCAGGAGGCCGGTAAGGCGGTTTCAGGTGGGGTAGGCAAGGGAAGGAGGTGGTCTCAATTCTTGCCTGTGTGAGAGGAATCACCCAGTTCACCTGATATGTGTGTGTGTGTGTGTGTGTGTGTGTGTGTGTGTGTGTACGCATGTGCTCACATGGGCTCTACTTTACAAACAACAGATTCCAGGCCACAGAACTTCCTAAAAGCCAAGGAAAGGAACGAAGCACCACAGAGAAGGGAAGCCCAGAGAGGAGAAGGAACTTACCCGGGGTCACACAGCCTATAAACAAAGGAGCCGGAACTAATTCCAAGAACCAGAACCCAAGGCCTCTTCTCTCCCGCTCAGCTGCTTTCTCTGTGTCAGCACAGAGTGAATCAGCTGCTGACAGGAAAACCAACGTGTAGGGGGAACCCCAGGGGTGAGTCAGGAACCAGCCAGCCCCCAGACACCAACTGGGCCTGTGACAGAGGCCCCGAGCCTGTGGTTGGCCTCCTCACAGGCAGCATCGGGATGGGGTGAGGGGAGGAGGGAAGCAACACATACCACAGCACTCGTTGTGTTTACCTCTGGGCTTCCCTCCTGGCTCCTTGGATCCAGGCTTAGAGGAGGGGAAGCCGGTGGGCAGGGCAGCTCCTGCTGAGATGAAACAGGCCCCCCAGGCCTGGCCCCATCCTGTCCCACAAAGGGGCCCAGGCTCTTGCCTCCCTCCCACCTCTCACTGAGCCAACTCCTGACTGTTTGATGCTCTTGATTAAACCCTAACCGCCTCCTCTCAGCTTCCCCTGGGGTGGAAGAAGTGGTTATAACGGTCTGGAGTAAAGGGTCAGGGCCAAAACCAGGGGTGCCAGCTGGCCCCAGATGCTCCAAATCCACAGGAATGTTCGAGGCTTGGGTCTGCTCAGCCTCGGGCCAGGAGGGGACTGTCTGGTCTTCAGGTGGAACAGGGTTGGGTCCTCAGACTGGGAGGGTATGAGGGGGAGGGAGAGCTTCTAGGCAGTGGTTCAAAAGTCTGAAGCTGAGAGAGACAGAGAGAGAGAGAGGAGAGAAGGGAAGAGAGAGAGACAGGACTGTCCCACATTGCAGAAACTTGAGAAGAGCCAACCAAAATCCACACCCCCACACGTGGGAAATTTGTGTCCCTACCACCTAACCTTTCACCCCAGCCCTCCCTGGGCTGTAGCCAGGAGAGGGAGAGCCCCAGGCACTTCTCCCCATCCACCCTGCTCTCAAACCCACCGCTGACTGGTGCAAGCTCCCACCACTTGCCCAGATGCCCCCCCCCCAAGCCCCCGCCCCGTAGGCAAGCACAGGGCCTACTGGGCAGCTTCCTCCCTATCACTCCATAGCACACCTCACCCTCCCCAGCACCTCTGAGCCCCTGCTAGGCACCAGGGTCGAGGCTGGGTGGGGGACTACAAAGAAAAACAGGGCACATGTGGGGATCCTTCCTCTTCTCCCCGAGTCACCCTGGCTCCCCTCCCACCCCTCTGATGGCACCTCTTCCTTCACTCTCAGCAGCAGACACCCCAAAGGCCCGCAGTTCCCTCCTTCCCCATCACCACAGCCCTGGGATCCTTCTCCCTTGACCACTGAGTCCCTCACCCCAGCACATCTGGCAAACTGGTTTCCTAAAGTGCCCCTCTGCATACATCACTCCCCGGCTCAACAACCTTCAGTGGCTCTCACTTTCTGCAAATCAGATCCAAACACCTCACCTTGGCATTGAAGGCCCTCCATGAGTTGATCCAACCTACCATTCCCCTCCTTCATAACCCTGCTGAGTCCCAGTTCTTTGGCCAGACTGATCAAACTAGCAGTTTCTTAAAAAGTCCCTGAACACGGTGACCTCCTGCTTCTGCCTAGGTATTTTCCTCTGCCCAAAACTGTCACTGCAGCAGGGGAAACCTTCCCAATTCTTACAACCCATCCCAAATTCCACCTCTTCCATGAAAGTTCCCTGTAATACTTTTTTCATTGATCTCCTGTCAGGGTCACTGGTATCCCTTCCCAGAGAGTAAGCAACTGACGATGGGGGCAGTGTGTCATCCTTTATCATGCGTCATGTGGGCTGGAGGGGTGGTGGCAAGACTTCCAGTATTTGCTTCCTAAGTACTCTTTGAAATGAACATCTTCTCCTTCACAACGCCCCCACCCCAGCTACAGGCCCCACCTGGTGACCCTCTTCCTCCTCCACAACACCACACTCTAATCTTGGGCTGTTCACATGCTTGGACAGGGGAGACTGAGGCCCCAAGCTGATCCAAGCCCAATCGTGACTGGCTCCTGGGAGCCCAGGAGCCGCTTACCCTCTGCCCTGGTTTCTCTAGGATCTCACTGCTTCTAAGCACCCTCCCCTCCCAAAGGCACACACACTGTCTCCTCCCTAGAGAGCAGGCTTCAGTCACACTCTGTCCCATACTACTTTCTAGCGGGTTCCAGAGTTCATCTCCCCAGGACATTCAGGGAACCGACATGCAGCACCCCCAGTCTCCTTCGGTGCCCAGCCTTGGCTGAACAGGTTAACAAGTGCCCACATTGACCGTCACCTTCATCCCAAGCCAAGTGTTCAGTGGAATAGCTGGGCTCCAGACACCAGAACAGTGCAGACCCATGAAATCTCATCTGGCTCCAGGCCCTGGGCGTGTGTTATCTTCCCCAGCAGGGGCATGGTGAGGGTGGGGGAGCCTTACTGTCAGCAGCCCCAAAGGAGGGCAGAGCCCAGGTCTGTCTAGGTTGTCTCTGTATCCCCTAGCTCCATTTCATATATAGTAGGTGCTCAGTAAACATAACTGGACAACCACCAGCCCCAAGCGCGATGACAGAAAACTCAGCCACTCTTTGGTCCAGATGACACACTCCCCAAACGTGAAATGGACAAAGTGATGCAGGTGGAAGGTGGCAATTTCTGGCACTCACAGGGTCAAGAATGGCTGCAGCCTGCTCTCCAAAAACAGGCTTATTCCCAGGCAGGAAGCCAGTCCATCACCTGCCCGCCTGCCTCAGAGCAGCTGTCATATAGCGAGGGCTCACTGGGTGCCTGATGCCTTGCTAAACACAGTATATGAATTACTCTGTTTAGTCCTCGCCACTGCCCTTGGGTTCTGCCAGGACTCCCATTTTACAGATGCGGAAACTAAAGCTTGGAGGGAAGTGCAATCCTAATCAGTTTGGTCCCAGAGCTTCAGATTGTGCCCACTGAATGAGGTCGCCCAGCTGCTATGGCCCTGGCACAGAGCACCGACTAGCACCAGGAACAGAAACCTCTAGGCCAATGAACTAACCCTGAGCATGCAGCAGGAGCCGGGGCCCTCGGCTTGACTCTGGACCCAAAGTTTGTCGGGGTTTTCCCCTTCTCTCCCCGCCCCACCAAGAACTTGTCCCCTGGTTTCCAACCACGGCCTCCCAGGCCAAGTCACCTGGAAATGCCCCAGGAAGGGGACAAAAACCCCTGCTGAGGATGTGGTCTGAAGTATTACTGGGATCTCAGTGTTGGGGGGAAGGGGAGACTGACGTTTCCTTGCTTTACGCTGCTTCCCCGGGGCTTGTGGGTTCAAGCCCCCATCGGAGAAACTAGTGTAAACTTTAAAGTACTTCGCTTAACTCTAGGGGAGCGTTCCCTTGGCCCAGAGCCACCGGGCAGGGAGAGCCAGCCAGCGCTCTGTGCACACCAGTGGCTTAACTGCAGTCCGCTCTCACCTGCCCGCCCTCGCCTTCCAGGGCTTTTGTGAGAAAGGGCAACCGGAGCACGGAGTTCACCTGGTTCAACCTACTCCGTTTACGGAACCCAAGAAGCCCAGAGCAGGGTGGGGGAGTCGGGCCCGGGGCCACACAGCTGGTAGACGACACAGCCGGAGAACTGGGGGTCAGGACTCAGGGGCTTAGGTTCCTTTTCACCCACCAGCTGCTGCTGTCACTTGCTCCGAGAACGCTGCCCAGGCGGGCTCTGGAAGTGGAGATGAAAACTAACTTTGCTACTGTTGGTCCGGCCGGCCTCCCCCCTGCCCCTCTCACCTTCTGGCTTTGCTTTCTGTTAGGCGCTGCAAGCCCGGTGTCGCCCGCTCGCGCCCGCCTGCGTCCGACTGCGCAGCTCCTGGCTCAGTCACTCTGCAGTTCTCCCGGCGACCGTCGGGGAACTCTGGGGCTGGAGTAGGCCCCGCCCCCGGAGGACACGCCCTGGACACGCCCCCTGCCCTGCGGGAATGTTGCGGCCTCCAAGCCAGACCCGGCTCCGCCCACCAGACCTTCCATGGAGATACCAGTCAGCCCCGCCCCCGGCCCGGGGGTGGGAGGGGCTTCTCTTGCCCCGCCCCGCCCGTTGTGGCCTCCCTAATTCCCCCACCAGCCCCGCCCCCGCGCCCGCCTCCTCGCCACGCCTCCTCAGATGTGTGCACCGCGCCGCTCCTGCCACCGGCCCCTCAAGGCTGGATCCTGGCTCTTAGCCCTACCCGGGTCGCGCTCGAGCCCTGCTGGTGGCGGGGGGAGCCCTACTCACTGCTCTGCCGAACGGCCCCGCCCCTTCTGGGCCCTCTTAGTCCGTCCCAGACTCCCCCCAGGCCCTCCCGCCATCCCTCCCGGGTCACGTTCTCCTCCCCCTGACCCAGCCGCCTCGGGCGAACCCCCGCTCCAGGCTCGCCCTTCCCTGCCTCAGTGCCTCCCTAATCCTGTTTTGCCCTGCCAGTCCCAACGCGGGGCGGGCCGGTCTCGGCCCCCAAGCTGGCATTCCAGGGCGGGTGTATCCGGGTGCGGCCGGGGACTGCGTGGGAGCGGTTTGCGTTCCAAGTTGGAGCCCTTATCAGCAGGCGCCCTGGGCCCAGGCGCTTTTTGAAAATACTAACAACCAGTGATTGGACCCTTGCCAGGGGCCGAGCTCAACGCCAAGCCATGTTAAAAGGACTGGCCCTTAAATTCACACAACTCTATGCGATGATACTCTTGTTGCGCCCATTTCACGGGTGAACGGCCTGAGTCTGGGAGAAGGGTAGTCGCGGCCTCTGAGTCTCACGCTGGAGGGGAGCCGGATCCGGTCCCAAGCCCTGAATCACAAGCTCAACGCTACCCCGGCTTGCCTGGACTGGCTCCTGAAAAGTGGCCCAGGCCAGCCAATTGTTGGGGCTGTGCTCAGCAGGCTGCCAGGGGTGAGGGAGGAGGCGTGGGCGGAGGAGGCAGGTAGCAGGAGCGGCTGCTGGTTAGGGTTAGGCGGAGGAGGCAGGTAGCAGGAGCGGCTGCTGGTCTGAGCCCCAGAAGCTGGTTTTCTCCCTAAAGAAGTGACTCAGAATTAAGATGGACTGCAAAGATCTTCAGACAGCTGTGGTGCCCGGACCTGTGTCCCACCCTACCCGCTCCCAGACCCAGGGATCAGCCTCAGGCAGGTTTCCTCGCTATGACCAGGACCATTCACCTTGCAGCTGACAAAGCTCTCTAACTTCCATTATCTCATTGGCATCTCACAAGGACGCCATTGTGGGGAGGGTATGATTATGCCCATTGTGCCTGGGTGGAGTAGGGCGGGGAGCTGGATCCCAGCCCAGCACCGTGGTTCCCAAAGCATGGTGCCTTGGAACAGCAGCCGCCTCAGCAGCATCTGGGAACGTGTTAGGCATGTGTGTCTTAGAGCCCCATCCCCGACCGACTAAATGAGAAACTCTGGGGTAGAAGCCTAGCGATTGGTTTTAACAAGGTCTCTAGGTGATTCTGAATCAAAGCAAATTTGAGAACCACCGTCAGGCATAATGGTGAAGAAGGTAGGGTGGTCTGAGAATCAGGAAGACTGGGAGCATCCCGGGAGCCTTGTGACCCAAGGCAAGGCAAGGCAAGGTACTGACTTCCCTGGGAGAAACCCATACAAGGGGAATAATAATGCTGCCAATCTCGAGGGTGGATGTTGAGAATTAAGTGCGATAATGTTCATGAAATGTTCACCCGCTCTTGCACACTGTGCATGTTCAGTAAATGTTCTCCTTCCAGTAAAAAGTCTCCTTTATAGAATCTCCACACCAAGTCAGGAGAGTGGGGCTGGGGTCGGGGGAGTGGGGCTGGGGGATCTTTAAGCCCAGCAGGGTCCACTCTGTTGTCCTTCCCACAGAAGGATGCCATCTTTCCTGCAAGCAGCCAGCAGCATAAGCTCTCAGATGATGTTGATGCCGGCGGTCCAAGGCCACTTTCAGAACCATGGTGCTATTCCATCTTGGACTGACTTCCAAGCCAACCCATGCAAAACGGGCATAAAAATACCCTCCTCTTCTACCCTGTTCCGTGACCCTCCCTTCAGGCTGTGATGGCGATTGGCAGTTAGCAAAACAGCTGGATCCCATCAGTCCCTCCTTCCCCACCAGGCAGACTTTCGGTCACATGAGTCCCATCTGCTACCCCTTCTGGTCTGTCACTCCAGATTAGAGATAGTGGCAGCTATGGCAACACCGAGGGGCCATCCACAGGCAGATTCTAGAATCTCTGCTGTACTCCCCTACCAGCCTCTAGAGCCCCCTAGAAAAGAGTCCTTCTGGAGGAGCTCAGAGTCTATCGGTTCTATGCCACAGAACTCCCCTAACATGCCGATATGAAAATTGAGGCCCATACAAATAAAATGTTTAAGAAATATTCTTTATCATGACCAAGAGGGTCATGTTTGAATTTAGAATTCTTGGACTCTTTAGAATTCTCTGTAGGGACATCACAGTGTGGAGTGGGTTAGCCCTGACCCCTCAAACCTCAGCTCATCTGCTCAGATTCTCTTCTCAGCCCCCTGTCTGTCCTGTGCACACAAGTGGCCTAGGACTTGGGCACACACACACCCTTGCCCATGTGCCCAAACTCTGTCCACACTTCTTATCTACAGCTGTCCTCACTCACCCCTCTAAGAGTGCCCCTGTACCCTCGGAAGGATGCGCCTGGGGAATTTGCTTATGTGGACCATTTAGGTAGAGGTTTCTAGGGTTTTGGCTATCTGAAGCATGACTGTGGAAGGCAGTGAGGTGTAGGTTCTGAGTGGACACAGGTGGCCCTCTTGCCTGGGTCTGTGAGTGGCCCCGATATTTGTCCCTGTCTCCCCAGCACCTAGCACACTGCCTGCTACATATTGGAAGCTTAAGTCATTGAGGAGATGTGTGTCTGAAGTATTACTAAAATATCAGATTGGCTTGGCTCTGCCCAGTGTTTCCTCTCTTCCAGCCAGAGTCAGGTTTTGTCATGATTTACCCTGGCATTTTGCCGGGCAACCTCTAGTGAGAGAGATGACTTCCTTCTTTCAGGAAATTCTTCAGGCCATTCCAGAAGTGAAGCCCGGATTTTGGGAGCTGGGAAGAGGAACAGGAAGAACTACTCTAGAAAGACTTGAGAGGGGTGCCTGGGTGGCTCAATTAGGTTTAAGCCTCTGCCTTCGGCTCAGGTCATGATCCCACGGTCCTGGGATCGAGCCCCGCATCGAGCTCTCCACTCAGCGGGGAGCCTACTTCCTCCTCTCTCTCTGCCTGCCTCTCTGCCTACTTGAGATCTCTGTCTGTCAAATAAATAAGTAAAATCTTTAGAAAGACTTGAGAGAAGATATCAGATGGACAGCTTGGAAGTAGGGGAGATGGCAGTGTGGCAAGACTCTAGAAGGCTAAGGGCGCCTGCGTGGCTCAGTCAGTCAAGTGTCCAACTTTTAATTTTAGCCCAGGTCATGGTCTCTGTGATCATGACATCGAGCTCCACATCAGGCTCCATGCTGAGCATGGAACCTGTTTGAGATTCTCTCTCTCCCTCTCCTCCCGCCCTCTGTCTCTCCCCCTCTTGTGCTCTCTCTCTTAAAAAGGGGGCAGTTATGGTATGGCTATGAGGTTCCCAGTCTCTGATGAATCCCCCACCTCAAAGGGGCATAGGAACTGCAGAGCAGGAGACCTGAAGGTCCTTATGGTCAAGAACATAGGTGTCAGAGTCTTGTTGGTACCGAGGTACCTAGGCCTAGGTACCAAGGACTTTGACACAACTCTGGGAGGAGGGAGGGAGGGAGAGTGGTGTATCTGTTTCCTATTGCTATGTAGCAAACCACCCAATCATTTATGTAGCTCATAAATCTGCAATTTGGGGTGGGTTCATCGGGGAAGACTTATCTCTGTTCTATGCAACATCTGCTGGTTCCGTTGGAAGTCCAGGATCCTTCACAAGATGGTTTACTCACATGGTTAGCCAGTTGGTGCTAGATGCTAGGTGCTAGATGGTAGCTGGGAACTCAGCAAGAGCTGCGGACCAAGATTTCACTTCCTCTCCACGAAGCCTCTCTGCAGGCTGCTGGGGCTTTCTCACTGCCAGACAGCTGAGTTTTAAGAGCAACCAGAGAACAAGGTAGAAGCACATGGTATCTTGGGACCTCAGTCCGAAGCCATGTGGCATCACTTCCTTTGTATTCTATTCATGCTGGCAACCGCAAAGGCCCCCCGGGGTTCAAGGCGAGGAGCCATAGTCTCCCTCTCTGGAGGACGGGATGGCAAAGTTCTAGAAGAGATTGCAGAAGAGAAGAGGCTGTCACAGCCATCTTTGGAAAACACAGTCTGCACCGAGTGGGTCCTCAGAATAAGTGGAGAAGTTCCTCCAGTGGGAACTGAGTGTCTGAATTAAGCCGATTTAAAGAGAAAGGTATACGAGGTCTCTTGCACAAACGCTCGTGCACAGGTGGATAAGAAGGCTGGTGGACGACAAGTCTGGTGCACTTGGGTAACTTAGGATCTTCCTTCTTCCCAGAGTCCTCAGAAGAGAGGTAAGACTCCTCACCATCTACACTGTCTCTTTAAAGCCGTACATGTAAGCATCATTCATCTGAGCCTCTTAACAATGGCTTCCACGATCTTTTCAGAGATCGGGTGCCCATTTCCAAGACGTGGAAATAGAGGCGCTCAGAAGGTAAGTAACTTGCCCAAGGCCATACAGCTAGTCAGTGACGGAGGAAAGAGAAATGACGGTTTGTCACCAATCCAGTTTGCTGTTGCAGACACTGAGCCCCGGGGAGAAGCCCAAGCTGGGTAGAACCCAGATACCCAGATTCTGAGCCATCCCTAAAGGTTCACAGTGAGTTAAAAACAACAACAACAATTCCCTCTAGGGCCTTGAAGGGACCCCGCTTCCTGCCCAAGAAGCAGAAAGGATGCCAGTCCCCGCTCCCT
Source organism: Meles meles (assembly GCF_922984935.1). Classification (NCBI taxonomy): domain Eukaryota; kingdom Metazoa; phylum Chordata; class Mammalia; order Carnivora; family Mustelidae; genus Meles; species Meles meles. The sequence continues at coordinate 21,480,126 of NC_060073.1, forward strand.
GGAACACTGGGCTGTAGCCCTCGCTTGACACAAGCCTTGCTCCAATATCCGTGCTCACAAGTAGTCAACAGCAGTTTCTGAAACCTGAGCGCATTTGAATGCATTCAGCAGGGCCAAGGACCTTTACTAGCTTCTCCAAAGGACTCCGCGAGGATCTGAACTCAAAGCTATTTATAGCTGGGGAGGGTCCATCTTCCCACCAGAGACACTGACCCACGGATTCCTTCCCAGCTCAGCCATTTCACAAAAAGCATTTAGACCCCTGCTCTGATCCCCACCTCCAGCCCCCTGCTACCGGGTCTGAAGGTTAATGCCACTCAGCCTTGGTCTCAGGGCTTTTTGGCACAGTGGGGAAGCTGAGGCATAAACAGGGGTGCACGGTAGGCTTACAATGTAAACTGCAAGGGGAATCCAGTAAGAACAACCTTCATGGGTGCCTGAGTGGCTCAGTGGGTTGAGCCTCTGCTTTCGGCTCGGATCATGATCTTGGGGTCCTGGGATCAAGTCCTGCGTCGAGTTCTCTACTCAGCGGGGAGCCTGCCTCCCTCTCTCTCTCTCTGCCTGCCTCTCTGTCTACTTGTGATCTCTCTCTGCCAAATAAATAAATAAAATCTTAAAAAAAAAAAAAAGAACAACCTTCATTTTTCAGGTAAGCTGTCGCATTGCACCAGACATTTAAAAAATGACTTCGAATATATTTAACTAATCTGATGGCTAGCATTTGCAAAGCACTTCACATATTATAAAGCTTTTTTTTTTAACTGTTGGAAATGATTCAGTGATGTCTCCCCATCCACAATTCCCTGGATACCTGTTTTTCCTCCCTTTCAGGCTTCGACTCAACCCTGTGGCAAGAGCTAGGGCATCCCAAACAGTCCTGAGCCCACGCCCCAACATATGTTAGCTTATGTTAGCTTATGGATTCATTATTGAGACATATTGCGATTTCACTAGCCATTTTGGATATTTTGAACCATACACAGAAACAAAATTTAAACATATGAGACAAAAAATATTTAAAATATCAAATATGTACAAAAATAAAAATAAAGAATGATAAGCCTCTCTCAATTATATTTCCCTTGCCAGCCAGTAGCTCACACTGGAGTCCAGCTATCACGGCCTCCTTACCCACTCATGCCCAGGTAAGAGTTGCTGGAGCAGAAAACAGAGAATGTTCCTTGGGGCAGCCCTTAACTTCGGTATCTCTAGATATTTACGAGTCCCTCAGGTGGGTGGGGAGATGCTTTAGGAAGGGGAACTGCCATTTTACACCTACCACGGGGTAGAGCTGCACCAAACCAGTGTGAGATCCCTCTCCGAGTCAGGCTGAGGTCAAAGAGAACACTCCTGGGCCCACGAAGCCAGTGGGGTAGACACACTGCCCCTGGTACGGTTGAGAATACCAAGGCTCAGAGTGGTGAGTTGAAAAAGCTTTGAATTTGTCACCAGCATTTCAAAATTGGGAAATTTCACATAACGTGTAGATTGACAGTTTCTGTTGAAAAATAAGAAAATCCAAACACCCTGATATACCTTCTGACAGGGGGACAACTGGCTGGGCCTGAGTGTGGCCGCCCCCTTCACTTATAATCTACAACCCTGGAGCTGACCGCAGTCCCCACCACTCCCTGTTGCCCACCCAACCCGCTTCTCCTGTTTCTGTGAGCTCGCTGGTTGAACTGGTGTTCACACTGAGAGCTTCCTGAGTGGGGGCAGCACAGAGACCTTTGAGGAAGACCAGGGCACCCTGTTCTGTTTTCCCCTCCTCTCCACCATCCTCCAGAGGACAGCTGCAGGATTCGCACAGGCCCCCCTGGGAGAGATGGCACAGGCTCCTGTGCCCCTCTCTGCTAACTTCCTAGCCCTGAGACCTGAGGCACACTCCCCCCCTCCACCTCTCCCAGTCTGTTTCCCGCCCTGTAAGGTGCACACACAGCGTTTAGCTACCTTAGCGCTGTAACATGGACTTGCTAGTTATCTCCAAGTCATTGCCGTTGCCCACAGAAGTGAAGAGAGAAAATACAAACAAAACGTCGCCACACCCTTCCCTCCAAAATGAGCATGCATTGCCCCCTGGTGTCCACACTGCTTAGTACAGCCAGTAGGGAGAGGCAGGAGAGAGACCTGGAGAGGGAAGGGGTGGGGGAGCAGAGGATATGTCCCCCCAACCTGCTCCCCACCTGCTCCTGGCTTCCGTTCAGCCAGGCCCCCAAGAGCAGAGTGGGGCCCTGGCATGAGGGCCAGGCTAGGGGAGACATGAAATTAGGTCTCCTCAGCAGACCCCAGCTACTGACTCCCCACCCAGCCCACCAAAGGACATGGGGTGTGGGATTCAGGAGGGGGTTCTTGGGGGCTTACAGTCCTCCTGGTGTCTGGAGGCCTCGAGGACCTGACGACTCCGGTTTAACAATGGTGACAAAATAATATTAACCACAGTAGGCACTGTAAGCACAGGAAGTGAGATCTAGTTGTTGATATAGAAAACGTCACTCAAAGGCACTCGCCGAGCCCCCTAATTGTTGTAGGGAGGGGTGGGGCTGCCTGGAGAGTCAGGCTCAAACCCCACTGCAGAACCGGCCTAATAGGACAACTGTCACTGTCACCACGGTCTATCCGATGCACCCCAGGCTTTAAGAAGTCAACTTCTTGGCCCTTGGGAGGACCGCACCCCACCCCCCCCACCACAGGAGTTTACCCTAGTCAGTCCAGTGAAACACTCGAGCCCCTGGCAGAGCCTGGAGTTCTGATGCCCACTTTGGGAGGTAGAACTTGTCCAGTGGGAATTTCCTTAAATATAGAAAAACACTACTCAAAAGACACAGGGCAGCCCTGAGAGTAACAGACTGCTCTGCCCAGCGGAAGGTCTGGGCGTGGTCCCGGCCCTGGAGCTAGCCTCTTCTCATCTATACTCCGTCCCCCTGAGGTGAGAACATTCACCCTTTCATGGAGAAGAAAGCTAAGGCTCAGTGAGTTTAAATTCATTCAAATAAGATCCCACAGCTGGTAAGCAGCAAAGCTGGTGGCAAGCCAGGGACTGCCTGATTCCAAAACTTAAAAAATATGCTATATCGCCCCCTTTCAGTGCCTTCTTTTTCAGGACCCACGTCCATTGACTGAGAATGAACCCCGGAGTCTAGAATGAGGGCCTAGAAGGGACTTCATCCTAAATATTTCCCTAACATCCCCCCACCCCTGTATTAGTCAGCTTTTCTGAGGTTATGCTCTAGGAACAAAGAACCCCAAACATCTCATTGACTTACAATAGCAAAAATCTATGTCTGCTGTATGCGAATGACTGCTGAAGGTTTCTGTGGGTCAGGTGGCCCCTGCTGCCTGTGTCTTTGTCATTCCTAGGTTCAAGAAGAAAAATCGGCCCTTATTTGGGGCAGGCTCTCCTCATGGCCAAGCCCCAGGATGGATCCCATAACTTGTGCTCAGATGTCGCCTGTGTCCCTTCTGCCCACATCCCACTGGTTAAAGTAAGTCACACAGCAGAACTCTTCGTTGGCTCCGGCAGGGGAGCCCCAGACTGACCACACATTAGCCCCTGCAATGCTGGAATAAAGAACTGGGGTCAGTGCTTTCCAGAGCGAGCTTTATGGTGATGATCAGCTTTATGTCTTTGACGATGTACCTGGAGTCCACTATGGTGGTTCAGTGGAGAGCGGCTTCCGGCCCACTGCCCTCTTCCTCCGGCCCTGCTCTCCACTCTTGTAGATACCAGAATAAGATTTCTTCTGAAGACAGGGCGGCGCACGCGCACATGTGTGCGCATGCGCACACACAGACTTGAAAAAAATGTTTACCCCAAATTTATTCTCTGCCCAATGAGCAAACAGCCTGCTCTAAAGAGTCCGCAGGATGGTGGCATCAGGATGTGTATGACGTGTGGATCGGTGAGAAGACTCACGTGAGTCCCCACGGCGTCTCCGCAGTTCTTCCCAGAAATCCATAGCCAGTGTCTACACCGTCCAAGAAGTCATGAGCCACCAGGATCCTCCACCCTGCATTATTAAGTGTAAATGTCTTCCCTGGGCGAGGAAAAGCCTGTGAAGAGAGGAGGTGAGCCAAGGGACCTAGAAAACCTAATCGACTAATAGAAAAGTCTGGTAGTGAAGGAAACAAGAGGCGGAAACCATTCCTTTGGCCACACATCTGCCTCCATGTACTGCATCTACATTTTTTCATATATAAGAAAGGAAAAGACAATTACAAAAGTGTAGTTGGTTCTGAAATGCATTATCACATTTCCTGAGTATGACATGGTGTTTCTGAAAAACCTTGAGTGATAGACCCACAACCTCCACCCACCGAGGAGCCCCTGGGCACCAGGTGGGCATCGAGCCTGCCGTGTGGACCAACAGACCGACTAATGGACCCACTGGAGGTTGAACAATTAGGCATTAGGTGTTTTAGCTGCTTTATGTTGTACATATTATTATGTATCTTCCCATCACTTTTGGTGAGCTGGTTAGGAATTTTGGATGGGTAAGGAATGCATTCTTTTCCCACTTAAAAAGAGTGTAGTGCCTCACTCTGCAAAATTTACTATCTAACACTTCAGGGTTGGATCAGATTTTTACACTGAGGCATACCTCTGTATGCCTGGTTGTAGTGATAATGAGTATTATGAGTACTTCCCTTGTCCGGGGCACTGTGCCAAGCTTTTATCGTGTAATTTACTTCATGTTTGAAACAGGCATGTAGGTGAGATTTTTTTCTTTACCCTGATTGATGGTAGGTGACACAGGAGGAAAGTGAAGGGAGAGGTCGAGTCATTATCCCAAGGTCACAAGTCCTGGCTTGGGTAGACAGACACTTGTTTTTAACATTGTCCTTATAATGAACATACACAGTTTTATATTCATTGGTGTGTGCTCTAAATTTAGCCATGAATAAAAAGTAAAAGAAAATAGAAACAGAGGGAATACATCCTAACTCGTGCTCTGAGGCCAGCATAAACCTAATACCAAAACCAGACAAAGACATTACAGGAAAGGAAAGCTGCGGATTACATAGATCGATGGAAGAGAATAGAGAGCCCAGGATTAAACCCATGTGTGTATGGTCAATGAATCTATAACAAAGGATCAAGAATATGCAGTGGGGGAGGGATGGTCTCTTCAGTCGGTGGTGCCTGGAAAATTGGACAGCCACAGGCAAAAGAAAGAATCTGTCTTATGCCATACACAAAAATTAACTCAAAATAGATTAAAGACTTGAATGTAAGACCTGAAACCATAAAACTCTTACACGAAAGTGTAGGTAGTACACTCCTTGACATTGGCCTTAGCAATGATTTTTTTAATCTGACACCAAAAGCAAAAGCAACAAAAGCAAAAATAAATGAGCCCACGTCAAACTAATAAAAACTTCTGCACAGCAAAGGAAACCAGGCAACAAAATGAGAAGGCAACCTGCTGAATGAGAGAAAATAATTTCAAATCACATATCTGATAAGGGACTAATACCCAAAATAAATAAAGAATTCAGACAACTCAATAGCATATATATATTTATTTTATTTTTTGCTGTTTTTTAATTTAAATCAAATTAATTAACTTATAATTGAGTATTAGTTTCAGAGGTAGAGTTCAGTGTTCATCGGTCTTATATAACACCCAGTTTTCATTATATCATGTGCCCTCCTTTATGTCTATCACTCAGTTACCCCACCCCCACACCATTCCCTCCAGCAACCCTGAGTTTGCTTCCTATGATTTAGAGGCTTTTATGGTTTGTCTCCCTCTCTGATTTCCTCTCGAGTCTATTTTTGTGGGTGGTGTAAGAAATGGTCCAGTTGCACTCTTCTGCATGTGGCTGTCCAATTTTCCCAATGCCATTTGTTGAAGAGACTCTTTTTTCCATTGGACATTCTTTCCTGCTTTGTCGAAGATTAGTTGACCATAGAGTTGAGGGTCCTTTTCTGAATTCTCTATTCTGTTCCATTGATCTATGTGTCTGTTTTTTGTGCCAGTACCATACTATCTTGATGATAATTGACGTATGGAATTGTGATGTCACCAGCTTTGGTTTTCTTTTTCAATATTCCTTTAGCTATTCAGGGTCTTTTCTGGTTCCATACAATTTTAGGGTTATTTGTTCCACCTCCATGAAAAAAGTGAAAAAAAGTTAATGGTATTTTGATAGAGATTGCATTGAATGTGTAGATTGTTCTGGGTAGCATAGGCATTTTAACATTATTTGTTCTTTCGATCCATGAGCATGGAATGTTTTTCCATCTCTTTGTGTCTTCCTCCATTTCTTTCAGGAATGTTCTATAGTTTTCACAATACAGATCCTTTGCCTCTTTGGTTAGGTTTATTCCTAGATATCTTATGGTTTTTGGTGCAGTTGTAAATGGGATCAACTCCTTAATTTCTCTTTCTTCTGTCTCAATTTTAGTGTATAGAAATGCAACTGATTTATGTGCATTGATTTTATATCCTGCCACTTCGATGAACTCCTGTATGAATTCCAGCAGTTTTGGGGTGGTCTTTTGGCTTTTCCATAGAGGGTATCATGTCATCTGTGAAGAGTGATTTTGACATCCTGATTCAGATGCCTTTTATTTCTTTTTGTTGTCTGATTGCTGAGCCTAGGACTTCTAGTACTACATTGAGCAACAGTGATGAGAGTGGACAGCCCTGCTGTGTTCCTGACCTTAGGGGAAAAGCTCTCAGTTTTCCCCCATTGTGGATGATATTCACTGTGGGCTTTTCGTATATGGGTTTTATGACATTGAGGTATGTTCCCTCTATCTCTATACTGTGAAGAGTTTTAATCAAGAAAGGATGCTGTACTTTGTTAAATGCTTTTTCTGTATCTATTGAGAGTATCATATGGTTCTTGTCCTTTCTTTTATTAATATAGTGTATCACATTGCTTGATTTGTGGATGTTGAACCACTCTTACATCCCAGGAATAAATCCCATTCTGTCATGATGAATAATCCTTTTAATGTACTGTTGGACCCTACTGGCTAGTGTCTTGGTGAGAATTTTTGCATTCATGTTCATCAGGGATATTGATCTGTAATTCTCCTTTTTGGTGGGGTCTTTGTCTGGTTTTGGGATCAAGGTAAAGCTGGCCTCATTAAGGAAAGAGTTTGGAAGTTTTCCTTCTGTTTCTATTCTTTGAAACAGCTTCAGAAGAATAGGTATTAATTCTTCTTTTAATGTTTGATAGAATTCCCCTGGGAAGCCATCTGGCCCTGGACTCTAGTTTGTTGGGAGATTTTTTTTTTTTTTTTTTGATTACTGCTTTCATTTCCTTGCGGGTTATGGGTCTGTTCAGGTTTTCTATTTCTTCCCATTTCAGTTTTGGTAGTTTATACTTTCTAGGAATACATCCATTTCTTCCACCTTACCCA